>NW_024043372.1:15795664-18326452 GCF_014851395.1 Micropterus salmoides
TCAGCATGAACACTGGAAAGATCCAGGTCCCTTGATGCTGTCACAGACTACTGCCTGTACTGTGGTCTTTTCTCGCTGTGTTAGATCACAAAAATAACACAACAACTCTGTGCCTACATACTGGCACGGTGGCAGCATTGTTTAAAAACAGCTAAATACACAGCTTGCTTACCCCCAGATGGCTCTGACTCCGGAGATGCGGACGGAGGGCGGCTGGCTGTCGTGGAGGCCGCTGACGGTGGCCTGGAGGAACTGCTGGATGAGCTCAGGAGACATGGCTGCTGTGAATCGACTGGCCGCCCAAAGAGCTCGGCCAAGAAGGAACGGAGACGCCGCTGGTCAAGAGAAAAACAAAAAGAGACAGCAGCGAAAGTAAGATAAGATGGCAGCGACAGTAAGGTCATCATTTTGCGCGGCAATTTCCCTGGGTTTAATTTCAATTCAATAATTTGACAGGAATCAGTCACCATACACTTCCGACACTTAGTTCTTGTGATAGATTTGAAAGGTCGTTGTGCTGTGTTGTAGATAACTTCTATAAAAAGCTTCAGTTTAAGAAGTACCTGCCAAGTTGAGATCAGCAAGGATGACACCGGCCAGGAAACCATGCATGTCAAACTGGATACGACCATTCTTTACGTTCTCCGTGATGATGGTTTTGACAGAGCCGAGGGCCAACATGCAGGCCTCATGGATCTTCCACCTGGTTTGAGAAAATTAATATAATTGCTTATCTGACTTAGAAGCACAGCGGTGCACAGGTGAAATCAAACTCAATACAAGCAGGATGGCAGTTATTGTCATGCTTGGCATTTCATTTTTTTATTTTCCAGGAATGTGGCTCAAATTGGACAAAGGTTGGGACGTAGTCAGATAAAGAGTGTCTCTCTTCTCACCAGTGCTCATTGCCACTGTTTTTGGCCTGCTCTGCCTCCTGGAGGTGTCTGGTCGCTGCCGCTGCCAGCGCTACTGCGCTCTCATTCTGAAACTCTGCAGCAACAGCCTACAAGCAGAGGTCAAAGGTTACCATCATTATACACACTCTCATGGTGGACCAGAGGCTGCAAAGGGAGCTGATGAGCAAGGAGTTGCTATGAAACCACTGAAAACGTATGCACGTAAAGTGCATGACATTTCTGACGCTTGTTTTACACGTGACTGCAATGCTCAGCATTCCTGGGATTCAACACTGTGCAGAAAATCTCTGTTCTTAAGTAACCAACCATTTCCAGTCCTTTTCAACCTCTAGGGAAACATGGTTTGCCTCAAGTGTATGTGGAGGAGAGCCAGGAGGCGTGTTTCTCCAGGACTATGTATAGACGCTAGCAGGCATGAATGTCTTCCCACCCTCTGCAGACCCGATTTAAATAAATATGAATGAAAAAATTTTAATTTTGAAACATTCTTCCAAAATGTTCAATTATTTCAAGGTCATTGTTTTACGGTATAAACAATGTTTCTACTGGGTTCTGCTTAATAGTTTGCCATGCCAACAATTCTGCAAAGATGAGTGGGCCAAAATTCCTCCACAGTGCTATAAAAGACTCATTGCCAGTTATTATACAAAAGGGGACAGAGCATTTGCTGTCAGGGCCCCGAGGCTCTGGAACAGCCTGCCCAGGGAAATCAGGTCTGCTGAGTCAGTGAACTCTTAAGAAGTCCCTTCTTAAAACATACTTTTATAGGAGAGCCTTTCCCGATCTTTTTTGACTTTATTTCATCCCCGTTTATTTTATTCTATTTTACTTATTTTATATTTATCTTAAACGTGTATTTTAGTCTTTTCAATGTTTTCTTGCTTTTATCTTGTATTGTTTTTGTATTATTGTCTTTACACTTGTTAAAGCACTTTGTAACTTGTTTTTGAAAAGTGCTCTACAAATAAAGTTTATCATCATCATCATCGCAAACGCTTGATTACAGTTGTTGCTGCTAAGGGCGGCCAAACCAGTTATTAGGTTTAGGGAGCAATCCCTTTTTCACATGCCATGTAGGTTTGGATTTTATTTCCCCTTAATAAAAACCTTCATTTAAAAACAGAATTTTGTGTTTTCTGGTGTTATCTTTGTCTAATATTTCAATTTGTTTGATCTGAAACATTTCAGTGTGACAAACAAAAAAATATGAAATCAGGAAGGGGGCAAATACTTTTTCACACCACTGTATAGCAATAGTAAATCGCTTTGGATAAAAGCGTCAACTAAATGAGTAAATGTAATGTAAGAGTTGTAAGCATAAAGTCTTACGGACAGACAGGTTATGCAGCACGTTACTGAGGCTTATGTGTTTTATCTCCCTCGTTTATCATAACAAAACATAGAGGCATTTTTTCTTTTACAGGAGGATCATTTCTGTTGCAACACTTACCTCGTTTCCCCTCACTTTTTGTTACGGAAATGCTACAATACAACACAAGCATAATGCACCTCTGGGTTAACTCCATTTCACTTTCTGATTAATAACACAGTGGCACGCATGGTCTATGTTTTACTATGCTTACAAAATAAGGGGCAGCTGTAGCTCAGGAGGTACAGCGGGTCGTGGTGCATCGACCCCACCTCCTTCTGTCTACAATTGTCATTGGGCAAAACACAGAACCCCAAATTGCTCCCAATGGTTGGCCAGCACTCTATGTAGTAGCTCGCTGCCATTCGTGTGTACGTGAATTAGTGTCAAAAACCTTGTAGATAAAGCGCTATATAAATTTAGCCATTTAATTTGGTAAACGCCTGGAAGGCGGACTGTGGTGACCACCCCCCCATCCCTTTTTAAATCCAGTCCGGTTATATACGTGATGGGAGTTCATAAAATATGAACAAAGTGCAAGCTGTAAGGTGTTTTTAAAAATGTTTGTCCAATAGCATTTTCACACAGATTTCTTTTGAAGAGTTTTTATCTCACCAGAAGCAGGTCCTGAGCAGAGATCCTGACCGAGTAGGAGAAGGTGTCGTCATCCTCGTCCTCTACAAACTGCTGGGGGTTAGCTGTCCACACTTTGATCTGAAGACACAAGAGGGCAAACAGTCAGGCATTACACCAGTGAATAGTCATAAATATATATATTTTATTTACACTTTCTCACAGCTCATCATGTGTTAAGCTCATTTCTCACCTGGTCCTCAGTGATCTGCATGTACAGGATGATGTAGTAGATGAGTTCGGGCAGGGCTTTCTTCACTGTGCTTTTGAACTTGTTGTTCTCCAGCAATGTGTGGACAAACTCAAAGATGCTGAACACCAGATTCTCAAAACCCAAAACCTCACCTGCGAAAACAATTAGAAAACAGTACCACAATATTGAGTGTTTTTTATTGTCTCAGCAATTTTTTTTTCAAATGCATGTGACATGTAGCAGATGAAAAAAAATGTGGATAGGACGATGTGCTCACCATCTGAGTCTACTGGGTCATCTACTTCCTCTGTGTAATTGACTTCTGTTCTCACATAAGTAAATATATAGTTAAAGAAGAAAAAAAAACGTTTATAAGTCTCCTTAGCTTTCAGTTTCTATGTCTTGTTAGTACTCATCTCAGAGGATTTTTAGATTTCTGTCATCAAGGGAGTATCATCGGGCACGTCTTACTCAAGATTTTAGTCTTATTATTCGCTTCACCCAGTCTGCTTCAATCTGAAAATATCAGATAAGAGACATCCACAAAATGTATTTCAAGAAGTAGAATTTACATAAAATGAGTTGTGTTTTGATGTTGCGGAGTAAGCTGGTTCCATGTAACCGCTGTAGTCAAGTGAACTAGAGAGGATGTTCTGTATCTGAAAGGCCACAAACTCCAATCTCACAAGTGTTTGATAAATGGACAAAAGGAAGTAAAACCTGTTTATATTATGTATCTTTTCACCCCCAAATGGAAGTTATTCTCACTGGTCTAAACAACGCTTTCACAACACAGACAGCAGTTATGCCAGCAAGAAATAAGCTTATACGTATTAAGGATATAAAGCTGCACTTTCAGTCAGTGTATTCCATACAATGGGTAATATCTGCTGCATGGAGGACACCATGGGTTTGGGGAAGTTCTTCACCAACGCTGTTACTGCCTGGGAGGGGATGACAAAGGAGAAATACAGATTTAAAGTGTTAATTGTAGACTATAAAAATGTACAAATAACTTCTCGTTTCTTGAATGGATAAATGTAATAATATGACTAAACTGCCATAATCAAGCGACAGTTCCAAACCCGCTAAAAAGCACAAATACCATAATTTGTAGTTAACCGATTTACTAATTTAAAAAAAGAAACTTTTCTCTCCAGACTTTGGCTACTCTTCTCCTCCACAGCTAAACACACGACGTCCATTCAAAAATTGAGAAACTTGAAGGTCACGCTACTACTACAACTACTCGATGACTCTTTGGTCCACAGAGTCTCACCTTGAGGACTTCCATCTTGAGGCCGCTATCAGATGAGGGTCCGTCAGGCATCTGCAGAGCCTGCACAAAGGCTTCTGTGAACTGCTGCACCACAGGGAAGATCAACGCTTTGGCTGCACCCTACACAAATGTACAGAGGAGGTACAGTTACATTTAAAACACAGTAATGACAAGTTCAGGTCACTTTCTTTCTGTAAAAATACAAATATAACTGAGATATGGAGCAACCAGTAAAACACGAGAACAATTTCACAGTTTTATTCTTATATTCTTATCTCAGTTTTATTATTATTTAGACGATGATGAATGATCAACTGCAACTCAATAAGATGACACATTTTCCGTGGCGAAAGAGATTCAATCAAAAATAAAAATGTTCCATTATATAATGAATTCAAACTAAACCTATTATGTTATTATTCATAAAATATCTGAATGTCTTGTTTTGACTGTCTCACTTTCTCAAGCTCTTCAATAGCGCAGATGAGGTTGGCACAGGTGGTGAAAATCTCCACTGCTCTGGATCGCGTACGAATACTGTACACCTGCAAGAATTAAGGAACAGCCCAAACTTCACATCAGACAACAGACCAGGACAATTCAGTAAAATGAAATTAGGGCTGTATAATAGTGTTGAAGCTGAAATAGATTTTTTTGTTATTGTGGCTGTTAGACAAAAAAAACAAAATGCTAAAAATATGAATTTAATCCTCTTCAGGGATGGTGCAAAAACCAGCTTCACTATTCCTAGGTTTTCACAATAGTTTAACGTCCAACTGAGATGGAAAAGTTCCTTCAATTTGTATCTGTAGCAGTATCTTTGAATGAGCGACAGAACACAGATAGCATGATTATTCACGACATGCATCATCACTTTTTAAAACAGTGAAACACTGTATTACACCATCTATACCGTAACACTCTTTATGAGCAGTAGGGATAAGAGTTGTTGAGTAGTACCTCAGCCATGGTGAAGATCTTGTACATTTCAGGTAAGATGACCGGAGCCACCAGCGGCATCTGTGTATCTGTGACCTCCCGGGTAAACTCTAGACGTAACAGACGACAGGTTGTTACATAAACAAAAAGACACTGAAAATGGGTATTGATGCACCAACATGGTTTTTAGGCGGTGCAAGTTTTTAAAAAATGATATTAACAATTGTGTCGTTACAACTTTATTACACCAGATCAGTGCATCACTAATGAATAAAAGGAAAATGCAGTTTAAACAAATGTTAGAGCTCTGAAATCTTACGCTGTCATGCATTTTAGAGTTAAAATGTCAGTAGGTTTCTTTTATTTTTTTTAAAAATTATAATTAATCTTTAATATCAACACTGCCTCAGCCCTTAGGAAATTTAATTTTGAATGAATTCTCTGCCATAAGTGTGGGATTCTAAAAAATATCTTACTCTGAAAATGTAGGTGCTTTTTTAAGTTCAGCATGATGTTTTTAGACTGTCCATGTACAGCTTCAGTTTGGGTGCGTGTGTTTATGTGCATCTCATTACATACCTGTGAGGACTCTCATGGCCCCGTGCACAGCATTAACATTGCCGCTGACCAGCATCTCCATCAGTAGGGTGAACAGCTGCGGCCAGGCCTCAGGCCAGTCCCAGTGGGCGATGGCAGACACGGCGTACGCAACACTGGAGCGGACTTTGCTGATGGCCTCCCGCAGACCGCCTGGCAGCAGCTCCCTGATGGCAGCTTTTGCCTGGAGTGGGACAACAGGAGTTTGGCAAGATTTGGTTCAAAATGCCCTCTGAGGTCAAATTAAAATTGTGTGCAAGAATACTTTTGGGAGACAGAACTTCTGCCACTTGTAGACAACAAAAAAAAAAAATATTAAAAGTGTTTACATGATCTGTAGTTTCAGGTGGTCTGAATTTCTCTGACTGGGAACACCAGTGAGTCTCCACATACTGCTTCAGGATGACTGATGCCAACTGCAAACACAGACAACAAGACAGCCATAAGGAATGAGCATGATATTTGTTAAGTTGCTGATACAAGTAATCACAGTCAGGGATACAATCACGACAACACATAAGCAGATCAGGATCAATAGCGTCAGGATCAATAGCGTCAGAATCACTGTCAGTGACCTCAGTTTGAAATGTGTGTGTGTGTGGGCTAGACATCCTGTGCTCCCTCGCAAAGGTTTACTTTGTTTGTTTTGTTTTTTTTCTCACCTGACGGATTGCGAGCGCTCCCTGAGGATCAACTGTGAGTTCTGCCAGGTGGACGCCAAACTCTACAACATGAACACATTAGCAAATACATTTATAATAAATACATAAAAAAAAAAAAATTTAAATCACAGAGCATCAGAGCAAACGCTATTCAAAGCCATTGGCAGGAATCACATAAAGTAGCAGGATGAAGGTAGGAATCAAATAATTAACTGATCGTCTTTCATGTTTTTTTAGAATTACACTGGATGTAATGAGGAGTTTAAGGCACTGATAAGGAGGAAGATGTTGTCTTTCAAAAATCTGCACCCACCACATATAGGCAGAACAAACAAACATGAAACAGTCTCTTAGTTATTAATTAGCTAATTATGACAAATGTGTAGGTATATTGTTGTGAGCCTGTGTACTACAATACATCTTCAGACATAATTTGGTTCCAAGGCTAAAGACATTGCATTAATCTCTTGAGCCAGAAAGCTAACAGTGCACACTGGTCTGAACCTGGCCTGACAGACAAGCGGGGTATGGAAGATTAACACACAGTTCAGGATCAGGATCAGCATCAAGCTCAGCTGTGAACCAGCTCTCTCTCACTGGGTTTTAGTAAAAGTGACATCAGGCGCCAGAAGACAATGTTAGTGCTGACAATCCGACAAAGTGGCTGCCTTAGAGAGGGGCCAGCCGAAAGGGTCGGCCTCGCTGCGACGCTGCACTGTAGCCGACAGACAGTGTACACAATTAGCCTTTCACCAGGGGCACGAGGATCGAGGGACAGACAATGGAAAGTCTAGTAGAGGATAAGCTACAGCCACAAGGTACTGTATCCATCTGTCCAGTGCGAGTTCTTTATCAAAATAAAATACAATAGTTTGATGTGGGTGTTATTTCCCCAATACACCAACTGTTTGTTTACATAAAGTATATTGTTAAGTTCATGTCCAAAAATTACATCAACTATATTTTGAGACCTTTAACACCAATTAAAACAGAATGTAGACCAATTCTGCAGACTGTCCCTGCAAAATAAAAACAGAATAAGAAAAATGGTTGTTTAACTGCTTATCTGCCTACCAGAGGATAGAGTACATAAAGTTTAATTTAACATTTAGCTGACGCTTTTACTGCAATACATAAGTGGTTGCACGCCACTGGAGCAACTAGGGTGTCTTGCTCAGTGACACATTGGTGGATGTGTCCCAGTGGGAATCAAACCCGATGGCACCAAAGGCATGTGTATTATTCCCTGCATCAATGCCACCCCATTTAACTTTAGAATGTGCTAAGAAATCATGCAATTCAAGTATCAAGATATTTTCAGGGCTTTCAGACACCTTCACAACACTCACTGTTTTAGAATTGTTATAAACCTGGGACACAAGGTGCCACAATACTTTTACATTTGAGTCTTGATACACTACCAATTCAACCTGTGCCAACACAACTTGGAATGGAGTTACTGCAGTGAATGTGGTCAGACAGTTGTATTAATACGTTTATGTATGGACATTTTATATTCAGTTAACATTCAATTCAATTTTATTTATATAGCGCCAAATCACAACTACAGTTATCTCAGAGCGCTTTTCATAAAAGAGCAGTACGAAGGGAGTTCAACCTACTCAGAGTTAACTCAGGGTTGACAAACTCTGACTGCCTACACTGGAGTTCAACGGTACTACGAAGTTGGATAAGATGTTAGTTAGTTGAGTCCATGTTAACCCTGTGTTAACTTAATAGGAGTTGGTGCGCGTTCCCATAAAAAGGACTTGTTCGGCTATGCAGGCAGTTTTTTGCAACGGCGCATGCTCCGTATTTCTCCAGAGGAACGCACGTTGGTAGTGTCAGGAAATTATGAATGTAAAGACACGTTAACGGCTAAATCTAATGTTGTGGCAGACGACAAAGCCAGGGAGGCTTGTTGGTATCGCATTGAGTAAATTTGTAGTTATTTTCATAGTGTTCGTATTGTAGATCAAATGTCTATTAACCTATGTATTTTATGGGCTCTTCTTTTATTTGTAATATGATTAAGATGTAAAGGTAAAATTGCACATAAGGTCCATTGTAATAGAAAAAAAAGGAGCCAGCGGAGAGGGGAAATAATCTGAGAGAAAATTTAATTTCCAAGATTAATCTACAAGTAAAAAACTCTGCAAGGCTGCAACATCACACACGTCTGTTGTGTATTATGCATGCACTAGAAAGTTATATTAAACTTTGCAATTGGATTTAGCAGTGAGGAAATACTCATGAGTTCAGACCACAATCACTATCATGCACCTTAGAGACTTTGCCTTGGATTGGGCGTATTCAGAAGAAAACAGAGTAATTTTTGATTTTTTACAACATTAATTTCAGTAAATTTCCGATTTTTCTTCTTGCAAATTTCCTACTTTAATCTAGGATTTTCTTTCCTCGGTTATTACCCCTAACCCTGGCTCCACACATGAAATAATCTATCTAAATATGCGAAAACACTTAGGAGAATTCAATTATAGACTACAGATGGGCTAAGAAACTATCCTGTTAATTAATTCCGCTCTAAAATCACAGCTCAGCTGTAGGGCTCACTGTCTGAAAGTAATGCTGTTGTGTTAAGAACTTCATTGTAATCGCAGTGGAACAAATCAGGATGAAATCTAAACATGTTTTATGAAGTAGTGTGTATTAATATCCTACTTCTCATCATTAACACTGAGTACACATGTGGTGTGTAGTCCACCTGCAGGGTAACCTCGAGTTAACCACGAACAAAATCTGCTCATCAGTTTAGAGATGCGGCGTAAATTGCCATGGCAACAGACCTCGGTTAACACCTATCCACCTTTCGTAGTACGGGTTAACCGGGAAGTTACACCCGACGTCACAAAGTTACTCCTGAAGTTACCCCGCTTCGTAGTACAGGCGTAGTACAGGACACCCAACAGTTCCCACCAAGAGCAAGCACTAGGCGACAGAGGCAAGGAAAAACTTCCTTTTAAGAGGCGGAAACCAAGCAGAAGAACCATGGCTCAGGGTGGAGGGCCATCTGCCTCCACCGGTTGGGGGTGAAGGAGAGAGCAGAGAGAAAGAGAAAGAGAAAGAGAAAGAGAGATGAAGGAGGGAGAGAGGGGAGGGAGGCAGCCTACACAATATACACACACAGAGGTACAGACAGTAAAGGTGATGTTGCTATAGACATAATGTCTCAAACTCTCTGGGTACTTATGCTTTGTACGCCAGTGACAACATAATAAAAACTGGTACTGTAGTGATTTTTGCCTTGCCCTGTCTCGTGTGTACCCGATAGACTGTATATAATAGGTGTACCCTAACGACAGCCTGTGCTGCGGTAGATGCCCCTGGGAGACGTCTCAGCGGGAAAAGCTGTCAACGGGAATTCGGTGGTTGCCATAGCGACCGTTTGGCAGAAACGGTAGTTTTTGGGACCGTTGGACGTCCGTTGACACCTTACATACTGGTGTATAAACGGTTCAGCAACAGTTGGTTCAGGCGGCTAACGGCTGTGGATCAGTTGCTACCATTCCCCCAGTTTCCAAGTGACGTTACTTGATTCCAATGCGCTCGAGACCGGAGACGCTAGTGTGCAGCTGTAGGTTCAGACAGGATTGTGACAATATATTAACGTTAGCTTGCTTCACACATGCCGTCAAGAGAAGGTAACATAGGCAGAAGGATAAACCAGTGTTGTGGTGCTGTTTGGGCCGGGGTCCACACAGTCCCCATGTGCTTAATAGAAACGTACTTGCTAACTAGCTAACGTCAATGATCACACTTCCGACCCGGTCACGTCATTTTGAGCAAGGTTAGGCAATCATGTCATAGGCCGGGGTAAGGAAATCACTTTTTAATGAGCTTTCAATCTAACGTTAACTTGGTCATCATTAACTTCTGAAAAGATGGCCTAACGTTAGCTACAGAGCGCCAAGACAGTTCCCCGGCTAACGTTTTGACTGTTAGCTAACGTTACGTATTCAGCCAAAGTTAGCTCTGATTAACACAGCAGCTGTTCGCATGGTCCTTGTTTCTGCAGAGGCCCGTTAATGAGCAAGAACACCGGGTAAGCTAGCCCCCGCCAACTCCATCAAAACAGCGTTTAGAAACGGGGCTACCACTCACCCTCGGTCACTTCCAGCACTTTGATCTGCTCCTCCGCGGCTGCGCGCACTTCTTGAGCAGGGGACAGGATGGCCGTCAGCGTCTCGATCAGAGCCTCTTTTAGTCCCTGCTGGACCGGGCCGGCGGCCGAACCGGACCGAGCACTACCCGCCGCACTCATGCCTGCTGTGTTTTCACCCGCAGCCCGCTACAGTCAGTCAGTCCACCACCACCCGGGGAGGAGCAGAGAGCCACGGCCACAGAGGCGAAGCGCGCCAATGCATGGAAACGTGGAGGCGGGGTTTTGCAGAAGGAAGCACATTTTGTCGTCCGGTTCGGTCCACATGGTGTTTTTTTTCGTGTGTGTGTCCGTTTTGGTTTTTAAAACCATGGCTCCCCCTTGTGGAGCGGGGGGCAATATGATTTCAATTGCTGCCTGAACTACTACGGGTTACCATGGAAGCAAATTAGTTTAAAAAATAACGTAAAATTGACTACTGAAAATTTCAACGAGACCACGTTGACTCAACCAGACTGTTTTCAAAGTAAAACATTTAAATGCCATAAGTGGACGTTTAAATTTCAGCAATGAGCATTCACCAGTGACTACATTTCAAAATAAGGTATCCACTTGCCTATAAAATTCTAATTTTTATAGCAATTCTTACAAAGTGGAGTGTATTGCCACCCAGAATATCAAACCCTTGAAAGCAGTAAGGATGGTTGCAGCTTTAAATACAATACACACTATACAGCCAGAAGTACACTTTTGAGTGTGTTCTCATGACTTGAGACAAAGCCTCTTTAGTAAAGGAAATCTAAAAGTTACCACACATTGTAGTATTTTGAACATAAGTAGGCTT
Source organism: Micropterus salmoides (assembly GCF_014851395.1). Lineage (NCBI taxonomy): Eukaryota > Metazoa > Chordata > Actinopteri > Centrarchiformes > Centrarchidae > Micropterus > Micropterus salmoides. The sequence continues at coordinate 15,807,218 of NW_024043372.1, forward strand.
GCAACTTCACTGTAACAGTTTGGGGCAGACCCTTTCTTGTTTCGACATGACAATGTCCCCGTGCACAAAGTGAACTAGATATAGAAAATGGTTTTCCAAGTTTGCTGTGGAAGCATTTGCCTACTCTTCACAGAGCCAACATCAACATCCATCACTTTCTGGATGAATTAGGAAGACGACTGCGAGCCAGGCCTTATCACCTAGTATCAGTGGCTGATCGGACTCCAAAGTCTTGTGAAAAGCCTTCCCAGAAGAGTGGAGGCTTTTACAGAAGCATATTAATGCCCATATAGCTTGATAATACATTGTTCAACAATCTCATATGGTTGCAGTGTATTTGATAGTTTAAATCAACAGAAAACATTGGAGAGTTTTCTACCCTGCGTGACTGAGTCCTGATTTATCCGTGGCTTTAGCTGGAAGTGTCCACAGTGGGTGGTGCAATGCTAGGAAAATTAACTAGCTGCAACAAGCCCCTTGTGAGCTGCAGCATACTCCAAAACTTTCCTGCATCACCTGTTAACAAGTGTAGTACAGACTGCGTAGTCTCACCTGAGCTCTAAGATGGGCTTCATCTTTCATTAGATTTCTAGCTTCTTTACATAGACGAGACTAACATTAAACTACTGAAGTGAAACAACAGTGCACACTGGTTGGAAGTGCCTTGTTACTGAAAGAGTTTCACCTCATAATCCTGTTGCTCCAACAAGGAAAACAGATTTCTGTGAACGTGAGACAAGCATGTGACACACTGTCTCCTCTTGAACCACCACGATTAAGACTTGTCTGGCTGGACGATCTTCTCTGTGTGCTGCAAATATATGTGTTTATTTTCTTTCATTTTGAATCTTTCACAGAGGAGTTTCAATCTTCTCAGGTGCAAAATGTCTTCATTCAGGAGCTTGTCAGTCAATCTTAAGACCATGGCGTAGTTTGTATGGCTTTTCAAAAACATGTTGGATCTCTAACATTAAACCTTGTTACTCCTTTTGGAGACCGTGTGCTATCAACAATTAGAGGGCATGACAGGCCTGGCTGCAATAAGACTTTTGTTTCCTAGATATTAATTGTAGATTCAACTGTACCTGAAAACGTACACCCTGACATCCATGTGCCTGTGTGTTTGTCAAGGGTTGTTTTTATTAAACATGCTAATTTTAAACCTCTAAATTAAGTCATTAAAATTAATATGGAAAACCATTAAATAGTGAAAACACTTGATGCCAAAACAAGAGGGATAAAGCCACATGGGGGTTTTTCCTTTGTGAGCTAAAATTAAACTCACTTATTGCTGCAGCATGTGTGGCATCGAGGAAAAGACATGTGAGGAGGTGTTGACATAAAAATAAAATGGTGAATGTAATCCCTTCTCTCATATTATCACGGCTGCAGATCTTTAGGATTAAGCAAGAGAAGTAAACCTAGGGATTAAGATCGCTCTGAAAAGAAGTCAAGTAATTATGTACTTGAATATTACAATAACAGGTTCCAGGAAAGCGTGCCAGTGTGCATCGTGTGTTGCATATAAAGCTGGTCTACAACCTCATGTATCCTCTTGCCCTTTGCAAAGCTAAAGAGACAGTGATGGCTGAAAATCTACTTTCTCTTTTACCCAGTTCTTTGATTACGTCCCCTCTTCTTGATCGGTGTCTTCAGTGTTGTATCATTTAAGCCTAAACAAATGAACAAATGAGTTTGGTGGAGACCGTATTTGTATCTTTGACAAAACTTTTAGGGAACAGGAGATCGTCAGAAATGGTGGAAAATGTCTCCCCAACTTCTTTTGTATGCTTGAATAAAATACAACCCGTGTTTTGTGAAGTGACTTGTACAGGATGTGAAAGGTTAAAAGGTAAAAACCATGATATTCCTCCAGACTGATGGGTGTCAGGCACACACATTAGTTTATACTCAGTTGCCAGTTTATTAGGTACACCTAGCTAAAGCGAATGCAGCCTAATACAACAGGACGACTACTTTCAAGATGGTCATAAAGTTCATGTTTTATGAACCTTTTACTTTTTCAGTCTTTTGTGGTGAACGGGCACGTTGTCTGCATGTGTGTTATCTGTGTATGCAACTTTGATTGTATGTATGTATGCAAGTAAAATGTTTGCTTGTATGAATTTATCAAAAGTTTTAGTCTACTTTTTCATGTAAGGCACTTTCTGGTTTTTATAAGTGCAACACAACAAAAGATTATCATTGTTAATTAATTTGTATCGTCTGTTACTGAGAGGGGTGTGTAATGTTTAGTCTACACAAACTAATATAAATGGGATGGTCAAAATATAGGGAACACCTCCGACAGAACATTATAACCTTCATGAAGATACGATTTATTGTCTCTGCACTTTAGGATAGGTGTGCCTAATAAACTGGCAACTGCGTGCATGTGACCTCAGGTGAGAGGGTCTAGTAGACTCAGCCTAGGAATGAACCAAACACTTGTACAACTGCTTCTTCTTGTTTAAGCAAAAAGAATTTGGTTTATGTAGAAACAAGCAATGTTTTGCAACTGGATATTTCCCTCTCCTTCAAAAGAGTTAAAGCTAAAAAAAAACAAAAAAAGTCCAGAAATGAATACCCATCCCGCTGCACTCAGAATCGCCACTTTCTGAAAATGTATGCAGATGTTTCTGACAGAAAGCAAAGGAAACCTGGGGGAGAGCTCACAATGGAGATAGATATAAGTGTACAGTACATATATAAAATATAAAATCTGAAATATATTTATATATATTAAATTGTGTTAGGGTTCAGTATCTTTCACTACACAGCATTAAGGTGGTGTCTTGATTATCTTTTTTTTTCTTCATTTTTTTTAAAAATCCTATTATATAAACCAGAGGAGAGTCAAAGCAAAACAAATGAATCAACAAACAAACAAATGTGGAGGAGGGGGGGATGAAAACTAAGCAACAGACAAAAGGCCTCCGCCCCGATCCGATGCCCCATCCCCACCCAGCCTCCAGCAGAGGGGTGAGCTAGCACGGACGAGGTGGGACAAACCTGTCCAGCTGTACAGCGCAGTGAAACATAACTTACATATTAGCTCATTTTTACACGTACAGTCGTGATCAAGGCACAGGGATCTTCTACAAGTTATTTTTTTTCTTCAATAAAGTTGTACAAAATAATACATTTTACAGTCTGTACAAGAATAATAGTCCAGCAGTAAAATAAAGACAGATGTATTTAAAGCAGGGAGGGGGAGGAAGTGGCACTGGGGGAGATGAAAGTATAAGACAAAAGGTGGAGGGGTGGTGGTGTGTGGAAAGGGAGAGGGTTACTGATGAGGGCTGTAGTGCGTGTGTGTGTGTTAGTGTATGTGTTTCCAGGTAAAAATGTTGCGTCCAGTCTTGATAAGTGATTTCTTTAACCTCATGCTCTGCGTTTGTGTTGTTTTGTTCTTATTATTTAATGCAACCTTTCTTTTCCATATGTTGAATAGTTGTCAAATAGCAGCAGGAAGGGGGAATATTTATGTGTGTGTGTGTGTGTGTGTGTGTTTGTTTGTGTAGTTAGGGGGGGTTTAAATGGTGCACAAAGGCAGATCACACAGTGTACACCAACACACAACATGGGGTAAAAATTAACAAAAACTTAAAAGTTGAATTGTGTTATTACAGGAATATATATATATATATATATATATATATATATATATATACACATATACACATATTTATATACACACATATATAATATCTATATATATAGCTTGGATTTTTTGCACTGCATGAAGTTCACTGGTATGCATGATTTTATGCATTGTATGGTAATTTTCTTGTTTTTTCCCCTCCTTTTTTTTGTTGTTTTCTGCCACTCATCCTTGATTGGTTTCTTGAAGAGCAAATCATGTGAGCCGTGTGGTCTTATGTTCGAGTCATGCTCACGTCCACAGGGAGCCGTTAGTCAATTAGTCCGTCTGTTTGGGCACAAAAAGGCTCACAGCCCTCCTCCGTCCGTATCGGATTGCCACTCTTCATATTCATCGTTCTCTTCTTCTTCTCTTCCTCCTTTGTCTTTAGCACGCAGTGAATAAACTCCTCTTTCTCAAAATGCATTATTTAATTCAGCCTCTGCCAACTGTTAAAAGCAGGAGGACTCAGTTTTAAAAAGTATCTGTGTGTGTGTGTGACACCGCGATATGAGACATTAAAACCTATCTAAGGGTTCAGGATGTCTTATGCTGTAGTGTGTGTACCTGCGAGTGTGTGTGTATGTATGTTTTTATTTCAGAGAGAGAAAGAGAGCTAAAAGGAGGGATAGGCTGTACTGACGGATTCCAGTCTTGACCCTCTTTCCTGGGTCAAAGTGTAGCTGAGTACAGCAGTCAGTCCTGGCTAATTCTTGATGAAACTGTTATTGGTGTATCCTTAATGTGTTTCCTTTAAAAAAAATAAACAAGTTGTTCCACTGTTCTGTTTTTCTTAAATCATGTTATTGGGAGAAGATTCAGGATGGAAGGGAGGGCAGGCGGACAGACGCTCGCTCTGTTGTTTGGTGAACTTGGTGGAAGTGGAGGGGGTGATAGGCTAACTGGTCGTGGGGGGTAGATAGGTAAGTTGGTAGGTAGATAAGTAGACTGGACGCCGCTGCCCATCACAACAGCTCATACTGCCGTAGGTGCATCCTCTGTATGATGTCGCGACAGTCATTGAAGACGCGGCGGATGTTTTCTGTGTCGACCGCACAGGTGAAGTGGGGGTAACAGTAATGCCGTCCGTCCCCGCTGGCTGTACTGATCCTCTGAAAAAAGACACAAAAGTACAGACAAGTTAGTGTTGGAGATCAGTGGTTCCCAAGCCACCCTTTTTTGGCCACGTCATAGATGCCATTAGTCAAGTTCCAAATGTGTTCATCTGTATCAATTTTAAACAGGATGTTATTTAACACTATAAATAATATAACAAAAGGATATTGTTACAATATTTTTTTCTCACAATTCAACTGTCAACGTTTTAGCTGGTTAAGTTTTCCTTTCCACACGGAGTGTCAGAAGCTGTTTATCCATTACTTTAAGTGAACTATTTTAACCATTTATCCATTATCTTTAGCTAACTATTTCAAACATTTACCCATTACTTTAACTGGACTATTTAACACATGTATCCATTCTTTTAAGCTAATTAATTCAACCATCATTACCTTTAGTTAGCTTAACTATGTGAACCATTTATCCATTACCTTTAGCTAACTGTTTCAACCATTTATCCATTACCTTTTGTTAATTATTTCAAATCATTTAGCTATTACCTTTAGTTAACTATTTCAATTGTTTATCCATACTTTTAAGCTATCCATTTTGAAATTTATCCATGACATTAAACTTTTTGACTATGAATCCATTATTTTTAGTTATCTATTTAAACTGTTTATCCATTTGTACCCACTCGGGTACACATATGTACCCCCTGGTTGGGAACTTCTAATACAGGACATGCTGAGACAACGCCTTACACTGAAATCTACTGAGAATATCTTGTAGGCAAATATCATCTGTACACAGTGGAATATGAAAGCAGCCATCTGCAAGATTTTGTTTTAATCTATGGTGCTAAGCTTTCACTGGTGTGGTTTGCATGGCATGTCCAAGAAAAACATTTGCCACTCGCAAAATTTGGATGAAACTGTGATGTCTTTTACTTTGGATGTTCTGTTAACTTCTGTTGCTGCTTCTGGACACCACTTTGTCTCTATCATGTCTTTAATAACAGCAAATGTAAAAAAGAAAAAAACAAAAGACACCCTGTGAAAATACTTCCAGTTCATGTATCAGTACAGAGTGACACAGTATTATCAAACAGTGATACAGATGGCAAAATGTGCATTTGTTTGCATGAAAATTGATTATTATTATAATTTTTGTTTTTATTATGTAAGATTCTGATTATTAATCTGTTGTGGAAGAAAAAATACTGATCACAAGATTAATATAGATTTCTGGTAAACAACATGCTTCATAGAAATGTTGATGACATCTTGATTTACTGTGCGCTGCTGCTATTTTTCATTCAACTCCAGTTTCAGTCTTTTGTGGTGAAACTTCCATCCATCCAACTCATCTTGACTCATGTTATAACAAAATTAAAGCAGTAAATTATTTTTCAAAGAGTCAGATAGAGGAGCGAAATCGAATGGAGTGAAAACACATACATACATGTAAATCAGGTAAAACAAGAGCTTTGTACATACGAGAAACTCATCCCGAATGAAGTACTTTGCCCTTGTGACGCGGGGATCCTCACCTGGCTCCGGTATTGCTGTTAGTAAAGAAGAAATCTAGTCACGATAAGTAATTTTTTCACATTAAACAGTCTGCAGCATCACTCCTCCTGCTGATCAGTGCTTGATGTACCATGCTTAGACTTTTGGGCGAATTGTACACACACACACACACACACACACAAAAAAAACCTTTCATATCACTATGGAACACGATTAATCACGGTGGTAACCTATGGTTCAATGGATATAATGGTTTATACTGGTTTTAGGCCCAAATAATATTAAATTCTTCTGTCCAGTAGTGGTAATCAGGGAAGAACAAACACTATAATCATTAAATCTCAATCCTTACCAGCAACTCAAAGTCATACCTTTCTATTTGTGTGGTTTAGTCTAACTACAAGGCAGGCTGCCAAAGACAGTTGACTTAAAGGACATTCTGGTTTGTAACAGACTGGGTGTTATTTTCATAGCTTTTGCCGTTGTGTTTATCAAAAGTGAGCGCACCCAGAACATCAGTAATAATTTCTCATTACAATGGAAAACTCTGTGCACAGCTACAGCAATTACGGTAGGTCAACGTTGAACTGAAGTTGTCTGTAAACTGTGATTTTTCAGCGGACAGTTTAGGTAATAAATTTACTATTTTCTCTGCCAAAATAAGTTTGCCTTCAAATAAGTTTGTACAAAACGTGGATTATGACTGCTCATGTTTTATTCTCCACATTCGGAGATCTCAGTAATAAAATTGGTGAGTACGCTATCAATGGTCTCAATGATATTAAGAAACAATGGTGACAAGCTGTAATAAACCAGAATTATCCTTTAAGGTGACCAAATGTACATTTTCCGTGTCGTGGTTAAGATAGAGCTAAATATTGTTTAATACTCGTAACATCCCTCATCATCTACACTAAACCATTGGAATTTTTGCAATGCATGTAGATGCAGCGGCTGATAGCTCCTTCAAACTTTATTGCTGAAATCACCAAATGATGTCTGATGGCTGTCGCCTGTAGCTTCTTCAAACTCTGCTACATTTTTGTTTTTCATTTGTTCTTTTCTTTCCTGCTTTATTGCTGAAACACGTATTACCTATGACAGAAATGCAGTCATTGGATATATAAGCTTGGATTTGAATTAAAGACGATCACCCAGTCAAATCAACCGGGCCATGTACCAAGGCGGGTGCTGTGACCAACCCAGAGGAGAGGAAGGAGAGCAGGGATCGGAGCCATGCTGGCCCAGCTTGGACTTAAGGCTGCTCCTGGTTAATGACCGGTCTGGACGAAAATGGGAAATCAGAGACTTTTGTGCCCACATCTACACAGACCTGATCCATCAACATCCCCGATCAACTACTTGACGGCCGGACCATGTTCTGAGCTGGCAGAGCGTGAGACTCCGGAAAGATGAGAGGAGGCGGACTCTGTGTTTACATCAATGATGCTTGATGCTCACACACAGTCAAAGTGGATGGACAATGTTTCCTAAATGTCAGAATTTATGTGAAGATAAAAACCAAATCATCATCACTATCTTGTTGCTGCTGTTTACATGCAAACGCAAATTCAAAAGATGCACTGCAGGATTATTTCCTAGGTATATACGTGTATGTATACTGTATGTATAAATAAGCATTTCCAGTTTTATTTTATTTGTTTTATCTGTTACCATATTCTAATATACATTTAATGATCTGCTAATTTATGTGTGTGTAGCATGAAGGGCCTACAAACTTTAATTTTGTCGTACTGATTTGTGTTGCAGAATGATAAATAAACTACCTTGAATGTATCTGTTACAACCACAGAAAAGTGGCTAAGGGTGTTCTGTCTTGGACACCCACAGATTTCTGTGTCAAGCTCTTACCATCATCAGGTGTAGTGTAGCGTGCAAACTCCGGGAAGTACTCCTCAATTTTAGATTTCCCTGCCAAAACCTTCTCAGCGAGCAGGTCCTGTTTGTTCAGGAAGAGGATTACTGAAATGGTTCGTAGCCACCTGTGGAGGGAAATGAAGAACGAGCTCAGTGCCAGATTTCGTTGGTTTAGGACCCAAAACAGGTTACAGGTCTGTTGATATAGAGTTCCCACTTTTCAAGTGGCATTATGTTTTAATGGGTTTTGGCAGAAGAACAAGGGAATAATTTACTCTCTGCAGTTCTGGGCTGAAAAGGTCTTAGAGCTGCTGCCATAAACAGTCCATTTGCTCCCACACAGAGAGAAGAGTCAAGGGAGGACTCTGCATCCAATCAGTGTCTCCTCCCACTGTAGATGCACCCTGAGCAGGAACCTTGTTTCTCAACCTTGTTTGGGTACAGTGCTTGTTTAAAGTGTCCCTCTTATTTTGTCTTTTAGTGAAGAACCTTTGGCAAATAGCACTGAAGTGATACTGTGGTACTAAGGTTGCATCTAAGCTAAACAGAAAGGTCTTAATCGGTGACCAAAGAAATAAACCTTTGAAGTCTAGTTGCTTCAGTCTCAAGACGACAAGAAATTAATATATTTTTTAATTGAATTAATTTTACTATGTTATATATAATGTATAGATTGAAAAAAAAGAATAGAGAAAAATATGGCATAAAAAAACAATATGGCCCAAAACACACTGCCACATGATGCCTCTAACACCAATAGGAAGTGCCACAGTGCCGCTCATCAACAGCACTACAACCAAAGTGTGGCACAGTACAAACTGTACTGACTGGACTTCAGAGCTTTTTGTATTTCTCAACCCCAACAGGGACTTTCTCTCTTCAACGATTAAAACATCTAGAAGACCACAAAAGAAGGCCACGTGTCACCTGACAACATAAGTCAAGGTACGGTAACCGGGATGTGCCAAGCAGGCAGTAAGGTCTGAAGGAAGAAAATAGTGTGTTTGACAGGCATTGCTGTCTTAGAATAAAGACAGAACGTCGCTGTATCATTTTTATAACCTGCTCAACTCTTTTGTTCTTCTGCAGCCACTGGGTTACAGGACACAGAGTGGGCAAGTGTAGACATTGGGATTGTATTGGTGTTTAGAAGAAATGGAAATCTAGGGTTGTTTCATCCTTTTAAGCTCCAGGGCAGCATTTGTTCGTGTATAGATGAGAGTGCATGTACTTTTTTTCTTTTATGCCAGGTGCATTTTCTGAATGCCTTTTATTTTTCCCTTTTTGTCTCTGAATTGCAATCAGTAACAAAGAAAATTAAAAAAGTGCTACTGGTTTCATGTTTGATGAAAAGTTGATGCTGACCTGTTGTTCCAAATGTTCTTGAAAAGATTGAGGGCTTCCTGTAGTCTGTTGGTCTGATTGTCTTCTCTGATCACCATGTTGTAGCTGCTACTCGCCACCACAAAGATGATAGCGGTCACATCTGTGTCACACACAACACCACCAGTGGATTAACACACCAAAGATGGATAAAACACTTTTGCATCCTTGCTCATGGTGGGATTTACGTAAACACATAGACGTGAATCTGGCACAGCTAGAAAACAAATGCCTGAACACAAATAAATCAACTGGAAAAATGATTGAGTCACAGCTGCTTCTGATGATTTGTCAGTAATCCATAAAATATCCAAAGTGTCATCACTACAATAAAGCAGTCTAGGCAACAAAGATCCTACCGTTAAAACACTGGATCCATTTTCGACGTTCATCCCTCTGACCGCCAACATCGAACATACTGTGGGGACAGAGGAAGTTAAAAGTTTAAACCCATTTCTGCCTTTCTTTTAACTACTTCTTTTTTGACTATTACTTCATCACCCGACACTGCGATAAATAAACGTTGTGGTAACTCACTGGAAATTGACTTTGTCTATTTGGAATCTTGTCTCGAAGATCCCAGATGTAAGTACTCTGCATCTCAACAGGTCCTGAAAAATAAACAAGGAACAGCAGGGTGTTAGATACTTAAAAGAAAACATATAGAAATGGAAATAAGGATACAGATGCAGAAGGTGTGGAAGAGAAGACAAACAGAAAAAGAGGAGGACTGTGGAGGAAATAAACTCGTGGACAACAAATACTAGACAGAGAGAAGATGGACAAAGGATAATCAAGATGTCAGGAGGGCAGGTTCTTGTGATTAACAGATAAAATAAAACTATTCAACTTATCAACAGTTCATCTATAAACAAAATATGCACTTTAAACTTCCTCTTTATTCAGGTCATATTTAATAATTAATGAAGAAATCTGCTTTATATTGAATTCTACTATGTGTTACAGAGCATTAAATATTTTAATTATTGACTAATCTTTCACTCACTGTAACTGTCTTATGAGTTATTAGTTTATTGTTTAATATATTAAATGCACAACATAATGTCACACTTTTGTCCGAACAAGAGTCTTAAACCCCAAGATATTTACAGAGAAAAGCAGAAAATTATCACAATTGAGAAGTTGGAGATATGTGTCTAAAATCACTCCATATTTACATAGTGCTTTATTTACCCTCCGCCTCCGAGTTTCTCAACTTTAAAGTGTAAAATTTATGGAAAACTCCCAACAATGGAACGAAAAAAAAGCAACAATCCGTGGCACTTTCTGCTTAAAATCCCACAATGCAACGTGTCACATTTTCTAGATGCAAAAATTGTAGCTGTGCAACTTTACATTTGTCAGTGTCTCACATCTCGATTTACTGCTCACTATAAAGTAAACTACTGAGTCTCTGTTATTTAGGAAGTAGTGAGGGAGTGAATGAGGAAGTAATTTCGGGAACACCCAAACAATACACCTTTTTTTACATCAGACATTTTGACTTGTCACAGCAGGGAATACAGGTATTACTTACATTAACGATGACTCTGTTATATTCAAGTTTCCTAGTAAGCCACAACAGAGAGCCGACACGCACGACACCAGGACCCTGAGACACCTGTGGTTCTACGTGCTGTGACATGTCAAAATGTGTGAAAAAGGCCTCCATTTGGCATTTTTTCTTGATAAATAAATTGATTGACTAATTGACTCAAACAATTGTTGGTGTTAAATTTTCTGTCCATCAAATAAACAACTGACGATTTGTTTAAGTGCTGCAGAGCACAGATGTGGGCAGGGTACTTCAATATAACACTTCATTTGTTTGTGTGTTGAGCACCTCACCTGGTCAGTGGGTGTGTAATCATTCTGCCTGACCACCTCAATCCTGTCTAAGAAGCTGCAAAAAGAACAGAACAATACAGCTGGTTAGATCTCAATAGCACAATAAAATCACATATACATACATAAAAAAGTCAAACACGTCAATGTCCATGTCCACTTGCCACTCTTGGCGACCATCAAAATAAATGCAACTCAGTTGTGAATGCAAAACACTGACCATTTTTAAGATCCTACCATACTGACTAGCCTATCATACAGTGGTAATGTACGGTGAGAACAGTATCTCTCTCTCTCTCTCTCTCACACACACACACACACATATATATACAAGTTCATCCCAGTTCATTAGTGGGAGCAAGAGAAAGATGGAGGACGTCAGTGCCTGAACGGCCTCCAGGGGGCGTGCGCTCTAATTCAAGGTGAGATCAGAGGCAGCCAGTCTGAGTCACCAGCAGCCGTTTGCTCCGTCAGACCAGAGAAGCCTCGTCAATGGAGGTGCTGTAGTATTACTTTCACATGAGGAAAGGTGTGTGTGCGAGTGTGTTTTTTGTACGGGTATGCAGCCTACACGGGTCCAGATTTGCAGAGTGCCTACCCCAAATGCATGTTAACTGTTCCGATGAACTGGCATACATTATACTGCTGCTTTTCAAGGTGTATGAGCTGCCCTGGTGTTTTCACAATGACTGCAACAGGTCAGGACTCAAAACAGGCCTACTGATACTTTTAAATTAGCATCTGTAAAGGAAACAAGACAACATTTCTCTCATGTATCATAGGCTGAAGGAAGTTTAAAAGTGTGTTGAGCAGAGAATAAAACAACATCCCCCCTCATGTACAGTGTGTGGGCTGCTGTCCCAGTATACATGTGAACAGAGAATGGCTATGAGGACTCCGACGTGTAGAGCTGCTGGATGATGTTACAGGACTTGATAAAAACACACAAAAAAGACGATAGTTTTAAACATCCCAGCTGTCCTGACAGTACTTTCAGATGCATAGATGAAATGTCATATAGGAAGAACAGGAACTCTGCTCTGACAGTGGAAAGAGGAGTGGGCTGAACTCAGTGCCGCTACACTGGGGAGGAATTTGGCGATTATCTTTAAGCTACGGCAGCAGCTATGTTAAGTGTCCCACTAGCCTGCATCCATCAGGCACAAGTACTGCAGGTTTTCCCACAACAATTCCTCCTAAGGGTGAAGCTACAACACGTCAGCAGTCTTAGATGTACAGCTACACCTTAGAGCATACTGGTAAAGAAGTAACTAACTTCATGTGTACAGCCAATAGCAGATGATAATCATTACAAACTTATATGGCATGCTTTGAATGGGATTTTTAAGGTTAATACCATTCAGTGTATTTAAATATTTAGAAACGTCCTATCACTAACTGACTCCTGTTAAACACACAAACATACATTTACAGAGAACGTGCCCCAAAATATAATTAAATTAAATTTCCACTGTGGTGAATTTTTTTCTTAGACCACACATTTGCAGAAGACAACATTAAACAAAATAACAATAACAATATAAAACAACAAGTTATACGTAAACTACCAGCCAGATTGAATTTTGAAGTACCATCTCAAGTCCGTTTGGGGGTAAACAGGAACATAAACTAAAGTGGAAAGTGGTGAGGTGGTACCTATTTAATGATTCAATACCCACTGCCCGATGAAACACAGCATCCATAAAAATCCTTTTGGGTGGCAACAACAAAGAAACAACACATTTTTGCCACACAACACTATTTATTCTTTCAGAATTGCGCCTAATCTTTGCTGTGTTTCCTCGTGAATTACTAAATAATTTAACATCTTCAAGCCAAATTACAAACAAGGACAAGTTAAAACCCTCTTTGCTTACAAGTACCAGTAACAATAAAGTTGTAATTAATAAATTGCTTTATCTTTCCTGCAATATATTATAGTGGAGGTATGCCTTAAATAAAAATATTACATTTACAATTTTATGTAATAAGAAATCAAGCTTCAAGGTGAAGTACTAATAGGCGCTAAAAGGACACCTATTTAAGTGATGTGTTTGTTTACGCGGTCAACCAGTAACTAAATTGATAACAAGACAAGGCACGTCAAGTCAGCAATTACTACCTCCACTAATTAATTTCCTGGGGTAACCCGGTAATGATTCACAAGCTAAAAGGTTGGTAACCTCTGTTTCAAAGTGATGGCTGGTTACCTGTCAAAGTGGCTGTTAACGTAGACTAACTCCTCACCCTGTTTGATTCCTGCACGGATGTCTGTTTTGGCTGAGCGTCTGGCCCACCGCTTTTACAACTAGAAATGCAAAACGCTTGCTACAAGCCGCCTCTTGGGGCGAAGGTATGAAACCCCCTCTGAGATCATCAGGAATGTAGCAGGCAGGGGTGAAATGTCACAGGAGGGCTGCAGGTAACACACTGAGAGGAACAGGGGGCTGGGTCTGCGGAAGCTACAGCACTGGACAGGCGGAGGGACAGACGGAGGGGGGGGGGGAAGACACAGTCAGGAAGAAGAGTCAGTCAGTGTGAGACTGAAAGAGAAACAGAACAGGACAAGCAGTTTGGGGAACAAAGAGACACCCTTGTGCATATCTCTGCACAGACACAGATATTCATATAAAACACACGGAGGCAATTAAGCAGCCAACCAGTCTGGTACCTTTGGCTCTCCGCAGGGGCCGAGTGGCTCAGCTGTTCCCACACCACAGCGCCTATGCTGTGCCAGCACACCCAGAGCCCTCAGTGGACAACTGTTCAGCCTAGCTGCCTGTTACCGCCCTGTATCCACAGCCCAGAGCCTGCGAGCATCTAACTTCATCCTCCCATAACATCCCCACAATGAGCTCCCAAAAGACATAAATAACCTAGATGTGACAGAATCTAAAATCTTCGGCTCTAATGATGACAGAGTTAACATGGCTGCCACCGACGTCTGCCAAGGCCAAACTCTTGTTTATCTACAGGTCTGGTCTGAGGCGTCGACACGCCCAGGACAAACACTCTGCTCAATTTTTAGCAGTTCTCCCTATTAATAGGAGAAGTGCCAATAATAACCTTGCCTAGTAAGTTGAACTAAATAATAGTGGCTGCCCCAGTAACAGAGAGGTCTGCGGAGTTATGTATAACCTGTCAGGGTTATTCTGGGCCAGCAGACAGGCTGACTTAAACTCTGGAAATACACACAGGACTTTTGTCTGGTGAATTAAAATAACCCAGTATTTACAAGAAAGATTTAGAGCACATTTTTTACTTTTTACTTTGCAGAATTGTGGCGGCTTTTAATGTAGGAAAAACAAAAATGAACACAATACAATATATGTAAGGTTTTTCTATTTGATTAAAATATTTGTTTTTTGTTTTATTGAGATTATATATATATATATATATATATATATATATATATATATATATATATATATACACATATACACACACACACACATATACATACATACATAAACAGCCCTTGATACTTAAAGAAAATTTATAACAATATAAAATAAAGTACAGAACAAAAACACTTGCTTAGAGAAAAAGTTGTTTAAGCTAAACATAACAAAAATTCAGACTTAAATTTCTAATAAAAAGGTACAAAAAAAAAAATCTTTATCTTCTTTTTTATTAAAATCAAATCTAAAGCTTCTTCCTAGAATAGACTACTCTGAAAATATTTCCAGGAATAGGTTTATATATCCCCTTCGCACACTCAAAATCAATATTAAAAAGAGGAATGAATTTCTGTACTGAAAAAAGTAGTCTACATCTCAGCAACAGCAGGAAAATATGAGGTTGTTTTTTTTTACCTGTGGCAAGAATTCCCCTACAATCAACAATCTGAAAAACTGATATCTTCACATGCTAGAAGGACATACGGGGCTACAGCATAAACAGCGACATGCTGGCCCAACGAAGCTGATAACACTCCCATAATGCATTCATCTTGTTAAAGTAGCAGTATTTGGACACAGGCTTACTCAGATTATGAGCTGGTATACATCTTCAGCTGTGAAGGATTAGGCTACTCTGAGCTGTTGACTCGTCTGGGCTGCACACACACAGCTGGACTGGCAAATTTGCTGAACTGGTAGCTTCTTTTACTTAAACAAAACCTTAAACACTTTATAAATTAGCTAACATGAGCAGGTTCAAGAGGAGTGTTTCAGGTTACTGACTGTTTCAAGTTGCTGCCCGTCTTTATGTCACAATTTAATATTCACTTCATCATGTGAACATATTAAAAGTATTTGGCAATGTGTCTCTTCTTAAAAACAGACTGCATCTTTCGTTAAAGAAATTAACTGTAATAGCAAACTCAACAACTTTTAGTTGTTTAGTAGTTTAGAAGTTATGTTTCTTGACAAGGTTTATGGTAACATCTGGGGACCTTTGTCATGTATCCATTTGACACAAACATACACATAAGAGCTGGCAGGCATGATTATGTCCATAAACAGTGCCTTTTTCCACATCTGCCAAAATCCATTTATGTCTCACATTAAAATCCTCTCAAACAAAAGCTTGTTCATTAGCAAATATTTTTGTCAAACTGACTGCAAATTGCATAAAAAGCTCAGTATTAAAAAAGTACAATTGTTCATGTTATCATTAATAAAACTCAGAATCAAGAGTGTTAAAAAAACAAACAGAAAATACAGAATTGGATATATGATTAGTCACTATTAAATTTAAATGGTTTACTATTAATGCAACAATTTTTTTTCATTTAATATCAATACTTGGTGTGGAGTTAAAATGTGGGCGTATAATACATTTATATAATTTAGCCCGTACATGTAAAAAACAACAACAACAACAAAAAATAAACAAAAAGCCCTAAAAGAGCAGCATTTATTAAATCTTTCTCAGCAAGAAGTTCACCATTCACCAATAAAGTATTCAAGCTAAATTGTACAATGTGGAAATTCAAAGCAAACTAAGAGCAAACGCTGAATTTGTAATGTCAGGAAAGTGAAATCAATCTCTGCACCAGATAAAACTGAAGCTTCACAAGCGTCCGTAAAAACAACAAGTCAGAAAATGGTCTTGGCGCTTCCTCAAGGAGGGGAAAAGATTGTGTACGGCCCGTCGAGCGGAACGTTTTTGAGGGGCTTACTGCTTCTTACTGTACGTGCGAGCTGACCAAAACCAAAAAGGTTTCACCAGCCAATCCTTAATCAAACACACACACACACACACACACACACACACACACACACACACACACACACACACACACACACACACACCACATCCAGTAAGAGAGGGAGAAAGAAAGAGGAGGAAAGAAAAGAGAGAGGAGGCTGTGTCTGACATTACAGCGCCGCTCCAAAAATAGCTCCCTGGCGCCCTGGCCTCCAGCTTGGTTGTCATGGCGACAGAACCACAGGCGCTATAAATAGACAATCGGCTCCAAATCTTGTGCGACTGGAGAGGGGCCAGAAAGAGGGAGAGACAGACCGGGAGAGAGGGGGAAGGAAAAGAAAGGAAGAACAAACGACAGATACAAAAGCCAAAAGGGAGAGAGAATGATAGAAGAGAGGGGGGAAGCGAAACAGAGCGAGAAACAAAGAGATACAGAGAGAGAAATGCAGGGAATGAAGTGGGTTAGAGAGAGAGCGAGGAAGAATTGCAAGAAAGAAAGGGAAAAACAAGACCAAAGAACGAAAGAACAAATTAAAGAAGTTAAGAATTAACAAAGGAACACAAGTGAACGCAAAGTGGACAAAGTTATGAAATACTTGACAAAAGAAAAGTAATAAAAGACTAACAGAATGAAAGAGAAAAAGAAAAGAGAGAGAAAGAATACAACACCAAACAGAAAAGAAACAAAAAAAGAAAGATTGGATAAAGTGAAGAACTAATGAAAGAATGTAAGATATAAGAGAACATTTAGAAATAAAGGGAAAAGAGGGAGGGGAAAAAAGAAAAAAACTAAAAAATAAGAAAGAAATGACAATTTCTAAAAAAAAATTACAAGACCAAGAGAAAATTTGGAAAATTGAATGAAAGAGAGACAGAAAGACAAAAAGCACAAGACCACAAGAAAGAAGAAAAAACCCCACCACACTGATTAAGAACTAAAGAAAATCAAGGTAAACAGAAAAGAAAAGTCAATGTATTTGTACAGCACATTTAAAAACAACCACTGCCAAACAAAGTGCTGAGGAGGAAAAGAATGACTGAGGAAACGAATGAAAAATCAGGCAAATAGTGAAAGAAAAAGACAAATAACGAAAGAACAGAAAAGCAAAGAAACAAAGACATGAGTAAACGCAGTACTGGGAACGTTGGCCTGTTAAGCAGCAGCTGAACACAGGGAGCAGCACAATCGCTGAATACACACAGCATTCAGAAAATCACAATACGCAGAGATTGCAGCAACGTCTCCCAGTGAGCTCACCTTAAACATGTACCTGACTCACGCAGCACACTGAGAGCACGTTTAACATCTGCTGCTTGCACACACCTGCACACACATCTAAACATGTTACTGATTGACACTACCCCCCCCCCCCCCCCCAAGAAAAATCAGTTTGTCTTTTCCCAGCCCTCATTCTGCTCTCTCAAACCCCCCCACTCCCTCTCTCCTCGCGATGAGTCAGAGACTCAATCCGAGCCATTTTCTGTCCCTGCAGAAACACCACTACACATCACAGAGAGAGAGAGAGACAGAGAGAGGAGGGGGAGGTATGAAGCAGAAAAGGAAGAAGAGAAAGAAGAGGCTCAAGGAGGACGAAGAGAAGAAAATCAGGGGGACTACGGCACATGATCGGCGGGACAAGATTTCAGAGACTCAACCTAATAAACACGACGGTGACGCTCAGCTGGTATCGCAGCCAGGCGACACGTAACGCAAACAGACACAGATACTGAACGTATGGAGACGTTCAGTAACATTCCTTCTCTCATGTTCACGTTGTATCTGTCCAGAAACTTGGTTCAAGGCCTAAAAAGTGCAATTAGGAAAATCCTGGAGACCTGACAACCAACGGCTATTTGCAAATTATCAACTGAATTGAAATGAATTAATCATTTACTCTATAAAATGTCACTATATAGTGCAAAATATTCATAACAAATTTCCAGACAAGGTGAAATCTTTAACTTACTTGATTTTTTCAACCAACAACAGAGGGGGGAAAAGCAGCAAATTCTCTCATTTGACAATCTGGAAGCGATGTGTGTTGTGTGGCATTTCTGCTTGATAAATGATTTACTTATTAAATCAACTGTAGGGTGGGGCGATAAGAGTATATCAATGTATACTGTGAGATCATCTGAAATGTTGCCATACCAGTTATTCCCTTTAATATCTGGGTGTGTTAAACTATTGTGTGCAGTGTTGCAAAACTATGAGCAGAGCTGCTTTTGTGGCAACACAGAATTTGTACATTATTTTGGCATCACAGTGACGACATACCTTGATTTGTCAAGCGCAGTACTTGGCTGGGTTAGTCAAAAACAGACATCTACTCTAGTTATTTTACAGTTTAGAGGCCACTCAGTAGATGTGCAAGACTATTATACTATATATACTAATATTACAGTATGACATAAAATTACATATGATCTTGTAGCGCAATATTTCAGAAACTGATGTGCAATATTCTCTGTTTTAAAACTCAATGTGCAATATTCTCTACTCTCTGTCCAATACTGCAATTGTTAAGCATTTTTAATACATTCTAACTCAACTCTTCATGTATTCATTATTACTACAACTATTTATTATTTATTGTTACACTTCTGCCAGTCTTATTTATAATTTTATATTTATTTTGTTTGACTGTTTGCTTCTTAAAATTCTATTTACCAACTTTCTATGATTAATTCAATTCCTTTGTACTATGATGTGCAATGTGAGTAACTGTGACTCAAGAATTTCGCCTCAGGGATCAAAGGATTTTTTCCATATCGCCCATCTCATATCAATAATACATTTTTTGGTCAGATTTCTGTTAATCTGACAAATTGTTTGAGCACTTCCTACAATAAGTAATTTTTTGACATCTTGGGAACACAAGACACAACACTTTGCACAGACAGCATTCATTTAGAGTCTTGTTTCTGTCAAATGTACACTCTCCTTTTAGCTCTGTTTTTGGTCTCCACCATCTCCTGAGCACAATATCTGGCTGTGTCAAAACTTTGTTTTTGTGTTATTTCACCAAAGTTCTTAATGAATCAAAACAAAGTAAGGCTGACTAGGTAAGATCTGCTACAAAGCCGTTAAATATGCTACTGAAGCTCCCAACTCATGACAGGCAGTATTTCTTCATGTAATCAAATGAGATAATAAACTTGCTCTGGCACCTTAAATGTCTTATACGTATATACTCTGAATAATAAACAAATGTATGCATATTTTCAGAAACATACCACAGGTACACAGTTCAAAAGGCAAAGACCATGTGCTGTATTTGCTTCTATCACAGCACAGTGTAAAGCCTCCTTTCATACAGCTTTGTTCAATGTCTCCAAATACATAATCATCTGCAACTGGTCAGCAATGTCTCATGTTTGGCTGTGTTTTCACAAGTTCCATTGGGCCATGTGTTTGCATTTATTTTCTTTGTTTATGGCACATTCCATCTTTTCATTCTTTATTTAAAGGAGTAGTTCGTCATTTTGGGAAAATACGCTTGTTAGCTTTCTTGCAGAGTGGTAGAGGAGAATGCCACCCTCATGTCTGTGCGGTAAATATGAAGCTACAATCTGCACCTGGTTAGCTTAGCTTAGCATAAAGACTGAACACAGCTACCCTGGCTCTGTCCACAGGTAACAAATCTACCTACTAGAACCTCTGAAGCTCACCATTGAAACACGTTACATCTTGTTTGTTTAATTCTTACAAAAAACAAATGTCTAAAAACAAACAGGTTGTGGTTTTATGGGACTAGGGCCGTAACGTAAACCCCTGGTTTTCCCCAGAGCTAGCAGAAATTATTCATGAGCGTAACTTGGCTTGGGCCAAAGCAAGGACAACAGATTCTACATCTGATTGGCTTGCATTTAGACAGCTAAGACACAAATGCTCCTTTTTTATTAAGACAGCCAAATCTGAATATTATTTGTCTATCACCACTAAAAATTTAAATGACCCCAGAAGATTTTGGAAAACCATAAAATCCCTTTCTGTAAGCAAAAATTACATTACGAAGGATTCAGTTGTTGTTCATGACAAAATGGAGATCTTGAATAGTTTTAATGAGCATGTTCATATAAGGTTCTCTGTTTTTTTCGTACCATCGGGTTTTTATTTTCGAAATAAGTTGTGTTTTTCTTTTAATGTAAAAAAGCGACTTGTGGCCACCAATTTATCTGTTCTGGACTATGGTGATTTTTTATATATGCATACCTCTGCACAGAATCTTCATATGATTGACTCATATGATTACCATGCTTCCTTGAGGTTTATTACAAATTGCAAAGCGCTGACTCACCACTGTGAGCTATACTCTCGGGTAGGATGGCATCCTCTGGCCACCCAAAGGCCATGTGATTGGTACACTTTCATATATAATGCCATTCTTGGTCTGTTGCCAAGCTACCTATGTGTTCATATCATGCAGAAAAGTGATGGGCGTTCTCAGGACTTCTTTAAGCTCTCTGTGCCAAATACCCATACGGAAACGGGAAAGAAGACATTTGTGTATTCTGCACCCTCAGCATGGAATATGTTGCAAAAGGACTCTAAACTCAATGAAATAATCTCACTAAACACAATTAAATCCAAAATGAAAGACTTAGAGGCAGATGCCTTAATATAGAAATGTTCTTAGATTATGAAAATTATTTAAAATGATTTTATGAAATGTTAGCTTACCAGTCTTCTGTACCTATGTGTTTGTATTTTTTATATGCTGCTGCCTGTCTTGGCCAGGTCCCCCTTGCAAAAGAGGTTCTTAATCTCTCCTGGTTAAATAAAGGTTAAAAATAAAACGTCCTGACGTATCCGCTGGTTGGTGGGCAGCCTCACATTGACTACAAGAGTCCAGGAAATTGGAACTAAGGACTGTTTTACATTATTGATTAATCAACAAAACAGCCGGTTCATTTTCTGTTGATTGACTAGTCCATTCATCAGTGAATTGTTTCAGCTCTATAAGTTATAGTGTGTTCAAAATGAAAAATTACTAACAAGTATATATAATGACATATTATATCACTGAATGAAGAATGATTAGGGATCAAATATCCAACCATATCAAGATTACAAAAAGAAAGGTTTGTAAGACTTTAATTTACATGTGTACAAAGACTCCTTGTCAGGATCTCAGAAGTGATTTACAATCAAGGGAAAGTGCACAAATATTTCAGGAAGAAGTATTCAACTCTATGATGTCTGTATGGATGAGACAACCAAAACCTGACAAACGGGCTTTACCTTCTGAGACAAAACAAACCCCTCACCTCAGTCCTGTTGCGGGACATGGTCACGCTGTTGGTACCTTGTATGACAATTGTCTACAGTTACAGCAACCTACGCAACATTGACAGAACGCCACACATTCACATGTAATGAACAACAACATCCATGCAAACACAGTGTGTGACTATATAAGGAGTCAGGACGTGTTAATAAGAAGAAACAACAACAACAATAACAACAACAACCACATCACAGAGGAGCATGACGGAGCAAAAACACAGTCAGGGAAGCTTCAGTGACTTCCTTCCCATCAGACAGCAACAACAAAGCATCACCACCCCGTCAACTTCTTCTTCGCTTTTTTTATTTTTATAATGGCATGAATCATATGATATAATTTAGGGGGGGGGGGGGGGGGTTGTTGTTTTGTTTTTTTTTCAAGGGAGAGGCGGGGCTGTTTGGCGTGGCCCTGAATTTCCTGCACTGATCAAGGGTTGACATTTTCATTTAATACCAACAACCTTCATCAATAATGCTGAAGTTGTCTCTCTCCTAACACACTCGCTCATTCTTTCTCCTTCTGCAGCCTGCCTGGGTTAAAAATAGCTCTCCCCTCTCTCTTTCTCTGCTTCTCCGTTTACATAAGCACACAGAGGGGGGAGGGGAGCACTTCCGGTCTGGCCACCCAGCCCAGCATCTGATCCATAACACTGGGGCTGCTGGGTGTGGGGGAGAGAGGAGAGAGGGAAAGAGAGGAGAGGTCCCGCAATGCAGGGAAGCCCTCTATTTCTCTATTTCAGTCTCTCTCTTTTTCAATGTCTTTCCGCTAGCTTGCAACTCTCTTTGCCCACAATCACATTTCTTACAAGAAAGGTTTGCCATGATCATCTTATCGAGAGCCTCCACTGTGACGCCACATCCCTGCAAAAAGAAAACCAGTACCGCACACACAAGCAGCAAAACACCTGCATGCAGTTTAAGCGACAAGGACACACATAAAGTCAATGGTGTAAAGTAACTAAGTACATTTACTCAAATGGTGTGCTTAATTGCAACTTGATTTACTTGTTTATGTGAGTATTTCTACTTTCTGCTACTTTATACTACAATTCCTCTACATTTTTAGAGGGAAACTTTCTATTTGACAGCTGTTATCACTAGTTAGTTTTCAGTTAAGGATTTTACATTACAAAACATACAATAAGCGTATAAAATGCAATATACTGTTACAGATTAAACCAGTGGTTCCTAATCTTTTCGGCTTGTGACCTCTTACAAACAAGTAGTGTGGAGCTTCATGTGTCTATCAGCTGTTAGATTGTGGTTTCATTTAAAATTCTTGAGGTAAAACTCTCCAATATTTCACAAATAAGAAAATACTACAGGAAAGTCCAAAATGAATCATCTCACGACCGCCCAGATTTATCTTGTAACCCTTTAGGGGGGCCTGACCCCTAGGCTGGGAACAACTGGACTAAACATCCTAACTAGCTCCAATGCAACCAGTTAAATATTACTTACAAAATGATAGATCAGTATTACGATTTCATAATGTAAGAACATGTCCTTTCTGCAGAGTAAGTACTGTAAGTACTTTTGATACTTAAAGTACATTGGTTAATATTTATGTACTTTCACTGCAATAGGAGCTTAAATTCAGGACTTTTACTTGTAATAAGATACTTTACAAGGAGAAAAAACAGCTACCTCACACACGCATGTCGATGTACCAGCACATACGCACGCACACGTACACATGCGAGAGAGTCTGCAACCATCAGCCCTCTAAGAGCTCTGGCTTCATGTGACCACTGCATGCCTTGTAACAGAGGCAGGCCTGACTAAGATCAAAAGGCAGATTTAAAAAATACCAGAAAAGAAAGAAAGAAAGAGTTTGGAACAGAGGAGGTAGAGTCAAGCTGAGGGAGGTTCGGGAAACTGAAGATTTTCGGAAGAAAATAATATGTCTCAGCATTCGTGACATATAACTTTAAAGAGTCAGCGGTTCTAGGACGCATTATCCGTCTCTGTCACCAACTACAGACATACACACAAACCACCAGGTCAGTGTCTTAGTTGTTTGGCTAATCATAACGCAACCTAATAGAAACGTCTACTTTTTTGCCAACACATAATATTGCAACTTTGCAATTTCTCAGTACATAGCAGTCAGCAATGAAGCGCCACGGAATCTTAAAGGATAAATCTGGTGACAATCAATCTATCTTTTCAATAAATTCCATGAAATCCAACAATGGATAGATCCTACAATGACGTATGGCCTGTTAGCCAAAGCCTGATTTGGCTTACTCTGTGCCATAGACCTCCATTGTTGTCCAACAAGAAGAGTCTACAGTCTTGCTAGCGGCTCTGTGACACTGTTCCTGGGCACAGGGGCGCTTTTAACTAAATGCTAACATCAGCATGCTCACAATGACAATGCTTACTGATGTTTAGCAAGTTCAATGTTTACCATCTTAGTTTAGCGTGTAAGTATGCTAACATTTGCTAATTAGCACTAAACACAAAGTGCAGCTATTATTACTATTCAACCTGAGGGGACTTGAACCTGTGTACCAAATGTCAAAGCCATGCTGCCATTAAAAAACATCAATGAGCATGGACATTGAAATTTATTCTTAGATAACCCGACATCGCTGTCCTAAAGACAGTCCTCAAATGTAATATCTACTCCTGTTGCTAAAAACAACAGTGCCCAGGTGTTTCAACAAAAGTGTTTTTAAAAAGTTTTATTTTATCTTTCATGACCTGTTTTTAGATCAAGATTAAGATTTAAAGGAGGTGGTATTATGCTCATTTTCAGGTTCGAAATCTTAATTAGGGGTTGTACCACAACAGGTTTACATGGTTTAATTTTGAAAAAACACCATATTTTTCTCATACTGCACATTGCTGCAGCTCCTCTTTTCACCCTGTGTGTTGTACGCTCCGCTCTTGAGCTACAGAGTGATGCATCTGACTTGTACAAAATCTTTGTTGGGAGTTGCACATGCGCAGGTAAGGACTACTAGCCAATCAGAAGCAGAGAAGGGCCGGTCGTAAGAAACAAGGTAGTGTGATCCAAATCAAAGCCACTTCAGACTGAGACCATAACCTAGCAGATGGTAACTAGCAGAAGTTCCTCACAAGTCCACAACCACACAACATCATTGTTCCACATCTTACCATTAGGACTAAATGTTGAACTGTCGGTGTTCTGACGATCCATGCTGCCTTGCCGAAAAATGCTACCATAGCGCAAATCAATAGACTTGTCTCTACTAGGCTCTGCTCCATTTTCCATTGCAGATAGTACCCAGAGATAGTACGTAGCTTGTTGTCATAGCGACGCCACACACAACTGCTGCGACATAATGTTCAATGTGACACACACACCAGCGATCCAGTGGGAGCAGAGAGCTCTGTGCGCGGGTTGGCACAGGCATCCCCCGCAACCACTTGCGGAGCTCCTCAACCCCAAAAATATTCAAGCACATTTATGTTCCACCATCACTTCTAGTAAAACTGTCAATATTCGAAATCTACACAGCTGATTTCTCACCTCAAAACTTCTCAGAAGTGGATTTAGTGATGAAATTCCATACGAAAACTGTAAAATATAAAACTTTCTGTTGCTGGCCTCCGTCTGGCGCACACAATGATGATGCAGTGAATAGTGACGATTCTCTCGGACCAATCAGCAGTCTGTCGTGTTTTCACGTTACATTTTAGTATCCCTCAGCTCGCTTGGAACCTCAACGAAGGTGAGGTGATACGAAAAAAAGTACCTGGAAGCAGATACAGGTACAACATTTCTACAATGGAAAACCAAACAAAGGCGAGTCGAGCCAAAGGGCCTCCGCTCAGACTAACTTGGTTTGAATGCGTGCCTGACCCCGCTAGCCGCTTGGCAAGCTTTATGACGCGTTTTCATTGTGACGTCACAAGTAAAGGAAAAGATATATAACTCAAAGGAGAGGGAAAAAGCCAAAAAGTATAATACCACCTCTTTAAAGTACGTTTCCAGAAGGAATGTGTGGGCTTGTGGCTTAGCCACAAACAGGGTAGAGAAGTCTGAAAGTATTGAGACAGACTAAAAGATTGTTGGTTTTCATCTTTTCAAGGGATCTGTTGACAATAAGAAAAATCTAAAACATCACCAGCCTTATCCTTCAAAAAATAACTCAACTTTTATTACTAATTCTGATACTATATCATAAAACTAAACTAGAAACAGATTACAATGAGGTAAATTCACATACTACCTACCATCAATATGGACTAATTAGATCTAACACACTGTCATTGTAGGTAGCACAGTCTTCATTGTCACATCATGAACCTTGACACCTTTTACTCACACATGTGGTTACATGGCAAAACACCCAGACACACAACCCACAGTGTTCAAGCTGAATGACCTTTTGTGAGCATATATGAGTGAACTAAAGAGTCACAGACAGAAAAAGGAAGCATGTTTTTATGTCTGAAAATGAAATTTATGTATGCTTAATTACAGATGTATGTATAGAGGGGGGATCAAAAGAAAATAATAAAAAAAAGACTTACTACTGTGCACAGTCGATGAGTTGATATTCGTTGGACCTTTCCCAGCAGGCCCGCACACCCTCATCCTGCCAGAGGATCTTTGCATGGTCATAAAACTCCTGGAAAGAGAAAGAGGGGTCTGGATCAACGACATACTACAACTAGAAATAACTGCAAGTCAGGCTCTTATTTCAGGGCAAAGGATCCCTGAAATAAAGATATAATAGAAAAAGAGCTAAAGGAAAAGTGTGTGTCTGTGTGTAAAACAAGAATCTTTATAAGAAATGGCAGCTGAGGGTCCAAAAATGACATCCTAAAAACCAGTTTCATTTTCTATAGGACAGGAGCAAACGGGATTCAAGGCGAAGCAGGATTGACCAGCGATGCAAAAAATAGAGGTCAAAAGTTGAAAAATTCCAGGATCAATCAGCTACCGCTAGGTCTGAAAAGTGAAGCCAATGCGGAAGTACCTTAAACATGCATTATTTCTAATGGCCAGCAGGGGCCAACTCCACTGGTTGCAAAAAGAATTCTGATTGTATAATTTTGACCATACTTCTCACTTGATTCATTACTACTTTTCATTAGAATGGTCTTAATCACTAGATTTAAGTCTTCAATATAGCAAGATGTTTATTTTCAAAATTGTGGTCCCATTTAGAGGAAAATAAATGATTAAGCTGGCTATGCTTCAAGGCGTGGCTACCTTGTGATTGACAAGTGGCTACAACAGCGACCTGTCAGGGGCATCAATGAGTAGGCTATCCCTCCACAGCTCCACCCTCTCGTCCAAATGGTCACTTCTGCTTCCAAAAAGCCAAGATGGCAATGGCCAATTTGCCAAACCTGAGGCTTCAAAACGGTAGTCCACAACGTAGTGTTTTACCGAAAAATGATTAAAAAAAAACAATGCAGTGGAGGTCGAGTAAGTTTAATCTTTACCTCTTGTGGATACATGGAGAAGAAAAGTTCATTATTATTCATTATAGTTTGCTAATGACCAAGCTACCCACTAGCTTGTGGGCACTGACACACCCAAAGTGGTAAGTTAGAAGAGGCAAATCATCCAGATTAGTCAATCAACAGAAAATGAATCAGAAACTGTTTTGATAATGTAATAATAATTTTAGCAAAAATTACAAACATTTCCTGGTTCAAGCTTCTGAAATGTAAAGATTTATGCTTTTATTTATCTTGCATGACAGTAAACTCAATATCTTTGGCTTTTACTGTTGGGCTGTGGGAACTTTTAACTGGCATTTTATAGACAAAGTGACTACACAAGAAAACAATCAGATTAATTTATAATGAAAACAATCATTAGTTGCAGCCCTTAAAAGAACAGAAAAAAGAAATGGTGTTTAAAATGTTGTGCAGACATAAACTGTACTCATTGCAGCACACAACAAATGATTGACTATACACATCGGTGGATGGTGTAAAAGAAAAAGTTGGCTGGTTGGTATCTTTGGATGGTCCTGTGTCCCTGGCTTAATCTCGATGGGTGAAAACGTTTAAGGACAGATGGAGGGAGGCAGCGATACTCCTTGGCTTAGTTTGTAGTTTAAGGCCAGCTCGGAGAGGAGCAACAGATGAGCGGGCCCTGACAGAGGCAGGAAACAGAGCAGTTCACTGAGTTCGTGAAGAAATGGAGAGCTTTGTACTGACACAAGGCTTGGCTGTCTCTACACAGGGGCCTATCTCTTCACTGCAATCTTCAGTTGATCACATACAATGCAGTCAAGCACAAATAAGCCATTATGAGCCATAGAGTTATACTGTATACCCTTAGAAATACATAATTCAACTGAGAGTAAGCAGGCTTTGCAGTGACCACTATGTTACTAATGGATATTTAGAAATCTGGGATGGAGGAGGTAGATACATGGGACAAGGTGACACTTGAGGTTTAAAACCAGCTGTGTTGTTTGTCACACCGGACTGTGTTGTTTTTCTCCCTAAAATACAGAATTGTCAAACATGAGTAATTGCTGATTACCGCTGCTTAATTTGTCATTGACTTTTTTTCGTGAAAATCTACTGAAATTGTTTAGTCAATTATCAAAATAGTTTGCGATCAATTTAATACTTGACAACTATCTGTTAATTGTTGCAGCACCAGAGTTGACCTTTTAGCTCTGTTGCCTTTTTCTGTTCTTGCCTTTTTCACTTGAGAGTCAGATTCTAGCTAAAACTAGGAGGCCTCAGAGTACCAATCACAAAAATTTTCCAGGGTAATTTACAGACTCATAAAAGAACCAGACTAAAATACGAGTAAGTATTAAAAGGAAAAAACACCAGTTATAATTACAGGTAGGTCGGTCACTAACAATTGTTTTTATTAGCAATCAATCAGTTTTTTTCCTGACTAACCAATTCGTCATTTAGTATAAAACATGTCAGAAATTAGTGAAAAATGCCCATCAGAGTTTCATAAGGCCCAAGGTGACGTCTTCAAACAGCTTTCTTTGCACGACGAACAGTCTGCAATCCCAAGGTATTCAGGTTAAAGCTCCATAACACAAAGATAGGCAGCAAATCAACACAATTGAGAAGCTGGAAGCAATGTTTGCCCTTTTTGTTAAACAATCGATTAGCAAAATTGTTGCCGATTCATTTTTTATCTTTAGACTAATTGAGTATTCGGTTTGTTGTTTTAGCTGACTGTTTTGTTGATTAATCCATTGACAGAATAATTTATTAATACACTATTAAAATGTATTAATCAATTAAGTGATTTAGCAAACAGAAATACAAAAATGTTGCTGCTTCCAGCCTCTCAAATATAAGAATGTTCTGCTTTTCTTTATCTAATATCATAATAAATTGGTTATCTTTAAGTTTTTGGACTGTTGATCCGACAGCAATTTGCAGACATCATCTAGGACTCTGCGCCATCGTTTCAAGATTTTCTAAAATAAAATGATGGATTAATCAAAGAACAATCATTTCAGATTATTAGATAATGAAAACAATTGCTGGTTGAAGCTTATGTTGCTAGTTATATTTAACAGTAGCTTTTTTAAATAATAACATTGCAATGAAAAAAAAATTGTTTCATGTATAAAAGCTACTATAACTGATCAGTTCATGAACACAGGAGATGACCCTAAAAGAACAAATAAAAATACTTCTGTGAGGCAACAAAGACTCTCAATGAGCTTTGAATTTTAATTTGAGAAGGTAAACGTTTCAGCTTTAAAAAGTGAAACAATAATTCGACTTCCAGATTCACCACCCGCAGTAATAAATGACCAGTAGGTAGAAGATTTTGAGGAGCAGAGGACAACAAGGTCAACCTTCCATCTGTTTCTCTTTGTAACCTCTTCAATTTAAGAAGAAGTGTTTTCCCATCATAAAGTTTATTCATGGCTACATATAAAATTCAGACAGTTTGAAAGCGATTTCACAATGCCTCTTGCAGCGGTTGTGCAGCTCTGTGAAGAGTTTAAGAATAGGAACGGCTGTGACCTGAGTATAGACCTACTTTAAGATCCTGTGTGAAAACAGACAGTGCTCTTAAGACATGCTGCGGGACTATATGATTTACTTTCAATTAAACTGCGTTTATAAAATTAGATTGTGGAAAAGTCTTTCTGAGCAATCTACCAGGTGACATACCATACCAGTGGAATGATATCACTTATATTATATGTAGGGCTGGAGATATTAACATTTTTTAATATTCTAAAAAATCTTCTGAGATTTCAAATATTTTTGGGCAAATCTCACTCTTTTCAACTCTTTTAGACCTAGGAAATGCATTTAAAGATTTCCTGCATAGAATATGCTGCAGTATGAAGTGGGTTCGGAGAGTCTCTATGTTTATACAACATTAACTTCATGTCTGCCCGCCTCGAAGAGAGATTCCTCCTTTGTTGTTGTCGCTTTTTTTCCCTGTTAAAGGGTTTTCCGTAGAATTTCTTCATATCCAGAGGTTGTTTTATGTTATAAGCCCTGCAAGGCAAATTTGTGATTTTGATATATTTACAGTAAATAATACTGACTTGACTAACTTGACTACAATGACGAGGCACAGTACTGTACATCGCTGGGAGCAAGGAGGCTCGGGACAGGTGGGCATGGCAGCAATCATTCTGTAAGAAATTAAAAAGCCCAAGTAAATAACCTCGAGGACAATTCTTTATCTTGCATAAAGGTGTGGTCCATTTTATTATTAACATTTTAGGAGAAACTATATTGTTGTGAATGACAACAAACGCCAAGGATCATTGATTAGAAATGCAGCTTGAAAGGAAATCAAGACAATACTACAGTGATTCAATCCAGGCCCTGTGCTTATTTTCTGTGTCTGTTCCTCCTCTGCTAAAAGCAGAGTCAACCAGTCCGACAGGTTTCCAGTAGGCCCTAAGGCCAGCCGAGGGGGTAGGGGCTGAGGAGGCGGTAGAGGAGTTGAAGCAGAGGCTAATCAGATAGTTTTCTACTGTATTCTCTTTCCTAAACTAAACCACCAATTCACGGGCAGTATCGCTTAAGACAAAGCCAAGCCTTTAGCTTATGGGAACTGATGCTTCATTAAACAATGCTTTAGGTAACCAGATATCATTGCGCTGAAATCACTATTTAAAATAACAGCGGTACATCGACGTCTCTGAAAGCATTAACACCACGTGTATGCTCTCACTCACTACACCCCACATAAAAAAAAAAGACAAAAACTCAGTATCAGATCAAAGTGCTCGTCTTTCTCTCCATCGCCTAAGTCCAAGTCTAGTGACTGACTGATAGCCTGAGGAAGGGTCAGCTTGAGACAGGCCTGAGTAATAAATTTGCCATGAAGTAACAGAGGCAATGTCGGAGACTTTCTATTGCTTACACACAAATACACACACTCTTCACTGGAAACTCTATTGGAAGCTATCGTGCTGGAACAAAACAGGGAAGACACAGTGTTCTTCCTCCTTCACGCATAACCTCTCCCGTGTTACAAAACAGTTGAAATACTAATTGAATACTAACAATTGAATAATGTGACAATTTTTTGTTTACTTTCTAATTTGGTAGTTTTCACAGTTTGACAGCATCACATCTATTCTCTAAACATTTGTTCCAGTGATGGATTAAAGCTACATATCACTATTTAAATTAGTAAAACATTTAAATCGTCAAACATTTCTTTTGGACAGTCAAATCAAATAAAAACATTCAAATGTACTTTGCATGATTTTATACAGTTCCCAATTTTATCACACAGTAAATCACACGGTATATTTAAAAACACTTTATCTTAACTGGAATTTAAATGAAATCAATAGTTTGATTGGGTGCTTGTTTGCATGGCATGAGTTTATAACAGGCCTGACAATGGCTATATGAGCCGTGACAGATTAAAATATTCAGCATTAAATTTGATTTTGCAGTAAATCAAAAGCATGACCTTTTACTGATATACTGAAAATTACATTTTATTTTTTGAAAAACAGAGCTGCAACTAATGATTATTTTCAAATTTTCTCAATTCATTGGTTCATCACTTGTCTACAAAATATAAGAAAATAGTGAGAAAAAAAAAGGATAACAGTGTTTTGTTTGACCTGCAGTCCAAAACCCCACAAATATTCCATTTGATATTTGATATGAAAACAGAGAAAAGCAGCTAATCCTCACGTTTAAGAAGCTGGAACCACAGAATTTTTAGCGTTATTGCTTAAAAGTGACTTAAATGATTAATAGATTTTTAAAAATTGTCACAGATTATTTTTACTGGCAATCGACTGATCAATTCTTCAACCGATCGTTTCATTTCAATCAAAAGGTTTCATCATAAATGCAACAGTTATTCTCTAGATTTTTATGGCTCGCATTACATGTACACAGGACAGCACAGTGCAAAAAGCCTCGGTCATGGTCTTACTAACATTTTCGACAAGCGGACCAGTGGACTCGCATGACATGCAACTAAGGGAACGAGTGTCCTTCAGAAGTACAGCTTCATTTTTGTTGTGTGAGCACATTCAAAGACAACGAAACCCAGATTTTTATGGTTGTTCTATACTCACTGAAGTATTCTGCACCTTCTTGAGTAGTGATTCACATACATTTTACTTTTTGATGGAAACTTTGAAAGATTAAGTCAGAATCCAAAGTCGAAACAACACGTAAAATTATTCCATATTCTGTAGAATATGGCCCCTAGTCCCTGCAATGTAAAGTAGGATGAACGTTAACATGCTGTCAGACTAGCAGTCTAAAACACGATAAACTGATCTGTAACATCAGTTTTAAACACAAAAAACTGATCCAGATGCTGGCAGTAAATAAACAGATTGCTGGTCCAGCAGCGGGACCTGCAGCGAGTCTCTGACAGGCCACCAGGAGCAGACTGCAACTCAGGTGGGACTCAGAAGTCTCTGTGTTTCTGGAGGACAGGTCCCTCTAGACACATTTAGGGTTATTACAGACAATCAGTGTTAATAGGCAGTGTGGATCTCTCAGGTGAGCGGGCTTATTCAATTGACAGCCTCCCAAGCGAAAGCACACCTGCTAATTACTGAATCACTTTGCACACTAGGCTGCCGTGTGAGGGGCCGTACTCACATTTAATAGCAGTTAAAATGAGACAAATTTTGCAACAAAATAGATAAAGAATATCTATAAACACTACATGTGTAAAAAAAGGATAGTTGCATTATCAGCTTGTTATCTTGCAAAGAAAATAGTCCACAGAAAAACCAGGCTGAGATAAGGATTTGCAAATGTTTGAAGTTTTGAAAACAGAATAAGGTTTTGGGCTGCAACTAATCAGCGAGTATTTTCGAGTAAATTGTGAAAAATGCATTTAACAATTTCCCAATTCAGTTTATTATCATATATACAATACAATATACAATATTCACATTTAAGAAGGTGGAGGCAGAGAAATTTAGGCATTTCAACTAGAGCTACGACTATGGCCTACTGCAATTTTCAAATCGCAAGAGGTCCAATATTTATTAAAGGTGATTTGTGTGTCAAAATACCATTTTAAATGAAATACTGTCGCGCTGCAGAGATGTCCTGGCCTACACATTATATTCTACAGATTTAAGAAAACATTTTTGTTTGGCACAGATCCTCGCAAAAAAAAATAAATAAATAAATAAAGAGAATAAGGATGAGAAAGAATAAGGATGTAAAAATTATAGTTCCCCCTAGTATCGCAAATCATACCGTAATAGTCAAAATAATTGCAATTAGATATTTTTTCAAAATTGTTCAGCCCTAATTTCGACTACTATACTAATCAACTCCAGTCAAGTTAAATGAAAAAAAAGTTCCTGAGGCACCCGTGGTAACACTGGCATACAGCACAGCTGACACTGTCATTACGCCTTTTGATTTTTTGAACTCGTGCAGAAGTCAGAGCGTCAACAGAACCCAAATAAGTGAGATTCAACTTACCGAAGGAAACTCAAAATCCTTCTGGTTTACTTGGTGCAGGACGTACTCGATTCGGCATTGGTTTGCAGGACAGGCTAACTGGCATGGCGGTGTGAGCGTGGTCATGGCAGACACAATCGTCTGGATGGAGAGAAC
Organism: Micropterus salmoides; assembly: GCF_014851395.1. NCBI lineage: Eukaryota > Metazoa > Chordata > Actinopteri > Centrarchiformes > Centrarchidae > Micropterus > Micropterus salmoides. The sequence continues at coordinate 15,841,026 of NW_024043372.1, forward strand.
AGAAGAAGAAAACATAATGCAATCATTAATTAAAAATGACCTATGTGCTCAGATATTTCATAGATAACTGATTTTGCCACTACCACTACACAAATACAGGCAAACAGCCTGCATTGTGGCTTTTGCCTTGTCAAAATATGACATTCTCGATGCTCTCAATACAGTTGCAACAGTGCGACAAACTGTTAAAAATCCCACAGTTCACACTCAAAGTGGATGAAACGAGGAATTTCTTACCTCTATAGCTTCTTTAATGTTGTTTTTAATATCGTGAATTTTCTGTTTTTTCTCCCTGTGAAGAACAAGAAAGGGTTCATCTTATTTATTTTTTTATTAGAACAAAAACATAAATTATATGACGCACACAATATAAACTTGCGTCATGACGGTTAACAGTGAGTACAGTCCATCGCTTTTCTTAAATGCTAAAACAAAACTTGATTATTTTCGAAACCATGGGGAACTTGGAATCCATTTTGGCTAAACTAGACGGAAATATATCAGCTGTACATCCAAATATGGTAAATACTATACCATAGTTGAACGGGCAAACATTATTTTTTATCCAAAATATAAGAAGGAACAGCTGGAAAAAACAAAAAATTGTTTTGTTTCTTTTGTGTTAGTGGCATGAGGTTTTGCAAGGAATATGCTGTGTAACATAAACCTCTTCGCCAGCCTGGAGGTAAATTATATCAGACATCAGTATTATGGCAGCTCCAGATGCATTGATACCTTTATTTTGCTGACCAAGCGCAACTCCTGATTTTATTTGTACTTGCTGATACCAAATGACATTAATCAAAACTGCACAGTGGGTGGGTGAGGTTGTGGAAGACAACACAGACTGTTACTGTACATATAAAAGGTGTCTTTAAAGTTCAGTTTTACCTAACAACCTCCGATGAGCACAAAGTAGAATCTAAAGTATCAACAAATATAATGATATTCTCCATATTTAGTCCATTTATTGTTGTAAAGACAAACAGAATTTCAGCATCACCATACAGCACGGCGCTCAGGTTGTGCAATCTGCAGCCTTCACTGATAACAGTAGTAAAAAGGTCTAACGTCACGCAGGTCTTTCAGAAACCAGAGCTGCCAGTGTTAGGTGTCAAATTCTTTTAAATGTCCTGACAAAAGAAACGTTTGACAAATGAACAAACCATAGAGCTGCTTACACAATCAGGTACCAGCAAGGTGTGATTTCTTCTGAATGACCCAAGTCAAAATATCTTAGTATATCAGAGCAACTGTAAGCATTAGCTTAAATGTGTGGGGTACGTTTGAGTGCACGGTGCAGCATATTCAGTCGACATTACAGCAGCAGGGGGTCCCATCAAGACCACCAAATCATTTTTTGGCAATGAATGTGTTCTGTTTAAAGTGACGTCGCTGCATCACTGCACGCTGCTGTAATCAAAACTTAACCAAGGCGAAAGTGCAAGTGCAAATTTCCTAGGGACAATTCTCTGTGCGTTAGTGAACATTTTTCATTTGTATTATCTGGTAATATCTCAGTATTTATAACCTCGTACCTATAGATCTGAAATGATTTGGTGATTAATCTTTTAGTAGACTGACAGAAAATTAAACAGTTTTTGTCATTTTTAAAGCAAAAATATCAAACTAGTTCCAACTTCTAAAATGTGAATATCCTCTGGTTAAGTTTTTTTTATGATAGTAAATTGAATATGTTTGGGTTTCTGGTCGAAACAAGACATCTGACGACGTCACCTTGGGCCCCGTGAAACTGTACTGTACTGTTTTTTCACAATTTCCTGACATTTTACAAACAAAATGGTTTATTCAGAAAACAATCAGCAGATTTATCAATAAAGAAAATGATTGTTAGAGATGCTCCCAGGTAATAAAGTGTTGAGTTTTTTAGAGTTTAGACTACTGACTCAACAGCTCAAAGTTCTCATACTCAGAGGAACTCATGATTACACTGGTAATCTAAAAATAAAAAAAACAAAAAAGCTAATTAACATCATCAATCTGATTATTTCCTCAAAAAAATTACATGTTTGAACTTTCTAAGAGTGGCTTCAGAGAGCTTCCCTCCGCTCCTTTATATCATTCACAGCGACAGCAGAACGATAAAGAGAGAAAGACTACATTCCTCACACTAGGACCTCCACAAGAAAAAAAACAAACTCCACTTTGAAATGAGCTACCATACCAATCTCTTCTCACCTCAGCCCTTTCTCCCTCTTCTTATCCCGTTCCTACATCACCTCCTCCTGTCCTCATCCTCCCCATCCTCCCGGCACCTTGCACTGACTGGCACTGCCATGCACCCAGAGGGGGAAACCCAGCAAGGTGAGAGCACCAAACCCCCGCCAGACCTAAAACGACCTGGGAGCGACAGTCGACTGCGGGGTTTGTCATTACGCCAGAGCGTCTGGGTCTGTGAGGAGCATCCGTTTGACGTTGCCCTAAAATAAGCACACGATGATGCTCTTACCCCAACAACCCCTTTCTAGGAAACAGATGATTAAGAATAGAAAAATGTGACTTCTGTTTCCATTGCATCAACTGGGGATTGAGTTTTAGGACATTCACAAGACATGGTAGCTTTTAAAACACCCAATGCAATGTTTCCTTTAAAACCTGATACAGATATATGAGGAGATTTTTGCTTATCTTGCCCAAAACATTTTCTTTATTATCCCATATTCCATATATTTTTGTAAAACAACGAGAAGAGTGTATCCCTCCGTGCCAATTAAAATAGGAAAGATAAATATTTGTATACTAGCCAGGCGATCAGTTTCAACTGATTTAAAATCCCTTCATGTGTAGAAATGTATCCAAAGTTTTCCTTCTAATAATCAGTACAATTATATATCAATGTCGCGTTACAGAATAAGAGGGGAAATGAGAACAGTTGCTCATTTATATATATAAATCACATTCTGTTTTGGTGCATGAACAATTTGTATGAATTCAATTTGTATATGTCATACAATCAATACAGTATATTTTTATTTCCAAGCTACAATAATATTTTTATACTTTTATTATGGTTAGTACTGAAGCTGGCTGTATGCAGTTAAGGATGTTACGAAGATGAGGCTAAAATATTCTCTAGGCTTGGATTATATTTACCTAACAATTATATCCATTTGCAATTAATCTGCTGATCATTTTCGCATTTGATCAATTATCATTTAGTCTATTAAAAGCTGGAAAAAAGTGAAAGAAAAAGCTCATCATCACTTCGTCTAATGAACAAAACCCAAAGAAATTTAATTAACTGTGATATCAACTGAATAAGCATGATAGAAACACACAAAAAGCAAATCCTCACATTTGAGAAGCTGAAACGAAAGAATATTTACCATTTCTTCTTGCGAAATTACTTATTAATTATTAATCCATTATCAAAAGTTAATAATGATTAATTTTCTGTTCATTAACTAATATTATTTCTGTCTTTTACAAGTCATGCTGTTTGTTGATGCTGTGTCCTCATGTCTGTCTTCATTAGATGCAATTTTCCACATTGTTGACAATAAAGTTCCATCTAACTAGTTTTACTGTTCTAGCTGAATGAAATGGACTGTGGATCCCTGTGCCTGCATGCCATTAGTATTACTTAAGACCATTCCTATCATTTGCATCTTGTGAACGCACCAATAGTCCTCACCAAAACATCATCACATGATCATGGTAGCCTATTTGGTCAACAAATATTTTGATATCTGCTCGTGTCCGTATCACCCAATCCTAATCTTTAGTTTCTCGTCTACATTCTGTAACCAAAACTACCAAACCTGTCTGTAGTGGTTTAGTGATTAAATGTGCTGCATGTGTGTGTGATTAACATCAAGGGTCCAGAACAAAGCAATGGAGAGAAGCCAACACTTACTCTGCGTTGAAGCCATTAACATGCAGTATTCGCATCTGTTTGACTATCGTGCTCTTCCCGGATTCACCGGCCCCTGGAAGCATAAAAGGGACAGAAAAATAAGTCAGACTGTGTTTATCAAAAGTTGTACAAAACTCCTTTAAAAAGGAACCGACCAAAAAATCCAGAATGGATCTGGAACGAGTGGAGGATGCTTTAAAGCTCGCCCTTAGACGCTAAATCCTGGAAGGTATTTGGTGTCTAGGTGGAAGATCAGGCCAGTTGAAGGTGGAAGTGAAAGAGCTACAAACTTGATGCCCAGGATTTTATACATAATTTTTTTTTAAGTGCAGGTCTTTATTTCTCTGCACTGCCTCAATACCTTTGTATTAAGTTAATACTAGCTCCACCTGGACCACTTACAACAGTAAAATGCTTGTGCATCACATACTTTTGCTGATAACACTTCTGTACTCCTTCTTCGGTAGGAAGTTGAATGAAGGGCTTTTACTTGTGATGGTGTATTTCCACACTGTTGTATTGGTACTTTTACTGAAGGATCTGAGTACTTCTTCCACCACTGCCTTCAGATGTGAGGAGGAACTTTAAACATCTGGGGCAAGGACAGGAAGGATCGCTCTAACCAAATCAGCTCAGAATATTGTATATTCAAGTGTTTTTGTTTTCTTTGAACAGAAGTGAGATGCCATTCGGGCACAAATGGACAAAATCTGTTGGGCCCTAATATAAAAATTTAAGAACCAAAAAAATATCTTCATAATTTCGGCATGACAAAATGCATTTCACAAAAGAAAAAGTCCTAAATGTATGGCTTAAAGGCTGGCTATGTAAATGCATAAATCTAGGATCAATTTCTGATTAGAATGAACTAGACTTCCATTCAAGGGAAGCTAGTAATCCTAATTTCCTCTCCGTAGTCCCAAGAGTCTTAGCAGGATAACTGACCCTGGCCTTGAGGTTCAGACTGTATCGTGAGATGGAGGCCTAGAAGATAAAGCCAGAAATAGCTTCATCAAATTAAAAATAGTTATTTTACATTCTATGATTAGAGAATATCCATTTCCAGAGTAGCTGGTATGGAGAGGATTATGCAAAGGTGAGTGTAGAGTCTGAAAAATCACATCACACATGAAGTCCATGGGCCTAAATAACTCAAGTTGAAGGCATCCGAGATCTACACAAAAACACACACACACAGCTTCCCAAATGTTGCCACGTGCTGTCTTGTAGGCCTTGTGTGGAGAAAAGACACAACCATGCAAAAAATGCCTGTTGGTGGCCTCCCAGCCTCTGCATGCTGCCTGCACACAAATGGTGTCTTGTCTGTCCACTGTCTCTCCCATGTTCTGTAATCACGCTCCATAATTAGGAGACAAGCCTGCTTCTCAACTGTCCTGTGTCAAGACACTGCGAACCCCGCAATGTAAGTGACATCATGTCATTGCATCATTGGATGTTTCGCTGTAAAACCGCTTTTTCAAGGGAACAATCTGAAACAACAGCTTTAACATTTGTATAAAGAAGTGAAAATACACTCATATAGTTTTGTGGGTGCAACAATTCAGCACAAAATGGACCTTCAGGCCCTAAACTGAACACAAACACACATACATTAATGATGTGTTTCACAAAACCTACCTAATAGTAGTAGTCGGTGAGTCGCTCGGTATATCTGTTTGTCTTTTTGGAGCTGCTTCTCTATCTTTTTGTTGGCTTCCCTCTGTTGCTTCTCCTCATTTCGCTGGTCTTCGGTCTTACTATTGCCAAGACAGCCCATCTTCCCTAAAACCCAGCGTCAGGTTCAGGGGGGAGGCAGGGTGGTTGATTGGTTGGTTAGTTGGTTGGTTGTAGGGAAGGAGGGGTGCTGATCAGAAGAAAATCCAATCAATCCTAAATTCCTAGACTGGGCTGACAGAGGAACACCTGGCTCAAAATGGGTGACATTTATGTTGCCAGATGTAGATGGAACAGATGTAAACCTGTTAGGTAGTAGATGGCGGACTCCACCAGGCTTTGGCACAGTATGTCTGTGTGTGGATGGACCTATTTACTGGCAATTTATCAACAAGAGATCAGTCAGAAAGGAGCAGAGCACCGATGTCGTCTTCTCAGACGCTTGATTCTTGTGTTTTTCACTGTAAATCCGCAATGAAGTCATCAACATTGACATGAGAGTAGATGAGAAATTTTGCAGCCCTGCAACGTACATGAATGAACATCGGTGGTCCTGTTTCCTTAAAGGTGTAAATCTAAACGCTAGCTTTTGTAGATTTATATAGATTTAAATATAGGTTTAATTTTCTCAGCAAATGTCTCCTTCGGAGCCCATCTTCGGCAGATATCTCACACTGCCATTCAATTCATTTCCACTCACAGCCAAAGCCCTATTTTTCTCGACCCTCTCCCCCCTTTAAATACATATATTTTTACGTTATTGTGTTTAGGGGTTCTTTGCAATCTGTTCTCCAGCTAACCAAAGCACATCTGAGGGCAGGTGAAAAAAAATTAATAATAAATATTTCCTCTTAAAATGACGGCATGTGAATCATCACACTACACCGGGGCTTCTTTCTCTATCAAAACCGTCTTTCAAATCCGTCACATTATGTTGCCCATACACCGATTTTTTTGTATGTGTGTGGCTGGTCGTCGTTGATGTTAGCAACCTTATCAATAATATCCTGTTTTAAGCCGATGTCAAAATGATTTCCTCTCTTCATTAACAGATGCTGGTTCTTGCTGGTTTTCTTTCGGAGGGTTCGACCAGACCCCCCTAAAAAAAGGCCCCTTCTCCGTCCTTTTTCTCTCTGTAACGTTAATTTGTATTTCTCCTCACATCGGAAAGCTTCTCCGCGCGAGCAAAATGCGGGGTTTTTTAGGCAGTTGGATGTCCTTGAGTAATATAGCTCGATATCCAGGTGATATTCGTGGAAACTCCTCCGTTATTTTCCCGTTTGGCGTAGGTACAGCCCGCTGTCAAGTCTCTCAGCTTTTTGTATTCCCTTTGAATCCGTATGGTAGATTGTGGTTACATGTGCATGATACATGAACATACCGCGGTGTTTTCAATCACTGATCCAACGGCGAGACATTTATTTTTACCGCCGACAGGCCGCGTCTGCTCCGATGGACCGGTCGGGGATGTGATGGTCGTTTCTTTGCAGTGTTACTCTGAATTATTTTTGCCCCCTTTTTTCTCTGAGGATTGTACATTGAGATAGATAGCGTTGAAGAGGTGGGGTGGGGCAAACGGCTCTCACGGAACCCTGGGAACGAACAACGGTGGTCAAGCTGCTCCTGACGACAATTACAATTTCCGGTTGTAGCTTTCACAATAAAGCCCCCAGGGAAGCGCCATGCCCAACATAATTTCTGTTGCAAAAACACACAAAAAATATCAAGCTCTCATTAAGTGGTAAGGACTATACATTTTGCTTTTCTATATCTGTAATATCTCATCTAATCTAATCTCATCTGTAATATAGACAAAAGTCAAGGACTTCAGATGTTAGATTCATTTATGTAGGCTACTTTCTGACAGTAGTGGAAGAATTATTCAGGTATTTGTGCAAGTAGCAATACTACAGTATTATAATAGTATGTATAATACATACTGTTACAAGTTAAAGTCCTGCATTCAAACTCTTACTTAAAAAATTGCAAAGGTATTTGCATAAAAATTAAAGTACTAAAAGTAAAAGTGCTCATGATAAAGAGTGGCTCATTTCACACATCTGGAGTGCAATTAGTGATGCATTCATATTTACATAATTTTAATAATAATATATCATACTTTAATATTTTTTGTTTTGTGTTCATAATCTAAAGTTACTAGTAGAAGTTTAAGCTATCAAATAAATGCAATGGAGTAGAAGTAGAATATTGGCCTTCAAAATGTAGTGGAGAAGAAGTAGAAAGTAGCATAAAATGGAAATACTCAAGTAAATATACTTAGTTAAATTCCAGCTCTGTCTGATTCTTTATTATTGTAAAAGTTATACAACAATGTAAAACTAAAGGCCAGCATTCAAAATCCTACTTTGTTTTTTTCCCCAGAGTTTATTAATAGTGCCGGAGAAGTTATTAACATGAAGACACATATGAGATCTGACAAGGCAAGAAAGAACCAACAACAGCGAAAAAAAGGATAGAAATACAGATACACCTAAGAAAACAGGACGTACTTGAGCAAAATTGAACAGGCTACATTTAAATGTCCTCACTGTACTGTGTGCAAGCACATATGTTTATGTGTGTTTGTGTATGGGAGTTGTATGACAAGAGAAGAGATTTCTTAAAGGACAGAAGCATTGTCTGCGAAATACACTTAGAGTATCAAAAGGTGATGGTGTAGTTATCAGAGTTGCATCAATGTATAATCAGCATTTTACTGTTGCATTTTAAAAGGAGAAATGTGGTAGTTTAGTTCAGTGATTCCTCATCTTGGGAATAAATTACCACAGGGAAACCTTTTTTTCTTTTATTTATTTTTTACTTTTCTATAAACTTTCCTTTTTTTTGTGAAATATTGAATCATTTTACCACTTTGAAGTGGTATGCTTTTAGTTTGAAGTTAAGATTAAAGTACTTCCGTTTTTTTCCTTGCTGCCACTTGACGCATCTGGACTGAAGCAGAGTCAGGTCACATGATTGCCCGGAGCGTCATGAAGCAGAGGTACAGAAGGGGAGAGGCGCCCTCTTTGAAGTAAAATGATTATCAATCTGTCCACCCAGAAGGCAATAATTAATAACACTAAAACATATCCATTAATTTATAAATATTAACCTTTCTTATAAGTAAAAACAGTAAATGCAATCACATTCATTTTGTAGCAATAATGATAATGAAAAAAGTGAAGGATACTTTCCTCTTCAGTCAAGTTGTTCCATGCAGAGGTTAGACAGAGTCTTTGTTTTGCAAGTTAGAATAAGTTTCGAGCCTTGGCTATTAAGGCCCATGTCAAGTCCCAAGTCAGGATCAACAAGTCCCAAGGCAAGGCAAGCAAATACAGTATCCTCTTTTAAATATCTTCTTTAAACTAATTTGGCTCTCATGGCTTTTTCTTAACTGATGCTATTTGCTGTAGTTATTTAGATAATTTGATCTTGGTTTATATCTTATGTTTTGGTTCTTATCTACTTATATTAACTGTAAAGCACTTTGCATCTATGTTTTGAAAGGCGCCATATAAATCAAGTTATTATTATTGTTATTGTTAAGTCCTAACATTTGTGTTTAAGGCCCAAACTTCCTAATGTACTCTCTGACATTTTAATGCCAAACAGAGAAACAGTAAGAATAGTAAATGTACATAAAATGATCAGGTGTGCTTTGGGATATTATTTCTGTTGGTTGCAGATCAATAGCATTTGATCAAGTCTGAATCTGGTTTTGAATCCCTTATTTAATCAGTTTGTCTCCATCTTTCAACATCTGTAACAAAAGTTAAAAATAACTAAAGCTCAGATTTGAGATCAGGAGTTTTTGTTGGCTGAGTATGCAGCATGGGGAGGACATTGTGTCATTCCAAGTCCAGGTTGAGTTGCAAGTCTTTTTAGATTTTGTCAAGTGTCTAAAGAAGGCTGTGACTTGAGTCTGACTCAGGTCGAAGTAATGTGTCCATAGTTCTGGGGCCTGCATAGGAATAAGGCAGAACAGTAATAAAAAGAATAAGAAAATAAGGGACATAGACATGTAACAAATTAAGACAAACCAAAATAAAACAGTGTAGACCTTCACAGTCACTAGATCTCTACCCAACTGAATATATGGGGGATTTGGAAGAATTGTGTCATCCAACAGATTTCAGACACTTTAAGCTGTTCTGGAGGCTTGTGGCAGCACAACACTTTATTGAAAGAAATTTTTATTTTAATTTGTCAACCGTCTCTTGATAGACTACAAACCCAAAAAAGGTCAGGAGTTACATTTTGAAGTTGTGACATATCTGACTGTCCTAATAAGGACCTTAACCACCCAAATTGCTGATTCTTACACTTTGGGTTGTATAAGGTAGGATTTTGGAATGACTGGGATTTACCCACATTACTGCAGCCTTTATGTTATCACGCCCTCATGTATGCTTACGTCTTCACAAGCTGTCTTATGCTATGGCTTCAAAAGCCCTGGACTATGTGCAAAATGCCTGCTGTGTCCGGTAAGGACAAACAAATAATGCTACAGTATATCCAAGGAAGGTTAAAATCAAGGGCAAGTGGACTGGTTGAAGATACTTGAAGACATTTCTCATCTGATGTGCTTCTTCAGTAATACTGGTTAACATTTTATAACAACAAATATACTGTCACTGTTGCATGACAAAAACTCCATATTTAGGACATGTGATAACAAACTAAACCATCTCCATGATAACTGAGCAACTAGGTTACTTATTAGCCAAGAAGCCAAAAGATGTGGTTGAAAGCTTCACAGATAACAAACGAGAAGTAATTTGACCTTGATGGTCAAACAAAAATACAACATTGAAGTCATTACATTACATGTGATTCACTCTGTTACCTCCAACAATTTCTTTGGGTGGATGGTGATGTCTCAGCCCCACAATGTATGGCCTTTTGATTTAAATGACTGGAGAGTCTCCATGAACTCCTTTAGACTCAATGGCAAGACTGTCAAATAAGCAGCAGCATTATTTAAATTAATCGATGCAGTTTGGGAAAAATTGAGAATGCAATCCAAATGTCCTGTCAGCTTAACTCACCTGATGGTGATCTGAAATTTTAAATGCCTCCCTGGGGTTTTCCCCTTGTAGCTCTCAGGTGCAGGTATGGAAATGCTGTGCATCACAAATCACATACCTACCGGCACACACCAAGCAGATAAGTAGGCAGACTGGCACATACACAGACACAAACACACACAGACACACAGACACACACACACACACACACACACACACACCTCCCTCACCAAATACGTCAAAAAGCAAGGGAAAGAAGCTCAGTGCAAAACATGCACATCTCGATTCATACTTTAAGCGCGGGTATACCTGTGAACACATGAACCTTCCCATCCAACTCAACCTTTAAACAATATTCTTCACATATTTGGGTTTCCATGATGTCAACAGATTATCTGACAACTTTGTCATGGTAACAGATTTCAGCAAGAAAGATCACTAAGTAGTGCAGAGGGAGTGGAGGGTGAAGCCCCTGGACATGTTGCCATTCTATCACATGGAAAACACAAAGAGAGAAACGCCTTCACATATAAAGGGCAATTTATGTGTGATCAACCTGAACAATGTAACTCGTGAGAGGAAACCTGTGCAAACATTGGGAGACCACGCAAATCCAGGACCTTTGTTCTGTGAAGGAACAGTGACAATCATTCAGTTATTGTGCCATGCGTATCCTGTGGTAAACATCTACACTTTAACAAAAGCTGCTGCGATAGGCTTTTTTTTGTTAAAGCAGATATTTTGACTTGTTATAGTAGGAAAAGAACAAGTGTTACTAATAACTGGCTCTGTTATGTTCAAGTGTTATGCCTTAAATAGCCCTCTAGATGGTAGCATCTCTCATACATGATCTCCACCTGCTTCACATTTCACTCCATTAGTATTACACCAACACTGACTTAGAAGCTGAAAATGGAAAACTGTTTATTTTGTAACATCAGTGTTCTTCAGGAAAGGAAAATAGGAATGCGTTATCAAAGTCAAGTAGTAAAAAGCCAGCAAATTGTCACATTACAATCTTTTAAACAAATCTTTCTGCAATTTTATCATTTAGAACTACACTCACCTAAAGGATTATTAGGAACACCTGTTCTATTTCTCATTAATGCAATTATCTAATTAACCAATCACATGGCAGTTGCTTCAATGCATTTAGGGGTGTGGTCCTGGTCAAGACAATCTCCTGAACTCCAAACTGAATGTCAGAATGGGAAAGAAAGGTGATTTAAGCAATTTTGAGCGTGGCATGGTTGTTGGTGCCAGACGGGCCGGTCTGAGTATTTCACAATCTGCTCAGTTACTGGGATTTTTACGTGCAACCATTTCTAGGGTTTACAAAGAACGGTGTGAAAAGGGAAAAACATCCAGTATGCGGCAGTCCTGTGGGCGAAAATGCCTTGTTGATGCTAGAGGTCAGAGGAGAATGGGCCGACTGATTCAAGCTGATAGAAGAGCAACTTTGACTGAAATAACCACTCGTTACAACCGAGGCAAAGCATTTGTGAAGCCACAACATGCACAACCTTGAGACAGATGGGCTACAACAGCAGAAGACCCCACCGGGTACCACTCATCTCCACTACAAATAGGAAAAAGAGGCTACGATTTGCAAGATCTCACCAAAATTGGACAGTTGAAGACTGGAAAAATGTTGCCTGGTCTGATGAGTCTCGATTTCTGTTGAGACAGATTCAGATGGTGGTAGAGTCAGAATTTGGTGTAAACAGAATGAGAACATGGATCCATCATGCCTTGTTACCACTGTGCAGGCTGGTGGTGGTGGTGTAATGGTGTGGGGGATGTTTTCTTGGCACACTTTAGGCCCCTCGGCCTACCTGAGCATTGTTTCTGACCATGTCCATTCCTTTATGGCCACCATGTACCCATCCTCTGATGGCTACTTCCAGCAGGATAATGCATCATGTCACAAAGCTCGAATCATTTCAAATTGGTTTCTTGAACATGACAATGAGTTCACTGTACTAAAATGGCCCCCACAGTCACCAGATCTCAACCCAATAGAGCATCTGTGGGATGTGGTGGAACGGGAGCTTCGTGCCCTGGATGTGCATCCCACAAATCTCCATCAACTGCAAGATGCTATCCTATCAATATGGGCCAACATTTCTAAAGAATGCTTTCAGCACCTTGTTGAATCAATGCCACGTAGAATTAAGGCAGTTCTGAAGGCGAAAGGGGGTCAAACACAGTATTAGTATGGTGTTCCTAATAATCCTTTAGGTGAGTGTGTGTATTCCTTACAGACATGGGAACAACATGTCTGGTATGTTAGTGTGTATCCAGAATAATCATATTAATGTAGCTATTATATTATTGTAGTGTTATCTAACACTGGCCAGAGAAATACTACTTCCATTCATCTACTAAACACTTCCTTCCTGTTTTTTGCTCGGTGGCACAGCTCTGTTTTAGTCATGAAGAGTCAATAGAGTCGTGCATCATTACACAGACTAATTTCTTCCCTTTAACAGTTGATAATTCATTACTTTATGATGTATCAACAAAGATCCTGAGAAGATGTGGTATAGGTTTGCACAGTTTTACATATCCCCTTCCTATTATTAACAATCCATTTTTAATGCTATTAAATCATTTAATTGTGTTATTTACATGCAATACAGTGTACAAACAAAATAAAACATACAGCTATGCAACAGCAAATTGGAAGACATAGCAGGCCAACATGCAATACCTAAAGAGTATAAAAGCACAGCAAACTTCCTCATATAAAAGTGTATTTATACTTTATTTATAATTCTGCTAAGAGTTTTTTTAGTGTATTAGGAGCGCCTAATACATTATTGATGGGTGACTTCCTGACATCACTGATGACATCATTTCTGGTACTATATAAAAGGCCGGTAAGAGTGCTGACGCCTATCAGAGACTCCCAGCTGCTCTGTGTACTGTATCCCGCTCATCATGCGTGAAATTGTACATCTGCAAATTGGACAATGTGGCAACCAGATCGGCTCAAAGGTAATAAAATAAAATCCTTCTCCACTATTGAAGTTGTAATGTGTACAAGTCCTGACTTTGTAGAAAATGCTGAGACTCCAATCTAATGTTTTGTCTATCATAGCCCACATCAAAACTACTTGTGTGTCATTTTTGAGGAAACTCTTAATGACACATCTGTTGAAATGTTATGGTAGTGTCACTGTTTGAAAAAATATTACTTGTATTTTGTCACGCTTAATATTTAAGTAACATCGATTAGATAAAAAAGATTTCATGTATGTTATTTTACTGTTTTTTAAATGATGACACATATTTTTGACCGTTCCTTTCCATGGTGCCACCAACAGTTGTGAGTGACACAGGGTGTTCCCTGTCAAGCATTCAGGGGAAAGATAACGGGCAAATGCAAGACTGGCATGGGTGGGACATGTTTATCATGGCTAACACGTGACAAGAGAAAGGAACTGCAAGATAATACAGCTAAAGTAACACATAATGCCTTCTGACAACACACAAGTCTGAGAACCAAGCAGTAATTATTCTGTTAAGTATCTTTATTATTTTATCGTGTATAGCAGGGATTCTTAATCAAGATCAGGAGTTGCCATATGGCGACTTTTGTGTTATAACTCAAATTAATAAGCAGGAACACATTTTAACATGTACCCATCTGGGAAAGAGTCAGTAAGCTTAGAATTTGCAGTCATACAGACTGAAGAGGTACACGCAGATACAACAATTATACTTCTGCTCAACTGTACTAAAAAGTCTCCACAGATGTGTACATGAGACACTGTCACCAAGTGCTTGATCTTGTTGCAGTCTCAGTAAAGAATATTACAAAGAGTACGGTCTAGACCTGCTCTATATGAAGGGTGCAATGAGATAACTTCTGTTATCAATCAGCGCTTTATAAAATAAAATTGAACTGAATGAGAAAGCAACCATCTCGGTGTAAAACAGAGAAAGATAATTGTTGGATGAAAATATTTCTATATTCTAATATTTATATTCTGGGGAATTCTTTCATCTCTCATGACTAACCTTTAGTGAACACCTGATATTACAATGATGATTTCCTTCTTTGGTGTTGTGTCTTTAGTTTTGGGAAGTGATCAGTGAAGAACATGGGCTCAACGCTACAGGCATCTATGAGGGAGACAGCGAGCTCCAACTGGAGAGGGTCAACGTCTACTTCAATGAGGCACATGGTAATAGAGACATTCAGACTGCAAATTGCTTATTCATTAGCTGCAATTTTCTTTCCAGTTCATAGTTTATTTCATGAGCTTTGCTGTTTACCAATTACCTATAAACCACTTGTTCTTGTTAAATATTAATGTTCTTAAAATTTTGACACACAGTGAAGACAAATTTAAGGTCATGATGCCCATTTCCCATAGAACTTCATTTCCATTTTGTTTGCAGGTGGTAAATATGTCCCCAGGGGCATTCTTGTTGACCTGGAGCCTGGTACAATGGACAGTGTAAGAGGAAGCCGCATCGGGGCCCTTTTTAGGCCAGACAACTTCATCCATGGTGAGACAAATAATGAAACAGTTAACGGTATTAGGGAATACCTGTCATGCTTTTATGTGGCATGACAGTGTGAGTATGAAGGTAGTGTTTATTATCATGTGGGAAAGGAAAGACACTAATAAAGTTTAAACACTTATTGTACCTTCTAGTACGTAAAACAGCCTTGTGGTTTTTAGTAGCATTAAAAATGTTCCACAAACTAAGGGAGCGGAGAATAATTTTAACACAGAGAAGAAAATATAATACGTCAACTGGAACAAAGGCATCACCTAAATTGGAGTTATGAGTATTTAACCAAAGAATAGTGGAAATATTTATTGGCAATTCCATTGACAAGTGACATAATTAGATTAACATATACACTTTTATTTTGGTGTTACAGGGAACTCAGGCGCTGGGAATAACTGGGCGAAGGGCCACTACACAGAGGGAGCGGAGCTGGTGGAGCAGGTTATTGACAGAGTGAGGAACGAGAGTGAAAGCTGTGATTGCATGCAGGGTTTTCAGCTGGTTCACTCGCTGGGGGGTGGCACTGGCTCTGGCATGGGAACCCTCATCATTAACAAGATCCGAGAGGAGTACCCTGACCGCATCATGAACACCTTCAGCGTCGTGCCCTCCCCTAAAGTCTCCGACACAGTGGTGGAGCCCTACAACGCCACCCTGTCAGTGCACCAGCTCCTGGAGAACACAGACATGACCTTCTGCATCGACAACGAGGCCCTCTACGACATCTGTTTCCGCACTCTGAAACTGACGACACCGACTTACGGGGACCTCAACCACTTGGTCTCCATGACCATGAGTGGGGTCACGACCTCTCTGAGATTCCCCGGACAGCTCAACGCCGACCTGAGGAAGCTGGCTGTCAACATGGTGCCTTTCCCTCGCCTCCACTTCTTCATGCCAGGCTTTGCCCCCCTGACGCCCCGCGGCAGCCAACAGTATAGAGCCCTCACTGTGCCTGAACTCACTCAACAGATGTTTGATGCTCGCAACATGATGACGGCGTGCGACCCAAGGCGGGGGCGCTACCTCACGGTTGCTGGCATCTTCCGTGGCCGGATGTCCACCAAAGAGGTAGATGAACAGATGCTTGCAATCCAGCAGAAAAACAGCTCATACTTTGTGGACTGGATCCCTCATAACGTCAAGGTTGCCGTGTGTGACATCCCACCCCGAGGCCTCAAAATGTCCTCCACCTTCATCGGCAACAACACGGCCATTCAGGAGATATTCCGCCGTGTGGGTGAGCAGTTCTCCCTGATGTTCAGACGGAAGGCTTTTCTCCACTGGTATACAGGGGAAGGTATGGATGAAATGGAGTTCACTGAGGCAGAGGGCAACCTCAATGACCTGGTGTCGGAGTACCAGCAGTACCAAGACGCCACTGCTGATCTAGATTCGGAAGCAGAGGAAGAAGAAGTAGAGGGACCCTCATCAACAGTGACAACAAAAGTTCAGTCTCGGATGGAAGTTAAACTGGAAACAGTGACTGAAACGAGCAAAGACACTGTGGATGAGTAGAAGACATAGTGCATACAGTGTGGTGTGTAGGTTTGATACCATTGTGGATGTTGGATTGCTGGTATGAAAATGAATTCTTATTTTGTAGTTAAGTGTATGCCTATAGTCAATTTAGATAGACTTTACTTAATATGTGACAGGTGCTATGACATTCAAACAGTAGTGCTTACTGTCTTTTATGAATTCTTCAAATCATTTGGAAGCTTGTATGTTTGTCTTTTAAGGTTTAGAGCTTTTTCTTTTATAGTAAATATTTGAAAATCATGGAAATGTTTGCATGTATATATGGAACAGTGTTTGTTATGCCCGCTCTATATAACTCACAGTCATAAATATGAAACACTGTTTGTCCAATAATTCTTTATCCAGACCTACAGTAAATGTTGTATTGAGTGTTTTGTATCTGAAGTTATGACGGTAATTAAATACACTGAAACCAAAGAGGGATGGTTTCTAACAACTGAGAGTACATTCATTACAACTCTAAAGAAATACCAAAATACTTTCCCTTGTCATTCAGTTTTATTATTTGAAGTTAAACTGGACTAAAGCAAACTGAACTCAGCTGCAGTGATGGACAGTACTCTGACAGCACAGTGACAGTGGTAACTTTAAAGGCTGTCACACAGTTTCCTTCTGCTGTTATGAGTCTGGGACAGTGAGATTACACACAACTTGGCCAGAGTGTCTGCACTCTGAGATAAGCACACATGACGTGGCGATGCCCCTTCACTACTAAAAGTCCCCTAGACAGGGATAAAGGCAATGATACTGCATGTAACCGCATGTAACCCATGAGTGACAGAGGCCAATCTGTTTAAAGTCTTTTGATTGTGACCATTTCAAGATGTTTTCCTTGTTTCATTTAAATAATTTTTAGAATCCCAAACAAGTAAAATTATGATTTTTTTTGATTAAATAATTCAAATGCTAAGATTATAAGAAGGTCTGAGAAAATAAACACAACTTTCTTTAGCAGAAACACATTTTTGTGCTTTCCTATCCTGTTAATCACTTCAAGACCTCTAAAATTCAGAGGGACCTGCAGTTGATAATGTTTAAAAATCATCATGGCTGGTCTCTGTGACTAGCCTAAAAAATTATACTCTCTTGGCAGATGTTAACAGATACAAAGAGTAAAACAGAGTTAACAGCTCATCAGATATTGCACTTAAATCGCACAGAGACAATTTAGACTAGAGCAAAACTGTATTTGAATAATCACTGAGATGATCCTGTTGGGTCGGCAGCCTCTCATTTTTCCAAGGTTGCGGACGACAACTTTCAACCTTCACTGAGCTGAATTGTGTAACGCCAAAAGGTTGAATGTAGCTTAGGTACGGTGAAGAGGTCTATTCACGTGCTCTTCTATCTTCAGTTACGTCGTTCATAAATTCTAGGTTAAATATGAAAGATATTTCATTCTGCTGTCTCCAGCCTCAGTGGACTGAACGTCCTGAACAGCGGAAGTGCGTAACTAATACCACTCCAGTGACTGCTCCGGTACAGTGGGAGGGGACTTGCGGTTGTCTTTGAACGTGGTTCACTGATTTCAGTCAGTGCGACTGTGCCTTCCGACCTGGCTACTCCGCTCCCCGACATCACCAGCAGCATCCACTAGTTAAACCATGAAGATCTGGACATCAGAGCACATATTCAAGTAAGTAGCTGCTTTAGCTAACGTTAGCATAGATAACTTGTTTTATATTCCGGTGTTTAAATGGTCCCGGGAGGTTCACGGTTCGGACAGTTAACGTTAAGTTGGCTTCGTATTTAATCCGGTCAACAGCAAATCTTTTATCAGAATCTGCTAACTATGTTAACTTACAAGTTAACGTTACGTGTTACTAGCTAACTTAGTATGCTAGCAGTCGAAGCTAGTAACGTTACATAGCCAGACCCCCACCCCGTGTAACGCCAGTTGGTGCCTTTTTTAAATGATTACCACGTTACAAGGAAGCACGCAAAAACACCAAAGACATGTTTTAGAAAAATAAACCTAAAAACCTATCAATGGTGAACACGAGACTGTTTGCTGAAAAAAAAAAAAAAAAAAAAAAAACCTGTCAAATTGCGTCATCAGCCGGCCAGACCCCGCGCGCGACCTTTCCCCTACATTTCTCCGTGCCTGCTCCCGTCACAACGAGGGCGCGTTCACGTTTGTCCTTGGCAACCACCCACCGCTACTCTCATTTCTTCTTCTCATCACAATTTTTCAGAGCCCAAAGTGACATCTTCAGGTTGCTTTTGCCCAACTAACAGTCCAAAACCCAAAGACGCTTCATTTACGCTTCATCATAAATGACAAAGAATTTCAGCAATGCCTTACATTTAAGAAGATGAAACCAGCAATGTGTCACATTGTTGCTTAAAAAAACGATTAATCGACTAATCGCAGCTCTACTGTCAGATTAATATTGGAGTAAAAAGTAGCCTTAGGCTACACTGTTTAATACATAGTGTATTATGAAATGGAAATAGTCAAGTAAAGGACAAGTACTGTACAAGTAGTGGCCTTGTACTCAGTAGATGTACTTAGTTATATTCCACCACTGTACATAAGCAGTTTATTTAAAAACTAAGAATGTACAGTACTGGGTTTTAGTAGGTTTTTATTTTGAAAATACAAGAAGTAAGTTTTGTTTTCACTTTTGTCTTATAAATTTAAAAGTATTATTTAATCCTAAAGACATGTTTACAGAAATTGTAATGACTATACAATAGTCAGTCTGTCAGTCAGTTTGTGCATTTATATGAATTTGTGTGTCTTCCTTTCAACAGCCATCCTTGGGAGACTGTGACCAAGGCTGCTATGCAGAAGTACCCCAACCCCATGAACCCCAGTGTGGTCGGTGTGGATGTTTTGGACAGAAGTATTGACAAACAGGGACGCCTCCACAGTAAAAGACTGCTCAGCACAGAGTGGGGTCTTCCATCTGTAGTGAAATCTGTGAGTTTTAAAACCCAAACTGTGTCAGCAGTGTCTGTCTGCAGTCTCGCATAGTTGTGAAACATGTTGCTGCAGAAACCTTGTACTTTAACAGCTTAGGTCACACTAAAAATGTACACATGTGACTCTGAATGGAGAAACACATGAACTGCAAGTGTGTGCTCGTGGTCTGGATGCTTCTGTTTTGATGTAGTGTAATCAAAGCGATATGACACTTGATGAAAAAAGTATATAATAAAACACATATTCTCTTATTGTGGTGGTAAAAGGGCTTAAAATGACTGTAAAAGTCAGACAAGAAAACACAACACAATTATCCAGTTAAAACCTGAGTCAGTTATGTACTGGAGATAGGTTAATGCTTTCCAGCCAGTGAGCATGACCTTGACCCCTCAAGACTATTTCTGTCCAGGGGTAGCAGCAGCAGACCTAGTGCCAAGGCTCACGTTGTACAGGACACTGTAGGGCCATTCCTGTCGTGGCTGAGATGAACCCGTGACGGCGTGTTATGTAACTTTCCATCTCTGTCAGCTCAGGTTCAAAGTAGAGGTCACTAGAATGCAAATCAGTGACGGAGGATGCAACATTGAACTTTTACCCTGTTTCTTTGCATTTCTGAACTCCGTGATGATAAGGCTGGAAAAATTTGTATCCTACTACTTAGCCATGTTTTACCCTGTGTAAACATTGGCCAATCAGCTGCTGTTGTTTAGCACCGACCTCTGCTTAGGTCTGAGCATGGGGTTTAGTAAGTGACAATGTCCATGAATAGCTCCTTTTAATACCAAGGACTGTGACACAGACGGTCCCAGTAACTGATAGCATATTAACGTAGCCCTTAATCAGATTGTCTCAAATCACTCCTGAGCCTCAGGGGATGTGAAGAAACTTGACATATCATGAAGGTGTCTTCCTGTGATGTCAGTGTACCTCTGTAAAATAAAATAAGTCATTAGGGTTTACGTTATTTAACCTGACAATTATGACCCTATATCTTAAGACACAGAATGTGAATCGCTACTTCTTGAACGGGGTGCTTTCAGGGCCTCACGGGAGCTATAGTGGTTAGATTCAAAGAAAAACAAAATAATGACTAATTTATCTTTTGATAAATGACAGAAAACCCTGTATTACCTAACAGCTCAAGCTAGGTGAACATATGCTTGTCTAGAAGTGGGGTGGAAATTAAGATTATTATTGATTTCGATCTTTTATTTCAAATTTTTATAAATTTAATTAAAATATTTTTAGGTTAAAGTACACCTACAGTAAATCTCTTGTCCCCAGCCTGAAGGAGCTAAATGTGAATTATGCAAACTGAGATTTAAATTGAGCTCAAATGTAGTTTTAGAAAGTTTCAAGGAAAACAAATATGCAAATTAATTCAACTAAGTGCTCTGTGTGAGCATGACAAGTTCAGATTTACTGCATATAATACACCTAGAATCTCAGCTGGCACTGAAAAGACTGATTAAGTAACATTTCTTATAAAATGAAATTGTAATTTAAGGTAAATTTAAGCTGGGCATTTGTGTATTAATTGCATACAGGACATGAAGCTTTGCGTACTTAATGACTTTTTGGGTTAGACCAAACAAAGAGGGGGAGGAATGCAGTAAATAAGTAAATCAATCAATAAATAAATGCACCATTTCAAAGGTAAGAGGCTGCACAAGTAATAACATTGATTAAGTTACTGCAAGAAAACGGCTTTAGCTGTTAATTTCAGTTTGTAGTAAAGCGTGTTTCTATCTTTGTCTTCAGCTCATTGGCAACACGCGAACATACACGTATGTTCAGGAGCACTCGGTTGTGGATCCCAAAGAGAAGATTTTCAAACTTCAGTCCACAAATGTGAGTATTTAAGACACAACACCCCCTTCTTTTGGGTTGTTGAGATTTAACCATCAGTGTGTGCATTAAAGTCAGGAGCAAGAGTGAGAGCTCAGTATACTTGAATGCAAATGTATGTGTCTTTACCTTTTATCAAAATCAGCTAGGAATTTAATCTCACTTATGTAGAACCTACTGTGTCGAAATGTCTGTAATGAAGCACTGCTATCCTACCATGATGTACCATCATCTGTAATGTGATACTATCACAGGACATAACCCATGCAAGCAGAAACAGATGGTAAAAGTTTAATTCCTGCCTAGTTAAAGCTTGAGGTTACTATTGGTACATATTCTTATGAAAGCCTATAATCCGTTTACTAAACATAATCTATTTTACATGTGTCAACTGAAAACACCCATAACCCGACCAGATCCAGTTTTCATGCCTTTAATTTGCCTGAACACATAAGATTTGGGTGTTGCAGTAAAATCCTCTCTAGAATGAAGTCTTACTTGTTTCACAGGTCGACAGTGAACATTCATAAATGCTGCGTTCACATGCTCTGACTGTGGGCCGTGACACATTTCATATCTTCATATTAACTAATTCGTCTCTGGTGATATTTCCTCAACAGATCACTTTCACAAACATGGTGTCTGTCGATGAAAGGTTAACGTACACACCACACCCTGAAGATCAAGAGAAGTATGTTTTTACACAGCACAGATTTCTAAATAAAACCGATGAATCATGAATTTGTGCAGCGTTCAGGACTTTTGACCATGAATTTATTTTTTTTATTTTTTTTACCCCTTTTCAACTCTAGAACAATACTGACTCAGGAGGCTATCATCTCTGTGAAAGGAGTCAGCCTCAGCAGTTACTTGGAGGGAGTTATGGCGAACACCATCTCTGCAAACGCTGGAAAGGTAAGAAATCCCTTTAAAATCCTCCTTTCAGATGGAAGCCAAAACATTTGTGAGGCCCATTTCTAGTAGTTCCCAGTATGACACATGTGAAACTAAACATCTTTAATTATTGGATCCTACACTTAAAAAAATTCCTTATTTGTTGCATCAGGATAATAATTATCATATTCCTGCCCAATTGTCAAATGTGGCTTTTGATATATGGCCTTTTTTTCTATTACTTAACCTGGTTCCCAACCTTTTTTAATCTTGTGATCTTTTGAAATTAAGCAATGTCTACTTGTGACCCTTTTCAGATTGTATCATTTAATGTATTTTTACAGGCCCCTGAAAATGTAGTATCCAATGAGGCTTCTGTTTCTTGTTAAAAACAAAGGGTGTAACCGGAGTCACACACAAGAGACACAGAGACACAAATAAACCTAAAAGATTGTCTGAAAGTGTCTGAAAGAGCCCTCTCCTCAACATTTTTTTTGTTTGTTTTTTAATGAGATCTCTGTATTAACAGGACTCACTATTTTTTATTTATTTAAGTGAAATTAAGGCATCTAGGAGCATACTTTCAGGGAATCTTTCCTAAAAGGGATTTGTGGTGTTGAAACAGTCTGGATCCGAAAGTTGGAAACTACTGCTCATTCTTTTTCAATGGCAATAGAAAAGGATTGTGTCCTTTTCTATTCAGCATGATGTAATTCTCTTTATATTCCCACCTAATGCTTTGTTTGTTCTTGATCAGGGCCGTGAAGCCATGGAGTGGGTAATCCGGAAACTGAACACAGAAATCGAGGAGCTGGCAGCCACAGCACGCGGTACCATACGTACCCCCATGGCTGCCGCGGTCACCGAGAAATGAAACCTGCCTCTCTTTTCCAGCAGAGTCTGAGAGAAGCTGCAAGCCAGTACAACCAGCCTCCCTTTCCGATGTTCTGGTGCTCTGGAGTTTTTGTATTATTTCGAAGGAACAGCCCATCTGTCTAGTATACTTTACTATCTACATTAGATAGATTTTAACACCAAGCTGCATCATAAAGAGATTCTGTGGAGTGTTTTCAGGAGATGCTACCTGGCAGGACTGCGGTGATGAGACACTTGGGAAAGGAAAGTAGGTGAAACTCTCAGGGACAAGTTCAAACACCACTGTGTTATCTGTGTGTTTGGAAACATGCAGCATTGGCAAAGAGGACTGAACTGAAAAC
This sequence comes from Micropterus salmoides, assembly GCF_014851395.1. Taxonomy (NCBI): domain Eukaryota; kingdom Metazoa; phylum Chordata; class Actinopteri; order Centrarchiformes; family Centrarchidae; genus Micropterus; species Micropterus salmoides. Next base: position 15,864,564 of record NW_024043372.1, read on the forward strand.
TCACAAGTGCCAAAGCAGACGCACTGCTTTTTGTCCAGCCTCTTTTTAGAAGCACCTTTTCCAGCTTTGTTTTCATCTGGCAAAATACCTCAGAGTGCCAGCAAGTCTCCTCTGGCACGAAAACTGTGTTTACAGCGACAGGGTTACAAGAAAAAAGAGATGTGCGGCTGTGGCTGCGAGGAATACTCCTGTTGAAATATGATGGTTAAAAAAAAACAATACCTCGTTGAGGCAGGGTTATGGGCAGTGCATGTTAAGTGTACATGGAAGTGGTTTCAGTTGTCAGAGTAAATGGCTGAGTTTGAACACAGCCGTCGACAGTGACACGTTAATTAAATGTTTCATTGTCAGGTTTATTTGTGTGAGAGAGCCAACTCCTCAGCAATGTTGTCTTGAGGGACCTCAGTAATAACAAGACACTCAGTATAATCTGTATGTTGTTGCTATGTGATAACTAATAATGTTATTAAGGTATTTATGTAAAATAAAGGGATCAAGAGACTTGCCATATTTATGTTTTTGAAGTAGAAGACGACCTCAAATCACGAGTTAGTATCACTTTGATGGAAATCAGTCTGATGTATAGAGACAAACAAAACGGTAAAGACTTTAAGTTACATACTGTACCAGACCTGAACTCGGACAGTTTTATCAATACACACAAGACTTCTCTGCCTCAGTTGTAACTTGAAACACAAACAGTCCTCTCAGTTTAAAGGCTGAGACCTTTGCATCAACTTATATTTGCACTTTCAGAATAAGATATTTTAGCAAAGTAAAGCTGCTACACATGCTGAGGGTGCTGATTAATTGTGAGTATTTTGGTATTACTGTCTGAGATTAAATGTGGTTACAATTTGCATTTAAGAAGGTCTGTCTTTATATAAAGATCAGCAGTGGCTATGCTTTTTTTTTTTTTGTTTTTTGTTTTTTTAACATGTATATTTATCTATAGCAAGAATATATATATTTAGAGAAAGTGTTGCTTTTGCAGTAGTCAGATGCGACGTGGGTTGACCATTGAGAAATATATCACATGCTTAGTCAGAAATTGTAATGTGTGCATTTTGTGCCTCGGAAAAAAAAAGAGAAATACAGAATATGGCAATTAAACAAATACGTAATCATGTTTGAATAGATTTCTGCTCAAAGTAATTCTTCACATTGGTTCTGGTTTTGAGTTGGCATTCAGTATAAGTTATACGATTATATAACATGGAGTTGATATTTATCAAGGTTCATTATTTTCAAGTAGCAACATGGCCTGTGGGAAATGTGCATATGATTCTGCCAAAATTCGAGCTTGATTGCCTTTTGGGAAGTTCAATCAAGAGATGCTCACTAAATGTATGCATTCCAAAAGTCACTGTTAGCTAAAGAGTCTGAAGGCATGTTTATGCAGTGCTCCTCTGTATTTTCAGAGTCTAGACACTGAAACACCTACAGTAGGTGTGGGCCAGTACACCTGCATTCTTCTTATGTTTGTCACTTAATAGGATGCACTTGTAAGTTTGAAATGGAAGAGCCACATGCTGCCACACTGTGGCCAAATGCTAGACTTAGTTTTGTCTTGAGATATGTCATTTAAGAAAAAATGTCAGATCTTACCTTGACAGAAGTTTCAAGTTTAGGGCCAAAGTAAATTAAATATTTTTAAGTTATTTGAGTTACTGGTTGGAGGAAAAAAAAGTGTGATGTGACTGGTTGAAAATAAAGTTATTTACATTATTATCTGCACCATTAGTTTTTCTTTATGTGTAGTATGTCTGTAGTAGTATTATATTTGTCCACTGTGACTGTGCTTTTTTAAAACTTGGTTATGTTTTGCAATATTGCCCTGTCAAAAAGGAAATGCATGTTATAGTCTGAAAAGATTGCCTATTCAGGTTAGGATGCTTATGTAGATGTCTGTTACTGCTAGCTAGGCTGTACTGAAAGCTCAAATGTCCCTGCAGGCCTGTGTCTTGAGTCTGAGTCAACCCTCTAATTTTGATTCTTAAATTCAAAGTAAATATATTAAAGGGATAATGTTTATACTAATATGTATATAATAAATATATAAAGTATGGCATCTAAACGTCTCTGACATCACAGGAGTAAAAATCCCATGTTGGGGTGTTGAAAATTAGAAAAAGTACAGCCTAATCTGGTGAAATGTCAGTAATTTTGATAAAAATAACTAAACTTTATGTGAAACCCAAGATGATGGATAATTTTTCCTGCATCTCCAGGTTTCATTACCTGAAAATGTGTGTTTCTTAACATCTCTAAGGTTACACAGCCACCGTTCAGACAATGTTAGAGGTAGAATAGTGCTCAATCATGCATAGATGTGGTGTGATATTGCTGTGGATGTGTTTGTAGACACATTTACAAAACATCTTGACATTACCATCACCATTAAACACCATTAAAAAATGATTTTTGTATTGGCACATTATCTTAATTAATATTTTGGGGTAAGGCTGCAGGACCAGAAAGAAGAAGAGGAGGGATGAGGACAGTCGAATCATGTTCTACCACAACAAAAGCCAGCGTTTCTATTAAAATTCTAGTGTGTTTATAAAAGCTTCTTTAACTTGGAGGATAAATCCTGGTCTTGACCATAGTTTGGCCAAAATCTGTACTTAAAAAAGCCGTATGGTTAATCAAACAACAATTCACCAAATCCCACCCGACAATAAAAGTGAAATTTAGTTCACATATTATCATTTCAACTAGTATGTAAAGGTCTAAACTTTAAATGAAAATGGTCATTTTTGTTGCTGGGACCTTGCATTATTAAAATTAAGTTTATTTCTCAGAAAGCCTGTACATTACACATTCTGAAATGTATAAACACCTTCCCAAATGCTTTTCATATTTTAATTTCACAGGGATGCTTTAATTGTACATTTTTTACACTGACTGTATACCATAGTGCAATGCAGGCACAACATGTCACATTATGACTAAGTGATGAAAATAAATCTACAAAATGTAGGGAAAAGTAAGTTTTTTCTACATCACAAGTTGATAATATCGAACAATGTGAGAGTAAACTAAACAAAAATTTGCATGACCTTTGCAATGTGAAAAATCACAGATATTTTGGAAAATCATCTTCATTCCAGATACCAAACAATATGTTTCCGAAAAGATGAATTGTCACTGAGGAGGCAGACTCTGAATGTAGCAGGCAGGGACATAGAGACCTAGTCCAGGACTCAGAAGATGAACAAACTTACACCAGATCTGCCCATCCAAGACTCAGGCAAAGAAAGTCTGCAAGAAGCAGTTGTCTGCCTCATACAAAGTGCTGAGGAAAAGCCCTGGGGGAATACTCACTTCTCATGAGGTGGAGTTAATCATGAACACGATTAAGTACAACATTTTAATTGACTATACAAACTGTTCCAAAAACCACAAATCCTCTCCCTCTTTATGTAAACATGCACTTTCCTGATATAGAGTAGTGAAGCCTTATAATACATAAGTGTGATATTTTCCCCAACGACAGTCTGAAAAAATGTTAGTGATTTTCTTACTGTTTGATTTCCTTGTTGTGTTTTTTCATACATGTTGTGATATTATCCCAGCAGTCTATATTAAAAGCTAAAAAACCCCACATGATCTGTCAACTTTCTCAGACCTTACTGGTCAGTTGTGAACGCTTTGTCCAGTTCACAACATATTGTCAAAGCACCAGACTGTAATTTTGAATTATTTTTTTGTTATTTTATTATTTGTTTTAATATGTATTTTTTATAAGCTCTACTGGTTCTGCATGCTGTTTCTTTTTAGCTAGTTGGGCGGACTAGTACTGTACTACTAACCCTTTCTACAGTAGTTACCAGTATTGTAATTCGAGATGTTCAATTCCTAAAATGTTTTTTCCATCATATTAATCACATCACTTTAGTAATTAGGTAGCGGATATCTTTTGGTTTAACCATGCCACTTTCCTGTTTTCAAAACTTCCTGCTTTTTCATTGAAAATCTTTCCTATTATATCATATTAACCTTTAACAGAACAGGCTTGTCTTTCATCCCTGTCGCATTAATTGCAAATTGATATAATGGTAGCCTTCATAAGGCATTCAGAGATTTCTTACACTTTCCTCTTTATCTACCCATCCTGGTCCCATTGCCATGGGAGAAAACACGTACAAAAGACTTGTGCTTCAAATTTAGAAGAAAATACATAAGGTACACACTGAACATGTACCAGATAATAAAATAAAGAAAATTTGTATTTTGATCTAAAAACATAGACTGAATTAATTAAAAACTGACAAGGCACAAAAAGTCAGTGTTTATAGATGTCAGAATAAAATGGATAATGTGTTACATACTACATAGAATAACCTTAGACATTTGATCATTGATAAGAAATGTTCTTGTTTCCTGTAGATATTATATATGAAGGTATTTAAGTTGTGATGAGTGTATTTACTCTTCTCTATAAGCTCAAATGTCTTTTAATTCTATTGTTGATATTTGTAGAATGTGTAGATTTTCGTGCTTTTTGGAAGACTCCCTCTGACGTCACGCCACAACCGGTGTCGTATTTCGCTTCAGCCAATGGTGAGCGAGCAGAGGGCATTCCCTCAGCCAATCGGATCCAGTGGTATATTTAAAGGTTTTGAACAGAGGGACGTTTGAAATTAAACAAGCTGTGTTCAGGGGAAGGGTTAACCAGACACATTTGAGGTTGAATTCGTACGACTTGCTTCGATCCTTATTTATATTTCGATAACGTCTAACCGGCTTTTAAAAGGAGTTGTAACGTTACTGTTACAGCAGGAATCCGGCCGTAACATTAAAGAGTATATTTATGTACGTTAGCTAGCCACAAACAGCTCTCGTTAGCTGGCCGACGTAGCATTAGCTGCTAGCTAGCTTGGGTAACGTTAACGTTACCTATCTGAGAGCTTGAATTCTGGATAAGCTGTCGGTCAGTGGTTGCTCTCGGTCTGTGCAATAACATATTCAGGTATGTTACAGTATCTAATAAGCTACTTAGCTATAGTGTTGGTTGGTTTGCTTTGGTTAACAAAAAGCTAACGTCAGCTCTGAACTAACTTAAGTTAACGTTCACGTATATCGCTATAAACGTTACGCACGGTACGTTAACCTTAGCCACGCGACTTTTGATTATTGTCACGTTTATTTATTGATTTCTGCTACAAAAGTACAAGGGGCATCAGTAACGTAATAAATTATACCTCGTTTGGTTGTGCAACCGATCAATAACTTGCATCTTTGTGTTAGTAACTAAGACCTTTGCCGTTAGTTCTAACCCTGTATTAACATAACAGTTCTTAATTTGTTTGAGACAAAATTAAAGAAACCATCCCTACTTTCCCTTTTCTCAAGATATGGACTCTGCTGCCAGGCTCAAGCTGACAAAGGACATGAAACTTCAAAGGCCTGAAGTGAAGGTAATGCACTATACACCCTTACCATAGAATTGATAAATGTGACATCACTGCTTTCTCACAGACTGTTGGTTCACCATTTTGGCCTTTGTTGTTGAATATTGATGTAGATGTGTTTAGCTTTCAAATGGAGTTCATTTATGGTGTACAGTCTCTGCACAGTTGGGATATAAACACACACACACACACAATATTAGATTAAGCTAGTGTATATACACAGTACATGTGTAGTATGTATGCACAGTCCGAATCTCAAACATACTGCCCAGAATGTTAAAGAGGGCATATTACGCATTGTGGCTTTTTCCATTTCCTCTTTTGTTATTGTTACAGCTTGATTGTAGTCCCGCCTGTACTTCACTAACCTATCTGCGTCACTATGTAATATAATGTGTCATAAAGCTCGCCTAGCAGCTAGTGTGGTACGCACTCAAAAACACCGGTGGGGAAGCACACTGAGCTGCAGCACAGTGAGCCTCTCCTCACCCCCACCCTCCCTACCAAACGTTAGATACCCTACAGGCAGTCAATGGATATAAAGTTGTTACTGTGATGTAGAGACCGTGCGCAGTTAAAACGTTATGTATGAAAGCTAAATTTGTTACTTAATAACTTACCACTCTGAAACTTCTTGCTCCAGTCTAGGTTGCGAAGCGACTTTGTTTTGTGTCTCTCTACCTTGCTAGTCAGAAGCCCCCCCTACTCTACTTCTGATTGGCTAGTAGTCCTTACCTAGGTACTGTGCATGTGCAACTCCCTACAAAGGTCTAGTAGAAGTGAGATGCCTCACTCGGTAGCTAAAACGGAGGGTTCAACACACAGGGTGAAAACAGTTGCTGCAGCAATGTGCAGTATGACAAAAATAAGGTTCTTTGAAAACGAAACCATGTAAACCTGTTCGGGGACAACCCCTAAATAAAATGATGAACTTGAAAATGAGCCTGATATAACTTCTTCACTAGAACAGTGTTGAGGCTAAGAAATCAAGAAAGTAAAGAAAAATAATATAACAGAATTAAGCCCAATGAGAAAAGATGGAGCCTTCATGTTTCTCTCAGATCAAAGAACAGTTTTAAAGTGTTTGCTGATTTCCTTTTGATTGCAGTCAAATGGTGACGGGCCGAAGCGGATTCCTGTGTCACAACAGTCACAGACATCTGTAGTTACACCAACTCCGCATCAGCGTGTCCTGGGTGTGTCAAATGGACCTCAGCGCATTCAGCGGCCTGTGAGCCATCAGAAACCAGTATCTCATGTTTCTGTTGCTGTGAAGTCCACACGCCTCGTGGACCAGAATGTGAACCCTGCTACTCAGAAAGGAAATCCTGCACCTCAGCCCAAACATGGTTCCCAACAAAACCAGCCAAAGACATATGTGCCCAAGGTGAACCCGGAGCCGGCCAACCCACCGTCAGAACCTGCTAAGCTGGAGAAGCCACAGAGTAAGCATATTACAAAATTTGACAAACTATTCAGTCGTGTGTTTGTAGATGCTAAAATGTATCGTTTTTTCCCCTTTTTGTTAGACAAACCTGCCAAGAATGATTCCGCAAACTCCACTGCATCAAAGTACGCCTGATAAGTGTGATTCATTATACTCCACACACACACACACACACACACACACACACACACACACACACAATCTTTAAAATTACACATTTGTTGCCATTGAATCTATGCACATTTCTGCTCACACAGCAAGCGATGGAGCCTGGAAAATTTTGACATTGGCCGCCCTTTAGGAAAGGGTAAATTTGGCAATGTCTACCTGGCTAGAGAGCGACAAAGTAAGTTCATCTTGGCCCTGAAGGTCCTATTCAAGAAGCAGCTGGAGAAGGCCGGTGTGGAGCACCAACTGAGGAGAGAAGTGGAGATCCAGTCTCACCTCAGGTAATGCGTTGTCCAAATTATGCAAGATAATGCCAAATAGACACTTAAGTTGCTGACGTCCCTATACTTATTTCTGAATTGGCAGCATGAAAAACATGCTTAATTTTGTCACACCAATTTTTTGGGCCCATAGTTTGAATGGGACAGTAAAAGAATTTCAAACAACCAAGTGGGGTTGCTGGGGGCACAAAGTTTCTGAAATGGAAATCAGTTTGCATAACCGCAACTACAGCTACATACTAGAGGATAACTTGGCAATATTAAACAGAAGCTGGGACAATAACAACCCCCTCAAGTAACCTTTTAAAAAGAGCCAAACTGAAATGAACTATTTTGGAGAATTAATTAAGGAAAATGTGTATCTTTGATGTGTTTGCCGTACAGTAGTAGACTCAAGTCTCTGAACAGTGATTGCAAGGAAGTACAGAGTTCCCCAGTTTAACGCAGCAACGGAGACTCCATAGTGACAGGCCTAGCAAAATGTTGCCTATGTCAGATCAGACAAACCAGTCTAACTGGTTACCCCCCCCCCCCCCCCCCTTTTTTTTTTTTGTGTACTGCCACCGGGAAATAATTGACCAGCATGCTTGGTAAAAACCAAATTGTTTTCTCTCTGTTAAAATCTGATTTGCTTTATTTGAAAGTTTTGCCACAGTGACGTATTAAAGTCCTTAGCATGACCTCTGATACTGCGCAAACCGTGGACCATCTATAAAGCAGCTGCTTTTGTGAATGTTCATTTAGTTCACTCTTTGCTCTTGAAATATCTGTTGGGTATTTCAACAAAATTTCTCAGAATACTTCTCTACATCGGCGTCCTGCAGGCACCCCAATATCCTGCGCCTCTACGGGTACTTCCATGACTCGTCTCGTGTGTATCTCATCCTTGAGTTTGCACCTCGGGGTGAACTGTACAGTGAGCTGCAGCGCTGTGGAAGTTTTCCTGAGGACAGAAGTGCCACAGTAAGTCTGCAAAATATGCTTTTGTGAAATGTATACTTTGCTATCAAACGAGCAGTTGACATGACAAACTTAAACATGTATAATTTTATTCAGTGAATAATAAATTCCATGTAAGGTGTATACCAATTCCACAAACATGTTGATGTTCAGGATCCTTCCTTGATTTTACTGAACATTTGATGAGAGGATGCTGAATCAAAATTGAATGCATGTTTTATTGACTGTGGTTTGTGTACTGTACTAGTACATCATGGAGCTGGCGGATGCCCTCAACTATTGTCACTCCAAGAAGGTGATCCACAGGGACATCAAACCAGAGAACCTGTTACTGGGCGCCAACGGGGAGCTGAAGATCGCAGATTTTGGCTGGTCTGTTCACACACCCTCCTCCAGGTATGTTCATGTTGTTGTTTTTTTTTTAAACTGTAAATGAAGTAGTGAATTTGTAGAGCCATTTAGTGATATTGCAATATTTGGAGAGGAATATGTTTTGGTTTCTGTGCTCAGGTCAGGAATTCTGGGTTTAAAAAAACAAAAAACAAAACGCCACTTGGAGCTTATACTACTATCCCTTTCCTTGTTCAGGAGATCCACACTATGTGGAACGCTGGACTACTTGCCTCCAGAGATGATTGAGGGGAAAACTCATGATGAAAAGGTGGACCTGTGGAGTCTGGGTGTCCTTTGCTATGAATTTCTGGTTGGAAAGCCCCCCTTTGAAACGAAAAGTCACGAGGAGACATACCGCAAGATATCAAGGGTAAGTCAGCCCAACAACTGGCATATATTGCAGCGCTGTGTGCTCGTTAAAAAAATAATAATAATAAAGTTACGGGGGGAAAAAAGTATCCTAATTAAGTGTACCTTACTGCAATGCTATCCAAAAAAATAAACGAGGAGGTCTAGATAATAATTCATATTCATAAAAAATTCATATTTATGCCTTTTTAGTCCGTGAACAAAAGTCAGCTCCGGCTGCAGCACCTGCGCTTGCTGCAGGACCGTTTCAGAACTGCCTTACATGTTTGGCTCATAATTGCTGTTTAATCTTTGTGCCGGTCTTGTGGTCATCATGCAGGTGGAGTATACTTACCCTGTACAGGCCAATATCAGTGCTGGAGCCAAAGACTTGGTTGCCTGCCTGCTGAAGCATAACCCCATGCACAGACTACCCATTCAGGGAGTCCTGTCTCATCCTTGGGTGGTTGAGTCTTCCAGCAAGAAGCCCACAACTCTGAACAACGTACCCAACCAATGAGCCTTTTGTTCCCCCTCCACCCATCATTCAAGGGCTGTATATGAGGAGCAGTGCAGAACACCGGCTGTACATAGGTGTGAAACATTAACACCAGTGTTCAGCTGTTTATCAGAATCTTCTTGCACTGCTACATTGACTACAAAACCACCTCATGTGGATGGTTTTTTTTTTGTTTGTTTGTTTTTTTGTCTGCAGGCATCTTGAACCACTTTCTTTTATTCTTTCGAGTTTCCTTGTCTTACCAGTTGCATTCTATTTCCTGTAAATATTTCACTGTTGTGTAATTATGACAATTTTATTGTGCTTTTCTAAACTTCCATTACTTGAAATAATAAATGATCCTTCATGGAGTATATTACTTATCATTCGAACTGAGCAGCATATGTCTGTCACTGAACAGTATATTGTGTAACTTCTGTGCATTTGGAGCTCTGTTAAATCTCTCTACTAGGTAAACAAGACTTTGCACTAATGTACAATGAGTTCAACTTGCGAATACTGTTTTCTCAAGCTCCTCCAGTGGCACGCGGCCAGCAGAGGGCGCCAGCATGCCACTAGTGTTGCGTGTACAAGTTTTTAGTAGGTATTAATTCCACTGATGATAAATCTGCTCACAGTGAATTTGAAAGTGAATTTATGCTAGAATGTTGAAATGTGAACAAGTTAGTATTTTATCAGGATAGTATTGTAGCTGAAAGGCTTGGATCATGTATTTTTTGGCAATTTAAAAATTAAAAACCTTATCCAGAAGGTTACAGAACAAGTGTTACTGGAAATTGTAATGTTTTATTTGGTAATACAGAGGTCTTTTATAAGTGGGAAAGGATGGGTTATCTGATTCTTTTGGCTGGGTAAAAATTGGAAACTTCCTAAACTGTGGCGTGTGGGCTACTGTAAAGCAATGTTATCCAGATAATTTTGTAACCCTAATCTGAAACGTGTCTCTCTGGCTATCATTTAGCTTATATATTCAGATAATAGAAGTTTATATTTAGAGAAATGAGACTTCATGTCTAAGGCGCATTTCGATATAAGTCTATGAAATAAATAATATTACCCTGTAGGCTATTTATGCTTGTGCCTTGGAGGCCAGTAAAAGGTAAAACGTTATTAAATAAAAAAACACCTATAACAACTATTAAATGTGAAATAATGTGAAAACGATTAGACATGGTGTAAAAACCTGCTTGGCCTACTGCTGTGAGTTTTCTGTTTATAAGCAGTCCTGTCCGCTGGGTGGCTCCCCAGGCCCGACAATGGTGAGTTAAGCTGGCTGGAGATAATAGGAAATGCGTCTTATTTCTTCAGAGCAATTTTAGAGTTCCTTCGTTTAGTTAATAATTGTCTGTAAAGATATTTCCTTGTTATTCAAGTTGATTCTGTTGTCTATAAATTGTCGGCTTCCTCTGAATAGCTGATAAATACTGACCAGTGAAGCGTGCCCACAGGAAAATGGCAGTATTACTTAAGATAGGCTTTATTTTTCATATTGAACATGGGCTATAATCAAATTATCGAAAATGTTGATCTACGTGCAATGAGATGTCTGTAGCATCTCTGCTTGCTTCTCAGCTGTTAGTCCGGTGATCACATTAAAACATATTTCAGCATGTTTTTCTCCCTGTAGTTTGCTTGCATGTGAACTGGCTCTTTTTAGCTGCTAAATAGTTGAGGTGGACTCGTATGCACCAGGTAGCTTGATGTAACAGCTGGAGATCAGCCCAGTCAGAGAATAAACGGTTTGTCCAGATGTTGTCTGCGCAGGAAATCAATATAGTGGATTAACGGGTCGACCATAAGGCCTGACGCATGCCTGCAGCAGAAAATCTGCTCTTCTTTTGAGCATGCAGGAATGCAGGGCCCGGTGGGAAACATGCTTGCTTTGATTTCTGTATAGACAAAACGAGAAAATATGAAAAACAAATAAGGGAGAATTTGTTAAAGGATTTTGAGCAGCCAGTAGGCTATGCCTGCCCCCTCCCCCTCACATTCATCAAGACACACATTTTATGATTATCTTTTTCTAAGCCACTAGGCCATTTTCAGCCTCTACACAGTTTCAATTAACCTCAATTTCGGTTAAGAAAATATATGAATGCGACTATTTTCTCAATTTTCTGTCTTTTATTATAGAGGGAAAAAAATACACGTTCTGACCGGTTTTCGTTTTACATAAAACCACACACTTTTACAATATAATTTCACTTATGTCTTTATTCTTATATTCAATATTAATTTCACGATATATGATAACGACTTTGAGATATACATTCCATCTTTTTGAAACCACAATAACACACTACACATACGGTTTTATAACATTTCCACAGGACCCATTGGATTGCACAGAATGAAAAATGTCTGTATGCACATTTTCCTCTTTGATGATCCTTTTTTTTAATTCTTTTTCGTTTGGATTCTCAGACACCGAATTTTCGAGACGGGAGTCTTTCAAATTAATTTCAGAACAGGTCATGTATTTTCAAGTGTAATGAAAAGCATTATGGTAAATTGAGTGTGCAGGATTTCAATTTTGGGGTCCCCATCTAGCTGATATGTGGACCAAGGATGTGGGGTTTGGACGTTTTACCAGGTCAGGTGAATTTCGTTTTTGCCGATTTCAAAACTCAGTCAAATAAATTTAAAATATTGGGAAAAAATATCAAAGCATTAAACACTTTAACGCAGAAGAATCGAAATTTGCAGGAATTGAATTTCCACTTCCCAGTGTCATAATGTGTCTGAAATCATACATTCAATGCATAGTTTGTATAGCTGCTGTGTAGGCCTACTTTGATATTTTGCATTTCCAGTATTTTAAACTGCTCCGGGGAAGGTCCAGTTTCCTCATTTGTAACGAACCTTTGCTGTTCTTACACATATTTCTATATTCATTCATTTGGTTTGCTGGTTATTGCCGTTGTGTTATTTTTCCGTCTTGTGTATCCACAGGCGTTTTCTGGAGTTAACATCACATTCACTCCCCATTATCATATTGCAAATTACCTATAGAAGAAAGTAGCGTTTGTTATTTTTTTTTACTTTTAAATAAACATATCCTAATCATCATTAAACCACATTATGCCGTCGTATATCGGTCCATCACAAACTCGAGCGTAACATGAAGTGAAGTCTCGTGGGGAAGCACCACAAGAGCGACGAAAAGACAAACTGCCCTTTTTGCGATTTTGTTTAAGGTCAATATTGTAAACGTTCACTCCACTGGAAAATATGTATATGTACGTTTGTTCTCATATTTATACAACATGTACTGTCCATATAGTGTGTTGTGGGTGCACTGGATTCCCTCACTGTCACCGGCTCTATTTCTGTGTGTGTGTGTGTGTGTGTGTGTGTGTGTGTGTGCGCGCGCGCATTTTTTTCTGAATCGATGCAAGACTGTATGAGTGCGTAAATGTCTGCGTGTGTTCCGTGCGCGCTTTTTACGCATGAATTAAGCAGAGGGGGGCTGCGCTCGCCGGGTTTTGTTTTTTCACTAAATGGGGATTTGCAGTTAACATCTAGTTCCAGCAATGGCTTGCATCTAATCTTCTATGTTATATTTGAAAGCCTCTATGAGCCCCTCTATTGAGTGGATAAAACCGGATACGCTGCATATACCCCCTATTACAAAGATAGCGACATCAAAGAAAACCTGGTGCCATAGCAGCTTTCTCCATAAAAGCTTGAGGTGGAAGAGACTGGGAAGCAGAAAGCACAGGCCTGCACCTGTCAGGCTGCCGGTGAGACCCATGAGGAGGGCGAAATGTGGCACATAGATCGCCATGAGCAAGGTGAACACAACGAGGATACATCGGAGAGACAGTCCCCAGGACTTTAGGCGTCCATCGCCTCCATAGCAATCTGGAAAGAACGCGCGTCCCCCGTCCTGGAAAAATGATTTCTCCAACACCTCGACGGCGGCGAAAAACGGCAGCGGATATGACAGCAAAGCTTTGGCCACTAGGAAGATGTTGACGACAGCTCGGATGGTTGGAGGCAGGTTGTCTGTGATGACCTCCTTGGTTTCGTCAGCCCAGGTCAAGTAGGCCACTAGGGCGAACAGGCCCTTGAGGATGCAGGCAGCGATGTGAGTCCAGTTCATCATGCAGTGGAACTCGCTCGGTTTGCTCATGTTCCCCTCCAGAGACGGCAGGAAGATCTGCGAGGTGTAGCTGAACACGATAATCCCAATGGAGATGGGGAACTTCTTGACATCGATGTAAAACTTGACCTTGTCCCAGGCCCAGTCCCTCGCTCTGGAGAGACAGTAAGCTATCACCAGGATGTTGATGACAAAGTGGGCCATTGTGCACAGCAAGCTGAACTTGGAGACGGCTTTCAGGTTCTTGAGGAAGGCGCAAGGGAGCAGGGCGACGGTGGCGATGATGGCCCACGACTTCTGGGAAATTGGCATATTGGGGAAGCTGTTGTACATGAGATTACCACTGACCACCACGTACAGGATGCAAGTCATCACTAGCTCTATGATTTGGGCTACATTCACGATATGGCCACCTAAAGACGGGAATCTGGGCGCGCAGCAGGCGTTGGCAATGTCCACATAGGAGTCCCTCACACGGACGAGCTGCCCGTCTTCGTCCTCCTCGTACAGGCAGGCAATGAGGATTTTCCCCGTGTAACAGCAAACCACGGCGGCGAAAATAATGAGAAACAGTCCAAGGTATCCTCCGTGCAGGATGGCGTAGGGCAAACCAAGAACGAACATCCCCTATAAACAAATAAGGAGGGGGGAAAGCATGGTGAATGTGTTAAATAGTTTAGTCTTTAAGTTAAGTATTCATCATTCTTTTTCTGAACATATTACTTTTAATTTCAATCAACCAAATCACATTAGAACGTGGGCTTTGGTAGGCCTGACTCTTCAGTGGATGTTACTCCCTGTTTTTTTCCCCCTTCATGTTGTGGGTTTTCCTCTTTGCTTTGAGCGCATCCGCCCGCCTCTGACGTCACCACGAGCTTGAGGAGACACACTCTGACGTCACGGTGACTGCCGTGACCACGGGCGTGATAAGGCATGAAAAGGATTGCATCTAGGGATCTTTAGCCTGCATGGCCTGCACACGCAGACTCCACTCTCCAGTAAATCCTCGCATTTTAAATGACGCTCCGTCCCTTCCACATCCTTTAACCACCGCCTTTTGAACGAAATTGCTGCGTGCGCACTCAACTCTTTGTGCGTAATTGGGTATTTTAATATATAATAAAAAATATATATTTTCTGCCACTTCTGACTGCACCTGCAATTGCCAAGACAATATGGGAGTATTTGTGACTTATTACTTTATAATAATATACGGAACAGGCCTGTGTGTCTACACATCTTTCCGCACATGACCTTTATGTTATAGCTGCTATTAATCCCGGTGCATTTTTAAATAGCCCCAAAATAATTCCCAAAAAGGATTTTTTAAATCCATTAGGATTTTGCTTCATACTGTCAAAGTCTGTACAATGACGGTGTGTGTTTATTTATAGATTAATTGATTCATTGCCATGCTTAATATTTGTCGAGCCGTTATCAGGGACGTGCATCGGTGACACTGGACAATCACTGTACAGACAAAGAATGTGTTGAGAGGAGGAGTAGGAGGAAGAAGCAGAGGAGGGGGGCAACTGGGCATGGTAACGCCTGAGCTGCTCTGAAATCTCTGCATTGCTTCAGTGAAAAGTATATTAGAATAAAAATGTGTTGTTATGTTTTTAAGCCAAAAGTAATTGGAGTGTTTTTGTAGCATTTTTTTAAAACTGCATTTTGACGAAGTTGCTTCAAATGGACAGAACCTGGTGATTTTTTAAAAGAACATTTTAAGTAACCTTTTTATGCGGTTGCAGGTGTGCGTTTAGCTCGAATTTCACAGCTGCTCCGGAGACAACTCAGCCAATTAGAACCGAGCACCGGAGCTGCCAGTTCATGATCCGTGAAGTGCGTCTTTACCTGGATTGCATTCGTGACGTTCCAGCCCGCCTCCCAAGCGGTGATTTTTGGTCTCACTTCAGTCAACTCGTTCGTCGGACCTCCGTCTTTTGAGGCTGAGCGCGGTGGACCGGTGCCGTCCCTCTGGTAGTGGCTGTCCCCCTCCAGCCCGTCTGCGCTGCCCTCTCCTCCCACTTCATCCGATGTCAAAATGTCCATCTGCATGCCTTGCCGGTGGTCGTAGTCCAGGTCATCGCAGGCGGCGAAGCCCACAGCCTCCTCGTTGGTGGCGGCCTGGAACCCCATCTTGGCGAACATCCCACTCACCTTCGCCTGGGATTTGTTGGAGACAGCGGTGGCTGCATTTGACAGTTTATTAGAAAGCTTGCTTCTGATTAACGTCGCCATTTTTTGTTCCTCTCCCAAATCTCAGCTGTCTGCAGCTTAAATTAGTGTTTTTCTCCTCCTCTCAGTAAAAATGTTAGGCTACTTTGGATGGCAGCTCTTGATTCTCTGCATTAGATAAAGCCACGGGGGAAAGTTGCTTCAAGACACCGACGGTTTTCAGTTGCTATCTCCACTTCGTGTTCAGTGTACGCCTGCTGCTCTTGATTATCCTCAGGTTCATGTCACCTTCAGACGTCGCTGCTCCGTTTCTGCATCTTGGCACTGCGCTCTGATGCTCGACGAGTAGCGCACCTAGTCAGTCTCTGAGGCAGTTTGGCGGTGTGCGCAAAAGCTTTACGCACGACAAAAGGCGAGCCACAGGTTTCTGTAGGGCCTATAATATCGCTTTCTTTTGGGTTATAAGGTGGCAGGCAGCGTTTCCAGGAGATGGTTGTCTGTTTTCAGGTGCCTTTACTGATGCCAATGCGGTACCGTGGAGCCCGGGGGGGAGGCAGGGAGGAGACACGTGTCCTCATCAGCCTGCCAATGCAAAGCACGTCTCCAACCCTCCCAGTGCCCCACCAGGAGAAAACGGGAGAGATTTGCTGCATTTCTAGGGGAGGCGCTTGTAGTACCCCCACCATCCCTTCCCCAACCCATAATCTATAATACCTCATACAAACATCCAATCACATTCCAGGGGCCTCAGATCGTGCATAACTTTACGCGTATAAAAGGAGGCTAGAATTTGAAGAAAACCCAAACTCTTTGGACTAAATTATATATCATTCAAAATTAGGATTTGTTATTAATTAAAAAAATCGAATTTCTTTTTAACGAGAAGAGGACGTGGAGCATCAAAATAGTAACCCAAGTTGTTTCTGGGATTACGTGGATCGAGTTCATAAACCGTGTTGCGTTTGTTGACGAGGAAAACATATTTTTGTGCATTCTGTCTTTGCTAAATGATGGTAAGATATAGAACTCGAGACCGTACATATTTTAATATGTCCTTTTGAGAACTTATTCTTTATTCATAAAGTGAAGCGTGAAGTTTGATCTACTTTTATTCCACCGGCTCTATTTTCAGTGAAACCTTTATTCAGGACGCTCATTTATTCATTCACTCATTCAGTGACGTTGATGTGTCTGTGAAGTTGAGGCATGTCGGTGCTTCCCTTGAGAAAAATATACATGCTATTCAAAATCTAGGCAAATGAGTTTAAAAGGAAATGTTTATAGACAATATATGTTAACTCACGAGAATTTCCATCTTGATTTGTTCTGGAGTGCGAAATGCGTTTGTTTTTATTCTTTGGAAGTCGAGCGTACTTCCGCTTTTTTTCCCATAGCCTATCAAACGAATCACATCCTAAATATACAGTAGGTAGAATTTCTTTCTTCATAGAAAAATAAACAACTTTTAAAATCGAGCCTGGTTTAAGAATAATCTCGTCAATCCAAGTAACAGTGCGCTTTCTAATTTCGCTGTCACATTTTATTTGTCTCATTGACACATTTTAAAAAGACATAATAAGCTTTAATTACACGTGATTTTGTTTTCCATTAATGTAGCCTGAGCGATTTAGTAACCGAGGCCCAAAGTGCTGTAAACAGTTTGTTGACATTGCCTTGTCACTTGTACTTTGTGTCCACCATGTTCAGTGTTTCCGCGTTTCCTCAGGCTGCAGTATCACTATGATTCAAAGACGCGGCCTTGCACTAACACACACTGTATACAGTAACACGGCCTGTTGCTGTATACATCCAGGCTATTTGCTTTGCACTTGAAAGAGAGAGAAAATAATACGACCTATTAAAAGCTCTGGACCTGTTTTCTTGAATAGGCTGTAACTTGATCAGAGCAGAGATGCAGCGGAGTAAACTGACACTTTGTTTTTTGCTCAAGGTAGCCAATCGCTTAAATCAGTATGAGAGGCCTAATGTGAATCGGTGTCCGATTTAAGTAAGGAGAAAACACCACAGATAAGCCCGTATGTAATGTAAAATATAATTTTAAAGAAAGAGAGAAAAGGGCGATAAAAGACTAATTCGCTTTATTCATTTTTCCACAGAATGCAATGACCTAAAGGTAAATTCAAGAGGAAACCAAGCTGCATCACGATGCAAATCACTGACAGGCTCAGATGGGCAGTTCAGGCCTGCGTCAAATGCCTGATTTTAAACATCAGAGTCCTAAAATACAGGGCAAATAAATCGCTCACTCCGACGCGCTCCTGCTGCGTGTGTCCTGTGTGATTTTTTTTCTTCAGTTGTGGGAACGACAATGGCTGCTTTCCCCAGCCCTGAATGAAAGAGTTAATGACAGAGGCTGTTATCAGCGGGCTGCAGCCCTCCTCTGATCTGCGCTCTTCGCTGTCTGATGGAGTGTGCTGCAAGATGAAAAGAGCAGCCCTGACACCAGCAGACAGCAGGTTACAGCGGCTGCAGACATTCTCACGACCTACTGTACAAATAATAACACAATATTTAATTTGTCATGATTGTGTAGATATCTAGACTGAGTTTACAAAAAGATTTAGGCTTGTTATGACTGCATGATGAAACCAACACGTGCACGCGCACATTGGCTTGTGCACGAGGACAACATCATCTCTTAAAGTCGATGTTTGAGGCCTCAGTTTCACCGTGTAAAATGCAAGTTTCGGCCTATACTACTGTGGCTGGTGACAAAGTGCCTCATTCTGATTTAGCAGATTTGGTGGTTTCAGACAACACAAATGACAATAATAAGCGATACTTTGATTCCTCGCAGGTCTTGTTGTAAAATAGGCTAATTGTGCACGTCTCACAGTCACTTCATGTATGCGTCCGTGCTCTAAACTGTGAGAGCTGCACGGGTATCCATCTGCAAATAGGAGGAAAGTGATTTCCTCAGTTTATCACCCATTCTGAGAGTCATCAGAAGGTCAGGGTGCCACGTCCCAGGAGGCTCCTAGTGTCTGTCGATACAGATATGACCAATCAAAGCTCGTTATCTCTGGTGTCCGAGTTTGCGCCGCTTTTGTGTTTATCCCGCATGTTCGATTATGCACTGGTGAGGCTTTTAAAAAAAATTCTTTCTTGGTGAAACAAAGTCATATCCAAAATGGCATTGTGATCTCACTGTGTCCTCAAATTCATTCCCTACAGTGTACCCACCCCCACGCGCATTTTTCCTCCTCCTCCTCCTCCTCCTCTCCCCCTCCTCAGAATATCACCCCCCGGCTCTCCTTTTTCACATTACACACATGGGTGAGCTGGCACAAGGTTCTCCGCCTTCATGTACCTCCCTCTCTCCATTCCACCCCCTTCGCCGATACCCCCCCCCCCCCCCATCTTTTCCTCGAATCACAAAAATAAAAGCCTAATTTCCGCGACTACCAGCTGCTTTTGATTATTATCATAAGGTAGACCACATCATATGGAACGAATAAACATAAGCTATTAATAAAAATGTGATCTACACATACTGTAGGCCATTTGACTAATATAACACTGTAGTTTATCACGCAAAATAAACTGGGTTTTATGTTTCCATGACGTCGCTGGCTGCAATTATGTAGGTCTACAATTACTCCCATTAGGCTATCATTACCTGTTCCATGAAATGTTTTCAATGAGACAAAGTAATGACGCGCGCGTGTGTGTGTGTGCGGTGGAGGGGGGGGGGGGGGGGGGGGGGGTTACATGAATCGTTTAGGCACGACCCAGACTGAGCCAAGATAAGAAAGTATTTGAGGGAGAGGTGCGAAATAAAATCAGGAGTGCAGAGATGCTGCTGAATGACTTTTGGTTAAGAACTATGAAGACTGCTGGAAACCGAAGCATCCGCCCTGTGCTACATCAGCTGTCACATTTAACCCACGATCGCCTGGCTATACTGCGTCTGTCTGCCAGCCCGGCGAGGCAGAAAAACACCACCCAACACCGAAACACTCCTCAATTAATAAGGGACAGAGAAAAGGCACTCTCGGGCTCTCTGGGGACTGTAGACGAGGGAAATTAGCCCACATCAGGCTAATCAGAGGACCTCAGAGTCCATTAACATTTGCATCACAATCACAGGTAGCCCACTGTCTGTGTTATCGACTAGATTACGTGTCGTCTGCGCTGAACAGTCTTGTGCAAATCGTTTTGAAGGCGGAGAGGAAATCATTTCGGAACCTGTCCATTAGTCCAGATTTCAGAACCACGGACAGCGTTTGTTTCTATTCATTAGCATCTTTAAAGGGCAAGTCCACCCTGAACAGCCATTTATTCTGCGTTTGGAGGTTTATTATTGACCTTGGAAATAGCAATTGCTTGACTTTGAGAGGCTTTCAGTTGCATCTCGTGGTCTTGTCCCATGGATACAGAGTTGCTCAGTTCTCCTGGAGATTTAAAAAAAAAGAAAATCTGTGTCATTAGTTAATTGGGGCAGTAAATTCAATATCTCCCTCAGCAGGAAGACAGAGAAGCAAGAATGTGTGACCGACTTGGGCGTATATAAATGTTGGGATATCAAACTGAATTGGGTTCAATTTCAATTTAGAGATTCAAGTAGCAAAACTGAAACTTATAATCCACTAACCTCGTCATGCTTCCATTGTGTCCTATAGGATGTTTTATTATTTACTGTCTGTATGGTGTATGTGATTCTGCATTATCACCTCAAGTAGTTTCCCAGCTGTGGAGAGATGGTTACAGCTCAGCTGCTATATAATAGAAACTACAAATGTACAGTAAATTCCACTTTAAATACTGAAATTTACAAACACCAGGGTCACCTTTGAAAAAACCCACATAGACAGGAATATGTGGGCCTACATAACCAATATCTATTTTGCAAGACAGACAGAGATTACACACACAACAAAACAACAGTCACACAAGCATGATCAGAAACCAACACACACACACACACACACACACACACACACTTATCTATCAATGTTCATAGGCTAATTAAAAGCTTACATTCATCCACTGGGATGAGACTTTCACGTTTCAATGTCATAACACGGACAATAAACTGATAGGTTGGTTTCCCTCAGAATTCATTCCCCCCATACTTTCATTGTAATAATAGGCTACATAACATTCTTTAAACTAAATCTGGCACATACATCTTATTCACAAATATCGGCATGTGAAAGTTGTTTAAACACTGGCTGAGACCTCGATAGACAGGCTACGTTGTCCAGTTTAAAGTGCAACAAAGATCATCGTGTCTGGAAATTATATTAAAATAACCTGCTTACATGCAAACATATTTGTCTCCAGTGTTGTTCCTCCCCTCAACACGCAGCCGAGCCATCAGGCAGTCACGGCCGCCGCCCACTTCCGCAGAGACAAAATCCAGGTGGCCCGCAGTGGTAAACTACTAAGAGCCTTTTCATTACCCCTAATGCGCTCGTATAATGGCTTATTATGGGCTCCCGAGAGACTTCGGGAGAGGGGTTTGTATTAGTCCTGCATGATGGCGTCTGAGAACAACATTGATGGGAAATTCTTCTACTCTATCCATCCACCCATCTTTGTGATCAAGGCCAAAAATAGGCAATTCAATTAGGCTAATAACAATACTAAGGTGTCAAGTTTCCTACCTCCAAAAGAGTCTAAACTGTATCTATAGGTGAGTTTATTCCTCGCCACATCCGTGTGTGTTTGATATCAAACGCTCCCCAGACGCCGTTTTGCTGTTAACCCACGGTGACTCCGGTCTCTCCATCAACCTTTGACGTCCTGCTTTTCCGGCGCGGGTCGGGTTCACTCTCCTGCTGCGACACATTAACATTGTAATTGCCTTTTTCTGAGCACAATAAACTCAGCTAGTCCTCAGAGACCTGCACGGCCCGGGGCTGGCACAAAGCTATGACATCGATTTTTTTTTCACACAGTACAATAAATAAAAACATCTGAGCCTTCAATGTACATGGACCTGTACACGCATGTGGGTTTTTTTCTTTCCATTTTTTGGTCATGTTGAAGTTCTGCAGATGATGTAGAGCATCTGGTGCACATCTGACACTTGCCCCAGGGCAAACAAAATAAATAGTGGAATAACAGAGCTAATTATTCTTTTTGAATTGCCTTCTAATGACTTGAAACGCTTTCTCGGTTTGTATTATTTTGTCAGACATTATTTGTAAGTGCAAGCCAGTTGTAAAGCAAGGAGCATGTCACCTGTATTGATCAGAACCTAAAGTGATGGAAAATCATCAATATCTATCACAGCTAATCCACATGGCTACTGTAAGAGCTCCTTCCAGTGTTGATATATGTATGTATGTATGTGTGTGTGTGTGTGTGTGTGTATGTGTGTGTGTGTGGTCTTGTCACCCAGAGCAAAGTCAATAAGCCAGCAGACCTTAGTGGCTGGTTAACTGATGTGTAATAGTTTTGTTCTCATTAAAGTTTCATGTCATGAGAGCAGCAACATCTTGTCAGCTCTCACAGGGATTCCCCTGTTTGAATCACTTCGACTGAAAGAGCTGAAAGCTTCGCGGTGTTTCAGTACTTGACACAGTCACAGCGAGTTTTCTATCAAGACAACCTGCTTGATGAGCTCAGTTTGTAGTTAGTGTAGGAGCCTTATGTAGTAGTAGCCAGTCATGTTTTCAATCCAGGTTTTTAAATGTATTCTACAGACTTGCCTTCATGTATCCGTGAATAAGGATAATGAAATATTATTATAGTATATCATAAATTAACTTAACAAACCAAACTCTCACACATTGATGATGAGCTCCTAAAGGAATATTGTGTGAAATTTGCTTTCTTGACAAAAGTTAGATGTGAAGATTGATACCTCATGTCTGCAGACAGCAGCCAGTTAGCTTAGCTTAGCATAAAGTCAGGAAATAGGGGTAAATAGCAACAATGTTTCTGTCCAAATGTAACAAAATCTGAAGCTCACTGAATAACTTATTACATCTCGTTTGTTTAATCAATACAAAAACAGAAATATAAAAACATCAGGTTGATTTTTTGCTTCTTGTTTTTGTGCTAAGCTTTAGACTTGCTGCGGATTTGGTTGCCTTTGGACAGAACCAGTCTAGCTGTTGCCAGTCTTTATGCTAAGCTTACTGGCTGCTGGTAGAGTGGTATTAATCTTCACATTTAACTTGTGGCAAGAAAGCGAATAAGCATATTTCCCACATTTCAAAGAGTTTCTTTAACAACAAATGAGCTAATTCAAACCCCACATAGCAGCTGGAAACTAAGTTCATCTGCCATGTCAAACACATCGGGATGTTGACATTTTCAGAAACATTTTACTCAAAGATTGTTATAAAATCTTTATCACGCAGACAGCATAATAAAAAATGTGCATTTCATTTTCAACCTCATTCATATCACACAGGTGACACTTTCATTTAGTTACTGACCCCTCACTGACACTATTAGTGAATTTTTTTTTTTTTTACATCATTTACTTCCTCTAGTCTTAAATGTTTAAGATACATTTAACAACTTCCAACACCTAACAGAGTAAGATGAGTTCATATTAGACAACATTTCTTAACGTGCTTCACAGCTTGTGGTCATATTTAGGTGCACAAATACTGATTTTATTGCTAGTGTGTTTAGACACTTAAAAATTGACTTTAAATCAGTTAAAACTGAATCTCTTGAGGTGTTTCGGGACAGAACATAGCAGTATATTCATTACAACAACATATCAGTAAAAACTAAATTTCAGTGTTCAATTTCAGTCTTTTCATATCTTTCAAAAGCTCATATGCAGGCGAATCTCCTTGACTCACCTGCATTCAGTGCCCTTCATGTTTCTAATATACATTTCACTTACTTATGAAGTGTTTTCTTCTAGGAGCATAAATTGTTTCATTTCTTTTAACTAGACGCTGGATCAAAAGCTAAGATGAAACAAATCCAGCCTGGCGATACAGGGAATCCCTTTTTCAAATTAGCATTGATGCTTTGTTTATTCTAACGCATCCCTGTGTTTTCATTAGTATAACCCATCCATTTCCTCTCCCCATCCAGTCTGAATGATTCATTGAAATGCACATCTTGTTTGCAATTGACTACATTCACAACCTGCTGAAAGCTTTTTGTTCAGTCCCTGTGATGTCGGAAGGCCTTCAAACATCTTTGATTTAATTGAAACTCGCAGCGCTCATGTGAGAGCTTAATAAAGGCAACCGCTGGCCATGTTGCTCACAGGTTTATGAATAAAACCATGTATGCTTTTGAAAATGGGTTTTTCCCTCCCCATCCTCCCATCCCCCCACAGCTGAACTGCGCAGCCACTCTGGGCTGTCATTAACTGCTATTGTCAGTGGCACAATCAAGAGCAGGAGGAAAAAAAATACTCCAGCACTTATCATGAGCTCAGCCACAGGACCCACATTTACACAAACACAGGAACACACAAAAATGCACATCACACACCAGGAGAATAGATGTTACTATTGATTTCTGGGCTGATGTGCGAGACGTCGCACAAATACAGGAGCCTGGCTACAAAAGGTGTTTTTGTCTTTCAAGAGCTATAATCGTTCTGCAACACCAGGCCAATGACTGGCTCTATATTTAGACAGCAGGTCAATACAGCTACAGACTGAAATGCTACATTGCTTCCGTCTTCAGTTTAATCTGAGCCACTGCTGCTTGTAAGAGCTTACTCCTTTAGATGGCTTTGAAAACACACATAGGAGCCCAGTAAATTAATATGTAATAAAATAATATGACATAATGCATGTCCCATAATGTATCCCCTTTAAATCCAGCTAGCTTTAAAGGACGAATCTGATGATATTATCAGCAAATCCCATGAAGTCCAAAACCAACAATGTGTTTGTGCATCCAAAGTCTGATAAGTACCACAGACCTCCATTGTACTGTATTGGGGGACATTTTCCATCAAGAACATGGACATGAGTCAATCCCATGGATGATCAAACCTTCTACAGTACAGAATAAAGTCCGACACACTTTTCTGTTGTTCTCTAAACACATCCTTCCTCCACTGTCATCAGAAGACTGTTTTCTCCCTGAGTTGTGCTATAGTGAGCGACGTCCCCGAGGGCCACTGCAGTAACACATCTCATACAAACCTGTCAATATACTCAACTTCTCTCACTCCTCTCAACACCGGCCCTCAGGCTCTCTCCCTGTGTGTCTACAATTCACCACTGATTGCTTTCTGACCCCCCTCTTGTACTATTTAAGCAGAACACTGAGGAACACATGCACAGCTGCAGAGGCGGCCAGACAGGAAACACACAGATATTAAGAGATTTTCTACAACACCCTTGCAAAATCGTTTAACGGTCAAGTTTTCATAATTAGCTAGTTGAACATGAGTGATGCAGATGGGGCTGCTTGATGCCTTTTTTTGGTTTATTTTTGCATGTAGATCTAGAGGAAATAACCATAACTGACCCTACATTTTAAATTTAGAATAATAATTTGTGTTAATAATAATATGTGTTATAGTCACTGAATATTTCTTGATTTGCTGGCTTTACTGTCCAATCCAAAGGCGTTATGTTTGACTGATTATTACAGCAACAGTTTTCTATGTTCACCTTTGGTTGCATATGTTTTATACTGCAGCCACTAAATGAAGAATTAAATGACCCTGGGGAAATGAAAAGAGGTTGGTGTTGGTGACTACTTTCAATCATGGGCTCAAAATAACTGCAACCTGTGATATGCAAAGCAGGACGTCTCCATTTCCATGCTCATTTTTCTTCATCCCCTCTATCTTTGGGTTTTGACAGAAACACAAATCAGGTCCTGTCAGCAGCCTGCGCTTGTCTGACCACAGCCTTGTGTTTTGGTCTCCAGTGGACGATGTGTTCATGTTCAACAAAGCGGCATGCACCCCACATTCCCCCTTAAATGTAGTTTTGGTGGAAACAGAGTTAGGTTTAATTACCATGAAACTGCTGAGGGCCTAATATGACAAAACCTGAAGGACCATACTGGTGGGTTTTCACATTTTAGTCCATTAATTCACATACTTATGCTACATTACTGCCACCCATTACCTAATGACTAGGTAGCCAATAGTTTCAGTTCATACCAGCATAAAATCAACTTGCAGAGATGGAAGACATCTTTTTAAGTTGAGGTGGATAATTCATCACTGTGAATATTTAATTACCTTTGTATTTTATGATGTTTTTCATTATCTTTGTGTGGTATTGTGCTGTACAAACTATACAGTGAATTCTGTTTTGGGGTAGTTTTTTTTTTGTTGTTGCATTAAATAAATAGCAGTTCGGCCAATAATTCTCATGAGTATGAGTCTCCTGTAGTACTTCAATGCACCAACAATGATTTGTAAAATAATGTTGTGTTGATGAAGCCTGAAAATGTAAGTAAATTTTATAATTGAATGTTATTTGAATTAAGGATCTCAAACATGTTTCATATTTAAACGTGTTCCATGCTGAAATGAACTGAACAAAGGACATTTCTGATCTGCCACCCCTGTCGGCATTATTTGCATTTTCAAAATGACTATAAGGTGTCCGTGTTGAGGAATTCCTATAATTTCCTATAAAAATGTGTAAATATTCTTCTGGTCATATCTGCAGCAAGTCAAACTATCAGATCACACCTCTCCCTAATTCAATCTTGAATGTAGCTTATCATGTTGTTTCCACCATGATCTGAAATGTTCCTCCCCCCTTTGGTGGGCGAGATAACATCTCTATTGTGTGGTTGTGTGTAGTTGAGATAAACAGCAAACAATATTAGACACCTCCATATCTGCACTTCCTCTCTCCAGTTCTCATTCTCAATGCTGCATTATTGCATTTCAGTCTCACAGTTCTCTATCTGCCCCCCCACACACTGTGTGTAGTGGTATCTCCCAGCAACATTGCTGTAGTTTTTTATCTCCAGCCAGTAATCAACTGTCTTCTCCCGTTTCTAGCTCTTTGTTTTTAGCTATGCTGGGGGCGTGGGCAAGGGACGGTGCTGTTGGTTTACTACGTCGGTCCAGACTGAAATACCCCAACAACTAGGCCTAATAGATGGATTGCTGTGAAACTTTGTCCAGACAGTCATAGTCCCCAAATGATGAATCCTAATGATGTTGGTAATCCCCTCACCTTTCATATAGCGCCACTATGAGGTTGATATTTGTATTTTTAGTGAAATGTCTCGACAACTATTGAATGTATTGCCATGAAATTTTGTTCAGACATTAATTTTCCCCTCAGGATGAGTTGTAATAACTTTCACTTTTTAATTTAGCGCCATCATCAGATCAAAGTTTAAATTTGTACTTCGTGTTATTGCTAATCAATACATGTTAGTATGCTAACATGCTATATTAAGACAGTGATCGTAGTAATTAAACCTGCTGAATATCAGCATGTTAGCATTGTCATCGTGAGCATTTTGACAATAGCATTTGGCTAAAAAATGTACAGCCTCAAAGAGCTGCTAGCATGGCTATAGCTTAGTATTGTTATGTGTATTTGCGCCAGGATAAAATAGTTGTTATTCACACAGCTTGCTCCTTTACCAGCACGCAACTCATCAATTTGCACACAAAAAGCAAGACTTAAAACTTTCAGATCTCGTGCATTGCATATGCCAACATCCTGTGCTTTTATTGGTCAGACACGGCGTGCCCATTGTGCATGCAAATGTCAGAGAATAAAATATCAGGTGACGAAGTATAAAGCATGCCCTTACGTTTAAATGTCTACGCAAGGGCATGGGTGGCTCAAACAAACACAAGATGTTCAGACAGGGGACATTAGGTGAGTTACCTTACGCAAGTTTTGTGGCAAGGACAATTATCCTCCTCCCACTGCCTCTCCACAGGGCCACTCAATTTACACCACCTCTTGGGGCCGATCATTCGTTCGCACGGCTTCACTTACCACTGCTACGCAGACGATACGCAACTCTACCTATCCTTCCCGCCAGGCGATCCCACCGTCTCGGCGCGGATCACGGACTGTCTCTCGGACATATCTGCATGGATGAAGGCTTGCCACCTTCAGCTAAACCTCTCTAAGACTGGACTCTTGGTCATTCCAGCCAAGCAATCTATCCACCATAACATCACACTACAAATTGACTCCTCAACCATCACTCCAACCAAGGTGGTGAGAAACTTGGGCATCATGATTGATGACCAGCTGTCCTTTTCAGGCCATGTTGCTGCTGTCTCTCGGTTATGCCGCTTCGCTCTATACAACAAAAGGAAAATCAGGCCCTACCTCACTCAGTACGCCACCCAGTCATGGTTATCTCTCGCCTCGACTATTTCAATGCCCTCCTAGCAGGTCTTCCAGCTTGTGCAGTGAAACCCTTACAAATGGTTCAGAACGCAGCAGCACGTCTGGTTTCAGCCCAAAAACACTCATGTCACTCCATTACTCAGTGACCTCCCCTGGCTCCCCGTGGCCTCCAGAATCAAATTCAAGTCACTAATGCTTGCATACAGAGTGACTACTGGGTCTGCACCCATCTACCTAAACTCCATAATACAAACTTACGTTCCTTCTCGGCCGCTACGCTCCTCCAACGAACGCCGCCTGGCTCTGCCATCCCTTCACACAAAGCAATCCCAGTCCCGGCTATTCTCATCTGTGACACCACGATGGTGGAACGAGCTACCACACGTCATCAGAGCAGGAGCATCCCTCTCTAACTTCAAGAAGCTCTTGAAAACTCATCTCTTCTGAGAACACTTCCTCTTATAACATCTCTAACTCCTAACCTCTAACATGCACGTCCTGTGCTCTTCTTCTTCTATCCCCTACAATGATCTTGTATTGATTGCACTTTTTGTTAACTCTTACTTCCTTCCCTAGGTATTTACCCCATTGATGTGATATGTACTATGAGCTCTTACTAGTATTTATTGCTGCTCTTATTAGTATGTATTGTCAGTTTTATGCCGTCAGTTGCATGATCTGTATTTGATGCTCTGTTGATGCTTGTATGTTGTTCCTCAAATGTAAGTCGCTTTGGATAAAAGCGTCTGCCAAATGAGTAAATGTAAGTTACACGTATTGTGTAACATACAGTAAGTTAAAATAAATCAGTAGTGAATTTTGGTTCCACCTGGGGTTCGAACTTTTGCGCATGGACTGTTGAAAGTGTAACACAGTATCCTGTTGTTTGTACGCAGACTGATAAACCACCCATCCATCCATCCATCGTTTACCGCTTATCCTGCGTACAGGGTTGCGGGGGGCTGGAGCCAATCGCAGCTTACATTGGGCGAAAGGCGGGGTACACCCTCGCCAGTCCATCGCAGGGCCACACATAGACAAACAACCACTCACACTCACATCCACACCTAAGGACAATTTTAGAGACAACATCTACCCTGCATGTCTTTGGATGGTGGGAGGAAGCCGGAGCACCCGGAGAGAACCCACGGGGAGAACATGCAAACCCCACACAGATAGGCCGACCTTCTTGCTGTGAGGCGACAGTGCTAACCACTGCACCACCACGCTGCCCTACTGATGAAACCAGGTTGGAGAAACTATAATAAATTCTGATAATCGCTTATTCATTTAAGTACATTTCAACGCCAAAATGTCAGGTGTTCTTGCAGCTTTTTCTTTTTGTGAATTGAATATCTTTGGGGTTTGGGCTGTTGGCTCTGGGAAATTGTGATGGCCAATGGCCAATTTTGTCACTGTTTTCTAATGGTTTACCCACTTAGTTTGGTGGCTTTCAGTAGTTTTATTCTATCTTTCATGTATCCTTGCTATCATCTGCAGTCATTAACAATTCTGCCTCTTGTGTCCTTGCCCTCTAACTCTCATTGTCTCCTTCATATCTCTTCCTTACCTTTCCCAAATCCTTTCTTCTCTCCTTCTTCCATCATCCTCTCTATGCTCCCCTTTTTCCCTGCTTGCACCGTCTCCTCCTCCTCTTCTTTCCCTCCCTGGCTGTGTCCTCTCTACCTCTGCTCTGTTGTGATCATACCTCCACCTAGCCACCTGACTGCAGATAATCACCCGAGAAGAAAGAGAAAAAAAGCTGAGTTTTTATCTGCAGCCACAGCTGCAATTCATTGTAGAGTGGTGAATGAACGGGATAGATTAATAGCAACCCCCTCACTCTCTCCTTATCTTCTTTTTTTCCTTTCCTCCTCTTTCTGTCAATGCTGTCTCCTACAGCTGGTGCTTTCTGAAGGGTGAAAAGACCCAGCTCTATTTGGATTTTGAATTTGCTGAACAGCAGCTGTAAATTATAGGCTTTTTTAGAAGGAGGAGATGATCATGTTACAGATGAAGCACTGGATTTCACAGGCTAAAAAAAATGTCCCCCTTTTAATTGTTTTGATCAACAATTTTTACGCATTTATTTGGTCTTAAATGGGCTTTAGATTTCTACTATTTCTAAAATAGTAAATGTTAACCTGTAAAACTACTTTCAGACAGTTTGTTTACAGACAAAATTTAACTGCTCCATATTTAAAGCCAGTTTAAGATGGTGAGAGCAGTGAGGTGCCATTAAAAAGAACCGTTTGCTCTAGCAGTTAAAAGGACAATTTTGACCCCAAGGCAGCTCACAGCCTGAGTTAAATGGCACAGGGGAGCAGTGGTTTGCAGGGCTCTGTGTAAATGGCTCACTGGCAGGTTGAACAAAAATAGTTTACCCAAGCAAGAAAGGGGGACAAAAGCGATGTGGGCTATAACCTATGCTGAGTTCCTGTCCCTTTCTGCAAATATCAAACAGGAAGAGTTGTATATCTTTTTGATTTCTTCTGCTTCTGACAGCTAATGATGTCAAATTCAAAAAATACTGATGCAAATTACATTAAAGTTCATTCAAGTTTTGACATTTTCTGTGGCTTAAAAGTAATGTGAGTAAAATGCTTTGAAATAGAAAAGAAAAAAACATTCAATACTTTTAATACAATTATAACTTTTAGAGCTGGCTACTTTTTCACTTTTCTCCATTTAAGTCAATTCAGCTCAAGTTTTTTTTGTCAATTTTAACTTTTCAACCGTGAAAAGTCAATGAAAACTTGTCATGATCCTGTCTGTGTGTCTTGTTGGGGAGTCTGGATTTTAGTTCTATATCTTTGTTCTTAGTCCTGGTCCTTAGTTCATGTTTTAGTATTAGCTTCTAGTTCTTGTTTACTTTATTTTGGTTTAGTCTGCTCTGTGTTCTGGTACTTTGTAACATGTGTTCTGTCTGTTTCCCCAGTTCTCTCTCTGCCTGCCTCGTTACACCAGCTCCGTTGGTGGCCCAGCCAATTCCTGTTCCTCGTGCTCCGTCGGCGGTCCGACCGGCACAAACTCTGCCGGTGGTCCGATCGACTTCTGGTCCCTCGTCGGTGGTCCGACCAACACCAGCTCCGTTGGTGGCCCAGCCGATTCCTGTTCCCCGTGCTCCGTCGGTGGTCCAACCGGCACCGGCTCTGCCGGTGGCCCGATCGACTCTTGTCCCCTCATCAGTGGTCCGACCAGCACCATCTCCATTGGTGGTCCAGCCGACTCCTGTTCCTCGTGCCCCGTCGGTGGTCCCACCGGCACCGGCTTCGCCGGTGGTCTTATCGACTCCTGCTCCCTGTTCTCCGTCGGTGGTCCGACCGGTAACAACTCCGCCGGAGGTCCAGCTGACACCTGCTCCTTGTTCCCTGTTGGTGGCCTGATCAGTACCATTCCCGCCGGTGGTCCAACCAACTCCTGCTCCCTGTGCTCAGTCCTCGGACCTCAGCCCAGCTGTCTTGCCGGTGGTCATCAGCCCAGCTGTCTCGCCGGTGCTCATCAGCCCAGCCGCTCAGTCCGTGGACCTCAGCCTAGCAGCTCAGCCGGTGGACCTCAGCCCGGCTATCCATTCGCCGGCCCTCAGTCCAGCTCTGCTACTTCAGGTTCCAGGCCTCCTACGCCGGCCTCATGCTCGTCCTCCGGAGAGGTCACGTCACCGCCGCCGACCTCCAGGGAGATCACTCAGTTTCCTGCCTGATCTGCCTGACTTGCTCGGTCGACCTTCGGGTCGGCCTCCCAAACTGTTTTGCCCCCTAGATCTGCCTGGCCTGTTGGGTCGCCCTCACGGGCAACCTCCTGAACTCTGTCGTCCTTTTGATCTGCCCGGCCTGTTGGGTCGTCCCCCGGGACAACCGCCTGAACTGTTTGGGCCCTGTTCTCCCTCTGCCCTGCCCTTGGGCCGCCCACCTGAGCCCTTCTGGTTCCCCTTTGCCCTGCCTTCAGGCCACCCGCCTGAGATGTCCGGTTCGTCTCTGTCCCAGACCGTCTGCTTTTGCCCCTGCTACTCTGGACTGTGTGTTTTGTTTTTTTGTACCCATGGACTCTGGCCCTCCTCCTGTCCTCCCTCCGCCCAACCTGGTTGGGTCTTGGACTTTTTGTTTTGTTTTGTTGGTTGGGTTTTTGGTTTTGGGACATATGGGGACGTCCATTGGGGGAGGGGTACTGTCATGATCCTGTCTGTGTGTCTTGTTGGGGAGTCTGGGTTTTAGTTCTATATCTTTGTTCTTAGTCCTGGTCCTTAGTTCATGTTTTAGTATTTGCTTCTAGTTCTTGTTTACTTTATTTTGGTTTAGTCTGCTCTGTACTCTGTGTTCTAGTTCTGTGTTCTGGTACTTTGTAACATGTGTTCTGTCTATTTCCCCAGTTCTCTCTCTGCCTGCCTCGTTAGCCTCATGTTGCTCACCTGTGTTGCTCCCGCCCTGCTCGTTAGTCCCTGTATATATACCTGGTGTTTCTGTCTTGTCTTTGTCGGGTCATTACTTTGTGTTACAGTGTTTTCGTGGTGTGAAGAAGCTCTGTCGGTTTTGGATATCTGCCTGAAACTTTGTCAACCTGCATTTTGGATTTTGTGTTTTCCCTTGCCCTTGTGGATTCTTCTTTGGACTCAGCCACTGCTTGTTAGTGCGCTCGCCTTTGGTTTGTTTAAATAAATCTTTGAACTATACCTGCCAGCCATGTGTCCTGCATTTGGGTCCTCCAACCTGCCTCTCCACACACTAACTGTGACAGAACTGTGAAAGAAAAAAAACTGTGTAAACACCCATCATTCTGCTTCCCTGTGAAAAAAACACACCATGTTTTGAGATAAATGGTTTTCACTGGGCAACAAGATGGATGAGTTTATTCTGATATTTGTGCTTGAAGACCGTTTTCATGTATTGACACCTACTCAGCAGATACCTTTCAAAGAAAGAATCAGTTTAAAAATGTAAAAAGTGAACAAAATCTTAAGAGTATGTCAAACACACAAATGTAAGATGTGTCCAAACATGTTAGATTTTATCTTAAAGTGAAATTGCAGTTTTTCATGCAGCTATAATCTCATTTCACATTGTTCCAAAAAATTCTAAGAATGAAAGTAAAGCAGTATAGAATAAATTTAAAGTGTATGAGTGTGATTTTAAAACATTTGCTGACAAACTAGACAGAGAGAAAATAGACAGAAATAAAACAATTCAGATAAAACTCAAAGGCTCAGTTCAAAATTAATGGAAAAAAGACTAGAAAACAAACACAACAGTTAATAATGTATATGTACCTGTGACCGGATTTCTGTTCGACAATGAAACAGAAAAATGGTAAAATGAAGGGTAAAATTGTAAAAGGGCTGTGCTTGTATATTTCTTTTCTTCCAACCACTCAAAGCGCTTTACACTACATGTGACATACACTCTGATGGCAGAGGCTGCCATGCAAGGTGTCAGCTGCTCATCAGAAACTAATTTGGAGTTCAGTATCTTGCCCAAGGACACTTCGACGTGCAGACTGGAAGATCGAACCGCCGATCTTCTGATTAGTGGGCAACCTGCTCTAGCTCTAAGCTGCAGCTATACACTGGTCTCAGTATATCTGATAATTATCTCAAATATACTGCTACATTATCTCCTTTTACTTTTACTCTGTAGATCCTCTGAGATCCGTCCTGCTCTCAAACACTCTGAGATTATGTCCGCCTCATGGAGTGGCAAGGCTCTACACTCCACTGTGTGAAGGGGCGTCTGGGGACGTGGACACGGGTCGCAGGCAGCGCCGCATCAGGGCATCGAGCTCCAGCCGAGTGGGAATTCATGTTGATTTTCATGCTTGGCTAAGCCTGTTTTGCCAGCTGCCATTTATGCTCAGACACTCATTTTGTATGAGCAAATGTGTGTGTGTCCCATTTTGACCAACATAATGTGGCATCCAGCTTTAAATGGAAATAGTTTCATAATAGCAAAGCATGATCATCAAAGCCTTTTTGAAACAAAATAAAATAAAATAAACTCACTTTTTTCTGCGTGTAAAACTGTAAACACAAACACGGGCCCTGCAGCATTTTCTTATTCCTGTCACATCAAAAGCAGAGCTGAGAGCTTTTTCTTCTCTGCCCAACATAATTCAGCTTGGCGTCTAATTCGTATTATTACTGAAATTGCCTCAAATTTGTTGCCATGGTTATTTTTCTCCTCTCTTTTTTATGCTTTGTGTCTCCTCGGTGGCCGATGATTAGAGCCGACAGTGGCTGGAAAGAGTATACTGTGTGTGTGTGTGTGTGTGTGTGTGTGTGTGTGTGTCAATGGGGGGACAGATAGCCTGGAAGGCAGTGACCTGGTAATAGTGAATGTATTCACAGGCCATATTCCAAGATAGTTGCCATGGTCACAATAATTGGGAGAGAGAGAGAGAGAGAGAGAGAGAGAGTGTGTGTGTGTGTGTGTGACGGTGTCTCAAGTCTACAGAGAGAGAGAGTGTGAATGACTGACGTTGAGAAAAGGAGGCTTGGGGCAACACTGCAGACTAGCAGCAGGAAATGGTACTACATTATCAGCTGCTGACAAACGCTCACTGTGCACAAAGGAGCATTATACAAAGGGCGGCCAAAATAATAGAAACACCTTGCTGCAATGTAATGCAATACAGGTCAACAGCAACACAAACTACAATCTCAAAAAGACTAAAATAAGCAAAATACTTAAATGTTTTATCCTAGTTGTAGTCATGTGGATCGTTTTGTTTTTATTTGTTTAATTTAAACCTCAACAAATAAAACCAATACTATCTGCATGACCAGAAACCAATAGAGGAAAGTTAGAAATTAGGTTTTCTTTCTAATTTGAGTTATCTGACTTGTTAAAGAGCTGATAGGTTTGATTGCATGATACTGCCAGGTATTTGTTCCTGGATTTTTGTCCATCCCCTGTTTAAGAAAATTATATGACCTATGGGAGTCATATCATTGTCAGATTTCGGGATTTTGCAGAAGATTTGTGGAAAACCAACAGACTCACAACTGAAAATTTTAAGCAACATGATATATTATTATATGTGGTGGGGTGGCAAAGGAGCAGTGGATAAGACATATGCCTTTAGTGTGGAAGACCTGGGTTTTTGTGTCAGCTAAATGAGTAAATGTAATGCATTGTTATTAGTAGTAGACGTGGGTGATGTTGGAGGACTTGCAAAGACAGACAGAAAAAAGTGGTAGAGATACCTTTACTTTAATGTATGTGTCAAGCTCCACAAACACTGGATCCTATTGTTCCCTTAATGTAACGTCATAGCATCTTTCATTAGACCTCCACCCACATCCTTCAGAATTAACACCTCCTGGTTTGTAACATTAAAATTTGCCTCCAAACCCAAAGTCAGATACTCTACTGAAGACCTTTGATCGCTCATCCAGAGCCACAGAAGACCTTATGCAAATGTTACAGGCTGTGTAATAAAATGTTTATCAGTATGATATCCACCCTTTTGACCCTATTCATGTTGTTATTTCTGTATCTGCTTGAATAGTGATACACATTTTAGTAGTGAAAGTAATTCAGTGTGAGAGTGTGTTTTCTTCCTGCTCTCGGCGTTGTGTGTAACCCCCTCTGTATATATGTCTGCTGTCGGCCCTGTCACAGTCTGTCTGCGGCTGAATGAAGTGCTCTGTCCCATCTCTCTGTAACAACACAGCAGCAGCATCATCATCGTCTGACACACTGAGATCACAGTGGTGTCCCCCACCCTGAATGCAACACACATACACACATTTGTGACTGACTTGCTAACCCCTGGCGTCCCACTGTCATGATTACTACTGTCTACCAACATCTCTCTCCTCCTTCTCCATTCTTTGGTCAGGAAAAGCCCCCTGGAGGGATTGGTGCAGCGTGGGTGCTTCTCTACACTACGCATGCCATAAAGTGAAGCGACCGGCAGGCAGGACAATATGTGACGTGATGTGTCGGTGGGCGTGTGCTGAGTTTGTGGTTCTTCATTGGATTTGCGTGTGCACGGTCATGATTATGGTGCAAAGGAGCTGTTAGACATCTGAGGGCACACCTGAAGGACAGGGAGGCATATTCAGCTATTCCTCCTCCTCTTCTTCTACTCCTCTCTACTTTCATTTCATTCTCACCTCTCCCCATTTTCTCCTGCTTTCTTCCTCGTTTTATTCTTCCTTTCCTTATTTTTCCTTCTGTCTTTCCACTCCTTTCTTCCTCTCCTTCCAAAATGTTTTCTTTCTCTTATCCTTTTTTCTCCTACTTTTCTTTGTTCCTCCTCTACTCAGATGTGGATGATGTAAAGGTCAAGTTTGAGGTGACAGATAAAGATTTTGTTTGTGTAAGCAAACAAAATAAAACTCATGTCAACTCCTGTAATGATGTACAGTATTTGGATAAAAGGGGGGTTGGTGGGACTCTTGATGACAGTGACACATGAGGAGGGGTCTTAAGCCGTGAGTCATGTTGAGGAAGGGTAGAACAGCCCTCCACCCTCCCTCGGTGGGTTTTTTGACGCTCTGGGCAAAAATGTCTCTATTGTCACTGTGTTGTAGCGATAAGGTTTGTGTGCCAGTCAGTAGCTGCTGTCAGTATGTGTATGCAGGCATGCAGACATTCACACAAACACACACACACACACACACACACACACACACAAACCCGCATTTTTTATGTGAAGTGTGAAAGCATCAGTTTGTGAATACATACAGTCAGATTTGCTCAGTGTGAGACATGCTGTCAGTCTGAAGTGTCACTGTGTGTCTCTGTGTTTGTTTGTGTGTGTGGGTGTGGGTGTGCGTGGTGACCCAGCAGATGGAGCATCTGTCGCTGTGAGTGAGGCATTGCTGCCAGGGGTGCATTTGTGTGTCACAAAGATCATCAGATGCCAACAGAATTTTTCTACCACAACCCCGAAATTGACAAAAGGCAGTATAAGGTTATCAGACGAGTCAAAAATAACACTGAATACCTGAATAAATAACAAATAAATAAAATGGAGTCTAAGAAGAAAGAATAAAATGTATACTTAAAATTTAAAATAAAACTGCTCTTAAATTTATTGTATAGTTGATTTGATTTCAACATTTCCAATTTTCCACATGCATAGGGCTGTGGTTCAGGAGCTAGAGCGGGTTCCCTGTTAATCGAAAGATCGGCGGTTCTGTCCCCGGCTCCTCTAGGCTGCATGTCGAAGTGTCTTTGGGCAAGATGCTGAACCCTGTTCCACCACTTCTGTAAGGCTCAGTGTATGAATGTGTGTAAATGTAGTGTAAAAGGGCTTTGAGTGGTCACAAAGACTAGAAAGGCATCATAAAAATAAGGAGCATTTACATTTAATTTGCATAGATTATAATAATGAGGTAGGTGTGGCTACAAGTGGCCAGAACAGTGAGTTTGTCATTCATGAATACAGATAAGCGCAATCGACTGAACTGTGTAGCCAGATAGCTTACCTGAAAGCAATTAAGTGCGTTTTAGCTAACCTTATTTTTTTTTTTTGCACAATTTCAATAGTGGGAACACCTGGAAATTAAAAATTAAACAAACGTTAGGACTACCAAGGTCAAGACTGAACGACCATTTTATCTATCTATCTTCACCTGAGGCCAATAGGTTACGTTTGTTGAGTTTTACTGGGAAGCGATGAAAGGACCGAATTGTAAGTGGGGAATAAGTGGTGGCGTAGACACCCTCCTCTGCTCAGCAACGGCTTCTCAACCCGGGTGTAGATGGCTTCCTTGACACCTCTTTCAAATCATCCATCTTCTCTGTCTAAAATGTGCACCTGGTGGTCCTCAAACGAGTGTCCTCTGTCCTTCAGATGTAAGTAGACTACAGAGTCTTGACCTGAGGAGTTGGCCCTTCTGTGTTGAGCCATGCGTTTGTGTAGTGGTTGTTTAGTCTCCCCAATATAGAGGTCTGTGCATTCCTCACTTCATTGGACCGCATACTCTAGATTTCTTTTCTTGCGCTTGGGGGTGCGGCCTTTGGGGTGTACCAGCATCTGTCTTAGCGTGTTCTTGGGTTTAAAAAACACAGGGATGTTGTGTTTGTTGAAAATCCTCCTGAGTTTCTCTGATACTCCACACACGTATGGAATCACAATGTTGTTGCATCTGACCTTCTTTTCCTCATCTCCTGTACTTTTGTTCTTCCTGGATCTTGTGACTGTTTTCACAAAGGTCCATTTAGGGTATCCACAGGCTGTAAGTGCCCCCTTCAGGTTGTTCTGTTACTTCTCTCTGGCTTGGGCGCTTGTTGGTATGTTTTCCGCTCTGTGGTGCGATGTTCTCATGACCCCTAGCTTATGCTCTAGTGGGTGGTGGGAATCAAAGAGTAGGTATTGTTCTGTGTGTGTGGGTTTTCTGTAAACACCAATTTCTTCTAGTATCTTCAACCAAGTCCAGTTGCCCTTGACTTTAACCTTCTTTGGAAAACCATGACGTACATAAAGCATGTCACTTGTCACTAAAAGGACAAAAAATATAGCGGCAGATGACAACATCAGATCTGTGTGGATCAATGAGGATACTGTAATATTAATAAATGAAACAATATAGTGGCATAGTGGTTAATGGCACTGAAGCCACCAACAGTTTATCTTGATGCACCCATCTTTGTGTAACAGTATGGAAATGTGCATTAATTCTCATTTTCTCTGGCAGATTTTCTGAATATTTGATTAAAGTGTGTGATACATGTGGGCGGAAAAGTGGCTACCGGTGGTAATGCCATGTTCACGTCATATTGTTTAAACTGTAATTACGAGCAATTGAGTCAGAGAAACTGTTCCTGTCCGCTAGTTGAAGATATTGAGAATATCTGACACAAACAATGTCTTCCACTTTGTACTTGAAAAATAGTAGTGTCAACAAACTGTCTTCTAGGCCATCATCAAATAAGATCCTATATTAACACCAACACAATAGAGTCAGCTAATTTAAAAAGAGCTGATTTCATGTGTTAACAACAAGTTCCAAAAGTAGCAAGTTTAGGCCAGAGCCCTTTAGACAGAAAAAGGCCTCTCTAAAGGGCTCTGATTTAGGCTATTTAAATCACATGAATTCAAGATTGTCCCATGATTTGTCAAACATATTAAATAATGCGAAAACACTCCAAAGTCGGAATAATGTGAGGTTATCCTGCTCTTTCCATTTTCCTCACATAAACCCACCTGCCTTTTCAGGTAGCTACTGTGGGAGGAAAAACCCTCAGACCGGGCCAGAGGCCTAATGGGCCCTCACTCTCACACTCTCTCAATAAACATCTTAAACATTATCCTACTAGTAGTATTCAAGCTAGGTATGTAGAATATTCAAACATCATGGCTAAAAAAAATCTTCATCACTACCGATCTGCAGCTAACTTTTATCGTAGCTAACTTTGTTGCATTAGCTTGCTGGTTAAAGTGCTTTAGCTTAATTAGTTTAGTAAGTTTATTCCACAGATTGTATATAAGAAGTGGTCATAGTCATCGTGACATCACCTGTTGGTTTGTGGACTGCCATTTTGAAGCATCGAGTTTGTCCGATAGGCCGCCACCATGTTCAGTTTTTGCAACCAGTGGCACCAGACGTGACCATATTTGGACGAGATGGTGGAGCTGTGGTGGTGCATCTGTAATTCACGTTAACTGTCATTTTAACAGGGCTGACAACTTTGTCTAGCGAACATCAGTCTTAAAACTAAATGCACTCAGCCAACTCCTAATACGCTTTTTTAACAGCGCTGGTTAAATTTACACGGTGCCGCGGGTACGAGTCACTCAAGCCTAATTGACAGGTTGCCATGGATACTCTGCTTTATGGTCTATTTTCCTCTAAGTGGGACCATAATTTACTAAACGAATATCATGAAAGTGTTAACTGAGGAAATTATTCAGGTGAGAAGTAAGGTAAATTTACCATTATTTCTAATGGAACCGGACTTCTTTTTGAGTCGCCTCCTGCTGGCCGTTCAAAAGAATGCAGGTTTACTGGAAGCTTCCCGCTTGGTTTATTCACTAAAACTACAGCAGTGCACAATATGGGTGATTCACAGCACCTTCCCTGGCTGGTGTGGTTTTATGATGAAAGTTAGCTGCAGCTACAGTTACTTTGTATAACCACTAGCTTTCAGGTAAACTAGCTTAACTTAAATTATTACTACATAGGTGTAATTGATCTACTCTTTGGTGGAGAACAAAACACTGATTGGAATTTTATGGTTTAAAGCTTGATGTTTTACACATTAGTTGTCCAACTAACTATATTTTTGATATATTCATTTTTCTTATTCTTTTACTGCCTCACCTCCTCATCACAATATTAATTTAGTAGTTTGTGAAAAAAACATTTTATTACAGTCTTTTGTCTAAATTGAGAAATATATTCTGAGTGGCTGAAATGGGCTCAAATTCCCATCAGCCTGAGTAAATCAGTTTGGGTTATCTGCACCGGAAGCAGACTCCTTTAAGCATATTTGCACTGATGGATATTGAAAGATAAAGACAGCCTTTACAATGCAATCATTGTATCTTTAATTATGTGTTTTATTAATGGCACTTTTTATATGGAAATGTGATTATAATAACACTTCATACATACTGTAGGTTTATTTAAAGGAGCTCTGCTTTTAATTTGGCACTTTTCCTTCCTTAAAAAATGGGACGAAGTGGCTATTTGAATATGTTTGATGTTCCTTTCAGTGTGTCTTCCTGATGCAGATTCACAATCAGCTCGCCGCCTGTCTGTCGGCTTTCTGCAGGAGAGATAGTGCTCTCTTCATTACACGCTTCATTAATTTAAATGCTAATTGATTCTGCAAGGGCCTTTCAGACAGAGGGCCAAGTCCTGTCTTCCCCCATTGATTGTGTGTGTGTGTGTGTGTGTGTGTGTGTGTGTGTGTGTGTGTGTGTGTGTGTTTTGTGCACCTGCTGGATCCTGGAGTGACACGTCCTGACAGAACAGCCTCTCCTGCCTGTCTGTCTGCCTCAAGTGTGGCACTGATATGGTTTGAGTGCTCCAAGCCAGAGAGACAAGCACTACACTAAAAGAACACCCACCAACAATCAGGCTCAGAGGGTAGTTTCAGGGCCAGAGAGGTGAAAATTAAAACAGAAAAGCAGAAAATGTGAATAAAGGCAGTTGGCATACTGCATGGATAAAACAGGATGCAGGGGCAGTTAAATGATCCGTGCTCTGTTGCTAGGAGACACCGGGGCTGGATGGTAGAGATAAACGCTGGGATCCACCCCTGGCGGCGAGCAGAGGGTGGGAAAGAGTGAGGGGGGAGGCAGAGGGTAAGAAAAGGAGAGTCTAGATAAGAGGGGAGGGGATGGGGGGTGAGTCATGTGACAAAGACAGAGGCATCCTCGTTCATGGCAGATAAGCTTTATTTTATCCCTCAAGTCATTTTTGTCATCTTGTCATCTGTTATTCACAAAGTTGGTCAGGTTTGTTTCCTTCATGTGTGACGTTAAAGGCCCCGGTAAGATTATTTTCTCACTCAGCTTCATACTATGATTGATGGAGTCCTACATGAGCACAACATTTTCTGCCAAAGTTTGAACAGATTTGGTTGTTTCACATGAGAGATTTCTGTTTTCCTTTTTTGTCTCTTTCTGCTCTTTTTTACTCATTTGATGTGGTAAAAAATTTATGTCACGTGGTACTTCTGTGCACCAATCAAGATTTTGCAGCATTTGAATTGAAACATAATGATCAAACTACACCCACACAGTCCAGATAAAGCAGGTTAGCTGAGTTTTTGAGTGTTAAACTCAAAATAAATTTTTACATTTGTGTTCCTGAATATTTAATGCTATTGAGATGAACTGATGAAGATTTTGAAGTTTTCAGAGGCTTTAAAAGCAACCACAGAACATTACTAAATACACTGTATATAAATGCATGTACATGTATATCTGTGCTCACCCATGTACAAATATAAATTGTTAATAATATTTGTAATATATAGTGTATGAGAGCCTGAATGATAAATGTTAAATAAAATTAGTTAATAGTAGGTATATCAGTGTATATGTCAGCCTATAAATGAAAAGAAATTGAAGTACAGAAATGCCAAATATATTAATTGTTTTGAAACTGTTAATTTTATACTTTTCAACCGTACATTTCTTGGTTGTAATAGTTAAAAAGAGTTTTAGGGAACCTTTTCAGAAACCTTTATTTATGTTACAGATATGTAATGTGTGTAACTCTCTGCTCATTAGTAGAAACAATACTGTGGTATCTAAGGCCCTAACTCACAATTACTTACACTTTGACGGGAGTGTATAACACAAGTGGTTTGAACCAGGTAACCAAGCCTGTAAGTTTTTATACAAACTCTCCAAACTGTCTACTTGGACAAATTATTTCCATCCGTGATTACCTCAGTAGTGTTAAATTTATACCAGAGCATGTTTTTTCTCTCCATCTGTTTCCTGCCTCACTTGAACACATCATTAGCAGAAGAGATTAGAGTCTAAATTTGAATGTGAAACTTTACTTTTGTGCAAACTGTCTCCTCAGCTGGTGCCAGGATAGGGAAACCATGGCTGCCACCATATAAGCACAGAAAGAAAAGCTCCATCTTGCACCGTCATCCCTCATCAAGCCAGTCGACTCCGGTCAGCCCGGCAACAAAAAGACAAAAGGAGAAGAGCACTTCCTCCACCAAATGTGAGGGAAGCGGTGGGCTCTGAGTGCACGTCGTGATTAGTAGCGAATGGGATGCAGCGGTCTGATTGGTGGAGAGAGCCGGGGGTCAGGCGTTCTGCCAGCAGCTCATACAAGGGTGCTGATTGCTTTTCATCCTCTGATTACAGTAATTTAGATCTGCAGTAGGCCAAAGGGGCCTGCGTCTGGCAGGCCGGCTGCTGCCGCACGGTCTGAGGGGATGCAGTTTGGTTTGCTTAGTTTTTTTTTGTTGTTGTCTGAAATGAGTGAATGAGGCTGGAAAAAAAAACAAACATCCAGGATTTACTTGAAATAAGGTGTGATTCATGCTTTCTGTGCTGACAGAAAATCTTGGGAGGTCTGGTGAAATTGACTAAAACAGAAATATGTGCTTTTATTGAGGGAGAATATGAGAAACTAGTTGTTGATTTTCTTTCAAAATACTTCATTTTCATTTTGGAAAATAATCGGTAATGTTTCAAAATTGTAGATGATTACGTCCCTTAAAAAGATTCTAAATCCATCATGCCGGAATTCATTTTATCTATCATTTAAATAATTAATATATAATTTTGGATTGAAATGCTTCATTCACAGCTGTCAGTAATTACCCACATGTTCTAAAAATACAAAATCTACAGCTTCTGAACTTTTTTGTGAAAGAAAAACCAGACATTGCTGTATCGCACGTGATGTTTCTTCTTTCCTTCTGTATTTCAAGCGGCCATTTGGACTCGCCAAGACCTTGAATAATCAAAGTTGATGAGGCAGTTAGTTGCGAATGGTTTTTTTCTAGGAGCGGAGGCGATGATTAATCAAGGGAGTGAGCAGCTCTGGCCTCTTCGCCCGCACACATTACAAGGTTAATTTCTCTATTGATTACAGCAGCAGAATGAACCAATACTTCACTACAGATTTTCTCTGTTTTCACATAATATGTGTTTATGTTTGCCTCTTTCTGTGATGCAGTTGTAGATTCACAAGAATGATGAATGATGTTTTGGTTGATACCATCTTCCTACCACGCCCATTGCTCATATTGAAAAAATATCATGTTTATCCCAAAATGTTAGATTCACATTTATTGACAAAAAAAAAAAAAAAACACTTTTCAAAAGTGCTTTTCTTTCTACAGCAAAGACTATGGTATTTTCACAGAAGTATTAAAAACAATGACTTGTGTAAAGGGCATAAATATACATTCTGACGTCTGCTGACAAAGTGACGTCTAAAATCTTCACAATAAAAGCTGGACATTGATGAAGACAATAAGAGGTCCACAACCACACTTTGATCATGGCAGGAAACAAATGTTCAGGTAACTGTCATTCATT
This sequence comes from Micropterus salmoides, assembly GCF_014851395.1. Taxonomy (NCBI): domain Eukaryota; kingdom Metazoa; phylum Chordata; class Actinopteri; order Centrarchiformes; family Centrarchidae; genus Micropterus; species Micropterus salmoides. The sequence continues at coordinate 15,908,613 of NW_024043372.1, forward strand.
TAATGTTAAAATACTCCCTGGATAATTGTATAGATAACACTGTTTCAGAGATATCTACCCAAAAAGAAGCTTTTTCCTTTTCTCACACAAACACATTCACATATGTACAAACACAAACAAAGTCGATAGAAAACTGATTTAGTGTGTGAACTTGTGCCCCCTGTTTTGGTGACTCCACATGATGTTGTTCAAGCGTACCCGTGTGTGTCATGTGTGTTTAGACAATACGTGTCCATGTGCTCCGCTCCTTGGGGTGTTTGGACCCTCACCGCTTGCCCTCTGGGATGCTGCTTCAGAGGTGACCTACTTCTCCTGACTGTCAGCAGAAGGCAGTTTCATCAGCTCGCTTTGTGTCGAGGCACTGAACTGTGCCTGGGACCCTGGGACAGGCCAATTGGACTTGTGTAATGAAGCTCATCACACACATGCATGCACACACACACACACACACACACTGCTGCTGTCGTTGGGTCCAGGGAAGCAGAATTTATAACAGCCATTTATTACCTTCTCCTTTATCAAAGAAATGTGATTCCTCGGCGTGTTTCTGATGCATGCGCCGCACTGCCATTATGGTCCATTATTGGGAGGTGACAGAGATGGAGCAGAGGGTGTTGATGGATGCTGGTGCCGGGCCGCCTGTCATTACTCCGTCTATTGAGTGGTGTGTGCGAGACACTTCCCACAAAATGGCCGCGGAGCACCAACATGGCTGCGATTGCGAGGAGTAAATGATCTCGTCACATCTGACGGCGGGCACAAAAATGTTAAACACATTCATTTGCTGCTTGCATGTGTTTGGAACAGTCTGAGTGGCAACACGATCACAACAGTCCTACTGCTGTGATTTCGGTGCCTCTTCACAGCAGAGGGTATAAATGAGCAATATTTACAAGTGGAATTTATCCTCCTGTACTGTTTAGGAGAAACAGATGTTAAGTGATCCGTCAAAAAACAACATAGTGTGATGAAATATGTACAAGAACACTACAAATTCCCACGGCGAGTATGGGTGACTTAACACAACATACCGTTACACTGAGTGCAGCAACTACACATTATCCTAAAGTCTCTCTAGCCTACACAATACTCATCAAATACAGAAGCCACAATGGTATTACATTCATATAAATAATGATTATAATAATCCCAGAATGCCCCATGAGTCACTTCAGCACTTTCGGCTCCATTCATGTGTTTAAAAATGAGAACTGAAGACCAGCTTCACTGTGTCCTTAACAATTCCCTTTAGAGGTGTCCTTGAGGTTGTGACATCAAATCCCCTGGTATATAAAAAAAAGGTATCTTTGAGCACCGTTCTGTACAGGTCAGGGGTCCTTGGAAGTCCATGGATTTTTTTATAAGGCCCACGAGATCATAGGGTTTCACAGATAAGGGGCTATCAGTTCATCTTGGTCTTTCCCTCTTCGATTGGCATAGCTGAAGAAAGGAGCCGGTACAGACAAGTCTTTGTTTATTTTGCGGTCAAAATGTCTGAGCTGGAAAACTGTCCATGGAGAGACCATGTGAGGCAGGAGACAAAAAGCAAATGAGAAGGATCAGTCAGCTGATTAACTGATCGATCCGTTAGAGCTTAAGTTTTACTCCGTTCCCAGGTTAGCTTCTGTTCCATTAGCTTTCGGGTTTCAATATATTTTCTCTCGTTGCTGGGTTTTAATCATCAGTATTTTGTAAAAAGCAGACCACAGTTTTATGTCCATATACTAACCTAAATGGAGTCCATCATTGGGTTTACATGCAAACCTGGTGTGTGTACTGTAACTGGAGTAGGGGGATTAGAGAGACCTGATTTCCCAAGAAGATTTCTTGGACAACGCACATTTCGGTGCCATGTATACCTGTAACCGGATTTCTATTGGACTTTCTTTTAAATGGACTGTACTCGTATATAGCCTTTCCAGTCTTCCGACCACTTAAAGAGCTTTACACTACATGTCATATTCTCCCAATTCACACACTGATGGCAGAGGCTACCATGCAGGTGGCTACCTCCAAGCAACAGCCGTAGAGCACAAGTACCACTAAGTACCACTTGCACGTACGCAAGTGCCAGACAAAAGACTGTGGACAGGGAAAGTAACAGCTGGATGAAAAGGAGAGGTCATTGTGATATTTAAAATGTGTCTGACTGAAACTGGCTTCAAAGCTGGCTGATCCTCTAGAAGTCTAAACATCTGTTTCTACCACCAGGATACTCCACTGCAACACGTTCCCCAATTACCTGTGTAAACCTCTGAGTAACCAGGTTACTTAAATGCCTGTAAATGCACTGAACGATGCTTAGTAGAATTTGACAAGGATACTGAATAATTTGTTAATTTTCCAGTCCAGGATTAGACACATATTTAGCCGAGTGTATGGGCGGAAATCTCCTGAATCTTGTTTTAGCTTTTTGCAAAAGACTGATGAATGAAACCCAGAATAGGAAACCACATGGTCTTGGCTGGCCTGAGAAGGGGGTGGGACTTGAACTCTCTATAGCCAGAGGTGCTCTACATCCCCATCTGCTCGCTCATGTTTGGCGAACCAAACTGCCCATTCGCTCTCCCTCTCCTCTCTTTTCTATGCAGCAGGTTCTCTGTCGGAAGTAATGAGTCACGTCAGCAACGTTTTGCTTGCAGCGTAACGCAGGAGAGGAAAGATAGTGTGAAGGAAGAGAGAAAGATAGAGGGAAAGAGAAAGTGGGCGATGTGTGTTCATCTGATTGTAGACAGTTTTCCGGCCCTGCTCCTGGCAGATTCTCCAACTATCTGTTTCTGCTTTCTCCATCTGTCTCCTTCTCGCTTGTTGCTCCAAGGATGAAAAGGACACGAAGAGAGGGCTGCGTGAATGTTTTTTCGGCTCTGCCTTTGTCCTTCTTCAGGGAGCTGTTGCCCAATCTGTCCATCCATCCGTCCTTCATAGCCCTCTGCTCGCATTGGGTTTCAGCTTGATGACCCACTCTCCTCCATGGTTAGTGTTGTATAAATCCTGAAGGTGCGTGTCGGGATCCACGCAGCGCTCACCTGCAGAAAACACACAAAAAATACTTAAAGTCCTAGTTGAGGGATTTTTTTTCTGTAGCTGAGCAAGATAAAAAAGTTTAGGTTGATTTTACATATCAATTACAGCTGCAACTAGTGATAATTTTCATTATCGATTAATCTGCTGAATATTGTCTCAACTAATCAATTATTTGTTTGACCTATTGAATGTAAGAACATTTTTTTAAATGTCCCAGTTTCCAAATTTAAAATGACATCTTTAAATGATTTATTTTGTTTGACCAACAGTCAAAGATATTCAGTTACAAAGAGCAGAAAAGATTCAGCTATAAGCATTGTTTTATTTTGGAAAAAATTGATCATCCAACTTTTTTCAGCTGTAGTTTCAATTCAGGGCTTGTGTTGGTATCAAAGTGATGATAAATGAATAATCTCAGGTACTAACGTGCAGATGCAGAAGTTTTACATTACAAAGGTTTTTTACTGTCAGCTCTGCTGCGAGAGCACAGGCATGTGTTAAAGCATTTGTCTGCTCTGATAACTGCAGATGTACTGCTCGTGTCTCTTTGGCGCTTGCACAAGACCGTGCTACCCTCATCAGCTCAATGAGCAGAAAGACATGCAAATGTCTGCGCTGCTTTGACCAGAGTAAAACAGCGCAGCTTCTTTCACTTACCAATATTCCCTCCCACTTCGTACAGGGCGCAGTCTGGATATGCCGCCGAGCCCTTTCTGTTGAGAGACATATAAAACTTAAGTGTCATCCTTTTTTCCCCCGTGAAGGTAGATAAACATGATATGTCATTCTTAAAGGAAAATTCGATGAGGTGACAAAAGTGACACAATTGCTAGAAAAAAAGGCTAATACTTAAGGTTGATATCATCATCATCATCATCATCATCATCCCTGATGTCAATACAAGTCATCGTTGTGGTTTAATAATTCTCAGGATCTATTTACTTTTCGTGCTTTGTGAGAACCAACAGATACATACAAATACAGTTTGGAAGCCAGATTCAAACACGTCAGCATTTATAATCTACTTACAATGCCAGATGGCGGTTTGTATGTTTAAAACATTCTGGATAAAAGGCTGAGGAAAGCATGTAGTCATTTAAACTGTATCTGGTATCGTACCTTTGCAGTTTGCCCTTTCCATTTTCGGGGCTGCGGACAAACTGGCGGTGAAACTGGGCGAGCAGGTCTGAGGCTCGGGAGTTGATGCTGAGCTGGAACTCCATGGTGCTGCTCACCAGATCCCCGACCTGGATCTTCACGGTACGGCACAGCTACAGGGCAAAAAAAACAACAAAGACTTAAAGAATACATATCACTATAACAACTTTGGATAGTAAACGATCAAACGATCAAACGATTATGTTTTCACGTGTTTGAGTGGCGGCATATGAATGAAGCAACAGTCTGGCCTCATTTATAAAAATGTTCATAGATTTACACTTGAACTAAGTCTTAAGATAATTTCTGCAACACATATTATTCAGTGGACTTAATAGTGAGTTGACAAACAAAGCCAAACACATAGTAGTGTTGATAATTCATATCACATTGTTCATAAAGCTAATGCCAAAGTTCACCACAAACTGCAATACCCCTACATGACCAGCAGGGAAGACACATTCGTCAAGTCTAGGCTTTGCTTAGACATCTTTTCCAGGTCGGTTTTATAAATGAGGCTCCACAGGTATGCTAAACCGACTCACCTCTGAGGTGTTTTTATTGGGTTTTTCGCGGCTGTCTGTGTGGATCTTTCTCAGCAGGTTCTTGATGCGGCGATCATAAAACTGGTAACGCCGGTTGCTGTTCTCATTCAGCTTACGCACCTGGCTCATGAGGAAATTAGGTATCTGAAGAGAAAAGGAGCATGACGCAACATTTGTAATGGTTATATATGTTTACAATTCCTATCATAAGGTCGACTTGCTTGTTTTTTCTGGATCTTACAGCCAGAAAAATCAAATCAGGGGACTGCTATTTATTTAATGAACCCTCAACTTCAATTTAATTATAGTTTTTGAAGATATTTACTTTTCAATTTGCTAGATGACAACAGGGATGTGAAATTCAAGTTTTTTTTCAAAAGTTTTTGTGATAGATGTTGCTTAACTACTCTTTATTGCTAAGAAAACTGTTAAAGACTAAATTTGGTTATGGGCACATGTAGAAAACGTAACACAGCCTCTAAATAGTTACACTATTCCCATTTAATGTTTCTTCAGTAACACCAACGATCCTTTCCATCTTGAGGTTGAATATGAGGGTGAGCCTACCGTCCAGAGCAGGTCCTGGTAGCGGATGAGGAGCCTCATAACATCTGCTGCCTTCTCCGCATGTCCTTTCTCTGCCCCCTCAGTCAGCCTGCTGGGGACGGCCTTATGGAGGAAGAGGTTGGGAGCCATGATGGTCGCTACAGCCCACAGGTTCATCCTGTTCCTCTTCTCCCTGCAAACCACCTTACTGAGGAACTCAAGGAGGACCTGAAGAACACATGGATGGAGACATGCATACGGATATGTCGGATCGTTTTTTAAAATGTATTATTAAACTGGATGAAAGACACTCGATCACTTTCAACTGTACAGTGTGTAAATGTTGAGAGGGCTCTTTTGAACTGAAGCACAAAATGGAGTCAAGTGAATTATCACAGTGACTGAATCATCTGCAAAACCTCTACTGAGAAGTATGTTAATGCTCAGTAAGTTTCAGCTGCCTCCACTGGAGTCAAAGTAATTAGTTCAGGTGGGTTTTATGCTCCTGGATGGTATAAGCGGAGCTGACTGCACACTTGTGACGGTGAAAGTGAGTCATGGTTAATGCAAGCCATTATATAACCGAACAGAGTGTTTAAAATGGATTAAGAGCAGAACAATATAGTAATGCATTATGAAACAGCGCTTCGGTGTGTCAAGTTTCATGAGAGTGTAAATTGGGATGAATTTCTGACAACCATAAGAAGAGCATGTAGGGTGTGGTGAAAAATGCTGAATATAACTTAAATGCCAATTTAACACTTTTGGTGTAATTTATGGATTCTGTAAAAGTTTTGCAGTGTTTTTTCACTTGAATATGAAATATTGTTTTACACTTGACTCTTTCATTTTGGTAGTTAATTTTCAACCTATGATTTTCTACAGTGGTGGATGAAGTATTCAGTTCCTTTACTTAAGTAAAAGTAGCAATACCACGTCGTAAAAATACTAATTAAAAAGGTTAAGTTAAGATACATATTAAGTACTAAACAAAACTTAATTAAAATATCAAAAGTAAAAGTACTCAAACATAGCAAAGTGGCCCCTGTGAGTGTTATGCTATCATAAATTATATTATTATGTTATTATTACTCATGCTTTAATGTGCAAGGAGCAATTTGCTGTTGTAGTTAGTCAAGGTGGAGCTCATTTAGTTGCTGGGTAGTTAAATCTACAACAAGTCATCATTGTTTTGTGTATAAAATCTTAATTTGTAAAGTAACTATTGCTGGCAAATAAATGTAATGGATTAAAAAAGTACAATATTATCCTCTGAAATAAAGTGAAGCAGAAGTATAAAGTGCAAGAGTAAAGTACAAGCACCATAAATTTTGTACTGAAGTTCATGTATTTTGTTACATTCCACCACCGGACATGGATATAAGAACCTGGAAGGATTGCCGTTCAGAAGTATTTACGTGGCCCGAGCAGATTTCTTCGGCAGAAATCAAGCTGTTTTAACTGGGTTTATTTTATCCTGACAGAGGAAACTGGATTCTTGTTTACATGATGGAACGTTCAGGGTCTGCTGGTTCTTTTTAGCAAATATCACATATTTAGATTAGCCTTTCCTTCTGCTTGGCAATATATATGTTATCACTGTGTTCGTACTCTGTATATTCAATGTTTTTTCCCCCTTTTCTTTTTGGCCTCTTTTATATTTTCCTGTATTACCTGGTTTTGTAAAGTGTCCTTGTGTGACAAATAAAATGCATTGTCATCATTATTATTATTATTATGATGATGATATTTTGCAAGTCAGATTAAAAATCTGATTACTTTAAATGAAAACTATCATACTGAGTTATAACTAACTAGTATTGTCTCTATTTCATGAAGTGCATCGTTGAAGTCTTTGTGTATGTGTGTGTGTACCTTCAGTGTGTTCCTGTTGGGCTCAGGCAGCAGCAGGATGAGCAGGTTCAACATGTGGAGTTTCTGCTTCAGCTCGGTGATGTCTGAAGCAGGAGAGAGCAAAGGTAGGACATGTTTAACACACACACACACAAACACACACACACTTGCCTAGCACTCACAACACTTCACATTACTGCCATCTGGACGGAGATCCGGGACCTTAAAATGAAGTAGAGCTTGCTTCAGCAGGAGTTTTGTCCCCTCTGCCATTACAGCAATGAACAAATCGCCTCACTGACTATGTTGTGTGCTGGGATAAAAGAATATATTTATGGGGTATTGTCTTCATCTGTAGGTTGCTGTCTTTATATCTGTGTGTTTCTATGTTGAACTGGCTGTGAAAACAAATCTCTCTCTGGGACAATAAATTCTAAAGTCTAAGTCTCTTCATTTCCTCTGCGTTTGGCTATGAATAATGGGATACCTGAAGATTAATGACATTGTGACAGGTAGCCATTAGCTTTGTTAGCTTATGTCTCTGTGGTCACACGTCATTTATCACCTTGCACTGACTCTTCTCACAAACTACACATCAGTGAGTCATCAATCAGATTTTATTAATATCAATCCAGTAGTGTATTAAGGTGAAACTAATGTGAAACCAGCAGATCTTTTACTCTTTTATTTCGTGGCAGCGCAGGGACGCCTCTTCAAAGGATAACTTGTTCATCTTAATGTGTATTTCTTAGCCGGAGTATAAAAGACAAGCAGCATGCAGCGCAGTCATCGTGATAAAGAGACTCACGCAATTATGATGTGAACCCTGCTGAGCTGTCTGGAAAAGTGAGTAGCAGAGTTGTGTAGAGGAGGAGAAGAGGACTTGTTGTGTATGTCTGCTTTATGCAGTATATGTGCAACTTGCCAGATGTGAAAACACACATATCTGGCAAGCAGTGTAATTGGTGAGGGATGATTTAACACTGTCTTGAAAGCAAAAGGTCTTTCATAAAAAATATCTGGATAACAGCCTGTGTATAAAGTGTTTTCAGTCTAACAAGACTGAAAATGTTACTGGGAACTGGAGCAGCTGCGTTGTTGTGAAACTGTCACATCTGAAACTGCTAAATCTGAGCGTGTACACTGACCTCTGACAGCGCTGAAGGTGTTGAGGTACTCAGCGGTGAGAAGAGGGGCGGGCAGCTCCCGGATGAACTTCTTGAGCAGCGCGGCAGCGTCGTTTGGACTGACCTCATCCCAGCTGACACGCCCTGAGTAGAAGTTGGCCTCAAAGTTCTGCTGCAGCAGCTGAAGGTAGGAAACAATGACCACAGATGAACACTTTCAGTGAATTTACCATCAGTGAGTTAATTTAACACTTTTCTGTTTTTTTCTATTTATGTGTCTGGTCTTGCAGATCTGTCATGACTGATGAATAATGGCTTTCATGACTTTACATGTCACTCTATTTCATATATGAAGTTTGTTGATAAATGTCACATTTTTTTTGAATGATAAAGTCTTAAAATGGAGAGTTGTGTGTCACTCACAGAGCAGATGCCGCTCTGGAGCAGCGATTTAAAACTTATTCGTCCTAAATTAACTTCATGGCTGTCGATGTTGCAAGCCCAGGCATGAGGGCTCTTTTCTGATAAAGAGAGCCCACCTTGGAGCAATGTTATAGGTGTCTATTTGTGCCTTAGGTATATATAAGCGTATATAAGCACTATTACCGTGTGTTACTTATTCTTATTTTACAGCCTGGTGCTAACAAAGGCCATAGGTTTCCTATGTCTTATAAAAATACTACAATGGTTTAAGCAGTATTTTGAGCTTAGCGTATAGACTGGTGATTTCATGCCCATATTTGTGAATCTACAATCAGGAGGAAAGTATGTTGTGCTCTGCCAACAGGACAACAAGGCAGAATATGCTGATGATAGTAGATCCTTCATGAGCTTGTGACAGAAATGACTACAATACACTGATTGCTGGGATATGTTAAATGGCGCCCTCTTCTGACTGCTTGATTTAATTGATTCCCATCTACTTCGCATGTGCTGAATTAAATACAGAATCATAAGGTGTATCTGGCAACAGCAGCTGGAAAAACATTATTGATTTTGTCTCATTGGCCCTTATTTTTCTAAATGTCAACTACAATTAAACTCAGTGAAGTGGTTTGATTTTCCTCACTGCCGTTCAAGCACTTTTGACATTTAACAGTGTCAATATTTAGTTTGCCTTTAGGTCATGAAACTTTTTTTGCATTACTTTAAACACAAGATTTTTAAAAAAGGCAGAAAAATGATTTGGTGCAGTGCCAGCTTTGTGTGACAGAAATAGTTGTGAACCTAAATATTGCACCTTGATTCTTGACTGAGATCCTGGAACCCGCAGGATCCCCTCTGAATCGACTCCCTTCTTCTCTAAAAATGACAACAACTGCAGAGACAGGGAGAGAGACAGAGAGAGACATTAGCAGAGAGTCAGGCATCAGTAGATAAGAATCTCTTGCTCACCTCTGCTGGTTATTCTCAGTAACTGCTGCTACACACAGGGTGTGGTCAAAGCATTTCACATTCGAAGGACACAGAAATGAATTTATGTGATCTATCTGAAGACACAGTTTGAGGTTCAACAAAGACAAAAAATGTGCTGAACACATGCTGAGATACAAAATATGGTTACAATTATGCAAACTGTCATCTTATGGTAGACCAGGGGAGAACAGCAGATCTGTTATATTACAGGCACATTGAAAAGCTCCAATGACTTCAGAAGCTGCTTAGATTATTGGCTAAAGTAACAACCTCATGTTTTTAAGTTGTGAAAAATTATATTAAGGTCATATAACACACACCGCTTGCAGGAAGAGAGGAGTCGAGGTGTTGGGCTTCAGTTTCTGATCGTTCTCCAGCAGCGTGGCCAGCGGCACACCGAAGAGCGGGCTCTCTGTGAAAGAACCAAAGTGTCATGCGATTGCTCTCCATCTTACATTAACATTTAGCTAAAGTTGCATAAGGAAGACATTTTCCTGTGTTGCGTGTGTGTGTATGCCTACATCCATGGATGTTAGATCTGTTAATCTTCCAGAATGAGGAAATCTCTGCAAAAAGGTGTGCATGGGGAACTAGTGGTGCAGACAACTGGTTTGAGTAATTTGCTTTCCTTTGCTTTGAACAAACACTGCACATAATTAAAATGTTATTGTCTTTAAAAAAGCTGTCTACAGAATGCCTATTTTCTTGTGTGTGTCTTTGCAAAGTGCACGCCCTATGCTCCTGTCGTGTGCGGGCGCCACCATACCTGGGACTTTCCTCTTGCTGGTTTTGTGCCTTTTGACCTCCAGCTCTAAGAGGTCACACAGCGCCGTCATGTCGATGAGAGCCAACTGGCGCACCTTCTTCATGTCAGTGTGGGAGAGATCCTGAATACGAGTCACTCCGAGGCGGCACTTGGGGCAGATCACCCGCTGAGAAGGTGAGAGTGAAGAGAAAGACATGTGAGTAGAGGGGGGGATTGGAGTTGAGAGTTGGGAAGTGGATGGTGAAGAGGTAAATAGAGAGAATGGGATAAAGAACAGGGAGGAGAGGAATGGAAAAGAAAATGGCGACAGTGTCAAATCACTGACATAATGCATCCGTTTGTATAATTAATTTAAAATATTAATTGATTAAAACTGTACTATCTTTAAGAAAATGTGGCATCGGTATTTTAAAACCACTAATTCCTCCCTTCTCCTTATTTAGCCTGAAACAGAAAAATACATCTGCTAGACTCTGTGACACAACAACTCTCCTTATTTGTTTTGAGCTAACTGCCATCATTCATTCTGCTTAACCCTGTTATCTAACCAACAGCAAGGCTGATTAGAATTGGCTAACAATAACATTTGTGTGTGAGCGCGGTTATTAACAGGTTTACATGACCTGACCCAAAACTCTAAATATTTTGGTCCACTGTGATTTATTTATCCTGATCAGTCGGAATAACTTTTATTTTTCAATAAGTTACAACAAACCCTTCAAATTAAGAAAGAAAACCCACAAACTACTATAAAATGTGATACGTAAATGTGATAAAGAGAAAGAAGGAGCTTTGGATACAGCGTGCCGTGTACTGCAGAACAAAAGGCACTGGTAACTGCAGGACGTCCAGCTAGACATGTTTGTGGTCGTGATCACAGAGCACAGAAAGATTTGTTCTAACACAAAAAATATATATATTTAAGTTTCGTATTGAGTTCTCACCCTGTACCTAATTTTACTCTTAACTTTGTCATGACTTTCACTAACAGAGATTGAAAACCGTGATCACCAAAGATGTAATCCCATCCTGGTACACAAGCCAAACTCTTAATAGGGCTTATTATTCATCATGTATGTACTTTTGTATGCTCTTTTCTAAATCCTCTTTTCTGTAAATAGATTTCAGATGTACTTTCACGCCCACCAAAAGAAATTAATGTAGGGAACACAAACAGTTAAACACGTGTCCGTATTTCCTTTTTATGCCCCATTTGCAAATTCTCTGGAACGTTTCCAAAACTCCCCATTTAAAACATTTAAATACTAGCACAGTTTTCCCATCGACAGTGGGACCTACAGTCACGCTGGGAAAAGAGTAGGAGAGGGCAAAGTGTTTTGGTGCTTACGGGCAGGGTGCCGTCCTCTTTTCTGCGTTGGCTGTTGTTCTGCAGCAGTGTGGCCTGTTTGAGGAAGATGACGGCCTGTTCGCAGTAAGCGACATCTGTGATGAAGATTTCCTCTTTAGGGGCACCTCGCTGATGCTCCGGCGTCGCAGCTGAGCAGGAAACACACACCGTAAACTCCAATCTATTAATTCACTTAAGGAAGTCAACTGTAGAGATGTCACAAAAAAAAGCAAAATGTGAATGCACGCAACATGAGTGCACAACAAATATGGGGAAGTGTTGCCACACGCTCTCATTATCTCTTATGTAACTCACATCTCTCAAAACAGAGGAATGGAAAAAAACATTCTGCAGAAGTATTCTTTATCTGCTTTTAAGTTGATAGAGCCAACATGCTGCATGCTTTCACTGTTAAAACATTAAGAAGCCCTTATTCCCTTTCGTTACTTGCTAGTTTTAATTTTGGCTCACTGTAATGATACTATTGTATGTAGCTCTTACCTGATAGTGGTGTTCTGGCAACTGATGCCATGCTGTGTTGGGCAAGGTCTTCACTATGCCGGGAATCAGGTAGAAGGGTCTGTGAGATAGAGCATTTATTGACACTTCACAAACCCATATTGAGCCCTTTCTGTAAAGAACGACTCAAGTTAAAAATATGTAATATTTTCGGCACCTCTGGGAATAGGAATAGAGTGTTTCCTTTGAGAAAGGACTGATAAGGATCAGAGGAACAGTCTCTATTCCCCTCTCAGGGCTGCTCAGACAGACAGCGGGGACAAAGCATGGCCTTTACATGTGATTTGCCTTTCTTGTCACAAGTTAGCCCCTCTGCATGAAACAAGATGGCACAATATACTGGAACAATAGAGAGTCCCTCACTGGGTCCTGACAGTCACCAGGGAAATGGGTATTTTATATTTTACAGCAGGCTCTGCTTGCTGTAAACTTGTACAACAGTAATCCTGAGACTGGAAATATAGGCATCCGATGGATTTGCACGTATCAAGGAAAGCTGAGTCTGTACGTGAAATCTACATGTTACATATAAAATATGTAACGCGTATATGTATGCATGTTAATCTTCATTATGAACTGCATTTACATTTAGACCCAACAATTTACAGCATGAAGTGCTATTGCATTTTCATTTGGGTCAATGTAAGCAAAAGACATAAAAAGTCACTTTCAAATGTCCTATTTCAATTTTTTTCAATATTTTCATACAACATCTGGCTCTCATTTCTTTTTGTATACCATTTGCTTTTCCTCCTCCATCGGGATGTCAGAGGTTGTGGTGAGTTACAGAACAGTTTCCCTTAGACCAGCAAGGATTCAGGGATTTTTTAAAAGTTCAAAGAGTCCTGACCTGAGTGATGGGGGACTTGAAGACGTCGCGGACGTCACGTGGTGCCGATTTGTTCCTCTTGCGAAGGGAGAGTGTGTAAGAATCCAGTCGGCGCTGGACAGCCTCGGCCTGGGTCCGGGTTAGTGTGGACAGAAGCACCGCTTTGTCTACATCCTCACAGTCCTCACTGATGAGGTTCGACAAACCAGCATCAGCCAACCACTGCTCCTCCTGTTCGCCTTCTGAAACAAAGATCCAAACATGAAACACACAGGCACAACAGCAACAAGATGCAGATATAATGCAAATAAAAATGCAGAATGTTACAATACCAAAGTATCATTTTGATGTGATATACAACATCATGTTAGACAGACTGAGGCACTGGGTGGGGATCTCTGGTACTGCCCTAGAATGGTTTTCATCCTACCTGTCAAATAGGAAGTTTTGCGTGTCTGTAAACAACTATGTCTCTTCGTTCTGTCCAGTTAAATATGGTGTGCCTCAGGGGTCGGTCTTAGGACCCATTTTGTTTTCCTTGTATCTGCTTCCCCTTGGACATATTATCCATAAACATGGCATTTCTTTTCATATTTATGCTGTTGACACACAAATATACTTGCCCGTCAGATCCACAGACCCTGGAGTGCTGAGTTCACTTAACAACTGCCTTTGTGAAGTTAAAAAATGGATGTCAAATAATTTCCTCCATCTGAACTCAGACAAAACAGAAATCCTGGTCATTGGGTCCCAGCAGATGGCAGTATTTGATGGCAGTACTGCCATCTGCTGGTTCCCTAGTAAATCACATTAAGCCTGTGGCAAAGAACCTTGGTGTTTGGTTTGATAGTAATTTAAATTTCGAGCAGCACACCACAAAGCTTGTTCAATCATGTTTTTATCAACTTAGAAATATAGCAAAAATTCGATCTATGTTAACTTTTAAGGACACCAAGACCATTTTACATGCCTTCATCTCATCACGCCTGGATTATTGCAACAGCCTTTTCACCTGTTTAACCCAAAAATCTATTGATCGACTCCAGACTGTCCAGAACTCAGCTGCCAGGCTTTTAACCAAAACAAAGAAATATGACCACATTACTCCTATTTTAGCTTCATTACACTGGCTCCCAGTATGTTTTAGAATTGACTTTAAAATTCTATTGATTACTTTTAAAGCTCTTCATGGCCTCTTGCCTTGTTATATTTCTGAACTTTTAGTCCCATACACACCAGCACATGCCTTGAGATCCTCGGGCAGAGGTCTGTTGTCTGTTCCAGAGTCTCGACTGAAAACTAAAGGGGACAGAGCGTTTGCTGTCAGGGCCCCGAGGCTCTGGAACAGCCTGCCCGAGGAAATCAGGTCAGCTGAGTCAGTGAACTCTTTTAAGTCCCTTCTTAAAACATACTTTTATAGGAGAGCCTTTCCCGATCTTATTTGACTTTATTTATCCCTTTTATTTTATTGTATTTTACTAATTTTATATTTATCTTAAACGTGTATTTTAGTCTTTTCAATGTTTTCATGCTTTTATCTTGTATTGTTTTTGTATTATTGTCTCTTGGGTATTATTGTCTTTACACTTGTTAAAGCACTTTGTAACTTGTTTTTGAAAAGTGCTCTACAAATAAAGATTATTATTATTATTATTATTATTATTATATAATCTATAAATTGTTAAATATCTGACTCGACTGAGTTGTAGCAGCTATTCATAAATCCCTTACCAAGTCTGTGTATAAAGTTCCTTTGAGTGCAACAGTTGGCTGAGTCACTCGTTGTCCCTCAGGTTGTGACACAGGGACATGTCCTTGGCGGCAAGGTTTGCTGTATGTCCTTCTCTTGGGTTTATTCTTAATATATTGTTATCTTCAAGTTCTTTGAAAACCAGAATATCTGAATATCTCTGTAACTGTTCACGCTAAACTCTAATGTTAGATTTGTTAGTTAGCTACGCAACAATTAGACCCGGCAGTTAATATGTGTAAATGTTAAGTAACAACTAATCTCTATGTAAGAACCAGTTTAGGAGGTGGAAAGTGTTTTAATTTACGGATGTGTAAATCTCCCCTTTGTAAACCTTCTGCTCATAACCAGGTTAAGTCTGATTTTATGAAGGACTGGCTCTTGGACACTAAGGACAGTAGTTGGTAAGTTGTTTAAATTTAAAAAGTAACAAAATTGTTTCACCTCTCAAAATAATAATGAGGCCACAGACGCACCAAAATCCAGACTTCAGAGGGTTTACTCATTAGAGAACAATTCATTTAAAACATCAAAAGGATCTATTACAGGGTAGAATTAATATGATCAGTTTGAGTGGACACAATTAAAGCACATTCCTATCAAGACAGCGTTGATGAATGGCTATTTGGCTTGTGCACATAAAACACTCCCTGCCGCAGAGTGTTTGATGGTGTTGTCATAGTGATGAGCGCTACTTTGCTGCATGAGAGAAACCTGATATGTTGCCATGGCAAACGCATCATTTCATGGAGGACACCGGTGTGTGATCCTGGGTGGATGGCTGTGTTTAACACTGATGGTTTGTAATTATATCACATAAACCCATGGTGACTTCCATCTAAGCTCTCTGCCCATTCTTAATCTGTCAGCGCAGGATTTGCAGTATTTACCTTCTGAGTGTCTGGAGTCTCTCCTGGTGCATTCGTCTGCGTAGCCACTCCCCTGTCGGATGGTCTCCACCTCACTCCAGAACGAGTCCAGGCAGAGTTTGTCGGGGTGCTGCTCCTGATCCTGGGGGGACGGCGTGTGCGTGCTGTGTGCGTCTTCAGCGGCTGCCTGGTCCTGCGGGCTGGCCCAGGGCTCCACGCTCATCTCGGTGGGGCTGGGATTTCTGGTACACACATACACACACGTAAAGAAATCGCACACATGCATGCATGCAAACGAACAAGCAGGAACACAAAGACGCATACAAACGTAGGAGGAACGGTAAAGACTGAGGCGGTGTGGGGAGGAGGAATCAGCCGGGAGAGCCCAGAGAAAAGGAGAGACAAAGGGAGTGGGATGGAGGGAGGGCTGGAGTGAGGAGAGAGATGGCAAGAGAGAGGACACAAAGGGGGGTCTCTATTGTTCTTGCAAAATGTGGCCTGGAGGCATGGTACCGTGTAGATCCACTAGATGTCACTGTAAGAATGGGAGATCTGTTTTCCTAGGGGTAACGCCCCTTCATCTACTGAAACAGATCCAAACATATAACCCACTAAAAATGGCAGAAATAACATGAAACATGAAAAATAAATCCTAAATTATCTCAGATTCTTCACAGCCAGCCTTTTCTGTGTATAACAACAGAGGATATTGTTCCCTGACAACAATGGGACACACTCAGCTGTGGACACACTCGCAGCCCCCAGCACTAAAGTGTGAACCGGTGATCAGGGACACAGGAAGTCGTCTGCCGACTCACTCCATCAGTGTGCAGTTCAGTCACATTCCTCCAGTCAGAAAGTCTCATGAGACATACCAAACGCACTACTTCATTTCTGAGGAATGCCAGGTGCCTTATTGTGTCAACATGACAGAACAATGAGATGATAGATGGCCGACATATCAGAGCCAAAAATATCTGTCATACTGAGATGCCATGAGCTTATCACTAAGTTCCTCATAAATACCCATGCCAACTAAAAGACAGACGAAGACAGATCACATCCGGTTTGTTCCAGATCAATGCTTTGGTTTGTTAAACCAGTTTCATGGTGTCTTAGAGCAGGGTCGAGTGGTGGGAGTGGGGCTGTGATTACAGCAGTTAATTAATAAAGCGAAAGTCCCTTTTGTTTAAAGAAACAGAAAAAAAAAAAATTAACTTCTCATTGAGTAACATTAGACCACCATACGCAGACAAATGCTGAAATATAAAGCAAGAAGCAAAAACCTTACTATCACTACGCTTACACTGCATTAAAGCCTTTACATTAATCAAAACTATCAAACAATGTTAAGTAAAATGGGCCATACTGTTGTTTTAATTGTTCTCTAAACCAGAATGTTTACATTCCAACATACATTGTGTTATGTTATTGATAACCAAGAAGATGCCATCTCCTACTTGACCAACCAGCAGAGTCTAGGCAGTATGCCTCAAGTATGTAACGGATATTAATATCTAGTACTACATAATCTGATGATCTGTGACGTAACAAATGTGCAATTTTAGTCGGATCTTTCATTTGACTGGAAAGACATTTCAGCTTTGTTTTCTTTTAGATTTTTCCATACAGACATCTTCCCTCAACATATTAAGACCATGTAATTACCTAACTAATCCAGACATCGAATGCATTATAAAAAATGTTGCACAGATTCAATGTACCTCATTGGTATCCACAATGATACTGTCATTACTGAAGGCATCAGCAGTGATTGAGGCATCATCCATCCATCCTTCGTCAACCGCTTATCCTGCGTACAGTGTTGCGGGGGGGCTGGAGCCAATCCCAGCTGACTTTGGGCGAAAGGCCTTGAGTCAACAGCCTTGAGGCGGCTTGGCTTTGGGGCGGCTGTGGCTCAGGAGGTAGAGCGGGTTGGCCGTTAATCGGAAGGTCAATCCCTGGCTGTTCCGCCAGTGTATGAATGAGTGCGAATGCTAGTTTCCGTTTGAGCACTTAGGCTCAGTGTATGAATGTGTATGACTGGTGAATGCAGATGTAGTGTAAAAGCGCTTTGAGTGGTCGAAAAGACTAGAAAGGCGCTATACAAGTACGGAGCATTTACATTTACACCCTGAAAGGATCGCCAGTCCATCGCAGGGCCAGATTAATCAATCATTTCCTTTGTAAATATGAGAAATCAGTGGAAAAATGCCAATTGCACCAGAGCCTAATGTTCTGTCTTCACATTCCAGTATACCAGAAGATTTAAACCCAGATATTCTATTTACAATTATATAAAACAGAGAAGAGCAACAAATTCTCACTCCTTAAAGGCTGAAAAACAGCCACTGTTTGGCATGTATGCTTGAAAAATGACTTAAACAATTAATCCATCATCACAGTTGTTGTTCAATTTGATGCAAATGTTTCAGATTTAGATTGATCCACTTTGAATACTTTGAATTTTTTTTTTGTCACATTAAGATTGTAGCAACATCATTTGTGTAAATGATTTGTGTAAAAAATATTAATGTCTCCACTCAATTGAGACAATTAAATTAATTAAAGACAGAGAGATTAGTGATTTCTATTAGTTCCACGGATATTAGGTTTAAATACAATATGGAGAGGAAAATGCGGTACTGATGCTAAAAAGCAATACATTCATAATAAAGGCTGTTCTTTTTATGCAACATCTGGCTCAATATATCACTCACACACAGCTGTCCAAAGCCATAACATGTGCTCACAACCTGCTACATTTAAGGATAAAATACATCAAGCCTGAGAGATCAGAGGTCTGCAGACAGCTGGCTCACAGCAATGCACTCTGCATCCTGCTGCTCAGCAGCCACATCAACTTCAGTGAACATTACAAGAACTCAGATTAGATTTAAATGATGTGAAAATATCTGAGAATTTTCTGAGACAATAAAATGACCCGAGTTCACAAAATAAACATGTTTCTATCCCATAAATGAGGGTTTGTCTGCAAACTACCAAACAATTATCATATGTTTAAAAGCTGTGAAAAATGCCAAATCAGGGTCACCATCTAAAAAATGTTATACCCTACAGCAGAAACTACACGTACCTGCAAAGGTATTTATTTGCATATTTATGTTATGATGACTGTCAGCAGTGATGGAATGTAACTATTTACATTTACTCAAGTATTGCGCTTAGGTACAATTTGAGGTAATTGTGCTATTTTGTTTGAGTATCTTCATTTATGCTACTTCATCAAATATTCCACTCACAGTGTTGTACTTTGTACTCCACTACATTTATTTGACAACTATAGTTACTAGTTACTTTTCAGACAAACAAAACATGTGATCAGTAGATGAAATACGAAAAGTAAATGATTTAAAAACTTATTCCACCACTGTCAGAATATTTTTTGTCTTTCCCAGAAAGTGCCATCTACACGACTTCACTTCAAGCACACACATCACTCTGATCCTGCTGATCCAGCTCCAACTCCAACTCCTTCTCATCACACGTACCTGGCTTTTTTCTCGTGGGAGGATGGCTTCACACGCTTTCTCCTCGCTGGGCTTTGGGTAAGATAGAGCCTGAAACGGCTCAACTTAGTGCTTGGAAACTGCACGGTGGTGGACCTGAGCCTGCTCACCACTACCTCCTCTCTGCCTCCCATATCTGCAATGCTTAAGCTCCAGGAATTACAGTCCAGCACAAAACCTAGCTTTATCCAGTCCTGGTAGTTGGACACCATGTGAGTACGATGTAAGTCTCTCTGCTGCTCCAGCTTCTCTGTGTGGTGACAGGAAGTGATGTTGGCAGACTTAACAGAGGCTGTTTGGCTTGTTTGTGAGCTGAGTTGAGCTGGAATGCAGGAGGGAGTGACAACTCCCCGCACATGAACACATCATTCACACCATTCACACCTGTCCCCTCCCACGTCACTCTGAGGTGACACTCCCTGCTTGCATCAATTTCATCTCTGGTTCAAACAAGAATGTTCAACAAAACTAGTTAAAACCCCTTTGGCTGTAACATAATGATGACAGTACTTGTTCTAGTAAAGTAAAGGTCTAATGCATGTAAACGACGCCACACGAGTGAGAGTTGACTAACCTTATTGTCGACTCACAGGAACACCTCAGGCACTTCAATGGCCTTTCAGTGAAAGCTACACATCTCTACTTGAGCTAATTAATCAAGGATTCTTTGATGAAGACTAGGCGTGTTATCAGGTCTTTGCTTTGCCACTGTATGAGTTGAGAATTAAGTTAATCAAATGGATCAAAGGATGAAGACTTCTCCTTTCTCAAACTCTGTGGTTGAGTTTGCATTGCACACAGGTAATCCCAAGTACAGCTAATTTACCTGGTATGGTACAGCTTCTTATCACACAATTCATGTTGTCATGATTACCATCCTAGTTCAACCTCATACCAGAGGTCTGGTGGATGTGATTTACGTGTGTGAGCGCGAGGCAGAGTGAGAAAACCCAACAGCAAGAGAAAGTGTCAAGTTCCTCAAGTGCAACAGGTCTGTCAAGATTGCCTGTGAGCAGCACTGTAACCCCCCAACAACCCATGCACCAAATCACTGTCTATTCATCACTTTTTCATTCTCTCTTGTCATGCTGATCACACGGCCATCAGCTGAGGATGCAAGTTGAGGTGAAAAGTGAAAAGATCATTCCAGTGGTTTTTGACATTTGGGTCATTTTAGTCAAGCCTGCCATTTTCAAACATTTCACCTAAACACTGATGCACGTTTGTCAAAACTCTGCTAAAGCATGACTTTGTTTTGTCTTGATGAACAATTCTGGGAATGCGCTTCCATGAAAATTCAACTGAAACCCGCTGGAGCTTACAAGGAAGAGCCTAATCAGTTACTTATAGTTAACCTCTATAGTTTGTCATTTAACTCAGCTCTAAAAATGTATCTGAAAATAAAGTCTCAAACTCTTGTGCCACATTCACAACAACTCATATTGTAATTATTAAATCTAACTAAGTATGCCAGCAACTTTGCCATGGAGTACCCTCAGGGGACAGGTTATAGAGGAATGAGGAAACCAATGGAGGAGAAGAGTGGCAGGCATTGTCTTATTTTTAAACCTGCTAATAATACTCCTCACCTTCCAAGTGAGTTACAAAGCTCAGCCACAAACACATGCTCCTTTTGTAAATAGACCATTTAAAACAGAGTCTGAAAATGTCAGGGCCTGTTTCTTGTTGAATTGGCCTTAAATGAACTTAGAGAATCAACAGGAAACCATCCACTCTGAGAGGGGGAATGGACAAAATGTCACACTGCTGTCTTACATTTATACTCAGCACTGTGGGAAATAACACAAAGTAACCCCAACCAAAAACTCTGGTCAAGGAATACAGTAATCCAATTGAAAAAGCGACTCGTGTTGAAAGCAACATAGTCTTTAATCCTTGTGGCTGAATTCCATTGCAAGCTCCTTAGCTTAGAGAAAATGCAACAGTTCGCTCAAACAGCCTTGAGAAAGTGTTTCGTGTCAACCCGTCACAGCATGTAGGATCTGTCCTATGATATAAAGACAATCCCAACCACAGAGATCATTGAGTTTGAATCACAGTCTACAAAGACACACATAAGCTTCCAAGTCCCAACAACCCCTGAGTCCACAGCGGCAGTAGAGGCCTGATCCTACCTGGCCTTGGCCCGCGTGATGGCTCTGCCCGAGAGCAGCAGGGTCGACGAGCCACCTCTCCCCCACGGCATCCTGCTGTTGTTGTCCCCCCAGACTGCTGCAAGCTGTAGGAAACAGCAGCTGCCTGCCCCTGGCAAGCTGTTTCCTTGTAAATCTCAACACACAAACACATTCGAACAAGGACGGTCTCACTGTGCTGCTCAGCACGTCACTACATCGCATCCTGGTGCAGGAAAGGAGAGGTCTGCATTTTGGAGGGGGGCAAGGAGGGACAGGAGCTGAGTGGTTGAATACCTGACCAGGGCTGAGACACAGACTGAGGGAAGAGATTGTCTGAATGGCTGGTTGGGTGGACGGGGTTGGAGCTGGGAGCTGAATCAACCAGTGGGACAAAAAAAAGTTTAAAACATCCTTTCTATTAGTGGCAACATGCTCACGTATTCATTTACTGATTTACTCAAACAATGGAATTTGAGATGTTGTCTTTAACTTGACCTCTGCTCTTTTGTCTTTATGGTTTTTTACCAGTCACTTAAGGCCATAATCCAATTTACTGTCACTTATTTACAGCAGGGTTTAATATCAGTGAAAATCAGCAAGGTCTCACACAGAAACAGTGGCTTTTTGCATCAGGGGAGTTTTTGGACATAACCTGGTTTGACAGGGTTTAAGACCAAAATCTGACTTGCTTTTATAATCTGAACCCGCCACATGACACAGGTCAGTTGGGACAAAGCTGCAAACTTGGTCAAACTTAGTGTTTAGTCATCATGTTGTGCATAGATTGGAGCATAGCTATAAGATTACATTACATTACATTCATTTAGCTGACGCTTTTATCCAAAGTGACTTACAATTGCCATATATGTCAGAGGTTGCAACTGTGACTACAACAATTGTTTTAAAATTTAATTGCACTTGGGACTTTAGAGAATTTCAACTATTCATCTTTATAATATATTTGTTTTTTATTCTTTATTTCTCAATAAATGTCTTTATATACCTTAATTAAAACAAATTAAACTGCCTCTGTGCATGAAATGTGCTATACAAAGAAATTTTTCTTTGTCATTGTCTTGTCTTTTTTTTTTCAGGCATTGCTTGACATACAGTATACAGCAAATGTGTGAGGAAATAGTCTTCTGATTTTCCATTTGAAAAGGGCACTTTTACACCAAACTCCTGTATCCCTCTTAGTCAAATTCTGCGGCTCTGACTGTCCTTGCTGTATTTCTGGGTTGGTGTACAAAAAGGTTACTTGTTGCTAAACTGAGCTAAGACAGATGTTGGGTTTCTTACGGCATCGTATTTTGAATTACTAAATTTGTCTTAGTAGGAGAGAGCTTTGAGAGCTCAACAGTAAGGATTGGACTTTGTACCACAGCAGTGTTGGGTAAGTTTAAGATTATAAGAAATCTATACCATGTTTCTAGGAACATATGTGAGCGACTCAGTGGTATAAAGCTCAAAATGTGACCTTTGAGACTTTGTTCACAGCGAAAACTTTTTAAACCCACTGGGGCATTAAGAACATTGCTAACCTTACACAATGCCCTCTATACCCACTGAGGGAAATGTTTTAAATTATTTCATGTCAAAGATATTTGTGAATAGCATAAAAGTGTATTTCTTCTGGGTGATGGTGGCTTATTAAAGGTTGGCTAAGAAGGACCTCAAGTAGCTACAAACATTTCAGTATTATTATTTTCAGTTCAGAAACCCTTTTGGTGTGCCCCGGTCCACTTTGTATTATATTTAATACTGTACTGGCCCAGTGAAGCCTCCTTTACAACAATCAAGCCTCCTTTACAACAATTTACATTAGTCAAAAACAAACATGCACACTTAATTAGATTTTTAATAGATGTTCCCGCTAAAATGTGCAGTCAGTCACTGTTAATTAACATATCCATTAGGTGTGGCTGAAATCAAACCCACAGTCTATGCTCTATGCTGCTGGTGTCTCAGCTCTCTGGCAGTTTGCCCGCAGCCAAGTCTTCCACTCAATTTGTCTCTAACCAGATCAACACAGATTAGGGAAACCACAGAGATCCCTCGTAGGATTTTGCCTTCCTCGCCAACTTATTCCTCACTCTTCTTCTTCTTCTTCCTCTGAACTTCTTCAAAGAAGATGGTGCACTTCTACACCGCCATCATTGAGTCCATCCTCACCTTGTCCATCACCATCTGGTGCGCTGCTGCCACTGCCAGGGTCAAGGGCAGGCTGCAGCATATCATTCACTCTGCAGAGAAGGTGATTGGCTCACCACTTCAGGACCTGTACGCCTCCAGGACTCTAAAGTGAGTAGGAAAGGTTGTAGCTGACCCCTCCCACCCCGGACACAAACTGTTTGAGACTCTCCCCTCTGACAAGAGACTGCGGTCAATCAGGACCAAAACCTCTCACCACAAAAACAACTTCTACCCTTCTGCAGCTAGCCTCATTAACAAGGCCCGGGTCTGTCACTGACACTCCCCCCCTTTCAAATAATACAATTGTCTCTACACGTGTAAATATTATTTCATTTCATATCACGTACAAACCTGGCAATACTCTATTCTTTTATTATTCTTATATAATTTGCATTTTTTTATTCCATATTTATATATTTCTACATTTATTTATGTCAACTGTATGTTTGTCTACACGTAGCACCTTATCACCAAAGATAATTCCTTGTATGTGTAAAACACTACTTGGCAATAAAGCTCCTTCTGATTCTGATTCTCTTCTCCTCCATTGGTTTAGACTATGGAAAGGTCTCTGTGGTCCCCCATGTGTTCCGTCTTTTGTGTCTCGGTCACTCTCTTCACTCTCATCTTTATTTTCTTCCTGGTTAAGTCCAGTAAAACCACTATGTCTGTTGTCATGTAACTTCCTCTTACCAAAACCCTTCTTGCCCCAAACCTGTCTTTAAAATGTTTCTTTGCTGTCTCTTGAATCATCATCTCTGACTGTTGCTGCTGGTAAGTTAAGCCCTTTCTCGCCTTCTGTGACAATCCCTCTTAGCTCACAGATATGCCTAGAGGAAAAGGAGAGTGGAGAACGTGATGACATATCTCTGTGTGACCATGACCCCCAGATGGCATGTGACAGCCAGCTTAGCCTCATGCCCTGCTCATCCACCTCTTGGCAAACAGCACACAGAGCGTGTGTGGAGTACAGGAGGAGGGTGAAGGGAGGGGAGGGGGAGTCGAATACAGGAGAGAAAAATAACAAAAAGAGGGAAAAAAGAGAGGAAGATAAGACAGGAGAGGAGGTTATGGGAGAGGACAGAGGATGTGAGAAGAGAGGCGGAAATGTGTCTCTTGTAGGTCTTCATTTGTTGGCATTGCTATTAAATGTCTGATAAGAGAATCTGCTAAATGTTTAAAATGTGAATTAAGATTAAGGGGAAAGGATGGATATGTAGCCCAGGCCCACTTCCAGGTGGCTTGACTAAAAAAAGCACATGTTGACCACAGAGCCTGAACGATGCGCTCAGTAACTCATACCTGCAAACTCACACACACATATTTAAAAACTTGGAAGCATGCCATCAAACTGTAAACACGTGTGCAGACAACACGCGCACACAGAAACAGGGTCAACGTACTGCAATGCACTCATCAAATGCTGCAGTTCATTTGATGACAGCTGATGCAAGTTCGTTTTCAACCCAATGAGCAAAGCACTGAACCACACAGACCAGTGAAAATGTTACAGATAGTCACAAGTGCAAAATATTTTTTAAGGGATGAAAAAACAAGCCATGCACGTGTCGTTTTATACATACACATGGGCAGGACTGCGCTGTTCGAAATCCTGCATCGCACCCACAGTGATGCCGCTCATCATTATTTATGGCCGCAAAGTTTGGCACATTAATTCATCGGGGCAGTTTATGTGACCTTGTTCTGCAAGCACAGGTGGGAAGTGAGTTGGAGAAGGCTTCAATTATCCGGTCATATAAACATAATTATGAGTCATTCAAAAAATGTACCTGTCGAATGGGACTCATTAAATAAAATAACTTCACAGAGGCCCCATCCCATAACTGTTAAAAATGTTCTTATGTCACGTGCACAGATTCAGCTTCTATATTTCAGCCTTGTTTGAGAGACTTCGGTTGGTGTGAAAGATATACAGGCCTGGTGAGTTTAGAAAGATAATAACCACTGTTGATCTGATGCAACAGCTCATATTTGATGATGCGACACGTGACTGTGAATTCATTGCTGTTCCCCTACTACCCAGCACTCATGCAGCTCATTCACTGTCACGCTTTACGTGACATCTAATGATGTTTATTACTTACTGAGAATGAAAAGCAGGCAGTAAAGCAGGTTC
The DNA here is from genome assembly GCF_014851395.1 of Micropterus salmoides. NCBI lineage: Eukaryota > Metazoa > Chordata > Actinopteri > Centrarchiformes > Centrarchidae > Micropterus > Micropterus salmoides. The sequence goes on from NW_024043372.1 coordinate 15,934,359, forward strand.
ACCACAGTAGAGCTATAAAAGCACGTCTTATTTGAACACTGACACTTACATGAACATAACACCCACGATAAATGATTGAAACATGATCTGCGTGTAACCATTTGCATTAGCCATTTCACAAACTCTGTCGGTCCTTTCTCGACACTTGCGAGCTACATCAGGATCAGGGACATCATGGATGAACAAATATTTTATATTTTTATTATTTTTATTTATTTCCTTTATTGGTTATTTTCTCACATCTTTGTGTGAATCCAAATTCTGTCTTTTGGATTTCACATTGCGTCAACCAAAACAAACTAACGTGTGCTCTCGTAAAGCCACTCACCGCAGCTGCCTACTTGAGCTGTGCAGGGCTTAAGCTGCTAGCAATGAAAGCTGGAATACCTTCTTTTCTCTCGCCATATGGAGCAAAAGTGGATTATAAGAGCAGTAGTACTTTGCACTGACTCTACCACTACTTTGAAGCACACACCCTTTGCCCTAGCTCTTAAGGTATTATATCAGTAATTTAACAGACAATCTAAGTTACCTAAAACAAACAAATCATATTTGCCACGTGTTCTCGTCAATGTACACAGACATGACAGTGAGCTGAAAAAATCTGGGATTAAAATCCACAATGTGACAATAATTCCTAAAAGCCAGACAGTATCTGTATATGGATGTTAGTCTGCAGAAAACTAATCTGAAATTCACAGCACTAAACAGTATTACTCAAGCATAGCACATCAAAGTGTGCATTATCATTAAACAAAACAAAATTAAATAGATTACTATGGCAATATCTAATGTCAGCTAATTACAAACATTGGAAATGCTTCATTCCTTTAATTCACTGACATGTATTTAAAAGTTTCCCTGTGGAGGTAGCTAGAGATAGACCCATAAATATCCTTATTTAGAAATGTCAGCTTCAGCCCACATCAACATATAGGCAAAATAACAAGAAATTTCAGTGCAGAGAAATGCCAAAGATATGTTTCCATTACATGATTTCTTACATAGGTTTATTTGTCATCTGTAAAATGTCCTGCTCAGTACATTTCTTTTGTCACAAAACTTAAAAAAAAATAATTTAAGGTGTCCTTACCAAAATACTTGTTCATGTTGTGTAAACTCTTAACTGGACAATCAGTCATGCATAATATTACAAACAAACTGCAATGCAATACGGAAACAATTGCTTTCTACATTGATGTTCATGTTTAGCAGACTGCACTGACAGCTGCACATGCAGGCAGAAAAACACGCCCACGGCAACAGGTCCTGACACCCTAGAAACCAGAAACGCTTCCCGACTGGAGAAGAGAAATACAAAGCTAAACGGCAACATTTCACACAAAACAATATATAAGTCAATCATTTTGCCTCTTTTTCTAATAAACACAACCTCTTGTATAAGAAAACACAAGTGTTTTAATCAGATAATTCACGGTTTTAAACACATAAAAAAGGGTAGCTATAGATAACGGGAAACAAAGAGATCCAAAACGGAACCAGTTCACTCACCGGGGAAAACACCGTCCACACCCCCGGCGTGAGGCGACTCAGCTGTGCTTGAAGAGAGGATTTTTCCATGTAAGTAAGTAATGTGAGTGCAACAGTGATGCGTCTTGCTGTGAACAGTGACAACAAACAGATGGCAGGAGAGCGGAGCTGGCCCTACCTGCAGAGATGACATAAGAGAGACCGCTCTCCTCCGCTAAACGTCCACTTTATCCCTCTCACCTTGCGCCTGACGTCACCACGCAGGGTCTCCGCAGCGTAGTACCATTTCTGTTTCTACAACATGTTCTTCACAACCCATCAATGATTCTCTGTAGCCTAACTATTGTGTCTTATTGAATTACAGTATCTCTTCGGCTCGGTCTCTAAGCTTCTATCAAACAAAAAACATATCAAAACCTCTGTAATAATTGGCAAATTACTCAATTTGTCTCTCATGTTGGATATCATACGTTTGTAATGCTCTGAATATATAAAGTAACCTATTACATTAATCATGCAATATTTATTCCAGCACTCTGCACTTTGGACCTGTGCACTATTATATTCATGTTTACAATTTACAGAAACAGTTTGACTTGTATATAGACATTGTATGTTGTTTTTCATTGTTGCTTTTTATATACTGTATACTTATTGCACTTACTTGTATTTACCCATCTTTGTTTAGTTTAAAATAGAACAATGCAGAGCCATTGATAGGCATAGTTGGAGAGCAGCCTAACCTAGCTTTGCAGTAGTCTCTGGGGAATGAGGTAAACCACAAAGAAGGAATACAGGATCACACTATTACATGACCTTAAAACAAGAAGGTTGTGTAAATGAATGCAAACCAGACTCTTAGTAGGTATTTCCATTTTAAGGCCCCTGGACAAAGACACAAATGTCACCAATTTAAAATATGATTAGCACTTAAATCTGAGTAAATAACAACACAATGTGACTAAATTCTTGCCCCAAGGTAAATTTACTGGAAGGCCACAAGATGCAGTTAAAACTCACAAACATTTCCAGTAAGCACACCTTGTGATAACATTTTTTTTTGTCAGACTGCTATTTCCAATGTCAATTATGAACTTTTAACCTCACAATCAATAATGTACCAACTATTTAAAATGGCACATGCCCATGCTATGCCCACACAGTAACTGTAAAAATGCAACATTATTGATTATTTCATAGCAGCTATGGCTTTTTTTCACAATTGTTAGCATGCTAATACTCTCAACTAAGACGTGTTATCCACAATCAGCCACCTCTTTACTGGGTACCAGAGCTGTTCATACTGCTAGATTTTCATATTGTATATATTGTACACCAAATCCACCAACCTCAAGTACGTAACAGCTGCACATAATATTTATTTATTCCAGCATCCTTTGCACTATTCTCCATCGCACTGTGTACATGTATGCATGTATGTGTATGTGTACCTCTATATGTCATCCACCTCCGAAACATAACAATAATAACAACAACAGCAACAACAGCAACAACAATGATAATAATATTATTATTATTATTATTATTATTATGCACTCTGCTCATTGCACTAATTGTCAATTTGTCTATATTGTTTTTGTTTTTATTTATAGTGTGTATATATGTGTTCTCTATACTGTAGCCTGTGTCTGATTATATTATTGTATTATTGTATGAGTAAGCACATCGTACAATCCTGAATCAGACTCCTCGTATGTGTACATATACCTGGCAAGTAAAGCTGATTCTGATTCTGATTCTTTTAGCATTTAACTCAAAGCACGTCTGTGCCTAAAAGTACAGCCTCACAGCATGATTGTGTCTTGTTTTATTATGGTTGGTGTGCGGATGAAATGTTCATATTAGTTACGGCTGGGGCTTTGACTGAATGTAATACACTTCAAACACCTGATGGAAATTTAATCTACACTGTAATATTCCCAATAATCAGTGTGTGTATGCATTACACACACAATCAGCCTATCATGTTCACTTCTGCCTTCTCACGGCTCTAATATCACTTTTAGTAACAGATCACTCACACTGTCGACACAGTAAAGCAGCAGAGTTAATTATTTGTAGATCCCATTCCTCACATACTGTAAAAGCAGCCCAACTCAATCACTCCACCCCTGCACTGTGTCTAGTTGCTGCTTTTAGGTGGAAAGATCATTCCTCCTGGACAGATAAATTATCACTGGCATCCTGTTTTTGTTTTCATTTTGCTCTTTGTGTGAATGTGTGTGTATATGTTTGTGTAAGTGTGTGTGTAGGAGGAAGGGGGGAGGGGGGGGGGGCACAGACAGAGAGAAAGAGACAGAAACAGAAACAGAGAGATGCAGCGATAGAAATCACAGAGGGCCTGTAAAGCAGCCCTCTCTCTTCCTGTCATTGTTTCATTTCAGGGACTCACATGAAGCTCAGCTACGCCTCCTGGTCATCAGCTTGCTCCCCCTCCTACGGCTGCTCTGTGTTTCCATGGAGACAGCGAATATGCCTGCAGATGATCCCCTGCTGAAAGGCATTCACGGAGACAATAATACAGCACAAACTGAAATTCTGACTGTTAAAGGATCAGTGTTTAATATTTAGTAGGATCTATTGACAGAAATGCAATATAATATCCATAACTATGTTTTCAGTGGTGTATAAAGACCTTACATAATGAACCGTTGTGTTTTTATTACCTTAGAATGAGTAATTTTTATCTACATATACCCATGTTGCGCTGCCATGTTTCTACAGTAGCCCATACAGACAAACGGCTCTACAAAGCGCCTTTCTTCACTACGTTGAATACGTATGAAGAAGAATAAGTAACATTAGAAGTAGTAGTAGTAGTCGAGTGGTTCATTAGAAGCAAGAAGAGAAGAGAAATTTGGACAAGCGGAGGACCACACTTGTTATTTAACGATTGATGTCAGCTTCTGATGGTGTCAGAATCTATTTTGTCTTCTTAAATCTTTATTGCTAAAAGAGAAAGTGTTGATTCATGCAAAATCACATATTGCAGATACATATTTTGCAAACATGTTAATTGTAATATGGTCATAATTGTTAGTTTCCTGTCCATGTAGAGTGAACAAGATGAGTCTGCATGTTGTTTATATGCTCTGATAATGCTAATCCAACGCATCTCTGTTGTAGAAGAACGACTTCACAACTCGGGAAATGGGACAATCCCAGGAGCATGTGAATGCATCGTGAGCCGCTGGTTGCAATTTGCAACCTTCACCACTAGATGCCACTAAAACTTACACACTGAACCTTTAGAAGGGCAACATGGAAACAATATGTGTGTTGTCAATATAGATTTTGTTACTCTGAGTGACTTTGTTTCAGACGTAAATATCTCAACAATGTTTCAACTGATGGATTGCCATGAAATTTTGTGCAGATAGTGATGGTCCCCAGAAGATGAATCTTGACTTTGGTGATCCCTTGACTTTTCATCTAGTGCCACCAGCCGGTCAAAGTTTTTACTTATCCAGTGACATATCTCACCATCTACTTGATGGATTGGAAAAACTGTTTGTCCAGACATTCATTTTTCTCAGAAGATAAATCTTGAAGACTTGAAGTGTTGCCCTCACTTTTCTTCTAGTGCCACCATGAGGTTCACTTTTGTGGTTTTGAATGAAATATCTCAACCATTGGATGGATTGCCATGAAAATTAGTTCAGACATTCATCTTCCCCTTGGGATGAATTGAAAAAACTTTGTTTCACCTAGCGCAATCATCAGGTGAATTTTATTTATTTATTTTACCTTTATTTTACCGGGAAGTCCCTATTAAGATCAAAAATCTCTTTTAGAAGAGAGACCTGGCAGCAGGTAGGTACAAGTTAATAGCCATACATTAATACAACATGTTAAAATGCAAAACAACAAAATTCACAAGAAAACAAGAAAAACTAAAAGTACATATATTCAAACACAATGGCCTCTCAACAAAAACAACCACAAGCCTCCTTCACCACATTTTTCATGACCCTCTTAAATTTATCAATTGATATACATGCCTCTAATTTGAGATTTAATTTGTCCAATACATGAGTTTATGACCGAATACCTGCAAAACTGACCTTCCCATCAGCCTCAACTGTGCTTTCTGTTGATGCTGTGCTGATTTCCATCATGGTAACATGAGAAATTGAGATGTGAACATTGATTGTAAACAATGAACCTGCTAAATATCAGCATGTTAGAATTGTCATTTTGAGAATGTTAACATACTTATGTTAGCATTTCGCTCAAAGCAAAGGTTCACAGAGCCTCATGGCTGTAAAAATACTAGGGTATTTCAGCCGTAGACATAGTACTATAATTGTCTGAACTCAACATACAGCATCCTTCAATTTATGTAGAAACCTTATAATTACCAAATATGGAGATACACGGTTTTCAGTGGACAGCGACTATATGTGAGTTAGGGGAAAGTGCTAAACATGTGGGCCTGAACAGAATGACAGTACAGTGTGTGAGCTTGTTTGCATGTCAGAACTCCAACTCATTTATATGCGTATGCATATGTGTGTTTGAACATCTTTGGCACACATACCTGCACATAGGAGTGACTGTGAGCATGCACGCAGGACCTCATAACAAGCTTGACAAATGTCTGACTGAAACTCTATCTGCAGCGAGGAACCCTATCTGGGCTAATGATCAGGTTAGCTTCCTTTACATGGCCAGATTTCCTTCACTGAGCCATTTTACACAGGTGAGCGCTTGCTGTTAAGTTTAGGTCAGAGACAAACATAGAAACAATAGCTAAAAAATTGATGCTCAGGCTGTTGGTTTTTTTTTTACATTGGCTTATATAGTGACACGTGTGCATTAAGCTGGATTGCTAAATGCCCTAACACCCTCAGCTGCTTTACTGTAGTAGTCCTGGGAAAAGGGCCAGACACCTGCTGTCCTACTCACTCTGGCTCATGTCACAACAACACATGAAACCTGCCCTGTTCATGTGGTGTAGTGGATTCTGCTGTGGATGATAGCTTGTGTTTGTTTCAGTGAAAAGACAGTTGTCTGCATTTCATTTTATACAGTATATAATTATTATAATGAGCTTGTGACACACACATAATGTATCACACATTAATATTGCATATAATTAAGTAGCAAGAAGGCAAACTGTGTCTTTTCTGAAAAAACGATTCTGGTTATTTAGATAAGTGTGACAGAAAATGTGGCCAAGTGGCAAAAATGGCAAGGCTCCTACTTAAAACATGAAGAAGTCTCTTCACACAGTAAAACCAGACAATTTATTGTCCAACAATATTCAACACTGCCTATTTGTACTGACAGTACAGGTTAATGTTCACATGTGTCATTCTGTTACATCTTTCCACAGCTCTTGTTTGCTTACAATTTTGGCAGTTTTCTGCTATTAGTTTACAAATAAGAGTTTTAACATTAGTGGGGTGATTACATAAATTCACAGACAATGGGCACTATTTAAACAAGACTAAAACCGCTTGCTATATTTAACCACTAACTCCTTTCATTCCTTCCAATATCCTACTTTGGGATTAAACCTGGTTTGAACTGGCCAGCAAAGTATTCTTGGTGGGATGTGAGTTCCGCAACACAAGTTGTGATGACTTTTGATGGGGGAATTAGATGATATGACAGGGGGGAAGGAAAATGGATAAAAGACAGGGAAAAGAAATTGAACCAATGTATGTAAATAAAAATGACATACATTTTAAAACCATTTCAGAATGAACTTCATGCTCAAGCTCATTTCTTGTCAAATATTCTGGCATCATATCAAAATGATAAAATATTCATGAATCCTGTACAGTTTTGTTGTAGAATATGCAAACTGCGATAGTCCACCAGCCTGTGGCCACTCTTTTCTCTACACACTCATGGATTTCCATACCACACTGGTGTTTTTGCGTATTTTAGTTCATTTAATTTGAATGCAAATCATATTATACTATTAATAACTGCTCATATTGACTAATGCAGGACAAATTACTAAAGCATGAGATAGGTAGGTAGGTAGGTACATTTATTTGTCACAGTATAACAGGTTATATAGTGAAATTGGGTGAATTGGTATGCATTAATACAGAAGCAATTATAAAAATGTTAAACAGAAATAAACTATAATCAGTGGAGCAGTGCTGAGGATGAATTTGAGCTTAGAAGTCTGATAGCTTGGGGGGAAAAGCTGCTCTGTCATCTGGTGGTGCGGCAGCTGAAACTTCTGTATCTCTTCCCAGAAGGCAGCAGGGTGAACAGGCTGTGACTGGGATGGGTACTGTCTTTTAGTATAGATGAAGACCATGTGTTTTAAAATGTAGTTGTCTATGGCAATTTGCGTGTTACAACCCTAAAACCCCCTAAAATAGCAATACTGCTAATGCTATTAGAACAGCGCATATAAATCAATAAGGGGCATTAATACGTGAAATTGGCTACTCTACTTGGGTTCACCTCATCAGGAGGCTCACTGATGTTTTGCATGTTCAGTTTATATTCAACATTCAGGGAATACTGTGAATTAAGTCAGCGAAGTCGAAAGCAGTGCTGCGGCTCCACCTTCTTCTTTCTTATTCAGCAGTCTATAATAACTGATGCTCAGTTGCTGAGGTAAGTAGAAAAAGAGAGGGGCATCAGTGCCACTTTGTTGTTCAAGTGTAGAAGGACTGTAGCATAACCTACAGTCTGTGAGTATAACACCATACCAACGCCCCTTTGTGTCATAATGTGGATACTACAAAAGAGTCAGCACAAACACTTTGTGGTCCTTCAGACAATTTAAAACATTTCCTGGTAGGCATAGAGACACACAGACAGTGACGGTAAGTGCAAGTCATTACATACTACGTGTCTCAGATATTGGCAACATAAATATTTTACTCCCCTTTTTATTTTCCAGCATTGTTGTCATTCTTTCAAATATTTTGATATGTAATTTCCTAGTGAGGCCACCAGAGGGAGCTCTTATCTTTCGGGACCCAACGCTGCAGAGGGTACTTGAGAAAATGAGAGTTAATGGCCACAGAATGGCATCCTTTTGTTATTACTGTTTACTAACAGGGGGACCATTCCCTGGAGGTTTTTGTAAAACTGTGTTCCTGCATTAACTCTCACTATTTAATCTAAACAACTTTTCAGTACATTTATTTCAAATAGAGTGGTTTATCTTGATCTGTTCCAGAGAGATTTAGCTGTTCAAGTTGATTTTCAGCATTTACTTTCTCCAAGTGCAGCTGTTTACACTCTTGAGTCTCAGGCAGTGATTAAAAACATCAGATTCATTTGTAAACAGGTTTGGGATTTTTTTATTTTACTATAGGCACTTGATTGCAAACAGATTTGTTGTGTAGTGTAGCTTTGACTTGCAGGAATATGTAGAGGGAATGAAGAGTGTTTTTTGGGGTTGTCTGGGAGTATCTGTCTAGCTTCAGCAAATTAAAGAGCTGGTTGGTAAGGGTGGAGATTACACAGGGTTTTTGTCTTTCTTCACTACATATCCTTACATTTTAGCAGAAGCATATGATGAACTGAGGTCAAGTATCACATTTCACTGCTCTATCAGAGTTAAAAGAAAGTTTTCAAAGCTTCACAAAAACTGCACTGTCAGTGCCTGTACTCCATCTTAAACCTCAGTGGAACTCCCACCGCAGCTTTGCTGCAGAGTCAGACCACGGCATGCCTCCAGCAGAAAGTACATTACCCCTCTGCTGTTATTATGGTTGGTGTTTTAAGATTTGGAAAGCTGCTGTGTCATTTTTGCGCACACTAAAATAGCAACAGCAACTTTTGTGCAGTAACTGCTGGTCGTTGGTCATCATGAGCTAAACATAGATCTACAGTACTGCACACAGATTAGGCAGAGGTGGAAAAAATGCTGTAAAGTAAGAATGCATTCATAAACAGACATGTTTATAGATCATATTTATCAATTATCAACAAAATCACAATTTTTGAAAGCATTCTTTACAGCATTCTTTACAGCATTTTTTTTCACACCTGCCAGTAATGTCTATTTCTGGCACAATACGCATTCGACAGCGATACAATGCCAAGAAGAGAGAGAGGCTAGAGGAGAAATTCTTTTTTTCGTTTCTTTTTTTCGTTTCTCGTTTTTTTTCTTCTTTTTTTTTTTCCAACTGAAAGAGATGAAAGAGAATTACTATATGTTGCCAAAGAGGAGTCACAGTATAATCTGGTCTACTGACAAATCCTCCAAAAGAACGCTCAGACCTTCAGGTTCTTTCTTCAGAGCTGCATTATTGTTCCTTTCAGCGTGACGTGTGCGTGGTAATCATTGGCTGCGTTGACAGGATGGAGAGAACCTCGATACTCTGTTTTAGTGTCAGAATCTGACTGATGCAGATTGAATGTCCTGCCTGCAGCCACTGATGAAAAGAAACTATATTTACTCAAGTACTGTACTTAAGTACAGTTTTGAAGTACTTGACTTTTATGCTACTTTATACTTCTAATCCACTACATTTGAGAGCGAAATACCATATTTTCTGCCTCACTACATTTATATTACAGCTGTAGTACTAGTTACTTTTATTTTACATGAAAATACATTGTTAAAGATTAAACCAGTGTTTCCCAAACCTTTTTGGGTTGTGACATCTTGTAAAATAACAGTGACCAGTTGCGGCCCCTTGTCACGATTCAGATGTCTATGGAACATTTTCCCTCTAAACTTCTCAGACAGTTTCATTTAAATAAGTGTTTAAACTCCAAGGAGGTACATTATCCAATACTTTGCAACTTTGTTTTGTCGTTTTTCATCCTATTAATCATCTCACAACCCCCCAAATTTACCTTTTGACACTTACATCAGGATCCACTAGATGACCTAAAAGCCTACTTAATTATACAATACAATGTGAACAATTTAAAAATTCTATAATAACTCATTTGTCAAAGCACATCTTCATCTGTGGGATTTTGAATGACAGTTTGTTGTATTGCTCCTATTACATAAGTAAAGAAACAGAGTGTATCTTTCACCACTGCCGACAGCACAGACATTTCAAAGAAAAAGAATATTTACTTTCTGGAGCACCGACAAGATTCACAGGAAACTTTCATGATACGTTTGTGGATGACAACAAATCAAATCATTTGTGTTTAAATTACAATATAAGAAAAGGGGTCACGGGTTTGGGTTGGTTAGATGTGTTTTGTGTTTGTTTCTGTGTTCATTCCCTGCCCTTGTGTTTGCTCTTCTCTGTAGTATGTGTTACTTTGGTCATTTGTTTTTTAGTCAGGTTTACTTTTGAGTTCATTAGTGTTATCTAGTCTTGTTTTTACTGTCTTTATGTTCTGTATGTTTTTTGTCAGCTAGTTACTTTTGATGTCTGTGTTATGTTTCATTTTGTGACATAGTTCCTTGTGTGTTTCAGTTAGTTTCTGTTTTAGTTTGTAATTAGTCTGCCCTAGTGTCTCTTGTCTTGTTTTACTTCCTGCCTGTCCTTGATTGTCTTTCAGGTTTCACCTGTGTCTAATTAGTTTCTCACTCACCTGTGTATTTAAGTGGTTGTCTGTCTGTCACTTGGTGTCAGCTCGTTTTGGATGTTTCCCGTGTTTCCAGTGTATGTTGTTACTTTGTCTCTACAGGAATCTCTATGGGAATCTGTGTTTTGAGTTTAAATCTCTAGTTTAGTCACCTGTTTAGTTTCACGTTTCTCGTTTTCTTGTGGATTATTTTCTCGTTTAGATTTTTGGACTTTGTTTTCACCTGCGTTGTAAGTTTTCACCTTAGTTGCAATAAACCTCACCAACTCTCCAGTTTTCGTCTCAGTGTCTGCATTTGGGTCCTTACCTCTGTTTCCAGCGTTCCGCCCCAGAGGCAGAACGTAACAAAAACAAATTGTCCAAAACCAAAGTCAGCTCTCTTTTATGTGCATGTATGGCTTTGTTCCAGCAGCTAAATTCATGATTCCTGCCTTCAACTGAGACATCAGCAATATGCAAATAACCTAGAGTAAGTGCTCCCAGGAAACACACTTATTTGTGGATTCTCTTTCCTTGGGTCATAATAATGATGCCACCTTTTCAGTTCTCAGAAGAACCACTTGCACAGCAGAAGGTCTGGATTTTTGAGATAGCAAAAAGTGTGATTAGTGCATGTTCAGGTTTTTAGGTCAGTGGCTGATGTAATTTTTTTCTCTGGGAGTGTTTGTAGAAAAATGTGAGAGTAGTCTGGATAAAGTGGATGTGGAGATTTATTTTCATACATTTCACAGCATTCTGCAAAGCTAATTTGAAAGGTAATAAAAATACATTTTCTATCACCGGGCATAGTCCTAATAGCGTGTCATATTAATGGACTACTCACCATCAGGCAGAGATTCCTACACTAACTTACTGATGTATATAAATTTAAGGAAGTGATTCCATCAGCACGTAATTCAATACCATTTACAAATATAATAGAGGACTCCTACTAACCTGAGTCCCTTCCAAATTGATCATCAAGTAGTTGCCAAACAGTTGTGACCTTCCACCTAACAATAGTTTATTTGAGGATTTTCAGTCAGGATTTAGTTTATCATAGCACAGAGACAGCACTGGTGAAAATTACAAACAATCTTCTATTTTTTCTGTCAAAGGACTTGTCTCTGTACTTGTCTAGTTAGATAGATTTTAATGCTGCATTTAATACCATTAACCAGAGATCCTTTTACAGAGACTGGAACAGTTAATAGGCATTAAATGAACCACACTTAGCTGGTTGAAGTTTCACAAGGTTCTGTGCATGGACCAATCCTGTTTACATTGTATTTGCTTCCTTTAGGCAATATTATCAGGAAACACTTATAGCATGCGTAAAACCTGGATGATCTGCAATATTCTGATAAACTCAAACAAAACTGAATGATTATAATAGCGCCTTTTTTCACCTACGTAATATTGCAAATTGTTACTTCAAGTTGTTACTTCAAGGCTGGATAATTGCAATTTCTTATAATCAGGCTGTCCGAATATGTCCCCTTAAGAATCTCCATCTGATTCAGTGTACTGAAAAAAACTAGGAATAGGGATACTGTATTAACTTCTCTGGACTGGCTCCATGTAAAAACCAGAATAGAATTTAAAATCCTTCTGCTCACCTACAAAGCCCTTAATGGTCAGTCACCATCCATCCATCCATTGTCAACCACTTATCCTGCGTACAGGGTCGCGGGTGGTCAGTCACCATCTTATTTTAATTCTGTGGAGTCTGAATCTGTGGTTGCGGGCTTCCTGCTGCCCCTATGTTCCTGCTCAACACCCACTGCTACAATTATTATCATTATTATTACTTTTTATTGGTATTTCTATTATTACCACTGCCTTTACTATTTACATCTTGTCAATGTAAGATGGAATCTGTAGAACTTGCTTTGGGCTACTGTGTGTTCTGCTCTTTCTTTTTCAGCAGTTGTTTTAAAACTTAATCCATTTAAAAAAAAAAATTGTCATGTGTTTTTTTTTAACAACAAAGCTCCTTATGGTCTCTTCATCTTCCATTCTGCTTCCACCATGGTGCCATTTGTTCATATGTTATCATTTCACAAGTTATGTCTCATTAATCTGTCAAGAGGATGTTCTGCTCTTGCCAGGCCATAGTTGGAAATGGAAATTTTGTTCATAAAAAAATGCTCTGTCTCTCTCTCTTCCCCCTCTCCCCCTCTCTCTCAACCCACCCTGAGTCTAGGTTCTGCTCAAGGTTTCTACCTGTTAAAAGGGAGGTTTTCCTTTACACTGTCACCAAGTGCTTGCTCATGGTGGAAATAATAATATTACATGAGTACGGTCTAGACCTTCTCTATATGTGCAGTGAGATAACTTCTGATATGAATTGGCGCTATATAAATAAAATTTAATTTAATTCAAATCAATTCAATTCAATCATGGTGCAACACACACCACACAAGTGTGATATGAAAACACGTTTACACTGAGAATGGGCTTTTCAGTGAAGTAGAAGACATCTTGTGTCCAGAAACATTTGAAATGAACAATATTTGTATATTTATAGATGTATTACATTTATCAGAGTGGGCGGAGTAGATGTAATTAAATTATTTTTAACTCTTGAGTAAATGTACTTACATTCCACCACTGTTCTTCTGTATGTAAAATAAGCATTCATTCATGTATTTTCAAATGTCAAACAGAAAACACATTGTAAAGTATTGGATTCTAAAAGCACACAACTGGTGAATAATAACATCCACTCCAATATTCAAGTGCCTTCAGTGTAAAGCCCATTATGGTATTGACAGCAGTGTCTGTCCTCTTAGTGCTATTAACCACAGTATACCCTAGAAAAGAGCAACACATTAATACTTAAATTACATTGTGATAAATACCAGTCTGATTGATATACAATTGACTGCAAACAAGTGGCTGATAATAAGAGCATACTCCATCCTCGTTGATGTGCTAATATCTTAATGGGGGGACTCATTGCTCAGGGCAACTACTTGGAATGGATCCAGTCTTCACCACAGAGAGAAGAGCGATTCAAAGATAAAGGAGAGGGTGGATCGATGCGCGGCAGAAAGACATGCTTTGTATTGTGGAGCCGATTTATAACTCAGTTTTTAATCGCATCACACAAAGACATTTTGTCTTTCCTGAAATGCTTCTTCAGGAGGAGGGCTGCAGCAGGATCCGATATTTTCTGTCTGCATTTGTCGTTAGTTACCAACAGTGTGTCTTTTTGTCTGCCTACTTATTCAAACTAGAACAACTGATGATGGAAAGCCTCGGACTTGAAAATGACCAGATTAATATTTTTTGTTTTTCCCTGTTTCTAGACTTCATGCTATGATAAGCTAACTGGCTGCTGACTGGCATGCAGACTTCTTATATAATTCAAGGCAAGAATGCGTATTTCTACCACTCTCTTGGCTGCAGACTAAACTTGAGCGCCTCATTGTTAACTGTTACTTGTGGGCTTTGTTTAGTCGAGCCACTCCCTACAAAACAACCACCCCTTTCTGCTCCTTGGGAGAAGTGGGGCAAGCGCAAATCCATGAAATATGTAAAGGGTAAAGTCTGAAGCCTGCCCGTCTTTCCCAGCTGCCATGGGACCAGGAAGATTAGGGTTAAGAGGAGAAAAGGGGAGTGTGTGAACAAATACTTTACTCCATCAACCATTACTGCTGACCCAGATTCTCAGATGTGTTTAAAAACTTGCCCCTGATTTTATCCATGTGTCTTTGTGAATATGTGCATAATTTGCATGTTTGACAAGTTTGGATATCAATATATTTTAGTACATACTGCACATCTTGAGACACAAATGCAGTAATAAAATGTTACAATCATTATGTTTCCCATGAGGCCCATTTATCATGAGTATTGCACGCTGACTTCCTTACCTGTCATGTTTCAAAAGCTTGGTGACGTCTTCATGTCGAGATCATTTTGCTCTGATCTAAAGTACCTTGAACATACACTTTGAAGCTCTCAATGATCAACACGACTGGGAAAGTAAAGTCAGTATGGTCTGTATGGTCAATAATAGTAATTGAATCATTGAATGATGAATAATTGAAAGTAGAAAAGAAAAGTGAGGCAGCACCTCTACCACCTCAGACAGCTTTAAAAGCTTGAAAAGAGTCCCTCTGGGGCTCCTTGAGATCTTCTACTTTGGTGCTGGGAATGTTCATGAACTGCTCTGCTGGCATTATACTAGTAGCATATAAATGTAATTTCTAGGGGTAGTGTCCTCTGTGAATTCTTTTTCATGCAACATATACAAAATCTTATTCTATTAAAAATCTTTCCTTTATATTTCACATTTTTAAAACTTATTTCAGGAATTTTCTACAAAAAACAACCACTATCTTGTACCGAGAATCAGATCTCTGCACTTGAAGACACTGATTCACTTCATGTGATTGCTCAATGTATGACCACAGAAAGACAGGAGACATGGGAGTCGAGATATGAAGATTAAAAAAAAAATAGAAAGGAAAGGAGATGCGAGTTGGCAGAGACAAAAGATACAGAAAGAAAAAAGAGAAAATCCCAAAGAGTGGGAGGGAAATTTCAGAGACTCGGAGAGATGCTCTCTTGCCAAGTCTACTGTCTCCTGTCTCACCACAGACAAAGTGCAGACAGATTTTATTTTCAGCCTCACTGTATTGTTGACACCTCATGAGCATTAAGACAAGTCAAAATACTGCAATATAATACATTAAATGGAATGTCTGTAGAAAACATATTGTTTTATCAGGAGAAGTGTAGCTGCAAAATATGAGTTGGAGTTTATTGAATGCTGAACTGGCTCATGCAAAAAAAAGTCTGGGGTAGTCTTATAATGTCTCATAATCAGGGCCATAGTAGTGGGGGGTAAAGTGGTACTGATTACCCAAGGTCGCTAGGATTCCTCTCTAAAATGGCTAATCTAGCCGAGTGACTGCTGATGCTGGAGCATCAACGTGCCTTGTGACAGTCATGTCTTTCCCCAAGAAAAGGAAATCGGAGTATCAAAAAAGAAAAGAAAGAAGAATAGAAAGAGAGCAAAATGAAGGAAAACATCTGCTAACTAATTTCAACAAAAGAGAGGTGACCAAATCACAACTAACATAGATGAAGAATGGTTTAAGCTAATATCAGTACAGTAGTTGTTTAGATTGAAGGCAGTCAGAGAGGAATGTAGCTTGATGCATATTTGCATTCTAGGCTAGAACATAAATTATCATCAGCATCATAGCTAGCTGTCAAATGACATTATATATGTCGAAATTACCTAGCAAAGCTTAACACATGGCCCCGCCAGTTTCAGAAACAGCTACAGAGAGGCGAGCAGCAGTAGGTCCCTCATGATCTCCTACAGTTACTGAGGATGTGAGACAAGGTGAGCTCATATAGTGGCAACTAAAAGTTTTTCAACCGCTAGGGTCTGCGTGACGAAAAAAATCATCATCTTAGGGTGTTGTGTAGGATCTTTGTGCACACATCCATGTGCCTCCCGTTTCTGTGACCCACCAATCAACTGGAGACGTGAGGAACAAGTCCGCCAAACTGACTCCAGAAAGTTGTATAAACAGAAATAGGCCGTGTCCGTGGTGTCAACAGCAGTGTGTGTACACGTCAGCTTTGATCTATATTCAGGAAAAGGCTTTGCAGGGCGCTCACTCTGCAAAATCCTAAACCGTCTGGGCATCACAGGGGTAGCAAAGAAGAGGGCCATACAATCCGCAAGGGAAGCCGCTGAGAGAGCCACAAGGTGGCTTTGGATAAAGAGGACTGATCTGTGGATGGTTGTTGCTGGGACGCAAGTTGGGGCCTGATCAACCCCGGCTGGGTCGCCAGGATGAGGGTGTCTGATTTTGAAAGACCCGAAAGACCCGAGGACTCCTGGTTACATCACTGATGATGCGTCCCAGTGAATCCAGAAGATGTATCTTGCACAAGACTATAGCAACATACAGACAGAACATAAGGAGCAACCATTTTTCATGTCTTCAGTGGAGCTGATGTTTCAGCGGACTTCTAATTCACCTGCATCTGTTTCCATCGCACTTTGTCACATTTTACTTTTATCAGTACACCAACTTTCTCACCTGTGCTAAGGATAAAACGGTTGTTACAACATTTAGAGGTAATAAAATAAAACTTTGCTGGTGCTGTGGTGGGTGATGGTGGTGGCCACTGGCGGTCTGGGGGGCCCCAGTTTGTGCAGCCCTGCCATACACAGTGTCCCTCAGTCTCCTCCTCCCTCTCAGCCCCGCCCTCAAGGAGTGGAGCTGTAGAGCAGAGAGAGAGAGAGAGAGAGGGACTCTGCAGACACCCTCGCTCTCAGTAAGCTTTTCTCAGCAGCCCTAGTGTCTTTACTAACGGGACAAGTTTAAACCATCAGGATATCACCGCCGGTTCTCAGCTTTTCTCTCGCCTCCATGTGAACACCACGAACCCCAGGCTCAGGTGAGTGCAGAAATTTTGGGAAATGTTGCCAGGTTGTTGGGTTCAGCCGCTTGTAACTAAACGAGGGGGAAGAAGGGAATCTTTTCCTCAGTGGAGGAAAAAGCGGCAGGAGGAGGAGAGGCATGTCCGACTCCTGTTCCTCTTGGAGCAGTTATAGCTAGCTCACTTTACCGCCTTTCGAGGGTCATGAACGCATTAATAACCTGTAATTAAACCGGTGAAACCCGCCGTTTCCGCTGCTGGCGACGCGGTTTGAGATTAGCAGAGCGGCTTCAACATCCTCCCCGAGATGTTGCCATTACACCGTTGCAATGTTGCACATGGCTTTTTTCCAACAACCGCGACTGCGTTTTTGCCGTAGCTACTTTGGCCACTTGGACGCAGTTTGAAAGCTGCAGATATTTACTTTGTTGTTACTTTATAAGTCATTCTACAGAAGTGAGGAGAGCTCAGCAAGCCTGGGCGAAGGTTTGGTCAACGCAGGTAGAAGTGGCTTCTCAACTTTTGAATGGAAAATGCATCACATATACTTTATTTATGTACAGCGTGTTTGACAGTTTTTAGTAAAGTAGAAAACAAATGTTTTACATGGATCTTCAAGTGAGTCAAGGCTGCTGACGTTTATTTTCATTCTTGATTCATCTGTTGATTAAATATTTGATTAACCTGTAAAAATGGGGAACATTTACTTTTTTTGTCCAACCAACAGTCTAAGACTCAAACATTTTCAATTTACAATTGTATAAAAAAGAAAAGCAGCAAAAGGCTAGAACCAGCATATGTTTGACATCTCCGATTGATAAACTGTCTGTCAAACAAATTGAAGAACAGTCCAAAGATATTTAATTTACAATGATATAAAAACATCACACAATCCTCACATTTGAGAAGCAGGAACCTGCAATGTGCTTGAGGGACTGCAACTAACAAGACTAATCGTTTTGTCTGTAAAATGACAAAAATATAATGTCAGGGAGAATATTCAAATGTTATTCAGTTTGCAGAATTATAAAACAGATAAAAAGCAGCACATCCTCACATTTGAGAAGCTTAAATGAGTGAATATTTGGCAAACACCTAATTCATTATCAAAATTGTTGTCATTTTTTTTTAGTTTGACTTATAGTTCCTGTTTTGCTGTGGATTTTAGTTATACTTTTATCTTATCACTCTGCAAAAAGACCGCAACAGTGATTATGAAGACGTCACATTAGCACTACAACACAGACTGGGCCGCATTAAACATATATGAGATCCTTGGTACTACGATGACATCAGTGATGTACCACTTACAGGCTCTCACTGTCACTGCCTCTCTCTCAGAAAAGACTGAAAACATCGACTTTCTTTTTTTCTCACTTGATTCCACATGTACACTTTGTTAAGGTAGGTGGGATCCCCTGCCTGGCTTCATTGGCGTTTAAATGTTTTATGTGTGGAGACGTCTTGAGCGCTTTCTCCTGCTGTTCCTTTCGGCATCTGCACCGGTTGTCAGCCCGTGTTAGAAATGGGCTGTTAGAGAGAGACAGCACAATCTGCCTTCATGCGTACACACTTAACTGTACACACAGATGGTCAAGTATACAAGAGATGGAGTGTATCTGTGTTCGCAAACATGCAAGCACCTGAAAACGACCTGCAGGTCTGCATCGCACATGTGCATACAGATTGTAATGTTTGATTACGTAAACCTTGTGTAATCAACAAGGCTTAGGGCTGAACTATATGTATAGCTTTGTTTCAGCTTTGACATGTGATGATCACATGTGGAATTCTGTAACTGTGAAGAAGACATGTAAAGATAAACTGGGCCCATCACTTCAGCCTAAACTCTCAGGATATTGACATATTTTTAAAAGTACTTTTGGGGAATTTTAATGCATTTTATTACAAGGTTGGCCAGACTCAAACTCGGTATGTTGCGGTTCATGGTTGGTGTCATAACCACTAAACTATGGGGGTGCCCTGGCTCTCTCTACGCATGCAAGAGCTGTGCTCACAGTAAGATGGGGCGCAGAGGCAAAGTAGAACAGGTTTACATCACTGTGTGTGGATGGTACCTGTTTTGGCAAGAAGGCAACTGTCTTCTTTCAGAGAGGAGGAACACGAAGAGGGTTTGGGTTAGAAATTGGCACACTAATTCATCATCTTCTGGTGTTCGTGCTTCTTGACATCAGCCTGATTAGCTTATGCAGGCAGCTATCATGTATGTTACTTTTTTAAAAGGTAGTGTTGTATTTTGCACATTGTCAGCCTAATCATTGCAAGAACGATACATTATTTTCAGATAAAGCTAAGATCCATATTTGGTGAAAAGATGTAACTGATGTTTTTTCCATACACTGTAAAACAGATCACAGGAAATATATGTATGTGTGTATATATGTGTATATATAAATGTGTGTGTATAAATGCCTTCTTTCCATTATTGTTTGGACCTGCACATCAACGCAATGCACTCCTCCACATTACTAACAGTTCCTCTGGTATTTCAGACAATAAATCATTAAGCTGTATACAGTGTAGTGGTGAAATGAGATTTCTCTGAGTGTCTGAGTGAGCCGTCTCTGATCTCTGAGGAGCCCCACTGCTCTCCTTCAGTACTCCCTCTTCACTGATGAGCTGCCTCCAGAATATATTCTCTGTAGTTGTGTACCCTAACTGATGTTTAATTATTCCGACACGGTGATTTGGCTGTGGCTCATAAAATATTGAAACAGAGGCGGCCCTGGAGGCACACCGAAAGACAGCGGCTTCACTTTATCCTGAAATACAACTTGGAGTGGAACTGGGTGCCGTCTGTGACTGGCATCAAAGCAAGTCAACACAGACACACAACCACCACATAAGTTGTTTATTGATATTAGGATTTTTTGCTTAAAAAGAATACAATTTCCTTTTGCTGGTCCTCGCGGGAAGTCAGTTTCTCATGCTTGCATTGGAAATCTGTTTCTTGACCTCCTGCTGCTTAAGATGTCTTCTCTGAGCTGTGCCTGAAACCAGTGTGCTTGCTCACTATCAAAAAGCGATTATACTAGATCAGCGTTCTGATTACAGCTAGCAACCGGGCGCTGTCTGCTAATCTGTGTTCTTAATACTGAGACGGGAAAATCTCAGGGCAGCTATCAAGGCTACTTAGGGGCCACTGCCCCATTTCTTAACCATTTTGTAATCAAAGTTTCTTACAAAGACACACTTGTTAAGTTTGTCCTTATATGTGAGAGTTAATACTTGTGTGTTAGTTGGTCAGATAAATTTGGCTTCACACACATTTTGACAGAGGTTGTGAACAGTGCTTGAATGCGGTTCTAGTGCAAGACAAAATGATACTGGATTAAATCCAGCGGGGATGTAAATTATTCAGATTGTCCCTGGCCTGAAGTGGTGTGTGTTTTTTTTTTTTTTTTTTTTTTTTTTTTTTTTTTGGGTTGTTTTGGGCTGCGTAAATACTTAAGTGATCAGTGGACATAGTGGATCCCCTGCTGATGGATTCTGGGATATCTAAACCCCTCGCTGAGAGGATAAAACCACAAACATTATAGTATTGTAGAGAAGAGCTTTGGCATGTCCTCCCAATCGATCAGGTCTGTGTTTGTGTGTGTGTGTGTTTCTTAATTTGCAAATGGTCACTGTCCAATTAAAACCATGTATCTCCACATTCAGTGATCTGAGGGTTACAGACCCCTTTATGACTCCGCACAGTCCCTCTATTTTTTTTTGGGCTCTGTCACACCAGTATTTATAAAGATGATCTAAAATACAAAACGTCAGACTAGACTTTAGTGGATTTGCTCCCTTAAGTGAAGTCAATTTGGGTTTCTTTTGCAGAGAGTTCAACTTTGGTGGATTTTAAGATGCAAATTTGCGCCCCTGACCGATTGCGAACTCCAGAAGCCCCATGATCAAACCATTAGCAGCTTAATCAATTGATGAAAGAAATGTTAACTAATTTTGATAATGGATTAATCATTTAAATCACTTATCAAGCAAAAATGTTATATGGTCCATCTCATCATTTGTGAGGATTTTCAGCTTTTCTCTGTTTTTATATCAATGTAAACTGAAGATCTTTGAGTGTTGGACTGTAGGTCGGACAAAACCAAGACATTTTGGGTTTCCAGATATACACTTTTCACAATTGTCTGACATTTTATAATGCCAAATGATTGATCGATAATGTAAATCGTTAGCTAATCAAATCTCTATACCCACTCCCTTAGACGTGTAATAACCCTTATTACATGTGACCCCTCAATAACTCATTCCAACTCCTCATTTCACACCATTATAACAACACCGGGCAGGACAAACATATCATCATATGTGTATAAGTCATTGATTCCAACTGCCATTAACACGATAAACTATGAAGGGCTTCCCTAACACAAACGCATATACTGTATGCACTTCCTGTGCATACACTGTGATATATTGTTAACTGTAGAAAACATCAAAACTATGCAAGTTATTTTTTGTTGTTTTCTGTGTGTGGGTAATGTTGCAAGTCAATGATCAGGACTGTTTTATATCAATATTAGATTTTTTTAATAGGATTTTTGCATCAATGTGATGAAATACCTTAATTTGTCAGGTATTTCATTTGCAGGATTAACCCAGACAGACCTCCTTGTTTGGTTGATACACATTTTCTGAAATTAATTTTGCAGAACATTGATCATATGAAGGGCGATAAGAGTTTTAGGCTGCAACCTGCAGGATGTCACTACATCGCCAAGCTTCCTGCACTTTGTATATTGCGAGAATGCATGTATGCCATTTTCTGGTGTGACCGGGCCCGCAGGCTTATACAGCCTAAGAAAACCCTGTTGCATTGCCTCAAAAACACGACGTCAACAAGCTTAAAACAGCCTGCTGTTCATTCTTGTATAAATCTGCACTTCTGCATGCTGACATCCATGAAGCACAGTGTGTTGTTGCAGTTAAAGCAAAAGAGAAACCTGTCTTTAAAGGCTTTTAAACATACACAGTGTCCTGTATGACTCTGTGTTTCTGCATCCTTTACTGACCCTGTGCTTTGTTTGTAGCTCATTGCATATTTCTGTGTTAAAAGCCCAGCATCTTATGCAGACAGCGTCTATAGCAGACTAACCAATAGGAGTAAGTGAAGTGCTGTGAACAGGAAGTGAGCTCATGGAGTTTGTGGTCTGCACTCTGTGTTCAGGAAGGCGTTTGACCGAGGGGTGGGGTTGGGGAATGGGGGATTGTAAAGGTTTTTTCCTCACATTGTTGTGGAAAGCACAGCAAGCCTCTCTGGTCTAGTTTGAATTCAGCACATGGTTACTCATATGTACAGGACATTCTTACCTTTCCCAGTGTCCTTTTTAGATGTTATCTTCATAATGTATAGAAGGCAAGAATGGATTTCTCCTCTACTGCATCTGAAGCACTGCTTTCCAGCTATTTTTCATACAGTCTAAAGTAAATAGATTCTCTACACGAGGCCTCTAGAAAATATATATAAAGAATCATGCTTTTATTCTGCTCTCCCGATGAGCAAAATGCCTCTTAGATTAGACAAACACAGCTGTTGAACTTCAAAGGCAAAATTCAGCCAACGTTGAAAGTCGTGTGTGTGCACATTGCTTGTATGCTTTTTGAAGGCAGTTTTTTTATGAATCCTCCCTCTGCTGTTTGAGACAAGGCCTGGTTTGCTCTGTCTTCCGACTCTGTCTGCACTCTGCACCCATTGGCCCACACACTCTGGTGCTTGGTTGTGCCTGGTCGTGCCAAGGCTGAAGTTGAGGGGTGTATGCGTGTGTATGTGTGTCTCAGTATCTTGTGGTTTGTGCCTTTGGTGTCGTTCCTTCTCAACAGGCCTTTGAGTGTGTGTGTGTGTGTGTGTGTGTGTGTGTGTGTGTGTGTGTGTGTGTGTGTGTGTGTGTGTGTGTGTGTGAGGGCATAGATGTGTCATTTTACAATGAGAATGGCTCACTGCTCACTTGCAAACCCTCCACACAGGCACACACATTCCTTCTCACACGCACAGGCGCGCACACACCACGCTCTGTTAACCATTAATGTTTTGCCCAGTAAGGTTTTATAAACTAGTGAGAACTGATGCTCTTCAGCTCTGATTTCTAAAGTGCAGGATTCCGTTAAAGTTAATAACAGCTGTATCTGTTTAAAAACTGATGAGCGAGCACAAGTTTGGCTGAAAGCTTACTTTTAGGAACCCTCAGAAGAGGCCAGATGTTTTAAGTGTGTTTGTGACTAGACAATATGATCCCCCGCACGTGTCTTAACTGATCAGTACCCGTTGCAGCATTCATGTAAATAAGGTAGCTCAGATCTGGCACAGACATGGCAGTTTGTGGTCATCTGTTACACCAGCACTGATACAATGACATGGTCACTTTTCTGCTGCTGTGGTTCAAAGTCCAGCTATCTAATTACCTCCACTAAGGAAGTTATGCCTTTGGTCCTGTTTGTTTGTCAGCAGGATGTCTAAAAATCATGTTAACAGCTTTCAAAGAAATGTATTATAAAGGAACAAGTGTTTGGTTTGTGGTGTGGCTCTACTATGACTTTTGAAAAGGTTTCTTAACATTGTGAAATAAGGTGACGTGTTGCTGAAACCACTACCGCCTAGCTCGACATGACCAAGTTAGCTCATCCTAAGGAGCTAATGCTATATGCTACTCTGCGTTAGCAGAGGTAGCTTCTAAACCCCCGGTGCTGTACGGTGGAGGTTGGAACCTGTGGCCATTTTGTTACCAGTTTATGGTCATCAGCTCATCAAGGTAAGTGGAAAATATTAAAATAACTCACATATCTGTTATTGACATTATACTTGACAAGGTTTTAAATGCTTTTTAATATATAAAGGGGGTAACGTTATTTTGCAACACTAACGTTAGATTTTGTTGAGACCAACGTTAACAGTTAACTATGAATCAGTTATTAATTACGTGAACGTTTACTTACAGCTCAAATGAACAATTTGAAGCAAATCAATTAACCCTTTTACATACTGTTGGTTACTAGCGGGTACAAGTCGTTTATTTGGATGTCACCTCAGTATGTTACTTGTAATAAACGTAATAAGCTAGCGGTAGAGTCCTTAGTTACATGATGGAAGCCGTATAACTTGTAAAACATTAGCCATGGCTGTTATCACGTTAATTAATTCCCCACACCGCTATATTGAGTAACGCTGCTGCTGTCTGCAGGGCTGTGTCGGATTATTGTCTGGAATAGGACACTTGAGAGAGAGAGGTACTTTTTATATTGGTCACAAGATTCTTGTTGAGGATCTGATGCCTCCACGCCTGCTTTAACTGTAAGTAACGTTACTAGAACAACTTGGCTACTGGACATTTCACAACTGATATAAAATTGTCTGTCTTAAGACGACAGCACAACAACATTTAAAGACTGTCTCCCTTGTTCCATTTCTCCCACTTATGTGACATAGTAGTGCTGTCAACATTAAAACATTGAGGCATCTTTTAGAAGAGCATCTCAAAAAATTAGAATACTGAGGAAAATTTAATTGTGAGCATCAGAACCACACTGAGAGATTACAGGTTTCAGAAACCTTTGCAGGTGTTTTGAGTTAATTAGCTGATTAGAGGGCTCTTCTCAAGTTGACATTTCTGTATAATTTATAGTACAGAAATGTATTTTTATTCTAAAATGTTTATACATTTTGAGATACTAAAGTTTTTTTTTTCCATGAGCTGTAAACCATAATCATCAAGATGAAAACAAAAAAAGGGTTTGAAATGCTTCACTTTGTGTAATGAATCTAGAATATACCAGAGATTCACTTTTTGAGTAGAATTATGTTAGAAAATTAACTTCACCACAATATTCTATTTATTAAAGACTCTGTATTTACTTTATATTTTTCATCACCTGAAGCATTTATTACACAATTTCCTCCCAGAGTCACACTGTGGATCAGATGTCCTACCTGGTGCCAGAGAGCTGCAGAGCCCTGGAAGCCTTATTGGCATTGAAGTCTGTATCTGTTGGCGTGGACTGACGTGGAAAGGTGTTCTCTCTTTCTGTTTACTTTGAGTTTTAAATATTGTACATATTTGAGTTATAGGTCCATTAAAAAAAAAAGAAAAAGATATGGCTTATGGTTCACATTGTAATAAATTCTATATATATTAGCACTCCCTGTCTTTACTACTTACTGAAAAGCTAATCATATACCACAGATAAAACATGAAACATTAAAACTGAACTCTTGCTTTAGAACATCAGTCTAGGATAAGTTGAAAAGTGAAAATACTCCCAACATGTTTCACATGAAATGTTGAAAAGTAATTATGCAGTGTATTTCTGTGTGTGCAGGAGTATTTTTACTTTCTACCTTATGCTTTAAGATAATTAAGGAGCCATACACCCAGTAAACATATACTGTATAAAAGAGCCTGAAGTTTCCCTTGTTTGCTGCTCTGATAAAAGTCTAGTTTAAACACAGAATAATGTGGGCACATCCAAACCATCCTGTGGGTAAGTGCTCAAACAAAGAATGATCTGCACAGAGTAATTATGAATCCCACTAGGGTTTTTTTATTGTGACTTTGCAAACTCTGAGGTCTCAGAGCTGACCGAATGCACATGTAGTAAATAGGTGAGTCTATACAATGTAAACCACACAAGACCTTCTCAGAGGTTGCAATAAATGACACCTCCTACAGGGCTTCAAAACTATTCAGTGTGCAGATAATTCTTTTTTTTTTTCCACAACAGAGTAACTTCTCAGTCAATGTCACATTTGTCTCTTAAAGAAATGTCAAAATAAAACAGTATATCAACCTAACATCAACCTTTCATTTTTTACTTTCTACTAACATATGTAAAATGTTAGCCTATAAATAGCATCTTAATATTTTCATTTACAGCTGTTAACTATAATACATTAAGTTTAGATCACACTATTTAAAATTAAAATAAGAAACTGATGATGAATGAAGATTTTATTATGTATAATAAATGTAAAAGTAGTTTTGTATGACTTGAAATGTGTTGTAAGAGTTATTATAATGATAGAATCTAAGGACCCAGTGTCATATTTTCACATCAGTAGTGTTCAGGTGTTGTGAGTAAAAAGAAAAGCAGGAGCTGAAGAGCTGGAAGCTGGAGCTGTTCTCTCCTGAAGAGCTGGACATAGCTAATCACATCTGGAGGGTTCTGCAATCAGCTCCTCTGGCACCTGTAAAGACAACAATGGGTAGACAGTTAAGCAGCTTCTTTCAAAGAGCCATAAAGCTACTGAACTCTGAGATCGCCTCAGCATGATAACCTCTCTGGCATGTGACAGTAATTAGGGGTGGCAATGTGAAATACACTGTTTCCTAATATGTGCAATATACGGTTTTCTGCTGGACACTGTGCATAATAACTACTCAAGTCAGATCTTATTGAACGTTTATTATAAGGATCTTATTTTATATTTCTTATTGAACTATACTACCTTTTTTGGCAAATTCTAATCCACCAAACAAACTCTCACACACTTAATTTCTCGCCTTAACTAAACCATGGCCCTAGTTACAGCCCAGCTACCTGTCTGCAGGCATAACTCGCATTATATGCTGACAAAAAAGTTGGATGGAAAATCTCTGCAGGTAGCCTACAACAGCTGTTCTGCCGAATTATGCATCCACCTCTTAAGCTCCTTATCAGAAACGTCGCTGATCAAACGCAGTTATCACCTCAGATTGTTTGCTGAATATCAAGGAATGCTACATCCACTAAGTGTAATAACTTGTCTCTAAACTGCCTTTAATATGTACTTTGAATCAATCATCCCCACTGATGAACCCCACAAAGAATAGTATAACGTTATCGTTTTTAAACAGTAACGTTGCACTTGGAGGTGCACGACTCTCCTCGGGAGAGACAGCTAGCTCAAATAGTGGCATCGGTGCTCCTCGGTGTGACAGTTTCAGGCAGAACTCCGCAGCCGCTCCCCCCTCGGCTCTCTGCCTTTAAACTCTTAGTGTCCATCGGGATCAGGTGCAGCCACTTATAATAGTATCTGACTAGTATCTAACTGAACAGTGATTCCGTTACAGGACGTAGCTAAATCTCACATCGCCTGTTAGTAATAGTTACCGTTAACATAACATCAGCTGACTGAGAGCTGTGCCTTTCACTTACAACTTCACACAGACGCCTTTTCTCAAAAGCATTATCACTCTAATGTCTAACACTAAGGATAATCTAATAACGTTACATTTTGGCTTCTCTCTGCTTGCTGACTTTTCTTTGACTCATTAAAAGCTGCGGTTAGAACTCACTAACTTACTTACTTACACTAACTTAGCAGCTTGGTGCTGCTCGTATCTGGCTAATTAGCGTAACGAGCTAACATTAAGCTACAAGCTATATGCCGACAGCGATACCTGTTAAATGTTAACATGTAAATAAAATACAGAAATTTCAATGACCAAGTAGAACACTGATTTCCTGGAGGTTCTCTCTCCAATGAACTGCACAGCCTGCCATTATTCATCCATCTGTGGCTGAGCCTCAGAGCTCCGTGTAGCTGAGTGAGGCTAAAGCTGATGATACACGGGGCAACTTTTTGAGCAATGTTGCTGGGCAATCTTGGCAGCGGCAAGTCCGAACGGATAGTGGCGGTGCGGGGCGGGTGGCGGAGTGGTGGGAGAAGGGGATTATGGTTGTAATCTTTACTCATTTCCATTGACGGTAACGTTGCCCTGCACGATTGCTCTAAAAGTTGCTCTGTGTATCATCAGCTTTACAGACTGAGTGCTAGGAGTGGCAGCGGCTAAAGGTGCCTGTCAATCAAAGCGGCCACGCCCCTAATAATGCAGAAATGTAAGGCTTAATATAAATTAAACAGGTGAGCTATAAAACAATACACCCCCCTCACAGTTGTCACGAAGGGCAAAATTAGCAATATGCACTAAAACCATTTTTTTAACCAGGCTGCTATAAAGTTGGCCATTTTAACATGTGGGTCAACTGGAAGTTTGCCGCTTGGTCTGAACAAGCTGTAGATGTTCCTGTCTCTTTAAGGCCCCCCCTCTCAAAGCCCACTGTCTTCTGATTGGCCAAGACCTGAAGCATGTTAACAGGCTGTTGTTGTTGCTGGGCGGAACAGGCAGACTGAGCATTGCCGTGTGTTAGTGTGGGAGCACATGACTATATATGGAACACCGGCTCCATCTGGCTCGGTATTACGTAGAAAGGAGCCCTTGGTAGAAAAAGCAGTCCAAAACAGAGCTTCAAAACAGGAGGAAACTGAGGTTTTTGGTCACAGGTCACAGTGATTTCTTATAAATGCTTTAACCTAATTTTTTGAAACTTTGGCCATGTTTAACATGAACATCTAACATTATAACATTGTAGATAAGTCATAAAATGTGGAAAAGCACAATAGGTCTCCTTTAATGGCACCAGCCAAACCGACATTGACATGTTCATTTGTCATTTGTGTGCTCCAACTACGGATAACAGCTCTCTGTGAGCACATTCCGCTCAGCTCTCTGAAGGCTAAGGTAACGTTACACATCCACATGGAGCATTTCAGAATAAGAGCGTTTTTCCCATCTGATTTTGCTGACCTGTTCAGATTTGCTTATTTGTTCAGTTATCCTTGATTTTTGTGCATCTACTATGATTAAGTTGGCTACGTAATTAAATTGTTCCTTTTTTTGTATGTTTTAACTATGTTATTGTTTATGTACAATCGGGAATCTGCAAAAGGTGTTTTATTTAGAAAATTGAATCTCTGGATTCTCTCTGCCGTGCTGTGTCTGACTTCCTGCCTGGATCATCTGCTCTGTGCTGCTTGATGTGGCTTCAGTCAAAAATAGCCTGCCAGTGAATATTGAACTTAAACAAAAAAAATCGCAAATCGAATCATAATGACAATATTTGGCAGAAAAAACGCAATTAGATTTTTTTCCCCAAATCGTTCAGCCCTAGAAAGAACTTTAAAGGAAAACATCTGCATCGGCATTTTATCGTTGATGTCTGTGACAGTGAATTAATCCAAATTTGTAAATTTAAAACCACCAATAGTCCTGGATCCCAATGTTGGTTGAGAACCAATATTTTGGTTTTACTTTTTAATGTTGTTTGCATTATTTACTTCAAACAGACAAAAAATAAGCCAAAAAATATTGTTTAGACATATGCACGGAAAATTGTAAAACAAGAATATGATGAAAAACTTCCCGGGATACCAAATAAGGTTTTTTACAATTTTTTTTCCATTTATTTGGCCTTTTTTTTTTTTTTTATACCATTGCATAAATTAAATAGTCAAAGTGTGCTTTTTACTCAGTGCATCTCATTTGATTTGGAGAGACTATGGTGGGTGGGTCCGAGGCCCAAGAGAGTCCGGTAAAGTAAATTACATGTGTCCATTTACGTTTAATGTACACATGTAATATGTTTTATACTTTCTGTGAATATAATCCAATTTTTATCTTATTTCCATACTGTATAGACACCTTATTTTGAAAACCGGACATTGTCATATGTGTATCCTCGCTCTAAATTCATCAAGTCCAACCCACACACCGAAATTGTTATTATTTTTTTTTTCGATTAATTTTGGTTGCCAAACATTCGGTGCATCCCTAGAAAATTGACAATAGTGTACGGGTTAGTGGAGCAATATGAGTATGACTGAAGGGAACGCAGAGAAGTAAAAAACAGACAGTCACACTTTGAAGAGAATATTGTTTGGCATCGAGATGGGCTTTCATGTTATTCTGTGCTCAGTGAAGCATTTTCTTACAAACAGTGCTATAAATAATGTTATGACAAATGCGCAGGGATCTTTTGCCACTGGGTGTACAGATTACATTCTGCTCACTATACCATTTAACAGTAATTGATCTCTGACTGCAATCAGTTGTGCAGTTCCTTTGTCTCCACATAAGATTGGGGGGAAAAGTTTCCATATTTTAGGCAAACTGTCCCACAACTACATTAGGTCAGAAGTTAATGAACCTTAAAGTTGTTTTTCAATCGTGTATTTGTGGCCTGACTGCCAGTTCATTTGCCAACTGTTTTTTTTTTTTTTGTGAACTGAACCTCAAGTGACAATATAAACTCTCTCAGCCTATGCGCCCTGGGAATCATCAAACTGTCCAGCAGCAAGAACAGATTGTGGAGATCAACTGTACTCTCATGTGTTTTGTCTGCCTTGGCATTTTTTGACCCTAACAAATCCAGACAGATCTTTGTTTTGTAGTGTAGTAAAATGAGATATTGGCCTGCATAGCTTTTGCTCTGCCCATGGCTGCAGTTACTGGGACAGTGCAGACTCACTGCGCACCCATCTTGGTTTAGTAGTGGATTAGAAGTGACACTTACTGCAGGCTGGCTGATTCTAAGCCTTGTTTACTCTGGCTGGGTCTTAGCCGGGGACTCAAACCATCATTAGGCAGCGAAATGACTCAACAGTGGGACAGGGCCCCAGACAGGGAGAGCGGGAGAGAAGACTGAAGAGGGAAAAAGAGTGGGAGGAACAATTCAGAAAAGAAAGACAAACATAAAAACAGAGGATATTCCTGAATTGGAGATAGAGTGAACCGGATGACTGCAGCAGGGGGGTAGTTAGAACCTGGAGAACAGGGCGTGCTGTGGTCAAACCCTTTTTATAAATAAACAGACAGATTGGTCTAAAATAAACATGAATCGCTCATGTCAGTGTGGAGCAGATGGACAAGTAACCCCACCCAGAACCGGGACAGGACAGCAGGCCCTAAACATGGGCTGCTGCTGGTGTGCAGTGAGGCTGCAGGCCAGGTTTTTCCTGCACTGAGGTTGAGGCCTCTTTTGTAAAGCCATGTAAACAAGAAAATCTGAGGACAACAACCAGTTCAGTCTTTCTCCCAAGTCCAGATTGACTTGCAGTTGTGGGATCGGTTGCGGTGTCCTCTCTGGACAGGTTAGGAACCCTGACCCGAGGTTCTGGATCTCTTTTTGAAAGCTGTAAACGTCTCACCACCGCTTAAGACCTGCACGCCCTTCTGCTGATGAAACAGAAAGCAATAGGCTTGTGGTGGGCAGGTGAAATAAAAGCTGTCCATTTTATAAAAAAGCATCTCAAGGAATAAAAGCAGCCATCACACAATAGCAAAGATGACAAGCAAATGGAGACTACAGACTACAGAAGAATAATTAAACAATTTTTTGAACATGGCAGGACATGAATCTTTATTGCAAAGTGCCTGCTGGTGAGAGGAGGTGAATTATTTTCCTTCAAAGTTGGCCTAATGGACTGTAAAACAGGAATACAGATGACTGAGTCCAGATGAGGAACTGCTTACACACAGGGAAGCCGCAACATTTCTGGTTAAATTACCAGGGAAAATTAGTTCAGAGTAGTTCACACGTCACACACAGGTCTTCTACTGTATATGGAAAAAGTTTTTGTCGTGTCTCTGACCACATGACGCGTCTGTGTTCAACAGATTACGCAAGACGTGCCAGAGATGGAATGTGGCTGGTGAGATGAGTTTATGCAAGACATTACAGGTACCCTGTGAGGTGTTTGACCACTCATTGCTCTATTTTTCAAAAATGCCAACGATTCTCTGGTTTCAGCTTCTTAAACTGCGTGTATGTTAATAATAATAATGATGTCTCTGGTTTCCTCAAGCTTCTATGATAGTGAACTGAACATGTTTGTGTCGGCTGGACAAAACAAGACATTTAAAAGTGCCATGATGGGCTTTAGGAAATTGTGATGGACATTATTCACTATTTTCTGACATTTTCTAGACCAAGCCATTAATCGGTTAATCAAAAAAATAATCAGTAGATCTATTAACAGTAAAAATTGTTGCAGTCCTACATGCAGTAAATGTGTTTTGGCAGGAAAAATAGAATGTAAACATAACTTGTTTACAAGAAAACCCCTTTAGGGTAGCTTTTTAAATTTATTTTTAGTGGCTCGCTTGATCTAAATCAAACCATCCATCAAGTTCACTTGTTGCATGCTTTGCCCGGGAATGTCGCTGCTTTGCTCTCACCACAGCTGTGGAAGAAGATTGTTCTGTAATCTCACTAGGTCTTCAACTTAGAAATAGTAACAGCTTCTTACATAAAAACAAAAAGAAATGAGGCAAACATGGAAATAAAACACCCACAGCACCTTAATGCACTTAATGCAAGTGGGAAAGAGGCTGAGAATCACCAGCACTTTACAGGACTGGCTCTAGAATTGATGATTATCTGTTCGCTCATGTTCATTTTGGGAGAGTCCATTTTACTATTTTAATCCATATTATTATTATATTTAATCCATAATTCATAGAACGTATTCTGACATCATGTCAAGTGGATCTCCTTTTGGTACATTGCATGATAAAATACAAGCACCCCTGAAAATTCAAGTTGAATTTATTTGAAAGGCCACCAATAGCAGATTAGGTGTTCCCTACAAGCAACGTCAGCCTACAGGTGCAAAGATAAACAACAAGCGTACGAGTGTACAGTAAGAGTTTACTCTCTGTCTGCTGAGCCTCCCTCTGACCTGCTGCTGACACTGTGGTCACCTTGTGCAGGGATGGAAAATGTTTTGTGTTTATTAGTTGACAAACAGATGACCTGGTGGTAAAATGATTATTCAGTTAACAAATTATTATTTATATATAAATTAAACAAAGAAATGCATGTGAATGTTTTTGACTGTAATTTTAAGAGACTTAAGTTTGCAACATACAAACCGAACAGGTATTTGTCTTCTAACAGGCAAACTGGTTGGTTTGTTAAAAAACAAACAAAAAAGTGCTGCGTCGGGCCTCGATTGCTGAAAATGTGTTGTCAGAAAATGTGTTGCTGCACGTTGTTAACATGTCATGTGATTGATTGTTCTTTTCATGTGTGGCATTTGGCTGCGTGTTTTGCTTTCCTCACATAATTTTCATCTTGGGCAGATGGACGGTTGTGAGACGAAGATGAATCTAGTTTGAAGTGAGAATTGCGGGGGGGAAAGAAAATTCATCCCATAAATCCTCTATAAATGCAAAAGAACGTAGCGAGAGCCTATAAAGTGTATTTTTTTGTTTTTTTTTATTTCTTTTTTCTTCACATTGTACAGCTTCATTGTAATTCACAACCCACAAATGGGATTTTAGCAGATGGATATCAGATTGATAGCATATTTCAGCGTATCTTAATATTTGAGACACAGCAGGTTGCTTTTTAGTACGACTTTTTCAGTCCACGTAGATATTGTTGCATGTTTAATTTTTAAATTTTTGTTTGATTAATCATTTTTGCACATTTGCATTCTATTTTCTTCTCTATTCACTCCTGTAACTCCTTCATGCTCCTCCTCCTCGGATTTATCCCACTAAATACTGTTTTGTTCCTCCATGACTCAGCTGCCATGTGACCATGAGGTCCGGTTAAGTGAAAGTGTCAGATAATTTCTGCTGTTGTTTTTATGCTGGCGTAGGTGCAGTATTGGATTCCCGCCTAAGTAATGATTAGTGACACCTGCATGGGTCCTTAGACAGGGCTGTCAGACATTCAGAGGCATTATGGGACTTGATGAAAATGAAGTGCTAAAATGTCTTAGCTTGTTCAGGCTTGTTTTTCTTGTTAGGATGAAGCATATTTAGCATTATTTCTCTGTGGCACTCCCTCCGCTTGCTCAAAACAACAAAATCAAGATGGACAAGCAGGAGCAAAATAGAAACTTTAGATGCCTTTACATGCTGCAACAAGTAAAGTGGAATGATGGAGTGATGTTAAACAAGTAACATATTTTGTTTGTTGTGTCATAGCAGATTCTTGTAATAAAGTAGTTTTTATAAGAACTGGCCAAAGAAATTACACCAATTTGAAAAAAAACTGGCTAAGATGTGTCCAAACAACAGTATGACTTTCTTCTTTCAGTCTTTTTAAAGGAGTCGAGATGTTTTGCACTCTCGTAATTACTTAAATGAAATAAATGCTCCGAAATTGGAACTGCCATTTTGGTTGGATCTTTTCTTCCTCATGTTTTAAAACTTTCCGTCCAGGTGATTGAGCCGAGTTCTGGTTTTGTCCATCTTTGCTGAATGCAGGATTGGAGACAGTACAATGGTGGGACTTCTGGACCTGGTGCATTGTTGACCCGGCTGTGTCAGCCAGGAAGAAGTACAACGATGAATTAGGTTAACGGGAATAATAATGCGGACTTTGCATGACTGTAGGGCCAGCAGTGTCGTGTAGCAGTGATTTAATAAGTTGGTCAGTAGGCAAGAGTTACTGCAAGATTTGCTGGCTTAGTATTTACAAGCATCAAGAAAACGGCTTATGTGGACATAAGCTAATGTAACGTGTGTACTTATGAGTTGAGCTTATTGCTTCATGTTTATCACTGTGGAATATTGAATTACTTTAGGGCGCAAAAACTAAAGCTGCCTAAACCATGTTAATGCATCTTGCATGAGTTATGAACTCAGCTGGCCAGCTGTGGCGTCGTGTAGTACCCCAACACCTTGCTTTTGAAGATATGCAGCCTGCTGTCTACCACCGCCCTGGTTCATTACGACAGGGGAGACAATGACCCAGAATCAAGTTGACCTGAGTGCTTTAAATCAAGGCTCCACTGGAGGAAATACATTCTCCCCCCACCAGCAGCCCCGCGCCAACTAGGACAAGTAATCCAGACAGAATAAAAACGTCCTCTAAGAGGACGCCGAGGGAGAGAGGGATGGAGGAGTGGAGAGGTGATAGTCTAAGAAAGGAAGACGGAGAGCAGGAGCCGGATTATTGACTGATCTATGGAGAAGAGGTGCACTGGTTGCTTGCAACATGTTTTTAAGTTATTTCATGGGACAGAGATCTGAGCAGAAAATAGTTAGACAAGTATTTGCGTCCATTCCTCTACATTATATTTGCAGCATCCTGTTTAAATCTGAACACAGATCCTCCTCAATATTGAGTGTCAAACTGTAAAAAGTACCAACGGTGGCACTGAATTTCTGGCCATGTCTTGTTTACTTACTCTTTGATCAGATAGTTCATTTTTTATCAATTTTAGACTTGTATTTTATTAGGTACTGTGCTAGTTCCATGTGATACAGTTAAAAGCTCCAGAACAAGCAGATAAGTAGACCTTGAGGTGCTTCAGGTTCATTTTGGACCTGTTTCCAAGGTCCAAAATGAACCACCAAGCTCAAAATGTCAGTCTTAGGCTATTTTATTTAATTTATTTATTAGCTACTGACTGTAGCTTCATATTTACCGTGCTGACACGAGGGTGATTTCAAACTATTCCTCAAACTCTCCATAAGAAAGTGAAAAGTTAAACTGTTGGTTTAACATTTCAGATCTTTTACTTTTTTGGTGAAAATCAGGTGTATATTTGTCAAAGTAAGGTATTAAAAACCAGGCCAGTTTAATTAAGTGTTTGCATCTTCAGATATTCCTCTGATAGATTTCACCAAAGGCGCCAGAGCAAAGTATCAGCCATTTATGGTGTTCCATCCACTATAACTAAAAGGCCAGCAAAACATAGGTTAAGGCATCTTCTTTAAAGTTTAATGATCTGACTCTCTGGCCAAGTGTGTGTGTGTGTGTGTGTGTGTGTGTGGCTCACTCAGGCCTTTTCTGTTTATCTGTTTACAAACACCAACAGCTGCTACTCTGCTTTTTCTTTCCACTCCTCTGCTCTCCTCCACTGCTGAATCAGAATCAGGCTTTCCTTTTGATTCTCTCTTTGTTGAACAAGGAAACTGGTGCTGTCGCTACTGAGCGAGCTGAGACAGACGTCCATAATATGACACACATAAACATAAAGCGCTGGCAAATTGGCTCACACTGTCAGAGGCTGACTTTGAGAAAATCAAATGACGCCTCTCCAAGGAATAGAATTATCTTATTCCAACTTATCGTGTATCCCCTTTTCTTGCATGTTTATTTCCATATCTGTGAAAAATGGGGGGGTGGGTACATATTTAGCATCAAGACATTATGTAACAAATGTTTACATGACAGACATTAGAGGATATTTAAATGTATAATACTGGAATCTGGTTACATAATTTAGGCAGAATTGACTGAGGGGAACTATGTTTGTCTTTATTTATATTGGAAATGCATATTTATGACCTATGATTGAATTTTCGTCCTTGCCCATACCACTTCCTTGATGAATAGTGAAATTGACTCTCATCCCGCGGGACTCCCACAGAAATACCATGACCCCCAGGGTTCACAAAAAAAAAAGTCAGCTTCTTTTGACGACTGCTGTGTTTAAGGTGTTGTGCGCATGTGTGCGCGTGTGCACGCTGTCCTTCCCGGCTCTCCAAACACAGACCTGCGTTCTGTCAGTTTGACTTCAGTGGCTTCAGTTTGACATGGCGAGGGGTCGTGTTTCGGGTAATGGCTGCGGTTGTCAGAAAGGTCAGATGTCAGATCTCAGTGTAGCAGTCAAAACCAACTGCTTCCTGTGTCATTAGCCTTTTGTGTGCAGTGTTTCTCCAACACTGGCTCAGGGCCCAGAATAATTGTTAGTGTATGATAATGAGGACTTTGAAAACGGAACTTCAGGAATTTGGGTCTGAGGTAAAATAAGCTTAAGAGCC
The DNA here is from genome assembly GCF_014851395.1 of Micropterus salmoides. NCBI lineage: Eukaryota > Metazoa > Chordata > Actinopteri > Centrarchiformes > Centrarchidae > Micropterus > Micropterus salmoides. The sequence continues at coordinate 15,971,324 of NW_024043372.1, forward strand.
GCTGTCTCTGTCTGATCATTAAATGATGATTCAGGTTTGTTACAACTTTAGATATTTTTTTATTTATAGTTTTGGCTTTCATTCCAATTAGTGAGGGCAATAATGTACTTACCAAGTGAATAATTGAATCTTGTATCACAGTGACATCACAAGTCAAACAAGGCAAGAAAAAATGAGCAGTGAGATGATTATCATTAAAGCTTTAAACAAACCCCACAGGTTACATACTCAGAAGAAAAAAACAACAACACGACAACTACTAGGCTGTTTACCTGCACACTGAGTGATGACTGAGCGTGCTGTGTTTCCCACAGGATTTTAAGAGACTATGGTGGGTGGGCCTTGGACCCTCTTGGGTTCCCTCTCGCAGTTAAATGCGTTAATTTGGTGCAAAATTAAGAGGCTATCTGTGCCCAGTTTAATCATAAACCAATTGTATAAATGGTGATATAACAGCAACAAAAGTCAACAAATTTATTTAATGTTTTTCCAGTAACCCTAAATCGAAGAATAGAAAATAGAATATGTAATTTCCCAAACATTTTATTGTTATTTTTACTTTTAATGTACACATGTAGTATGTTTTCTACTTTCTGTAAATATAATCCAATTAATCATTTACATTCAGGATAGACACCTTATTTTGAAAACCAGACAAATTTAGGTGCGACTAGCTTAATTGCCTTCTCACAAATGAGTGACAGTAACAGACCGTTAATGTTACTGTAGTTACCTCAAAAAAAAAGTGGTTGTCTCGAGTCTGATGCCAAAGTGTGTGAGCTGTGAGCTTACAGCAGCACCCATAAAACACAACGTTACAGTTCTGAAATGTTATTATGAGATGTGTGTATAAATATTTTCGGTTCATTTTGAAACTATGGCGGAGCAAATTAGACTGTGGAGGGCCGCCATGGTCTCGTTAATAAATGGGAAACAATGGCTTGGGTTATGCTTGAAAATAACTAGTTTGAATGATGTATTGTCCGACCGTGTTGGAGGATAAAAGTATTTATAGCTGTTCCGAACAGTCCTGGTCAAAAAGGAGAGCATTCGCTGTAAAAAGAGTGATAACGGGGCATATTTTCAAAAGATCTTTCCCGGAAGTGATTCAGTTTCACACAAAAAGTGCCAGAAATAGTTGTTGGAAGAATGAATATGAGGGCTTCAAAGAGGAGTTCAAACCCTCACGTCCACACACCTTGCCAAACGCTGCGTGAACGAGGGTGTGGATGATGATGTTTCGTAAAAAGTTACAGAAGTTGTAAAGATTTGTTCACACAGAAAGTGAAGCGAATGTTTACCTCGCGTTACTCGTGCGAGTTTGACTCCTGGAATATTTGTAACATGAGCACACAAAATACTGCAAATATTTTCCCTTAATCCGGTTTGCAACAGCTGTATGATTCTAAGACAAACTGATTTTGCTGTGATTTAATTGCAATTAACAGATCAAAAGGATTCCAAAATAACTACATCATGATGCCGACTTGAAAAAAGTCTAAATTCATGGTCAGGTCTGTCCCGCAAGATTACAAGCAAACAACTTTTAAAATGATTGTTTTGTTAATGGAGTTTGGGTTAATCGGGGCTACGCTAACTTGTTTCAAAGTAAAGTACAACCGATGGCTGGAATCAAGTAACTGACACATATTTTCAGAACAGGAAACTCAACTTCCTCGCCTTTTTCCCCAAGCAATCTTTTTTCTCCTTATTGTCTGGTGGCTTAAGTTTAAACTCGTGTCTAATTTTAAAATTTGTGTCTTTGCATTGACATTGAATTTACCTCCAAATAAAGTTGCTTAGATCAGGGGTTCTTGAATTAGCTTTGGTCTCAAGTTTGGGTCTGTGCTATTACTGTTTGGAATGGCAGAAGCTGGATGTTTTAACAATTGTTTCACTTCACTAGCCACCTAGTTCACCCTCTTCTCTCACCCATGTCATACTAGGGTTAGTGCCTGGTTGGGAATCACTGGTTTTAGATGATCTGTTTTGACAGTTGGCTTGTTTACAACCTTTCTGATCATCTGAGCACACCTGTTTCTTGTCTGCCCCTTCATACTCTATGCAATGTCACTGTGTTTCCAGATAGCAGTAATTACTTTATGAAGTACAATGTTATCACAGTTGATTTAAATGGTGGCTGGAATTAGAAATTAAGATGAGGTAAGTTGTAACAAGCCATAATTATCCTTAAAGTAAAAAGAGGTATTAGTTATGCTAGATCCATAGCTTTAAAAGCACCACACAACAAATAATCAAATAGTTCTGGTTAATGGTAAAAGTCACTGGAGTCCTGATGGGAGGACAGGGAACATTAACATATTTCTGTGTGCTACATGCTTTAAGTACCTATTAGCATATGATAAATGCTGCACATTGTCTAACCTTTTCTGGTATGCAAAGAGTGGGCTATGCATTGATTTGATTTTTGAGTCTAATATGTCAGCTGAGGCCATCATCTTCACCAGCACCAGTGACAGACACAGTGTGCTGACAATTACTGCACAGTCTGAAGTCATGGATTTGTCTCTGATGCCTTCAACACTTTGGTTTAAGCTCAATTGTGAAATCAGAACAGGCCTTTCGCTGTGTAAAAAGCTTTTATGGTTCAGCTAAATTGTGAAATGAGAAGTCATTTCATTTCATTCCAAGAGCCTATATTGCTCATTTTAAACATGAAATTGGATTGAGCTCTTTCATTGCAAATTTCTGTACTAAATAATCCCACTGGACTCCAGAAGTGGTGTAAAAAGTTAGAAGTGATTGATAGAGAAGCTTTGTACTGCTGCACAACACCCAATCGTTCATTTCACTTCAGAACTCCTGCAATAAATTTTTCTTCTTCTTCCTTCTCTTTTTTTTTTTTTCAGTTAACAATAAAATGGTCTTCTATGCATCACGACCCTGAAGCCAAGTCAGCCACCTTGGGTGTAGGGAATGATGGTGTGCGTCACTTGGACGACAGCTGTAACTGCCGCTAATATCTGGCTGAATGGCTTCGGTGGGCTTTTTAATCAGCTTGGCCTGCCTTTGGTATTAGTAGGTGATTAAATGAATTAGCAGGACCTGCAGACATAAGCAATGGCCCTGAACGCGGGGTCTCAGGGACTCAGGGGGCCACGACGAGTCTGGATTAGGGGGGCAGAGTGGAGGAACACAGTTATATGTCAAGCAGGCATGCATACACCATGTACACACACACACACACACACACACACACACACACACTCACTCACTCACTCACTCACTCACTCACTCACTCACTCACTCACTCACTCACTCACTCACTCTCTCTCATGAGATAGAGGGGTTTGTGTATCGCGCATGAATACACACACAGAGATAAAATGCAGATACACGCACACTCTATCACACACACTGGGCCATTGTGTGTGACACTACTGCCACTATGTCTCCATCGGCGATGACACAGCACACGCCTCCTCACTGCTCAATGTCACGCACTGTTACTGACACTACAGCTGATGCGAAGTGCAGCGAGTGAGTGTGTGTTCTTGTGTCATGTTCTTGTGGATGCTGACAGTTGTGTATTGGTTGTTTCTGCTGTGTATGCGGTATAGCTGAAGCGATGCAGCAAGGAATCGGTTAGTCAATCGATGGAAAATCTTGGTAGCTAATTTGATAAACAATTAATCGCTTGAGTCACTTCTCTACTAAAAGAAACAGCTGACATTTTATGGTACCAGCTTCTTAAAAGTGAGTACTTTCTGCTTTTCTCTGTTTTAGACACTAGTGTGAACTGACAAAACGAGATATTTGAATATGTCACTCTGGGTTTGGCATTTTTTACAGTTTGCTGACATTTTAAAGACCAAATGGTTTTGTTGATTAACCAAGACGATAATCAGACTATTGGTAAACGAAAAAAAATCATTAGTTGCAGCCATGGTGTTCAGGGTGCCTTCAGTGATTTTCTTTTTAGGGCTGCCGCTGACTATTATTTAAGTTATATATATTTTTTCCATCTTTTTGCTTGATAAATACAGTGGGTACGGAAAGTATTCAGACCCCTTTAAATTTTTCACTCTTTGTTTCATTGCAGCCATTTTCCAAAAATCAAAAAATTCATTTTATTTCTCAGTAATGTACACTCAGCACCCCATCTTGACAGAAAAAAACAGAAATGTAGAAATTTTAGCAAATTTATTAAAAAAGAAAAACTGAAATATCACATGGTCATAAGTATTCAGACCCTTTGCTCAGTATTTAGTAGAAGCACCCTTTTGATCTAATACAGCCATGAGTCGTTTTGGGAAAGATGCAACAAGTTTTTCACATCTGGATTTGGGTATCCTCTGCCATTCCTCCTTGCAGATCCTCTCCAGTTCTGTCAGGTTGGATGGTAAACGTTGGTGGACAGCCATTTTCAGGTCTCTCCAGAGATGCTCAATTGGGTTTAAGTCAGGGCTCTGGCTGGGCCATTCAAGAACAGCCACGGAGTTGTTGTGAAGCCACTCCTTCGTTATTTTAGCGGTGCGCTTAGGGTCATTGTCTTGTTGGAAGGTAAACCTTCGGCCCAGTCTGAGGTCCAGAGCACTCTGGAAAAGGTTTTCGTCCAGGATATCCCTGTACTTGGCCGCATTCATCTTTCCCTCGATTGCAACCAGTCGTCCTGTCCCTGCAGCTGAAAAACAGCCCCACAGCATGATGCTGCCACCACCATGCTTCACTGTTGAGACTGTATTGGACAGGTGATGAGCAGTGCCTGGTTTTCTCCACACATACCGCTTAGAATTAAGGCCAAAAAGTTCTGTCTTGGTCTCATCAGACCAGAGGATCTTATTTATCACCATCTTGGAGTCCTTCAGGTGTTTTTTAGCAAACTCCATGCGGGCTTTCATGTGTCTTGCAGTGAGGAGAGGCTTCCGTCGGGCCACTCTGCCATAAAGCCCCGACTGGTGGATTGCTGCAGTGATGGTTGACTTACTACAACTTTCTCCCATCTCCCGACTGCATCTCTGGAGCTCAGCCACAGTGACCTTTGGGTTCTTCTTTACCTCTCTCACCAAGGCTCTTCTCCCCCGATAGCTCAGTTTGGCCGGACGGCCAGCTCTAGGAAGGGTTCTGGTCGTCCCAAACGTCTTCCATTTGAGGATTATGGAGGCCACTTTGCTCTTAGGAACCTTAAGTGCAGCAGAAATTTTTTTGTAACCTTGGCCAGATCTGTGCCTTGCCACAATTCTGTCTCTGAGCTCTTCAGGCAGTTCCTTTGACCTCATGATTCTCATTTGCTCTGACATGCACTGTGAGCTGTAAGGTCTTATATAGACAGGTGTGTGGCTTTCCTAATCAAGTCCAATCAGTATAATCAAACACAGCTGGACTCAAATGAAGGTGTAGAACCATCTCAAGGATGATCAGAAGAAATAGACAGCACCTGAGTTAAATATGAGTGTCACGGCAAAGGGTCTGAATACTTATGACCATGTGATATTTCAGTTCTTCTTTTTTAATAAATTTGCAAAAATGTCTACATTTCTGTTTTTTTCTGTCAAGATGGGGTGCTGAGTGTACATTACTGAGAAATAAAATGAACTTTTTTGATTTTTGGAAAATGGCTGCAATGAAACAAAGAGTGAAAAATTTAAAGGGGTCTGAATACTTTCTGTACCCACTGTATCTATATCTATTTTTAAAATTGCAGTCAATTATTGTTTATTTGTCAGTGTTTCATCACTGTCTTTCTAATACTTTTTGTGTAGCAGCAAAAAGATTCTTTTCATGAATGCATGATGAATTGCATAACCTGAATCAAATACCAAAAGAGAGATTGCCCAAACATATTATCTATCTTATAAAACGCAGAAAAACTCACCACCAATCATTTCATCTGTGTTCTGCTTTACTGTAGACGTCCTATTTCCTCAGATCTGTTTGCCTTCTGCTGCATCTGCTCGTGCCAGGCAGAGACTGAAAACAGCATTAGCTTGTCTCCTCATAACAGCAAATGATGAACTGTGGGGAGGAGAGGAGACAGTGAAAGTACAGCAGGATTCACCAGCAGCAAAAGGACACAAACAGCCCAGTGCTCGGCCTTCTTCCTCTTCTTCTTCTTTCTGATTGACGGGGTCACAGCCACAGTGGACTGAGTGTTCTTATTTTGGTAACTTGCTCCTACTGCCCGTTACAGCTGAGAGGGCAACTGTGCAACTTTGTACCCCTTTGTCCTCGTCTTTGTCACGGTTAGAAGCTAAACAAGTGAAGTAATTGCTTGTCAAGATGGTCTGTTCACTACCTAAAGGAAAATTACCATTGTTGTTATGAAAGGCATATCTGTAATGGGTTAAGGGGACATTTCTAAATACATTATACATTCATAATGGGATGAAAGTGAGTGAATGGGAAGTCTTCAAAACGATATGGTTTTAATTTGAGGTATTGTTAAAATCTTTTGTCTGCTACTGAACAGTCTTTTTTTTTTTTTTTCGTCAGCTTTGGATTGTGCTCTAACATTGACACAGTTTTTGTAGTCAGACTGCATCCATTTAAGCTGAATTGTAATTTTTATTCTTCATATACTCTCCTCTTAAAATCAATGAGATAAAAGGAAGTGATGAGAAACGTTTAGCTTTTCTCCTTCAGAAGGATTTGATGAGGTGATGAGAGGAGGTAGAGGTGGTAAGGGGGGAAGATTTGAAAGGCTTGTGGTGTTTGACCATCAGGCTTCATTTTGAGCTTCAAGTCTATTAAGGTCCATTAATTTATTCTCTCTCTAAAAGAGTTTGCATTAGGACACTGAGTCTGTTGGCACTCAGTCAAAAACATTAAACACAAGTGACGGACTTCTGCATGAAAATTCAGAATGCGTGGGGGGAATTAACTTTCTGTTGACTTGTTCAACTCTTCATGAACCGTTCTCACAGAACTCATAATGACTGCGCTGGGTGTGTTTGGATAGTGGAGGGGTTTTCTTAAAATCAGTGAGTGCTGCATTTTAATTACAGATAAAACATACAGTTGGCTCCAGCCTGGTTTGTCTGTTAAGTGAAAATGTCTGATATCATTGCCACTGTTTTTTTCCGTATAGATACTTGCAGTTTCTTATTTTGGTGACTAAGCAACTCCGTCATTAGACTCAAAGATTTCAGTCCTGGGTGATTTGGCGACACTTGTGGTTCCTGGTGGTAACAGCAAGTGTGGTTTCATACCACAACAAACAACTCTTGAGCAACTACTTTGTCAGAAATACAACAGAAGAGCAACTGGTATGTCTCTTTACAGTGCAAGCCAAGTTGTTTTAATAAAGAAGTCGGTAAAAAATAAATAAACTGCTGTTTGATTTCATGCTTTACACAATGTGGCATGTGTGCAGCCTGTCACCTGCAGCTCTTCATCTAACAGCTCATTGTGAATGCTCCTCCTTGTTCCATCAATCCCTTGCAAAAATGTAAAAAAAAAAAAAGATAAATTTCTTGTTGTGTAGACACATTTTTGACAAATGAACACATTGCGTATCCTGTGACTGTTTCACAATAAAAGCCACCACGGTTGCTAGTTGAGCTTGACTTTTAATGTGAAGCAGTGGTGGTAGGAAATTTGGTTTGCATTAACTGTCTGATACTGATATCAAATATTGGTCCGATACTGACTCAAATAGCTGGACTGGGCATCGGTGATAAGGGTGCCGATCAATGTGCACCAGCAGTGTGCCAGTAGAGCCAACATAACAGCATGGAAGGAGCTAAAAACAAGGGATCAGCAGTTTGGAGGTATTTCATGCTTGATGTTGCCTTACACATAAAAGAATGATTCTCAGTTTCTTCCTCACAGTGAGGAATACAGCTTATTAATTTCACACCGGTATCGGATTGGGACTTGGCATCGGTCGATCCGAAAATTCGGATCGTTGCATCGCTAATTAGCAGTAGTACAGCTTGCATGTCATCAAATTCATCTCCATGACATCTGAGAAAGCCGTATTTGTTTTGTTGTTGACTGTGTGATGCAGTGAAAAGCTCCTGAAAAAGCTAGTAAATGGAGTTGAGTTGTTGGGATTGTTTTTGTCAAATTCAATGACTGTTCATTTATCCACACTGCTGACAAACACACATATAGGTTGAGGTGCAGGTGAGAAATATGCAGGAAAGATGCAGTGAAAAGTAGAGGAGTAAAATAAGTAAAAATGGACAATATTATAGCAGGACAGTTAATATTATTAAGGTTTAGATGAAATCCTGCTTGTGGTGTATTATGTGCCATAGTGTGATGCCATTATCTATAATCTCCGTCTATATTATATTGCCTTCTGTGTGCCTAATGATGATGGAAGGTCCAGAATGACCTCAATCCAGCTGGTTTGTGGAGATATTAGTGAATTAACGCTGATGTCACACTTTTGTCATGCTATGATTTTTAGGCGGGGGAAGCATTTGTTTCCTCACTTGAACATACCTAACTTAAATGTACCCCTAATTCTAATCTAACAGCACCTTTTAAATTGAGTAGTAGAAAAACACACGTAGTTTGAGTTTTTTGAGAAAATGGACATGAATACTCAGTCGCAGAGTACTTTATAATGAACTGTAAGGCAGCCATGACGAGATGTTCAAACTACCAGCTTCTCCATATAGCTGAGATACAGTAAATGCCTCCAGGCTTATAACAATTCATTATTAAGATATTTACCTTGGACAATGTGGGCTATTCTGTTTGTTTTTTAAAGCCATGTGATTGTCTCTGTCTTTTATAAAATACCTTTTTATTAATATTCTGGTCTAGCAGGTTTTACAAGAAAGTCAATTATGGTTTGAGGCTAAAGGGTAAATGGAAACTCTGCCTCAAGGACATGCTGTGTTTTTTTTTGGGCAAAGAAACAGCATCTTCTAAACTCCAGACCATTTACATTTTATTCAGGAGTGTGAGTGGAGTAGTTTGCATCTTTGTGATCTTGTAGCCACAACAAAGCAAGGGTTTTGCTGACAATCTATGAAAACAACGACGTGAATTAAAACGGAGACAGAACTGGGAGAACAGTTGTTACTCTGTGTTGGTGGTTTACGTTTTACTTGATACTTTACTGGTAGCAGCGGCAGTAGCAGCTGCTTGATGTGGATTTTCTGACCTGCTTTTTAAATAATTGGTATAAAAGTTACACTATGCCCTTTTTCCATAAAAATGTGAAATACAAAGCGTGAGTGCAGTGTAGCATTCTTATCTGCAAGCCTGGGAGCTGATTGAGGTCAATCTGTGATTTGCTGTCTTGGCCTCAGGGACTGGCTGTGATATCGCCAAAGGGCTTAGAGTTGCCCACAGCTCCCCGTGTTTTACATATCTTCAAACAGTTTGTCTTTTACTCCTGCTAGGATATCATATTAAGTACACAGAGTGCATGCATTGTCTGTTTTTCATGAACTGCTGAAAATGTGCAAGACCTCCCCTTGGGGCAACAAATGATTTATTTTCTTCTATCTTCAGCTGTTTAAAAAATGCCAAAGGATGTGGTAATGTATTTTTTAATGTGATATAAACCAGACAGCATGTCAGCATGTCAGCAAATTTTAAATTTCATGATTTGCCTCATGAGCTGTCAGAGAACAGTCGGTCGATATGTCAGTCGAATAGTCAAATGGAAACTTGTTTGTAAATACCCCTCGGAGCATTGCCCACAGAGTAAAGCCTGATGAAAGCTTAAGCTGACAACATGTGATGAGCGGGGAAACTGCTGCGTGCTAGTTTTAGGCACTGGTTTCCTATCAAGAGAGCGGTGTTTCCAAGCAGCTTGTCTTCCTTTTCACTCAGGGTTTTGGGGCGTTCAGGTGCTTTTGGGAGGGTAGTACGATTGTTATTAGTCTAAAAAATCTGTGGTTTTCTTGGAAAAATTGTAGTTTGGCATAGGGCTGGACGATATGGGCAAAAATGTTATCATGATAAAAAGTTTCATATCTTTCGATATCGATAATTATCACGATAAGTATCAAATCTTTATTTGTTTTTGCTACTGAGGGAAAGTTGAAGAAACCCGGTTAATTGTGGTTTAAACTCGTCTTTATGGTCAACACACCGAACAGTGGATCACTTCACAAATCTGAGGTAGAACATTCAAAACAATTATGATAAAATCTATTTCAACACATATGCATAAGTAAAATTTAGTAAAAGCTTTTTTTCAGTCCTTTTTCCTCAACAAAATAACCATGTTAATAAAAAATTAAGTCCGTGTATGATTAAAGTGAATAAAATCAAACATTTATTTATTGAACATTTAGTTATATTGTTATTGAAAAAAATATATTGCGATAATTATTGTTTTATTGTCCAGCCCTAGTTTGGCAGCATGTATGATTTTTATGTTTACACACAATATACACAGCTACTAACGATCGATTCATCTGGCGATTCTTTATTGATTCATTATTTGGTCTTTAAAACATCCTAAAACTGTGAAAATTTGCCATCTTGTTTTCTGAAACACCATTGACTAATGTCTGATTGGATTTGATTTAAAGGGCTAAGCCATAATTGTTCAAATCGACTGGATCAGAAAATTTTGACTATGGCAACTGCTACATTTTTGTTTTTTGGCATTATTGGTGAAACACGTATTACCTGTGACAGAAACTGATAATGGAGTGGGAGTTGGAACTGAAGATCAGTGGACCTTGAGACGATCCCCCCTTAGCCAGATCAACTGAACCAGGCACCACGACCTGTGTTTACACTGACCTTTCATCAACAAGGCAATTCAAAGTGCTTTACATGAGATACGGCAATCATCTGCTGATTAATACAGAAGTTGTTAGTTTATGTGGATCTGTTTTTGTCACTAGTTACTTTTTTACCCCTAGCCATACTTTCACGTGTGTGTGTGTGTGTGTATGTGTGTATATGAGTAATATCATTATGTCTGCTCTGATTCCCCTGATTTGATTAGCTGTAGCTCCTGGCTCTAATGCCACTGACCATCAAAGACAGGTAAAGAAAACACTGGATGTTCCTTGTTTGTCACACATCCTATCTGAAGTAAATTGACTTTGCCTGCTACACACATCTCAGAGAGAGACAAAGGGAGAGAGAAGGGGGGTAAGCCATGCCTGGAATCATTCATGGTGCATCAGGGGAAACTTTTACCTTGTTAAACTCGGCCTGTTGTAAAATAAATCATTCCTTGTAAAATGTTTTATAGATGTCAGCAGTTTAAGGCTCACAGTGGTTTTCTGAGACCCACTTTGCTAGTTGGACTTTTCCTGGATCAGATCTGTGTGTTGAAGTTATGGCTCTCATTGTGATAATGGTGATGGTTTAATCATACAAAAAAATGTTGATGATATTTGTATTATGTTTTTGGGCAATTATTCCTCAGGGGGAAACATTTATTAATCTGTAATCATGTAATCATAGGTGATAGCACACTTATATAGACACCAAGAAGTATTCAGATCTCTTGTACTTAAGTAAAAGTAGCAATAATACTGTATAAAAATACTATGTCACAATTAAAAGTGTGACTTAAGTAAAAGTACAAATGTACAAATGTTTATAAATGCAGTCTGTTTACCATTTATAGTTGATTTATATTTTGTATTAAAAATCAAATCTGCAGAGTAACTGGTAATTAATCCTGTCAGATAAATGTTAATGGAGTAAAAAAGTACAATATTTGCCTCTAAAATGTAGTGGAGCACAAGTATAAAGTAGCATAAAATGGAAATACTCCAGTACCTCAGAATTGTACAGTACTTGAGTAAATGTACTTATGGTATATAAAAATGGTATTTTTTACCACTGCCATGGCCACTTGTATGGATGTAGACCGTTGGTAAAATTGTTGACTAGCTCTTTGAGGTCCTTTTTTAGAATATTTTAATGTCTGCCTACCAATCAAAAACATATTTTTCATGACCAAGTTTTTTTTGTTATTTTGCAGCTGTGTTTCAGTTGTGTGTGGCCACTGCTGTGTGTGCTTGTGTGTTGTGATTCTGTGGAGTATTTATTATTTCATCAGTTCGTTAACTGAAGTCTGCTCCTTTAAACCAGAGAAGGGCGTCTGACAGTTTGGCTGCAGTTCAGCTGACTGGAACTTAATTTCACTGATAAAATAAGGCCATACAAACTTTACAACTAAGCAAAGTTATTCATAATAAATTGTAAAATACAATATGAGAACAAAAACAGTTAAGGGTTCTTTTTGTTTAAAATGTCTAAGATTAAAAAGTAAAGACATCATGGACGAACACGTGCACAGGAGCTGGATGTGGTGTTGCTCATATCTTTGCTTTCATCTAAGCAGTCCCCTTATTACCCAGCATGGTGCATTTCCTGTTTTAGTGCTGACGGTGCATTAAGATGAGCTGAGGGGTCTGTTTCATGTCATTACTTGAATGGATGTGCCTCTATTAGTAGGAACAGTGTGCCAGGAACAGGTGACACTGACAGAACAAACACTATGACAATATGTGTTTATTTTATCATGCTATTCTGGGGAGAATGAGCAGTGCTTTCAGAATATATTTACATGCAATAAGTTTTAGAAGAATTGTTATTTATTACCTCGGGTATGATGACTACAGGTAGATAAATTTTATTGCTTGTTTATTGTATGGTAAAGTTTTTAGCTTCAAAATCTTTTTGGTATCATGCAAACCAGCAAATTAAACCCATGGCTGGAGACTGTTAAGCACTTATGCATCTGCTGTCTGTCTTCCTTGAAAGACTGGGACAGGGAAAAAGTTGCTGACAGCTTTACTTTGAAATTCCTCCAGAATAATTTGAGATCCCGCTGCTTAATCCTCTTGTGATCGGCCTTTGGATTCTGACCCAGTCTTAATGAATCATTTGCTAATAACCAATTTGCCGTGTTAAAGACATTTCCAGCTCGTGCCTCTTTCACACAAGCCCACACTGATTGTACTGATATCAGCTTTTCGTTTGGTAAATAGGTTCTTTTTGTATATTAAATTGAAGGACGTACTCGCACCTTTGCGCTGGAAGGTTTTATGCATCCAAAAGTGTCAGAGTCAACAGTGCGGCAAGGTTTAGCTTGGAGTTTCATTTGCATGTGTGGATGCCTTTTTGAGACACACACTGCTCTGGTGAACTGACAGTGGTGTGGTAGGAAGTGTTTATGCTGCTTGTTTCCTGTCCATGTTTTTAGCAGTTAGGTAGGTACTGTAGAGCTGCAAAGGAAATGTAATATAAGGTTGGTGGCAGACTTTAACTACATTGCATTGTGGAGGATTTATAAGGCGATGCTGCTGGACTTCAGGGTTTCATTAGTGAAGGGCTGCAGACATGGGGAAGTATTTAGGAGCATTTATGAAATAGTAAGTACAAACACGTTTCATAGATAAAACATACATGTTTTTAAAACTATGGGATCATATAAAATGTAATTTGTTTTGGTAAGTGTTTGCATGCTAAGTGACTAGGAAGGCCTGAACTTTTATCAAGAGAGGGTTTTCTGGCTGTGGTAATAAAATGTCTGTACATTGTTAAGAGTGCTGTTCAGAGGAAGTGGTCTGAATAAGCTCGATCACTGTCGAATTCCTACCTACTGTGTGTTTGTATTTAGCCTGTATTTACTGTATTTAACAGTTAATTATTTAACTAATTAAGGTTTATTGCAAATGTGTGTAATCCTGCTTTTGACCTGTTGTATTGCTAAGTTAGTTTTCCCCCTTTAGAAGATCATTTGTAGAGATTTCCATAGAATCACTGAACATACAGTATGCTGCTTTCTTGGTAGATCTCTAAGTTCACTGACTCTGTCACTTTCAATTGTCAGAGAGAGATATAGAGAGAGAAAGAGACTTTTGTTCATGTTTACAGCCAAGCCAGGCTACATTAAGGTAATGATGACATGTAAAATCCCCGCTTCAGCATACTGCCCTCATACTTTTTTCATCAGTTTGTCATCACACCAGCAGGAAGGAAGTGGTTAACCTTGATGGAAGATGGTAGACGGGTCTATAACGGCTCACAAAGCAAATGGAAAATTGAGACTGCAATCCATGCTCAGCCATTTAGATAAAAATTGAGACATTTTCATGGAGGTACATTTGTCCAATTTCCTGAGCCCTTAAAGGCATCATCTTGATGGAGTGTATATCATGCAAATGGAAGAAAATGCAGTGATTATTAGAATGACACATTGCTTTCAGTTTGTTTTACCTTGATGTGAACCAGAGAGTGTTTGTTAGGAAAGAAATATGATTTGATGATCTGCTGGCCTCAAATAGACAACACAGAGTAAAGACAGAAAAAACTTGTTTGCATGTTCGTTTGAGCTTGGGCCTCTCTAGGTAGGCCACCAAAATGCATCTGAGCAGCATAGGTGTGCACTTTGCTGTGGTGCAACAGACCACTTTTGATGTTCAGTGTTTCCCCAGTACATCTTTCCAAAGATTTACTAGAAGTCTTCGGCTGTGTGAAACTACTTCTACATTCACATATTTACTAAAGTATTTATTGAAGTTCCAGGTAGTAAAAATTTGTGGCTGATATTTTATGAACACTGGCTCAGCCTCTCTCTCTCTCTCTCTCTCTCTCTCTCTCCTCACTCAGGACGCTGCTGCCAAAAGCATGACGATGATGGTGATGGGAGGAGGCCACGGCCGAAGGTGCAGCCCTCGCTAGAATCATACTTCGTCTCCCAACTTCACCCCTCCACCGTCATCCACTACTGCCACCCCACCCCACCCCACCCCCTGCGTCATGGCCAACCACCTGGAGCTGATCCAGGAGCTGCAGCAGCTGGACAAAGTGCCCAGTTTGGAGAGGCTGCGGGCGGCCCAGAAGCGGCGTACCCAGCAGCTGAAGAGATGGGCTGTGTACGAGAAGGAGATGCAAAACAAGAAGCGAAAGGCTGACAAGAAGGCACGCAATGCCAACAACCTCCAGCAAGAGTCCAAGAGGCATGTGTCCTTTGCCGCCAGCGTGGCACTTCTGGAGGCCTCGGCCAGGAATGATCCAGATGAAGGTAGGGGCTTTAAATAATATTTTTATGTTGAAATTGGTTCAAAAAATGTAGATTTATGGGGAAGTGAATGCTGTCTAGTGAAAAGGATGACACAAACTAACTACCCAAGTGCTATAAACACAGGTCACCTAGGGACAAACAAAATATAACCAGATTTATTTTCGTTGTAACAAGGCCACACACTAAAAGTGTGGGTTTCTTTCATGAGCTCACAATCAAACCCAGCACAAAGCTCATGGACACCACATTTGAATAATTACTCTAATTTCAGCCTCATCTCACTACTTCAGCTGGATAAAATGGCAAGGTCAGAACAACTATTAGCGTGGCCTGCCCACTTAAGCTGCCAGTGGAACTCCACTATGTTCGATAGGAGACTGTTTTATCACTGGGAAATAATGGAGTTGTCACACTGAGATGAAACTCTGCCAGTCTTTTAATTAAAATTTCTACGGATGGTGCCCCCCCTATTTGGAGATAATAATTGTTTTCCTCCAGTACAAACAGTCCGATGCTGTGCCAGTGCTAACAGTGTGTCAGTGATGCAGGAATGATAACGGGCTGCTTATCAGTTAGATATGACATCTAACTTAGCTTTACTTTAACTTGAAATTAGATTAGAACTCTTTTTATCAAAACAAATACAGCCCATGGCTGTGCTACTGTACATTCTTTGTTTGTCCGAGTCTGTCTTTTACAGATATGGAAACCGCCACAAGGCTGAGGTATTTTCAGAATTATTCTTACATAGCAGAAGCAGCTCTGCACTGTGTGTGTACACACACACACATGTGCACCCATATGCACATGGACTGTGAACTGGATTGTATAAGCTCCAGCTGGAGTGAGAGTCAGTGTAAGTCTTGGGGTTTGTGTTGTCTGGATGGCCTGTTTGATTCTGCCATCATGTGTAACCTAAATAAAGATCTGACAAAACCAGCAGGCGATAAAAGGATATCATTGAATTGGGTAAAAAGGAAACGCTCTTTCCATAGTAGAAAAAATGACTAGCAGTTATGTTGCTGATTCTGTTGCTTCGTTGAACAGAGGTGTTGTTGTGTGAAAGATTTTGGTTTGAACTGCATTGAAAGGTTTTCTTCGCATGCTGTTGTGCGGTGTGTAATTCCCCGAAAGACTGCTGAGCCACTTAGACTTTGAACCAGGATGTTGTTGCTGTTGGTGAATTCTTTTAGATCTGTTTGAAAAATCACACATACTGGCCAAGAAACATGCACCATGTACTCATTTACTGTCAGTTCCAGGAAATGTGTGTAATTAACAATACTGTATGCTGTCATTCAAGGATGAATCAGGAAGGATGTTTGATGAATAAAACATTTATCGAAAGCAGCTTCATAAATATTAGCAACATATTCTGTGTTTTTAAGGTCAGGCCAGTATTTATACGAGGTTGAGGCATTAAGATATTAGTGAATTGTGGTGCTAATTAAATGTCAAAGAGCAGCTTTTATGTGCTTTATAACCAGTTTTGAGAGGACACAGAAAACACACGAAGCAATAGTTGAATTTGTTGAGTGGCCAGTCTTTTTTTTCTTTTTACATAAAAGATGTTTGACCTTCCCAGCAAAACAATTCCCTTGTACAACTTTTGAAGGCCATCTGGCCTTAAGTTTACATGATACAGTGGGCTGAATAAATGTAGAAATAACAATAAAGTGTTGCTGTTGACATGTGTTTATTATTTTTATTAAGTTTTCAATAAACTTGCTTTAGAGTTAATGGCATATGGCCAAGTATTTTACGTTTTTAAGACATCAAGACATGGTGGTCTGTCGACCACATTTGTCAAGACTGATATATCTCATGGATTTCCATGAAACTTTGTCCAGACATTTGTGGTTACCAGAGGATGAATCCTAATAACTTTTGCGATCCTCCTTTCATCAAGACCAGTGTCTCTCTGTGTGCAGCACTGGGCACTTTGAGCATTACTGATCTGCAGAAGCTTTGTCAGTGCTCTACTTAATGCTGACAGTGCCTGGGCAAAGAAACATTTGTTATCAGTGCAGTTTAATGAGGGTGACCATGAAAGAAGCAGAGAGATAAAAAGAAAGGGAGACGGGGTGTAGTGTTGCCTACACAGCTCCAGTGGCAGCTGGCTAGCTCAGGAGCCTGATAATCTCCTCTCATTCCCTCTAGTCCCCAAATGCTCAATCAAGCATCATGACTCCACACACTATGCTGCAGTCTCCGGGCTTCCTTTGCAAATATATGATGTGACGGTGTCATGCATTCTCTTGTGTAGTCATTGAATGCATGACACGAACACTGCCTTTTGTAGTCATTTCAATTATTTTCTATTATGTAAAAATAGAAAAGAAAGTTGAGTGTAGATCATGATGGAAATGAGTTTGAGCATTTTAGAAAGACAAGACATCAGTGCTGACTTTCACATCAAGATTTATTTTCATAAATCAGAACTATACTTTTTTGTAAAAATGACTGTCAAAGCCAATATGAGCAGTGGAAAGTTCCAAAACTAATAGAGAAGTGAGAGAATAGAGAGAGTAAAAACAACAACAAAACGAGATGGAGATTTACTTTGACCTGAGGCTGACTCCACCAGCCTCGAGGCCATAATAAGATGAGACGTTGGATTGGCCGGGCTGACTCTTGTTTAATCTCCGATTGGTTGCATTTAGTGAAATGTTTCCTGTGGCTTTTCTGTGGTTGCAGTCAGAGCATCACTGGGTTGACCGGAGGGTATGTGTGTGAACACACACACACTGACAAATGTGTGTATGTTCATTGGTGTGCATTATTCATGCTGTATTTACTGTTTTTTATTGTTGTACTTTGTAAGCTTTACTGTATCTTGAACAGTAGATGGTGTTATTGAAACTATCCATGAACAATGCAGGTGTGCATGTTTATATTCGAGAGAGAGAGAGAGACAGAGAGAGAGAGAGACAGAGATAGAGACTGAGAGAGAGACTGAGAGACTTCTTTCCTCTCTGAACTACAATGTCCCTGTCATTATAACTTCCTTACTGGAAGCTGCGGGAGCAGACTTACCAAGCCTTGGGGAGATGCAGATATAGTAAAGCCACAGAGGACACAATGTGTTGTCGAGCTGAAGTTTGTGTGTCTGTGTGTACCCGTGAATGTGTTAAACTTTTCAGAAGATGTTTGTGGGGATAAGAAAGTAGAAAATGGTAGGTAGGAGAGGATCGGATAGAAAGGGATGCATCCTGATTCTGAGCCCATTTCTTTGCCCTCCGGCTGCCACCTTACCAAACCCTCTGCCCCCTCACAGTGGTGTGGGTTGCTGGCTGTGAAATTACTGTGAAGCACCTCACTGTCTCTCTCTGCGGCTCTCTGGCTATTGAGACTGATAGGTTTTCTGCTCTCCAGAGAGCCGCTATCCTGCAAAGGAGCAGCCATTGAGGTCAAAAAGTACAGTCAACCCACACACACACAGAATATAGACTGAGCTGACATTTCCTCTTAACACCGCTGTGTGATCTGATAAAGTTGTCAAACAACTCAAATGATTGAAGGGCTTAAGAATCTCTGTGGAAAAGGGGAAAAAAAATCAACAACTGAAACCAAAAAGTTGGGTTCTACAAATGTAACATGCGCGACACCTGAAAGAAAACTATTATAAAGTGAATTTAATTTTATTTTCATGGCAGTTCCAGTTTGACTTGCAAAGCTGCTCAGTATTTATAATCAAGGCAAAACCATCAGGTTTGACGACAGTTGAATCATCCAACTGATTAATGGCCAATCGCAGTGTGATGTAGGTGTGAAATCAGATTTGTCGGTTTGTAAAGCTACATAAATGGTGGGACACTGCCCACCAGGGGGTTTCTGAAGGAGTTTGAAGATCTGACAAGCAGTTGTATACATATATTGAGTATAATGGAGCATTAAACTCTGTCATACTGCTTTTAATGTAATGGCCCTATATAAAAGCAGTTCATTTACCAAATGAAAGAATTACGAGTGAGTAAACCTTTACGGTTTTGAGTTTTTATAGTTCTTTAATTTCTATTCAAATTAACTATATTAGTCATACTTGTGTATCTCCTGCAAACTGCCAAAGCATCTTATGAAGTTTGAGTCATTTTATTATATATTGATTTTAAGGCATTTTATTTAGCAACTTACAATAAGCACATTTTATAGTATAGATACATAATTCAAAAAGGTAACAACCACAGACACATGGAGAGGTGCATTTTTTTACCCTATTGAGATTTTTTGCTGCAGCTTTTAGCCGACATTTTTCACAAGCATAGAAATACAAGAGCATCAGTCAACTTGTTTTACTTCTGAAACTGACTGGAGATCCACAGTGTTGTTAATGTAACTCTTGTCTTCTATCTTGTAAGACTTAAGTCTGTTTGAAACATGTGATAATGTGACTGGCTTCAATGACTGAGTCGGTTGTATTTTACCCCTCCATGAACCCAGTCTGTGTTTTACAGCTCTGTGTGTTTCCCACCCCTGAACTCTATTTGGACTTTATAATTATCACGTGGCAACACCAAACACACATATTCCCCACTTAAAATCATAAATTATAACTTTATGTTTGAGAAGCCACGCTTTAAATCCCCATTCCCTTTTTAGCCATGTGGCTTTTCCTTTTGGTTCACCACCTTTTTTTTTTCTCAGCCATATCACCACCATATAAATACAGAGGAGGAATAACTTGAAGATTTCAGGATTGAAACGGCCCTTGGAAGGAGAATTCACTTGTGGTTTTGTCTCCTTCTTTTTCTCTTTCTAGTTATTTGTGTGCAAATTAGGTCTCAGTGGAGTTTTTGTCTTCTTCTGCTGTCTTATTAAGAGTGTTAAGGCCTTCTCCTCGGAGGCCTTAGATAGGCTTAGCTGCTCCCAGGCATATGGCAGCAACAGAGTAGTATTAAAAAGACACACAAGAGCGGAGTGAAAAGAAGACGACTGCAACACAAACCAAAGTACATTACATCGGATGCGGAAGTGATTGTCAAGACAACACTGACTATTGACAGTGATGTCCATTCTCTCTGTTTCTTTGACACACCTCAGTCCAATCTTACTTCAGCTTTCTACGTTTTTTTTTTTAATCTAGGCTATAGAAGGAAACACATTCGGATACTGTTGCTTAACCTTTGCTCTTGATTTAAAATGGCAGCAGAAAGATTTAATCAGATCCTTTCATGGAGTTCGAAAGGAAATGAGAACAGTCAGTCAGGACCTCAGGACCTTTTGTGTTGAATGTTTAGAGTCGGTGACCTTCTCTGGTTAAAATAAGTATTTTCTGGGTGATTGAAAGAGGTTGGAGGACTTTAGCAACATACTGCTTGGATGCAAAATACAAGACTGACACCTAGTATACAGTATATAGGATTTATGTTAAAGATGCTAAAGCTCGTACTCTGCACCAACTGTATGACAAGTGCGGAGGCAAGAAATATCTCCAGCTAATCACAGATGTAGTATTTGTTAGGTCAGATCAGTCCAACACTTTGGTTCAGACCGAAATAGTTCCCCTGTTGGATGGATTGTAGAGAATTTGAATTGAGAGAACTGAAAGTAAAAACATAGATGTGAATTTTTAGTGAGACTTAAATACAATTTCAGTTACAACTGAATTCAGTTTCATAATATTACATGCAGTTTCAAGTTAATTGGAACAGTTTCAAACTAATAAATTCAATTTCAAATAATGTTACTCAGATGCAGTTTTTCAATAAAATTATTCAAGTAAAAAAAAAATACAAATTCAAATTATGCTATTCAAATTCAGTTTTTAATGCAATAATTCAAGTTGAGCAATTTAAATTCAGATCTAAATCATTCAAATTCAGATTCTACTGACATAAATAGCAGCCCATAGGATTGTCATAAAATATCGTACGCTGACATCTATGTTCCTCAGAGGACGAATCCTACTGACTTTTGGTGATCTCCTGACTTTTCACCTTTACATTTTCTCTGTGAAATGTCTCAGCAGCTATTGGATATATTGCCATGAAATCTTGTTCACATATTCATTGTTCCCAGACTATGACCCTGACTTTTCACGTAGTACCATCATCTGGTCAAAATTTTACAGTAAGTTGTCCAATTTCCATCTGCCTCAGCTATACTTTGTGATTGGCGCTAATTAGCCAATGTTACCATGCTAATTCACTGAACTAAGTTGGTGAACATGGTAAACTTGCTCAACATCGGCATGTTTGCATCGTCATTGTGAGCGTGGTAACATGATTATTAGTATTGAGCTCAAAGCAACACTGTGCCCAAGTACAGCCTTGCAGAGCCGTTAGCATGGCTTATTTAATAATGCTAACAGCCTGTTTCATTAGAGCTGGGTGTGAAACAAAATGGCTCCAAATAAACTTTGGTGTACCATTGTACTTATATACTGTATAAAGTTTTACCTAAATTTGTCAGAAAAGATACTTTTGTTTGATTTGGAGGGAGGCACTTAACAATTTTTGGCTAAACACAAACTAGCTTCTGTGTAGTCATGCTTATCAGAGGCTGGTATTAACAAGATTTTTATACAAGAGTAATGAGCTGAGCTCATGAAACGGGATAACTAATCACAGTCACAATATTAAAAATCAAAGTGCTGTGCAGTGATGATGTAGGTCTCTGTGCAGTGTTACTGCTCTCTTGTTAGATTGCAATGATAAAGTCAGACCAAGACAGAATAGAATTGGTAAACTTCAAACGTTTGCACTTGCAGACATAAAAGGATGGACTTTTGAACCAGATTTACCAGCCAATAAAAGCTGCCTGAAGCTTGTTATCCACCACTTCTTTCAGATCCCTTCAAATACAGTAAACATTTGATCTCATAGAAAGACCAGTGATATGACAAGTGATCCAGGGGCTTGTTTCTAGCAAACAGACTTTAAATGTGTACTTGGTCTTTTTTGGTCCTTTTTTCTTTAAGTATTTCATAATGATTTATTATGGGGCCTTTCATATCTTCTCAAAATTATTGTTTGATTAGTTTTGTGGCTAAGCCATAACCTATTTTTATAACTACACAAATATGTAATCAACCTGTGTTATGCCCAAAGTATTTTAAAAAGTCATACATTTTTTAAAGATTTTAACAGAGAGATTTTTTTTAGCTCAGCACTAACAAGTGATCCCGAACAGGAGGCTGTTTACTCATGGTGAGCTAAGCTGATGTGACCGCTGACCTTTGACAACTGTAGTGTAAGCTGGCCAGTACCTCTCGTGCATCATGTGTCGTAACACGAACCACAACAAGGGTGAGCAGTCTGGTAGGACACAGGTATGTGTAGAGATGAAGATTTACAGCTCTGTTTATTATGGTGGCTCAGAGTCCAACGCAATGCAGCTTGGAACAACACGTGCAGCATTTAGAAAAAACACAGGAGAATTTTCAGGGGACAGGAGTCATGTTCATCACTTTTTTTGGTAACTAACTCCCATTGTGTTCTCTGCGACTTGCACAGTTTCTGTATTTGAATTTGTTTTCTCACTTTGTGCCTATTTATTTCCTTCATTTGCTTTTGTTTGGATGTTTTCTTAAATTGCAATGCAGGCCACTGTAGTCTATCATCTCTCATTTACAGTTTGAGATGTTTTTTAAGGGTTAAACTATGTGTAAACAGCATACAATACCTACATAGTATACTTATACAATACATAACTTTTACTATAAGACTGTGTGTGTGTATTACTATGATCTTGTGTGTGTGTATAAGATTAAACTTGAGCTGAAGCAACTAGTCTATTAATCAATTATTCAATAGATTATAGAAAATAATATAGAAAATTAATTGGCAACTATTTTGATAATCAATCAAGTCATTTCTTAAGCAAAAATTATAATAATTAATTGACTCCATCTTCCTGATTGTGAAGATTCCTTACACCGTATAATTACTTGATCAATCACAAATATTTTGCAGATTAATCAATAATGAAAATAATTGTTAACTGCAGCCCTAGATTATATCGTTCACTTGATATGTACTTTTGACCACTGACCAAATTTCAGTAATAAAATCTGAAACCATGATGGCCTTCAACCACTTGGCTGTGTTGTGAGCTCAGGTCTGCCCTGAGATGTTAAATTACTCAAATCATAAAAATGATAAATTTAGTTTCAGATTTAATTAAATTTGTCAAGAACAAATTCAGCATTTACTGCATTCAGTCTGCTGACATCATATAATGCCATGTGGCTCTTTCTTGATGTGTTCCTCATTCAATCATAAGACCAAAGATAAGTGCGACTGTTTTTACCATCCGTACATCTTTCCTGGGGATAAAATTAAGCCGCTTCACTTGAGGCCAAATCAAGGCTCCTTCACCACCGGCTCTTTGCATTTTAGCTTTTCCCTCTTGTACGATCACCACTGATTTTATGTGACATTTCCGAGCAGCTGATTACTGAAGTGGGATTTGACATTTCATGCCCTGAGCAGGGGCGCGACAATGACGGGGTTGAGAACTACACATAAAAAGCATCCTAGGGCAGGTATCTATTGAATGCTTCTGTGATTAGGAGGACTAGTCTTACACTCCTGACATCAGTCGATTTTAGAAACTACGTCTTTCTTATGTGGTTCTCACCATTGCTACTGCCTCTATTGATATTCTTTTCCTTCCTCTGAGGCCTTTGTGATTAGGGCTGTCTTCATGGATTCTCAGGTAGCCTTCAGGTCAACAAAACTCTTTTTCTGTCCTCGCTGCGAGTCTCTTCCCCTGCTGCCTCTCTCTTCCCCTGTCTGTCTAAATTAACATTCCTCCATGGGCTCGCCAGACTCTGCTCCTCCATGCGTTGCTGCTCTGCCTGGCACACACTAGCACTGCTGTCTCCTCCCCTCCATGCTAGTTCACGTGCCTCAGTCTGGCCAGAGGGGACTGACTCATCCTGGTCATGTAACATCATTTGGGATTAAAAATTGTTGAAAAAAAGTCAAAGTACAAAAGTGGAAGCGGTGTGATTGGTTGAACGAGCGTGTTGTGTACAGTATAAATGTCTGTAATATCGTGTCAGAGTTGGTGTAGTCAGTTAAAAGAGCAGGTTGCATTGGACCGTGGAATTATTAGGGTTTTGGCTTATTTAGGTCCATAATTGAACATGTTTCTTGGCCATGTAACAACACACAACAACAAAGGGTCATTTATTGAACTTGATCACTTTACTGGCTGTTTCATTGTGTCCTACTTTCAGTACAGCACTCATTTTCTTCTTTTCATGTACTTGTCTTTCTGGTGCATTTGCCAATTTTGAAACTGCTCACATAAAATCATACTATTATTGTTATTACTATTATTGTCATTCACTGCTGGATTAGATGCAGTCTTAAGTGAACTGTGGTAGTCTGCCAATGAGCTCATTGAAATCTTCTCCCTCTCCTCCCCTCTTTGACATCAGTCGGATCTCCCGGGAGAGCCCTGACTCTCAAGTTAACTCCTATTTCCATGGTAACTGAGGCAGACAGAGAGAGGTCCAGGCAGCCACGGCCCAGAGCTACTCAGCTGCAAAGGCACAAATTGTGCATCATCATTGTTGCTGCTGCATGGGATAGCATGTGGGAGACGGTGTGGTTGTGGCTGCTGGGTTAACTCACCCTCAAGTAAAACTGTCATTGGTGGAAAAGAATGGTGTGATTCAAATCACAGTCAACGGATATTAGGAAAGTCATCTGAGAATGATTTTAGGTGGTATATCAATAGTTGAACTATAATTATAAACACTCAACTAAATATAAAAAAGAGGAATGGGAAAGAGCTTAACGTTTTAGATTTTAGATAATGATTTGCATGTTGTGCATCATACATCGACCAATTTAAGGATATTCTCCTGGAAAAATCTGATTTGTTTTGTTATGACAATTGAGGTGAAAAGTAAGCAGTTAAATAGACGTCAGAAATGTTTGAGGGAGTGTGAATCATTTGGTGGCGAAGGAGGACATTTATGTTCAAGTCACAAATCCCTCTAGTGACCTTAGTAATTATGGCATCATAAAATACATTTATTTTTCAAAAGTTGTCAGATCAGAAGACACTTCTAAATGTCATAGAGGGCATGGACAAATGCCATTTTTTGTCATTTAATCTGGAAGATTTGTTGATGTAGTGGAAGGTAGTGACCCCAGCAAAGGATTTATTTTCAAATAGTATTGTAGAAGAAATCTTCTAAATGGAAAAGATGACACATACTTTGAGCCAACAAGAAGCACAATTTAGTTTTGTTGCTGTTTATGTTGCAAATGGAAAGTGTAAAAAACTGTCAGGGAGGTATTTGTATTACCATGAATGTAACTGGCACAGTTGTAAGCATTTATTGACTCAGTAAAATCTATAATTATTATAATTATTAGCATTTTCCATTTTATTTTTTATATGAAATTGATCTGGATCTGTAAAAACCCTGATGCATCTGTCCCGTTGCTCTCCCATCCACTGCGTCCTTATCAGCGCCTTTGAGGCCACCTGCCTCCAAACTGGCCAGCAAGGTGTTTAAGTGGCAGTGCGAGTTGGGTTGATCCAATCCTCCCCGTATGCCTGTTCAGCACCCCACTGCTCCCCCACTCTTTCTAAACCACCTCGTAGCATATTCCACTGACTCTCCATCTGCCTACCCACATCCCTCCCCCATAATGAATGAACATCCCTCCAACACACAATAATCCTGCAATGGGATTCTGGATTATCCAATGAGGATTGGGCCTCACCAAACCAAACAGGGGCAGCGTGCTTCATTAACAACACTTAAATTGATAATGTTAAAGACTTGACGCACAGTGAATGACCTGTGAATTGTATGTGTTGTGAACCTCCAGAGACTCCTGTGGACTGGGGGGATGAATTTAGTACAGATTGAGAGTAAAAACCTGAAAAATATGAAGATGAACAAACAACTAATGGGAGACATGGAGTGAAAATGTGTATTACTATTCTCACTTATACATCTTAAAAACTATACTTATAAATATTGGATGAGGGATTTGAAAAGGTCAGAAAGCAGATTAGATACTAGATTTAGATAAAATACCAATAATAACCCAATCCTGCTCACTGCCATTTTTATCTGTTATTACTGGAGCCGTAAAACCCAAATCGGGGCAGTGGAGTGGAGCTGAGCTGGGATGAACAAATGGCTACCAAAGCAGCTGTTTATAGCCTGAGGAGCTGTCAATCAAGGCAAACAACAAGGCCAAAAATACACCCGTCATTAAGCCTCAGAAACCTTAAATGGAACAATACTTTTCAAAATGTCACAGAAGACACGTTAGGAAAAAGTAAAAATAGCTCTTAAGAATTGATGGATTTTTGTTTTTCTAAAGAAAAGTTGGCAGTTTCTCCATTGAATTCATTTAGTGGCCATTGAAAAAAAAACAAGCTATAAAAGGCTTTATACAAGTCACATATGCAGTAGTGCCCTGCAATAGACTTTGATGTGTCAAATAGGCAGACTTCCTCTTGAACACTGAGCAGTGTTGGTTGCTCCTTGGCTCAGACATGCAGGTCAGGTCTTCACGTTGGGTTTGAGCTATATGTTTAATTTGTGATAAAAAAAGAAAAGAAAAGACTTCCCTTTGTCTTACAGTCACACCCCGGCAGTCTGTCTTATTTTTTTTTTATCCTTTCCTCTCTTTCACTATAACCGGAGGAAGCCTGCTATTATAATGTGTTTTAGCAAGCATACTGGCGCTAACTGGTTGGAGCACTGCCGCATAATCCAGAGTATTACTGAGACAAACAATACTGTTTCAGTCTTTCTCTGTTCCTACAGTAGATCGTAAGCATGCACAGACTTGAATGCCACTTTTGAATTGTATTTAAGTTTACACATTGGGCACATAGTTTCTTGATTATGTCAGTAGGAGCAAGAAGCAGAACTCAATTCTAAGAGTGAATGTTTTTGTTTATGGCAGCTTGTCTTCAGGTTTGGAATACTGCTAGAAAGGTGAAGAGTATTAATTGAAATGTTTGTTAAAATGGTTATTTTTTAATGGTTTTGCATCTCCATCTGTTTCTGTAGCTGATGTGACTCTGTACTGATATGACTGATTATGAAGCCTGGATTGGCTCCTGGTCTTAGTGCCTTACATACAGTCTGCTACAATAAATGGTCAGTAAAAGCCGATGTTCTTGGAAATATTTATTTTTATATATTTTTTTGCCTCTCTTGCGGCACAGTTTTAGGGATGGCAATATTGGTCTGTCCGTCGGCCCATCACTTTGTTGCAGAATGAAATATCTCAACAACATTTCCACATGGTCCCCTGAGGATGAATCCTAGTGACAATGTCAGCGGGCCACCTGGATTTGTCTGTTAACTACATTATAAAGAGTCCTTTAACGCTGTCTAGCTTTTAGAGTAAGTTCCAATCATCTTTCCAAATTGAAACCTGAGCTCATTATTATATGTTATGTTTATTCTATTTCAGCATTAATTTGCTCACAGTGACCCAGAGAACACCTGCCGTATCCCAATCTGCAGTTTGTTGTGTCTTCCAAAATGCCTTCCCCGCTGTGCTATCGAACTACATCTGTTAAAGCAATGTAACATACAATTAAAGTCCCTTAATAGCTCACCATGTGGATGATAATTTTAACATAGCAGAATGCTAATTATATCAATGATCGTCTCCCCTAACGTCCTACTAAAACCAATGTCATTTAGCTGCTACTTATGGACGTGCCAAGTGGCCTACTTTCTGCACAGCCGACATGAAAGCAGAGAGGGCTACCTTGCCTGAAGAGTGTTTGGAACATAATTTTGTTATATTCTGAAAATGTTTGCACTGTTGAAATGTTTTGGGCTATTTAGGTTGTTCTAAGATTAAAGTATCTCATTTGTGGGATCTGACGAGCACTGATGAGTATGTGTGCTACATCAGCCCTTTTCGATTTGCAGTAAATTAGTGAAAAATGAATGAAATGGAGTCGTGACAAAACCTAATGATGACAGAAATGAATGCTAGCAATATTTCTATCAATTACCTCGGTAGTGCGAGCTGAATGAGAAATATGCCTCTTGATCATTTCATGTACTGTGACTTCAAAATGCTGAAAAGGTGCCCAATTTTATCTGTGTAATCACACTTTAAATCATGAAACTGGGATTCAGAAAGTGTTTTTGTAGATACGTTGTGCTGATTTTAAACCTACTTAAAATGTTATTGTTATTTTTTTCCAGACCTTATGCAGAACTTG
This sequence comes from Micropterus salmoides, assembly GCF_014851395.1. NCBI lineage: Eukaryota > Metazoa > Chordata > Actinopteri > Centrarchiformes > Centrarchidae > Micropterus > Micropterus salmoides. The sequence continues at coordinate 15,999,438 of NW_024043372.1, forward strand.
CAGTATAGTCGTGTTTCTTCTGGCTTAGAGTTTCATGACTTGAAATGTTTGAATAAATGTCCTGCTGAGCGTCACAAAATTAATCAAATTAAGTTTCTTAACAAACATGGTAAGCATCTTGCTAGTGCTAGCATACTTCTCGTGTATTACATGTATTGTATTTGGGCCTTTGGGTCTTTCTCCTAGCTAGAAGAAAAGTTAGATAATGGAAAATTGTTGCATAACTTTTTATACATAAGGTTTATTTCGATAATAATAAAAACAATAGTTATGCTGAAGGTTATTGTCAACTTCAGTTATTGTCCCCCTACACCTTTTTTTGCAAAAAAAAAAAAAAAATCAGATCTTTTGATTTATTTTATCAAAACTGAAATTGCTGAAAAAAGGAAATTAAAATGTTGCCATGTATATTTTTGGTACTGAGTGTGCACATTAAAACATGCATGCACATTAGCACCTAATTGGAATCAGTGCTAAATATAGCAAGCTAGGCTAACTAGCTTCCATCATCTAATTGGAATGCAAACTTAGCATGACGGGGCCTTCCAAATGTTGCATGTTGTAAAGGGGCAGATGGGTTAAACCTATGTTGGTAGTAGCACACCATGAAGATCGATGGTGCTTCTCCTTGTAACACTGGCTCAGTGATACCATAAGAAACGGCCAGTAAGCTGGACGCTGTTTCCAAAAATGGCTTTATCCTCTTTTGAAAAATGGAAAGTATATTCCATTAAAGTGAGAAGAATTCAAATTTCAGTTCAACGTTTAATTTAACAGAGTCACTGGGAGCAGCCTCAAGTGTATCCCCCTTATCTCTGTATTTAATTTGACCTATCTTATAATGCTTTATAGTGTACTTGGGACTGTGAAATATCAGTGTTGCCTGCAGTGGATTAGGATCTGCTCTCTTGCCAGCATATCACAGTTTCAGAGGGATTATAAACCACAGTGACATTTTAGGTATATTACATAAAGCATTTTCTTATGGGTGTCAGCTAGTATGTGATATTTAAGGGATTCTGTGGCAGTTATTATTGCTGCACAACAAATATTTGCCTCTTCAATATAGCAAAGAGAGATACTCTTGAAAGAAAATCAATTCTACACTTGGACTCTCCCGCATCTGAACTCACACAGCTCTCTCATATCACAATCTTTACTTGATCCTCACTTCACCGACCATTCCCCCCTTATCACTGGTCATTGGCTGTGAGATATGAGCCTACAGGGGCATCGGTATGAGTCAGCATCCTGAGCTAAACCCTGACAATAAGAACATCCTTGCTAATAAATGTACAGCTGGCAAACACCGGTGTTGCTTTTCCATGACGGGAGATATGCAGGTATTCGGTACCGCGTTTCTTAGATCAGAGCGTCCGTGCATCCAATATGCTGTGAAATGAGGCTCCCTCATCAATTATCTGCCAAGGGATTCCCTGAACAGGAATACAAATGAACTCGTAATCTTTGTAACTGCAAACATGGAAGGTTTTAGTAGTTGTACATGCAAGCCAAAAAGCATTTTATGATCTCTTTAAGAAAGACCACACCATGAAAAAACAGCCCCTGACAAATGTACTGGGACAGGGTTGTCCCAGTACTTTTGTCCAAATAGTGTGCATGTTACATGATCTACAGTTAAAGCGTATCTATGGCGTGGATGCCGTGACTTTTACTTTGTTTAAGATGTATACAGAAGCACAGACTTGGAACTCTGCTATAAACTACTGAACTATAGAAACCTCACAGTATATTAGTATTCATAATATTCAAGACCCTGGTTTCCACTTTGGGAGCCCACATTCATGTTTGTGAATAACCTCTTATCAATTATCAGAGTTCTGGAAACTTGTGACCTAAATAATTTCTGTATAGTCAAAGTTCATTCGCTTGGGATTTGTTTCCATCTCCAACACACTCACACACAGTATTGTCGAGGCATAGCAAGATAACAGGAAGGAAGGGTGGGTTTCTCTTCTCGTGCTGTTGTTTGTTGATGTATCTTTATCTTTTTGGAAGCATCTCGTCCAGCTCCATCTCCTCCCTAAATAGGAATGTATGGGACCTGCCCAGGAAGACATGTTCGAGATTTCTGCAGCGGCGTGTTACTGGATTTTGTGGTTGTAGATAATCACCACGGTGACCCTCTGATGTAATGGATTGCTTTTTAAAGATTTTTGTGTTTGTATGTATGTGTGTGTATGCTTGGCCCCAGAGGGTGGTGGTACAGACAGATAGGAATCACATTCATGGTCGCCAGCTCCAAGTCTATTTTACTTTGTCTGATCTATTTCTATCTGTCAGTGTGTGTGTAGAACATTTTACCTCCTGCACTCCCCTTTCGGGATTTGTGTGATGTATTCTTTAAGATCCCGTTTCCTTTAATTATAAAACTCAAGTCATAGGTGAGATAAAAGGAAAGAAGTTCCTTTTTAAGTGCTATTGGTCATTAAGTCTGAGCGTACATGCTGCTAATGAGACACGCAGGAGGCAAAACAACACAGTCTGTTAATGAAAAAGGAACTTTATCTTCGAAATAACTATACCACCACTGCAAATACTGCTCCCAAGCTGGGTGTTTTTACCAATTTAGACAAGTTCTCAATTGATACGTCAATCAACAGAAAATAATCGACACTTCTGATATTTGATTTATCATTAAAGTCATTTGTCAACCAAAAATGATCTTGTTCCAACCTCTCAAATGTTAGTATTAGCTGATTTTTGTGCAGCTGTTGGGATTGCGATGTCGGTCTGTTGCTAGGTCACTCTGTCACCACTTTGATCCAAACTGAAATATCTCGACAACCACTGGATGGATTGGATTATATATACTCACCCCCATTCTGATGAAGTGCTTTGAGAAACTGGTTCTTCGGCACATAAAGAACAAAATTCCTGGACCCTCACCAGTTTGCTTTCAGAACCAACAGATCCACTCAGCCCGCACACACCTTGAGAAAAACAAGACCTAAATCAGATGCTGTTTGTCGATTTCAGCTCAGCATTCAACACAATCTCCCCCATGAAACTGATCGGCAAATTTAGCACTCCGTAACTGGATATATGACTTGACCCCAGATAGTTTGGATTGGTGGACACACCTCCTCCACTTCTAGTTCTATAGTTATTTCTGTTTACCATTTTATAATTGCTTTTATATTGTCTGCTACGTAGCAGAAGGGAATTACAAACTCAGTTTGACTCTAAAACCTGTTGTATTGTGACAAATAAATCTACCTTGATTGACATGACATTTTATGCAAATGTTCACGTTTCCTTCAGGATGAATTGTGTTCCATTTGGTGATCCCCACTCACACAGGTGGTTTCTGTCTTCCTTTAAATTGTTTTGTAAACTCACAATTCAAAGTGCTAATGCCAAAGGTGTTTTATATCTGATAAATGCTGCTAATGGATATTTTAACCGTGTTAGTAATTGTAATTATAGAGACAAAGTCACATTAATGAGGTTTTGCCATTATTATGTCTCTCCCCTGTGTAAGTTAATGTATCCAGAAAGTTATCTGGTAATTACACTGTTAATTAGTCACTGCTCCTAAAAGGGGTTGGTTGGTTTGTTGTTGTTATTTTTGTTTTCATGTTAATGTGTGCTGTCTCCTTTTTCATTTGAAAAGGCAGAATGTTCCAGCCATCGATCTTTCAGCAGGGAGGGATTGCATCACATTACGTGACTTTCTTAGTGCGTGGGTGTGTGGGTGTGGGTGTGTGTGTGTGTGTGTGTGTGTGTGTGTGTGTGTGTGAGTGAGACAAATCACACACACACACTTAGTTTTGCCCTTGGAGATTTCTGTGATATTTTGATGTGATAGAAGAGCTCTGTCACCCTAGCGCACATTAGCCACACACAGGCAGACATTGTATAACAGGATGAGTCTAAATAAAAAGAGACAGAATTTCACTTTGAGCATCACCATTCATATCGATTCAGATCACGCATAGATCAAACATTGAAATTTGAACATTTTTATATTCTCACTAACATGAAAAGTAACTGACTGCGTTTACAGAGAGATACTGTATCTTCTAAGGGGTGATAATGTCTGCTCATGCCTTTTTGCACTCTAGGAACAAAAGGAGAAATAGATTCTGAATTTGCCTCAGTATTGATGCATTTGTTTGCGTTACTGTGTGCATCTCTGTTTTGTCGTAATAAAGGAGGCCATTATCATTGCACACACACACTCAAGCTGTCACCTTATATTATATTTATATATTTCACATTCACACACACCATCATATTGTAGCTACAGTAAATTGGCATAAAAGACAGAGCATTTGAATTTCATAAGCACTTTATTGAACGTTGTTTACACAAATTGGTTCAGACAGACTAAATATGTAAAACAAAAACAAAATATTCCACCCAGACTTTAAAAAAATCTTACAAAACACAACATAAAATATGCATTAAAAGAGTTGAAACAAAACAAAGCAACAGAAACATTCATAAATATTAAGCGACAACACAACCATATGAAAGTGTGTTTTTCAAATTGAGCCATTGCCGTCTTTCTCCCCCAGCTGTTTACACTTCTCTCCGTCTTTCCATCACATCACTCTCATCGTCAGATAGATCACACGTCATAACTAATGCACCAGCGCCCGCCCTCTCTCTCACAAAGAAAGCAATTCAGAACCAATGCCTATATTTTGCTGGACGCATTCTAAGAAAAAAAAAAATCAAATATCAAACTGTTGGTGTGTCTGTGCTGCCTGCATGTGCATTTGGTAATCCTATCTGGTTTCCAGCACATATTTTAAAATGTATAATTTCCAGGTTGAGAGGCGGGGGCAGAGCTGTCTGACTTCTGCCTCCGAGAGACACCATTAGATAACCCTCACCTACTGATTACTTTTCCAGACTCAAACAACGTGACAACCGAATGTGTTTACACATTGCTGTGTGCATGGCCAACATCATGCAGAGGAAAATCTATGCATACAAATACAAACACGAGGGGCTCCCGCGTGAATATGAAATAATGTGAAAACAATAAATTGGAATCGTAGCCATGCATTTAGATGCAATTGTGTTGACGTACACACCCATACCTGCCTTTACTGCCTCAGAGGTTTGTGCGTAACACCAGTCAGTATTTAATGGAGATTAATAGCAGGGTGTTCCAGGAGGGGGAGTTAAAAGTGACAGGGTAGTGCTGGTGTTCACGCAGATTCTGTCACTCATCTTGATTGTTTTTTAATTTTTATTTTCACACCAATGAAACTGCCTAAACCTCTGGATTGTTTTTAGCCGTGGTGAAAGAGTTTTGTTAAAGCTGGATGCAACAGAAATTAGATCTCCGTTATCTGATCAGAGCTGCTGGAAAACAGATTTTTTTTTTGCTTTATTCACAGTAATGTTTTGCAGACCAGGATGCCAGATTATATGTACGTGGTAAGTTTTGCATTAGCGAGCTGTCAGATGGGATTGGACATGGGGCTGTGGGGATCTGGATGAAGTTTAACTTCATCCAGATCCCCACAGCCTTTCTGCCGCTTAATAATACTGTAGTAATAAAGCTTTGTCTTATTCGTTTTGTTTTTTCCCTGTGATTTATTATGATTCTGTGTTTAGTCTCACTTTACTTTGAGTTGAAGTCCTTTTGGGACTACTGCTCTTGTTTTTATTTAATATAATTTCGACGTATTGTTCAGCCTCATCATGAAGTGTGTTCACACTTCTTTTTACATGTGCATGTACAGTATGTATTTGTCTGATTACAGACATGAGAATTTCATTAACATGTGTATGCATATTGCATAGGACTGTGATCCTTTGTGTGTGTGTGTCTTGTTCTGAGGATGAGACTGAAGCTTGAACTGCTGGTTGACAGGCAGGTGGCTGATGACACGGATATAATAAATCTTCCTGTGGATTAAAAGCTAGATGCCAATTGAACACTTCATGTAGCCACATTCATTTCTTTCCACCTTATTTTAATTTAATTTTAAATATATAGAGACTGTAAACATTAGTTATAAAAGATGTTCTAAAATGTTTGGTGTCTGTCTAGCTGAACTCTGACATATCTTCGTATGGGGGGATGAAAAGGGTGAATGTCTACTCTGAAAAATCAATAAAAAAAATCATTTCATGTCCTTGTGAAATCCTCTCATTAAAGGTTTGGAGTTATCATACCCTGACTGTCTCTCTTAGACTTGCGTCATTTGCTACAGTGAATTAAGAAGCAGGAAAGGAAAGACAAGTGCAGATAATTAAGATTAATTCTGTTTTTTTGTAGGCGCGCAACAGTGGATTGTACAAATTAGAGGCATATTACATAGTCAATGGAGATAAATCCATAGACTGTATATAAAAATGGACGTAGCGTCCGTGATGCCACCCGTTGGTTTCTGAAGAGCCATTTTGAAGCTCAAAATTGGCGGAGCTGGACGGCGCCATCTTTGGTTATCCCGGATAACCAAAAATGGGCAAAGAGGCGGGTCGTAGGTGGAGCTGAGGTGACGTGTTGCTGAAACCACTCCCGCCTAGCTCCATGTGACCGAGTTAGCTCAGGCTAAGCAGCTAATGCTACATGCTACTCTGCGGTGCTGTACGGTGGAGGTTGGAACCTGCAGCCGTGTTGTTACCAGTTTACCGACATTACCAGCTACAGTCAAGGTAAGACACCGGAAAATATTAAAATAACTCAGATATCTGTTATTGACATGATACTTCACAAGGTTTTAAATGCTTTTAATATATTAATGTGGTAACGTTAACGTTATTTTGCAACACTAACGTTAGATTTTGTTGAGACCAACGTTAACAGTTAACTATGAATCTGTTATCAATTACCTTAAGTTTACTTAACATTAAAGTTACAGTTCAAATGAACAATTTCAAGCAAATCACTTAACCCTTTTACATACTGTTGGTTAGTAGTGGTTACGAGTCGTTTATTTGGACGTCACCTCAGTATTTTACATGTAATAAACGTAATAAGCTAGCGGTAGAGTCCTTAGTTACATGATGGAAGCTGTATAACTTGTAAAACGTTAGCCATGGCTGCTATCACGTTAATTAATTCCCCACACTGCTATATTGAGTAACGCTGCTGCTGTCTGCAGGGCTGTGTCGGATTATTGTCTGGAATAGGACACTTGAGAGAAAGAAAGGTACTTGATTTTTGTTGAGGTTCCGATGCCTCCACATCTGCTACTCAAAGCTTAAACTTTGAGTCTAAAATAACGTTACTAGTCTTGGCTACTGGACATTTGACATTTGTCTTAAAAGGACAAAACAAAAACATTTAAAGACCGTCTCCCTTGTTCCATTTTCTCCCACGTATGTGACATAATAGTGCTGTCAACATTAAAACACTAAGGCATCTTTTAGAGGACCATCTCAAAAAATTTGAATACTGAGGAAAAGTTCATTGTGAGCATCAGAACCACACTGAGAGAGATTACAGGCTTCAGAAACCTTTGCAGGTGTTTTGAGTTAATTAGGTGATTAGAGAGCTCTTCTCTAGTTGATGTTTCTGTATAATTTATAATACAGAAATGTATTTAGGCTATTCTAAAATAAATTTTGAGATAGTGGAGTTTTTATTTCAATGAGCTGTAAACCATAATCATCAAGATGACAGCAAAAAGGGCATATAATGCTTCGCTTTATGTAATGAATCTAGAATATATCAAAGATTCACTTTTTGAATTAAATTACTTTAGAAAATTTACTTCACTACAATATTCTATTTATTAAAGACTCTGTATTTACTTTATATTTTTCATCGCCCTGAAGCATTTATTACACATTTTCCTCCCAGAGTCACACTGTGGATCCCAGATGTCCCACCTTGACTTTTAAATATTGTCCATATTTGTACCATAGATCCATTTAAAAAAAGATATGGTTTATGGTTCACATTGTAATAAATTCTATATATATTAGCACTCCCTGTCTTTACTTCTTACTGAAAAGCTAATCATATACCACAGATAAAACATGAAACATTAAAACTGAACTCTTGCTAAAGAACATCAGTCTAGGATAAGTTGAAAAGTGAAAATACTCCCAACATGTTTCACATGAAATGTTGAAAAGTAATTATGCAGTGTATTTCTGTGTGTGCAGGAGTATTTTTACTTTCTACCTTATGCTTTAAGATAATTAAAGAGCCATACACCCAGTAAACATATACTGTATATAAAAGAGCCTGAAGTTTCCCTGATAAAAGTCTAGTTTAAACACAGAATAATGTGGGCACATCCAAACCATCCTGTGGGTAAGTGCTCAAACAAAGAATGATCTGCACAGAGTAATTATGAATCCCACTAGGGTTTTTTATTGTGACTTTGCAAACTCTGAGGTCTCAGAGCTGACCGAATGCACATGTAGTAAATAGGTGAGTCTATACAATGTAAACCACACAAGACCTTCTCAGAGGTTGCAATAAATGACACCTCCTACAGGGCTTCAAAACTATTCAGTGTGCAGATAATTCTTTTTTTTTCCACAACAGAGTAACTTCTCAGTCAATGTCACATTTGTCTCTTAAAGAAATGTCAAAATAAAACAGTATATCAACCTAACATCAACCTTTCATTTTTTACTTTCTACTAACATGTAAAATGTTAGCCTATAAATAGCATCTTAATATTTTCATTTACAGCTGTTAACTATAATACATTAAGTTTAGATCACACTATTTAAAATTAAAATATGAAACTGATGATGAATGAAGATTTTATTATGTATAATAAATGTAAAAGTAGTTTTGTATGACTTGAAATGTGTTGTAAGAGTTATTATAATGATAGAATCTGTTGAAAAGGACCCAGTGTCATATTTTCACATCAGTAGTGTTCAGGTGTTGTGAGTAAAAAGAAAAGCAGGAGCTGAAGAGCTGGAAGCTGGAGCTGTTCTCTCCTGAAGAGCTGGACACAGCTAATCACATCTGGAGGGTTCTGCAATCAGCTCCTCTGGCACCTGTAAAGACAACAATGGGTAGACAGTTAAGCAGCTTCTTTCAAAGAGCCATAAAGCTACTGAACTCTGAGATCGCCTCAGCATGATAACCTCTCTGGCATGTGACAGTAATTAGGGGTGGCAATGTGAAATATACTGTTTCCTAATATGTGCAATATACGGTTTTCTGCTGGACACTATGCAATAATAACTACCCAAGTCAGAACTTATTGAACGTTTATTATAAGGATCTTATTTTATATTTCTTATTGAACTATACTACCTTTTTTGGCCAATTCTAACCCACCAAACAAACTCAGAGGCGGCTCGGAACGGAATAGTATAACGTTATCGTTTTTAAACAGTAACGTTACACTTGGATGTGCACGGCTCTCCTTGGGAGAGACAGCTAACTAAAAAAGTGGCATCGGTGCTCCTCGGTGTGACAGTTTCAGGCAGAACTCCGCAGCCGCTCCCCCCTCGGCTCTCTGCCTTTAAACTCTTAGTGTCCATCGGGATCAGGTGCAGCCACTTATAAAAGTATCTGACTAGTATCTACACTAACTTACTTACTTACACTAACTTAGCAGCTTGGGGCTGCTCATATCTGGCTAATTAGCGTAACAAGCTAACGTTAAGCCAACAAGCTATATGCCGACAGCGATACCTGTTAAATGTTAACACATGAATAAAATACAGGAATTTTACTCACCAAGTAGAACACGGATTTCCTGGAGGTTCTCTCTCCAATGAACTGCATAGCCTGCCATTATTCATCCAGTATCTGCATGTAGAAATGTCCGACAGGCTTAGCCTCAGAGCTCCGTGTAGCTGAGGGAGGTTAACAGACGGCGGACCGAGTGCTAGCAGTGGCAGCGGCTAAAGGATCTGGATTTTTTGTCTCTTAGATAAAAAAAATAAAATAAAAATAAGCTTAGATTATGCCTTTCCCACTGAGTTTGCAGCCAATAATCAGTACCTAAACCTCTTCAGTGCAAATTTTGATTATTTTACAGACATCAAGTTTTGGCATCGACTTATCTTTAGTAACATTGTGATGTGGCAGAAACATTCTCTATCTCTGTTTGTCAGTATGGCTTCTTAGTTTGAAGCAGGGTCACTGTGTAATGTTTTGATATATACATTTCTTTAAAAATGATTATGCTATGAAGCTGCCTATGTTATAGTAAACATTGTGGCAAACCCTTTTCAGTGGAGCTGGCAGTATAGTGTGTGAGTGGCTCACAAGACAGTTGACTGTGCTTTGCTTTGGTTGATAAAAATAAATAAATTCATATACTTCAGCCACTGACTGAGAGTCACAGTGACCAGGGCAGACGCTGGGAACATTGTGCTCGATTCATCCTCCTAAATAGTTTTATTTAAATGCAGTTTTTTAAAGATGCAATTTAAATTCAATTATAATCTCCTTAGGTAGCTACACTTGACATTTAGAAGGTCCCCTGAAGATTTTGAAAAACAGCGTGGTACCTAATTTCAAGAAAATCAGACTGTGAAGCTTAGGTTAGGACTGTAGTTCCTCCGAGATGTGTTGTTTACCATCCAGGCTGAACACTGTTCATGTACAAACCAGCGCTCCAAATACACAGTGGAAAGCAGAGATGGTGTGTGACATTTATGGGCTGCAGTCAGACTGAGCTTGCAGTGGATAACCTTGGATCCAATTCTCACAGCACTCGATGTAATATTTCACTTTTTCCCCCTCACTTCCCTCTTACAGGAGTGCATGAACAGTGAGGCATCAGTTTTCGTGGCTGCAGCAGCTCGTTTTGCTTGGTTTTGGTTTGCTGGCCTTGGATTTTAATGGCAGCTGATGCTGGAGATGTGACTGCTGCTGAGCTCCTGTGTAGATGACTGTGATAATACTGAAAATATTCTGGCAAAGTCAAATTTCACAGTTGGACATTAACAGTGATACCAATCGGATGCCTAATAGAGGTCTAATAGATGCAGGATTCAGGAAGTAGGCTAATAGAGTTTGGCTGATGATGGCTGCACATCACTGTACTTTATTGTTGTAAAAGCACTCAATCAGCCACATTTTGTGGTTTGCATAATGTGTTTCCATAATGACCAGATGCCATTTTTGTCAAACAGCAACAGAGCATAAATACTAACTTTTCTATTTCGCCAATGACATTACTGATTGTGTGGCATGTTAGTGTTTGTGTGTGTGCAAGCATGTAATTTTCTCACTTTTACGGTTTAAGTTTGATTTACTCACTAAAATCTCTTTAAACAGTGTCCTTTGAATGTCAACGTCTCACGTCTGTCTGACGGAACAGATACGCTTCTATTTTAATCAATCCATCTGTCAACACAGGCAGATTAATGGCTTGTGTTCAACTAACGCTTTACACCTGTAACTGCGACCTGAAGCGTATTTTCTTATGTTTTGTGTGTTGGGAGCCAAAAAGCAGGTGATTTGCACTCAAAGCTGTGTCTGAATGCATCCTGTGTAGATACTGTTGCTGCCAGGGCTACAGTGAAGAGCTGCAACAAACAGTTGTTTTCATTGTTTATTACATCTGCTGATTATTTTCTTGTCTAATCGTTTGTTCTACGGTATATAGTGTTCTGTTTTATTTGGCCAACAGTTGAAACCGAAGTAAAACAGAAAAGTAGAAAATCCTCAAAAATGATGGATCGATAAGTGTTTTATTATACAGTAACATCACAAAAACATGATAAACAGTCTCTTTACAATATGTTATTTTTAGATTGATACATAAAGGTACTGAATATAAAGGCAAGATCTTTGGGAGGGGGGGGGGTTAAACCTTTGATCCCCTCCACTATTGATGTTATTAAACATCAATGACTGTTTTGTGTGTGTGTGTGTGTGTGTGTGTGTGTCTGTGTATAGCCATCTGGCTTTGTGTGTTCGTGCCCTTACACGTGGTGTATATAGTTCATATGTATGAGACTGTTTTTCCGCCAGTCTGAGGGACAGATGTAATAATTATCATCCCAAATCTCTCTCATCTCTCTTTCAGCGTCATAACCTGATTTATCCACTCACTGTGGGTTTTTTTGTCTCTATGAAATAAAGGCAGCTGGCAGCACTGCCAAAAACGGGATAATAATGACATGGAAAGGAGCCCTATGTGCCACTGCCACTTCCTGTCCAGCAGGTTTAGCGGCGTTAGCAGTCAGGCAGCTATCCAGTGTGCAGACTGTGATAGTTGATATTTTGTGAATTAGGTTCCAGACAGAGGGTTTATCTGTTTAGACTAGGAGGTAGACAAACGGTGTAATCCCGAGCATCATTACATCATCCTCCGTCCCCCTCATCCGTCTTTCATCCATATTTCCAAGGTCAGTTGGGTAACATCCTGGCAGGGCTGATAATTTGTGAGATTGAAGTTCCTGCAGGGATGCATCATGACGATGCAGTAAGACTAATGGATTGCAGATTGATTGGTTGCTGATGTTACTGGGTAACAAAAGGTTAAGTTAAGGTGCAGAGTGTAAGCAATCAAGAGGAATTGGGTTGTATGGAATCTCATAATGCTTTTATCCTGCATCTGTTGTTTGTATGCAGCAGCCAGAACAACGTATCATTTCTGAAATATTGATTATAGTAGAACAGCCGAATCGCCATGCAACATGTGTGCCTCTTAACTCGGATTTTTTTATTTTATTTTTTTATTCTCAGCCATAAAATAGTATTTCATCAGTGCAGGTGATGCCTCTAAATCTGGTTGAAATTTTAAAAGGAAATGCAGTTATTTAAGCCAACTGAAAGAAATCCATAATTTCTCCTTTCCTTATGTGCTTCTCCATCTCTCTTACCACCAGTACGTTACCTGCTGAAGAATAACGTGAGTCCAGACCTCTGCAATGAAGACGGTCTCACCGCCCTACATCAGGTAAGATTGTCTCACTCTGTTTCCACCTTTTGTCTTTGTGTCTGACTTCTCTGATATGTCTCTATCATACGGTGTTTTTCCCTGAACCTGGGGCCCTAATAACTAATACATACAAAACATTTTTTTGAAAATGACAAATGATGGAAAGTAGTTGGATAGAAGAAGTCTTCTGGTAACACCAGCATGTTGAGCCGGTCTCCCACTAATTGCAGGGTTGGTGACTTGTGTTGGGTAAAACACTGGTGTGTGTGAATGAGGTGAACAGGAGGCCAAATTATGAAGCACTTTGGATAAAGGCGTTATTTACTGTAGATGAAGTCCAAAAAGAAAAACAAACCATAGCATCACACAATTATATTATTTAAAATGTAATGGGAAACTGCTGAAAGGTTGCTGTTTTTTCTCTCCAGAAGACACATACTGTAAGTTTGTCAGCATTGATTGTTTTCATTAGTAGTGGTGCTTGTTCAGCACTTACGTAGTTTTTCCTTTAGAAATGAATATGCTATGGAGCATACATTAGCCTCCTCTGGGCAAAAGGAAATAAAACGTCCGGAAAGACAGTCAGTTATTTTTGGGTAATCTCCAAAATTAACTTTAATTTAAATGCAGTTTTTGAAGCCAATTTTAATTCAATTATAATTTCCTTAGGCAGCTAAACATGACATTGGCAAATGGCAGAATAAAGAAAGAAAGAAGGAAGGATTGACTGTTTTTACAATAGATATGTTTCCCCCTCATCTCCCAGAGTTTTCCCTGAGGAACTGCCTAATCTGAATGTTTCATATGTGAATAGAAAACTTTGTGTGTCGTCCGTTTTGAATCAGTTTTTTAAATCAGTTTTTATTCTGCTATACAAAATATTGAGGACACTAGAAAATAAAATAGAATATGATTTATATATAATTTTGATGCGACAAGGACAAATAGCAAATTTTCAAGACTGACATACTGCTCAATTTTAATATTAGAAATACAAAATCCCATTCTGCAAAAGGTACTTGACCTTTGAAACTGATATTTTATTGAGTTTATTCTGTTATATACATATTCCACATCTTCTTGTTTTCCCTCTTTGGAGTGTCTTGTGACTCTCTTCTTCTTTTAGAAGATCCAACTTTACCATTACCATGTCTGGTGTGATTTAGTTGTGTAGTGCAGCAGTAGGAATTAAAGGCCTTGTGCAGAATGTGTTGAGGTTTTCTGACACTGAAAAAAATTATCTTTAATAGTGAGGAAATGAGTTCAGTATTGGGGAAATTAGTCCATTTTGATGTAGGAAATTGATAGAGGAGATCTGCCTATTTTCGCTTGCTTCTTAGAGCCATTACTGGCACAATAATCAAAGCTTCCAACTCATCCAAATCAGTGCTCCAAATCACTTTTCACTGAACACTGCTCAGTTGTCTGTGTAAATAATGGATCATTACTTGTCTCATTTGGTCACAAATTGTCCAACCTTTGGTGTGAAAAGTGTTTTTCCTTCATTCCTCTGACTTACAGCCAGTTCCCGTCACCACACTGAAAGAGACTGGCCCACTTTTCAGCGTACAAACATTTGTTTAGCTCTCTAAATAAGTCTTTCTCTTCTCATTACTCGCTCTACAAAATAGTTAGCAAATGACAAATTAAAAGAATGAAAACTCAGCACTTACTGTATTTCTGAGTTAGCCTGGTGGGTAGGCTAGCTAACTTTTTAGGCTTACATTTTTTAAGCTGTCTAACCTGGATTAGACAAATTTAAGAGCAAAATTAAGACTGGCCTAAACACAACAGAGAAGTCTAAACGGCTTTGTTAAACTGGCACTCACCAGCCAGAAAGGATTGATTATTCAAACTGAAGACTGTCCATAAAGCTGCTGCAATGGCTGACCGTAAACACAAACAAGCATCAAACCATTTGGTTTGTCCCTCGTACACTGAAATGTCAAACCCTGGAGAAGCTCAAAATCTAATCCCACATCAAGGCCTAGACAGCATCTTTATGGGCAGAGAAGGAGATAGACACAGTGTAAAAAGACACCATGCTTTCTCTCTTAAGTTAAATAAATCATCATCTATTACCTCAGTTTCTTCCCTGCTTTTCACCCTTCCCGGCCCCTCTGATTTATCTCTCTCTACAGTTGTACTATACCTCTGACAGTTTATGTCCTCTCTCCTTCTTTGCCTGTTTTCGTTCTGCCTCAGCTAACACAGCCGAGTCTCTTTCCCTCTCAGCTGCTTAAAGCCTAATATTCAGGTTCCTGCTGGGAGGCAGAGAAATGAACAAGGAGAGAAAATTGAAGTCCATCAGTCACCACCGGTGTGGCTGGTGTTTTAAAAGCTGTGGGCTGTGGGCCATCAGATTGACCTTTCGGCTTTGAATGTGTGTGTTCCCGATAATCTGCTATTTGGATGGGTCAGCCTGCACACTGTCTTTGAGATGAGACCTTTTCCCTTCTGCTACGATTTGACGAATACCACCACATGACACGTCTTCTCTCACTCACTCACTCACTCACTCACTCACTCACTCACTCACTCACTCACACACACACACACACACACACACACACACACACACACACACACACACACACACACACACACACACACACACACACATCATATGGCAGGGGGCAAGATAAATGAAGGAAAGTTGGGGTGATGTTTCTCTAAATGAGATGTCATACCTATCTAAGGTTGGTCTCACCTCACTGCTATGAGACATAAATCAATAGATGGCTTGCAGGGCACACACACACACACACACACACACACACACACACACACTCTACATGAAAGCTCCTTGACAGCTTCGATTCTGGTAGAGAACCTAGCATTTTTTTTGGGATGATGTGAAGGACAAATGGAGACCTTTTGTTCAATGACAAGGTTATGTATGCATGTTTCTGTTTGGATTACTGTGTGTAAGGCCATGTTCAGACAGTCATTAATGCTGCGTCATAATCACAACATCCTCATTTTAATAAGACCACTGTGAGGACTTGAGCAGGATTGTCCAGCAAAAGCGACATCATCTGGCCACTTCCTGGCTGATCATTTTCTTACACAAACGTCTTTCTCTGCCGTTTACCTCGCTGTTCTCAAGAATGATAATGCAATTATTTATGCCATGATAAATTTCCACAATTGTACAATTCTGACTAATAATTAAAAAACAGTGTGCGCTATTTTGGTGTTTGGCAAGTCTTCAGACAATGCTGTTTTCGATGGGGGTAGGATTATTTATATATACATAATGTTTTTTGTTGCTGTATTCTTCCCTGCAACATTTAAAACATTATATTGCACAATACATAAGTATCTTATTGTGTTGCACAACACCCCTGCAGTTCATTGCACGTGGTCCAGACATGACAGAGTATCTATAAATATTCAGTGAGTGGTTGCAGTTAAACGTTTCGCCTACAAATCAGTTTGCTGTCATTTTTCAATGTCCTCTTTTTGCTGACGTCAACTAGTCAGTGACCTCATTATGATCTCAAAATGTTGCCATATTCCAAACTTCCTCTCATTCACTAGTCAGAGCTGGAAGTCATCCAATTTGGTCAATACTGTGAGGTCTAATATTATGAATGGTCCACATCTTAAAGATAACATTTGCACAGCAACCAGTGAGCAAATTGCAAATTATAACTGTGCACTACTGCAACTGTTGGTAAACTCGGGTGAGCTGGTGTGTCTTTAACTAGAGGAAGCTTGGTCGAGAGCAAAATGCATCACGAGAAGAAGGAAGTATGTTCTTGAAGAGTGAAAGAAACTAAGATGGGCAACCCGGTCCCTCTACCCCCACAGAAAATGCCCTTACACCACAGTTTCTGTGGTCAGCAAACATTTTAGTTATACATTATTTTTGCTTTAGTTTAACCATGTCCAGTTGATTAGTTACACTGATGACTCATTCCAGGGATATTTATTTTATCTTTACAACAGATTTGTTAAAAAAGTGGGTGGGGGAAAGACATATGCGGGGAGATCCCCGGTCTGCGATCAGCGATGGCATAGTTAAAGTTGTCACAGTTTTAATGGGAACTCCTACGAAGCATGTTCAATGTCTGATCAGTGTTATTTATGTGAATATATTTAATAAGCTTAGCTGATTATTTTAAATGTGTTAGCTTCCCACAATTAAATGAACATGTTTAAAATGCATGCTCCGCTTATGGAAAACTCTGATGCATATCAAATCAAGCGCTTGCTAAACTTACAGCCAAGGGGCCGGTTTGGCTGCGCGCGCATCCTCCTCCTGCCGCTGCAGTCCAGAGTGAACAGCAAAGTCGACGAGTGGCCGGAGCTGGACGAGCGACCAGCCACTCGCGGCCCTTGTAGTCAATGCTTGGGAGACGATCAGACGCAGCGCGTCCCAGAGGCATGCTAGAAGCAGCTCTCAGCTCAGCTCTGCAAAGAATACACAAGTCTATTTTTGACGGAAGCCCCGTCAGGCTGCACAGAGCACATCGAACTGGGCAAGAATAAAACACCCTGTGCATACTCCCAATCATAAATCAACAAAAACATAGTTAAAACAGAAAAAATAACCATTTATCTACATTGCCTACTTAATTAAGTTTGTTGATTACCAAATCAAAAAAATCTAAACATGTCAGCAAAATCAGGCAGGTAAAACGCTCTGATTCTGAAATGCTCCCTGTGGGAGATGCAGCGATGAAAGAGGCATTGCTGGTAAGCAGAGTAGAAGCTATAGGTAGAAACGCAAAAAGGACAATATAACAACAGCCAACAATGGACTCAGGAGTTTCCGGGTAAAATGTTATTTATATTTAGCTTCTAGGAGATGATGCACTTGTTACGGCTGCCGCCGGCACCCGTCTGTAATTTACCTGTGAGTATTTGTTAGGCTGAGCTAGCTGAGCTAGCCTACTTCCTGGGTTCCTGTGAACACGACATCAATTGGTGCGTCATGCTACTGCTGGCCAATCATGGAGCGCCAGTGAAAACCACCACCTGTTTAAAAGCCTGCTGGATCTGCAGTTCTGGGCAGCTATCAGTCCTGATTTGCTTGCCTCGGTGACACATGTCTCAGAGCTTGATGTACTTAGTGTTTTTGTTAGTCTTGGCTCACATTGTGTACGTGATTGGGTAAATTGTGCAAAGGTAAGGAAGTGGGCCAGGAATAAGGTTTAAGAACTGATACCCTTCTTGTACCCACAGTAGTGTGTTGTATGTTAGGTTCCACTAGGTTCAGGGGTGCTGTGCGCTTTGTGTTTTGGTTTTGGCAAACGCTTTAGTTAGAGAGCTTCTTGTGTGGATGTGAAAACAGTTGCCTGTTTATTTAATTGTTTTATTAGAAAGTGCAATAAAAATATCTTGTCCCTAAAATCAATGAATCATGGTGATAAATAATTGTGATCTCGATATAGATCAAAATAATCTTCATGATCACTTTGGCCAAAATCGTGCAGCCCTAGTTGCAATACATTAAATATTCTGTGGCTGCATCACAGTAAGGGCTGTTTTGCTGGGGGACAGCTTTTAATGTGAAGCAGCAGGAAATGTTTGGTTTGTAGTTATAACTTGACACATCTCAAATACATATATCTGAAAGTATGAGCAAGAATGTAGGAGTGAAACTTAATTCCAGAGCACAGACATCCAGATAGAAAATATACTGATCTGAAGATGCTTTTAAAAACAGCTCTTTCTCTCTAGCCGCTAGCACCACGCGTTCTATGAGCCAATCAGTTCAGGGAAAGACATTTGGTTTAAAGCAGGGGTCCTCATCTACATTTGTTCAAGGGCCAGAATTTCTCTAAGCAGACACTGTGGGGGCTGGACTTTCAAATTAAAAATGTATTTAGGCTTAATTGACATTAGTGTTTAATATTTGCACTTTCATTTTTATTAGCCTGTATCAGTGTGAACAGACTACTAAAAACATGGTAGATCCATAATGACAACTACATGCTAGATACTCTCAGAAGGCCAAGAAGGCAGTTCAGTGATGGTTAAAACCTGTGATTGTAAATGTAACTGCAGAATGCAGTGCATGTGACACCTGTGGTTACTGGTGAAAATAAACAATAAAATGTGGTTTAATACTGCAGGTCATCTGGGACAGCTAAACAAACTATTGTCAGGCTCAAGTATTTATGCAGAGATGACAGAAACGGGTACAGAGATGAATGGAGGCAGGCTTTTCATCAGCCTTGTCATTAGTTACTACAGCCTTCCAGTACCATGTCCTTACACTCAGCTCCCCAAATTCAGTAATAACCCTAGAACTGTCAATCTAGCCTTTCTTAGCACCTGTAATTTCTCTGAGTAATGTGTTTTTCAGAGATGTGATGCCCTGTTAGACAGTATGTGAAGGAGAGAGGTTGGAAAATGAAATGCAACAGTGGTTTAAGCTGTACCTAAGCTCAGAAATGATCCACCGCACTCCTGAAGCCCCAGCTGTTTGTCAAAGCCTGCATTTAATTCATTTAGCCTTTTAGGTGTAATTCTCAACAGCTGAACTTGGCATCTTGAGTTTCTTCACTCAGACCCCCTTCCCTCTTCATGATTTGCATTAGTCCCATCAGCTCTGGTAAAATAATTTAAAGCCCTTTTATCCTTTTACCTCCTGCAGTCTCAGCTGTGCTCTCCACCACCTGGTCCTGTTCTTGCTCACTTAACCCCTCAGTATTTCAGTTTCATAGCCAGCTCCGTCTCTCTGGCAATAGCCCTGTTTTCAGCCATACAGTCATAGTCAGCCTTATTACCTTGTCATTTTGCTCCTCGACCCAGACCACAGTCCCCTCAACCCACTGACGGATCCCAACAAGACTGTTGCTGTTGTTTTCCAGGCATAATCTGAGCCTTTGTCAAAGCCGCACTCCCTATCCTTGTGTGAATAGTTCTCATGAAAGGCACATTATTTTCTTGCTTGGCTCATTGTCTTGTTGCCAAGACAAGAAGGGGTCTAGTGATCTACAGGGGAAGACTAGGAGTTTAGTTTTATGGTTAGTTAGCTTGTGGGTGCAAGTATGTTTGATTTTTATTTCAGAGGAAAAAAATAAGAGATTAGCCTAGCAGTCAGCTAGCAGGTGGGCTGAAGGATGTGGGTTTATTCAGAAGGAGGTTAAGAGATTAGCCTAGGTGGTGTGTAGGTTGCAGTCTCTCTTGGGTTTTTCTTACGACATCTGCCATGCCACTGCTGCCGGCTGGAGCTTTAGATGTGAGCTAATCCGTCAGTGTATCGGATGTCTTTGACAAGCTTGTACGTCTCTCAAGAGTCTTGTTCTTGGCAGTTTTATGAGGCTGCTCATTTTTCCTGAATTATATCTTCAAGCTTGCCAATTACGATACTCGGAGAGAGAATGAAATCCGTAACTTGCTCTGTGAATTACCATCTCTGTGTAAGGAGATGGACAAGTTGCAAATTTAATGCCATCATACACCAACACACATATGATAATAAGGATATTTGTGACTCATGTTCTTCAGTCGCTTCCTTTGAATCTGTTGTCTTTGCTGCGCTTTTCACATTGTTTACGCCGGAAGTAGTTGACAGAAATAAAACCAACCTCCACAGAGTATCACTTCCCCTTTCGGCAGCTTTATTTAACAAGGTCGTATAGACACTTTATTCTTCCTGTCTCTTACTTTCCTTATCTGAGCATCACATTAAAGGCCTTTCACACCAAGTCCAACTGAATTTATATTCTTTACTTAAAAAAAAAAAGGTTGTGATTATTTTATTTTATGCACATAATCCTTTCATACCAAGACTGGTGCAGTGCTTGAGAAGAAATTCAGAACAAACTACATCTAAGCGAACCTCTTCCTGACTGGGACCAGGATCTCCATACTGTGGCCTTCAAGTCTTCTTTTCTTTTGATGCCGCAAGCCTGCTTTTAGTATCATGCAGCTTTTTTTCTCCTTCTCATAAACATATCAGAGATTTCTGCAATCTTTCACTTTAAAAATCGCCGGGACAGCATTTTAGGCAACAAAAGAGAAGAATATGTATCAGCAGAGGCTGATAACATGTCCGCTGTTTATATTGTCCAGCCTGATGATCAGACTGAATAAACATTTCATTTTACTTTGTTTTGTCTGACATGTTCATGTTGGTAGTTTCCTGTTTGGGAGTTGTTGGTATTTTACCCAATAAATCAGTAGCAAGTGATGTATCTGTACATCAGAATCAGAGAAGATTCATTCATTTAGTAAATGGACTCAGTAATGTAAGTTAGTATTTAAAGTTTGCTAACGTTAGCCACCACTAAATACTGTATGTAAATGCTTTACACGTCGATTAAGGAATATGTTATGATGCATTTAGTTGATCTTCCACACTTTTCACCATTTTTGTGGCCATTAAGAAGTGTGTAACCAGGCAACATATTGCCCAGGTTACTTTAAGATCGTTCACACAAATCCTGAAACAAAAATTATCCTTGTGTCTGACTTTTTGTTTCTTTAGGACACATGGGTCACATGAACAGTAGCTCCTGAGCCAAATTGTGTTTTACTGGTCAGTTAACTCACACAAACAATGTACTAATCAAAATAATTCTCGTGTGAACATTTTGAACTGGTAATCTTCACGTACATACTTTCACTGCGACTAAAATGTTACTTACAGGATGTGTTTGTCAGCCCACAGTGTTTCCAGTCAGTCTGTGGTTGTGTTTTCTATGCATCTGTTTCACCTCTTATCTGTATTCCTGCTATCTATCCTGTGCATCTGTCAAGTAATTTCATTTCCTCTGTTGTGTTTTTATATTAAATTATGTAAACCCCCCCCACTCACAGACTCCTGTCAGAACTGCCATATATGAGTAGACTTTGGAGTCGAAGCTACGAAACTCCAGAAAACACACGCAACTCACTTTATTCCTACACCAATGTGGTCTAACAGTCTATTCAGTCTAAACCGCTGTTTAAGCGTTGAGATTAACATTTGTGTAGGAAGGCAGACACAGAGTTGGAAGGCAGGTGTCAGAAGACAGATTTTGGTTTTGTTTTAGGCCGGCATGTATGTATGTGGTACCAGGTGACAGTCTTACTCATTAAATCACCTCACTCACATCTGCTCGCCTTGTCGCAAAATAACAGTTTCTGTGCTCAGTTCTTCAATGCAGGATCAACACTTATACTTACTACTGCACGGATATTTATTGTCAGAAAAGTAACATTTATTTTTTCCCTACTATATTTAATTGCGGTGTAATGTTCTGTTGTTGTTCATTTGTGATACATTGGTCTGTTACCGGTGCTGTACGCCCATTAACTGTGCTAAAAGCATTTAAAAGTCTAAATCTAAATGATGTCAATAGGAGGCTGAAGAAGACAGTCTGCAGTAGTTGCATTTTCCAAAGTCACTTTCGTCTGTCTTCTAATCTGCCCTCCCCTTCTTTTTCCTGGCACTTCCATCCTGTGGTTTATATTCATGTTTGTGCCTCTCTCTGTATTATTGTCTGACTTGCTCTTGCTCCTATTGTCAGATACTAGAAACCTCCAGAGATTGCAGTTCTGTTCATCCTCTATGTAAATCCATGAACAAGAAAAACAGTCTTCTTGGTGCAACTCAACTTCTCAAGGTTTATATGGTGAGCATGTGCAGTGTGGAGGAATACTAAAAGATGAGTGTAAAAGGTGAAGAATTCTTTTGGGGGGTGAAAAAGAAACTCTTTATAAGAACCTTATCACTCAAAACAACAGATGTGTAAGAGCATGTCAATTAATTTGTACCTTAACTACTAGGTTGCACCTAGTAAGATTTTTGTAACACTTTCAGCACAGCACAGGTCTAAATCTAATATTGTCAGATTAATGTAATGTTACTTGTTTCATGTCTGAAAAGAGCCGGACTTTGGTTCAGTAGAACAACTGCATGAAAAACCCATAGGATGCGGGCCACTTAAAGACTAGATAAAGTGAATTAACTCATTCATCCGTGCATGCCATTTCTTATTAATGACATTTTTGTGAATCAGTGACTTAAGTTATCTCTTAATTCTAATGGGTCACTTTTTCAAATTCACATCAAACTTTTCAGGGGCGTTGACACATTACTCTTTCTTGGTGAATCTTAACCATAACACATCTGCAGGGATGGTGATGAGGTTCATTAATGCCTGTAACTCAGTTACTTGCTGATGTACAGTCTCTTTCCAGCCCGTCCTCTCTGCTCTAGAAAGAAACTTCGCTGCCGCTCACTTTGTCAATTGCCCAAAAGATGGAGCACAGTGTAAACCGAGGCAGCAGGCACTATAATATTATTATGCCAAAAAAATTTTATTAAAAAAGGTAAGCATTTATTACCTGTTACCTAAAATGTTTGGAACTTCCTTTTAATGTCAATTGAAACCTGAAACAGACAATTGATGTTAAAATTCTGTAAAATGGCAGCGGTTGGTTTATGGGCCTTTAGTAAAAAATAACGGCCATATAATACTTTTATTAATAAGGACAAATGTTTGAAGGAAGGAAGATTTTCCTGGGCACTGCACCATCCTTTTGTCCTCAGTGTCAACTAGTAGTCAGGGATTGTCATTAGTTGAGTGACTACGGAAATAAAACAAAATCATAAAATCAGTTTGCATTCACAAAAATGTAGTTTACAGATCTCATATAATTCCTTTTGCCCGAATACATTTATATTGGCTGCAAAAATGTATTAATTAATTTCATTATATTCTAATCTGCTAATCTTCTTGATTAACCATTAAGTATACTAAATGCTGGAAGGTAGTAAAGAAATTCCCATCACAATTTTCCAGGTGAATTAATAATTAGAGACTTTAATGTTTGCACTGAAGGATTCATTTGTTGGGTGGAAATCAGGATTTTTTGTTATAAACCTTTATTTTTTGTCCTATTTCACTCTCATTGTTTAAAACGTCAATAAATGGCTTTCAGTGGGTAGAATCATAATGGGATCAACAGCAGTCATTTTGTCAGAGGAGATTTTACATTTTATTATGACAGATGTCTCATTTTTATTTCAAAACGGAGCGTAGAGAAATGAAAACACCTCGGTGGCCTCTCACAGAAGTGAAGGTTCTCGTTGGTAACAACATGCAACTGTTTCTGAGAACAAAGAAAGATTTTTCATGACATTTCTGCTTTAGAGTGAGTGATGAGAGATTACAACAGATTCAAACCCGCAACTTTAGCAGCACAAATAATAACACAGGCTCTTGCTGAAACGGTTGCTCTGAATCCTCACGCTCCGTGCAGTCTGTCTCTCGGTGTTGTTTTTCCTCCCTTGTCTTCTCGGCCATCTTTGTTCTGCCACACTCACACCAATTAGCTCTGATGGAGAAAACTGCTGTTGCTGACAGCAGCTAGACTGGAGGATGGTTTTCATGGAAAAAAATTCCTTCCTCCACACCCTATAATCACACCCAAGTCTAACAAGGAAAATACTTTCTGTCCCTCTTCGTCTTTGTTTCTCTGTCTGTGAATGGGTGTGAGTTATGGGTGCATTTCCAGTTTTGTCTCAGATCCAGGGAACAACCCACACAATGGGCGAGATGTCAGAACAACTGTGTTCAAATTGGCTTAATGTGTTCTCAGCTTTGCACTCTGCAATAAGCTATCTTGTAGAGATGCGGTTAGACTTCTCAATGGACTTCTTGTTCGTCTGTGCTCTAGGTGGCACATGAGTCTCTTTTCATTCCTTTTTTACAATGATTAAGGTGTTGAAGTGTTACAGCACAGCTGAGTACTCACTGTTACGACCAGACTGAAAATAACAAAACGTAGAGCTTCTTCTCAGTCAGCATTTCATTTTCCTCCAAACAAGAGTCAATCTGTCGCCAGCGTTCTCACATTACTTTGTGGTTGAGTTAAAAACGGCAGATACAGACACATATCTTGCAAAGCGTTAACTCTGTTGCATTTCCCTTCTCTGCCTTCTTGCCTCCTGTTCACTCAATATCACTTATTCTTTATCCATTTCTTTCTTACTCCTTTACCCCCAACTTGTCGTACTTCTTTCCTCCATCTAACTCAGTATGGGGTATTACACCAGCAAGTCTTACAGTATCAAAAATGAAATGCATTTCTTCTTTCCCCCTTCTCCCTCTCTTTCGTTACAGTGTTGTATAGATAACTATGAGGAGATGGTGAAGATCCTGCTGGACCGAGGAGCCAGCGTCAACGCTCAGGACAACGAGCTGTGGACGCCGCTGCACGCTGCTGCTACATGTGGCCACGCAGGACTGGTCAAGATACTCATAGCACAGTAAGACAGATACGCTACACCAGGAACTCCACCAGGGTTTCCTGCATTGATTTATTGTGGAGGTGTCTCGCCTGGAATAAAGAACACTTCTGTTTGAGAAAGAAAGAAAGAAAGAAAGTGGTTTGAACCATCATATAGTCACAACAATGAAAATGTATTACTGATTCAGCTAATCATTGTGTTCAATTTGCAGTAATTTATGAGAGTTGAGTTCTTGTTCAGAAGTTGAGAAAAGTAAAGAAAAACAAGTTCCTGACACATTTTACCCCATTTGCATCAAGCTGAAGTTACAGTGCCTTGCGAAAGTATTCGGCCCCCTTGAACTTTTCGACCTTTTGCCACATTGCAGGCTTCAAATATAAAGATATAAAACTGTAATTTTTTGTGAAGAACCAACAACAAGTGGGACACAATCATGAAGTGGAACGAAATTTATTGGATATTTCAAACTTTTTTAACAAATAAAAAACTTAAAAATTGGGCGTGCAAAATTATTCAGCCCCTTTACTTTCAGTGCAGCAAACTCTCTCCAGAAGTTCAGTGAGGATCTCTGAATGATCCAATGTTGACCTAAATGACTAATGATGATAAATAGAATCCACCTGTGTGAAATCAAGTCTCCGTATAAATACACCTGCTCTGTGATAGTCTCAGAGGTCCGTTTAAAGCGCAGAGAGCATCATGAAGAACAAGGAACACACCAGGCAGGTCCGAGATACTGTTGTGGAGAAGTTTAAAGCTGGATTTGGATACAAAAAGATTTCCGAAGCTTTAAACATCCCAAGGAGCACTGTGCAAGAGATAATATTGAAATGGAAGGAGTATCAGACCACTGCAAATCTACGAAGACCCGGCCGTCCCTCTAAACTTTCAGCTCATACAAGGAGAAGACCGATCAGAGATGCAGCCAAGAGGCCCATGATCACTCTGGATGAACTGCAGAGATCTACAGCTGAGGTGGGAGACTCTGTTGTCCTATGGACAGTCAGTCGTATACTGCACAAATCTGGCCTTTATGGAAGAGTGGCAAGAAAAAAGCCATTTCTTAAAGATATCCATAAAAAGTCTCATTTAAAGTTTGCCACAAGCCACCTGGGAGACACACCAAACATGTGGAAGAAGGTGCTCTGGTCAGATGAAACCAAAATCGAACTTTTTGGCAACAATGCAAAACGTTATGTTTGGCGTAAAGGCAACACAGCTCATCACCCTGAACACACCATCCCCACTGTCAAACATGGTGGTGGCAGCATCATGGTTTGGGCCTGCTTTTCTTCAGCAGGGACAGGGAACATGGTTAAAATTGATGGGAAGATGGTTGGAGCCAAATACAGGACCATTCTGGAAGAAAACCTGATGGAGTCTGCAAAAGACCCGAGACTGGGACGGAGATTTGTCTTCCAACAAGACAATGATCCAAAACATAAAGCAAAATCTACACTGGAATGGTTCACAAATAAACATATCCAGGTGTTAGAATGGCCAAGTCAAAGTCCAGACCTGAATCCAATCGAGAATCTGTGGAAAGAACTGAAAACTGCTGTTCACAAACGCTCTCCATCCAACCTCACTGAGCTCGAGCTGTTTTGCAAGGAGGAATGGGCAAAAATTTCAGTCTCTCGATGTGCAAAACTGATAGAGACGTACCCCAAGCGACTTACAGCTGTAATCACAGCAAAAGGTGGCGCTACAAAGTATTAACGTAAGGGGGCTGAATAATTTTGTACGCCCAATTTTTAAGTTTTTTATTTGTTAAAAAAGTTTGAAATATCCAATAAATTTCGTTCCACTTCATGATTGTGTCCCACTTGTTGTTGGTTCTTCACAAAAAATTTTGTACAGTTTTATATCTTTATGTTTGAAGCCTGCAATGTGGCAAAAGGTCGAAAAGTTCAAGGGGGCCGAATACTTTCGCAAGGCACTGTAGTTTAAAGTTCGTATTAACCAGGTGGAGGGGTGGGCAGCGCTCACCACCCTGTAAACCCTGTATACACACACACACACACACACACACACACACACACACACACACACACACACACACACGCACACACCACAGTCTGATGGCAATTAGTAGAAACCTATGAATTATTTTTTAATTGAGTTCTGGGCTAGAGAGATGAGGCGTTTCTGATCCAAAAACAACAGAAGCTGCAACCTCGAGTAGCCAAAACCGATGGAAATGCACCTGGCAGTAGAGGAAATTCCCACACTAATAGCAGTAGCAAGACAATAATTTACAAAAAACAATATTTGAAAATGGGAAATGACATTGTTCTCCGCCTTTTCCAGTTGTTGGAAAGAAGCAGACGGCAGATCAGGGCAGGCAGATATGGTTGAAATCAGTGTCACAATATTATTTATCCATATTTTTCTGACATCAGTGGATCTAATGATATGGCAGTGTATGAATGTTACACAAAATATTACAATTGACGTACAGTACAGTTAATTGGATGTTGTTTGTGTGTTACATTAGACAAACTACAGTTTTAATTAGAATTTGCTTGGAGTCAATTTACTAGGATAATGATTTACAAATGACACCGATTGAATTATTAGCCATCTTTGTTAAATGTAAATCATAATTAAATAATACTGACCCAGAGGCAAAAACATTCTCATATGAACATATCTGAACATAAGGAATAAGGACTGTAGAGTTACATGGGTATACACTTTGTGAACATGTTTAATTAGGATTTAATTAGATCCTCTGAGGTAACAGCATGCACACACAGAAAGAGGCATGTACAGATGCAGACTAATGAAGACTGTATGTGCACGCACTTTGAATCAAAGCCTGTATGCAGTAACTAGAAATGCACACGTAACATAGGCACACAAGATATACAGACACACTGCTGCCACCTGTTGACATGCAGGACTTGTCAAGCCACTCATCATATTGCTTGGACTCATTATCCACAGTGAAATTACTGATCAAAACCCCCTGAATAATGCAGGCCAACTTGTTCTGGACTGAAAGAGTAAATTAGCATCATCAATTAGCGCTGCAACAGAGATTTATTTTATCATTCCTGTCCAAGACTTTGAGTTAAAAATCAACCCCCCCCCGCAGCCCCTCAGCGTTTTGTGGGTCTTGCAACTGACCAGAATATGAAATACAGGCCTTGTAATGATTAAAACATTGCGGATGTAAACACACCTTTTACAAAATATAAAATTATATTATTTTGATTATTATATATAGCCGTTTTGCTTTTAACCAAAAAAGACTAATCAATTGTCTTTTTATTTTAACCTTTTTGTGTACATTTGAATCACAGATGATTCCCCTACATAGTCTTCATGTTAATCATGGATATACATTTGTAAACATTTATTACCCAATAAAAATTGTAAAGGTTTTAATCATTTATCTGCACGTCTATCTCCCACAGCGGTGCAGATTTGCTGGCGGTCAACTCTGATGGGAACATGCCCTATGACCTGTGTGAAGACGACCCAACACTGGACATCATTGAGACGGCTATGGCCAACAGAGGTAGAGTATAAATGTTTGAGACATGGCACGACCTCAGACATCAGCATCTGTGAACAGAATCTTTAGGCTGAAGCTCTCAGTTGATATGCACAGTTTTTGTGCTTCCTTGAACAAGTTTGGGAACTTATCAGTCTCACAATGTCTGCAGACAGATTCATCTACTTTCTAACCTATGGCAATTCATTTTATCATTACAGGCTTGTTAACTATCATCTTGTGCAACATGTGATTTATGTGAATCCAATCACCACACACTCCACCCGCCTTAGTAACTCTTCTACGCCTGTCAAGCAAGCTGTTTCTGTTCTTGTTCTTGCTCTGCACATAATGCAGGTTACAATGATAACTGTGTCAAGTTTAGCAGTCAAAACTCTTAGGGATTTTTAAAAAATAGCTCCTGGTTTTCAGACAAGAGGTAAACAAATGCAGGTTTCTTATTTCTAGCATTGATTTTTGCCAACTGTCACTGCCAGATTGCATCTGCTGTTGCTAGCTAGCTAATTGATCCAATGTTAGCTCTGTGAGTTGTTTAAAAAAGGCCGTCTCCTGCTGACTTTTTATGCTTCAAGCTTAGAGGTGTTAGTAGACAAGAATCATGGAAAAATCATCATAAATATGCTCTTCATGGCTTCCTATGTAATATTGTGCTAAAAGACTGAGGCTAAAGCAGCATGTCCCAGGCTAAACGTTAAACGTTAGCATAAACTCTGATAGCATCGAGGACCAGCTTCCACACAGTGAGAAAATACTACATAATGGATTTGCTAGTGATGAACTGGGCTATTTATTTAACATAACCTGTAACCCTACAAACTAATATTTTTGGAGAACAACTTTGAAAGTAACGCTCTGTTACTACTGCAGGCAGTAAGCTAATTAGCTGGTCTTGCTACAGTTGCAACTTACATTAGAGCAGATGAACACACTGTTTAATCCAGTCTTTACACTTTGAAGGTTTGGAAGATATTTTTTCAGACTTTTCTAAACCAGTCTTACTATAGCTCCATACACACAGTTTTGGCATGTGGAGACAGACGGGAAGGGTATTAGCTAATGTTCAATATTGCACAATTCTCTCTGTCTTTGAACCCCAAACCCTTTCCTTACTTTCAACATACAGTATACAGTTTCCTTAACATTTGCAGCAAGATAAGAGTGGTTTGTATCCTACAGTCTTAAAGGTATGTCAACCACAGGAAGAGATTGTTGAGGAAGATGGCAGCGGGGTTGTGACCTCAGAAAGCACATGGTGTCCTGCACATTTTCAGGATTGACACTTCGGGGTGCTTTGAAATATAGTAGATACATAGGTCGCTCACTCCTGACGGGAGGCAGATTGGGATACTGTATATATATGCTGTGTCACTGTAAACTAAACGTACTTGGTCTGTGTGACACGACTGAGAAAGAGTTCAAAGAGATCAGCGCTGACATGCATGTGAATGCCCATAAATTCTCACGCTGTGTTTTAAATGTGTGATGTGCATTTGTGTCTGTGTTTGTGCGATACAAGGAAAAACTGACACAAAGAGAGTCGAGGTGACAGACAGCTTTATGGACACTGGAGTTAAATCACAATCAACCTTCTTAACATAAGCTCTTGCCAATGTTTTGCTTTTGTTTTCTGGTAAACAGTTACATCCACAGACAGACGTTTGAGCACACAGTTGGCAATAAAGCTGTAAAATCATCTGTGGCTGCAGGGGCTTTGGGTTTAGAGACATATTGCAGTATGAATGTATAGACTGGCTGCCGAAATGTGGTTGTTTTAAAGGAATAGTTTAACATTTTGGTGAAAAATGCTTATTCGCTTTCTGGTGGAGTTTGATCAGAAGATTGAGACCTCTCTCAAAAACTACAATTAGGTGTTTCTTGTTTTACAGGGAGTTATGTGGACCATTTCACAGCAGGGTGCAGTTGCCAGGCAACCAGCGGAGACTCAAGAAAGTTACTTTACATAACTTCCTGTAAAATGGCAAATTGTCATTTTTACAGTTTGATTAACCTGTACCCGTAGCAGCGTGGATATTCAGGTCATTGTAACTTTGTTTTGTCTATATCCATAAAATTATCTTCTATTGTACTTTTTTTTGTTCTTTCCTGTGTAAAAACTTTCAGAGTTCGACCTCTAACTGCAGCCCATGAACTCAGTTCTTTTGTTGAGCCGTGACGTTTAGCCCGCGAAGGTCTGAGGCTTTTGTTAAAGGCCTCTAAAAAGAACTATTAAAACAACAATATTACCTTCCTTATATATAGACATAAGAAGCGGGCTACATAACATACTGTTGAGAAAGGATCTGTTCCAAGGCTGTATTAGCCTGTAGTAGCGTTGTTACAAATGTTAGTGGGATTTTGAATGAGGTTTTCCTACTACTGGAGCACAAGACTTTATAGGGATCTATTTTCGGGGGAACTTGCAGCTAACCAGACTAGCATCCTATTCGTCTGTGCACATCGGTATATTTACATGTAAGGCTGTGGGTTGCTGTCCGTTTAGCATGTGAACATGGTAGAGAATTAGCAGCAAACAAGGACCCTTCAGCGTAATGTTAAATCCCAAATGCTTCAGTGGAACTGCTCACTAGTAAACAGGAGAAAACTGTGTGGAAGGAAGGTGATGCTGGAGCATCATGAGTGCTCAGTCATATTTCCTTAAATAAGTAAAGGTCACAAAAAGTCCTGTTATGATAAGTTCTTTATTGTAAACAAGTGCAGAGTTAATGATTTTGATAGTTTTAACAGTGCAAATAGGGCACAGGACATCACATTGTGTGGTTTTAATCCTGGATTTGAGACAATATTCGAAACAGACAGACAGAGAGAGAGAGAGAGAGAGGGTGGGGGCTTGAAAAGGGAAAACTGAGACCGCAAAAAATGAGGTTCTCAGCTTACAATAGGATCTCTCAAGCCGCAGAATGCAGATAGTGGTACAGTAGGTGAGAAGAATGATTATTAAGCCGATCAAAAGAAGCGCTGCGCTGCTAATTGTTTCCGTAATGTTCTCGGCACTGTACTGCTGGAGAAGACTTCACTCTCCAGAGACGCCACAGGGATGGGCACACCAGCACACACACACACTCTCTCTCTCTCTCTGTCTCTGTCTCTCCCTCTTACACTCACACAAAGAAACACACGGCACTTCATATGCAGCATCGACTGATCTGACGCTTCCTTGATCCTCCCTTGTAGAGCCCAGTCCATCTGTGATGAGCTGCAGTGATAAGGGGAAAATGTCTACCAGGAACTGAACCGGTGATAGAGTGGGGAATGCAGAGTAGTCAAAGCCACTGGCTACACAGCTGTCATTTTGTATCCCCAATGATTGAGGGATAAAGAATTCCAGTTCAAGAAAGATGAACATGGCCGTGGAATTTGTGATGTAATTTATTTTATAAAAATACCAAACATTTGTTGGTTCTAGCTCTTCAAATGTAATGGTTTGCTGCTTTTCTCTGTTCTATATGATTGTAAATTAAATATCTTTTTTGGTCTGACAAAACAAGACTTTTGCGTCATATTGAGCTCGGGGTAGTAATAGATAAAATAATCACTAGATTAATCAGTAATCAAAATAATCCTTAGTTGAGGCCCTAATTCGATTTGGATTTCTCTTTATCATCTTGGTCGTTCCTGGAGCTACAACCTTTGGTGAAAAGGGAAGGAAGCGTGAGCAAAACTAATATGGAATGAGTGTGTGCTAAATAGCAATGCTCACTCTAATAATAATAAAAATAATAATAATAATCTTTATTTGTGGAGCACTTTTCAAAAACAAGTTACAAAGTACTTTTACAAGTATAAAGACAATAATACAAA
The DNA here is from genome assembly GCF_014851395.1 of Micropterus salmoides. NCBI lineage: Eukaryota > Metazoa > Chordata > Actinopteri > Centrarchiformes > Centrarchidae > Micropterus > Micropterus salmoides. Next base: position 16,031,794 of record NW_024043372.1, read on the forward strand.
AACAATACAAGATAAAAGCATGAAAACATTGAAAAGACTAAAATACACATTTAAGATAAATATAAAATTAGTAAAATAGAATAAAATAAAAGGGATAAAATAAAGTCAAATAAGATCGGAAAGGCTCTCCTATAAAAGTATGTTTTAAGAAGGGACTTAAAAGAGTTGACTGACTCAGCTGACCTGATTTCCTCGGGCAGGCTGTTCCAGAGCCTCGGGGCCCTGACAGCAAACGCTCTGTCCCCTTTAGTTTTCAGTCGAGACTCTGGAACAGACAACAGACCTCTGCCCGAGGATCTCAAGGTACGTGCTGGTGTGTATGGGACTAAAAGTTCAGAAATATAACAAGGCGAGAGGCCATGAAGAGCTTTAAAAGTGATCAATAGAATTTTAAAGTCAATTCTAAAACATACTGGGAGCCAGTGTAATGAAGCTAAAATAGGAGTAATGTGGTCATATTTCTTTGTTTTGGTTAAAAGCCTGGCAGCTGAGTTCTGGACAGTCTGGAGTCGATCAATAGATTTTTGGGTTAAACAGGTGAAAAGGCTGTTGCAATAATCCAGGCGTGATGAGATGAAGGCATGTAAAATGGTCTCGGTGTCCTTGATGGTCTAATTTTTCCTATATTTCTAAGTTGATAAAAACATGATTGAACAAGCTTTGTGGTGTGCTGCTCAAAATTTAAATTACTATCAAACCAAACACCATGGTTCTTTGCCACAGGCTTAATGTGATTTACTAGGGAACCAGCAGATGGCAGTATTTGATTTGCCATCTGCTGGGACCCGATGACCAGGATTTCTGTTTTGTCTGAGTTCAGCTGGAGGAAATTATTTGACATCCATTTTTTAACTTCACAAAGGCAGTTGTTAAGTGAACTCAGCACTCCAGGGTCTGTGGATCTGATGGGCAAGTATATTTGTGTGTCATCAGCGTAAATATGAAAAGACACGCAATGTTTATGGATAATATGTCCAAGGGGAAGCAGATACAAGGAAAGGAAGCAGATACAAGGAAAAAGCTGGGCCAACAGTCTGTCATGCAATTTCCCCCCAAAACAAACATCATTTATGACTTTAAATCTTTAAAATTTTAATTCATACTCCAAAATAATAGGGAACAGCATATCAAGAGTCTCTTGTAAAACTGCATAGGATTCACTTCAAAAAATTTCCTTTTATAAATCATAATCAACTCGAAATTTGGCGCAGGCGACCAAGCTTCTGTTCACCAAGCCCACCTTTAACACCCTTAGTTGCCAATAAATCATCAGTGAAACACCCCCACTTAATATTAATACATACTGACTGCATGAAGAAAATGAGGGCAAATCCTGATAGAAAAGCAAAATAAAGAACAAAATTGTGTGAGTGTGAGATTTAAGTTCATGTTGGAAAGGTTGAAGTAAGACAGAAGATGTTTGTTTGGTGGACAAAAGGGCACATACTCACTCAGAGTGTGTGGAGTGAATAAGACATTTTCTATTGTTTTTGGTGGCTGCCTGTGGTGGTGCTGAGCAGGAGCTGAGTGCCCCCGGCGTCTCCACTGCACCTCCAGTATCCGTGTAGATGCTGTCCTACAAAGGCAAACAGACTCCATCTACTCAATTAACAAGGTTGCCAAGAAAAAAAACAAGACTATACACTGAAATACTGTATCTATTTAATAAATAGTGTTATATTTTTCATTTCTTAAAGTAATAGTGAGAATCTTGAATTGGATCCTATGTGTGACAGGGAGCCAGCGAAGAGATAGGTAAGTATAGGGGTAATGTGAGACCATGGTCCATGGATTAATAAGTGATGAGAATAGCGCATTACAGTAGCCTTTGAGATGAAATAAATGTGTACAATAGAGATAGGTATCGCTAGTCGATACCTTTATTTTATCGACCAAAACAGTCCAGTATTGAGTAGTATCAAAACATCTCCAGTCAAACCAGTCCTCCATTCAATACTTTTTATAACCAAATCGCAGTAAAAAAATACTATTTGTATGGTTTTGATTGCATCAATTAAATGCATTGGTGGCGCAACAGCGATCAGCTGATTTTACTCACGGAGCCTCCGGCTGCAGCTGCGGCTTCTTCAGATGTAGGTGGTGTGATCGGCTGGACGTGAGTCTTTAGTGTAGTTTAATGACTCATTTTCTACTTCTTACTGTCGTCTTTTTTTGAGGTTTGCGACTCACCACAAAAAGGAAAAAGCACTCGCGGAGATCTTTCAATTCAGTTTATTGATCGAAAGTTAACAAAATAATTCCCTGTGTTTAAACAAACGTATCAAAAAATTAACTTAAATTTGTTTCCCACAACTCATTTGGTCACTAAACTATTTCACTTCTCTCTCATTCAAATACAAAAAAACTCACAAGTCTTTTCCCATATAGGCTACTACCCGTGAGGATGACCTAATTAGGATGAGGAGGAGCTGAAACAATCTCCCAATATTTTTATATAACAGTTATTTGAAAAAAGAAAAAAAAAATCACCTTACTTGTCCTTAACAACTATAAAAATAATAATAGGCTACCAATCAACTACTATGGCTTCAGCAGGTGGTTTAACATGAGTACTCAGTTGGTATTGGTATCACTTTAAGGGTACTGGTTTTGGTACTGGTATTGTAAACAATACACAACCCTAATTGGGAGTACTTTTGTTCCACCAGTGTTTGTTCCTTAGCGGTCAGATTTCCGGGTTAAAAATAGCTTTTCTTGTTTCATTATTTATGTGATATATTCACAGTATTTCTGTTTACTACACTAGATACTGTGACCAAGAGTAATGTTTACTGTATTTTACATCTTTAAATCCTTTAGGGCATTGTTAAGCATTGTTAGCACTGTAGCTAAATCAAGACATGACAGAAACAAATTGTTCATTAGTATCAGAGAGACCAATGGTTAGAAGGGGAACAACAGAACAGAAAACAGAAAATGAAGGAAATTGCTGGAGGGATGCATTTAATTTAAGTCGACAAAGGGGACTGTCATTGTTCTGATTCCTGCGCCTTAAAACACCCTGCAGCTGTGATTCTGATTGTCAATTTGGAGAGAAGTCCCAGTTAACCTTCTCACCTTTTTTCGCCACAATCACTGGCCATCACTGAAACAAGAACGTGACATTGAAACAGGAGTTTGACTTTAAAACGGCGCGCTGGAGGATGTAATGTTGGCTGAGTGCACCTGCACAGGTTCAATTTATAACTCAGTGTCACGGGAAAGGTCGCAGTGCTGAAATATTGACTGTCAGGTGATGCCTTTCTACTTCTACCTTTTTATGTCAAGTAAAAGTAGTCCGTTTCAGAGGACTGTCCTCCGTACTCCACAAAAAAGATCCATCCATCGTCAACCACTTATCCTGCGTACAGGGTCGCGGGGGGCTGGAGCCTATCCCAGCTGACATTGGGCAAAAGGCGGGGGACAGTTCGCCAGTCCATCGCAGGGCCCACACATAGACAAACAACCACTCACACCTAAGGACAATTTTTTAGAGACACCAATTAACCTAGCCTGCATGTCTTTGGACGGTGGGAGGAAGCTGGAGCACCTGGAGAGAACCCACGCAGACACGGGGAGAACATGCAAACTCCACACAGAAAGGCCGGGGCAACGGAGGTTTGAACCCACAACCTTCTTGCTGTGAGGCAACAATGCTAACCAACAGTGCTAACCACTGCACCAAAGATATTTAAGTATATTTAAATGATCAACTCCTCTGAATATTACAACTTTAAGCTTTCATTTTCAGCTGCTGTCCTTTTGAAAGGATAGTTGACCTCCTCGAGTGATACATATATTAAAATGTTCTGACTGACAGGCTGTTTTCATTATTGTTAATCGGACATTTATTTGAATTTGCTGGATAGTGCAGTACAATATATTTCTGCTGAGCTGTGGGAGAAGTCATCAAGTGTGGCGGTGACAGTATTGAGTCCTACCTGGCAGCAGGGCGATGGATTAAAGGAGGAATTTAGAGTAGCTGTAAAGTACAGAATTGCCTGAGCTTCAACTTGGCCCAACACTACAGAACTCTTTGCCAAGAGATGGTAGGAAAGCCAGCATGAAGACTACCACTTAGACAAAACAGTTATTCCATTTATTTTTTTTATAATTGCGAACCAAATACTTTGCTAAAAGTACCAAAAAATTCAGGATGCTAAACACCTGCTGAGGGGAATCCATAAAAACACCCAGTGTAATTTTAAAAAACAATTTCTGTCAATTTAGAAAATTTCTCTTTTTCTTTCACATTTTCAAGTTAGTTTTATGTACATGCCATGTTGTGTCCCTACCCCATAGTACCTGAGCTGCTCTGCTTTGGCCCTCTGAACTGGCCCTGTCAGCATGCTGCAGTTGTATATTAAGGCTGGCAGGAAATAATGTTGTGTTTCTGCTTGTGTATTTGATTGACAGGCATCACCCAGGAGATGATCAACGAGACACGAGCGTCTACAGAGAGGAGGATGCTGGGAGACATCCAGGAACTGCTGAGACAGGGAGAGGAGGTCAACCAACAGGACTCTCAGGGAGCCACTCTGGTAAGACTTTGTTCTCAGAATCAGGAAGAGATTTACTGCCAAGTAGTATTTTACACATACAAGGAATTTGCTATGGTGACAAACAGTTGACATAAATAAATATATAAATATGGAATAAACAGATGCTTAGAAATATAAAATACTAATAGAACTATGTGTAGAGAAAATAAACAATGTGGCAGATATTTACAGGGGGAGAGGATTTGTATTTATATAAACATATGAACTGACAAAATATAAAAATATAGACGAATAAAAACCTTTGTGTAATAGGGCAGTTTGTGCAGTGAAAAGTAAATTATTTTCATTAGATTTAAATGTGCAAAGACATTTACAAAATGTACTGTAAAGTGGGGTGGAGGGGGAGTGTCAGAGTTCGTTTCGACTTTTCTCTACCAATGTCAATTTAAAACAAGCTGACAAAATGTTTTTTCAAGTTTATTGTCATTTCAACTAAAATGAATTGTAGCTGATTGGAAATGTCTCTTTTATGGCTTAGGTATAAAGAAAATGGCAAAACGTCAGACAAAAATATCTAAAAGCAAATTAAAAGCTTGAGTTTGTTTAAAAAAAAAAAAGTGCATAGGACAGGGGAAAGAAATAAAATTTATTGATTACATTTATTTGAAAGGGGCTGTGTACAACATCATATATAAATGTTACCATTTGTTGTTTTGTACCAGAGATAGCTTAAACAGCTATGTTACAGTTGTGTGTTTATTATTTCAACAACGTAAGCCAAGTTTGAGTATAACGCAATGCAGACTCACCCGTTCCCGCAGCTGCTTCACAATAAGTTTCCAAGTAAAGAGAACTCTTTGTGGATTTCACTGTGAAACAGTTTAAGTTTAACCAACCAACGTTGCCTCAACTGATGTCACTTGAGGCTATTCAGACTTCACGAAAGCCCCCTTTGGAGCCACAAAAGGCTTTATATTACTTTTCACATATGCGGTAGCACCCGTAAACTGTGATGTGTAAACTAAATTAATTGAAGGGTTGGTGGTTAATTTCTCAGGTCCTCCTGTTTACACGGAACACACAATTGCTCCCAATGTGTGTGTATAGAAGAAGCTGTAAGTTGCATTGACAAAGGTTTGCCAAATTGATATAATGCAATATAATCTGTGACAAGAGCAACACCATGAATGCTATGGCAATAAGAGAGGACATGAGCTGCCAGCAGACTGTGTTGAGTTTAAACTGTAATGAGTGTGTTTTCTTTGAGAAAAGTGCTGCAGAAACGCACACAACTCTTATCAAATAATCAAGTATCACATGTCTGTACTGGGAGGAATGAGGAAATGGTGTGTAAATATTCAGGGGACCATCTTTAGATTCACAGTTTAATGATTATGTGCTCTGCTACACTGGCTCATGAGGCTATAAAATCTTCAAAGCTAATCAGGCGTTTAGAGACTCAATATAACCTTCTTAAAGGCAAATCAGCTGTATGATTTTAAAATGCCCTGCAGCTATAAAAGTGATCTGTTCGTCAGCACAGAATATGTCTGCAGTCCGATGGATTAGAATAAACCTGTAATAACACATATGTATGCATTAAGGAAAAACAATAATACATTGAGACGTGACCGAGAATCATAAAAGCAAGATTTCAGCACAGAGCTCACAAACTGATGCAGAGTTCGGTATGTACTGGTTCTGCACTGGTATGTAGTACTTCCACAAAACAGCCACAGCCTGGCACTCGCACCTTCTCTTGTTTTATATTTCACCAAACAGCAAATGAAGATTATAGATAGTACTACAAACTCACCCAAGTACTGTGACAAAGTTTTAAGTTGCTTCAAGCAGTGCAGGTGGTGACTGACTGATGTTTTTCTGTAGCTGCATGCTCCCCTGCTGAGACAGTTCAGCACTTCACACCCATATACTGGAACTGACTCGACACGAGCTCCTGTACATACTCTCTGCCCTCGACACTTCTGGTACATGCCAAACCACTGCTTGTGTACTGCAGAGACTACATGGGGGCTGTGGGGCTCGCCATATTTGTTCATGGACTAGTACTCTTGTACTGTTAGCTTGTGGATACAAGGATTATGAATCATAAATGGTTTTACTTTCACTCAAAACCAGCATGCTGTGTTAGTGTTGTTGTGGGCCGTTTAGGCCACAACTGAGACTAGAAAACCCCGAATAACTTGATGATTCGAAATATTTAGTGGTCTGACTCTGCATATACTGAGTCAAATGCAGTCATTCTTGCATGTTCTGTCAAATTGCCTTAGAGAAGACCCAAGCACGCGTGGGAATGATAAGACGGCGCTTTCTTTTGTTTCTTGTGTGTCCCAGCCGCGTGTTTGAGTGGATAAGTTTAGTATTATTGGGGAACTGTACCTTATAAAGTCGTCACTGAATTTGTTTTGTCTAGAGGTTCAGTGCACTGATGCATTAAAAATTCAAGTAGGGCATAAAAAAAATCATTGCCATACAATTTTCCTGAGCGGAGCGTATAATGTCAGATGCCTTAATGAAGTCTTTATTATGTATCAGGAATTTAGCTACGCTATGACAGATCACTGGATGAAAATAGCTAGGGGGCATTACATGGTAGTAGCCCAAAATAACCCTGTTAAGCTTTAAAGTCTTACCACAGATTGTCTGATTGAGCTGCTTGTCCCCATGCTTTATGCGCCCTGTTAATCCTCATTCAAGCATGATGAAGCAAACTAGAGCATGCCTTATTAAAATCTCTGGCAAAGAAGAGAGGAAGAGACCTGGAATTGGTAGGAAGTTATGTAAGGTTAATCTTTTGTTTTCCACTGAAATACAATGATTTTCATTTCTTGTGGTGGCAAATGGGTTGATCAAACTCTAAGAGGAGAAACAATGAACAGAACATGTTTCATTCTGACAGGCAGAATTAATTAGGCAAGTTTATTTACAATGTGCTTTTACATTATGCATTTAAAAAAATAAAAATAAACAAGAAATGTGTGTGTGTATATATATATATATAATAAAATGAAAAAACAGGCTACAGAGAAATTTTGATCTGTCTGATTTGTGTAACCAGAAAGTTGCTAGGCAATGACCCGTACCTGAAATGTAATGAATATGAGCTTGAACATCAACATAAGTGGTTTTTAATTACTATTTTGGGAAATAAAAAAACAAGCCTCAATTTGCAACACACGGTGTAACTCGCTGTGTGTGTGTGCTGGAACAGAACTTGCCTGAGAATCATCCTCCAGTTGTTAAGATTCCCTGAGTATCAAAGTGATTCAGTGATAGTTGTCAGTACATCCAGTGGTACACAGTAAAAATGAACTCCAATGAACTTCCAATGATCCAATATCCATGGCAACATTATACTTCCTGTTCCTTGTGAGCGTTTCTGTTCACACAAGTGAAGACTTTTAACGTGACATTTTTCAAAATACTTTGTTGAAGAAAAAAATCATTGACGTTCAAGCTCTTATTTGTCACATTAACTCTAATTACATTAACTGGTAGCGCCATCACCCAAGTGTATTTGCTGCAAAGTTATGCTATCAAGTGCAACATGGGACATTAAATATCAAAATGAAATTCCGTCTGTGGACCGTTTTTGGTGATCCTTTCACTTTTTAATCAAACATTAGTATGCTAACATGCCAAACTAAAAAGCTAAACATCACCATTGTCATTTTGAGCATGCCAAAATTAGCGTTTAGCTCAAAGCACCGCTGGGCCTAACGCTCACCTCACATACCTGATTTAACATTGTCTGACTCACGATACAGTTAAAAAAAAGATCAAAATTGATGAGAGATCATCTTTTTTTATTCAAAACATTCTTATTTCATGTCAAACTTGGTGCCTATATTACCCAAAATGCAATTCAACTACCTATAGAGATTCAAGTGTGTTATGCCAGTAGCAGTAGGGGGTTTCCAAAGCTATTTGACCATCCAACAAGCAAATCTAATGGAATATTTTCGCAGAAATTGTCCAGGTGTTTGCTGTTGAGACAAAAGCAACAAAGCCTCCATTAGCAGAATACCATTTCTGGAGATGCTGCCCTGCATCAGTGGGTTTTGTTCATCCAACAGGCAATAAAACCAGACCGAGCTGAGCCATCCAGGAACTGATTGACCTTGGCATTCCTCTTATGCTTTCAAAATGTCCTCTTGTTGTAGCACCTCAGATAAACATCCACTTAAACATGTCCGGTACTCAAAGATCAGCCAGCCATTGACATAACTGATGTGCTATGAAGCCTGAATTCAGCCTTTACATTCTGCTTTCCAAATATTTCTGTTGTTCTGATGTTTTGCTGTAGATACATTTAGTGTAGGTTATAAACATTAGGTCATTTTCTGTGACATTTAACAGTCACAGAAAAATATACTTTTAAAAGACAACAGACAAAATTTAAATGCTTCTATTTTTAAGTGATTTTTATCTATACATAGGAGTGTGCTCCCTCACCTGCTTTCTAGGAGACACCTTTGTATTAAAAATACTGCAAAAGAAAATTGCTGCCTGTAATTAACTCTGATGTCACTGTTTTATTTCCATGACTTGTTTTTAAGTATTGGTTTCTCTTGGCATTTTGCATTACATCCTACTGAAGTAGAATTTGATTTATTTCAGTGAGTCGTTACAAAATGATATACCTTACAAGAAGCATCACCCCATCAAGTGCATGTGCCTGAACCCCGGCAGTACACAAAGCAGTGATCTTCCTCTGCCAATTTCCGCATGCGGATCAATAATGTTTAATCTCACATTGTGTGCATTTCTCTATGCACTTCATTAACACTCCAGTGTGTATAAGCTCACGTCGTCACCAGTTGCTCAAACTCTGTCCTCTGCTTGTTATTTCGGACCAGTTATGTTGAAGATATATTCTCTCTCATTAGAGTTTAAGTAGGGTATAAGGTTATTGACATAGTAACCAAATAAACCTGCCTGAGAAATCATCAGGCTTCAGTCCTGCTACAGATGAAATGAAGGCTGGCATTGGCCTTCATATCATGAGTGTATGTGTGTTTCTCAGACCGATTCACGATGATTTGAAGGTTTTGAAAAATGTCCAATGTGTGTCCAAAAACACCGGACAACACCAATTATTGTTGTCTTATGAATAAGCCCATAACATAATGTTCCTATTAATTTATTGTGCAGTTTTCCCTTAAAGTAGCTTCAAGGTTGTTAAAATCATCTTATACTACTCACTTTGACAGGATCACATTTATGCAGCTTTTCATCAAACATATGATGTAGAGCTGAAACAATCAGTTCATTAATCAATAAAATCGCTATAAAAATAATCAGCAACAGTTTAAATAATCGATTAAGTAATTTTTCTCAAGCAGAAATGCCAAATGAACTGTTGAAATTTGAATATTTAATGGCTTTCTTTCTGCTATGATAGAAAATTGAATATCTTTGGCTTTTCAAGGCCCCAGATTAACTTTTTGTATTGGTTGCACTGGTGTGCCTAAACTTTTCATTTAGGTGCACCCCCTCTAGAGCTGCAATGATTAGTCAATTATTCGATTAGTTGATCGAAAGAAAATTAATCGACAACTATTTTGATAATCGATTAATCGTTTCATTTTTTTAAAGCAAAAATTTGAAAGAGTTGCTGGTTTCATCTTCTTAAATGTGAGGAATTGTTGCAAGTCATTTATAAAGACAAATGAAGAGTCTTTGGGTTTTGGATGGTTGGTTGGACAAAAGAAGCTAATTGAAGAAGTCACGTTAGTTGCAGCCCTAACGCGCACAAAACTTAGGTGCACACAAATTTTTCGCAGCACCTTTATCATTTCCCATACAAACAGAAGAACCAACAATTTATTAATAAATTTGATTCATTCAGTCGATAACAGCTGTAAAGTCTAGAAGACATAATTATTATTTCACCCCCATTCAAGTTAGTAGAGGGTTAAACCGGAAGTTTGCCGGCTCACCGACAGAAGTCAACACAGTGGAACATCACAACCCCACCGCCAACTAGTGTTTGGGTGGTGTACTTGCAGAGCTACACAGACACCAACACACAGGTATAAATACTAGGGTATGTGCATGTCCAGCGCTATAGGCATCGGCATAGAGTCATACCAGGAGTATAAATCCAGCGCCCCTTCTCTTCTTTTGATTGGCGCTCTCTTCTGCCAGAGTGAGTTTTGGGGAAAACGCACACAGAGACAAACATTTAGTCACACTAGACATCTATTTTTGATCGGACTCTGGAGCCCTGCTTTTGAATTGCTTGTCAGTCAAAGCAAACAATTTGAAGATGTCTCCTGTCACCTAACTAATTGAGCCCAACATATTTGGTATCTTTGGAAACGCTGGTATCTGCAGTAGAATTTAAAGTAAAGAACTGTGGGTTTGAACAATGTTTGACTGTATAACACAAGTTTGTACTGACTGGCCTGCTGTTGGTTCAGAGAGGTTTAAGAGGTTAAAACTACATGACTAAAGTTAATATCCTGAAAGAATAGATATCATTTTAAAGAAGCAGTGTGAGGGGTGTCTGTTAGCTCACCTGGTACAACAGCGGCCTGGATTCGAGTCCGACCCGCGGGTCATTTGCTGCATGTCATTCCCCCACTTCTCTGTCCTACATTTCCTGTCTCTCTTTGGCTGTGCTATCCAAATAGAACAGTCTTCCCAGTTTCGGTTTTCTCACACAAGTGCATTTCTGACCTGCGTTCATCTCAGGCCAGCAGGATCAGTTTTTATCTTTAACTGTTAATGCGGTGAAGTTTAAAAACTGCAGAAGAGCCGTTTCAGCAGGATTCAGCACCCCACCAGCTTGAAATGATGGCAGAGCCTTTTTACAAAGCCATGGACCTATTATTGAAGGTGCCCAGTGACACACCCACATCCTCAAACTTGGACACAAGTGAATATATATAGATTTTTGCAGGTGTAGTGTGATATTTTTGAGTTAGTAGTACACTATTCTTGGGCATCTAAATTGTGGCTTTAGTGTGAAATCCATGCTGGATTTGATGCACAGAGCACTATCTATTGCAAATGCTGTGTACTGGAAAAATCAAATCATTGTTCGTCCTCTGTCCTCACAGCTCCACATCACAGCAGCAAATGGCTACGTGCAGGCTGCAGAGCTGCTGCTGGAGGGGGGAGCTCGCATGGACCTGAGAGATTCAGATGGATGGCAGCCCCTTCATGCTGCAGCGTGCTGGGGTCAGGTAAGGTAAACATAACATGAAACGGATAAGCACACAAAGGATTCTGAAACCATTAACGTAATTTGCTTCTGCTGTTGTGTCAGATGCATGTGGCAGAGCTGTTGGTGTCTCATGGAGCCAGTCTCAACGCCAAGACCTTCCTAGAGGAGACCCCCATTGGTATGTTTACACCTCAGCACTTTCTTATCAATACACCTGGAGGGGAGTTAAGAAAACAAAGTCCTATTTCAGCAGGGTCTCATTTCCAGCTCGTTTAGTCAATGCAATTTTACACCATGGGTCTTCTTGTTAAAGCATATGGAACCCTTTTTTGTGCTATTTTCAGCACTAGTTATGTCGGCTTTTACATTTTTGGCGGTGTTGATGGTTGGTACATTATTACAACTTAAGTATGTTAACAGTATGAGAGACTGGTAGCATTGTTAATGATAATTATATAAACAAATTCATTGCACAATCCTGGTTTTGTTCATTTATTGTTCATTTAGAGACCAGTAAAGCAAACGCAGTTTATTTGAAAGGAGCATTTCCTGTCCTTCACCCTTTTCACTTTAAGATTTGTGTGAGGATGAGGAGTTCAGAGCCATCCTGCTGGACCTCAAACACAAACACGACATCATCATGAAGTCACAGCTCAAGCACAAGACCTCACTGTGTAGGCGAACATCCAGTGCAGGCAGTCGTGGGTAAGTGCTGACATCTGCTGGCGTTACTACTGCTACTACAAATCCCCCCCCCCGCTCAAAGAGCCCTGCTGATCAAGGACAAATGCGCTCTCTCACTGGAAACTCTTGTGTCTGTTTCCACAGAAAAGTGGTGCGGCGAGCCAGCATGTCGGACAGACACAACTTGTGCCGTAAAGAATACGAGACGGAAGCCATCATGTGGAGGGGTGGGAGGGAGGAGGAGGATGAAAAGGAGAAAGAGTCCGATCAGGAGAATAACCAGGTGGTTAATGTGAGTCTTAAGGTTATTCATCTTTTATTGTTGTTGCTAGTTTTAACTAGGGAAACCTTTTGTGTAATTACATTAGTTAAGTAACATTTTAGAATGAATCCTTCCTTTGATGGTGTATTTTCTAACTTCCTGTACATAACTTGCCAGATATGTGTGACCTGACATGACAGATATTTTTAGCACAGCTAGAAAGGTGTAATATTATAATCTCTCCCACACATCAGGAGTCTAAATGTCAGATTTTGGTGTCTTTAAAACACGGTCACACAGGAAGAAACCCACAATGGAAAAAAAGTGCAATACAATCTTCCAACAGAAGAGTCAGAAGATAAGAATGCTAGATAGTCACATATTTGAAGTGAAGACGGCTACAAAAATAACTGTTGCTCTAATTAGGCAATAAGAGCTTCCACACACTAACTGCATCAAATTGGGGCACATTATCAGCAGATTATCAGAAGGCTTTAAGAGAAATCTTTTTTGATGTCCTGCAGGTCAAGCCAGTCATAGCTGTGGAGCTGCCAGACAAGCCCAAGCTGCCAACCATCCTCAAAGATGGCAACAGCAAACAGAACGGCCTCATCTCTACGATGACGTCCATGCCGCCGCAACCGCCCTCCAATGGCAACACGCCATCGTCTGACAAGGGTGGGGTCATCACCACCCAGCCCACCCAGGAGGAAGCCTTGCCGCGAGAGCGCGCTCAGACACTGTCTGAGCTAAAGAAACAGAGGGCCGCCGCCAAACTGTTGAATCACCCCCTGTTTAACGGTCACCTAGGTAATGGCTCCACAGACTCCTTCTCTGATGCCAAAACCAACTCCGAGGACCCCCGCATGCCGCTGGTCTCCTCCAATGGCAGCGCGGTTTACTACACACCAGCCAGCGGCGACCCGCCCCTGCTCAAACTGAAACAGCCAATAGAGGAAGAGCAGCCAAAGGCGCAGACCTGCTGCTGCGTGTCATAGCTCCCTGGTCATGTGACTGTTGATGGATCAGGAAGTATTTGCACAGAAAAGAGGGAAGGAAGGGAGGAAGGAAAGCAGGAAAGAGTGAGTGTTGCTGTCTTTTAAAGTCCTTTTCCTCCCCTCCTTTAAACTTCGTCCAGAGAAGACAGTTGGCCTGAAGAAGGTTTAGCAACTTCTCCTTGTACCTCCCTGCCATGTGATGCCCTGCTACAGTTGAAGAGACACCATCCCCAAATTCAGACATTTTTCAAGTGTAGCAGAGAACGGGAAAGGAACTGAGCAATGCCACTTTTTTCCTCTAGACGTCGCTTGGATTAAAATTCCTTTTCAAAAATGGAGTCTCTCTACAAGACATGCCAAAAGGGATAGAAAGAGTGCAAGAAGCTGTTACTCTGGCCCTGCTGTCCCTGCCCACCTTTAAGAAAAGTGTGGGCAGTTTTTTTAAGCTTTTCACCTGGAAAGGTTTAAAAAAATTTAATCAGAAAAGATCTCAAGGTACAAGTGCATGTTCTGCCCTCAGAGATAAATATGAAAGACTTTCTTTTTTTTTTATCTTGCACATGGATGGTTACCATGTAATTAAACATTTCTTCAGGATGAGCTCACATATTCTTGTCATTTTCAAATGTGCAGGAAGGGCAGCACAGAGCGTTCCAGATGTGTTGTACTACAACATATCAGAAATAGCTAAACGTAGCAAAAAGACCTGTGACTTCTCTTTTGAAGTATCTATCACGTTAAAATGCTGCCTGCATATGTAAAAAGGGAAGGAATGCCATAAAACAGTGTTAAAATATTCAGGAAGTGTATATCTACAGCGAGTGATAACAGGAAAGAGCAGAGTAGTGCGCAAGTGTTTTGTAATATTCTGTCAAACTATACTTCACCTCACCGTCCTCTCATATCAAACCTGAACTGACAGGTCACGCTCTGTTTTATGCATAATGTTTTGTGCTCTCTCGTTTAGATAATTTAAGCAAACATGGTTGAAAATTACTGTACATTTCTTTATTTATGAAATTTATGTAATATGTAAAAAAAAAGAAAAAAAAAAGTTGAGTGTATTTATTATTTGGATGGTGAGTGAATGCAATGCAAGATGAGCTGGGGAGTCTTCCAGCAAAGCACCTTCTGACAAGGAAAATCAAACTGATAAAGTGAAGTAAGGGTTACTGTCTGCTATATGTATGTTATTAATATCACACAAGCAGGCCATCCTATTGGGATGGATTTCATATTTGTGTCACTACAAATAACAGTGTTATTTGTTTATGGGTTTCTTTGTAGTTTTTTTTCTGGTGGCCATTGTGTGGCTTTATCTCCCAGTCATTGTAGTTGTCTAACAGAAACTGTAAATGTTATGTAATGAATAACTGTACGTATAATATGAGTTTACTGAAGATACACATGGACTCTGCTTGCCTGATTTAAAAAACAAAAAACAAAAACATTAATCTCCACATTTGGTATGGAGTGAGCCCACACCATCGTGTCAGGTGTCCTCATAACAAAATATAAACGTTGCAGCCAAAAACCAAGTACTAGAAGTAGTTTCTCTGCTGTGTTTGACATTTTGGGAAATGTAGGCTTATTAGCAGCAACAACTGTAGCGACAGTTTACCCACAACTTGGCTAACGTTAGTTCCATTACTTGCTGTGTCGTTATTTGTTCTATATCATGGTATTTGTCATGTTTTCTATATCATGTTTGTATTGCATTTCTACAGAATCGCTTACCCCACCTTTAATATATAGCTGGAGCTAGCAGCTGGTTATCTTAGCATAAAGAAAGCAAAACGGGAGAAACAGCTAGTGAAATAGAATACAGCCATCATTCATGTTATAAATTACATCTGTGCTTTGACATGTCGTTGTGGATTTTGCTTTACAGGTGCATCTTTTGAAAAACCTTTTTACTGTGCTATGCTAGCTGTTTACAGTTTTATGCTAAGCTAACTGGCTGCTAGCTCCAGCTTCATATTTAACAGACAGATATGAGAGGGGTATCAATCTCCTCATCTAACGCTCAGCAAAAAAGCTAATAAGCATATTTCCCAAAATGTTGACTTACTCCTTTTTAATATCTAATCTCCTTGTGATTGCCAAAAAGTCTTCCATGATTTAAACTACTTATAAGGACATTTAAAAACTTTGAAGGAAGGCTTTCTTGCCACTATAGAGATTTGTCTGATGACCATCCCCTTTAAATGTGTGATTAACCACAATGCCACTACCACTTTATCCCCACTATCTACTGTACATTGTCAAATATTTGTACAGATGTGTTTGTAAATATGTTTGTATTAGTATCCCCTTATCTGTTCCCATGAACTGCATTTACATGTCTGTGTTGTTACTGTTGAGGAAGTTGTAGGAAAAATCAATTACCCACATTGAGTGTTAGCAGACATTTGGTTGTCAAAGGGGAAACTGAGTCTATGTAGACCCCCTTAGTAGTCCAGAAGTTTAAAATCTATCTGTGAAGTTGAGTGCACCCAGGTATCTTCATCATGCATAATGTGTTCTCCCTGGTGACCAGCGTCTGCGGTTGATTTCTTTATTTAGTGTTTTTTTTCCTAATTTTCAGCAGATGTCACTGGAAACAGTTTGGATTGTAAACTCAGTTTGAGGAAGTGCAAATTAAGTCATTCAAAGAGACAGCTCTACCCCCTATTTTTGGTTCCTTCATTTTTTCAAGAATTGTCCAAGGCAGTGACATCATCTTGTTATGAGTCAGCTATATTTCATTGAAGTTACTCCAGCTCACATCTGTCCAAGTGCTACAATCACTTCAATTTGAATTTCAGTTCTGCCTTCTTATTAATGAAATCCAATAACACTGAAATGTAATTTTAAACTGCAACCTGGTCAGTATTAGCCAGAAAAGTACCCGGTGTTCTCATGGTATTTAAAGATCAAAGCTTGTGTTTGTCTGCAAGCCTTGTTGTCTATAAGGATAAGATTATAAAGATGAAAAACTACTGATTTTGTAATTACTGTAATATATTGATGGTTGCATTAACATATTTTGAATAAATTGTATATTTTGAGAATTTTATATCATCTCTTCTGAATTAGTGAAGCTGTTTTGTGTTGTCAGGTACGTTGGATCTCTTACCATGTTAATTAGAATGTGTCCGACGTTCCTAGACACTCATCTCTTGGTCCCCTGTTGTTCAAATTTGATGCTTTTCTCAGTTTTATCACTGTATGTAGAGTGTCTTTGGTTTCCAACTGTTGGTTGGAAAAAACAAGACATTTGAAGACATTACAATTAGGCAATTCATAGAAAATAAGCAACAGATTAAGCAACAGTGAAAGCACTAATTAGCTGAAGCCATGCATGGCTTGGGTGGACACATCACTTGTTGCATGTTGGGGGAAAAAAAAACAACTCTTGCTGTTGTTCATCTTTTAGCACAATTGTTTTCTTCAGACATTACTCAGGCACTTTAATGCTGAAGCCAGATGAATATGCACCTCATGTTTGCATGCAGTATGAAGGTTACAACTATATTTCACCCTGAGACGTCTGCTTTCTCTGCCCTACTTCTACAGTTTCTTTTTGTTCTGAAACAGACAGAGGCTGGACCGCCCTTCACCACACAGCTGTCAGGGTCTTGGCCCAGCGTCAAGTGCTTCCTTCAATGATTCTTTGTTTTGTCCACCCCCTCCGCCCTCTTTCTGAACTTCCTCTCGTTCACTGGCTGTGGGGTCAGCAGGGTCAATATTTCTGCTGGCTGCATGCACCAGTCATTGCTCAGACGCATAACAGTTGGGTTAGAGAGACAAGTAAAGACAATTTAGAAAAGTAGTATTTTATGCTTCTCAAAGTTTACCGAGAGA
Organism: Micropterus salmoides; assembly: GCF_014851395.1. Classification (NCBI taxonomy): domain Eukaryota; kingdom Metazoa; phylum Chordata; class Actinopteri; order Centrarchiformes; family Centrarchidae; genus Micropterus; species Micropterus salmoides. The sequence continues at coordinate 16,049,281 of NW_024043372.1, forward strand.
CACATTTTAGGGATTTTGAATCTGACTGGCCTTTTTTTGTTTCCTGCCATTTAACATACTGTACTTTCTCCACTGCCAGTTCATGTGGAAAACAGCAGCCACTGGCAAGCATTTTCAGTCTCATAGCTGCTGACTTTAAGGCACGAATATCTATATATAGTTTTTACAGTTCATTAGGTTGTCAAAACAGTGTGCAGGGTCATGGAATTAAAAAAAAAATAATAAAAATACACCAGCAAAAACAGTAACTAATTTGACAAATCTACATCAGGTTACAGTCTTGGACCTTCGCCTTTTGCCTGATGACCCCCCACGACCCTGTATGAAGGATAAGCGGTTGACGATGGATGGATGGTTACAATCTTGTATCACCATGTCTTGAGCAAATGTTAGGAGAAATCACTCTTTCATCTGAAGCCCCCTGTGGGCACAGTCAGTATGTCTAAGGCATATAGACAGAGAGGAGCACAATAGGGCTGAAAACACATGATGCAGACTGCATTAACCTCCTCTCCGTGGCCTGGCTTTGCTATTGTGCCTGAGTTACACTGAGTCCAGGCCAGCTGGCTCCGGTCCCAGTCCTTCAGTCCTCTTCACTGAAGGACGACGTGGATCAGAGCCAGGAAGAGCATACAGACACATACTGACCACCCTGCGGGACACATACATGGAAGGGATGATGCTGGAAGGTACTGAGGAGCAGTTGGGAGTGTGGAGGATAAAATAGGGAAATGTTGCTTAGACACTGACCACCATGATGGATGGATGGATGCAAAGAAGGGGCATCTGCACTGATGAAATGACGGCATGCAAATGAAGGCTGTATGGCAGGGACTGAAAGTGGGGAGGAGGCCACAACTACTGATCATCCTGCCAGCTTGTTAGAAGACATAGAGAAAAGCTGAACAAAAAGAACGATTGCATGGAGGAACTGTATGGCTCAGTGGGTCAGAACGTCTGCCCGGTTCCCAGGACCCGTTGGACTTAACAGGGCTTCGGTGTCTTTTTTGACCTGAATTTAAGATGTCTTAGTAGAACGAGTCAATGAGAGCCTGTCAACCGAGGTATTTCCACTCTGAGGTCAAAGTCAGTTACTCACTCTCAGATGAGACACTATGTCAGTGCAACAGCTACTGACTCAGAGATATAGTTGAAATCAATATTAATGTCTACACTAGCGGCATGGCTCAAGGGAGTGCAATGTCAGTTGTATCTCAAGAACTATTGGAAGGATTGCTATGAAATTGTGTGCAGATATTCACGTTTCCCTTGACAATCCCCTGACATTTCCTCTAGTGCCATCATCCGGTTCTAGTTTGAATTTGTCAAATAACAGCATGCTAACACAATAACCTAGGATGGTGAATATGGTAAATATGCCTTCTAAACATTAGCATGCTAGCATGCTGACAGCATTTAGCTCAAAGCACTGCTGTCCCTAAAGGTGGCTGTAGACTCTTATCCTTGATCCTGATATATAATTACATATAACAAATTATAAGCATAATCACAGAAAATAATCAAATTAATGTTTGATGCAAAGAATTGTAAAACTAAACTTAAATTACTAACTTATTAGTTTATAATTACAATTTGCTGGCAAGCATTAATTTACACAAGAGATGTTCTATAACAGTAACACACGTTTCACTGATCACAATACTGTAAATCTGAAAGTGTCATCACGTAGAAGCTATTTAAGAGATCCAATCATGACACACACCAGCATTTAGTTCTCTGCGACTTTAAGTTCAACTAAAAGAGGAAATGTTACAGTCCACAATAAACCTGATTAACTGGTTTGAGCATGTCAGAGCTGAGACACCATCCTTTAACAACAAACTCTCACCTGTAAAGTGTCCTACATTAATGACCTAGCTGTAGGTGTGCAGTTCTCAGTATGTCCTCCTCCTTCTGCATAAGTCCTTTAGCTACAAGGCCTGATGCCAGGTCAGGAGGGTGCTCCATAGAATTCACAACACAATCACAAGCAATACTCAGCGAGTTGCAGTTAAAACACTGATGGAAAAACATTCATTGGAAAGATGATGAATCAAAGAATCGATTCTTCTGAATTAGAAGAAGTAAGGATGAGTGATGTTCACAGTCCTGACTCATTTAATTTTAAAAAAGGAACATGGCCTATAACGAACATTTGTGCAATCCAATGTTTAAGCCTCAAAATGTATGATAGTTATTACACAACTGAAATGTAACATTATGCGTCACAAAAACTGTATAATTGTTTATTTTAGTCCACATCTGTTCATTAACACGGTTTCCAATAACTGCAGTTCAAAGTCTTGTACTGTACTGAGTGAGTGCATTTTATAAAATATGTTGTATTTGAAATGCCCATGTCACACCATGAGAGTTTAAAACAGATAAGTCATCTTGAAAGCTGAATGAACAGCTCATTACCTAAGCAAGAAACCACCCAATTAGCATGCAGCTAAATTTAACTGAAAAGTGAAAGTCTAGGTTACTACAGTGATTCCCAAACTTTTTGGCAAGTGACTCATAATAAACCAAATGTCCACTTGTAATCTCGTATCACTGGTTATGGCCCAAATGCAGACATGAGTTATGAGCAGATCATACATTACATTTACATTCAGATGAACCAAAGAATAAATTTTCCTTCATAGGTTCTTGGTTGTTTCATTTAGAGGATTATTGAGGCCTGAAGTGGTAAAAGCATCTCGCATTACACAAGAAGTTTTTTTTAATTATAGAAAAAAATATATAAACATAAATATATAGTTTTTTCCCCCTCATCTGTTTAATCATCTTCTGACCTACCAGATGTGTCTAGGTCGGGATCCCTGCATTAGTATAATCATTGTTTCACCAGCATTTAAGTGACTATTGTTTGTAATGACAGTACACACTGAAATGTAGTCACTGAATTGCTGTTGAAGCAATTATTATAATACAACGTCGACATCTAAAAAAAGTTTTCCTTTTTAGATGTCAAATTTAGCCCAGTTTAAAACTAATCACAAAATTATTGTTTACTGAGCAGACATGGTTACACTGACGCTAAGCCAACCAAGAGCCACACCAATAAAATATGTGAGAAATTTTTAGTAATCTGCGTCAGACCATTTACACCCAAGTGACCTTAATTTAAGAATTAATTCTGACCTAAACATAGTTATATGAATAGTCACCTTTTCCATTCTCCACGTGGGACTGTTTTAAGCTGACATCACAGATAAGGAACTAGGGTAAACTTCTTCCTGATCCTTCTGGCTGTGGGAAGCAGAAGTTCACATTAATATCACATCTGAGGACTACTACTACAAATAATAGTTAATGTCACTTTTTAACATTCACATTCAGTGATGTCCCATACTGACAAAGAGATGTTTCATTCTGAACAAATAAAAGGATTTCTTACCCGACCATAAATATGAAGAGGGGGTATAAAAATAATCTCTATTTTAAATCAGCCCATATGTTGTACTTGTGGTTTTGCAGAGGAAAGGTCAGAGGCTCTGTCGATGCCATTTTTATGGCTTCCTGCCAAACATCCCACCCCTCTTCTTCTTTATCTCACCTCCTACTCACTTGCACTTCTTTCTCACTGCCTTTTACCTCATGCGCGTTTATGCTTTTCTATCAGCAATGTATGGTTAAGAAAAAAAGTTGTAAATGCCACAGAACACTCTTTTTACATCTGAAAGCAGATCATGTTTGTCACATGATGCAACAGTGACCACAGACATGATTCATCGGTCTCTGAAATATTTAAGGAATTACATTAAACTTCCACAGTGAGGTAAATGTAGTGAGATTTCAGTACTTGTGCTCTGCCACCACTTCCTTTTTAGCTCGGCTTTTCTTAACATGTCTGCACCATTGCCTCATGTTTCTCATGTAAATTTGCACATGTATGCAAAACCAAAGTATTGTAATGTAAGTAGTGTAAAATTTGAAATATGGGACATTTACTTGTGATGGTGTTTGTTAGTTTTTTTGTTGTATGGTAGTGCTACTTTAGTTAAAAGGTCTCAATACGTCCCCTAACCAGAAGAGAAGACAGGGAAATCGTTTGGCTTCACCTACAGTTAAGGGGAAAAACTGCAACGTTAAAGATTTGAATACATTACATCTTTCTTTTTTCCTCCATGAGCGATGCAACGGCTATAAAAACAACATGCTGACCGTTACAAATGACTTGTTATCTTTTCTTTCTACTGGTTGGACAGCCTTATCTCCCCATAAACACACAGTATGTACATCCAAAAACAGATAAGCACGAACTAACACTGTATAGTTTGTCATAAGAATTCTGTATAATTGTGTTGTTTTGCTAATTTTATTCACAGCATGGTCAAACGTTGCTTGGGCTATCGAGGTTGGATCAGTGGGTCTCTTACTCTGCTAGATGACAACTGGAGCTATATTCAAGACTCAAACTGCTCCTTATCTACCTGAAGTGTACTAAAGTGAACCAACAGCCTGCAAATAATGTATTCATTTAAAAAGTATAGTATACTTGAAGCAGCGCTGCCTGGCTTTACAAACACATGTATTGGGCTCAGTTTCATATACTCCCGAGACGGTTCGTGATATAACTCAAGTGTAAGAATTAACAAGGTTACACCTTTAAATACCCCCTCCTTTCTCTTCAGGCTTTAGTATCTGCGATTGCGCGTCAGCCCTCATTGGCTGACGGGGATAATCGGTCAACAAGAGGACCGGAGAGAGGCAGGAGGGCATAGGGGCAGCATGTTTACAGCTACTTACACTCATAATTAGCCTTTAGCTGTTGTAAACTACTTACTCGATTTATTTATTTATTTATTTATCTTCCTCCGGAGACACGAAGCTGGTTTCAAGGCTGAAAATGTTGTTGTGCCGCTCAGGGAGGCAGCGGCTGGCTGCAGCGGCTCTGGATCAGGCTTTCAAGTCAACTGGCTCGCCTCTTGTGCAAGTTAAAGCAAACAGACTGAGAGACGTGACTTTGACATTACGCAGAGACAACACGTTTCAGCGACACCGGTGTTTCTGCGTGTCCGTCTGGGGCGTCGATTCAACTCTTGTGCAACTGGGGAAGCAATCGGACCCGCAACACGTCCAGAACTCAGACTGGTCGGCTGGTTTTGTAAGCACGGACTGGAGACACTTGGACCAGGTGGCTGCTATAGCTGAGAGTCTCTCCCAAAGCGTGCAAAGTGACGGCGGCAATTCACACAGTATCAGGCGGCCGCTTGTTCACGTGAACAGGCGCTACGGCAAGGGAGGAGAGTCGGTGGGCAGTGTTTTGTTCACAGGTAATGTTAGCTGGGGGGTTTTCAATCGATGCTGCTCCACCAGGACCATGCAGACCAGATCCTCCTCCACCGCCACGAAGAAGAGCGACGCCAGCGAGGGACAGGCGGCTGACAACAACAAAAGGGTAATCCTCAACAACTGAACTCAAGTGTTTGTGTAACCCCAATGACCATTTAATCAGAGCACACAGGTCCGAGTCTGTGTCCACACAGTGATCAACTGGTGGGGAACACCGTGAACGTGTCTCTGACCTCAAAACCATAAAATATGCAAAGGGCTGCCAGCCTGCCGGGGCCTCTTCGGTAACAGCCATCATGTAAGCAGGCAGGATTGTTATACAACACTGCATGACGCTCAGCCCCATGCGGGCTGTCTACGTTTGCAGGGAATACACAGAAGTTACAATGCATAAAGATCCGCATTCACAACTTGAATCTGAAGCAGAGAGTTGAGAGTACTCATTCTGACTCACTGTGCAACAGGCTCGTTGACACCTGGCTGTTCAACTGGACATGCTGGCTCCTTCTGTAGGAAGTCACTGGAAGAATGAGTCATTCAAATTAGATAGGTTTAGGACAGAATAAGAGGTGAAAGAGCAGTAGATTAAAAAGTGGGTGAACTTGTCCTATAATGACTTTTGTTAGATAATTACTGTACACAAGTCTAAAGTGTACAGCCAGGCTGGATGCTCTCTGAGGCTGTACTTGGGCACAGAGGTGATTTGAGCTAAATTATTTTGAATTTTATTTAAGACTAGGCCAATTATATATTGGCAGATTATTGTAGCATATTGTTACTAATGTTGGTCAACAAGTAACAATAAATAGCAGTAAAGAAATGCCAAAACTATGTTTTGATATCGGGCTCTGTGGTATGGACAAAAGAATACCTATTTTGATCATAAGTCTTGCTGTAATCTAAAGACTTTATAGCCATTATTCATCTTCAAAATCCTCCCTTCTGCAAGCATCTAATGTAGGCACATCACCACACTGCCAATTTTATGAAGTGGGCAACCTGGATTCTGGTGGCTTTTGTGTCTTGCAAAGTGGGAATCAGAAATACTTTATAGATCCCCAAGGGAAAATTCTTTCCAAATTGCTCACTTGCATATCAAGGTATAAAGAATATAAATAATAATAGAACGTAGGTAAGTTGAATGTACAAATATAAAAATATAAATATAAAGCAGTGTGGATATGTACAGTGTTTTAACGTATTAAAGAAATGTAATGAATTAGAAAGCAATGGTAATAATAAGTATTAGAGTTAGAGTTGACGTGGAATAGGTAGAAATATGAAATATAAATGTAAGGAGTGTGGGTACAGTATTAACAGAAGTACTGGTAGAGTTGATAAGTCTGGGTCATCACCTAAGGTAATTTATGAGATTTTGGCTTTGTGCAATTTTTACCCCCACTCATATGCAGTACTCACAGAGCTGTAAACACAATTGATGGATAAAATTGGTACAGTTTTTCATTTAAGGAGACAAGAAATTACAGTTCTGTAGCAGGATATTTTGTTCAGTTTGACATTCAGCAGTGACTTTTTAGCTGCTCGAGCCTCTGACATTTCCCCCCTGCTCTGTCTGTGTAGTTGCACGTATGTGTGTCTTTGTTTGCATGCCACTGTGACTTCGCATATCTGTATGTGTTTTCATGCCTCTGAGAAGTTGTTATCAGACACAGCAGCCCACTGTTCCCCTCCCATACACCCTCCCTGGCACAACTCCCTTTGGCCGCTGGCTCACATGACCCTCCTACACTGCTGCCTGCCTTTACTTTTAGCAAAAGGCCTGCTCCCCTCGCCCACTCTGGCCTTGCTATTGTTTATTGTTGGCAGGCCAGTGAATACGTCGCCAAGACTCTAGCTTCATCCAGGAGACTTTGGCCAAAATTTAGCAAGACAAATTGAAGCGAAGAGAACAGATCAGCATTTTTCTCTCCTGTTCTCCTCTTCATTGTTTCTGCCCTGTTGATTAATTGTCTGGCTCAGGCCTACAAGAGAAGACAGTTGAAAGCAAGCAGGATGTCAGTGCAGTGAAAAAGGCATGGAAGGATATAAATGAAAGTTACTGTTTAGAGAAAATGTCTTCCATGGCAGTGAAAAGACAGCAGGCTACATCTGCCTTTTGCAGTCCCACTTTTCAGAAACAGATCTTTCCACTGAATGTGTCACATTTGACCATGGAGTTATTGAACATGGAAGGAACAACAAGGTAGCAGTTACAAAAGTAGTTATAAATCAAGTTGCTAAACTTCAAATCAATGGAACAAGTTTTGAATGGAGAACAAATGTACATGAAATATCCTGTTACACATAGGCCTATGTAAACTTTGAAACTTCGCACATTTCAGTACAGTGCTTCAGTCAGAAATCTAGAGCATTACATATTGAAAGCTCATTTATTTTTCCATTTTTTTGTAAGGTAAAAGTTACTCTTATGCATATTATTACCATAGTTATAATTTCTGTCTTCTTTTATCTGCTTATTTCTGCCAAAATTCACAGGAAAAGTATCCTTATACACATAAACACATTTCTCATCAGCCTAAATTTTGTCCTTGTCACTGTTCAAGTTGTCCTAGACTACTGTAACAATAAGTTCCCTGTTAAAGAGGTCACAGTAGATCGTATTCTTTGCACTTAAGTTGTCTCAGCTTTGTAGGCACACGGTCAATACTATGTCAAAAATTAGGCTCATTCCATAGAGGCCAGAGCTACTTCCTGTTTTCTCAGAGAGGGAATACGTTTCCTTTTGACATATTTAAATAACCTGGCTTGAAATGGAAGCACTGGATACAATGTCCTCCCGTCAGCTGCCATTTCTTTACTTTTTCCAATTACAGTTTAACAGCCCTAATCATCAAAACAAAAAAAATATTAAATATGGGCAATACAAATTAAATTATTTTCCCCTAGCAGCTTTAATCATAATGAAAGCTCAAATTAACCTGAAAGGACGCCCCAGACTTACCATAGCAGCACACTAGAGGAGCCCCATAGCACTGGGTATCAGAAACTCTTAAATAGTGAACTCTGGTTCTGAATGCGTGGTTGGATATTTGGGCTTATTTATTCGTTCTTTAGCCAGATATTTCCTGATTAAGGTAATTTTATTTTAAAACTGAAACACATTGGACTGCCCTCCTGCATGCTGCATCTGTGATTCACTACAGATATTTCTCCTATTGTCTTGTTCTTCATGATCCATAATAAATGTATTATCTTCATTATGGGCCCATTTACATCCCTATACCTAATCATTTCTAAATTCCCAAAAGGAGTCCTAGCATTCAAGTAACACGCTTTTAAAAAGTTCAGCTTGTCCCTGGAACCCCTGCTGCACCATAACCCAGTTGCACCCAGGTATTTACTCAAATGGTTTGAAGAGGTTTTCAGTATGCTGCCAACACAGCTCAAAGCCTGGGAAAATGTATATTGCAGTTTCACACAGTATGTAACAAAAACTATGTCAGGACACTGAATAAATGACTACCTACAGATTAGTATTAAAACAAATCAATGATGTTTTGAGAGAGGGATATGATGAAAGATTTTCACATGAGACAACAATTTTAAGCCAAATGACTGTACAACACCACAAAGCTTTGTTTAGTCAACTCAATGCTGAGTACATCCGGCACTCAAATTTCATTTTCCCTTGCATTAAAGTTTAACAACTGTAAGAGTTTACATGAGTGGCATAGAACTATTTCTTTTTTTAACTTCCTGTACAGGTTGTGCTGCATTAAGCAGGACTACTGTTGTAAAATGCAGCCCTTCAGGATTTAGAGGGAGGATTATGTTTATTTACATATTGTACTGTTAACATACTGCACTCTTTATTTAAATTCCTTCTTCCCAAGCTGCTCTGAGTCACGCCTCCATAACCAATGTTCTGTTGCAGTCTGTTGTCTGCTGTGGTGGCCTTATTGTTGTGCTGTGTGTAGTTCACTAATCTGTTTTACTGCCAGCACACACTGGAGTGACCTGCCTGTTCCCTGCTACATGTCAGACAGCTGAAGAGTGTGTGTGTGTGTGTGTGTGTGTGTGTGTGTGTGTGTGTGTGTGTGTGTGTGTGTGTGTGTGTGTGTGTGTGTGTGTGTGTGTGTGTGCGCGCGCATCTGTAAGAGAGAGTGACAGACTTCATGAGTCTGAAAGGGTTAGATCAAGCATACAGGTGCTGGTCATATAATTAGAATATCATCAAAAAGTTGATTTATTTCAGTAATTCCATTCAAAAAGTGAAACTTGTATAATTTATACATTCATTCCACACAGACTGATACATTTCAAGTGTTCATTCCTTTTAATTTTGATGATTATAACTGACAACTAATGAAAACCCCAAAATCAGTATCTCAGAAAATTAGAATATTGTGAAAAGCTTCAATATTAAAGACATCTGGTGCCACACTCTAATCAGCTAATTAATTCAAAACACCTGCAAAGGCCTTTAAATGGTCTCAGTCTAGTTCTGTAGGCTACACAATCATGGGGAAGACTGCTGACTTGACAGCTGTCCAAAAGACGACCACTGACACCTTGCACAAGGAGGGCAAGACACAAAAGGTCATTGCTAAAGAGGCTGGCTGTTCAGAGCTCTATGTCCAAGTACATTAATAGAGAGGCGAAGGGAAGGAAAAGATGTGGTAGAAAAAGTGTACAAGCGATAGGGATAACTGCACCCTGGAGAGGATTGTGAAACAAAACCCATTCAAAAATGTGACGGAGATTCACAAAGAGTGGACTGCAGCTGGAGTCAGTGCTTCAAGAACCACCACGCACAGACATATGCCAGACACGGGTTTCAGCTGTTGCCTTCCTTGTGTCAAGCCACTCTTGAACAAGACACAGCGTCAGAAGCGTCTCGCCTGGGCTAAAGACAAAAAGGACTGGACTTGCTGCTGAGTGGTCCAAAGTTATGTTCTCTGATGAAAGCAAATTTTGCATTTCCTTTGGAAATCAAGGTCCTAGAGTCTGGAGGAAGAGAGGAGAGGCACAGAATCCACATTGCTTGAAGTCCAGTGTAAAGTTTCCATAGTCAGTGATGGTTTGGGGTGCCATGTCATCTGTTGGTGTTGCTCCAGTGTGTTTTCTGAGGTCAACGCAGCCGTCTACCAGGAAGTTTTAGAGCACTTCATGCTTCCTGCTGCTGACCAACTTTATGGAGATGCAGATTTCATTTTCCAACAGGACTTGGCACCTGCACACAGTGCCAAAAGCTACCAGTACCTGGTTTAAGGACCATGATATCCCTGTTCTTAATTGGCCAGCAGACTCGCCTGACCTTAACCCTATAGAAAATCTATGGGTATTGTGAAGAGGAAGATGCAATACGCCAGACCCAACAATGCAGAAGAGCTGAAGGCCACTATCAGAGCAACCTGGGCTCTCATAACACCTGAGCAGTGCCACAGACTGATTGACTCCACGCCACACCGCATTGATGCAGTAATTCAGGCAAAAGGAGCCCCAACTAAGTATTGAGTGCTGTACATGCTCATACTTTTCATGTTCATACCTTTCAGTTGGCCAACATTTCTAAAAATCCTTTTTTTTCCAATTGGTCTTAATATTCTAATTTTCAGAGATACTGAATTTGGGATTTTCATTAGTTGTCAGTTTTAATCATCACAATTAAATGAAATAAACATTTGAAATATCAGTCTGTGTGTAATGAATGAATATAATATCCAAGTTTCACTTTTTGAATGGAATTACTGAAATAAATCAACTTTTTGATGATATTCTAATTATGACCAGCACCTGTATTACCTAAACCACACATTCTGTTTAAATCAGCTGACTTGGCTGCACGATGAACAGAGAAACAATAAAAAGGCTTCCTCTATTCAGCCTTTGTTTGACCTACATGGATGAAGCTGTCACAGCAGTTATTTTCTCTATGACAATAGTGATTTCTATATCTGACCTAAAAAAATAATAAGTTTGTTTGGGTGAACAAAATTACTCCAACATACACCCTTTTGTGTGGTGATTCTGGTGAAATTCTGAACTTGTTTAGATGAATTGTGTAATAATGAGATTGTTTTATCATACTACCCTGCCAAAGCAAACTGTAACCCTGACAATTGTAAGGTCAAAGGTCATGCATGGAATTTTTACATTTTACACTAATTGTGCCTGTAAACACTTGAATTAAATAACTTTACATTTACAACAAGTGTTTTGTCAAGACAAACGTAACAAATTAAAGTGAAAGTAAACAGCACAGCAACACCTAACATTGTCAACTCACGTCAAGTGGATATTGAATGTAACATACTAAGTGGTTGGTTGTTTGTGCTTTTCTGCCTCGTGTATTGAAATCCAAAAAGTGACATAATATGAACAAGAAGTGAAGCCTCCATCTTGGTCATTGTCAGTTTTTTGTAGTTCGAGGGAATCCCTGGAAAGCTAAAGTGAAAAGTGTCACGATTTTGTATGCAGAGTGGTAACTATTCCCACAATTGTAATCCACTTCTTGCCGTTCATTCCATTTTTGTCTAGATGTACAGTCTGTCTGTCTCATTCCTCTGCTTCCTGTAGCACCAGGGATTCTTTATCCGACTCTGATCGAGTCTGATTCTTAATTCATCCTCGCATTTCACTCTGCTCTTATTAATGTTTTTGGTCCAGGAGGAGCAGAATTTAAAGGAGGCCTCTACTACATCTTTATCCGCCACAAAGGCCCCAGAGGAGCCAGATGGAGGAAAACCCAACAAGACCCAGCAACTAAAGAAAGTCTTCAAGGAGTATGGAGCTGTGGGAGTTTCATTTCACATCGGGATCTCACTCATGTCTTTAGGAATGTTCTACCTCCTTATATCCAGGTAACAAAACATCAGATTATTGCTTTATCTAGAGGTGAATGTGGCCACTTATACTGGATTGAGTTTTTATTTAGTAGTTCCCATTTTGTCTTTTCATAACAAAAGATCACAGGATTGATGAAGTGCAAAATTATCCACCTTAAAAATGTCTTAACATTGTGGTTAAACGTGGTGGACCATGACCTTGTCTGGTCCTCTTTTCTTGTTTTGTAAAATTCTCTTTATCTCTTTGATTGATGAAGTATAGATTCTTTGCTGTAAAGTCAAGCTATGTCAAAGCATATTTCTAGATACAGCGATTCTCAGCACAAGAAGGAGAAGTACTTTTGACTATTGTGGTTTATTGTCAGTAGAGGAATCTTTTTCTCTTGTTCAGAGTGATCGTCTAGAGCCTGCATACTTTATGCAACATATTTTGAAGTTTTCCCTAAGCACTTTCAAAGTTTTGGGGGAAATGTAGGAAATCACTGACTGGAGTAAAAGCAGATGAAGCTGGCTGAAGGGAAAGTAAAATGCAAGACTACTATGCACTCAACGTATTGCATCAAACATCACTTACTGATATTATCTGGCAGTTAGTGTCTTTAAACCTGAAGTTGTGCACAGGAAATTACGGACTCATGGAAATTACAGTGGAATGCAAAATGTCTGCTGCAAATTGCCCGTAAATGGGACCTGTTATGAGAGAAAGCAAAGTACAGGCACTTGAAAATGTCTAGTCAGTCAGCTACATTACACCGGCCATGCTGTTGTTGAAAAACCACTACCGGCTGAATCAGGCAGACACTGAAATCACGTTCAATTTCTCATCTTACAAGCATTTTTTTAAAGACTTGTAACTTTGCAACAAGCCATGCAGAATTTGAAATACATTAAATAGTCTTGTGCATTTGATAGCCTTCTATTGATGGGGACAGACAGTGAAAAGCTAAAACAGCGCAGCACAACGTTTTAGCAAGTGTGTCAGTCTAGACAGTTTTGAGGCCCTTGTCAGTCTGTCTGGCCACATGCCAGTGGCTTAAATACCAGAGAGACTTGGCAGATTATCTGACAGCTTGGAGATTTACTTGGATAGCCGATAATGACCCTCGAAGTGAAAACTGACTCTGTAGCTCGCATGAGCTTGATCACTGTGTGGCCACAGAACCCAACAGTTGTCAGGGTGCAGATGGATCTTTATATTTAGCTGACTAAAGTTTGCAACTGAGCTGTGTGTGTGTGTGAGAGCTGTGTTGACTGACGCAGCTCTGAACCACGTGTTGGGCACATTCTTTACATATTTATTTTCCTGACTCATGAAAATGCTTCGACAAGAGTGCCGCCCAAAGGCAGCGATACGTGTACCTTGTTAAACCTGCTTTGATTTCATGCCTGCAGTGCTTGTTATGCTCATCAGTATAAATGCGTTAAAAGGCTGCAAAATAAACTATTACACAACATTCTTGATCAAACACAGCTCCCTCTGGTGGAGATAAAAGGTGATGTGCACACAGACCCAAAGAGAGGAATGGACTCGTTTACTTTATACACTGCTCAGAAAAATAAAGGGAACACTTAAACAACACAATATAACCAAGTCAGTCACACTCCTGTGAAATCAAACTGTCCACTTAGGAAGCAACACTGATTGACAATCAATTTCACATGCTGTTGTGCAAATGGAATAGACAGCAGGTGGAAATTATAGGCAATTAGCAAGACACCCCCAATAAATGAGTGGTACTGCAGGTGGTGACCACAGACCACTTCTCAGTTCCTATGCTTCCTGGCTGATGTTTTGATCACTTTTGAATGTTGGCGGTGCTTTCACTCTAGTGGTAGCATGAGACGGAGTCTACAACCCACACAAGTGGCTCAGGTAGTGCAGCTCATCCAGGATGGCACATCAATACGAGCTGTGGCAAGAAGGTTTGCTGTGTCTGTCAGCGTAGTGTCCAGAGCATGGAGGCGCTACCAGGAGACAGGCCAGTACATCACGAGATGTGGAGGAGGCCGTAGGAGGGCAACAACCCCTTGTTGTTGTAGCACTTTGAGATTTCCCTGAAATGTAAAGTGCATTATAAATAAAATTTATTATTATTATTAACAACCCAGCAGCAGGACTGCTACCAGAGGTAGCCTGACTGCCATTAGGTACCAAGATGAGATCCTCAGACCCCTTGTGAGACCATATGCTGGTGCGTTTGGCCCTGGGTTCCTCCTAATGCAAGACAATGCTAGACCTCATGTGGCTGGAGTGTGTCAGCAGTTCCTGCAAGAGGAAGGCATTGATGCTATGGACTGGCCCGCCCGTTCCCCAGACCTGAATCCAATTGAGCACATCTGGGACATCATGTCTCGCTCCATCCACCAACGCCACGTTGCACCACAGACTGTCCAGGAGTTGGCGAATGCTTGAGTCCAGGTCTGGGAGGAGATCCCTCAGGAGACCATCCGCCACCTCATCAGGAGCATGCCTAGGCGTTGTAGGGAGGTCATACAGGCACGTGGAGGCCACACACAATACAGAGCCTCATTTTGACTTGTTTTAAGGACATAACATCAAAGTTGGATCGGCCTGTAGTGTGGTTTTCCACTTTGATTTTGAGTGTGACTCCAAATCCAGACCTCCATGGGTTGATAAATTTGATTTCCATTGATAATTTTTGTGTGATTTTGTTGTCAGCACATTCAACTATGTAAAGAAAGGAGTATTTAATGAGATTATTTCATTCATTCAGATCTAGGAGGTATTATTTTAGTGTTCCCTTTATTTTTTTGAGCAGCGTATTTAATGTCCCCCTCCTGGTCCTTGAGGAACCAGCCAGGAACAAAAGCTAGGCAAAAGCAAGAGAGGTGGTTGTTGCATCTTGAAGCTTTTAGGACTTTTTGGCTCTGAAGCTCAGGCACGTTTCAACGTTTATTTTCTTTCTGTAGTAATCCAGCCTATAGAAAGTAATCTTATTGTTAAGATGCATGGGGGGTTTGGATGGCTGTTTACCATTATTATTTTCTCACGTTTTTTTAATTTTAATTTCTTTCATTACATTTATTAATTATTTTATTATTAATTTATTTTATTTTTAAAAGTTGTTCCTTTTATCATTATGTTACATTGTTGTTTTGTACTTCTCACCAATTTTCCATGTCATTTGTCTCCCCAGTGGGATCGATATGACGGCCTTGCTGTGCAAACTGGGCTTCAGCGAAGCAGTCGTTCGGTCTAAAATGGCAGCAGGGACGAGCACATTCGTCTTGGCTTACGCCATCCACAAGCTCTTCGCTCCGGTTCGCATCAGCATCACTCTGGTGTCGGTGCCTCTCATCGTGCGTTACTTCAGAAAGACTGGTCTCTTTAAACCGCCCACACCTGCCCCCTGATGACCCTCTACTCCTCTGCTTCCTCATTAAGCAACAAACATCCTGACTGTTATTGGCCATAATTAAACCGCCTGTATATATTCTTACTCATTTGCCTTCATCTTGAAATGCGTAATCTTTCCTCAGCTGTTGTTGTATAGGCAGGTGAAGAATTTCCTATATTTGTCCCAGTTGCAACAGAATGAAAATTTAAATTGTGTTACTGTAGGATTAAAAGTGTGAAACAGCGCTCCACAAAATAAGTGTATATAAATTCATGCCTTAATGTGTACATTCCAAAAACAAAGCTGGGTTTGTTTGTCAATACTTATTTACAATCAAAAGTATGATCAGGGATTATAAGTTTTATTTCTGTGCTCTTTCAGTAGGCAGATTTCTCTCAATGCTGTGAAGGTTCCCCGTGGGGGAAGAAGTGGAAAAAGCTGATCTCTCCTCCATTGTTCCCTGTTAGCTGACTAGGCCATGTTCTGGTGTTATATGAATCAGCAGAATAATTCAGGTTCCCTCTGTCTCCTACTCCTCCTTGCATCCTTTCTCTCCTTACTTAGCTCAGGCTCTCTCTACGGTCTGTTTTTATTTTCTGCTGTATAGCTTCCCTCCTATATTTCTTCTAAGCATCTCTCCTGGAATCCATTTTCTTCCCCTTATATCCCTTTGCTTTACCATCCTTTTTTCTATCCTCCTTGTTATTTAATTTAGCAAATGCCAACGTCCAAGCAGTAATTTCAAGAACATTAATCTCAAATTAGTGAAGCTGATTATAGTTCATTGCAAGCTTTGAAGAATGTAGGTTTGTGAGTTTTTTCCTGATTGAATGGACTATTTAACTAATAAAAGGGATGCTCTCTTTTATATTTGGTGTTAATTTGTCATGAAATATACTTTGAGCTCATTGTTTTGGTTTTATAGCCCGCAATTTAACCGTTTTGATTCACTCTCACCACTCAGTGTTTTCACTGAGTGGCTATTTGTTCTAAACAGCTGCAGCAGACAAATAGCTCTAAAAACCCACTGGAGGCTACCTGCCCAGCACCAGACAGCAAAGTTAGCAAACTAGCCAGTGAATGCTGTGGAGCATTTAGCAGCTAAAGAGCCAAAGATTTCCCTCAAGAGTTGGTGGAGATCTACAAGGAGAGTGAATATTGGCCAGAAATTTAATAGGAATAAATACCCGTTTGCTCATGTCAGCAATATCAAAACGTGAAAAATTTTTGTTGTTGCATAATTGTTTTTTTTCCAATGCAGATAAGTTCATCTACAGCCAAGCTGGTTTCACCTTTTTAGTTAACCATTTTTATCCAGTAGAAAACTCCACATTTCTAATTCACAACAAATATAAAAACAAATGGGAAAAAGAACAATTTTAACTGCCATTATTATATGTCTGGATTACTTTTCAACCAAATGTATGGAAGGATGTTTGAAAGCAAAAAAAAAAAAAACATTTTGAAACTCTGGTTGCACTTATCCTTTTTAACCACACTGGGGAGCTCATGAACTGCAAATACAGTGCCGTTCTTCCTCCATTCCTCTGACACAAACGCATCACACAGTTTTCCTCTCTTATGAGATCGAATGTATTTGTACTCTTAATGTCCTCAAGATGGATACCGGCATTATATCACAAGAAGGAGCATCCCTCCTCATATATCCCACAGATAAGATCTACTAAAATGCATATCAAACTACTTAAGTGTTGTTCAACCTGACAGATTGGTGTGTGTATAAAGCGATGAAACAAAATGAGTGTAAACATTTTGTGAAATTACTCAAAACATTACAGAAAAAAATGTAGTTTTCTGTCACAGACACATGGGAATTAGATTAAACTTCAACTTGAAAAACTAGGCTGGAAAAAAAACCCCAGTGATTAAGATTTGAATAAAGCATTTGCCATATGTTTCCTAAGGGTTTAGGTCATCATACGTTGACCAGTTTTAGTCCTCATGAGAATTCATTATTTCAGGGTGTATTTTATCACAGCAGGTGTGGCGCCATCCCTCTCCTCTCTCTTCCCTCCTGTCCTCCCTCTCCTTCCTCGAGGGTTTGATGGGTCAGCCAGCACAGCAAGCAAACCTCAGCTGGTGTGGCGTCCCTGAAGATCCGCAATGTATTGAATGGTGGTCGCCTTGAACAAGACTCTCACCCTGTGTGTGTGTTTCTTGACCCAGTAAAATATTCAGCCAGGAGAGTTGTATAAGGAGAGCTAAGAGTGCACGGTGATCTGTGCCAGATATCAACCCTGTTTTTTTAGGAATAGTAGCTTTGGCAGCATTGTGACACGAACTGATACAAACTGATCTTTCTCTCTCCCTCTCCCTCTCTCTCACACACACACACACACACACACACACACACAAAGCAGGAGAAGCCTGGGCCTCATTAGCCATGATGAGGACAGGGAGCTGCCATCGCCTCTCCATCCCCTGCATATCCCCCATGGCTAGGAACAAATTGGTGACAGCGCTCCCAGCCACTCTGTCGGGCTACCTGCGATGCACCGGGCTCTGTCAGGCTCCTCTCCTTCACTGCTGTGCATTTGCGCGTGGGGGTCGTGATACAAGTGAACACTTCATCTGGCTGGCCTTGAGTTGGATGAGGGGCCCCTCCCCCCAGCATCAGGGGTTCAAGGGGGTTCAAATCCCTGCCTCAGCTCCTGACTTGTGCCCGCTGCACCTTTTATTAAAGTCAGGTACACTGTCAGCGCCACCACTGTCAGAGCAACACACAGAGTGAATCCATTATGGCTGTGTATTCAGACCCAGGCTGCATTTCTGACACAAGAGTCGGAAGGCATGTGTGTGTGCGTGTGTGTGTAGCAGCTGCAAAGTGCTGATGCATGCAGTGATATATCAACATATGGCAACAACACATCCACTCTTACTCCTTATACGCACTCCCAAACTAACTTCCTGACAAGCTGCCTTTTCCCCCGCCTTGCACCTTCTTTTATTTCATTTCTTCTTTCTTTTTTTTTTATTATTAATATGAACTATTTCCTCTCCATCATTTTCTGCACCTGCTCATTATCTCCCCCTTATTACCTTTCCCTTGCCATCTCACCCATCTCCTGACCTGCTCAGTAAACTTGTTAGCCCTCCGGAGTGTCAGGGTCTAGACGTCAACCTCGCGGGTTCAAAGACACCCTATGAATTTCTTCACAGGAAGGGGCTGGCATAAAGTTTCAAGGTGCACGCAATCATACACACCGCAAACTCAAACACTTATTCTCGCTCTCTCTTGCCTTCTCACCATCATCTGTCTTCTTTGCATAAACCCTCTTTTCCTCATGTTTTTGGCCACTCCTCTCCTTTTTCCCTGCTCACTCTCGAGCATTTTTGTCTTTCACTCTCTTTTCCTCCCCCTCTCCCTCCCTATCTCTCCTCTCCTGCCTCTGAGTTAAGTTTAGCAGATGCACCTGATGGCAGCATCATCCTGGAGCACCTGTCAGCTGTCTGCCTTCATCACGGCTCCTCGGCTGCCACAGGGGCCACGGGGAAGTAAACCTGGAGACAGTCACTACTATCAACAGCTGCATCTTATTATTTTAAACGCCGTTGCCAGTCAATTTCCACCAGAGATGCGTGCATTTATTATTTTATTTTTTTGTGCATGTCGCCACCTCCTCCTCCTCCTCGTCTTTGCTCCTCAGGATTCAGAAGCTCAGCTGTTAAATGTGAGCAATTATAATCGAGCAGAGTGGGAGGCGAGGTTGGAGACAGAGTTTATCCAACAGGTAACAGAAGAGAAGGGAGAGGAGACAGCAGGCATAGGATTATGTTTTTGACTGTTACTGTAACTTAGACAAGTGACAGGCATTCAGCTAACAGGCAGCTGGTCATTGAGTTTGGGCTTTGTTAATGCAATACTTCAGAATGTAGGTGCAGCGTACTGCGACATGTAATGATATTGAGAGTCTCCGTCCTTTTAGTCCAATTAATGCCACAGTTCCCCCATTTTTGAGTCAAATCATGACCTCCATTTTGTCTTCTGTGAATTCACAATAACCATTTTTAAGAATTACATAGACATACGGGCATGAAAATACTGATCTGGCTGACAGGCTAATAGGATTTGTTTCCACAAAATATTTTCTAGTACAGATTTACTCACAACAAACAAGAAACATATTCAGCATTAGATGCCAGACTGAATGCAAGATGAAATAAAACCAGCTCTCCTACATCTGTTGATTTCATATGGTTATGTCCCCATCCAGAATTGCTAACATCACATACAGTATAACTGGTAGTTTAGGTGGTAGTTATCATATATTTGATTTGTTTACTTACAAATGAATCTCATCCAGGTTTAGTTTTAATAGATGTTCAGCAACGTGACACCTTCTGGTTTACTCTCAATCTCCCTCCTACATATACTGTACACATTGCATCACACTGACATTTAGCAATGGGGATGCCCCAACTGTTCCACTACAATTTCTTGTTAAAAATGAGGATGCACTTGATAAGCATGAATGTTACATTGTTGGTGGAAAGGGTTTATCTCATTTCCTCTTAAGTCTACAGAAGCCTTAAGTGGCCATCCATTCAAATATACAGTTTTCCTGTGATAACGGATAATTTTCTTGTGATCTTGAGATAACAAACCACAGCTGAATACAGGGGTAGGCCTGTGTTTCTTTTTGATAATTATAATAGCATTTTTCAGTGTGACTGGTCAGTTGGTAGAGCGCAGGAATTGTAATCCAAGGATTGTGGGTTCTAATCCTGTTTTCAGCAACTTGTTTTTTTATTATCCTCTTTAACAAAGTTAACATTTCCCGATGGCTATTTAAGAAACTTTTAGATAGCCGCCAGGTAATGTGTAACGTTAAATGGATTCCCCTGAATGAGAAGCACAGGAATTTCTGCTGCCTGGGAATGATGTAGAAATGAAAAGTACATAGGTTGATGGATGTGGACCAATCGCTGGGATGCACACAGTCCAGCAACAGTCTCTTCATAAGAACTTTGTTGAAAAGGATTATGGAAAAAAAAGAAAAGAAAAAACAATGTTGGTCCTGTGCTCTACCAACTGAGCTAACCAGTGAGTGATTTGACCAGGGATGCACCAAATGTTCAGCCACCGAAATTAATCTGCCGAAAATAGCAAAAAAGGCACTTTCCGTGTTTGGCCTAATAAGTAAAAAGACCGAATAAATTTTACCAGACAATTAGGTTGACATGTCAGCAATGTGGAAGCATTTTAAAGTGTCCGAGAAAGACACAAAAATCGCCGTTTGCAGACACTGTTCTGCTGAATTGTCTCCTACCACATCCACTCCCATCTGTGGCTGACTTCTTAGAAAAGGCAACAAACGGTCTGACCCGCTTTGAGTGTTTGTCACTCGTTTCTGAGAAGTCCATAAAGCTAGCCGCACCTAAATTTGGACTGCACACGTAATCAAGCCTTTATGGTGAATCCACTGAAACGGATCAGTGCGAGCTGACAGGCAGGTTAGCGACTTTATCCATTTCTCTCTTTACAAAGAGAAGTGAAGAGAGGCTAAGAAGTCCTCATGTTACGCAATCCGAGTCAACATTTATCAAATTGGGACGGACTTGATGAATTTAGCGCGAGGATACACACGTGACAACATCCGGTTTTTAAAATAAGGTGTATATACACAGTAGAGACTTGCGCGGAACTGTTTTCTCGATCCCGCTCCCGCTGATTTTGTGACTATTACCGCCCACTCCCGCATCATGTGTTGCTCTACCGCCTGCTCCTGCAACATGTGTATCCACTCCCGTCCGCGCCCGTAAACATTGTGACATGCAGTGTAAAAAAAGTACACAAATGTTTGGGCTAAGCTAAACGTTCAGAATAACCAACATAAATTAATTTTTGTCAGTAACAAGTGAGAAGTTTTCCAAAGTCTTGTATAAGAGCGTGTGATGGACACCGATGAGGCTATGCAGTGAGTAAACTTTATTCCCCCATACCTTAAGAGAATCACTGGCGACCAACACAGTGCCCATGGGGTTTAGCCTCCTCGTCAGTGTATATACCTCTTTTACTCAAGGTCGCCGGTTCGAATCAGTCTCATGTAGTACGTTCCCGGGAGCAGCGCATGCACTCACTTTAATCTTCTTTTCAACTTTGTTTCTTGACTCCATCTTATCAGCGCTACTGCGGGACCCCCAGTATATTTTTTAACTGCCCACTCCCACCCGCAGCAGAGTTAAAACCACCCACTCCAGCGCGATTTGTGATGGGTCCCGGGGGACCCGCGGGATCCCACTCCCAATACAGCATACTGTATTTCCATACAGTATGGAAATAAGATTAATTGGATTATATTCACAGAAAGTATAAAACATATTCCATGTGTACATTAAAAGTAAATGGATACATGTAATTTACTTTACCGGACCCTCTTGGGCCTTGGGCCCACCAACCATAGTCTCTCCAAATCCTGTGGGAAACACTGAATAAAAAGCACATTTTGATTATTTAATTTATGCAATGGTAAAAAAAAAAAAAAAAAAAAAAAAGGCAAAACTATTGGAAAAGTGTGAATGTACTTGTTCAGTATTCTGTAAATTTTTTCAATATATTCCGTTTTGGCTTCGGCCAAGAATTTTAATTTCGGTGCATCCCTAATATTTACATTGAAATTACCATTAAAATTACTTTGTAAAACTTCTGTTTTGTTATCTCAAGATCACAAGAAAATTATCCTGTTATCACGGGGAAACAACAATCGTGATCTCTGAGATAATTATCCCGTTATCACAGGATAACGGAGTAAAAAAAATTTTTTGAATCGATGGCCGCTTAGGGCTTCCCTAGTAATCACCTCTAGAAAGTACAAAACAGTCTTTTAAAGTAGAAGTCAGATAACAGGACTGGTTTACTGTCTGTTGTTTTGGGAATGTATAAGTGCTAAACTGCCGTATTACACACTCTACATTTTAACATCCTGGTACTCCTTTAGAGGTCCAAAAGGGCAGACAATTAGGTTTGTTTTAAACAAATTTAGACAATAACTTAATTGTTTAAACCATTTATTCAGACGTTAGGTCATACTTGAATTAGAAAGTTGCTCTGCAAGATCTAATGAAGTACACCCAAATGCAACACACTATGTCTGTAGATCAAGGTAATTGGTAAATAAATAGTTGGTGATAAAAAGAGAGAGATATGAAAATTCTAAAGACCCAAGTAGTTAAAAAGTATTTTCAACCTTCAACCATTCTTCTATAATATCATATTAATAGAGATGTTGACAAAGGTCATTTGAACTGGCTGCTACATTAGGTAGGTTTAATGTCTTGCTCAAGGACTCTTTGACAATGATGAAAACTGAACATTCAAGTTTACAACTGTGTCCAATTGCTTGGACACTATAATAGTGTTAAGAAATACACCAGTAACCTAATGACTTGCAGTAAAACCAGCTATAATCTGAAATCAACATTTATGGAAGATCCCGTTGTTGCATCTAAAACAATATTTCAAAATCACAAGGCTGAGATGATCAGTCATAATCAGTTTGTTTGCACTCTGGGAGAAGAGTGGACCAAAACTACAGCAAGTGCAGAAACAGCGCTGTAAACCACCACTGAGCTGCCATTACCGATCGAAGTCTGTTTGCCTGTACACACTTCATAATGAATGCATCTCATAAATCCTCCCTAAACGATTCCTCCTTAAATGATTCCCACAGCTCAGACTGTCCGCTCAGTGGAGGGCGCTCATGGATCAAACCATTAATGGAAAACTAGGCCCGGGTGACGAGCGGAGGGCAACAAGCTCAGGCCCCAGATCATCACCCCGCCCCAACCCACCGCCCTCTACAAACATAATGGAAAGCAAACAGACAGACAATTTCTTTCAATTAGCCCGAACTGGCCGACCCAATAAATTTTAGTTTGTTCCTCAAGACGTAAGGGCCCCACTGCATGTCCTGCTGAAAATGAAGACTAATGGGGTATTGTGGAGCTGCTGAATGCTTGATTTTGTGCCACTCTACTGGTCGCCTGCTCTTCTTTTCTTTCCCTGGCCTTCCCTCCTTCCTTCAGCTAACTGGAGTCAGTGCTGACCACGCACAACACAAATGTTTAATACATTTATTCACGACTTGGATTCATTTTCTGTTTTAAGCATTATTCCTGAGTGGTTAGGCGGAGCTATTCATCACAGCTTGACAACAGCCGTGATCGTAACCATTGTTCACCCTTGGTGTCAGCTGAAGTGATGGCCTGCAGAGAAAGACTCAGCCACTCAGCTGCCAGCTGAATTACTTTAGTTTCTTTTTTCTCTTTTTTTTTCTTTTTTTTTTAAACATACAGCACATTTTATGTGAATTTAGAGCTATAATTAAAAACAGAATCTTTGTTGGGGCTGTTCAAAATAGGCCAGTGAGTAATTCACTATCTTTAAGACTCCAATTTCCCTGCGTCACTCCCAAAGCACTGACTTTACCAGTGGTTGAAGAAGTATACACAGATCCTTTAAGTAGCAATACCACACAATAAAAATAGTAAAAGGCTTGCAAGTACAAAAGTATTAAAAGAAAAAAGGGTGACACTTAAATTAAGGCACATTAAATAAATGGTTTAACACAATCTAATGTAGTTGTGCGCAGAATTACATATTTAAGTGTACAGTATTTTTCAGCAATATAACTTATCTTATATAGTGTCAATAACCAACACCAAAACATCTACTTACTTTCATTATTGATTATATTTGTACATCATGCACTGTTACTGTCTGCATGATGTATACAGACATGTGCATATACTGTACATAATTATCCATGTAGCCTAATCCCTTTAAACATTACTTTACACTATTTGTATTGTTTACAACTTACAAAAGCACTTGACTTGTATATAGATATTTTATGTTGTTTGTCATTGGTGCCTTTTATACATGCACACACGTACACCAATAAGCCATAACATTATGACCATCTGCCTAATATTGTGTTGGTCCCCCTTTTGCCACTAAAACAGCCCTGAGCCTTCAAGGCATGGACTCCACCTCTGAAGGTGTGCTGTGGTATCTGACACCAACACATTAGCAGCAGATCCTTTAAGTCCTGTGATTTGAGAGGTGGGGCCTCCACGGATCGGACTTGTTTGTTCAGCACATCCCATAGATGCTCGATTGGATTGAGATCTTAGAGGCCAAGTCAACACCTTGAACTCCTTGTGTTCCTCAAACCATTCCTGAACCATTTTGCTTTGTGGCAGGGCGCATTATTCTCCTGGAAGAGGCCACTGCCATCAGGGAATACCAATTTCATGAAAGGGTGTGCATGGTCTGCAGCAATCCTTAGGTAAGTGGTACGTGTCAAAGTAACATCCACATGAATGACAGGACCCAAGGTTTCCCAGCAGAACATTGCCCAAATCACACTGCCTCGGCCTGCTTGCCTTTTCCCCATTGTGCATCCTCGTGCCAAGCGATTCCCAGGTAAGCAACGCACACGCCACCTTCTTCCATTTGGTCAAGTTCTGATGCCCATTGTAGGCACAGTGGACAGGGGTCAGCACGGGCACCCTGACTGGTCGTTGGCTACGCAGCCCCATACGAAACCAACTAGTTGCCAGTTTTCAACGTTCACGTCAACTATGGGGACAAAACATTCACTTGCTGCCTAATATATAACACCCACTGACAGGTGCCACACTAACGAGATAATCAGTGTTCACCTGTCAGTGGTCATGTTATGGCTGATACACATATAGGCTACATACTGTGTGTGTGTGTATATATATATATATATACACACATACATACATACATACATACATACATACACACACACATATACATACATACATACACACACACACACATTTAGGTAGAGAAAATAGTGTTCCCACAGAATCCCTCTTTATCTGACCACTGTTTGATAACTTTTGAGTTTGTTTTGCTGAACTACATGCCATTGGGCAAACATTTCTATACAAGATGTCTGTCTGATAGTGTTGTAGCTAAATTTAAGGATGCAATTCCATCAGCTCTAAATTCATTATCAAGTCACAAAGTATGGAGGAAAGTATGGAGGACTCCTATGCTAAATTCAGTCCCTCCCAAATCGATCATTTTGTTGATAGTGCTGCAGGCTCGGTGCAAATGACACTCGACTCTGTAGCCCCTCTAAAAAAGAACATAATCAAACAAAGACAGTTAGCTCCATGGTATAATACTGAAACTCGCAAATTAAAGCAAATATCACGGAAACTTGAGGAATAGGCGTTCCACCAAAATGGAAAATTCTCGTTTAATTTGGCAAGATAATCTTAAAACTTATAGGAAGGCCCTCCGTAATGCCAGAGCAGCGTACTACTTGTCATAGAGGAAAATAGGAACATCCCCAGGTTTCTTTTCAGCACTGTAGCCAGGCTGACAGAGAGTCACAGCTCTATTGAGCCAAGTATTCCCATAGCTCAGTAGTTACGACTTCATGAGCTTCTTTAATGATAAAATTCTAACTATTAGAAACAAAATTCACCAAGACCTGCCCTCAACTGGCACCGACTTATCTCCAAACTCAGGAACCTTAGAAACAGCTGTAAAACCAGATATATGATGTTTAGACTTCTTTATTTCCCTCAGTCTTTACCAACTAACTTCAATAATTTCTTCATCTAAACCATCAACCTGCCTCTTAGACCCCATCCTGACTAGGCTGCTTAAAGATGTTTTACCCTTAGTCAGCACTTACTAGATATGATCAATCTTTATCAACAGGCTATGTACCACAGTACTTTAAAGTAACTGTAATTATACCTCTTCTGAAAAAGCCCAAACTTGATCCAGATGTTTTAGCCAACTATAGACCTATATCTAACCTTCCATTTCTCTCCAAGATCCTGGAGAAAGCAGTTGCTAAAATAATAATACATTTTATTTAAGGAGCCTTTCTCGGCACTCAAGGACACCGTACAGGGATGCATTGATTTAGAGATGCATGATTTAGAGTTGCTAACGACCTCCTCATTGCATCAGACAAAGGACTTTGTACTGGTTTTATTAGATCTTAGTGCTGCATTTGATACCATTGACCATCACCAACATTTCATTGGCATTAAAGGAACCACTCTTAACTGGTTTAAGTCCTATTTATCAGATCAATTTCAGTTTGTACATGTTAACAATGAGTCCTCCATGCACGCCAAAGTTAGTCATGGAGTTCCTCAAGGATCTGTCCTCGGACCAATCCTCTTCACTTTATATATGCTTCCTTTAGGCAATATTATCAGGAAATATTCCTGCCCTTGATGGCATTGCTCTGGCCTCCAGCACCACTGTGAGGAATCTTGGAGTTATCTTTGATCAGGACATGTCGTTTAAGTCTTACATTAAGCAAATTTCAAGGACCGCCTTTTTTCACCTACGTAATATTGTGAAAATCAGGAACATCCTGTCTAAAAATGATGCAGAAAAACTAGTCCATGCATTTGTTACTTCTAGCCTGGATTACTACAATTCCCTATTATCAGGCTGCTCGAAAGAGTCCATTGAGACTCTTCAGCTGATCCAGAATGCTGCAGCACGTGTTCTGACAGGAACCAGGAAAAGAGATCACATTTCTCCTGTCTTAGCTTCTCTGCATTGGCTTCAGTAAAATCCAGAATAGAATTTAAAATCATTCTTCTCACCTACAAAGCTCTTAATGGTCAGGCACCATCTTATCTTAAAGAGCTCATAGGACCTTACTACCCCACCAGAGCACTGCGCTCCCAGAATGCAGGGTTACTTGTGGTTCCTAGAGTCTCCAAAAGTAGAATGGGAGCCAGATCGTTCAGCTATCAAGCTCCTCTCCTGTGGAACCAGGTTCCAGTTTGGGTTCAGGAGGCAGACACCATCTCCACATTTAAGAGTAGGCTTAAGACTTTCCTCTTTGATAAAGCTTATAGTTAGGGCTGGCTCAGGTGAGTCCTGAACCATCCCTTAGTTATGCTGCTATAGGCCTAGACGGCCGGGGGACTTCCCATGATGCACTGAGGTCCTCTCTCCTCTACTTTCTCTCCCTCTCTACGCAACCTCATCCCATTAATGCATGTTACTAACACAACTTCTCCCTTTTCCGGTAGTCTTGTGCTTTCTCTTCCCGCTCCTCTCTCCTCCTATCATTTCCTGCAGGTGTTTCTGGCTCTGGAGCTGTTGAGTCTGGATCTGTGGCTGCGAGTCACCTGCTGCTCCTGTGTTCTATTAACTATTGTTACTAGTCCTATTGTTATTATTGTTATTATAAATCATTAACATTACAATTATTGTCATTAACACTACTATAAATATCTGTACCATTTTTCATTTAGTCTATAGCAACATTACCTTTACTGTCTGTACCTCTGTGTGTATATTGTCCCCCTCCCTCCCCCTCCTTCCTAATCCTTCCTCTGAATGCTGAGTTTCTTTTTTATCTGCAGTATCAGAAACTTTTTTGGACTCTTCTTACTACTAGCCTACTCTATTGCTACAGTTGATCCCCTCTTCAGCTCTGGCAAAACAATCCTGCTGGTTGACATGAAACGCATCACTACCAGTGCACCAGTGTCACCAGATTTCAAAACTTAATCAGTATTAGGTGAACACTTTTGGCAAGGGCTTGAATGTAACTGATGTTGATTTAAGTCCCACACTCCAGCTTTAAAGTGAGATGAGATAACCATGAAAAAAAGAAAATAAAATACTGGTTGTCGCCAAAAACCCCGGACATAACAACAATGCCAATAACAACAATAAAGATGAATAATTAGAGGTATATTTGCCATCAAAAGCTGATGTATGGAGATCCTGAGGCCACCGCTGGTTGATGAGGGAAGAAACAAAGCTTTGTCATAGAAAGAAATATTAACTACAAGAGGACAGGGGGCAAAGAGACATCGATTTTACAATTCAGGACTCAATCAAAGAGAATTATGGATGGCAATACTACTGTGATTTGCCTGTGCTGCTCATTAAGCGAAACATCCATAGTGTATGTCTTCCCGCTGGCAATGTAGGAATAAGATTTACAGGGGTAGGTTAAATACAGTTCAATATTTAAGAGGTGAAGTCACATGATGGCTAATAAAAAGGTGGGTGAGCTGAAAAAGGTAGTCAATACAACGCAGGGGAAGAAAGAAGGAAACAAAGAGGAAGAAGAAGTGGAACAGATAGAAAAGGAGGAGAAGGAAAAAGGAAAAGAGGATGCACACAAAAGAAAGACACAGAGAGAGAAAGAAAGAAAGAGAAACCACCATTATTATAGCCTGAACAGATAAACTATGCATCAAAGTGTAGCGTTTATTGAAAAACCATTTTTATGTGTGCTTTGAGGGCATGAAAATGAGAGCCCCATGTTCAAACACATCAATACAACACTGCAGCAGCCAATGTATTTTTTCCCCCTTTTTCTTCTGATTCCCAATCAGATCGTGTGGCTCCCTGCAGGCTTTTATGCCAGCCACAAATGGTGCGACTGCCAGACTGACAAACACGCAATCACTCAGAGTGGAGAGGGAGAAAAAAAATTTAAATAAACACATCCTCTCTTACTCAGCCTCCTATCACAAAAGGCCCTTTTAATAAGCCCATGAAAAAGAGCAAGTAATCCTTTGTAATGATTTCATTAAATGCCCTCATCACACCTGGAGATAATTCCATTATGATTGTGGCAATAAAATGAGGTTTTCATCAAAACCCCCAGACAGAAGGAGGAAAAGCTATTATTCCTCTCATATTCAGATATGACGTTGCCTTTCATATTATGATATTAGGCTATTTGGCAGAATTTATGACACTCAAGTCAATCCATAATGCTTGTGGAGTGTTTCCCTCACTGACAACACCAGACATTTTAAACGTGCTTCATGATGAACCCGCAACAGGATAATTAAGTATGGTTTTAGAAATCGCACACGATAAAGAAACTGCAGTATTTCTTGGTCCCTTATAATATAAGTGAGGGTTTTCAAATGAAGATCCTAGGTAGGCAGAAAGGAAGGTGCAAGAATCTTCCCATAGAAAGTGTAAATTCACCTTTCTTCGTGCCTCAGGATAATACTACTTCATATATATATATATATATATATATATATATATATATATATATATATATATATATATATATATATATATATATATATATATATATATATATATAAAATACTATTTCATTTTTAATACACGGCAATAGGAGAGATGACTTATTTAGACTTAAAGCTACATTAGCTCAAAACTCAACTTTAGCATATTCTCCCCTTGTAAAGTTTTTTATGGCAATATTGTTACCAAACAGTTGCTTATTTACAAATCCAGCAGTCATGGAGCGACATCAGCCTTCATCATCTGAAATCATATTTCTGGCTGCCTGAAAAATATAACGAAACCATCCTCATCACGTGGACACTAATAACTATTAGGGCTTGGCATGTTGACAGATTAACGCATTCATTAATTAACGCCGACAATTATTTTATGACACGTTAACGCAGTTTTTGAAAAGTTTTTTGAAAGCATTTTGAAAGTACGTTGCTCACTGGCTCTGAATACACATACAGTCAAACCATGGGTCACAGGAGGGGTGGGATGTTGATCAGCCTGCAAATCACCCACCCAAACAAGCAGTGGAGCGAGGCTTCGGGAGACTACTTGGATGCAGCGTGTGGGAGAAGTAGAGCAAGACAAAAGCAAGACAAGCGATCAAATGCCATAGCGAAGTGGATAGCTACACGCTGATTACTATTGGAGAGGATGTCGGTCTTAGGAACGTTCGTGGGGTTGCTCTACGCTCCGGTGATCAGATAGCACTCCGCGAGGAAATGGCAGACGCTTTTTGGATAGTAACCATGGCAACGGTTTCTGTATGCTACACAGCTGTAGCCCATTTAACTTAAGTTAAAATTAAAACAACTTTACCTGATAGGCCTCTATCAAGATGCTCTGCCATGTGAATTCCCTCCTGTTGATGTCCTATCTAGTAAACAGTAATAGGTTCTTGAAACTCACAAACAACGAGGATCAGTCTCTCTTCAAATGATTTGTGCTGCGCTTCGCGTACAAAATGTTCAAGACAATTCAACTTCGGCAGTGGGCGGGCGTGTGTGTGAGGCGAGCAATTCACTAACAGAGACACTTGCTACTTCAGAAAAAAAACAAACAAGAAAACAGATTTACGTTTGTTAACCTGTTTCTCAGAAGATGCCTGATCGTGGCTCTGGATGATAACTTGTTTAAACAAGCTAGATAAAAAGGTAATGCCCTGGCAGTGTTTAATAGCTTTTGTTTTATATTTTATTTAATTACATTAATGTTTAAGTTGAGATTTACAAGAAATATTTTATTGCTATTGTGTAAAAGAACTACTGCTGGTAAAAAGCACCTTCTTTGTTTAAAGTGTTTGCAAATCATGTTATTGCACTTTTGTGTATATAGCAGTACATGCATGTTGCGGTACCTCGCGGGTCTATTTCAAGTAGCCGGCCATTTAAACACGATAAAATATTCTTTGTGTGGTTCATCAACGGTGATAAATTATCAAAGTCCAACACCAGGGAAGTTGGGGCTCCATCTCTTCTGCTACACACGGACGCTATGCCTACACATGCTCATTGACAACTCAATGTTAGGGTTACAATTTTGGATTTATTTATGCAGTTTAAAAATATTTATTGAAAGTTTTATTCTTTTTACATGTTCATTTACAACATTAAATGTTGAAATGTATATTGTAATGTAGTTCTATGTAAAATCTATGTAATACCACCAATATCTTCAAAATGGCATAATCCTTATTTCGCTGCGAAGCTTCGACTGTGAGATTGACAGTCGAATCAGGCTCCGCCCATCGAAGCATCGAATCTTTGACTATTTGGGGTCAGCCCTAGAAGACACCTGTCAAGATTTTGTCGAGAGCTGGAGGTGGGACGACATTTGACAGAGATGGCTACCTCGTAATTCTTTATGCAGGAAAAACCCTGTTTAAGTCCAATATTTAAGTCTATCCTTTTTTCTCTGGTTTTTGTGTGCTCACCTGCTAGTCGCTAACCTTTCCTGTCAGTCATTTGTTGCTAGCCTGATAATCTGACTAAACCATCAGTTTGTTTTGCTCCACAAGTCATTTTGACTCTGTGTTCCTGTTAGCCATTTTCTGTTTGGGAGGGGTTGTTATTTTGCAGCCGGTTTTTTTTTTTTTTCCCCACGTGAAAGAAGAGTCATTTCTGTAAGTCGACTTACAACAACCTGTATTACTGTATCAATCTCATCCACTATTTCATGGCTTGGGACCAGGAAGCATAGACCGTATATTACTGGATGAAGCCACCCCGCGGGTTTCAATGGAGAGCAGTGAAGCCGGTTTTGGTCCTCTGAAATACTACTACGGGGCTACTTTCTTTTGGTACCAGTGTCTACTGCGCATGATCACACACAAGCATGGTTTAATGACGTAGAGCAATGGCAGAAACCCTGTAATTCTGGTAGCTGCATAGCTGCTCTATGCTGCATCAACAAAATGTCTCTTGGCTCACTGTGTTTGTGTGATTCGGATCATGACTGTTTAATCAGCCCACCTACAAGGCTTATCTGCCAAACACAAACGCAGCATCACTGATGGCCGAATAGTTTTTTTTAGATTCACAGAGAGTTTATAATCTAAGCAATACGGTTATATCTCTCATGTGTGACGGTATGTCTCAGGGCTTTTGGGCCTACATTGAACCTTCCATGCAGGCTTTGGTCGGCTTTATTTTTATTTTGATGCACTTCAATTGAAGCTCACATTGGTCCTCAACTCTCTCTGTGTGCATTCTCAAAGTAAAAAATTGGTTGTTTTTTGAGGAAAACAACTGTCAGTGAGAGTAGATGTGGGCAGCAATTCACAGATTTGGAACCAGCACAATTATGTGCAGGTAAGCATATGGTGGGTTTCTTAATCCTTTTTTCTGTTAAACAGCTGTGAGAGCAGTGTTTGTGGGCCAGAAAACCGCAATAATTCTACAATGCCAGTAAAGCTCTGTAGTTGGTAGATTATTCTCTGTGGGTTTGTAACACCTTTAACATTAAACTAGGGCTGCTTGATAAGATAAAACAATCATATTGTGATCATTTTGACAGATATTACAATTGTGATTCACAATTAGTGGTAATGATCATTTTAAAATGTTGCGTCACAATTTTCATTTTCACAAAAAAAAAAAAAAATTTAAATCATGATGATGGGACATTTGTTGGGGTCTGTACCAAACAAACATGTTTTATTTCTTGAGAATAACATTTGTAGACTGGGGTATATCTGCAGCACTATAGTAATTTTTGCACATTTTACCTTAATCAAAAAATGGCAGCTTCTACAATATTACACTTGGCCATTTTGTGATTTCGATAACATTTTGATTAATCACATTAAACAATAACACAGTAACGTTAATAAAAAGTTGGATATTATGATGAGACAATATCCAGATATTCTAGTTGTATTTGCCTCGGTCTGGATAAACACAGTCTAACCTGCAAAACATTATAGAGGAGGAGACAAAGAGAAAAAGAAGAGGGGGAGAAAGAGTTTCTTAACAAAGTGTACCAAAACAGAACTTGAGCACTGCCACAATTCTGTCAGCTGGCAGTGTGGAGCTACAGTATAGCGCTCTCAACAGAACTTATATTATTGTTACAAACGGCAAAGAAAACGGTTACGCAAGAAAATGTGACAAAGGAGAAATGGTGAGGATACTGTGTGCTGTCTGGAGGAATGGGAAGCTATGTGTTTTTGGCATTCATGTCACAGCCCTTTTGAAAAATGCATCAAAGCAATTGCAGAACTCGTGGGACTGGGTTTGGGCACACAAAGTCGTGACCATCATCCAAACCTCGGTGGTGAGGATGGAAGGGAGCTGCTGCTGCTTATAGTGGAGGGTTTGAAATGCTACTGTGCCACTTAATAATAAAAACAAGCACCCTGCCAGACCATGGTAACACAGATTCCTTTAATTTCTATGGCTGTGTGTGTGTGTGTGTGTGTGTGTGTGTGTGTGTGTGTGTGTGTGTGTGTGTGTGTGTGTGTGTGTGTGTGTGCTACAGTGTACAGAAACAATTTGTCAGTGGCGGTGACTGGTATTTTCCATGCCTCTTGAAAACTTGGAAACAGATTGTGCTGTTTTTCATGCTTACATTCACACACGGCTATTAGCTGAAATGCCTTCTGCTTTAGGAACAACTCTCTCTTCCACCGTCTGCTCGGAGAAATCGCAAATAACGATGGTCACAGTCTAACTATGACTTTCTTACGTTTGCACTGGTAGTTAGGCAGAACTGAAATCAGATCATTCACAGATGGATTATTCCCCACAGACGTCATGCTCTCCACTCATCTGCTCTGTAAGAAGGAAAAAGGAAAGTTCATCGCTCTGAGTTATTAAAGCAGCAAAGCTCATGCTGTTATTACTACTTCTGCTCCATTTCTGATAAGTAGGCCTACATACATACACACACACACACACACACCCCCCTCTGAAGATTTCTAGGGGTAGAAACCCATATTGATATCTATACGCATCAGTGCAAAAACTCTTTTTTGCGTGTGCGTAAAATGTTGGAAAATGTGGCCACATGGGTGGCAGTGAAGGTCAGGGACCTCGACGGACCTGACCCGGGCGGCAGAGGCTGGCTATGGGGATATGGAACGTTACCTCTCTGTGGGGGAAGGAGCCGGAACTTGTGCGGGAGAAGGAGCGCTACAAATTAGATCTGGTGGGGTGACCTCCACGCACAGTCTCGGTTCTGGAACAGTACTCCTTGATAGGGGATGGACACTATTCTCTGGAGTTGCTCAAGGTGTGAGGCGCAAGGCGGGTGTGGGGATACTCACAAGTCCCCAGCTGAGCACCGCTACGTTGGAGTTTACTCCAGTGAACGAGAGGGTCGCCTCCCTACGCCTTCGGATACTGGGGGAGGGAAACTCTGTTGTTTGTGCGTATGCACCAAATAGCAGTTTAGAGTATTCGGCCTTCTTGGAGACCCTGAATGGAGTTCTGTATGGGGCTCCATAGTTCTGCTGGGAGACTTCATTGCGCATGTGGGCAATGATGGAGATACCTGGAAAGGCGTGATTGGGAGGAACCCCTGATCTGAACCCGAGTGGGTGTTTGTTGTTAGACTTCTGTGCTAGTCATGGATTGTCTATAACGAACACCATGTTCGAGCATAAGGATGCTCATAAGTGTACACGGTACTAGAACACCCTAGGCCGAAGATCAATGATCGATTTTGTAATCGTTTCATCTGATTTGAAGCCGCATGTTTCGGACACTCGGGTGAAGAGAGGCGCGGAGCTGTCAACTGATCACCATCTGGTGATGAGTTGGGTCAGGGGGTGGGGGAAGACTCTGGACAGACCTGATAAGCCCAAACGGGTAGTGCGGGTGAACTGGGAATGTCTGGAGGAGGCCCCTATCCGTGAGATCTTCAACTCAAACCTCCGGCGGAGCTTTTCTGGCATCCCTGTGGAGGTTGGGGACATTGAACATGAGTGGGCAATGTTCAAAACCTCTATTGCTGAAGCTGCAGCGGAAAGCTGTGGTCTCAAGGTCTTAGGTGCCTCAAGGGGCGGTAACCCTTGAACACCGTGGTGGACACCGGTGGTCAGGGAAGCCGTCCGACTGAAGGAGGCCTTCGGGGATTTGTTGTCTCGGAGGACTCCGGACGCAGTTGCAAGGTACCGACGGGCCCGAAGGACTGCAGCCTCTGCTGTGGCAGATGGAAAGCAGCGGGTGTGGGAGAAGTTCGGAGAAAAAAATTGGAGAAGGACTTTCGGTCGGCACCAAAGTGTTTCTGGAGAACTGTCCGCCATCTCTGGAGGGGGAAGCGGGGAACCTTCCAAGCTGTGTACAGTAAGGATGGGACCCTGTTGACCTCAACTGGGGAGGTAATTGGGCGGTGGAAGGAACACTTTGAGGAACTCCTAAATCCGACTGACACGCCCTCTTTAGTAGAGGCAGAGCGCGAGGCTGATGGGGGATTCTGGTCAATTTCCCTGGTGGAAGTCACTGAGGTAAGTCAAACAACTCCACAGTGGCAAAGCCCCAGGGATTGATGAGATCCGCCCAGAAATGCTAAAAGCTTTGAGTGTGGAGGGGCTGTCTTGGATAACACGTCTCTTTAACATTGCGTGGAAGTTGGGTACAGTGCCCAAGGAGTGGCAGACTGGGGTGGTGGTTCCCCTGTTCAAAAAGGGGGACCAGAGAGTGTGTGCCAATTACAGGGGTATCACACTTCTCAGCCTCCCCGGTAAAGTCTACTCCAAGGTGCTGGAACAGAGGGTTCGGCCGATTGTCGAACCTCAGATCGAAGAGGAACAATGCGGTTTTCGTCCCGGTCGTGGAACAACTGACCAGCTCTTTACTCTCACAAGGATCCTGGAGTGGGCTTGGGAGTATGCCCATCCAGTCTACATGTGCTTTGTAGATCTGGAGCAGGCGTATGACCGGGTCCCCCGGGAGATACTGTAGGAGGTGCTGCGGGAGTATGGGGTGAGGGGGGCCCTTCTCAGGGCTATCCAATCCCTGTACATCCAAAGTGAGAGCTGTGTCCGAGTACTCGGCAGTAAGTCGGACTCTTTCCAGGTGAGGGTTGGCCTTCGCCAGGGCTGTGCTTTGTCACCTATCCTGTTTGTGATATTCATGGGAGGATTCTGCAGTGTTCTCTACATTATCATATTGTTGTTCCATACGGTAATTGAAACTATTCTGTATCCAATACAGTATGTAGCAACAGATGCTGAGATTGGTATGTAGCCATCACGCTAAGTGGAAGTTTAGCTTTGCATTTGGGAAACATAAGTTGCATTTTTATTAGAAGTTTGAGTAGTACATAACCCAGAAAATGCAGGTAACAGAGTTTTTCTTAAAGAATGGAACTATTAATATACTCCAACCTAAACCCCAAAACCTCTATTTTCCTGTAGTTCAGTTTTGTTGCAAGATCTTCACAAATAAACTTATTAGTCTATACTGAAAATAACTGCTGCTTTGGGACATGTAGCACCTCATATTATAAGTGAAATAAAAAACACCTCACCACATGTTCCAGTAGTGAGAGGAGAAGGTGAGAAATACTCCTTTGGGGTCCGCATAAGTGACACTGTACTGCACTAAATACACAGAATATAGGGAACATTTACTCTCTTCATGAGGTTCATGCAGGTAAAAAGCCATTGTCTCTTATTGATTCCCAATCACAAATAAGTTTTATTATTATTATTTTTTTACAGGAATCATCGTTTTAAATACAGCTTTTAGATAAAGAGAATGCAGTGTAAAAATCAGGAAACTGGCCCTTGTATTTTCTATCTTTTAGGGCATTGTAAATGACAAGGAGGGGGGCCTGTCTCACCTTGTTATTGGGCTACAATTTAATAGTGGCACCCTTGGTCCTCTGTGGAAATAACGGTTAAAATTCAAAATAAACACAGTTGCAGTCTCTGTACAATCATGAGCCACAATCACAAGTAGAGAAATAAGTAATGATTACTTGGAAGCTTTCCTGTGAGATCCCATGTTGGGGTCACCATTTATTTGTACGGGAGGTGGTGGGTGGGATAATGCTGCTGTATTCCCTGGATGTTTGGTCACTGAGGGGCACTATGATTCCACGCGACGTGTGTGTGTGTGTGTCGGGTCATGAGGTGGATTTCTGAGATATATCAGGTTACATGACCTCATGGTAGCGAGGTGTGTATTTATTTTCAAATGTGTGCAGATGTCTGTTACAGAGAGCAAGGCACAGACAGAAAATGAGAAACAAGAGAGATAAAAATAACAGACACTTGGAGGCAGCGGAAACAAGCTAATAACACAACACCGACATATTAATTATTATTATAGTTGTTTATTTACACATTGAGCAGACATAATCATTATTATAATAACAAAATTGTTGATTATGGTTGCAACAAACAAAGAAAGACGCACAGTCACATGTTTGTCTTTAAATGTGTATAAGCAGTATGTAAGTGTATGAATGTGGTGGTGGTTTGGTTGGGGTTGGGGTCAGGACTCCAGACAGGCCCTGCCCACTGTATCCATCCTTACAAAGAAAATCTCATTAAAGCCACTCTTCCTCTTAGCTACATCACCAGTGGGAAACAGATTTGGATATTGCACTCTGCCTCGTCTTTTAAGCACTCGGCCTGCGATCTGTTAGGGGGAACAATGGGGGAGACTGATGAGGGAGGGGGAGCATGTATTGACTTTTTCGCTCTCCTCTTTCATCTTAATGCATCTCATTTTCCTCCCATCCTCTTTTGTTGAACACCTTTCCTTCCCCATCAACCTCCATCAATCTCTCTCTCCTTGCTGGGTGAAAAATTGCACCCATTACTTTTGTCACGTGGTATACAGAAATAGCATTCTTTACACTGACAAACGTCAGGTAAAACAACTTACGGTGACTCACAAGACTGCAGGACGCAGGCAGCACAGCATAAATCACTCCCAAATATTGGAAAAACTTTCATACAGTAAAGTGAAGTCAAAAGTCTGGGGAAATGGGTGCACATCCCAAATAATGCAGGCTCTTCAGTTGATCCAGACTGCTGTGGCACCTGTGCTGACAAGAACCAGGAAATGAGATAATATTTCTTCCGTATTAGTTTCTCTGCACTGGCTCCCTGTAAAATCCAGAATAGAATTTAAAATCTTTCTGCTCACATACAAAGCCCCTAATGGTCAGCCACCATCATATCTTAAAGAGCTCATAGTACCTTATTATGCTACTAGAACACTGCACTCGAAGAACGCAGGGTTACTTCGAAAAGCAGAATGGTAGTAAGAGCCTTCAGCTATCAGGTCCCAGTTTGGGTTCAGAGGACAGACACCACCTCCACATTTAAGAGTAGGCTTAAGACTTTCTTCTTTGACAAAGCTTAGTTAGGGCTGGCATAGGTGAACCCTGAACCATTCCTTAGTTATGCTGTTACAGGCCTAGACTACTGGGGGACTTCCCATGATGCAATGAGCTCCTCTCTACTCCTCTCCCTCTCCATGCATTCTTACCCCTAAAATCCACCGACTCCGTCTACGGCGCGTTACGGCTGCGCCATGGTTGCCAGAGCTAATCACGGCCATTAAAGTCAGGCAGGAAGTCAGACACAGAACGGCAGAGAGGATCCGGTCAATTTTCAAAATAAAACAGTGTGGAGACTCCCGATCATAAAACAATAAACACGGTTAAAACAGACAAAAAAGGAACACATTAAACTACGTAGTTAATCATAGTAGAAGCACAAAATGCAAACACTGGTTACCAAAGCAACAAAATCAAAGTCAGGCAGGCAAAACGCTCCGATTCTGAAATGCTCCCTGTGGGAAATGCAGCCTGAAGTTGATGGAACGAAACAGGGTCACAGAGCTGTGAAGAAGGTAGAAGAACGAAAATGACAAATTAATAACAAGTCAATAAGGTGGGGCAGGCTGCACGCTCCGCTGCTGAAACGCTTCTGACATGCTTCCAGTGGACTTTGTGGTGGACGCATCAAAACTGTGGCGCAGCCGTAACATGCCGTAGACAAAGTCAGTGGATTCCCTGCGTTATACAATGAATGCACGTTACCAACTGAAAATCTTCCCTTTATCGTAGTTTTGTGTTTTTTCATCCCTCTCCTCTCATTATCAGCAGGTATTTCAGGCTCTGCAGCTTTGGAGTCTGGATCTGTGGTTGCGGGCTTCCTGCTGCCCAATGTTCTTGGTTGACACCCGCAGCTAAATTTATCATCATTAGTCCTATTTCAAATATTATCATTAAAAGGGCATTATGGAGTTTTCACCTGCCACTGGCGGTGCAGCTTTAAGATTGCAACCAGGTATGTGCTCGTAAGCGTGCTCACTTGAACTCATGGGCGAGCGTAATCCGAAACACAACTGCATTCATACAGAAATCCTGCAATAAACGTAGAAACACGGGCATGTCAGCTGTGTCTTTTGTTCAGACATGTTCAGGCTCTGTTACTTCAACGTTCCCTGCTCAGAGGCAGATCAACACCAGCTATGTACCTGTTACACAGTGCAGCGAGACACCGGCATATTGGCTCAATACTCCAGGAAAAAAAAGGCAGCGTGAGAGCAGCTAGTAGACAGACAGGGAGACATCTTCACACAACATAGTGGAAACGCAGGTAAACTCCCAATGTAATGTTACAGAAATATTTTTATCAGCTGCTTGAAGTTGAACTAATCCATGCTCGTTAACATGATAACGTTACATTTACTGCATTTAGCCGACGTGCTAACTAGTGTTGTAGTACTCGAGACCGGTCCTGGGAATGGTCTTAAGACCACTTTTTGGTGGTCATT
Organism: Micropterus salmoides; assembly: GCF_014851395.1. NCBI lineage: Eukaryota > Metazoa > Chordata > Actinopteri > Centrarchiformes > Centrarchidae > Micropterus > Micropterus salmoides. The sequence continues at coordinate 16,089,062 of NW_024043372.1, forward strand.
GACTCGTCTCGGACTCGACCGCACCTGAGAATAAATCTATATTGAACGTTACGATGCAAACAGCGGCAGGTCCGAGCTAATGTAGCGTTAGTTGGCTGTCCTGCCTGACATCACTGTAACGTTAGTTAGGCTAGTAAACAGGGGATGCAGCGGTCGCGTTATGCCAAATGTCTGTTGATAAGCTGGCTGTCAGGAGCTACAGCTACACATTTGATAGATATAAGCAGAACAGCAAAAGAAGGATAAATGAGGTTCTGTCAATGACATGAGTGAGGGAGAATCATACGGGGGAAAAACATGCCAAGAGATGGAGCATGGGAAAAGTGGAAGATTAGGTGTGTGCCTAACCAGGTTGGTGGCTGCTGTGCAGAGCAGGTTGGAACATACCTACCTGAGACTCCAAACTGAGCAGCATACGGGAATCTATTAGAGGGATGGGCGCCCAAGGAGAGCAGACAGGATGATGCTATTTCCGGTAGCGTGACCAAAACCACACATTATTAGGAGTCATCACTTTTAACTTTTATTATAGCCTACTACATGTTCTTTAATTGGCCTAAGATTATGATTTAAATGTGTTCATTATGTTAGTTTGCTGTTGCCTACAGTTTAGGCTACTGATTCATTTTATAATGTAGGCTATTTTACATTTTTTGATCTGTAGGATAATGAAATTAAGCAATTGTAAAATGAATAAACACTATAGCTGCCACACTGCCGTTGTCATCATTAAGTTTAAAGTGCTCCCACGCAGCTGAGGGCTTCATTTTTCCCTTTGATGTAAACTGGAGTGTTACGTTCACTGCTCTGAGCAGAGGTCAGGCGCGTGAAAAAAACAACGATCGAATATTCAAATATTCGGGTCCAGCCCTAGTAATTTCATTGAAAAACTACATACAGCCCCTTTGATATTGATCATTATCTTAATTCCACAGGCTGCTAAGTGAAGATAACAGGGTGTTGAGTATTTGACCAGTTAAATGAGGTTTAGAAGCTACTAAAGCGTCTGGTTGTATTTTTTTTTATTACTTTATAGGCAACATTTGTTTTATTCACAGCAGAGTTGTCAATGTCATGTCTTAAAAGGACTCTGTGATGACTTCAAGTAAAAATTGTGGTTTATCAAGAGTAAGCATCTATGGCCATGCCAGCAGCTCTGTGAGGCTATACTTAGGCACAGCAATGCTCTGAGCAAAATGCTAATGTAAGGCATGCTAACATGGTCACAATTACATTGCTAACATGCTGAGGCTGAGAGGAATGCACTTGAAATTCAGGGGATCTGATAAAAAGGTATTCCAATTCATCCTGTGGGTTACAAAAATGTTTAAACCAAAATGCATGCCAATCCTTATTCATTTTACTCAAAATAGAATTTCAAAGTCATTAGTGTAGCGTTTGTAAACCACTGATGTCCATGCAAAATGTGATAACAATTCAGCCAATAGCTTTCAAGACATTTCACTAAAAACTAAAAAATGTCCACCTCATGGTGGGGCAAGGGAAAATTCAGTGGGATTCATCCTCTGGGCATGTCAATGTACAAAATTTCATGGCAATTGGTCCAGTAGCTGTTGAGACGTTTCAGTTTAGATCAAAGCGACTGACAGAATTACAGTGCCACCCTTTGAGCCACGACCTCAGCATTGCTAAAAATGCAACCACTGCGGCTCTTCCACTTAAACATGATAAACGATAAGAACACAATAGGTACCTTAAGTACGGAATAGTAATGACCCATGCATTTTGCACAGTCTAGTATTTTGGTGTTAATTACATTAGGTTGCAAAGTACTGTTAAGAAACCTGAAAGGTCTGCAGGCGCTGCATCACTGACTAATCAATTGCCATTATCATGCCTGGTACAAAGGTCTCGACCCAAGGGACATGCTGGACACTGCCATTACTTCTCCCCTGTTGGACGCTGCCATTACTTCTTTGCTCTGCCAAATTTTCCCCTTTTAATAAGTTTTAGAGTGATGGCTATCCATAAAAACAGTGGCTTATCATTTTAGAAACGACAATATAACCTGAAACTATCCAACACAATGGCTGCACTCTGGGTGTGAGGTCTAAACATGAAGCCATTACAGGACTAGCACTATTGCTAGCACTACTGCCGCATCTAAATGAGGAAATGTTTGGAAAATGTCAGTCTCTATCTGTGTGGAAACCTGCAGTTTTGTGGTTGTGTAACAAAACAATTTAGGACACTGAGTACCGAATGAGCCTCAGTGGAAACATACAGTGTCCTCAACAGATGTGATTATGAGGATTAGGACTGTCTCTCCCTCTCCCCCCTGACCCTCCAATGGGAGGGAGGGCGGGCGACAGAGTGGAGGGGAGAGATTGGCAACAGTTTCACTGCTCTAGCCAACATACTATACTTCAGCTAACAAACAACTCTTTCTATAAATCTGCACAGAGACATTCATTCATAAGGATACATTCGTCAGACTTTAGCTGTCAGCTTTTCTTTTTGTATGGTTTTATTTTTATTTGGGGGATTTATTTGCTTCTTCTTTAAGAAGAATAATAAAGATGATTAAGACCATGTTTCAACATGCGAAGAAACATCCGGGGGTAGGTTGCATCATATTCCCATTTCTATTGAGCTTTGTGAATATTTCAATGACTATTTCAACCTTATGTCAAACTCCTCAATTCAAATTATATAAATACGACCCATTTGAGTTGTTTTTCCAAAGCAAAAACAGAAGAAAACATTTGCTTCTAAAATGTGAGGATATAATGCTTTTTCTTGGTCTAATGTGATACAAAATGTAATACCTTTGTGTTTTGGGCTGTTGGTCAGACAAAACAAGCGATTATAAAATGTCACCTTGGGCTCTGGGAACTTGTGATGAGCATTTTGTAGACAAAACAATTAATTAATTAATTGAGAAAAAGATGAGAAGACTTCAATGATGAAAATAAGCGTTAGTTGCAGCACTACTACATTATTAACGTAAAATATCTGCCACAATAAATACTGGCATTAATATAATATCAAACCAAGACTATGAGATAAAAAAAGTGGATAAAAGTGGACATTTGAGTTTAGATTATTCTGCTACATAACTTAAAAACAATTCTAATTACTGATTTGATCATCTGAATTGTTAAAAACTAAAACTTTGGGGGCACATAATTACTTTATATGATTGGCATGTTAATTTGTTTTATTGCTATCGTAATAAAAATGAAGAAAGAGACGAAAAAAAAAAGACACAGAATCAGTCGGTGCTTGTTTTTTTTGTTTTTTTCTGTTGCCTCAGAGCTATGCTGAGGGTGACCCAAATTCATGGATTGACAGGGCTGGCTTGGCAGTGCACCAGAAAAGTAATAAGGGCAGCAACAGTATCGAACCCCAGCGAGTATAAAACACTTCCTATATCGGTCAGGCTGAATGATAAAAGGTGAAACACTCACTTGTGTGGCACGATATGAAGATATTAGCACTGGGGAGTGGACAGCTCCCAACACACAGGCTTGTCTTGATTATTAGAGAGTGTGTGCGTCTGTGTGTGTCAGTGATCAAAGCTGACCTGCTTCCGTGTTTTTGTGTGTGCATGGGTGTTTGTTTACTTCAGTGATCGAAGCAGAGTGTCTGCAGTCAAAGTATCTGTGCAGTGTTCACTGTGTGTGTGTGTGTGTGTGTGTGTGTGTGTGTGTGTGTGTGTTCACTGTGCGCACGCACGCACACACGTGCAGTGAAAACTTGGAGTGCACTATGAACTTTTTTCCGAGGTTAACTTGGAAGAAGTTGAGGAGTTCATAGTGAACTTGAACAATTCAGCAAACATAAAACCCATGAATCGCTGAAGTCATTCAACAACAAACAATCAGTGGTTTCACCATGTAAATTGTAAGGCATTGAGGCTTTTGTCTTTCATATATAACTGCAAATGCAATATCTGGGGGTTTTAGACTTTTGATTGAAAGAAAATATAAATAAATAGGACTTTGACGACATCACTTTGGCCTCTGAGAAATTGTGATGTAAAAATTGCATAAATTGAAATTCCAAGCAAACAAGTAATTTGAAGATCTCATCTTTCTTCTTCTGGGAAATGGATGTTTTCTGACATGAAAAAACGACTACAACTAAGGATTATTTTCGTTGTCGACTAATCAGTTATTTAATTATTTACATGGTTTAATTAGGATAAGGGGGTGACAAAAATAATCGTGACTACTCAACTAATCGAATAAATAATTATCTTTCAAGTGAATTACTGATATCCAACACACAGCCTAAGTAGCTAACTGCTTTCCTGTCATACATGCCTTCAGGGTGCTAGGGACCTGTTTGTAGCTCCAAGGGGGGCTTACAATATCTTCCAGTTTTGTGAAAAAACTAAACTGGACTGAACTAAACTGAATTGAGCTTGACATCCTGCAGCGACAAAGACTAAAACAAACACTGAAACTAATGAAAACTAAAACTAAGCATTTTCCCAAAAATAAAAACTAAACTATCAAACCCATGTTAAAAACTAATTCAAAACTAGCAATAACCTTGCATAGGATACTCCTATAATTCACTGATTTATTATTGCACTTAACGTGTTTGCCAACACAACTAAAAGAGCATTCTCTTAGCCAGCATCATCCATGAGACCTCAAAACCAAGAATGCAAAGAACTATGGATAGGCTGCTCCAGATAACAGCCAGGCTTTTTCACCCAAAACAATAAGCTCACAATCTGATTTACTGCCAAGTAAGTTTTAACTTTAAAACGTTTAAAGAGGTGGTATTATGCTTTGTGGCTTTTCCCCTCTCCTTTATTGAGTTATATATCTTTTTTGTGCATGTAACAAGTGAAAAAGTCCAAAGGCCAGCCGTCTGTCGTGAAAACACGACAGACTGTTGATTGGTCAGAGAGAATATTCACTATTCACTGCATCATCATTGCGTGCGCCAGTCAGAGGCCAGAAACAGAAAACTTTATATTTTACAGTTTTTGTATGCAATTTCATCACTAAATCCACTTCTGAGAAGTTTTGGAGGTAAGAAATCAGCGGTGTAGATATTGAATATTGACAGTTTTATAAGAAGTGATGGCGGAACAAAAATGTTTTTGAATATTTTCGGAGTTGAGGAGCTTCGCAAGTGGCTGTGGGGGATGCCTGTTCCAACCCGCGGGTGGTGTGTTTTTTGAAAATTAAACCATGTAAACCTGGTACAACCCCTAAATAAGATTTTGAACCTGAAAATGAGCATAATACCACCTCTTTAACTTTTAACAAAGATTTCTGATTTGGAACTATATAAAATAAAAGCACATTAAAAGTAAAGTACTATAACCAGCCAGATGTTTCTTGATTTATTTTAAAATGTTAAACCATTATTCAGATTGTAAAGATCGTCTCTCGGCAATGGCTGACAGATGGTCGAGCAGACATGCGATTGTAAAACCCCACCCAGAGGGCTCTGTGGGCGTGACAGGCCAACCTGGCTAGCAGCGCTAACCTCACGGGCATTTGTAGAGCTTCTCAATATTCAGGTTCTTCACAGCGGATTTCGCGCCACAAAACCTCTCAAAAGTGTATTTAGTATTTGAAATAGCGTACAAAACTTGTAAAAACAAACAAAAACCTTTTGCTGCTAGCCTCTTTCTCCGTTGCTATCTGCTTCTTGCATGAATGCTTCTTCTTCGTGAGTAGCCTTACAGTCAAGGCAGACAGTGGAAGTGATACTGCCGCCAGCACTTCCTGTAGTGCATTACCATTAGTAATGAACAACCACAAGTGTTCTTAATAAGAAGATTGCCATCTCCCCCCTTAAACGGCATCTTTGTAATGACACGACGACGACGATATTATTAATAATAATTCAAATTGCAAAACAAAACTGTTCGCGGTTGAAAGCTTTTTGCTGGTTGCACAAAGTTTACAATGGAAGACAATATTCTTTGTATCTCTGTGTGACAATGGCAGTACTTACAGCTGTGGAAAGAACACCTCTCCATAGTTCCCCATTCTTCCTTTGGCTTTTCGGCTAGCAGCTGTCTTGAACAACATTAACCTTAGTTCCGGTGTCGCTGACCTGCAGCACGGTCGTGCATGTTATAGTAATATGCGAAATGAAACAAACAAGCAGATCCAGCTCTGGAATGGGAGTTTATTATTAAGTCAACAAGAATTTAGAAACAATGCGTAATCTACACTGATACAGCGGTTGACTACAGTCTTCTGACCGACTACAGAAGCGCTTTTGCTCAGTGGCTGCGCACGCATCCAGTAGTGTTTGTATACAAGAAACCTGTCTATTAAACGATGAATTGAGTAAATAATTCGCCGATAGTCGGCAATGACAACAACTGATAGTTTCAGCCCTGCTGTGAATCTGTACAATACTGCTGTCAAGTACCTTCAGCATCTGATCACTTGAGTAAGAAAGTTTGAAGTGGGAGGTGTTAAATACTTGTGTGCCAAGTGGTTTGTTTGAGTCATCTCTCAACAGCAGCTTTAAAAAGGTAGTGAATATCAAAGTTTTATCACCAGACATCTCCTAATCAACAAGGCAAGTGGCAACGCAATCAGACAGAAGACAGATGTCTAGATACAGCCGAGTAGAGACATCCTTTAGTTCAACCTGATCAAACTGTCATCTCCCTACAGCTTAACTAGATCTGTGTGGGCTGAGAACAGCTGTTAGCCAGTGGTGTGACTCTCTCTCTCATACAGGGAGTATAATATCGCAAAGTAGACAGGAAATGCATGGTAGTGTAGTGTTGATGAATAGATGCTACGTGGTGAGAGGATTGACGCAGCTAAGCTTTGGGTGTTTAAGATGACATATTACATTATCCCCCTGTCCCCCTAATGTGCTTTTCTTTTTTAATTCCTGTCATCATCACCACCAATGTCAAGTGCAAGTGTGCACACATTCATGCCTGTGTGTGTTGGCTCATTTACGAGCATGTGTGTGTGTGTAAGTAAATGCATGTGTTTACGTGTGTCTCGCTCTCAGTTTGTGTGTGTCTCAGAGAGCGAGAGAGAGAGCGAGCGAGCGAGATGCTGTCGCTCAGTCTGACAGGTATAGTGCTGTGGAGCAGAGGCTGGCACACCCAGAGATGCGGCAGCTCTCTCTTCCACTGTGTCCTTGCCCATTCAACCCAGGCTGACAGTGAGCTGCCTCACACATGGCCTGGGCCTCATGCATATGGAGGAGGGCAGGGAGAGGGAAAAAAAAACTAGAACAACAACTATCTGTGTATGTGTGTTTGATGTGTTTATTTCACACAGGTGTATGTTAATGGTACATATCACAGCCGACCACTTGATTGTTTGTTTACCTTCATGTGTCTCTGGTCTCGAACTAATGCATTCCTCCTCTCCTCAGTTAATCCCGCAATTTTTCTTCCTGAGTGTGGGCATCACAGGGGCCACCCTCTATCTGATTCGTCTGGCGAGAGGACCTCATGTCATGTAAGACTGTCATCTTTCTACACTTAGAGCCATTGTAGTCTTAATCATGTAATCTTCCACCTTGCTTTTGATATTGTGAGATTTCACAGAATGTTCCAATCCAGTCAGCTGAATCCAAACCTTGCATAAATTAAGCTGCATTTCATTCGATTTAACGCTGCCAACAGAGTTGGGTTCCGATAGGTGGTCCCCTTTTGGATCTTGGTCCAGGTTGGCAATATGGGGGTGTAATAAGATTAAGATATACTTTATTAATCCCAGAGGGGAAACTCAATGTTTTTTTCCACTCTGTTATTATTATGTTATAATTTTACACACAGGTCCAAAAGACACACACATGCACAAAAAGGACCCATAGCAACACACAGAGAGATGTCAGAGTGAGGGGGTTCAGGGGCTTGTTCAAGGCCTCCTTCGGCAGTGTCCAGGAGCCGAACTGGCACCTCTCCAGCTACCAGTCCACACTCCGCAACTCTGGTCCGAACTGGATTCGAACCAGCAGTTCTCAGCGTAATCCTTACGGACTGAGCTACTGCCGCCCCAACTGCCTGAAACTGTTGATTGGTTGGTGAAACTGTTTGAAATGAATAGGCCTATAGGGCGGCTGTGGCTCAGGAGGTAGAGCGGGTTGAAAACTCTATGGAAAATAACACTATTTTATTAAGCAAATCATTAAGCTTAAGTCATTTAGCCAACAACAAGCCATATTTCTTTTAATTCATCGACTGAATGTTTAGCCTAAATAAATGTTTAAACACAAGCGGAATGCATTTGGTATATAATATAATCTCCTTTCAAAATGGGGGAATCCAAATTGGTACCTGGGTCATCCCGGTGTGTGTGTGTGTGTGTGTGTGTGTGTGTGTGTGTGTGTGTGTGTGTGTGTGTGTGTGTGTGTGTGTGTGTGTGTGTGTGTGTGTGTGTGTGTGTGTGTGTGTGTACGCCAGTGACGTCACTAATCAGGAGAGATTATAAGGGAGTGGAGCTCCTGTGTCCCCTTTCCTCTGTTGCATAAGCATTGTGCCAAAGTGTTTTTTTACCCACCAAAAGGAACATCACTGTCACACTGACTTAAATTTAATTTTCTAGCTTTTCTGTCATTATTTTCCTCCTTTTCTTCCTACAGTCAGTACATATTAATATTAAAGCGGGGCGTTTCACTGACCATTTATAGGCAACTATGGGCGTTTGAAAGATTGTACATGGAGCTTCCTCCCTCCCCTCATGCGCCACATTTCAAGCTAATTGTGTTTACATCACATTACTTAGAAGTGTACGTACACACAATTTTATAAGTTTGAATATTTTTGGTGTACGCCATTTTTGTCTTTTGGGTATATGTATACTTTTAGTAAGGTTTCTACGCACAGTTTTATAAATGAGACCCCAGAGCTGGGGGATCCTTCAAAAACATTTAGATCTACTGTATGGGAGCATTACAGTTTCCAGCTTAGTTACCTCAAACACATCCTCAGCATTTTTGTACTGCAAGTTTCTTACTTATTGGCCAATATCTCTGTGGTGAGTTAACATCTGCAGAAAATTTCAGCCAATTGATTTATAGATTGGATGTAATGATTGTATGACTAAATTCAAGTTCATGTTACTACATTCAGTTTCAAGTTTATTGGAATACAGCTTCAAACTAATAAATTCAATTTCAAATTATGCTATTCAGATTCAGTTTTTAATGAGATTATTCAAATTGAGGAATTTAAATTCAGATCTAAATTAATCAAATTCGGTTTTTACTGACACAAATATTAGCCCATAGTTGGGCCTTATTACAAAAGATGAAAGTGAAGCCTTTGATAAGGGATTTGAAAAATATTTGGATTAAATAAGCACATATTACGAGTTCAATGACTTTAATACTAGAATCAAAACAAAGATTTTTTGATAGCTACAGTTGTTGAATTAAAGATAATAAAAAATATGGCTGGCTGTGTTAGATTTTCGTCTCTCAGTTGCACCAACCACACTAAATTCAGTCTCTGAACACATACTGTAAAATGTGCACGGTTCATGTCCTATTTTGGACCACACAGAACCACTTGTTCTGGAGGTCAGCCATAAAGCCTGACCTCATCACCAGCTGGTGATAAGTGCTGTGGTCAGTGGCTGCCTCTCTCTCAGAGACTATCTAGTGTTTGTGGTAATGGAGAGACGGGGGGAGACATGCCCGCTCTGCCATCAGTCTCTCTGTCTTTTTGTTTGTGCTTTGGTGGCATGACGTGCTGCCAGAGGGGGGAAGAGGAGGGATGGACAGTCGCAGTGGAGTGCTGTGAAATCCAGACTTTGGTTAATGAACAGAGGAGCACTGCCAAGTCACTGGGCTGAGTTCACCTCATCTCATAATCACCCCCCCACTCATGTCTCCATCCAGCATCTATGTATTTATCTCCCTTTGTCGCTGTCCTTCTGTTCCTTTGTCTTTTTCCTCCTATTTGTTTAGATCTCGGCCTGTTTCTCTTCCAAGTCGTTTTCTCTGCATCTGCAGTTTATATTGCTTTTAGCCTACATCATATATGCCTCTATCATCATGCATGCCATTCTCATACTCATGTTCTGAATTTTCTCTTCGTTCTTCATGCCCTGAATCTTTCCACATTTGCAGCTTCTGGGACAAGAAGAACAACCCAGAGCCCTGGAACAAGCTCGACCCAACCTACCAGTACAAGGTAATTACTCTCCTGTCACAGACTCTGCGGCCATATGCACGCTCACACCAAACATGTCTTCCAGAAAACTAATCTAGATAAGAATAGAATTGTTTCATTGAGTCACTGAAAATCTCATTTCACCATCATCACTTAAAAACTTACCAAAATAGATTTGGACCATCCAATTCTGGAAAAATGTCAGATCAATATGGCTGCTTCCTGGCTTTCTTCACATCTGTTCAAATAAAAGGGAAAATAAAGTGTCTTTCAAAAACAAATTAAGGCAGATGGAAACGGAAGCTTTTAGTGGTCTGTATTAATTTGCCTTACCCTCTTGAACAGGGCCAGAGCCACAGACAAACTAATGAAAATATTAACACTGATCCAAAATAGAGCAGAAAAACAACCAACTGACAGGTCCCAGAAGAGGAGATCTGGATGATGTGTTTTTCAGAGAAAAGATCATTTTCTGAGGGTTTCAAGGCTGCACTGCTTGCCAGTGGAATGAAAGTCGCTTCAGACAAAAAGGTCAGGACACGGCATGTTTAATTCTCGATAACAAGGCAAAGGTCTCGCATCGAAATTCCGTTGAAGTCCAAACAATGATCGTAATGAGGGGGGGGGGGGGGGGGGGGGGGGGGAAAGAGGGGAGGGAGAAGGCTGGGGGGGGGCACAAGGGTTTTAATGGCAGACCAATCAAGAAAAATATTCAGGGAGAAAAATAATCACTGCCAGTGCAAAAATATGTGTTTATCGTGGTTGAAGGGATGTGATGAATGCGGAACACGTCCATGCAGTCACACAACATATCATCCATGATGATGACGACAGGCGGGTAACAAATTAAAGGACAAACCTGAATAAATAATGGTTCCACACTTCACTGTATGGGTACAATTAAGCAATTAACATCCAATCATCATCATCATCATCATGTGACATACATACAAATGCTGAGCAGGTCCAGATTATACTTTTGTATCAAAATTGCAAGACAAAAACATCTAGGTGACTTTGAAGGAGGGTTCATTGTTGGGGGCACGGATGGCAGGAGATTCAGTCACAGACTGCTCAACTGGCGAGTGTTTCAATCAGAACAGTGACTAAAGTGACATCTGCAATTAGATCTTACAGAAAGACATCAGTAAATAGGGTTGGGCGATGTCTACAAAATTTCCATCGCACGATGTCTGCTATGTCATCGGTGCGGGGCAGCAGTCGTCTTATGTGCATACATGCGTTCTCGCACAAACTTCAGAGAGGCAGGGCAAGACACACACACACCTACATTTGAGAGGTGTGTGTGTGTGTGTGTGTGTGTGTGTGTGTGTGTGTGTGTGTGTGTGTGTGTGTGTGTGTGTGTGTGTGTGTGTGTGTGTGTGTGTGTGTGTGTGTGTGTGTCAAAGCATGGGGAGAAGAGAATTCCGAGGCAGGTGCAAAGAATACTGTGGTCATTAAAAGCTGCTTTCACAGGACGTGAAAATTTTAGATTTTTTTTTGCTGGGGGCGCGAGGGTTTTACAAGCACATCAACGTCGTGATGTCTGTCAGCCATCGCCAATGGACAATGGCATTGTCTATCGGCTGGGGTCCAGGGAGAGTAGACAGGATGAGCGCTATTTCCAGTGGCGTAACAATTCTGCAAATTTCAATTTTAACTTTTAGGATAGCCTACTAAATGTTCTTATTTTATTTTAACATGTTTGTTAGTTTGTTGTAGCCTACAGTTTACTGAATAATTAATAAAATGTAGGCCATTTGTTTGTGTTGATCAGTAATGCAATTGTAAAATTTATAAACCACATAACTGCCACACTGCCATTGTCATCACTCAATTTAAAGTGCTCCCACACAGCTTCGGCATTTTCTTTTCCCTTTGATGTGAACTGGAGCTTTACATTCACTGCAGTGAGAGGGATGTCAGGCGTGCAGGGAAAAAACCTTGAATATTCGGGTCCAGCCCTACAATTCACCCATCCATATGGCACGAGAGGCCACTGAATGGTTTGAGTAAGAAAGTAATGTGAATCATATCATGGTAGATTGGTGTGTTTGGGTGAGTGCGTGCATGTTTGTGTCTATATTTGCACTAGTGGAAAAAGAAAATGTTCACCCCTGCGACTGTTTTCCTCCCCACGTTCTCCTAAAGACAGCACTGATGAATTTAATTTAAGCAAAACAGATTTAAATGTATTCCTCCTGCCTTCCACAGTTTTTGGCGGTCAACACAGACTACAAGAACCTGAAGAAAGATGGCCCTGACTTCTAAAGGTCCTCCAGGCAACTCCAGGGGCACCAAGTTTGGCTTGACCCCCTGCTGTGGCCTCAGTGATGTGAAACGTCTTCCTGAACATTTGCTCAGTCTTACCTCATGCTCCACGACAAGAGCTCTGAATTAACACTAACCTGCGAACAAAAACTAATAAAAGGTCATGTGAGATATAAGGCTGGTTCTTTAGTGCATGAGTATATACACAAGGTGGTACTTATGTTTGCTACTTTACTATTTATTTAGATGGTCCATATTCATCATAAAATATTTCACTTGGTGGATATTGGCCGAGAGGTCATAAGTTAGGGTCTGATACTGAAAAGCAAGTTTAGAACTAGTAATGATGCCAAAAGTCTTTCTTTAAAGCATTTCACATTTCGTAACCAAGAAAAGAACAGTGGTGAGCAAGGTCTGCAGCTCAAAGATAAGTGACACGACCAACACAACATCAAACTTCATCCGTTACTACAGAACCCATAAAGAAAGGTACGTTACGTGACTGTGGCTTTTTAGCTAACTTATAGGCTGTTCAAACGCATAGAAAGCTAGCATTAAGTTTATCCAGTTGTTTGGCTGCAGTTTGGTGCTGTTGTAACTTTATGTGACCACCTCCTAACATCCCTGGTGATAACAGGTCCTGATGACAGCTTTTTTTATGTGCCCACAACTGCTATGTTAAGTTCATACTCATGATACACCGTTTGAAAGCTAAAATCCTGGTGATCCTCATAGTAACTTAATCCACCGATAGATTATATTCCAACAAAAATGGTAACGTCAAATCCAGTAAAAACATTTAGTCCAAAACACATTATTCCATCAATAAATCCCCAGTGTCTGCTGCTGAATAGTTTCATATTTGCCGGCAGACATGGCTAGTTTGTCATTATAACTGTAATAACTCCAATTTGGATGCAAACAAATTATGCAATCTCATGTATTCAAGTTAGCCACTGAACTCTGACCTTTCGACTGACTGCTATTTCGACCAAATAGGAGCTCACATCACATCCACAGCCTACAACAGCTAACGAGAGCCCGCGCTGTAAGGAAGGGCCAGCCCCTATTATTTGGTGGGTAGGCAGAATGAATTGCAACCAATTGTGCCAATGACTGGCACTTTTTAAAATTTTGAAAATAACGCTATCCAACTTTAAGTAGGAAGTTCATGGTCTACCAGCAAAAAAAAAAACAAAAACACATCTGCGTCAATCTACAGCGTGATGCAACAGCAGTGTTGTTTTTGAAGCAAAAAACAACTAAACAAAAAACTGTAAAATATAAATTTTTCATGGCATTGGTATAAAATTTTTAATTTCACAGTAATGGTAAGAAAGAGGTTACCATAACTGACAAGTGTTTCTTTTACTCCATTTTTCTACCCCATTTCAATAATCAGTGAAGCCTATAGTAGACTAAATAATATAAAACCTGTGTATAGTTCAATATAGTTTGATCATTTTGGAAGATGTGAGAACATTGTGTGTTTCTGTTCTTACAGTTGAATTGCCACCTCTCAAACGGTTTAAACAAACTAAATTCCTAAGAATTTCATATGACTTGACTTGTGACTTGCTTGTCTTTCAAAGTAACTTGGGACTTGCTTGAGATTTGGATATTTGTGACTTACTCCCACCTCTGGAAAATAGTGGAGCATTTAGCAGCTAAAAAGACATATTTCCCTCAGACGTTGGTGCAAACTAAAACAAAACTAAAAGACAGTACAGCCACTGGCCTCAATCTGGAGGCGAGTGAATTTTGTAAAACCATGCTAAATTCATTTAAAGCGGTTTCTTTTCCGGTATGTCTCTCTTGGATGACACAGCTTCCACGTGCTTTTGAGAGAAAAGTTTTTTTAAACTGAATTTTGGCCCTGCTCAGGAAGTGATTCTACATTAAGTTACACATACTCTCAGGCAGCAATAGTTGTGCTGTTAATTTTGAGTGATCTATTATTTTAACAATCAATATCTAAAAGGGATATGTATGTTAGGCAATACCCTGAAAGGAATTTTGGGAGAATAGGGAGCTGAAAACAAATGTAAGAAATTAAAGCATATTAGATTAATCAATCAAGAATATTGAAAAAATCTGCTAAACATATTAAACAGTTATTCGGCACACTTCTGGGCCACTCTCTGGGAAATATTTACAAAGTGTCCTGCTTTGTAAAATACAGTGGAGACATTAAAGACAATCTAGTGCCAATATCTCACAGGTTCTTAAAAGTTTGTTGTTATGGAAAGGCTCAGTCTTATATTTGATAAAACAGTAGAGGACACCTCATCTACAGTAGGTTCTAAAGGTTAAGGACAATATCCTGGCTCACTAAGCCACCCTGCTGCTAAACTAATAAAAGTCTGTGACATTTCTATGCACACCATGAACAGCCAATATCTGTTAATGAACTATTAACACAAAATCAAAATCTTGCTTTTAATTTCCAGGGGAAAAAAACATTTACGGAGCTCATTACATCACAAATCCAGCTCTTCTAGGACAAGTAAGTCACACATGCTGAGATATGATGTTGCAGATGAAGAGGACCAAAATAGAAATCAATCATGAGAGATGAAGATTTGTGTGGGTCATAGAGTTCTTTTAAACTAGTTTTCAGTCCCAGAAAGATGCAGTCCAAAGAGACACATCACTGAAGGGTTTGATCACTGCTTGTCTGTAAAAACCAAAACATTAATTTTCCACTTCGGTATGAAGCAGGAAAATGACAAGACTCCGAATCAGTAGTTTCTCCAAATATGCCTCCTGCTGGCTTAAGTCTCCCATGTTGGAGAGTTCATTGAATGATAAATGTTTGTCTGTGTGCTGTGCGCCCGTGTGTGTGTGTGTCTCTCTCTCACACACACACACACACACACACACACACACACACAGTATCACTGGACACCAAACAACATAAAATCCCGCTCTAATGGCACACAAACTGTCTCAATGTCAGACCCCTGGGTTCTCCTAATACACTCCTTAATAGACAATCTATGTTCCCGACCCTGCATGGGCCCATTTATGTGTGTGTGCGCGCCTGCTCCTTTTAAACAGCAATATGCTTCCTGCAACAGTGTGGTGACCTGCCCAGTGGGTATTGTCTGTTGCTGGCTTGTGTGTGTGGCACACACACACACACACACACACACACACACACACACACACACACGGGAACAAAACCTGCTGACAGGTAATCAGTGAGGCCAAAGCATCACACTGGGGCATAATCACAAGGTCACTCTCTCTCTCTCACACACACACTCACACACCCACACCCACCCCCCAACCCGAACAGCTTTACAGGTCGTCATGATTGCATTGCCTCTGTGTGTTAGTATCAGTGTAAAAACTTTAAGGTAGAGGGTGACGCCAGCATCTCACCATCAAACAATTTACCAATTTTGGTGACAATCGGGTTTATTGCCAAGTACATTTTCACATATGAGGAATTTGCCTTGGTATGAATTGGTGCTTACAGTACACATAAATAGTAATATAAATATATAAAAAGTAAGGAGATCTAAAAAATTATACAAAAACAATACTATTACTATAATACAATGCTGACAAGTATGTGAAAAAGTTGGCAACATAAGCATAAAGCACAGTTAAGCATTGTTGTAAAGTGTGGGAGTCAGTCAGGAGAGTGTATGAGAGTTTGGGGAGTCACTGACAGTGTGGACCCGGCCTTGTTGAGGAAGCCCACTGCCATCGGAAAGAAACTGTTCTTGTGGCGAGAGGTTTTGGTCCTGATGGACCGCAGCCTCCTTCCAGAGGAGAGTCTGAAACAGTTTGTGTCTGAGGTGGGGTCAGCTGCAATCTTTCCTGCACACCTCAGAGTCCTCAAGGCGTACAGGTCCTGAAGTGATGGAAGATTGCAGCCAATCACCTTCTCTGCAGAGCGAATGATACGCTGCAGTCTGCCTTTGTCCCTGGCTGAGGCAGCAGTGTACCAGATGGTGATGGAGGAGGTGAGGATGGACTCAATGATGGCGGTGTAGAAGTGCACCATCATTGTCTTTGGCAGGCTGAACTTCTTCAGCTGCCGCAGAAAGTACATCCTCTGCTGGGCCTTCTTGGAGAGGGAGGTGATGTTCAGCTCCCACTTGAGGTCCTGGGAGATTATGCTGCCCAGGAAGCAGAAGGAGTTCACAGTGGCGACTGGGGAGTCACACAGGATGATGGGGGAGGGTGGGGCTAGGTTCTTTCTGAAGTCTGCGACCATCTCCACGATCTTCAGAGCATTGAAGACAGTGATGATAGCAGTTATGTAGTATCTTTTTTTTTTTTTTTTTTATGCAATTCACATTCTCCCCATTTAGCAAGTGCGGCTCTGAAAGTAGAGAAGGTCGTCCACTAATCATGAGATATTTGTATTGTCTACACTGAAGTCTGTGTCTGATTTTATTTTTATCATTGTGATTTTGTAAGTACATTGTGAGCAATGTACAATCCAGAGTCAAATTCCTCGTATGTGTACACATACCTGGCAATAAAGCCGATTCTGATTATGTTGGCGGTTCGATCCCCGGCTTATCCATTCTGCACGTCTAAGTGTCCTTGGGCAAGATACTGAACCCCAAAGTGCCATCGGTGTGTGAGCGTGTGTGCATGTATTCGTTTCTGATGAGCAGTTTGCACCTTGCATGGTAGCCACTGCCATCAGAGTATGAATGTGTGTGAACGGAGTGAATGCGACATGTAGTGAGTGTGAAGCGCATTTAGTGGTCGAAGACAATAAAAGGCGCTGGTCCATTTACAAAGCACTTGTTTTCAAAAACATCACCTGAACACACTGTCCCATCCCAAATGTGTGTTCTAAGAGGTCTTTAGCTAATAACATGTTTTGCTTTCCTGCTTTCGCCATTTTCCCAACTCATGTTACCGATAATAGGACTATAGAGCTGAATTACTACATTGATGGCTTTAACAGTGTCAACACACCCACGCAGTCCTTTTTGAAAACAGCAAACATTAAGGCAGACATGCAGTCACAATCAGGCCTCAGTAAGCAGCGAAGTATGGCAGTGTGTGATTAAGATCTCAGTTTTACAAACACAGGTTGTGTTTGTCATTTTTCTACCTCAGAAGTAGAAGGGAGAGCACTTCCTCAACACACAGATACTTGGGCACTTGTCAGAGAGAGTGAGGCAAGAAGGAGGGAGGGAGACCATCTCCTCTTTGCATCCTCTCTGATGAGCAAGAGTAGGTATTTTTAGATGAGGATTAATTTTAATGGTTGAGATAAGAAGTTGGAGTTGTGGGCGGAGGAGAGACGGATAAATAAGTAAATAGGACATGCCGCAAAACAGAAGGCAGTGGTGGCAGCATCGGGGTAGTGTGGCTGTTGTTGCGAGGCCCTGGGCAGATCCACTGATCCAGTGGAGATAGTGAGGCCTTTCATCCTTTAATGTTTTCTCCCAGAGGTGATCCATGAAAATCAAAGAGCAAACCAGTGTTTGTCCATAACTGCAAATGGAGAGACCTCTCGTAAAGGAGAGGTTGTGAGGTTAGATGGTGCTTTTGTTCCCGACTTTCATTTCCAACAAAAGTATCATCTTAAATGTGTTCTATGCATAGACTGTATAAAAGAAGTGGACGTAGCCACTGTGACGTCACACATTGGCTTGTGGACTACCGTTTTGAAGCCCAGAGTCTGGCATTTTGGCCGTCAGAACCAGAAGTGACCGCATTCAGAAATGGTGACACATGTCTACACATTGCTATGCCTGACAGGTCATTGTGGTTGTGACTTGTCAAGGATAAGGAAGCCACGTCCTAAAACATTCCCTGCTTGATCATCTCTTTTACTCTAAAGGGGACCATCATTTCCTAAATAAACATCATGCCGTATTGAAGACTTGAAAGGATTTGCTGAGATAATAAATCGAGTGAGACATAGGGTAAATTTCTCATATCGAATTTTTTTTTTTTCCGAAGTAGTGGAGTCAGCTCCTGCTGGCCTTTAAAAGGAATACAGGTTCAAGGGACTTCACTTTTGGGCTATCTAAGGTCCACGTACTGACCTAGTGATGACATATTCACAAAACCATGTTTTGAGAAACAAAAATGCTATTTTTGATCACTTCAGAACGAAGCTAAGAAAAACTGCTACATTTGTAAAACTGAAAAATACCTTGTTGTGGTATGTTTCAGGGTTCACAAAGCCTTGAGCATTAAATAACGTATAATAACAAAAAAAAAATTCACGGGTGTACAAAAACAGACTGCAGAGTTGTAAAGAACCTACTTAGTAGAGTTTCATTTCCACAAGGGAGGACTGCAATTTTAAATCTTTAAAAAAGGTCAAACCACAGGGCATCCTGGTGATCTAGGAGGTTTGTGTGTGTGTGTGTGTGTGTGTGTGTTCTGTGCGTGTTTACAACATAATATGTCTGTGTGTAATTTTCAAAGTAATCAGATGTCTGATGTTGAAGAATGTGCTGGCATTGCTTGACTGGTAAATTATGTTAACTGGTCAATTATGTTAACTGGCCTGTTTGGAAGTAAAAAGTAAAAGTTTGTTTTTGTCGCATATGGCTGACCTTTATGTAAGTGACAGTAGCTGACAGTACATCCTCGTAGTACTCACTCAGTCTTTGGCAGATTTGAAAGCAGGGATATTTAAATATTACTACACCTTTCTATTATTGACTACTTCACTGACATTAGAACAAATGCACTTATAAAGCTTTTAATACGTGTATTTTACTCAGGTTTAGGTGTTTGTGTGTCAACCTGTTCACTACATCTGCCCACTAAAACATAAAAAACAAATTTGATATAGTAAAAGATGACAATCCCAATTTAAAGTAGAGCCCGGCCGATATGGTATTTTTTAGTCTGATGACAATTTTGATAGCCAATATATCGGCTGATACAAGCAGCTCGCAGATATATTTAGAATACGTTAAACAATATAATTTACTGCTCATTAAGAACGTTAGCGCTATACTGATAAACATGCCATTGGCTTTGTGGCTAATTTACGAATGGGCAGCGTTAGCTGCTGTAAGTGATGTTAGAGAATATTTAGAAGTAATGAACTGGGGAGAAATGAGGACTGTTCACTAGAAGTGCCGCGCTGTTTCAGAAATACATCTACCACACGTCTGTCAGCGAAACATTAGCCTCTACCAATCACCTACTGTAACATTAAACATCCTGCTGTGACCCAGGAGAGTGCAGTGAAAAACGGTCAGTTAGCAAGTCTGGTATGAATGTTTTCAGGAGGAGAGGAGAAGTGATGAAGTTTGTTTTTATTATTATTTAAGTCACGTAACTGACGTGACAAATGACCAACTCACCTTTAAAACTGAGCTATAAAAAGGAGCTACTCACCGTAGTTCCGGCAGACTGAGGGTGTTTCTCTTAAGGGAGAACGTTCCTGCTAGTCGTTCTTGGAAGAATGAACTTGCATAGTCACCAGCACACATAACGCTGCTGACGGTTTGAGACGATGCGTTCTTGCTGGTATTGCGCAATACCAAGGGCAGAGGTCGCCTGCATTGCTCTAATTATAACAGCCAGGCTTTATCCCCCAAAACAAAAAGCTCAGAATCGGGTTAAATGTAGGCTTTAACTTAACAAGATATATTTGCACAGACATAAAAATTATATAAAATAAAAGCAAATAAAAGGCAAATACTGTGACCATAACTCTACTGTACACTAGCAATGTAATGTCTAATAAAGTTCCACAAGACCAGATTTTTCGATTCGCTATCATTTTTAGTAAAACTGCCAATATTCGACATCTACACAGTTTATTTCTTGCCTCAAAACTTCTCAGAAGTGGATTTAGTGGTGAAAATACGTTCTGTTGTTGGCCTCTCTCTCAGCTTCTTGCCATCACTCTGTCGCTTGAATGCCGAAATGAATGCTGGGATCTCTGTGTCGTCAAGTTCGAACAAGTTACCAACTGATGTATCCTCGGCAAAATGGGCGTGTCAAGAACACTTTGGGGAATTTGAACCGTTCTTGCCAAAATGCAAACTTGTGTACTGGGACAGCACTTGAGCCACGAAAGATTACGTTTCACAAGTACAGACAAGAACACAGATTGAGAAAGGCCCTGAGCTCAGCTGATGTTTTGTTATGTGGTGCTGCACTATTTTGAACAGAGGAGCTGCAAAGCGCCCTCTGGTGGGCAAACTATGCAACACTTATGACCTGAGGGAAGGATCCGACTGTTTCTTTAATAGTCATATCAGCTGTTAAAAATGCCGATGCAGATATAGCAGCAAGTAGCTTATATTGGCCGATAATATCCGCAAAACGATAAATCAGTCGGGCTCTAATTTAAAGACCATGGGCCATTTACATGTAATCAAGCTTTTTCCAGAGCTTTCAACCCTTTCACATGACTTGCGTCAGCAGATGGAGCATATTTATTCATCAACTGGCAAAAGGACGAAGATCTTCTAATTAGATTTAACTACTATGTAAATTTGTGATTAAAGCAATAGTTCAGGATATTTGAAGTGGGGCTGTATGAAGTACGTATCCATTATTACTTGACTATGGATAAGTAGATGGTGGTCGGCGTGTCTTTTAGGTGGCTAAAACACATTTTGCTGCTGACCCTGTCCACAGCAGTAGATTGCTTAGCTTCTGTACCGGTACAGCTTGTTTCTCCAAGCTGGAGATGCGCTGACTGCCATTTACTGCAGTAATACGCTGACCATGGATAAGTATCCCATACAGACCCACTTCAAAAATCCCAAACTATCCCTTCACAGCAATAGTATTAAATAATTGTATTTATACAGGCAGGTTCTTGCAAAAATATACTGTCCATAAGGCAAAGAAAGAACTTGATATCTGCCCCAGCAGTGATTCCAGTCCCATTGCAGATGTTTTGAAAAAAAAATTTTCCAGGTTAGTTTATAGAGAATTCATAGTGAAGTTTCTTCCAAGAAATTCAACATGCCCCATCTTTGATGTGTGGCATATGCTAGTTTTAGTGTTTATAGGTTAACAACACAGATTATTCAATAGTAAAATCTATTTAAAACCGGAATGAAATAATATAGTTAAAGTTCAACATTTTAATCATACATATGGTGACATGGTTTTGTATTCCCATCTTTCTGTCTGATGAGAATATCGCTATGCTTTAGTAAAGTAGTTTTTTCAGACTTTATATAAAGTTTGCTGAGCTGACCAATACAGATCACCAAACCACAACACAAGCGAGCCACACAAGCAGCACAGACAACAGCACATCCCACTAAAAATATGACAATGTACAAGGTAACATCCTGCTTATATGAATTCCTAAATATGCCAGCGGCATGTTTATAATATACAGCATGAGAATAGCTCACACTGTGTGAAAAGCAGGACAAAGAATTATGCTGCATTGGCAGTCTTGTTCCTAGAATCCCTCACCGCTTCAGGAGCCAGAAGAGTTCCCATTGAGTTCGAGGTGGTGAAAAAAAAAACAAAAAAAAAAACACAACAGGTTTCAATTATTGGCTCCCTACTGAAGGTGTGACAAAATGTTTGTTTACTTGGAGGTTAAAAAAAAGATATAATAATCTCTCTCTCTCTTTCTCTCTCTCTGACATGCATGCACAATCTCACTGCCTACATCAACAGACTGGTTCTGATCTAGTTTCCACATCCAGATCTGGGAACTGTTGCATAAATAATTGTTAGGGGGTAAGATTTCTTCAGCCTCCTAAGTACCAAGTAACATTAATCCAGCAATAGTGTAGATGCAAAGACAAAAACATAGCCTTTCTGTCAAATAAACATTTTAGATTGCTTTATGAAATAAACCCATAGTTTTATGAACCTGACCCAGTAAAAAAGTTTTTTTAACTAATCACAGAAATTAGCAAAATAGGGCATACAGTGTCACTTGACATAGTGGGAAAAGCACAGATGTCAAGTTAACCAGTGAGCCAGCATGCACAATACCATCACGCTGAGAATGAAGCAGCTACAGTAACTTTCAGCCATTGTGTTTTGCAGTTTTACACCTACTGTGACATATTAAAAACTCAAAGATATTCCTTTTTAGTTTGTGTTTAAAAGAACGTTAAGTTTTCAAACAAGTCTGAATGCACTTATTGCAAGTCACTTTGGGCATAAGAGTCTGCCAAATGAATGTCTTAAAGGCATAAAAACTGTTTACAGTTAGTAAGTTTTTGTTTGCTACCTTAAGTGAGACGATGTAACTTTTGAAAGAAAAAAAAACATGTTCTTACACATGTGTATGTTATTGTTAAATGTTACAATTCTTCTCTACCCCTACACTTATTTTTACTTTAACTATTCCTTTAATTTTGTTATACATTACAGCAGCATTGGCTTAACTGTTTTTACAGTAGATACAGTAAAGTGTTACAGGAAGAAATATTTTACTAATGTTATTAGCAGCAGTAGTAGCAGGTGCAGTAGTAAGGAAGGATTGGGACGGCGATTAGGATTATTGGACATGCAGACAACACCCACACACTGAAGTGATGCCTCTTACACCATGAGGAGCGCTCATGTTGATAATTACAGCGCATTAGTATGGCTTGGATGTCTGAATAGGATTTGGAACATTACATCCGGTCAGCTCTTTCTATCTATATTTAGATCGTTTTACTATCATATCAACTTCTGTCAGGTTTAATTGTGGCAAGTATTGAAGTGACAGAGGTACATTCATGCATACTGTATCCACAGATACATATACTTTACATACACACACACACACACACACCCCCCCCCACTGAAGAAACATTTCAAATTAATTGCTGACATTGTCATTTATCCCTCTCGTCATTAAACAGACATGATTTATTGTCAGATCAGCCATCAAGGGAACTGAATTTTATCATCTTTTCATTTCGAACATTTCATTGTGTGTGTGTGTGTGTGTGTGCGCTTCTATAACAGCAGAGGGCAGATTAGAAGGGAGTTTTAAGGCTTTGATATATGACCAACATTATGAGCAAATGTAGCAGATGGGTTATACTGTGTACAATTATGACAATTACATCTGAAGAGTACTTTTTCTTGCTCATGGCCTATTCATTTTACAGAGTGATTTTACGATCTGTTCTGCTGCTGAAAGATATCGCTCATCTGTGTTGCTTCTCATTGTGTTCACTCCTCTAAAAGAGAAGGCTCCTTTATATAAAATGAACAAAAAACTGCAAGGGGGACTTAAATTCCCCGACCTAAATGCATTTTGATGCAACACCAACAATGCTGCCTGTAAACGTTAGCATGTACACGTACACATTGTAGCTTCTCAAAGCAGTTTCCATTATCAGCAATATTCACAAAAGTGACAATGTCTTCTGTTTAAGTGTGTGCCGTGATGCACAGATAATATTGGTCTCAGTAGGCATTGTTAACAAACCTGACAAAAAGACAGTGGGTACACGTCCGTGTTCATGTCTTCAAGTAGCTGTTAGCACATCAAACAAAAACTGATTAAATATTCTTCAGCGATAACAAATTTGGTAAAGCTTTTACTGTGAATTGCCCAATACTGAACTAACCGATGGAAGAATTGATTAATTACATTACATTTAGCTGACGCTTTTATCCAAAGCGACTTACAATTGCTATACATATCAGAGGTTGCATGCCTCTGGAGCAACTAGGGGTTGTCTTGCTCAGGGACAATATTTTGCTATACTGCAGGCAAAAATGAATGATAGTTTTTAACTGGAAGAAAACTGTTGCACCTACAATTGATGCTTGGATCAATAATACGGCGTAATGAATGTCAGTGTAAAAAATAACAAATTGGGTATTCAAGGGAATTTAGGAACCATTTTATGATTTCTTTTAAAAACATGGAGATATAGGAAAGCTTATACAGGAGAGAAACAGGACAGGAAAAAAATGAAAATAACTTTGTGTATTTATATCGTTACTTTGTTAGAGGTACCACTGAATTGTGTGATTGATATTGTCAGCTTTATTGATTTTCACTCTAAACGCAAGGGAGATGTTGTATTTTACATTAAGGCTGCAAATCACAGTATGGCCAAGTGCAATATCCAAATTACAGCCCAATCAATAATTTAAATATATAATAAAATCGATGTGCCAATATGAGATAATTGCAGATGAATTGGTATCAGTGTTTATACCAGGCATAAATGACAATTAAAGAAATGGAGAGAGAGGCCTTAAATCATGTTATGAGTGTTGTCCTTGCAAAGTTTGTTCACAAGAGGGCACTCTGCAACTCCACTGTTGGCAACACACGTTTGGAGGCCACAAATTCACCACAAAACACAGTAATCAGCTGTACTTTTGTTCAAAGTACCCTTTTAAACTGCATTACGTCATGTTATCTTGGTGAGATCTCATAACTACACATAACAAATGTTAGGGATAATCTTTGGACTTCCAACAAGTTTTTTTTTTTAAAACTGTCTTCATCACAATCCTGTAAACAAACTAGTCAGTCAGCTAACTCATCTGGAACTGATTTTTTAAATATCAATGGAGAGTATAGCAACAATTTAATGTGCATGAATGACCATTAGGGGCTTTTACCGATTGTGGTTTGATTCTATGACATGCTAAAATGTCCACTGAAATGACCTCATGATACATGTACGAATGCTCAATTTAGTGCTCAGATAAACAAATACTAACACATACAACTCAAATTGCTCTATCAATGAGTAAGTGCAGTGTAGATATTTTTGCCATCAAGGCACTGACCTCTTCACCCATGCAAGCACTCATTAAACTCAGCACAGTAGAAACTGTGAAGTGATAATAATAATCAGGGAGAGGTGTTACAGGTGCCAGTAATATACCCTCCACCAAAACTGCATATTAAAAAAAAAAAGTGTACAGAGCCCAATACCAGCTTTTATGTGAAATCTACTACTACGAACCCTGCACCACCGATTGCTGCCCAGCATGACACCTCCAGTAGCCTATATTTGTCCAGCACAGGTGGAAGTCTTGACTCACTTTGCTGATTTGAATCAGGTCATTTAGTTCAGTTCAAAGATTCGTAATCACGGACTATGCAGTTCCTTTGCTTTTTTCCCCACTAAGCCAAGTGTTCACATCACTTTTCAAATGCTCTTCATAGTCGTATGTACGTTAGCACGCATCACTGTTGATGAGGCCAGGTTCAGTACATTCATTTTGTTGCTGGTCCAGGCTGTTATATTAAGTTTAATGAGGTTAATAGCTCGGAAAAGCTACTGATTTGTTAAGTGACTAATGATGATTCAATTTAGTCAGCTCAGTTTAAAGATTCGCTCCCAAAGATGCATTTGTACATGCACTGCTGCACTGAACACCTATACTGTGTAGTGTTTAGGGAATAGAGACTGATAACTCCAAGCAGAGCAATCCACCTGTTATGCAGCAGCAGGCTAAGGATAAGTATTTATTTATACATCTTAAAATTATTGAAATTAATGGTTTTGAGCAGGCAACTCTCTCATAAAATGTTATGCGACACTGTGCAGCTGCATTGAATGTTGCTGCTGCAGCTGCATAAATCTCACAAAAGGTAAGGCCTGAAAAACAGTAAAGCAAACGGTCACATGAACTCATTGGTTTCAGCTGAAATATTTCTCTCATGTGAAGCCTTTATCTCAAGGTACTTGTTTGAATGTGGTGGGTGCAAGGCAAAAGTCATGTTAATATACAATATTACTTGACAATTGGTCAAGCTATATGTGGGAATTATGACACAATTCAGGCCATTAACACTTCTAATGCTCAAAAATATGTTTTCCAACATGTATGTCAACTAGTAAACGGAATGACGTTATACTGCAGGTGTCAAACAATCAACCAAAGGGAAAGTAACCTCAAACCACTGAGAAAGTATTTCACAATTAACACAAAAGCAAATACTGCACTGTAGATGATAGCCAGAATAAGATCAACAGCAACTAGCAGGCACCAACAAAAGCAGATCAGCATGAGCAAACAGCCAGAGAGCTACATCGGACAAGCAACTTGTCCAACTCATGACAGGCATGTTAGAAAAAAAACAACTAACACTTACTTGAAGCAGTGATGCCCGGCATCTTAACAGGTAGCAAGGTAAACCCTTTGGAACAGTGCCTCTAAGTTTCAAGTGGCGGCAACGGTCCTTGAACACAGCAGCTAAGTTAAATGGTAACAGTTAGCTTCTTAATAAAAAAGCCACTTGACCAGTGAAAGCAGCAGCAGCGGTGTTTTTAGCAGTGTTACAGGTGAGTTGTGACGCCGCAAGTGAACATGGGCGACGGCTTAATTAGTCTGCCCAATCAAAAAGGGTGCGTTGGATTTGTGTTGCGGCTAGTTACAGGAACTAACGTTATGCTAGTTCCGAACTAGCTTTCAGGCCCACAATTGTCCTTTTAAACAGTCTCCTGGAAGGACAATACATACAAGTCTTGTTACCTGTGTTATGGTAAATCTAGTGACTTACGGATAACCGTTGGGGAAACACATCTAACACCGGAAGTGGAGGACGCAAACAAACTATGACTTAATTTGGCTAATTGTAACTAAACTTCTAATCCTGTTTGTCAACCTCTCACAGACTGACTGTAGTGTTGTGTCGTTCAAAGAACGTTTCGTTCATTTGACCTAATCTTGTATGTGACTCCGGAGGAACGGGTTGTCTCAGTGAGTAATTCCATAATTTTCACGCATGCGTGAATAGTCTTGGACTCTAACGTTCACTCGTTACACAGCAGCTGCAAGGTCTCCGTCAGCACAGGAAACAGAAATGATCAGTTCACGACTCTCAACTGTGGTTCTCTGGGTTTGAATCGTTCATTTGTCACGTGACAGCTGGCTACAGGCTGTGGCTTTTTATATACAGTCTATGGGCTGTGGTAAGCAGGCAGCTCAGGAAACAGAATTGATTAGTTCACGACTCATAACCGTTGGTCTCTGGGTTTGAGTCGTTAATTTTTCACGTGACATCTCGGCTACTGTGGAGCAGGAATGAACTAATCGTTCAGCGCTCACATGGGTCTTCACTCGGCAGGCTGACCTACTGCCAGCACCGGGGAATGAGAGGCAAGTCTGTTGTCAGGTAACAGTCACTGGACTGACATATCTAATATCTATTTTGATAATTTTGTGACATTTAATAAAGCATAACGTTATTACAGCGCAGTTATGTTGTGCTAAGTTATAGTTTTAACACAGCCGCACCGTAACTTTAGTCCTGCTAGTGTTTACAGCCAACAGCTGATGAGAGTTGTTCTGGGTCCGCTCCACTTCTGAGCCCTGACAGAGTCCTACCGGGAGCTGAATTACCACAGAGGTCGTCTCCTGTCCAAAACAAACGGACCCGGACATTAAACCATCAAAACACAGCCACATAGCAGCGTTAGCGTTAGCCCTGTGGTTTGTTTACAGCTAACAGCTGATCCGGTCCGCCAGAGAACGCAACTTAACTTTTACTTTTTATTTATCGACAGAGCCCTGCTGCTGTTTCACCGGTCCTCACTGGTGAACAACCTGCAGTGTTTGAGATTATTATTAAATCTGTTAAATTTTAATAAGAGTGTGTTTTATTCATCTAGTGTGTCAAGCTTATTACTTCAATATATTCCCTGTAAATCTGATGTTAATACATAGATTTTACTCATGGATAGGCGTTAGGCTACTGTATGAATGAGCACTTTACAGATATAGTGATAGTAATTACTATATATATATTATATAAATGGCTGGTCTGTTAGTATACTCAGGAAAGATTGTGAAAATGGACGGATTTAGCCGGAGTAGTGGCTTAATCGAATATTGACAACATATTTCTGTGGTTTTGACATGGTTTGAATTTGGTTGTGGCTCCATGGGGCTTTATAGAACCGTGATAGAGAAAGATCAAGAGGTGAATTTGTGCATTATGTGCATTACTTTGTCAATTAAAGCAAGCCAGACAGCCTTCTGTTTGAGAACGGCGCTGTTTTTTTTTTATTTGTTTTTTTTTAAATCGCCCACTAGAGGGCTGAAGCACTGCAATAACCAGCCTAGTTAAAATGAACGAAATGACATAAAAAAAGATTAGTTCATTTTAATGAACGAGATTTGGTGACTCGAATCTTTCAAAAGAGTGACTTTTCCCATCACTAACTGACTGAGAAATATTTCTAAACAGCAGTGCAGGAAGTATACTACACTGAAGATACTCTGTTACAAGTGTAACTCCTGAAAAAAGTAAACAAGTATATAACTTAAGCTATGTAGGAGAGAGCGGGGTGATTTGAGCCTGTGGGGAAGTTGAGCCACCCCTTGTTTCTCCACAACCACAGACAAAATTGGTTATATGAATACACATTTTTGAAGAGTTCATCATTTTACTCACCCTGTGGTGGAGAGAGGCCCATTGAATAAGTGATAAGCACATGTAAGAGAATAAAAAAACTGTTTTTTGCCATTCAAAGTGATTTTTTTATGTTCAAGGAGTCTGATTCTTGGGTCTGAACAATTGCAGATAGGTTTGAAAAAATCTTATGCATGTGTTAGTGCTTTAGGAAGTTACAACATGAAGCTATAATGTTTGCATGACGTTACTCTTAAACTCCTATTGTGGATTTGGACAGAGTAGTGGGAGAGGTACAAGCGTGACCAGATGAGAATGGGTGAAATTCGGTGTGGCTACCGGTACATTGAGTGTCAATGACCATTAACACACGTGAAAATCAAAACACAATGCTAAAATTAATAATTTTTGTTCATGAAGTCACCTGTCTGTCATTAGGAAACACACAACAACTGTGGATAGGTAGGCCAATCATGATCTTTTACCTAATTTTTATTTTATTCCTGCGCAACGCGTGTGTCAGATCTTTCGGCGTGGGTGCCTGAAGCTACACTTTCCCTGTCCTCGCGACTGTCACGTCCACTAACCACAAGAAAACAAAAGGGGAAAAGAGCACGAGTGTTACTTTGAGGCTATAACAAGGCTGTTGACACACAATGTGTACAGATAACCTGCAACCCCTGCTGGAGCAAGAGAACTGCACAATGATCAGTATTTAATGATTAATTAAGCTATAATCAAAACTCATAGGTCTGATTTTCGGGACAACCCAGACAGGAGTCTGGACAACGGCTAGTAATTTGAGACTGTCGCGGATCTTTCAGGACGTCTGGTCACCCTAGGAAGTCCGTTCATCAGGTGGCACGGGACATGACGACAAACAGGATGACTTTAAAGGATACATAGATATGAAACAACTATATTTCACTACTAAATGCAATTAAATGTTTGGAACTGCCATTTGAGTTTGCATTATAAAATGCCATTGATGTCACGGACCCCCATGTGGCTCAACTTACCCCCTCATATGAACCACATGAGCCAAGAGTACACGCCAGATTTTGAAAAGTTTATTTTAGATCCAAATGGATTATTCCCAGGGATGCACCACATCCTAAAGACACCAAGTAAAAACTGGCTCAACTCACCCCACTCTCCCCTACATAACTAAGAAAACTCATCAGTTGACATCACAATGTAGTGTAAAAAGTACAAAATTTCCACATAGTGTAAAGCTGTATGAAATGGAAATACTACTAATACTATAAGTAGCTAACCTAAGAAATGCACCCAAGTATTTCTCAACTGCAAAATAGGTCTTCTGAGCAGGGCAGCATTAGGTGGTGAGAATCTAGGTTGATAGGGACACATTTTCTTATCGAAACACTGCCACCAGATACTACATATACTGCAACTCCATTACTCCTCATCATTTTTGTACAATAGCTAGTTAAATATTATTTCACATACATTTTCTCTAAAGTGCACAGCCTCCCACATAAACATTATCAGATTTTGACAGAATGACATCTTCCCACATACTAGTTGGTTGTGACAAGTGATGTATAATATTAATAACACAATACAGTGTTTTCAGTATTGTATTTTATTATGTACTCACCAAATACTAATTAATAGAAATGTTATGTAAAAAAAAAAACAGTTAGTTCAAACTTGTGTCGATGTACAATGGCAGGTACATATCAGAGATGATTGCAGGAAAACAGGAGATTTATGAACATCGTAGTTAAAAATAACTACTTTTTGGTATATTTTGGCAAAGTCTAATATATTGGCTGTCAAAAATGTGTGATGTGGATAATTCATATGATTTGGTTCACTTTAGAAGCTGCGTTTTGTGCAAAGTAAAGTAACCACGCCATCCAGCTCTAATACTCTTTTCTCAATTGTGCTGTAAGACCCTTTCACAAACAGAAATCTTGCTTCCTCACTGATGCAGTGATAATGACAACAGTTCCAATCTGTGAACCGGAGAGACGACAAAATACTGTTTTATCAAATCAAGCTGCTTTACAGTTTCAACCACAGAACACCATGGTGAAATGATTGGGACTTAAAATGAGGCAGACTGCACTACAAATTTCTTCTGGTACAACAAACCAGCTGGTATTGGAAACCTTAAGATATAGGTGATGTGATGGAAATTACATAGTTAACTCTTTTTAAATATATAGAAAAGTATATATTCTTTGTAAACACGCTTAACAGGAAAGTATGAAATAATAATGGAGGGGAGATCTGTTAGTCCATTTGGTTATCTCTCATTACAAAAATAATAATGCAATTAAACACTGAAATTGAAGAAAAGGACAAAATCATTACAGGGTAGAAAGAAAATTACTAAAAATAGATTTTCACACAAGGTGGACATATTTTAGTCTAATGCAATCTAATACAAATTCCCATTTTAAAAATGTGTTTACAATGTGTGTGACATGTGTTATTAAACAGTATTTGTGACCACCTTTATTGGACTATACATTAAAAAGGTGTTAGAATTATTAATCCACCTCCTCTATAATCTGACTTGTAAAAGACAAGTTGCACACATCTCCTCTAAATTGAAGGGATAACTTTAAAATGATATTCTTACTAAATTTTGGTTCTTTCTTTAAATTTTTTTGACTAACTTTCCACCACAGAAATGTAAAAGGCCATCTGTATGGCAGGACACCCCTTAATCTCATGAAGCCTCCTCATGTACCTGGTTTCCCTAAACAGAAAATGACAGCAGAAAGCTATCGTGCACACATCTCCATGTGAATGTAATAATCTACATAAATGGGATTTGTTAAGACTCTTTACAGCATTAAGACTCTTTAGTATATTCTTATAACTAATTATACACTAATCAAGTCACAGAGACTGTGACACCAAGAGCTGTTGCTTGTTGTTTGATTTGATATGTTATTTTTTTCCTCCCACACACCCACATTATTGAAGATGCATGAAGACAACTGAGAAGTATATTTACACATACCATAGAAAATAGGTTCTTCGGCTCTACAAAATCAGCCATATTTTATTGTTTCTTTACCTCGACATGGAGGGCATGACTTTACAAGAATAGCTTGATGGATAACTGCAAAGTAGTATGAAAAAAACAAATGTGGTTTCCCAGATGTGATTAGAATAAAGGGAACGAATCACAGGCACCGACCACATGTTTCCCCCTCTCCTTGCACACTTCTGCCCAGCCAGCTTTCTGCCACCTGGCTTTTATGGCCCCTCGACTCTATATTGGCTTGCCTAATGGTCGTGGAAACCTGGCATGGGGAAGGGCCTGGCAAAAGCTTCTACGCGGTGGCGCAGTTCGGCGATGCGAGCCACTGTCTCTGGGTCCTGAAGAAGGAAGTTCTTGAAGTCTTGGAGCTTTCCTGGAGAAGACAACAGAGGAGAGAGGGGGGAGGGAAGGCTCAGTTTTCAATTTCTTTACTTCCTTCTTTTTTTTTCCCCCCACCACAGGCCTCCCCTTATGTTTCAGTATCCAACAATTTAATATTGCACTTTTGTTGCCTTTCTCATAAGTGCATAGCTTCAAATTATGATTTAAAAAGAAAAGACAAAAAAAGGCTACACTGTAATCTGTCTCCCTTCTCACAGTAGACTTGCCTGTCTTTTTCTTGACGTCCAAGGCAATCTTGAAGCCCTCGTCCATGAACTCGACAACCTGCACAAAGTCAGCTTCTTTGAACTGTCTGGAGGTCAGGGCTGGAGCACCTGTGGCCGAGAAGAACACAAAATCTGCAGCTTGAAATACAAAGTAAGTAGCAATTACTCCCTTTTGCTTTTACAGGCCCAACTGACTCCAACTATTTTTTTTTCTACTTACCAACCATATGGTCTTTGGGAAAAAAAAAAAAGAACCCTGGAGCTACTTAAAATTTTAGTAATGCATCTACACAGACTCCAGATGTGTCAAACATACACTGATACTAATGGCTGATGGGTCACTAAGGTGCAGCCCAAATCTCAATATAATAAACAATTAATAGAACCTCGCCTTAAGACAATGCTATAAATGTGGCAGTGTAGATGGGGAGCTCTTGAACTTCCTGGAAGATGATTAAAAACCCAAACATGCTAAATTAATCATGATGTGCTCAGTGCTTGTGGCTTAATTGGTGGCTGACTAATTTCCATATGCAGAACTACATTTTAAGTAAAACAGATTACGTGAAGAGGAAGTGCAAAGTAAATTTGACAGAAAAACAACTCACCTTGTAGTTAAATATTGAACACATCAGGCTGAATAGCAGACCAGCATATCAAAAATTATTATCTTGACAAAGTGGTGATATTTACACATGTTTTGAGATTTAAAACCTTTTGTATATACAAACCATAAAATGTGGTTTCTGATTATACCCTTAATAAGTATGACAAAACCTTAAAGTTAAATGTAATGTAACGTGAAGTTTACCAAGCCTGAGGCCACCAGGAGTCAGGGCACTCTTGTCCCCGGGGCAGGTGTTCTTATTGGCAGTGATTGACACGAGCTCCAGCACCCTCTCAGCCCGAGCCCCATCAATGCCCTTAGGCCGCAGGTCCACCAGGACCAGGTGGTTGTCGGTCCCACCTGAAATATTCAGCATTTTTAGTCATAACTTTTGAAGAGGAGGAAAGTCGGAGACTGTAAAAACAGACTTCACTTTTAAGCCTTTGATTAGACCACCTCAACTTTACTTTAACATGGATGAGGTAATTTTACTAGATTTGTGAGCTTTAGGATATGAAACTGAATGCAGTTAATTAAATGACTGTTGGGTAGTGTGTTATCAGGTCTAGACATGGGCCAGTTACCGGTTTCAATGTATCCTGCTGTATGCAAAAAGTTATTTCTGTTATAGCGTTGCTGTGGTATGAGCCGCTTTTTTGTCTTGTCAAATACAGAAAGTGCAGGAATCCTGCAGGTTGGTTGTGAGCAGCATAGCGCAAAACACGCCCTCTCCTCAGTCACCTGTGTGTAGGATGGCCGAAGGAGGGGAATCCCTGAACATTGTGTGTGTGCGCATGACACACTTGCGCTCTCTCTCTCTCCTTATGTTTATATGTGCATCAACACTGAAATAATAACAATGGATTTTATAGCGTTATTTGACATTATTTTTAGCAGCAGTAGAATATCTTATTGCTTAAAAGTAAAAAATTGTGTTCAGTGGAAAAAAGGTGATGTTTTTTACCCAGACATTTAAAAACACATTTTAGAGCTGTAAGCGCGATACCTTGATACTCTTGCTTAAGGTTACCATACCGTGAAAGTCTCATAGCGGCCCATGCCTAATCAGGGCCTCCAATGAATCACATCTTCACCTTTCCCATACATTTCCCCATGTTTATATACATATCTGCTTTGTGTCAATCTGAGAACTGTAGGTTTACTTCATTCTGGGACATGAAATTCTGTCCACCCTTTTAATATCAGTGAGGGTATATAATGCACTCCAGGTCAAGTGCACCTGCAGCCTCCAATATGACCATAAAGTTGAATCAACCAAACATCATTCATGAAGGAGGACTTGTTGCAGGACTGTTGTATTAGACCGCATTAGTTTTAGCTAGGTGTTCCTATAAACTGGCAACTGACTGTATATTATTACTAAAATGTGCATACTTGAAAATGCCTACATTTTCCTTCAGCCATTAATGTAACTAACTTACCTAAGGTAGCGCCACACTCCTTTTTTTAATGTTTCGTATAGACTAACAGTATTCAACACCCCTTTCTTTTTTACACAACATCTACAAAGGAGTGGGAAAAGAATGGAGAATGCACACAATGCAGTGTAAGCACAGCACTCTGTGTTGTTTAGGGTAGCAATTGAAGGCTATACATCAAAAAAAAGCTGAGGCCAGCGAATTAAACGCAGTACAATATTCAAGCATTCATTCACAACCAGAAACAGACCACTTTCATCTGGTTTTATTTTCTTGACTGACAGGACAGCTACACTGACATTAGCCTTCTGCACATCATGAATTTAAATGCTATTCTGGTGTGTAATCTGCATTTTGTGACAGGACATTACTCTTTATTGACTTGTGTTTTTCTGCTTCTTGCTGCGGTTTGCTGAGGCAGTGTCTCCCAGGAAATAATAATAAAAATAAAAAAAGAATGCTTAAATAGTTGCTTAATGCTTAAAAAAGTTAGATTACCTGATACCAGGGTGTAGCCTTTGCTGAGGAGAGCTGTAGCCATAGCCTTGGCGTTCTTTAGTACCTGGCTGATATACTCCTTGAACATGGCAGACTGTGCCTGGCCAAACACAAATTAACAATGGAAGGCGGTTGAGCTATATAGACAGACTTAAGTTAGATTAAGTTTTTTGTTTGTTTAAGCTCAAGAAATGATTTGAGAGTTATCAACACGTCATGAGAGACATTGGCTTCCCATCATCTTTAACAGATTATATTTCAGTAGCACAGCATTAGACAGTTCACACTTGAGAAAGAGAAGGTGCAGATGTGCACAGTAGCTTAGGGAACAAGTTCCTGAGGTAAGATTTTGTTTCACAGTAAAATCTGATCATCAAATTCTCATTAGGAAATAGAAGACCAGGGTAATAAAGTGTTACATCAATACAAATAAAGTTAGTTACTTTTGCATTGTATGCAGTTTGTGTGTTGTGCTGACCTGTCTGAGCGCCACAGCCACACCAGCGATGGCATGGTTATGAGGTCCACCCTGCAGTGAGGGAAAGACCGAGAAGTTGACCTTGTCCTCCAGGTCGTAAATGATCTCTTTCCCCTTCTTATCCATCGAGCGGACACCCTTACGATAGAAGATGAGGCCAGCCCTGAACAGAACAGACTAATTAACTGACAAAGCATTTTTACCTTTTTATTTTTCTCTAAATCCCAAAAAAGGTATCATCCTTCATAATTTGATTTGTCGCTATGCATGGCAGCTGTCTGATTAGGAGGGTATCATGACGTCACAAAATACTACTAAAGACAACAAATAATTTTCATGATGCTCTAAAAGGTATGTGACAGGGAGAAACAATAATGCACTGCTATTGAGCCTCTTAGACCCTAACTTCAGTCACAACAATGCAACAGTTCTAATGAGACATTTCTGACTTTTCTGCTGCTCTTACCTGGCTCCTCTGAGGGATTTGTGTGTGGTAGTGGTGACCAGGTCAGCATATTCAAAGGGAGAGGGGATGGCTTTGCCTGCCACCAGGCCACTGATGTGGGCCATATCAGCTAGCATGTAAGCCTTAATGTCAGTACACAGCTGAGGGTGAAAAGGGTGGAAAAGAGGGAACAAACACAAAATTAGGATTAGAATTTATAGCATGAGGCAGCACATTTTATATTACATTTTTATTTTATAACTTTTTTGTACAAGCCCACAGTCATGAAATTACTGCCTTATAAACAGTGAACTAAGTTTGCTCCAGAGCTTTGGATTTAAAATGAAACAGTGAGTCAGTTTGAAGTGCTGACTCAAGGTGTTTGCCCCTCCAGATTTACGGTGTAGGAACAATACAATCTTATACATAATCCCTTACTTTTAGGTGACCAAGTCATTAGACAAGTTCAGATAGAAGTCAGTAACGACCTTAAGTCTACAAACTCTACGAAACTTCTTAGGTTCTCACCTGTTTAGGGGGGTGGGGGTGGGGTTTGCCTTCAGTTTGATCTTTAGCAAGTGAACAAATACTCAGTCTGATTGAAGTCATTTAGCATTTTAGTGTTTTGCCATGAAAACCTCTTCAGCTGCCTTTTCAGTATTCTTGTTAAAATTGTGGGACTATGAACAAAAAGTCTACACTGCTAATCCAACATAGATGGGAACACACTCAAACCCCTATAATGCTGAGTGTCAGCACTTCAGCCTCAGCCACTGATGTAGTGTCCTGGAGCACAGAGTAAAAATGTGCACTGTCCAAATATTTATTAACAGCACTGTCTTTGCATTTATTATTCTTGATATACAGAGTGCTACCAGAAAGGACTTTACTATAAAACTAAACTACTATTTGACTGTGCTCCAAGTAGAAATGCAAGATACAATCTCTTAGCGCTATCCATTTATATAATTCCCCCATAGTTAAGACTAACTACATCTACATCTGTTAGCAATACCTGTCTTCTCCAAGGGCAGATATTTCAATTCAGAGCTGGTGTTATTGCACTCTTCCACAGTCTTCAGAGGCCCGAAATATTACAGTGTAATTCAATAAATCCTTGCCGTCTCTTGCCAACATTTATTGAAAAAGGCACAAACAATAAATAGCTCGCTAACATGCAAATGACTCGCTGGCAAATGATCAGAGCAGTAAACAATCTTTTTAGTGCTCCAATTAATATGCATTATCATGACAATCTCCCTTCCTTTCATATCTAAACTGGATCAGCGCATGTTTATTAGATTAAAAGGCAGGATAGATGGCAAGGTTACTGGAGGGGGTAAAGAACACAAGAGGGTGATGTGCGGTAGCTGATGAACGTCGGTAGTGAAACAAATTTCAGATACAAAAAAAAACCCCTACTCCAATCTAAGTAACAACACTGAAAATCTGGAGAGGAGCCCGGCCTGGCAGATTCTGTCATAAAACAGTGAACAGTTTCACACACATGCCATGGGGAAAATATGGCCCCACTTCAGGCCTAGTGGCAAAGTAGTTATGGTGCTTAATAACAACACAGCTCTGTAATGGTGGGACACTCCATCTGATGGTACTAGCTAAAGTGGAGCTCTGCAACAAAAGGGAAGCAGTCATGGAGTGAATGAAGTGAATGAGCGGGTGGGTATAGCAAAACAGATAAAAGGGGCCTCTTGTGCACTGTCAAAGAGAGCAATGAAGTGTGCAGTTAAAAGTTGCTGCTGTATGAGTCAGTGCGAGTATCCACGTTCAGTCCGGATGAGTAGGCAAGAGAGGAAGAAAGCATTTTTGTTGAGTGCAAGTGTGAAAGACCCTAGAAAATTGATTTGTATTTGGAAATGTTGCCGTTTGAAAGTGAATGCTCGGTATTTAGAGCAGACAGGTCTCTGCTGGGGCACAGAAATTAACGAAGATGTGGTTGGAAGTGATCCCGGCTAGGTGCGACCTATCACTAAGGGAGGCAGGTGAGTGTGAAAGTTCGGTGATAAAGGCTGACGGAGTTTTAAATAAAAAGACAAAGCTGGTCTGACCTCCCTAATGCAGGATGAGAAGTGGAGAAAACAGGTAGCGGGTGAGTTTGAAATACAGAGAGAGTTCTCCGTGCACCTTCTTGATGCGGGCGTAGTCAATGAGGCGGGCATAGGCGCTGGTGCCAGCGATGATGAGCTTGGGCCGGAACAGCTTGGCCGTCATCTCCATCTGGTCGTAGTCTATGAGTCCTGTTGCAGTCTGCAGAGACAGGGGGGGGGCAGATTGAGGAGAGAGAAAATGAGGCAGAGAGGGAGGAAAGAAGTGGAGGATAAATATAAAAACGTTAGAGGGAGTGTTAGAGGGAGAGTAAGGGTCAGGGGGAAGAAAAAGGAACATGAGGATGAAAAAAAAAAAAGTTGTCAGATATCTTGAGGATCAAGAGCAAACATATCAACACGGAAGAGAGATTTTTTACCATTTGAAGATCATTTGATGCAGCTGCATTTGAAGTACTTTGGCTACCTTAAAAAGGGGAAGGGATTTATCTAAGGGAGACATTTCAACCCATCACATCAAGGAAGAAGATGGAGCAATTGCAGTAATGCACCCCTACTTATCCTAATTCAGCCTTTCAGGGATCACTCAACTGGTGTGATGAGGCTGAACAGATCAGACGTTGGTTTGGGGACTTTTCCCTGCTCTTTTCATTGAGATACGCAATTTGAGAAATATGTTAGACAAACCATTGTTTGGGGGATGTACTTCAAAAGTCACATGAAATGGAGTCGACTAGTGTGCCTGAATATCCAGTTTTACCCCTCTACTCCTCCGACGAGCACAAGAAAAGAGAGACACTACAGGCGAGGGAAAGAGAGCAGCACGGAGAAGGAAAAACAAAGTGAGAGACAGAAAGGATAGAGAATAAAAGGAGACACAATGAAGAAAAAGGCGAGAGGAAAGGAGGAGGGAGAGCTTTATTTAGACAACCTGATAATCTCCCATCTCCAGAGCACATCTATGGATGCCCCCTCACTCCATCAAGCTGCTCATTGTGAAGACAGAGCCAGTGGTGCTGGCCAGCCTGTCGATTTCCCATTATCTCTCTCGCAGAGGGGTCCTGCCTGCCCATACATCAGCGGGCCTGGGCATGCAGACTCTCATGGCCATCCATCAGCTGCTACCAACACTACCACACAACCATGACCCCGGGAATAAAACACTGTACACTAAAATACGATGCACACTCATCATATCAACATGTTGACTCAAAAAAATTACGTCACTTCTGAGGGAACCTGGTAGTACAGATCTCAATGAGTGATTTACATACTATACTAAACTAATAGCACTGTATGGTTGCATTGTGAGGGACATCAACCAAAACATCTACATGCAAGCCCTTCTGTCACCTAGCATCTGCCAGCAAGTGTCTGCTGGGCTGAAGTTTGAGTTAGCGACTGTACCCCTAACCACACTGCCTTGGTGTTATTCCTTCGGGGGCATAAGTGCAAATAGGATTTCCCAAAAAGGGAATCAATGTTTTTATTACACTTTTTCTTCTTTGCTGTTTATTTTGAATCACTATCTTGTTATTGAATTCGTTCTCAGAGGAAATACCAAGACCAGCATATTTGCCATTTGAAATGTAGATGTTGGTGCTCATTGTACTCTCTACTTACTTTAGTCAATGACTCCAGGGTCTGAAATTAGTTTTTTTTCAGGCAGGTTACTGAACATTTCTACCAGCCACTCAATTTGTTTGACACTCTTCTTATAAACACTGAGTCAGTGGTACCTGGCTGTGGACATATGGAATATATCATGTAACCTTAATCCCTTGCTATTCTTTCCTTAAGAATTGCTTTTTAAATTAAAAGAATATGACGAAAACCTATCTGTCATGGTGGCAGGTGACCTGAAATTTTTACCTGCCACAGCAAACATTTACCCTGTATTTGCCAGGTGGCAGGTGCTAATTTCATTCCATGACTCAAACAGAAGTAATTTAAAAAACAAAAAACAGTGCGTACATTTTGATCAAAACAACAAATGTGGTATATTCTTCACATTTGATACCTACTGATAAGGATGACTGAAATCACTGTGTACTTTACTGCCAACATAATGACAGCAATATCTATTAAAAAAAAGAAAAAAGTATGGTTTATTATAAGCAGCACATACACTACATATTTTATGTCGTGGAGGTACAGGCACAAACTGGTATTTATCCAGTCCATTTTTCTTTTTTTACAGATTTACAGTGAAGGGGCTTAAGAAAATTCAGTTAGCAAGGAACACATCTTAACTCCACAACATAACGTACAACATATTCACTTGCAAACGTTCACTTACAGTCTTGGTGTGGTTCCTACATTAATACCAGCACAATCTTTTATGTCAACCGACAACTTTAAAATTAAGGGCAGAAACTGACAAAGCAGAAGAGATAACTAAAACACATGAAACCTTGTAGAGAGTGCTACAGCAGAACAAGCAATGCTTTCCACTGGCAGGTATCAGATATCTAAGACGGTAGATCCTGACACATCAGCAGTTCTGACCAACAGTACTGGTTCATGTCGGTTCATGAGTCAGAACAAATTCCCTCCTATTGCCTTGACATGAAAGGATGAATCATGGCTTGTATCGCTGTTGTCCCATTCCCATCAATTTTACTGGTGATACTGTTCCTCACCATTACCAAAAGAGCTGACTGTTTATCACTGGTATAGGAAGTCATATCAGCTGTAGGGTTCTCTACTTACATTTAGCTTGTAGGGCATGGACTCAAAATAGATTGAGGTTGCTGAGATCCTCTTCACATCGGACATGTAGCCATGAGTCAGACTGGGGATCAAAAAGAAACATGTGGTCAGTCAAATGTGCAGGAAAAAAGGAGGTAAAATGCATGTCAGTAGCCACATTTCCATCTAATAGTCAAGTAAATTTGAAGCAAACATTTGAAATGTTACAAAAAAAGAAGATTACAAAGAAAGAAAACTGGATACTAGCAAATGATACAAGCAAGCCCATATGAAAGTGACTGAGCGGTGTTAACGAAAGAGCAAAGCACCTGCAGGACCGACACGCCGTCCTCTATAAAGAACCTGCAGAGGTTGGAGATGTCTCCCCTTTCAGCATTACTGAAGTATTAAACAAGATGGCCCAGTAAACTGTTGTTTATAAGATAGTTGTCCTGTTGTTTGCTTAACAGACAATTCTCAAAACAAAGCTAATGCCCCTCAGAGCTATCTGACTGAGGAATCTCAGACAGCAGACTTTGAGTTGAAAATACTTTGACTAAAGCATAGTTTCACAAGAAGTTGCCAGTAAAGGCTACTTTACGCTGTGGCTGTAAAACCGAGAAGAAAATGTAGAAGTTGACAAACAAAAGTAGCTAGAAACAAAACCACTTTTCTGCCAACCACCAATAAAATCCAAAGAGACTGAAGAAAACACAAAACTAGTCACCTTGGCCATCCAAGAGGAAAAAAAAATGGAGGGGCAGAATTCCCTAACCCTTCTTCTCCTCCTCCTCCTCCTCCTCCACCTCCTCCTCTCAGAACAGAAACAGCTGATCAGACATGTGAGTTTACATTTTACATCACAACTTCTTTTAAAAAGGTGTTTCCTCTCGGTGTCGACTCTTTTTCAATTGAGCATAAGAACCTTTCTGAATAACTGAGGAGGTTTGTTTGAATTTTGCCATTTCTATCAACCTTTTCTAATGCAGTACCTGAAAATGCACGCAAAAAAACAAACAAAGAAACAGGGACAGAAAATTCTAACAGGAGAAAATAAGTGACAGGGTGAGGATTAAGAATAAAAAGAAATAGCAGTGACTACTGACTGTCCTCCGTCGGGCAGGTCCAGGCCCATGATGCGGTCATGGGGGTTCAGCACGGCGGTGTAGACGGCAAAGTTAGCAGGAGAGCCAGAGTACGGCTGGACGTTAACACCCCACAGAGCTGGGTCCAGGTCAAAGGCCTCCAGGGCTCGTTTCTCACACAACAACTCAATTTGGTCAACCACTTCTGCTCCACCATAGTATCTGAGGGTGGGGTAGGAAAAAAAAAAAATATAGACACTCTTCGGCCATTTACTTACAGATTCATCTCTCCTGCAAATATCCTTCTGGATTCAGCTCCAATAGTAATTAAATTCAAACCCGCAATAATGTTTTTTGCCACAGGAAACAAGTTATGAACAATGACATATCATCCCATTTTAAGTCGATATGGCGGGCTTGTTAGAACATAGTTTCTTATTTATAAGAAAGTGTATGGGGAGCAACATTATCACTTATTCAG
Source organism: Micropterus salmoides (assembly GCF_014851395.1). Classification (NCBI taxonomy): domain Eukaryota; kingdom Metazoa; phylum Chordata; class Actinopteri; order Centrarchiformes; family Centrarchidae; genus Micropterus; species Micropterus salmoides. Next base: position 16,131,122 of record NW_024043372.1, read on the forward strand.
GGTGTCATTCAAAGTCGTGTTTCTCGTGTTTTTGGTCTCTACCAGCTCCTGAGGGAAATATTTAACTGCTAACTGTTCCAATATGTTCACCAGCTAGTCGCTAACTTTTTCTGTCTGCCGTTTGGTGATGAGCAGGTGTACACTGAGATTTTAAAGCTTTTTCGCTTGAAACAATGCTATGAGAGATGTGAGCTGAATGTCACTCTAAAGCTCTGTAAAGCCATGAGGAGCTGCAAATCCAGGTGATAATTCTCTGTAGGTTCACTACAAGCCCCTTTCACATTGTCATTTGATAAATTGTTATTATAAATATACTGGTTATAGCTGCTTTCAGTCAATATCAACAGTGCTTGTTACCAATCATGCATTTGCCAAAAATGGCACTGTTGGTCACAAAAACCTTTTCAGAGGAATTACAGATGAAGGAGCAACAGATGACTACTGTACAAACCACTCATTCAATGAGGTCACCCTTTTGTTTCATTACATTAAAGTGTAAAACAGCAGATGAGTAGGATGTGGGGGGAAAATAAAATTAAAACCACAGTGGGAGGGAGATTTATAGTAGGCTTGTATTCCAGGAATCAAAGGCATAAACTGAGAACCATTTCAAAACATGTCAGTTCTCTGTTTGCTGCTGATAAATGTGAATTATCTGAGGGAAATAACAGAAAATAGGAAAACTGAAAATAGAAAACTATCAGCCTGGGCACTAAATTCTTCCAATGTATCCCCCCAGGAACTTTCTTTGGCAAGGCAGAGGCTGTGGATTATTTGCAGTGTGGTTGGCATGTATTATTATAGGGCAAGCTAGAGAACACAGAATAAATCAGTGTCTATGTGCGTGTTTAGGTGTTCATGTCTGCAAATATAACAAATATCCTAAAGCAAAGAATATCAACAGTGTTAATAAGCTGGGTGTGACTGAATGAACACACTCACCTTCTCCCTGGGTAGCCTTCAGAGTATTTGTTGTTCAGACAGGAGCCCAGAGCTTCCAAAGCTGCTCGACTGCAGAAATTCTGTGGTGAGAGAACGAACACACACACACACACACACACACACACACACACACACACACACACACACAGATCAATGGCGCAAGTGGACAGAAGGGACAAGGACCGCAAATTAAAGTCCGTTAAGTGATAGTAAGAAATCCCCCTCCAGCTAAAGACAATCATTACAGTATTGAACCTCTGGACTTCCATAGACTAACACTGCACTTCACAATGCTTATCGCCTCGCCGCTGGAGGATACGAGATAATGTAATAATAAACTTTCCTGCACATGCTGGGATAGATTGGTGTGGCCATTTTTAATCACTTTGCAATGCATTTTTCAAGAAAAACAAATTTTAATTTGTATGGTTTGCTGCTAAAGGGATAATTATTCTCCAAAAGTGATTCTTTGTATCTTGTCTGTGTGCTGCAAGATGAAAAAGACATGTCAAATAAACACATTGTATTAGCTTGATTTCAGTATTCATTCCTTGAAGTTATTTTAGTGAATTTCTTAATACTATCAGTGGAGTTAGACCAATTAAAATCTGGCTACTGAATTACAATACTGTTTTTTTGATTGCCATAAAGCTACAACAATTAGTTGATTAAATCAGTAGGATTCGGTATCGTTTGGGGCTTGTTGACAATTCCGTTGCCAAATTGAGCCTTAAAAAAAAAAGAAAAAAAAGGGCTTTAATAAAAAAAAATTATATTTAAAATTTAACTTTAACTTTTTGTTGATTGAACAGAAAAAAGGTCAATCGACAAATTTAAGTGGCACCGAAAAGAGGTACCGCAATTTGCATCCAGAAGGAACTGGTTCCATATTGGTACCGGGTTTCAGTGCCCAACCCTTTTAAATCAGTTGTTCAAACAAAGACTATTAGATCTTTTTGTTTTGGACTATTGGTTGGAAAAACAAGCAGTTTTAATAAGCCCTTATAATACCCTGACCCACAACTGACCCACAAGACACTCTCCCCATAGGTATTGTACATATTGACAGTACAGGATTGGACATTATACAAAATGTTGAAGTATACAAGAAAAAGCCATGTTAATTTAAAGAGCTATTTATATTTAAGATGCTAAAAAGAAGTAAGGCTACTGCTGGATGTGAAAAAAACATCAAGTACCATGTTCTTTTTATACCAGGGTTGGGCACTATGGCTTAGTAAAGCCCCCTTAAACACTGTATACAAGGTCACACACACACACACACACACACACACACACACACACACACACACACACACACACACACGTCTTTACTCTGTCTATTGTTCAGGTGATGTGTGTGGTTATGCTAATGCTTCACCTAGCCAAGAGGAGATCAAGGGAGATAACAGCTCCAGTAACAGCTTTGTGCTGCGTCCGTCTGTCATGCCAATGACTGTGCATATATTAAAAAAGGAATTGCATTTGCTTCTCAGCGTCTTTAAGTGTGTGTGTGATGGGGGGGGAATAATGTATGTCTTTTCATTCATTCCTTCCCTGCCTGAGTTGTACTGTGATGTGCCTTGCAGAGTGAGTTGGGGAGGAGGCGGAATGAAGATATCAGTTTTATCTCACACTAGAGCGGTCAGGCTTTTTGTAGAGAGAGGGCTGATATACTCCACTGAACAACTACTGTGGCGAAGAAAAAACAGGCGGGGATCGAAAGAACATCACAAGACAAAACCTTGTCTGCTCTTTTGAATAGTAAAATTTCCCAAAATCCAGCCTTGGAATGAAAACAAAGTTACCCAAATGTTTCTGTAACAAGTGAGCTATTCTGCTAACATTTTCAAGAAGCCACGTTTGAATGATCTGATGTGAATTCACTTGTCAGAGTTTATGATATCTGTTTTATCATGTTTGAGACAGAAGGTCGCAGTTTCTCTGGCCTAGCAAGCCAATGAAAATACTAAAAACCAGCAAATTTACTCTTATAAAATATTAAAACATACAACGGCAAAACAATTTAGGAATAAATTATCAAAAATGTTTTTGCAGTGTATGGCTTTTATGCAAATATGTATATAATTTAAGGGTGGTGATGGCTTGATGTAACCCCTTGTTGCTCCAGAGGCGTGCAACCTCTGACTTGTATAGCAATTGTAAGTTGCTTTGGATAAAAGCATCAGCATGAAGGAAAATGTAAAATAATTTGTTGTACTTGATGTGCTGTGCTATATTTATCTACAGTATGAGGCTTGACAAAACACTGATACAGGCTTTCTGTTAATGCCGCCAGCAGTAATATGAAGAGAAAAAAACAAAAAACAATAGATATCCATGAGTTAGCAAGTCTATTCATTCATTCATTTTGCAAAAAACTTTAATCAGAGGTGCTGAAGCATTCTCAGCTTCCTGCACTGCCAACATATATAGGGGATGTGCTGGCAGCTCTTACAGGCGTCGAGTGACTGTCTTTCTTTAAAAATGAGTCAACTCAATCAACACAAAAATTCTACAGAATGGGACTTTATCTTCTACTAATAGGCTGTCTGAATGACAAACCTTTTTACTATAATTCAAACTATCTGCCAGCATGTAAATTCTAAGACAGCATCTTTAAAGGCACTGACCAATGATGTCCTTGCCTGACCAATCAAGAGGTTCAAGGAAATGCATTAGTGTGCCAAGGCTATCTGGTAATCATCCTTCATTCCCATCATTTACTACTTATAATCAGGCTTGAGAACATCATACGTCGTCACCATTTATTTTGCATCCCATTCTTCCCATCTCTCACCACTGTAAAGTGAATTTAGCAAAAAAAAACAAATACATTGATATTTTCAGAAGAGAACAACAGAGATTAAAGTGAAGAAAGAATTTTGACTGAGGTAATTGTGGAAACGCAAACTTGAATTTAACAGCATCACCTTGAGATAAGAGTGACATTATATGTGCCTGAGTACTGGGTGAAATGTTCAACCCACCTCCAACATTTTGTTTCCCAGTTTTAAAGTTTAAGATGCACAAAACAAACACAGAAAAATATGAAGGAAGTGTCACGGGATCTAAATAAAATAAAGAACTATGATCTGCACACCCGACTGTCAGCAAGTCCTACTTGCGTCACGTGGGGATTTGAACCCTGAAACTTCAGACCTCCAGAGTAGGTGACTTACTGACTGAGCTACTGGTGAGAGCTGTTTCCACACACCTTCTCACAAATTGAGGCAGTGACATCACATGTGCCAAACCCGAATATTCTTGTCAGTTTAAACTGTCAAGATGTTGGTAAGAAAACAAAATCACACATCATTCTGGGGTGTGTTGTAAATTATTTTGATGGCATTTGATCCAAAACTGAGCAAACAAGAAAATGTTGTGCATACTGTACAAGCTGGGAATTGTTGGGCTTCTGTAAATATCAGAGTATGGTCTAGACCTGCTCTTTTATGAAAAGCGCTGTGAGATAACTGTTGTTGTGATTTGATGCTATATAAATAAAACTGAATTGAAGTTACAGCAAAATACTGAATATCACTGCAGACTCACCGTTTGACTGATTTAAAAACTCTTAGAAACACTTGAAATCAGCCATCTAGAGAATGTCTGTGTTGATTTTGGTAGCGTTTGAAGAAAGACTTGTGGAGATATAGATGTTAATTGATTTAGCATATTCTGAAAAACAGAGTGACTGACTTCTGAATTGACCATAGGTTGCAGTGAGGCAAACGTTTGTCACATATCAATAGATAGGCTGAAAAATGTTCAGCTCTCTAGGACGTAGGCCAATTTTCTTAGATTTTTGGAAGAAAGAAAGATCCCTAAAAAAATCATTCATATCTGAGAAAGATGTTTTACCTCAGATGCAATGAGCTCCAAGCCGCGGCTCTGCCTGTCCTTTTCCTTTCGCAGCAGATCCCACATCTCGGGGTCGTCCTGAGCCAGGCTTTCTTGGCCCGTCCATGGACGATCTTCATCCACAGTACGAGTGGCGGCGTGGGACTGCTGGCCGCGTACACAGACACGAACTGGGGCTCGCTGGCATAGCGGCTGTGTGACAGAGGAGATGCAGAGAAAGGAAAAGGATTAATTGAGACTATATTTGTGTTACTGATGTAACAGTTATGGTGAACCCATTTTCTAGTACTGGGTCACTGCACTATATTGGGTCATGTAGGAGTCTGGTATAAGCAACCAAAATTTGGGGATTTTTTTTTTTTTTTCTCCCCTCCTTCATCCACACCTGCAGATTTTGTTATTTAACCAAAATCTTACTGCACTGCAGATGACCATAGCTTTAATAGAAGTACCATAAAAAGATGAGCACTTTTATTTATTTTTTACAACTGGTGTATGAATTTTGAGTTCTATTATCTATGAAGATTAAACTAGTTGGGGCCCCAGAATGTCATGAAAAAACAATTTTTCTACAGAATATATTTGATCATATTACATATTTGATGTAACAGCCTGATTTGTCCTATATAAATAAGGAGACATTTCAAGTCCCCTCCTCCGTTCCTCATACTCTAATGTGTAGCCTGGTATAATTAGATACTGGCGTGTTTGTGTGATATCAATAATCAGCATGGTTGTTCAATTATGCTTCTATCAGCACTTCCACAAACTGAAGTACTGACTTTTACAGCCTCAGTGTACCGAAGGAGGCATATAGAGAACAGACTCAGCACTTCCTGCTTATCTAATCTGGACTGAAGCTGGCGAGTTCTCCTCCTGCTGCTGCAATGCCTGATCATGCGAGTGTGCAGAGTCCATACAATTTTCATGGTTTCTGGATTTTTCCCAAGTTAAACATGAATCCTATATACTGGGTACAATCCAGGTTCATCTATGCACTATGCCTCTGATATATTATCTTAAATTGCTGGCTCCAGTAGTAGATTCTTTGCATAGATAATATAAAAAAAAAGTATTAAAATATTGTCATGTATTAAAGCTGTATGTGTGCCCTTCAGTGCATAAGTCCCCTTTATAAACCTCAATCAACAGGAAGAGCATTGTGTGGGAGAACACAAAGAGGTTTAAAAAAAAATCCCTGACAGGTTGATTGCACTCAGAACAAATTGGCTTTCTTCCATCATTTAATCAACAATATGATGATGACTCTGTGTTCAGCTCAATCCAACCACTGCCAACATATAGTTATCATCTGTACAGGTGTGCTGGGGTGTGAGGGACAACCTCCCTTTAATAGCACCATTAAAAAGCAATTAACACAATGCTCAGGACTGGTTAAGAACAGCCATATGAAAGAAAATGTGGTGGGTACTTAGTCTTTTTTATAATGGCTTTATTGCATTGTCAATCTAGCAAAATAAACCAACTCTGTAGTTTGTAACACCTTTTAAGACAATTATTTTTTAATAATTTTAATGTTGGACAGAAATGATAAAAGCTGCATCAAATGGGGAATCTTCTCTGTAGAGATGCACCAGTGACCGGACCTGCAGCACTTTTTTTTTTTGAGATTTGTATAAGTGATAATGACAGAAGGTCCTGTAACCTGGTGCAGTTTTGGTGAAAATGTTAAAATCTTCATAAATAGTCATTGTTTTATTAAGAACATACAATTGAACGGACCCCAGAAAGAAAAGCCAATGCTTATGTTGGTGCTAATTGGGATCTTAACAAAGAAATAAATAAAGGATTTTGCATTAAAGAAAAGTTACAGAAATGTTAAAAAAGCTCATACTTTTAAAAAACTTGGAATCATCCGAAAAAATTGCGATCGGTGCATCTATTCTTCTCTACAATGCAAAAATGACCAACTGTAATCTTATAATGCAACAGTTAACAAGAACCCTTTATCCTTAACAACAGCTTGCAGATAGTTTATCTACTCCATCGCTGTTCAGCCCATCCTCTCTACTCCGCCTCTTCATCTGCTTGCCGGGGTGGCAGAGGGGACAGTGGTAACACACCAGGGGAGGCGTCTGGCACATTAATGACCGATTTCTAACTGTCTCTACTATGGCCTCCTGTCACCAGTGGCAATGGTGATTGTGGAAAAGGGGAGAGGCCCTCCCCTCTGGGTTCTGGAAGAGATGAGGGCCTGGGGAGACAGGTCAGGCTGCTTCTGAGGACGCGTTTCTTGCAGAGAAATCACACGGGTCATTAAATCTTGACGGGAACTGTCCTTCGCTGTCTGCGTTTCTGCTGGGACACACCAAGACCGGGGAAAGCAGTGGCAGAGAAACCAAATACAAGTCAACGCTGCTATGGTTCGCACCACTGACAACTGCAAATCAGACAAGGGTGCCTCTCCCTCCTCCGTCACCCCTGCTTTCCTTTTCCCACCCTTGTCCTGTCCCCGAAATGTCACTAATGCTGCTAAGCAAGCTCAGCCTAGTAGCACTCGTGTGGCGTTTTTATTAGTTCGTCTTGTCATCAACATCACTTCCATGGCGTCCCACAGCGTGGGCCTAAACAAACAACATGCAGGTCAGTCCCTGTGGTCTGCCTCTCCACTTTCCTGCCTCATTTGCCAGCCCTGATCATAACGGGAGATTAATTAATAAACACAGGGTAAAATGATCCAAGAAAAGTGAGAGCCGAGATACAAGCACCAAATATGTCACAGTGGCCCTATTTTTAGGCGGCAGATGACACCGTCGTTTGAAGGTGAACTTGATGAAAACTCTGCTGTGAGAAAAGGGGTGGGATATGCCACATCAACCAGGGCGCCAAGCACGAAATAATGGCAGTCACAGATGTGCTGCATCTGCATGACATTGATACGGTAATTATTGGCCGTTTACCATTCCTGAACAAACATCTGTGCCCAAAGACAGAGAAGAAAATCATTTCATTAATCCTAGTTCTGTTATATTTTGCCCATTTCCTGAAGCAGCTCCTGAGGCAAGTCAATTTTACAGATGAATGCTGTCCATCAGCGACTAGGCTATACCAAAGAACAATCAACCTGGTAACGGAAGAAAAACAGAAGGGACATGAGAGGAGAAACAGTGAAGAAAAGAAAGATATAAGGTTAGAAAGAAGAAGTGTCAACAGGGCAGCTGCATCCCTCAGTCTGACACAAAGTTGCCTTGCTTTCCCTGTCACTGACTAATAGCAGGGCTGTCCGTTACAAATTGCCCTGTGATTCAGTCTGGATAACACTAGACTGAGAAATCTGGATGGGGTGAAGAGGCGTGAAGGGACGGAGGCAGAGTCCAGTGCGACTCCACTCTATTCAGGTCAAAGGGATGTCAGGGTGACAATCAGAGACTTATGCGATGCCGGCAACAAAGCCAATCTTCAGGAGGTGTAGGCAGCGGAACAATACATTTTTCGTGTAATCGTTCCACAACACTTCTTATGATGGCATAGATGATGGTGAAAGAGCTCTACACTGGACTTCCTGGTGCCTCAGGGAGTCTAGGTGCACGCTGTGTATTGTACTGTTGACAAAGTCTGGGTCAAGCCTGGCTCATGGTATTTCTTGCGTCTGTGCCCACAACTGTCACATTGTCCCTGCCACATGCACAGTCTGTTAAATCAAAACTAGAAATACTTACATTTCCTGCATTGTATTATCTTGTTCTAAAAACTTTATTTTAATAATGATTTTATGCCACAATGGATATTAAGAGTTTCTAACAGCAATAGGAGAGAGCGTCCATTGTGACTCCACTCTATTCGGTCAAAGGGATGTCAGGGTGACAATCAGAGACACTCTTTAGAAGGTGTGGGCGGTGGAACCTTCCTGCATTGTAAAAATAAAATGGCAGCACTGTTGTTAGTGGATATTACAGTATTCTAACAGCAATAAAAGGAGAGAAAATCAGTTAATGTTTTCAATTCACTATTTTCTTTCTAGAAGAAAATAGAAAGGGCCGTCTCTCAGGTATAGCAAACTTCACTAAACTTAGGCTGAAAGTAGTGAAACTGCCTGGTATAATTTCCCATAGCCTAATGTGACCGTTCTTAAAAATAATTAAATATTCAATTTACAATGTCATAAGACAGAAACAGCAAATCCTCACATTTGAGAAGCCTTTGGGCTACTGTAGAAAGCTATACCGAGACACAAGCAGATGTTAGTTACGTGTTTAATCAGCCTTGACATGAGGAACACTTGAAATTTTGAAGTTAGTGGCAGCCATCTTTCATGGAAAGGATGTCAGGATGACATCTAGGATTTTTGGTATTATAGAAACAAGTTTCCTAACTATGTTTATGAAAAATATCCCATCTTTCTTAGCATAGGAATTTAACTATTACAGACCCGTCCTAACTGAAGCATTTCCTAAGTTAGGAATCAGACGTTAGAATGGAATAGACCCTGTCCTTAATTAAAAATAACTGCCTAAAATGGCAGCACTGTTGTTAGGTCTGTGTTGCAATTACATTGAAGATGGGGAACAACATGAAAACCGAAATATTATAACTGAAAGGCTCCTCAAACCGTACAATTCCCGGATCTGGGGCCTCAGGGGTAAAAGACTGCGCAGCTTTTATACTGAATTTCAAAAGTACGTACGCACAGAAATATCCATATGTATAAAACCAGGCGTACTCCAGGTCCTGCGCACCTTTCCTTTATACATCCCAGTCAACGTGAAATTGAGCACACATGCATGAGCCACAATAACTTTTAGGGATGCACCGAAATGAAAATTATTGCCCATTGCCGAATTTTATGAAAAAATTTGCCGAACACCGAACAAGTACATTCACACCTTTTCCATTTATTTTGCCTTTTTTTTTTTTTACCATTGCATAAATTAAATAGTCAAAATGTGTCTTTTACTCAGTGTTTCCCACAGGATTTGGAGAGACTATGGTGGGTGGGTCCAAGGCCCAAGAGGGTCCAGTAAAGTAAATTACATTTGTCAATTTACTTTTAATGTACGCATGATGTAATATGTTTTATACTTTCTGTGAATATAATCCAATTAATCTTATTTCCATCCTGTACAGACACCTCATTTTGAAAACCGGACATTGTCCTTGCCCTAAATTCATTAAGTCCGACCCAATTTGATAAATCATGTTGTATGTGTTTCTCGTATTACATAACATAAAGACTTCATAGCCTCTCTTCAGGTAGGACACTCATACTGCAACACATGTCTTTGTATAGAGAGAAAATGACGGGATATAGATGCTAACCTGCCCGTCAGCTTGCACTGGTCTGTTTCAGTGGATCTACCATAAAGGCTTGAATATGTGTGCAGTCCAAATTTAGGTGCAGCTAGCTTTATCGACTTCTCATAAAAGAGTGACAGAAACACTCAAAGCAGGTCAGACCGTTTGTTGCCTTTGCTAGGAAGTCATTGGATTGGATGTGCTAGGAGACAATTCAGCAGAACATTGTCTGCATATGGCGATTTTTGCATCTTTCTTTCATCTGTAAAAAGCTTCCACACTGTCGACATGTCAACGTAATTGTTCGGTCTTTTGACTTATTAGGCCGAACACCGAAAGTTATTTTTTTGCTGTTTTAAGCTGATTAATTTTGGTGGCTGAACATTCGGTGCATCCCTAATAACTTAGTACTAAGTTAGTACTAACTAGTAAAACAGAAGAACAGGAACGCGTTGCTCTCAGGAGGAGGCAAGAAGGAGCACATATTTGCACTCTGACATCCTGTGCAGTGGAAATGCATCTTTCCACTGCAGAGGCTCTTTGTAGTATTAGTGTTGTAATATTATAACATTAGATAAAAAGTAAAACTTTAATCTAATAGTATACTGTTAGTATGTAAATATATTAGTTATATAATTTTACTATACTTTTATATAATAGTATACTATATAGCCCACCACTGGTATACCATTAATTCCAGCTGGACAAAACAGCAGTTTCAGGTTTGTGAGTTGTTTTCATTCCATGTCCAAGAAAAATGGCCTATATTGGTCTCTTGATTTGATAATGCTACCATCTCATCATTGATCATAACCATTCATGTAGGAGGAGTTCAACATTTGAAAGTTTAATGTGGGAAGTTAAACTTTTTTTAATGTCCCGCCCCATCCAGGCTGTGACTGGTCAGTTGACGAAAAGTGACATTGACAAGCACATATATTTTATGAGAAGTTGAATAATGTTTCAACAAAAGGCGCCTGATACAGCTAAATACCAAGCTAGCCAAACCCACAACCTCCTTATCTTCGCCCTAAGTTCTTGCTTCTCACCACTTTAGCTGCTGACACCGCATCTCTGTCTTTGTTTTTGAAACAAGCTGCTCAAGCGGCCACTGAGCGCCCGGCCCACCGGTATCTCTCCCGGTGCTCCAGAGGCTAGCTGGCTTTTTTCCTGTCAGGGTTTTGGCAACTCTTTTGACTAACACCAGTTTTAAGTCGCATCCTGCCCGCTACTCAGGGCGGGGTGTTTTGAACGATAAGCAGTGGGCGGGGTGGGGATTATGGCAGGTTGTAATTACTCGCACATTGTGTTTGCAAGTCATTTTTCCGGTTCACGTATAGATTTTTATGCGAACAAAATGGTCGCACTGTAGAGCCATGCGGACCATGTATTGACTGCCATGACGATTAATTTTGAATTTGATCAACATGCTACATCAGGTGAATATCTTTATCCTGGGCCGATAACCGGGAATAAAACTTTCCCACAGAAGATTTTTCTCTCCTTCACTGACACTATGAATGCCTCCAACTGATCACCCAAATTAAATGCCAGTCTTTTCTTGTCCATTATAGCAAGCTAGATATCCACTGGCAAGTGAAGTAAGACAACTCCGTTGTCAAGGATCCAGACAGTCTTGTGTGCATTCCTAACACAGATTCATGCATGACAGGACAAGTGCCTGTTGAAGAATCGAGTTTACTGTTCTAGTTAGGATGTCTTAAGTTAAGAATAGATATAGCGTCGGAGACAGGATAGGACACAGCCATGAGTTTAGGAAGTGCTTCTGTAACAGGAAAAAACTTAGGATAAGACATGAATGAATAAAACAGAATTAAAAAATGCTAAAGTGTGAAAAACGTGTGAATCCATCAATACCACTCAGCTGGTTGATGTTGCAATGAAAAAAACAAGTCAACCTGTATTGACTAGAACTTTTGAGAAAAGTAGGATTGCTTCGAATCTTTTCCTCTGAACTTCAAACAAAAGCATGATGAGTAGGAGTTATGCACTAAACTCCAAAGGGCAGCAGGTCTTCTAACCAACAAAAAATAAAGCCCTGCAAAGCTGATCTCTAGTCCTTCAGTACACTGCAAAGAAAATATGAGAACTTTTATTATTGATTTTGACTAATAAGTAGTTATTTACACATTCTCATTTATACAGTGAGTTACTCTGAAGTGTGACTTCAGTATTCAACATAACCAAAGATACAATAGTTAAATTGTCTACTAGTAATTGGGACAAGTCACTAACTTTCCACATACTTAACACCAACCATTTTGTCCAGAATTGATAGCCTATCTGGTAGGGTTGCAGGATTTGGAGAAAAAGACATATTGCGATTATTGTGGACAATATTGCGATTCAATTATAATAGAACAAACGGTACTATGAGTTTACTTGCTTAATTATCAAGCAATGCGTGAAATACTGACATTTTGAAATGTGTATTTCTCAACAATGTTTATAAGAACAACTAGTAAAACAGATACAAGGGGAGCGTGTTGCTCTACGGAAGGGGCGGATAGAAGCAGCAAATATTGGCACACTGGCACCAGCTCAATGTACATCTGTCTAATGCAGAGTCTCTATCCACAACCTGGAGGAGGAACTGTACATGAGTGTATTAAATAAACAGTTAACAGTTTACTGTTAGTATAACAATAATATACTAGAACTGCAAGCAGTTATAAGCGGGGTCCAAGCCTCCCAGCGCAAGCTGAGTCGGTCCAGGCGCTCCGCCGTCATGCCGCATAAGGGCCCCACGTTTGGTGTTGATGGGCCATTCCAAACAGACGCAAAACGTCCTGCCTTTGAAAATGCCATAGGAATGTATGGGATTTAGTGAGAGATTTGAGCTTCGCTTTTAGCGCAACCTTTGGCAAAATTGTCATGTGTGATCAGGGCCCCATGGGGAACAATTGCCCCAAATATGGTATCAATTGGAGTTGTGGTTGTGGAGATGTAAAATGGATGTAAGTCTATGGGATTTTTTCAAATAGCGCCATCTAGGGGCTAACTGTACCGATCGGCCTTTCCAAGCCAGAGATATGTTATACTTACGGTTTTTAGCGTTTTCGCAAATATTTGTTACCGTGCAATTGGGACATTTTTTTGTCAGATCAAAATTCCCTCTACAAATTTGTTCGGCTTGGTCCAGAGATGGTCCGTGCCAAGTTTCAGGCCGATTGGACTAGCGGCTTCGGAGGAGTTAATTAAAATAGATTTTCCAGTTTTCGCGAAATGAAAACGTCATCGTACAGAGGCGTGTCCTATACCATCGGAATCAGCAGCATCCCCCAAACACGTAGACGTAAGGTTTATGAATGTGCAATGTAGTGAGCCGTAGTTATCTGGCAAAATGTCCTTTGATTGAAAATCCCATTGAAATGAATGGGGTATTGGAGCTTCGATTATAGCGCCACCTTTTGGCCAACTTGCACGAAAGTTTTCAGGTGTCATCAGGGCCCCATGGGAAACACTTGACCCAAATTTGGTATCAATCGGACTTGTGGTTATGGAGATATAAAATGCATGTAAGTCAATGGGATTTTTGTTGACGACTTTAAGCTGCAATAACAGTGCCACCTATGGGCATATTAGGGTGAAGTTTGGTGCCTGTAGTAAGGGGAGCATGCTGAAGAATTCGGCAGTGGTTTGATGTCAGTGTGACTTGTGGTTATAGAGGAACAATTTTCTTGGATTAAATAGCGCCCCCAGGGGCGAGTTGCACCAAATTTTGCACAGGCCCTCAGGGGGTCGTCCCACATTAACGCTCCAAGTTTTTTGTCGATCGGCCATTCCAAAGCAAAGATAAGTCATCATTTCCTGTTAGTGGCGTTTTTCGCATATAATTGCGACATTTTTTGTCGGATCAAAATTTCCTCTACAAACTTTCATCAGCTTGGTCCATAGATTATCCGTGCCAAGTTTGGTGTCGATCCGACTTGCGGCGTGGATATATGGTTTTTGATATCCACCACTGTATGTGGGAGCTACAGCGCTTTGAATGTGCTAACTTTGGACCTTGCTTGTAGCGCCCCCTAGTGGCCGAAGTGAGCGTAATTTTTCACATGCCGTCGTCTGATGGGCCTGAACCTACCCTGTGAGTTTCGCGTTCCTAGCACTTACCGTGTAGGCTGCAGTAGTGGAATTAGGCAAAAATTCACAGAAGAATAAAAATAATAAAAAAAAATTATGATGTCTATTAGATGTCTGGCCGGTTCTGAGGACAGCGCCAGCCAGCCTTCTCCTGTCCATCTGTCCGACAGAGCCGCACAGTTTCTGGGAGATTTTGGATTTCCAGAGCTTGGATATCCGTCGCCGGAACTTGGCAGCGCGCCTTTGGGTGTCCAGCTCACATGTGACATCAAGCCAGGTCTGCTATCATAATCATCACTGTCATCTAAAATTTTCAATTGTTGTGTTTAGATGATTATATGCTGATGAAGTTCACCAACATTTTTTTTTTGATTTTTCTAATAAAAATCAGAGCGAAAAAAATAGGGTTCCCAGCTCCGCTGGTACTGGGAACCGCGATGCCTTGCATTCGCGGGTTCTCAGCCCACTTGTGCTTGACCCCTAATAAAAACGAAGTCAAACTATTTTTAATGTCCTACCCCATCCCGGCTGTGATTGGTCAGTTGACGAAAAGTGCCTAACAAGCACGTCGGCTCTGTGAAAAGTTGAACATGAACAACAAAAGGCATCAATGCAGCTAACGTTAAATGGTCTAGCGAGCTAAACCCAAACCTCCCTCATCTTCTCCCAGTTTTCTTCTGTCTTACCACTTCAGCTGCTGCCGATAAGCAGCAGGATGAAGAGAAGGGTTAGGGCTAGGTTGTTGCGAGAGCCTGGTATGGGCGGAGATAATGAGCAGACTACAGCGCACACAGAGAAGAGTGTCTCACACACTTTTACTGTTTTATTAAATCGCACACTTTTTGCGGCACATGACGACATCGCGATTAGATTAATTGTGCAGCCCTAGTCAATAATCATATTGTTCAACATTTAAGGATTTGCTGTAGCACGTCAAACTTTTTTTTAATGTCTTGACCCATCCGGGCTGTGGTTGGTTGACGGAAAGTGACTGACAAGTACATCGGGTTTATGAAAAGTTGAACATGCTGAACAACAAAAGGCATCGATACAGCTAATGTTAAATAGGTCTCGAGCCAAAACCCAAACCTTCCTTATACTGTCTGTTTTCTTTCAGTTGTCTTACAGCTTCAGTTGCCGACGACATCTCTCTTTCAAAGAGCAATGTCTTTTCTCTCGGTGCTCCAGTGGCGAGTCCGACTATCATTTGAACGATTAGCAGCGGGGCGGGAAGGGGTGTTACGGTAGGTTGTTGTCTTAAAAGTTACTCACACACAGTTCATAAATAATTTTTTAATTGCAGATAGGCTTAATATCTGTTTTTAGAGGCACATGCGAGAGCCCGGTGTGGGCGGGATAATGAGCAGACTGCAGCGCACAGTTTTTGCGGTTATGTAATCTCACGTACGACATCGCGATTGTGATTACATTAACCAGGCAGCCCTACTATCTGGTAAAAAACAAAACAAAAGAGAACTGTCTAGATAGGTTAATACTTTACTTGGATTTGTTTCAATGCAAATTGATGTCAATTTCCTGGTTCCAACACTGGCATGTTGACTGTCCTACTTGTCTAGTTGTGGCAAGTCTAGACTTAGGTAATACCAGTAAATTATTATCAAGCAGTAGCAGAAGGCTGATAAACAGCTTCAGGCATGGGAACTTTTCTGTGTGTTTAAACTGAAAAAGGAAAGGACACATTTGTTACTGACAATTTAACATTTTTAAGTGTTTTTAAGAACAAGATATTTGAGCCACATCTCAGTTTTCTATTTGACCTCTGGCTTGCAGTTCTTACAATCAGTAGTTTAAAAAGAAAGAGTTTCTGAGTTTGTGGTAATATCAGTACTCTCTCCAATGATCTCATGCTGTTGAACTCTCATTTCTCCAATTCCACAGATGTCTCACAGAGCAGAACCTAAACGGCCAAAAATAAGATCTTAAAAAAAACAACATTTGGAAATGCTACATTCTTTCATATTCACAGTCAGTTTCTTTGACTCAAGTTTACTGCATTACAATTTAAATCTGTGTGACTTTGCACTCAAACCTTTCCCATCATTATACACTGAATACAAAGCTTAAGCACCTCCAAAAGGCCTTAATTTGGTCAGAAGTAGAGATGCCAATTAGGATTTTCTTCCAAGAGCTATAAATGAGTACACACAAACATTATTGTAACTTTTCTTTAATGGAAAATTCTCTCTCTCTCTTTGCATCCCCATTAGCACCAGCATAAACATTGGCTATTCTATTTTAAAAACATAACTTTAACATAACTACATTTTCTCCAAATCCACACCAGGTTACAGAACATTCTCTCTCTGTCACTCAAGAGAGGAGGTTTGCTGTTAATGACGTAGCCTATCACAACAATCAAGAGAACCGTGGTACCGAATAACATTGGCACCAACAGGTGTGTTCACTTTTGCTTTACCAGGGACCTCATTTATAAACGGTGCGTATATACAAAACAGGGCTGGATATGTGCGTACGCCACATCCCAAGCAAAGGTTGTGATTTATAAAAAACAAACTTGACGGGAGAATGTGCGGTAAGTAAACTCTGAACCATGCGTACGCACATAAAGAGGAGAAAAGAGAAACTGCGACTCACATATACTACATGTAATAATATTACCTCTGAGTATTATAGGCTTAAAGCCTTTCTGAATAAACAAACATCCGTTTGATTTATTTTCCCTGAAGTGCGCAAAAAACATAATTTAAGATAATTTGCAGCGCACAAAAAGAACCAGATTTAGGATCATAAACACAATTGGAGAAGTATTGTACAGTTTAATCGGGAATCATATTAATACTTGCATGCAGTGCAATTTATTCTCATCAATAATGTGAACAGGAGGACAAATTACATTTAAAATGATGCCGTTTTCAATGCATTAGTCGAGCAAATGGGAGTGCACAGTTTCATGTAGCCTATTGTTATCACATGTTCCTTGCCTTATTGAGCCAAACGCTGTGCGCCAGTGTATGGATGTGATGCGCTGTTTGTAAAAACACGTTATGGAAAATATAACACTATTTTATTGTAATTTTCAACAAGTCATATTTCTTCTAACTCATCGGCAGCTTTGTTAAGTGAGTGGACTGATTGTTTAGCCTAAATAAATGTTTAAACAAATGCGGAATGCATTTGGTTTACTGGGGAAATCCAAATTAGTACTTAGCTTACCCCAGCGACGTCACTAATCAGGAGGGATGTCCCTTCCTGTAGATCACTTATAAAAGGAGTGGTGCTCCGGTACCCCCTTACCTCCGGTGCACAAGCATTGCGTGAAAGTGCGTTTTTTACCCACCAAACAACATGCTTCAGCTTCACCAAAAGGAACGTCATTGTCACACTGAGTTAAATTTCGTTTTGTACCTTTTCTGTCAGAATTTGCCTCCTTTTCTTCATGCAATCAGTACGTATTAATATTAATGAGGGGCGTTTCACTGACCATTTATAGGCAACTATGGGCGTTTGAAGGGTCGACATGGAGCTCCCTCACATGTGCCACATTTCAAGTTGATTGTGATTTATAAAGGGAACTTGCTGTGTGCGTACGCACAGTTTTCTAAGTCTGAATTTTTTTGACGTACACCGTGTTTTGGCTTTTGAGCTCACATACACTTTTGGTGAGTATTCTACACAGTTTTATAAATGAAATATACTTTGGCAGCTGTTAACATACCTGGGCAGACTTACACCCACAGCCTACTCCCCGTGAGCCTGATTAGCTCAATAGCAACAAGAAATAACTGCACAAGGACTGAAACCTCTCCCTCTCAAACTCATATCCGATGAGGAGGCTGCTTGCCTTAACCAAAAAGAACTCAAGAGTCTTGTGAGTCCTTTAGAAATTCAATGAAGGTGCACACTTAACCAATTAGAACCAATAGGAAAAGCATGCAAGCATGTGAGTCAGTCAGCTTCATGGGAAACTTCAAACACACTGACAGTGACTTATAAAACTAGGTCTGAATACATGCCACAAGATTTTGGCACAAACTTGGCATAGCCTAGTTGTTTCTGAGAAACTACATGAAATTCGCACCATCTCAAAAATGGGTCACTTCATAAAGTTCAAAATTAGGCTATTATTAGCCCTCAAAAAACTCCCCTTCCCCCCAACACCGCCATCACCCTGATGTCTCAACCATAGGCTGTATAAAAGGTCTCAACTAATCAAACAACTTGTTTAATACAAAACTGTCAGATTAAGAAACTTTATTTAACTTTGACGTGACCACTGGGAAACTAATTTGTCAAACTAAATGATTGTATTAAGGGGGCTACAATTACTCTAACAGGGAATAAGATTTCAAAAACATGATAACTTACAGGGATAATATTGTCCACTGTACATTGTAATGCAGTCCTGTACTTAAGCACACTTTGTGAACCATATAATGTTAAGTTAAATTATTAACACTGCAACAAAAAGGCGTTCATTAAAGTATAAGGAGATATTTGAGGATTTGTAGTGTTGTTATGGTCTTCATTACACAGTATTGTAAAGTGCTGGTTATGACGTGTTTTTCTCCTGCATTTATGTATGTATTTTATGTAGTAAAATATTAGGATTTACACTCGGTTCCCAGTCTATTAGGTTATGTAAAACTAATGCAGTCTAATACAACAACCCTGCAATAAATACTTGAAGATAATAATGTTCAGATTTTGTTCGAACTGGTTTCAAGAGGTACTGATTCAATTTTATAGTAATTTTGGTGAATGCAGTTTGTGCTGCTATTGAAATGTATTGCGTTATACTGGAACGTGTTTGAAATATTTTGTCTGAACCAGGTATATCAACAAGAAGAGTAGACTAAATATTAGAGTTTTAGCATTAGTTTTAATAAGTGTTTGTTGTTTCCCCAACTGCTGGAAAAGTGAAGCCTGTTTGCACTAAGTTAGCTAACATCTCCCCTCCCCTTCAGACTGCACAGCTGAGCAGGAAAGCTTATACAGTGGGTTTCGTCTTTTGGCTGCTATGTAACTTAACATTAGCTCAATTTATACAAATTAACTGGTAGCTGTATTTTATTACTATGTACTTGTCCAATGTTGAGAACATTAGGTATAAACTTAGACTCAAGTGGTTTAGCCTACAGATCTGTTCTGTATAGACTGATTCAATCATTTTTTCAGATGAGTCTGAAAAAGTGCTTGTTAGGAAAAGAAAGAACAGTGGTGACTGGAGTAGCTGAGGTTAGTAAAGCAAATTAGTGATGCAAACTAGTCCTTTTACGCTAATGAGGAGACATTTCTTTTAGGATTTTAATGTGCAGATAAAATGCACCTCAGAAGAGAAGTGTTTTCTCATTTTGCTTATTTCTTTATATTAATGTCTATACAGATGAATGTCAAAAGCTTTAATGATTCTGAGGTCATATTAACAGGGATTTCCTGCCGTTAAGGCTTAGGTGGTGATGCCCAAAACATGCTGTGCCATAAATGTAAAATCACTGTGGAGAGCATCATATCCAACCAAATTAATTTCCCCAAATCTAATGGTTGTAGTTCCTCCCCAGTAGACTGATCTTTGGGTGTTGTTTATTTATTATCTGTTCTAGGTTTTCCAACTATTTTTTCAGAGATATTTGTGAAAATGATGGCCCAATACAATGTGAATTACATATTTTTCATTGGAAAACTTAAAGTTTTCTTGGGGAAGGACCCCCAAACCCCTGACACTGATTAACACGACCACCACCAAAACATTCCTCTAAAGCTCACAAAAACATATGGGAAAACACTGAAATTTTAACTAATCTAATGTGCATCGCATGCTCATGGACACAAGAGCAATACTGCTGAGACATGTTGTGTTTTTCTTTTCAGACATACTACGTACACCAAAATTTTTTTGCTGCACCTCCGCTGCTACAACTCCATCCCAGGGTAAACACTGGAATCCAATGCGGAAGTCCCTTAAAACCTGCATTCTATTGAACGGCCAGAAGGGGGCGACTCTTCTGATTGCAAAAAGAAGTCCGGTTCCATTAGAAATAATGGTAAAATTAGGTTATTTCTCACCTGATTTATTACCTCAGTAAACAGTTTCCTAATGAGTTTGTGGTCTCAGTCGCTAGTTTCAGGTCTTAGAACATGATGTTCATTTAGTAAATTATGGTCCCATTTGGAGGAACATAGACCGTAAAGCAGAGTATGCTTCATTATCTGTGATTGACAAATCGTTACCATGGCGACCTGTCAATCAAGCTAGAGTGACTCGTCGTGTAAATTTAACCAGCGCCGTTGAAAAAGCGTATTATGGGTAGGCTGTTCACTTTCTCTGGTGAGTACATTTAGTTTTAAGACTGGTATTCGCCAGACAAAAAATTGTCAGCCCTGTTAAAATGACGTGAATGAACAATGAACCAACGCTGCGGTGCCCGTTCCACCTGTCCATCATCATCGCAGGAGGTAACCCTTACACCTCTCTCCCCTGTCCCTAAGGAGCCTTATGGTTTATGTCATTAACAACAAGCCGCCTCGACACGCAATATGAATATTAGGCCATACCGCCCAGCCTAAACTGTGTCCTGGTGCACCTCAGTTAAAAAAAGTTAAGGCAACAGAGCCACCCATGGGGGTATGAGACTAATATTTGCTTGGTGCACCTCCAGCTTCGTTTTGCACTTTGAACGTTAGTGGACTACTAATTTCTAGTTAATATTTTATTGTCTGTAACGTTAACCTTCCCTTGCATTATCTTCACAGAGTTATCATATCTGAGGCTTTTGGCTTATCTTTTTAACATTGTGTAAAGTGCTCATCCACTATAAAATAACTTTACAAAGTAACGTAGCGCTTCACTTTTTCAAATAAGCGTAACGTTAGCTAAATATTCCATGATAGGTAAGTTAGTTAAATTTGGTGATACGTATATACATGATCAGTGGTGCTGTTTCGTTCAGTTTTCCCACATGATGAAACTGAGCGGTCGCTGTTGCATCATTAAGGCACTGACAGCTAGCCTGCTAGCTTATCAGCTAGCAAACAAGATTTCAAAAATGCAATGCGAACAGGACAGCAGAGGTAGCTAGCGGCTAACTGCTGCAAATATACTTCCATTTGATGACAAGTGCACATACTGCTAAAGCGGAGGTGGGCAACTTAACACCCACGAACGTTACTGAACCACACTGACGTTAAGCTAGCTAACTGTTCAACCATACACAACCGCTAGCTAAGTTACCCAACTCAAACACACCGTCAAGGAAACATTGACACAGCAACGGGGCTTTATAATGCACGTACCCGTGTGAGTTGTCTCAGAGCGAAGAACATGTTTCCAGGTCTCAGGCCGGAGGAAGAAGCAGCACAGCCAAGCGACACGCTGCTGACAGGCTCCAAAAGGGCTGTTCGGAGTTGTTAGCAACGGCTGGTTACGCTTGTCCTGCCGCATGGGTTGATGGGAATCGTAGGCCGTTAAAGCAGTACTGGATCTGTCATTCATTTACTCATTCATTGTCTATATCGACTCCTTCCATCCGTTGTCAGACACAGACAGTATTTTCAGCAGACCTTTGTCTTGCATGCTGTAGCAAAGTACACAGGCAATTGTTTGTGGTGGATGACATGTTCAGATAATAGAGGTAATAAATTGTTCATAGACAACTCTATTGTAATAACTTTGCAGGTAGGGGAGGTTATTGAGTAGCCTACCTTTTGTTAGTCAGTTTCTTGCACAGCAAGAAGGTTCACAGCTTGTACCTCAGCCCCTGGTGCTTCCTTCCTTTGGGAATTTGAATGCTTTCCCTGTGTTCCTCTGGTGCTGTGTTTGCCTTTTCAAGCCACTGCGACTTTAATTTTTTAAATAAAAATGGATATGAGTGTGGCTTGTCTGATTTTGTTTGTTCAAACTGGTTGCATTGTGCACTCAGTGTAAAGCTGTAATCCCAGTGAATTTACATGTTGGGGTTGGGGAAGCGTAATGTTTACATAAATTTACTAATAACTTAAATTTTTATTCAAAGGCGTCTGCAATCTGATGTTTGTCCAAAACGATCTTTGACCCATTTTCACTTATTAGGTGCACAAACTGTTGCATAAATACGTGATCAATATGTCAAGTGCTGCTATTTTGTTGTGACTTGTTATAATCTTTAATACAAACATTCTTTTACTATAGTGTACTTTCTTTCATAGTTTATTAAATGTTTTTTTTTTGTTGAAATTCTGAACAACCGCACACAGGCATAAATAAAGATAATCAGAGTCACATACACACAAACACGCAATCACATGACCGCAAATGTATGTATCTGTCCAAAACGACCAGTCCAGTGATTCTTCACCAAACCACAGTAGAGAATCTGTGCAACTAAGAGGGGAACTCCAGAGAATCTGGGTCGCTGTGACTCCATCAATCTGTGTGTCCCGACTGTCCGCAGCAACTTGTGTAAGATACATGGACCTCCCTGGACCTCCATCTCAATGTAATTGATCAAGAGCATAATAGGGTATCGAGCCAGAGTGAGGTGAAGATTCAATTAGCATCGACTGTGTGCTTTCTAATGAAATTCTGAGCGGCATTATCATCAGATCAAAAGTGTGGAGAGCAAAGACACAACAACTCTGCACTGAAAGAGTAAAAAGGGTAGTTTGTGACCAAGGAAGAAGAGAGACAGTGTGAGATAGTCAGAAAGCGGAGGTGTTCGGGGAGTGCTTGTTTAATTTAATCAAGGAAAAGGTGGGTGGGTTGATTTATGTGTTCAGTTTCAACCTCTAATCTTGATGCACGAATAAATATATTTTTAGCAATAGTGACGCTACCTTGCTTCATTTTTTCCATAAGCTCATATTTTAGGCAAAAAGATAGAAAGTAAATATTATTAGGTAGCTGAGATTATAACAGTGGCACCAGTAATACAGCAGTCAATAGAATGTGAGGAAGCCACCTGGAGGTTTGGATGCAAATGAAACATGTTTGCTCAGATGTGCAATTCTTCCTTTGCTTGCATGATCAAACAATCTGTCAGTCATATTAACTCCCATACAGTAGTTATTTTTCTTTTCAGTTTCGGGGTAAATGTAATCAAAAATTATGTCAGATAGGGATTCTATTATTTTACCAACGTACCAACTCCCTCAAAAGTAGCCCAACATTATCATCTTAAGAATGTTTCACAGCTGGTTTTCATGTTATAATTGAATCCATAACCAACTTCCCTTCAATATATTTTAAATTACATATCTTCACAGAAAGCTTCCCAATCAGAGTGAAATGTAACTTAGTTCATTATAGTGTCCTTGCCGAGTTAGATAGCTAGAATTATGCTGCACAACTTGTGCCCTGCTATTGTGCTTCTAGCTCTAAAGGAAAACATTCACCCAGTAAAAGACAAGACAGTTTAAGAGATTTTAATGTGCTTTTTCATACAGTATATTGTATGCATATCCAGCATAGCATTTCTCATACATATAGCTCTCTCATATCCAGGTTTGAAACGTAGAGCTGAGAGCATGATTAACAGTCAGTCTACCATAACATTACGTCCGCCATACAGTGATGGCACAGCCGTCTCAGAGGCTCCCTTTGTACTCGGAGGGCATAATACTGATTCCGGCTGTTTTCAACTGAATTCTCCAAATGCAAAAAGTAATTACACTGAGAAACAAATATCTAAAAACAGTAGGTGTGCTGAGGTTAAGTACATTATTTACAGAAAAGAAAATCAAATAAAAACAGAAGTTAACAAATACAAAGTTGGAAAATAAGTCAGAGAAATCAGCCATATCCTAACCATCCATAATTCTGATTATACTTTAAATCCATGATTCACAGCAGTTTAGAGGCAAAAAACTGTCCCCTGCTTCTTCATCATAATCAATATGACTATCATTTCCATCATCATTGTTATAATCGTCATCATCGTCATTAACATTGTCTCTTAATTTTTTCTCTTTTCAGTTCAGTCTCACGTACTTATCCAAAGTAAGGGTGCTCACTTTGGAAGTTGTAGTCTGGACACACTTTCTGAACCAGCTTGTAATCGATGCTAAAGAAAGAGATGAAGATGCAGATCACCTTGAAGGGTTTGGCACAGAGCCAGGCAGCATGGGACTGGGTGTGCTCTGTGAAGCAGGTTTGAGATGGATCGTACAGGCAGGGTTTGGGCTTCTTGGATCTGTTGGTTTTCTCATACTCCACCCGACAGTTAAAGGTCTTTGCCTCTTTGGGGTCGACAGTGGACTGCTGGGTCTCCTGGATCTGGACATCCTGCTGGGTGTGGGGGTGCAGCTGCTGCTGCTGGAGGACCTCAAACTCCACCACTTTGGTTGGAGGCACAATACTGACCGACACGTTACCCAGGCTGGATGAGTTGTGGCGGAAGTAAACAGTGAACGTCCCGTTGATGTGGTCCACAATCTTCCCTGTCACCAACAAACTGAACTTCATGGTCTTGACGTTAAAGTAGAAGTCTCCCCAGCCGAAGATCTTCTTAGTCTTCATGGCGGTCTTTAGTGAGGGCTTGCGCTTAGAGCGGTAGCCTGTCTGGTCCAGAAGCAGGGACTGGTTCCGGGCCGAGTCATATGGGTTAAAGAAACTGTAGGTGGGTGGCTTGGATTTCATGGGTGTCTGGTCAATTGAAGTGGAAAAGATACGTGTTTGGTATGGAGGTTTCACCACTCCCCCTGACGTTCCACCCACTGTGCCTTCACCCATGCCATATGGAAGAGTCTTCATCACTGACCCCACTGGGCCCAGGTCTGAGAAGTCCACTTGCTTCTCCAACCCTTGGACCTGCAGAAAAAGGAAACAGAAGAAGAAGAAAACTTTATTGACACAGTCCCAAAGGCTTTTAACTTTGTATTTTCACACATTCTCCAGGAGACTGTCCTCCCAAGAAAGACGACAGCGTCAATCATTTTTACAAATGCCAAAAAACAACATATATTTACGTTCCGGTGACAGAGCCTGAAGGAGTTAAGACTCTTGTTCATCTGGAGCAAAGCAGGAAGTGTGATATTGTTATAGAGGAGGTTGCGGTGGATGGAGTGCATGGAGGGGTCAACAAAACATCAGACATCGGCACAGGAGATCGCTGTTTCTTTCCTATTTCCTACTGACAGTAAACGTTGGTTTCTTTTAACCATGACCACAATTCTTCCCTAACCATAACCAAGTGTTTATTATTGTAACCATGGCGATGAAGGTCCCCTTACCATAACAAAGTATTAATTTTAACCCAAATTATAATCTTCACTGAAACTATCAAAGTCGTTTTTGAGTTTTAATCGGCCTTTCAACACAAACTAAATGTATTACTTCTATTCTTTGTCAAGACTACAGTCAGTCACAACATGTAAAATACAACTCCAATAATATTAAAACAAGCTTGCCATAGTTTATTAAATGGATTTTTTTTAACAGTAGCCATGTTGCCATGACTATTCATTGTTTGGGAAATTTATCAGGTGATGGTACCTGGCGGAAAATTAATGTGAAGGGATCTGGTGGAAATTTGGGCTAGTCGGGTTCCGCCAATTCGGGATTAAAATCCGTCTTAATACATACATCCATGGAGCAGTTAAAGGGTTCTTCCCCTTGCTCAAGGGCACTTAACATAAAATAGTGCAATCCATACAGTAGATGGATTACTGTACCAGCTGCCTTTCAAGCCAGAATACACTACTCTCACTACTAGGAGTTGAACCAACAACCTGCAACCACTTCTTGGTTCTTTACTTCTAAGCAAATCTAATTTATCTACAAATTTAAACTAATTCCAGTCCAATCTTGCAACAATCTAGGCAAAACCTAATATGGAGAAGATAATCCATTATGTCCCATTTCAGTTTACACACATTATCATAATCTTACATGTTGTACAGGTCACCCTTTTGCAGAGATCGTTTTACCTCATATGATTTTTATTTCTACGAGCCTCCAAGTTGTTACATGTTGCCATGTTTCATCTCTTGAATTCAAGAAAACAAAACCATCTATTTTTGTTAACACACTTTAATTTTGTTGTCAGTGTTGCTCCAGAGAGAAAAACAACTCGGCATGTAAGGTAATGGATGTGAGCCTTTGTTAGTTCAGACAGCTTTCTGCCTTTAATCCACAGCCTAGTTGGTTATTCACAGGGCTGATTGACTAGAACTCTTCCTCTGCTCTCTTTCATGTCTCATCAATCACATCACTGCCATGCTCCCATCCTTACGCATATATGTACACACACACACGCACGCACTTTTTAACACTTGAGCACACAGACACATTCGCACATGTGCAAACATCAAGCTTGAAGCTGTCATGAAGTGACAACGAGAAATATTACAACTGTTCAGAGGGGTTACATTTGCTTCCCCCAAGGACACGTTTGGATGGAGTTTTAAAACCATTCTCCTACTAGATAAACAAACCACAAAATAAAAAATATATAAATGAAAACACGATTTCAAAACAAGTACAGGATCAGATCTTTGTGTCTACTCATGCGAGGACAGTTTCTGTCTCCCTTCATTCCTATCCAGGGCAGTGGAACCGACAGGTTTGTGCCAAAGCTCTCCTCATCTTTCATCAATCACCGAACCTAATAATAACTCCATACTGCTATTCGTAGAGGCAACAGTTTAGCGCTCAATACAGCTCCTAATGTATTCAGCCATTCAATTAATGTATCTATGTCGGTTGGCCATTCATTAACATGCCCTCAGAGGTGATTTCTAAATAGATTGACTGAGGGTAAAATAACTGAAAGTTTATTGACCACTGGAGGAATGAATTGCCAAAAAAAGAAAGGTGTTGATAAATGACCAGTGACTGGGATAATGACCCACTGAAGATCATTAACAGACCCCGTCTCCTATTGGTGCCATGACAAGAGGCCTGTGTAGTGGCCTTGTGATTTTTAAGCTGGTGAATTGGTGATGTAAGCTGACTTTGGTGGTGACGGGTAGGAAAAAGTTACAGTTGATGGCAGAAAAACATCAGAATACGGACAGCAACAAACAGTGTGTACAGCGCATACAAGATGGGGACTTCCTATGAATGCGCTGTCAGCAGTGCTGTCAGCTAACTCCATGTGTTGCCATCTGTCAGGCTAACACTCTGCTGGTGCAGTTCTAATCATTTCTCTTGCTGATGGCACAGAGCTCGAACTAGCACCATCATCATAATCCTTAACCATCTTCCGCAGTAACATCACGCTATGAACTGCAACCTAACCTTCAGGGTCAACTGTATGAAGCTCAAAAATGATTGTATGATGGGGTCTGAGGTCAGCGTGAGTCTTTCTGAGGGGGAAAAAGCAACTGTAAAGTCAGCAGCTTTAACAAACATCGATTGAGTGGAAAAAGATAAGTATGGAGAGAGGGCTTCTTCTATGGTACGAAAGTAATAAAATGCCAAGAGAAACCAATAAATAGATGGACTTTCTATTAGCATAAATATGAAATTTCTTGTGCTTGACAGTAAATCCATTTAAAGGGTGAGAATTTGTTATAAGAAATATCAGATTTTTTCTCTTGACATGAAATCTATAAGCTATAGACTTTCTGCAAAACAGCGGATGTTTGCTATAAGGTCATATCAGGCTGCCGTAACCAGCGAAAGATGCTTGAAAACTACAGCTTCATGCTTTTCTTCATCCTTAGCCTCTTTTCAGTTAGGTTACAACACAGTGAGAAGTAACTTGTAGAGCAATAGCCAGAGGGATATTGTCGGGGTGATCAAGAGGTGATGAAGCAAGGTGCGCACAGGTGCAAACACACACACACACACACACACACACACACCCAGTAGACACATTAGATTTTCACACTGAGCAACTCAACTAGAGAGGCTTGTAGGTTAAAGTTGAAAGGAACTTGAACAGTAAATCAAATATGGTCACTAACATTATCACAAGGAATAACAATAATACATATTATGATATAAGCTTTTTGGAGGATGGTATTACCCAAAGCACATTTTAGTCATACATGCTAGGCTTTAACCCCTTGACGGCGAATTCGCATCATACCTCTTCCTTGCAGACTGCAAGCCAAGATAGCACATGGATTCCCCCAGTGCCTGTTGGTGCATATTCGATACGTAGCTAGGAACCTTTTGCAAGCCCTGGTTTCTCATTTATGCCTGTTGTCGCTAATTTGCATCATACCTACACATACCTGAATTTATATCTTTTCTATGTTCTATAGACAAATTAACAATCTTCCCTTAATTTAACATCAGCTTGAAAGCAAATGAAAACACAAATAATTTTTTTTATTTTTTATTATTAAAAGAATTCAGGCGTTAAAGGGTTAATTTACATCAGTTACTTTAACCTAAATTTACTGTAATTCTGGGAAAGCCTAAATTAGCAGGTAAAGCTTTATTTTCTTTTACACTCTGCTAATTTCTGTATAGATTTGACATTAATATGACATCTGGTTTTGGTGTGATCTTTATGTTAAATTTAAAAATGCTGAATATAAGCTATGTGTGAATTATGTGTTCTTCAAGAATGCTTTTCCTCCAATACTAGAGGCTCTGTGAGCTAAATGCTAACATCAGCATATTAACATGGTCACAATGATACTGTTAACATACTGATGTTTAGCAGGCATGTTTACTATGTTCACCAACATTTGCTAATTAGCACTATACATATATACATATATATATACATACTATACATTTATATATATAAAAGTACAGTTGAGGCTGATGGAAATGTCATTAGTTTTGCAACTGTTTTGTCACAAACCAAAGTGCTAGATAAATAAAAAGTTCATGATGGCTCTATATAAAAAGTCTGGGACAAAAGTTATTACAATTCATCCTGAGCGGAACATACAAAATTACATGGCAATCCATCCTATATTTTTGTTGAGACATTTCACTCAAAACCACAAAAGTGAACCTCATGGTGCTACTAGAGGAAAAGTAAGGGAATCCCAAAAGTCATTAGGAATCATCCTCTGTGCACCATGAACGTACTTGTATTAATATACTTTACAGGAAAAATAGATGTAACCTGCCATGCTCCCGTAAAGAAGCTACACAACACCAAGGCTTTACCTTCCTACTCTCCTACTAACACATGAATTAACAGCTCTTTTAACAAACCATCTCAGGAAAATATAACTTTCAACCTATTCAGCCCACTCGAAATTACTTAAAGTAAAGGACAGAGAAAACTTGACTTGTGCGGATGCTATGGGTTCCCTCTTGTGGCTATTTGGGGCTCCCAACCTGCAAAGTTCCCTACATAGTAAAACTTTACACGTGTCAACAAGGAATTAGTGTTTCCTCCATTTAGGAATGATATCCTTGTTTGGCAGGATGCTGGGGGAAATTGCAGCAGAAGATGGAATAAGTATTGTGGTGGACTTATACATATGTATGATACAGACAACTCAATAACAGCACAATCATAGAAAGAACAATCAGATTAGTGAGCTTGGGAAATAGAGGAAGATAGTGAAGAAAATGTTATTAGTGGAAAAGTGAGATGAGAAGAGGACAGAGTAAGGAGAGCTTGTACATTTTCTAGGAATGGAGAACATTAATCATCTTTAACTTCATTTGGAGGTTCATATGAGCAAAAAGCATCTTTAGTTGCTGGTCAGTTGGGAGCCGTATAACCAGGGACGTGCACAGGGGGGTTGCTCTGGTTGCCCGGGCAACTGCCCGTTTGCCTTTCCTGACTCAAGTTGCCCTTCCGAGAAAAAAATAAAAAATAAAAAAATAATCGCGATCGCAAAGCCTCATTCACTTCCATTCAGCAGGGGAAGAGCAAACTCTGTTTAAGTGGCTGCACTGCTGCAGCGCTGCCTGCACGTCAGTCGATTCTGTTCCCTACCGGAATTCCTGTTTCCTTCCTTTATGCAATCATACTACAACAAATCATGCGTAGTTTTGCCCAGTTACCATACGTGATACGTACCAACAGAAGTGAATACGAGCTAGAAGCGCAACTGAATGTACGGGAAGCCAAAAGGTTAAAAAAGGATTGTATTTTTTTCCGAAATCTAAGCGTTTTTTTATTTAATATTTTATTAGAAGCGAGTTTTCCCCATCTGTCAATTCAATCTAGATTATTTATTTTCAAATAAAAAAAAAAAAGGAAAAAAAATAAAAAATAATAATGATTAAAAAAAACAATAAACAATAATATAAGGAACTCTTTTTCTCATATGTATTTTGGTGACATTTATATTGTTAATACATTTTGGATACTGTGTTTAGTGCCTTTTTTCAGGTCAGAGCAACTGCCCTTCAAAATTCCTGTGCACGTCCCTGCGTATAACCTACCAGGAAATACATGCAAGAATGAAATGTAGAGATTGTTCAATGAGGAGATTATCAGTGTAGCTGAGACAGCGAGAGACCATGAGTTACAGAAAAAAGAAGATGAGAAACATGGCAGACAGAAAAGCGTTTAGAGAGATCGACAGATAGACTGTGTGGTGAAGGGCTACACACTAACTTATTAAAGGTCAGATGAGCTCTAGAATTGACTGCTGAAACCTGATATATCACATGCCACCACAATTAAGATCTCTTTTCATCATTAAGGAAGCTTTGGATCAATCATAACACCTCTGTCTACTGTCTACTCTCTCTTTCTTTCACACTCTATTGGGTATCTGATCCTCTGTCTGCAGTCCGCTCACTCCCACATTCACCCATAACTTCCACACCACCTTGATAGCGAGAGTATTCGGAGTAAATGGACATCGCTCACCGGTGCCCCAGCAGCACACATCTGACTCCCTCTCGTTGTCTCCCGCCCTCCCGTCCTTCCCCAGAGGACTGATGAGAAGATGAGGGCTGCTTGTCTCAGAGCTCTCTCCCAGGCTTGTCCCTTTGTTTAATTGGAGTTTTATTAGTGACAATCAATTCATTTCTATCTGTGCTCCAGGCTGCATTGATCTGCTGTCACAGAGAAGAGTCAAATGTACAGTTCCACTCCCACCACACTACAAACCACAGGCTCTGATGCCAGCTGCTGATAGCTAAAAAAAAAAACTTTCCGTATCGACTTCTTTAGTGCTTGTTGTGATTAGAAGCAATGAGTTGGCTTTTTTGTTTGTCTTTTTTGAAATTTTTTATTTTTTATTTATTTACATTTTTCAGGTTTAACTCATATTTAAGTTGTTTAAGTTGTTAAACATCATTGATATTGAGGTATGAGTTGTGAAAAAGACCCTGACATTTCAATGACTTTCATTTCAGCTATTACAGGTATTTGCATAATACTGAGATCCAGATTGCCTTTAAGTGACAAATAGGTGAAAAGGTCTTTATTTTATTTTAAATCTCCATAGGACTTTATCTCTGCTTTCTCTCCATGATGTAGTTATGTTGGCTTTACTGGGCTGTGACATCCAGTGGACGCTGGGACATTTTGGAGGTGATGGTCAGCAGTTCCAAGTCAATGCACTGTTGGAAAACAGTGGATAGGCCTCTTCAGGTTGGGAGAAAGTAGCTGCCCCAAGTGAAGGTGGTCAAGTATCTCGGAGTCTCTGTGACAATTGAAGCTAGAGTGCAAGATCAACAGGTAGACTTGCACCATCCATCCAGTCATGCAGACTGTTGCGGTGAAGACCGAGCACGGCCTGAAGGTGAAGCTCTCAGTTTGCCAGTCAATCTATGTTGCAGCTCCTACCTGCTCATGAGTTCTAAGACTTAATTTCCACTTGATGCATCTTAAGGAGATAACTATGCAATCTCAAAAAAGCTGTGTGTAAAAACATCCAAAAAGCATTTGAGATGGATTAATATCCGATTGCTTAAACCACCGTGTGAGATAGCTGGTGATTGCAATGGTGAGGAAGCAGCGTGAATGAAAGCCTGGAAGGATGATAAAACTCTTGTCGCCCCGACTCCATAAATGTGATTAATCTGTGTGTGATAGTTGTAGCTCACCATCTTAATTGTTACTGTTGCAACTAACTTGCTAAAATGTACAAGTTGTTCTTTTGGAATTAGCAAACAGCTTCAGGTGCAATACCACCACCCTGTGGGCTGGAGTAGGGTCAACCTGTGTCTGCATGTAGGCCACTGTATCCCAGGAAGGATTGCAATTCTGCAACGCCGCAGTGTCTGGTAGACAAAGTGGGGACCCAAAGGCAGACTTCATTTGGCAACCTATAGGCAGGTCTGGAACAGGTAAACAAACAGAATCAAGCAGCGGACATCTGCAGCAGTTAATCCACTCAAGAAAACATGTTTAGGTAGCAGGTAACAGGCAGCAGGTGGGCAGAAATGACTTTAAAGACACTAAGGCAAGACAGAAGACATGACCTAAGAGCAAAATGAAGAACAAGCTGCACTCTAGATAAACTGACGCTGAGGACTGATAAGATGTAGCTGGGCGTGTGATCTCGCTGAGGGGTAAGGACCTAAGACATCCAGAAGGAGCTTGAAGTACAGACGCTGTTACTTGCATTGAAAGGGGCCAGGTGAGGTGTGTTGGGCATTTACAGCTGTTTTAACGTCATAGGCGCCTCCCTGTAGCACCTCGGGGCTGACACATAGGTCTCATCCCAGGGATAACAAATCCCATCTGCCTTATGAACATGACAAGATACCCCTTGTTATATATTGTTATAGGACGTGGGTGAAAAGAAGAATGTCTGGGATACTTTTCCTAGCTTGCTGCCACCACGATCTAGAGCTCAATAAGCGATGAAAATAGATGGATGTGTTTGAACAGAGCAGTCAAAGGACACATTAATAGAAGCTGAAACTGTGTCAATCTGGTTAAAGGACATTTCATAATTTTACAAAGAGCTCGTTGCTGCTGTAATAATGGAACTAATTTGTAAGGCAAATAACATATTTTGGTGCTGGTAGTGTGGTACTGTGGCTCAGGTTCAATTTTACCAAAAGAGACTCCACTCT
Source organism: Micropterus salmoides (assembly GCF_014851395.1). Taxonomy (NCBI): domain Eukaryota; kingdom Metazoa; phylum Chordata; class Actinopteri; order Centrarchiformes; family Centrarchidae; genus Micropterus; species Micropterus salmoides. The sequence continues at coordinate 16,164,147 of NW_024043372.1, forward strand.
GTTTTGACAACGATCATATAATAAAAGAAACTTTTCTTCCTTCTCCCCCAAAAAATGGGAGTACTGAAAATGACATTTAATTACAAAAAGCAAAATAAAGCCAGGAGGAAAAAGATAAACCAGTAGGGGGAAAATGGAGAGAGGGAGAGAGAGGAAAAAAGGAGAAAAAGAAAAGGCAGTAAAAGCGATTTCGCAGTCCAGTGGTGTCGCTGGATTATCATGAAAATGAAAGCTACTGAGTCAGGGAGTATCAGGGAGCAAGGAAATGGAGCCGAGACAGATAACACAGTAAAGGAGAAGAAGAAAACGAATAAGAGAACTAGTGTAGAGAAAGCAGAAAGGTCTGTAAGACAATATGAAAAGAAAGTGAAAAGAAAGAAAAGGTAAAAAGACAATATATATACGACACACAGTGAGATTATGAGTGCAATAAGCCAAAAATGAGAATCACTTCACCCCATAGAGAATAATCAGAGGTTTCTTGAGAAGTAATATCTGTAATATTGTTTCGAGAAGACCAGCTCAGCTCTGAAATAATTTTTAGTTAGAGAATGCATGACTTTCCCCCCCATGTATCAGGCAACATCATGAGCAAAAGTTTCACAGAGAAGAATCTGTACTTTCTGTATAGGTTAACATTCTAACATCTTGTAGAAAGAAAGAAAGAAAGAAAGAAAGAAAGAAAGAAAGACAGAAAGAAAGAAAGAAAGAAAGAAAAAAAGAAAGACAGAAAGACAGAAAGATTTATTGAGGTAGTGTATGCCAGTTTAAGTTTTATATGCTGACAATATTGCAAAATATTGCAGATGCCACTGGGCTGAGATGGAAATGAAGACATTCACAGTTGTGGCAGGCAATTGCCGTTGCATTGCTTTTAGCATTTTTATGATTCTTTATGGTTTTATGTTTTGCTGCTCTGGCTCTGTTTCATTAGCATCTTAAATTAATTTTGAGTGTTGAGGAAAAGCTAGATAAACATCGTTGTTACCTATCACTATAACCAGTTAAGCCACAAGAGACAGCTTGTTGAGACAAGCCCAATTGCCCTATAAAAGATAACAGGGGGAAACAACTAGCCAGACTCCATCTGAAGGTAACAAAAAAACCTACCAGCAACTTTAAAACTCACTAATTAACACATATCTTTTTGTTCAATCAGTAAAAACCTAAGAGCAAAACAAAACAAAGTGTGGGTTTTAGATACTGGACTGTTTCTTGGCTGGGTGCAGTAACTTCCTGAAGTCTCTGCAGGATGCCTGCCAACCTCATGGTAACAACAAAAACTAGACTAGCTAGCTGTTTTTCTTTATGCTGGCCTAAGATAACTGGCTGCTGGCTGTAGCCAATGTTATCGATCTTCTCACCTAACTCTCAGCATGTGAGTGTATTTCCTGAAATGTCTAGCTATTCCTTAAAAACACTGAACTAGTAAAGTCCCATAATGCTGCCCAGGGTCTACAGCAGACAGCACAGCTATAGTATGTTGCAATCATGGTCTGAATTCAGAAACATATTGCCATAATCTAACAATCACTTTTACCAATACTCATTAATATCAACGCAGCTTCTTTCTTGTCTTAAACTGTCCCAACTGTCTCAATCTGTTGTAAAATACTCCAGTGCACATTGGGATCGCAGCAGTGGTGGTTCTAGACCAATTTTATTGAGGGGGCCAGACTGGGGCCAGTTGTTTTGTCAGAGGGGCACATTCAATCAGACAAAGGCAAAGTCCAAGCTTTCAAAATGTCCTGTTTAGTATATAATGTAATGTTTTAGTATGTTTCAGTAACTTACAGTTATTTGTTTCAGTAACAGGATCTTTTCAGTAACTTTATATAGTTATATATTATTATATTACATTATACAAAACAAAAATTTCCTGTTAGACCAGTAGGCTACTGTTATCGCTTTTTGTGTATGAAAAGTGCTGTTTAAATGCAATTTCCAGCAATATCCAAAGGCTATCCATGCCATGGAAACATGGATTACAAGGACAAAATATTGTCTACAATGCTGCATTCAGTTTAATTTCGTCACAAGAAGATACATTACTAAGATTACTGTAGACCAGGGCTATTCAATTACAAATTCAATTGGGCTGGATTTTAAAACCAGGACACAGAGACCGGACATTTTCTAAGGAGTTGAGATCTTTATTGATGCTCTTATCAGTCCTATTTATTACTAAATAATCCATCCATCCATCCATCGTCAACCGCTTATCCTGTACAGGGTCGCAGGGTATTACTAAATAATTGCATATATTATTTAATTTTTTTTTTTAACTACATGTTGTTTCTAGAGCAGCAACAGGATTTACAGCAGCAAAGTCACTAATATCTCACTGGAAACAAATTTAACATGTAAGTAAAATAAATATTACATATTCCTGACAACATACTGTGTGAAGTTTAGAAATTATGAACAACTCAGTCCCTCCCTCCCTGTCCTCCTCCTCCCTCTGCTGCTGCTGGTAGAGAGGAGGGCTGGTTTGTCTCAGCCACCAGCTGAGTTTATAATGTGCCATATTTTAATGTATGTGGCAAACTAAGCTGAATAGTTACTAAAGACAGACAGCTTTCAGTTCAGCTTGTTTTTAACATGAAGCTATTAGCTGAACTAGGGCTGTGCTTGTGTAAAACCAAAACACAGCTGCAGTGGATGAGAGACTGAGCAGATTAAAATGTCGCATTTTGCGTATTATGCTTATCAAAAAGGTGTGTTGGTAAAGTAGTGGCTTTTTTACTCACCAAGTTTTTATTGAACCCACGTACTTACACTAACGAGAGGAGTAGTATTCAATGTCGGTAATGTACACTGACCAGCTGGCTGACTTCGCTCCGTGTGTTCACACACGGAGCGAAGTCATGCTAGGCACTGATTCCTTAAAATGTTGGCCGTCTTAGCCTTTGATAGTAAGACTCATATGGGCATCCTATAAAACTGGAAATGAGTCCCGCCTCACACTTTGAAAACCCCTGTGTTAGATTAAGATGATGTGTACCAATGAGGTTATGGTTGCTAACTATGTATGTGTCTCCCTTGGTTGTTATATGAAACAAGTATTACTGCAGAATATCAACCTTGTCCGTGTTAATGACAACACTAATAAACAACTAGAGTATAACTCTATTAAAACAAAACAAAATTTACAAAATAGAACATTTAATTAAAAAAAAGATAATTGGTGCTTGGTGACTTTAATTCTTACAACTTTTAGTATTTACCCTAACCCTATAATATTTAAAAAAAAAAATCAATTCCAAAACAGGACTGAGAAAACAGAGCTAATGTCTCATATCCTGCATACATCTTCTCTAACATTTCTATGCCGAAAAAGGTAGACACGGGCGGCAGTGAATACAAACCGCAGTATGCTTTATCTATAAAGTCATTAGAAGATTTTGCTCTCAGGAGCCTGACTTCAGTGGCCATAGATCAACTGTGTGCAGTAGTCCTCCCTTGTTTCTCATATCTTACTGATCACATCAGATCAGCATGCCGCAGTGTTGCTGGGTGGGCAGACTTCCCACATGTCTCCAGTGATGCTGTGGCACCTGATCAATCACTCGAGGCAACTCTTTGGGGACCCATCGGAGAGGCGGGGAGGGACGCAGGAGCGGGAAGGCATTGGTGGAGTGAGGGTGTCTCCTTTGCATGCAGGATGGCAGGCAATGCATCAAAAGATGACAGCTATCCCATTCTTTCTTAAATAAGAGTGGTGAGACTCTTGCTGGCTGTGCTTTAATCATTCATCTAAATAACTGTTCCAGAAGTCTGCTACTGAAGGGGGCCCCAGCGCCAGGAAGGCTGCCATGGGCGTGGGGGAATATGAAAACTGACGTTGCGCTCCTGGATTTCTCATTTGTAAATGTGTAAACATATATTTGACTCAGATTGCAAAAGCAAAAAAGCTCTTGTCCTCATCACCCACAACCCCCCCCCCCCCCCCTCTCTCTCATAGATTTATGTATTGAAAGACTTTGAAATTCATCGAGGTTAGACTAAGCAAGAAAGGAGGAGGTGAAGGGTACTCTGGCAGCTACTACGGCTCTGGCAGCATGAGCGACGTGTTGAGCAGCTAAGTGACAGTGATTGATGCCCTCTGTGTTTCGCAACTTATCAAGCGCGTATACACGCTCACTCTGCAAACAGATAAACAGCAGAAACATTCGAGATAAATAAAGAATCAAATAAACACGAGGGACTGGCAAAGTAAAAAAAACAACTATCTGCATAATGAATAGAAGAGATGTAAAGGAGGAGGGAGAAGAGAGGCAGAAATTCCCAGCGGGTGAAACTGAGCCTTGGAGACGTCAGTTTGGGAGGGATACAGGGACACATGGGCCTGTGACGACTCCGACAAGTCACCCAGGCGGCAAAATAAAGCCCGGCTTCCTCAGATTTGTTTCCAGTACTCATCAGTAGGAGAGCTGGATGACGGATGGACTGGCACTGGGCGCAACACGAGCGTGTCAAAGTTACTCACCATAATAAAGACCTGTTCTTTTTCCCCCCATTCGCTTTCCTTTTTTTCCAGCCACCTGCAATCCCACTGCTTACAACCCATTTCATTTCATTTTGTTTGTGTCTTCCTTCACCCCCAATTCCTCCACTCTTCCTTTGCTCCATGATCTGTTTCCCATCCCTCCATTTTCCCCTTTCTTCCTTTATTTCCTCTTTCTTGTATCCTTCCATGTCTTTATCCTTCCAACCATCCATGACTATAACATGACTAGAATAATGACTAGCTCTGGATTTTTCCTTCCTTTATTCTTTCCTCATTCTTCATCCTTCCTTTTCTCCATCCTTCTATCGGTCTAACAAACCCATTCATGACATAAGTAGGAATTGTGACCTCACCCTGACACTTCATCCCTTCTCAAATATTCTATCTCATCTGTCCTACAACCCTCTATTATTGCTTGTTTCTTCCTTTATTTGCCCTTACTCGTGTCCTTCCAGTATCCATCCTTCCACCCAACCATGACAAACATTGTGATTAACTCCTGATGCTTCCTTCTCTAAGTCATCCCTCATTCTCTCTCCACCTCTCCATCCTTTCTTCCTTTAATTCCTCCTTTTATATCATACCATTCATCATGACTAGAACTGTACCTTGTTTCATACCTTCTTCCTGAAAACTTTGATTACCCATCATTGTTTCTTCCTTGACGTTCTCCATTGCTGCCATTATGTCGTCCTTCCTTGCGTCTTCTCCATCCTTCTATCCCTCTATCCATCCACGACTACTACAATTGGGATTAGCTCCTGATGCTTCTGCCCCTAATTCAAAAGCTAGCTCCTAATAATTTCCATCCTTTCCTTAATTTCTTCCAACCATCTCCCTTAATTCATCTCTCAGTTATTTCTCTCTTCATTTATTTTCTCATCCCATCCTTCCTTCCTTTATCTCCTCCTATCTTCTAACGCTCAAGAGTTCTCCCTCCTGTTATTCATCCATGACTCGACTACAGCTTGTTTCTGATTGTTTCTTCCTTATTAACTTTGTTCCATCTTTACTTCCGCCCTTCATTTTTGCATCCTTCTTTGCTTTATTTCCTCTTTCCTTTCACCCACACACCACACATGACTATGACATGACTACAGTTACAAAAACCTTTCATTCCCAAATGTCTTTTGTCCCTCATCTCTCCCCCATCCCTGTCTACCTTCATGTTCTCATCTTTTAATTTTTCCTTCACCTATTTCCACTTTCCTTATTTTCCCGCATGCATCCATCCATCTGTCCCTCCACCCATCCATGTTCACATTGCCAGAACTGTGACTAGTCCCTGATAATTCCTCACGTAATTTCTTCAATCCCTTGTCCTTAATTTGATCCCTTCATTCTTCCTTCCCACTTTCTTTCATCCTACTGCCAGAGCCCAAGCCTCCCAGTCTCTCTCCCCGGTTTGTCGACTTTTGGGATGTAATAGTTTGATTAGACAAAGATGAAAAGACTAAGAATGCACTCTGTGCACTCCAATGTCGAGTGGGGATGAGTGGGGCTGAGTGGGGCTGAGTGGAGGCAAAGCTCAAACCTGCGTGGGGATACATGGGGATCCAGCTTAGGGCAGACTTTCCTCACCGGGACTGATGGCTGAGTTAATTGGAGAGAAAACAGTGGGAGGTGCCAATGAATAAAACCCCTCAGAGATGCTGGCAGCAGGGCACGGCGACATTCCCCTGTTCACTTCAAGGTTATGCACACACACGCACACGAAAACACACACCTGCTACTGAGGCTAAAAACCACAAGCCTCTTGCAGTAGTATTTGCATAGAAAGCACAAGCTCCGGCATGAATTTATTCTGTGAGTAATTTGATTAAAAGGAACTGAAAATGACACGATAGATAAGATAGAAGAAGATAAGACAAAACATTCGTGCACACAATGTATAGCAAGTTTTCTCCTCTCCTGCCTTTTGGATGCCTTTGCCAGTGTATAAATCACCCGGCTTCAAGGACGCAGCATCGGGACCCCTAACTGGGATCTTTCACATCCACCATCTGGACGCAGAAAACCAGAGTGCTGACCAGCGGCCCTGCTCTCATTCTGTTCCTCAGGACGAACCACAAGATAGGGGGTGGGGGGTGTATACTGTAGACAGAAAAGTAATCAATCCAGTGACTGCTTAATGTGTGCTGGACTTCATAGAAAATCCTCTCTGGAGATGAAGAAGAGTCACAGAGACCGGAAATGATATTTTGAGGGGAAAGAGAGAGAGAGAGAGAGAGAGAGAGAAGCTGTCAGCCTCTTTGCTCATCCAGAACTATCCAAAGTATTCATTCATATACTCCTCACACACCTCCCTCTCTCTTTCCGCTCGCCCTCCTCCAGAGACGGCATCCTTCCATCACACTCCGAGACCCAATATCAAAGTAGATATCTTTCCACAGACAATTGTCTCCACTGCGGTTATTTGTGTCATGCTATCCACTAGTGTAAGTAGGCCTCTATCTCTACTGAGGACAGCAGTATTCCTCTCTCTGTCCCTCTCTACCTGATAGGACAGTCGCTTTGTTTTAGCTCAGGTCATTTCACCTGCAGGGTGCTGCCCAGTGGCTGATCGCTTGGTCACTGTCAACACCCAGATGTGCACACATATACACACACACACACACACACGTATATGTGCACACATGGACATCATCCTTGAACGCAGATGCCCTCATGCACACGTTCAAAAATCTATGCATTCTATGGAGAGATGCTCAGAAGACTCACACACATATGTGGTGATAATGCTGAAGCCTTTTCTTTAAATGTTGAAACCAATGAATTAAATATCTGACAATGAAGTTACTTTATCATGGTGATAAAAGATTTTTTTTTATTACGAACAATCTGCAGGTTATTGTCTTGATTAAACGTTCTACAAAATGTTCAAAATGCCTGTCACTATTTCTTGAAACACAAGGTGAAGCCATCAAAGTGCTTGTTTTTACTGACCAACAGTGCATAACCTAAAGATATTTAGGTTCCAGAGTAACAGCAAATCATTGATTGATGATTTTTTATCTTTTAATCGACTGATCATTTCAACTCAAGATGAAAATATCCTGATATTCCAGTGAGGCCATAACGCAGTCTTGGTAACTGATTCACAACATTGTCCAGAGATATATAAGGTAATTTGTTTCTATAACTTTTTTCTCGCTTTGGTTTTTGTTTCGGTTCTGATAACATTAGCTGCTATTGATATCTTACAGTTTAACAAATCTGAATGTGACATATCGGGAGATAGTAATCTGTTCTTAATTTCTTATTAACAGATAAACATAAACATGTAATTTTAATATTAATCCCTTATTACACAGGAAAACAGTGTGCGTGCACAGCTACAGCAAGCAGGCAGAACGCAGAAGTCAATCGGGGAACTGTGATGGAACTTTGCAACAGACAATTTGAACAATATTTTTACTGTTCACCTTACTTTTGAGATAAAAACTGTGTAATCATCTCCCCAGTTTTATGGCTTAGATCAAATTAATCTAATCTAATCTCAGACTTCAGATAGACGTATAAATTTGTCTGTTTCACAAAGCTGTCTAGTTCTTAAATGTCTCAGTCAGGACTAGTTTGCTAGGACTTCTGGGTAAATTAGGACATTTTTTTAAACTAAAAAACATGGCTGACTCAGCGCCATTCACTCTAGAAAACTGTGTGTTAAAACACTTCTAGTAGCAAAACATTTCAGCACAGTTCAGACCTGTAGCAGAGCTCAGATGCTGTGGCTTCTTAATGTGACGGGGCTTAATTAGTACTGCATTGCATTTTTTTGTCTCAGGACAGTTTCCTTGGACAAATGAAATTGACTGAAGAGGTCCCCCATGCTTTATATTTCCAACGGGTTACTGAGGTCTATAAAAACGTTCTCCCTTCTCATTGCTCGCCCCACAGCACTGTTAACAAACCACGAATTATGAGCCGTGGTTTCCTCTTTTGTTGTTTTGTCTTTTGCTGTCAATGATTGTTACCATGGAAACATCAGTCTTAGTTCTGAGTTAGCCCAGGGGTAGGGTGGCTAATTTACTAAGCTTAAAATATGTCAGCCTTTATTTTTGTGAAACTATCTAACTCGCATTAGACTATTCTAAAAGCAAAATTAAGACTGGCCTAACACTATAGACCAGTCTCTAATATCTTTGTGAAACTGGCCCCTGAGCACTTGTTTCTTGACTTCTTCATTTGCTACAGGGGAAAAAACTCCCAATAGCAAACGATGGCAAAACCTACAAAAATGACATGCATGTTGTAATTAATCCAAATTTATTCTTTAAATGGATCACTTTGTATAAAAAAAGATATGGTAAAATCTGACGATTGACAATTTGTTATCATCTCATTGCCACCAACCGTGTATGATTTCTGCAAAAACAGTTTTCTGAGGTACTGAAAATCTATTGCAGAAGATTTGTATAAAGGAAAATTGTGGCGCTGTGACTGTATGAAAGCTACATTTGTGTTGACGACCTGCTCTCATTCACACTGCTTGTGTTGATTCTACAGCGATTAAAGGCTCTGGACAGACCAAGACTTGTAACTAATAGTCCAGCAGGATCTGTGGTTCAATTACTGTGTGGGGCAGCTCTCCTCTGTCCCTGGGCTAGATGCTTTACTGGAATAGCTTCAGTAAACAAACGCAAACACAGAAGCATGCGCCAGAGCCCACGCACACACACGCGCACATCCTTTATAAATGTGATGTCACTGACCAAAGGATATCAACACTGATACATTTCTCTCCATCGTTTTTTCCTTAAAGATATGTCCAGAAGAAACGTATTGGAAGATTGGATATTGGCACTATCTAAATGAATGTTTTCAGGCCCCTGGGGAGGCAAGGTTCACTGCACCGCCTGGGCGTTTAAAAACCAGGGGACAGCTGATGAAAAGCTTGGCTGAAGCAGTTTATCCACAATGAGAGAGAAAACACAGGAAATGAATAGTGACCTATGAAGTCAATTTCAGCTCTTTCACATAACTCTTTTGACAGTTAGTGGATGGGAATATTAACCAGTTTTAGCTGAATGCATTCTTTCACTCGGCTGGCAACCAGTCTTTTGTAAGTTTGAATCCAAAGCATCTTCAGCAAACAAACTTGATTTACTGAAAGATCTCAGTGCTGTTCTGTGAAGAACAGCCTCAGTTTGGACAATATGTGCTTAAAATATCAACAAAACCAGCTCAGCCTTGGCATTCACATCATTTGTGAATGCAACAAAAGCATGACTAGAAATCTCTTGAGCTCCCCCACAGGTCCTACCAGACCTACAGCGACAAAACTGAACTAACTAACACATGTGCGCACACACAAACACCCGCATGGCGTAAACACAACACGAGTCCAAGGATCTGGCTTGTTTCCAGAGCAGATGGGTGGGTTGGGTTGGGTTCGGGAGTGGGTGGGCTTGGTGGGTGGGGGGGTGCAGGAGAGCGTCAATCTGTCATTTCTAACAAGCCAGGAGACTTGGAGCCAGGGCAGGTCACACACTCTTCGTCCTTAAGCAGACGTCACATTCCAACTGTGGCATTCCTGCTAATTAGAACACAAATTAATGATCCAAGCAAGTGAGACAGGCTGACTCTCCCTCCATCCAGTCAACATTTAGCCTCCCTCCCGGTTGCATCTTCATCTGCATAGGCTTCTCATTCTTATTCCTTTTCTCTTTTGTTTTGTGTTTTTAAAAAGCCCTTTTTCTCTTCCTCTGTTTATGCACTTTCTCGTCCTCCACGGCAGGTGATAGAAACACTCTGGGAATGTTGTGAAAACACAACCTGTTTCTAATGCAATTAAGAAAAAAAGTAATTTGCATACTCAGGTTTTGTTCTAATCTGACTACATAGGTAGGCAATCTCAGTATCCTCTTTTAAATCTTTTTTTGCTATATAAACAAAGTTATTATTATTATAGGAATCCATGTTGTAGGTGGAGGTAAACAAGATACCATTTGTAACAGACTGCTGTTATCAGCTCCAGCAACAATATGAGACTCTGATAAAGAACATGAAGTAAAAGCCACAAGCCTCTCTTCCATGTAATAAATTCCACTTTTATAAATCTCCATTAAATTGCTGGCATGCTGATAAAGGACCAACCAGGGAAACCTAATGACTGAACGGTCTGCCTACATGGGGTCGGTGGCGAGCCACCACTCCACATATCTCTTAACAATTTTAATTAGCTACTCCATACAGCACTTTGACATCTAGAATGGGAAGGTCAGACAGAAGCCATAATGTTATGTTAATGTTATTTCCCCCCCCAGTTCTCTGTGTTTGACTAGTGCTTTGACATTGAATAACTTCCACATTCATAAAGACTACCTTTAACATATCTGCTTTCACTAGTAGTGTAAATGTGTTCAGTGGAACTCTGCATAATGGCATCAGTTTTTGACAGGATGGAACATAAATTGGCAGCTGGATCTGTCTAAACATTTGGAGGAAGTTTTCATGTTGCTACAATGCGAGAAGAAAAATACTATAAGTATAGCTAGCCAGGTAGTTAAATCACAACTTGCTCTGTCTCTTTGAAAATCCAGCATGCTTTGTCTTTATTATTTTTCCATTAGTATGATATAGAAATTATCAGAGCATACCTTTGCGAAAGAATGAAAATCCAGGTGAGTAACTTGCAGAACAAGTGCTGGTAGTTCCTTTCAGAGCCGCACTGCTGAATAAATTGCTTGTTCTGTGATTGTATCTGTTATTCTTTCAGGGAGAACAGTGATACATTCTGGGACAAAGTCACAGAAAACCACAACAACAACAAACTCAATCTGGCAGTGCTCCTCCGCGGTCCAGGACACCTTGCCTACCATGAATCAGTGGAGGGCTGACCTTGAGTGCTAGGCATTAAGGTCAGGACACATCATTAGTCCTGCTTCCCCACTGCAAAGCTAAGAATAGGAACACGAACACCATCACTCACACATCATCTCCATATATCATTCCCTTCGTGCTTTGTTCTTTCTCTAATTCATTATTTTTGGTCAGGGTTTTCTGGAAAGACTAAAACAATGAAACATCCTACAGTAGTACAGTAGTCCTGTGTGGGATTAAATGAGCAGTAGAAGAGCTCTGAATTAAGCATCACTAAATTATGAGCATTATCCACAATGTCAAATCAAACTGGAACATGTGTCTAATGTGTCTCCTTTCGTCACATCAACTAAAATAAAATAATCACTTTCCCTGTTCTGTCATTCTCTCTCAGGTTGCCTCTTTCAGATAATATTACAGGTGTATTTTTCTAGCATTCATTGGTCATGTTGCTTTGTGCACCACACACCAATTGTTACTGTTAGATTGTCTCTACATGCCAGGTCTTTTTACAAAAAATGTCAGGAACCGAAGTACAGTAGCTTCGTTTTATTCAAATAAATAAGTGCACCCCGCTTGTTTGAGTAAAGTGCTCTGGAAAACAACACCTTACATGACGGAGAAAGAGCATGTTTTTTTAAACACCTACAAATCACCTGCTGGTAACAGCCCACACCCTCCATCTCTAGTTTCCTTCTCTTCAGTCCCAGTTGGGGCTCTGGCTCACAATCAATACCTTTCACTGCTAAGCCAATCTGCAATAATAAAGGCATTACAGACAGGGAAAAATAACACCAATCTTATTAAATATAGGAGATGGTTTCTTCGCTTCTGTGTCTTCCTGTCTCGCGTTGCCTAGGTGAACAACATTGGACAGATCGCAGCGGTTGCCTTGATCCCTAAATGTTCTGGGATGATCAGCGGGCTCAGGATCAGGGCCGGTATTGTGGGTTACAGGTACAGTTTGGAGCTTAACATTCTGCTCAACTCTCCTACCAGCCATGTATATTTCACAGGATTGTCTTTTATATTCAGTCTGTGGCTCAGTGGAGCACTCATCTTTATTTCATTTTGTGGCATTTTTTTTAATTTTGTGAGTTTTTTTTAGCACCCTCCTCCTCCTACACTCCCTCCATCCTTCCTGACAACCCCCTCTGCTGACTGAATCAGTAATAACATTATGGAGCTTGCACTTTAAGCTTTCAGCAAAGCAAACACTAACTTCTTCTGTAGCAGTCTGATTTCTACCCTTACTGCATCATGCTTGAAAAGGGAAATATTCACACTGTCAAAAAAACACCTATGCTCAGTTTTTCTCCCCACAATGAGCAAAAACAACCATCTAGCAAACTCACTTCTTTAATTTATCATCAATGTAATTTAGAAATTACACTTTATTAGTAAATTGTGATATTTCAATGTGATATTTCATTTAAAGCCAGTTTACCAAAATCACATAGTTTTGGTTTCATTTGCTCAGGTTTTGAGATTTCTGCTGCTGAGATGTCCCTCCACCAATAAACGGACTTTTGTTTATTGTGTTCAAAGCATCAAAAAACAATCTTTTCAGAAACAGTGTTCTAGGTTCTATTGAGTACCATTATAAAAAGAGTCCTGAAAATGACTACTATAATAACACTATTTGCATGGTTTGATACCATTAAAGGTATAATATTATTTGGGAAAATATATGTAGTATACATGCCAAAAGGTGAATATCTGGAGTGGTGAAGGACCAGATACTTTACCTTTGTAGAAGAAGCAAAATCACTCTGTACAAATACTCCATTACAAGTAAAGGTCCTGCATTTAAAACTCAAATTAGGTAAAAGTATTGACAAAATATACCAAGTCCATTAAAGGTACTAGATAACCTTGTTCACAGTGCTAATGTTACATATTATAATATCGAGTGATCATTTTGGATGCATTTTAATGTTAGCTAATTCTAGTTATTCTACTGTTGGGTACTTTACTGTTTAACAATGCTGCATATTTTATACACTCATTATAGATTTTTAAAATATGAATATGAAGCTGTCAAATAAATGTAGTGGTAGTACAACATTTCTCTCTTACAAGTATAAAAAAGCAAATAAAAGACTCTAGTGAAGCACATATACCTCAGAATTGTACACAACTTGAGTAAATGTTACTTTCTACCACAGGTTAAGAGTGACAGTAGAGTAACGAGCAATGACAACCATATTGTTTTGTCTCCCCTTTTAATCCTAAACACATGAATCTAAAACATTCTGTTGGGTCTCCAGCGACTTCTGAATGACTAGTGAGGACGACAGAGCTTTTCAGATGGTCTCATTTCAGTTGGCTTTGGCATTACAGTTTGTCTGTGGTCTTGGTAAAGCGGCTGCAAGGCCCACCGGACTATCCCCTACCACTAGCTGGTAATTGAAAGCTAAACTGAAATCTAGGATTCTTGATAGTGCCAGAATGATTACAAATCCACACACAAGTCAGTTTACTATAAAAGAGCTAACATCACACACATACTGTGTGTTCAAGCTGATCCATTCATCACCCCCCCCAAAATTTGGAGAATTCTGCAAAATAAAAGGCAGCGTGGATTATTTTTTCTACCGCTGTTGGTCCACCTCAACCTTTTCTCTTCGATGTTAAAAAAGGACACTAGTAAATCGTCCAAATGTTAACAAACGACTAGCTTTTCTCCATTTTTAAAACACAGATTTTGGTTCTGAGTCCTGATTGAGCGAAACTCCTTGTCAGCTGTTAAGACGCCGAAACAACACATCACAAACAACCCTCATTTGTACTAAAGCAGTATTGCTGGGCAGAGAAAACCTTTAGTAGTATTGGCAATTTATTTCAGAAGCATTTTTTGTTGTATTTCTTGAAATGCTCTTTACATTCCAACAACATTGAAAAGGGTGGCGATAGAACAGTGGGTAAGACACGTGCCTTTGGTGTTAGAGACCAGGGTTCGATTCCCTCTGTGACCCATGCATCCACCGTTGTCTCCCTGAGCAAGACACTTAACCCATTGTTGCTCCAGAGGCGTGCGACATCAGACATGTTTAGCAACTTTAAGTCGCTTTGGATAAAAGCATCAGCTAAATGAATAAAATATAATGTAATGTAATGAATCAAATGCTCTGACACAAAAATGAAAAGAATCTGGTACGTGGGGCTGTTGCAGCCCTGTAATGAACATTCAGTCTGAATTCTTGCCTACCTACTGTACTTGATTGTCAACTTGCCTTACTACCTGCCTTCTTGCACGCACTCTGTCCGTGCTCTCACTGCACATGAACATGTGTTTTGGGAGGGAGGCCTGAAGGGAGTGGATGCTTTTCAGTCGGATACTTTCCACATCTAGCTGTCTCTTGCTGGTTTCTCCAACGTTGCCCACCTTTAAGTTGTAAAAGGAAATCACAGCCTCTTGTGACATACTGCTTTCAGTTATTTTGCATTTTATACCATAACAAAAAAGAAAAAACTATGGAAAAAGAAAAGTAGAGTTCTTCTACCAAATTCTACTATTCTACTATTTTAGAATGTATCCTACATACTGTATGTCATACAGTATTTCTGAATAAAAAACTATGAATAACTTCACTAATAAGTCACACTACTTTTTCTACAAAACAAATAAAGACTTGTTCTGAGGGCTCGGGGCACATAACATCAACAAACCGAACTTTGAAAAAAAAAGCAAATGGCTGAATTTAAATGAATGACAAACATCACTGATAAAAATGTCAGCCGAGCCAGTTGCTGCATAATGATAGTGAAACCACCTGTGATGACAAGGTAATTTTATTATCACAGAACACTACAGGATATTTTCTCTCACATCTTCTTTAACACAAATGAATGATAAAATAAAAATTGATTGAAAAATGTATCGTTAAGGGTGTGTGTATGTATAGTTAATTAAAGAGACAGTTTTGGTTTTTTGAAGTGAGGTTATACGAGGTTCTTACTCCTTCAAAAAACTCAAACTACCCCTTTAAGCTCAAAAGTATCATAGAGAGTTTACAGAAAACAGGATTTTAACACTAACTATATTGCTAAATTATGACAGCAATATTTAATAATTAGCATTCCTTAAGAAATCCTACAAAATTAAATACATGTAGTTCAAAAATGACTAAAGCACAAAGGTTTCGTAGTACAGTCCCTCAAGAACAAGCCGATTAATTTCTTTAACAGGGTAAAAACAAAATAATACATTTACTTTGTTGTTGATTTTGTTTCCACATACTGACGTTGACATTCCCGTGTGTTATGGTCATCTCAAACATCATATCTACTTCATTAACTTGATTAAGATTGCATATTTTACATGCACCATAAATGCATTGTACAGTTCTGTCATTCAATTACCTACATGCCCTAAAAGTGAAAGAAAAAAAAATCTCATGCAAATGTGTAGCACAAATCCACAGCTGCATGTACATGTAGAAAAACATCTGAGATTAAGGATTGACATCTCTGTATCTAACATGACATTCAGTCTGATCTATAAAACAATTATGAAATTATTTGGCAACAGATTGTAATCTCCAATGCTACAATGAAAAATGAGACGCTTGGGTTTGATATCTCAATGAAGAACAGGAATGAAATCATTAACTGAACCATTTGGCAACAAAATCCAATCTTTGCTACATCAGATGTGGTAAATGAAAATGGGAAGATGGGTTGATATCTCAACAAAGAACATTTGTTGTCACAGATGAAAATCAATTCTTACCAAAATAGAAATCATTGTAGAGGCAATATGTATAAAGACACCAGAGGTGTTTGAGCAAGACCCTAGAAATGTTTACATATTAGATACATACAAAGCCTTTTGTAATCTACGTCCTACAAAAGATAATAACTAGAGCAGGTAGTGTATCTGCTTTAAAAATGCTAAAAATCGTGGGGGAGGAATGTGAATTACAGAATTGATGGGTGATACTGGTGGAAGTACTGACCTTGTGGATTAAACATCTGAGAAAATTACAGAAAACATTTATCAGCAAAATTCATTTGTAAATCTCATGTTAATCTCTGTTTAGTGGATGTGGCAATCTCCAAATAATGCACATCCAGTTAAATACAAATTGCTTGCGTGATGCGATTTCGTATGATGTGATGAACCTTGAGGCACACAATAAAGTAGGAGAAAAATTTGTGCACACATAATTTTTTGATATTGCTCTAAGGTTAAGTCCTCAAGTCTATCTCAAGAATGATGTTCAGCTAGTAAACTACGCCATAAATTGTGGGTGAGTCGCTCTTAAAGCGAGGGTTTACTCATTCAAGGTCTACACAGGGATTTTTGATAACAGACTACTGCACAGGTACATATATACTGTGATATGTACTTTTTTTAATTTTTTTTTTTTTACTTTTGGCAGTTCCATTTTACAAGGCAACAGGGTAGTCAATCTCACACTGATATCTTTTTTAATCTCTTTCTTTCTGTCCTTGTGTGTGCATGTGTTTGATTTATGTGGCTCAGCAGGCCATCAGGACACAGTGCTGGCCTCTCAATACTCTGCTGTCTGATGTAGCAAGACATGTGAGATCACACTGGCCTCCTTATCTAAAGTACAAGAAAACATCCAACCACACAGAGTGATAGAGAAAAAATGTAAAGGAAATGAATACCTAGAGAACAAGAAGAGTCGGGATAAAGTTGAAGACTTGAGAAGTTAGTAGTAGAGGTGGTGAGGGACAGAAAGTGCTATAGTTTCCTATTTAGCACTGAACATGGAGTGCAGAAAAATTTAAATGCTGACCAGATGGTGGCCCTAGATACAAATTTAAGGGAACACCAAAATCGTTACAATTCATCTTAAGCGGAATGTCTGTACCAAATTTCACATCACTCCATCCAAGAGTTATTTCATGGAATTTAATGGCAAACCGTCCAGTTATTGTTGAGATATTCAATCTGCACCAAAGAGGTGGACCAACTGACATGCCACACCTAGAGCCTCCCTGCTAGCGTGGCCAGTGTCCATGTTTGACTGGGGAATGGAGAGACAATATCAACAAACATGCATTAGCTATAGCTAACAAGCTAAGGGCGAACAGTGTTTTGCTAGCAATGGTACTGAAGAATAAGGACAACAGCATTTAGCATCTAAACTGACCCATATTGACAGTTGCGGTTACGTTTTTAAGCTGTTCAATGCGCTACAGCGGACTAGCTAATAAGCTATCTAACTGTTCAACCCGTTCGGCAAGGCAAGATATGTCTCTATGCTCGTGAGCGAACAATGGCAAATACATAGGAAAGCTTTGTGAGTTGTGGTTCAAAGTCTGACTCTTTTGTGTTGTGTTTATCAGTGTTTGTCGACACCTACTGAAGTTAATAATCTTTAAGTGTTTTTGATAATTTACTGAATGGGGCTTTAAAGTTCTGTCACCCCCCACAAGTATTGTTTTTTTGGGGAATGGTTGATTGCTTGATCCCTAGGATTGGTTGTTGTTTCACGTAGACAAAGTAATAACTGCCTTCTAACTGAATGGATGTGCAAACAGTCATAAAACCCAAAATATTCAATTTAAATCGTTTCCTTTCTGGGAGTGGTCAGATATCTTTCTGAACAAATAACACAGGGCATGTAATTTACAGAGAAAATCTTTATTCTGTGGCAGAACGGACTGAAAAGTCTGCTATAAAAAAAGAGCATGAAAGAAATAACTTGTATAGTTCCTGTAGTGTTAACAGGCTCACAGAGCTTGCAAATGAACTTGATTCATTCAAGCGATCACTGTTCATCCCTAAACTGTTAGTTGAACTTCATGCAGTCAGTCAAGCAACATATTTAACTACAGCTGACATGCACTGACAGTTTACGGTTATACCATTGCCAACTTCACCTCCCAAAGTCATGAGTAGAGGAAGAAGAGTTTGATCAGCATTCCCCGGGTTGGTCCTTCAGGGGTTACACTGTTCTGCTGCTGCCCTCTTTGCCTACGCTGTATTACATTGTTCACACTCTCCTTACCCGAACATACAGAAGCACAGCCCTCCGCAGTGTGATGTCCGGCCTCTCGCTGGTAGAACATACGTGTCCGTTTCTCCGTCTGTCTCTCTGTCTGTCACTTCCTAGTCCTCATTTTCTCTCTGTCTCCTTCTCTAGGTGCCAAATTATGTCACTGTCACTGACTGGTCATGTCGCTACATGCAGATTGGGGTCTGGTCCAAGTGTTTACCGAGGGGAGGGTGACATCTGGTGAGCAAAGTGCACTGAGGCTTCAGGAAACTGGTTCCATCTGTGGTTTTCTGACCACAACCCACAGAGAGGAAGCAATTTTTGTTGGGATATGGGTATGTGTGATCCAGCTGTGACTCAGAATGAAAGACAAGGACGGCAGTTCCATCTTTATTAAGGCCACATTTTGAATTTGCGTCGTAACCTGAAGTTTCATCCACTCGATTTGATTCAAAAGTGTTGAGTTCTTGTTAGCTAGCTAGTTCTGGCAAATAAAGGTTTTTAAAGGGAAAGGAAATTTATTTTAAGATACATTTCTGCGGTGACCCTGTGATTTTGGTGGATTGTGATTACCACTTAAAAAATGTGCCTAAATCTCACAAACTCCATTGTTGCCATGATATTATAATCTTAAAACATTCACTGAGAATCAAGTCTTGACTGTGGACTAATGACTGACCTAAGAGAAGTTGTTTCGGTTATGAAGACAAGTAGAGCTTGTATTTTGAAGAGTATTTTGAAGCAGAACCGATCACCACCTACCTGCTCCCAGCTTCTGAATCTACAGTAGGCTTTAATCTTAAATCAAATATGATTTAGTGACTCCATTGCCTATATTTATAATTACCAAAGATTATCCAGAAGACAGTTTTGTTAAATAACAAGTCATATAGACGTTTTCTGCCCCGGCCCCCCTCACATAAACTTTTTTCAGTGCCTCACAAAATTACCACTATGCCTGTAAGAAAAACTAAATTGGCCTTTACCTCACCGTCAAGGAGTTATTGTCACTGTTGGCTTAAAAGTTGAAATGGAAGGTGGATCAAATCATCAGCTGACTATGCCTCTGACTCAAGCAAACACAAGCCTTGTCAGAAGGTAGTGAGCGAACAAAGTTTTCTACACATAATAGTAACTTCCTCACAGACTGCTTCAGCCCTTCAATACATAATTTACTTGTTCAGAATCTGTAATAACATCAGTGGCATAAAGTGGTAACATGCATGTCAAAGTTATCTAACACACGCTGACAGTTAAGCCTCCGCATGATGATCTGATCTTCCTATTTGCTTACAGCCTCAAGTTCAGTTTGCTCTACACTCTCTCCTTCCTAAGCCCTGACCTAGACTCCCTCCCCAGCAACCTCCTCTGGGCCAACTTGGACCACGTTAAAGGAGGGAAAGTCTACCCTCGCCGCCTACGCACACACCATTCCTTCCCTCTTGCCATCAATCTCCCCAGACCCCCCGCCCGCTTCTTCATTGCTCTGGCTAATTAACTAAAAACCAAGCAGAGATTTTATATAATTCAGCATCAAGAACTGCCATGTCTTGATCCAGAAACACCCAGAGAGAAACATGGGGAATCGAGCCAGAACCACCAGGAGAGGAAAAGGAAGACTAAAACGCAAATGTCGTCTCCACCAGCACAAGCTATCAGAGCACAAGGAGCTGGAAGCTGAAACTGTGAAATTCTCCTCACATATTTTGTTTCTTCCAGGGCTACATTTTAATCAGACACACTGGTAAAGTAGTTGCAGGCCAGGCATGACCAGTATCAAGGTGGGGGAGCCGGGGAGAGAGGAGGAAGTGGAAAGAGCATGAAAGAGGAGAAATGGGGCGATGCAGGGCAAGATAGAGGCTCGATTGTGAAGGTTTTGACAGGCAGGTGGCAGGTGAGAGAGGTGTGAGATGAAAGACAGTGAGAGAGAAAGACAATGAAATAGACTGAGAGAGCTGTGAGGGATCTGTGACCAAGTGGTTCTGCGGAGTGCTCGCTTCTCCACTGAAATCTCATGACCACTCTACATTAAGCTCGAGTCCAGGAAACGATAGATAAGGAAAGTTTTGACGTTGGAAAACAGTCCGCAGGGAGCAAATCCAAAAAAAGAGAACAGCTTGTACGAGCATATTGTCCTGCTTTCATCTCAATAATGCATCCTATGTAGCTTCTGAAATCCTGAAAGGACAAACAAGACTCCTTTATTGGATTCTTCTTTCAAAAAAAAACCCACCAACAACATCAAATCCTTGAGATTCTTGCATGTCCAACGGATCTCCGCATGATGTTTTATTTATTAAGATAGTGTTATTGTAGAGGTTCATCACATACTGAGGCTAACCAGAAGGGTCATCCCTCTAGCTGGGTTACCTATGTATGTGTTTTTTTCCCCTCTCACCCTGCCTCAGTTCTTCAATAAATTCAATGCATCTCTAAATTAATGCATTACAAGACCCGCTGGAGATATTAAAAAAATGATAAAAACTAATCCCTCCTCCACAGTCCCATCTGTGGCAGGGTCCTCACACTGAGCTGACCCTGAGCATTTTCTGCCGTCTGCACCGTGAGTTATGATATTTGGTGTTGCTCGGATTACACTTTAATATTTCATTACATGCACAAAATCCTTTTCCATATATCTCCCCCAGGTGTGTCACTATTAATCATGAGATGTTGTGAAAACCCAAGGCTGTCTAATACCTTCTAACTATGTGCGTTACACACATATACAAATATTGTGTGCATGCATGGAACAAAAGGTGCACCTTCAGTATATGCAGAGGTAATTACAAATTGCACACATAAACAGCCGCACACCAACACACACATACACAACATGTCATTTTCGGCAACAATTCAGCGCTCAGTGTGAGCCCGTGCTCAGTTCACATGCCTGTCTCTCGCATCAGTACACACACGTGAAGGCATCAGAATACACACTGCTATATCAAAGAGCAAAAGTATGAAGCACAGCGTGTGCTTTCACCAAGGGGGAGCTGAGACCAGGCACCACTGTGACCACAGGCAGCGGCGTTATGCCATAACTGGTGGCCCCCGCCGAGAGCTGAGCTACTCAGCATGCATGTATGAAACAAACACAGTGCCCATCATCAGGAGCCAAGCGTCCATTCTGATGTGACTTATTTCTGCTCCACACAGCCAGGAAAAAGAGAGAGACGGGGGGGGGGGGGGGGGGGATTTACACACTGCTCACATCACGAAGATGACTGGGGACCTCTCAAAGTGGAGCAACACCAGTAGAGCAAACCAAAGTAGGGCTGACCACTTCACGTCCAGAGTCTCCCTCTGCTGCTTTATTTATTAAGTCATGCAAAAGAGGACAACAACAAAACTCCAGCAGAGATTCAGAAAAACTAATGGTTGAATACATTACTAAAGAAAAACAAAAAACACTGCCTATAAAAAAAGATGTACTGTTTTGATTGACAAATTTTTGTAGCCAACATTGAGAAATATAAGCATGTTTTTCTACAAAACCCTGATTTAACAAAAGACTTCAAAGTTTTCAAATATTAAATGTTGTCTAACAAGACTATAAGAGGCTCTACAGGAGCTGTGCCAGGGCCTCTTAGACTTCACTTAGAGTGGTGCGTTGTACTAAATGCTAACGTCAGGATGCTCACATTGACAGTGCTAACTTGCTGATGTTTAGCAGTTGGCAACATGCTAACATTTGCTAATTAGCACTCTACACAAAGTACAACTGAGGCTGAAGGGAATGTGTTTTTTTAATTTAATTTGCAGGTAAATATTCATAAACCAAAGTGCTTGAAACTATTTTGATCTGAGGATGGAGTAAGATGAAAAGTTAAGGGATCACAAAAATGATTAATTCATCCTGAGGGGGGCATGAATGTGTTTTTATGACAGTTCACCTGGTAATTGTCAAGACATTTTACTCAAACCCAAATATGTTAACCTCATGTTAGTGAAGCTAAAGTCAGGGGATCACCAAAGTCAGTAGGATTCTTCTTCTGGGGACCATGAATGTCTCTACGAAATTTCAGGTCAATCCATGCTCCAGTTGTTGAGTTATTCTGGTTTGGACCAAATGGTGGACCGACCGACCGACACTGTCATCCATAGAGCCATGCAGCTATGCTGCTTTACCATGGCGAAAAACAAAGATGCATGCCTAAATAAAATACTGTCTGAAATTGGAAAAACATGTTTTTAAATAAGGAAGTATCTGTTCCAACAATTACTAAACAAAGACTACAAATCTGAATAGACATCCACTGATAACTGTTGTAAAACTGATTTAATTAAGAAACTCAAATACTCAAAACAATGGACTCAAAGATGTTGGTCTCAATCAACATTTAAAAAGTGAGAATGGATGAAGTTGTGGAGCTCCCCCCTGCCCCTGCCTCTGTTCAGGATAGGGTGCAGTGATGGACGTCTGCCCTCTTAGCAGACAGTGTTACAGTGCCATCACACACCCAGCTGTAATGTCCCTTCATTGGCTTCAGCTAAATGTTCATTTTCTCCCCTCTGCCATCATGGCTTGAAAACCTCAGTGGTAATTGCTGTGTAATAGATAAGCTCTTCGTCACACCTTAGACATGACAACATGAACAGTCAGGAACTTGTGTGCCCTGCATTTTCAAATTGTACCTCTTGGTTGTATACGTGAGTTTATGCCTGTGCTTGGGGATAATTCATTTTATCATAGCTCCATTCTATGCATTCACGTCTATGTCACATATCTTTGTGGCAAACAGATTACGAGTAATATTTTCAAATTGATTTCTTTCAGCCGTTATCGTCTCCTCAGACATTCCCTATTTTTGCCCCCCACAACTCCTCTCAGGGAGCAATTTTCCACAGTCGCTCCATAAGGCTTGGTGAGTCATACACAGTGCTATTGTAATAATGGTAGCGCATCCATTGAGGTAGGCGGGGATGCATTAAAATGCTGTGTGAGTATGTGTTCTGCAGTGTGGGTAGCGCTCTGAGTTCAAGACAGATCAGGTGTGGTGATCTTGACCTGGACCTCCATATGTGCTTTGCCTGCTCTGCCTTCATCCCCCTTTCCTTCACTCAGGTAGAGAGGTCAGACAGACAGACAGACAGAGCAAACAAAGGATGCAGAAAAAAACAGAGAGTCAGTTTGAAGGCCTGCGCAGAAAAATGATAGAAAAGGACCGTGATAACAAAACTAGAACAACGAGAAACATGGAGTTCCACAGAGTTCGACTTCCTGTTTGGGCTCCATGATCCCACCAAAAATCTCCATCAGCGCCACTTCCTCCTTCACCGCACAAGCTGGCAGTAACATCGAGAGATGTGTCGGGGGCTGGGTGGCGGATCAGGCCATGAGAAGTGAGGCCCTCTTGGGGTTGAGGCAACAGCTGTCCGCAGGCCCTCTTATCCAGATTGTCCTGGCAGTGAAACCAGGGTTGCACGGTATGATGTGGAGCCCAGTGTTCTGCTTCTTTCTCTGTCCTGCCGTGTTTTCACTGAAGCTCAAGAACTAATTTTTCCAACAACAGGTCAGGGATATTTTGTGCTTATGTTTTCCCTAATGTGTTTGTCTCCACAGTGCTCGACAGAATTAAGAACAACCAGTCAGACCGACCTTTGACTGTACTGTGCATGCATTTTGACATGTCGTCAACTCAGCTGCTGCCTGTGCTCAGTTCATTCATTAAGTGGCTGAAACTTCCAGCGTATTCTTATTATTGTTCCATTCAGACATTATATTTTAAAGTTGGAGTTCACCATCTGCAAGTCTTTCAGCAGTGGTGGAAAGTAACCAAGTGCATTTCAGCAAGTGCTGTACCCACTTGCATTTTACTGTATGCTACTTTATTCTTCTACTCCACTACATTTTACAAACAATATTGTACTTTTCAATCCACTAAGTTTATTTGACAGCTATAGTAACTAGCTACTTTACAGACTGTACAGATTGTTTAACTTATAAAATACGATGCATTGTTTACTATTAAACTACCCCATTATATATAAAGTAGTACAAAATGAGCTTCTCCATGAGTGTGCAACTTCAAACGAATACTTGTACTTTTGTTTTCTGATTATACTTTTGGACATATGAATAGGTATTATTCTGAATTACATTTATTTGTAACGGAATATTTCCACACTCGGGTATTACTACTTGCACTAAAGTTAAGGATCAAAATACTGTAATTATACTTTGACATGTCAGGGAGTGTGCGGAACATTTTTTTCTAAGTTAAAAGGAAATCGTTTTAAGAAAGAGAGAGCCGTAACTTTTTAAGAAGTGAAACCTAAGGTTAAGCCTCCCACCCCAATCCAATAATTTTGACACAGTCCCCAAGTGCTACACAATTTATTCACCTTATTAATTTATTTAACGTGACTTGTCTTTTGAAAGGTATTTTGGGGTGGTGATAGTGCAGTGGATAAGACTATACCTTTGGTGTGAGAGACCCGAGTTCAATCCCCCACTGTGACCCATCCACCATTGTGTCCCTGAGCAAGACACTTAACCCCTAGTTGCTCCAGAGGCTTGCAACCTCTGACATGTATAGCGATAGTAAGTCTCTTTGGATAAAAGCGTCGGATAAATGTAAATGAAAGATATTAACTTTATCCACATCGTGATATGACAGACTTGACATTACGCAACAGAGTTTATGGCTTTAATGCAAAATATAAGCCCATAAATTGCCCAAACAACACGAAAAAAAGTAATTTGACATTGAGATATTCTGATAAGCCTTTGTATACCTGGAATGGTATTATATGAAAGACATTTTGCTTACCATTTTATATTAACTTGAGCTTTCTGGAACAGCACAAGAGCGTTTTATTCAAGTTGTTTGCTTCTGCTTCTCTGATTTCCATATTTTTATTTCCAACATAAAAGCTTCTACCAATTGCCAACGTTATTTGCAGTTATGTGAAAGCCCACCATCTGGCATTCACAAACCTAGTCGATCCAAACCAAAGCAAGATTCTTCTGACAGCTGGAGGCTAGTTTGTAAAATTAAACAGAAACATTGACTTTATTTTTCACAAAATCCTGTCCTGTCTTTCTTACTGTGAATACCTTGTTATATTTTTAAAAAATCAGTAATTTAAAAGTAACGATGAATCACAGCCAAGTTGAATGGAGAGCAAATACCTCAAAAGATAATTAGAGCACTGTAAAACATTCAGGTGATGTTGAGTAAGAGTAAGTGGCAGACTGCAGATATTTATGAAGTGACCGGGCCTTCATGGTCAGTAGCTTATTCATATTGCTTGTATTTTTAGCCATGCGAGCCGTGTGACACTATGGATGCTGTCTGTCGGTCGGTCAGTTGATCTATTGGCAGATTGCCATGACTTTTTGTACAGATCTTCATGTCACCCAGTCGTTGAATCATCGTGACATTGGAGATCCTCTGACCCTTCCTGTAGTGCCACTAGCTGGTTGAAATTTTAATTTGTCAGATACTTTTATCAAAAACTGTTAAAACGAATTTACTTTTCATACAATTCTAAACATGAATTGTTTGACGTTTACCTCAACAAATACCAACTGATTAATCATATTTTTAAAAGGTGGACACAGGACCTTAGTCACCTTATTGCTGCTATGATTGTTTCTGTCATTTTTATAGACAAAGATATCAAATGGCCAAAATGATCTCAGATGAACAAGAAAAGCTCCCATGTGCATATCACAACCGACGTAATGTCATAATCTGAGTTGATCTAATCTGTACTGATTTAATATATAGAGGACCACTTTTAATTACCAAGAAAAAAAAGCAAAAAGGTGTTTTATTAGATCTGTAATGTTTGTGGAAATCATGATTGAAATTCTAGGTTAGACCTTTATATTTTGCTGGACGTTTACAAAAGTGTTTAGATCACCAATGAAGATGAGTATACTACTTCAATAAAACAGTGTCATGACAGTGACTGTGGACCTGTATTTTTGACTTGTTTCATCACCATGGACCTAAAAGGTGTAACACTTGATTATACTGGAAACAGCTTTGGTGTGCCTGTAAAGTGTGACAGCATCCAAAATGTAGCACAAAAAGACATATTTCGGGTGGGTCAGTGGGCCCAGACTGGGCCTAAATTTTAAATTTTGGTCTTTATTTTAAGATGTTTCAATACATAACCCTAAAATTAGTTCCAAAGCCAGTTGCATATGTGACAGAGAAAACACCACCAAAGCCCCTTTTCCCAGCTGCTTCCTGTCTGCCCGAAGGAGTGTGATGTGTCTCAGCATTTAAACTTGAGACACATCTGCTCTGCTCCAGACTGGCTTAGAAAGGAGGTGGTTATAGAAGCTGAAATGAGAAGAAGATCTGGAATTTGGCAAATGAGTTAATGTGTCATGTTTATTTTCAAGAGTGCATGAAAAGTCCACTCCTTCATTTTCCTCACCATACCCTCATATACGTGTGTTTCTCACACACAAAGCCTGTGCTTTTTAAAAATTAATGAATGTACTTTGGACATGAATATGATCCTATACTCAGGATTCACTATCCTCTTGTCTTTCTCCCAGCTACAAGCTCTGGTTATTAGCAGTTAGGCTCCACAGAGAAGAGTGGTGGGTTGTAGATGATACGAGGCCAGAATACATTTTGTTCACCTTACATGTTGTTTCCTCTCCACTGAAAGTGACAGAAAATACAAAACCCTTGAAATTAATTAAGCCTGAGAACTGTTGCGTTACACTGTTTGAATGCAAATTCCCATGCTGTGGGGACGGTACAAGGCCATCACATGAAACACAAACAACACAAAAAATGGGACTTATGCAGTAAAATGTCTAAGTACCAGGTAATGTGCATGCCTCTAAAAACGTACTGCAGCTCATTTTGTGTGGCAGCTACCTCAGAGAGAGAGAATCGTTGGTGGAATGTAACTAAGCTCATTTACAATTGTACTGTGCTCAAGTACGAATTTAAGTATTTAGCATTAATTTAGTATTTCCATTTAATGCTGTTTTATACTTCTGCTTGCCTCCATGTCAGAGGGAAATGGTGTACTTTTTAATCCACAACAATACAATTTCAGATTTCACACATCAGTTTATAAAATATGATATACTGTCATAGATTAAACAACCCAAATGTATATAAAATTTAAATGAACTTTTTCATATGAATGTATCAGTGAAAATAATCTAATATATAATAGAGTAATGCTCACAGGGGTAAGTCTTCTACATTATTAATCCTTTTTCTTTTGAAATTTTATGTACATTTTGCCAATCATACTTAACTAATAGTTTAATGCAGGAATTTAACTTGTAGTAGAGTATTTTCACAGTGTGGCATTGCTACTTTTACTCAAGTAAAGGATCTAAATACTCCCAACACTGGTGTGGATTCATTCTGAAATCACAATTGAGATTAATTAAAAAATAGTGATAAAACTATTACTATGCATGAATAGTAGCTGAGTCTCTGACCCAGGAACACATTTAACATCCGCATATCAAACATGAACAGGTGGCCCCAACAGGAAGAGAAGAGAACCAAACACCCGCAACAGGCCCGTTAGGCAGTGAGAGCAGCAGCAGCTCCTGAATATGTTCTGGGTTTCTCTTCCTTTGTGCCTTAAAAATAATACCATCGCCTTATCAATAATTTCAGACATAATGCTCCCTTCCTTGGAACTTCAGGTGCAGTCAAGCTGTCAGTCAAACAGTGTGCGCACATGTTGTTTGTAATTGAGTTTTGGCACCATAGTATTCATTTTTGTGTCTGCTGTTTGTCTCCATTATTATAACAGGATCTAGAAATAGCAGAATAGTTGTGGGGT
Organism: Micropterus salmoides; assembly: GCF_014851395.1. Taxonomy (NCBI): domain Eukaryota; kingdom Metazoa; phylum Chordata; class Actinopteri; order Centrarchiformes; family Centrarchidae; genus Micropterus; species Micropterus salmoides. The sequence goes on from NW_024043372.1 coordinate 16,192,245, forward strand.
TATGAGACAGTTTTATACATATCAAACTTGGTCTTTAAAATTACAAAAAGCAATTATGTTTAAGTTTGCGGTCCTACATATCCTCATGCTTGTACAATTATTTTACATTAGTCTAAAATTTATGACATCATCATACAGTAAAATTAAATTCCCCTCTCCTTAAGGCTGATACAAAGCCTGAGGTGGAACTGTTCACTGCACCACGCAAGTGATAGCTCATTTTAAAAGTAATGGGTTGTCAAAATGGGGCATAGGGCTGTTGAAAGGGGAGAAAACAAATTAAATAAAAATGGATCGTTGCTTAACCTTAAGCAAACCATGTTAGAATCCATAAAAAAACTGCATGAATCTGTGCCATTTTTTTTAGGTTAAAGAACGCTTTGATCTCTGGGAACAATTTCAGAGGCAGTAGATATAACAGTAATGTGATTGCTTCTGTCATCATGATTCAACAGATTACATATCTAATCGGTTTGCGAACAGAGAATATAATTTGCACAGATTACAGACCACTCCTGCTTGTTGAAACTGGGCCGGTTTACAGTTGAGATGATCCATGGACGTACGGATGAACAAAAAGACAATGAGTGGGAGGGGAACCCACCAACCACCTTGTTAAATCCGTGGTGGGAAAAAAAATCTGATCCCGCTATTGTGATGGCTCAGTTTTTTGCCACAATGGCGTGAATAAGTGCATAACATGTGAGCACGAACATGAGGCATGCAAGCACACACAGTTGTACTTCTCACACACATTTTTACCAGGACAAAGACTGTACTGAAATGCAAAGATATGCAGAATATATGAGACATGATTGCAAAGGAAGTGGGACTATATGTAATGAAATTAAAGTGGCTCCGTTGCTGTAATATCCCTGGGGTATATAGCTAGTTGTTTTATGGGGGGAGATAAGAGGATTTTGTCAGGTTGAGATGGCGACTAATGCTATTGTTCCTACTGGGAGCATAGAACAGCAAAGAAGCTTTTCACACATCTTTTCTTCTTTTGTAGTGCTGTTAGTGTAGATATCGTTTCAAAGCACAAGGTGGAAAAAATTACAATATTGCAGCATTGGACATCATATGCAGGAAAAGCAATTTCTTTCATTCTTTTTTTTTATCCAAATCTGAGAACCCGCCCACAAAATGTTCTCATCCAAGTATGTAAACACACATTTGTTTTTAAAAAGCACATATGGAAAACAATCGATAAAATAAATTTTACATTTTTAATGCAGTCAGAAAATATGAATGATAGAGTTTGAAGATATTATGCAAGGATTCTCGTCCTTTCTCACTTTGCCTCTCTGTCTCCACCTCTTCTCTCACTTATGCTCTTACATATGTACTTGAACAGGCCTCTAAGTTACTGTAAATGGTTACTAAGGGTGGGTTTTGCTCAAAGAGACCATGGTATTAAGTTAGACAGTTGACTGATGTTATCTTTCATTCCTTCTCCTCCGCTGATTTCTGTTTCACCGTCTCCTCTCTTCTCTCTTTCCTCCCCTCTGTGCGAATGTTTCACCTGCCTTTACTTCTTCACCGCCTCCTTTACCTCTTCACTTATTAATCCCTCAAGCTAATAGTGCTCCCAAGGATGTACCTTGTCATATTATGTCTGCCAAATCACTGTGTCATCTACACCCCACTGAAAACAAACAAGACTCTTGTCCCCACTTACTCCTCGAAAAAAAATAAAGATCTAACACAATTTCAAATGGCACATTAAAGCATGATCTAAATACTGTACTTGGACCCGAGCTGCACTCTCATGCAGAAAAGGCATAGCAGTTCCACTTTGGAGCAGGAACGATTTGCATTCAATCTTCAAAAGAAGCGTAGGTGTTATTACCTGTCACAATACAACCTAACCCCAATCTGCCAGGAGCCAACAGGATGTTTTTAAAAACTCACACACTAAACACTACCCCCTGCGACTACTACCCTCCGCCACCATGTCTTTGTGTTTGGAGAAAATGCTGGTTACTGTGGGCCAGCAAGCAAATCTGTTAGCAGTGAAGGTCCCCCACCCATCCGCCCCCTCAGCTCTTTACAGTCCTAACACTACGGTTTGTCACTTGAATCAAGTGATGTTCCTCTGCTAATAAGGTTTGTTTTACACTTTCAGGGCTGCTTTTTAAGCCTCATAAAAATGGCAGATTAAAGAGCATTTTCAAACCTCAACAAGATTTACAACTGTATTTGAAGATCCAGTAAGTGGTTTTTAATGAAACTCTGTGTGGGGTGAAATGATCCATAATGGAAGAGGAGGAGAAGATAGAGGAAAGGAACAGGGAGGAGGTGGAAAATGAAGGAGTCCAACGTGAGGAAGAGGGAGGAGAGGAGGATCATGGTGAAAGGTCATGTTTTTATTCTCTTTCATTTCTTGCTGAGGCCAAAGACATGCTGAGTACAGATGGTGTGTATCTGCTGGGACAGACAGCCTCCTATTGTATTCTGTTGTATTGTATTCTGTTATGTGTGGATGTTTGTATATAATAACTACATTACTGCTGTCACTGTATAAAGCAGGAAAACACTCACCAATATAATGCGCAAGCAGCCAAAGATGAGTGCGCGCGCACATCCACGCACGCACGCATTTAACCACACATAATCAGCAGCTGCAGCAGTATCAGAGCCAAACTAGGCGTACAAACTCTTTGCCACAGCGATGCCGAGATAATAAAGCAAGCCACGGGCGTGTTTAACATCTGAAGAAAATTAGAGGAAGTTGCTGGAAGCGCCAATAGATAAATAGATAACGGGGTCTGCTTAACTGGGAGTAAAGGGGAAAACGCTCAGACAGCAGAAATCTGCGCGTTTGGAGATCGGGCAAAAGTCGCCGTTTCTTCAAACTAACAAAACAAAATGAAGCATAGAAATTGGGTTTGTTTGCAGTATAAAAACGTGTTGTGAACATATAAAGACAACTTTATATCAAGTTCCAGAGAACAAAGATTCCTGGAGACGCCGCAGACAGGCTACAGTTGAAATACGGCACATTCAAAAGAAACTATAAAATCTCCAGGTCCCGCTGCCTCTGAGCTGAATAAAAATCTTTTTGTGAGCCGACTAAAACGTTACTGCATCTGGGTTTTTCAGGTTGTGATTTCCAGGAAACTGACCTTCAAAAAAAGGCAAGTGTTTCCAAACGCAAACAACCCACACCTCTGTAGCTGGATATAAACAAGGTTTTTCTTCTCAGGACGATAATAAACTCACCTTCTGCAGGATCCACTGGCAGAGGAGGACTATGGTCCAACCGAGAACCTGCATGTCACCTTCCTTATAGCGGACCACCCTGAAAAACTACACGTCTCCTCGGCTGAACATATAAAGACACGCCGCGGAATCCAAGCAATCCCAACAGGCAGACGACAAGCAAAAAGTACTAGGAAAGCAGAAAAACACGCGTAAAGTTGTGTGTTTGCTCAGTCAGTGTCACGTCGGCTTCTGCCGGCAAACTTTGAGCGGTGGCTTCAGTTTCTCTGGTCCGCCTCATGTGGCACATCCATGGTGTTTTTCTCCGCTCATGCTGGACGTTTGCTGGAAGTTTGCGCGTCGATGAAGTCAGTTTGGAGGGCGGAAGCGAAGAGGGGGTTTCAATGAATATCATCAGCGTTTCTTGTGTTTTGGGAGACTGACTAGTTGATGTAGAGAGATAAGATCTCTCCCTCTCTCTCTCTTCCTCGCTCTGTCCACGCGCGCGTCACGGCGCACAGCAGCTCCTGCTTATTGGCAACCACACTGACCACAAACTGCATGTATAATAGCCTATTTTGTCTTGTCAATGTTTAGATAATGAGGTGACTGTAGTCTTAATTAATCAGACATGACGCCAAGAAGTATCTTTCAGATTGCTTAAAGTTAGTATTGTGTGACCAGATAAAGTAAGTGGCTGTTTTAAAATATAACTTCTAGATGTTAACTTTCTCAAAGAAGTATTTAATTCATTCATACTAGAGTATTAACTATACTAGCAATTGTTTTTATAACTGATCATTATTAATATACACATTGTAAGTGATATTTCATGCAAAAATGCCAAACATTTCCTGGTTCCAGCTTTTCTTTGTCATATATGATAGTAAATTTAATATATTTGGGTTTGTACTGGTGGTTGGACAAATTGAATTGGCAGATCATCAATTATGGCCAATAGTTGCTGTTTTATACCACCTCTCATTTGACATTTCATCATGAATTCTAGTTCAGTCTGTATAATTTATAAGATACTAACTAAATAATAACTAATTATATAATAATACAACTATTTTTGGAAAATAAATTAAATGAATCAGTCCTGTGGCTTTGCAATTTACAGGTATTGTAATTTTCATTCTATTAGCATTCAGGGAGACAAACAAAAAAACAGACAGACAGATAGAGGACCTACAGAACCAGCTTTTTGAAACATAGACACTATAACAAACTAATTATTGAACAAGCATAAAGACACCACAGATACCAGCTCTGAGATTTAATGTATGTTGTTGCAGTTTAAACTTTGATACACACCAGCAAATGCAAAACAATCATCATCTTACACAAAAACATGAACCTTGACGGCTTCATTTAAGTTACTGTGTGTGATCGAGGCCAACTGCACAAGCTGGCCAGACTATAAATTCCCAGAAAAACAATTTTGAAATATTAATGTTGCATGGATATATTGGGGCAGCGTGGCCCCACATCTCTCCCTGATGGCCAGTCCCAGCTGCTGCCTGCCGGATTGTGGACCTTTAAAATGAACTGATCTGGGATGCACAGTGTTTGCTCGCCTATCTCGCGAGTTTGTCTGTGTGGAGATCAGCATGTCTGTCTGCTGGATTGTTAGTGTGTCTGTCTGTGTAGGAATTATACAATGCTGTCCATCAGTCATACATATCTGACTGGCCGACCTCTCTTCTGTATGAGCATAATGTCTGTCTCGACTTTCTGTCTGTGTATGATGAAGTATGTCCCTTCTGTCTGTCTGAATGACTGACTGGCCAGCCAACTGTCTATTTGTTTTTCTCAATAGCTCTTTGTCTACCTGTCTGTTTTACTGTTCATCTTTTTGTCTGTGGCTTTTCCAAATATTTACAGCATGTATACAGTATTCAGTACAGCATATTTAATTACTTTTCACTCTCTCTCTCTCTCTCTCAACACAATTTCACCCTGAACCCAAAGTCCACAGATCAAAAAGACATTCCAGCACATTCTTCTTCAGGTATCCAACATCCTAGCTCACCTGCGGCATGTCCTCATTCTTCTAGTCTCACATTGACAAAGCCTGTGTTTTGGGAAATGCTGGACAAAGTGCACATCATGTTGATGGGCTCAGAGGTGGTGAAGTTTGGCTGTCCTGCAAGACCCTGTCACAGATGGAGGGGAGTGTCCGTGTAAAATGAGCAGCTTTGTGGTTATGTATGACTATATTATATCTTGTATATTACCAATCTGTTATCACTTTTTCAAATGCAGGCCTTTTCTCTGTGGCTCTCATCAGTGTGAGAATGACACAGCACTGCCTCCCTGCGAGGCAAAGAGTCATTGCATGCAGATGCAAACTGTGCCAAGAAGACCGAGAGAACAGTGGGCACTGAGTTTTCACAAGGAAGGGAATAGAGCAGCATACTGATAATTACAGTATGACATACAGTAAGTCCGTAATTTCTAATGACATACCTGTCATAGCAAAATGTAAAGTTGTATATAAATGTATAATTTACATCATTTGGCAACTAATGCAAGAGATCAACTATACAGGAAGTGAACAAAATGTTGTGCTACAGTGAAATATCACATTTCCATTTTTAACGTAGGTGTGTAAGGATTCAGAGAACTATACAACAGAATATACCAATCATATCTGGATATTATACTTATACTGTTTCATTTGCAATAATAAATATATTTTAAGAGAAACATAATGACATACAAATTATGTTTTTTAATTAGTATAATGATGAAACATTTTAATGTAATTCTGTTTCTGCCTAGTCGCAAAATCTTCATACTGACTGAATCTGCAAACATTCACTGACAAGGTATTTAATTTTTCCCCCCTACAATATACGCTCGTGCAGTACAACATCTGCGACTAGCTACTGAAACATGTTTGTAATGGTTGTTTTTAGGACTTCAAAAGCACTTCCTTTAAGTTTCGGGAAAGATCACGGTCTTGGTTAAATGTTGAAAAAGTCAACAGCGCCTTGAAGCATGACACGTTTGCAGTATGAGGCTATATCTAATTAAAACCATGATCTTTCCCAAGCCGTAACCAAAGTGATTTAAAATCAAACCATACGTGTCAAAGTTGCCCACCATCCAACCAACCACCTACATACATACGGCTCTGGATGTAATTTAAAGGAGATTGGTTTGGAACAAAACTATGTTTTGACAATTATAAAGTATAAAGTTCTTAATCAAAGACCACTGGAATAAGTCACTCTTTTGGTTTCTTTCAGTCTTACAGTTGCTGTATATCAGTGGGTTACACTCATTGCTGCATCTTCAGTAGACCATGAAACCTTCTCAAAGAATGTGGCCATTTCCCATTTCCATCACTGCCCTCCCTTCAATCTACTGTCTGTGATTTGTGTGGCCACAGCACACTCTGTCCTCCTGTTTCCCCTGATTTTTTTTCCCACCGTCAGAGAGGGGTTGCTGGTGTGAGTGCAATTTCTGATCCACATTGGAAGTGGCAGGTGAATTTCGCCCAGCTGCTCCCCTTCTCTGTTCCACTTAGCAGCGACGCTCCTGCTCTGAGTCACTCGGTCGCTGCATGGTTATCGTAAATGAATGAACATGCTCTGAGCGAGAGCAGAGTGCATCTACTTTCACAAATATCATCCTCACATCATTATTCTTCTTTTTCCTCCCCAGGTGTCAGGAGAAAGTTTTTAACATCTCCAAAACTGCACACTTAGAGGCTGCTCGTGTTCATCATCTTCATGTTTGCAAATAAATTAGATGTAGTATCATTAAAGACAATAAATTACAGCAAGACTAAATGCCTGTAGAAGTCACATATTTAACCACTAACCAGCCTCAATGCACTTTTCCTTTAATGCCCTTTGATGGATTAAGAGAAAAGCAGGTAGAGGTGGAGGAGAAAGTGGTAAAGAAGGGTAAGTGAGGAAGACAACAATGTGAGTATGATGGAGGAGGAAGAAGCAGCTGGTGGAAACAGGAGAATCAGCAAATGAGGAAAAGTAGAAAGGGGATGGGCAGGACTAATGGAAGGTGGTGGCACAGGAAGGGAAAATGGTAAAGTTGGAGCAACAAGGAGGAGTAGCTGATGGAGGGGCAGAGGGAGAGAGGAAGTGATGAAAAAGGATGTGGTTCTGGAGAAAGCTGGGTTTATACTTTGTCGGCAGTCCCACTGTAGATATCTACGGACAAGGTTTTTATGTATGAGTCAGTGTCATGATTCACCTAGAATCCCTGCAACACTAGACAGATGTTTAGTACATGATCAGGCTGTATTGTGCTTTAATGACATACTTTGGCCCTATTTACACTTATCATTTCAAGATAGAATCAGACAAACGCACTGGCTTTCTGTTTGATTGCATGTGCTGAAATTGCTGGAGCCGCTTTTTCGTGTTGCTGTGGCGAGACAGGAAGAACAACTGCTAATATCAGTGTAATTTTCATGTCTTTTACGTTGTTGTTATTATAGGGGACAGACCCTGTGGAGTTTATTTCCACAGCTTACAGATGCATTTAAGTCTTTTAACTTTTAAAATCTGTCCAGAAAGCTTCTCAAACCGTCTTCCGATATGGTTTGAACAATCGATCAATTTCAGTCAGTCTTGAATGCTTCTTGATTTAAGCTTTTTTGATATCTGATAGCTACCGGATTCACCCAGGATGCATCAACTGACTAGCCTACATGTAATGGGGTTTTTGTGATATACAGTACTATATGTTCAGTACTTTTAGAAGTGGAATTACATCGACTGAATAATTTCTGTGTTCATTTTCTTCAGTTCATTGCAATAGAGAGTTATGCTCATGGTGAGGAGAAGGCTTGCAGTGGAAATGGCTTTGCTGGACTTGGGTTACTGAAAAGGAGACAATGTTCTTCAACTAGCTTCACGTCATCTTCATTGCAAACATTCTCTGCTGGAATCAGAAAATTGTGGGTGAAGTCGCCCAAGCTGACCATTCACACTTCTTATGATCTCCACATGGTATCTCTGTAGCCGCCATAGCCCTGACAGTGTAGCCTACGGCATAGCTGCAGAAGCCATGCCGTTACCCCTTAATGCACTTTATAAATCCACTTAAATGTGGTGGAACAGTAGGGCGATGGGCTCAAAGCAGAGGTGGTGGGGGAGTAAAAGAGGAAGGGACAAGAGAAGTTATGACGAGGTCGACCTGGAACACTACTTATTACAATACATCAAGCCAATCTCAGTGCCTACTAAAACATGCTCACACATGCCAAAAAAACATTGCGTCTATGGAGGTGTGCACTTGTTAATGGGTAATGTAAACACACTGAAGAAGTAGATGATTATGCAAAATTATATACAATTGCAGAGCTGGAAAACACTCATCCCATCTTGAGTCTACAGAATAAAGTTCCTTATTTAATCAGTAAGACAAAACATTGATTGAGAAGGGTTGCAATCATGCCCGCATTGACAAAAATATAATTAGCTATGCATATGACATTTGTTTTAAAAAGCTGGAATCTTTCATGCTAAAAACAGACAGCTGTACAGTCATTGCAAACATGACAGCAAAAAGAGTGTGAAAAAAAAAAGTCGATATTAATAACAGGTTTCTGAGGTACTCTGGTACATACACTATTGCACTGCTGAGGCACACATACACACACACCTGCTAACACACACATTGAAGCACCAATCCTGGGGTGTCTACCTCTGAGGTTAAGGAACACAATGACAAGAGGTCACCTGGCAGTAATGGAGCCTTTTGTGTGTGGAAATAGTCATTTCCCTGTGTAGTCTCGGGGTATCACAGCAGTGATATGAAACCCTGTCATTTTGTTTTCCTTTATATCGATTTCAGAAAGGCGAATGTGTGGAAAGGAGAGATGGTGAGAGAGGCATAGGAGAAGTGCATGAGTGCTGTGCTTGTTGCGGGTGTTAGGACTATACCATTGTCATTCAAATGTTTTGTTGCAGGAAGGGAATTTGAGAGGAGAATGGGAGATGAGCGCTAATGGGGAGCAAAGGGAGAAGTGGTATAATTGGATTTGATTACGTCTGTCTGTCAGAACAGGACAGGACATAATACGCGGCTGGAATTATTTTGACAGTGTCACAATGTGGATGACACTTTGTGAAGTTGCTCCGAAGTGAAGAATGAGAATTGTCGAGTGAGATCTGTAACACCGCTATCTCTAGGGATGGTAATGGGTGCCTGTCTGTTGGTCGGTCCGCCTCTTTGATCCGGACAGAAATATCTCAACAACTATGGGTTGGATTGCCATGAACTTTTTTACAGATTCATGGTGACTTCTAATGACTTTGGTGGTGATACCTGTAAAACTAATGACACCAGCCTCAGCTGTGCTATTTGTTATTCAGCAAATGATAGCATGCTAATATGCTAAACTAAGATGCTGAACATGGTAAAAAATTATACCTGCTAAATAGAAGCATGTTGAAACAATGCAAGGGGCTGTATTGGTGGGAGCATGTTTCAGGTACAGGTGAGACATGAAATACCATTCAGGAAGTCCGGATTGAGTAATAGATCCACGAGTTTGAAGGCTTATCAGACAGCAAAACACTGCACTACCATCTGTCATGCTCTGAGACAGGATATGATATAGAAAATTATCATGCCAGCAATAGTCTTTTGTTGTGATGATCTCATGGTAAACAGTAGAAATGCAATTTGTGTATTCCACAGCACCTTGCCAGATGACGTCTGGTCATTGGTCTGACAAAAGTTGAGCCTGGTTCAGCTTTTTTGCAAGACGATTGCCGCCCCCTGCATTGCCACCTCTGCTGCGTCACCGGACTGACCTAATTCGAATGAATGAGGGGGCTGAGTTTTTTCATGCAGAGCTAAAGCTGGTCTGAATGTGTCCTTAGTCTTGTTAAATTTGAGTTAGTGATAAATGCCTGTACAGTACATCTAGCTGTGACTACAACTTTGAAAATCTTTGCATCTTATGTCAGTTGTTTGAATATTGCTGTGACCCACGATCATTTTCTTCTGACAGGTAGCAAAATTTGTTTTCTGAATTTACCTTATTTACCAATCATTCCATCAGAGGTTATAAAAAAGGCCTCAGGATGGACATGAATAATGAAGGCTGATGCATGGACTACAGATAAGACTTGGATACGAGCTTGGAACTGGTCGATTCTAGCCCGGAGGCATGGGTGAATGCGTCTAATGTTGAAAGACCCTAAACACTGTGTGGCCTAAGGTTACATCACTGATGTATCCAAATGCATCAGATGACGTGAGACGTACAACATCGAACTCACCCGACAACATACATGAAATCCATCTAGTCACATTGAGGCTCAGACAAATAAATCTGAAAATTTCTTTTATCAAACATAATCAAATTACCCAGTTTGACTCTGCCACACATGGCAGTTTCTGCAGAGCCTGTATTTGATTTGTACTTTTTTTTGTGCATCTTTTTCTTTTGCCGAATAAAATACAAAATGGTAACTCTATGAATGGCTGGTGCCCTTATAATGGATTGTCTTTACTTCCAACACACTTAACACACAACATAGAGAAATGTACAGCATTAGTCCTGGGACCCAGTGCAGCACACTTTACAACATACATGCTGCAATTTGCAATATGAGATAATTTTTCTCCTCATTTTGACACATTTCACTAATTAAACAAAAGGCCATAATTGTAAAACACAAAATTGTGTTTGTGTGTGATTCCTGCGTGACAGTGTTTAAAAATTGCTTTTGTGAAACAGGCCCCAGTCACCCAACTTTAGTCCTGACAGTCGCAAAAAAGGCAACATGTACGTATTATTAGATCACATATTCATGTCACTGTTCACTTGACTGTCACAATGAGAAAACTATATAGATTAACCAATAGCTGGCTATTATCTATATTAACTGCAAATGTATTCACATGTTATAATGTTATAATAGGTATTAATGATATCAGGGAAAACAGCGATTTGATGTGTGAGTTTTAAAGGAAATATTAGGCTGAGCTCTAAAGGGGCCAGATCATCTATGCCCAAAGCTGCAAAATTATTTGTCAAAGGTAATAGAAAACATGACATGCTTCAAACACAAACTGCACAGTTAAGTCCGAGACATGTCCTTTAAGGAATTGACCAGCAATTGATTTGGCTCAGTTGTTTGAAGGAAGAATCCGAGCAGAACCAAGGATTATGTGGGGAGAATAAATCCCCCTTTAACAAACAAATACTGTAATTGAATATAAAGTTAAATCAACGGTAGGAGCATTGCTGCTGCCATCAGCAGATATGAGAAGTCTCAGGTTATATTACCCACACGGTACATCTGTATGATTTTAATTAGACGTTACTAGTCATCTGGTAACAGCCAAAGAACGAGCCATGTGATACTGACACATGAATTATGTCAATCAAGGGTGACTTCAGTGCTCTGCCTGAAGTAACACTACGATCCATACAATGAACAGTGAGAACAACAAATAGAGTCATTTTTCATAAACTATGTTATTTGGCCTCCACATTCACATGCAGTATAGTACATTTTCAGTCCCTTTGTTTATCTGCTAACCTTCTCACAAAGGCTCATTTCTATGAGTGAGAGCACCCCTACCCTCAGTGCTCTACCACATACAAACACAAACACACAAATGCACAAAACACAGAAAGCATAAACACACAAATAACCAGAGATGCAGTCTACTGGAGCCTGTTGCATTGCTGTTTCTAGGGTGTTGTTATATCAGTAACCATTGAAGATAAAAGTGCCTTTAAGCAACAACGGTTATAAATTACCAAAAATAATCTGGCAGCCAGGAAGCATACAGAGCCTGTCAGCACTCTGCAACTCCCCATCTGTCACACACACACACACACACACACACACACACACACACACACACACACACACTGTACTTTAGCAGCAGCAGCAGCATGCATCTGCTACCACCTCCTCTAGCCCCCCTTCATCCCCACCTTATTAAGATTCATATCCCCGAAAGGTGACTTCTTAGTCGGGCACAGTGACAACCCCTCACCCCCCATCACCCTGCCCCACAAGCTGCCTGGAGGTATAGGTGCAGTGACAGGTAGCTCTTCACTCCCCTGGGCCCTGGGCAGGGGTGCATAGGTGGAGGTGCATGTACCTGTGTGTGTGTGTGTGCGAAGTTCTGGGTGGTAAAAGTGAGGAGGAGCAGGATTATCAAGTCAAAGATGCCCCCTGTAGATAAGAAGTCTCTGGGGAAGAGTGTCTGTCTGAGGGCGCTGTGAACTGAAGCCTCTCTTTCCCTCTCTCTCGTCCTCTAACTACCTGCATTGCTCTTGCTCTCTTTCTGTCTGTTTATCTGTCTGTCTGTCTGTCCGTCTGTTTTCTCTCCAGGCTTATCTACCTCTCACCTCCTACGGCTTTTCATTCTCTTTATCCTCTCATTCCCCTCCTCCTCTCTCTGTGGCACTCCTAACTCTGAGCACTCCCTCTGCACTCCAACAAATGAATCTAGTCACTTGACTCCTGATCCGCCATGCTGTTAAAGCAAATACTCAGCTCCCCACAGCTGCCATATGGGGGGAGCAAAGATTGCACTTATTCTTGTTCCCCTATGATTGTACAATTTTGTAAGAGGCTGAAAGTTCCCTCTTTGTTTGTCTTCCCCAGGAGCTTAGCTGCCATTGTGTTTGCTCTTTCAAAAAGTCAAGTCAACTAACACCTAATTCGTTTGAATGAATTTTAACGCAACCCATGTAGATTAGCGTAATGGAATTAATTCAAACATGTCATTACAGTTAGACAGTCAGGTGATAAGTGACAGCACCTATACCAAAGGAGCATCATTAGTTTATTTAAATATTTAACAATGACTATGCTCTATGTATTATTAAAAAATAACTTTGAACTTATAGAAATGTTGCATCTGAAAACAAGCCTCTATAAACAAGACACAATAGTGCAAATATGAGCTATATATCACTATACAAAGGCACTTTGGAGGAATGTATCTTTCCATTGTAGGCGCCAATTCCTCGGGACTAGAGAGCCTGGGAATGGTGCAGAGAGCTGATGTTTTCAGGGACATTCAGAGGAGGAGAAGGCCAGGCTGAGAGACTTAAGATACTGTAAGGTTCTGGTTGGTGGCACCCATCAGGTGAGGTGTATAATGAGGCGGTCCGAGGAGACAGGCATGGCTAATACCTTCACACCAGGCTGATTAGTGTGAACCTCCCTAAGGCTGCCAGCCAGAAGCAGGTCTAGGTGCCAACTTGGCCCTCATTATTACTCTTCAAATAGGAAGGAAAGAGACTATATTTTTTAAACCTTTTTTTGCACAATCTAAATGCACTACTTATACACTACAGAGCTGCAGAGATAATGTTAATGATGTCAGTATAACAAACAACCATCATAAGGATCCCGAAGAATTATTTTTCTAATAACCTACTGAGGGAGACATTTTTCAGGGTAAAAATCAACTTGTCAGTGCTCTCTGGTGGACAGACATTGTAATGTTTTTAATAAAACAATAAATAAATAACTAATCAATTCTTTTTTGGGGCATTTCTTTTGAGGATAATATTTTTCTATTGTATAGTCTCAGTTTTCTTTAAGATGCATTGAATAGTGAAAAGGTATTGTAACAGAGTGTCTTGGGTTCAACAAACTTCTGAATTTAAACATTGGTATTTATTTAGAACATTTTGTTGTAACGAGACACACAAAACAAAACCCTGCTCTACCTCACCACTCCAGTCCAAAACAAAGAAGACTCAGTTGTCCCTCATTGCACCCTTACAGTCAACATGGCAATGAAGGTAACAAAAACTGGTATTTATATTCATCTCATATCTTGCCCAACTTTGGTGGATCATAAAATATAGAGTATGGAATTAATCAGCAAAGGCCAAAATGTGGCCTACAGCAGACAAACTTTTTTTTAGCACAGCAGAAATGCCTTTAGCTATGACATATTGTAAATTGGTGAATTCTGCTGGAAAGATAAAGTCTAATTACTTTACAATAAGCTCAGTCAATAACTTAGGTTTTTCAAAAAGTGTGAATCACTGCAACTACGAGAGTTCCTTGAGCATACAGTCATAAATGTGCACAAAAGATATTTTGTTAGGCTGATGGGTCCTGTAGTATGCGAGACAAGCTGCAAACAGATACACACATGCACATGATGAACTACATGATAATTGATATGATAACATTTCATCAATGATAATAAGACAATTGGAAAGTGAAACAAACTCAAATTAAGAATTTGTATAACAATAGTTGGTCACACTGTCTTCTAGTAGAACTAATCAACAGCTTCAGAACAGTTGCTTTGACCTCTGGATAACAGCAAACTGGCTGAAAGGTCCACATGATAACAACTTCTGTATAAAGGGTCCTTGGCTGCCAATGCATTGTGGTTGAAGGGGGAAAAACACACCCACTGCGCATTTGCAACAGAAAATGCAACTAACGATGGTTACAACAAAGGCTTTGAGCCCTCAAACCCTCATATGGCACAAGCAATTAAATGTGTTTGCAAGCCACGAATGGAAGGCCTTTGACTGGACATTTTCTTTTTGAACTGTACAGCATACAGAAAGACCAAAGAAAGGCATTTAGCTGCAGTTATGACTAAAATCTTATTATTGTTCCTCTTTTAAAGTTGATGGCTACAGCCACCTGTCAGCTCCCACCTGAAACAATGTAGTCAATGCAGTGTACATGCAGTAAACCATATCACTGGCAGGGCTTCACACTGCAAGGATCATGAATTTATTATGATCGACCTAAGATGGAAGCTCGCTCAAAATGTCAAAAGCATTGGCAACCAACAGTACAGCCTTTCTACAGAGTGAGAAATTACATACAGAGACACCACCAACCACAACAAACATTCCCCCGCAGCATGCACGCAGTTCATTAGCATGCATTGTCTAAAGTGGCATGCAATGCTCAGGTCCTGTCATTTATTTTGAGATGTGGATGGAGTACAGCAGGAGATGGCAGGTAAGCAGGGATGGGTTGTGGCTCTTAATGAGCTCCTTGGTGCATTCCCATCAGTACAGGTCTGGGTTCCCCTTACATGGCATCCTGAGTGCTTGTTAAGAGGCACTCCCTTTATAAAACAATCATATACCAGCAATTATCACCTCCCTGTTTCTCTGTCTGTATTTCTATATTATATATTATCTGTCACGCCTTCTGTTTCTCTCTGCCCCAGCGTTATTCTGGTTTCTCTTACCCCAATCACACGAGCCCCTCTCCTTACTATCTCCTCCCTACATCCACATCACCATTTTTTTCAGTATTCAGATTGGCAGTGGTGGCTTTCCATGGGGAGCAGATCCAGAGTCTGACATGTTTAAGTGGGATTAGAATGACAGGAAGGGAAGAAGGGAAGAGAGCAGGCTGAAATGCAGCAAGATGTATATACAGTATGCATCTCTACTGCTGAGAGGTGGTAAGAGATAGTGCCATTCATATGTCACGATTTATATTCAGCCTCAAACTTTTGTGCAAATCCCCACATCTGTCAAGTGTACGGAATAACATTACTGAGTTCTGTCCCTGTAATCTTTTTTGTACACTTTTTGTACTTCTACCTGTAAACTCTGTGTTGAAAATTTGTACATTAATGTCCGTGCTTGCGGCTTCAGGGCTTCAAGGTGTATGGACGGTGGAAGATTGCAGATGAAGATTTTGAGTTGTTGGAAGGTACATTTGACTGCTGTGCTGGTCCTATTGTAGGTCTACTAGCACTTTTATAAAAGAAGACTATTCTCTAGTCCGACCTGTTCTCATTCCCAGCTCCACATATATGGACGCTTTGTCAACACCCTTGGTGTCGCTTTTTGATGCCCTGGGTACCCTTTAGCATTGTTTTTGCTTGTGTAGAGCTGCGCTGTCAAGTCAGCAATAATACATATGTAACATATGCTTTAATTGCTTTAACTTTAATCAGACTATAACCATTGTCACATACAAATAGGATTGCAGAGAGCAGCTCCCCGACCTTCCACAGGCCTCTGTGGAAAGCATGAAGCAGGGAGAGCACACCTCTCTGCCCTTCCACATGCCTACATGGAAAAGCCATAAGGTAGGGAGAGCGCCTCCCTGCCCATCCATGTGTATACATGGAAAGCCCGAGTCAGAGAGCCGCAGTAAAGAACCCCATACAGAAAAGAGCAGGTGTGAGGATGATAAAAATGCTGTAATCCTGAATACATTGAATGGGTTGATATAGGTTGGGTTGATATAAGTTAAAAAAATGTCCATAAAAAGGAGAAGTTAAAACTGCTAAGTTAAAATGCTTTAAATTATTGTACTGTTTGGTTAAAAAACTGATAATTCATTTCTTTATAAAACAGGAGAAAGTTAAAAATACACTTATAATCTGTAGATCAATAATCCATTGCTTTTTGGGTAAAAGAGGCTAAAAAGATCAATAGGATAAAAAGACGATCTGTGTTTAAAATGCTGTCTTATTTAACTTCTATAACTTTTGGGGGAAATGCACCTTAAATATGCAGTGCTTGCTTGTTTACATACGTTTCACTTTCTTTTTCCAGTATGTTTTAAGTACCAGTTTATGATTGGAGGATCTGTTTACGATTGCTAATGCCTCGTTCAGCCTGCGTACGGAACGTGTGGCTTACGTTCGTCCATTACAACATTGGACTTGACTGAAGCTACATCGTGTCCGTATCGTACTTTCTATTTCCCTTTTAACAGGTAAGAATAAGGGTTTCATTATGTTTCAATGATTTATATATGTGGTTAATACTGTAAGGAACATGCGGGGAGTAAATGTTAATGACTGTGGTAATTTATGTACGTGAATTTAGCAGGCTAAACGAGAAGTGTTGCTCCAGTGTAGCCTGTATGCTAGCTGTGTCATGTGGACCGAGTTTAAAGCGTGTGTATTCGTTTTATATCATAGGGATAAGGTTAAAGTGCTATTGTTGCAGTTTAAGAAAAATTAGTGTTTAATGTGAAGAGGCAAGATACTTTATATGTTTAAGTGCAACACTACAACAGAGGTAAAAATGTTAAGTGTATTCTGAATAAATAATAACTATAAAATAGCAGTATTTAGAATTACATATTACTACATATACTATTTTTGGTAAATGCATTACAACATTGGACTTGACTGAAGCTACATCGTGTCCGTGTCGTACTTTTTATTTCCCCTTTCACAGGGCATAACACAGGTATGCAATTTACATGTTTGATCAGATACTAGATGGGCACTGAAGCACGGTGTTAAACGGGCCTGGGGCTGAAGACCGTATTGTTTATTATCAGGATGCAGCCTGCTGCTCTGTGTCGCCTCCTGCAGAGATAGGTCGTGGACACACTGAAGTGAAGGTAACTCCAAGCCACTGCAGTATGTGCAACAAAACCTCAAGAGTAAAAGACAAGTTGTCGATACATCCATTAAACGAGCATAACATGTAGACGGGGTTAATTGATCCGCTCTGACCACTTCTCTCATCCTCTATTGTTATTAAAAGCACACCACGTTAACACTAGCTTGGCAAAACTAGATGTACAATAAGCTAAATGAAACCTGTCTAACTGTTAAGCTTAGATTTCCATATAGCTTCAATCTGCACATTGTTACCTGCAGTGAATCACGCAGAGACATAAGGAAGGAGGACAGGAGCTAGCTGCCTAAACAGCGTCTGTGTGGATCTATCCGTGCACAGCGACATGAATCCCGGAGTGTGACAGTGCGGCGGCGCATGTTAGCATGTTTGATTCTTTTCCCGCCAAATTAATTCCCCGATATGCTTTCGATAATGAGATATGCCCAATCAGGCAATACTTATCTTATCGATAATTATTGTGCATCCCCATTAGATACAGTCTGAAAGATGGAGCTGGGGTGGCGGTGGGTTATGAGCTTTTGCATAGGAAGCAGCGAGGGCGGGCAGGTAGGCTACGGCAGCTTAAACAGGCGCCTTGTCTGGAATTTGCCAATGAATGCTAAGAGAGGAATCAGCTGAGCTGTCAGCTGATGTGCTGCTGAAGATGGCTGCTATCACTGATATGCTGGAATGAGTGGAGCTTGACTTCGTTGCCTGCCTAAACTAACGCTATTCTTGATTTATCATACCATGTACATTTGCTTGTCTTTGTATTATATTCTACTGTATTAGCCTGATTAAAAATATATATTATATATTTATATCAAGTTTTTTAAGCCAGCCTCAATTGGCCATTCAGTGAACTACAGTTTTTGGTATTTCTGTGTTGGTTTTATTTTTCAGCAATGTAGCTGTTGGGTTGTATCTAATCTAAGAGTATTTGAAGCTAGCTCAAGGTTGATGCTATGGGTATCCCACATTAAAATATGACCAATATAAATAGTTTATTAAAATGCATAAATAAGTTAACTTGTTAAAATGTACACACATAAGAATCTATTTGGAGTTGGACTTCGAGGGATATTCCTCTGCTGTGTGTGGAGGACGACGACACACACACACACACACTCACACAAACACTTGATACAACATGGCAGAGACACTCAAAAGTCTTTGAGCTAGAGTCCAGGTCAAGTCACTCGTGGTTATAATGAATGTTGTGTCACCTGCTGCGTTCAAACCAGGCTGTTTATAAAACTGCTTCGCTATAAGGGATTCTGTAACTGTAACCTGTTTTTTCTGCAATGCAATTAATGACAGCTTATTAACTACTATAAGTTAACACAACCCGCTGACTCTCAAACCCAGTGTAACGTTGACTGAATTGAACTGTAATGTTAAATGATCAACACAATAAACCTGTAACCTGTTTGCAGCCAGCATTAATAAATATCCTGATGGCAGCCAGCGTAAATGACGTAAATGATTACGTTAATCGACCACCACAAGTATGGCAAGCAAACAAACATTCTTTTAATAACGAACGACAGTCTAACTCCGACTGTCCTTTGTTATGAAAAGATGAATGAGGTCGTAGCTAAATCAAAAAGCAAGTTAAAGTTAGATGGCCAATGCTGAGCTTAACATGTTTACTAACTTCAGGTTACTAACCCAGTTTGCGTTCAGCGCTTCTTTTGTTTGGGCCTTGTTGTATGAAGTTTTAAAGCCACAGTTTATGATGAATGGCACAGCAGCTGCCAGTGTTTGTTGTCCTCTCGCATGTGTGGCCATGCACAGCAGATACGTAGGATGTGTTACGTTGGCAGGTTATAGGTAACGCAGGGAGGGGAATAACTAAAATCCCTGAAAATAAACATTGTTCACGAGTCCCTGACGAGTCCAAGTCAAGTCCGAAGTCTTTTGAGGACGAGAGAGAGAAGAAAATGGAAGAGTGAGTTTTACTTACTGTTGTTCTCCATAGGACTGTAACTGGTTCTGATATTTGTCATAATAATTGTCTATGTTAAACCTTCAGAAAACTGCCGGCTTTTGTATTTAAAGTACCTGGCCTCTGGTTTAATGTTGTATTGTTGCCTCCACTCCATCTGAACCTAGAAATGGTCCAGTAGCGTAAATAGAGTTGTATTAGAGTACACGAGTGCTACATATGGTAGTTTGGAAAGTGAGAACTTTGCTTTTGTCTTATTTGCCACAAAAGGTCCTATATTTCAAGCTGTGTCCTTTTTACACAGGAGTAGGCTGGCTATTATAAGCTGTGGCATCAACTCAGATGTGTGAGGATGTTTCTCGGAGAGCAAGGGGGTGACCATTAACAAGTTTTTGGATGAAACGTGTTAATGCAGCCCAGCTTTCTCTGTGTGACACTGAAAAGCATCTCAACACCATTAATGTGAAACTTTAGGGACTAACAAGATTATCATAAAAGTGCCTGACAGCAAAAGATTTCCAAATAAAACTGCTTCTGGGAGAAAGCCACAATTTTGCTCACTCTGACTTGTGCTTAAGTCCGGTTGATGTGTGCTCACTATGACAAACAAGCTTATGAGGAGCGTTTTGAGAACAGCTACATCCACAGAGCTAATACACTCAAATAAAGAATTTAACATGAGTTACTTTTCTTTTAATCTATGCAAATTCATTTGCATGTTTGCATGTTTTTAACAGCAGGAATACACACAGACAACACAAAATCTAATCTTCTAATTCCTCATGACACAGTGCCATCCACTGTTGTTCTATATTTCTGTTAAAGGAAATTTAACATTTTCATAAGCAAACAACCCTGTCTTTACTGAAAGTCAACAACTGAACAACTTTCGGGTTCTCTCTATTCATTATGTGGCCACAGCTGAGTCAGAAATTCACTTAAAATGAATGAAGTAGTAGTAAAGTAAGAGCAAATAGATCAGACTGAGGGATATTCACATTTGTAAGGCAAGTCATATGCTCCGTATTTGTATAGCGCCTTTCTAGTCTTTTCGACCACTCATAGCGCTTTTACACTACATTCACACACATTTATACACTGAGCCTAAGTGCTCAAACAGAAACTAACATTCACACACATTCATACACTGGCGGAACAGCCACCAGAGGCAATTCGGGGTTCAGTATCTTGCCCTATTATATTATACTACATGCTTACTTACTATATTTGTCCAATCTTTATTGTGTGTGCTTTGGTATTTTTGTGTGTGTGTGTGTGTGTGTGTGTGTGTATATATATATATATATATATATATATATATATTTGCCACACAGCAAATTGAATGTTAAGCAATGTTGCCCCCTTTTTAATCTTTTATTCAATTAAGAGCTTTTAACTGTATTAAAGAAATACAAATTTGATTAAAATGCTATAAGAACGTTTATGTTGGTGGATGTAATATTTTATTTAATAGTTTTGAAACCTGACTGATTTAAGCTTTATGGTTGATTATTAAAGAAACCATTTTCATGATCAACTGCTTTGACCTGCCTCCTATTCAACACTGCCCACATGGCTTTCAAGATTCTAAGACTCTTGTGATGCCACAACTTCCTCTTCAAATTTGGTTCAATCCAGTCAGTGCAGAAATGAAATTTTGAAAACATTTTTGCAGTGGTTCAGTGTAGCATACATGTAATCAAGCCAAAATCAGGCAAAAACTCCAAGGTCCCGTAAGGTGGCCTGAAAAGATCTGAGGGGATAAACCAGAGCAAACCCAATTACAGGCTTTGTACACTATACATGTAACAGAAAAATCTTATCGTAATCACTTATTTGTGAACAAACATTCAGACCTTCCTCCAAATGACACAACAAGGGTTATATACTGTACACATGGACTCCACAGAGACATTCGGCAAACTTAACCACTCAATATAATCTAACCAACTTCAAGTGTTTAGAAGAATTATAACAAATTCAAACAAAAGAGAAATTAAAGAATTCGGGATTCAAATACACATTCTTGCATCTTCCTATTTGCTTCCTCAACTTCCCGCGGGCTGAGGCTAAAAGGCAATTTTCCCAGGCTTCAGGCCTTTTGCCACAGGGGCTCGGCAAGATAGAAACTAAGAGCATTACTTTCAAATTAAAGGACCATGTCTGCACTAAATTGTCTGCACCCGAATCAGAAAACAAACTGTCATTTATTGAATAAAGTGTGTGCTAACACAAAAGATTGTGTGTGGTGTGTATTCGGAAAATGTGTGTAAAATGTTATAAAATAAAAAAATACTCATACTAATGACTAGCAGCTGATGTGGCTGCCATAAACATAAAAGTGGATTTGATTTAGATTTCAATATGTGCCTGTAACTCTCTTTATCTCTATTAGAGGAAGAGAAAGCAGGAGAGAGAGAGACAGAAAAAACAGAAAGGAGCAGCGAGACAGAGGGGTCTCCACCATGCACAGAGCTGATCTGTGTGTATATATTGTGACATTTCCAAGTGGTCTCCGATGTGGGGATGGCACACCTGTTTAATGAGCCACTAATGGTGGCACTAATTGAGGTGGGCTAATTTCATGTCATCATGAACTCGTCATGTACAGCACCAAAGGAATTGCATATATGGCGCAGGAAATATTCTGTGATTGAACCGAGGCTTGTCTGATCCCCTATCACCTCACTGAATCACACAAGCCTCTCTGAGCCCTTGGATTTGAAATGCAGAATTCTTTCGATTACCATCCAACAACTTAAAGTTTCATTAAAACTCACATTCGGAATGAGAAGACATGCTTAACATGATCACAGCACTACTCAACCGAGCAGCCACTCCTTAGCTGACTAAATAAACAGGCTTTTTACGATGATTTCTTTTCTTCTTTTTTTTTTCTGTTGCTGCAGCCGCACAGCCGTAATGAGCAGTGTTTTAAAGTTTGGCTGAAGGTTTCAGTGGCGTGGTCTGAAGGATTGTGAGGCAGCGGACAGTGGAGAGTTGCAGCTAAGGAGAAGATACAATCCTCTCACACCCTCAGGGCTTTTCCATTATCCCACTCTTTCTGGATCATATAACACAGGGTTGTGTGTGTGTGTGTGTGTGTGTGTGTGTGTGTATGTGCAGCCAACTTGTGTTTGGCTGTGATTGCGTGCACACTTGTACTGTATATGGATGTGTGCGTGTTCACATTATTCTCACAAAGTGCCCGTTCATTTTTTGTTCTTACCTCCTCTTCTCTCCTGTCCTTTTAAAGCTTTCTTTTCATTACTGTTAATATCTGGTTTGTTCTACCAACTAGGGACAATGACAGGCGTGTGCTATTTGATATTAATTTGCCAAATGCCCCAGGTCTTGACTTTGTGGGAGAAGGGGAGCAGGAGAGGAGCACAAGAGCAGTCAGGTGAAAGAAGCAAGATAAAGAGAACCATTTCATTTATTGTCTGATGCCACAGTTGTTTCTCTTTTTACTCTGCATCCAGACAATCACGCACTGTTAGGCACAGAGGAAGACAAACAGGTTCATAGATGTGCATACTAACAGGATAGGCTCACATTTTTTCAGGTCCACCTAATTACAAAATAACCATATGTACATTTGCTGCTGTTATTGCTGGGGGAGCGTATCTATGCCTCCTCCAGTCCATACTAGTGAAAAGATTCCTTACTAATGTGATTCAAATGTATGAGATGGGAGGGAAACTGTAATGACAGCATCAGCATCATCTGTCAGAAGCAAAGAAGGAAGTAGTAGTAAAAATATTACAGTGCCACAAATTTCACAGTGGGAGAAAGTTGGGGTATATGGATGAGTCAACAAAATGGCAGACTTTTACACGGGAGGTGTATCCTTAACCAAGCGGTTATTACTATAACCATGACTACAAACGTCCCCTAAACGTAGAGAGGTTTAAATGTTAAACAAAACTACAACCATTCCCAAAACCTACCCTACTTGTTGTTGTGCCTAAACCATTGTCTGACATTAGCATCAGGTCAGAATTAGAGGGTATTCTATAGGGCATGGACAAATTATGACCTAATGTGTTTTTAGAAATGAAATTTGTGTCA
This sequence comes from Micropterus salmoides, assembly GCF_014851395.1. Lineage (NCBI taxonomy): Eukaryota > Metazoa > Chordata > Actinopteri > Centrarchiformes > Centrarchidae > Micropterus > Micropterus salmoides. The sequence continues at coordinate 16,215,803 of NW_024043372.1, forward strand.
AGAGAGTATTTCATACTAAAATGATGGTAGATATACACTTGAGCTTCAGCTGAACTTTAGTAAGCATTTTTACACAGAACAGGGATTTCCCCGCCTCATCTCTTACATTGGAATCAAATTAGAAAAGAATCATGTCATAGCTCATTTGGACATGAAAATCGATCACAGTCACCAGTAACTCTTCAAATGTACACATGGGAATTTTGTATTAAGGTAGACTTAAAAACGTGAACCTATGCTTTAATATCCTATTCCAGTATTTATGGAGAGAATAGGAGAAGCATTTGCATTTCTCCTCTCACCAATGCCGCTCCCACACTATATTACATCATCTCCACATGCATGCAGCTTGCATGGATTCCTGCAGGGCCCTGAACAGTTGGTGGACTGTCCGAGGCACTACTCTACCTCTAAACCTCCCTCAGTGCGGTCAAACCCTGTGTACTTTACGTGTGTGTTGATAGACACTGTGTGTCAGCGCCTGTGTCCTGGGTCAGCGTACGCCTTCTTTCTCTTACCCACCGTACAGCTGCGAGACAGTCTGCAGCCTCACAAAGCAACGGAGTAATGAGTCCCATGACAGTCCGGTGGAATAGGCTCTGAATAGGTAATGATGGAGTCTGAAGGTGTTGGAAACACTGGCTGTGTCTGATGGGGGGTTATAATGTAGTCTTGAAGCATTCTTCCCACTACTTGTCAGGGAGAGTTGTGCTGGCACAATACTTGCCATCTAAAATTTATTATATAACGTCACATGCCTGTGTTGGAATTGTGTTCCCCATGCACTGCCCATCGAATCATATTCGGGTCCCTGTTCCTGGTTAATGGTCTATACATATAGGACTCCCCCCATATTTATGCTATACATGCTACTGGGCCCAAAACAGGGAGGTGTACAGAAAGACAGATTGCCACAATGACGCTTGATATTCAGATGTGGTGGAGCCCATATAACAACTAACACCCTGGCTGGACGGACGAACCTTGGAACTTCAGCTGACAGTTCCTGTGTTACATTCAAATGACTTGTGTTAATGTGCTTCTCTTTGCAGCTCCAATGATGCATCTTGTTGTGTTTATGTGCATGTGTGTCACACATGACATTGTGTGCCTTTCTATCCACCTGTCTGTATGTTTTTCTATCTGTACTCATGTATTTATGTATTTATGCTCGGAGAGAGGCCGCCTAGTAGTGCCTAAGGCATAATTAAAGCCCGAGAGTCGAAGCAGCGGAAAAGTTCTGGGAGGTGAATCAGAAACAGCAGCACCTGGCAGACACTGATAGACAGGAGTGGACAGTCATCGCTGTACCTTCCAGCTCCGGAGGGGGTAACGGACCCATAATGCTCTATTCCTCCATCTCATCTACAGCACTAGACAGAAAGATAGGCCACACATTCCAATTTATGGCTTATCTCATCGTTCGTCTGTCTCGTTTTCTGCCCTTGAGATTTCACCCCTGTCATCCAACTAGTAATCAGAGTTTGGAGTTACATTTATTACTCTACAGTCACATGTCTGTGATTAGGTGCTCAGTGCAACTGCTGTGAACTCCCGGCTTGCTGTTCCTTGCATTTTAACTTTGTTACCTTTGGATTACTTTGCCTCCACATCTATAAGCAATTTCCGTACCTATCGATTAAACAAATGTTACAATGTACTTCATTATTACATGAAATCCTAGACAAAATGTCACCTTGGTGATACATTGAGAGAGGTGGGCTGGAAAGAAAACACAATTATTGGATACACAATTGTGCTCAGCTCATAAATTCTTACTCAGGCAATGTAGCTTGTTTATGCACTCTAAAAAATATAGTTTTTAAAAGGAACATGTTGAATTGTTGTACTTTCAAAAATAAATCCCAGGTGAAGTTGCAAATTATTGCCCGTTTTCGAATGATTGTAAAGTTATTTTTAATTAATTAATTAATTAATTAATTATCAAACTTTTATGTATCTATGTATGTAATCACAGCTACGGGCTTCTTTATTTAGTCACGTTCCTCACGCACAGAAACATGCCACTCTTTACTCTTCAAGTCGAACACCTGCTGCAGCAGGAAATGCTGCGCAGAGGTGCTGAGCAGATGGTTGTTTATCATCAGGAAATATCTCCAACCAAGTGCCTCCTTCTTAAACCACCATGTCTCAGTTTTATTTCCTCAAGTATTAAATGTATTATTAAAACACTTCCTAGATGCACCTTGCTTCTTCTCTACATTAATTTCTGTGGAGGGTCACAAGCTTCTCATGAGAGTTTAATCAGGACACCGACATAGACCAGCGAGAAACCTGAACAGCACAATGAGGTTTTTCAGCTATGTCAGCATGATCAACAAAAGGTATGGCAAGTGAGGGAAAGCAGAAGGAGAGAAAGATGGTGAAGGAATGCATAAAAAACTACTAAGAGCCTGTCAGCAATAAATCTTATGACTCCTTACCAAATCGAGTGGCAGCAGAATGGTTGTAGGGGGGTTTACCCCTTCCTCCCCATCAGTTAAAAGCCTGTCTGGTATGGTGGGATAGGTGTGGGTGGTAGTGAGGCTGTGTCCGAGTGCGTTTGTGTGCATGCAGGTCAATACACACATGCATGTGTAGTGTTTCTGTCCGTCTTAGGTGAGGTTGCGAGGGCCAGCTGGTAAGGGGATGAAGATTGGCCCCCCAACCCACTGTGCAGGGACCCATCCAGTCACCTCAGGCTATTGATCAAGGATAACAGAAGCAGGGAGCTCACTAACTGGACAAATTCACTGTGCAAGGTCTTTACACCACAGTAAGCAGCAGTGCAGAAGTTGCGACTTGCTTATGGGCTCATGCATACACTCTGATGCTCTCTCTGTAACTGTCTCCAGATGTCTTTTTCATACACCCGCATATGTGTGGTTGTATAAAAAAGATATCACACACACACACACACACACACACACACACACACACACTTTACACTCAGTCCCTCAGTCTGAGTTTGAGCATACAGACATTTTTCACTGTCAGGAACCTGCTTGAGGAAAAACACCAACGGTAAGGTCTGCTGATTTCAGCAGGATTAGAATTTAAACATCATACCTGCATGGCAGTGTTACTGTGGTAGCCTCTTTACTCTGCTCGATAAAGTCATCCATAAAAATGTAATTATTCTTTTTCTGGGTCCTGGCAGCTGATGTTAGGCTCTAGTGGTGAAGACATCAAAAGGGCAGTGGAGCCCAAATCCCCACAGTCCTCTTACTGACTGGGGAAAACCACATTGACCCTGTTACACGTGTAGATAAGACATAGGTCAAGTACAAGCAGCAACAGCTGAATGGAGACGTCAATGTGAACATGCGTTAACATACACCTCCTCTGTGGCCGCTTAATGCTACATGTGCCACAAATAAAAAAAAAATGCTTCACTGTTTCAGTCATTCCAGGCACCAAAACATGGCTGGGTGAACAGTCAGTATTATTGTTTATGTATCCTCAGTGGATCTGTGTCATGATAATAATGCTCCATAATCATAAAGGGTTATCGTCTTACACAATTCTGTCGTACAAAAGGATTCTTTACAGATGCTTCTTAAAAATGTAATTACAAATTAGACACAAAATAAGTTGTTGTATTTTTTATTAGATTGTTGATTTCTCTGATGTAATGTAAAATACTGATGAACAAATTGCATTCAGAATCAGTTTATTTGTTTTATATTTGATTTTTGTATACATTTGCCATATAGTAATATAGGAAACATTTGTATTAATAAGATGTTATCATAACTATTTAACAAATGCTATAAATAGAACATTAATGAAATATTTATTTCAAACATATAATGCTTGACGGATTTCTTCTAAACAAACAAAAGTTATGTTAATGTTATGTTACATTCAGTGTTATTCACCAGAACTCAGTGTGTCTATCTTTGAGGTCTTACAAACCTGTTGAGTACATTCCTCAAGTATTTTAAATCCATCATTGTTTACATAACTCTTAACTAGCTTGCACTAGCCCTGCCTTTGCACTGCAGGATGTTGGTGTGTGACTGCCACCCGTAGATCACTGTAGTAATATGACACTACTGGTGGGACTGTATGTTGTGTCATCTGCATGCATGCATGTGCATTCTTGTGCACATGCATGCGTGCAGATGACAAACAAAACGGGGACCCACTTTAAAAAGATAAAAAAGATTAAAGATTAAAGGCCTTTAAAAAGATCCCTTCAGACAAGCTGCTCTATACATCTCTGATCCATTGTCAAAGATCCCATCTAGACATGTTTTAAGACATGTAAAAAAATACTTTGCTTTGAATAATAATCTGTGTCTAGTATGGTTATACATAAAAAAGTTAAATTACGTAGTTATAAATTATATTACTTCTCCCTCATTAATAAATCCAGAATATATTAACATTCTAATTTCAAACTCAAATTTTTATTTCAAACATTTAACTACTGGTGTCTCCTTCACTGAAAAGGCCATTCTCTGCTTCCCCCCTCTCTGCAGCAATGCCACAGCACAACTCTTGTTAGTTGAACCTTAATGCATGAGTGTTGACCTTCCTATGAGGATATGAGGGAAAGAGGAGCCAGAGAAATTACCCCGATGTCTCCTGTGGATTTTCCCAGTCACAGTCTTAATCATCCTGTTTATCTCTGGTTGGTCAAGGTAGAAGTACTTTCGCAGTTGTCGTTCCTCAGTGGGTTATGCTCCTCTGCTGAGTTTGACTTGATTACTTGATTTGAACCTCTTCATTGTGAGGAAAAAAGAAAACCCTGCAGACTCACTTACACGTGCCCTTTTCTGGGCCCACTGTCTGAGGACAGTTCTTTTTCCTTAACCTTTATCCAGTGAAATGTGAGGTTAGAGGAGTGGCTGCAGGCATGTGCATCCATAATGTCACAGTGGAGTTGAGTATAGCACTGATGCAGTGAGAAAGCCATAAACAGGACTGTTATCTTTGTAATTGGTGTTAAATAATTAAAAACAATTTCTAATTCGAACTTTTCCCACTTTCACTTTTCTATCTTTGGATTTTAGACTGTTGGTTTGACACATTTAGAAAATGTCACCTTGTTCTCTGGGAAATTGTGACAGGCAATGTTTACTATTCTCTAGTTTTACAGACTAAGTGAATAATTGAAAAACATAATTGATAGATTACCTAATGACTGAAACTAAATGTTAGTCACAGTTCTACAAAAAATCAACACATAACCAGTGCTGTAAAATAGCTTAAACAACATGAACATTATTCATGACAGGAGGATTTATTGCAGGACTGTTGTATTAGACTGCATTGGTTTTAGCTAGGCATAACTAATAAACTAGCATCTAAGTTTATTTTTCATGATATAGTGAGTGCAACGGTTTCATAACCTCATACATTACGAGTCCTTCTGCAATAAGACAGAGTACAGAGCTCCTCACACTAACTAAATAATGTCTGTATTTACCACATTTTCTGACTTGCAGTGTTCCATATCTATAATGTTTGTTTTTCATAACCATAAAGATGCATGCGCGCATACCGTCTCCGAAATTTGTGTTTTTTTCCCCGAGACACATTAACTACTCACCTAGCAGGCAAGTATACAGCCACAGCTATAATAGAGGCTTATCATTTGGAGGCAATTTCACACCATTCCGCCCCTAATTGAACAGTCTGTTTGTTACACTTCCATTTTCCCCTCTCCGCCCTCTCGGCGAGCCTGTGGGACAGGCCTGAGAAATGACACTCTCTGCGTCTCATTGAGCATCCTCAAGCTCAAACAAAGCTCACAGAGCTGCACACGGGGGGCAACGCATGGCTGCCTTGACTCATTGCTTTTGCTTTGTCTGCTTGTGAAGGAACGTGGCAGACAAAAGGAGGGACAGGAAGAGGGAGGGTATGGCTGGGATTGGCTTGGGGAGAATCTTTTTACATTGGTTGTCAAGGCCGTTTTGCTCTACGCACTTTTGTTGAAATTTGTGTGGGGGCACTAAAAAAAACAACAAACAAAATAATATAATTGATGACACGTGTACCATCCACCCACTTTCCTTCTGTTTGCCTTGCTAAAGGTCAATATCTCTATTATTTAAGAAAGATGCTCCCAAATGTATTAATTCTGTGTAGGATGATGAGCCTGTGGTTGGTGGCCCCTTGTTCGTTAACCCTCATTAATATCCTTCAAATTGGGAGACGGCTGAATGTTCATCAGCTTGAGAGGAGAGAGGCAGGAAGTCACAAAAATACTTAATTGGGCTACTGATTGGCCAGTGCTAACTGAAGCAGAGCACAAGGAGGCACGAAAAGAAACATGGCTATTGATGATGGGAACCGTACAACACTTCTGTAAAGTGTGAGATGTTGTTCCAATTAAAGGACTGAGGATCTGTCTTTCTGTTTGCCTCTTGCTCTCCCTACATCTCTTGTCTTGTTAATTACTGGTGGGAGTTTTGAACAATCTGCTTCTGAAAACAAACTATCTGCTATTTTCTTTTTTTAAAAGATACATCAGATTTATTGGATAAATGCTTTTGGTGCTTGTGTAAAGGGGAGGGAGGGAGATGAAAATGCACAAATGTTTGTTAAACCCGGAAACGTGGGGGTATGACTGAAAGGTGATGATGCTGATTATGAGAAGGGGAGGAGGTTCTTTTGTTCACAACTGCAACAAGTTGTCTCTCTAAAAATTACTCTGCCCCAATGCAGAAAGTCATGTTTCTCACACATCCCCATCATTTCTGAGGTTCCAGATCAAATATAGTGAGACAAAAAGACAACCTAGCTTGTAATTATAATAATTTGTCATTTAGCTGACGCCTTTACACAAAGTAACTTACAATTACTACATATGTCAGAGGTCACATGCCTCTGACATATGTCAGCAAGGCAATTCAAAGTACTTTACATTAAACCTAAAAGCAACAAAGGGAAATTGAAAAAGAAAGACATTAAAATATAATTTTAATAGAAAATAAAAACAGGATATTAAAAAAACAGGCTTAAACAGGACAGTAAAAGTTACAGTGCAGTGTACAAACAGGGTTAAAAGAGTTAAAAACTGGCTGAGGGGTTGAGTTACAATTATTTTTTGTCTTAAAGAGAATAAACAGAGAAGTATCTACTCTCTCTAGCTAGTCTGTACACAGGTCTATTGCAATATTTGAGTCCACTGAGTTTGGTTAAGTCTGAGGCTATGCGCTGCAAACCCAACTTATCAGCTGGAAACCCCAAAAATCCTCAGACACTACAGAGAAACCAGGATATGTCTGTCCGCAGGCCACTTTGATCCAGTTATACTCTGGACCCACTTGCGCACTTTAAAGCCACCGCCGGGCTATCGGACAGGTTTATGTGTCACAGTAGGAATCGAACCAGGGTCTCTCACAGCAAAGGCATGTGTCTTATCCACCTCACCACTGCCACCCTGTTCAAATAGTATTCAAAAACAGCTGGACAGAAAACACTGCAGCTAACTCACTAAAATGTATTTAAGTTTCATACGAACCACAATCAAAGTTTTCAGTCACAGACAATGAATTACATCTGGAACTTAAAAGCTACAGTAGGTCCCGTTCAAATGTTTTTCACCAAAAGACTCCTCAGATAGTCTTCTTAGCCTAAGAAAACTCTTTCAAACCTCACTATCTCAAAAATGTATTGCCATGAGCCTACGGGACAGCCTGCTAGCTCACCTGGGAGAGAGTGTACCATTAAGGCTGAGTCCTTACCACAGCTGTCTGGGTTAAATTCCAACCTGGCCCTTTGCTAAATTGTTCAACATTTTTTATGTTAACAAAAAAAATGTTAACTTTTAAATTAGACCCTGGTTCGCCAGCACAAAAGCACACTGCCAATTTTCTGCATTTAATACACATCACAGTGTGTGACTGTGCAGATGATAAAAACTGTTGGAACAACACGACCACTCACGTCCCTAGAAAGTAAAAAAGACATTTTCCTAGCAGTGCTACAAGTCTATTTTTATGCCTGTTAGCAGTACAATATCGTCGTTTGACAGTGCGAAGACGGTGCCAATTATAAAGAAGTCCTTATGGCTAATGTCACAATAAGCTGGATGAAGATAAAAGTTAGACCTTAAGATTTGATGATGAGAACACAGCTTGGATGGAAATGTACAAGCATAGAGGCATATGTATGCTTTATCACTTTTAATTCTGCTGCCTCTGCCTCTCCATATGTATCTATGTTCAGTGCTAACCTGAAGAAACATACCAACTTAAACTGGCCCTTTTGAAACCTACACAGGACCTTTCCAACAACCTAACAGTTCTTATAATAATCCTGTCAACCTCTTTACCCCAAGATGTCCCATTCCTCCCTTCCTCCTTCCATCCAACCCACCCACATTTTGACCTCACCCCTTTCCTTTTCGTTTCCCTCCATCTCTTAGTCTCTCCATTTCCTTCAACCCCTCCCTCTCTTCTTTCCTCCTCAGTCCATCACATCCCCCTCCCCTTGTTTCTGAGGCTGTCTGGCAGATGATGAAGTGCACATATTGAGAGACTCTGGTTCCCATCTTCACTTCCCTTTATCTCCCCCGTTTGGAGTGTCAGTGTTATTAATGCAGGCCCAGGGTCCACAAAAGGGAGAGAGACACACAGACACAGAGAGAGAATAGGAGCGAGAGAGAGAGAAGAGGGACAAGAGAAAGACAGAGAGGTGGCACATGGACTTCAGCAGTAAATACACAAGTAGGAATAAGTAAGAGAGAAGGAAGAGGTGTGTCATGGTGTGATTTATTACATGGGTTTCATTAGACAGCAAACAAAAGGTCATGGAACCTTAAGGTGGGCCTTGGCGAATAATGGAAAATGCAAACAGTCGTAAGTATTCTTAGATACAATTAACCTTTTCCTTCTCTCAGTGCTCCTCTCTCCCTCTCTCTTTTTCTTTCTCTCAGTCTGCAGACTCGGTGCTGCAGGTTTCACTGGCTGGTGCTGTCAGCAGCTGCGGCTCCCTGACACTTATTAAGCTGTAATCTTACAGTTTTTCAGTGTCTAGCAACTCTTTTCATTTCTTCAATTCCGTCTCTCAAACAACACTGTCAGGCGACCTGTGTTTTGCTGTGGAATATTTTTCTCATGCTAATTTACAGCCAAAAATTAGAGGCTGTCCATTCTTTCAGCACAACGAGACCAATTTCAGTACTCCTGTAAAGTCTCTTGGGAGGTGTAGCATGTACATTTGCCACATTCAGACGTTATTATTCTGTGGTCTATTAAGTAAGTTTGTATTTCCACTCAAATGTCAAACTCAGCCCAGTGGCATGCTGCTGCAGTGACTATGAGCCTCTTGTTTTTGGGTAACTCAACATGAAACATCATATAACTGGAAAGTACAACTTTTAACTTTAAAACATTAAACTAAAACTTGTGTGTTTTCATTTGATGTTTTCACCTAAGAGTAGTGAGTACAAATAATTTTCTTAAGTTAAACAAAAGTAACCAAAACCTACACTAAATTAGACAACTCATTTGAATCACTCATAGTTATACAATCTTTAAAAAGTCAGTGTAACTTCAGTAAGTGGTTCTTCTCCTTCATTTATTTTCAAGTCAGGCACATGTTCTCTTTATCAGACCTTAACTGAAGTGCTTTAACGGGCTAAGTACTACTGCTTAAACATACAATTATTCCTTCTTTCCTCATGCAAAATAATGTGCTGAACATGTGATTTATTTGATGTTTAATCATAGGAATGACTGAAGTCTACTTAACGCATTTGAACCCACTGCTAGAGAACTATTTGCCTTTGCTCTAACTTCACTTTCAAACTATTCTACCTGAGTGAACGGCCAATCTACCAAGACCTTGAAGTTAGGAATGCAAGATGGTGTCCTCCTCACTATCCCATCGTCCCCGGAGGCCGAGTAGTGAGTTAAAGGCCTCACAATACATCAACTGGAAAAGTCACACGCCTCCACAAACAGTTACAGGACGAAAAAACCTCAAGGCAGTAAACAGGCTGGGGGACATGTACTGGTGCCAGTCAGAGATAATAATTCAGCCAGTATTTGTATTTCTTATGAAATAACCTGGTGTTAAATACATGGGCACTTTATTTATTTAAGTACAGGTGACCGGGAGTTTATGATGTACATGTAGGGCAAACAATCAAGATTTCAAGGTTATCACGTATCATTTCATGGTGGTTTAGTGCACTTGGCATTTTATGTTGACAACACAGTTGGTGAGGACAGGATGGTTTATGGACGGTTATGATCAAGAGATACAATTGAGTGGTTTTGGCAAAGCAGTGGAAGTGGTGGTGATGGCACCAGACAAGTTGTCCAAGAGGCAGAGGAGATGATTTAAAGTCGACCAAATGTCGAATGTAATTAAAAACATAATAATATGACAGGGACAGTTTGAATGATGCTTTTGGATGAAAAAATCTTAATAACAGCTAAAACTCAGACAAATGGCGTCTCTCTACATATTTAAATGCATTTATTTCACCTGTTTTACGATTAAGGTGAAAGAGGTTAGGTTGAAGACTGCCTGATTCAACTGTCTGTCTGACTCTTTGAGGTGAACTTTAAATCTGGGAAGTGGAAAATAAACTACGGTTGTCATATGCCATCGTCATTTCATCCTAGCTCTACGCAGTAGCAGTAATAAATATATCCATATTTGTGTGTGATGTGGAGGTAGGGGTGTGGAGGTGCAAAAACATTTGCATTTGTATTAACCATAACCATACTCTTTCCCTAAATTAATCCATATGTTACAGTTGCCCAACCTGAACCATAATTTATAAGACATAACCCCAATCTTTCCCTTACTCTAACCATACTGTGGTGTCATGCACAAATGTTGTAGAATGCCAGAAGTTCATTTATCTCCAGTGATGAACCCCACAAAGGATATTATAGCATTTAAAAGCATTATTTGGAGGTGCATGTAATTCTCGGCAGGCATACAAAACTTGGCATAACCCCAGATATTCCCATAACGCCATACAGTCTATGGCGGAGACATGGCTGGTAGCAACTTGCCTGCTTGAAACACATTCCTGAGGACTTTCTAAGATCAGTGGCCATCAGGTTCATGCGACTGGTTTTGTTTCTGGTTTAGAACGTATACGTTTTGTTTATTGCAGCCTTTTTTTTGGTATTTTTTACGACATTTGAAAAGTACACTTAAAATTCGCATTACAATTAGATGGAAACATGACTACTGTTACCAACATGTGACAAAATAACCACATTTCCTAAATGTCTTATATTCACCTTCAATACACAATTTTTCCCAAGCAGTCACACACTGTTCAAAGTCAATTCCAACTATGAATTTCCACATTTATTGGTTGCTACGGTAACTCGTGTTATTTAGGGAGTTAATCATCGTTTAAATGGCGTTCTCTGTGTTGCTCCTGCACACACACACACACACACATACACACACGGCCGTGCAGAGACCTTTGGAAGGGCAGGTGCTCAAAGTATAAAAGGGGCACATGGAACAAGGATTTAAATAGGGCTGTTCTCAAAATATCGATCCAGAAATATATTGTTATGTATTCCTTGCTGATATGCGTATACTGATGCTTCTGTATCGATACATCAGCAAATGCTGTGACACAGTTTTTAAAAAGAAACACAGGGAATACCCAGCTCTAGCTTTAAAACACTGTGGGCTGACATAACTTACAGGGAACAGTTGCTGTTCAGGGGTTGCTGGGGATGTTACTGCTGCTGCTGTTGTTGTTGCTGCAGATACTACTGGAGGTAATCTGTGACTAGATTTATTATAACAAACAAAGGATATATATTAGATAATTAAACAAATATGAGCCCATGACAAGATGTAAAAATTACTGACAGTGTTTGGGACTGGCTCACTATAACTGACCTGCTGTAGTGCTGCAGCCGCTGCCAAGGCTGACTGCTACGAGAAAATAAGAGGGAGATGCTCACAGAGACTGCTGCACACCGAGAGCTGCAGGTAGAGAAAATAAGATACCAGATTCAAAAAAGTGTGGGAAATAATCTGAGAAGGAAACAATACTGGTGGAAAGGACGAGGTTAGCCAAGGCAGGGGTAAGAGTGAGACAAATATATATAGACAGGTGTGTGTGTGTGTGTGTGTGTGTGTGTGTGTGTGTGTGTGTGTGTGTATAGGCAATATTTTGATAATGATTTTATATACTGCATTGTGAATCTGAGATATACGCATTTGGATTTTGATTGACTATCTGTCTAATCATAAATCTAAATAAATAAACTGTTTGTATTCTTTCTGTTGGCCCATAATAACCGTGCAAGAGAAGCATTTCAATTTTCACATTAACATTTTATACCTTTGTCTGAAATCTAATAGGGCCATTTCTTCTTCACTCTTCACTTTGATGTCAGGAATATTATTTATTTTACGTTAACACTGACATTTTTATATGTATTTCCAGTTATTTAGTTAATATAGTAGGTTTGCTTTGTAAATACAGTTAAAATGTAGGGTAAATCTATTCCAATACTGTTCTGAATTAAATGATCATTTAAAAAAGGGCTGATAAGTAAGCTATAAATCGTAGGAGTAAGTATCAGTATCAATGTTGGTATTACCAATGGTATTATAATTATTTTAAGGCACACTACATTTTTTATTAAGCTACTGTAATAATCCTAGTTCAAGTGAAAGGTTTTTAGTCAAATTACATAAAAAATACCAGACCTCGCAATGCCTGTAAAACTTTTCTCCCTCAAACAGCAAGAACAAAGTAAACAGAGCACCTTTGTTTATCTGTGTATAGAAGTAATGTTAGCTGTCAGCACAGTGTTAGCCGGCAGCTAACGTTACTTCTACAGGCGACACACAGCAATATACACAACTACTGTGCAAGTGATCTTTGCGTCTTTCTAGCAAAATAAATCAAACAACCCACAACAAGCACATTGAGATTAACCCCTCTTACTGGCAGAATCGCAAGTGTCGGCAGTGCTACTGAATCACTAGCGGTGTCTGATAGTGATGTGCGGATCGATCCTAAAGTGTTGATATTTCTGATACCAACATTTCCTGCTCTAGGATTGATACTCATTTAAAAGGATCGATATCTAAACTCAGTAATTTGGAATGAGTGAGTGTTTTATGTTTGTTTTTGTTTTTAAGTATCTTACTGTTACCAGGATGGTCTAATTATAGGCTACTTGGTTGATAGGTACTTTTCCTTCCGCCTGTCAAAGTCATGCTTGAGAGAGCCGCAGCAGCCCTTTACATTTCCCGCGATTTAATACTGACTATGGCCAATTGTAAAAGCCATCAGGTCTGGCTGTATTTTAGCTGTGAAGGTAATAATGACGCTGTGTGTGATGTGTGTGCAAAGACTTTAGCAACACTGCAAACTTCGATAAACATCTGAGATTAAGTCAAAATAATATGATGATGTTATGAAGCGGCAGTTCTGAGCAGGAGATTTTCATTATAATTAAAGAATGTGACAGTAGTTTGATGTCTTGTCATTATGCAGCTATTATTTTGAATTGGTAAGGCCACAGCCGACTCCTTATTTCTCTCATAAATACAGAAACGGGAGAGGGAGAGGGAGGTTAAACTAGAAATAAAATATGTAAAAAAGTATTGGTATCGGCAATACCAGCCTGGGTATTACTTGGTATTGGATCGGATAGGAATTAAGTGGTATCGCACATCACTAGTGTCTGAACGGGAGGGCTCGTCACGGATGAGGTCATCAGGTGAAAGGTCATAATGTGGGTCATTTTATTTACTGCGTAATTATTATTCATTCATTTTACTAATAGTTTGATTGGGCCTTCACAAAAGGGCCTTTACAAATTTAAAAATAAATAAATAGACTTTTAGAAAATGGAATTTTTCATTGGCAAAAGGGCACTTTGGGCATCAAAGGGCAAAAGGGCAGGAGCTCAGGCACCCATTGCACCCCCCTCTGCACGTGTCTGCACACACACACACACACACACACACGTACACAGGCCAGTAGGGCAGAGAAGCCACAGTGAAGTGAACCAGGTGAAGATAACTCCATTACTGGAGACGACAACTACGCCTGTTACTGTATGTGCAATAAAACCTTTGCGAGTAAGAACCTAATACTTTATCAATACACCTGTTCAACAAGCATAAACATGTAGAAAGCGAAATTTTTATCTGCTGTCATCCACTGCTGCTGTGTTTTACAAAAGCACATGTCGGCTCATAGAAAATTGCTACGAACAAGCTTAAAAATGAAAGCTGTGTTTTTGTGGCCTTTTTAGCTCAGTTTGCCACGTATCTTAAAATTCTTGTAAACTTAGCTGCTGGCTGAGACAAAACCAGGCGCCCTTCTTTCTACAAGAGGTACCTGCAGGCAGTAGATCACATCAGCAGCAGGACAGGAGGAAGGACTGATGTCTGAGTTCTTCATTCTTCCTAAACACTCAGGAATGTCAGGAATGTGATTTATTTTATTGACATTTTATATTCGTTTCCACTTAGATATTGAGTTTATATAATGAAAATAGCTGTAAACTTTACTGTTGCTGCTCTGGAAACAACATTTAGGCTAGTTATGTTTCAAATATTCAATTCTAATCATGTTCTGAAGTTAAAGACAACTATGATGACATAGGAACTGTATAGCTAATATGCACACTTCAACGTTTGTTTATTACTTATTGAAAGTCATATCGTCATTGCAATATTAAGATTATTGCATACCGTGCAGGCCTAATTCCCAATTATGCCATTTGATGAAGCATTAAAGAAGCAATAGCTGCTAAAAACTGCAACACCTCAATGCATTTCTTAACATAATAAACTGTGGAAAAAGAAATAATCAGACAACCATATACAATTATAAGATAAGTGCAAAATTTATAGGCAACCAGACTACTGAAATCCCCATTATTCATGACGAGAGTACTGTACTGTACTGATTTCACACTGATCTAGTACCTACCACCCCTAAAATGCAGTCTGTTGAACTCTATGCTGAAGAAAGCCTGCAGGTTTACTGTGTTATTGATGGCTTTAAATGTCCTGCTGTGAGGCTCTTCTCTGCAAGCAGATGCTGCTTTAACCGCTAACTGGCCGCTTAGATGAACATTTGTGCTAGGCAGCCTCTAAAGCACCATGCTGATACCATAACACCACCTGTTCTCTCCAGATCCTAAAGACGCAGAGAGCGTCTGTCTGTCATACCCTGTCCCACCTCTCTGACTCACTCGCACTCCTTCACACTTCCTTCTCCAACCTTTGTAACCCTCCACTTTCCATGTGTATTTGAGCATCTAATGTTCTACTCCCTTTCTTAATATCCTTCCATTTGAAGAATCCAAGTCTGAAAAAATGCAATCTCTTCTCTGAAGGGCGCAAATGACAGTTTATTTTCTGCATTGGTTTAATGATTGGCAGCTTCCTCCATGACGCTCAGAAAATGCCAAAAAAGGAATGAGCACAGCATCCCCACCTCAAAATCCAAAACCACATATCTCATTTACACTTAACCACTTCATGCATCTTGGGCTAATAGGATACATATAGCTACTGGATATCAAAAAGCTAAAGTGTAAATGCATCAAAGAAGTATTTGAGACAGATTGAAATCCAACTGAGAGTGTGAGATTGTGAAGACAATAAAACTTTTGTCTTGCTTCTACAGTAGTTTATGAGTTACAGTTCATCCATGTATGGTGTTAGTGTAATAGATGGATATGTTAAAATGCATAACTTATTCATTTCTGCTTTTGGCAGTTACCAACCAGCTTTAGGTGAATTATGACCAACCTCTGATTTGTATGTAGCCTAGGAAAACCAAAATAGATTGTGATCAGATTTGTGATCTGGATAACAGAGACACATATAATTATAGATGTTTGGCTCAGAGTAAATGAAAGTGTAGGGTAGGGAATTTATTTCAGGAGCATGTTTTGTTATATTTGTTGAAATTCTATTTACGTCCCAAAAGCAATCGATATATCAAATGCTTTGACACAAAACTGAAAAAAAAAAAAAATCCAGTAGGCTATCTATGGCTATCACAGGACTGTAAGAAGCATAGCCAATCACTGACTGATGACAGGTCCAATTGCCTGTCTACTGACCTACCTGCACATTGGGAATTTTTTACTTTCAAAATCTACCTGTCTCTTGCTAGTTTCTCCAACGTTATCTACCCTATCTTTAAATATATGCATGTAATAACATGTCAGCACATATACACACTTTGACTGAATTTACACCTCTTAGTTAAAAACAGCAAGTTCTGACTTTTTGTTGGCTGGTGTGTTTTCTTGACAGCATGTAAAAGGTAAGTGTGTTTACTGTAAACATCTGCTTTAACTTGCTGTGAAATTTTAATACAAATTATCATTAAAAAACACAAAAGGTGGCCACAAGTCAATAGTGTTAAGTTATTGTGTTCCTAAACACTTTTTCTTGCTTTGTCGCTTGCGCAGTGCAAAATAAACAGTGACAGTTGAAAAATCTAAAGCTGTTAATCAGAAATAATTTTTGACCTCCCTTAAATGTGTTTGGGATAACTGATCTGTTATTTACTTGATGACAGATGCTGATGGCATGTCATCTTTTATGATCACTTTAGTCACTAGTTAACAATAGTCTCGGACATTTTTCTGTGTGAAATGACACGTTTAACTTTAATGTCACTGTCCTCCAGCCTCATATCAAGCCTCAGTCTTTTTTTTTTGGCCAATGTTTTTATTCTGTTGTGCCATTTCCCTTTGAAAGCTAGTTATTGTCTTGTGACGGTTGTCAGATTTACACTGCTTGCATCTAATCATTATGCACAATGGAGAGAAAAAACACAAACACAAAATGTGCATTTTAGCACATTAAGTCAAAACAGAAATCTAAAATTGAAACACAAAGTTTTCTGATAATGACACGCTGACATACATTATGATGCTGGGAAGCTGCGCCATTGTTCCTACTTTACATTCAAGTTATTTTTTTCTGTTGATTAGTCCAGTGTGAAAGGAGTAGTGAAGGTCAATGTGAATTCCCACAAAAACCCATCATCAGAAATTCACAGTATCTTTTATAAGGTGTGATTTCAAATGCAGAAGCATCATTATATGAGCTCATTGCAGAGCTGACACACAAAACAACAAACAGACAGGAGCAGGCTCAGTGCAAAACAGCTCCTTTCAAACTAGGTGTGACTTAGAGTTAGCACAAAAATAGTGGTAATATATGGAGGTAGGTAATGTATTGTAGGTAAACTATAAGCACATTTTCACACTCTAGGTCCAGAGAAAGTGTGGTCCCATGCAAAACGGCACAAAATATAATTTTCAGTTTTTGTTTAGGAGTGACTTGTGAAACAGTGTCTTTCTGTCACACATACAGGAGGTGTATGCATATCTGTGCTTGTTTGTGTCTGCGTGGCAGTAGCAGTGACTTGTCTGTGATAGGGCGACAGATGGGAATGTGTCCATCTGCATTTTTGTAAATGCACAAATGGAGTGTGTGTGTGTTTTGTGTTTGAAGCAGTGCAGTGAAGTGCTACGTGACCTTTCGGGTGGTGTAGAGGTGGCATCACTGTGACAGTGTGACAGAGCGCGCCTCAGCCCTGCTGTAATGGATGAGCACTCTCAAGGTGAACACTTCTCCTTCCCTCTCTTTTCTCTTCCCCCTTCCCACGTGTCCTCTTTTCTACTGAGACTTGCCGTGTGTCCCATCTCCTGTGGTTGTTTTTGACCCAGTGTGTGTGAGTGATGATTTCCTGTTTCTTGGTGTTTTGCTGTTACTTTTTTTTGTATTTTCACACTGTTTTTGTAGAGCTGCTGTTTGTACCATAAAAGAAAGCCTGTGTTATCCCACAAATGTATCGCAGTATTAAAAGGTAACTTTTAAAATGAACAGATGACAGTCTGTACTGAATGACAAAAATCAATTTGTTTGAAAATGAAAAAAAGAAACCTTGCACTTAGACCCATCATGCGATTGCTTTATTATCAGTTACAAATACGTAACTATCCCTCTAATTTAATTTCTCTAGTGTTCCAACAGTCTAGCTGACACTGCCCTTTCAAAGAGGGGGATATATGATAATGATGTTGAAAAGGCACACACTAGTCCTTCAGAGAGTGGTGTTGGGGATGGAGGTGGTGTGTGTGTGTGTGTGTGGGGGGGGGGGGTTGTACAATCTGTTCGTTTATTGATCTAAGCTGAGGGGACACGCATGGCAGGTCACAGCAACATACTTGCATGATACTGATGGGTGGGCAAGCCACCGGCCACCCACATCTCTGAGAAATGGACCCTGCTGTTCGTCCTTTAGACCCAGCAGACTGTGCAAGACTGGAGAAAGGTATCGATTTAAGATATAATGACCAACAGTATGCCTTGATGTCACCTCACATATGCAAAGAAACTGTGACTGAAATAGTTTGACAGACATTTGAAATCAGTTTCCAAGCTTCACTACATCAAATGTATCTAAGCTCACCCAAGAGTCTAGTGCAACAATAGAAAGTGGCTTTTTTTGGTGCTAAAATGTTTTAGTTATTAAGGTACACATACAAGAAGAATATGCAGTGGGCCTGACAGCTCGGCGTACTGCAACTTAAAACCCATTTAAATAGAAAGTGCAATGTAGAAGAGGGACATGACCTCAATAGTAGTTGCAGTCCATTATGCAAACAGAGGAGACTAAATAAACAGATGTCGAAGACATGGAGATGATATACATTACAAACATACATTACATACAATACAAATATACATTTAGACAAGGAGACAAAAATAACAATAGCTGAGATCAAAACCAAAAAATGCCAGTAAATAGGCCTCAATACTGGACTCACAGATCAGACTGAATAACTAGTCATGTTAAATTTACCTTCAATTATTTATTACACGTGACAAAAAGTGAAAAGTAACATGAGCTTAGTTTATATTTTTGGCTCCATTCATCCATCACGGGATTTTTGACTGAAGTGACCTGGTTGCTGACGAGACACAGTGAGCTCACTCAGCCCAGCTGTGTGGTTCAGCACAAAATGACCATCATCTGAGCTTTATGTCACTTCAGCTCCACAGCTCCAACACATCACTCAAAGGTAATTGAATATGCCGTGGCTTTGCCTTAATTGTCCAATATGTTACTGTAAACAAGTCTAATGAGATTAACATTTACTCACACTCATACGAGAAATTTGTTATACATATGTGCTCTGTAGTCTTTGAGTTAATTGTCAGATCATTAAACGTTAATGACATGA
The DNA here is from genome assembly GCF_014851395.1 of Micropterus salmoides. Classification (NCBI taxonomy): domain Eukaryota; kingdom Metazoa; phylum Chordata; class Actinopteri; order Centrarchiformes; family Centrarchidae; genus Micropterus; species Micropterus salmoides. Next base: position 16,235,002 of record NW_024043372.1, read on the forward strand.
TTAGGGCAATGCTCTAGCTGGTTCAGCACAGCACACAAGGCCTTGCCCTGAACTGGGAAACAGCAGAGCGATTTAAAGAAGATTGCATTTGTGACAAACACCATTCCCAACTCATCCATCATGCTTGCCAAACTTAGACATTCATTATAAAGTTTGCCGATGGATGCAGCCTGCTCGGCCATTCATTTTTTAGACCCTCTCTCTCTCTTTCTCTCTTCATCCCCTCTTTCCATCGCCATCTTTTCACTCTTGCTTTTGCGTTCTCCGTGTGTGTACAGCGCAGTGTGAGTTTCTCTTGTTCCTTCTCTCCTACGTTGGACTGAAAGATGCTGAGCAGCAGTGTAACAAAGGAGGCAGTGCATTAATTAAATACAGCAATATACTTTCCTCTCCTTTTTGTTGTGGGAACAGCGCTGCTAAGATTGATGAAGCACTGTCTGATACACAAGAAGCCCACTACATCTATATCTGAGGCTGATTGTGATGGAACACCTATTGAATGGCCAGTATGTATTAGGATGTCAACTTTTATATTATAAACTGTGTTGTCTGTTTATTCATATTCTATTTCATTTATTTCTTTTTTCCCCTGTTTTGCATGTAAGCATATTTGTTTGCCAAGATGTATTCACGCTAATAGTGGCTTTGCAAGCAGTGTTTCTGAGCAAAGGGAGGGGAATGAAGAAGAGGTGAACTAGAGAAGAAGAAATCACTTAAAAATGTCCCTATCTCCAAAATCTGAACTTTCTCTTCTGTCTGTCTTCTTTGTTCTTCTATAGTTAATGTAAATGTGACACTACTGCAGTGTGGAAAAGTTCACATTATGTACCAGCGTGTTGGCAAACATTTACCACAAGTCTCTGCATGATGTCCATGCATATTTGCAGACTCACAAAATGAAGTACAGTATATGTTTTATGTATGGAGGAAAAAGAGTGTGGAATTAGGAGGGCTGAAGGAGGATAAGGGGAGGAGAAATGGTGTCTGCCATGGAAGCCCTTGAGGGTCTCATTATCAGACAGCCTTGTATGGATTTCACATTGCAGGGCCGTAATGATCCTTTGATGAAGGTTTCATCAGCCAAATTCACATCAATTACTGCATGTTATTCAATGTGTCTGTTTTGGTATATGAATCCTACAGGCACTTGTCTAAAGGCGCATTATGCAAGGGCATAATCCAACCAACACTGGATTTTCGAGGCCAATACTAATATCACTGCCCTCTTTGTTTGATGGTCTCTGATTTGTTGCATCAATGAAATATGACTCTTTTACACCTGTCACAGCAGTGATATCACAATGTATCGATAACCTCTATAGAGTTCACTACTACCTCACCGTAGAGGCCTGCAAACTCAATTGGGACAAAAAGGGTGATTAAAGCTTTTCTTCCTCGACCACTTCTCTCCCTCTGTCTGCTGCACCTGTAGATGGCTGCAGTGAAACTTCACTGACCACATCGTGGAGCATTGAGTCTTTTATAAATTCCTGTAGTTCACACTGAACTCACCAGACAGACTGAAGTAATGGTCAGAGTACAGGAGTTGAGATGTGTTGATCGGGGAAGCAAAGGTGATAAGCTGAAGTTAGCTCAGATTGGGCAAGTCAATGTTATTGTAGTGAAACAACAACTTTTTAGCTATCATCAACTGATAACAGTTTGTTGTTGACATAAATACTTAAATGTTTTTGATACGGATTTCTCGTCAGGTTAAAAGCTGTCTAGCAAGACCCACTCAATTGACATTTTCCACATGCTGTCACACGCATAGACTGTATAAAAAAAGGTCACACCACACACATACAATTTTCTCTTGCAGTGAAAAACAAAGGTATAACTGATAGTGTGGACCTGCTGCGCAAATCAACTAAGCCCAGCTGATGCGACAACGGCATACACCTGGAGGTGCTGAAGTTGACGTGTGGATTTGTGGTAAGATTTCTGCCTGATCACAAATGTTTTCACTTACAGTAGTTTTAGTTTCCAAATGATCTGAAGGGGAAATCATCAGCGGAGCAATAACGTAATGCACAGCAGAGTATAGGGCAAGTAGACTTAAAGAATATTATGAATTCTCATTAAATGATGATGTTGGTCTCTTAATATTACGACTTTTTTTCTTGGCATGTCGGCAACACAAATATGTGAGAGAGATTCTTAAAATTTTGTCTCGATCTAATGAGCCCAATATCTGTAATATAAGTGTCTCGTCACACCCCTATGCCTTATATACAGTGAGGAAAATAAGTATTTGAACACCGTGCTATTTTGCAAGTTCTCCCACTTAGAAATCATGGAGGGGTCTGAAATTGTCATCGTAGGTGCATGTCCACTGTGAGAGACATAATCTAAAAGAAAAAATCCAGAAATCACAATGTATGATTTTTTAACTATTTATTTGTATGATACAAACATGCCTATTGTAAATATGCAGTACATCTTACAACTAACATAAAAGGCAATATGTTACATGTTCATGTTTTATTGTAGTGTGACCCCATAGAATATAAAACAAATTATAATATCTCATTATCCTCTAGATGTAAAAAATAACGTTAAGTAGTTTTGCTTACATTAGTTGCAGTCGCACAGTTTCTAGGCAAAAGCCACAGAAAAATGACAAATTTTTGCTAACTTTACTAACTTTACATAAGAATGGAAAATATTTGTTGTTGTAAAAGAAATTTTCTCTTCCCTAAAGATTCTTCATGAGGATAAATCCAGGTGATGGAACGTTTCGGGTTACGTATGTAACCCTGGTTCCACGAGAAGGGGAACGAGACACTGCGTCGGTTACGACACTATGGGAACGCCTCTAGGCGTAGCAGGTCTAAACGTGAATGAAATCACTCCAATCCTATTGGTTTGTGTTAACCGGAGGAGTATAAAGCACACCTGTACACACTCATCATTAGCTTAAACTATGAAGCAGGCACTTCAGGCGGGGAGAGAGGTATGGCGGGCCGACGCAGTGTCTGCCGACGCAGTGTCTCGGGGAACCGGGGTTACATACGTAACCCGAGACGTTCCCCTTCGAGGGAACTCGAACTGCGTCGGTTACGACACAATGGGAACGAGATACCCACTAAACCATGCCGAAAACCCCGCCTGCCCCAGTGTGCAATAAAGTGGCACGACTAAGAGGAGAGCGCACGAGTGCCAGGTGCCGAAGGAAGGTCAAGACTGTAAAACCGAATGAATGTGTGCGGAGTGGCCCAGTCAGCCGCTACACAAACATCCTGCAAAGAGGCCCCGGAAAGGAGGGCTCGAGAGGCCGCCATGCCTCTGGTAGAATGAGCCCTCACAGCCACAGGTGAAGGCAAACCGTGCACCTGATAGGCCAGGGAAATAGTCTGAACAATCCAGTTGCTAATAGTATGTTTTGATGCAGGGAGCCCAGCCCTGGGGGTACCAAAACACACTAGCAGCTGGTCAGCCTTCCTCCAACGGGAGGACCTCAGAGTGTAAATACTCAGTGCTCTGACAGGGCAGAGCAGATGAAGTCTCCCGTCCTCCGCCGTCACATGAGGTGGAGGATGAAATGCCTGCAGCACTGTGGACCCTGCCGCACAAGAAGGCACTTTAGGGATGTATCCTGGACGAGGGTGCAGGATAGCCCTAATATTCCCCGGGGCAAACTCTAGGCTTTGCAGGGAAACCGAAAGCGCTTGGAGATCCCCCACCCTCCTCAGAGAGGTGATAGCAAGGAGAAAGGCCATCTTGAGGGTCAAGTGCTTAGCCTCAGCTGACTCCAGGGGTTCGAAGGGGGCCTCAGCCAACGCCCCAAGAACCACCGCCAGATCCCAAGTGGGAACCTTGGACTGAGTTGCAGGTCTCATCCTCCAGGCACCACGGAGGAAACGTACAACCAAGGGAAGTTTCCCCAAAGACCGCTCCCTCAGAGGGGCGTGGAAAGATGAAATAGCTGCCACGTACACCTTGAAGGTGGAAGGGGAAAGACCAGCAGAGAACCGGTCCTGAGTATCTGAACCACTGGGCAGGTAACCGGGTCCACCGACCGCTCCCTACACCAAGTGGAGAAAACACTCCACTTCAGGCCGTACATCCTCCGTGTGGACGGGGCCCTGGTGCTGAGGAGGGTCTCGACTGCTCCGGCTGTTAGACCCACCTCTAGGTACTGTGCCCCCTCAGGGGCCAGACCCACAGTCGCCATACAGCGGGGCAAGGGTGAAGAACCTGGCCCTGCGCCTGGGACAGCAGGTCTCTCCTCAGAGGGACCTGCCACGGCGGGCCGTCCAGGAGTGACATGATGTCCGAGAACCACACCAGAACGGGGCTACAAGCAGTAGGCCGACATTGTCCTGGCGGACCCGCTCCAGAACCCCCGGGAGCAGAGCGACTGGGGGAAAAGCGTACAGACGTAGCCTTGGCCACGAATGTACCATGGCGTCCAGACCCAAAGGGGCTGGAGGAACGAGAGAAAACCATAGCGGGCAGTGTGTAGTCTCTTGAGACGCAAACAGATCCACGTCTATGGGGCCGAACTCTCCGCACAAGAGCTCCACCACTTCGGGGTGAAGTCTCCATTCCCCGGGCCTCAGCCCCTGCCTCGACAGCAGGTCTGCTCCCTGATTCTGCGTCCCCGGGAGATACATCGCCCTGAGCGATAGTAACCTCTGCTGGGACCACAGGAGGATCTGACATGCCAGTCTGTACAGAGGGCGCGAGCTCAGACTGCCCTGGTGATTCAAATAGGCCACCACCGCTGTGTTGTCGGAATGAACCAGGACGTGGTGGCCTTGGAGATCGGGCAGGAAACTCCTTAGAGCCTGGAACACCGCCAACATCTCGAGACAGTTGATATGCCACTCGGACTGATGCACCTGCCAGGATCCCCTTGCAAAGCGGCCGCCCATGACCGCGCCCCAGCCCGTGAGGGAGGCGTCTGTCGAAATGACCAGCCGGCGACAAGACCCTCCCAGCACGGGCCCCTGGGACAGGAACCAAGTTTCCTTCCAAACTGATAGGGAACAAAGACACTTGCGCGTAGCACAAATCAGACGGAAAGGATTTCCCCTCAGGGAAAAACCCTTGGTCCTTAGCCACCACTGCAGGGGTCTCATGTGCAGCAGATGGTATTATGCTGGACGCAGCCGCCAGGAGACCCAACACTCGTTGAAAGTGTTTTATAGTGATGCCGTGGCCTAACTTCACCCCTTTCACGGCAGCCAATATGGTGTCGACACATGCCGGAGACAATTGTGCCCGCATCGTTGTCGAATCCCATACTACCCCTAGGAACGTAGTCCGTTGGGTGGGCGCCAGCACACTCTTCTTTGCGTTGAGCCTCAGCCTTAAACGCATCAGATGAGCCAGAACGACATCTCGATGCCGAACCGCCAACTCTCGAGACTGGGCTAGGATGAGCCAGTCGTCGATGTAGTTGAAAATCCGGATGCCCTGGAGCCTCAGCGGGCCCAGTGCTGCATCCATACACTTGGTGAATGTGCGAGGGGAAAGTGCCAGTCTTCAGGACCTCTTCCCTGAGCTCCGTCAGGACTGGATGACGGCCCTCAGATCGCGTCTCTCAGAAGGCTGAGGTTGAGAGTGCCGCCTCGCTGCCCCAGCTCCTGGGGGGGGCCCCGAGAAGCGACACTCTGCTTCCTCTCCTCTCGGTAGGAGCTTGTAGAGGGAAGGGACCTACGCCTGGCAGCCTCAGCTGCCTTGGGTCCAGACCGGCGAGGGAGGTACTGGCGGAACGCTTCGCCCTGCGTCTTAACGCTTTGTGGTTCTGTGAAGTTCCGCCAGATCTTCCTCAGAGGGACCCCCCCTCTGAACCATCTCCTGTAGCAGGTCGGCTTGGTAGGCTTGAAGCACCGCCATGGTGTGCAAGCTCGCACCTGCCTGGCCCGCTGCCATGTACGCCTTCCCCACGAGCGTAGATGTGGTGCGACATGGCTTGGAGGGTAACGCCGGCTTCTCCAGGGAGGATGCAAGTTGAGGGGAGAGATAGCTCGCAAGCGCATCCTCCACCCGAGGCATCCTCCCATAACCACGGTCCCTAACCCCCATCACATTACTGTAGTTCAGTGATCGGGGTGTGGAAAGCCGTGTAGCGAAGGGTCTGCCCCATGATTTACTCAGTTCATCATGTAAATCAGGAAAGAATGGCAGAGACCGGCGTGGAGGTGGCGCGTGGTGCTTAAGAAACCTTTCATCAAGCTTACCACTAGCCTGTGGTGTCTGCTCCTCCTGTGGCCAGTTGATGTTGAGCTTAGCCACAGCTCTAGTCACCACCTCCAGCAGCTCGTCATAGTTGGGCGCCGCCTGATGACGCCGCCCCGACACCCGGAAGTCATCGTCCACTATACTGAGCACGTCCACCTCCTCGGAGTCGGATTGCAGCGTCTCCGGATCCAAACCGCGAGCGGGAGAAGCCGAGAAACGGGCTCCCGAACACATCTCATGAGAATCTCCATCCGTGATGTACCGAGGGCAAGGAAAAACACACCTTCTATACTTCTGGTTGCCGGACATGCTGGTAGACTTCTTCTTCAGGTAAGACACACTGCTTGTAGGACTGGAGCTTTCTTCAAACAACATACAGAGCGCCTGCTGAATAGAAAAAAAGCTAATGATGAGTGTGTACAGGTGTGCTTTATACTCCTCCGGTTATTCCGTCACACCTTACCGTTCTAGCAACAAACCAATAGGATTGGAGTGATTTCATTCACGTTCAGACCTGCTACGCCTAGAGGCATTCCCATAGTGTCGTAACCGACGCAGTTCGAGTTCCCTCGAAGGGGAACCAATATGCACCGCAAACAATGGAGTGAGTCCTAGGACAGGAGAAATGGTGAAGCACAAGATGGCAGTCATCAACAACAGAGTGTCATCCTTTGTCCACCAGCTAACAGAGTTTGAGTGAAAGAACTTGGATTAGGTGAGACACTTTTTTCAACAGGATATGTACACTAACAGCACACCACAAAGCTTGTTCAATCATGTTTTTATCAACTTAGAAATATAGCAAAAATTCGATCTATGTTAACTTTTAAGGACACCGAGACCATTTTACATGCCTTCATCTCATCATGCCTGGATTATTGCAACAGCCTTTTCACCTGTTTAACCCAAAAATCTATTGATCGACTCCAGACTGTCCAGAACTCAGCTGCCAGGCTTTTAACCAGAACAAAGAAATATGACCACATTACTCCTATTTTAGCTTCATTACACCGGCTCCCAGTATGTTTTAGAATTGACTTTAAAATTCTATTGATCACTTTTAAAGCTCTTCATGGCCTCTCGCCTTGTTATATTTCTGACCTTTTAGTCCCATACGCACCAGCACGTACCTTGAGATCCTCGGGTAGGTCAGGAAATCAGGTCGGCTGAGTCAGTGAACTCTTTTAAGTCCCTTCTTAAAACATACTTTTATAGGAGAGCCTTTCCCGATCTTATTTGACTTTATTTTATCCCTTTTATTTTATTGTATTTTACTAATTTTATATTAATTTTTCATGCTCTTATCTTGTTTTTTTGTATTATTCTTTACACTTGTTAAAGCACTTTGTAACTTGTTTTTGAAAAGTGCTCTACAAATAAGGATTATTATTATTATTATTATTATTACTATACACAGTACAGTTGCCTGTTTATTAGGGACACCCGCCCTGCAACTAATTCTAATTCCTTCTTTCACAAAGGCTACAATATTCAGTTTTTATTGATGATTCCACTGTGATCATTTTGCAAGATGTGATATTGATATTTTATCAACTCTATCAGTGTAAAAACTTAATTTATGACACAGAGAAAATTCTTTACCTACAGGGGAGCCTTCCATCCCTGAACAGGCTGTGAACAACAGACTTCTTGCCAGGAAAGGAGCAGATTGCAGGTCGGTTTATGATAACCAAATGTGAAGCGGTGAAAGCGTGTGGTTTGTATTGAGTTACATGATTGGTACACCCCAGAGAATATTTCTTTTTATATGTACTTAAAGAGTTAGTCATTTGACATGGATATTTCACTCATATTCAGACAATGTTTAGTATTTTGTACCAAAAAAGCACAGTATCTATTGTTACTGTTATTTCCTATGTTAATGTGGTTAATGATTATTTGTAAAATAGCATTCCAGTCAGCAGATGAGTATTTTCTTTGTGTTCTTCTGTTGTTGGTAAATATACAGATCTGTATGCCGTCCAGATACTTTGTTCTGCACAGTACTTTCTGAATTGTGTTTTGACAGTAACATTGAATGCACTTATAATTGAGGTAAGGTTAAGGTTTAATTTCTTTTATGTTATTTTAAATGAATTTCTGAAAATAACATTTCTTGTAAAGTGCATTAAGTATGACAAATGTTTAAATAAAGAATTTGAAATTTTATAATTACTGTATCTGTCTGGGTTAAATCATTAGTACTTGTGTAGGTTTAAAAAATAATGCATGCATGAATGAATAAATAAATAATATATATAATCTTTAAAAAAATGGCATTACAGTAGTGTAACTGTAGTTTTTTTTACAGTAACAGTACTGTATTCTTATTACATAATTACAGTAACATATTTGTTACTGTAAAAGTGAAAAACAGTTATAGTACTGTAAAAACCCTTTGAAATGTCTAACAGTGTACTCTACAATCCTCCAACTGAAACAACACTTTATTTCCAATCGAGCTTCACTAAATACCTCTCTCTCAGCAGCAGCACTGTGCCTGGCTCCTTCATTTCTTCATTGTATTTCTCTTCTGTCCCTCTCTCACCTGTGGCCTTCCCTTGGAGCTGCAGCCTCTCGCCTCTTCACTCTAATTGATAGGAGCAGACTTAGTTAAGATGTCACCTGAACACATCCACAACCCTCAGACATGGCGACAGCCCACTACCCACAGCCAACCCCATGCCACAGATGGACTAGCCGATGGTTAAATTGGAGTTGTAGGAGGGTCAGGAGTGCCTGCGGCCCTCAGGGAACATTTGACCCTTCCTGTCACACACTTGCAAACTTGTGCACACTTCTCCACACTTCAGCTGGTAAAGCCGATCCATTTACTTCCACCGCATCTCAATTAACACATACATTCAGTATTACAGGTACTATAGGCTTTCAAGTATGCACATAATTACGCATATGCACATACACACACGGTTCACTAGCAGCATGTATTGTGATTGGTAATTGCTTCCCTAGTTGACCCAGCTGTCATGATCAATGGGTGTGACCAGGTGATTAGACGAGACAAGCACCCAAAGCCATTGATTAGAGAGTTCCATTCCATAGGATATAGATTTATGACCCCCTTCACTGCACAATGAGTCAACCCAATGGGATTTCTTGTGTAAAGGTTACAAAAGGGTAGAGAATCTTCTCCTAAAGGATTTTCATTTCTAACAGGATAGAAATGACCTTTTCAAGAAACTGTCGGAATAGTGAGGGATGCAGTAATTGCAGCGCATGCATCTTTAAAATTCAGTGTACAGACTCCATTGTTTAGCAGAAGGATTGGCGTTAAGGGTAAATCAAGACTTACATACGTTTTATTTTTATTTCTTCTTCTCTGGTGACAAATAGTCTTAAAATTGGCAAAGGCCCTTGTGTTTATCAAGACGATTCAGATAAATGAACTGTTACCATCTTTTAACCAGTGCTGACCACTGGAGTAAAAAGACAAATAAAGTCCAGCTAAACATGGTATAAATGTTACTCAATGGCAATAATACATTTAAAGCATTATTCTTAAAGTCGAAAATTATTGTAGGGTAAAAATATTTAAATGACTGTAAATGTCTCTGTTAAACATATCCATTAAACTCATCTATTTGGAAAAGATGAGTTTTAAGCATTTTAACATCTCAAGTGATGCATTTCAAATAATGTATAGCTGAATTAGGTAAGATCAATACTCTATGGTTGTTATTGCTGTATGGAGCAAATCAATAGACTGTAATAGAGTTGTTTGTGTTGTGTGTTTAGATGATACTGTAGCTGGAGGTTCATTAAAGTCTGTGTGTGTTTGTCAGAGTGTGTGTGAGTGTGTGTGTGTGTGTGTGTGTGTGTGTGTGTGCATGTGCATATGTACAGTAGATGAAACAGGTTCAATAGGACCAAATAGATGCAATTTTATTACTTTGTGCAGTAGCCAGAAGACACGTTCATAAAATAAATGCTAGGTTATGTTTTTTAAAGAATTCCTAGTCTTCCAATTGCATGATATTCAGAACTTATTTAAAACGTAAAAAACATGCATTCATATTTTACCTAATGTTGTTTGGCATGTAACTTCAGGCATTAACAAGGAAATCCAAAAACATCATGTAATAATGAGCAGCAAATTTCACCTTTGTCGTAGTTTGTGTCAGACCAGCATAAATTATCATTAAGAGTTAAAGGCACAACGTGTAAGATATGGCCAGAATATTTTTTGTTTAAAACATAAAAAAATTAACTAACATTTTCAATAGAATGTGAACAGTTCTGTTGTCATGTCAAAGACGTCTATGTATTATGTTGCAGAGATACCTACTGAAAATAGCATGCTAACCAGCTAGCCCCAGTCCGTCCTGTCTCGTAATAGCACTTTGTACCTCAAGTGTAGCCCGGGCCTCATCCCGTTCAGCAGGGAGTTGTGTGTGAGCAGTGAGTTTGCTACATCAGTGGTCCTCACAGTGGGGTCTGGGGACTCCCAAGGGTCCTTGAGAGGGTTCCAGGGAGTCTCCAGCAAAAAGGTCAATCATTTATTTTCACTACATTTCCATCAATAAGTAACACTATGACAGAATCTATGACTATTTTGTCCATGGGTTTCATACACGTTCTGTAATAAAACATCTAAATGGCAAAACTCCATCAGATGGGGTCTGTGGTCTAATTTGTGTCATTATAGGGGTCCTTGACGTGAGAACATTTGAGAACCACTGCACTTTGTTACACAGGCTTTCTTAGCACCTAATAAATAAACAAAATAAACTCACGTGTCAAGAAAGGAAATATTCTTAAACCTATTTTCCTTTTTAGAACAGAAAAATACAACCGTGCACCAAGTTTCTCTCTTTCACCAAACTAATTGCTTGTTAAGTAATCGTAAAACTCTAAGTAAGTAGTTACAAGCACAGCCAACTGAGCTAACTAGCTACTAGCAGTTAGTTTAATATGTAATATACTGGAGTATGAATTCGCCCAGGTGGAGAGTTGTCTGCATTCTTACACACTGTACCTTAAAAGTAAACACTAAGCTGAATAACTTCAACTCACACCTTGAAAAAAAAGGCCTGATCCCATTCAGCCACCGTCTCACTTGTGCACCCTGGAGGATCTCACTTGTGAATTAAGTTAGATGAGACATGAAGCATTAACCTCATTCCCAAGGAGGATAGGTAAAATTAAGAAAATGTAGATCGATGAAGTATTATTATACATTCGATAGTTCTTAGATAAGGGGATTCATTTATCTTTTCTGAAGCTATACATCCCAACAATATATTTCAGTGGCTAAAAACTGGCGACAAGTTGAGCCTGTTGTGCCAGTGTAAACTAAAAAAGCAAGACTTAGCATCTTACCCCCCTGCTGTTCACATGGTGATCAGCAGAAGCGTATCTCTAGAAACTTGCTGTCAGGCAGAATGGATTGTACTTAATTTCCAATAAGGTGCTTAAGAGCGATCCCTAATCATGCCTTTAATTAGAATCCCTTGGTCATTAAGGGTAGATAATTCTGTGAAAAATAACTCTGCTCTCTGTGGGAGCAGCAATGCGGCAGACGGACGAACGGCCTGCTCTGTACACAGGCCAATGCCTCTCGGTGCAAAATATATGTCACAGAAAGGCCTAACTACGCAGGTTAAAAATTAGGCTATGTGCCTTTCATAAGCCATTCTGACAAAAATAGATTTCTATTGCCCAGATCTTTAAACTAGCTTTGACCTTCCTCCTATTGAAGTACCTTTTCCCCAACAAGGGCGGTAAACCAGATGACCATATCCCGTGACCTTGTGTAGACTCAAAAACTGAAGGCCCTGAAAAACTATTTTGTCAACTTGCTTTTAACTATGACCACTGGAATCCTACATTAACACACAATTTGCAAAAGTTGGAAGAGTCTTGATTATTTCACACGGCAGATTTCTGTATTTGTTTTGTCTGTTTTGCTGTGTGGGCAAGATTCAGTCATAAAAAAAGTGATTTATTTATGTGCACAAACAAGGATTTAGCAATATTTGGATCAAAATGCAATGATGGTGGCGGGTTTGTCAATCAAATCTGTTTCAGTGTTATATTTTTATTGAATAATAATAATAATAGGGTGTTTACTACCTTTGATTGTTGTCTTTTATTTTTAGTCATAAATATTTCATGCTTCTTGCTGCAGTGATGTAGAAGTGTACTCCACAGTGTCTCGGTACACCAGGTGCGCATTCAGGCCCAACAAAAAGGTGTTTAAACAGAAAGGTTAGTGCATGAACACCCTGTAGTCTACACAAGCGCACTATACTTTAATACGGTGGTGTTTATTTAAACATATATGTCGCTGCTGATTGAGTAAGAGAAAACGGACTTCAAATCCCAGTGCACACCGTTTTCAGATTGAATGTGCTCCAGGACTTCATTGTTGGGTGTGATCCATCAGTGATGCTGGATGTGGTCAGAGATGCAACACTTTCAACTTGTTAGAGCAGTGAAACACTGCTTTTCATATTTTCAGCTCATATTAAGTTAATCTTTAAAGCTTTTTTACTTTGTCTTTTTTTACTTAAGAAAATTACCCTGTTTGTCAATTTATCCAAACGTTTCTTTGTGGATAGACTGGTCAACATGCTTATTTTAACCAAGACAGATTAGCTATTGTTAGATCAGAGATATGCGTTTATCATTTGGTGGAAATGTCTGTCTCCTAAGGCCAGTAGTGTTGACCACTGTTACTAGAATGGCAGGCTTGGCTCTTTATTAGTGTCTAGGTTTGTGTGTGTGTCTGTGTGTCTGTGAAAAAATTGACTAGAGGGGAGAAATTGAAGGCTGGCTGGCAGTGGGCTGTTTGGGGTTTCCCTCAAGTTAGCATTAGTGGCTAGTTCAAGCACAGCTGACGCCCCATGAGTGGTCAGCTCAAACAGTGTTCTTGTTCTGGTTTTGTTGTTGGTCCAATAAGAAAACAAATCTGGAGGTGGTCGGTCTAACAGCTCTCAGCAAAAGACAAATAGGAAAACAGATGAAGGGTTTTCTTTGTCAGTCCAACAGAAGCTCATCAAAGTTAGTTGATAAGCCGAGAAAAAGCCGAGAAAAAGAAGGAAGTAAACTGATAATGTGAACCTCATGATATGAGCCAATAACTCAACCTAACAGCAGTGACAAGGACTGCAAAGCATACTGAACATATGCCCTTTGGGAGATAACGTTTTTTTTAAAAGCTGTCCAAACCACAATGGAAAACTTTGTTTACATTAATATGTGTTTAGGTCCAAACTACCCAATTACATGCTGTCAATAGAAAAAAGTCCCAACTACGAATTCCTGTCCATCGGCGTAGAAGGATGTTTGGAACAGTTCAGTGATGTTCCACTGTGTGCTACATGTTATTTTTGTGTTAAGTATTATCTCTATCACTCATGTGTTATTTATTTTCTCTATTACATTGTATGTGTTTGTCTTGTTTGTGTGTGCCTAAGATTCAATCTGTGCATGTGTGTGTGTATGTGGCCATATAGTGGCATTTGATTAATAATCTCCTTTCATTACAGTAATCAGGTCTGGGATCGGCAGCGGTGGCAGGATGACTTAGAACCCGGGGCCTCGCCTCATTAACTCTCTGTGACCAACGAGCGACACCCTTGTAACAAATTGGAATTGCCTCAGCACCCTGACTCAGTCTGTTCAGGCACCTACGCAGTGAGTCCAGCTAGAGAAAAGATTATATCCCCTCCCCTCTAATCTTTTGTCTCACACTCATACCTGAGATCATCTCCCAAATAACAGGACCCCATTTCGTTAGGAGGCTATTTGTTCATTATTTACATGGATAACACAAAAGGGAGTGAAATGTTTTAATGAAATCAGCTTTTTTTTTTGGCCGATGAAAAATGTTCTTATATTTATCCAAAATATTTCGGTAGTTGTGCATACAGTACACTGATTTGTAGTCCTTTTCTCCACTACTATTCTTTAACATATGTGTTTAGTAAACTGACACCTTTTCTTTCATCTCCAATCCAACAACCCAGTGACAGTCTTGAACTGAAAGAATGAAAACTCTCAGAAACACACCTGGTAAATACATTGTGTAGCTACTATGGGTTTCCAGCTGCCTGGAAATATGGCCTCCAGTGGAGTGTGTTTTTAAACTCATTAGCTGGAAGTGAGATACTTCTCTGAAGCTGGCCCCAGTTGCAAATTCAGAGAGCTGTGGAAGGGAAGGATGTAGTGTCTGTGCATGATCAGTTACAGTCTATATTTACAGGCTATATTTCTTTCCCAGTATATGATATAGTTGTGGACATGTGCTACTGTATGTGTTAATGTGATGTGTGTGTTTACCCATGTGATTTCAAATTCACACATTTTAAGATGTCTAGATAGAGTGCCAGAGGCTAAAATAATGACTTGCTGGATCTCCATGCCCTCTGAATCCCCACTCTTCATCATCAAGTGCAGTCCTACAATTTAATTAGCTGCCGACCAATGCAATTATTACAACAAATCACAAAAGCCCCTACCAGACTATGATCACATCCTGATGTGCATTTTATTTTGCTTTGGTGAAACCGGTAGCTTCAGACTCAATTAAGGAAGCAAATTCTTTAAAATTAACATTTTGCTGTTAAGTGCACATGTGTTGTAAAGCCATATCACACAGTGCTGGTGTGATGAGAAAGGAGAGAAAAAGGGAGTTTCACCCTTTCTAAATTTGTATGCAACAATAACAACTGAATACAAAAAGAAAGATATTCGTGTAACTTCAGAGTCAAGTCATCATCAAAGCTACATTCCTGAAAGCATCCACAGTCGACAGAGCAGGGGGCCTCTTAACCACAACAGTACAATGTTAAGATCCTGACTCTGCGTCCTCTTGTTGGAGCTAAATAACCTCCATATATCCCTGTGTGGCTGACACTAATGGGAACCACGCTGTGTCGCATAACGCAACGCCCTGCCTGTGTGCACTCACTGATGCTCAACCTACTGATTGGGTTAGTGACTGAGGTCATCTTTTTCTGCGCTGACCACAAGTTGTGAAGCAAAACTTCAATAACCCACTGGGCTAATGCAATTAGTAGCCAACAACCATATAACTTACAAAAGCAATGAGTGCTGCCCAGAAGCTGTGCTTGATAAACAATGAGGTTGTCACAAAAGGGGAACAGGGGAGGAGGTGTGATGCAGCCTTGGCGTTATCAAGTCATCAGTGTGAGGTTAGGTTGAGAGGGAAAGAAAGGTGAACAGTGTGCTATCAACATAGGATTTTATCTCAGAGGAATTTTGTCAGTTTTGCCATCACTATCAGTGCTCTATATCTGTTTTTTTCCCCTGCCATGCAAGCATAACAGATAGATTAAAAGCTCAGAAATCTTATGGTTTTCCTGTTTATTATTTAAACTTTTTTGTTGCATAGATCACACTATATATATGTTTGTGTTTTTGCTTTTTTAATTGGGAATGGAGCTGTGAAAATGTATAAAGATTTTCTGTAAAAAAAAATGTTTGTGTTGCTTGGAGCAGGAAATATTATACTATTATTATACTTATAGCGAAGTGTTTGTCAGCACCTGGAAGTAGGCTACAGTATTTATTCCTACTGGCTGAGTATCCTGAAACAGTAGTGCCAAGTGCATTACACTCTTTTCACCTAGTATATAAAAAAACCCACAAACAAGTACGAGAGTTTAAGGAAAACGTTACCCAAAAAAGTTTGTCAACCGCTGCTTTAATAGCAACATCAAGAGTATACATTGTCTGGTTTCTCATTGTCGTTTGACCTTAAACCTGATCACAGTCAGCACCTGATGTAATTAATGAGGTGATTAATTGCTGGATTGATCCATTGATCAATCGAAAGGCCCTTGCGTAGAAATTAGAGTCCTACACCTAGTGTAATTACTGGGAATATTAGGAGTTTAATTGGATTCTAGAGTCAATTTTGCTGAAAATTAGTTCCTGTAGTTAGTAGTAGTATGTTTATGTGAACCATTTTAGTTGTTGAAATAAAGGTAATGCCAGTTGTTTAATTAACTGCAGCGTGTGTGAAGCTTTCAATCCATTTTGAATAAAACAATGTTATTCTAATTACTATTAAAAAATGGGATACAATTACATGAGATTATTTTTATTTCCAAGATGGAAAATTTTACTTAACTGTTCTCGCTTGATTCATGCACCCGGATTGTGCTGTAAACAGATATTTTACTGTAGATACCAGAAAAAAACAAGGGGCCACCATCGGGTCTATTTCGCTTTTCTAGGCTTTCTAAGGATGTGTAATGCTGTCTCTCTTGTTGAACAATCAATTCTTTGATTGTCCGATAACATAGACAGTGATGCTGATTCCGTAGCCAGCCGTCAAGTCTTAGATGGTTACATGGATCCATGTCAGAAAAAGAAAGTGAAAGTAAGAAACTGTTAGAGATAATGCGTGTGACAGTTATGCGTGAGACATGATGAAAAACTCACACAGAAAGAAGAAACACACACACACACACACACACACACACACACACACACACAAAGAGAGAGGTGAAATGAGGCAGTGGTAGTGGAGGCTTGTAGCTTGGGAAGGTGACCCTGAGATACAGGCAGGGCTGTTCATTTAGGCAGGCGGGGAGCAGAGCAGTGACAGCCAGCACCAGAGTAGCCGTGGACCCCTGGAGAGAGGCACTGTAGCAGATGGAATAAGCGAATTTAGATTAAACAATCCCACACCACACAATGTCACCATGCTGATGCTGTTCTCTTATTAAAGGTGATGTTAGACTCTAGTACCTGAAGGATTTGGTAGGAAAGAACTGAATTCCTCTGATGTACAGCCTTTTTAAGAGAATGTATACAAACTTCATGCTTTCTGTTTTGGGTAACTGATAGCTGAAAACTGTATTTAATGATAAGAATGCAACTAAAGTACTAATTATTGATTAATTTCTAATTTATTTTATCTATTCTTAAACTTAGAAAAAGAGTAAAACACACCGTTTACAATTTCCCATAGTCTGGGCTGAAGTTCTCATTTTGCTTTTTCTTTCCAAACAGTCCAAAACCCCAAAGATATTCAATTTACAATACGGTTTATTATAACTATTGACTATCAATTAATTGAATTATAATTTCAGCACTATTTAATGTTCTTACAGTACCTCTAACTTTTATCTGTGCATTTTGTGTTGTATGGCATTCTTTGCATTCCTGTGTTTTCACTTCAATCCAAAACCTGTTTGCTCTCCAGCTTGCCACATACAAAGGGAGGCACGCACCTGCAGTAATGGGGCAATCTAGCAGAAATCTAACAGCACCCTAAATTATATTTATATAATCACAATTACAAACAAACTATTTTGGCTAGTAGTCTGTGGCATTGTTACAGCCCAGTTCCTTGGATAACGAGTGTCAGTCGCACCAAACTTCTGCACTGGACCGTTCAGATAGGTTATTGGGATTAGCCTGCTGCCTGCATGTATTTTTTTTTGTCTAGGAGTCTAGACACTGGTGGTGGTGGTGGCAATGGGAGGAAGGGGAATGCTGAAGATCTGGATATGATGAGGCGAGGACTTTTGATGAGCTCAACCTGGGCCTGGATACGATGTGCAAGAGGTGAATTGGGTGGAGTAGGGCTACAGCGATTTCACACTGAAATGACAGCTGACTGCAGCAGAGTGGAGATTTAAAGTTTGAGAGAGACTACATGATGAATCATTACATGATTGACTGATGGAAATTGTGGCAAAATCTGGTTGATTTAGCTTAA
This sequence comes from Micropterus salmoides, assembly GCF_014851395.1. Taxonomy (NCBI): domain Eukaryota; kingdom Metazoa; phylum Chordata; class Actinopteri; order Centrarchiformes; family Centrarchidae; genus Micropterus; species Micropterus salmoides. The sequence continues at coordinate 16,252,913 of NW_024043372.1, forward strand.
GAGTGAACACCCATGGTCAGGTGATTAGAGAAGTGGGAGGAGAGAGACTATCAGAGAGAGTTGTGAATGAATGAAGCATAAATAAGATAGTCCTCCTGGTTAAACTTATGCTGAGCGTCATTACTCTATAGAGAGTCAATTACAGAATGCAATTAAACTGGGAGTATATTTAAAAAACAATTTAAAAATCCGACAATAAACAGTATCATAAAAGGGGTTTGACATAATGGAAATCTTCAGGATCGAAACTTTTAGGTAGAATACACAAGATATCAGCTATTTCAGATGTTTGGCAGGGAAGTCTTACAAGCCTTATAGTAGACAATGACCCCATGTGGAATCCAATCTGACCATAAAATAAAGAGGCAGAGTAAGAAAAAAAGAGTGCGATCAGATTGAGTGTGGACAAGGTTGGCCAAACTCATCATTACTGGGTACTGGACATCTAATTTTTCCACTTCAGTCTCATTTTCCATTTCAAGGGCACACTGGCTGTTGAGAGTGTGATTGCAGTGTGGCTTTAGCAGTGATGCTCACTCCATTGTAGTTGGACGGCCAGCTGCCTGACATATTATTTCTTCTGATTACCACCCACCACACACACTGATAAGATCCCAGCTGGAACAGGACAGGGGCCAAAGTGCCAGCACTCAGTCTGTATATCTTTTGTAAGCACGTACTATCTGTTGACAGGCTACTCAAACATCAGCATGCCCAAATGTAATAGTGAAGACCACCCGAGGTCAGCACTTCACATCTGGGTGGTGTGAAAAAAAGGGAAATATACAAAGACACCATTACTCACACACATGCACACATACAGATGTGTTCACGTACACCCGATCCACAAACTCCTTCTACCTGTTACAATCCTGTCCTAAGTTTCTCTGAGTTTATTGTTTGGTCAGTTCAGTATCTGTTATTTAGTCTGTGTTTTGGTTCCATGTCTTTGTTCCTAGTCCTGTGCCTTAGTTCATGTCTTAGTATCTGGGTGTGAATTCTGCAGGCATTCACATCCTATGTTATTACTAACCTTTATTATTCTTCCGTCACGTTTTTTTGTCCGCTAACTAGTCCCACAGCTTTTGACGTAGAAACTCTGTTCAAACTCCAAGTTGTCCGGCTCAATGAGGAATGAGGTGTTATTACTTTTGTCATTGATACCTTGAATACTTCAAAATATTCAAGGTTTTCCAGGGAAATTCTCCCATTGTAAGTGAATTGAGAGACTGTCGAAATCCTCCTCATACCTACTCCACTTTGAAATCTCACTAGTTCAACATACTTTCAGCTACAGACTTGATTTAAACTGTAAATTGGTCACAAGAAGTTAATTTATTAATGATGTATTCAGCTTTTTGATATATTTTATGGTTTGTTCACGGTCGCTATCGAAGTTTTATGCTTTTTTGAGCTCTTTTCTGAGTTGATAATGGGTGTGTATTGCGTGAGTTAGAGTGGGTGATCATCACATCTTCTTAGAATTTTCTCTTTAACTCGCTAGTTTGACCACAATTTTAACTCTTCATGCATAATTTTACACCAGAAATGTAGTAAATTTTGTTGTGGTTCCTCACATAGGCTTTTTAAATCCCTCTGAGTTATAGATTTGTCTCTGTGTCCTTCCAAAGGACAAGAGTGACATTGGCTGCCATTGTAAGTTCTCCTCAAATTTTCTTGACCAGAGCAGAACGTACCAGTTTTTCACCTGTGTCTCTGTCTCACAGTCCGTCTCACAGTCTTATAGTCCACCTGTCTCTCTGTCTCACAGTCCGTCTCACAGTCTTATTGATGTCATACAGAGACCGTATATGGTAATTTGCCTACAACCTCAATATTGTCCAGCTGCGAACTGTAGCACCTCTCAAACCACGCCCCTCAGTCACGCCACACCCCCTGAGCTACTGTCCGAAGCCGAACCGTTCTCAGCCTGGCAACTCCTACGCTCAGTCTGTCTGTACCACTCGTATACCAATAAATTGGTCTGGCTAATATATCAGCTGATTCAATGTAATTTAGATACAATGTAAGAGCACTGACAAGCTGATAAAGTTATGCTTAATATGTATCTTGGTCACTATTCTTAAAAAAACTAAAAATTAAGGATCCGTATCAAAGTTGTTTATGTTACGTGTTTTTGATAATAACAATGACTATCATCCAATATATCGTCATCTATCATTTTCAAAAATCCAATATCAGATGAGCTATAACTGGTATGTATAAGGGTGTGAAAGTAATTTTTAACACTGAGGTTGATCGAAACTATGCCTATTTCAATGCATTTATTGTGCAAGAGTTACTCTTCACTGATGCTAGTTGCCAGCAGCCTTACACTTGCATGTGATGTGCATATAGTTACACTCCTTCAAAATAAATGACAAATAATTGGTGCACACTTGGAATTATTATAATAATGAAATAATCAGAAATCATCACCAAAGTTTAGCTTAATACTTCGATTGTCTCAACTGTCGATACACAGTGAAACAACTGTTAAATTGATAATAGACACAAAGTCACTAACGATTTAACCGCACATTGGAAGTAACCAGATGGTCTCACTGCATCCACAGTGTTTGCTGTTGTTGCCCCTACCCAGACTGCTGAGATCATTTTGTTTTATTATCGCCAGCGTTGTGCTTCTCTTCGTGACAGAGCCATTTCTCATTGAGACATTCTCTTCTAACTAATTCATTTTCCTGAAACGGAATTTATCTCCCATTACTCCGCACATACAGAAACACAATCATATTTTCTCTTCAAAGAAAAAGAAGGGAAAGGGCTTTTGTTGCCAGAGAAGGTCTCATCTTTTTCTTTTTTTCCCCGATGGCGAGTTCCTGATGATCACCTCCGTATGTAAACTGTCTGAATTTATAATGTGGCACTGACGGATGTATTCATTTTCCTGGCCACTTGTCTGGTTCAATATTATGCGATTATCTTGAGAGTACTGCCTCTTCTTCGCACTAGTGTTACAAAACTCCTTCGGGAAAACAATTACTGTGCAAAACTCACCTCTGAAATTTCAAATGATGGCTGAAAATAGATGTACAGATCTTTCTATCTCTCCCTTTAATCTGATGTTAATATGACACTTGTCTGTCTGTGACAAAGGCATTCTGCCTTTTTCCCAAGAGAACGTTTATAGCTTCTCTGCCACTGATGACGTACACAAAGCTTTCTGGAAGAGTAGGAATACACACACACACACACACTAAAATCTATCTATACCTGCACAGTATTTGTGCTGCGTTGGATTTTTTCTTTTTACATGAATGTGTATGTATAGTGTGTCTCAGGTATATACAAATCCAACGCAGCACAAATGCCATGCAGGTTTAGATGAATTATTTTAGATCAACAGCCTGTAGCCATTTTTTCCTCTTCTTTCCCCTCATCTCATTCCATCTTTTCCTCATCCTTCTTTCTGTCTTTCTGTCTGTGTCTTCATCTCCTGAACCTCCAGAGGGTTCCTCCTGATTCATTATTTCCTGTCAACATGTGTCTCCTCAGGCCTCCCATGCATTGGAGACTATTCTGTGATTTCGCTTGAGCTCTTAAATCGGTACACATCCCTTCTTCCTAAATGGCTGAGCCCATGTGTTTGAGCTTTAACTTTTAAACAGGGAACAAGTAATTTTTATTAATAATGTGGAAGGCTTTGTATTCTGGACTCAAGACCTATGATCAAGTGATGCAAGGTGCATATAACCTAAGATGTACTGATTGCCTTCATGCCTTTCTTTCAGTGGCCATTTCTCTATAACTACAGGTAAGTTTTTAAAGGATAACTAATTAATTTTGAGCACCCCCTAGCTGTTAAGATTCCATCATCGTCCCCAAAAATGTTTCAATGAGTTACAAAATGAAAATTACAAGCATAGTGTTACCAGAGTTATGTAAACAAATAGAGCTGGCAGTGTTTGCTAGGCTTACATCTGATTGGCTTACATGCGTTGGCGTCTGTAGCCACTTGTCGGAAGCTCCGTCTTAAACCGGACTCTTATCCAGTTTTAATCCACTCTTTTTCGTTACATTTTTTATATCCTTTTTATTTAACTTAAGTTTTACGTGGGTTAAGGATTTTAGCCATCCGACATGGATTTTAAGATAGATGACCGTAAAAACGCGATCAACGCTACTGATCGCAACAAAGCTCCGGTGACTATGCTAGCCGAGATAACTCTGCCCCATGAGGACTGCACACTCCTTAAGAAAGCGAACAAGAAGATTGCTGACCTTATGGAAGACATCCGACGACTTTCAGAGGAACTCAAAGAGAAAGATTCCCTGCTGACTGGCTTTATGGATGTGGCTTCAGTACAAGCCAAACAGATTGTTTCTCTTAGCGCAACCGCTAACATCCAGGACACCGTGTTTTGGGACCCCTTTAGCCTTCCCAGGCTTTCATCCTGCTCGACTCCAAAGCATCAGTCAACCTGGGCTGAAGTGGTGGTCCGTGGCTGCAAGAGAGGCTCGGATGGGGCTGCCTCTCCTCCGTACATCGGCCTCTCCAACCGCTATGCAGCCCTGTCTGACGACACTCCGGTCCATCCAGCTGATGCACCTGCGGCTTCGAGTCTCCCTGATATGGATCTCTTTCGGCGCACTGTGCCTGCCGACACTATTGCATCTCCTCCACCGGCTACATCTCCTGCACTGGGCCGCCGGTCTGCCGCTGGGCCTGATCGGTGGCCGTCATCCCGGTCAAAAACCTCCGCTTCCCGACGTAGGATCCTGAAGGAGGCTGTGCTCAGACGGTCCGGAGGCCGTCTCTACCCTGCACCGTCGGGTAGCCCTTCTCTCAGGTCTGTTACTGCTACTCCAACACAACACTCGGCAGCTCACACACTCCATCCTCAGTCCGCACGCAGTGTTGAAGCAGATTCTGCTCAGTCCTGCTCTGGAACCCCACAACCGGCATCTCCTCGTCCCCTTTTCTCCCCAACCACACTAATAATTGGTGACTCCATAACCAGAAACATCCATTTCTTTAACGCTACCACTCGCTGCTTCCCCGGTGCCACCACGGCTGACATTTAAAAAAAACTCCAGGACCTGATGCCGTCACTCCCGTCCTCCATCACAAGAGTGATAGTCCATGTTGGAACAAATGACACAGCTCTTCGGCAGTCTGAGCTGACAAAATCAGATTTTAACCGTCTTTTTAACTTTTTAAAGCAGTGTGGAAAGTCTGTTTTTATCTCTGGTCCCATTCCCACAGTTGGTCGCGGTGCTGGCCGCTTCAGTAGACTCCTTGGCCTCCACGACTGGCTCCAGTCCAGTGTTATGTGGATAATTTTTATATTTTCTGGCAAAGAATGTCTCTTTTTAAGACAGACGGACTTCACCCAAACAAACGGGGCTCAGAAATGTTAGCTGCGCACATACAGCATGTGGTGCGGTCCACACATGATTTACGTGAATGACTAATTATTCATGCAGCACACCTGGACACACCACCGCTCACTGAACAGATCTCTGGCTCACTGCCACTAACAACTGTCTCCACCTGCTGGCATGTAAAGCCGTCTGCTCCCAGCGCTGTTCCACAGACTTCTATTCCTGTCATCATCACGCATAGACCAGTAAACCGAAATGTGCACATCCCACACAGAAATAATAGTAATCTCTTAAGGATTAGGACAACTGCACCAACTCCAGCACCCAGAACAAACTCATTTAAAATGGCTCTCTTCAATGTGAGATCTCTGTCAAGTAAGACTTTTATCTTAAATGATTTTATCTTGTCTGCAAATCTAGATTTTATGTTTTTAACTGAATCCTGGTTGCAGATGAATGACTATAGCCAGCTAGCTGAACTGTGTCCGCCTCAATATGATTGTTTTAGTCAACCGAGGGTCAGTGGTCGTGGTGGTGGGCTAGTGAGCGTGTATAGGAAAAATTTTAAATGTCATCAAGTACGCTGTGACGAATTTAACTCCTTTGAAGTTGTCACTCTTAAAGTTGGAGGGCTGCAACCTATCATATTTGTTATAATTTATCGCCCCCCAAAACCGCATGGAGAATTTTAATCAGAACTTCCTGAATTTTTATCTACTCTGGTTTTAAATTATGACAGAATTGTTCTTTGTGGCGATTTTAATATTCATGTTGATGACCCCAACAATGTTAATGCAACTAACTTTTTAAATATGGCCACTTCTTTTAACTTCAAACAACATGTCAAAGGGCAGACACATAACTGTGGTCATACACTGGATGCCAGAACACACTATTTTTATGAACTCATTACTACACATAAACACAATCCCAGGTTTCTGTTTAAGACTGTGGATCAGCTGGTAAACACAACCCCTCCTTGTGCCTCAGCTGGAAGTAATGATGACTGTGAATTGTTTTTATCTTATTTTACCAATAAGGTGGTGTCAATCAGAGCCTCTATTACCCCCGCGGCCTCTTATTCAGAGGTTCCTCACCAGCAACAAGAGAGTTTTAACCAGTTTTATCCCATCGACTTGTCTGAGCTTTTAAAAACAGTATCACAAATGAGAGTGTCCTCCAGCCCACTTGATGTAATACCTACAAACTTTTACTGAAAGTAATAGATTCTGTTGGGCCCCATTTGATCTCTGTTTTCAACAGCTCCCTATCTACTGGTTGTGTCCCTGATTATTTTAAAACGGCTTGCGTGAACCCACTTTTAAAGAAACCTGGTTTAGATCCCTCCCTCCCACATAATTTTAGACCGATTTCATAACTGCCTTTTATTGCAAAGATTCTAGAAAGAATTGTGTCCAAACAGCTGCTGGAAAATAAATTATTTGAAAAGTTTCAGTCTGGTTTTAGGAAGTACCACAGCACTGAGACTGCCCTGCTTAAAGTCACCAATGACCTTTTAATGTCTTCTGATGAAGTCATGTGCTCAGTCCTTGTACTCCTGGACCTTAGCGCTGCTTTTGACACCATTGATCACAACATCATGTTAGACAGACTGAGGCACTGGGTGGGGATCTCTGGTACTGCCCTAGAATGGTTTTCATCCTACCTGTCAAATAGGAAGTTTTGTGTGTCTGTAAACAACTATGTCTCCTCATTCTGTCCAGTTAAATATGGTGTGCCTCAGGGGTCGGTCTTAGGACCCATTTTGTTTTCCTTGTATCTGCTTCCCCTTGGACATATTATTCATAAACATGGCATTTCTTTTCATATTTATGCTGATGACACACAAATATACTTGCCCGTCAGATCCACAGACCCTGGAATGCTGAGTTCACTTAACAACTGCCTTTGTGAAGTTAAAAAATGGATGTCAAATAATTTCCACCAGCTGAACTCAGACAAAACAGAAATCCTGGTCATCGGGTCCCAGCAGATGGCAAATCAAATACTGCCATCTGCTGGTTCCCTAGTAAATCACATTAAGCCTGTGGCAAAGAACCTTGGTGTTTGGTTTAATAGTAATTTAAATTTCGAGCAGCACACCACAAAGCTTGTTCAATCATGTTTTTATCAACTTAGAAATATAGCAAAAATTCGATCTATGTTAACTTTTAAGGACACCGAGACCATTTTACACGCCTTCATCTCATCACGCCTGGATTATTGCAACAGCCTTTTCACCTGTTTAACCCAAAAATCTATTGATCAACTCCAGACTGTCCAGAACTCAGCTGCCAGGCTTTTAACCAGAACAAAGAAATATGACCACATTACTCCTATTTTAGCTTCATTACACTGGCTCCCAGTATGTTTTAGAATTGACTTTAAAATTCTATTGATCACTTTTAAAGCTCTTCATGGCCTCTCGCCTTGTTATATTTCTGACCTTTTAGTCCCATACGCACCATCACGTACCTTGAGAACCTCGGGCAGAGGTCTGCTATCTGTTCCAGAGTCTCGACTGAAAACTAAAGGGGCTGCCCGCTTTTTATATTTTCTGGGGTGGCGATGGGGCAGTTGACACATGCCTTTGGTGGTGGTTTGGTTAAATTCCTACTGCAAAAACATCTACCAATGTGTCCATGAGCAAGATATACACTTACAGACTGAGTGTTTTAGTGGGATCTAGTAGTTAGGGATGCGAATTGCAAACAGCGTCTCAAGGTGCATTCACGTGCTCCTCACTGTTCCTATTTCCCGAGTTGTGAAGTCATTCTTCCGACTTCAGTGTGTTCATGTGCTCTTAAGTTAAAATAAAATAATTAAATGAGCACTGGTTGGTTCATTACACAACACATCTTTGTAGTGAACCAACCAGTGATCATTTAATTATTTTATGCCAATAAGGAAGAATCCAGCATATCTCTCTTTGTCTCTCCCTGAGAGGAGGGGGGGGGTTAAGATATCACCACTCAGACAGGCTGACTCCAGGTTCTAAATACCCCAAAGGACGGGTATTGAAAGGTTACTTCCACTCCCAAGTGCTGTTGGGGAAGTTTCAATCATAAGGGCCCAGGTCCACCAAAGCATTTTTTGCCAGCTGAAAACGCCACCTGCTGTTCTGAAAACACCTAGCTGGGAGCGCTAGGGTGCGTTTTGAAGGTGCAGTGGGTTTTTTTCGAGACGCTGTGATTGCTATGATACATAATTTCCGTGGAGGCGATGTGCTGCCACTAGAGTAGCCTACTTAATTTTACTGAATGTAAAAATGTCACCACAAAGTATGTAGGCCAACTTGCTCTGGCCCTTGCTGTGCATGAAGATAAGGATGAAACATGAGAGCACAGACTGTCCGTACATGGATTCATGGGATTTTGCAAGCGAGGAAACACCTCGGCGAGTAGGCACATCGTTTCGTTCAAGGTCGGATGTGCTCGGTGTGGTGTTTGTCCCGCCCCTCCTGCACTGTGATTGGACGGCTGGGTAAAAAGTGACAAAGACATTTTTCCCAAAGTTGAACATTTTTCAACTCTCGGCGACCAGAAAAACGCTTAGCGCCCAGCGCGGAAAAGACGCTCAGTGTCTCGTCACGCTCCTGGCGTTTTTACCAGCTAGTAAAAACGCGGCGCTCCCATTGGAATGAATTGAAAAAAGAAGCTGGCTTCAGAAAAAAACGCTTTGGTGGACACCCTAAAACCTACCACCTCCGGTGAAGTTGAGATAACAGACTCTATGTATGACTGTTAAAATGACAATATTAACCTTGTCCACAGAGTAACCTCATCCTGAACTAGGCTGCCAGGACCATTTTGGATAGGGGTCATGAAACTCTAAACTGACCACCCCACAAACAGACACTCCCCAAGACCAAAAAGGGCAGGGTAACCATAGTAACAATGATCCCCTTTTTCATATTGCCTCAGACATCAAAGAACTCCTGTCATCAGTGCAGATTCTCTACCCCACTTAAGAGCCATTAACATGGACTCTTAACATGCCCTCTCCCTTTTCAAGCCAATGTGAAACTGATAAGGAAAACCAGACACCAGAGGGAGGACACTACCTCAAATTAGCTCAAAGAATGCCTCTTAAAATCTTTGTTAAGTTACTTAGTGGCCTGCCACTTCAGTTTGAGTAGTTTATTACTGTTGACCCCAAAGGAAGGGGTTGAAAGGTTTGCTTTCCCTAAGTGCTGTTTCTGGGCAGTTCGATCGTAAAACTGGCCACTTTTGGCAGCAGGCCTGACTGTTAAAATGACAGAAACACTAACCAGAATTAGCTTTCTCCTGAACAGCCTATCAGAACTCTTTTGGAAAGAGGGCAGGAAACCCTAAACTGCCCCCCACACGCATAACCATGGCAACTGACCTCCCTCTTTGTTTAATTACCTCACATCAAAGGATAACCAGAACTCAAGACTCCAGAGGAGGACTGCCCTGAATTCCTTTGTGTAAACAAGGAGTTCTGTCTCCTCAAAACGCAAAGTATTACCTTATTTAATTAAATAATCTTTAAGTTAATTAACAGGTCTCTCCACTCCATTTTGAGTAGTTATGTTACCATGTTGTTGTTGATATTGTTGTTGAAAAGAAGAATCTAAATAAGTTAATTTTCTTTAATTTTCAGCAAGGATCCCTGACATTTCTTCATTTTATGTTGTAACCAATGCTTTGTTCCCAACACTTTCTGACACTTCCTTTAGAAATGATATGATAAAGAAATGTTATCCTATGTAATTTTCCAGCTCGAATTTAATATTAAATAACTAAATTCCCCAGCTCCTGAGCAAATGATTGTTTTGAAGAAATGCCGTTTAATGTATAAATGTCACTCTGTATTTACCTGTTCATAATCTGATGCCATTCGTATATCTTGCTTATATTCTCTAAGTAAGAATGTGTAACAACCAATATTATCCAGGAAGCTAGTTAAGTTCCTCTCATCTGATGTGATTCCTAGGAAATGCTAACCTTAAGGTTGAACTACTGACAATTGTTTTCCTTTTTATCAAATGCTTAAAACTAAGAACGGTATAACCGTTTGACAATGAAGGTTTGATTGTGGGAAGATATTTGATTATAATACACGCAAATAGATTTTTGAATAGACATATTAAAAGTTAAAAAGACAGTCTCTCAGGAAACCGGAAACAAAGCCCTATCTAACCGCATTTATTTCACCTTAGTTATCTAATAAATGTCACCGTAATCACAGGAACTGTGTGTGTGTATTGTCTAACTCCAAGTCCCTGTCACGAGGATTTACTCCTTCGATATGAGATTGACTGACTGATTTAAGATAATTGAGTGATTATTAACTAACTGATCACTAGTGAATAATTGTATAATTAATTGTTAAAAATTTACCCAGAGGTCCGGAGACTCTGGGCGACTTAAATCTCCGGTGGTGGCCCCTTTTTTTCGAGGTTTATGAGTTAATATCTATGAAATATTAATTTTCATAATTTTATCAAAATCATACATAGACCTGCTACATTACCATGTTGTTGTTCCTCCTCCCAATGACAGCGAGTCAGAGGCCAGCCACGTGGGTTAGTTACGCCAGCAGTAACACAGAGGACATCAAACAAGGAACCGAGCCAGGGTGTATTGTCTATCACTGCAAGAGTTTTTCTTCAACTACCAGCCAAAGCTGACGGCAACCGGCTGTATGACGTATCAGCCGCTGCGGCCGTGAACACAATGAACCAGCAGCCAGCATGGGGCCGTCTGATTACAGGGTGTCTGACAAACTCAACAAGCAGTAAGGTCAAAACCAAACACTGCACTCTGTGATCAAGTGATGTCCTTTAGCTTTAATCCTTTAGTCCTAAAACTCCTAGCCAAATTGAACTTATTATCATATAACTTGCGTTCTCTTACTTCCTTAGAATCAAATTCTTTCCCACAGTAGACCAACTAAATTCACATTGACCTCTATTACTCTCATTGATTGTATCCTGGTTGTTTAATCATTGTTGTTTTATGTCTTTGATACAATTAACCTCACTTTGTATTCACTTTAGGTAGTTAATAAATTTCACCTTAATCACAGGGACTGTGTGTGTACTGTTTAGCTCCAGGTCACTGGACGGAGAATTCAAGTTTTGATTTGAGACTGACTGATTGATTGAACTGATTTAAAATAATTAAGCAATTATTAACTAATTGATCACTAGTGAAGAATTAGTGTAGTTATTAAACCATACCTAAGGAGTTCTGATGGCCTTGGGCAGACGGAAATTCAGGTGTTGCCCCAAAATGAGTTCTTATGATATAATATTTCCAAATATTATTATTCATAACTTTATTAACAGTAAGTAGGTATGCTACAGTTGGATTAGCATAATAAGAGCGTATAAACAACACACAGACATCTTGTGCAGTCTAAATGGACGGCAAACTTACCGTTATAACCATATCACAAATTACATGTTTGCAAAATATGTATATGCAGTAAGTGATTTCTGTAAACTTCTTTATTACCCGTACACTTTATTTCAGAGGAAAATTAGATTCTGATTATTCTGACACCACATGAATGCACCATCAGTCGCCGCTAAGCCCTCCCTTTCCAAGGGTGCAGGAGCAGCTATGGTGACCGACACGCTCTGCCGGCTCTTGTGCTAAATAATACCTGTGGTTCTCCATTTGTCCAAATTTTCACTTTTTTACTTCTAAGGCAAGGACTTTCCGTGTCCAAGGATACGCGAGGGTCCTCTATGGCGTGACGAAAAAATCGTCATCAGATGGGGTACACGTAGGGTCTGCGTGCCTCCCATTTTTGTGACCTGTCAGCACAGCGACTAGCGCTACCAGGGCACCAACCGATCTACTGCACATGTGCGGCACGTGTCTGCCAGGCTGACTCCAGAAAGTAGTATAAACAGAAGTAGTCTGCGTCTGCAGGGTCCACAGCTGTCCGTGTCCCCGTCCACTCCAGAGTCTATTCGAGGCTTAATAAACCAGGCGACTACTACTACTACTACTACTACTAACGTTACTTCTTCTTCTTTTTTGTACATATTCAACATAGTGACGAAAAGCGCTCTGTAGAGACTTTTGTCTATTTGGGCTACTGTAGAAACATGGCGGTGCAACATGCCGACGTCCATATAAAAGGAGTATGTATATAGAAATGGCTCATTCTCAGGTAATAAAAACACAACAGTTCATTATTTAATGTCTTTATACACCACTGAAAACATAGTTATGGTTATATTTCATTTCTGTCAATAGATCCACCTAAATATTGCACACTGAACCTTTAACCCCTAGTTGCTCTAAAGGCATGCGACCTCTTTGGATAAAAGCGTCAGCTAAATTAGTAAATGTAATGAAGTCATTGAATTGTTTGAGTGTAAAATTGATATGAATCATATGCTATGGCCTTTGCATTCACCAAATCTCAACCCAGTTGAACCCACTTTTGTTCTTCACCACCAAATCATCAAAACCTTCTGTATTTTTATATACATACAGTACCATGAATGCACAGGCACACACAGAAACAAGTGCCTTACTCTGCATCTTGTTTTTTGACCCTCCTCCTAGCAGGATCCATTGATTCTGTCAAACCAGCATCAGTCGTGTCACTGCCTTTTAGTTGGTATTCGCGGTATTTGGGGACATGAGGGAACGAGAGAGACAGAACATATCAAATGTGATTTATCCGGTGTTGGACAGCCAGTCAGTACACTATACATGCTGAAGAGGATCAGCAGGTCACAGAGGGGAAGGTCACAACTGAATAAATACTAACACGGCACTCCTAGACATGATTGGTGTGTGGAGAATGGAAGATGTTACTTTAAAAAAAAAAGTGTTAAAAGCTGATCCCTACTTTTCTTTAACAGCTTTTTTTGTATACAGTGCTTTCCCATCGATCTCCATTCCCTTAATGTTATTCTGCTAATCTTAGAGAACATCATCATATCATGACCACAGCGGCTTTCTACATGAATTGTCACTTGTCCCTTTGCACTAAGGTGTTGTTGATGTGGTTTCTGTGAGTTATGGGAAGTTGCAAAGCAATCTGGTACCAGGTTGTTGGGGTCAGACACCTTAATGATCTGACCTCAGACCTTGGACTATCATGATGGCAATAGAGAAAAAAAAAACTAACAAACAGCAACAAAAAAAAATCAACTGTGGTGGTTCCAGTATGAACAAGGTCAGTGTAGTTTGACAGGTCATCATCACAGTAGAACAGACAAATGTACTGGATTGTAAGTATTTTGGAAATGATATGGTACTATGACTGCATATAGGGAATTAATGCAATTACTTTGGATGTGACATTTCAGTCAAGCAATTCTATCATTGTATTATCTTTGATCTGAGTGTATTCATTTATTCATTATATCAGTCTTCAGTATATGATAATTTTCCTCAGGGTTAAATTGAAATACAAAAAGGCTGGAAAGAGGGCATGACAATAATATATTGAGGCTCTGATTGGGGTTTTGGATATGAGACACTTCCAATGGGGAAAAAAAACTAACTACTAAAAATGTCACAAAGTTAACAGTGTAGCATATAGGGACAGGAAATACATCACATTTAGCAATAGATATACAGCCAGCTAGCAATTTTTCTCATAGAGCTGCCAGTATTTCTTGCCAACCACAAACTGGAAACCGCTGCCAATATACAGTAACTTGTCCTGTTTTTCAGTTTATGGAAAATTAACTGTTTGTAATTTGTTTCATTGTTTCATTGTGTCACCCTTGTATTGGGGGTTAGGGTTTAACACACATGTAGTGCATACTTGGAAGAAAATTTATAAAAAGGTATAAAGTGTTTAGGCTAAATGGAAGTTATCACAATACTAATGGTGCGTATGTATGATGCCAGTGAATATACATTGCTGAACTGATTAATGAAGGATTATCATAGATGTATTGGCTGAACAGGCACATGTAATTGATTACTATGGATTCTTATAGAGTATAGCTACACAAAACGTGGTGCTTTTATGTTCTTTTTAGATGCAAAGCCTGTTGTAAAGTTGTAGGTGAAACTCGCTCACTTGCTCAGTTGCTCGCTCACTCACTCATTCACTCACTCACAGGATCACGATTAACTAGGCACACTCCAATACGTTTTTTGCAGTCAAGTGATTCCGCAACATGTTCTCACTCCTAAGTTTTCACATATGGTTAAATTAAATAATGTAAATAAAATTACATTAAAATTAAATACCACCCCACACCCTACCCAAAAAACCCAAGTTTTGAAGTATGTTATTCTAATTCCACAAGTTTGGATGAAATGGCATTACGGGAATATATTTTAAAATAAATTAATAGGCTGCCCCTGTTTATAGTGTGTGTCTTTGACCATATCCATTTCCAACCGTTAAAAGTCCCGGAAATCTTTTTTTTGAAATGTTCCATGATCCTCTTGCTGCAAAAAAATGGTCCATTGGAGTGAACGGAGATGACGTGACTCTCTCGCTCAAGGGCTCTGGACCAACCCACGTTCCACAGCTGGAGCAGTAACTCCTGTTATCAGCTGGCTCTGAACCAGCGGTCCAAATCTTCTCTAATAATGTTAGAGCACACACCCCAGGGGTACCAAGCTTGTAGTTCGGTGCAGAATCAGCAATAGGACAGCTAGCTAACTGAGTAGCTAACCTAGTAGCAGCTGCTGACAGCAGTAGTTAGCTGCTGAAGTAGCCAGTAACATATAAACTCCATAAACCGTCAAAGGTGGAGACAGAGTAGCTGGAGGACATCAGAGCGAAAACTGGTCAATGTTTCTCCATCAACTCTGATCCAGTTTCAGTAAAGCCAGAGAATAAAGTTGTGTTTTTGTACAGTAATCACTGAGGGCTAGTCTCGCATAGCAGGCCTTAATTCAGCTCTGTGCCACTAAGCCCCGCCCCTCTTCTGTGCTTGGGGAAGTTGGCCAATCATAAGCAAGTGTGCTTTCAGGGAGAGGGGCCTTAAAGAGACAGGAGCTAAAACTGAGTGTTCAGAAAGAGGGTGAAAAGAGGTGCTGGAGCAACAGACAGTTTGAGAAATATAATGTGCTTTTTGAACATCGCAGAATGTAAACATGTTCTAGTAGAAACCCTAAATATAAGTATGAACCTGAAAATGACCACTCTATGGCACCTTTAAGGTATGGAATATAGCTCTGCAGCTTCTCTAGATTAAAGCAAACCCAATGCGCGCACACACACACACACACACTCACACACACATACACACAAATCCTTAGTCGAGGACCCCACTTAAAATTTGTGGTCTTTATTTAAATAAAAGGTAGAATTTACAGTGTAAGTGAGGCAGTCCAAAACAAAGCAAAGTAAATCCAGAAAGGGGAAATTCACAAGACACTGGGGGAAACACGAGGAACAATGCTGGAACACAAGACATCCACAGAGAAGTACAGTGAAATGGCACCGAGTGAGAGGTGCAGACCAACTAAATACACCATAGGGGTAGACATATTGAGACATAGGTGATTCACATTAGATAACCAGGGAGCACACAGACAGGAAGCAAAAAAAAGACAGCAACACCAGGGGCAGAACATGGAAAGCCTGTACAGTGCTAGTTATTGTTTATTCATTGTGTTATTCAAGTCAACATGTTTGTGAAATCTGGAATCATTCAATTCGTTCTTAAATTACAGGTAAAAAACTATTTTGAGGTCACCGTGACTGTTAAGTACAAAGTGTTGGCAATTCAGAGACTCACCAACTGTGAAAAATAATCACAATCTCCCCTTCTGTTCCTGTGTTATGGTGTTGAATAATGGCAAAAAATGTTTTTCCAGGACATTATGATGTCACAGTGATGTTCAGTTCATCCTTCAGTCCAAGTGAATGTTTGTGCTAAATTTGAAGAAACACCCCCAAGGTGTCGTGAGATATCGTGCTCACGAACATTATGATGTCACAGTTAAGTTGACCTTTGACCTTTTTGGATATAAGGTGTGTAACAATTGTCAAAATCATCATATGAATTATTGAATTATGGCCAAAAACATGCTTTGTGATGTCCCAATGACCTTTGACAACCAAATTCTAATCAGTTCATCCTTGAGTCCAAGTGGACATTTGTGCCAAATTTGGAGAAAGTCCCTCAAGGCCTTCCTGAGATATCATGTTCAAGAGAATGGGACAAGTGGACATCCCAAAAAAAAAAAAGTATCCAGCCACAGCTATTGCAGGTGCAGAGCCAAAATAAAAACGCATCGACGATACTTGTTAACATAAACACATAACACAAAAAGAAAACTTTTTCAAAAGGATTGTTTAAATTCTTTTATTAAATATTTGTGTCGAAGATACTGCATGTACTGAGCAGGACATTTTACAGCTCAAAAATTTAACTTGTCAGTGCTCTCTGGTGGACAAACTATGGAAACATTGTTTTAAAATGACTGCCAACATATCTTTGGGATTCCAGTTCTGCAATTTCTAGGTATTTATTGGCTGACACATTTGCCAATACAAATGTATATTTGTGAAAGGTTGATATCAGTCATTGGCCAGCCAATTTAATAAAAAACATGGATGAAAGCAAAAAATTCACACCAAGGATCGATGATACCACTGGTTCACTCTATTTTTGGTTTAAGACCAGCAATATCAAAAATTACTATAATATTATTTGTTCACTAATGTTCAACAGATTCTATTCTTGTGGTAGCTAGGGGTGGGAATCTCTGGGTACCTCACGATTCGATTCGATTACGATTCAGTGGGCTGCGATTTGATTATAAAACGATTATCGATGCATCTTGATGCATAATTTTTTCTATACGGGATCCCTGTATAATTACTAAGCATTTAATTTGTGCATTAAAATCCAAAAGAAACACCTCTTAATTAGCTTAAAATGACTAGTTTGCATCCCTAATTTACTTTATTAACCTCATCTCCATGGTCCCTCATTTCATTAACAACCAGTTGTCAGACTCCTCCGAAAATTGAAAAATAATTATTAGGATGTACAGTATGTGTACAGGACAGAGCTGTACACATCGCATTCAGGATTGAATGCCTTGGTAAAGAGCTGGGTTATTAGTAGATTTTTGAAAGTGTCCAGACAGGGAGCACTTTGGGTCTCTGTGGGGATGAGTTCCAGAGGGTGGGGGCTGTGAGGGCGAAGGCTCTGTCCCCTAAAGGTGTGGGGGACAGAGAGCAGGCCCTTGTACAGAGGAGATGTTAGCTAGCGCTAACAGCCTTTCACCGTTCTGCCGCTCGTTCTCTCTCATTCGCTCGGGCTCACACACAAGGTACGCAGAGAGCTGCCAAGCGTCGAGTGTCACCACGCTCGCAGTGTGCGAGTTCAAAGCATTACTCACTGATATTAATGATAGTGTGACATTTTAGTAGGGTGGTTATTCATTCCGCAGCGGTGGTGTGCCGAATACAGGCTGTTGTGTGCGCTCCACAGACGGCCTGGGCGCTGCACTTCCACGAGTTCCACCTTCTGCGTTCCGTCAACATTACGTAATCAATTAACATTTAAAAAGACATTTGTTAATCGATTCATAATCTTCCTTGTCCGCATTGCGATGCATCTAAGAATCGATTATTTCACCCACCCCTAGTGGTAGCGCAGGGCAAGGCATTTGATGTTTTGTAAAATAACTGTGGGATCTACAGATCATACTTATCAGCAAACATAGCTTCTCTTTAGGGGAAATTGTTGTCCTTGCATACAGGAGGTGTAGAATTGCCCGAAGCGAATGAACAGAGTCTTAAATTGAATTAGCCTGTGAGAAGATAACATATTTGGTTACCATGCTGCTCTGACTGCAGGGACAGTCTGAGTACAGAAAGGGGACCCACTAATCTACATCTATAGTGGTTGTACATATAGTCTGTCAGAATACACATCAACAGCTACATGTTATATGTTGACAGTTATTCACTCTTCAGACACACATTTGTATAACTATAAATAAAAGTGAAAACAGTGCTTTCAAGCATTTGGATTAGATCTTGTGGTCATTACTTTTTAAAGCTATACATTTATAGCACAGATATAAAACCCTCTACCTGAGCAGGTAGTCTGTGCTAGCACAGATATGAGTGATCCTTGTCACAAAAATTGAATTGCACTGCTGGACCATGACTGACATGCACACACTTCTGTGCCTTTCCTTCCACTTCACTGCAGTTACATTCATGGAAAGAAACCAAAATATCAAACATGTAAGAAGGAAAAGAGAGTGGACCGTGCAGCATGAAGCTCCAAAGTGCAACTTCAGAAAGAATGCTTGGCCCACAGAGCACTGGGTGTAAATAAATTCCTAAACCTTAGCAGCTTTTAGGGTGATGAATGTGTTTTGACTGAAGGATTTATTCCATACAACAAAAAACACCCACCTGATACAAAAAATGCTGTATCAGATAAAGCATTAATATTATAAAAGCTGATCAATCTTGGAGATTGTGTGGATGAGAAGGTACAACAAACAAGAAAACCTTCATTTTGAGACATCTTTTGAAAAGACATGTGAAAAGTTCATTGATCTGACAGAAGTGATCAATCAGCATATGCTGAGGGAGAGACCAACTATACCGGTAAATCTGACTGAATAAATTGTAATACTTTGGTGCTCATTGTTTCCATAAAATGAACGATTGAATTGTGGAGAATCTAACAATGTGTAGCATGTCCATATTGACATAATTTTCAACATTGATATTTCTATGTTTGATCTAATTAACTTAGCATCTATCTAAAGCAAGTGACCCGGCTTTAAGGGGTTTTATACATCCAAAAAACCAGACCGGGCTTCTAATTGAAACCTGCCATTATTTGTCAAAATCAGTGCTTGAACTGGGGCGGTACTCACTGGTACGCAATACCAGCACTTCAACATTTCACTCTTTGGTGTACCAGGACTTTTTCTTGCGTACTCGCACTTCTCACAAGCTGCCGGTACTCTTTTCTGCCCCCGCATATCAACGACATATCCATATCAAAAAATGGTTTTATTTGTGAAATAGTTAAATTGTTGAATCACAACTAATAAGTTTAAATGTTACAAATATTATATAAATATAAATTATCTGTAGGTAGACTATCCAAATAAAGTGTAACCTGTAAATGTATTAATATTAACTAACATTGTACTTTTTATTTAATATTGTAATATTTACTTATACACTAATTAATAGTATTTACTCCTCCAGGTTGTGGATAGGTACCAGGGCAACATGTAAATGGGGGATACCGGCACCTATTTTTTTCCACTTCAGTACCACTGGTCAAAACGTGTAGTCACACACGACAGTAAAATTGAAAAGCGTCTAATTGACCCTTCGTTAAGCCTCGAATGCAGGGTGATTTATTCACTTTCACTTAGCTAACGTTAGCTAACATACTATTGAAGGTAACGTTATAATGTTCTACAGTTTTTGCTTTTTAATGATTGTGACAGTGACTAGAGACCTGCACAGCTTTACATGAACAGTGTTAATCTTTAATACAGTTGTCCTTTGTCTCAGTCATCGGGTGATGCAGTGGTTCACTTTTACTGCGGTCGGTAAGCTTTAGTTTCTGTCTTTATTTTTTTCACATCAGTTTGATACAACTGAATACAACTTGAATACAACCTTCAAATGTATAATGCAAACCTTTCTGTCTCCTTTCTGAGATCGCTTTTTTCATTTTTCCAAAAATTATACAAGATTTCTCCAGGGAGTGCAGTAATAGACAGTGTCAGTGCCGTGATAAATCCGACAGGTCCAACAGTTTGTCGGACTTAGAAACAGTAACTACGGGGGGCGTGGCTTAGCGAAGGGTCAATTCATAGTTTTCAGTCACATGACATGCGCAGTGACCTGGAGGGCAAAACAACAGACCAACATAGCGGCTCACACTGCGACTCCCCCATAGAGACGCCACAAAAGCAGTCAGATTTTATTTGGATCACCTTTCAGCTTAAGAAAAAGAAAGATATGAACACAAACTGCAAGTGTTGGGCATATCCGATCCGTATAATGTTGCCGCATTTCTACCATTAAAAACCGCCAGGTCCCTGCCGCCACTCGGACTGCGGTAATGTTTACTTTTACCTTCTGGGGAATCCCTCACCGAACACGTTCAGGCTTGTCTCCTCAATTAGTAAATCCGAAAGCACAACAACCATCCAACATTTTGGCAAAGCAAAAAGTAACAAACTCAAAGTAACATTGTATCACTTGCATATTGGTTGGCAGGCAACGGAAATTAACGTCTTTTTGCCCTCTAAGAGAGCGTTTTCATTAGAGTGTGACGTCACGTGAAAACTATGAATTGGGACGTAGCTAATCAAAGTTTTACAGTACATTGAAAATGTTATCATACCTAGTAATGTTTAAGGGTGATGCCAAAGGAAAGCCATGTTGTCACCTAAATAAGAAGGTCAGACTTGACTTTCATAAGTTGAAGCTGCACCTTGTGTAACATATTAACAATTAGTATGTTATCATGCTTTTAGCAGTTAGCATGTTAAAATTAATCTTGGCTACAGCTGAGGTTGACAAGTATTTTGTTTTTAGTTTTAGAGATATCCTGTGTTTTGGTGTTTAGTATTTTACTGTTTTAGTTGTCCTTTGTCCATGAATATGTTTTGTCTTGCTAGTTATGCTGTTGAGTGTCTCCCCTTCTTGTTTTTGGATTATTCTTTCTTGTCTGTTGGAAATACCTCTTCCCTTTGTTGTAAGCTTCCACACTGGTGAAAAGAAATATCACTAACTGTACCTGCTCTGCTTAGTGTCCTGCATTTTGGGTCCAAATCCCTTGCACCTGTGTTTTCATTGGACTAACGATAACAGTTAGACAAGTGGACAAGTCATCAGTCAAAGGATCACCAAAGTCACCAGGAGTTATCCTCAGGGAACCATAAGTGAACCATTGTCAATTTACTCATTACATATGAACAGATCAACAGGCTGACGGGGATTGCCATCCACTAGTGTGGCTAAAAACTGAACTGCATAAATCTAATTATAATAATAATAGCCACCAAAGGGAAACACCCTAACTCTTGTTAATATCTGCTCCAAGAATCCATTCATTATTCATTTGTAGAATCTGAACTACAAGTAACAGCAAAACTGCTTCCCTCAGGTTTGATTTGACAGTCCATCTCTCAGAGACGGTCTGTAGAGGCCCAGTATAGTCTCTAGAGGGTATTTGTTGATCACTGGCACCATTCTGTCATTCAACAATACAAGTGATTTACCTGGAGACCAAGACTTGAAACAATACAGTCAATGCCCATCAATCTTTCCCTCTGCCACTCTTTTTCTCTGTTTCTTCAAAGAACTCTATTTACTGCCACCACTTAAAATATTACTAACAGATATCCAAAGTTTAAAAAAGTAGTCCAATAAAAAGGGTTCATGAATGCAATGATTTAAATAGAATAGAGGCTTTGAAAAAACTAAGAAAGTAGTCTAAGAAACACCTTCAGTAAGGGAAACTGAATAAATCTTCTTGCAGTAACCACAAAAATGCTTTAAAAAACTGGACTAATTGTCAATGTGCCTTAAATACAAATACAAATTGCAGCTGAAAAAAAGAAGGTGCATTTTGCAACAGGACCAGTAACGTTTTCTGATTGTCCCAACTTCTAACTGTTTTGAATGACTGCATGTTTTGCAGTTTGCTTGGCATCATGGTCTGAACTTTTCTCGAGAGGTGGAAAACTGCTTACGTTCCATTGATTTCTCTTTTTTTATTCCCCATACCCATTCTGCAGAGTCTTCACTTTTTTCTGCCCATCTGTAAGTCCTGCATTTCCTGACAGTAGATAACAGTAATCTGCACAATTATTTGTAGCGAAGTGATGATCAATAGAGCTAATAGAAAATGGTTAAAGAACACGCAGCCTGATATCCAAAAACACATTAGCATAAGTGGGTTTGAATGCAGAAGCCACCAGGATGACTATTAAATGAGATGGGGTATGAGAAACATGGAAATGTATTCTGAGTGTGTGGCTGTCGGCATTACAACCTCCACTGCCACCTGTCAACAAACACTGTACACACACAAGCACCAACATAAACACAATCACATGACAAACAGAGAGGGAAATCAAGCAAATTGCATGTAGCCAATGCACGCACACACGCACACACACACACACACACACACACACAAACTACACTGCCTCACCACCAGTTACTTTACACCGAGCCACCAGTGTGTGTCTGGCCCATCTGCTGAGAGAGGACAGCAGAATGAGACCATGCAAAAGAGAGGAGAGGAGAGAAGAGGATGACAGTAATGTGTTTCGCTGGTAACTGTCACTGTTGAGAGAGTATAAAGCATTGTAACTGAATATAACAGAACACTGAAAAACATGCAGAGCAACAGGAACTTAAATAATAGGTATTTTTGTTTGTCTAACAGCTACATGCTTATGCACGCCAAACATTATGGCAGTTCAGAACCAAGCATATGAAGTATCCTAAGCACATTCATTCTACATGTATGCACAATTTGAACAGAGACATTTGCAGAGAGGCATGTGCAACCAACACATCCACACACAAACATTAAAA
Source organism: Micropterus salmoides (assembly GCF_014851395.1). Lineage (NCBI taxonomy): Eukaryota > Metazoa > Chordata > Actinopteri > Centrarchiformes > Centrarchidae > Micropterus > Micropterus salmoides. Next base: position 16,275,788 of record NW_024043372.1, read on the forward strand.
AAAAACTTGACTGATGTGTGTGTGTGAAAACAACAAGTACAGTAACACCAGGCAAGCAGCCTGCATGACAGACGCAGCAGTTGTCCATGAAACGTTTTGCGACTGAGAAGATCATTTCAAAACATCACACAACAACTACAAGCTGGGGACTTTGCTTAAAAGAAGAAGAAAAAAACAAATTTATTATATATTTATTTTCTTAGCTGATGCTTTGATCCAAAGTGACTTACAATTATTATTTATCAGAGGTCTCACGCCTCTGGCGCAACTAGGGCTTAAGTATCTTGTTCAGGGACACATTGGTAGATGTGTCGCAGACGGGATTAACACCCTGTGAGTCTAGTAACTATTTTGCGGAAAAATTCTCTCTCAGTTTTAGGGTTCGCTGCTCTTCTGTGTTTCATTTCATTGTAAACTGAATACATTCGGGTTTTGGTCTGTTAGTTGGACAAAGCAAGGATACCACCTTGCACAACTCGGATAGACATTTTTTCACATTTTTTTTTATATTTCTAGGACTGGCCAGAATGTAATTTTTTGGGCCTCGAAGCTTCCATTGTAATTAAGAGCGAATAATCGAAATCGGGTATGGTTGTAACACTTTTTGCTTCAGCAACTATAACTCACTGAATCTTTTAGCTGGAGTTCTCAAACTTTTATACAAAGTACCCACATTTTTCACTGCAATTAGCACCAATTCAGTCCTCTACAAGAATATCACAGACCATGTGAGTTGATGTCAAATGCATTGTGTTCCCTCGTTACAACCTACCTCAATTCCGGGGTAGGTTGTAACACATGCTGGGGAAAGTTGTAACAATAAGCCAAAGGAAGCAAAAATAGATACCACACGATGTGATATTCTTAAGAAAACAGAGAACAATGTTTCTCTCTCACTGTAACAGACTATGTCTGATGACTTGTGCACATGTCCAGTATGTGTATGTAAATTTATCTATAGAATAAACTTACTTAACAGTATACTAAATAAATATTACTAAAATGTACCTAATTAAAGAACATCTCTGTACATATTTAGGTCTAACAAAAACGTGTGTGTCTGTGTGTAATGTGTGTATATTTTTAATCAGAGTCACAGTCAGTGCTAGAAGTGGGCCAGTACTCATCGGTACGCAGTACCAGCACTTCTATATTTTAATCTTTGGTGCCCTCTCCATCTGAGAGGGCAGAGAAGCTGTGCCGATAAACACCAACATGTGAACAACATGTGAATGGGAAATAATTGTCACAGTGCTGACAAATGTCTGCTGGTAACCCTGGAGGGCAGGCTTGGTGGGCCCAGACTGCAAAGGGCACTCTGTAAAATATATTAAAACAAGAAAGTCCCTAGTTGTATGTATAGGGACCCACCCCTGTCAGCCATTGTTTAGCTAGCTGTATTAGCACAGCGGTTTGAAATTAGAAAGGAAAAAATACATCACATGTTGCCTAAGAAACTACATTTTAATCTAATATAAGTCAAACAATTTTATCTGCAATAGTATAGATACTAAACAAAATACAGTCTTGGTCAAAACTTTCTTACCTCAAAATCAGTTTTTTCTCTATATATTCTGAACGTGCCAATTTCCAGACTTGACTAACAGCAAGCCTGATCGAGGAGGAAGTAGGTAAATACTGAAATGATCACATAATTCCTATGTTATCTCTAATTGGTGGAACTCTCCCCATGTTACAACCATACCATTCTATTTCTTGGAATAAAAGATTAAATTGGAAAGATAATTAGTAGAATCATTTATAATAAAAATAATAGTAGCAGCTGTATAAAACGTAAAATAGAAAAAAAGATTCTTTCACCAGCGATAAACGAATGCTTCCTAGAAACCACATTATGAGCTCAAGATGAACTAGGAAGGAATGGGCATTTTGTTGTATGGGCTGTTTTTTTTTTTACAGAGCATGCTCTATTTTTTTCCCTTTTCAGGGTTTGAGCTTGTTTCCACTTTGGAGCATGTGTAGTCTCTCAAAAAAATTTGAAATGGAGTGCCAGGTACATGGTGAATGTACTAAGAGTGAGGGAGTGAGGGTGCACTGACAGAGTAAAGTGAGGGGAAAAAACGACAGAAATAGAGTTGTTTGTGAGTTTATTTTGAGCACCATTACCCTTATTACAGATGAGTATCTGCTCTCCACCCTCTTCTAAATGCTGAGGATGCAGGTGGCTCACTGAGGAAAGCACCTATTAATCTCTCCCTGGCCATCTACCGGTCTGTCTGCCCATTCATTCATCAGTTCATCTGATGACAATGCACCCTGTCCATTTCACTATTCTTCTGCCTCTCCTCCATCTTTCAGATAATCAGTCCATCAACACATCCATCTGTGCACCCATCCAGCAATTCATCTACCCATCCATTTATCTTCCCATCATTCATCCATTTGTCTATCATCTACCCATCCATCCATCCTGACACACACACACACGCTCGCTTCTATCAGTTTCCTGCGGCTCCATCAAGACTGCACCTCAGTTGTTTAAAAGGGCCTCACATGAATACAACAGGCCTTGTGCTAGATTTCCAAACAGACAAACGGAAAACAGAGGAGCTTTTCGATCAACAGACATTGCAAGCTGTAATCAAGCCTCTGCCTCAATAGTTCTGTGAAAATGCAAAACACGGCAACAGGGGAAAACAATTAAAAACACTGATAGAAAACAATGGACAGATGCGGTTTGTAGGCGTGGGTGATAGCGTTGATTACCAAGAGAGTCTCGTCTTTGAAATCAATCACCAGTTCACACGTATATCTTGTAATTGAAATGGATTAGTGTTCAACGGTTATTCCCCTGTGCCATGTACAGTAAGGCAGTGATTGTGTAAAACTGTCTAGACGCACCATCTTTGCAGATTAAAGGAATAGCTTGCATACCCAAAGTGATATGAGAAGACTGATACCACTCTTGTGTCTGTACATTAAATATGAAGCTACTGCAAGCAGCTGGTGAACGTAGCTTAGCACAAAGACTGAAAACAGAGGGAAACAGCTTGCCTGGCTCTGTCCAATGGTAACAAAATCGCCCTCTAAAGATTAATAATTAACATGTTGCATCTTGTTTAATCTGTACAAAAACCAAAACGAACAATTCTTTTGCGATTTTTCAGGGGGGAGGTTATGTGCCCGACTATTTCTGTCCTTAATAAAAGTCATAAGATGAATATGGTCATAGTCCTTCATAAAATGTCTAACTTTCACTTCTACATATGTAACTATATAACTCTAACTGTTTTCTTTTCAGATGCAGTTGAACCTTAATACGTGAACATAAATGGCAAACCACACGTATAAAAAGTAATAGCACAAAAATGGAGAACACAATATATGGGTGGGTGATAACCCAATGTTATCATAAATCAACTTACAATGGATGTGTGCATGTGGGAAGTCTGCTCTCTCTCTCTTTCTGGTCCAGTTGTGTTTTGGGGTATAACAGTGGAACACCTTTCAATATACTGAATACTAATTAATATGTCATTTACCATAATGTGACACAGCATTTTTTGTGATACTGACGTTAATCCAGGTCATCCAGCCCCAGCAAAATCTTATCCTGACTTCAGTATAGAACCAGTGGCGTTTTCTCCCAGAGGCCAAGGGAAGCCAGGCTCCCCCTGTTTTTATCTACTTATCATTTCAATAAAAACACAATGTTTATAGTTTCGATAAATCTTATGAGCTGTTGCGGTCATCTCTTCCCCCAAACAGCGCCCCTCTAAATGCTATGCGTTGGATGTGTGGTGAAACACTATATTGCACCACCGTAGACTGGCCTTCAGTCTGACTACACCAGGAGGCCAGGCAGAGGTGGCATCCCTTTGTGAAAATTTTTTAATGATTAACCAATCAGATGAGGCCACTTGTCATGCCACTGCCTAACTGTGATTAGTCAGGATGAAGCCAGCCGCTGTCTGGCTTCACGCCTATCAAATCACAGCATGCGTCATTCTGATGAAATAACAGGAGCTGTTAGCAACTTTAACTGGTGCAGTTATGGAGATTTGGAGTTTGTAGTTACAATAAATAGTTTTAGTAAACTACCACTACAGTAGCAATTTAAGATTAAATCTGACGGAAGACCAACACCAAAACTGGAGATGCGCCTGGAGAGGAAAAAGGGGTTTTGGGCATTCAATGAGGAAAACTAGATCCGTACAGAGTGGCTAGCTAGTAGCGCCAAACTTCAACTGACTGTTTTTGCGGAGGACGAAAGGCCAGTGGGAAATTCTATAACTTGGTTATTGACCATTTCGCCACCATGACAGACAGGAGAATGCCCTTCCTTTTCAAATAGGGTGAGTGAAATGTCACCTCCTTCTCTCTCTGAACTTAACTGAACTGCAGCTATTTGTGCGATTTTTGATGTGGTTATATTGTTTCTTTTGCTTTGCTTGCCTGGATTTAGCTGCAAATGAATAGTCATTTGAAGTAACCTTATTGTTTTTACTGCGGTTGTGTATGCGTAGATAATGAGCACCACAGACAGCACCTGCCACAGTGCACTAGGCCAGGTTAGGTACAGGTCAGGTCGGGTACTTGGTTGTTAGTCTTCAGTGATGTTGTGTTATGAACATTAGGCCAAGCATTAAGAAGTATGTAGGCCTATTTGATACATGCTCCACTGCTACTATGCAAATGTCTTCAATCGTCTTCTGATTGAGCTTGTGAATGCTTCTTTTATTCCTAACCTGCACCATAAGCAGCGGGCTATGTATGCTATTTGGGGTGAGAGAGAGAGAGACTGAGTGAGTGAGAGAGCCGGGGTACTTCCCGGTAAATGTAACTTTCAGTGTGTGTATTGATAACAGATAGTGTGCATCTTTAAAGTTTGATTCAATTTTTGTAAAGTTATACCCTGCACTGTAATAGCACAATGCATTAGATAATTGCCCTCCAAAAAGGACATCCCCTCTCACTTGGCTTCCCCATAAATTTACCCCACCCCACGCCACTGTTCAGAACAACTTTTTTAAATATAGATGACTCTTTTAACTTCACTATTAGTTCTTAGTTTTTATTTTGAGTTCTAATGTTCTCCTGTTTTGATGTGGGGGAGTGACTTTGTGAATATAGGCCACTTATCAAGTGACTGACGCTTTATTTAATGTGCGCTGCAATGAGCTTATTTGACACCATACAAGATCTGGCAATCAGCACTTTGATATGTTTTCAAAGCAACAGGAGACTTGCACATAATGCATGCGCAAAAAAAAATTATTTTATGTGTCAAAGAGAAAAGTCTGGAAAAATGACAAACTACAGTTAAACACTTTACAAAGTGCACTGACAAAAGAAACAGGGGGTCACCAACAGAAAGTAACCAGCAGAGATTTGACAGAAAGACGAAACAGCTAATCAAGTGTTGACAAACTGCTAATTAGCATACAAGCTAATATAACACCCGTTTATAGCCGTCACCTGACAGTTGAAATGTGCAGTGGTATGTCTTGAAAAAGTCTGGTCAACTTTGCATATATCGTTTCTTTAGATCCGAAAATGACAATGACCAATATAATAAGTCTTGATTTTGTGCATTTTTTCATATCTTTAAAAAAGTTGCATGAAAGACGTTTTAATGAATGAACTTCAATTGTAGGAGCTGAGCACGATGTTTCCCCGAGGCGACATGCAGTGTAGCTGTCTGTGTGGCTTTACCACACTGCCAGCTGCTGTTCAGATGAACTGGATCGTGGTAATTAGTCTGGTTCTTTTTAATGTGTAGGCCTACTTCTGGTTAATCAAACTGGATGCACACCATGAAGATGATCTTGAAATAACATCCAGTATCGGAGAATTATCACTGCTGCTATTTGTTTTAATAATTTTGCAAAAAAACTGTAAATGTATTTAAATGAGGGTCTCCAGAAAAATGGATAACGACAATTGATGCTAATAAATACCTTTACATGTTCTTTACAACACTGAGTTAAGTAATGGCTCTGTATGACTTTACCCCTCAAAGGAATAAAGCATTTGTAATTTCAGACAATGAACAATTTATTGAAATCCTATTGATTCATCCTCTGTTCTCTCAATGGAACATCTGCAATTGTCTGCTAAGGTGAACCTCACTGGTATTATAAGGAAGAGGAGAAATAAATGCAGAGGGAAGAGCTTAGCTGCACGTGTCATTCTCTGACACCCCTCCAGGCCTACCATTAGCAAGCAAGAGGCAATCACCATTTCATCAACGTTCACCGCACGGCCTCTCCCCTTCTCTCATTTATTCATGTTTTCTTTCATTTTTGTCTTGTTTTTGCTCCTCCATTTCTCATTTTTATTCTATTTTCATCACTCTCTGAGTTCTTCTCCCCATCCCTTGGTTGACAATAGTGGTGGAGGCATCAGCTCTTCTGCCTCTGTACAAGAATGTTCATTTGAGTAAAGAATACAACCCCACATGTGTGTGTTTCTGCAAGTGTGTGTTGATGTTTGTGTGCTTGTATGTTCAGCCACGTCAGGGCGACCTGACGCACCCCGATGGCAGAAGAGGAGAGTGTGGCGTCACGCAGCGCTGCTATTATGGGATAATGGAGGAAGTATCACTCGTTTCGCACATTATAGGTCTCTATCGCTGTCTTTATCTCTCCCATAAACACACACCTCTTACTGGCCCCTTACACACACACACACACACACGCACGCGCGGGCGCACACACACACACCTGTATCCTTTCCCTCCCCTCTCTTCACTCACCACCTTATCGCCTTAAACCAGCTCTGACAGTGCTGGCCTCGCTCACACACACCTTGTCTCGAGGGCCCACCACATTATGAAACAATTACTTCTTAATTGACAGTTAATTAATCTAAAGTCAATTTGACCTTGCCAGCCTAACCTTGAGTATGAGAGCCGTGGTAGTCGTGACACTGAGGCGAAGAACTTGGTTGATGGTGGGATGGAGGGAGAAGAAGCAGAGAGGGGTGGAGGGAAATGATAGACTAATGTCGACTTATCTCTACACAAGGGGAGAAATCACTTGCAGTATCTTCTTGTATGAGTGAAGATGGACTGCACTAGTGTATGCTTCTGTATGTGGCCTGTTTGTGTGTTTGTGTGTGTGTGTGCAACATTACACCTTATCAGACAATTGCCAGGTCATCCTGCTGAGTTGATCATTTAGGTGTTAATTATGCCTCTCTGTCTAAACTGCAAAGCTTCAGTTTTCATTCTCTCAGGCAACCATCTTGGCTACAGTTGGTGCTTGTGTGTGTGTATTTGTGTGTGTGTCTTGACGAATGAAGGTTTAATTATCAGAAAACTGACTTATTTAATTTGCATTTTCTTCCCAGAGTTTGTCTTTATCCTCTCTTGGGTCTATGGTTGTATATGAAAAGTTCTGCAATAAATCCTACATCAGACAAAGAGGCAGGTGACGTTCGATGATGAATGTATCCAGCTGATTCAGAAGATGGTGTGAGATACAGTAAATTCAGGTGCACATGCAATGCAACCCAATCCAATTAAGCAGCCATGCAATAACTTCCAGTTGTGAGGCTCATCATATTCTGTTTTGTTCTTGTTGTATCAGAGAGGTTTCAACTGTATGGTTATTCCTAATGCTATAATTGGTGATGGTGTTGGATTAGATTGCACAGAAAAATCAAGGTGCTTCTATAGTTCTCTCTACTCCTATTTACATACATGAGGGGTTTGATATTAGAAACTCAATATAAAGCAATCCAACACCAGAATGAACTAGAACTAATTTTTTTGCAAAACTACCAGACTCCATTAGATTTTACAAATGTATAAAATAAACTGTTAACTCAGTGGATATCGCTTAAACGTACACTATGCATTTAAATTTTGTTAGATGTTTTGTAAAGAAACATGTCTATATTCCTCAAGCTGGGCTATGAAAAAAGTATCATTTTGATATCAATACCGACACTCAGTATCGAAAAATGTGACAAAGAATACTCAAGCCTTGTTTAATAATAGTAGGGTTGGGCAGAAATGTTGTGGGACCATTTACACAGTGACAATACCTTTAATCGCTGGTTCTTTTATGCTATTACGGTGATTTTGTAATGTAATAAAGAATTGTGGTGTCCAAACAATAATGCTGCGATGATGTGTTGTGAAGAAATCCGCTTGACACTTTTCTTGATCATAAAAGTTTATTACATCAAGGAGTTGAGCATCAATTACAAGCTCTGCAGCAGCTTGGAGAGTGACCCAGCCTGATGGCCACTCTGTCTCTCTGTACATCAAACATAGCTTATATAGGACATGTTTAGGTATCTGTTAGGTACCAGAGAAGGGTACAGTACTATTCTGAGGTAACAAAACAAGGGGTTAGAGGTCAAATTCTATAGAAGGGTTCAGTCCCTAAATAACCACCAATCACTGCTCTCCCTGTAGAAGGTCACTGAACCTCTGTCCTGCTGCTACAGTGCTATTTTGAACTGTTATGAGTCAAATGCACAAGCACTGGACACCACAGAATCTTGATTTGTCCGGTATTTAATTTACTGGAACATCTTGTTATTTTATTCTATAGAAAATGCCTCAGTTAAAAACTACATCACGATGTGTATTGCTTGCTATCATGTCATAAAATTATCCATATTACCCAATCCTGTCACACCAATTACGGGTGGGAATAAGGGAACAAATGCTGGTAAATGAAATGTAATCAAAATGCAATGTATTTGCACCAGATGTGTGTGTCCAAACATACCAACCATATTAGCATAATACTGCATTTGTATTACAAATGCACTCATATAATGTCAAGCAATTCCAGAATCACCATGACAAGGGCAATTGTTTACCCTGCTTCACCCAAATTCACACGTGATAGCTGTCAAATTAAAAGTTCAACTTCTGCAACCAAATAGCAGCCAACAGTCGTTGAAACAATATCAGAGCCGACCTTAACATGAAGACCCCCATTTAAGTTTAGCCCCTTTTCTTCACAAATGCCTACACATTTTCTGCATTGAAATCTATGGCGTGCTGGATAAATTTGTCTCCACTTTGTGTTGCTTTGACAAGACAGAACTCCAGCTTCATGGCCGACTGAATTTGTGTGATTAAAGACGACAAGCAAAACCATCTGCTTGTCACATCCATCTGTCATCGCCCAGCGTTCGCCATCAGCCGCACATCGCTCAAAAACAACAGCAAGTCGTGGAGAGAGAGAGAGAGAGAGAGAGAGAGAGAGAGAAAGGTGCCCATAAGCCGCAACGCCTCGGAGAGTGAGAGAGAGAGGGAGGGAGGGAGAGTGATGAGGAGAGGAGGGGGAGCTGAAGCGACCGGGAGGTGCAAGAATGAGAGTGTGAGTGAAAGTAAATGAGGGAGCAAGGGTGAAAAGATAGAGCGCCGGGGTGATGGAGAGAGTGGCAAATACAGCAAGAAAAAGGAAGAGACAGTCGGAGATTTTCTGCTGTTTTCTGCTGCCCATCTCTGAGGCAACCTGTTGATGTTGCCCTGTTGTAGGCCTACCCACAGATCGTCTTATAGGTTCAGAAAGTGTCCCGCCAGCTTCTGCCAACCAACGATCGTATCGAATCTGTGTAACACATGCCTGTTGTTATATTAAACGCATAATTTGAGCTTTAAATTGTTTCTTTGTCCAATGGCAAAATCATGTAATATTAAATACAAGTTATTTTACCTATTTGATAATTGTTTGGTGTACATAGGCCTACAGTATTTGTGTTATTTTCATACTTTTCTGCTGTTATTTTATATTTCATATTTAATACAGTATCTATGGTAACGATGCCGCTATAAAGCCCATCACCAGGGGAACAAGTCAGATCGGGCTTGTATCCCACAGGTGAGTTTATGACTGTTAAATGAAAACCTGTAAATGTAGGCCTATAGCTTATCTGAGAGAGACATTAAACTATATTGACATCCCAAGTGATTATATTTGTGTACTGATCCATCTGTGTCAGTAGTGTCTTTGTATTCTTTGTAATAGAAGTAAAGTTGATCCCAGTTGAGGTTATACGGTAAGCCCTATAATTTGCCAGTTAATGGTTATTGAACTTGGCTACAGAAATAATTTATTATTATTGTAAGTTTTCTTTGATTTTGATTTCTTTTATACTTTCTAGTTTTACTAAGACCGGACTTGTAGCCTATCCCCTAGATCCCAAAGTGCTTGTAAGCAATAAACAAATCATCAATCATTATGAATTGATATCAGAGCTGCTCTACTGTCTCTTTGTTAGAGTCAGCTATAGCTAACTGTCAGCCATTAGTCCACCACCATCATAAAAAGCGCAAAGACTGTTGGCTGTCACCACTATCAGTGATATAAAAGAGAGGGGGTGTTATAAACTGTGTATAGATAGTCAAGAAAAGAAGGAACCCTATTATACCTTTGCATTACAATCATTTAGCAGTCATCAAGTTTGCTGCTGTTCCAATTGCTGAATGACTGACTGCGTGCTCCGTTTCTGGGAGTTTGTACTCCCGAGCCGAGTCCGAGCTTTAAAGTATAGAAGTCCAAACTTTGCGAACTCGGTATTGAGAAACAGCCAATGATGGTGCAGAGCTCTTCAGCAGGGGTCCAAAATGCTTTATCGTCACATGGTTCATGGAGACTGCAGATAGTTCCCGGAAGTCCTAGGCGGGCAATTGAAAAAGAAACTACAAAACTGAGATTTTAAGCAATTTTTGGTAATACATGCTTGATTTACAATATTTGTACAGCACACTGACACGTGTAGGCTATGTAGTTACATGACCATTTTTTAAAAAGGAGGACATATATTTTTGACAATAACAACTCTAATCACCTACCTTGTTGACATTTTTTGGCTAACCTTACATTTGAAAGTGTGTTCCTCTTGAAAACACGTTTTAAAATTCAGATCAGACTTACCTTTTCTAACATCAACATCAACAATCCCATGGTACCTGGGTTAATTGATCTTAATGACTAATGTCATCTTTATGACTTCAGATAGAACAGACAGGTGACTATCAATGATTGGCATGTATTAATTTAATAAATCTCCAATAAACTCAGAAAACAGCACGTTAAGTGGTTTGTGCCTACAATAGTCTACAGCATGGTTTATTGTGCTGTGTGGTGATGCTGCTGCAGTTGGTCAGAAAAAGGAGTACGAATGGTTTCCTAGCTGACATGCAGAGGAGTAAAAAATGGCTGACTGAGGTCAACAGGAGCAACCTTATAATCACTAAAGAATCGCAAAAAAATATGTGAGGTACTTTTTCCACAAAGAAAGAACACATCACTGGCTTAATGTTTGGTTTATTAAAAACATCACTGCAGATAGTCTTCAGGCTCCACTGAACCCCCTGTGATTCATGTGCTGAGAGGGAGAACAAGAGAGAGGGTTAGACAAACCTACACATCTGTAAAGATTCATCCAGGTCATGGTTATCCAAGAAACGTTGAATAGGGAGCAACTGGACTTGGTTGTAGATGACGTTTCAGAAGAAGTCCAGTTGCCCTCAATTCAACCTTTCTTGTAAACAGCTGCAGGTTTGATTGAGAAAGTTATGCATTGTTAAGTTTTGGAACTTCATTAACAGCTTTTGCTGCTGATGTTGGCATCAGTTACTAGATAGTTAGTTAGCTAATGTTTTTATTGTTTCAAACAGTTCTAACACACAGGAACTTTGATGATGATATGAAATGAATTTGTACAAAGTAATTATGTAATTAGTGTAAACATATCCAGTAAGAATTGTGTTCACCAATATGGTGCATTCAGCCACTATGATGTATTTAATGTGCGTAAATCAACCTGAATTTTTGTGTGGAAAATAAGCTCATAAGCTGAGAAGGGAAGAAAGAAGGGATGCAGACACTGAAAGAAGGGAAAGAAAATAATATAACATTTTAAGTATGATTTTTTATAAATGGTATAATAGGCATTTACAATCGTGTTGTTTTCTATCTCACCATGGTCCACTCAGTACTCTTTAGCATCACGGCTCCTCCACCAGAGTCTACTGCTCTAATACAATTAATGTTTACTATTAAGATTTTTATATGTTAGTATACTACTTTTAGTGTTAGGGGTAAGTCCCCAACTTAAATAACGTTTTGAAATATTTTGTTTATTTATTGTGTATTTAAGATTGCAACCAGGTGTGTGCTCGTACACGTGCTCGCTTGTACTCACTCACGAGCATAATCCAAAACACAAATGCTTTCATACAGAAATCCTGCAATAAATGCAGAAACACCGGCATGCAGTATGTTGCTTGTCACACAGACATGTTCAGGTTCTGTTACTTCTCGGCTCAGATCAACACCGGCGGCGTACCTTTCATTCAGTGCAACGAGACACATATTGGCACAGCACTCCCGAAAGAAAAGGCAGAGTGACAGCGGCTATAGAGACATATGGACATACTGACAGCTTCACAGAACATGTTGGAAACTCAGGTAAACTCCCACTGCAATGTTACAGTAATGATTTTATCAGCTTGAGGTTGAACTAATACATGCTTGTTACATGACAACGTTACATATACTGCATTTAGCCGACGTGCTACAGCGTTAGCTCGCCTGTCTGCTTTAAGTAACTATATGTGTATCTTTAACCGCAGGCTCAATCAACATAGCTAAATGTATATGATAAGGAAGCGGTTTGTGAGCTGGATTGAATATAACAGTTAGACTGCAGTAAGTAACTTTGCTTTAGTGTTAGTGGATGGCTCTTCCTCTGCTGTTGTCACCGTTTTGTTGCAATATTGTATGTTATGTGGGTCACGTTAGTTACAGTGACCGAGAGGTGGAGAAGCTGTGTACCCAAATATTGGTAAAACCACAATAAATCTAAATTGAATGTTACGAAGCAAACAGCGCCGTGTCTTTGCTGTGTTTCTCCAGCTTTACTAATGCTCACTTTGTTCTTACTCAACATCATCTGGATCTATTTGGTCTGATGGGCTTCAGCACATAAACCTTTATTGTTGTTTTGTATCCTTACGTGGAATCTGTGTTTTGCTGGGAGCCGGTTGTTTTATGGTGTCAGTGGACTGTCGTTAGCTGCTGTGTTGTCGCTGTAGTCTGAGAGAGGCTCGGGAGCGCACACAGAGCTGAATCTGACCCGGTGTCCTCACATTAAAAGCAGAATAGTGGCTGTTGTAAGCAACAGAGAAAACCTGGCGAAAAAAATGCCAGGTCCCTGCCGCCGCTTGACTGCGGTATGTTTACGTTGAACCTTCTGGGGAATCCCTCACCTGGCCCTGCGATGGACTGACGACCGGTACAGGGTGTACCCCACCTTTCGCCTGATGTAAGCTGGGATTGGCTCCAGCCCCCCGCGACCCTGTACGCTGGATAAGCGGTTGACGATGGATGGATGGATGGAATCCCTCACCGATCCGCCCAGGCTTGTCTCCTCCTCTATTAGTACATACGAAACCACAAAAACCATACAGCATTTTGGCAACACAAAAAGTAACAAACTCAAAGTAAAAGTGTATCTCTTGCTTATTTGTTGGCAGGCAGCAGAAAATAATGTCATTTTGCCCTCCAAGGGAGCATTTTCCTTGGAATGGGATGTCATGTGAAAACTATGAATTGGAGTTAATGGAGGTGACGCGACTCTCTCTTTAGAGGGCTCTGCCATGGTGCTCTAGCTGAGCTACAATCGACCCATCGCTAAGCTATGCCCCTCTTAGTTACTGTTGCTAAGTCCGACAAACTGTCAGAGACTTTTATCACGGCGCTGCCACTGTCTAATACTGCACTCCCCTGAGAAATATTGACAAATTTGTTTGAAAATGATGCATCATGCATTCCGGATGAGCGACGGGGACGTGGATATCCAGCTGGGGCGCGGTGTCAAGGCAACAGGTCTGATGGTGGATACAGGAGCAACTTCACACATCATCACAGATATAGAGAAATTTAATAAGTTCGATGAGAGTTTCCAGGTCGAGACACACTGCGTGGAGTTGGCTGACGGCACAAGGTGCACAGGAATCGCTGAACGCAGAGGAGATGCGGAGGTTTGCTTGATCGACAGCAGAGGCCGACGTCACAACACAACGCTGAAACAGGCGTTGTACATCCCCTCCTACCCGCAGGACATCTTTTCTGTAGAAGCAGCCACTTCCAGCGGAGCCACCGTAATCTTCAAGCAAGGGGAAGATCTTCTACAACATAAAGACGGTACAAAATTCAACAGACTTTACTACTTACACACAGCGGGTGATGAATGTGATGACCAAAGTAAGGGGTGTTATGATATGCAGACATGGCATGAGATCTTGGGACACTGTAATTATGATGATATTCAAAAGTTACAAGGTGTTGTTGATGGCATGATGATTAAGGGTAAAACAGATAAACCTGTCCTTCACTGCGAAGTATGCACTCAAGGAAAGTTTATCCAAACCAGGAACAGAGAGCCTGATGTAAGAGCCAAAGCAGCTCTAGAGTTGGTGCACACAGATATAGCGGGACCTATAGACCCAGAGTCCAGAGATGGGTATAGGTTTGCGTTAGCATTCACTGATGATTATTCCAGTGCAGTGTTTGTCTACTTTCTGAAACATAAGAGTGACACAGTGCAAGCAACAGTCTAGACCTGCTCTTTTATGAAAAGCGCTGTGAGATAACTGTTGTTGTGATTTGGCGCTATATAAATAAAATTGAATTTAATTGAATTGAACAGTGAAGTTTCTTGCTGACACAGCCCCATACGGGAAGGTAAAATGCATCAGATCTGACAATGGTACAGAGTTCATGGGGAAAAGTTACCAGGCATTACTCAACAAAAATGGGATAAGACATGAGACCTCAGCACCGTATTCGCCACACCAAAATGGCACTGCTGAGCGAAATTGGCGCACCCTATTTGATATGGCGAGGTGTATGCTGATAGAAAGTGAGTTACCAAAGGAGTTATGGACCCATGCAGTACAAACAGCAGCTGTAGTGAGGAACAGATGCTTTAACAAGCGCACAAAACAGACACCTTACTTTGTGCTGACAGGAAAACAGCCTAACCTTTCCAGGATGCAAAAGTTTGGGTCAGTGTGTTTTGCCTATAAACAGGACAAGAGAAAACTGGACTCAAGGTGTGAGAAGGGAATTTTTGTCGGGTATGACAAAAATAGCCCAGCCTACATGGTCTACTATCCTGACAGTGGAAAAGTTCAGAAATACAGACTGGTGAAGTTTGTGACCAAAACAGTTTTGGATCGGCAGACACAAACTGTTTTGACTCCTGATGATGACGATTTTGAGGTCCAGAATAGGGCAAACAAGATCAGGCAAAATGCTAATGCGAGTCCGAGAAGTACTCAGGTTCCAGTGACTATGCCTGAGGAAAACAGCCAAACACAGCCAGATGAGGCCAGAGATGGACCTAAAAGATACCCTCCTAGAGTGAGGAAGAAACCAAGTTATCTGTCCGAATATGTATCGGGTGAGGAGAGTGACGATCAGGTACTGACTAACATAGACTATTGTTACAGGTTAATGAGTAATATACCCCTAACATACAAGGAAGCCGTAACCTCATCTAACTCGAGTGAATGGGTCAATGCGATGAATGAAGAGATGCAGTCACTAAAAGAAAATGACAAGTTTACTCTAACCAGCTTACCTGAGGGAAAGGAAGCAGTGGGGGGTAGATGGGTGTATGCGGTTAAAAACAATGTTGATGGATCTGACAAATACAAGGCGCGATATGTGGCCAAAGGATATAGTCAAAAGATGGGTGTAGACTATGAGGAGACTTTTTCTCCTACTGCTAACATGACGAGTATCAGAGTGTTAATGCAGAAAGCAGCACAGGAAAACCTGATTTTACATCAGATGGATGTTAAGACTGCCTACCTCCTGCACCAATAGACTTTGAGATTTACATGCAGCAACCAGAGGGTTATGAGGTGAAATCTAACACAAATGAGAAGTTGGTGTTTAGGCTGGAAAAGTCACTATATGGACTAAAACAGTCGGGCAGAAATTGGAACAAGATGTTGCACGAATATCTAAGTGAAAATGACTTTGTGCAAAACCTTTGTGATCATTGTATTTACACAAGGGAAACAGAAAATGAGAAAGTGATCATGATCATATGGGTTGATGATTTGATCATTGCTGCCAGTGATGAAAATGCACTGAAGGTTGTGAAGGAGATGCTCACAACAAAGTTCAAGATGAAAGACTTAGGTCAACTGCAACATTTTCTTGGTATCGATTTTGATCAAAGTGATAACTGTGTTACAATGTCACAGAAGAGATATGTGGAAAAAATACTTGATGTGATTGACATGTGATGTGACACGTGAAGTGTTTTTATCAATAAAGTTTTTCCTCCTGAGTGAGAGTTCCAGCACGAGCGCTGATGCCCCACCGTGTTTTATTCCTCCGTCATTATTTATAGCTTAGTAATGGGTGTGCACGCCAGAACTGTTGAATAATCTAGCTCTGCTAACAATAACCAAGTCAATCACACTCCTGTGAAATCAAACTGTCCACTTAGGAAGCAACACTGATTGACAATCAATTTCACATGCTGTTGTGCAAATGGAATAGACAACAGGTGGAAATTATAGGCAATTAGCAAGACACCCCCAATAAAGTGGTTAGAGTGATAGAGTGATTCTGCAGGTGGTGACCACAGACAACTTCTCTGTTCCTATGCTACCTGGCTGATGTTTTAGTCACTTTTGAATGTTGGCGGTGCTTTCACTCTAGTGGTAGCATGAGACGGAGTCTACAACCCACACAAGTGGCTCAGGTAGCGCAGCTCATCCAGGATGGCACATCAATGCGAGCTGTGGCAAGAAGGTTTGCTGTGTCTGTCAGCGTAGTGTCCAGAGCATGGAGGCGCTACCAGGAGACAGACCAGTACATCAGGAGATGTGGAGGAGGCCGTAGGAGGGCAACAACCCAGCAGCAGGACCGCTACCTCTGCCTTTGTGCAAGGAGGAGCAGGAGGAGCACTGCCAGAGCCCTGCAAAATGACCTCCAGCAGGCCACAAATGTGCATGTGTCTGCTCAAACGGTCAGAAACAGACTCCATGAGGGCCCGACACGTGGAGGCCACACACACTACTGAGGCTCATTTTGACTTGTTTTAAGGACATTACATCAAAGTTGGATCGGCCTGTAGTGTGGTTTTCCACTTTGATTTTGAGTGTGACTCCAAATCCAGACCTCCATGGGTTGATAAATTTGATTTCCATTGATAATTTTTGTGATTTTGTTGTCAGCACATTCAACTATGTAAAGAAATGAGTATTTAATGAGATTATTTCATTCATTCAGATCTAGGAGGTGTTATTTTAGTGTTCCCTTTATTTTTTTGAGCAGTGTATTTAGAATAGGTCAGAAACTATAGTTTAATGGCTCATTACGACGTTAGCGCTCCTCCACTGATAAACACGGCCTTAGCTTTGTGGCTAATTTAGCAATGGGCAGCGTTAGCTGCTGTAACGTTATGTGATTTTAGAGAATATTTAGAAGTGATGAACTAGAGACAAATATGGACTGTTCACTAGAACTGCCACACTGTGTCAGAATAAATCTACAGTTCATCTGTCAGCAGCTTCCAACACCCAGACACCGTAACATTAAACTGCTGTGAGCTACTTGGAAGCCGGGAGATGACAGTGAAAAACAGGAGGGTTAGCAAGTCATGAATGTTTTCAGGAGAAGAGAAGTGATTGGGTCTGTTTTTATTATAATTATTTAAGTCATGTAATTAATGTGAGGAAAAGACTGACTCACTGCTCACACAGGCCTCTGCGTGTTTGGTTTCTAAATGCTGCATGTAAGCTCCGGTAGACGTCGGTCAGCTGCTTGTTTTCTTCTGTGGTGGTGAGGCAGTGTTGTTACAGGGGAGCTGCAGCTGTTCGCCCTCTGGTGGGCAAACTATGCAACACCCATAACATGAGTGAAGGATCTAACTCTAGGTTTCTTTTTTAATAGTCATATATCTGTCGTTATAAACGTCTGATGCCGATTAAATGCAATTAGCTCATATCGGCCAATAATATCGTCCTGCCGATATATAGGTCGGGTTCTAATTTCTTTGCTCTGATTGGTTATTTGTGTCGAGAGGCAGTTTGGTCTGTGGCCGTAGATAACGCTCCCTGGAAATCGAAAACAAACTGAGAGGTTCCAGACTAATACACATTTGCAGAGTAGTCTGGCAAGGATGCTCCTTTACATTACAATCAACGTGGGCACTGTAGTGTTTTTTTTAATTTAATTTTATTTTTTTATAGTCAATCCCACAGTGCAACTGAAAATATTCTCTAACAAATGCACTATTTACTATACTCCTGTTTAAGCAATATTTGCTGAAAACTACACTGCCTAGGTAGTTACATATCCCCCTTTTAAGAAACTAGAAATGTGAAATAGTTTAAAATAAATAATGTAAAATAATTAAAATTTTCAATAGGAGTGACTGGGCTTAGGACTGAGAGTCTCACAGGGAAGTCAAAGTATTGCGAGTCTGACTAACACATTGTTGGCTTTGATGTTTTTATGGGGTTTATTGTTAATTCAAGAAAGATATAGCCATAACGCACTTGGTAAAATGTGAACTTACAATACTTGGTCCTCTCTTCTAAATCCAAAAAGCCACAGGACCTGGCTGACTGTGTGAAATAAGGTTAAAATTTCCAAAAGAGGTTTCTTTTGTGCAGGTGACATCTTGCTGTTCTTGCTCTCCATGTCTTTCCCCATGATTTCTCAGTTTCAGTTACTCTCTCCTTCCTCTCTTTCTCCTCTCTCTTTTTCTCTCCTTTCACCTCAACAATGTCCTCACATCCTCACATAAAAACCCAGTCAGCAAAGGGGCCTTTGGGAGTTTGTGGGAAAACCAGCCCTCATCTTTCATCTTCCCATCCTGGCCCTGTTCTTCCCCTTTCCAGTCTCTCCCCCGCCTCCTCCACTGGAGTTTCTGTCTCCTTCTCTCTCTCCCCCAACCACTTTCTCCTCATCTTTCTCTCTCTCCCTCCCACCGACTATCTCCAGGACTATCGATTTAGCGTAGGCTGTGATTGAGTCTCACTGGGTGTAATGCAGGCCCTAAGGTGTCTTCTGAATGGAGAGCATCATGAGTTATGGACTAACTATAGTCACTCTTCCACAACACCTGAATCACCGCAGACATGGTATCCACACAAACACACACACTCTCACACAGAGAAACTGCTTTCCTCAATGCAAACCAACCCTTGTGTGCAAACACAAGGACACACACATTGATCGTACTTAGAACTGCTGGCACACAAACACACAGATGATCTGATGCTCACTGTCAACATAACTTAATTTCCACAGCAGTATACCTTAAAGGTGTCAATTTATAACTTCATGTGCTTTTGCTGTTGCTCATTTGCATTCAGATAGATTGCATCCAGCAGCGACCTCTGACATTATTTTTCATTGCAATAAAGGTATATCACACATTCTTGTCTAATATTACATCCATGATTCAACACCATGAACAGCTAAAGATGTGCATGGTGTACAAATTAATCTAAAAGACAACAGGTTCACAATAATGCCAGTGGTAGAAAAAAATGAAGCTTTACTCAGCATTAAAATAGAAGTAGACGGCAAGTGTCGGTGTTGAACCATCTTAGGATAATATCCTTTCCATCATTAGTGCAGTTTGTCGCAGGTAAGGTTTCTCTCGGAGCTCAGCAGCAGTAAGCAGGCCCTTCACTGGCTCATTCAGTGTAAATAATCAACAATGTGAAAAACAGCGGAGGTAAGTAATTTACAGTACTGCAAGTACATTTACTCAAGGACTACTGCAGTACAATTTTAAGGTACTTGTATTTTAGACTACTTTATATAGTTCTTCCACTCTGTATGTCAGAGGGAAATATTAAACGCATATTTACTACCATCAGATTAAAATGTTCGTCCAAAACATAAAAGCTTATAAAAATAACATGTTATAGCTCAAACTGGGCAATATTATATAAAGTATAGTGGCTCCATTAAAATGCTTAATAATAATTTTTACTATTTTCTGATGTTTTATGGACCAAACAATGAATCAATAATTGATTGACAGATTAACTGATAATGAAAATAAACATTAGTTGCAGCTGTAACAGAGGTAAAAACTATTAAAACTAAAGTCTATTACAGAGATTTGGATACTACATTTTTTGTTTGTCTAATCTAATTAATGATTATGTATGAGAGTGTTGTGCACATGGGTATGCATACACATATGTATGGGATCCAAAAATGTCTTCATCACTGGGAAGGCAAATGTTCACATGTGGCAGTGGAGGCACCTAAAGGCAGTGAATGTGGTGAAGGCTAGCTAACATTTGATCTAGGGCAGAAAAACAATTTTGTGCATCTGCCTTGACACTAGACTATGCTCCTAATATCCTTGTTATATTAAGTCACCATATCATGTGACTTACTGAATACAGGGACTGGGTAACACAGCTCATGGCTTGGCTTGTCAATCCGTATCAGGGCAAAAGCAGAGGCAGTCTCTTGCTAAGCTAACTTTACTTTAGCAGTTAACGTTAGCCAATGAAGTGCACTGATATATACCAACAAACGTCTCGGGTTACGTATGTAACCCTGGTTCCCCGAGAAGGGGAACGAGAGACTGCGTCGGTTACGACACTATGGGAACGCCTCTAGGCGAAGCAGGTCTGAACGTGAATGAAATCACTCCAATCCTATTGGCCTGTTGCTAGAACGGTAAGGTGTGACGGAATAACCGGAGGAGTATAAAGCACACCTGTACACACTCATCATTAGCTTAAACTATGAAGCAGGCGCTTCAGGCGGGGAGAGAGGTGCGGCGGACCGACGCAGTCTCTCGTTCCCCTTCTCGGGGAACCAGGGTTACATACGTAACCCGAGACGTTCCCCTTCGAGGGAACTCGAACTGCGTCGGTTACGACACTATGGGAACGAGATACCCACTAAACCGTGCCGAAAACCCCGCCTGCCCCTGTGTGCAATAAAGTGGCACTACTAAGAGGAGAGCGCACGAGTGCCAGGTGCCGAAGGAAGGTCAAGACTGTAAAACCGAATGAATGTGTGCGGAGTGGCCCAGCCAGCCGCTAAACAACATCCTGCAAGAGGCCCCGGAAAGGAGGGCTCGAGAGGCCGCCTTGCCTCTGGTAGAATGAGCCCTCACAGCCACAGGTGAAGGCAAACCGCGCACCTGATAGGCCAGGGAAATAGTCTGAACAATCCAGTTGCTAATAGCATGTTTGGATGCAGGGAGCCCGGCCCTGGGAGACCCAAAACACACTAGCAGCTGGTCAGCCTTCCTCCAACGGGAGGACCTCAGAGTGTAAATACTCAGTGCTCTGACAGGGCAGAGCAGATGAAGTCTCCCGTCCTCCGCCGTCACATGAGGTGGAGGATGAAATGCCTGCAGCACTGTGGACCCTGCCGCACAAGAAGGCACTTTAGGGATGTATCCTGAACGAGGGTGCAGGATAGCCCTAATATTCCCCGGGGCAAACTCCAGGCTTGCGGGGAAACCGAAAGCGCTTGGAGCTCCCCCACCCTCCTCAGAGAGGTGAAGCAAGGAGAAAGGCCATCTTGAGGGTCAAGTGCTTAGCCTCAGCTGACTCCAGGGGTTTGAAGGGGGCCTCAGCCAACGCCCCAAGAACCACTGCCAGATCCCAAGTGGGAACCTTGGACCGAGTCGCAGGTCTCATCCTCCGGGCACCACGGAGGAAAAGTACAACCAAGGGAAGTTTCCCCAAGAACCCCTCCCTCAGAGGGGTGTGGAAAGATGAAATAGCTGCCACGTACACCTTGAGGGTGGAAGGGGAAAGACCAGCAGAGAACCGGTCCTGGAGGAACTCAAGTACCTGAACCACCGGGCAGGTAACAGGGTCCACCGACCGCTCCCTACACCAAGTGGAGAAAACACTCCACTTCAGGCCGTACATCCTCCGTGTGGACGGGGCCCTGGAGCTCAGGAGGGTCTCGACTGCTCCGGCTGTTAGACCCGCCTCTAGGTACTGTGCCCCCTCAGGGGCCAGACCCACAGTCGCCATATGGCGGGGCAAGGGTGAAGAACCCGGCCCTGCGCCTGGGACAGCAGGTCTCTCCTCAGAGGGACCCGCCACGGCGGGCCGTCCAGGAGCGACATGATGTCCGAGAACCACACCCGGGTTGGCCAGAACGGGGCTACGAGCAGTAGGCCGACATAGTCCTGGTGGACCCGCTCCAGAACCCCGGGAGCAGAGCGACTGGGGGAAAAGCGTACAGACGTAGCCTCGACCACGAATGTACCATGGCGTCCAGACCCAACGGGGCTGGAGGAACGAGAGAAACCATAGCGGGCAGTGCGTAGTCTCTTGAGACGCAAACAGATCCACGTCTATGGGGCTCAAACCACTTCGGGGTGAAGTCTCCATTCCCCGGGCCTCAGCCCCTGCCTCAACAGCAGGTCTGCTCCCTGATTCTGCGTCCCCAGGAGATACATCGCCCTGAGCGATAGTAACCTCTGCTGGGACCACAGGAGGATCTGACGCGCCAGTCTGTCCAGAGGGCGCGAGCGCAGACCGCCCTGGTGATTCAGATAGGCCACCACCGCTGTGTTGTTCTCCTCGGAGCGAACCAGGACGTGGTGGCCTTGGAGATCGGGCAGGAAACTCCTTAGAGCCTGGAACACCGCCAACATCTCGAGACAGTTGATATGCCACTCGGATCGATGCACCTGCCAGGATCCCCTTGCAAAGCGGCCGTCCATGACCGCGCCCCAGCCCGTGAGGGAGGCGTCTGTCGAAAGAACCAGCCGGCGACAAGACCCTCCCAGCACGGGCCCCTGGGACAGGAACCAAGTTTCCTTCCAAACTGATAGGGAACGAAGACACTTGTGCGTAACCCAAACCAGACGGAGAGGATTCCCCTCGGGGAAAAACCCTTGTTCCTTAGCCACCACTGCAGGGGTCTCATGTGCAGCAGTCCAGATGGTATTACGCTGGACGCAGCCGCCAGGAGACCCAACACTCGTTGAAAGTGTTTCATAGTGATGGCGTGGCCTAACTTCACCCCTTTCACGGCAGCCAATATGGTGTCGACACGTGCCGGAGACAATTGTGCCCGCATCGTTGTCGAATCCCATGCAACCCCTAGGAACGTAGCCCGTTGGGTGGGCGCCAGCACGCTCGTCTTTGCGTTGAGCCTCAGCCCTAAACGCCGCAGACGAGCCAGAACGACATCTCGATGCCGAACTGCCAACTCTCGAGACTGGGCTAGGATGAGCCAGTCGTCGATGAAGTTGAAATCCGGATGCCCCGGAGCCTCAGCGGGGCCAGTGCTGCATCCATACACTTGGTGAATGTGCTAGGGGAAGTGCCAGGCCGAATGGAAGAACCCGATACTGGTAAGCCACACCCCCGAAGGCAAACCTCAGGAACTTCCTGTGAGAAGGACAGATGGAGACCTGGAAATAGGCGTCCTTTAGATCTATCGTGACGAACCAATCCTCAGATTGGATGTGCGTCACGGTGGCGGGGATGATGAGCATCTTTAACCTGAATCTCCTCAGAGACCGGTTAGAACCCGCAGATCCAAAATAGGGCACGCAGCCCTCCGTCCTTCTTGGGGACTATGAAGTACCGGCTGTAGAACCGGCGTCTCTGTCTGGGGGGGAGACACGTTCCACGGCCCCTTTCCTCAGCAGAGTACAAACTTCCTGTCCCAACACCGGACCTTGCTCCGGGCGGACCACAGTCCAAACCACCCCCTCTCTTCTGTTGAATTTGGAGGGCGGGTTTTGAACTGTAGTCGATACCCATCTATGGCAGTGCGCAGGACCCGCGGAGAAATGTTCGTCAGGCTCCGCCAAGCGTCTGCAAAGTCTGCCAACGGAACCAGCCCCTCGGGGCTGGTGGTCGGTGTCTCGTGTGATCTTCTGGTGGACCCCTGAAGCCCCAGAACGGCAGGGGGGAGCCGCCGAAGATCCACGGTGAGTGAGTCGGGATGCCGTCCGTCTGCAGACCCTCGGGGCAGGCAGTACGGCGCGGACTCGGTGGTGGCAGGTGCGTCCTGAACGTGTAAACGGCGGGATAACATCACCTGTTGCCACGGCGGAGGGGACCTCGGTCGGCCTCCGGGGGGGGTGGGGGGGTGCGGGAGGGGAGAAAGACTCCCCTACCCCGGTCTTCCCTGAGCTCCGTCGGGACTGGATGACGGTCCTCAGATCGCGTCTCTCAGACGGCTGAGGGTGAGAGCGCCGTCTCGCTGCCCCAGCTCCTCGGGGGGCCCCCGAGAAGCGACACTCTGCTTCCCTCCTCTCCGTAGGAGCTCGTAGAGGGAAGGGACCTACGCCTGGCAGCCTCAGCTGCCTTGGGTCCAGACCGGCGAGGGAGGTACTGGCGGAACGCTTCGCACTGCGTCTAACGCTTCGTGGTTCTGCGAAGCTCCGCCAGATCTTCCTCGGAGGGACCCCCCCTCTGAACCATCTCCTGTAGCAGGTTGGCTTGGTAGGCTTGAAGCACCGTGGTGTGCAAGCTCGCACCTGCCTGGCCCGCTGCCATGTACGCCTTCCCCACAAGCGTGGATGTGGTGCGACATGGTTTGGATGGTAATGCCGGCTTCTCCAGGGAGGACGCAAGTCGAGGGGAGAGATAGCTCGCAAGCTCATCCTCCACCCGAGGCATCCTCCCATAACCACGGTCCCTAACCCCCATCACATTACTGTAGTTCAGTGATCGGGGTGTGGAAAGCCATGTAGAGAAGGGTCTGCCCCATGATTTACTCATCATGTAAATCAGGAAAGAATGGCAGAGACCGGCGTGGAGGTGGCGTGTGGTGCTTAAGAAACCTTTCATCAAGCTACCACTAGCCTGTGGTGTCTGCTCCTCCTGTCTCTTTTTCTTCTTTTTCTTTTCTTTATCTCTTTCTTTCTTTGCCAGTTGATGTTGAGCTTAGCCACGGCTCTAGTCACCACCTCCAGCAGCACGTCATAGTCGGGCGCGGCCAGATGACGCCGCCCCGACACCCGGAAGTCATCGTCCACTGCGCTGAGCACGTCCGCCTCCTCGGAGTCGGATTGCTGCAGCGTCTCCGGATCCAAAACCGCGAGTGGGAGAAGCCGAAAACGGGCTCCCGAACGAGGAAAGGAAGCGTCGGAGCCAGCGGATGAAGGTCGGGAAAAAGCCTCAGCCGTCCCGAAATCCTCCGACAGATCACGCTGTGAACCCATGAGTGAAGCCGCCGGGCCGCCTCAGCGGCCGCAGGGCCCGCGCCGCGGGGAAAACACATCCGGCTATCCTCGGAAAGAGAGCCATGCTGTACCTCAGTACCCGCACGGAAAGGGCTTCGCAACGGGCGCAGGCAGCCCCCTCGAGAGCTGCCCGTGCGTGCTCCATCCCCAAACATGAGACACACATCTCATGAGAATCTCCATCCGTGATGTACCGAGGGCAAGAAAAAACACACCTTCTGTACATCTGGTTGCAGGACATGCTGGTAGACTTCTTCTTCAGGTAAGACACACTGCTTGTAGGACTGGAGCTTTCTTCAAACAACATACAGAGCGCCTGCTGAATAAAAAAAAGCTAATGATGAGTGTGTACAGGTGTGCTTTATACTCCTCCGGTTATTCCGTCACACCTTACCGTTCTAGCAACAGGCCAATAGGATTGGAGTGATTTCATTCACGTTCAGACCTGCTTCGCCTAGAGGCGTTCCCATAGTGTCGTAACCGACGCAGTTCGAGTTCCCTCGAAGGGGAACTACTGATTTCCCTCCCTTGTTGCACTCGACAGTCTCATCTGGTGCTGCATTATCTATCTGGCCTCCCTGCTACTGGTGTCGAAATTGGGTCAAGAGAAAAAAAAACGTTTTTGATGTTAGCTATCTTCTAGTTAACTCCATTTAGACAGATACATCCTGTTACATTATTAACACCTAACCACCCCTGTATAGCCTATAATTTTTTTTAAATAATATTTTCTATCTTAGATGTGTAGTAATAGCTACATTTAAGGCTTAATTGCGCAATTTCACTTTGCAGTTTGTTTGATGAAAATGTAGCTAGATCGCTGTTTGTTGCTTGTGTTTTTTCTGGGCTAATTTAATTGTAACTTAACATGAAGGTAGGCAATCTACATTAAATGATAAATATGTGAAACGGCAAGCACTACTGGGTTCTGAGGGTAGATCCCACTAAAGTAGAAGTAAAAAACAGTTTACTGTGAGTACAAAAATCTTTGACAAAATGCTGTACCCATTCAAGAGGAAATGTATTTTGCTCCTTTAAAACTCTTCAGTTATAATGCAATATGTGAGAGAGCAATTAAATAAAGGAAATCTGTACACCAATTTGCAGAGAACATCTGTGATTTAGGGAGGGATCGGTTGATAGTGCTAGGTGCAGGACTATTGAAATGCTTATACTGTAGTTAAAATGATACCCAGAATCAAGAAATGTTTGTATGTGAAAAAGCTACTCAAGTAGTCAAGTTTATTTGTATAGCCTGATATCACATGTCTCAGTGCATGGTCCAAAACTCCACAAGAAGATAGAGACCACCCAAAATGTTTACAAAATAGTGGAAATGTCAGGAGTGAAATTGACGTGAGGGGCAGAGATACTGTGTTGTAGGTAGGAAATGGCAATTACTAGTTGAACAGAAAGTTATGAGTTAATATAAATAGAAAATACAACAGTGACACTAACTAAGACAAATGAACAATATTAACAAATCAGTTGCACAGAGAAGAGGTAGGGTGCATTGTTTTCAATAAAATAGGCTACACAAAAAGAATATGACTAAAGTGCTATGGATATTAATAGCACGAACTACCTGGCCTTGCTATGAATTCAATAAGATGTACCTGGATTAGCAAAATTGATTTTAGGGCTTCAGTTTGACCTGACTTCTTCACACAACATACCAAACTACCAGGGACACCAAATATATTATTGATGAGAGTTTAGGAGCGTGTAATAGGTCTGCATAATTGATAAAATCTCAGCATAAGCTGGTCTTATGTGCTGTTGATGTTTCCAAATGTATGCTTGTTTTTATCCATGCATTCACCCCCCCCTCTCGAGCATCCTCCGTGCCCCCAAAAAGAAGACGCTCATTGTAATTCTTGAATCCTATTAGGATTGGCCCCAGAGTCGGCCTCTGCTTAGCAAATAAATAATGGTAATGATGATGATCCCTCATCTTGTCACTGGGGCTCTCCCCTGGGGGCCTCGCAGTGCAGGTGGAAGGGAGCCTCTCCTGGCCTAATTGGTTCCAACCCTGCAGTCTTCTCTCCAGCCTTTCTCCCTCCCTCCCTCCCTCCCTCTCTCTGGGCCTCGGGACTCACTCGGTAAACTTGTCTTTCTCTTTATGTGAGTGTGTGTCATCACCATGTTTAAATTATTTTTGCCATGAAATCACACCTTTACACCAGCCCTTTCTGTGTCTCTGTTCTAGTCTCCTTCTGCACACACAGATAGACAAGCTAAAAACACACACATAGACATCGACTGTACTGTACTGTGGTAACAGGCTGCCAATATCTTGCCACTCTGTTCCCCTGCGGTATCTTTTTGGCAGCTGGTGCATATAAACACCTCAAATTGTTTAATGGTGCCAGACAGGAAACAGTTTCCATCTCTTTACTGTTTGTCTAGCCCATAACTCTGACCCCTACCCTGCACTGAGCCTATCTCCACCGTAGCTCATTACATTTCCACTTTAAAAAGACACAGTTTCGTAACAGACAGGATTGGAAAGTCATTTTGAATGTATGAGTAATGGAGATTAATACTCGTACAAATCAGATTAGATAATTGAATTTTGGCGCCTCAATGAAAAATGGAGGGAAATAAAAGGGGTGTTATTCTGCAACAGTTATTAAAAGAATCATGTCAGTGCTTTAATCTAATGCTTCAGAGGTTCTGTCAGGAAATATCTGATTTGATTTTGATTTGATCACATCCACGCTATTGCACGCACACGCATGTCGCAAAAAATGAGACAGACAGAGAAAAGAGAGTAAAAAAAACTTTCTAAAAATAAATCCGGTCCCTAAGCTTTGTAAAAGGTCTAAAATGTTGTTTTTTTGGTTTGAGGACTGGGAAAAGAAGCGGCTTTAGCATTGGCCCATGGAAGAGACTTTCTATAACGTTTCTCTAAAAATCAATACCTTCTCTGCTAGGCAAAGAGGATCTCTAATATAGTTTTATGTTATTATTTTTCCTCACACATTGCTACATTTCTCAACGGCTGGCAGAGGGAAGATGGATTTTCTCTTCGACTGGATGCTAAATGTGATTCTGAATGTGGTGGGTCAATGAGATGATGCAGAGCCTGCACTCTTAAAAAGGGATGCGTTACTTTCTGCCCATCCATGAGTGCAGTTTGACACCTCACAAAGTTGAATTACTTTTCAGTGGCGTATAATGCTCTGCGAACATGTGCAGCAAATTACATGTCACATATTCAGGGAGATTTCAGTTAAGCATTGAAAATAACAAGCTGTGTGTGGCCTCAAACTGCACCCATGGGTGTGATACTTGACACCTAAGGATCACATATCAAGGAAAGGGGGGTTGTGGAACATTTAACTATAATTTAAATCCCTGAATTAAATACAAACTATGAATACAACCTATTGAATGTCTGCCTTTGATAGCATAGACAGAAAATCACCTGAATACTGTGGAAATATGAGATTATCACAAAATGAATTATCACCAGCAGCTCTGCACAGTTATTTACAACCACATGATAATTAGTATTAAAAATAACAATTTTCTTCCCTCTTGCAAGCCTGCGATCCTTCAGCCTGGACAGACTGCACATCAGCTTCACAACCCTTACACAGAATAAACACACAGGGTCCCTGTGGTGTGTGAAATTGGTTAAGTGAGAATTTCCGCACTCTATATCAGGTGCAACAGGGACCTCTGTTGGGTAACATCATCATTACATTTTATTACTGTGTCTCAGTACAACACATTGTAAATCAGTATGTAATATATGTGCTGCAATATGTTGGTTGTACACAGGAAAGCTCATTTTTTTATCCTCAATTTAAATTTAGAACAATCTTTTTGCGCCTTTACTTTTGATACTTCTTCTTGCTGGTTTTAAAAGTACCGAAATACATAATGTGTACCTGTTGCACCTGGCAATGTATTTAGTTTTGATTGCTGAACTAATACTTTTTCTGATGTCATGAATGTCCAGAAATATTACTGATTGCAGCCTAATAAGCCTTTTATTAAGCAATTGGTATTACAAGTCAAGGCCTTTATCTGCCCAAACATCTTTCTATCAGAGATAACACAATGTAGTAATCCTAACTTATGGAGCTTTACGTTTCAGTGGACATCTTTCCTGCTTTTCTAGCTACTTAATTTACATACATCTTTGGCATTCTGAAATCTCAGCTTAACAGGTCAGATTTGTGACCTTGACAAAGCAATCTCAACTCAAGCTCCAGCTGTGGCTGTTGCCATGGAAATGTGCATGTATTAACTTTCATACTGTTTCTGTGGTTTCAGTTCAGCTTTCAAGTCAATGTGGATGAGAAGACCTAGAGGTTCAGAATCATGCGAAGGTTTGAACATCTGCAGCAGGTTTCCATGGCAACGGAGCAAACTCAATTTGCACTTGGGGACCATGTGATGTGGTCGACAGTTTCAGAATAAACCAGAACATGAACCTCGAGTCCATCCATCAATCCATTATCTGTATCTTATCCTGTGCAGGGTCGCAAAGTACTGGAGCTCAAGTTGAGATTGTGAACTGTAAATAGAGGTTATGAAGGAGCCCTTTTTTACTTTCCAATGTTATTTATATGCCCTTTGTTTGATTTTAACCAGAGCAAATAAATAAAACTCAAAGTTTACCTGCAGTTAGACTCTAAGTTTTGCTCTTGATATGGTGTCTCCAATAAAAATGAAATTCTCTTGAATTGAACAGATACATATATATATACAGACACACATAAAATCATCCACCCACAGAAATCCACAAACGTTTTGAAAACCCTCCTCAGTATTGCCAGTCTGAAGTGGCAGGGTCAGGAGGTCGCAGATGACAACATGGCAGCTGTGCTATCTTCCACGCGGCCCCTCGGTCCAGAGCGGCATGAAGCAGAGGCTGTTTCCCAGGAGGAAGTGACCCGTGTCTGAAGGGGTGCTCTGTTGTCCAATGAGAGGACGGCTGAAGCCTGGCACTGCTACCTGCTAGGGCCACGCTGCTCCTTTCCTCTGACAGAGAACAGAGGAGGAAGAAGGCGTGACCAGGAAACTCATCATCTGCATCCGAACGTGGTCGCTGAAAGATGGAAGCCAGGAAGACACACACAAAAACAAAGAGGTGATGAATGAGAAAACCAATCAGATCTAGAAAAACAAACAGTGAACAAGCAAAAGTAGGAGAAGTAAAGGAAGGATTTATTGTACTGAGAACAATCAGCTGGCAAGATGAAAAGGTCTGTGTGCCTAGGTGTTATTCAGACCCGTAGGCACTAATGATATGTCTCTTCGGACCCACAGATGCCATTCCCTGCATTCCTGATCTCCAAGCTGTCTTTGTACATACCAAACCATCCCCACAGTGGCTCCAATGGGTAATTACACTGCACTCAGGGTATAGCTATAGAAAATATCTCTGCATACTTTCAAAGTTCTGGAAATGCCTCTGTCTCATTTAAGTCTCTCATTTGTTCCCCGACAGGAAATGAAAGCATTCTTCCCTTCACTATGAATGACACCAATAACTTAGTGATATCAAAATCAGTACCTCTTCACAGATTCACCTCATTTTTTTGACACTTCTTTTACACACTAACACATTACATGTCTATATAATGAAACTAATGTGTATCTCTGTTTCCCACTACTATAATGAGGATACATGATGGACAGACGCACATATGTGATATTAGATCATCTTTAACCTGAAAAATATGGATGGGAGCTAGAGCAAGTGAGTCTGCTATATTTTTGACTCATTCCCATGTGTAAATGGGAAAATGGGAAACTAAATGTCTATTTTTTCTCTTCTTTTTTCTGCAGGAAGACTGTTGATATTTGAACTCAATTGCCAAACATATAGGCTATACTTGTCCCTTCAGTGCTCCCTCAGTAGCTCTGTCACCCAAATTTCAAATCTCTGAGGTTTTTCCAGCGTTGAAACTCCTTCACCCTTGCCTATCATCTCTTCATCTTCACAGGGCCTAGAGTGTGTCCGGTACTTTCGAATATGCCGGTGTATAGAACTCTCTCTCCCACTGCCCCCACCAGTCCTGTCCATAAGCACTAACGTCACCTGTTGCTGATTGGCAAGGTCCACACCGCTTTCTTTGTCATTCATTTACAGAGCCAGGGCTGTGCAGGAAAACTGGATACTTTTTTAGAGCGCACACACAAAATGGAGAAATAGCAAACTGTAAGGAAATATTTGCTGACTTTAACCTAAAGTGTATTGTATTGGATTACAATCACTTACTATACCTACCTAAGTCCATATTTACAGAAGAGTCTACATGTAAAATGTGATTACACATACTTTCCTACCTCACACAACTATATGAGTTCAGTTTGAAGAATACAGGTAATAAGAGAAATAGTAATAAAGTTGAACAGAAATGTGTCTCTTTATGGCAAAACAAAGAACATACCACATACCATTTACAGTAATATAGTAAATGTTATAGTATAGTATAGTATGCCAAGTATTGTTGGTAGAAATAACTGTTGCAAAATGGAGCAAAATAGCAAGATGCACAAAAACATTTTTACAGAACATCAATGGAAGTCTACAGGAAGAGGTGACATCATTTCTAACCCCTCTTTAACTGTAATCACAAATACATGGTTTAGTGTATATTGTAGTTTAACACAGTTGCAGGGCCCAAGAGCTCCTAAAACAAAAGAAAGTGCTGTGATATTAAAAGTAAGAGATACAAAATCTGACTAAAAATAAAATCGGTGAATGTGACCTGTGCACTGTATAGTCTTGTTGACTATGGCTAAACACTTGCATGAAGTTGTATGAACAGAGAAAAATGTAATTTTAAATAAACAACCGTGATGCTCAGTTTAGTTTAGTTTTTGTGGACCAAACCTTTATATTTTTATTCTGTTATTTACCGGCCCATTTATCCCATGCCTCCAAAACACATGGGCTTTGCAAGGTCAAACAAAGCAAAACGTGTGTTGTAAGAGTATAAAGAATAAAGTGTTATTGCTGCTTTGGACCAGGCGTGCAAGCTAAAGTAGGGTATGAAACTATGATGAGGTTTGAAGCGACGTCTGCTGATCTTCTTCAGATCTCCTGCAGCAGGTTGGTTGGAAAAAAGCCGATCTTCCGTCCTGTGCTGACCTTCAGGTAGGCGTTTACCTCCTCACCCTTCTTCACCACAATCTGATGACACACACAACAACCACACTTAGACTTTTGCAAGTGTAGGTAATACAACAATGTGTTTGTGTATGTGTCTGTTTGTGTTTCTACACCTATGAGCATCAGCTGTGCACACAGCAATACAAAGAAACAGAAAGACTATTAGATTAATATTTCAAGTTCGCATTTGTTTATTTTTGTGTGTGGGAAATAAGACTGGGATTAGTTTTATATATAGTGGAGACATTTATGGTTTGGTTATATAATCATGTGTCTGCCTAGGAGTGCATGTGCACGTGTGCATGTGTGTTAACCTGGTCTTTCTTTAGAGTGATTTGGCCCATCTCTCTGTTGCCAACAAAAGAGCGTGTCACCTTGTAGACCCTCTCTCCTGCGCGCACTCGGATGATGTAGTTGGCTGGTATGAAGCCCGTTCTCTCTCTGATCTTCCCCTGGTGGAGCAAAAGCTTTAACAGTGAGCTGCAGATTCTTTCAAAAATGAAAAGACTGTCCATTGTAGCATTGAAACCTGAGTGACTGACAATAAAATAGTTGGATGGATCATTGACAGAGGGCAGTACAGAAACCAACTATTGTATTATATAGTAGACACTGATAGCTATCATTCATAAAGAAAATGCCTCTACAAACCAAGACAGTGGTCATTTTCTGCATTTTGTTTACAGCGGGTCAGTTCAAAACATTGCAGGGAGTAATGGAACAAAAAGGAACAGCCACAGTGAGCTAGCTGTTAGATAAAGCGCTGTGTGTATGTGTGTGTGAGCATCAACTGTCCTCACAGCCATAGAAAGAAACACTATGACACATTTCAAGTTCTAAATTCTTTATTTTGGTGTGTTGGAGATAAGACTGGGAATCATATATAGTGGAGACATTTATGGTCTCCCCTATATAAACCAAAGGTGACAGACTGCACACCTCCAACTTCTCAGCAAGGTAACCTACTCCTTTCACCGTGCCCTGCTGTTCGCAGACTCATGCGTGTGCAGCATAAAATCAGATCACGGTTGTTCACAGAATGATGGGAAAAGGCTAATTACTGCCTGACTTTGTTAAAACGACAACAGTTTGTTTGTTGCCCCCCAGAATTTTGTGACCTGTGGTATTAAACCACATTTGCTCTTACCACCAACAGCTATCACTAAACCAATCAGGACATAAATCTGAAGGATTGACACTTTAAAGAAAAGGGAAATACTGTAACATTTTGCGCTGGAGTTCAGAGGCTGCAAATGATTAGTACAAATGATTAGACCTGGAACTCAGAGCTTTTTAAACAAAGGATCACTGTAAATTACAAGCTCAACACTGACGATCAGCTCACTGACTTGCAAAGCTGCAGCTCTACATTATCTTTGATTGTCAATTGACTTCACAGCTACATAAATATTCAACACCATGCTCCAAAGTAGCCGACTTGGAAATCACAGGAGTTGGATCTTCCTTCCCTCCAGCACGTGGACACAGCTTAATTGTTAGGAGACAAAATAATCAACTAATGGCAAAAGAAATCCCAGACCTAGATCACGACCTAAATTTACTTAATCGATCCTCAAGCCATCTGGATGTCTGTTCATAAAAAATGTCATAACTTCTGTAGAGCAGACATGATTGAAAACATCACCACGAATAATATGAGACAACAAATCTAGGACTCACCCTCCACCATTCCTCATTGGAGTCATCTATCACTGTGATACGGTCACCAGCACTTGGGAATAAACAGTATTTTAGAGAGTAAGAGTATTTTAAGGGGAAATATTAAATAATGACAAAATCAAGTTCTGACTGCAGTCAGAAGGAACGAGAGTATGAAAAACTGAAAGAGGCACACTGAGAGAGATTAGACAAGGTGTGGAGAGGGACTTACTGAACATCCAGATCATCTTTCTCTATGGCTTTGAAGCGGTACAGTGCCAGATAGTAGTGAGACTGACTGAACACGCCGATCTTCCCTGGCTGAAGCTTTTTACTCTGATAAACACAAACACACAAAGCACATCATTGACTTAACATCACCAGTCATTAAGAAAGTATCTTCATCAAGGTTGGTACTTCACATTATTCAAAATCGCCTTATTTTCAATGAGTTCGTCATTATCATCGCTGTTACCACTACTGTCAACAACAGTGAGTTTATTATATTTTCATCACCATCATCATCATCATCTCTGACCTTGTCATCTGCAGGAGTCTTGTCTCCTCTCTTATCTCCTTCTGTGTTTGCTGGTACACAACACAATAAAAATTAGTCAAACAAAAACAAAATTGTTCACCTTCACATATTGTATACCTCCATTAAGGAATATTTGAAAGTATTTCTGCTGCTGTGCCCATCCCCCCAAAACTTGCTGGTGCTGGATCAAAAGACAAACAGAAGGCAAAGAGTCAGGGAGAGCGATATACAAGGAAGGTAACAAAGGTCCCCAGCTGGACTCGAACCTGCAACATGCTGTTGATGCACTTGTCAAACACTATTGGATCTCTACCCTGTTCAGCACGCACTTACCTCCTTCACCTCCTCCATCCTCCTGTTTGGGCTGGGACTCATCATCGTCCATCATCATCATCATCTGTTTGGATAATTTAGGATAAACAATAGTTAAACATTTATATAGAACTTTCAGCAACACATTTAATAACTGAACTGTGCTTTAATTATCAGATTAAATTAAAAAAAAAATACATTTAAATTGAACATTTAAAAAGACGATTGTAGTAATCAACCTGATGACCTAAAGTCTTCCTACAGTTGGGGCTAGAGTTACCAACATACTGTACATAAAGTACTGTGCAAGAGTTTTAGGCAGGTGTGGGAAAAAATGCTGTAAAGAAAGAATGCTTTCAACAATAAACATGTGTTATATTTATGAATTACCATAATGCAATGTAAATGAACAGAAGAAAAAAATAGAAAATATATATATACTTCACCATGTGTCCAGATATCTGTGTGCTGTATGTGTGTAAGTGTTTTTTAGTGCTCACATTCTTCTTGTCGTCGGACCCTTTTTTACGCTCCTTGTTGGCCATGATCACACCAATACGCAGCGTCTCAAACACAGGGTCAGTGCGGTTTGACTGTGCTGTCAATCAAACGTCATCAATCAATAAACAGAGAAAACATGAATGCAGTTGAGTATGTATGATGTATGATGCTTTGGCAATATTGTTGTTACACATTCATGCCAATAAAGCTAATTTGAATTGAGTGAGACCTACTGTCCAGCTCTAACAAGAGGTATTTAAATTTGATCTTTACTTTACTGTAATTGCAGTGGAAAACTGAAAAACAGGACTGATGTTATTGTTGATGTTGTTCCTACAGTCTTGGATGGTTATAGTTGGTTTGTGAACCTTTTCTTAAGACTAAACAGCCAATGTTTTCATCTGTGATGGTAAATGGTGACAATTGATTAGACACCTAATCTATTACTGGGACTTCTTACAACATAAAGTCTCTTTCAGTTTAGTTCAGAGCTTTTGCACATACTGCATTTGACCAAGAAAAAAAGCTGAGAGTTAAAAGTGAAAAACTGGACAGCAAAGACCAACATTTAAACAATTAAACATTATATTTATAAAATTAACTTTCCATTATGTTCATTGTCCATCTATGTATATGTAACATATATGCTTATTTCGTGACAAGATTACGAACTGAAACTCAACATCTGGAAGGTAAATATATTTTTTTTAAGTTGTAGCATATTTTTACAAAAAAAACTGACCAACATTAAGACAATTAATGGTTAATTTGGTTTTAGGACGGAATCTGTCTTCATGTAGAAAACTATACATGAGTTGGACTCACAAAAGGGCAGCAGCTGTGAAACTGTGGCATTCTGCTGACTGCTGTAGAGAGGAGAACTGTAGGCTCGTCTGAATCCTGGAGGCTAAAAGAGGAGAGCAATATGTACAAAAATTCTCTGTTGTGCTTTTTAAAATTAAAGCCAGTAGTGCTTTGTAACTTGAAGCTCACAATTTTGCCAAAACACCTCTGGAACTCGACATAGGACTGACACTGGTGGTGGATGCTGGTTTTGCAGTTCTTACATCGCAATGCAAACTTATTGTTTACTAAAGAGAAAAAACAAAATAATGTAAAATTACATGCATTACATTCATAAAGATGCACTGAACTTATTTTGTAGTGCAGGAAACAAAAAGAGATAAAATAGACGTACAAACTATCATGCGCGCACAGACGTCACAAAATTTTGGTTTCTTGCAGTAGTGGTCCTTGAACTTGTGGGGTCGGTCGTTGACTGGTTTGACGGGTTCTGAAGGACGGGATTCCTCTTTCTCTTCCTCTTCCACCTCCTCATCATAAATGAAATATACCTGGGGATAGGTGAGTTTCAAAAGCACAACAGAGCAGAATTAAAATGACTCATACATCTACAGTCTTCCAACAGCTGGAAGACAAAAAACAAGAAGCAACTTAGATTGGGCGTGAGAGTAGAGAAAGGTCAACAATGGTGTATATCACAATTTTATCTACCAGTTTGTTTTTGATCCCATTTCGGGATTCCATTGAATCTTCTGTTTGCCTCTTTATTTAACCCTAACAGTCCCACCCACAGCCTGACAGATTTATTAGAATGTTTCTATTAATACTGAACCACCCTGCGATCTGAGTCATATCCATCTGGTGTTCACAAGTAAACTGTATCATATCAGCCAGAGCCAGAGCCATGAATGATGAATGATGCCATCAAACACACACACGTGTCAAGACTACTACATGTCTGTTAACATTTTCATCTTGGGATTCATAAACTGAGTTTACAAAGTAATTCTGACTGTTACTGGCAGTTTTCATGCACGCACGCAAGCACGCGTGTGTGTGTGTGTGTGTGTGTGTGTGTGTGTGTGCATGCGTGCACACACACCACAGGTGGGATAGACTGAAAAGGCTTAGATCTCAAAATAACCTTCAACAGAGACCATCAGTATTCCCAACTGAATGCAACAAAGCTTGACATTGCTACTCCTAAATATACTACAGTCTAGTCAAACAGAGCCATAAGGATGTCACACGCACATTCACAGATTTGCACGCACACACACTCAGAGGGACACCTGACAGACTGAACTGGCTCCGACTCTCCATCATTGGCAGGATTAGAGGTGCCCTGCGGCCGTCAGGCTGTGGATTTACACTACAGTAACTGATAATAGCAGGGACAGTTCACACATTACAGCACCATCACTCTGCAACTCCATTTGGCTGTCAGGATTCCTAAACAAACCTTCCACAATGCCTCAGTACATTCATCAGCTTTTAGTTGACTCATTTAAACCCACTTTGGCAGTTGTTCAAAAATAAAAAGAGCAGAAAAACAGGTGATGTGATATACATAAATTCTATGTCAAGTATTAAAAAGTGTGAGGGGATAAGATGTTAGGCTGAATGAATACAAATCAATATATGTTAAAGGCTTAGTTCACCTGTATTCCCAAAATACATCCTCAAGAGATTTTTTTTTCTTTTACTCCTACTCACAAACGTGAGAATAAAAGCTATTTATCAAATTACTTTTGACTTAAAAATAAAAAACTCGACACGTTTTAGAGAGATTATACAAAATATAATTGACTTTAATGTGTTATGGTTGATGACAAATTAGCTTATTTTATTTCCATTTCAGCCAATTTCCTATTTTAAATATATGATTGTATTATTATTATTAATTTTCTGCATGACCAGATACCGCTGGAGGTGCCAGAGAACATGTGGTGTTTTATTTTGTTATTTGGGTAAACAGACGCTTTTATAACCAGTAATTCCTACAAAACATGAGCTCCAACGTTGATCACAGTCATGACATGAATATTTCCTAAGGTAACACTTTTTGTTCAGAGCTACTTAGCACGAATGAATCAGTTTTCAGGATGTTTGGCTTGTAAACAACCCCTTGATGTGTGTGCCACAAAGTAAGTGGATATTGGATGTCTCACCGTGTTGTCCTCCTCTTTCACCACATTATCAGGGAGAGGTGGGTTGTCATGAATATCCAGAGAGTCCTTGTCATCCAACCTGTCATCGTCGGGAAGCAAATGTCAAAGTGGGAAGCAAATGTTGGAATGCAAAAGACAAATTGTGACTCAGATTTCTCATGCCGGTGTGGGTCCTGCTGTATCAATGTCTGCCTCACATAATACTCTTTAATTTTTTCCAGCTGTGCACTTCCAGTCATTTGGTCGGAAGATTATTTTCTGATATTGCAAGATTCTTAAATCTGTTAAACCATTAGAAAAAAACATCAACAAACCTGGCCTTAAAAGTACGGACAAACTTAGCAATTATTTGTAATTTGTGAATGAATTATCTACATATGGAAACTTGTTCGTTACTTTCCTGGTCCCGTCTGCAGACTGAACTTACGAGTCATAATGAGCCATGGTGTTGGTTGGACAGTCAAGGTTTTATTCCCCCCAGATATATAGAGTCTGGACCAGGAGATGGCACTGTAGACAGAAAACACGTGAGCATCAATTCTCCAAAGAGATTCCCAAAAAGTGTCCTCTGAAATCCCTTTAGGTATCTTATAATACAGCAACTCCCTTCTGCTCGACTTACAAATAATGACCAAATAGTAACCTTAGATCTGTCAGTATTGTTCACAAAGTTCACATATTTATAATTACTTCATAGGTCTTCTCACTGTGTTTGGTATTACTTTAGTTATCAGTGAACAATGTAGAGCTAACACTGAGGTCTGTTCCTGGGAGGCAACTTGATCTTAGCTAAGTTAAACAGGATTCACTTGTAACATGGTAGAAGATATATGGCAAACGGATTTACAGAGGGTCCCCCCCCCCCAGTTTCTCTGCATGTTAGAATAAATGTTAAGGAAACAAACAAGAAAATAATTAGTAAGATGTTAAAAAGTGATTACGGGAGGGTAGATCATTATTCTGGATGTACATTTATGCAAAAGCTGTCAACTGACCGTGAAACTTGTAATCCACTTCAAGCCCTTACACACTTTGTGCCGTCAGGAGCGAAACTCTGGAGCTTGAATCTTCTTCGGACACTTTCTGGCTTTTTCTGCGAGCTCTGTTGTCCAGTCCTTTGCATGTTCAACTTAGTAAATGAGACTCCAACAGGTGGGAGATTGGGATGAGAAATGCCTGCATGCCAACCCAGCCCAGCCCTCAGTTTGGTGTGTGTGTGTGTGTGTGTGTGTGTGTGTGTGTGTGTGTGTGTGTGTGTGTGTGTGTGTGTGTGTGTGTACATGTGACTGTTTGGGACAGCTGAGAACTTTAAATGCTGAGAAGCTCTCCCAGCTGAAGGGTTAAAAAAACCTAGAGTGCCCAGCTTCTGCTTCCTCACTCAGCAAAGTTAAGATTATTATCACACACACAAACAATTTGTGGACTTTGTCAGTTGTTTGTTTTGGGATTTTAAATATATCATCACCAGAAGATGAACATTACATTCAGTGAAGCACTGTGAATAAAATGTTTAGTTAAATTAACCTGTTTAAATCACAAAATGTCCATTTTCACACAGAACGTATCACACAAACTTTTATACGCAAGAGCCTCTTCCATGAATGTAAGTTGAGCTGCGTTCCAGTAACAACTCAAAAGTTCACACTTAACTTGTTTAAACATAATCCACAATCTGTGGAGCAATGGAAACAAAGGTTAAAAGAGGCAAACTGACTGGAGTACATATTACAGCTAGATTGCAAATGAGATGGATACTTGGATCCTTAATGCATCATAGGTCTGGATACAAAATAGGTGGGTTTAAAATGCAAATGGGTTACAAATGAAAGGAAAAACAAACATGAAGTGTCTTAGTATGGACAGTCAAAGACATCACTAAAAAGATGAAGATGAAAGTTTATATTATATCATCTGGTCTCATGGAGATGGCAGTGGAGCGCATTGCCATAAATATTGGCCCAAAATATTATGTAGGTGTTAAACTGGGTTTGATATGTGATGACTGTAAAGGCCATATAATTTTATTTACATCACTTTAAAATTCACCAAACAATTCAGTGAGCCCTGGTGCACAGAAACATCTGCGTTTGATATGTTTCTCCACTCCTTTATTCAGGTTTTAATTTGTCCCCCACCTGTATGTTTAAGGCTACTCTTGGCATGGCTTGATTCTTGTTAGGGAACTGAAAATACTATATGCACATATTTAAGTGTATGTGAGATTGTGATTCTGGGCTCCTTATGGCCACTGGCTGTGGGGGTTTTTAAATGTGCTTTGTGTTTATACAGCACAAGTGTGTATGTATGTGCAGAAGTCAGCAGAGTGTTAAATTATTTGTGAGACTTGAGTCAAGCTTTAAAATCTGTTCTTTCAATAAAAACATTTAAGAAAAGGGTGTGCGCCCTTGGCCTAGATGTGTACTATGTAACTGAAAACTTCTCTGGTCTGATTCCAGCCAAGCATCTCTATTGCATGTCATTCCTGTTGCTCTGTCCCCATGTTTTCTGACTAAAAACATGGATTAATGGTACATTATACAGCCCAAGGCATTTTAACCAAGTCTCACTTCTTAAAAACAAGGAACTGTAAGCAGACATGAGGTCTTTCTAAGTGTTTACTCATGTAGTTATCTACAATTTTGAGCATCCATAGTCACTATATAAAATGTCTTCAGGAGTTATACTGTAATGTTTGATGATATATGTGTGTTGTATGTGTTATAAACTTGCTTATGTTTTTTTAAAATTTACGTTTATGCGTGTTTGTGCGTGTTAGAATGGAACAGAACCACCAGATTCTGAACACTGTCAGTCATCACTTTGTTCCATCACTCAGAATGCAGTCAGAGAATCTTCACAGAAAATCCTCATTTCTGTCCTGGACTTTGAACTGAGAACATTTCAGCCACACAGACAATTTATCACTTTAACTCAAGAAAGTATGGTCAATATATGGAAAGAAATGAAAGAAGTAGAGAGGAAGAAAGAAAGTCTGAAGATGTCTCAACATAAAAAGGTATAGATTTACAAATTAAATCAAGTATCAAGGGTATTTTCCAGGTTACATTACATTTCTACTCCAGTTCACTCCAGCTACATTTTAAAGGGGAATTTGTACTTTTTACTGCACTATTTTACAGCTTTAGTTACTTTTAAGATTAAGAGTT
Source organism: Micropterus salmoides (assembly GCF_014851395.1). NCBI lineage: Eukaryota > Metazoa > Chordata > Actinopteri > Centrarchiformes > Centrarchidae > Micropterus > Micropterus salmoides. The sequence continues at coordinate 16,317,260 of NW_024043372.1, forward strand.
TACATACAAAACAAATTACCAGTATGATGCATTTTTTTTAGAATAAACCAAACAACTCTATGTGTAGAAGTTAAAATGTAAATATCCAACAGCTTACAACTTTAGTGCATCCCTAACAATGATCTAATAATATAATAAAGGAACATTGGCAAGGGCCACTCTGTGACTTATTAGTTTTATATATTTATTAATATTTTAACATGCCGCAGTAGTGTGTTTTGGTTAATGGGAATCTAAAAATGGAACCATATGGTAAAGTCTGACACTATGCATGCAAGGGATAGGAGATACTGTACTGAACGGACTCTGCTTTAACAGTTGCAACAGTTATACTGACTTTGCAAACATACTTTTCTGTTAATTAGCAGTGATTTTGCTATAAACGATGACTGCACGTGTCACAAAATAATTTTATAATAATGATAATAACTTTGATCTATCTTCTTCATCAGCGAATGAAGATGGCTCACTATGGGACTTCAGTCACATGATAACACGTGTTATAAATCGTAAAAAAAAAAAAGACTTCACAGTAGTTTAGAGATGAGTTGTTTAAAACAGAGAAAATGGAGTGTAGTAAAGTCAGTTGGTGTTCATTTGTGAGTGTAGGACAGCTGGTGTTGACAGCTGTATTTTTATTAATTAAAACTGTGTAGTGTATCTGTTCAACAGACTGGAGTGAAGTTAAATTATCTTTTGCTTCTCTAAAAATTAAATAAAGTATTATATTGATGAGATCATATCAATTGGGAAAAGCAGAAGAAAGAAATTAAGCAAAAAGTGAACAAATGAGAGAGATGTAATTTTTAATAGCTTGCGTAACATTTTATGTGTAGGAGATGGATGAATAGAAATTGATCTGGGAAACTGACTACAAACAATAAAATTAACAATTGTGCAGTGATATGTAGTTATCACAATGTTATACAATGCTCCACTAGTGCATTGTGATAGCAACAGGAGAACAATTAGAAGCTCAATCTTAACATTTTACCACTGTATGATTTTTTCCCCAATAGAATGAAAATACCAGACAACGCCCTCTGGATCCAGTTAAAATGGAGAATGAGGCAGAAAGTGTCAAAGATAAAGAGACAGGGTCAACATCAAGACTCTCTAACATCAGGGAAAGCGATGAGACGGATTCCTCTGCTTCCTCAGCCACATCAGTAACCTCCGAGATTGCTAGCATGTTCGTCGAGGAGATACTGGACCAGGCCATGGGAAATATTAATGAACTAATGCAATCTATATCCAGGTGGGAAGCCGAGGAACAACCAAAGTCAGAGGCTGATGACAAATCCTCAGCGGCTTGTTGTTCTCGGCAGTTGCAAAGATTTTTTAGCCTCCGGAGAGTATTTGCCGAGCACCAAGGACAGACACAGGAAGTCACCCAGGAAGACATGGTTTCCAAGATGTTTTCAACACCAGGAACTGTGGCAGAGGCTGTTACACCAAAAGGTGTCATGGAGATATTCAAGAAGGACAACCTGGTCACAGCTATAGACTCTTCTCAGGAGGATGAAGACGTCTGTAAGTCCTCTCCGACTGTCAGTACACAGGGGCCTTGTGATTCTGACAGGACAGAGGAGAAATCTTCTGACAGACATGGCAGCAAGATGTATAAGAAGATCAAGTCTGTATTGAGGCGCAGCTTCCGATGGAGACAAAAGAAAAAGGACCACCTCGAAGAAAAACAAGATTTGGATGAGGCTAGTGGGTCAGACAGCAGTGACAAGGAAGCTGGCTCTCCATGTCCTGAAGAGAAATCTCCAACTGATTCAATGCGCTCCAGTGAGGACCTCAGGGATGCAACAAAAGCAGACCTAAGTTCTGCCCCCCTGGAACGGTTGGGTGTGGATGAAGAGGATGTCATGCCAGAAAAGAAACCATCAAAACCCTCCTCAAAACTATCTACCACCAGCTCATCACCACCAGCAGAGCATCGCAAGGAGAGGTCTCCAGTCACAGAGAAAGACCTGTACAGAGACTCCACCCCAGGAACTGTGGCAGATAAGGATGTCACACCCAAGGGTGTCATGGAGTCATTCATTGAGTACAACCTGGTCACAGAAATGGATGTAACATCTAAAGACATTCATTTGACAAGACCAGGATCTCCATTTCTTAGAGAGATGTCCTTCACTAAGATGGATTCACCTTCTCAGGAGGATGACAAAGATGGCTGTAAGTCCTCTCCGACTGTCAGTACACAGGGGCCTTGTGATTCTGACAGGACAGAGGGGAAATCTGCTGACAGACATGGCAGCAAGATGTATAAGAAGATCAAGTCCATATGGAAGCACAGCTTCAGATCGAGACAAAAGAAAAAGGACCACCTCGAAGAAAAACAAGATTTGGATGAGGCTGGTGGTTCAGACAGTTCAGACAGCAGTGACATGAAACCTGGCTCTCCACGTCCTGAAGAGAAATCTCCCACTGGCTCAATGTGTTCCAGTGAGGACATCAGGGATGCAACAAAAGCAGACCTCTACTCAGTTACTCTGGAACAGGTGGATAAGGTGGATGAGGATGTCCCTCCAGAAGAGAAACCATCAAAACTCTCTTCAAAACCATCCATCACCAGCTCATCACCACCATCAGAGCATCACACAGAGAGGTCTTCGGTCACAGAGAAAGACCTGTACAGGGACTCCACCCCAGGAACTGTGGCAGATAAGGATGTCACACCCAAGGGTCTCTCGCAGTCATTTATTGAGGACAACCTGGTCACAGAAATGGATGCAACATCTAAAGACATTCATTTGGCAAGACCAGGATCTCCATTTCTTAGAGAGATGTCCTTCACTAAGATGGATTCACCTTCTCAGGAGGATGACAAAGACGTCTGTAAGTCCTCTCCAACTGTCAGTACACAAGGGTCTTGTGATTCTGAAAGGACAAAGGAGAAATCTGCTGACAGACATGGCAGCAAGATGTATAAGAAGATCAAGTCCATATGGAAGCACAGCTTCAGATCGAGACAAAAGAAAATGGACCACCTCGAAACAGACCCAGATTTGGATGAGACTGGTGGGTCAGACAGTAGTGACTTGAAATCTGTCTCTCCACGTCCTGAAGAGAAATCTCCCACTGGCTCAATGTGTTCCAGTGAGGACATCAGGGATGCAACAAAATCAGACCTATGCTCAGTTCCTCTGGAATGGGTGGATGAGGATGTCGCTCCAGAAGAGAAGCCATCAAAACTCTCTTCAAAACCATCCATTACCAGCTCATCACCACCAGCAGAGCATCACACAGAGAAGTCTTCAGTCACAGACAAGGACCTGTACAGGGACTCCACCCCAGGAACTGTGGCAGATAAGGATGTCACACCCAAGGGTCTCACGAAGTCATTTATTGAGGACAACCTGGTCACAGAAATGGATGCAAAATCTAAAGACATTCATTTGACAAGACCAGGATCTCCATTTCTTAGAGAGATGTCCTTCACTAAGATGGATTCACCTTCTCAGGAGGATGACAAAGATGGCTGTAAGTCCTCTCCAACTGTCAGTACACAGGGGCCTTGTGATTCTGACAGGACAGAGGGGAAATCTGCTGACAGACATGGCAGCAAGATGTATAAGAAGATCAAGTCCATATGGAAGCACAGCTTCAGATCGAGACAAAAGAAAATGGACCACCTCGAAGAACAAGATTCAGATGAGGCTGGTGGTTCAGACAGTTCAGACAGCAGTGACATGAAACCTGGCTCTCCACGTCCTGAAGAGAAATCTCCCACTGGCTCAATGTGTTCCAGTGAGGACATCAGGGATGCAACAAAAGCAGACCTCTACTCAGTTACTCTGGAACTGGTGGATGTGGAGGATGAGGATGTCGCTCCAGAAGAGAAGCCATCAAAACCTTCCTCAAAACCATCCACCACCAGCTCATCACCACCAGCAGAGCATCACACAGAGTGGTCTTCAGTCACAGAGAAAGACCTGTACAGGGACTCCACCCCAGGAACTGTGGCAGATAAGGATGTGATACCCGAGGGTGTCACGCAGTCATTTATTGAGGACAACCTGGTCACAGAAATGGATGCAAAATCTAAAGACATTCATTTGGCAAGACCAGGATCTCCATTTCTTAGAGAGATGTCCTTCACTAAGATGGATTCACCTTCTCAGGAGGATGACAAAGATGGCTGTAAGTCCTCTCCGACTGTCAGTACACAGGGGCCTTGTGATTCTGACAGGAAAGAGGAGAAATCTTCTGACAGACATGGCAGCAAGATGTATAAGAAGATCAAGTCCATATGGAAGCACAGCTTCAGATCGAGACAAAAGAAAATGGACCACCTCGAAACAGACCCAGATTTGGATGAGACTGGTGGGTCAGACAGTAATGACTTGAAATCTGGCTCTCCACGTCCTGAAGAGAAATCTCCCACTGGCTCAATGTGTTCCAGTGAGGACATCAGGGATGCAACAAAAGCAGACCAACGCTCAGTTCCTCTGGAACAGGTGGATAAGGTGGATGAGGATGTCCCTCCAGAAGAGAAGCCATCAAAACTCTCTTCAAAACCATCCATCACCAGCTCATCACCACCAGCAGAGCATCACACAGAGAAGTCTTCAGTCACAGACAAGGACCTGTACAGAGACTCAACCACAGGAACTGTGGCAGATAAGGAAGTCACACACGAGGGTGTCACAAAGTCATTTATTGAGGACAACCTGGTCACAGAAATGGATGCAACATCTAAAGACATTCATTTGGTAAGACCAGGATCTCCATTTCTTAGGGAGATGTCCTTCATCAAGATGGATTCACCTTCTCAGGAGGATGACAAAGATGGCTGTAAGTCCTCTCCGACTGTCAGTACACAGGGGCCTTGTGATTCTGACAGGACAGAGGAGAAATCTTCTGACAGACATGGCAGCAAGATGTATAAGAAGATCAAGTCCATATGGAAGCACAGCTTCAGATCGAGACAAAAGAAAATGGACCACCTCGAAGAACAAGATTCAGTTGAGGCTGGTAGTTCAGACAGTTCAGACAGCAGTGACAGGAAACCTGGCTCTCCACGTCCTGAAGAGAAATCTCCCACTGGCTCATTGTGTTCCAGTGAGGACATCAGGGATGCAACAAAAGCAGACCAACGCTCAGTTCCTCTGGAACAGGTGGATAAGGTGGATGAGGATGTCCCTCCAGAAGAGAAGCCATCAAAACTCTCTTCAAAACCATCCATCACCAGCTCATCACCACCAGCAGAGCATCACACAGAGAAGTCTTCAGTCACAGACAAGGACCTGTACAGAGACTCAACCACAGGAACTGTGGCAGATAAGGAAGTCACACACGAGGGTGTCACAAAGTCATTTATTGAGGACAACCTGGTCACAGAAATGGATGCAAAATCTAAAGACATTCATTTGGTAAGACCAGGATCTCCATTTCTTAGGGAGATGTCCTTCATCAAGATGGATTCACCTTCTCAGGAGGATGACAAAGACGTCTGTAAGTCCTCTCCGACTGTCAGTACACAGGGGCCTTGTGATTCTGACAGGACAGAAGAGAAATCTTCTGACAGACATGGCAGCAAGATGTATAAGAAGATCATGTCCATATGGAAGCACAGCTTCAGATCGAGACAAAAGAAAATGGACCACCTCGAAGAACAAGATTCAGTTGAGGCTGGTGGTTCAGACAGTCCAGACAGCAGTGACAGGAAACCTGGCTCTCCACATCCTGAAGAGAAATCTCCCACTGGCTCATTGTGTTCCAGTGAGGACATCAGGGATGCAACAAAAGCAGACCAACGCTCAGTTCCTCTGGAACAGGTGGATAAGGTGGATGAGGATGTCCCTCCAGAAGAGAAGCCATCAAAACTCTCTTCAAAACCATCCATCACCAGCTCATCACCACCAGCAGAGCATCACACAGAGAAGTCTTCAGTCACAGACAAGGACCTGTACAGAGACTCAACCACAGGAACTGTGGCAGATAAGGAAGTCACACACGAGGGTGTCACAAAGTCATTTATTGAGGACAACCTGGTCACAGAAATGGATGCAACATCTAAAGACATTCATTTGGTAAGACCAGGATCTCCATTTCTTAGGGAGATGTCCTTCATCAAGATGGATTCACCTTCTCAGGAGGATGACAAAGACGTCTGTAAGTCCTCTCCGACTGTCAGTACACAGGGGCCTTGTGATTCTGACAGGACAGAAGAGAAATCTGCTGACAGACATGGCAGCAAGATGTATAAGAAGATCATGTCCATATGGAAGCACAGCTTCAGATGGAGACAAAAGAAAACAGGCCCCCTCGAAGAACAAGATTCAGTTCAGGCTGGTAGTTCAGACAGTTCAGACAGCAGTGACATGAAACCTGGCTCTCCACGTCCTGAAGAGAAATCTCCCACTGGCTCAATGTGTTCCAGTGAGGACATCAGGGATGCAACAAAAGCAGACCAACGCTCAGTTCCTCTGGAACTGGTGGATGTGGAGGATGAGGATGTCGCTCCAGAAGAGAAGCCATCAAAACCCTCCTCAAAACCATCCATCACCAGCTCATCACCACCAGCAGAGCATCACACAGAGTGGTCTTCAGTCACAGAGAAAGACCTGTACAGGGACTCAACCCCAGGAACTGTGGCAAATAAGGATGTCACACCCAAGGTTTTCATGGAGTCAATCAATGACAACAACCTGGTCACAGAAATGGATGCAACATCTAAAGACACTCACTTGACAAAACCAGGATCTCGATTTCCTGATGACACGTCTCCCACTGCCTTAATGTGCTGTAGGGAGGACATAAGGGATACGACAAAAGCAGACCTAAGCTCTGTCCCTCTGGAACTTGTGGATGTTGGGGATGAGGACATCACACAAGTAGATCATGACGAAGAAAGGTCTTCAGACACAAAACCATCCACCACCAGCTCAGAAACAGAGAAAGACCTGTACAAAGACTATTTTAAAGGTTCTCAAGGGGACAGCAGCGCAGCAGCAGAAGCTCAGCTCACTGGCCTGAAAAACACCTTGTACACCATAATCAAGGGATTCTTTGACAATTTTACTGAAAGGTAGGTCATCTAACTTTCCCACTGAAACTCAGTTGAATAATATTGTGACATATGTTGTGAAAATTTTTGTTTTTGTGTTTTAACTTCGTTTCAACTTCGTTTTTAAGGCAGCGGAGCGAAATGAGCAACGGTGTTTATAACATGGACGTGAAGAAGAAACTGGTTGACTTTGGTACAGAGGTTATCAGGCTCATAATAGAGGCGATCACCAATATGCTATCAAAACCCATTGATGAATTTCCTCCTCCATACAATATGACTAAGAGAGGTTCTGCCTTTTCCCCTGTATGTGGGACAGAGACTGTTGGTCAGAACTTGCCCTTAGAGCATTTCTGGGAGAATGTGACAGGACAGGATAACATCCAGCAGAGTTTGAAAGGTTCCTTTGGCGAGGCTTTCACGTTGGCCATTGTGAAATCGATCACAGATGAAGTCAACCCTGTTTTGTCAGAGACGATACAAGCCTCACTGGCTGGAGGAACTTCCAATGTCCATGCAGCTACCTGCTGCCAGTTCTCAACTTGTGGAGCATGCAAGGAGATGTTGGCAGGAGTTACCCAGGTAATGAATTCTTTCCTCACAGGTCTAGGTACTGCAAGTAAGAAGACAATTCAGACTGAAAGGACACAGAAACACTCAGGTCATGAGACTAAAGATGACAGAGTGGCCAGTGCACATCACAAAAAAGTCCACATGAAGAAATCACCATGTTGGAGCTTTGGGCGGAAATGGCGGAAGAATAAGGTCCAGCCAGAGGCTCATCTGGAGGAGGAAGTCACAGATTACCGAGATAGCCCACTGCTGTTCGAAACGCAGAACAAGGTGAGAAGCTCTTCTTGTTGCAGGCCAGTGACTCTGCATGTGATGGGAACCGTCAGTGATGTTGGGACAAACTGCTTCTGACACTGATGTCAATGAGATCCAGGCTGAGAAAAGCAACACATCTTTTTACTGATAAAATTGATTACTCTTACTTAATGAAAGTAGTGTATGAGGAACTTTTGCTTGCAATAGAAGGTTTTCTCATTGTAGTACTAAATTTAGTCTTTGATTGTTTTGTTTTACTTAAGAATTTGAGTGCATTCACCAGTGATTGTGACATGAAACATCTTCAGAGCCAAACACATTCAGTTGGCCTCAACATTGCTTGGTTGGCAAATTCATTTTTTTAGCTTTGTACTTACCTTGTTGTTTTGTTTAAATTATCTTAAAAGGACAAGAAGGCGTTATCTCAAGATCAGGCTGTCCAGGCCAAAAGGCCTTCTTTGCTAAAGAGATTCCAGCTGTTCTATGCTCCTTCAATGAAGATGTGACAAACGAGTGACACCCTTCCACCCTACTTAACCAACCCCAAACCCTACTCTATTGCCTCTCGCTATTCCCCTTCCCTCCCTTTTTGCTCCACTCTGACCTCTCCTAACAAGCAGCACAGTGGTTCAGTGGTTTACACTGTTGCCACACATGTTCTCACTGTGTGCATGGGTTTTCTCTGGGTGCTCCGGTTTTCCCCAACAATCAAAAACATGTATGTTAATTCTCCTTCATTAGATTTTCCAACTCTCCTAACCTTCCCTCTAGTACCCAATCCCCCCCCCCCCCCCCCCTTCCCTCCATTCCATTCCCTTTTCCCGATCCCCATCCCCTTACCTTCTTTCTTCTACCCAATCATTTCCACCCTTGACTCCTCTCACTACTCATTTTCTTAATAAAATGCCTATAAATTAGTCTAATGTTATTTGTCTGGTTTGTAGTAAATTATCTGCTTGTTCTGGTGGTATGTTGGAAAGAACAGAAAAATTAGTTTAGATAATTTAACCTAAAAGCACATTAACAGAATTGTGTTCAGCTCCAACCATCAGTTTTATCAGATTTCAGACAAAAGGCTAAAAATACAGTATCCCTATTTAAAATCAAAATAATTTTTTTCTCTGGGGAGCATGAATGTGTTAGTACAGTCATATTATCGTCATATATTAAAGAAAAACCTGAATTAATGAGGGGAAACAAAGAGTGTAGATGCTCCCTTACAGGGCACAAGGAGCAACATTATTTTGAGTACAAAAATGTGAATTTTAGGCTATGGCCTTTGCAATGACCCAATTCTCAACCCAATTGAACACCTATGGAAGATTTTAGACTGAAATGTCAGAGATGTTTCTCCAACATCATCATCAAACCCAAATGAACGAATATCTTATACCAGGGATTTTCAAAGTTTGAGACTGCGGGCCTCCCTTCAGACAACGCTTGGGAAATGGCACCCCCCGACCACATCTTTAGTTAAGATGGTAAGTTTCGTTCAATTCCTGGATGCTTATGGGATCATGATTATATTATTTGATCCCGCAAAAAATGTCTGTCCTAAGGCATTTATTAGTTTCGGACTGATGGGGGGGAAAAACAGTTCCTAAAAACTACTGTATCTCTGAACTTTCACACATGTAGGTTATTCTATCTGATCTCCTTTTGATAGCTAATGCAATAAGTAATGTATATTGTTTCACTTCCATTCACTGAGCCTCCCCTGAAACTGTTTGGAGACCCCTAGGGAGGACTCACACTTTGAAAACCCCTGTCTTATACCAAATGAGTGCTGAAGCTGTTGCGGCGAGTAGACCAACACCTTACAGTACTAAGGCAAGTTTTTTTTTGCCACCTGTATATATGCAAAGTGGATTATAGCTCTGCGTAGCTCATACTTCAGAGTCAGCTTCAGTAAAGTCAAACAATGAACCACATGACACAGGTGTTTTGATAGATTTTTTCTCGACTTTTATATTTTTAAAAACAAACAAAAAATAACAGATTAAATAAAATTTACAGTAGACATATGCAATCATTGTGCACTTTAACTACTTCTTCTGATACGTTCTGCACAGCTGTCAACGAAAAACGCAAACACAACGGGGCGTCGGGGTGGAGCGGGGGGATGTGGGACAGTTGTGGGAGAGAGGAGAGGACCGAAGAAGTGAGGTAGAGGGCAGCAAGGAGGAAACAAATGTGGGGAAGAGGAGAGGGGGATGAAGAGGGAAGGAGTAAAGATAAAGGAAGGCCTAAACTTTTTCACTCAGGGGGAAAGAAAGAAAAATCACTGAATATATAGATTTCTTTTATTCCTTACATCACTTATATAAATATATTGAATCCCAAAAAACAAAAGAAAAAAATGTTTGAGAAAAAAACAGCGCAATACAGAAACCCACAACAGCAGTAAGGCAAACAGAAAGCAAGAGAGGAGAGAGCAGTGAGTGTATCTGAGAGGGACAGAGGAAGGATAGGATGCAGTATGAGACATGGCAAGAAAAGAGGGGGGAGCAGTGGGTGAAAGCAGAGAGTGTGCGCAACTGTGTGATGAAAATTTCTAAATATGTGAGATTAAGAGATGACTGGTTGATGGAGAGTTGAGGAAGGAGAGAAAACGTTGGCAGAAAAAGGAGGGCGGTTTGGAGAGCGGAGGGAGGAGGAGGAGGAAGAGGAGGAAAAAGTTTGACTGAGGTCGACTGTCCAGTGTGTTGTAATGTGCTACGTGACCCTGTTGCCTGCATTTGTGTCTGTTTGTGTCTCCTGGTATTTGTGTATGTGTGGCATTGCATGTGTTTTTTGTATAATGGCAGCACACATTCCTCGGCAACAGTGAAACACATGCTCGCGTGTCTTGTGTGCTCTTCTGCTATATAAATACAAAACAAAAACAATGAATAAAAACAAACAACAAAATCATATTTGCAACCGAACGCCAGCCACCTCATGATTCACACCTTCTTCCCTTTTATACATTTGACACATCATTTAACTCAAGGTTTGTTTTGTTTTTAAATTGTACACTAAGAGCAGTTCCCCCTCAGCCCTCCTTCCTTTTCCACCACTCCACCAAGAGTCTTTCTTTCTTTCTGTCTCTTTGACTTTGTTTCCCCCCATTCTCTTTTCCTTTCACTGAGAACTGGCTCTCTCCAGCACACGCAGGTCATAGTTCTTTTTGGCGGCCCTCAGTTTGAAGAGGCTGGCCCCGCTGTTGTTAAGTCTGAAGGAAGCACTCTGGGCAGCCATGGTGCTGGGGAACACCGCCACTACTGTGTAGAGGTGAGCTGGGTCGTTGCTGTCGCCCTTTGCTCCCCCAGCTCCCATGATGGCCCCGGACGCGGCAGTGACTCCTGGCCCAGGAGGCCCTGCACCTGGACAGGAGCCACAGCCTCCTGCTCCTCCTCGCCCTCCCTGGGGTTCCTTCAGCCACTGGATCTTGGCACCACACATCGACAGCTGGTTGAAGAGCTTTTCAGCCTCTGGACGCGATATCCCCTCTGGCAGGTCCGTTACCTCGAGTACTCGACTCACCACTGGACAAAGGAGAAACCAAGAGAGTCAGAGAGAGACATAAGATGCTAGCAGGCTTGATTGCTCAAGCTGTGTCTTTAGAGACTGAAGCACGTGTTCCAGAGACATGCTGTGTGTTTTCTCGTCTGTTTCAGCCAAAAACTTTTTGCAGTGTGCAGTGCTCTGGAGAATTAGGGTTTGCCAGCAGGATACTCCAAAGGAAATCCAATTTGGTGCACTTGAATGCAGTGGTGCAAGCGTGTCAGTTTACTCTCAGCAACTAAAGGTTTATTTAATGGCGCCCACACCAGATGGAGGAGATTGTGAGGAAAACTCTGCAATATAGGATGATGAAGACTGACTAAACTGATATAACCGAGACACTGCTGCCCTCTAGTATCTACTTTGTACACATACCTGAACAACACACTTTGCCATCCTTGTGATGCCATTGTGCTCAGAAGAGAATGAATTACCAATTATCTTGGAATTCTTGACAAGGATTAAATATTAGGTAGAGTTCTTTGAAAATACTAGACCACATGGGAGTGTGTAAAACAATACCTGCAGAAAAATGTTATGACAACACAGTGGATGGTAGTCTGTGATGACGAATCTCTTAACTTACCAACATCAGTGGTGCCAAGATCTGTTGATGCAGATTTGAGTGTTTGTTTCTTCCCTCGTGTCCCGTGTTTCATTACTCCTTGTCCCTGAACACATAGCAACACAGATATTTTGAAGCTTGTTATTAAAATGCAGTTCCACAAAATGACACTAGATGGGGGTAGAAGCAATCAAAGGGAGCCTTAAAGTTAGTCTTGGGTAACCAGAAACACAAACATTGGCAACATAGGGTGCACTAGTGGGCGCAAGAGAGGTGTTAAAGCCTGCAGCAGGGAGAGAATGATGGTCAGGTCAAAGTGTAATATGGCTGCCATTTAAAATGTATGCAACTTCATTAACTCTTGGTTACACACCATGCTACAAAGAAAGAGTTCAAACAGTCTCCACACAGCCCACATATTATGAATGTGACTTAAAGTTGGGACTGATCTCCAACTTCACAAAACATCTTCATTCGTAGAACCAAGAAATTCTGCAGGGACTACTAACAAATGCACAAACGCTTGTTACGGTTGTGATATTTTTATTTAAACATGTAGAAGGGCGTTTTTGAGTAGAAAAGACTGCTAGTACTGACCTGATGAGAGCTGTAGGAGGACTGGCCATGCATGAGGGGAGGAGGGCACAGGCTGTACTGGAGGGGCTGCCCCAACAGAGAGTAGCGTCCGTCACCTAAAGAACATAAATCACAAGTTAAAATGAAAAAGATGTCCTGCAAACACTTAATTTTAGAGTACCATTGCCATAGGTGAACCTTAATCACCCCACTTTCTTTTTCTTTATCAAACCAGATCTCACTGAGATTAACATCTCTTTTTCAAGAGGGACCTGGTCAAGAGGGCAGGATAAAGAGAGTTATAGCAATGAATACACTAACATACCGCAGTCAAAAAGGTGATGGAAGATTTAACGAGGGTTCATAGAATTGGCAAAGATTTTGCAATTTTATTTTATTCCAAACCATTAGAAATTGGTCAACTGATTTAATGTAGCTCACTACTTTTACTATTACAGTATTTTTTCATTTTGGTGTTTTGAAGACTATTCAGAAAAGACCTTTGTCTTGGTGATACAACATGGATCACAGACTGATGTAAGACTGTATTTTTGTGTGTAATCGTGCATTCCAAATAGCAGGTCTATTTGTCAGTGAAGGTGTTGTGGTTCAGTGTGCACATATCGGTCAAAGGACAGGGACGAGGTTAAAGCCATGTCTGGGTACAGGAGGTTTGACCGGGCCAGTCATGTAAACCTGCTGACATGAGGTGAAATGATTATGCCTATTGGCTCAGGGACAAAAGCTACCTGACAAGGTTTAGAGGGTCGCTGTGGAAATGGGAGAAAGAGTCCGAGCAGGGGTTCAAGCACACAGCTGTAACAGCAGTTCGTGTTTATTTGTCGGTCAACTAAAAGAAGAATTAGTTTTTTAAACAGCCTGGTTATTTTTATAGTTTGGACCATCATTTCTAATGGTTACGATAACACATTTGCAGAGATTTAGGGATGTGGTGACATGGCTAAGACGATCACACAGGTTGTATACAAACCTCCAATTTATCCATATTATCTAAACTTATTTAGTGGTAAAACCAAAAGCGGACACAACTGAAATGTTGGTTACAATCACAAGTAAAAGCAGACCTACTGTAATTGGTTGCGCACACATACTAATCTAATTGCTGTTTACAACAGATAGACTATTAATAACTGAATGTGTGCTTTTGAGTTCTCATCCAACATACAGTTGGTATGGTAAAGCTCTCTCTGATTGTCTGACTGCTTCTGTTCCAGATCGTTGAGAAATAAGCACAAGCTAGAGGAATGATAGTCAAAACCATAAAGGCAGACACCCCGCGACCTTGTACGCAGGATAAGCGGTTGACGATGGATGGATAAATCAATCAAAATTTATTTATATAGCACTTTAACAGCAATCACGAAGTTGTCATTCTCAAAGGTCAAAAGCCAGATGGAAGAGATGGATTTTAAGACAAGTTTTAAAATCAGACATTGAGGAAGCCTGTCTAATGGTAAGAGGAAGGGCATTCCACAATTTCGGTGCTGCCACTGCAAAAGCACGGTCCCCTTTAAGTTTGTGACGGGTTTTAGGCACTCTCAGGAGAAGTTTGTCAACTGACCTGAGCAAACGGGTGGGTGTATAAGGATGAAGCAGCTCAGATAAACAAGGTCCAACAGGGGGCAAGGCCATTCAAGGATTTAAAAGTCAGTAAAAGAAGTTTAAAATCGATCCTAAATTGAATGGGTAGCCAATGGAGTGAGCGTAGAACTGGGGAGATGTGTTCATATTTACGTGTTCCCGTTAGAAGACGAGCTGCAGCGTTTTGCACCATCTGGAGACGGGCGAGAGACGATCCATTCATCCCAACAAAAAGTGCATTGCAGTAATCTCGTCTAGTAGTCACAAAGGCTTGTATAATGGTCTCAAAATTATGCTTAGAAAGAATCGGTTTCAGCTTAGCCAGCTGTCTTAATTGAAAGAAAATAGATTTAACCACTAACCCAAAGTGTTTATCCAGTTTCATATCGGCACCAATTTTGACTCCTACGTCAGTGACGGTTGGCTTGACATATTGAGCTAGGGGGCCTAGATCGAGGTGAGGAGGGGAATGACTCCCAGGGGTGCCGTTAAAAACCATCACCTCCGTTTTGTTTTCATTAAAACTTGAGAGCCATCCAAGCCTTTATGTCCTCTAGACATGCAAACAATGGTCTGAGAGTGTCATCCTTACTCAAAAGGTACATAGATCTGGCTGTCATCTGCATAACAATGGAAAGAGATGCCATGTTTCCTAAGTATTGAGCCAAGTAGGAGGAGATAAAGGGAAAAGAGAAGAGAGCCTAGAATTGAGCCTTGCGGGATGCCACAGGCAAGGTGCGCCGTGGTAGACACAGTCACCACAGTTGACACTGAATGTCCTACCTTTCAAGTAGGATTGAAACCATTTTAGGGCTATGCCTATAATTCCCACCCATCGCTCTAAACGAGAGACCAGAATTTCATGGTCCACAGTGTCAAAGGCAGCTGTTAAATCCAGAAGCACAAGGACCACACAGTCACCAGCATCTGTTGCTAAAAATATATCGTTAAAAACTTTTACGAGAGCAGTTTCGGTGCTGTGCATAGTTTTAAAACCAGGTTGGAAGGTTTCAAGAATGTTGTGCTCATCCAGCATAGCTGTTAACAGGTTGTAAATGAATGAGCAACATACACAAATGTGAAGTGTATTCAAGTGTGTGAGCTCATATCCATACAGTTGTATATCTGTGACATCTGACTGCATATGTACCATTTTCACTGTCACTGGTTACATTTAAGCATTTAAAAGTATTTTCCTCATTCCTATCCTCTGGAGAATTTCTGTAAACGTGTTTATTGCAGGTTATTTAATCAAATACTGTCGTGTCTGTGTGTAAGATATCTGTTTATGTATTTCAACCGTCCCCCTTGATGTTCGTTTGTACCTTGAGCTGGTCCTCCTGGTCGGGGAAACTGAGAAAGAAGCGGTAATGGTCCCAGGCCTGGACAGACGCTGTTGACGCTGCCAGATGGAGACGGGGTGGGAGACTGAGTGGGCGAGGCCATGGGACTCGTAAGCTGGGTACTGGCCTGGACACGAGCAGAACAAATTAATAAATAAAATAGTGTGACACATGAGTACTATGCTCCTGATCATGTGATAACACCATCAGCCCTACATCCCTGGATGTGCGATTCATGACATCCTTCACATTTACAAATAACTTCACTCACTGATTGAGAAGAGCTTCATGTGTGTACCTGAGGAGTGTTGTCAGGTTTGTAGAGCTCTCCCGGCTTGCTGGGCCTCTGCTCTATGCTGTAGTACTTGCATGGGTTCCACTGGACCAGAGGAGGGTTCTGGGAAGGCTGTGGTCCATTGGGGACGCTGAGCTGCATGACCATCACCCCAGGCCCAGGCGGCGGCACTCCTGAGAGAGCATACAGAGGCAGGCACACATGTAGATAAACAGGCAATGTAGGACATTTATTAGTGAATTTGGACACTGACACTGTCTAGTGAAGTCCTGAACCCTTTCCTTTTCATTTGTGGTCAAAGACAAAATATTTATTTTTCATTACATGAAGTATGATAGATGATCCCACTAACAGTTACTTTTAGGAATAATTAACAAGATTTTGATACAAATAGTTTTTTGGAGAAGTACTCTTTTTGCTTGGACATTTCTCTGAGGCTCATGTGTGACATGTGTAAAAGTGGTTGGTTTCATCAAGAACCAGGTGTTGTGAAGTGTTTTCCCCCTTCCTGATTTCTTAAGTGTTTTGCATCTTTGTCACACTGAAATGTTTCAGATCATCAAGCAACTTTTATTATTAGACAAATATAACCGGAGTAAATACAAAATACAGTTTTTAAAAGATGATTTTATTACCTGGCCCTATGTGAAAAAGAAATTGCTCCCTAAACCTAACAACTGGTTGTGCCACCCTTAGCGGCAACAACTGCCATCAAGAGTTTGCGATAATTGGCAATGAGTCTTTCACATTGCTGTGGAGGAATTTTGGCCCACTCTACTTTGCAAAATAGTTTTAATTCAGCCACTCTAGAGGGTTTTCGAGGATGACCGGCCTGTTTAAGGTCATGCCACAGCATCTCTATTGGATGCAAGTCTTCCAAAACCTTCATTTTGTGTTTTTCATTCAGAGGTGGGCTTGCTGTTGTGTTTCAGATAATTGTCCTACTGCTTACTCAAGTGCACTTGAACTTGATGTCATGAACTGATGGCCGGTGAATCTCCTTTAGGACTTTCTGATAGAGAACAAAATTCATGGTTCCATCAATTACGGCAAGTCGTCCAGGTCATGAAGTAGCCCCAGACCATGACACTACCACCATGTATGACTGTTGGAATGATGTTCTTTTCATTAAATGCTGTGTTGATTTTATGCCAGATTTAACGGGATGCACACCTTCCAAAAAGTTAAACTTTTGTCTTGTCAGTTCACAAAATACTTTCCTAACAGTCTTGGGGACCATTAAGATGTTTTTTTGGCAAATGTGAGATGAGCCTTTGTGTTATTTTTGGTCAGCAATGGTTTTTGCCCTGAAACTCTCCCCTGGATGCCATTTTTGCCCAGTGTCTTTCTTATTGTTGAATCATAGACACTGCAGTTCTTTAGACATAGGCTGGCCACTCCTGGGAACGCTCACCACTGTTCCAAGTTTTCTCCATTTGTGGATTATGGCCCTTCCCAGATTGATGGATGTCAACAACTTTGTTTCTCATCTGTTTTTGAATTTCTTTTGATGTGTTGCTTTTTGAGATCTTTTAGCCTACTTCACTTTGTCAGAAAAGTTATTTAGGTGATTTCTTGATTCAGTAGGTCTGGCAATAAGTAGGCCTGGGTGTGGGAAGTGAAATTGAACTAGTCAAAAAATGTGGCTAATCACAGTTAAATCATGATTTAACAAGGGGGGCAATTACTTTTTCCACTTAGGGCCAGGTCGGCAAAGAAGTAAAGCATTGAAAAAAGTCAGCATTGAAGAGCACAGTAGTAAACATTAGTGTTGTGGTGAAAATTTATATATATAGTTTCACATTTTAATGGTGACGGAACAGACTAATTCAAGCTAAAGACAGCACCTTAAAAAATCAAATTCAAAACATTTTGATGACTTGAAGATCTGAAGTTTGAGAAAGGGATGATTTTATATGACCTGCAGACAACCTGTAATACACACTACCATGATGCTTTGTTTCCTCAAGATTACAATCGTCCAGTATAACAGCTTAAGCTATCAAATGCCAGAAGATGAAATGCATTCATTATACCAAAACACGAACACAAAAAATAAGCTACTGACAAATTCAGAAAGATCCAGAGTTTGGGATTACTCTTGAAATTATCTTCAGGGCAGGAGATAGTTTGAAAACTGAAATATAACTTTAACATTAATGAGTCTCATTTGTTTATAGGGTGATGGACTGATCAATCAGATGACTTTTACAACAAACAAACATATATCTGAGTAAGTGGCACAAACAGAGCAGAGGTTGAAAGGATAAAGCGACCATCATTACGATCAACATTTACTTAAGGCCACAGGGAGCACAAGGCCTTCGTAAAGTGGAGGTTTTGCACGATTTCTTCAAATATTCCCTCACCATCATCATTGATTTACAGATTCAACATGTGAACCCTGAGTGTCTCTTTCTGAACTTTTCCCTGAATACCTTTAACCTGATTTTGTAACAGAGATTCTCAAGTTGCAACGCCACTATTAGTCAATTCCGGGTTTGTAGGTATAAAGCAAACTGTGACTGAATATTATTTGTGTTCAGCAGCAGTCCTTTACAAATAAAACTGAGACAAACACAGTATCCCAGAAGAACATCTTTTTTATCAATTGTAGAAATGGTTTTGGGAGCAACAACATTACAGTATTAGATTAATGCCCATAAAACAAATTTATATCTTACTAAAGCAAAAATAATGTTTTACTAAAGGCCACATTCCAACCTCTTGACACTAAGTCTCACCTGAATATTGCTGCTGTAACTGTTGAGGGTTGCAAGGGGACGGCGACTGTGTGATTTGATACTGCTCAGAGCTGGGGGGCTGCAGGTAACCTACTGACGGGCTGCAGGATAGACACATGCAAAGGGGGAGAAACTAAATACATGGTGATTCACACACATACAGGAGATTAACGACAATGTTCCCAGAAGACAGATTGGAGAAAATAACTTACGTTTATTCCAAAAGTTTCAGAGTTTAGCAGTCATCTGTAAGTACACCAGATCTGTATACAACTACGCTAGTGTTAAATTACAATTTAAATAGTTTTCTTTAATAGACATGGTGAAATGATACAGATCCAGTCAGAGAAAACAAATACACTAAAGATTAAAAAACACATCATTGGTTTCACTCACAAGCTTCTATATCAATGTGATGTACTCCTACATACCTTGTGCTATTCTGCTGTGTGGGTGTGATAACACTGTAGTAGACAGGCATGGGACCCTGGACAGACTGGCTGACTGGCACCATCACCTGCTGCTGGTACTGCTGCTGAACCACCTGCTGATTTTCATTTCCCACTGGTACCTGGAAAATGTGAAAAGGGTCAAGAGAAAAGACACCATGTCGAAAAATGAACAATGGAGAAAAGAAGACAAAACTAACAGAATGATTAACTCAAGACCTGTTGTTATGTTATTTTTACATTTAATTTGGTTAATGAGCATTTGGAATAGTATCTGGTAAAGTTATTTACATTGATGTTGATCAAGATTAATGATCAAACAATCCATTTAAGGGAAATTTAACTTGTCTGACTCTTCGCCATAAATTGTTGTTTTAAGTGTGCACCAGATGGAGCTGTTTAACCTGTTAAGATTAGCCACATGTACATGGACACTTGTAGGTAAAATGTTCAGCTCCCCAGGCAAGGCTCATTTTTGTTTCCTGTATCACCTGTATCCTACAGATGACTTACTAACTGTCCATACCTGATATGATGGCATCTGTGGGTATTGAACCATAATGCTTTGCATTTGTCCTCCCATGCTTGCCCTCTGGGAATTGAGCAGACCAGGGTTTTGAGGCTGCTGCACACCCATCATACCCTGGTAGCTTGGCTGCTGGCTGGGCATCATGGTCTGGAGACCTGATCACAACAGATAACAATTAGAGGAGAGAAATTAGATGGTAGTTGCGCATTTGCATTTGAGGGGAAAAAATCACTGTACAACACACAGACCATAACGGTTTCTTATGATGCGGCCAAAATCGAGGCAACAATGGCACACACAAACAACACATTTCTCTGGACTACATTTGTACTTTTTTTCAGATTTATATACTATATATCTTGTTCTATCTATTGTCATGAAATCAATGGTTTCACGGTAATTTTTTTTATTTGTAGAGGTACTCAGAAGCCAAATAGGCTTTGTCGCAATTAAGTTTTTAAAAATTAAAACTGGAATAAATTCAGAAGGGACTGTTCACATTTTTGATATTTCTTTAAGTTTAAATCTTCACCATCGCAAAACTCTTGCTTCAAACCAGGCAGCAGTCATGGACTGATGCCCGGTCTCACTGACCACGATGTTCATGTTCTATGTGGACTTGGCAGGCCTCCACTATGAGCCAGAGTCCATTCAGGTTTGTCAACAATGTATCTGTCACATACTGTATAAATACACCACCAACCTTCACAAAAATAAAAAAGGGGACTGAGGGATGAAGTAGTTTCTAAGAAAAAAAGGAAAGAGCTCTATTTTGGTCCTAGCATATTTGACTTGGCAAAACAAAGCAGACCTGGTTGGTTAAAATCAACCTTTCACCTGGTAGACTTAAAACTGAGTATGATTTAGCATTTTTTTTGCAGAGGGACACCATAATAGTTATAAAATCAAGTGGCCTGTACCTGTTTGTTCACTAATTGTGGATACATTTTGGATGGTGCTCCAAATAATAAAAAAAAATAAAAATAAAATGTTATTCTATTTTCATAGCTCTATTCTGATTTAGAGTGATAACACTAAATGCAGACATCTCAACAAAAAACATGAGTCTGTGTGCGCTGAGTGAGTTTATATAAAAAAAAATGCACAGGAAACATGATATTATATATCCATCCCTTCATGTGTAAAGAATTGAGGTGGAGTTTATGACAGTGCAGCATAAAAAAAAATGTACTGACCTGACTGCTGCGTGGGCTGAGGCATGGGTTGTGTGCGCTGGGCAGGATAAGACACCTGATGGGACATGGGCTGGGGCACACGGTACTGCTGGCCTGAGCTGGGATATTGACCAGGAGGGTAGTATGACACCTGTATCTGAATGAAACAACAAAAAAATGATGAATCACTCTGAATTTTTTAAATCGGTCTTCAACATTTTTGCCATGTGGTGCAGAGGCAATACAAGGGCACCCCCCTGCATTTTTCACGGCATTGAAAACACATTACATCATGTTTTATTATTTATGTTTTTTATATTATGCTGTGCGTTATTTTGCCACCAATCTTCCCAGAACCAAGACAAAGACTCAAGACTTAGATGGTTAGTAGGGCAATAAGCCATGAGACATGCTGTATGAAAAAACTAAACCTGGAACGATTGAATTTTGTTTCTGCATAAGAATCCACTTCTTTACATTTTATACAGATATGCTGTCAAAAGGTTGGAATGAAAATGTTGACTTTTGAATGCAACCAAGGACAAATTGTCAAATCAAAACACATTAAACCTCACTTTTTGGCCATTTAAGGGCAACGGAACACTGACATGTTATCACCTTATATGGCAAACAGGTGTCTATTTACACTACTAGCATATTTGGAGCAACATTCGCTTCATCACAACAAGTGACCCCTTATAAGTAGCCACGTGATCCATTGTTAATATAAAAATACTTATTATAGCAGATTTAAGACAATGCCTAAAGAACTCAATACTGTGCTTTCTTGTACAGACAAGAGTGTTCAAGAGAAAGTATCAGTTACAGAGGTGTATATTGTTGAATGCTGAAGCTTGAAGATGTGGCTTATACAACCGGGCTAAACATAGCATGCAGAATTACCAAACGAGACATGAAATGGACAGAGAGGAAGCTCAAAGTTAGGAGGATCGATAGTTCCTGCCTCCACCTTCATCTGCATACATGACAACATTCAGCCCATCTAGAGGGTGCAGTGGTGTCAATATTTGAACTCCTGTTACACTGTCGACCGCCCACACAGTGAACACCACAGTGCATCTTACTTTCTCATCCAATGCTGTTTATGCAAGTCTGGAGATCCAAGAACAAGAATATAGGATGGTGTGTAGGGTGATAAAAGGCATAAAAAGACACCGTCTATGTAGGTCAGAGCTTTGAACTACAAAATTAAAGCGCAGATAATGAGAGTAATAAACAGACACAAAACAGGGAATAAGATGGAAAAGTAAAAAAAAAAAAAAAAAAAAAAAAAAACATCTGAAAAAAAAGGTTTTACAGTGCAGAGTCATTACAAAAAAATGAAGGGGACATTTAAAACACATCAGATCTCGATGAACAAAACAGTTCAAAATATTTACTGTGCATTGTATAATTCGTTGAAAAAAAAAAAAATTACGTAACAACGGTCAATGGCAAAATCATCATGCCACACTCATGGAGTTGGCTTCTGACAGTTTGGTCAAAAACATGCACACCAGTTGCACTGGGGAGGTAATGTTTTACACCCATGTTTTGTACTATACGCTGTTGTTGGCAAAGGAGGGATGGGCAATTCTTCATGACTTGTGGTTGTTTCTCAGTGGTTGTGTTTGCAAAACCTCTGAAGCCACGAGCTGAAGATGCTGAGCTTGACTTAGTGAGAGCATGCGCAAGGAGGGGGACTTCGCAGTGTGTGCACAAGCAGTAACTGACACTGCGTTAGAGACTCCTCCTGGTTCTGATTGGTTTTGTTCAGGGAGTGGTGGATTCTTGCAAATGGCATTACGAGTAGTAGGAGGAACCAGAGGATTATCTTTCTCATGTTCTACAGTCAGGATTTAATGAAATTTTTAGCAAATTGACAGAAAGTTATAATTTACAGAATTCAATACTGCTGCTTTAAGGGGACTGATACTACTGACCCCAGATTCCCTGCATATGACCACAACACTATTGCTAATAAAAAATATTTTAAACGGACACTTGAGTTACTATTAAAAACTCTACCTCTAAACAGACAATTTAGTTCTCTCTCCACAAATGAATTATATTAACCAATTTATGGATTCAAGTAAAAGCCTGAGGGAGGGAAGGAAGCGTGTGAGGATGAGAATGCATTACTGTCACCGCCTCTGCAATCGGAAAAATGTGACAGGTTAGCTGACTGACTGAGACCGGGCTTGTGAAGGTGATGCACATGCTCTGAGTGTGAGGGCCAAACTTCCCCACCGGGTGAATCCTGCTCCTTCACAGTGATCACATCACTGAAATGTAACACCTTACTGCAAGTTTATAAAAGAAAGATCTTTTTCATTTGTGATATTTATGGCATTCATGCATCACTCGATAGTTTGTTACTGTAACGTGTTATTTTACTGGCTGGTAATTGTCCCAAGGTGTTAACCTTGGTACACTTCACGTTAATTGCTAAGGTAGTGTAACCTAGTCTTTCAGTCAGTGCAATGCAGGAACATACAAAAATGTGCAATTGTCTACAGGCACACATTTCAATTCAACATATTTTAAGAATTAAGTTTCCAAAAATAAATTAATAATGAAGAAATGTTTAAATGAAGCAATTCTTCCATGGAAATATGTCCTTTCACTAGAATTAATACAAAATTGAACAGTGCTTTCCAGGGAACGCAGAAAGAACAGCCCTTTAAAATAAAGCATTACAGTTTTTACAGAGAAGAGAAGGTTGGAGACAAAGGGGGTATGATCAACCTGCTTTCAAGATGCATTGCCATCTCTTATTGTCATTGGTACATAGGTTGTGATCAGTGTTGGTTAAGTTTCTTCCAAATGTAATACGTTATTACTAGTTACTGTCATTTGAGAGTAATTAGTTATATTACAATATTACTGTCTCTGAATTGTAATGTTTTACACTACTTTCACTGCTGTTTAATGGGCGCATTATTCTCATAGTAAGATCTGCCTGCATAGGTGGGTTCTAGTGATGTGCAGAGTTATATCTGCAGATTGGGTGGGTCTTTGTCATAAAAATTAACCTTCTGATTTATAGCACCCTGCCTACAATCTCTACCATCGGATTCCAGTAACAGGTAATAATGTTACCCTTCTACTCATGTATTTGTTTTTTGTGGTGCCGAAATGTTTCTCGGTGTTGGTGAATTATTAAAAAACACACACACACACACACACACACACACACACACACACACACAATGGGTTAAAAGGCATTGTAATGCGCGTTACTGAGATTGTAACCTGTATTATTTATTTATTTTTTATTTTTTGTAATGCGTTATATTACTGCGTTACAGCAAAAAACAATACATTACTGTAATTGAGTTACTTTTGTAATATGTTACTCCCAACACTGGTTGTGATGGTCATTTTTTTGGTAATTGTGTAATCAGAGGTGAGTGGCGTACCTCTGCCATAGTCAGCAAATATACTACATAGAAACAATGTATTTATTGTGAGACCAACTAGCCTGAGCCATTGCCAAAAAATCCAGTTATTACAGTGGGGGAAAAAAGTATTTGACCCCTTGCTGATTTTGCAGGTTTGCCCACTTACAAAGAATGCAACGATCTATAATTTTAATCATATGTACATTCTAACAGTGAAAGACAGAATCCCAAAGAAAATTCCAGAAAATCACATCATATGAATTTATAAAAATTGATAACCATCTGATGAGGAAAAACAAGTATTTGACCCCCTGGACAAACAGCATGTTAATATTTTGTAGAAAAGCCATTATTGGCCAGCACAGATGTCAAACGGTTTTTATAGTTGGTGACAAGGTTTGTGCACATTTCGGCAGGGATGTTGGCCCACTCCTCCCTGCAGACAGCCTCCAAATCATTCAGGTTCCGAGGTTGTCGCCTGGCAACTCGAATTTTAAGCTCCCTCCAAAGATTTTCAATTGGATTCAGGTCTGGAGACTGGCTAGGCCACTCCAGAACCTTGATGTGCTTCTTCTTCAGCCACTCTTTTGTTGCTTTGGCGGTGTGCTTAGGGTCGTTGTCGTGCTGAAACACCCATCCTCGACCCATCTTCAGCTCTCTCACTGAGGGAAGGAGATGTTGGTCCAGAATTCCACGATACATGGCCCCGTCCATCCTCCCCTCAATACGATGGAGTTGTCCCGTCCCCTTGGCTGAAAAGCACCCCCAAAGCATGATGTTGCCACCACCATGCTTGACGGTGGGGATGGTGTTCTTTGGGTTGTACTCTGTGTTCTTTGCCCTCCAAACACGACGAGTTGAGTTGAGGCCAAAAAGTTCTATTTTGGTCTCATCTGACCACATCACCTTCTTCCAGGCCTCTTCTGAGTCGTCCAGGTGGTGAATGGCGAACTTCATGCGGGCCTGTACAGGTTTCTTCTTGAGCAGGGGGACCTTGAGTGCGCTGCAGGATTTCAATCCATGACGGCGTAGTGTGTTACCAGCTGCCTTCAGTTGATTCATCAGTTCCCCCCTTGTGGTTTTGGGATGATTCCTCACCGTTCGCATGATCAGGGACACCCCACGAGGCGAGATCTTGTGTGGAGGCCCAGACCGAGGGAGGTTGGCGGTGGTGTGGTGCTTCTTCCATTTCCTGATAACTGCACCGACAGTTGATCTTTTCTCTCCAAGTTGCTTTCCGATTCTCTTGTAGCCCATCCCAGCCTTGTGCAGATCAACAATCTTGACCCTGATGTCCGTAGAAAGCTCTTTGGTCTTGCCCATGGTGGTGATGTTGGATGCTGGTTGTTTGGGTGTTGACAGGTGTCTTTTATACAGGTAACGAGGTGAGGTAGGTGTATTCGATGTAGATAATTGGTTGGGATTGGGGCTGTGTCTTAAAGAAAGACTAACTGGCTTGTAGGAGCCAGAATACTTGCTGTTTATCCAGGGGGTCATATACTTGTTTTTCCTCATCAGATGGTTATCAATTTTTATAAATTCATATGATGTGATTTTCTGGAATTTTCTTTGGGATTCTGTCTTTCACTGTTAGAATGTACATATGATTAAAATTGTAGATTGTTGCATTCTTTGTAAGTGGGCAAACCTGCAAAATCAGCAAGGGGTCAAATACTTTTTTCCCCCCCACTGTATTTCCTTGTACCAGGAAAACCATTACTCACTGGGAAACAGAAGCACCAGCAAGCGTAGTTATGCAGCTTAGTTATGATGTGTATCTCAGATGTCTTACTACAAAAACTAACACAAGTTACTTCCATCTACACTTTTACTGTAGAGGAAGATGACTGAATTGGCTATCACTCACTGGGTTTTACTTGATGTTGATCACACTGTGTACCCTTCACTTTCATCACCAAATCTTTACATTAACGCTCATTACAATGAGGTGTAAGGAACACAATCCTCCACAGTGGCAAAAATATGAGGGAAGGAGGAACAGTCTGAAATGATCGGAGACACTGTCTGCGTTTGAAATTAATTAAAATTGACAGAATAAACCACTTGAATTCTTCCACTACACATTAAAGTTCCCCCATAAAATCCCTGTTGCCAGAAATTAAAGGGATAATGTCATCAGCTATTCCTGGAATTTGTATTTGTCCACAACAGCAATGTAACTCTCATCAAATAAAGTGAATGCTCTAAAGCAGGGGCTTTCAACCTTTTTAGATGTGGAGACTGGCAAGCTAGTAAAGAGTGGTCCCGCGGAGCGGTGGGATGGGTGGGGGTAAGAGTTAGACCAGACTGTCAACTTTCCAGACATGTTTCATGACAAAAGACACATTATTGTCAGAAACTATGCACATACTGTACATCATTCTGCTCAGTGAGGTTAACAACATCCAAGATTAAGTAACAACAAGAAGCAGATTTTTGACTGGAGAGGGACAAAGAAATGCATTTAGTCAAGATACCAAACAAAATACATTGATAAAGTTAAAATACGTTAATCTATTTAATTGTACTTCAAAAGTGAGCTGAGTCTTTTGTTAGCTCAGTGTTTTTGCCACTTTACACCTGTCGTAATAAAAATCAAGCAATTCTTCATCAGTAAGACAGACATCAGACCTCTACAAACCATTTCACAGGCTAGCATTATAACTCTGGTGGAAGTGAGAGTGTCACTGTTTTCCTAGGATCTTTCGTGGGTTACGCATTAGAGCAGATTAATACACATTGTACCTTACACGTTTATTCTCTGTCACTCTCTCTGTTTACAGATGGCTGAAAAAGTTGCAACTTCTAGCAGCACATAATTATTGATGTGTAATTGTTTACATTTTAAGTTTTTGAGACTAATCTATTTCATTAACATAATCCATTTAGGAAAAGATATTATAGCCCACAAACAGAACAGCTTTCAGTATCGGCCTGTTCTCAGTGTAGTTTATACAGGAAAGCGGTCTATTATTCAAATAATTTAAAAAAAACTTTAATATTAGCATTGGCCCCCAAAAACCCACATTACTATTATGCATGCCCTGTGTGACTTTTAAATGCTCTAAATTATTTCTTAGCCCTATGAAACATTTAAAGTCTTCCAAAACAAGTTAAAAACCCTAAAATCAAAACTGTAATAAAATATTTCACTCATATATCATCTATCACTTTCTGAGAGACTCCCATTATATCCGGTACCCTAAGGAAATTGTCTGACGTCTTCATCTCACAAGCTGTGGGGAATGACATACCTGTTGAGGTGGAGGGGCCTGCATGTAGCCTTGTGGGGGTGGTGGGGCCTGCATAACGGGCTGGGATGGAGGAGGTGGTGGAGGAGGAGGATGAGGATGTCCAGTGGCAGGCTGGTAGCCAGACGGTGGCGGCATAGGCTGACCCGTGGTAGCCATGATGTAGCTGGTCTGAGGAGGGGGGTGCTGGGACAGCACCGTGGGAGGAGGCTGATACATTGGGGGAGGCTCAGGGTTCTCACTGGAGCCCTGCCGACTCAGCGTCATCTGGCTGAACTGGGGTGCTAGCTCTTCTCCCTGTGAGAAATGGGAATGATGTCACTGGTGGGTTTTAATTACTATTACACTAAATACAAAACTATTAGTATGTATCCAGATTACACAGTATTGAACTGAACTGCAAATACTGCTCAAATACTCTGAAACACTAGCAGGCATTGTTGGCCATTTCCTAGTCATTAACTAGAAAAAGATCTACACACTGACTTAATATTTAATGCACTTTTTAATTCATACCATTAACTAAAAAGTGCATTATACCAAGTCACTGCTTGCATTATCTACAGATATATAAAGTTACAGGTCATGCTCTATAGCTTTATACATCTGTATATAAAGTTATAGATCACTTCAAATTGGTTGCAGACCTGTTTGCTACAAGTATTTATATGTCAGTGCCTCTTGTGAAGTTGTGTAAGGTCTAAGTGAGATCTGAGTGATTGATTACTCAAGTCATAATGCTACATTAGAAAAAGTGGGAGAGCAATGGAGACACGAGTATTAAAGGAACATCAGCATTTTGGAAAATACCCATCTACCATCTTACTAAGAGTCAGATGAGAGAATCAATACAAATGTAATCCCTTTGCATCCAGTACAATAAGACTGTTTGGCTAGATTGCGAGATAATGCCTATGACAAATTTTGGCAGTTGTTGGATCTTCACATCCGACTGTGGGTTTGACAGAAAACAAGTATATTTCTGAAAACACTTTAGTTCCTTTAAGGTCAGGGTCTATACGAACACTCATCTTTGCTGCTCATGTGGCAGAACATGTTCTTGGCTGATTAGGATGAGAGCACTGCAATAAAAAAATATATATATTTCTTTTTATATATAAGTTAATTAAATTATTTAAGATAGAAATATTACAGAATGTAAACACAATTGTCAACTGTTAGTCAGTCTAATAGGATGACAATCATATTTAAATGTTTCTCAAAATTAAAAATCAGATATGTTTCCATATGAGTTTGTGAGGGTTAGGGTTACAGTGGCTCAAATACATTGAGTTTTGCAAATTCTTAACACATGTCTGTGCACATTTATAGAATGTGTGACAGTAATTAGCTTCCGAAAAAATAATACACTACTTTGGTAATAGGTGCTTGGAGGATTAAAAATATTCTTTCACATCACAAGGAAACAAAAGTTTATATATCATTACAACTGCCAAAATAAAGTACACTTTTTTGGTCAGAGCAAATCACTTTTGCTTATTCATTCATTTGCTTAATGAACATGCAGCCAATCAAATGGAAGAGCACACAGATTATTACACAGCCTGAAGAAAAAGTAATACCTGAATGGTTCAGAGCAGCAAAGGCATAATTCATCCTAACTAATATGAACGAGAGCAGGGTATGAGAGTTGAAGTGTCTTGCAGAATACAGCAATAGCTAAATGCAAAGTATGAGGGTGTCAGTAATGCAGTCTTTAAAGGTGTGGTATGCAATTTAGGAGAAATCCACTACGATGACAAATACCATGATATATAGCGAACAATGACACCGCAAGTAATGTCATTAGCATAAGCTAAATTGTGGGGGTCGCAAACTGTCGCTATTGTTGCTGCGAAGCTATCATGCAGAGAGGAAAAGAATTTCCCAGAGATAGCACACCAGCTACAGACAGCAATACTCACAACTGTCCTGCGACAATAGCTAACATCACAACAACAACTGCATGTCTTGAAGAAGTAGAAAGTAAGCTGAATGTCCATGGGCAAGTCATTTAACGTTATCTGTCACATAAATCATGGCTGAAAAGGCCGGAATAGTGTTGTGTGGTTCGGTGTGAGCCACTTTCTTTTCCATTTACAGAGCTAGGGCAGAGTACAAACACTGGATTCTTTTCCTGTACACACACACATACACAGAATGGACAGCTTGTGGGTCGTGAGGATATACTCGCTGCATTTGACAAAAAAAAAAAAAACAGGTGTACTGGATTAGCATTGCATACCCCACCTTTTACTAAATTAATATGTAGAGGTGAAGCTACAAGAGGTGTCAGTACCATTGTGTACTGCTGGGGAGGAGAAACTGGCAGGAGAACCTGGGGGCAGGAAGGGCTGGAGTAGGAGACAGGCTGAGAGGGCTGCAGAGATGCCACCGGCTATGCACACCACCAGAAAGAGGGAGGAAATAAAGAGGCAGAGCAGAGTAGAGCAAGAGAGAGCGAGAGCACCAGTGAGAGGGAGGGTGTCAGAAGCAGATGGAAAGAAGGGAATAAAGAGAAATTAAGACAAAAGACAGAGATGCGGGTTAGAACACAGAGGAAAAGTTGTTAATGAACAGATGGATAGAAATGGAAATCAAATTTAGTTTCTAAATATTATACAAAAGCAATAAAACTCAACTAAATGAAACGTAATTACAGCCACGCAGAGAGAAACAAGAGAGCAAATGGCGGTCATCAGATATGTTGTCAATGACTATCAATAACTTTTATACTGTTGCTCAAAGTACCTTTTCCTTACATATCGCCAGATTCAGCCTCAAGCACAACATTCATTTAATTACCAACCCAATGTAGAGGAGGAAGGTGAACAAAAGATCACTAAATATGCCACCAGAACAGTAAGTACATCCTCTGTAACTTGAAAGTGTGTCTTTGTTTTTACTGATATGGTTGACATAAATGCAGGTAGTGGAGGTACATACCTGAGCAATCATGTGGTTGCCCATGGGGTGTTGCTGCGGGGTGGGCAGCAGGGCAGTCTGAGGCGGAGGCTGTGGCTGTTGTGATGGGCAGGGTAGTAGGCTACGGCTAGACTGGGAGGCTGCAGGTGGGGGACACACATCAGGACTGACTAGGGGCAGGCCTAGTGATGCAGAAGAAAACATGATTGATACAGGGAATAATTTTGCATATTAATTTTGGCTCTGATCAACATGGTTAACCCACCAATCCTAATCAAAATAATTTTGTCTTACAAAAATAAAATTCTGTAGTTATATTAATGTGTTTTTTCTTGCATTATCCTCTATTTTACAACATAATTTAAGTTTCCAGGGCCACTTAACTCAAGTTAACATTCCAGCAAGAGGTGAAGCATCCCTCTAGTCCAAATGTTTTAGGCCTTGTGTTAATTATTGAATAAAATATGAAATAAATTATTCCTGGGAATGTTCAGTACAGTTCAAAAAACAAAATACCATATTGAACTGAATATATCATAACATTGTTTTCTGGATATTACATTTGAAAAAGTTGGGGTTGCATTATATTCAAGTACGAGCACTGGTGTAACACTAGCTCATGCAGAGAGTGTTGCATTATGGCTTGTTGGTCGAATAAACCATCATCAAAACTAGTTCTATTCGACCATGTACAGACCCTTAGTCAAGGTACTGCTGCTGCTGCGTAAAAATGGGCCGAGCGTGTCTCCTGACAACTTTCCTGCAGAAACTGCAAGGACTTAATCATCTGTCGACCAGCCAAAGGTAACCGGTGTCATTTTAACATTGTCAATTTAACAATGAGGAGCTCAAAAAGAAAAATGCTACCAGCTAGAGAAAATATTTCAGACTGCTTCTAAGAGCCTGACAGGAGAGAGTGTGAATATGCAACCAATAGACAAGCTAAACAAATATCGGATTTACTTTGTGCTTTATGAGAAGTAAACCATGTTTCACTTTTCAAGAGAAAGGGCTTCAAGGGTGAGGACTTTTTTTTCCCCTTGGACCAGTAGTATCTTAAAGGAAACTTTTCCAACAGGACTAAAAGTGTTTTGTATCTTCAAAAATTCCTTTTACAAGAAACAGTGATTAGGGGGTTTGTCTTATAATCAGTGTAGTTTTATACTCTATACTACATTTTTTTCTAATTACAATGAAGTCATATCTACATTATGACTTCACACTATATGTAAAATATAGCCTACACGACTCGAGGTGATGCATTTTATTCATGATCTGCTTGCTTCACTTAAAGTAGCAAGAATTATAATGAATAGTAAAAGCTAGTGTTTCAGTTGGCGAATGCTCGCCTTTATGACATACACTAACTGTCTCTCCTTTTCCCCTAAACTTTCCTTCAGTCCTTACCAGAGCGAGAGCCTTTGCAGCTTCCCTGGGAGCCTTTGTTGCTGCCAAGGCTATCCCCTCTGGTAAGGATGGAGATGCCAGAGAAGCTGCTAGCCTTAGTGACGGGCGGCCGGAGGGTGCGGTTGGAGCTGTCTGAGTCCGTGCTGCTCCAGGGCCGTGGCTCCAGGCACTTCATGTCACTGTCTGTGCTGCTTTGACGACTGCTAGATGCCCTACTGGAGCTCTCACGGTTCCCTCTGAGAGAAGACAGAACGAGGACGATAAAGAGAGATAGAGATGAAATGATGAGGATAAAATGGGAATACACGCAGTAAAGGGGGAAAATTAAGAGGTAAAGAAACAAAAAAGTTAAAGCAAGAAGAGTTAAGAAGTAGCAAGTGAGAGATGTGAGCAGAGTTGGAGTGGAAAGAAAGAAGAACTCACAGAAGGGAGACAAAAATGTATATGTGTAGGGTGAGGAATATTTAGAAAAGGGGAAGATGTGCACATAGGAGAATTTTAAGCAGAGAACAATGTAGGTGGTAACAGAAACGGAAGGATAGTCACAGAAAAAATAAGATAGAGGGGAGAGCAGAAGCAGAAGAGCACAGTAAGGTCATCAGCAGGTAGAGAGGACACACAGTGTGACAGGCTTTAGGATGGGGCATTCAACACAGATGCAAATTGGCTGGTTTAGTGAAACCACAATACAAATCAGGCAACAAACCACCAAACAATATTATTTCCAATTTAAACATATGACCGACCACACACACACACACACACACACACACACACACACCCCCATCCACATAGGAAAACATACATGCAGGGAGTAAAGATGCTCCAGACAATCAACACTGGGGGTGTAAGAGGATAGTACAGTGACACTGGGTGATACAAATTTCCATGAATTCAACAAACAAACCATCTAAGACTGGAGACAATATTCACATAAAGGACTTTACAGAATGAGTACTTGCATAGGTATTATATATTTGAATACAGATAAACAGCAACACATGCGCGTAAGATACTTTTTATTAATAGACAAGAAATTACATAGAAATAGACACACATACACCTGCAAATGAATACCAAATGTACATCAACACTCAAGACAGTAAAAGCAGATGTACATCAACACTCAGACTCACACACACTATCTACAAAATAACCACTTGCTACCACTGGTTCACCACTATGGTTCTTTTAACTATATTGCCGTATACACACTCATTGTGCTGCTGTGATGCTGTCACCCTGGATAAGGGCAGCTGCCAAGAAAACCAATGATCACACTGTAAGCGTAACCACCACTCTGGGGAAACCCCTCCATCACAAGTGAATGGTTGGGTCTGCCATTGACATATCAGCATTAAGAATATTACTGCTCCATTTGAATGTCATTGTGCTTATAACTTTGAAAGAAAAATGAAATTCACAACAGAAAAATGTGCTATACATACTGTGGTGTGGCATTAGGTTGAATGTAGATAGAAAGCCTTGCTTGTGAACAGATACCTACAACTCTGCATTGAGGACGGCAGAGTAAACAAAAAAAAACAGCTAAGTCAGCTGTAAACACTTGCTTTTTTCATCCTCTGAGAACTGGAAGAGGGATATGCACAGAGTACGTCCGAGTTGAGAGAACAAGATGAATTCAAAACATGTGAGGCTGATTGTGGGAATCTCCATGACGAGAACTGGGATGCGGTATGGGTTGTAAAACCCTAGTAATAGTGAGTGGTGTTTGAAGGTGGCTGAGGCTGATAAATATTTCAGGGAGACTGTAATTAATGGAGGATCTATTTTGAGTCCTCTCTTGGCACAGCCTATTTTAAGGAAGGGTGGGTGCTCTGTAAAGGGAGGCGCACTCTCGTTCGCTTTGCTCTGCAGACAAAGATGAGAGCAGGATGAGCGGGAGGAAGAAGAGGAGGGGGGATTCTGCTGTTGATCACATGATACTTCATCTCCACTCTCTCCTCACGACAGCATTCCCCATCACACGCACAAAGAGGGCAAAGCAGGGAAGCTAGGCTGTTGTTGTTATGTCCTGCCTTCACTCTGTTTTTATAAGGAGGCTCACAGAAGAGCTTCTTGTTTTGGTGAAGTCTGGGGTTTAATGGCGTTCTTAGTTTAACAGCATGTATTCTGTAAAGTTTAACAAGTATACTTTATATCAATCCTAGGGCTGGGATGTTAAGCTCATTTTTAGTTGAAATGTAAAAAGCTTCAAACTAATTATAAGTGCTATATTAGATTACATGTCAACCTCCAATGAAATTTCTGCAAGTAGCACAAATAAAAGTCAGACAGGAATTCATAAAGACACCTGAAATGGGATGGTTCAAAGGTTGAAGATAAAAACGTTAAGTATTAGAACTACAAGTTACTTAAATAAAAAGCTAAAGAAAAAAAAGAAAAAAGGAAGGCTACTGCTAAAAGCTAATCTTCAAGCCTCTAAATAACATGGCGCACACAAGAAACAAACAGCAGAATGTATAGAACATACTTTTACATAATGAAAATGACAAAAACATTATATATTGTTGCATTCTAGATCTGAAACCTTTATTAGACAGCAATAGAGGAAACGAGGAAGAGAGATGCAACAAGGGTCCCAGATTGGATTATAGCTGAGGCTACTGCGGTCTATATTTGACAACCTCACACTTTTAAATATCAATTAATAATTTAAGTAGTTTTTTAAGAAAAAAAAATGCTTAACATAACTGTTTACCGCTTCTAAAATGTGAATATTCGCTGGTTTTCTTAGTCCTCTGCAATAGTAAACTGAATCTCTTTGGATTTGGCTTGCTGGTCGGACAACAAAAAGCAACACAAACATGTCAAATTGCGCTTTGAGAAATTGTGATGACTTTTCCCACCACTGTCTGATATTTTACAGAACCAAAAAATTTATCCAGAAAATAATCAGAAGATTAATCGATGAAAATAATTGTCAGGTGCAGCTCTTTTGCACTTGAAGCAAAACACGGTCTTTTCTTTACAGTCTCTTTACAGCACTATTCCATTTATGCACCTCTTACATATTTGTATGTGCTACTATGCAACAGGTGACACGTTAAGAAAAAACTACAGAACTATGTCGACCACAAAACAAACAGGTTACTGTGGAAGTGATGCGGTTACTTCATATAAAGAAATGTAGTTGACGGTGGATGGGTGGAAAGGTAAGTAGGTCAGTCAGTCCCCAGTGAAACCACAAAGCAGCCATGCATGGGCCATGGGAAGCCCCACGGTGCAATTCTGGAATAGCCATCAATCAGCCGACTATGTCAAGCAAAGATATTAAAACCACCACAAGTCACCACTATCATCACCAAACCACTTTCAAATAATGGGCATGGCAACACACAAGTCAAAGTCAGCAGCACCCCAATACCTAAAGATCTGCCTCCTCTTTTGAGAGCTAGAGCAGTAGCCCTCAGTGGAAAGTCTGTTGGGGTTAACATTAGGAGAAAATGCTAAGGTTACAGGACTGGATTGGAGAACAGGATGGGGTTTAGGGGAGGGTGGGATAAAGAGGGGAGGAAGAGGTAGGCACAGTGCAGAACTTTCACCCCTGAGAAGAAGGGAAAAAAATAACGCATACAAGGCAAAAAACTGACTGTTGAAAAGCCCACGCTTCCTCTTTCTCTCTCTCTCTCTCTCTCAGCATATTATGTCCTAATCTTTTAACTTCAATGGCCAGGCTGCCTAGGGATAGAGGCAGTAACTGCTGTGTGAGCTACCTTATTTCTAGAAAACATTTGTTTGTCCACTACCTACAAATCTTTCTTAAACATGGTTTAGCATAACAGACAGTTTTGCTTAGAAGAACCCTTGAATTTTTGGCACAGGAGAGAAACATCAGCAAATGCATATTGATCATTTGCCTTGCAATGAAAGTGTCTTTTAAAACTAAATGTTGTTTGAAGTCAACTCCATCAAACTTTTGTATGGGCTGGATTAAGAAGTGGTCAGATTTGCACAGAGAATCAATGTATAACCTGTAAAATGTTTATGGGTCTACAGCCTCCTGCCTTTCATGACTGAAACCTAACAATCATACTGTAGCTTTAAGGGGGAAGGTGGCAAGGATGGAGTCTAAACTGCACACACTCTACTCTCCAGTGGTATGCATGGTCTTACCTGTTGTCGTTGATGTATCCATTTTGAGAGGACTGTAAAAAAAAGGACACCTGCACATTATGAAATGCTTCATTCATCAAGTAGCACTTAAGACCAACAATCTTTGCCCATCAACCTTTATTCAAGTTTAACATCAGATGTATTTAGGATGTAAAGTGTGACATACAGTGCAGTCTTTCTTTCTGTAATCTGCTCTTTTCTTGCCAATTACTGTGTAGTTTTACCTCTTCCTATCTCTAAAAAGTATTACAATAAAAATCACTTTTCAAATGAGCTGTTTACAACTCACACACATGCACCAGTGTTTCTCACATATTAATTTATTTGTGGCGGCCACCACATCATCAACGGTGACCGCCACATATAGATTTTCATTTTCATTTGTTTTTTACGGTTTAAAATGGGTAAACTGGTAATTGGGTACAGAGCTGCACGCAGCGCATATATTCGCTCAGCACCTCTCGCTCAGTCTCTCTCTCTTTCGCGCGCACACACTGACAACGGAACACACCTTTAGACAAATCTGTCCAACACAAAGTCAATGTAAGAGACCCACCTCAAAAAAGTTATTAGCAAGTAGTCTAGCTAGTAGCCTAGGACAGCTATGTTAACATTAGAAAAGTGATAGTCAACCCCCCCGCGCCACAGTTACACTGTCATTCTGTGGGAAACACTGCGTGCCTTGTGATTAGGAGTGGCAAGAAGAGACTGCTTTATATTAACGCATCACATTAACGCAGTTCTGATTCTTCTCCAATTAAGAAATACTGCCTTCTCACTAGGAGTCAATGGTAACATTTAATGACTGAGAAATGAATTGTCCTTCCCAATGTTTGTTACCCTGTCCAGGTCCAATACTTACTTCTCGGGCAAAGATCCGGTCTCGTACCCGCTGATATTCTTCCTCTCGCTCTTCAATGGACTTGCTACGTCGCCCGTCCTGCAGTGGCACACGGATCTAAAATTTGATAAAAGAATGGTATTGGAAAAATTCTAATATCTAATCTTCAAAATGCACAAGTACATTCTGATATTTTATGTTAGCGCGACCTCCTGTAAATGTAAGTAGCAACAAGTCACATGATAACAGTAGAACGAGAGGGAGAGCAGCTGCCTGCTGTCAAAACATAACAGAATGGAAACTGTGCTAAATGAGTGTTTTGAGGGGCGGAATCAGCGTGGGAAGGTTTAACACCACAAACGTGATAGAACAGAATCATTCTACAAAAGGGATATGACAAATATGTAGAAGCATTAGGCGCCAAAGAAAAGTGTCAATGCTTAAAACAAACATTGTTGGAAGGAATGAAGAAGTGTGAGAAACTTCCTTCAGACAGCAACAACACAAGCAGAGTTGATACAAAATTATTAAATTTATTATTTTTTATTATAATGATCAAACCATGTTTCCGTGGTTGAAAACAACGGGTTTCGATGCTAAACTGAAAACCCCAGAAACTGCCACACGGCTGTACAAGCAAGGTATTATGTTCATTTTGAAAGGAATAGAAAATGTTGCAGTTCTGAGTTTTATAGCTGACAAACAGCTAACATGTGTATCTTTTGTCAATACCAAGTCTGACAGCACAGTGGATAGTCAGGTCTTGAATTGCAAAAAGCACAGCCACAGGCTAAGCAATTTTGTGGCTCAAAGACAGAGAATAAGAAGCAATGGAGTTAAGGTATTGCAAAATGAATACTGTCAACTGTGTGTCATTTTGAAAGACAGGAACATGGAAGTTTACTACATATGAATGGCTTTATTAATAGTTTAGTGTTGGTGTTGCTGGTATTGGAAATGAAAAAGTGGTATCATCTCCAGTTCTAATTTTTATTCATCAACAATCTAACAATCTAGTCTTTCAGTACATAAACAAAGATTATCCCCTAACATTTGTCATGTGTAGTTATTAGACCTTACAAAGATGACATGACATAATGCAGTTGAAAAAATAAACTTGTTTAAAATAGTACTTCGAACAAAAGCACAGCTGATTGCTGTGTTTTGTTGCTGTGTCATATCGGCTGATTATATCAGCATGCCGATTTATCAGTTGTGCTCTATTATAGATTCCTAAAATCGCCTTCCACATGCCATTTTCAATCTCTGTTGGAACTGACGCTGTTTCACACCCACCTGCCAAATGTGTAATTACAATAATGTACAGTAAACCCTGTTCAAACCCTGCATGCTCTTACACACTGAAAAGGAAAAAAAAAGGACCACCGTCTCAAAAATACATGAGATAATCCCACAGCAAACATATTTTTGTAGTTACAACCATCAGTCAGTATAAAGGGAAGGGACATGTTAGGACGACACTCTTCAATTTTTAAACGTAGTTAATTAATAAATGTCATGGTATACAATGCAGCCTACCTGATTATCATCCTTGTCCATGCTGGCATCATCTCTCTTAAGGATGAACTTCTTCTGGAAGTCCATGTTACGTTCATCTTTGATGTGTTCAGAGAACCTTTGTTCTGGGCTGTAGAAAGTACAAAGACAAAAGGCATGCTTTTTAACATGCTAAAAGAAAAATAGACAAAACATAACATTTGACTGCATTGCAGAAAGAAGTAGGAAAGAGTACTAGGAAAAAAACAACAGTTTTAACTGTTATTGTGGCAATGATAGTAGTTCTAAATCATTATGTTAAATCTGTGTTTTTAAACTTGTAAGTTTCATGATTTGCCACCGTATGCCTTTACATATCCTCATCCATTCATGTGGAAGACTAACTGTTAAGGTGCATCTGACTGCTGTTAACATCAACACAAGCATTATCATCTGACAAACCTATTGCCATTTTTCTTGTAAGGCAAGAAAAGTTGTTCTGCATAAAAAGTTGATTACAATTAGTGAAGGTTTCCAGATTTACTGTGTATGACCACCCAAACCGAGACCAAGTCAAGACCAAGACCAGAGTTTATCGAGACCGAGACAAGACTCCACTTGCCAGGACACTCTTGTAAAAGAGATTTTTAATCTCCAGGAGTTTATTTATCCTGGATAAATAAAGGTTTGAAGACCAAGAATTTTAGGAGCTGAGACCAAGTCGAGACCAAGACCGAGGGAGGGCGAGACTGAGTCAAGACCAAGACCAGTTCCCCACATTACATGACACACACTAAAATGTGGAACCAGATCATAGGTACTTCTCAAATTGATCTGAAAGATGGGTGACCGTTGTTAACGGCAACAACGCATTTTTAATTAGGGTTATTTGATGAATTCGAAGCAAGACGTTTTACATCCGATCAAAGTTAGGATGTTAACAAATAAATCAGACAATGCAAAAGCAATTTATTGGTATTGATATGTTATGGTCTTGACTGGTTTTGAAATAAAATCCAGAGTCCTCAATGTCCAAGACCGGGACAAGACCGAGTGCAAATGTGGTTGAGTCTGAGACGAGACTAAGACCATCAAAAAGTGGTCTCAAGACCGGTCTCGAGTACTACAACACTACTACTGTTAGTAGAAATAGAAGAAGAATAGAAGAAGTGTTGATATAGGAAACTTAAAATCATAAATTTGTAACATCCCTAGATTTGTCATCAATTACTATTAACCGATTGCCTTACTGTTTTACATTATAGATTTAACACCGTTATTTTCTGGCTAGGACACAATGCAAATTCATTCATTTCAGACATGAGACTTTCTAAATATGGAATACTTTACACTGTCTTAGATAGTTAAGAGTTGAAAGAATTATGACTTGCCCAAAAATCAAAGACTATTACGGTAAAATCTGTCCATTTGGCAGATTATTTCACCATAAAATGTCCAAGTAACTTATTCTGAGGAAGGAAGATAAGTTATATATATTTGTAAAACGCATCACACATTTCAGCCAGGAGTCAAGGCAAAATGTTGGTTCTTTAGCAACAGGTATGTTTTTGCAAAATAACTTAACTACTACCTACGTACACCTTCTCCCCAATAGCTGTGGGGTATAACCTAACTTAAACAGCTTCTAAATTAACATCTTCTCTGTCTCGAGTTCACACACAGTGTGATAAGCATACTGTGTGGTTGTGTTGATTAGTTTAGATGCATGCAGGACTAAGCTGCCTTCATTTCTCAGGTATTTTGATACTGTGTCCGCGTTCAGCGAAAAAAAAAAAATTTGTGGTTCAGATTGTTCAAACAGAGTTCATGGCTGTGGTTCCTGTGTTATCGCAGCAATGTTGGCCTGTTATTGTGTGTTTAAATTACATTATTTATGTAGCCTTCTGGATTTAATTTGCATATATAGCTCCTACAATAACCCCTATTGACACCATTACAATCTTGGTATCTGGAAAGATGAGAATAAATGGCATTTCTTTAGCGTTTTAAACTCAGTACATTCTGTGCATACCTATATAAAGATTTGGAAAAAAAATAATTCCAGATCAAGTTTCCTGTAGACTTTAGACTGCAGCTGTTGAAGACTGGACCAAAGTCAGGAACTACACTCACATGCGTGTGTTGCCCGTCTTGTTGATGATAACAGCCTTGCCTGTCTGATCCACATTGTGGTCCATGCCGAAGTAGGCAGCCACACGGTGCAGCAGCATACGGTGATAAGAAGTCATCTGAGGAAACTTCTTATATTGGTTACTAGAGGGGAGACAAAGTTGTAAGCAGCATATGTTATTTTCACAGTATACTTCAATGAATTGCTAAATTACTTTTCTTTTTGTTGAATGGTGGATATCTATTCTGGAAGTGTACATTTCTTTGTTGCATTTCAAATATTTTGAGAACATAACCCTCTTGTGTTTGTTCTATGTAAAAATAAATGGATGGAAATGCATTCTAAAGGGATTCTGCGATGTTTCACCAGGCTGTCTGAAACAACATCCCCTTTCACCCAAAATTGTGTACCAGACATTTCTAAAGAACAGTGGTTAATACTCAAATTATGACCCATTTGTAACTCCTGTAATACTGTATCTTCTCTGCGGTCTTGCTTCCCACAAGAATTATCCTCTCTAAAAAAAAGTTTTAGGTAGTTTTGGCAAATTCTGAGGTGTTTGAAAAGCAGGAAGTCCCACGTTGGAGACAATTCATTTGAGGTTAGATGATTTACTGCTTTCAGACATTTTTGATCATAATACTTAATAATAACAGTATTAGCCTAATAACAACACAAGGTCCTTCCTAGAAATATCATCAGCCTAAATTTCCTCCCTAACATCAACTTGCCATATTTATTTCATTACCTCGGCAATCTATAAATAAAAAGGACTGAACATGGAAGGGCCAAATTTAAATACAAGAGAGTGGTTAGGAAGAACGTGGCTTACTTGTCATCATTAATGAACTCCAGGATATCTTGTTCTAGTTTGAGCAGCATCATTCGATCCCTGCTGGGCGAAAAGGGAGGGGGGGGTGTTGAGAGGGAGGAGCGGACAAGTGAGGAGTGAAGCGAGCATACCAGCCAAAGATCAAAGGAATGATGTATGGCAATAAATACTTCCAACAATAATGGTTGTATCACCTCCATTACAATGGTGATCCTTCCAACATCTTTTTCAAACTGCATTTTTGTCAGTCCTTTAAACACCCGGATGCATTCATGTTGCCTGTTAACGGATTATCAGCCCTAACATTCATAACATGTGGCAAATTAATTTTGTTTTTGCCATTTATAAACAACTATGTATCTGACCAAATAAATCAACGTAAAATGATCAGCTCTATCCCATCTAGCTCATTTTCACTTTTTTGTTCATCTTCCGTTTCGTACCTGGGATTGTTTTTCAGTGTGTTGACCAGAAACTCATGAACATCGATGCCCGTGGAGTCAGTGTATTCCTGACTGGAGTCTAAGAGAGAGGCAGACAAGAGGAAGAGAAAGTTGAGAGACTTAAAAAATAAAAATAAGAGACTGACTGTCACTAAAGTACAGGTAACACAAAGTGTTCAGATTCAGAATATTGCTGAGCATTGCTCCTAAAATGGCACCTCAACACACGACAACGACATTACAGGATGTTCATGGAGGATAAACATACGCAGATAGCATGAGACACCAGCTTGCTGTTCTTCTATGCTGTCAGGCATACACACACTCTTCAGGGGATCATTTTCCACTACACTAGACAGTTGGGCAAGCCAGTTCATCTCTGCTTCTCTCAGTCTAATGACGCCTGAGGGCCTCTGGTGAGAGAGGGAGTGAGGTAGGTAATTAAAAAAAAAAAAAAAAAAAGAGGGAGGGATCCTATTATCTTCCAGAGAAATTAGCTTGACATTATATTAGTTGGGGTATTTAGAATACAGTGGACATCATGTTTACATGCAACAGTCACGACAATACAAACCTTGTTTAAAAATGTGGGACATTTTAAATGACACTGTTATTTCGCGTTCACTGTATTTGCGTAAGGTAAAAAAAAAAAAAAGAAATCTATTTATTATTAGATATTTCAAATACCTTTTAATCTCGTCTTGTGTAAGAGTAAGTATGATACTAGGGCTGGGCGATACAGCCAAAAATGTTATCACAATAGATGTGAAATCCTTTTTTCTTTCAAGTTTAAAGGCTGATATTTGCTCCTGAGTGAAAGTTGAAGAAACCAGATGGTTAATTGTGGTTTTAAACTATTCTTTATGGACATGACAAACACTTGATGCCAAACAGTGGATCACTTATCATATCTAAGGCTAAAATCAAGTCAATTGACAATTTGTCAAAAAGTCAATTCGTTTGTGATTCAAATGAATCAAATCAAACATTTATTGAACATTTGTTATACTGTTTTTGAGAAACATTATATTGCAATAATTATGATTGTTTTATTGCCCAGCATTTTTTTATGGTACAAACACAGGTCTCTGTAACACGCTACAAAATGCATTTAGCCTCCAAAGTTGCTTCTTACCACGTGACAACATCTTTCGTGGAGTCTTGTCCTTCTTCTCCTTCTCTTCATTTTCATACTCGTCCTTCGAAGACTTCTCCTCTTCCTTGTCTGATGGACAGCTGATGTGAAGCTGGATGATATCCTGGAAAACGACATTCCATTGCTATGAGAAAAGATGGTAAATTTTTGAATTCTAATTTGTTTAATCTAGTAAGCATCGTTAATCCTACAAAAACTGTATTGGCATACAAATAACGGCACTTGTCTATCTGCACTTGGTTTGGACTGAGGTTAGGGTGAGGGGTTAGGGGTTAGAGACAGGAACAGTACCGATTCTGGAGGTCCATCATTGGAGAACGGACCAGAGGACTCCTCACACACTGCCAGACTCCGTACCAGCTTCAGTTTGGCATTAGACTGCAACAGAATTACACATACATTACCTGTAAGGCT
This sequence comes from Micropterus salmoides, assembly GCF_014851395.1. Taxonomy (NCBI): domain Eukaryota; kingdom Metazoa; phylum Chordata; class Actinopteri; order Centrarchiformes; family Centrarchidae; genus Micropterus; species Micropterus salmoides. The sequence goes on from NW_024043372.1 coordinate 16,360,374, forward strand.
GTGTGTTTTCAGGGGATTTCACTGAAAAGTGTAGCTGCTTTAAACGCAGCAGATCACTTTAAACTGTTTTCATCCCAATTTTATGTATTACATGCACCCAGAATTAGTTTCCTGTACATTGTAGTAAACAAGGTTCTCTTGGTGACTGCTGCTCCTCAGGAAAATAAGTGAGACAACTGAAGTACACAGTCAGTGCATTTTGTCCACGCAGTCAGTTAGGGGATATTATTATTATTCCATTAGCAGTTCGTGGTCAAAAGACAGACTGCAACACCAGCCAAGGAGCTCAACTTCACACTGTATCTGAACGCAGCTTGCTCAACAGAATGGAAGCAATGTTGGAGAGAGAGATAGGACCACACAAGTCCACTGTACTCCACACAACTATGTCTTTTCCCGAGTCTACTACATTTGTAGTTAGATGCACAATTCTTAACGTGACAGAAGATCAGAAATGTATTTTGGCATCATTCAGTGCTTTATAAACTAATAGTGTCTCTAAGATCTCTGAACTGGAATGATGTGGTCCACTTCGGTGTTAATGACGACATGAGCAGCAGTGCTCTGAATCAGCTGCAGCTTAGATTTTTTATTTTTTTTATAAATACAGACAGCGTTACTGTAGTCGAGTCTACTGAAGATAAATTTATGTCTTTTCAAGTCCTACTGAGACATCTGTATTCTTCATGTTATAGTAGGCTGACTTAGTAATTGTCCGAATGTGGCCGTTGACCAAGATTTCTGACTTGCCAATTGAGGCCGAGCACTGACTTTAAATCGTTCTTCCTTGGCTCCAAAACCAATTACTTCAGTTTAATCTTTGTATAATTGTCTTAATGGTCTTAAATGTGTTCTTCTCATTCACAGCCTTACTGAGGTCACACCCACTTTTAACCCTCTCATAGGATTTAAGATTTTAAGCCAATGATACCAAGTAGGTGGTCCACTGCAGTTTAAAGGATTAGAATGTTAATAATGGAAGGTCGTCTTATACAACAAACTAGCAGGAGGTTATTTCAGGGAGCAGGATTGGGAAGTTCTGTGGGGGACTTTTGGAAAGATGAGTATTTGGTTTTGTAGGAAAAAAAACCTGAAAACTTACCTTGGCCCTTTTCCTGCCATGGCTGTGATTAGGAGCCCGTTTCTGTAAGAGAAATGTGTTATTTTACTGATGTTTATCATAAGGTGAACATTAAATATACATAAGAATTCACTACCTGCAAATTTAACTACATATAATGCAGAATAGACAAATTTACACACATTTGGAAAGATTTACATTGTAATTCAGAAATCTGAGTTTCCCAAACTCACGCTGTACCACTTATTACCACATTTTAAATGTTAAATACATTTTTATGACATAAACAGAAGGCTATGGATTAATATAGTCCGTAAAACTTTGATTAATAGCCGGGGCTTTTATTTGCTAAAATCACTGAATTGACCCTGCCTGTATTTGGGATAGGCATCCACATGGGGCAGGCCTTTAATATAGTTTTATTAAACTACTTAATAAATCCTTCATTTGCATAAACAGTTTAACGGTCTAAAACTTCACACTCGCATTCTTATATCGTACCACCTGCGCATCCTGTGAGGAGCTTTCCTCAGGCTCCAGGCCATCTCCTGTCCCTTCCTTGGTACCCTGTGGTTGAGGGGAGGTCTTGCCTCGACTGCAGGGCTCAATGAGTGGCCCACTCTCTCCCTCCTGCTGGATTTCTGTTGTCAGGCTCACTGACATCTTCTTAGGGGAGGGGGAGAGGGTGGGAGTTGGGGAGGGGTTGGGTGGAGAACCCAGGAGTGGCTGAGAGAAAACAGGCAAGAAAAAGAGAGAGGGGAAGTCAAGTTTTAAAGACCAAAAGGGCTATAAAATATGATGACAATGAATGACCAAAGAGAAAATTGGGAGAAAGAGACAGCTAAAGACACAAACAGGATATGAGAGAGCGTGAACTACTATACTATCAGGGCTCGACAATAACGGTGGCCTATTAGCCCGGGGCCAGTGCAAAAACATTAGTATTTGACATCCTGCAGTTGTTTTGCAGCTCATGGCGCGCACCGTTGTCCAATCCAGAGTTGTAGTTGTCAAATGTTATTTCTCTAATCTCAATCAAGCGGCAACCTCTGGGTCTGAAAGTGAAACCATGCAGACAGAACTTAAACCTGCATTCTCTCTAACGGCCAGCAGGGGGCAAGTCTGCTGGTTGAAAAAAGAAGTCCAGTTCCATTACAAATAATGGTAAAATGTTGCTACTTCTCAGCTGAATTATAACCTCAGTAAACACTTTCATAATGAGTTTATGGTCTCAGGTCACTACCATGGCGACCTGTCAATCAGGATAGAGGCGACTCGTATCCACTGATCTGTGTACATTTTTTTTATTAAATGGCTGTCAGCAGGAGAGAGAGCACGTCATGTTTGAGTCTGTTAGTACGTTTTGTTTTAAAAGTAAATTGTTTTGTTAACCTTTTTTTTATAATTTAACTGTGATTACATTTTAGTTTAGTTTTTTTTTACATCCAGTATTTAATAACCGATTAAACAAGCTAACAGTATAACATAACTTATAAGTCTTTGGTTTTGTTGTAACACTGATAAATAACTTTTGGAAGGAGGGCCAGTAAAAATTGTCTTTGGCCAGTAAGTTTAATGTTGAGCCCTGACTATTTACCTGTAGGTGGTACCAGATCTGTGCTGGACTCTTAACAGTGAGTCTGGATGGAACCACACGCACAGAGATAAGGGGAACCCACTAAGGTAGTGTACTGGGCTGGGCTGCAGCAGGGGGCGAAGCACAGTCCATATCAAGCCTTAACCTTCGAGGTGGGGCTGTGAAGAAACAACACAAAGGTGAAAAATATTAATAATACATGTTAATCTGAAATTAAATTTTAATTAAGATATTAATCTTAATTTGTTACAAGTAAGGAACGTTATTTTTAAAATCACAACAAACTATACAGCCAAACAAATGTTACACTCATACTGCTTACACTGCCCCTAGTGACCACTCAACTCTGATGGATAAAACAGACTTTTTAGCCAGTTTGATACATTAACAGCAGGTTGGTGCCAGTAAGGAAACGTTAACTAAATAAAGACCAGCAAACCCAACAAGGTTGTTACCTTCCTCTTTTGTTTGTGTTAAAGCCAGAACTTTTTCATTCCATTCATAAGAATCATTTACAACAAACTTGTCTCAAGATCAATAGTATATTTAATTCAACTTTCCCAGTATGGTTACAAACTTGCTCAAAAAGACACATCTTTAGCTACATTACAATAACAACAACATGCACAACAGAAACAGGCAGCAATAAAGGCAGCAGTTAAGACAGCCAGACAAGGGGGAGGGGCGCAGTACCTCTGGTCACTGGGGCCTCTCTCTTTTCTTTCCCTCTGGCTCAGTGCAGCAGCATGGTCTGTCCTCCAGTCAGGAGCTCTGGACACCAAGAGGAGAAGAGGAAGACACGGATGACGTCATGTTTCACACACTGAGTGACTCATTGCTGCTGCTGCTGCTTGTAGCAGGGAGGGGGACAAAGCAGCTCAAAGCTCAGCATACTAGCACAGAGGCTTAAAAATGAGCACCACAAATCAGTACTTAAGATACCAAAACTGCTAAAATGTTTATTATTTGACTTAAAATGCAGGTTTCTACAGTGTGGGCACCAATCTTTATGAATGGGACATATGTGTAACTGAGAAATGATGATGATCATCTGAACAAACAATATAAACACATACACTTTTAAACCCTGTAGGTAGCTTTCAAATGCATGTACTTCCACCAATTACACAATTATAACCAGTCTTTACTTACTTCCCCTAATTTACATCATTAAGCCCATTTTCCCAGCATAGAAAAACATGACAGAACTGAAAACAGCTTTGAAGCAGTAACTCTGACGTCTTAGGCTTTACACCCATACACAGACCACACAGATAAATCCATCTGTCCTACAAACCTATTTCCTCTGGTATCACAGGGTCAACAGCAGCAAGTTCTGTGTGCTTGCTGAAGAAGCAATGCGTGCATTAAGTCCCATGTGCATACAATGGTAAAAAGACGCACAGCGAGAAAAAAAGTCAGGCATCAGAAGTGTGATTGCCAGATTGTATGCATGAAGCGTGGAATGGTCAATTTCCTGCATGTCCCTGCTTGTACTGCTGCGCTGTGCCGTCCTGTGCTGCAGGATAGATGAGATGAGTGAACAAACAAGGCAGGGATTCCCAGCGTGGGAAAGACCCAGGCAATGCAACAGCAAAGGCGTCATCAGCAGCTGCATAAGCATTACACCCCCATCACTGACCAGGACACCCACATGCCCCAAACCCACTCACGTACAGCAGCATGGAATACAGCCACACTACCTACTGGAGGCAGCCTCTTTGAAATAATCTACTCCTTTTGCTCGCTCACACACACACACACACACAAAATTCTTGCACAAAAAGACTGAATGGTTTTGGATTAGAAAGCAAAGATAATCATTCATCTCTCTCTCACGGCTGAGCGGACCATCTTAGCTGGGAGGGGCTGCAAATTGTGAATCAAACCTAGAAATGGGGTACTTATGAATAAACCAGCTTTACCCATTCTCTCCTCCTCCACCCATTTCTCTCTTTTTTCCCCACTCAGCTACTCACCCCCCCTCACCCCACCACACACACACACACACACAGGCCCACTGGGTTGCCAAGGAGATGGTAACGTCATTCTCAACTGTTAACATTTGTGTTGAGCACCCAGCAGTGAGAAAGGCAGGGTGAAGAATGATATTAAAAATAAATACTTGGATTGCAGGGTGTGTGGACCGAGAGGAATGGACAGACAGACGCAGAGAGAACATGGCAGGATGAAGAGAAAAAGTGAGAGACCAGGATATGCTATTGCTGGTGTTCCAATTTCTTTTAAGTTTTAGGCAATCTTAGACTGTGATACCGACAATGTGGGTGCTCAGTCATCTGGGTCATGGGATATCAAGTAGTAGCAGAAAGTCAAATTACTGTTGCTGAACTAAAAAGCCCTCTGAGGTGAGTAGTGAAGCCTTGTCATAAACTAATGGCCACTTAACACACAAATACTCATGCCCTTTAGCACATTACATTAAAAATGACAGATTATCTAAACACATAATGGATGATACCCTGAATTCAACACAGTTCATATCACAAAGTGATGTAGCTATTAGCTCAATACAGAAGTATGTCCATGTTACTATCGTATTCTGCTAACATTCGTAGCCCTACTACCATTACCTTAACATCCTTATTTACATTAATTCATTTAGCTAACGCTTTTTTATCCAAAGCGACTTTCAATTGCTAATTATGTCAGAGGTCGCACACCTTTGGAACAACTAGGGGTTAAGTGTCTTGCTCAGGGACACACTGGTAGATATGTCAGTGGGACACACCAAAGGCTTGTGTCTTACCCACTGCGCCATCACCAGTGTTATCAGGCATAAGAACTTAAATATAATGTGTTATAATACATGCTACATATTGGAGACCCAACAACTACAATACCAGCAGCAGCACAAATGTCTTCCTATTATGTCCCAGTTCAGTCAGTGTGTCGGTTGGCCTGATGATTGCATCTCTCTGCCAACTGTCTGCATCATCACATGTGTCTGCAGACATGCAGCAGGGCAGCTGATTCACACAGGACTCTGGCCAGTTATGTCACAGCAAAATTGGTTATCCACATTATGCTGGCCTCATAAAACCACATTTACAGGCTGGTGTAATACAGCAGGATAGCGGCGCTTTGATCAGGCATTTTAGAGCAAATATAGATAACCCACTTAATGTCCTAAGAACTAGCTCCACTTGACAGATTTCTACCACTTTTGCAGTATGTGTGCTATTTTTCAAGCCGATTTCACTACAGAACATTAATTTAGTCCTTCATACTACTAATGTGCTCATTTCAGATTTTTGTGTGTGTGGAAGCAATGATTAACTGAATTATTCTGCCACAAAAAATAAAAATAAAATAAAAAAATCAGCATGCATCGACTTAACACAAATTTTGTATGGGTCCCCCTCTCCTGCATGCCAGCCTGAATAATCATAGAGCTGGTTGAACAATCAAATGATATTACCAACAACCGCTTTTACATTTCTTCCAGACACTTTCTTTCAGCTATGAAACAACATCACAGTTGCATGTGTCACTATCAATTTATCGGTCCTTAAAACAGTAACACAGCCCCCCGTTTTCTGTTATAAACAAAACTGGAAATTGTGTATTTGCTTAGCTTTGGTTAAAAATTTTGAATCAACTGTTTTCCGAGGACATTCATCAGCGTGAAATGAACCTTTGCTTAACTTGTAAATAACACAATGACAACTTTAAACATTTAAAAAAAAGATGGCTTATTACAAAATCGGTTTCACAAAACCTCATGACACCCACATAGGTGAGCACATAGATGGAGCACATAGGCAGACACCCATTAACCACAAAAAAATAAAAAAATAAACAATCATTATCATCTGTCAATGTAGTGGTGGCACATTGACTTTGCCGGGTCCTAACAAACCAGCTGAGACCAGGGATGAAACGGTTACCAGTTTAATGATAAACCACGGTAAAATTCCTGACTGTTAGTATTACCATTTCAGTGTGGTCGTATTTTGGTGAGGGAAACTTGATCGAAGAAAAATGTTTTATAGCAGGTGCAGAGTAAGTTAACTTTTTGCTCAATGCATGATGTGGGGACTTCATAATGAGGGAACAAGTCAAGGTTCGTTGGTCTAACTTGATAATAGTTTGTAAACTGAAGCTCTCGGAGTTACCTACTCTTGTACACATTGTTCTGCTGCTGTATACATCGTTTGCCTGCAGACTCTATTCACCCATTGTACATGATAACAGTTACATACTTTAGTCACCCAACCAACATAATTTGTTCATTTAAAATCCAACGATCATCGAAATGGTTTTCGTTTATCAGGTCATTGCAAATAATTTATAACATCTTTAATGTTAATGCACATTTGATATGATTTTACCATATCAAATACTTATGTTCACATAAGGTATTGACTGTTATTTTAATGCTTACGCAAACAAAAAGTGCACAGCGCTGTTTTTATTATTTCTGTATCACTACTTTCAGAACATTTACAGCACATTTTAACAATACCACGATAATACTGATAAACGTGAAAATTTTGCTCACTATAATTGTGATATGAAATTTTCATACCGTTCATCTCTAGCTTAGACACACAGGTCATACGCTGCCCTGCCCACAGTGTCAAGTTACCACACCACAGACTACCAAAGGAAGGGAGTGTGTGTGTGAGTATGCGTGCATGCATGTGAGTGAGTGAGTGAGTGAGTGAGTGAATGAGTGAGTGAGTGAAAGAGACAGAAAGCTATTTGCCTGGTTAACACTGTGTGTATGCGTTTAGGCACACAGAATGTATATCACCACTTCAGACAGTAGGCTGGCCGGACAAAATATTTCAGGCAGGTATGAGCTCACTGTCAAATTTAGCTGCTCCAGGTCAAACTGGGTCAGGGTCTCAGCAACAGATAGCATCGGGAGAAGCCAAAGAATTGAGAAGGATTCTACTGCATGGCGACTGGTATGAGTGAAGAGCTCATCGGTCTTTAAACTGATTAACTAAATGGATTACCAGGGTCTGAAATTATGTTTTTTACTCACCTGCTACTGTGGCAGGGTCACTGAACATTTCTACTGGCCACTCAATGTTTTGTAAGCCACTTCTGAAAACTACATATGATTTGTAAACACCGAGTTAGTGGTACCAGACAGCAGAAATATGGAATATAGGTGACCTGAAATGTTTGCCTAGCTAACATTTGCCCTGTACTTGGCAGGTGGCAGGTGCTAATTTCATTCCCTGCTGATAATTAATGCCTGGTTACCTGACAGACATCAGGCAAATGGAGACAAAAGCCACAGTTTGATACCAGCTGTTGACAAAGAGCATCAACGTATGAAATTGTCAAGATGTGATTTTAAAAACATTACATTTGGCTACAAGTTAACCTATGCTCTTTAGCTGAAACAAAGTTAATCAATTTCTCAAATTAAAATGCCAAATACATGAAAGATATGTAGGTTCCAGATAGTCCAGGGCAAGGATTTGTACTTGGGACACAGCATTTTATTATTTTGTAGCACATGCATGCAGCAGATACATAAAAAAAAAAAAAAGTACACTTCAGATGAACAGATAAATCTACAGTCTACTCTGTTTATTTCTCATTAATGACAAGAGTGCAAGTGAGCAGAGAATGAGCACTGTGCATTCATACAATTTTGTGTGGGTAATGATTGAGAGCTGTGGCTATTAGTTATTTATTTAATTCATTGCATTATTTCAAATTTCATAATGGAGAAGCATGCGTAGCAGACATGCCTCTCCATTTTCTCTGCAGAGGCTGAATGAAAGGTGTATGTGAATGGAAGCGCAGAATGCTGCAAACAGGAGTGAGCAAGCGCGTACAAACCCACAGACAGCAGTGGGAGGGACACACACAGGCAATTCGACCCAATTCAGCTCCTCTGTATTCAGCTGCGCACCTCTCCCATTTGACGTCAGAGAGAACCCATTTCACAAAAGGCAGCAAGGTTATGTCTTCACAGAGCGGAGACTGATGTGTGTAGTAATGGCAGAGTTTGTGCAAGCTCAGTGCCTGCACATATCAGCAGCGCTCATGGTGTGTGTGCATGCCAGTGCTTGTCTGTGGCAGAGAGGATTCCCCTTTGCGTCAGTTGCACAATCTCACACAGGGAGGGGGACAAGGGGGGCTGTCAGAGCACTAGGGACTGTAGAGGAACGGCCCAGGCACATCCGTACTAAAAGTCTGTACAGTAAAAATATAGATACATGCATCACCGGCCAACACAAACACAGACACCAGAATGTGGTACATATTGCCTGCCATGAGCTATATAAAAACAAAATAAAGTGCCTGTATGGCTTAGAAAAACTAAGCCGGGAAACTTGGATGACCATAGCATCAAAGATTTGGAGAGAAAACCATCGTAACCAACAAGACATAAAACACTGATGAGGGGATGATCAAATGCTGTGGAAGACAGGGTTTCCATCTACATCTCTCTCTGTCGTTCTCCCTGCCACCCCCTCTCTCATTTCTCTCAGTGCTGAGGATACCCCTTCCTGCTTTCCGCCCCCTCCACATCAACCCCTCCCATCAATCTCTCTCTCTCTCTCCATCCACCCACTACTAAGTGTTAGCTCTCTGTCTCTTTCTTTTTCTTCCTCTTTTAGTGTGTCTTCTTAAATTGTCAGGCCTGCTGCTGACGCCATCCTCCTCCACTCAGCCAGCCCACTCACTCCTGTGGGACGAGCTATGACTCATTCTCTCCCTCCTTCCCTAGTTACCTATCTACCTACCTTTCTGCAGCTCTCTCCAAGTCTCCCTCTCTCTGCTGCTCTCACTAGTTATAACCTATGTATAGTTCTCTGCTATGTGTGGGGGAACATACAGAAAGTGTATTGAGACGGGGAAAAAAACTAGACTGAAGGATAAAAACACAAGGATTAAGTGGGTGATAAAGTGGGTGAATGAGATGTTGGCTAAGAGAACAACAGTCTCCCATCTGCATAAAGAATGAATGCCAGTGGATAGAGATCACAGCAAGATCACTGTAATAAATGTATTATTTCAATAATTTCTTATGCACAAAATCAGAAAAACTAGGAAACACTGTAAAACACCCAGTTTTAAGGTATAAGTATTTTATCAGATCATATCAGTTTGTAAATAAATTGTTTTCCTCTTGCGGTGCAACCGGAGCAGAGGTTAAAAAACCCTCTCACAATAATAATCTGACAAACAGTCGCTTCATGTTCTTTCACGCCAACTGCAAAGATAAATACATTAATATCCAGCAAAACATTTAACATACAGCATGTGAGCTAATAGGAATTAAATAGTTCATGTTGGAAAAGGGTTTAAGTTGCATCAACAAATGACACGACTGCATTACTCCATGTGAGAAACTACAACTACAACTGAAGAGGAAAAATGAGTCACAATCAAGAAAACCCTGTCGGTGATGTTGAAGACAAAGACATACATTTACGTGATACCAGAGCTGAAATAAACACTGGGTTTCGATAAATATTTATGAATATTTAGCTGTGGCTGAAGCACTGTACTACACAGTGAAATTCAAACAACCACTTGAAACGTCCCCAATAAAATACATAACATGAGGTTATCAAGGCCACAAAAAAAATCAACACCTCTGGCAAAACTTAATCTAAGAATCTAAATAACCAGGACATTCCTGTTCCTTAATGCAGTTCTATTTTGGTCCCATCAATAGCCAATGTTATGTCCAATGCTAGGATCATGCTGGCCTTGGAAGGCATCTTCTCATCAGTGTGTCTATTAAGAGAGAGCCCTTAGGGAGCGTGTTAATAACACCACCAGAGCACATTCTCCAGTTTCACCTTGAGTACAACAATATTTTAGTGTGTCAATCAAATGTCAATCTACCATACTAAGGTGTTGGACAGACACTGGCATTTTAACTTAAAACATGGCTGATATTGAACCATCAGCTACTAATACAAAAAGTCTGTCTGTCCAAAACGGTGGGCATCGCCTAGCCTTTAAAACGTCTGGACAGAAACATGATACAAAATAATAACACTTTTTAGCTGTCCAATAAATATAACCACGGCTGAATGTGGGATTGTGGAGGTATCTTGGCTTCAAGTACAGTGAAGAGATTTGTGAATTGTGAGTTGTGAATAACTGTCAAAATGAAAGTGGATGGCAGCTTGTGCAATCATTATAAACGTTATGCAATTTAGCAGCTTCTCCTATTTGTGTGTGTCGAGGAGGGGGGGGGGTGAAGGAGAGTGCAAGAGGAGAACAAGGGAAAAAAAAAAAAAAAGATGGAGGAGCAGGGGTGGCTAGTGAGACAGGAAGAGAGGAAAAACTTCTCAATGATGAAACAATCTATGCTGTTAAGCGATTGGACGAGATCTCCACCAATGGGAGGACCAGCTCCATGGCAACAGGCTCTGTCACCAAGAGAAAATCAGCCATATCCCTCAACACCCCCATATTTTTCTCTCCCTTTCTCTCTCACGACCCCCTCCTTTCCTCAATTACAAGGCCTAGTGTATTTATCACTGGGTAAGCAAAAATAAAACATTGCACAGACACACACATAAAAACACAGCAGCCTGAACAACACGGCTCAATCGCACACACGCAACCAAACAAGGCATGCAGATGTACACACAGGCAACACAGACTTAATGGGGCTTACACAGTGATCAGAATGTGAGTCATTCTCACACAGTTATTTAAATGTGCATATTGGCGATGACTCCCCTCACACATGGTCTGACCGCAGACAGTTCTGTTCCACTTGGTCCCGATGAGATCTGTGACTAAGTAATCAGGTCTGGTGGATCTGAACCTTGAACTTAACAGATTGAGCTCACAGAAATAAGAACAGACCTCCAGAATATGGAAGTAGGCCTCAGCTGAAAGAAAGAAACTACCCATCCCCTTACAGACACACAAGGTGAAGTCAGCATGCATCAAAGGGTATCGACCCAACTAGCTTTACAGACTAATGCTAGCTAATATGGGCCGGCATGCATAATACACAATATATAATAATAAGATGCTTCTCCTGCAGTGCATGCCAGAGGTTAAATCTCTCAGAAACAGCGACACACGCTCAACTACGCTCCAACCTTATTTTTTTTGGCCGCAGCCTGAAAGAAATACTTAGGGATGGGCAATTAACAATTAACTAATTCAAAATAATCAAAACTGAAATTCGGAGCCTGTAACCTATAAGACAAATTTTCAACGGCAGCTAAAATGTCAGGTCTGAGTGGTTTTAAAAGCTAGGTAGCACCAAAATCCTTTTCAGACAGGAAGGGATTGATGCGAGTTAATCATTTACAATGAGAGTTGAGCAGCAATCAGACAAGCAGAGCAACAAGCAGGAGCGATCATGTGAAACTGTTGCGGCTGTGCTCATCTTACACACACGCTGCCTGCAACCGGAGTTTAGTTTAATTGTCTTGATACTCATGGTGTCAGGCAGAGAGAGATCCTTCAGTGTGAGTTTCCTGATGCAAAGAGAGGCGCCACTCAATCAGCTGACTGCTCCTCTCTTTCTGTTTTCATTACAAAACAGAGACCTTTTGCTATGTTCTGCCTCCAGTCCAGGTTAAAACGGTGAATCAGATGATGTTTGTTTGAAAACGCTGCTGACCCAGTGGGCAAAACAGAGAACTTTATAAAACTTTGACACACACTCTTTGTGAGGCTTTGTGAGTCGGTCTTCTCATGCAAAAGCAAAAACACGATGCTACTGACAGAGTTTTAGTTTCGGTCTTTTTATTAAAATATATGTACTGTGTAAATAACACTAAAAACAGTTAGCCTACTGTGCATGTTGCCGTATTTACTTTGCGACAACTCCCAGTCTGTTTTACGCCACCACCGTCTCTCTGTACTCCCATGTTACTTTCAGTAGCAATTCCACTTCGTTGTCGGTCATTCCAAAAAAAAAATGCCCGGTGTAGTTCTTTGTCTGTATTACTTTCTTATTTCTCTAAATCGTCTGCAACTGCGGAGTAGACCATCTGCTTCATGTTTACACTGGCACGTGCATGCCCAGTGTAGGCTACCTGAACAGCCACTACATGCGTTTTCAGTTTAATATAAACGGAGATCAGCTCTGATACGCAGCTAAAACACTTCTGTGGAAGGAGAAGATCACATTGAAAACTATTTTTTAAAACGTAGTAGTGTGGCTCACATTACCCTACTCCTCTCATGTCAACCCTCCTGTTTTCACCGGGATTCTACCGCATTTTTCCGTTCTCACCCAGTATCCTCCCGTTTAAATGTTTCCCCATAAATCTCCCATATTTTTAACCTTTATAAAATCAAATAAAAACCTGCTGGTCGTATTTAGAGTGTTTGCTACTTTCTCCTCTGATGAAGTCGGTGGCAGTGTGTGAGATGTAGACAATGCTTCTTACACAAGGATAAAAAATGAAAACAGTCCACTGAAATGATATAAGGCCTATAGCCTACTAGTGGTAAACCATATGAAATTATAATGAATACAGTAGCTTAACTATAAGCAATATTAACAATATATAAATTGGAATTTATGTACTTTAATTTAGATTTTCCTTATTTTCAAATCTCATTGAAGGCAGTTTTGACTCCTCTCTGTAGCCTCCTCTCCCTCTCTCCACTCCTCTCTCTCCCCCTAAAGCCCACAGAACCTGCCTGAGCTTTCCAGAACAAAAAGCGGCTACTTCAGAGTTTATCATTGACTCAGGATACTTGTGCTTCTTTATCTCCTAATTATTTTGGCTACAGCCTTTTTTGTTGCAGTTTTTATGGTTGTAGTAAATTTATAAAGATGCTGTTTGATCTGTTTTTGTAGTTGATGCCACAGTAAAGCTATATTTGTTAAGCTATAAGATTGCTATGATTTCGGTCTAAGCCCCTTTTCCATGGCACAGTACCAGCTCGCCTCGACTCGCCTTATTTGGTTTTCCAATGTACAAAAGTTGTTCCTGTACTTGCTGTACTTTTTTTCGTATCACCTCCGTCGAGGTTCCAAGCGAGCTGAGGTGATACTAAAACGTGACGTGAAAACACAGCATTGGTCAGAGAGAATCGTTACTACTCACTGCATCATCATTGCGCATGCCTGACAGAGGCCAGCAACAGAAAGTTTGATATTTTACAAATTTTCATACATTATTTCATCACAAAATCCACTTCTGAGAAGTTTTGAGGTGAGAAATCGACTGTGTCGATTTCGAATATTGACAGTTTTATGAAAAGTGATGGTGGAACAAAAATGTGCTTGAAAGTTTTTGGAGATGAGGAGCTCCGCAAGTGGCGGCGGGAGGGGCTCGCGAGGCCGGCCAGCCACCTGCTCACAGAGCCCTCTGCTCCCACTGTCACACAGACCGCTGCATCAACAACGGCAGATGAAAACACAGCTGTAAGGTTTTCATACCGCTCATCTGTCTTTGCATTCTGAGTAATGTTGAAACTTTTTTAACTATGAAGAGATGTTTGTGAGTCGTCGGTGTGTGTGTCGCATTGAAAATTACGTTGCCGCAGTTGTGTGTGGCGTCGCTATGATGACCAGCAACATTGAGGGGTGCCATCTCAGGGTACTATCTGCAATGGAAAAGGAGCACGGCCAAACCAAGTCACGGCGAGTTCAGCTGGTACTGGTAATGGAAAGACGGCATAAGACAGACTGAGCGGAGTCTGTTGCCCATGTTTCCTGGCAATAAAATAAACAGTTGTCATTTCATGATACTTAATCATCTGTTAATTTTAACACTTAATACATTGTTTTTTGGACTAATTAAATAAATATACAGTATACTGTATAATGCTACATGATAAATAAAAGGCTCCAAATATCCCCAGCGATCGGTGTCAGCCAATACTGCTTTCAGCAATCAGTGATCGGCCCAGAAAATCCTGATTGGAGCACCTGTACACTGAAGTTAAAAGACATAAAACCCAGCTTTAATAGTTGGGCATATTTACAATACAAAATACTGTCAGTGAAATATGAGGGCAAAAAAAAAACGTTCAAACACAAAATAATCGTTCAAAAATCATAATCGAGGTCAAATACTGTTGGGCAGACAGCCTGCGCAGGCAAGTCTATGAATACTTTTGTAAAAAAAATGTTTACATAAAAACAAGAGATAATGATTTATTAATTTTATCCATGTTGCCTACTAGTTTACACTTTTGGTATTTCATTTAAGTGTTGTTGTTTGCCATGATGAAAAAACCTAAACAACAAAAAATTACATCAGTTGATTAAAACAATGTAATTTAGTTTTAGCAATAGTAAATCTGTTATGCGTAATGTGTATTTTCAAGTGTTTGCACTTGTGCATGCTACGTGCAGGTGCCCTCCAAAACTTGAAAGCACCAATTAGTTGTAGTTGGAAGACATGAATCAAAGGCATGTAAAATACCACATGTATGAACAGCATCTTAAGCTGTTTGTTCTGTACCATCTCAGCCAAACAAGTCTACCACAGCATCGCACTACCTGCTGTAGAACTCTAACATACTTTTCAATGTAAACAGTCGTCATGGTTGATATGTTAATAAGTAAAGCCCTGCCCTGACAGAGCAGAGCATGACATAAGTAGCCAGCTCAGTCAGTGGGCTTTCCTGGAATGCCTCACCCAGTCAGGTAGGCAGGGACTCCAGCCCTGAGGGAGGGACCAACAAGGACTACAGGAGCATAAACCAAGCTTGAGCTACCACACAACTTCATTGGCTCCATCTCTCCTCTGCACTCTGAATGTCTCAAGCTGTCTCTCTCCCTCTCTTGGGTTCCAACCTGACTGTTTAGCTAGTTGTCTTTAGCGGACTGGCTCTGCCTCTATCTTAAAAAGCCTATTAAATCACCCCTTTGGGTAGCTTCGTCCAAGTTGAACATTTGTAAAGTCAGTGACATGACCCCAGGTATGGAACAGACAATGCAACTCTGTTTGCCACCAACTGTTACTGTCTCTTTCTGGCTGTGTCTCTCACCCAATTTCTATCATTTTCTGTCCTATCCAGTTTGAGAGCGGAGCAGCATTTTCCGCTCCCCCCAAGCATTTCATAATCCCAACACTCTCCGTCTCCTGTTATCTTTCTGCTTACACCAAGAGAAATCCTGCTCCTTTGCACTCCATTGCAAATATGTTGAGTCTCGTCTTTCTGCTGTGCAATACAACACATTTTAAGGCATCACAAATTATTATAAAGTCAGTTTGTTTCAACCTGAACAAAGCTGCCATTATCTTAAGCTTTATGATGTCATGTATAAACAGTGAAAGGAGCAAAAAGAGTCTGGAGGAAGATATGAGAGGCAACTAGAGTTCCTGGCAAGCCTGAAAACAGTACGTCTGATCTGTTACACACTGCACGCACGTTGTGACCTACAGTGAAGGAGCACATCATTGTGAACATCACTGTGAATGCAGTGGTCAGTTTCCCCACAAATAAAGCAAAACAAAGTTTCACTTTGCCACCTATCTGAATGCAGATTCTTGTGGGACGGATCAGTTACTTGGAGAGAGATAGAAATCCGATGTTTCAAGTCACTTCACATTAAGTTCCAGGGCTGAGTGTGAGTGTTGTTAACACTTTGCTACATTACAGAGAAAAACAAAAGCATAAAAATGAGCTTTTAAAATATAAAATTTTACAAGGGCCACAAAGCAAGCTTCCTGTTAAATGCCAACAGCAAAGAAAATGCTTTCTTGAATATTTTTGGAAGCATCCAAATAATTAGTCTTGTTTAGTTTTTGGTATGTTTACTTTGAGGCTACGTTAAATAGTAGTGGATCTGCTATTTTCAAATCGCAGGAGGTGCAACATTTGTTAACGTCTAACACCATTTAAAATTAAATATTGTTGTGCTGCAGAAGTGTCCTGGCATACACGTCATATTCTACAGACTTAAGAAAACATTTTTGTTTGGTACAGATCCCTTCAAAAATCATACCATAAGCAATTACATATGTTTTTCAATGAAAATGAGATAATGTAAAAATAATAATTCCCTCCAATATCACAAATCATATTGCAATATCAGTCAAATTCAGCCCCATTATTATAAAACCAGGGATTTACTTGAACAATGGAACAGTTAGATCTTCTCCTCTACAGGAACTTACTAACCGGTCACCTGGAGCTTCTAATAACCTGAACTGTAAAAAATTTGGAAGGCTTTATCAAAGTAGATTAATTCACCAAAAAAACAACAACACACAACTCAAAAGAATGCTGTTGTAGCAAAAATTTTAATTTCAAAGCTCTGTTAACAAAATGATTAGCCACACTAGTACACTGTTCTGAACTGCCCACTCTTCAATAATGTAGACAGTAGATCAATACAGGCTCAATCAATTCCATTGATTGACGCACATGCTGTGATATAGTCAAGTGTGATGGATGACCTACTGTCGGCAACTAAGAGATAAGGATAAAGAAATTACATCTCGACAGCACTTAAGGAACAAACTGATGGTACCATCTAGATCAGTACAATGAAAATTTAAACCACCAAAACTCTTAAAATTCATGGAGCATAACTTTGCCTTCCCTCGCAGACATGATCCAAATTTTGTAAAGTACACTTTCTCTGTTGTTGATGTTGAAGTAAGTGCCATCAAAACTAGCAATCACTCTTTTCACTTTACGTTTCACAAGTTGACTGATTAGCCAGTTTCCACGGTGTTGGACAATGAAATATATTCCAGATAGATCGTAGTATTATAAACAGTGTAGTATTTTGGCATCCAGTTAGGCCTCAAACTGGACCTCCTGGGTCGTATGTCGTCTTTTCACTGGTGCCTTATTTCTTAACTCTGTGCTATTTTCGAACACCTGAACACCTTCTAAAATACTGAGTGGAACTTCTATTTACATCATGAAAATGATAGCTCTTAGCTATAACCAGAGCAAATGTTAAATAATGCACTGGCCAACAGCTGGATGTGTCCAGATGGTAACCAATGTTCTCTATGATCTGCACAAACATGTCCATTTGCCACAGCCACACTTAATGACAGCTGACTGCCATGCCAAAACAGTGATGGAAAATCGAGTGCTGCCAGCCAGCCAGCCTAAGCAAGGAAACAAAAAAAGAAGGCAGGGTCATGACGTCACGGTGTAGTGAGTGAACGCACACTGGTGCCACACTTGAAAGCTCTTGAGGCAGTTGACATAGTGGTGAATCGGCAGACCACTCCTTCATCTCTCCCCTATTAGTTTCACGCTTTATCAGTCCAGGTGACAGAGGCATCAGTTTTTTTCTTATGTTGTTATTTAGTGGGGATGCACCGAAATGAAAATTCTTGGCCGAAGCTGAAACCGAATATAATGAAAAAATTTCCCGAACACCAAACAAGTACATTCAATTTTTTCCATTTATCTGCCTTTTTTTTTTTTTACCATTGCATAAATTAAATAGTCAAAATGTGCGTTTTACTCAGTGTTCCCCACAGGATTTGGAGAGACTATGGTGGGTGGGTCCGAGGCCCGAGAGGGTCCAGTAAAGTGAATTACATCCACAATTATGTCCATTTACCTTTAATGTACACATGATGTTTTTTACTTTCTGAGAAGATAATTCAATTAATCTTATTTCCATCCTGTATAGACAAATTATTTTGAAAACCGGACGTTCACACGTGTATCCTCGCGCTAAATTCATCAAGTCCGACTCAATTTGATAATTCAATTTGATTTGATATCGCGTAACATGAAGACATCATAGCCTCTCTTCAGGTAGGACTCTCATACTGCAATACTTGTCTTTGTAAAGAGAGAAAATGACCGGATAAAGTCGCTAACCTGCCTGTCAGCTCGCACTGGTCTATTTCAGTGGATCTACCATAAAAGGCTTGAATACGTGTGCTCTCCTAATTTAGGTGTGGCTAGCTTAATCGCATTCTCCGAAACGAGTGACAGAAACACTCAAAGCGGCTTTTCTATAAAGTAACCAATAGATGTGTGGAGAGTGGATGTGCTAGGAGACAATTCAGCAGAACAGTGTCTTTAAACGCAGGCATGCAAACTGGTCAGGGGTAAAAAAAATAAAAAATAAATAATAACTGTCGCCCTGACATCTGTGGTTATGAAGTCTTTTGAGCGCTTTGTGTTGTCCCACCTAAAATCCATCACAGACCCACTCCTGGACCCCCTGCAGTTTGCCTACAGAGCCAACAGGTCTGTAGACGACGTAGCAAACATGGCCCTTCACGTCATCCTCCAGCACCTGGACTTTCCAGGAACCTACGCCAGGATCCTGTTTGTGGATTTCAGCTCTGCTTTCAACATCATCATCCCGGTCCTGCAGCAGGACAAGCTCTCCCAGCTGAACGTGCCTGACTCCACCTGCAGGTGGATCACAGACTTCCTGACGGACAGGTAGCAACATGATAAGCTGGGAAAACATCTCTCTGACTCCAGGACCATCAGCACCAGATCCCCTGAGGGCTGCGTTCTTTCAACTCTGCTCTTCTCCCTGTGCACCAACTGCTGCACCTCCAGTCACCAGTCCGTCAAGCTCCTAATGTTTGCGGATGACATCACCCTCATTGGGCTCATCTCTGGGAGGGATGAGTCTGCCAACAGGTGGGAGATTGACCATCTGGTGTACTAGTGCAGCCAGAACAGTCTGGAGCTCAACGCTCTGAAGACAGTGGAGATTTTAGTAAGCGTACAACCCCACCCTCCCCAGTCGCCACAGTGGAAGTGAGAACTGAACTTCACCTCCCTCACCAAGAAGGCCCAGCAGAGGATGTACTTCCTGCAGCAGCTGAAGAAGTTCAGCCTGCCAAATAGGGCTACAATGATTAGTTGACGTAATCGACGACGTTGATTATAAAAAACATCGTCGACGTGTTGATGGCGAAGTGAAAGTGTGTTTAAACGTTTTCGGAGTTGAGAAGCTCCACAAGCGCCCGCGAGGTTAGCACTGCCAGTCAGGCTGGCCTGTCACGCCCAAAGAGCCCTCTGGTCCCAGTTACACAGATCACTGCAACAGCAACAACAGAGGAAAGGCCACAACTATAAGATAGTTTCAATGTTCGTACCGCTGTTATTCTGTCTTTAAAATCTGCGTAATGGTTTAACATTTTAAAGAATCAGAATCTGATTAACATTTTAAAGTAAATCAAGAAACATCTGGCTCGTGATGTAGCCTACAAAACATCCTCCACTTATAAAACTTATAAGCACTTTGGAAAAATAAAATACAGAAGTATTATGAAAGGGGGCTGTTGCTTTTTGATTCTAAATAGACATTACATTGTTAGTGTACAGTTGTCTTCCCTGGTCTCGATACTTGTGATCAATCTGAATAGTAAACCTCGTTCACTTAATGGTAACGTTAGCTAGTTAGGCTGTGTGTTGGAGATCCGTAATTCACTTGAAAGATATTTAATTAGTTAAATGATTTAATTAGGGTTAGTGGTGAATAATCGTGACTAGTCGAATAAATAATTAACAGATTAGTCGACTACGAAAATAATTAGTTGCAGCCCTACTGCCAAAGACAATGATGGTGCACTTCTACACCACCATCATCGAGTCCATCCTCACCTCCTCCATCACCATCTGGTACGCTGCTGCGTATCATTCGATCTGCAAAGAAGGTGATTAGTTGTCACCTTCCATCGCGTCAGGACCTGTACACCTCCAGGACTCTGATTGTGGCTGACCCCTCCCACCCTGGACACAAACCGTTTCAGACTCTCCCCTCTGGCAGGAGGCTGCAGTCCATCAGGACCAAAACATCTCGTCACAAGAACAGTTTCTTCCGATTCAAGTGGGCATCCTCAACAAGGCCCGGGTCCCCACTGTCACTGACTCTCATGCCCCCCTCCTCAAACACACGCACACTCCTGACACCGCACTTTACACCAATGCTCAACTGTGTTTTATGCTCATGTTGTGATTTTTTTTGCACACACTTGTCAGTATTGCATTATAGTATTATTGTAATTTTTGTATACTTTTTAGATTTTTTGATCTTTTTATAGATTTATATTTCTATTTATGTTTATGTGTACTGTAAGCACCGATTTATACCAAGGCAAATTCCTCATATGTGAAAATGTAACTGGTAATAAAACTGATTCTGAAAAAGGTGAGAAGGATTTGCAAGCAGAGAAACGTACAGAGACAGTGTAAGAGGGGTCTTTTTTTAAGCTTATATGTTGTATAGATAACGTATATTTGTCTACTGCAACAAGAGAAAGACAGCTACACGCAGGGGCGTCACTGTGTTGAAAAGTTGTGGGGATATAAGGGGTCAGATTAGCTCACGAGGTGTGGCAATGCACCATACTGCTGTCACAAGATATAGAAAATTTTGAGCATTTAATACTTACTTTCCTGCATTATGGTAACATTTCCTGTTCTGCCTTTCCTACATAAATTATTGAAGAAAATGTTTTTATTTATATAAAGTAAACACATAACTCAGGTGGCAGGTGACAATTTTTGAATTGTCAATTCAAAAAGTATTACAGAATCTAATGCAGCGCAGCTCTCATTCTGTGTTGCTTTCACATATGTTTCAACTTTTCTCATTTAATATCATCCCTGCTGAATTAGCACACACGCAGGCATGATTTAGTCTTCCCTCCTCTTTTGTCATGTTCACAGGGAGAGAACAGAAAATTTGGCCAAATAGAAACTGTGACAAGAAGGTGTTAAAGTTACTGACTGGTGCTGCATGTTTTGGGGTCATTTTGTAATCAGTAGCTTGTTTTTACTTAAAAATTAGAGCTGCACGATTTGGAGAAAAAGTAATATTGCGATTATTGTGAACAATATTGCAATTTGATTATAATGGAACAAATAGTACTATGAGTCTACTTGCTTAGTTGTCAATGAATGCGCAAAATACAGACATTTTGAAATGTGTATTTCACAACTTGAACAAAGTTAAACAATATTTATAACAATAACTAGTAAAACAGATGTAAAACAGAACAAGGGGAGCATGTTGCTCTATGGAGGAGGCGGCCAGAAGCAGCACATACTGGCACACTGGCAACAGCTAAATCTGTCCACTAGGGCTAGACCCGAATATTCGACCGTTGGGTACACATTCGATTTTCAATTATGAGATTTGAGGGTTTTTTTGTGCGTCTGACCTCCGCCGACAGCAGCAAACATAACACTCCAGTTCACATCAAAGGGAAAACGAAATGAAGCCCTCAGCTGTGTGGGAGCACTTTAAACTGAGTGATGACAGCAGTAGTGTGGAAGTTATGGTGTTTATTAATTTTACAAGTGCTTAATTTCCTTACAGATCAAAACAGTCAAAAATCAGTATCAAACTGTAGGCTGGAAACAGTAACAACATGAACGCATTTAAATAAGCCTACTAATATTAGGCCAATTGTAGAAGAAGTGCATTTTGTCGCTATAATTAAAAATTAAAAGTAAATTTTGCATAATAACGTTTGAGATTTAGTTCTGCTACTGGAAACACCGCTCATCCCATGCGCTCTCCGCCTGGACCCCCGCCTGGCTAAACTATTCCCGGATTCGGCTCTAGACTTGCTCAGATCAGACTCTCTCACTCTGGATTGATCACTACGGTTCCCCCTGCTCTGTACAGCAGCCACCAACCTGGTTCAGCACGCATCGATTTTCACTCCGCCTGCTCTTCACCTGCTCAATATAGGCCTACGATCCTTTTAACCCTGCAATAAATATTTTTCCCTTTCTTTGTCCTGCACTTGGGTCTGCTAGCCGTGATATAACAAAGTTAAAAACAAATATTTGGTAATAATCACTCAGTTAGCCTAGTTTTGAGAATAAATAAACCAAGCACTCTCTTTTTTTCCCCCCCTCTCTCTCTCACACACGCACACACAGACAGACTTTGCACCCATGCTGCTGCCATCTCTCCCATATCCGATCCTCCCTCACTCAACAGAACTTAGTGGGCATTTATCCTTCTTCTGCTGTTCTGCTTCTATCCATTAAATACATAGCTGTAGCTCGTGAAAAAACACGTTTAAACAATCACCATAACAGGACAATGACATTCGGGCAAGCCCTACTGTCCACTACAGAGTCACTATCCACAACCTGGAGGAGGAAAAGTACATGTGTATTAAATATTTATTAACTATTTAAATAAAAAGTGTAATATTTAGTTAATAGTTTTCTGTTAGTATAAAAATAATATGCTACATTCATTATCATTTTATACAATAATACTATTATTTTACCACTAGTCGAATATTAAATCCTGTTACAGCTGTTTCATTTCTGTGGGTTGTTTTTATTCATTAAATCCTTGTGCATGCAAAATGCTCTACATCGGTCTCTAACTTATTAATTCTAAGCACTAACTGGTCAATAATCACATTGTTCAACATTTAATGGTTTGCTGCAGCAAGTCAAACTTTTTTGTCCCGCCCCATCCAGGCCGTGATTGGTCAGTTGACGAAAAGTGACTGCACGTCGACGAGTTTCTTTCTGTCTTACCGCTTTAAGCTGCTGACCTCGTCTCTCGGTCTCTGTCATAGAGCGACCGGAGCACCAGGATTTTTCTCGGTGGGCCAGTGGCGTGTCCAACTATGTTTTTAACAATCAGCGGGGCGGGCGGAGGGGTTACGGTCGTTATTGTATTAAACATTACTCGCACACTGCTCATAAATAATTTTTCCTCATTGCAAGTAGGCTTATCTGTTTTTAGAGGGCACATGCGAGAGCCGGGTATAGGCGGAGATAATGAGCAAAGTGCAGCGCACACAGCGTCACACACACCTTTTCTGTTTTATTAAATCGCACACTTTTGCTGTTATGTAATCGCACATGACGACATTGCAATTAGATTAATTGTGCAGCCCTATTAAAAATGCAAATAACCTTTCACAAAGCACTTACATTGTTTTTTTTGCCATTTCATGTTGCAAGCTATTTTTCAAAACACTTAAACACTTTCAAATAGTGATGGGGACATGTCCCCAGTGTAAACAACACAGATGCCGACACGTTTTATCCTGCTGATATTAGCGTACATTAGATCATTTGCTGCCACTGCTCTGAACAACTAGCTTAGCAAACATTACTGGTTAATAACAGCGGGCAAAGTTCTAAACTTAACATTTTTGTATCTGTTAACATTCTAAGAAATATTACTTCTGTCTTACATACCATAGATAATAAAAAATATGCGGTTGGAGTATTTATTGTTTTTAAAAAAAGCATTTGACACAATAAATCATAACATTAAAGAAACTGGAACGGCTTGGAATCAGGGGAATTGTGTTGAACTGGATAAGCAGTTATTTAAAAAACAACAATTTGTAAAAATG
This sequence comes from Micropterus salmoides, assembly GCF_014851395.1. Lineage (NCBI taxonomy): Eukaryota > Metazoa > Chordata > Actinopteri > Centrarchiformes > Centrarchidae > Micropterus > Micropterus salmoides. Next base: position 16,384,294 of record NW_024043372.1, read on the forward strand.
GGACTACATACATCAGAATGTATGGACATTACTTGTGGTGTCCCTCAGGGGTCAGTGTTGGGACCAAAACTGTTTATCCTATATAGAGGTCACTAATAGGCAGACCGCGGTCCGGATCCGAACCCAGCTACCATACTGTCCGGAACCGGACGTACAGCCGATCTATTATTGAGAATTACTACCTCGTGACAGAGCGTTTCTATTTTAACCCACGCAGCTTTTCTAGCATTTACTTTACTGGTTCGGCGGCACATGAAATTCACAGACCAATTGCATGTGCTCTAATTGTCTCATGTGATGCTGCTCATCCAATCATATCTGTGCATTCCTATAAGCATTGCCAGAGCCATTGACGGCCCTGAGCATTGCGAGTCAAGTCCGCAAGTGAGATAAGACACACCGAGGAAGAGGGGAGACGACAAAGAAATTTCACATGGTTTTTAACCAAGAATGTACAGAGACTCGCATGTACATTCTTCACGCGGGAAGTTCAAAACCAGAATCTCTCATGTATCTCCAATCCTAGCTGGCAAGATAAGCCACAGATCACGTTTCTCACTGAACAAGAGAAAGTAGGAAAGCGGTATAAGAGGGAATGAAAGAGAAGGAGGTATTAAAGCTGTTCATTTGTTAAGATGTGCTGAGGGTTAGTTATAAAATTGGTTGAGACTCAATTTCAATTCCTCAAAGCTACGGTTTTTATTTTTTCTGAAACTGAGCAACAAATAAAATTTATTTCTTTTAAGATGCACATTTACAAAAACTTTTTTTTTTTTTTTTTAAATGCAGCCATTAGATTACTTAAATTTAGAATTTAGTTATTAGAGCAGTTATTTATTATCCCTTCAGTTTTATGTGAAAACTGACATGACAGTAAATATTGTTGAAATAGTGTCTGATTTGACCTTTATATACAGTCTATGGATCAGTTGTTGACTAAAAAGATATGGTGATACAACTAGGCTATACGTTATTGTAGGCTACTGAATGATAACGCAAGTTAATGTTCTGGACTTTTGCTTCGTGAAATTTTCTCTTACTGGACCTCTTTGAATTTTAATTAAATACCCCTGTTATATATCAACGATATTTGTAAAGTATCTGAAAAGCTAAAAATTTTACTATTTGCAGATGACACAAACATTTTTAGAACTGGTGAGCATTTACAGCAGATTCTGGACACAATCACTTCTGAGCTCAGGAATATAAAACAATGGCTTGACATAAACAAGTTATCATTAAATCTAAGTAAAACTACATTTATGGTATTTGGAAACAGGAAAACAAACAATCAAGCAAAGATACGTTTAGAGGGTGTCAACATAGAAAGAACATGATCCAAAATTCTTGGGAGTGGTTATAGACGACAAAAAGAGCAGGAAAAAACGTATTAAACATATACTGTTCATTGGTGGAAACACATTCCAAAGTACAATACAATCATTGATAGTACTGCGGAAAAGAGCAACACGTATAATTCATAATGTTGGTTTTTTGAAACACACCAATCTTTTATTATTTTATACAGTCTAACGCTTTAAAATTCACTGACTTGGCTGAATTTCAAACAGCAGTACTGATGTACAAAGCAAGAAATAAGCTTTTACCGACCAATGTACAGAAAATATTCTCGGAAAGAGACGGGTTGTATAATGTAAGAGAGGCATCAAACTTTAAGAAGTTTTAGTTTAGCAAGATATGGTGTCAAAATAAGGAACAAAATAAAAGATGAGGTCAAAGAGTGTCCAAACATATTTCAATTTAAAAATAGATACAAAGAAACTATTCAAGAAATACAGAGAGAAAGAAGAGTGGGTGCACGAATTGACTGGATAATTTTGTACTGTGCACATTAAATGTTGCTAATTATTAGTTAATTATTTAGAGATTAAAAGGGGTAGGAGTATATATATATATATATATATATATTTTTTTTTTTTTTTTCAAACATGTAAATAGAAGTTTTCTTTTATTGGCATTCATAAAAGTTTTTTGGGGGGAGGTTGTTTTTTGTGTTATTTTGAATGTATGCTTATTTTAAATAGTTTTTTTCTTTTTTAACATGTTTGAAATAAATATATTAATCAAACATCAGGCTTGCTTTCCAACAGACAGCTCGTTCGGCAGTCTTTTACCATCCTCACATGTTCAGCTGTCAGATTCCACAGTGTAGCGGACTAGAAAAAAGACCTGCCCTACGCTGCCTCTGACTGGCTCTTGAGTTGGTAATAATAATAATTAAATAATAGTAATTGTTGGGTAAAATCTTTTGACTTACTAGGCCGAACACCAAAAGTGCTTTTTTTTTTGCCATTTTCATCTGATTAGGGTTATTACCTATTATTTAGGTAATGATTCAGGTGTTTTTGAGGTACATTTCGTTTGACTTTTATGCTAATTCAACAATATATTTACATGCAGATTAGATTACATTTAATCTAAAATTTATAACAGACTGGAGCTTCTTATGCATATGTAAGTGAGGTTAGCTAAACTGTAATATACCCTAACTAAATTAAGTCTGAGCTCGTTATGTAACATAATATACAGTTGTTGATATAACCAGGATTTAGGTATAGCCACAACAGGGCACCAGACAAATGGGATTACAGACCAGGTGTTTTTATCAACAGCAAATAAACAAATGCACATATTTGGAACCATCAGTAAGTAATGTATTCTCCTATTCTAAGTGTGATCTTTCATTTGGTAGAGGCATTTCTTCATCCAAGGTCTTCAATAGGACTGGCACCAAAGCCTGGCAACAAGTAGAGCATTATAACATTGGTATTACGGTGTAATGACCCTTCCTCAGTTTTTAGTTTCCTTGAGCCTAACCAGGAAGTCAGGCATCCAGCCAGTCAAACAGCCGGCCTGTCTCTGTTGGGCCAGCAGAAAGTGTGGTCTCTTACAATGTGGCTTGTGCACTCCAGAATAGCCAGCAGGAAGGCAACATGCCAGTCATTCAGACATCCATCCAGCCAACCAACACTCAGCTCAGTGTACCACTAAGCATCCCTCTTCAACTGCTCTTCAGTGTTTCTCCTCCCTCCTTCGTTCCCCAGGCACCTAGCCAGCTAAATATAGTCCCTTCAAATCCCTTAGGCTCATAGGGGTAAGGATCTGCAAATAAAACACACAACCCAAACAGGATCTCTCTATCACACATAGCATCCAAAATGTACTTTTTGGCTCTTCTGTCAGTGGCAGGTGAACTGAGAAAATATTTTGTACTAGCCATAAAACTGCATTGGGCATTATTTGACTTAAAATAAGTTTTTAGTATGTAAACTCATCTTTAGCATCACTTTGAGGAGACAATAGATAACATTTGATCTTTATTCTGAACTTTTTCAATAAAAAAACCATTACACCGTTGCACTTTAACTCACCTCATCAGAGACGTCTGTCACCCCTGTTCTTAAAACCAGAGAAAAACATTGCAGGTTCATATCATGGCCAGGAAGCTACACAGTATAACAAAATTCAACATCACTTTATAGAGAAACACCCAAATTCTGCTAACATCGCAGCATATTTAAAAGATGCAGCAGGCACAGGACAACCACTGTAGTGGGCGTGACCTCGTGGCTACATAGTGTGTGACGAGGAAGGTAAGGAGACACCGACCAGAGTGACTTTGCGACAGACTGACCACTGCTCAGTGTAGCAGGAACTGCCATATCGAGCTAGTAGTCAGAGCTAACCAGCCATGAACAGCTGCTGTCAGACTCTCCGTGTCCGCGCTGGAAACGGAGAGACTGCTGGAGTTTTCACAGTCACTAGAAGCACATGCATTGCCCTTTGTAAAAGTTTCTGTGCAGTCTCAGTGTTGTTGTTGAGAAAGTGGCTCAGAAGATGAAAGACTCTCTGGTGTGTGTGTGTGTGTGTGTGTGTGTGTGTGTGTGTGTCAGTATGAGTGAATGTAGGGGAGTGTCAGTAGTAGAGGTAGCCCTGCTGTTTATCATGTTAATGGTTCAGGCTACGGTTAGCCAGTGTTCTGATATTTATACTTGAAGGTAGCTGATATTAAAAAAAATAGCCTACCTCAGAGCCACGATTAGATGATGCGATTCCAAATTATTTACCGGCCACCTGGCTGCCAAAGAGTAAGTCAGCTCAGACAAATAAAACATGGCCTCTTTTCTTTTGCATTGCCATTACACTAGGCATTGGGCAACTGCAATGTTCCAACCATGAAGACACTGTGCTAAAATACAAAAATAGGGGGATGATGACAGGCCTGCTTTTGGCTATAGGAGCGGTGGACACAAAATGATATGCATCCCGTGTAGACTGTTTGACAGACGTCTAAGCTCAGCTAAGTAGGGTTAAGACTATATTTGAATCCAGTTGTGCAAATCCTTATCTAGTCGCCAATCTCCTACTTGACATGTTTGGAACAAATTTTCAACAACCTACAACTAGGGTTGAATGATTAATTGCATTTGCGATATTATCGCAATGTGAAAAAACGGTATTTTCTAATCGCAAAGGCTGCGATTACACTGTGGTCGCATGACACACGAGAGTAAACCAGTCTGCAGACGAAGCATCAACTTTGCACGTTACGCTGTACCTTGACCTGTTGTTGTACAATGGCCTTAAGCTTGACACGGGCTGACACTATTTTAGTGTCACACAGGGAATGAAAGTAGCAACCACGGGTAACTTGGTGGTGGGTGAAATCGCCGGGTCATTCGCCGCTTTGACGGACAGGAAAAAGACACATGTAGTGAGTTAAGCATATTGTGGCAATACACAGCCACCAGTCAGCTCAGGAAATATCTGTGAAACGGCATTTCAACCCAAACACACAATTCTGAAAGAGGCCCAGTCTGTCCTGAGTTACAGCCTGGTTACAGCCAGTGCGCTACTTACCAGCATCGGAGGCTTCGGGGTGGGGAACTCAGGTGAGAATTACTAAGCTTGTCTATTAAACATGAGAGGCGTCACTTTTTTTAAGTTTATTTTTTATTTTTTTTAAGATGGACTCCTAGGAGATTTGAACTGAGATAAGGACTCAATTGGTGGTTGAACTGTTGGTTTTGTATTGAGCGCTTACTGTATAATACACTGTGGTGAACGTAGTTTTTCTTGTGGTCTGTAGGTAGGCTGACCTGATGCCATTATATCTGCCATGACTTGACTTTCAAATTATTTTACCAATATTATTAAAATTTGATACTTCTTCTCCACCATTGCTCAATAATAATTCATGCAGTTCATGCATCACTTAATTTCATCATAACACAGGCCTGACCCACAAGAAAGAACAGTGTATGTTTAATCTATCTAATATTGTGTTGGTCATTCTATACACTCATTTACGGCTTGTCCATTTTGAATGATACAGAAGGTAAAGAGCTTAAAAATTTATCGCATATTAAATCGCAAATCACATTTTTTTCAGTGAAAAAAAAAAATCGCAATTAGATTTTCCAAAATCGTTCAGCCCTACCTACAACACACTCTTATGTGAGAGAGGTCCACAAGTACTCCTATAAGAAACAAGTCTTTCCTTTACTAATGATTATTCACACTACACATTTTAAATTAAGAAAGTCTCGAAAGAAGACTCTTTGTATTTGAAATGAGTTGCCATTGTTAAATTCATTAGATGCTTTATTCTCTACTCGCCCATGTCCTGTGTGAGAGAGCAAGTGTGTATGGCACTGGCAACATTGCAACCACGGTACAGATTAGGAGGTAGTGTTAATTAGAGAAACCGTACACGGCAGCGAGTCGCTAGATCACGTAGCTGACCTGACAGCGGTGGCAGGTCAGCATCTCGCTGTGCTATGCCATCTGTTTACCTGTAAAAGCCAACCACTCCCAAAACCGCCGCTTGCTTAAGGATAGCAATTTAGATGTCACCACCATCTTCTCTTTTTTCTTGCCTCTCTGTCCCTCAGTCTCTTAATTCATTAACACAACCTTCCAATGACGTCAGAAACAACCACTCCTAATCTTGCTTTGCTTAAGTACAGCATGTCCTCAGTTCTCCACTCTCAACTGTGTGAAAAGCGGCTCTACTGGTTTTAGAGGCCTCTTACTGACACTTTTTCTCTTTAGTTGCTCCCTCCGTCCGTCTCTAGAAACTCCAACAAGTGGGTACTTCTCTTTGCCAGTCTCATTTGAGCATAACGCTAGTGTAAGATTAGACTGGCCTAATCAAAAAGTATACCTAGGGTTTTACAGACACATATCCCTGCTAGCTAATATTAGCTTGCTACTTTCTTCCAATTAATAATAAACTGATATGTTTACAAAACCTTAACAAAACGAAGTATTTTTCGATTGTTGGGTAGGCATTTAATTTTCAATTTTGGGATTTGAGGGTTTTTTCCACACGCCTGACCTCTGATCCCAGCAGTGAATGTAACTAAATGCACATCAAAGGGAAAACAAAATGAAGCCCTGCGCTGTGTGATGACAAAGGCAGTGTGGCAGTTAATTTCGTTACAGATCAAAATAGTCAAATAGCCTACATTTTAATAAGTTAATCAGTAAACTGTAGGCTACAACAAAACAAACAACATAATGAACACATTTAAATAATTATATTAGGCAGATTGTAGAAGGAGAACATTTAGTAGGCTAAAAATAAAAGTTAAGTGAATTTTGCATAATAACATGTTAGTTCCACTACTGTACAATAAAGTTATTCCCACCTGCTCTCCCTGGACCCCCACCCAGCTCAACTATTCCCACATTCTGATCTGAACCTGTACAGATCAGCCCCTTAAGCTTAGTTCACAATACATGATTTTAAGCCTGATTTGCTGGTCAGTGAGCTCGGTGACCGTGATCAGGGGCAAATCAGTGATCGATCAGCAGTCGCCAGTCATTATGTGCAAACTACTCAAGGACGCGTCAAAATGGCTCCCAAACACATTTCGGACACATCGCCGACATCTTCCAGATATCTAGCATGCCAAATATATGGACGAGTCGGCCAACTCGACATCCACATTCAGTCAATGAGAGCAGGCAGCTGGCAGCGCAGGCAGCTACTTTTCACTGCAAAATACTTTTTACTCACCTCCAGCTCTCTCTGTAGCACAGTCAATCCCTGCTACCTGCGTGTGCTAATCCATTATTTTACCCATTTTTTTGTCTTTATAATTGGTATCTTTATAACAACATACAACAGCTGTTTCGTGTGTAGGTTCGCTCATTTCCCGTTTCACATTTCACCTGTGTTTTCTTGACAGAAAGTGGTTTGGAGACCAGTGTCGGGTGACAGAGTCGTTGTCAGCTCGCGTAGTGTGCGATCCCGTCACTAATCAGTAACGTAGTGTGAACGCCACAACGACTTCAGACTCCCGTCACAAGACGGCAAGTTGTGTAGTGTCAACAGCACAGCCATCGGCCAACGCTGAAACTCGTGCAGTCTGCACGAGCCTTCAGTCTATGAACTCTCAATGGTTATGGTTCCCCCCTTCTCTGCACAGCAGCTACCAACATGGTTCTGCCCGAATCTAGCCTTCCAGTCTGCCTTTTCCTTCCGTGGCTCAGTATCTGAACCCTTCAACCCTATAAACTCTCTTATCTAACTCCAGTCTCCTTTCAGTCTTAGTCCTGCACTTGGGTCTACTAGCCTAGCCTTAACAACTCATTGCCCATGTAAATGCATTTTGGGGGAGAGGTGTTGGAGGGAGGTGGTGGGTTTTTTTCAGTAGGATATTTTCAAAATCTAGCTGTCTCTTGCTAATTTCCCCAGTGTTGCCTACCCCACCTTTAACAATATAAAAACTTGATATGTTGAGGAATTCAAACATTTCAAACAAAGAAAAATATGGAGGTAAGATGCTTTGGAGAAGTGACAAGGTATAGGCCCTCTCTGAAAGAGTATGGAGGTTTTCAAGCAAAATCTAAAGAAAAAAGTGTAAGGAAATAAAAAAAGCTTCAGATGATCAAGTGTGAACCTTCTGACTTAAAGGCAATTAAAGCAACAGATCCTCCAGGGGCTGCTATTGATTGCTTTCCTCCCTTCCTCTCGTGCTTTCTCTATTTCGTCCCAGTCTTTTTCCCACGCATTGGCAATTAGTTTGCAGTAGTGAAGCTGCAGGAGTGCCAACTAGCCTACCTGGGGAGCAGAACTCCAAAGTCACAAACAAACAACAAAAGTAATGGCCATATGCACAGACAAGGATCCACACACAAAATGTCTTAAAGCGAGGGGATGTAGTACATTAAGTCAGCCAGGGCAAAACAGCTAGCTGTAGCTACGACAGCTAATCATGTATTTTATTACTCAAGAAAGGTGCTGACATGATGGGCAGCCATCATTAGCTCTGGCAACCTGACACCAAATGGGCAGCGTCCAACTAATTTGGGGGTTGCTGTGGTTGTTGTCAGTCTTTGGCATTTCTAATTGACAAGAGGGTTGGAATCATGGTATCATTGTCATTTTATGAGCCAACATCAAGCTAGTTGAATTAGGGTGCATCACTTAGGACACTGATGCATCTTGATTTATTATAATGCTGAAAGACGTCCACAAACGTAACACACAGGCAGTCATTATATAAACAGCCCATATCCAGAACAAGACAGATCTAGGCCGAGTGAACAAAAAAAAGAACACAAGGAAGAGGCAATGAAGAGGATTGTGAGTCTGTTTTTGTATCTTAACAGAAAAAGAGAGGGAAAAGCCAGGTCTTCTAAACCTGAAACAGTGCTGAGGCCATGAGGACGGCTTGCTATTTATAGCGACAGATTTTTTATTCAAGAGGGCTCTGCTGTTGTGCTTTCTCTCACACTTGTCCTGCTTCTCTCTCACCACCTCTCTATTCCTTCCCTATTCCCGCACATCATGTTCTACGAAAAAGGTGAAAAATACTGGCATATGCCGGTGTAAATGTATAGTTCTTCAGAGACCAAAAAAAGATTTCTAATTTCTGCTGCATTCATAAACGGTCATAATCATTAGTAAGGATTAGGCTGGGAACTAGAGGGTCGCCGGTTCGAATCCAGCTCGGACCAGAGTTGCGGAGCGTGGACTGGTAGCTGAGAGGTGCCAGTTCACCTCCTGGGCACTGCCGAAGGAGGCCTTGAGCAAGCCCCTGAACCCCCAACTGCTCGGGGCGCCGCATTGAGTGGTAGCCCCCTCACTCTGACATCTCTCCATGTGTTGCTATGGGTCCTGTTTGTTCATGTGCATGTGTGTGTCTTTCGGACCTGTGTGTAAAAATACTAACATAATAACAGAGTGAAAACATTGAGTTTCCCCTCGCGGGATTAAATAAAGTATATCTTCTTCTTACTGCACCTTCAAGCCAAAAGGATCATTGAAGATACACTTCAGGGTCTCTTAACACAGGACTTCCCACATGCAGAATTATGTAAGCCCACAGGTTGTCCTTTTTTCCCCCTGTACTCCTGCCTCCCTTCTCACTATGACAGTCTTGCAGAATGACGCCCTACTTCTCAGTGACTCTCCACCCCCACCAGGCCACCTCCATCCTCCTCCCTGCCTCCACCCACACAGGGACACAGAAGGGAATTCCTCATTACCTCAGCATTTGCCTCACTAAACACATTTTGTGCGTGTGTACAAACACATACGAACATAACCTGACAACTCAACGCACAAACGAACACCATTACAGTCACCAAAGACAGCATCTTTCAGCCTGTAAAACCAATCAATCAGGGTTCTCCTTCCAGCTTAAAGTACACTGATAAAATGAGTTACACTTATAAGAAGAAACGGTATGTATGGATTATCAAACTATCTTCCAGCAGATGATCAAATGATTTTTGCAGTTTTACTAGTTATAATGAAATACATTGCTGCAGGAACTTAAAGAGCAACAATGGAAACTGTCAAGCGGCAATTATAACAGTGGCATTGGCTGCACGTCAAACCAAATTTTAAGAGTTGTGAAAGGACATCTCACCTACAAATTATTAACACTCACTGACAAAGATACACAGACAGACACACACAGCACATGCTTACTGTATTCAGAGTTCAGCTCTGTGGTTTTCCAGCCAAGTGGGATCAGGTGTCTCACAGATAAAAGCACATTATCGCAGGAGAATTATCGCAGGAGAAGCGGCAGTGGCAGAAGCAGCTCGGGACAGAGACAACGCTGACAGTTGTATCTTGCTAAGTAGTACAGATGAATGAGTTCCATTTCATGCAGCATGTAAATAGCCGAGTTTCAGGGGTGTTTACCTCGGTCACTCTTCACCTCATTCTACTTTCGTCTTCACGCTTGCTCTGTTCCCTTCCTGTCTGTAGGTACCAACAGCTCTGTTTTGTTAATGAGTTTCACGAAAATTGACATGAAACTCGTTTTTGACTGCCCCCTCACTTTTTCTGAATGAAACACACACACTAAGAGAAAGAGGAAACAGAAAGCCTTGCTTGCTAGCTGGCTCCCTCTCTCCCTACTGCTCATATGCTATCATGCGCACATTTTTCACCGCTCCCTTCTCCTCAGACCCTCCCTTTCGTGTCGATTCTCTCTCTCCCTCTCTCTCTCTATTCCTCTTACATATCTTGTTTTCTCTCTGCTTTTCTGTAACAATATAATTGCAATGACAGCCAACCCAGGGCACGCAAGAACTCCAGCTGTTTAAAGGGTTGCTGTAATCACCCAGTATGTCACACTTGATACAACAACAGGATGCTTATATGAGAGGTTACAGTAAATAGATTTATTCTTTCACAACTAAAATTTAAGGTTTGGTACTTTTGTGCAAAAAAAGGACATTAGCTTACATCTGCCAGCAAGTAAGGGACACGGTCTAGGCAAACACTCACCATTCATCACTCTCCATTTCATGTGAAAATATGGAGACGTTATCTGTAGCCTGTGTCTGGGTGATCATAAAGTACTGACAGCTGCTGGTGAAACAGAGCATTGCTGCAATGGTCAAAAATAAATAATGAAAACTGTTGGGTTTAAAGGAAAGATAGTAGTGTGTGTGTGGGGGGGGGGGGTAATGAAACCACCTCATTAGCTAGGAAAAACCTTAATCCCACAAGACAATATATTTGCCTCATCTCCCTGAAGCGCCCTCACTGCAAACGGCAGCTGAAAGACGCAATGGAAAAGAGGCAGTCAAAAGTTCAGCATCAAAGGAAACATCAGCAGGGAACTCTGAGTAAGGTAGCATAAGTCCAGGAATGCCGGTCTCACAGACTGTTGACTTCTTGAGTTGACAGCACAAAACCAGGCTTTAATTCCAACTGAAAAATGTGTTGCCGAGTCAGAGAGTTCCAGCTTTAAATGACATTGAAGCAGCAGTAACTAAGCAAGTCATTGACAGTTCGATGAGTAACTGTGAATTTTTTGGTTGTAACTGTAACCAGGATAAACCATGTCAACTAGGGGTGGGCTATATCATATCGTTTACTATAGCCTGCTGATGTATTAAAGTACCCAGACGTACATGTATGTGACCCAACCCAGCATTATTAAAAAAAATAGACACTTTATGGCAAATCATAGCTAAAGGGGTTGGCTTATCCTGCTTTTCCACTACATGGTATTGCTAGCTCTTTTTTTGCTTGTCCACTGTGAATAGTACCTGGTTCTTTTTTTTTTTTTTTTTTTTTTTTTTGATATGGCCTCGTTTGAGGTTCCAAGAGAGCCGAGTTGATACTAAAAGGTGACGTGAAAACACTGCAGACCACTGACTGGTCAGAGGGAATTGTTACTCACAGGACATCCTGCACAACTCAGGACATTTTTAAATAGCAAAGCTAACATCAATAATTTTAATAATTACTCAAAAATGGCAGCCCACAAAACCACACCGTGGTCAAGTGCAGATGTGTGAGTAGGGGTGTCACAATTATCGAAATTCATAATTAAATTTTAAAAAGATTCGATTAAACTTTTTTTTTTGTCCGCATCTGCCAGTGCAAATAAAACATGAGCTTGCAGATTTGTCTTGTTCCCGGCTATGGCATTGTTAGACTATCAAGTCTTGATTTGTGAAGATAAACAGATCATTTGTTTTATGCCATTAGCATCTTCAAATTCTTCTTGAAAAAGATAGCCTAAATGGTCTCCAGTGTGATTTAGGGTGCTTTCACACCTGTAGCTCGGTTCATTTGGTCCGGACCAAGTGAAACAAATTATATACTGTTGCATGTTAGTTCTGGTCCGGTTCATGTTCACACTGCAGTTTTACAAATGAACCAAGAGACGTTACACAGACGTACAGGTAACTTGTTGACAGCTGTGTCATCCTGCATCATCAGGACCCACGTGGGGAAATCAAACTCCAGTGACTGAGAAGTTTCTGCAGCATTTTAATGCTTCTAATCTGTATCGCCTTAGAGAACGGACAGGGTAAACGGAGTACTAATGGCACTCTAACAGATTTTAACCTTTTAATCAGGGGAAATATCGGTGCTGACAAGTATACGTTACCAAATGATTTTCATAAGCATACCAGCTTATAGGCCTACAGATCAATTATAAGATCGCTGAACACATTTCGCGGCCAGACAATGGATTTATTAATAGTTTAGCTTTGGACATAATGCTCGGATCACATCTCTGCTATCATAAAATCCTGTGGTTGGTTCGTTTCCTTTCACACCACAAGGAAACCGTACCAGAGGTCGTTTGAAAGCATACCGAGACCTCCTTGAAGAGGTGGTCTCGATACGCTTGCATGGCCCACTTTTGGTGCGCATAGGGACAGCATTGTACCTCAGTGGCTAGCGCAGTTTGATGGTCTTTGGTTCAAATCCATGGTCAAGATTTGTGGATAAAGCACAACAATGCAGGTAAAGAAACAGGATGGATAGGTGGACGTTTAGCACACAACTGGCCTTGTTTCCTCACCTAACCAAGTTAGGACGAGCGACTAAAGGCTCGTGCAGACTACACGACTTTCAGCGTCAGCTGATGGCCGTGCTATTCAGACTACACAACTTGCTGTCTTGTGATGGGATTCGTGAAGTCGTTCTGGCGTTCACACTACGTGACTGATCGGTGACAGGGGGTCACACACTACACAAGCTGACAGTGGCTGTGTCACCCAACGCTGGTCTCCAAACCACGTTTTGTCAAGAAAACACATGTGAAATGTGAAACAGGAAATGAGCGAACCTACATGCGAAACAGCTGTTGTTTGTTATTATAAAGATAGCAATTAGAAAGACAAAGAATATGGGTGAAATAATGGATTAGCACACGCAGGTAGCAGGGATTGTCTGAGCTACAGAGAGAGCTGGAGGGGAGTGAAACATGTTTTGCGGTGAAAAAGTAGCTGCCTGGTCCGCCAGCTACCTGCTCTCATTGGCTGGATGTGGAGTCGGCCGACAGCTTCTTCTGTATTTGGGCAGCTTCTTTCACAGGACAGAAAGAGAAGACAGCGAAGGGCTTAGAAACAGGAAGAACAAAGGGGAGGAGGTGAGCAAGGATCAGTAGCCAAAGATACCACAGATAAATCGTCCATGAACACAATCTACTAACAAGGTGCTGCAGTCTCTAAACAAGCATATCACTGTGTAACTAGGAAAATAGTTACTATTTACATCGCAAATTTACAAACAGGCCTTTACTAAAAACAACTTTGTTTTGACATAACCAGCTTCTTATTGACTTATGATTTAGCATGAGTTGAATGAGGGCTATTTTGGCCCAAATGTTTGAATAAAGAAAGCTACACTTACATTAAGTCAATGAATACTCATTATAAAAGTGTCATTTCCAAGCAGATTTACTGACAAAACAGACACTTTCTCATTCCTGCTTGGATCGTATGATCCAGCGGTAAATTTCAACATGTGACGAATTTTCTCTTCTCTTTCCCTTTGAACTATCACGCAAAAATTACAATTAGCAATTACAGTGAAGTCAGACAGGCAGCTATACTCAATCTGAGTCCAGACTTAAGGCCATGCAAACAGTCGCCTCCCTTCTGCTCTGATCAATAATTTATATCAAAGCAAGCAATGAAGGAAAGATATGGAAACAAGAGGATTGGAAAGCAGTGAGAGGACAACAAGAGAAAGGAAGCTCAGAAAACATAGAGACCAGGAAAAGAAGAGGGAACAAATAAAGATGCGAGAGACATAGGAACAGAAGCAGGAGTGGTTAAGCAAAGAGAGATAGGAGCAGCAGCAACAGCACCACGCTTGGTGCTCTGGCAGAGATCTATAAATAGCTCTTCAAATCTCTCTAGAAAAAGCTACTCTTCTGCTTATGCTGCTGCAAACAGAGATTCAGAGAGAGAAGAAGATATGATACCTGGCTGCAGAAATCATTGGATATGAGCTGCCTATTTCAATTACATCAGCCCATAAAATACAGTATTAAAAGCAATTTTGCATCAACCATCTTGGCTTGTATAAATATTTGATAGTAGGAAGTGAATACAGTAGCAGAAAGTAGGTTACCACCAACACAAAATGTTCTACTGGTGTATGAATGAAGAACTGTTTGTAGTCACATCTTGCAAACCAAACAAATACATAAGCACATTTAACAATTATCTCTTACATTTCTTACACTTGTCTGACTGTAATAAATTAACCTATATTCACACTTTCGCATTTTTATAAGTGAAGCAACATATGCAAGTTGCACGATAAAAGGGGTGAAACATGTTGACGGGGAGGCAGGATACTCAATTTTTCTCATTACTGGCCTTAGCAACAGCACACTGTTGATTCAATGACTCACCTCCACCAGATCTTACTGTGGATGGGCCTAAGCCTTTTCTCAATGATAATGCCGTTACACCAGCAACTGAATGTTATTCAGGAAAGCTAGGTGCCCGATGTAATAATGCAAAGAAAAGAGCTGTAATGGGGTCAAAAAAAGAATCACTGAGTATACCAATGCTTTAAGCCAGATATATCTAAATTGCTCAGGAACGGTACCTCCTTAACCTGGCCTTAATATTACTCAACTGTCTGCAAAGAAATAGACAAATTGTGATTTTTCAAGAGAATCTCAACATCAAATGTGACTTTATTGGCAGTCCTGGCCTGCCACTTGCCAATTCTCAGCATCACATGACTGGCCAATGCCAACTGATATGAATATTTATGTTTTCAGGCACACATGCTGTTTTCCCAGAGCAGATGTTTGAATCACAGCTCTGACAGTCTGTGCTGTGATCCCACCTAGTTTGACACAACAGTCTTGCTATCTATTTTCAGCTCAAGTGTCAAAATGTAGAGCTCAAGCCAAGACACAGAGATCGATGACCATTTGTCAAGTATTTCTTGCCAAACTATTTAAAACCATGTGTTTTACAAATTCTGGATTGGAACACAAAATCAGAGACAGGCTTGTTTCTTTTTCATCTCAGTAAATCAAAGAAAATAATAATGCCTCACTGAGCCCATACCCAAGATGATAGATATTACCTATGTTTGGAGTGTGGCAAAAAAAGCATAACTTTTTATGCCATAAGCATCTAAACATCGTGTTTCCTGTTGTCTCTGACTATCAGTGGATACACACATACTACAGGGTGTTGTGGCATTAACACCTTGTTGTCACCAGCTAAGGTGGGCTTAATTGCAATGAACAGCTACAAATTCCAACCGCTTAATTTTAATTCAACCAAATAATGCATCACTCGGTCACTTCAGTCACGCATTCATTCACAGAGTTTCAGTAACGTCTATATCAACCAAAATTAGAAGGATAAAATGTTAATATGGCCATGTCGCGTCAGGCATGGAGAACACGGACTTTAGATGGTGTTAAATGTTGAGTTTTATATCTGACTAACGATCATAAATCCTCGATTTAAGTTAACGTTAACTCAAGTCATTTTAAATGGTTCAGCTCACCGTTTGGCCGGTCGTATGTTGCGAGTCCGTGTGGAGAATCCTTCAAGTAGTGTCTGTAGAGAACAGATGGCAGTATGGTCAGAGCCGTGGCTGTGCAGCTGACTGAAAATATTAGCTTGCCCACACGCTAACAATAGCTAGCTCACGGCATTAGCTTGCTTCCTCCGGAGAGTATAATTAGCCCCCTACAGCACGTAGCTAATGTTAGCCCCTTAGCTAGCCTTTTCTTTACTGTGTACGCTAGCAACCCTACGTCCACAAAACCTAGCGTTTACATTACAACTGGTTAGCCAACAAGGTAGCATATGTTTACAGTGAGGCGAGCTTTGAAATAAACCTGTACCAGCACTGTCAGGTCTCAAAATAGAAGGTGCTAGCTGGTTAGCGAGCCGAATGACTTACCAACGCTAATGTAATGGTGCTGCTAGCTTCAGTTCACCGCGACCCCGACTGTCAAAATAGCGCCGCGTGAGAGGAGAGCGGCATGAACGTTAACGATAGTTAGCAAGCGCTGAGGAGCGAGGCAGTCGAATCCGTTTTAAGAGTACAGCTAAATAACAACAAAACTCCAAAGAATAAAAGGACACAAATTAAAGAAAAAAGAAACAAAACGCTATTCCCCCTTCTCGGCTCCGGCTTGTGTGTCTGTGTCAGCGTCACTTTCCCCCCCCCCTCACCAACAGTTACGTCAGCGGCGTAAGTCTACTTCGCAAGGAGACGTTCAGGATACAGTAAACTTGTTAGTGCCTTATCAAACGCTACAGCCCACAAAATATAAAACTTATTTTGTCCACAAACATAGGCCTATGTCATAAGGTGACAACGTTGTTGTCTCTAGTTTTGACAATATTAATATTTCGTTGGAGAGCAATTAAGGCGAGACACTGCGGGTGAATGGAGTGAAAAAAAAAAGCAGAACAGATTCAAACTTCAAACTTTCCTGACTGATTAATTACATTAAGATAGTTCTTTTTTGTATTAGGCCTACAGGGTTTCTGAAATGTTATGTGTAAATATCCAAATGAGGCAGTATCTAATGCTTACATTTGGTGAATTTAGGAGAAATCTACAGACGCACAGAGACAAACTGTAGAAGCCTACCCAAAATAAACACCTAAACGTGTATTTTGGGCGTCTTCTTTCCACTAGTCTGGAAAAGACATGATGACATCATGACAATGAAAGCAACTTATCCCAAAATCCCCAAACTGAGGAGTGCATGATAAAAAAAAACCGTTTTTTCCCGGTAGTGTCTCATCTTGAGGTTTATAAAATCGCCTATACATTGGCATAATGAACAGTTAAACCACGGAAGCATTTTATGAAGGCACATTATTTCTACAGAATATATCCCACGCAGGCTACAAGGTGTAGGGGCCTAATCTATCCAATACATATAGAATATCAACATATAGGCTGGTACATTATATTAACATTGTCAGTCCAACATTGAATGTGAATTTTAATCTTATTTTCCAACCATCCCGAAGAAATAGGCTGATGCACGTTCATGATTCGGTTAGTTTTCCTTTATTTTTAATGTGTAGCCCTACACTTGTGTTTTACATAGCACCAATAGATAGGCTAAGTATAGTTTGTTGTAGTTCCTAAAATCTACCACATGTCGGCAGGCAAGTACTTCTATGTCATAAGGCCTTGTCCCCAACCCCATGTTCAACCCTAAGGCAAAAAACAACATGCATAGTCACCATGACTACCATTGTTACAACTTGTAGGCAATATTTCAATGACACACTTTACAGTACAAGTTCTACAGCTTGTATGTGTTAACTAACAGCACATGGGGCACCACTTAACGCATTATTATGTGTGTATAGATTTTAAATCATTTTTAAAGTCTTTAATTTACCTGGGGTGCATATATCTGCAGGGCTCCTTAAGGAAGTTTGTGAAATGGTAGGCTATAACTTATCAGCAACAACATGTTAGTACATTCAAAACTTTACATTCCCCATGCAAAAAGGCAACATTAAAGCCCATCAAAATATGGTGAACAGGTAGCCTATATTATCTTTGTGATTTTATGTTATTGATAAAATGCTGTGAGAACTCAAACAGGAGAGACTTGTTCGGGCAACGGCACGATAGAGAGCCCCCCCCCCCCCCCCCCCCCCCCACACACACACACACACACGAGGTATTATTTTACAGTAGGCCTATGATATTGTGCCACCTTGCAGGGAACTTGACGGAGCGTGTTTCAAATACCGTGCTGAAGCGTAGTCCCCGCCTCATAGCCTCGAGCACTCTGGCACACGTTGAATTGTGATTCAATTGTTTAGTAGCTGGGCCCGCGTATTCTGTAACTGGGTTAAAGGGCACTGAATTTCAACTTTGATCGGCACGAGTGATGACAGGTGGCGTATCAGTTGACCTGGAGAGTACAACGCGGCACAGAAAGTACCTGTTGTGATACATGTAGATGACGACCTCATTATAATGAATTTTATCCTAAAGTGTGTCAAAACCAATCAACCGATGTCTTTGTTAATGCAAAGCAGCGAGTTGGGTCCTGTACCAGGTGTGTTAGGCTATTGATTCTGTGTATCACTAATCATGCCTTCTCCGTGTCTGTCAGGCAGTAGAGTGTGTGGGCGCGTGTTTTGCGTGTGCTGTGTGAGTGCGTGTGTTGTGTGAGAGAGCAGGATACTCAGATGCTTTGCCAGTAATTTCCTCGGTGCCCCGATGCGCTCATTGGTGCGTCCCTCCAACGTGTCACTAGTTTTGGTGGATTACCCCAGATATCTTTACCATCAGGAGGGTGAAACACCACTCATTTCTCTCAACTCCTGTCTTCACGGTGTCCAGCTGCCAACGAGGACCTCTGACAACGTTTGGGAAACTTGTGACTTTCAAAGAACAAATCAGGAAAAAAGGATTTGAAGTTTTTTTTTCAATTTGTTCTTTTACGCACGCCGAACACAATAACGCATTTACTTCAGAGTCAAGAATGACGCCGTCGTTTTCTTTCCCAGCGTTTATGTTTTTGGCACCCTTGTTAATGAAGGGTCTCTGTGTCAGTGGCTCCCCGGGCTGCGCGTCCTGTGGTTTGCCGGCCATGGAGAAAGACGCAGAGCGAATGCTGATGATAGACATCGCCAAGCAGCAACTTCTGGACAAGCTGCACCTGAAAGAGAGACCAAACATCACTCAGACGGTGCCCCGGGTGGCGCTCCTCACGGCTCTGCGCAAACTGCACTCCGGGCGCGTCAGACAGGATGGCACTCTTGAACTAGAAAACAATATACCTACCAAAGATCAAGGCTATGAAATAGTGAGCTTTGCAGATATAAGTAAGTTTGGTATTCACCTTTTACACTGTAAAGCAATTCCCCGCCTGTATGGCACTACAACGCGTTATGTGTGCACTGTCAGTGCCTAAAATGCACACAAATTAGATCAGGGTTTCTGTATGCCTTGTTAACTACTTTAGGTTTTTACTGTTTCATAACATGTGGTAAAAGTTTAGGATTACAGTAGGCCTATATGTCATTTATTTTTTGTTTTAAAGATAAAATGTCTGCATGTCATGTAGAATGCTTATGTTAAGGTCAATCATAAAAGGTAAAATGCTTAAAATGGGTGGAAGCAGACTGACTTGTAATTTATTTTTACATGAATCTGCAGCGTTACTTAGGAGTTTTAAATTTATTCCTCCCTTGCTTGTGTAACACAGTTACCAAAATATTAACAGTCTGTGTGGTTCTTCTATAGATGAGACAGAGAGTGGTGATAAAGCCAGCCTCAGTCTAACCTTCCAGTTTCTGCAAGAACGTGGCCAGAGTATCCAGGTCCTCCAGTCTTCTCTGTGGATCTACGCTCGCTCCTCTGAGGACCCTCACAGAGACTCTCGGCTTGCCGCCCGGGTTTTCCTCTTTGCAGATAATGGGGTGTCAGGCGCAAACCGCACCCTGGTGATAGAAAAGATGCTGGAGGTCCAGGAGAGTAACTGGCACACCTTCCCCATCACTCACACCCTGCAGGCCTTCCTGGATGGTGGCCAGCACCGGCTGCAGCTGGAGGTCAGCTGCTATGAGGATGGGAAGAACCTTTGCTCCCTGGGTGGCTCTGCTGGCACTTCCAACCAGCCCTTCCTCGTGGCCCAGGTGCGTCTCCGTGATGACCACTCCAAACACTTAATCAGGAAGCGTTCACTGCGTTGTGGTGATGAAGTAACCGTGTGCTGCAAGAGAGACTTCTACATCAAGTTCAAAGATATCCAGTGGCATGACTGGATCATTGCACCTGAAGGCTACCATATGAACTACTGCATGGGTCAGTGTCCCCAACACCTGTCTGGCTCCCCAGGCATAGCATCCTCATTCCATGCCACTGTCTTCAGTCAGCTGAAAGTCAATGGCATTAACACGGCTGCATCGTCATGTTGTGTTCCCACTGAGCGTCGGCCACTCTCCATGGTGTACTTCAACTCTCAGCATAGTATTGTCAAAACGGACGTCCCTGATATGATAGTGGAGTCCTGTGGATGTACATAAAGGAGAGAATATGAAAGACATGGTATAGTTAACATAGGTTTGTTTTAGCAGAGGAAACTAAAAAGACTGATGTGTGTATTGTAGACAGAAAGATACAAACACACATGAACACAGGAGTTAATAATGGAAGTATTTCTTTGTGTTTAGATTACATTCGGGAACAAGTAGGCACAAAGAAAAAAACAATTTTATAGGATAAACTTTTCCCGCAGCACTCAGGCATATTCTAACAAGAATATATGAAAATTTCAAGATTTAAATCAGTAGAATCTTTTGCATTATATATTAGGAAATAGAAAGTGAGCAACCTTAACATATGACAGACTCAGCACAGGAGGAAGGAGTGATATTAATGTAAAACATTTATAGTGGTGACAAGTAGATTAGGCCATGGCTGACTGAAGGCGCGCTTATATTAAATAGTTTTTTTACGGAGGTCACAACAAACACAAAGAAATCCTTCACTGTGGTGTAAAATTTAAAGTTGCAATCTTTTTTCATTTTCGTGAAATGTAGGTTATTTATTATGTATTGCACAATTGCTGCTGGGATTCAATTCAACGTAAAATGTTTTATGGATCTCAGGAAATTGGGAGCAGAACTGTTAGCACTTCTAACTCTTTCAAAACATTGGCTACAGTATGTTTTCAGGATGTTTCATGTAATGGTCACAGTGTCCACATACTATATATATATATATATATATATATATATATATATGTACTTTTATACTATTTTAATACTAATTTATAGAACTGTTATATTTCTATGGCTTATTTGCACCTTTTCTTAGCCTAACTAAATGTTGCCATTTTAAAGCAAGGCAATGAACAAGATCCTTGATTTAAAGTGTGCCTTCTTCATTAACTCGTGATGACAAAATGCAACTTGGACATTGAGTATCAAGTCATCATGGTCTAAATACCAAAGACAATCTATTGAGTATATCACTTCAATTTCATTACTGACTGATGGAGTCTTTTTATGTGGACCTGTGACACAATGTTCATATGGACACTTATTTGTATTCTGATAGTATGACTTTCTTTCTACATCCAGCAAACATTTTTATTTTATTGAGAAGTTTCAGTAAGAAGCAGTTTTAATTACAGTGCAAGAAAACACAACTGATGCGGTTTGAACAGGTACAATCTGCCCTGAGTCCATGTCTTTTTCAGAGTACAGCCGATGCTGCATGCAGGTTGAAATATGTTTGATCAGCATCTCCACTGTATTATTTACACAAGCCTGCTAATCAGTTGGGTAACTATGAACCCAAGGTCATTTCTCAGCAGCATGAGCAAACATTTAGCTATTGCTTCAGTGTCAGGTAATGTGAAGGTCTGTGAGGCAGGTGGGTCAATGAGCATGTGCTGTTGCACGTTGGCATTTATAGCTCTCAAAGTCTAAAGTTTTTTGGCATGATGTAAAATTAGAGGCTTTCCAGCTAAAGGCAATCTGGTAATATTTTGAGTGGATTTTGAAAACATTTTCCTTGTATCCCAATTGCACAATTTATAGTTCAATAATTTATAATGCTAACTTTGTTTTGATTATGTATAGTACTACATCCATACAGGGAAAAAGGCCAAGTGAAGTATACTACTTCACTCACAGCTGGATGCTGCTCTCAAAACAAAGAAGCATAGTTCAATTCTTGGAAAAAATGCACTAAGCCACTTTTCACTGAGGTTTTCACATTTTAAATTGGCAGTAGTGTTACATGCCTTGTGTCATGTCATATTTGAAAGAATAATATAGTACAATAATTTCTTGTCTACCAAGTATTACACTGCTAGTGTACACTTAAATAAGTATACGGTATAGATTTGAGACCCAGGCCTTGTCTACTTCTCGCCTTTGTTTACACCCATCAGTGTAAAAGTCAAAGACCTTTTTGGCTTTCTGGATGATGTTTCAAGGGTATGTCCTTACTGTGTTGGTAAACTGTATAGCTTAAGGACTTGTGTTATACTTCCATCATAAGCAGGAAACATTTTCAGGCAATAAGTTGGGGCATTTGTCTTTACATTTTGTCCAAATAGCCCACAGACATGTTTTGCCTCTCTCTGTTGCCTTTAAAAGCTGCACTTGTATTATTTCTTCAGAGTTCAAATCTGTGTAAAACAATTCTAATGCTAAAGTTTATTGTTTATTTTATCTTGTCAGCACCCCCTGTCCCAGGACTCAATGTGACATTGAGGTGCCATCATAACATAACTAACATAACTTACTAAGCACTTTATCTGCCTACTGTACTTTTAGAGCAAATATTGGGTCTACTACTTATAACTCAGGTGGGCTCAACCTAGAAAATGTAAATAGGCCTACAGAAAGCAAATGTCAATCAGCTTATTTTCTTAAGCTCTAGTCGTGCTTAAATATGCAGCAATGCGTGTGTTTGCAGAGCACACAGATGATACAGGAATTTCTATATACTGTAACTGGTGGAAATGGAGCCAGGATTTCAATTTTGTGTATAATTATTGTCTTCATTTTTATATCATATATGCATAATGAATGATTTGTAATGGCAATTCAATGTAAAGCATGTGTCATAATGTGCTGAAATGACATGATTGCAGTTTAAGTACATTTTTAATAAATAAATACATATTTTAAATCAACCTAGTTATTTCCGTTAATGTTTTTTTTATCATTGTATCTCTTTAGCCACAATGACAACACACTGCGCCTTACAACAGAAAGAATAATAATCATTATTAAAACATATAGGCCTACAACCTGCACTACTTTTCAGTCTAACAGTGGAAATACGTTTTGATTTAGAAAATGTTAGAATTTCCCCGTCAGCGCTCTTAACAATGCATTGTTTTTTTCACAAGCACAAGGATAAAACATTGTCATGGCACATGTGTTGATTGCACAGATTAAAATACATTGTTAAAATAATTCTTTGCATTTGAAAACACATTCATCAAACAAGTTACCCGCCATGTAATCACACTGCCACTGTCTGTAAGGCAAAGGGTGTGTTTGCTCATACAAATAGTAGAAGTGGCTTTATGGACTGTCTGTATTTGTTGTGTAAACAGTTGTCACATTCCCTTGGCATGTTGTCACATAATGCATTTGCATCTGGGACTGATCACAATCTAAAGCTGAGGTAATAGAATATACTGTAAGTAAATAATCCATTTTTAGAAAGAAACAATAAAGCTTCTATTTTACTTTTGATTTTGGCAAGCTAATGAACTGTAAAAAGGCACTAAGCAAGAGCGAGTGTGTGTCCTGCTGCTTTTGTATGATATCAATACAGTAGCACACCACAACACATCATTATATGGTGAACCATGATTGCACACTCGCCTGTAAATGTTTCTATGTGTAAGATATGGATAAGATACACACACTCGAGCATATACATATGCACAAACAACTGTAATATGTTTTTAAACCATCACAACAGTGAACGTCCTAAAGATCAACTGCCTTTCAAAAACAGTAGGCCCTCCTGCCAAAATGTGCCAACTCCCCTTCTTCAGCCAACAGCGGTACTGATGTTGCACCATCCAAAATGGACTATAATCAGTGTCTGAGGGTAGTCTGGCACTAAAACAGTATTTTAGATTGTATAAGTTGTTTATTCATATTCCTGTCCAAGTTCCTGGTAGTCTAATGTTGTAAGGTCATCAATGAATATTGCCCCAAAGTGGTTATTCCTTTTAGTGGACAGTGTCATGGATAGCAATATCCATAAGAAGAAGTAAACAACATAGACTCTAGGTTACCTCTGTTGTTGTGAATTACATGGTGCAAAGCTCTGTCACTGGTACATGGAGTCAACCAAGGCAAGCCAATCATAACCTTTTCCTCACGTACAATCATAACCTGGTTTTAGAAGATTCCAGAGCACATCTGTGTTTTATGATCAAGCACATGCAATACATAAAATCAGCAGATTATGTTGAACAGTGTTAATCAGCTAGGGAAATTCAAGTGGAGTAATACCTCAACATCTTACATCCACCTGACATCCAGCATCATAAACGTAGGTGTTAGGTGTATCGTGTTGGCCTCACATGATTAATTTGATATCAGGCTGCAATGAGTCAGCGACTTGTGTAACACCTTCATCACACCTATAAGATTAGTAAGCAATAATGTGACATCATACATGACATACTGTACCTCATCTACATTCGACCTACTAATCTCTCTGGACTGAATCTCCATTCTAAATCAATATTCAATGTTGTCTCCTCTCAGTTGCTTGAAGGATGAATATGTTAATAGTTCAAGATTTTGATTTTGTAGCTGGACTGAAAAATTAAGTAACAAATTCTCACTTTTCAGAGATAATTAGCTTTAGTGTCCTTTTAGCATTCAGGATTTCTTATACGTACAGTAAGGGCAAGGGTCGGTGAATGTCAGCTATAGCTCACGCCGTTCATCCATTACTGGTCAGAAAACTTATTTCACTGAGGCCTTCAGGTCTGATATAGTCCAGGTATTAGCCACCCCCTTTTGGGGTGTTAGTGAACTGCCTAAAAGGAATTAGTTTCAATACATTCTTGTCTCTTTAATAGAACAAGATCAGTGTAAATTCCCGGGTAGTTACCAAATGACGAATAAGGAACTTATCGGAAACTAACTGCTAACTAATGAATAGCAGATCTGGCTTTTTAGTTCACCAGCTAGTCACTAACTTTGTCTGTTTATAGTTTCTGAATAAGCCTGAAAGAACTCTACAGTAGCCTACATAAGTTACTTTCGACTGCTCGATACACCCTAACCATTTCCTTCAAAGGGCACACCCTAATAAGACAGTGTTTTTTGAACTGAAGGTTAAGGAGCTGAATTGTTGGATCCACCACAGCATTGCTAAAAGTTCCTGCTCCTAGCACCACACCCCTACACGCAAACCAATGGAGCAATCATCTTCAAAAATGGCTGAGGTGCCCAACAGTGTGGCAGGCCTACACTTTGACAAGCAAACAACAGATTTGGATCCACTTGTTGGGCACATTTTTAGAAGCAATTTGAAAGAGCCTTTGGAATGGCACAACTTGTATTTGGATGGGATGTAGAAGTTAAAGAAGGCAGCCTCTGAAGTGGAGCAGAAACAATTTATAAATGGTCAGTTCACTCAGTTCACAAAGGTGGCTGTTTTTTAAGATATCCTCCCTTTTCTGTCAACACTCTTATACAATCAAAGTGTATGGGATTTTCTTTGTGGTGTTAAAAGCATTTTTTTTATTACAAAACTCAGCTAAACTCACCTCCAAATATTATGTCCTGGATACTAAGGATATTTCCTAGACATTGATGTAGTTTTGATTATCTACTTTCTACTTAAGAAATAGCCCCACTAGTTTTCATTGGGAACTATTTTAAATAAGCTAAAAGTAGTGAAAATGCTCGACAGTGATGTTGGTAGATTATTATTATTAGTAACCAGGCCATTGTTTCTGGAAAAATACATTGATGTTCATTTCTAGAAACACTTTTTCTAATGCTTTGAGTGACACAAGGAGATTTCCATTTACCTCCATTGTATTTGGGTGTTGGCAGATTTTATAGCAAGAGATATCTTAAAACTACAACTTGAGCAAATAAATCAAGACTATCTGCCTGGTTAAATACCCCAAGGGGTAAGTGATTAAATGTTTTTGTGATGTGGATGAAGTGACCCTTTAACTGTCCTCTGCTCACTGGTTCTGGATGGTGTAATCTGTGTTTTTACATTTATTGCAGCTTGCAAATGTGTAGATGGGCAGTGAGAGGTTGCAGGATAACAAAAGTTCAACCCAATATCTGCAGGTCTGACAACTCCAAACATCTAAAACTGAATGATGACATAATGTCATATCCCTCATTGTGATGGACGCCACCAAAGCTCATGAAGAAAAGTGGCCTTTTGTTTATGTTAGGAGAAAAACATCGAGGAAAAAGGCTGAGTGTTTGCCTGCATGTATAATGAGTAGAAGCATGAAAACATTTCTGTGTTAACATGTGAGCAGGTGAGTAGTCTTTGGCAAAAGAAAATAATTGCAATGGTCCCACTGATGGAAAGTAGATAACTGACCTACTCTGGGAAAAATAAAAGCCTACTGACTCACTGATTTACTGACACAGTGACCCACAGACCCACTGTTTGCTGTGCGCTACTAAAACCCTAATCCTTCACTCCACTCACAATCCCACAAATCCCCTGGGGAGGTTTAAAGTGTCAGTCAGACTTGTCCCCTGCTGTGTCATGACAGGACAACCTGGGAGGAAGCTGCTCTCACACTCTCTCCTTTCCCCCACAAGTCCTCAGGTAAACCATAAACAAGTGTTATGTTGGATGTTTAGATTAGT
Source organism: Micropterus salmoides (assembly GCF_014851395.1). NCBI lineage: Eukaryota > Metazoa > Chordata > Actinopteri > Centrarchiformes > Centrarchidae > Micropterus > Micropterus salmoides. The sequence continues at coordinate 16,410,925 of NW_024043372.1, forward strand.
GCACAAACATGCAGTGATGATTATTTTCCATATAGTCATAATGTTATGACATATGTTCAGGGGTTTATGCTATGTACATTATGTACAACAAATAAGGAAAATTCTTAAAAAGTGAGGCTGGTTTTGGTTGCATAAGTACTGTCAGGCTTGCTGTTGACTCAGTCAAATCAAATGTCTAAGCAGAGGACAGATCAATTATTCAATTAGCAATCTAAGATGTAGGCTAGACAACTGGATGAACCTGTACAATGCACTGTACACAAATTAATAAAATATATCTGACTGCTGAGATATTTCCACCTATATATCTGTATGGCGGTCTCAAATGTGAGACAATGCTTTTATTTAGTTTGAATATTTGTGTTTCATGTCATCAACATTTACAGGGCAGTGTTAAAGTTATACTGTACTTTATATATCCAACTTGTAAAAGGGTAGAATTTATAGAAAACATAATGTGATAGAGAATATATTATTAACTTATATATAGATTAGAGTAGTAAATAATAAATAATTATATAGACTATAATTAAAGAAAGCCTGCATTATAGCAATATGTATTTGGTTGGCCTCACTTATCTATTAGGTGTCACAATCTGCTATTTGTTTAGAAATTCACCCTCTTTTACATCTTAAGAACCATTTCAAAGGGCCAAGATCTGTAATGGTGTTTGCATTCTTGGAACGTGGCACAAATAACCTTTAAATCCACAGGATGATCTCATTACGACAGACCTACTTACCTGTTAAATCGCTATGTGTTACATCAGAAGTGCCTTGTTACAGAACAACATCCGGCACCCTTAAAATTAAGTCAGGTAGAGCTTTACATTTGACTTAGTGTCCAGTGTTAAAGGGGTCATTTTATAATAGTCTTCTACGGATAAATTAAGTTCTAAAAATAAGAAAATTCAGCATAGTATAAAAAATTATTATAATGGAAATAAAATCTATATATTGGAATATGTCATATATACACATCACTTTGTCAAATAAGGATTGTAGCAACTTCAAGAAAACCTGTCACGTGAAATCATGGATCATAGTTTGCACTCAGCATGGCAAATACTGCCTGTCAAAAAAAAACAAATTTCACATAACTCTTCAAAAAAAGAAGAAAAAAATAATAAAATATATATACATATATATATATATATAGTAGAAATAACACATTCATGATTTCACCTGTTGCATTATCCTAAAATCTAATTTGTGTCAATATATCTACCAATATATCTGTCGTCATTGTTGCTAGCTAACAGAAACATAACTACACATTTAACCATCCATCCTTCCATGATCAACCGCTTATCCTGCGTACAGGGTCGCGGGGTACACATTTAACATGAACGGTTATTATTAATAAATATAAAATTTTTGCTAATAGCCAGAAATAATATTGAAATTTTTCTTTTTTATTAAATGTATTAGGTAGCCAGTCTACCAAGGCCTACCAAGCATTTGTAAGTACATTTGCTGTCAATGTTTACAAAACTCAGCATCAGACTCAAACCACCACCGCTTTTGCCACTTGGTGGCATTGTTTAAGTAATGAGCTTTAGGGTTACTTTACTACAGTGAAAAATCCAATTAAATTGGCTCCTGCTTTATGTGATCGTGCCATTTTCTCTGTCACGTTTACATTGAGGGATTGAGGGACTGCACAGTAAAGATAATTTTATAACAATCAATGTGTACCATGTACAAGAATTGAATATAAGGAAAAGAAACATTTTCCATCTTGGGGGTCCAAAATAGTCAAAACATGCCATATCTGGACAAACATTTATCTGAGGTGTCATGAACGTCAAATCAGCTACATGCTTATCACAGTTCTAAGACAGTCAGAAAAGAGAGGGTTGTTAACATTGTGACTGCTGTTATGATTTTTCACAGCAGAGGGCACTAAACATACTATTTGGATATATGCATCTGAGAAAATTGTTGGTGATAAAGCTGAAGATGACATCTATTGTTGTGGACATTAAGTTCCACATAATATCAAACATTTCTCACATACTGTGTATGGATAGTAATGTGGTGACTGAACTCTTTACTGACAGGACCACTTACAATCACATGTCAAACAGCATTGTTACACAGCATCCATATTTCACAAGTAGCCTATTCTTGCCTATTGATCAGAAATACACCTGATGTTTAGGAATGCTGATGCAAGTGCAGGTAATGACACTGGCCACGAGGCACGTTTTAAAATGAGAATGAAAAGAGACCCAAAACTCCTGTACCAACCATTTTTTTACCACTGTGAATTGTACGTGTAGTGGCAAAAGTATCCTTAGATAAACAACATAAACCTACTTTGACCTACTTAGACTTATTTCTGGGTTATAATACTGTGAAATACATTAAAAAAGGTGATTTGGGTCTACATGAAACTCAATGACTTGTTCCCGAAGGTGTCATGAGGATATCAATGTAATAGTAGTCCGTACAGGCATGCCAAACTCGGATTTTCTACTCAAACATGTTGACTTTCATTTACTAGTGGTTAGGCAGTAGCATCTGACTTCAAAGTTACTGCTTGTTGAAAACTTAACTGGATAATGTTTCTGGGGTCTGGTCATAAAGAAGGGAGAGACGTTTTCTAGATCAATGGAGATCAAGAGGCTCTGACAGTTTGAATACACTATTTCCCTGAAAAGTGGCCTTGCAAATATCTCTTTTGAAGTTCACATAATCCTGTAGAAATAGCCATTGTCCTGAGTTGACCATTGAGTCAGAGGGCTTTTAATATGTTTGGAGAAAGTTAAGAGTCAAAGATGCCAGTGTACTGTAGGAAGTGCTTACAAGTAAACTATTTTGAGAGACTGAATACCTAGGCTTTAGACTGAAGGTGCAGAAGCTTACTGAAATACTACTTTTGCCTTGTAAGAAAAGTCCAAACCATCCAGGTTTCAATTTGAGTGGTTGGATCAAACAACTGAATTCCTACCCATGAGCAGGTTTTGGAATATTTGCCTACTCTCAAAAGAATGAAAACCTAACTTACAGTATCTCCAGCTAGAAAACCAATGCAGGATACTAAGAATGCTTGTTAAGCTTAAGCCTAAGGGAAGTCAGAGTTGGTGCCTGAGTCTCTTGTGTAAATATATCAACAAACACTAAAGACAGGTTTATGGTACTTGGAGCTAACAGTACTTAGCTGATAGCTCAGGCTTTTGATTGCAGCCAGTTTGAAGAGACAGTCCCACATTGTAGATTGTCTTTGGCATCAAAATGTGAATAAAACAGTTTTAAAACAGCAACAGATTTATGCCTCCATTCCCAAGCAACACGTGGCTGCCACTTGGAGACACAATAAGAAGAGGATACATAAACAAGGTTTACAAAGAAAAGGGTATACCTGATGACTTGAACTGATGCACCAGCAGGGAAAGTGTTCTACTGTGATTATACTAGGTACTAACTTGCGAGATGTCTTAACTGTAAATGTGGCTTCTGATAAAATGGCTATTTACAATTTATAGATAAGGTTGCAAACAATCTAATAAAGAAAACTAAAACAAGCACAATAGACAAATGTACACTGTCACTGCTTGTTTCTTGCATTTCTTTAGATCTTGGACATTTTGACCAAGGAATTTTTAATTTTGCTCACCAAAAGAGTTTTTCTGACATGGTGACCACCTGTGACTGCTTGATGGGCATACATACCTTGCTTTACCGTCTCGCCAAAAGTCAGAGAAGCACCAAATTGTCTTGGCAATATGTGGGAAAATAAGTGGTCCAGAAACATCCACCAAAACTTTCCTGATTTAGAAGGAAGAACATAAAGCAACATAAAGAAGAGCATAAACATGCATTTTATATTTCAGATGTACCCAACACCCCAGAGAGCCAAAATGGCTTAGTCCAACAATGGCTGAAAACTGACATGCCACAAGTACACTTGTCTGATCCCAGGAGGCAACACTGGCCCAAACCTAGTCCAAGTGTTCCTGTAGAGAGTTCATTTACAGTTTGGGACGATTTCGTCACAAGCCTGTACCCCCAAAATCTTGCCAAATCTGGCGCCAGTATTCACTATGTGTCTGAGTTGGCTGGTTGTCAAGTGAAGAAATCAGTCAAGTGTACCAGCAATCAGCACAACTCAAGTAGATACTTGGTAAGACATGCTGTTAGTCAAAAAATGTTATTGAAGATTGACATTGCAGGTCAACAACCAACTTCTATAATTCCCACATTGGGCAGACGTCAAGCTGACAGGATTAGTAGCTTTTAGAAATGCTGTGGCCCTATAGTGGTATAGTGTTTGAATTTACATCATGCTCAACTTCAAATGCACCACATCTATGTAAACAGAGTGTGTCCAGCGCTATGCCACTGTTATGGCAATGTCATTTTCATTTGTAAACACATTATTTGTACAACTGACTTTGACAATTTGACTAAATAAGGAGAACAAAGGTGATCAAAGAATAACAAAATGGTAGTACATAAAAAAGTGGGAAGACTACAATGTGCCTCCTCCAGTACAGATGGAGTTGCCTGCCACTTATCTAGAACTGACAGCATGAAGCTGCACATTTAACATCTACAGAGATTCCGCTATACATACACCCTTACCAAACAGTTGGAGTCAGTGAAGGATATGATTCCCTGCTAACTTCCCACTCTATTTTGTTTGGCCAAGCACCTGGCCAAATGCTGTCAGGACTAAAATGCTGCAGTGGCAGGTAAATGTTTTGTCTCTGTGTCACCTGGGTACCCCGCTATACTCATTTTGCTCACCAGAAGGGAGTTTTTCTGACATATTGACCACCTGTGACTACACAATGGACATACATACCTTGCTTGAGCGTCTTTCCAAAATTCAGAGAAGCACCAATTGTCTTGTCAATATGAGGGGGAAAAGGACTGGAGGCACCAGGAGAAGGAACCTTGGACAAGTGGTCCAGAAACATCCACCAAGACTTTCCTGAATTAGTTTGAGGCACTGCAATAGTCAAAACAAGGAGAACATAAACATGCATTTTATGTACCCAACAACCCAGACAGCCAAAATGGCTTGGTCCAACAATGGCTGAAAACTGACATGCCTGAATCATCACAAGTATACTTGTCTGATCCCGGGAGGCAACACTGGCCCAAACCCAGTCCAAGTGTTCCTGTGGAGAGTTCATTTACAGCCTAAATTGTCCCAAGCCTGCACCCCCAAAATCTTGCCAAATCTGGCACCATGTGTCTGAGTTGGCTGGTTGAGTTCAGGCACTGCAGAATTCAGTCAAGTGTACCAGCAATCAGCACAACTCAAGTAGATACTTGGCAAGACATGCTGTTAGTCCAGTAAGTGTGTCCAGCGCTATGCCACTGTTATGGCAATGTCATTTTTATTTGTAACCACATTATTTGTACGACTGACTTTGACTGAATTTTGACAAGGAGAACAAAGGTGACCAAAGAATAACAAAATGGTAGAACATAAATAAGTGGGAAGACTACAATGTGCCTCCTCCAATAAAGATGGAATTGCCTGCCACTCATCTATAACTAAGAGCGTGGAGCTGCACATTTAACATCTACAGAGATCCAGCTATACATGCACCCTTACCAAACAGTGACGGATATGATTCCTTGCTATAGCTTCCTACTCAATTGTGTTTGGCCAAGCACCTGGCCAAGTGCTGTCAGGAATAAAGTGCTGCAGTGGCAGGCAAATGTTTTGTCCCTGTGTCACCTGGGTACCCAATACTCTGACCACAAAATTGTCAACTGAAGTTACAACAACTTCCTTTTTCATGGCGAATCATCGATTTTGGATGCCGCGCCACGGACATGCTGTTCCATGAAAACTCACCGTTTTTACAACTTTTAATCGTCAGTGGGTTTACACTGCACAGAGAAACTTTGAAGTCAATCGGACTAATTCGCTAGGAGGAGTTTCTTAAAGTACGGAGTTTGTAAATTGCAAAAAATGACCATTAAATCTAAAATGGCCAACTTCCTGCTGGGTTTAGGCAATGGCTCCAAGAGGCTTTTTTGTACGTCTGGACATGATACACGTACAAAAATATCGTACAACGTGAAAAATCCAATTAAATTGGCTCCTGCTTTATCGTACAACGCACTTTGTTGAAGGTCATTTCCTGTTGACCTCACACGTTTCATGCTCGGGCCCTAATTATCTTAAAGTATACATTAGTTGTACACTGTTGATGCCACTATACAGGCCACTTTGGGGGCAGTGGAAACTAGCAATGAACACAAATAAAACACCATTTAATTTGTTTTTATTGCATATATACCTTGCACTATATGTCACCAATCCCTTACAAACATTTCCTGTGTTAGTAGAAAATGATCCTATGGTATTCATGTGGTATGACCTTACAGTACCACAGGTAAAGCAAATTCTGCGGTAATGTATCACAGAACCTGTGGTACTATACCATAGATATACCACACATTTACCACACAGTACATGTTCTATTGTAACCTACTATACCATACATTTACCACACAGTACAGGTCCTATGGTACTATACCAGCATCTGGCCCAACAATGATTAAAAAAAACATTATTTTGTAGGTATTCTTGATGGTATTTTAGAGTTTGACCGTTCCTGAAAAAACAATTTTAAAATTTTGATGACTCTTGGGGGCATGTATTACTTTAGCGTGGAATGAAAAGCTTTCTCAGTTTTATGACGCCAGAGTGTAGTGTTTCTGGGGGCCGACCACCGGACCTCAATGATTACTTTACACAAACAAAAACACATCTTTATTAACTGATTTTGGTGAAACTGGAGTATATTTGATGGAGAACAATATTTTTCGGTTCTTCCTCTGATGTCCCCTGGCTGCCCTGCCTCAACTATCTGTGATTTACAGAGTTTACTGATCAATAGATAGCTTTATTTGTTGCTAAAGTAACAGCTTTATTAGCTTTATTAGCAGTCATATTAGCTTACTCTGCCTGGACTGGGAGCTCGGAGCACTGGGGGAGTGTTAGTGTTTAACGTTCCACTTCTAATATTACTCAAGCAATGGAGGTTTTCTGGCCAGGGGGCTCTGTAAAGTCTATGGCCAGGGGTGGGGTACCCAGCAGGGAGTGAAAGTTAGCGGCTCTGGAATGGGCAGCGGTGGCGGGCAGGCGGGCAACGAATGTAGCCTCCCAGTAAACACAGCCTGAAGAGGACCAAACACATCTTCAAAGACCAACATAAAATACAGTACCGAGGTGATTTACAGAGCTTCAGGATGGACAGATAGCTTTAGTTTTTGCTAAACCATTAAATGCTGCTAACTATCTGTCTGCATCTGTAGCTAGTTAGCTTGGTTAACATTAGCCGGGCTGCTAGCGAACCTATTATTAGCTGACCCCAGTCCTGGGGTTCCAAGAGCCAAACCCGGCATGAAAACCACCTCGGTACTGTATTTTCTCTCATTAAAATGGCCTCTGTTGTCTCGGAGGATGTGTTCACTCGGCGGAAGCTGGGACTAGTCTGCACAGAGTCTGCATGACAGGGTGGGGGCGTAACGCAGATTCAGCACTATTGGCTACTGCAACTGCGTTAACCTTTGTGTTTTAACAGGAAACACGTACATATCAGGAAGCAAATAGTACTCCGGTTTCCGTTTCATGGGAACTTTAAACTGAAATCGACATACATCCATCAGTTACAGAGCAACATTATCATTCATTTGGAGTCGTGTGTCTGGTCTCCTGGAAAATGTAAGTCTAATATTCACCCTTCTTTAGGTCTGTTTTAGTTATCTAGTTGCTAACTGTGCATGTCATTTGGTGCTGAGCAGGTTGTATACAGTGTTTTTTTTTACAGTTAAGTAAAGTTGCAGGCCAGAAAACCAAAACAATTTGCTGAAAGACACAATAAACCATCATAGAGCTGAGGGGAACTTCAGACTCATGTGATAATTCTAATTTTAATTGTTGGTTTGTCCCCATCAGCGTTTCACTTTCACATAAGTAGTCATGTGATCCATTGTTAATATAGAGAATATTGGCTATAGCCACATTAATCACTTTAGGGACCACTGTAGAATATCGCAATGAGAATCAGAAAACACATGCATTAGTTGCTTTTTGATTGTTTATTTTGTTTGTTTTTTGTTTTTTGGGGGAGGCCAGTGACAGTTGAATTACAAAATTATAGAATACACAAACAAGACACAACAATCCATTACCTGTAGATTTTTAATGTGATTATGGGACAGTCCTAGTATTTAAAACATTTATGCAAACTTTGTTTTGTTTTCAACCCATTTATCTAAATGACTGAGTCTGTGGGTGGGAGATGGGTGTGGGTGAGGTCTGCCACAATGTATTTGTTGGTACTGCCAATAGAGGGAGCTGAAGTCAGATTTGTTTGGTCCCTGACCTTGAGATACTCAGCTTCAGTTCCACTGGACCCTAGTTTTTGAAGCCCAGTATCTTTAAAGACAGGTGGGTTGTAAGGAAGTGTTTCAATGAGGACAGGGGCTACAGGACTTAAATAGTTCATGATCCAACAGGAGCTTGCGTCAGCACAGCTCAGGGAATTAATGTCACAGTCCTTGATGTTCAACCTTAACCCTCGCTCAAGTCTTACCACACACAATTTCCTATGGGGACCTAATTCTGTCAAGAACGACTAAACTGAACCCATCCAATCAGGTTATTGTATGCCAGCTTCTAATGTGACAGCTTACAGATGTAACAGCCGAGATTTGCTACAGAATAATGGATAAGATTAAATGAGTAAATGACCCAATTCATTATTTACTTAATTTACTTAAATACAGTGATAGATGTTGCTGTAGCCTGCATGACCTAATTAGCATAGCTAAATTAGGTCATATTGTTTAATTTTTTTGCATTAAAATACTGTTTAAATATTGTCTTTTCATTCATTGTCTTTTATTGATTGAACTTGAATGAAGTACATGATGCGGCCACTCATAATCTGGGTTCTGACCATAGCTAGATGGTGTACATATGAACATAGAAAAATACTTTATTTAGTTCAACACTTTGACCAAGTTGGTAGAAAAATATAGTATTAAAATATAAATTTACTGTGGGTTTGAATATTACATTTTATTGCATACATACCTAATCAAGGACATAAAGAGTAATTTAATATGCCTCTTTATGTGACTAGTATTTGCTGAGACGATGTGTCTTTCCACCTGAAAGAAGTAGCAGGCCTGCAACGACCACATGATATGGTAGGACATGTCTGCAAACAGAAGTAAACATACATACAAATGACAAATAAAACACTTTGACATTTGACTCTACAATGATGTAAATCCAGGCTATATGTACGCAATAAATGTTTTATATTAATTCAGAATTTCTACCACTTCCTTTAAAAATAGTGGTTTTAGCATGTACATTTGTGGTTTTGTTTGTCATAAAAAATCTTCAAGCTGTCAGGAGGAGGGAAAAACAGACAAAACCAGGAGTTGAATGCTTCAGTGTGCCACATGAGATACAGTAAATCTATTCAGTATATCTGTAACACATACATGTTTATATGCTCATATTTAAATATATAAAGGATGTGTACACACTGTATATTACACTAAGTAACCATATCATCCTCTGTATGTACACAGCTCTGTAACAGTGAACACTGTATACTCCATAGGACAGTATTGTTTTAATGGTATTGTGGTTTGCCCTGTTCTCAGGCTTGTATTATGCTGCCCTCTGGTGATTGTGACTCAAACCCTCGCCCCCATTTTATGACATGTATAAAGAAGCCATATTTACCATTTACATGATCATTTTCACAGGCAATCAGAAGACTGCGTTATAAATGTATTTACTGCATGTTAAATATATATATATTTTTTTTTACTATCTTAATTACATCGCATTTTCTCTGCAGAATATGCTGTCCAGAGTATTTAAGCTTTCGAAATATATGTACTGAAAGCTGAAAAATTCTGTTTAATACTGACAAATGCATTTTTAATTAAGAAAATGCTGCCATAATTTTATACAGAAAAAATATAACACACAAATAACATGACAGAAATGGCTGTCTGTAACACAGGGAAACAATGTAATGTTGTTTTTACTTTACCCATTCACAATTGTGAATTTTGTTTTCTTAATTTTTGCAACATTGCTCAAACTTGCATAATTTAATTCACTAAAAAGAAACTTACACAAATTAAAACCTCCCTTACTCAGCCTGTTTCTTATTTAAATTGTCTTACCAGTCTATAGTACATAATCCCTTCAAAACATTACTGTGGATTACAATGACTCGTGACTGGCCAGCCTGTAGTACTACTATCAGATAATGCTCATTCATCAATGTCTATTTATTCAAAGTAGAAATAAATTTGTGATAAATAAAATATTCCCCCATTACACAAATATAGAAGAGATGTTCAATTTAAAGTAACCTGACAATGTAAGGAGAACAAGAGGTGTCTTAGATGAAAGGAGCAAGCATTCATTTTTTATAGTGGAATTTTTATTCATACATTGATTATACATTTATAAATGTAATTTAATAAATATATACTGAATTAAATTAAAGGCAAATGGATATTTGTGAGAGCAAATTTGAGTTATCGGGGTAAACAAACAAACGTTTGTTACTTTAACAACTTATAATGTGCATCACACTAATTGTATCTGTTATACTTAATAGCATATTTTTTTCAAATGCATCTTTATCATTTTAAAACATTTATCACTTGTCAGACAAATATATAGCATGAGCCTACTTTGAGGGATCAAAATGTAGCCCCTTTTCAATTTGATCTGAGTTTATGTGATCCATTACTCACTTCTCTTTTTGCTTTCTCTTACTGAAACATATTTTTTAATTTCAGGGTGTTTAAATTAGGAACATGGCAAGAGATTTAATCAAAAACTTAAAATTTAGGAAGAAAAAAATGTTTGTCTATCATCCTCAAAGTAATGTCTTGTTTGGATCAATTTGGTGCAAAACTCTTGAAATGCAATAATGTCACAATTTAACCAAAAAGATGCACGGTAGATGTAAAACTGGATTTTGTGGCATACTGAAGATAACCTGTGCAACCCTACTAGGATTTGCATCACAAATAATGTACAAGCTATCAAGTAGCCATGAAAATTTTGTAATTTTTTGCATGCATTGCAGAAAGTGTTGCACTAAATGCACTGTGCATTCAATTCCTTGAATAACTACAGTAAGATATCTCCTACCTGCCCACCCTGCATTGACTGAAGGTAAAAAGCATTCATGCAGACCTGCTCCTCCTCTTGTATTGTTTATCCCCTACAGTCTCTCCTATCCAGTCTCCTCTCTTCAGTATGCAAGGCCGGAGGTGAAACCTAGTGCAGGAAGAGAGCACCTTTATATGTAATACCTGCAGCACTGTCAGCCAGGGACCCCGGCCAATGGGAAGAAAACATGTGCAAAGGACCATCTGCAATGGAAAAACAAATCCTGTAAAAGATTTTGTGGATTTTGCGGCACGAGGGAATGATGTCCAGCTGCCCCAAGTCTTAGTGACAGATGCTTTCTCCTTCTCGCTTGGATAACGCGCACGTTCCTCTGTATCCTCCAGTGGCCTTAAATACTCCAAACCTGGGTGCTCCTTTAACATCCACACATGCAATATTTTGACTTTCAGTAGACAGTGAATTATACTTTTTTCTATTATTAAATAATAATGTGTCTAATTTAGCAAGCTAAGGCATTGTTTACTCATGATGGGATATTCTGGCAATTATGGGAATACCTCATCTTCTCATATTAATGTATGTGAGTATAAACTTGCAGCAGATTAGGTAAATGTATATCTCAGGATTCCAAGCAATCACTAACTCCACCTAATGGCTTCTATTTATTAAGGAGAGTGAAAGATTTTGTAATAACATGCTTAGGCCACGTTTCACAAAAAAAGTGGTAAGCAGTGAAGCAAGATCTCATTTACAGCTCTCAGCTGTCATGTTCACTTGAACTGAATGTCATGGCCAAAAGCTTTTGCTCCGACTTACTGAATACATTACTTACCTTGTCTCTAATCCGTCTAGTGCTGTAATGAGCTTTGGAGGTAGACATCTGTAACTGTTGTTTCTGTCCCATTCACCTTTCCTTTCTAAGCTTCATTAAGACATGCATTTGGTCTTTCTCTAACAAAAGAATGGCATAGAAAACACAGCAATTAGTTCTTGGTCTCTAACTAAGGAAGCAATGCTAATGTTGCTGTTTGATTTTTGTTTGCGCATTAGGTTGAATTTGGCAACATCTTTGTTCAGCACTTTAAAGCTCCAGCAATGAATATTTATTAACAATAGATAAACTTAACAAGTGTAAAATGATAGGAGTGGCTCATAGTGACAAACCCACCGAGAATTATCACCAGACTCTGCACTTCAGCTCCACACACACTTTTAGTCTATTTTGGATTATTATTTTGGTTTTCTAGTGTTGCACCAATCTCCGTAACCTTCTTAGGAATTTTAGCCACATTGGCAGTGCACGTTTTTTTTTTATCAGACTTTATCACACACATGCTACCTCAACACTAGTTAGATAGCTTTGTTTGTGTGACCACTCAGATTCTGTGATACTAGAGTATTAAATTCATGAAAAAGACCAAAATGTTAATCAGATACTAACAGGTCTGGGGTTTCATGCTTTACAGACAGACTTGGCCAATCACCACTGTCACGTTGTTTGCAGCAGCAGCAGGTAGCCGTTTTCAGAGAAAAGGCTAAACCAACTGTACATCACCTGCCCAGCACAAAGAACAACAAGTTAGCAGCTAAGCCAGTTAACATAGTGGAGCATTTAGCAGCTAAAAAGACAAATATTTCTTTCAGTAGTTGGTGGAGACCAAAAAGAGCTCAAATGAGAGTGAGTATTGGAGCTGCATTTGTCAGTAGGACAGAAACATGACTTTAAATGAATGCTAATGTTGCCACAGGGCTGCTGAATGTGTAAATAGGCAACTGCTTGAAAATTTGTATTTTGTGCTTGTTCTGCTGACCCCAAGTGGCCGAAAAACAAGTAAATGCAGCTATAAGAAAGCCTACGTGTAAGACAACTCTCTACACATTATTGTTGAAGAAAATTTTAAGTATAAACTATTTTTTTTCACACTAAGGTTCTATGGTACTTTATATACATATATTTTCTTGAAAGTACTCTAATTTTTAATTTGTAAAAAAAACAGCAGTACTGAGTGCTCAAGATAGAAATGTTGTATTGTGTAAATTGTTTCAATGTATTTTCAAAAAGGATAACTTAAATTAATATATAGAAATGCCAAACATACATGTCTTTCACGATCCAATTAGACCATCTACATTGGGCTTACTGGATTTGCTGCTTCACCTTTAATCCCCTCCCATTGATAATCTCGAGAGAAGCCTGTGTTGGATTCTCTCTACAGTCAGATGAAGCATATGGCCCTAGCATCTGTGGGCCAGTTTACGTCCAAGAATTCCCTGCTTGGCTGCTACAGCAGCAGCTATATTAGGACTAAAGCCCACAACTTTCATTGACAAAATCTGATTTAACCATTGGCCGTATGTTCTCAATGGACTCCTGCCTTGGTTCAGGACTGCTCAGACTCAGCTTTCATTGTTACTTTAAAGTAAAGCTACTTCATGCCTATAGATTTGTTATTTTCTGATATACAGATGGGGGGACAAATTAAAGGAAGCACCTAAATAAAAGAGTGGACAAACATGTTCACATGCACCAGGGCTCACTGAATGGTTTGGTGAGTTTGAAAATTATGTAAATAAAATGCTACGGCCTTCACAGTCACCAGATCTCAAATCAGTTTCTCATCTATGGAAGATTTTGGACCAGCATGTAAGACAGTGCTCTCCACCACCAACTCCATTAGACCTGATGAACATTCTTCTTCAAATCTGTTTAGTGATGTCTGTGACATTATGCTATATAGTCTTTTGTTATGTCTGGCTGTGTTTGTTTTTCTTTCTATTTCATGTCTCTCTTGCAAAAGAGATCTTGAACGAGATTACCTGATTAAATAAAGGTTGTTTTATATGTGAGGGATATCTGGTGGAGGAATGGTGTCAATCCCTCCAGTAGAGTTCCACAGACTTGGCAAAGAACTGTTCTAGAGGCTCGAGGTGGCCGGACTCCATCCTTCATGTTTGTTTTTCCTTTAGTTTGTCACCCAGCTATGGAAGACCTGAGAGTCAAGTGAGGAAAAATTCTGATCTGAAATTCTGAGGAAAGATTCTGATTCTGTGATCTAAATTGTTTTCTCTCCTGTGTTTCTTAGAACAGGTGAATAAAAAGTTTCCAGGGTTGTTTTTTTTCATCTGTGAAATGATTTTGCCAGGAAAACCTGTGAAAAAAGGTGAAAAAAGTTTTGTGAGGTGAAAAAGTCACTTGAAAATTATCCTGTCAAAACTTTTCATGTGGCGAAAAAATTTGTTCCTCCACTTGTTTCACAGATCATTTCTTTTTAAGGAATTATCCTGGTAAAAACCTTTGTTCATCTGTTCTTAAGTCACAAGCACAAGAGAGTGCAATTTAGATCAGACTTAGAAAATGAATCAACAGATTTTTCCCCACTTGCCTCTCAGGGCTTCCATATTCAGCTGCATATAAGGAAACAAATTCTATCAGTAACAAAATCCCATCCTTTGTTTTTAAACAGTGCTGTTTGGCAGAATAGAGTTGACTGAAACTCACCTATGATTGTCGTTACTGTGGTCATTTAATCACAATAAATACATCAGGTTGAAAAATAATAAATAATTATAAGTAAAACATTTTTCTTTTTTTAGATATGCATCAGTTTTTTTACGAAAGAAATTGTTCCTATGAAAACTGCATGTTATGTTTTGAGGACCACAAATATAATTCCAGTTGCCATCATTGTGGGGTGATGGCAGACGTTCCAGAGGTGGATATCTCAAAATCTCACCACATAAGAACAAAACTATCTGCATAGCTAAGTACTACAGTTTTATTTTTTATTATAAGTTAATCATAAATACAATAATTCCAAATCTAGATATTTTTGCCTTTGTGAAGAACAATCTCTCTGCAAGCTGACAGAGTTGGCTGGAGAAACAACAAACATCTCATAGGAACACAGAAACGCCTACTGCAGATAAAGACTGCATGGTTAACATTATTTAATTTTCACAGCTGACTCACACTCTCTGTACCAGTGGCATCAGCTCAACACAAAGTAAGGCCACCAGATACCATCAGCATGCTGTATCTGTCTTGTAAACACCCTAAATACTTTAGAGTTGCAAATTGCAAATGGCAGATGCTACAATACTGGAACTTTTCAAGCTGCATTTTAACAACAGCATCATCCACAGTTGCCAAATACAGACAATCATGATGAATAACACAGACAGCGGTAACAACATTGGAGCTGGATCATGTCTTAAACCACATTCAACCCCAGTCTGGCAATAAACTTCCACATGAGTTTATGCTATTATACAATAGACAACATGTAACACATGTAGAATTATCATAAAGAGCCACTTTACCTTGGGATAAACATAAATGCAAACGATCCAGCCACAGACAGTTCATCTTTCAAGTGGTACAAAACATTTATGAGGGCAATAATTCATTGAGTTACTGGCCTGCTGTAAGAACAGTGGTGTTTGGCACATGCCATCATGTGGGACGGCGCTTCAGCAAACAGATATAAGCAATTTCAGAAAAATTGGCTGTTATTGATCTCTACTGCTGGCAAAGTGGCTGAGCCAACACCCAGGGGTCACATGCAGCCTACAGTGAAGTCACATTTTCCCTAATAAAAGCCAAAATCTAAACAGAAACACTTGGCGAAGAGGGACTGCACCATGGTGGAGACTGAGTGAACGGGTGCAAACTGACTAGGAGGGACATTAAGTTATAATGTGCAGGAACTTCAGGTTTGGAAATCTAGCATCAGCATCACAGTTTGTACGGCGAAAGAATGAGAAAGACAAAAACAACACATTTTTACTATGAAATAGATTTTTGACAAACATGTTGGACAAATATCTTTGTACAGGTGTTGTTTTTTTGCCTTTCTAACAGGTTAATCCAGCCATGCTTATTATATATATATATAGACAGGAACACAGATAGGAACAAAGCATGGTTGGATTAACCTGTTAGAGGGGCAAAAACTTCATACTGGGCCCCTACTGACCCCCCACCTACCATCCTCCTGTACATTGTGTGTGTTCACTGTTGCCTCCAAGTTATCATTAATTACAGTACACACAGCAGATTGCACATGGCACAGAGACTGGGAAAGTCTTAATTAATACTCCAATGCTGGAATAATGCAAACTGACCCCAGGTGTCAAATCACTCAAAATGACAATGCACTATGTATGACAACAATTTGGACAGGTGATAACACAGGGGTTAGAATGACACTGACACTGACTACAAGACATGCCCACAAGATTGGTTATTGCAAATGCAAGACCTGCTTCATCTGGTGTTACTTGGTGGTACAAATTTCAAATTAACTAAATTATTGACACTCAGAAGTTAAGGATCTGAAAGTCTGGGGCCCGGGGTTTCAGCCCATAGTCTCCTTGAATGGAAGGATAACTTTATTTTCACAAAGGGACTAACTATGGCTCTACAATGGTCGCATATATTTGATAGGAAATTGTTTGAAAATGAATGTTTTTTATTTTTCACAAATCCTTTTTCTTTTTAGTTTTGTTTGCACATACACTGCATGAATGCATGTTATCTGTATTAAACAGAAGGCACTGGTCCTTGTCCTGACCTGCAGACTGAAATCCAGTCCAGGTTTTGTGGTAGATTTTACTGGCAAGGCGCAGCAATCTGCAGCATCCCCACACGTAGCCAGCCACACACGCTGCCGAGAGGCTGCTATGAAGTTACACCATTAAAGTAAACAAAAACATTTATAGATAGATTATCCCAATTACTAGATAGGAACGCACTTTATATAGACACAGCCATGTCCATGCAAGTATTTGATAAACATATGCATGCTGCAATGTCTTTATATAACTAAACTAGATCGTTAACAATGTATTTTTATTTACTTACAAAGACAACAGGCGAGAAATTGAAAATGTATCTGCTTGGCAGAATGTTCTGTCGTGCATGTTAACTTTGAGGGGAAAACTTATGCAGCGTGCTCCTTTTTTAAGAAAAACAAAAAGTGAACTTCCTGTTTCGGGGTGGTCCACAGACTGTGGGGAAAGGGAGGGGGAAGGAAGGGAAGGGGTGCGCATTCCCACATTGGCTGTGCAGCCAACTCCACGGCGCTTTGCGGGACTCCATAGCCGAACATGGGGTTCAGTTTTGTCGCCGTTTACGTAAAGTGATTCTAGGGGGGGAAAGCCATGGAACAGCGCTTCTGAAACAGGATAAAGTGTGGCTTTCTGTGTAGAATTCAGTCATCTCCATCCGAGTGCGTCTGCCAGAAAGTAGAGAGACTGAGAAGGGAGGCTTTACTTGAAACGCAGACTTTCACAGTCCTTGGACACTCTGAGCTCTTCCAAGGACTCTGGGAATCAAGTCAAAAGTTTCATGCTGAATATTCCTGCATTAACCTGAGGTAAGTAGTGCTGATGAGTCATACTCGCTTTTTAAAATCACTGGCGACCAGTGATAAATTACACATTAACAAGTTTATTCGTGGTTGGAACGTTGTGTTTAATCATTCGGCACTATAATATTTACTTTCTACTTTCTGAAGTGGAAAGAAAAGCTGTTAGTGATGGGATAGAAAGTCCTCTTTTGGCTTTTTATGTTCAGTTGATTGTGCGTCACTTTTATGCTTTGGAAAATCAGAATTAATTAGGCTGGTTAACATTTCCTGTACACTTCAAATTTCAGTAATTGAGCTGCATAATATTTCTACTAACGGACCAAAATGTGCAATGCTTCAGTGACTGTGATAAACGTTTTTTTGTGGATTCATTCACTTGGTCCCTCCTCAGCGCAATGTAGCATTGTTCCTGTTTTTTTTTTTCTATTCACTACAGCAAATTAATGTTTGTTAAGACTTTAGACATAAGAAAATGTGTGCTTGACTACAAGCACAGTTTAAAGTCAACTGGCATAGCAGAGGGTCACAGGGCCACCCCCAGCACAGCTGTTTCTTGTAACCTTAAATACTTCAGGTGCCAATATCTTTTCCAAATGTGAGTATCTCACAGGACACCCACAAAACAACATCATCACTGAGTGCTGTGTTAGGCTTGAGGAGGCTTCAGTTACCTGCTTGTTTCCTGACATGTGCTGGCTGAATATTTCTTTCTTTCCTATGACAAAAAAACGCCAAAACCCTGCATTGAAGCCTTCCATAATCTATCTCTAATCTGAGACATATTATTGAAACTAATCTAATTATCTGTCTAAGAGGTGACTGTAGCTGTTAATGTGGGAAGATTAGACTGCTGGTCTTCATGTCGTGGCCATGGACTGAAGAGCGTCAACACTGGACTCAATAGAACAGCCAAACACTTATTTATTCCAAAGTGACAGTGAGAAGTGCTAAGCACACAAACTCACAACTTCCCAAAACAGTATTTGCACAGACACACTCACATACACATAGAGAGAGTATATTTGTAAAAGGGTCTTTAGTAGATCTCCAAAAACATGAGAAGGAAGGACAATGTTTTATTAGGAATAGTGAAATTGTAGATTTTTTACCAAATAAGTGTCATATTTATTTACTCCGGACAAGAGAGATGTTTTGTGATAACTTTTTAGTTTAAGTTAACTTCATAAGTTTCTGTTTGTTGAGAACAACTTTGCTTGAGCTGGTAAACAAGCGTGTAAGCACCTCAGACATTTTGTTTGATTACAGGAAAACAGTCCCAATGCAGCATGGGATTCATCTTTATGAATATAATCCATAGCTGAAAAGCACCTGGAACCACCTCAAGGTTGAGACGGGGGAGAGTTTAGAGGGAGGAAAGTGCACTTGTCCACTGGCCACGTGTGAAAAACTCTGCAGGGGAGCTTCCTCACCCTCCCTGGTCTTTATCAAGTGTGCTAAGGCCAAAAGGCTCCTTAATGGGAATGCTCCTAAACAAATAGACCATAAAGGAAGCAACTGCCGTCCTGTCCAGTCACAGGTCAGGGCTGATCTGGTATCTCACAAATGTATCAGAGCAGTGATAAGTCTCAATCAGGCTGAAGACAATTAAAGTTACTGGAATGAATTCCTTCTCTCATTAGGCCAGTATAAACAAAGGTAGATGGAGGATTTTAAAGTGGATTGAGCGATGAATCTCTGCTCATTTATGTAAGAAAAATTTAATGCAGAGGCAGTTTGAGCTATGACAGTTGTTTGTTCTGAGATTCGTGAGAGCAAAATCTGGAATATGAAGTATGTCAACATGGATTTTGTTGATCTCTGGCATAAATTATGTGAACAACGTGTTTAATGTCTGTGTTGGCACTATTGGCCACCAGTTACATGACACATGGGTACCCAGAGGCAGGCAGCAACTAGTGGTGTGTTTTTGACCAGAATCCATTTTGGTCCGCTCAGCAAGAAACATGTGTCACGTGATGCCTGACCCCCCCCCCCCCCCCCCCCCCCCCCCCCCCCACACACACGTACAATCCTCCTCCTCCTCCTCCTCAACACCCTCCTCCCACCTTCCAGTGAGAAGGAGGAGGGAGAGAGGGGGAGAAAGACCACCCTCGCTGGGAGCACAGCCCCTCAATCAGGCCCTTTCACACCCTGTGAACCTGAAACAATCAGGGTTTAATAGCAGCTGTCTGTCTGTGCTGGCCCTGGCTAAAACCATGTAGGCTCACAGCGCCGAGCCGATCTGCTTCGGCAGAAGAGAGAACAGAGTAGACAGGCCAGGGGATGCTCCAAAGGACACATAAGCAAAGACACACACAGACACACTCAAACACTCCTTTTCTCTCTTTATCCCCTGCGAGTCTTTTCTCTCCTCATCTTCTAGTTTTCCTTTCGTACTTCAAGGCTCATGAAGGGAAGGTCCGCTCTCTCAGGTCCCTGATGTCAGGGTCTGGTATTTGAAGGTTAGTTTGGTTCATCGGCTTGAGTTTGTGTTGTTTTCAAACTGCTGCAGGGCTTTATTCGCGTTGTGTGGCGTCATTCGTGGACATTGTTCATTGAGACTGGAGTGAATGGATTTTGGTCGTGGCTGTTACTTTGATTATTACTGAGCCAAACTTTATCTCATCAGAGCCATCTGAATACCACAACGAGAGGCCACATCTATCATGTATCTGTATTCACGGTTGAAAATGGTTGCATAAGGTCAGATTGCACTAATGTTTTCCCTGAGTCTCCTGAAGAGAAAACCTCTTCTTAGAAATATATCACTGAACACATAAAATGATGCTGAAATGAAATTGATTGAATGACACCAGTGGGCAAAGGCATTTAACACTTTAGGAAGTTTGAATCTCATTAGCCAAAGGGCACACATAATAGGAAGGGGAAATGTTGCAGTCATGGGAAATATTCTGGAAATCATTGTTCATGGTCACTTGGGGCTTTCCTACCCATTAAAAGGCATATCAGACAAATTGGAGCAATGGAGATTAAACAAACGATAATTATGATGATGAGACAATCATTCCAAAGCAAGAGGTTGCCTATATTACATGTAATTATTTTAGTAGGTGGAAGTTTAAGCCTCATTGTTGACTGGACTGGACCAGCTAATGTTGGGTGTTCTGAAAAAGCAGGATTGCATTATTAGTTTCATAACTTTCCACTATTTTCTGATATTTTATAGACAAAAAAACCAACAGATTAGTCGAAGAAATAGTAAACAGATTATTGCCCTATAGTGATATTGGATGATTCGACAAAAAAACAAACAAACATTGGTAATGTCCAGTGACTGCTATGGTAGGGTTAGGGTTAGCAAAAGGTTGTGGCAAGTAAATTGTGGTCAAGGTATGGTTAGGGTTTGGCAACTAAAACACATGGTTATGGTTGGGGAAAGATGCTGGTTATGGCTTTAGAACATAAGCAAATACTGATGACATGTCTGTGACAGGACATTAACTCTGGTCTCTTGCATAAAGGTCATCCACCACACCGACCTAAACCCTGTCTCCCCAAAACATTATGTTTATAATACTCATAATTTGCAACAGTGAGTGTGTTTTTGTAATAAAGTAAGGCTAGCCACATCATGTTTTATATCAACATAATTGGAAAGTGTTGTGAATTAATGTGTCTGGTAAGTCACAAAATGTAGATAATGAATGTATCTGCAAATCGTTCACTGACTGCTCATAGCAGTATGAAGTATGATTAAACTTTTTTCATGTTATGTCCTCAAAGCCCTTGGTTAAGGTTAGGGAAAGATTGTGGTCATGGTTTAATACAGAATAAGTGACTAAGCATTAGACACGTAATGTTTACTTTATTAATATTGACTCAAACCGTGGTTTTCCTAACCTTTCGTTGCCTAATCTTGACCACATGCAGGATTCAGAATGCAACCCTGGTCTCCCGTATTGCAGTCCTGCGCTTTAAACACCCACCAATCAGTCTTCCCTCAATAGAATAAATGTTACCACTAATCCAAGCAGCAATATGTTTTCTCTAAAAAAAAATTTGGCAAATTAGTAGTAGCTATACAAACACATTTTGTGGGAGACAAGGCTGCTGATCTCCATATCCTTACGTAAGAGTACTTTGCCTTTGGATGTAAATCGTGATCTGTGGAATTGTCCAATATGAATGTAATTCCTAGGATTCTGGGCTGCATATGAGGTTGGGAGCACAACACGCACTGAAACAAAGGTGGGCCAACCCAACAAGGCCCTGCTGATCCTAAAAAAAAAAAAACTCATCTTGGACCGAACAAGTCGTTCTGTCTTTTAGGGCGGGCCTGGTCCTGGGAACACTAGCCATCAACTCACTGCTCTAATACCTTAATGCTAGACATGAAAGTTCAAGTCACATGTGGAGCAGCAGGCACCATTAAGAGTGATGTTGGTTGTATTTTACATCAAATGCAATGTTTTTTCGTAAGCCTGTGCCTGAGGGTGTGTGTGTGTGTGATATAGATGTACGCATGCTTCTGACAGTAAAAGGCAGAGTCGACCCCTTCCCCATCGTCCTCCCTCCTTCTTTGAACGAGGGTGGTGGTTTTTGCTATATTTTGTGTGTGTTTGTGCATGTGTGTGAGCAGTTCGGCAGGCTGACTGTTAACTCTCGTCTCATGTGGTTGATATTAGAAATCAAACTAGTGCTAATAGGATCCAGGTGAGATTGTGAATAGCTTTCACATGCACAAACAACCCACACTGATACTTACTCATTTTCCACTGTGACAATAGCGCGGCTTGTAACAATGGGCTTGTGGATGGGTTTACTTTAAGAGATGGTAGCCGGCTGTGGATGACAAAGGTGAAAAATTAGCAGCGTCTGTGGAAGAGGCAGAGAAAAATGTGATTTTTTTTTTTTTTTTTCAGTTCAGGTTGATAAAAGCGAATCAAGTGCAAGTGATAACTGGATAATTTCTTGCTCACAGGTGTGTGTTTGTGCATGCAGCTTCATTCATATGATTTATATTCTTGCAAGATTTTATACCTGTTTGTGTCTTTGGCTGTGTGTGTGTGTGTGTGTGTCTTTCACTGTGTGTGTTCTAAGCCGCTGATGACTCACTGTGCGCTGTCCTGTCGGCAGGCAGAAAGCGAGTAGGAGGCGGTGTTTGTTATTTCACCAGGTTGCCATAGTGCGTTCGAGTGCTGCCATCATCAGTGTAATTAAACGCAGTGTCTGACAGTCACCCTCCTCACTGCTTGCGTCTCTCTGACGTCCACCAATAAGAAAAAATATGCTGTCAGATAACCAGGGAGGGTCATCCTTGCGATATGAGTTTTTGAAGACTTTTGAGTTCTAAACAAAAGAACGACAAAAAACATCAGTCTGAGACCCTGCTCCAGACTGAATATGCTTTCTTTTTCTTTCTTCCCTCTCCAACAAAACTGCAACCTCTCACTTTAACTTTGAGTAAAGCGGTTAGATTACTCCACCTTTTGCAGTTTGTATGTAAGGCACTATATTTTCAGTGCCGTTTCATGTGATAGGCTGTTACATTTTACTGCTAATGTTAATAATTATTTTCGACTTCCACATAGCAAGGGAGGGACATAGGGAGACAGTGTGAGAGACGCTAAGTTGAGAAAGAGTTCAGAGGCATATCCATGTTTCGTGTGTTTATGATGAGCTTTCTGGACAACAACTCTGTTATCTGAGATGAGATAACATCCCAAGATCCTTGGCTTGGCAGATGTTCTTGGGTAACTCACTGTTCCACATACCACACACAATGCTTAATGTATATGGCTAGTATCAAGATCTCTCTCTCTCTCTCTCTCTCTCTCTCTCTCTCTCTCTCTCTCTCTCTCTATATATATATCTATATATCTATATATCTATATATCTATATATCTATATATATATATATATATATATATATATATATATATATATATAGAAAGTAACATGAACATTTGTGATTACTCATCCAGTGGTTAGCAACATGTTTCACATTTAGACGTTAGATACGCACAAAGATGCCTTTCTTTTAAATATAGAACACATAAAATATATGTATAAAACCTTGACTTTATTATATGTGTGTGTGTGTATATGTATGTGTATATACTGTATATAAAATATATATAAAATGATTGAATTGTCGGAAGACTAGAAAGGCACCATACAACTGCAGTCCATTTACCATTTTGTAAAGGATAAACTGAGTTATCCCAAAATTTCCAAGACAAAAAGTGAAATAAACTTTTTTTTTTTTGATCCCCCATAGGGGACATTCAGATGTAAACTCTCTATAAGATTTGTGTAAAAAGCTTATTTCAGATTTTGAAAAGTGAGTAAATGGAGTTTAGCTGCATTATCTTTAAAAGGCACCAACTATATACATATATTTATGTAAAATGAATGACATGTCATTGTGTTCCAGGTTCATTCCAATGTGTTCCAAAAACTAAATTTTAAACAATGGATGACCCAAACCACATTGCCATTGTTCCTTCGTAATGCATGTTTGTGAGAAAGAAACAGTGTGGTCAGCCTTCTAAAACTCCAAAAGATGAAGACTCTTCCTCCCTGTATGTTTTCTTCTCCTCTTTTTCTTACTTCCCTTCCAAATGTTGCCAATTCTGTGTAAATCTCCCTCCTCTGCCTCGTCTTTTTTAACATTGCCGTTCGCTCTCCTCTCCCTCTGCCACCCAGCCTCTTGCGTCTTTTTCTATTCCTGTTTCTCTGCCCTGTAAGTAAGTGACAGTTGTGTGAATCTTCAGTGGCTTGCTGATGCCACGTTAACCAGATCAGATGCCATAACAGGAAGTCGGTCCACATGCATGGAAGTAGCACAGTGACACAAGCGCATGACTTACTACCACTGCAAGCCAAATGCAGGCCGAGCCGTCAGTGATACACCGACATCAATCTGCTGTAGGTCAAAGGTATCTGCACCACTCAGTCAAACAGTCTCATATTTACTACAACAGATTTGACATGACATTCAGTCTGCAGAGTTCTTTGATCAGTCTTCAGGCTCTGTCACAGACTCTCGCTGATGATTCAGAGAAAACTCTGCACCTTAATTTTAATTTATAAGTAACATCTTTTGATTGTTTTCATAGTAGAAATGCGGATAAATCTTCTTTCAAAGAGAAGCATCTGCAACCAAACCGAGCTTATTTAGGCTGAAGAGCACTACAGCACATGATTAAAAAAGTGATGTGGTGTGCTTGTTTGGTTGGTTTTGTGATAGCTTAAACTAACATGAGCTGACTGGATGTTTTCTTCTATTGCATCAAATTTTGTTTAAAGTTGTATTCCCTGTGGTCCCGTGCCATAAAACGTAAATGGAAACTAGCATTCTACTTTGTGTTGAAGCTGTTTTTGAGAAAATAAATCCCCTCGGGAAACAACAAACTATTGGAAGGTCGTGTTTTGTGAGATATAATTAACGTCATTTCAACAAAGCTTTGCTGTTGTCTTTTAAAGTAGAGAAGCAGACGAAGGATCCCTTGCGATGATCGTACAGTAACACAGAAAAATACAGTTCCTATGCATTTGCAAGCTTAATTAAGCCTGTAGAAAAATAATATTTTTGGCACGCGCTGAGAAAGAGCTTTCCATTTTCATTAACAGTGGAATTTGTTGGAAAGGAAAGAAGGGCAGAAGAGAGTAAAGGGTGAAGAAGAGAAACATTTCATAGTGAGTGTGGAGGAGTGAGAGAGAGAGAGAGAGAGAGATGCAGATTGTTTTAAATCCGCAGCGACTCAGGCTCTCAAATTTATGCCCATGGGCTGCTACTTGGGTGGGCTGCAAGGAGGGCGGTGCACTAGCTGGAGCAGGGGAAAGTTGCAGACTCCAGACTGCTTGCCTTGCTCTGAATCTTGGCTTTTCCTGCTGGAACACATTTACAACTCAACCGTCCTGACTGGCTGACTGACTGCCTGGCCCTGCCCTGCCTGACTTAACTATACCGACAGACTTTTCTGCCGCTTATTGAGCAACCACGGTTTTTCAGTGTTTTAGATGGCATATCTCATTTTAATGACGCCTTTCTTGTTTTTAACTTTGTAACGTCGCTGGAAGCTACAACAAAACTGTTGTGAGCACACAGAAGTTTTCATAGGTGAGAAATGATAAATGGCATTTAGCAGTTTTGGTTCTTTTTCCAAAATGACTCTTTATATAAAGACATTCCACGCTTAAACTGATTTCCTCCAAGAAGTAGTTTGTATGTGAGAAATCATCAGATAAGGCATAATTCTGGCTCCTCTGCATTTCATGCCAGCAGTGACTATTTTACTCAGCATGAGAAGCATCCGGGCCCCCATCTAGCCTTCGAGTAGATGCCCTGATGTTTAGGAAATTCAGTCCTGGATGGAAGCTGCTCATAGTGGTGTCAGTTTTACATATAATAAACGGTCCAATGCAGAAAGAATCCTAGTAAAAAAATTCAAGGATTTCTAACTTGAAATTTAACAGATTGTCTGACATTGAAGCTTTCTGACCTGATACAACACCTTATTGCCTCAAACAATATACATCCATTTGAATTCTCCTTCACGTTGTGTTGTGCTTAAACACTGAAAGGCCTGTTCAGCGCCGAGTTTCTCTAACTTTTGAAAACAGGGAAGTTTTCTCTGCCTCAGTAACAGCGCAGGACTGAATACACAGTGAGGGGATGACATCAGCAGCATGTAAATCAGTTCGCAGCAGAGCAATAATCTAAAACTTCAAATTTAGAGGCTGGCTGGTTGGTTCACCACGATAATGTGCTGACACACACACACACACACACACACACACACACACACACACACACACACACACACACACACACACACACACGTGTCCATGCACGCTTACACACTACAACAATAAGAGGCCAGAAGGAAGTAAACAAGTGGTTGCTTCAGTATGAGCAGGGATCATTTATCTTCACATTTTAAGGCTTTAATCACAAAATTGTATTTAAAAAAACTAAACAAAGTAAAACACGTTATCCTAGAAGTTAAAACATTAAAACGCTGCTTTTAAAAAGAAAACAAATGCATGTGGGTTTATTTCTTCTTCCCATCAGTCTTGGTTCATTCCAGCCAGTGTGTCTGGCTGCTTTGTGAGCTAATTCGCTCTGAAGGTATTATGGTTATTGGAAGGCTTGTAAACCATTAAGTCTTTATTTACAACAGAAAGAAAAGAGGGTCTGGGTAACTGTGTGGGGGTGAGCTAGGTCTTGGTACGAGCGCTGACCCCACTGTAAGTGATCAGAACAACTGAATTTCTCAACCGGCCAGCCAGCAGGACATCTGGTCCTATTTGTAGCAAACTGCAGCCCACTCCTCAATTACATAATTGTGCCCATTAATTACAAAAGGAGGGCCTTCATTTCCTGGAAGCCAATAACTAACAAAAAGAAAGCCAGTATAGAAGGACTCTGAGACACACATGATTATAGTGTGTTTGGTGAGACATGAAACATGGCCTCCCATGTATAAGAGCAGCCCAAGGTTAAAAAGCCACATTGTATATTGTATTTCCAGTGTTATGCTGAGAAGAATGCGTGTGATCATCCGTGAAGCTTATATAAATCTTTATTTTATACGTTAGAGTCACATTTCAGAAGAGCAGGGGTGAAGTGACGTGACAGCACATTTGGTTAATCGCTGTCCTTGATGTTCTTCAGTTCGTTGTTTCTTCATCATCAGTAGCCACTGTTTTTGAACCACACACAAAGCTCCCTGCAGGTTATTTCTCCCGGAGAAGACGCGGAGAAATGGCTCACCTGCATGTTGTGACTGGATGGATGCAGGAGTGATGGCTGTGGTGGGTTTCACACCATGGATGTGCTACTGAGGAGAGATTCTGTTTGAGGGGAATGTATGGTTACTACCTCAAAGTTCCAGCATGATTTGGAGAGAATGTATAGACTGATTTTAAAAATGATGCATGACCCTATAATACTGGGATGTGCCATTTTTGATTTCCAAATGCCTACGTCTCAGTTTTTAATTGAGCAGAATTCAGCTCATTGTAAGAATTGGATGACATTTTGTTCAGTTCCTGTCCACATTGGCCATGAAGATATAATTTCCTGAAGCTATTTTAATGTACTGTAAGTGATCAGGGGACAAGATTGTTTTCATTCTGGATTCATTTATACATTACATTATGTTACATTTATTCATTTAGCTGACGCTTTTATTCAAAGTGACTTACAATCGCTATTTATGTCAGATCGTATGCCTCTGGAGCAACTAGGGGTTAAGTGTCTTGCTCAGGGACACAATGGTGGATGTGTCACAGTGAGGATATGAAAATGTGAGAGAATAGTGAAAATGCTTCCCACAGCCAAAGTGACATTTTCAAATGTATTGTGTGACCAACAGTCCAAAACCCAAAGATAATAAGTTATTATCACCTCTGATTACGAAAAGCATAAATTATTGATTAATTATCAAAATGGTTGCTAATTCATTTTCTGTTGATCAGCTAATTGAATAATGGACTGATCATTGCAGCTCTAAACAATACTTAACAAGGATGCAAAATGGCGCAAGTGAGGATGCAAAACAGCGTTAGTTCTGTGGTTCCCATGCCGTGAGCTGACCTGCTGCTGCACTCAGCATGAAACAAATGTTGGAATGACAATGCGGCTGTCGCAGCTGTTTTTTAAGATCCAGAGCCGTAGTCCTCCTCCTCCTGTACTTCTTTCTCCTGATGCTCCTCTTGTCATCATCACTGTCTTTATGCCAGGGGGTGCTGAGTAGGGACAGGAGCACACAGTAATGCACCTGCTAGCAGATGCTTGAGGAGAGCGCTAGACAACGGAAGAGTAACTGGTGGGGGAGAGATACTGTCTCTCTGTGATTGTCAGAGAGAGACAGAGAGAGGGCAGGGAGTGAAAGGAAGAGGCTGTGAGAGTGAGTTTCTTGGTTTTTGGACTGCGGGGAGGATTGAGGTACCACGCTGGGCATTTATGCCGAGGCTTATGGGACCAGACTCGGCTGAATACACAGAGGGTCAACAGGGATCCACGCTCACTTTTCTTTTCACACAGAGTACAGCGCTGTGTGTTCATCCTGTGATAGACTGGCGACCTGTGCAGGGTGGTTCCCTGCCTTTCGCCCAGTGCATGCTGGGAAAGCCCCCCCAACCCACCCCTATCCCAGACCCTGAGAACCAGTAGAGAATGTAGGGATGAATGGATGAAAGATGCTGCCTGTATCTTTCTCATTACATCACACTCTATACATTGCATAAACTGGCACAAGACATGTTTATTTTGTCTGTATAGTCCTTAAAATATATACATATAATTTCCAACACCCATTGTTTAAAAGTTTACCAAGCTCTTCTCTAATCGAAATATTGACAGATTTGTGAAATATTATACAGATTTGTTATTTTGAAATTAAAGTGAATGTACACATGACCAAAATCTTACACATAACCTAAACAACAACTTACCCAAACCTTGACCAAAATAATGTAGCTTAACTTTATATATTTTTTAAATAAACAAAAATTACTAAAAATTATAGATTACACAAAAGACTTTATATTTAAAGTTCTTTGCCACGTTAATACTGTCTGTTTGACTCACAGTTATTGCACTATTTTGTGTTTATATTATGAGAAACTTTACTATACTGTACAGTCTTTGTCAGTTGTTGTTGTTCCTATAAACCTCACAGTTTCTGCTAATGTGATGATGCAGCAACAGGCTGTGACTGTTAGACTTTCCCGACTGATTATTTCCCCAGCAGTTGAACCTCGTTTTCCCTCACTCTGTTCCCGTTATTTCTGTTCAGGACGGGACAGGCAGTTGTTCTGCTGTGGCGCATTTATTGGCCCTCATTAGCTCGCACCTGTAGTCTATTAAAAGCCCTGGTTTTACTGACAGACGGAGAGATCTCAGTGTGGTGAGAAGAACCCTTCATTTGGGATATGAACAGAAATTTGTTGTGCTGTGGAGAACAATTGCTGGATGTTCAAAGTTCCAAACACTGAAACCCACAGGATCCCATTCAAAGGGGTTATTTATCGACTCTTGTCTTCTCGTGCAGCTGTGGAGCAGAAATGTGGTGAGCACTTGTGCATGTCAATGTGTCTGTGTGAATGTTAAGTGCTGTGTGCATGTGCTAGGGCGTACAGTGGGCGAAGGGTCCCAGATGTGTATGTTGTGTGAGGAGGGAAATCGTTGGTGATTAGCAGAGTTTTTGGGTCCAGGCTTGTGTCCGATTTCTGTAATTTGACAGGTACAGACATTGAACTACTCTGCTGAAACAACACTTTATAAAACAATTCATCTTACATATGTAAAATTTAAAGCGGGCTGTGACATTGTAGAATGAGTTTGGATACAAAGTCAAATGATCACAAAACTGGAGTTCCTCAGTAGGTTGATATTTCCTTCCCCATCTGAAACCAGATTTGTTCCTCCCTTATATCTCTACTTAAATGTGTTGCATTCGATCAGGACTGAGGTTTTAGAGGGGCAAATAAATAATGACAGCAGGGGCCTGATGGTTCAGTGGACTGTGGGATCTTGACCAACATCTCAGATGCTTTTCTCTCCCATTTTTTGTGCATCTTTTTCTTGCAGTAACCATTTAAGTAACTTTAAGTAAGTTGCAGCACTAACAAATCAGTGAATAATCACAAAACTGATCAACAAGTGAGCAGATCCCTTTGCATGTAGTTCCAGTGTGTGGTGAGTTGAGTCCTTGTGGCTGCATCCCTCCTCCTCTTCCTCCCCCATCTTGTGTGTCCCAGCACACACTCCAGCTTCCTGTGGGATAGAGCCGAGCCTCAGGGCAGGGGGATGTCTGTTTTCAACCAACGAGCTCTGTCACACATGCTCCAGCTTGTCAGGCTGAGTTTGTGTGAGGGTGATTGGGTGTCAAAGTGACTGTATGCATGCAAGTGCCTATACTGTGTGTGTGTGTGTGTGTGTGTGTGTGTGTGTGTGTGTGTGTGTGTGTGTGTGTGTGTTGCTGTTTCGATGTTCAGAGATATGGGTGTTTTCTCTCTGTGGGTGGAGGTGACTGTCTAGGACATGATGAAAAATTCAATTAGTAGGAGTTCACTGTGTACCAGGTTCATCTCAGGTTGCCTAAACACAACTTAGTTTTTGTGAGTCTTATCTCAAGGGACAGCAGCGGTAGATCTCTCTAAAAGCCTCTGTAAAACTTTTAGACTTTTGTTGCAGTGGAAAATAAATAGTATGCATATGCACACAATTACCAGTAATCTTCATTAGTGTACAACTTCTAATTCAAATGAGACAAACACAGTGCTCATAAAATATCAAAAAAAACTCATAGATTAGAGATATCAAAATTGTTACTAGCTTGCCAAATTTAATTTATATTTTGACTGTAAATCTGGCTTTTATGTTTATTAGTTTATTAGGATCCCTGTTAGCTAACACCATGATGTCAGCTTGTCTTCCTAGGTTCCGACAGGTTGTTGCACAGTTAAAACTTTGCAGTCTGATAATGCAGTTTACCTTTCAGATAAGATAGGGCTGCATTAATATAGCAATCATTTTCTCGATTGTCAGAAATAGTGTGCTTATTTTGTTTGTTCAACACTCCAAAACCCAAAGATTAGTGATTTACTGTCACATAAGACAAAGAAAAACAGCAAATTTGCTCAATTGAAATGCTGAAACTTGGGGATGTGACATGAGAAATAATCAATTATCAAAATAGTTGTTTGTTCTAAAATGTAAACTGAACATATTTCAGTATTTGTTTTTTATCCTACGGAGTGAGAGTGAATCTGAAGATAATGATAAATCTCTCTCCTTAGAAGGCATGGTGTTCTGCTCAAAAACAAGTCATCCCATTAACAAATGCCCTCAGTCATATTTTATGCACTCTGTTTTTTAAACTCAGGAAACTAATTCTGTGGTTTTTCTTGAAAGCAAGCTGTTTAGTACTATAATTTCACATAGTCAGGGTTATGGCATGTTTATGTGGTTCCACATCATGCCTGATCTCTCACAGGCAGAATGTTAAGAGACAGTCTGCGGTATACAAACATCAACGGGATCTGTGTGTATTTCTGTGTAAGCAAAGCTGTGTGTCTTTTAAGTTGAACCTTTTACTCACACGTGCACACGCGTACACACACACACACACGCACACACACACAGTGGCTTTCTGTACCTCACTACTTCTTCCCCTGCTGGTTGGCCATCAGAGCAGACTGGTGGTGTGTCTGAGGTGTGTGGCTTACCACCATGTCACTGCCTGGAGGGCTCTTGCTGTCTGTTGTCACCTATGCACACACACACAGACACACACACAGAGTTGTGTTTCACTTCTCTGATTGATCTGAAGGAACTTTCACCATCAACCTGAACACATAAATACAGGTAGGCCTACACAGTCCCTCAAACCAGTCTGTTAAGCAGTTTGTACTTTGTACAAAACGAAATGTAATTTCTTTTGCATCAGATAATGCATCTATGTGCAAAATGTAGACCATAAGGACTTATCAAAAGCAGCTTTTTGTATTAAAATAAGAGAAACCAAAACTTGAATACTTGAATACTTAATTGTAAACTTTGAATACCGTAAAACTTTGCTTAATAGCCCGGGTTTTAGTTTGCTAAAATCACTGAATTGAACCTGCCTATATTTGGGACAGGCGTCCATATGGGACAGGCCTTTAATTCCTCTTGCACAAAACTGAAATAGGCTACTATGAAACGGTTTATTTATTTCATACAGAATATTACTTGTATAAAAATTATCCAATGATATCAAATACACGTCAATCATTTGATCTAGCTCCAACTGACGGCTTATGCGCTTTTATTTTGAAGGCAGCAACGTAATGAATACAACACGGTGCAGGAAGCGAAAAGTGTGGCAGAAGTTAGCAGACAGAGATCGATTGACATGACAGGATTTATAACTTGGATAAATTTTTATGAAAAGTTGTTTTGATTCTTTTGATTGGTGGACCCTTACAGACTAAAGGAATATAATAATCAAGGAACGGACACATTTGGACTTAACAAGCGGGCTTAAGGAGCGCTTCAAAGGTAATGGGAGTGGTACTTTTCTTTTTCTTTTCGTCTTTTGTACCATGCCGGGTAAATCTATAAGAATTAGACTTTGGGGCTTGTTGTTTCTGTTAAATGAACTGAACAATTGAATTGTGGAGAATCTAACCGATCTAATGATGTGTAGCACGCCCATACTGACATTGATCATACGTTTAAACATTAATATTTGTATTAACGATCTAAGCAGCTAAAGCAGGCAACCAGTGGGATTTAAGAGGTTTTATACATCCAAAGAACATATAAAAACCAGACCAGGTGTTTAATGGAGACCTGTGTTTATTTGTCAAAATGTGTTCTGACACCAAGCCAGTAAAGCAGGTAGGCGGCTATTTGGGACTTGGTTATTAAATGACGTTTTACAGTATGTAACACTGTTGGCTCTATCTATAAAACACAAGCATAGAATAAATACATGTTAATTTTAATGTTTTATTTATTTAATTCCTAACTTCTCACATGCTGTATATGAAACATTTGGTTTATTTCAGCCATGCAGTTGTCATGAATGACAATCAAGAGTATAGGGAGGGAGTGCTGGAATGATAATTTTTTATTTTTTGCCTCGCTCTGTGTTTCATAAACATGACATTGAAAGGAACACCTCAATAACTTCATTCATACTCACTGTTTTGTGATTCATTAGAATGATTATATTTTCTTTGTGGGAAATAGATGACAAGTAAGATTTATACATGTGTGAATTTCTTCCTGTGCATGTTTTACCTTGTGCAGTTGCAGCCTTTGCATTAACGTAAGGCCATTTAATTCACACTTGTGTTGTGATGGAAGTCTTAATGAGACGTCTGACATAGTAAGACTGCCATTGTTGAATCTAGGATCGGCAATGTTGGAGAACTAGCTAGATTTTGCAAGTATCTAACAGAAACAATTCCACCCCCTCCCTTCAGGCCTTCCTCCAAAGCCACTCTCCCAAAACACATTTTCATGGGCAGGTATGCAGGCAGGTAAACTGTACTTATTACAGTCCTGCAAAAGCCACAGACACTGGATCAGAGCATTTGATTAATTTCTGTGGGGATGTAAAGAGAATTTCAACAGCTTTGGAAATAAATGTCCTACCCCAAAGTTAAATTAACTCTGGCCATTAAATTTATGAAGCGATGCACGTCTGAAAGGGGCTTAGGTGTACATTTGACATATTATATAAAATTCAGATTGTCACTGTACACGGTGTTGTGTGACACGTAAGAACCACAGTTACTGGTGATAAGAATATGCGCAATATATGTAGATGTGTATACACAGTCACATGCTCACCTTTCCTAATACACCCACAGGTCAACAAGGGAGCTGTTTTAACCTGAGGCAAGTGGGGTTTGGAAGTTGGGAAGTGAAGTTAGCTAGTAGAAGATAATTCATGGGTCTCTCCTCTCCTCTCAGTAAACACGTTGAAGAGCAAAGGTTTTTAACTTGGAGTGTTAGCGCCAGAGCTCTTCTGCTAACTGACCCGGGGCTCTGAAGAGCTGCACATAACAGGCGCCCACATTGGCTTTTGTGTGCAGGAGGGTCTTTACATAACCCACGTAACCAAGCACATTGTCTAGCAACCACCCGGGTACTGAAGGGCCTTGTAAATGGAGGAGGGGGCTTGAGTGGAGGCTAGTAGCCGAGTTGAGAGGCTAGTGCAGCTAAGCTAGGTCATGACTAAAGGCCAGTTTGTTAGCCTGATAATGCCCAGGGTCCTGATGCAATGAGCTCTCTCAGCAGCTTAGGGGCTGATAAAAAGAAATCTATTGTTGAAGTATTAGTTTTTGGTAAAAATTAGGGAAAGAAAATTTAATTTAAAGATAAATTGTACCTGCTTGCACGAACAAATTCTCATTTTGTAAATAAAGACAGCTTCATGTAAGAAAGTACATACTCATCACAAAAAGTCAAATTTTTGCCAATATAAATCATCTTAGTTACCTGACGCCCCTCACTATGCTCCCTACAAAATTACTCTACAAAGCCCGACCTTCTTCTCCCTGTTTCCAGTGTTCGGGTCTGAGCCTGAATTCCTGTGGAACTGCCCAGGATGTTGAGGTATATTTTTTCCTCCCTGCTCCCAGCGATTGATTTTTTTAATTAATGTTTTCTTTTGGCAGAAGAGAAATATTTGCATGTCTCTTTTATAACGCTGTCCAGATCACACCCAAAAGACGTTGAGATTTTTAATATGGTCTGGAGTCACATAAAAATAAAAAAATAAAATATATATATGTATATTTATTTTTTTTTCTTATAAAGGAAAGCTAAATTTTGACTAACTAAACTAAATTATGATTATTATTATTATAAGGTATTCATTCTTGTTAAATGTTCTATGAGGTATCAGTGGATACCAAAGCAAGCTGTAATTACATTTTTAATGTAGTTCTACAGATCAGTTTCCATTACGCGGGTCAAAACCTTGTTTATCTTTGAAGAAACTTTAACAACACTAATTGTCCTCATACAGTTGCTACAGTGGCAGCACAACAGGCAGTCACTGGTTTCTGTGATTTTGACGCTGCGACTCATTATCAGCCCCGCACTTCAGTTTAGATCAGATGATAATGACCCATTTATCACTGACCCTTGATGCCCCTGTCATTTTTAACAGCTCCCTGCCAGGACAGAGGAAGCTTTTACTGTTGTTCCTGAGATGTTGCTATTGTATTCCAATACACAAAGACAAGGTGTCCTGATGGCCCCTGATGGCCCCTGCGTGAGTCCCCGGACGGTCTCTAGTTGCACCACCAAGGGTTTTCTCGCTATTGTCACCCCGGCTACAATCATGGGGCATGGCCAGAGTATGGAGAAGGGGGGGAGGTGGATGTTGCTTGTATGGGTGCTTTGAAAAGATGTGTGAAATAGGAGTATGGGTATTAAGGGTCTTGGCTCAGTTGGGGGTCTATTGTGCTGAAGGCTGAGCCCCCTACCGGCTTCCATGATCTCCTCCATTGACACAGAAGTTGTGCTCTGCTCACTGTGTGTTTTTCGTCAACCACTTTCTCACTGCTCCACCTCGCTTTCTCTCACTCCCTTGCACTCGGTGTCTCTTAACCTCTCTTCTTCGGCTCTCTTCTTGCTCTGAGTCAAAGCCAAGGAATCTGGAGAGTCCTCCTCACTCCTGTCTGAGTTAACTGGATTCATACTGATTCCTGTCAATAGCAATGATGACAGGTCACTACAGCTGTGTTTCACCATTGTGTCAACTGCTACTGTATGTATATAATTTAGAGGCCCTGTGAGACATGTAGTGTATGGCCAAAAGTATGTAGACACCCCTAAGAAATACTAAAAATTTCTTAGCACCCACCACCAACCGAAATCTGTTAAGAGATGTCAAGTATTTAAAACACTTACAACATTTCACACTTTATTTTTCATTTAACTGATTCAGTACCAGTTGGTTTACAGGTTTACACTATGCAAACATCATTCTACATTACTGTCTACACTTGCTACATGTATGTTAAATCTGGTGGAGATTATTACTGTAAATCATTTTTATTTATTTTTAGGTTAATCTAAATCAAACTTGGTGGCAACGGTTTGGAGAAAGCCTTTTCTTCATTCAACATGAAACGCACAAAGCCATATAGAAATAGTTTATTGTGGAAGAACTTGACTAGCATGCACAGAGCCCTGACCTCAACTCTGTCCAACACCTTTTGGATGAACTCGAACTCCAATGGCCTTATCACCAAGCACCCGTGGCCAAATGCCCTTGTGGCTGAGTGAGGGCAAATCCTTGCAGCCAGGTTCGTAATTTTTCCCAGAATAGTGGAAGCTGTTATCTCGGCATATTAATGTCCTTGTTTTTAATTGGGTTTGTTCACAATCTCATATGGATGTAACATTCAGATCTCCAAATTCCTTTTGATCATACACTGTATGCCATTTAGATAGTCTTAAGACATCTGTGAAATTGTTTCGTATGCAAGCTGGAGAGATTTCCCACCTGACATACCTTTTTGTACATACTTTGTTTTAACTTTTATAGCCATTTGCGTTGATATAAATTATATTTTCTTCTATGTCTAATTTATCTGTTCTGTCTGTCTCCCAGTATGTGCTCTGGGTGATTCAGACGCAGGTTGTGAGCGTGTTTCGGACAGATTGTGAATTTGTGTGTACATACACCTATTTGCACAGCGTTATCCAGCTTGTGTGAGGCCAACAGGAGTCGCGCAATTGTCAATAGTAGAAGTCAATAAAAACCCGTCATTGACAAAGAGAGAACAAACAGCTGTGGTTTGTTCAGGATTTCCTAACAAACACTTCACAAGGAGGGCTGCGGATAGTCGAGAGAGAGAGACCGAGACAGAGAGAGGCACAGGCAGGACTCACTCTTCCTGTATAATACCCGATCAAACAAGGTATTGTCTCACTCATCAGGTTATGCTCCAGAGGAAAAATTACAGTGACGCAATGGTGATCTAACCCCACACATAAGTATTCAGATTCTTTACCACAAAAGTAGCAATACCACTGTGCTGGAGTACAAAATTATAAATTTATTCAAGTAAAAGAACTATCAGCAAAATGACCCCTTTTAGTACAATTTTATATGCAGTATATTGCAATATTGGATTTTTACATTACTGAAGCATTAATGTGTAAGCATCGTTTAAATGTTACTTTGTAATGCTGTTGGCTGGTTCAATCTAAAAAAATGCATTTTATTCAGAAGATAGCATTTTTAAATGGTGATTTCACTGTTCTTTTCTTTATGCTCTGCTGTTGTAGCCATGATGATGGGATTTAAAAACATCCTAAATATGGTGACAAACCCCTCTCCAAACTGTGTTAAGAGGTTAAACATAAAACATATTAACAAAATGGTGAACAAAGGTTCAACAGGTTAGAAACACAATGCTACTGACTGACTTTTTGACAGGGTATTTTGTACTGTGCAAATAACACTTATAGCCTACACTTGTACTGTGTATGTCGCTGTATTTACTTTGCAATGACTCCCAATCTGTTTTCCGCCGCCACAGCTGCTTTTAACTCCCGTGTTACATTCAGTAACAGTCCCAGTCTGGTGCGGTTCTTCTTCTGTATTTTTTTATTCTTTCGCCAAATCTTCTGTAACTACGGAATAGACCATCTGCTTCATGTTTACACCAGGGTGCATGCCCAGTGTATGTGAACGGCCACTAGATGTGCGTTTTCAGTCGTTTTAATGTAGATGGCGATCAACTCTGATACGCAGCTAAACCACTTGTGTGGACGGAGATCATATTCGTTTTAATTATTAAATAGTGTAGATGGGACCATAGTTATAACATTTGCACAAGGATCAAGAGTTCACAGTGGTTAATGAACTTATTGCACTTTTGTTAACATCATGAGATCACCATAAGGAATCAAGAAGCTGTCTGATCCTCCCATGTCCCTAGTGAATGTCCTCAGCTGGCGCAGACCAGTCAGACTGGGACAAATGTGCAGGCTGACCGCCTGTCGTCTGTGGAGAGAAGATGAGGAAGGACTCTGGGGGAAAAAAAAAAAAAAATAAATAACACTAATATAAAAGTCTACCTTAAGTGTCACCGTCTTGCTTGTCAGGAAGCCCACATGTGTTGGCTGTGATGGTGTTTAGCTTTTACTCCTGGCAAGTGTCCTGTGATTACTTCCTGTAATTTCTTTTATTTTGAGTGGATATCGCACTTGTTCCTCTTCTCAATAATATGCTTTAACTCTTGCTTTTTAAAGTTGCATTGATGCACTTTGTCAAACTGTTTTCGTTAAGAGCATCTGCTAATAAGTAAATGTGTGAAATGTGAATGACAACATGGCCTGCAGTGTCCCTCAGGATAAGCCACAACAATAGGAGCACAACACTAGAGCCCTTATGCAAACAAAGTGTTCTTGAATGAAGGAGGCATTTAAAAATGATCATTCTCCACAAACAGAATGTGACCCTCCTCTCTCTGTCCTGCTGCACCCCCCCCCCCCCCAAACTCCCTCTTTTTATCATTCTCGCCTTCTTTCTCTCTTCCTCTCCCCCAGTTCTCGTCTGTCCCTGTGCCTGCTTAAGACATTTGGCCTGTGCTAAACCTGGAGTGACAAATACTCCCTTCCTCTCGTCATCAAAGGGCTATATCTGTGTCCTTGGTTTCTCAGAGTTTTTGAGAGGCTGATCAGTGGAGGAGTGGTAAGGGGAGACCGTGGTGCAGGGCTAGATATACGTTGGAAACAGGGAATGAGTGGCCAGAGAGGGAAAGAGAGGGGGAAAAAATGAGTGGGGGACTGAGATCGGAGGTGGAGAGTGGAGTGATTAAAATTCATCCCACGGTGCAAACAAAAGGAGGAATGAAAAAGGGGGAGAATGCAGGAGAGAAGAGAGAGAGAGTGAGTGTTGGGGGGGGAGTAAGAAAGATTTGGGTGAAAAGAAGATTGTAAGCCTCAGCAGATCCCTGAACAGCCCCCACCCCTTCGCTCTCTCTAAATGACTGCCTTTGACACACAGCACAATTATACTCTGAGACAACGGAAAACAACGGAAAGAGAGGGAGGCAGTGAAGAGGAGTAGAAGATGGATAGATGAAGAGTAAGAGGGAGAGAAGAGAGAGAACATTAATTATTCGGCAGGCTTTTCCTCCAAAGATTTGCAGAGGCAGGCTAAACAGGGGGTCAACAATTGACTCAATTACAAGACAAACTCTCCAAGGGCCCTACACCAGCACTCACCGCAGACCCTGCAGCTCTCGGGCAGGCTGTTGATTTTTTTTCTCCCCCTCTTTTCTTTGCCAGTAAATGTTTGCCCCTCTTCAGGTGCCCCTGGCAGACGTAGGAACTCCAGCCCTCGGCTAGACTTTAACCTTTTCAGCCGCTGAATGATTCCCCTCTCTGTTCTCTGTGAAGAGCTGGAGGAAGAGAAGGAGCGAGGGAGTGAAGAGGCAGAAGAAGGGCTAGAAACTTTCTCTTTGTCAGGCTTTGTAGCTGGTAATGAATAAGAAACGTCTGGTGACCCAAGAGGAGGTTTTTTTTCCATTACACAGGTGGAATTTTCTCTTTCATTCTAGTCGGCCTCAAATAACATGGATCAAACTCTTACAGACACTGGAAACAAATTCAAGTTATCTGTCCAAAATTCATATGGGACTTACATGTAACACATTACTACACTAGCTCTAGTCACTGTGTTCTTACTTCAGTCCCACAGCAGGTTTGTTTTGCTTTTTACTCTTTTTGTTTTTGTTCTTACGCCATGGCGGTTCTCCTGCTAAAAAAATTGATTGCAGTTACATAGTACAAACATTTTTACCATTTGTAATTTGGGAACGATTCAGTTGGTTTAATTAGTGTATATAAATGCATGCAATGCGGTATCATGAGTTACTCTTGTGTTGATGCTTGAATATAATTGAATACTTGACACATTTGAAAAAAAATTGATCATGCTTAATAAAACTACTATTTACATGATTCTGTTATTCTAAATATAATATATATAAAAATAAGTTATAATGAAATACGTTTATTAATTCAATGTAAACTTTTCCTTTAGGTAATGTGTAGATAGTGGATAGAAAATAATAATATAATAGAAAAATATATACTTTAAAGTTGTACTCCAGCATTGTAGTATTGCATTTTCTTAAAACTGTGGGACTCATAAAAAAAAAAAAAAAGGTCGAATTCGAAGCAGCAGAAGTCGAGATATCCTTACATTTAGTTGGGTCAAACTCCCAAAACACTGGATCCTATGTTTCCCATAATGCAACTCAATAGCATCTTTCATTAGACCCTCTCTGCCTCCTAAATGTCCATTTCTTTTAAACCCCACGCATCCACTTTGCAACACAGGCTTGTTAAGTCTGAAACTCAAGCTGAGATAACCCTGATGACATCACCAGGGTTATTCTTTGCAGCTTTAGAGAGCTCTATCCAGAGCCCCAGAAGATGTCCTACAACTGTTTGCACAGACTCATTAGTGCCCCTTAACAGTTTAGTAAACTAAACATCATGTGTAAAATTGGAGTGACCCTTAAATGAAACCCATGGAGGAAACTTTCAACCCAGTGAAAATGTATGCTAAACTGGGAAAACAGAGAAAACCTTAATCAATGTTAACATGATCATTAATATTCGAGTGTCATATGGTGTGTGTGTATATATATATATGTGTGTGTATATATATATATTATACTGGATATACATATACTTGACTCCAATAGGTTTTACAGATACATACAGATAACACCTGTGTTTCAGTATACAAAGGGCAGTGACACTGTGAACAAATGAGAACTTATGGGAGCGTTCACTATTGTTCCCGGTGACCCTGCATTGATAAGGTCGGACAATACAGTGAGGAATGGGATTTCAACAATAGGTCTCCAGTCCCTCTCTTCTCAGTCAAAAGGACTGCTCAAGCATAGTGCCGCTCAACACTGCTCGCCCCCCTTTCCCCCCTATTTCTCATCTTCCATCAACTCGCTTTTTTTCAGTTGTTTCTCTTTGACACTCTCATTTTCTCTACCATCTCTGTCTTTCTCTCTTTTTCTATCCCTTCTGATTCCCCCATTCCTCCTTTTGTAAAAGAGAAAGGCGAGCATGAATACCACACACAGACTTTGAGTCGCCCGCTGCACAGCAACATTACTGCCGCCAGATTTTTTCCATCTCAAGTGAATCACTCTACCTCCTTTTTTTTGTCTCTACAGGAAGCAGTGGTAAAACTGTACTCTCCTCGCCCTCCTTTTATCTTTGATTTCCCCTACGTCAAGTCTTAAACCTCAGTTTTTTAAAGCATTTATAATTTATTGAGAATTGTATTTCAGGATATTATGGATCCACGGGCCTATATATCTGTGTATATCAACATTTCTTCAAAAACTATTTCTTGTGTGTTTTACTCATAAGCAGTGTAATAACCCAATAACCTGTGCATTACAATGATACCCTAAGGTCAAGTAAATTTGACTCCAATTTATTCAAATGTTACATTAAGACAACATAAAAATATATAGGAAACATAAGTCCTAAACAGGGGACATTTATGATGAGTTACTGTTTCAAACACTGTTTCCTGAACACCCAAAGCATATTATTTACAGTTTCCTATCCAAAAGATTCTGTTTCTGTGTGTGAGCTGAAGAATATCAGCAGTGAATGTGGCTGCCTGTTTGATTGTGTTCTAGATGTATGAGTTCTCACATTGGCTTACTGCACAGTCTGTGTATTGATGAACATATTTTTAATATTTTTTTCCCCCCAGTTGGCTTTATTTTTTTATATGTTGTACAGAGGAGAGAATGTGGGTAATACGAGCAGGGGATTGGGGACATTCCAGTTTCCTGGTGCGTCAATAAGTGATACCATGCTTTAAAGCGAAATTATGTAACTTGGAAACATTTTTTTACCTTTACACTTGAGAATTTCAATTTATTAGCAATAAAACACACCTCAATTAATATTCCTGCTAAGGTGGCCAAGTGTGATGTTAAGTAGGACCAGTGGCTAATGTTAGCTAACTTTAGTTTGCTGTTGTTGTGTTACTGATATTACTGAGTCAGTTGATGGGGTAGGAGTCTACTTTATATTGTTAATGCTACTTTTTATGATTTTGCCACAAGAGTAAAACGAGCACAGCCAAACACAATGCACCTTACGTAAAGACGTGTTTGTTTTGGTCCTCTTCCACTTGCTCTCATATACTCATATCTCATATCACATGAGAACGCTTGCCATTGCAGGTGGTTAGACAATTCATTTAGCAATTTAAGGCACTACCATGCTATTAAGAACCAACTCAGATATATCAAAGCTTTCAGACAAATCTGATCAGTTTTTTATTGTTACTCCTATGGTTACTTAACGCATCATGGTGAAGCCTCATGGTGATATCATTTTAGCAACTGACTCTAGCAGGGTTGGGGAGTAATGGATAACGTGTAACGGCGTTACATAATCAGGATACAAAAAAAGTAACTGTATTCCGTTACAGTTAAAATAAAGACGTAATCAGATTACAGTGTTTTTGTACAGTAATCAGTGGGGCCCGGCCCCAGAAACACTATGCTTCAGCGGCGTCAGATTGAGAGTCTTTTCATTGGATGCTAAATTAATAAGTGCAGAGCGAGTCATCAACATTTTAAAATGGTTTTCCAAATGACAAACTACACAAAGCATATCATATAAAAACATTTAAACATGGATTTTGATTTCATGGGAATGGAAGATTTTGTATGTTTCTCTAAAAATACATTGAGCAGACAATGCATCATTGATACTTCTCTTGTCTTCATTTGCCTATTTGGCATTGAAGTAATCCAAAAGTAACTAAAAGTAATCAGATTTCATAACTTTTATTTTGTGGTACTTTGATTATGTCACGGGTGGCGTGGTGTTGCAGTGGTTAACACTGTCACCTCACAGCAAGAACGTCGTGGGTTCAAACCCCGGTTGCCCCGGCCTTTCTTTGTGGAGTGTGCATGTTCTCCCTGTGTCCGCGTGGGTTCTCTCCAGGTGCTCCGGCTTCCTGCCACCATCCAAAGACATGCAGGCTGGGTTAATTGGTGTCTCTAAAATTGTCCTTAGGTGTGAGTGTGAGCGTGAGTGGTTGTTTGTCTATGTTTGGCCCTGCGATGGGCTGGCGACCTGTTCAGGGTGTACCCCGCCTTTCGCTCGATGTAAGCTGGGATTGGCCCCAGCCCCCCGCGACTCTGAACGCAGGATAAGCGGTTGACGGTGGATGGATGGATGGATGGATTGTGTGTGTGTGTCTTTAGTGAGCCATTCACAAGCTGCTGACGTAATTGTGCCTTTCTTATTGTGTTTGCCACATCAGGTCCCTGGGTCATCAGGGCCATCCGCCCCCCTCTCAATTGTGTGTGTGTCTGCATAACGTCTGTGTATTTCTGTGTCTGTGTGTGTGTGTGTGTAGTTCAGTTCAGTGTCCGTGTGGCAGTCCACGGTCTTAATTAGTGAGCTCTGTGTACAGTGTGCCTTTATATGCTTGATTCCATGTATCAGAGAGATTAAGTGTTTACGTGTGTGTCTGTTTTATGTGTGTGCGTGCATGTGTTCCCTGCGCATCACTGAACACTGCATGGAGATACAGACTGGAATTTAGGGCTGAGACGCAGTGAAAGGGAGCCCCTTCCTCATGCATGCGATAGGATCAGTGTTTACATGCACAAATAGCAGAAAGCTTCTGTGCTTGCAAAACATCTCCCACACTGTCCTGATGTAAACTGCAGCATTTGACAGACATCCTTTACAGACTGTTAAAAATTCCAACAAGATGGACAGTATGCAGGTAAAACC
Organism: Micropterus salmoides; assembly: GCF_014851395.1. Lineage (NCBI taxonomy): Eukaryota > Metazoa > Chordata > Actinopteri > Centrarchiformes > Centrarchidae > Micropterus > Micropterus salmoides. Next base: position 16,454,768 of record NW_024043372.1, read on the forward strand.
TAAATGAAATTAAAAAATAGTGGAAAGTCCACAAACATTACCAGTGAATGTTGCCTGTTATGACCATGTTTGTCTAATTTCAGATTCCAGCAAAGAATTGAAATCCGTTTTCTGTACTACACTTTTTGAAGGCAGTTTGTGTCGTCCCTGAATTAAGCTCATTAACCTGTTCCTGCTTTGTGTGGAGCGTGTTTCAGTGCACACCTTTGCTTTTATCTGTTGCATCACTGCACCGGACATCACTGGTTTCATGGCTGAGACGTGGAAGTTTACACTGCCCTGAAAGAAAAAGTTTTTGTTAGGGAAATATCATGAACCATTTAAGATTTGATGTGGTAAAAAAAAAAAAAAAAAGATTTGATGTGGTAACTGGCACTGGTTCCAGATTAAAAACTGCGTTTGTACTAGTAAATATTCTGGTGTCTGGCGCCCATTCGTACACATTGCATAAAGTATGTTGAATGTGCCGTGTTGCATTATCATTGTGAAAAAACACAGTTTTGTTTACATTTAGCATTAGAGAACACGTTGACTGGATTACAAGAAACGTTTGCAAAGATTTTCTTATGCTTTGAAACCTCATTGTTGTCGTCGTCTTCTTCTTCTCCTTCTCCTCCTCCTTCTTCTCCTTCTCCTTCTCTTTTATTGTCCTTTTACAACACATTACTGCCACTGGTTGTCAGTATGTCTCTGCAGTCAGCAAGAATGAGAAACGCATCACTTGCACATGTTTATACAGCATGTGTGAATGAAGAAGAGAATAGTGGATGTTGTGGAGTAAAAGCTTTGGATTGATACCTTCATGCCTTGAATAATTATTTACCTGTATTCTGAATACGCACCACAAAGAGCTACACATATCTACTATGATTTCAGCACCTTTTCTCATGTCAGCTAAAGTTCATCACTCGCAGCCTGTCCAGTAGTGTGTGGGAGTCAGCGATTGGATCTCAAACCTTCATTAGCCAATCAGAGCCTAGCTCTTAGACCTGCTGCAATGACCGAATATAAAAAGTTGTTTTAAATGATTCATAAGATTTACTTACGGTGATACATTAATATTGACATGTCAATTTTGCATGATGCTTACTGGTCCGACAAACACAAACATGCACTTACCCATAGTAGAAGTCCTGCAAAGACAAATGCCCACCTCCAGTACACTAGTTCAGCCAGTTTATGTTTTATATCCTTCTGTTTTTTTGTGAATGTCTAGTAGTGTGCACAAAGCAAGTGGGGGAAGGTTTTTGTACATGCAACAAGTGGCTGCTCAAAGAACCAAAAGAAAAGGTTGAGTGACAGTTCTGAAGTCAGTTTGAATTTATTCATTTATTAACTTAAATTATTAAGTTATGTCTGGTGCCGACACTTCATTGACTACAATACGTGACAAAACTGGTGAAGACACTGGTTATGTGTGGGGTCCCTCACAACTACAAATTAGAAACTGTGTTCCCAACTTAATGATTGATTTCACATCAGTTCAAATGAGTCACAGTTCAGATTGTTGACATTCCTTCATATGTTTTTGATCTCACGAGTTTGTTTATTTGTGAGCAAAACCTAAAACATGGCTTTAATAATTATTTGTCTGTATGAATGCGTGCAAGCCAGTTTGTGTGTGTGTGTGTGTGTGTGTTTTAAGCTCCCCAGCCCTTTCCAGTTCACAGCCAACTGATTAGCTGATTTGTTGTCTTTTAGTTATGTTAATGCCACTTAATTACAGCCAAGGTGGGAACTCAGAACTCTCTCTCTCTCTGCCTGCCTGCCTACCTGTCTCTCTCTGTCTCTCTCTCTGTCAACATATTGTTGCAGGATTATTCTGTCATTCTTGTTCTCTGAATCCTCACCCCCACTTCTTTCTCTCTTTCTCTAGTGTGCATCTTTTTATTTCATGCTATAATAATGCAGATATTGTGGTGTCCGAACAATAATGCTGCGATGATGTGTTGAGATATCATGGCTTGACGCACCGTCATCAGTGTGGCGTCAGTCAGTCCTGGGATCTCCGAGATGTAACTCTGTGTGTGTGTGTATGTGCATGGATGTGTGTCTGTGTGTGTTTTCTGTGTTTGTTTGGTTTGTAGCCTTTTCTGCACAGCCACGACTCGTCTCTTCCTGACAGTATGTGAGACTTCAGCCCTGTCAGAACTCGGCCAAGCCTTTCATTCGTTCAGGGAAAGTGTGTGTGTGTGGGCGCTTTTGCCCGTATGTGTGTCTCTCTGAGTCACATGCTAAGCCCCAAACATCAGCTCAGGGATCCCAGCCAATTAAAAGCCAATGCAGGCCCGGATGCCTTGGTTCTACCAACATCTGGGTATTAAAGTAGACGCCTGCAATATATTAGTTATGAAGTCAGCAGCTATGAGAAGGACCACACAGGAGAAGTGCACATTTTACAGTATGTTTCAGTGTATATGATTCAAATGGTTGCTCTGCAAGTTCTTCACTATGTAAAATGACGAGGTTTGTTTAAGTAAATGGCAAGCAGAATGAAAAAGAAGAACATAATTTTCATCCCTACTGTTTTGCATCAACAAATTTGTCATCAGATCGCAGTAGTCATCAGTTCTCATATGATTTATAGTTTACTGCAGATTCCCAGTGGGCACACAAGATGAGTTGCTGACTGAGACAAATTGGGACACACTCTCTGTGGAGGTGAGCATGTGTTGTTTCGCATGTTAAACTTTTTCTTTTTCTTTTTTGCAAAAACATGGACAAGATAAGGCATAAAAATGAACAGGGAAAAGATGGAGGTAAGAGGGAGAGGAGGCAAGATGAGGGAAAGCACAAGAGTGAAAGTGATTATACAGCACCGCATATTATAATGAGCTTGTCAAGAGTGTACACACAAACACAAATAGATGCATTCAGTTGTGTACGTTAAGTCATACCACTGAGAAGTGATGGAGACAAGTCTTCACATGTGTGTACAGTGGCTGGGACAAATTTAAGTACAGTTTACATGCTGAGGAGAGAAAGGAAGGATAAACAGAGAGAGAGACAGACTAGTTTTCTTTGTAGAACAACTTGATTTCTTTATTATGTGTATGGGTATCTAAAGAAGAACCCAGAAAGAGGGTTCTATTAATATTTAATTGACTGTCCATACACACATTATCTTTATAAATAACATTTGCTTTTACAGTTCAATTTCTGCACGTGGTCGTTCCCAAATGTTCACAAATGTTCACAAAGCCAGCAAGTTGTGTCTATTTAAACTGCAAAGACCTGCTTATGAGAGATCAGTGGATTCGAAAAGTAGTGAGGAAGGTTAAAGATTTAAGGCCAGTGAGTCCAGGTTTGTGTGGTTGGAGAGCTTGCTCGCTGTTTTTTAGGAGCAAGTTTTGTGTTTTGTTCAGTTTTAAGCTAACATGAACAAGTATCAGTTCATGTGAACTTTTACATGAACAAGTGGCCAATTCGTGTAACAACAAAGCCATCTGACCCCAAGTTCAACAGGCTAACCTGCAAAATAAACACTAAAGCAGCATAAAAATGGCAAAATGTGCAGGTTCCAGATTTAAGGTTAGTATCAATCCATCCTTGAGCGTCAGTTCTGAAGCGAATCCTAGTTTGTAACGTTACAGGCCCCCGTTGAGAAAGTAGTCAGAAGTAAAATGATTAGTGCACACATATGAAAGTTTTCCAATTGTTATGGGGATATTTATGTCAAAAATACAGTTAATCCACTGGGTCTTCACTTTCTCGGATGGTGGGACAACTTTTGTGTTGGTTCCGCTGTGCTGTGCTGGCTCCCACATCGATTTACCGTAAGTGTTGCAATATAGGGGCATTTGCATTTGTCTCTCTCGCTCTGCCTTTCTTTGTCTGTCTGGTTCTGAGCCATACACATGCGTTAGGTATCCGTCCATACACACACACACACTCACTCACTCACTCACTCACTCACTCACTCACTCACCCCCCCACCCGTCTGTCTTTCCTCTGTCTCTTTTTCCTCACAAGTTTTCCACCTCCTCTCTCTCTCCTCCCTCACTTCCAGCTGTGTTATACAGCAAAGGAATATAAGTAGCAGCAGGTCGGCTATAAATATCGCCTGCCCACCCAGGACTGTTAGGATTATTATTTTTCTTATAATCACTGCGGTCTTTCTATAAACCGAACAGATTGTTATCTGGTTTTTGTTGCCTGGTGCAGGACCCTGTTTCAGTGTGTGGTAGCCAGCTCCAGTGAATTTCTTGCAGAGGATATGTTCCGTTGCCAGTGTCAGGAAGATGATTGACTAGAGAAGGTTTACAAGGCCTTGATTTATACTTAAACTGCCACACGGTATAGCATCAGCAGTGATGAGTTGAGTGGACAAAAGCAGAATGATGTAGAGCAGCAGAAATTATGGGAGGAAAAGAGCAACAAGCAGTTGGAGTGCAGCTTCAGGAGCGCTGGTGAAGGTGAAGAGGAGTGCTTAGCTCAATTTACAATGACAACGCTCTGTTCTTTTTTCCTTGAAAATGGGGGTTGGGCTCCTAGTTGTTTATAGATGGAGCGTTTCTGCGCCTGCCTCGGTCTACAGCTGGGAGCCAGCTGTGTGAATAACCCTCTCCTCATCTGCTTTATCCATCCTTCTCTCCTTCTTTTTTCCTCCCACTGTTTCCTCCGCTTCTCCTCCTTAAAAGGAGTTCAAAGAAATATTTGTGGTCGGGGCATTACCTGCCTGATACACAGACATGCAGAAGTTATGCAGAAGTAGAAGATGAAGATGGAAGACAAGACAAGTTCAATGTCACTTGGTTGACAGAGGGAAGGAAGGTGTCCGGGGTGAGGAAAATAGGCTGGAGGTAAAAAAAAAAAAGAGACTAGGGAGTGGAGGAGAGGAGCGGGGTATAGGAAACCACAGGTATGTGCTAGATGGTGGGTGGGTGGCCTGGAGAGAGGACATAGAAAAAGTGCCACTGTGGAGGAGTGAAGGAACAGTGAGTTACGAGGGGGGAGGGGGGGGGGGGGGGGGGGGGGGGGTACTAAAGAGGAAAGAAAAACTCTTACACATGTCGGTAGCACCGTGTCTGTCCTCTTCATAGAGTTGTTGGGTGAAATCCCTGAACTAACAAATGTTAAACATCTAACTGCCTTTGAGAAAGTGAAGCTGCTCAGCCGCCAGCAGTACAAAACTGTGCTTGTGCAGGCAAATGAAAACAAGAGGAGGGGAACCACTCCTAATCTTAAAGCAAACACTATCAAGTCACTGACTGATCAAGCCAGCAGTTACAAAAGTGGTAAAACAGTAATCACGACTGTGCAGCAAAGGCAATGTGTTGCTGTACATGTGACTACAAAGCAGCTTGAGAAAATTATAGTACTTTTTGTGCCAAAATTGGTTATTTGTCAGTGTATTTAGCTAGTATTTTACCTTCTTCACTCTCTTCAACACGGCTGTGCAGTATTTGCATAGCTCTCTTTTCCTTTGCAACTGCCGCTCTTTGCATAACTTTTTATCATGTTGAATAAGAATGGCTTTTAGCTTGCCTAAACTTTTTTTTTTTTTTAAAAGCTCTCTAATGGCTCATCAGGTGGTGTCTTCAGCTCGGTTTGCTCTACTCTTTTCTACTGTGCTCGGTTTAGCTCGGCTCCCGATTCTACTGTTTGTAGTCAACGTCGAGCTGCAGCGCTCAAGCCCTCTAGTGCCCTGATGTCTGTCATCAGTCACTCCGGCTGTGTAGCAACAAGGGATCAACATTTCATTCTGCCATTTTGACAAGGTGAGAACCCAGCAGTCAGACATCAACACCACAGCTTCCTCAGACCACAGTTTACAGTACAGGGATACATGAGGTGTGAATTAGGTTGAAACCTGGGCAGGAATTTCAGGTGGTATGAACCGCTGGAAAACCGTGGTATTTATGACAACAGTTTGACACAAATCTAGCACCAGCCAAGCAGTAGACTTAAGCTTGATTTATACTCCTGCATAGGGTCTACGCGTGTAGCTATGGCGTAGGCTACGTGCGTAGCTACGGCGTAAGTGCAATTTATACTTCTGCATCAAATCGACGGCGTAGGCTATGGGGCTATGCAGAGGCTACGCCCTCGCCTGACGTGCACCTCCTCAAAAATGTAACTACACGTCCAGTCGACGTGGACCGTAAGCTCTGTGATTGGTCGGCTGGGTAGCCTCGTAATGCCTCCGAGCCGACCGGAAGTACCCCGTGCTTTGAAGTAACATTACTAGCGGCCAAAACGATCAATATATTTGACCGTCGCAACCCAAGCGAAATCAGAATGTGATCCATTAGGTCAGTAACATTTGAAAAGGCTACACCAGCCGCACTTATACAGTTTTACCCCCATTTACGTTAGCGGAGGGCTAAACCGGAAATTAGCCTGCTCGGCCGGCAAAAGTCAACACAGTGGACGCTGTAGTGCTACTGCCGACTAGTGTTTGGGGGTGTAATTGCAGAATGACGGACACACGGACCTACAAGTATAAATGCCTTGGTAGACCCTACGTAGGAGTATAAATGGGCCTGTAGGCTATGCACGTAGCCCGGCATTTTTGACGGACACAGGTCCGTGTGTCCGTCAAGCTGAGCAGAAAACCTTTGAAATGTTGAACTCATTGTTATGCATGACTGGTTATGATTATTGAGAAGTTAGCACTTGAACAAAATTTGAATAAAAAGAAAATCATCCATAACTCTTAATTTAAATTAATTATTTCCATGGACTTAAAATCATTGTTTTATTTGATGCACCGGCATTTGGCCTTTGTACCCTGAAACGACTGATAACACTAAAGGCCGAGTGGCCCTGCCACTAAGATGATGAAATTCTAGGTCTGGTGTTGACTGGATTAAATCACAGTGATAGTCGAACTAACACAAGTTTAGGGCCTCAGGGATTCAAGACGTTCTTAGTCTCTTTTGAACCCAAGATCATTAGTAGTATTTTTGTCATGTGGGTTTTTACATTATCAATGAACTGATCTATTCTAATGTAGTGATTTGATTTCTCTTTTTTTTTCTTTTTTTTTTCTCTCAATCAAATTGCATTATTAACATAATAAAGGTCTGTTCCTCCTATATGAAACTATTAGCAATACTACATCTACAGTATGGGCTAGGCAATATGGGTGGAATTGATATCACTAAATTAATAGGAATATTTTACTGATATTGTTATATAAAACATGATTTGTCAAAATCATGAATTAGCTAAATTGATGTTCTAGCAATGACCTGTGTTTCCATTGTTATAGTTTACAAACACCAAAAATGTATAACCCCAATCCCTCAGTAACTCATTTTGTCAGGGTTTTATTATTACAATTTGCTCAAGAAAATATTGAATGCTAAATGTATGAACCTTTGCATGAACAGGGTCCATGATCCAGTGTTTTGCATGATTTCCTTTTCCTACACACCTGTCTGGGTTTGCAATAGACAACATAGATTACAGTTTTGGTTTGGTTAGTACTAAAGACTTATTTCAGTCTTTGTCACTGGTGTTAAAGAGGCAGGCAGTCGATGTCTGACAGAATAAAAAGTACAGAAGCTGAAGCTGAATCAAAAGGAACAATTGATAGACATTTTCAGAAAGTAGAGGTAAAAAGTATCATAGGCAACCAAAAATGAAATCAGATCATCAGAAATGGTTGTATTGCATAGTTCAAGATGCAAATGTCAAAGAATTTGGAGGTAAAGCATAAGAAAACATATTACGGTGAGATATTTTCTTAGAATTGACCAGCCCAGTCAATACTTTTTCATTGCTCATTTTTTGTTTGCTATCTTTTGAAAATGTGAGTTTTGGCTTAACAGGAATTAAGGCTGTTTTTTAAAAAAAAAAACACAAAGTAGCTGTTCAAGTAGATTAATCTCTGCAGCAGGTCAATGAGGGGGGCTTATTGTACATTACAGTGATGTCTCCTGCCCTGTGGCCTTTCGGTGGTCACACCATTGGCCCCCATCACATTACAGCAGCTGTGAGGAATTTACAGAGTCTGGGTAAAAGGGGTAAAAAACACAGGGGAGGGCGGGTGGGGGAGAAGAGCAGGGAAGGAGGAGAGTCTGTGTTGGGTGGAGGGGTTACAAAAACAAAGCCCGAGTTTAAAAACAAAGTTTACCACTGAAGGAAAACAACAGGGCAGGCAAAAAAGTTTGTGGGTGAGGAGAGAAAGAAAGAGAAAAAAATGAAAAAGAAAATGAGGTAGAATCTGGACTGTGGTTGGCTGAGGGCCCAAGCCCCGCCTTCTTCTCCCCCTCCCTCCCTCCCTCGCTGAGTCTCCAGCCCTAACACAACAGAATCCCCCACAAGCCCAGCCACATCAGGAACGGCTGGCTACATTATAGCTGCCATTATCGTCTCTCAAGTCATAACAGCCAGAGAACACCCACCTCGCCTGCAGCTCCGCCAGTAGGGGGGAGGGGCAAGGGAGAGGTCGCAAGACCAGGAATGAGCCAGGAGAGAGGGAATGAGGGAAAGGGTGGAGACAGCGGGGGAGAAGAGAGGGGGAGAGAGAGAGAGAGAGAGAGAGCAGGAGATATCCTGAGATAGAGATATAGAGCTAAAAGGCAGAATGAGAGGAGGAAAGTAGGGACTGAGGGAGAGGGTGGGGGAGAAAGACAGGGACAAAATACTCTCAGATGGGTGTTTACACTGCAGAACATGCTCCAAAGATGAGTTTTATTTAGGCTGCTTTGTATTGTCTATGTAATAGATTATGCAGCAAACACACAAATGAAAAAATACACATGAGCAGACATACTGCATACTCACATTCCCATCTGAGAGTAGAGGAGAAATGAGGTAAAGAAGAGAGGGGCTGTCATTAAATGCCGCTTTTTACATTGGCTAGGGGGGGGGGCATCTGTGAGCCCGAGTTTAGTGTTACACCCAAGAGGAGTAGAGGAGTGTAGAAGCGGAGTGGAGCAGGGCCGGATCAGGCCTTTTGGTCTGACACGACCAGTGACCTGTGGAAATGTCTGTCCTCCCTAGAGACTTCCTCAGAGGGAGGAGGACTGACGCTTTATGGGTATGTCACAAATGGCCAAACTGTGCAAGACCAAACAATGTTTCTCTTTGTGTACCACAAATACAAACTATCACCTGAAAACTGAAGTTTGTGGGACAAATGCATACCAAGGCCATTAGGAAAAAAGTCACCTAATGGAGTCGAAGTTCTTCAACTACTAGGCCTCTACATTTGTGAAGTTTATGGTGTTGATTTTACAAGTAATAGTTAAGATATTATTGGACTTTAATGTAATCAGAAAACACTAAAATAAAATGAACATAACTGCTGAGCCATGTTCACTGACTTACAGACTTTTTTCTACTTGCGCTGTGGACACAGTGTTTTAGCATTTATATTGTCCTGTAATTGTCACTTTAAGTGAGGCAAAGTAACAGATGTCAAGTATTATTTAAAGCAAGGTGATAGCTGCCAGTATGAACAACAGTGGCAATGATGGGAAAACAGTAATGCTAAAACATAGTGTAAATAGCATCATCTACCTAAAGTCTGCTAACAGTAGCCACTAAGCCATTGGTCATAACAGGCCGAGTAAGGCTGTAGCAACAAAACTGCAGAGTGTGTTAAACTGCGTAATGGTGTATTTTAGTTCTTGAATCCAACTTTTAATTTGTAAGAGGAAGAACAGATCTGCTATTGTAGTTAGTATCAGCTTTTGCTGAACAGTAGGTCTCAACAGTGCAGTGGTTGGATTACTGACAGTGAATGAGTAATCGTCCATTAGGGATACAAAACCATATTTTATTTATTAGTGGTAAGCTTCGTTGGTTTGGTGAGTAAGTAGGTAAGCCGGAATGGAAATCTATTGGGCTATACTAAAGTCAGGACTTCTTGGGGTTGTTTAAAAACATCAAGTACTGTAAGTAACTCTGCTAATATCATCTATCCAGGATGCCATCCAACTTAAAGCAGGGACTGAAAAAAAAAGAGACGTGTGGCTTACTTGAATGGGGTGGTGATGTTGCCGGGTTGTGAACCTTGAGTGTTTGAATGGAGAGGTTTAGGGTGTAGAAAGTGGCTGGACATCCCGTCCTCATCCTCAGCTCCTTGGTTCCTGCCCAGCTCTCTGTGCCGCAGTGGAGCAGACATGTTTAGTTAGCCATTTGATTTATAGCCTTGGGGTTTTTAATACGCTTCTGCCCCATTCCTCTAAAACCCAGTACCACAAAATTACACTGGGGAGCAAACTCCCTGAGAGTTTCTCACAAAATATTGACCCAAAATAGCACAATGCCACAACACCTGTGTCAGCACCGTGCATGTATGGAATCATCCATCTATGTGTACTTAAAAGTGGTACAGAAATGCATACATGTACTCATACAATGCATGCTTTTTACACATTTATACATGGGGTAGGTTGTTGTCATTTTCCTACCCGAAGGTCATCAGTGTATGTATAAAAAAAAATATACATCATGCAATCCGCGATAAAATCCACAAGTTTCTTGTTTCAATTCTAACCCATCAATATTGGTGATTGTTAGTTCAAATAGCAGATGTGTAACTATATTGAGATGATCATCTCTCCACTATATGATATATACTTGCTCGTGAACTATACTAAATATAGATTTTATAAATTGAAAACTATTCATATAAATACATATGTGAATATGCTAATTTGGTTTGGCAAATATGTTTCACAAGAAATATAATTCATGCATGGTTATGAAGGAATTCCCACTTTTTTGTACTGCACCGAAGTCATAGGGAGGTAGCTGTAGTGGACGGTGAGCATACAAAGCACAGGATTGTTACACCGTAGACCTGGGTTCACTTCCTGAGGTTGAGGCAACAAAAACACTTTGGTTAGGGAAAGATCGTGGTTTCGGTTAAATGTTAAGAAGGTTAAGTTGTGCCTCATGCTTCAAGTCACTGTTGACTTTTTTAACATTTAACCAAGACCATAATCTTTCTCTAATCTTACCCAGTGAGCTTAGGTGCCTAAACATAACTATAAAAAAAATTGTATCATGCTTTCATTGCTGCAAGCGGATATTTTAGTGACAACAAATTAGATATGTTGTTTGTGCGCGTTTTACACATATATGTTCAGTGTCAACAGATACATGTCCTCATTATATTGATAAAAATGTAATTCTAATGTATTTGCTTTGCAGATTTATTATATAAACTTTATTTCTAGAAGACAGGGATACTCAGACTTGGTAAATATTTGCTCTGTCAGACTTACTCTATGTTTGCCTTTACTTTACAGTAATTCACTGTATAAGAGCATAAGCTATGTTCCATGCAAATTAATTACACTACACACAGTTGAGTGTGTTTACATGGCGCTACAACAGTAACACTCACTCACTGCCTTGCTCCCTGGAGACACACTCGCAAACATATTTTTCAAAAAATTCCGGCTCGCTTATGCGCAGGTGGTCTCATACATTATTCACTCTTACTCTGAGATTCACCACCATTTATCATGTTGAACACACTCTCTCGAACACACACACACATGCTGCACTGCAAATACACTTGTCTCCACAACACCCTTTTCATACACACCTGCCACTGGGCTTACACAGTACAAACTGCTTCGGTATATTCACAGTCACTCTCTCACACACACACATTCTCATGTAGACATTGTGGCCACTGGATTATTATGCTACCCCCTGGCGAGACTGACAGGTGTGTCAGTATGTGGGTATGTGTGTGTCAGGCTCTCCGGCGACCCCCTTCTTGGTATTTATTAGTTCGGGACAGCTGAGGTGCTCGAGATCTCTATTTAGCACTTCCGGCTAATTATCATACACACATCCAAAGCCGGCGCTGAAGATGTGCAATTAGCCCAGGACCGCCCACATCATTTAGCCACTTGCTAACTTTGTGTACCAAATCCCCCTGGTGGCTTGTGGGCTTAAATAGGTCCCTACTGCCCTTTTAACACTTGTGCTACTGCATAACAGGCCTGGCAACCTGTTACACTCACACCACAGAGCTTTCATCTGCAGTGGCCAGGAGCTTTCGCACTTTGGGTTTGAACACTTGTCACATGAACAGCAGCAACGTGATATTTTGATTCTATATACATGGCAAGGATTTAATTTCAGAGTTAAATAATATAGCTGTTGATTTGAAAATTAAAAAAAATAAATTTATATTTTTATTGTTGAATTTTTTTTTAAATATTGCTAAATGGCACGTTCAAAAGAAAGAACATGCAGGAATAGAGATACATTAAGAAAAGCATGTTTTGGATTAGAGGCTTAAAAAATGTATCGACACGAAAATGATTGTAGAGTTTTTATGTATACCTGTAAATATGCAACATATATTTAATGTAGTTGATTTGACATTTTCATTATCAAGACATTACACATTTTTTGGCGTTTCTCCATTTGTGGTAGCTATGACATCAGCGTGTACAGTAATGTTTTGGTTCTAATTACCTCTGTAACCATGTAAGAGCCCACAGTCCTGACAATTAGTACCTGAACTGATGTGGTTGGATGTAATGAGCAGGTGCTTATTCCCAGGATCTTTCAGCTAGAATTACCTTACACATGCACTCTTGCTGAAAGATACTATGAGTTTCATAAAAAAACATCTGTTTAGTCCGACTTTCATTTTTATCTGTTTGTGTTGCTGGAACCCCCTTAACTTGTTTGTCTTTTAAGCTTTAAGGCAAAGCCCTGATTTTCGTCTTCCGTGTGTCTTTTCTATGTTGATCGCTACTTTCCAGGAAGGGAAGGTGCGTCAGGTTTTGAGTGTCTATCAGCAGCATTTGAGGTGCACAACTCTGTTTAGAGAAGAGAGATTAAAGCCAAACCCGCTGTTTGTATCACAGGGGTTTGCCTTATCTGTAGGAGGGTGTCAGGGCACATCAGTACCATCATATGACCTGCTTTTAAAGTCTCTGTAATGTATACGAGTTCAGATTCCAGAGCTTGTTTAATTTACAATTTACATTTCTACCTTTACTTTAGTACTTTGTTCCAGCTCTATTTAAAATAGTTATGACTCAAGTTTTTCAGAGAGAGCTAATTTTGCCTTTGAACCATTTTTCTTTGTTTGGTTTGGTCTGTTATTAACATCCTACATATTCTCTTTTTTCCCCCAACCACAATTGTTTTTGTCTATTTGCCTTTTCTTTCTGGTGTAGTTTAGTTTAGGTTGGTTGGCTTATTTTGGTTTTCCTCTCTTCACCCTAACCATGTCCATGTCTTTGTGTGTCAGGTCCAGGGTGTAAGGGGAGCAGTAGGTCTCGGAGCTCCAATGCCAGTGGACATGCAGCCACACCAGGGGCTGTATCACTACGAGTCCTCACCCAGCCAGTCCTCCAGAGGGTAAGACAACAATTGGCATGTGCTACGTCCTGACTATTTGTCACAGTGAATTCCACAACTGTTTTCCATAGGGGAAATATAAGGAGTAGTTCAACATTTTGGGAAATGCACTAATTTGCTTTCTTTCCAAGAGTAAGATGAAAAGAGCGACAGCACTCTTACATCTGAACGTTAAGTAGCCTATGGAACTAGAGGAAGGACATGGTTAGCCTAGCTTAGCATAAAGAAGGGAATCAGGGGAGAAAAGCTTGGCCTACTCTGTCCTAATTTCACAAATACTCCTGAACAACTGTAAAGCTGACATGCTGTATCTCATTTGTTTAATCAATCCAAGAACGAAAATGTAAAACAAATACATAAATTGTGATTTCAGAGGCACTTGCATGTTGAGCCCAACCAATGCTGGAATTTTGAGGCAGATACCAATATGGATATTTGAGTCAAAAGAATCTAACAACAATATAGTACTGAAAATTCTCCTTATTTAAAAAAAAAAAACACATAACACACACAAACATTTCTTTAAAGGATCCCTTAAATTTGTGACTCACATGTACTCAGTGTAACATTTTACGGTTGTGAAATACCCCAAAAGATTCCTGGTATTTCTGTACCACACTTTCTTTTTTTTTCCAGCCAACATATGCAACAATAACAATATATCTGTGATAGTTAATGTCAGTCAAGATATGGGCCCAGCAGATTAATGCAGGCTTATATGTTGGAGTCATTCCTTGACAGGCAACAGTTCAGCACCTATAAAGTCTATCTATGTGTACTTACAAGTTGTACAGAAATACATACATGTACTCATACTATGCATGCTTTTTACACATTTATACATGGAATAGGTTGTTGTCATTTTCCTACCCGAAAGTCATCAGTGTATGTATAAAAAAAATATACATCATGCAATCCGCAATAACATCCACAAGTTACTTGTTCAATTCTAACCCGTCAATATTGGTGAGTGAGTGTTGGTTCAAATAGCAGATGTGTAACTATATTGAGATGATCATCTCTCCACTATATGATATATACTTGCTCGTGAACTATACTAAATATAGATTTTATAAATTGAAAACTCTTCATATAAATACATATGTGAATATGCTAATTTGGTTTGGCAAATATGTTTTACAATTCTCCTTATTTAAAAAAACAAAACACATAACACACACAAACATTTCTTTAAAGGATCCCTTAAATTTGTGACTCACATGTACTCAGTGTAACATTTTACGGTTGTGAAATACCCCAAAAGATTCCTGGTATTTCTGTACGACACTTTTTTTTTTTTTCAGCCAACATATGCAACAATAACAATATATCTGTGATAGTTAATGTCAGTCAAGATATGGGCCCAGCAGATTAACGCAGGCTTATATGTTGGAGTCATTCCTTGACAGGCAACAGTTCAGCACCTATAAAGCACGGGTTGACAGATATCGTCAGTGAGCACAGCTTTTGGGGTCTTCACAGGCACAAAGGTATAAAACCGGGTAACCAAGACAAGCCTTCAAGAAGATGTGCACATTTACTTCACCTGCACAAACCATTGGCACTCCCCATAAAAAAATTTTTGTGTTTATCTGTTTATGTATGAGGGTGACATTGTGTCAATAAGTTTAAAGGTTTTGGACAGAGCCATGCTAGCTGTTTCCCACTGGTTCAAGTCTTTATGCTAAGATGCTAAGTCTTTTCAGCTTTCAACTCTCCAAACAAAAGCAAATAAGCATATTTGACAAAATGTTGAATTATTTCTTGAAATGTTGGGCACTTGTCGGACAACTTTTGCTGCATTACAGTCACAACTCTTCTCACCCCCCTCTTCCTGCCAACCGCCCATTTTATTAACAAACAACCAGAAATTACAGCATTCCCTCTCTAGAAAGCAGGCATGATACTTAAAGGCTCAAAAACAGTTCCTATTTTAAACGCACAGATAATCTGAGGGTGCAGAAGCCCAGGTCTCACTGCAATTGTTATGGACACAGTCCTAGCTCGGCCCCTCCCTCCTCCCCTTCTCCTCCCTCTCCCCCTCCTGCCTCACTCACTCCCTCCCTTTCTCATGCCACCCAGGTTGCGGGTGGACTCGGCCTCTCTCTGACAGCTGCTAATTACAGGCTGACCAGGCCCCGCTGCGCTCTGCTTGACTGCCTCGCGCCCCGCTCAGGTTACCCAGAGTGAGGGAGAGAAAGAGAGAGATGGAGAGAAAGGTGGCTGGACAGGACAGAGAAAGACAAGAGGAGGGGGTGGGAGAAAAGAAGAGGAGATAGAAAGTGACAGTAAGGACAGAGAGGAGAGAGAGAGAAAGAGAGAGAGAGATCAGGAGAGAGGGAGGGAGAAACAGAGAAGTAGAACAGAAGGGATGAATGGGAGAAGAGAAAGGGAGAGAGGAGTGAGAATGGGAGGGAGGTAGATTCGGGGGGAACCAGCACAGTGGATTAGAGAGGACAGATTAAGCTTCTGTTTGGAATACACGTTGTGGTGAAAGCATTAAAGAATTGAAAGGACGACTTAGGAGAAGGTGGATAGATGAAGTCTGCCCCTATAGGAGAGGAGCGAGAGGGACAGAGAGAAAGGGGGGGGGGGAAAGGAGAGACAGATTTTGAACTAACCAGCCAGACTGAAGAAAGGTCAGAGAAAGCATTGAAATTCATGAGAAGGCTGGAAAGTTCCAATCAAGCTTTCCTCCTGGTAGGGGAAAACCCAGATGAGAAGTTTCCACAGTTGAGACCACGATAAGGGCTATACCCCATCTAGTGGCGAGAACGAGACATCACAAGAGATTAATGTTTATGGATTTCAGGTCCTCAGACAGTGCTTCTTCACAGACTTTTCTGGGCCCTAAAGTGACAGAGCAAACACAGGACAGATTTTTGAGGGCAAAAAAGTTCATTGATTGAATTGTTTTGATTTTTTTGATTTAAATATATAATCTTTTTTTTTTTTCATTTCCTAAGTCACTTAATGTTTTACAATCTACTCAGTCTACTGAATATTTTCTGCCTTTCAATGACTTGCAACACTCTAAAACTCTTTTGTTATATTAGGAGAAAGTACAACATTTTCAAGCCCAAATTAGCTCTTCATCAGGTATAGAGGAGTGGGAAGAGACAACAATGTTGCATCATTGAGAAGAAATCACTATTACAGGACTAGGCAGATGTGCAAATTTGTGCAAATACACTATGTTCCACTTATGCTGTACAGCTCCCATCGTGGTGTTTTGCAATGCCATTTTTCATATTAATTTAAGATTATTTCTCATAATTTATAATTGTGTTTCTTTGATATTTGCAGCCTACTCTCATCAGACCAGTCACCCTACAGTGATGTGTCCTCGCTGCGTGCCCCGCTCCTCAACGGCCCTCCCCAGGACTGCCGTGCTATGTATAATCCCATGACTTCCAGTATGACTCTTGGATCAGGACCAGGACAGGGGATTGGCCACTGCATGGATCAATATATGAGGCCCCCCCAGGCCCCACCACCACACGGTATGATGGGCCACAGGGGCATGCCGACCACAGAGTGTGAGTCAGAGTATCTTTTACATCTCCTTAATCTCACAGCTGCTACTGATTTGGATTTAGGATACCTGAGAGACTGAGTAAGAAACAGAGACTACCCAGATTTCTCCAATAAGAAAGATCAGCAGTCAACAGAAGGCCAGTTGTACTGCTGAGATATTAATGTGTCTCCTCATCTAAATTACTCTGTTAACACACACACACACACGCGCACACACACACACACACACACACACACACACGTGTGTGTATGTCCACATACGGGATCAAGTCTGAAGTGAGTTCATCTGTTTCAAATAAGCTACCTGTGTATTTTCAGAAAAGTTAGATTTGTAAGTGCTTCTTGCAGCTGTGCCTAAAACTTCAAATGACATGACAATTGTGTTGCCAACCCCAATGCAAGCAGATATCCTTTCTTGCTCAGCCTATCAGCACTTGTTAGGTGCACCAGACTGTTGATCAACAGTGATGTGTAGTTGTGATTTTAAACATGTCCACACTGGCTACACTGTGAGCGACCCAGTAACCGTTTGTCTGACTCACTAACTTAAAAATGTTAATATGGATTGGCAGTGCTAAGTGTTTCTTTCTAAGTGTCCTTAATGTCTAACAGGTGGCAATAGCACCCCCTACTGTAACCAGAACAACATGATGTCCTCTCATCACAACTTCTGCCAGATTCAGCCTTGCTCTGATCAGCTTGGTTCGGGGGATGGTAAGTTAACACTCCCCACTGCTTCCTTTAAATATAAATCTTGTCTCTAAAGGTTTTGTATGATCAAAGCAAACCCTCCCACTCTCACTGTCCTCTGTTCCCCTTTAGGCTCGAGGTTCTCAACACCTCGTTCCATGCTGAAGCTGAGTAAAAAAAGAGCGCTATCCATCTCTCCTCTGTCTGATGCAAGTGTAGACCTGCAGACTGTGATCCGGACATCACCCAACTCCTTGGTGGCATTTGTCAATGCTCGCTGCAACCCCAACGGGGCCAGTTCTTATGGCCATCTCTCTGTGAGCGCCATGAGGTCAGATATTTCTCTATACTATGTTAAGCACTAAAATGTATTTAAAGCAATATCCATATATATTACCTCAGAAGTGTAAGGTCTAATATTCAAGGTATTGTATTCAAAAAATCTGCTGTGCTTTACTTACAAGGCATGGAGTTTGTTGTTAGCTCCTGTGAATTGGCCACATTGCCACACCACTATTTATCACGAAACCTATATCTTATACTTTCAAACAGTAGATGTTTAAAACAGAAAGCAAGTGCAGGTGAACTGCTCTAACTATAAAATAAATGAAGGAATAAATCAAAACTGGTGAAATTCATCTGTTCAATCGTCTTTGTGGGGATTTGCCCAAACTTAGCTGTATGCTACAGTAGCTGGCAAATTGCTCAGCAAAAAGGGTAATTTGGGTATTTGCACACAGGCAGACACATACACCAAGAATAAAAAGTTACATATTTAAGTATTATAAGACAACAAGATTAACAAACATTGATCTCCCCATGATAAATATCCACATTCACCTACATATTTTAATATTTCAGAGAACTGGCCACCAGTTGTATTCATTTAGATTTATTGGAATACCTCACTAGTTCCATCCGCTTTTAATCTCCTAGATTTGTCATATTGTTGTTTTTTTCTCACAGTCCGTCCCTCGGCTATTCCAGCAATATAAACTGCCAATCCAGGCAACAAGTTTCCATGTATGGAGGAGGCGGGGGGGCAACTCTTGGTGGACACACACCGGGTCCCTGCCAAGCTTCCCGCTTACCTCCCCACA
This sequence comes from Micropterus salmoides, assembly GCF_014851395.1. Lineage (NCBI taxonomy): Eukaryota > Metazoa > Chordata > Actinopteri > Centrarchiformes > Centrarchidae > Micropterus > Micropterus salmoides. The sequence continues at coordinate 16,473,394 of NW_024043372.1, forward strand.
ATCCACGGCTCCACGCTCCGCCCAAGCATGGACATGTAAGGCAACCTCTCACTCACTTTACAAAGCAGTCAGAGCAATTCAATGTCAGCGCACCCTCTGCTTTTGACCAGAAGACTTTTCTAGTGAATGATGGATGTGAGGTGGAAATAGGAAGCTAGTTCAGGTCTATGATGGGGAGAATTAAAATATGCACCAATCTTATGAATGTCAATGACTTTGAGAGACAGAAACATGTAAAAATGAAGAATTAAATGATGTGTGGTTTTTTTTTTGTATGTTTTTTTTGTTTTTTTATAGCTGAAAACCGAGCCAGGGCTGGGAGGTGTGATGGATGGAATGAATGTCAAGAGCCTGGAGGAGAGGTCAGAGGGAGATGTGGCCAGTCCTTCTTCCACTGGTACTCAGGTACTGAAACAGTCTAGCAAGTAGTTTTCTCCTTTGCTCATTTACATTTTTGTTTTGGAATCGAATACTCATGCTGGAATATAAAAGTATTATTCTGTGTGATATGTCAAAGTGAAAGCGAGACAAGAACGGTGAGTGGAGGACAAACAAAACAAAGTATGTAAAGAAAATAGATTTTATGTAGCTTTAGTTGTCAGAGAACCTCCATCATACCAGCAGAATGTGACTGGCTGATATCTGATATGTATTATCTCAATGTGTAAGTGACTTTAAGATGAATGAGTGACATTTCATATATGTTTGTACGCTATTTTCTTTAACTTAAGCCATGAAATTCTGGTCTGTAACCCATATGTTTCAGGACCCTCTCCTGGGACTACTGGATGGCAGAGATGACTTGGACAAGGAGGACGGGAAGCCTGAACAAGAGGCCATCTATGAAACCAACTGCCACTGGGAGAGCTGCAACAAGGAATTTGATACACAAGACCAACTGGTTCACGTAAGAGATAGCTCAACCAATAGTTTTGTAGGATGGAGAGACAAAAAAGCAGGAAAAATGCAGCATTGTCGCTAAAAGGTATCTACAGTATACCACCATGATTAATGGTTCTCTCTATTCATCTGTTTACTCAACAGCACATCAACAATGAGCACATCCATGGAGAAAAGAAGGAGTTTGTGTGTCACTGGCAGGAGTGCTCTCGAGAACAGAGGCCTTTCAAAGCCCAGTACATGCTGGTGGTTCATATGCGCAGACACACAGGAGAGAAGCCACACAAGTGCACTGTGAGTGTACATTTTGTCTGTTTCAATCTGTTTTTTCACCTGCAACCACTAAATTGCCATTAGCATGAAAGCTTTACTTTGTCACATTTCACATTTATTATCCTGTGTCATCAAAACTTGAACGTTGATCTTAAAAAATAGTGCCAATGTAGTTTCACTACAAGGAGCATGTCTGGGTAAACTTAATGAGGGATCCTCTGTACTATTATACCTTGGTAATTTATTTTACCAATGTTAATGCAAGGGGAGGGAGATCTGGGTCTTTCTGTTAGAAACTAACTAACTAACTGTTAGTTAATTAGTTTAGACTATTAGGGGTTTTTTTCATTGCAACTTGGCTGTTATAAAACTGTTATATTTCTGTTTTAGTTCGAAGGCTGTAATAAGGCCTACTCTCGCCTGGAGAATTTGAAGACTCACCTGCGTTCTCACACTGGAGAGAAACCATACGTGTGTGAACATGAAGGCTGCAACAAGGCCTTTTCCAATGCCTCAGACCGGGCCAAGCACCAGAACCGAACTCACTCCAATGAGGTACTCTAAGTAATCTAGTTTTTTAAATACCTTGACACCTAAATTAATTTGCTCTCTTATTAAAAGTGATACTTTTTAAAATTAAATTAGTTAATATGAAAATAATTAAACAAGTTTATCTAGGAGACTTGTTGAGATTCACACTTATACCAATGTTTTGAATGTCCAGTCTTAATTTGTATTGGGCCAAGAATGGTAAACTACTACATATGGGAGGCACTTTCAGTAGCAGTTAAGTTGTAGTAAATACAAGACTGTGTACACACAAACAAATTAGATTTGTGTTTTGACAGATGCTTTGCTCTTTTACAGAAACCTTATGTTTGTAAGATCCCCGGCTGCACTAAGCGGTACACAGATCCAAGCTCTTTGCGTAAACATGTGAAGACGGTACACGGCCCTGAAGCCCACATCACCAAGAAGCATCGTGGAGACACAGGACCTCGACCCCCTGGTTCAGCTATGACGCCTGGAGGCCAGAGTTCTGAACTGCTGCTGGAGAAAGAGGAGACGCGCAGGGAAGACTGCAAACTGTTGGCTCCTGAGACTGGTCTGGTGAGTGACACATTTTATTAATGACCTACAACGTCCTTTAAATGCAAGAAAAGTAACAGAGCTCCAATGTTAAAAGCACCACATTTATAGATGTTTTAGGCCTTTGGGTACAAATCACATATGCTTAACATTTCTGCATTTTTTTGGTAAGATTTGCCAGTTATTTCAAGTTTGCATGACAATACGCTACATTACTTCTTTTAGAAATCCCAGCCTAGCCCTGGTGGTCAATCATCCTGCAGTAGCGAACGCTCTCCACTGGGGAGCGCCAACAACAACGACAGTGGAGTGGAGATGAACCTGAATGCAGCAGGCAGTCTGGAGGATCTCACAGCACTGGAGGATGGAGTTGCAGGGGGAGTAGGAGTAGGGGAGCCAGGAAGTGTAGGAGGAACAATGGGAATGTCAGCACAGGCTTTGAAGAGGCTGGAGAACCTGAAGATTGACAAGCTGAAGCAAATCCGCAGGCCAGCCCCTCCTGCCCGCTGTACCAATAACAAGCTACCTGCACTTCCTGGTAATTTCTGTGATGAAAACACAAATAAATATTCAGAACTCTCTTGCGGACATATTCTTAGTTTACTTTGATAGAGTCTGAATTGTTGCACAATGAATTGTTTGTTTCAACATCTAAAGTAACATGCTTGGTTTGTGTTGATAAATTGCGTCTAAGCTGTTTTCTCCTTCTGGATGTTTATTTTCAGGTCCAGGAGACAATATGGGAATGTGTGCACCTTCTCCACTCCTCTCAAATCGACGCGTTATGGAGCTGTCCAATCATGATTTAGGAGGTGGCTCATCGATTGGCTGCTCTTCTAATGACAGGAGAGGAAGCGGCACCAGCAGCCTAAGCTCCGCATATACCGTCAGCCGACGGTCCTCTATGGTGTCTCCTTACTTGTCTAGCCGGCGTTCCAGTGAGGTCTCACAAATGGGAGGAACGGGAGGGGGAGGATGTCACCTCCTTGGCCCAGAGCAGAGTGGGGGAGACCCCCTCTCTCCTGAAACCAATCGCAGAGGAGCTCCATGTCCTGGAGGAGGAGGAGGAGGACTACCAGGTCTTCCTAATTTAACACCCGCTCAGCAATACAGCCTCAAGGCCAAATATGCTGCAGCAACTGGTGGACCACCACCCACTCCTTTACCCAATATGGAGCAGACCGGTACTCCAGGCAGAAGAGGAGGTGTCTTAAGTGAGTACCAGGGGCAGCCTCTACCTCCTTTCCTTCAACAAGGTGGTCCACGTAGGCATAGTGCCAATACAGAGTACGGCACTGGTGTTATCTACCCTCACCAGGCTCCAGGTAACAACAGCAGGCGAGCAAGTGACCCGGTTCGAACAGTAGCAGATCCACAAGCTCTTCCCAAGCGCTTTAATAGCCTAAATAATGTAGCTATGATGGGCCGAAGGAATGCGCTGCAACACCGTGGCTCTGACACCAGTCTTTCCCGCCACATGTACTCCCCTCGGCCGCCCAGCATTACAGAGAATGTAATGATGGAAGCTATGGGTATGGAGCCCCACCTTTCCCCTGTTGATGCCAGGGATCGTTCCATGATGATGCCCCCTGGAGAGAGAAGCTTCATAGGATACCAGCAACAGCATCAAACTCTTGGAGGAGTCAGAGGTGGAGGTCCTCTTTCAAACCAACTGTCCCCAAGCCATGACTCTCTGAGCTGCCCAGACCAGGCTTACATTCAGGGGCACTACCAGAACCAGGGAGGGGAAGTCACTTCCAGGGCTGGCGGAAATCCAATAGGCCAAGCAAGGCCTAGTCACTCAGAGGGCATGTCTAATACACTTCTCCAACAGGCTGAATACAGTATGAGCACTTGTCAGCTCAGTCCCTCAGGCCCCCATTACCCTAGCATAGGCCAGGGTGGTGATGCTGGAGGCCCTTGGAGTGATACCCACAGCCAAATCCAAACCTCCAGCCATGCTCTCCAGGACCAGCGAGGAATGCAGTATTCAGAGCCTAGCCTGCAGCCTCAACAGACACAGGCCCACTTCAACAATCAGTCAGGCCTCTACAACAGTCCTGATGGAACACACAAACTCATCATCAAGCCTGAGCAGCAGTTCCACCCTGGGATGGGAGGTGGAGACGCCTGTCAAAGTGCTAAGCTCCAGCAGCAGCGGATGCTCCTCCAGCAGACTCAGGGTTACCCACAACAGACAGGCCAGGTCATGATGAGGAACTCTAACAATCCGAGTTGTGACTTTCAAGGGCAGAACCAGAACTCCTTCCCTAGTGGCGGGAGCTTGAGCTTGGGCTGTGCTGGCACTGCGCTTTCAGATGGGCAGAGGTCGGAAACCCCAATGATGCAGGTGAAGGAGATGATGGTGAGGAACTATGTACAGTCCCAGCAAGCACTCATGTGGGAGCAGCAACAAGAACAGCAACAACAACAGCTGCAGAGTGGAATAAAACCTCCTCCTCTATCTGATAATATGGACATGAGTGCCCAGACAGCAATCATGCAACACAGTCCACAGCACCAAAACCAGAATCTATACTCCAGTCAGCCCTATCCATCCTACCCTAACCAGAACCTGGTCATGAGCCCTCCGGCTAGCTCTGTGACACATAAAGACCATCAGCTGACAGGTCTCCAAGGTTCGTGTTATGGCCAGGAGATGGTGGTCCCCAGGCCTCCTCAGGGACGGAAACCACTCAGCCGGCAGAACAGCCTGTCACAGGTAGGAGGAGGCTACCTGGGCAGCCCACCCCACCTGAGCCCTGTCCACTCCACTTCCAGCCCCAGGCGAGCGGTCCGACTTCCTCCAGTCCAGCATCCACAGCATCCGCAAAATGAAATGTTCTCGCCTTCCAATAACAACATGTATTACTCGGGTCAGATAAACATGGATATGGAGAAACACATGGACCCCCAAAACGGACCTTGTCTCAACCAGCAGCACATTATGGGGTCCAACCTTGACCCAACAGGTGGCACAAAGTCGGCCCCCATGGCTCCTTATCCTGAATCTGGCCCCATCTCTAATGCCTTAGAAAACCTGGACCTGGACAATGCTCGAATAGACTTTACCTCCATCATCGATGATGCTGAGTCTTCCTCTTTCAGCCCAGTGAACAATCCCCTTCAGGGTCAGCCAGGGTCTTCCTCCCAGGCCTCATCGCGCCTCACCACCCCCCAGACTTCTGTCGGCCTTGCTGCAGGCTCTGGCCTGTCCAACATGGCTGTAGGCGACATGACATCTATGCTTACCTCGCTGGCTGGCGAGAATAAATACCTGAACACACTGTCTTAGAAGAACACTTTGGGGCATCTTTTTTCAGACTAACAATCAAGTAGAGGCCTTGGGCAGTTCTTAATGTTTTTATTGAGGCCCCACATTGAAATGTGTGTAGCCTAGTGTTCAGCCTTGGGTTTAAAACACTATAGTGATTTTCCCTAGCACATTGAAAGAAAGCCCAGTTAGGGTAAGGTAGGTAAACATTTGACTAGATCCCTTCATGTAATGGATCATTAGCCTGGTCTGTTTTATACATCCCCATAAGCCATTAAACGTACATCCAACACATTAATCCTTGTTTGAGCCAGCATCCTGAACCGGCTAGGGGTCTGTTGCTACCCATGTAACAGGAATAATATGTTGTCATGAGACTAAACCTAAATAGGTTTCAGAATTGTAAGAATCCCCACCTAAAACCTTAAAACCAAAGGTGCCTGATCAGCCTCCCTCGCAGTATTGTTCCTTCGCTGCCTTGGTACTTGGTATTTTTCTGTGCCTTACTTTAAGACACAGAGCTATATACCTGATATGAAACTGATACTGACCTTTTTCCAAACAGGCATTCCAGTCACATAGGGGCTGTGGCAACAGTGGAGCAGAGAAGGATACATGTAAATAAGTTTTATATACATTTATATATGTTGTGTATATGACAATGAGACAGTGGATAAATCACCCCATGTCTTGTGATAGACTGCTTGGATTCTGAAGGCCAATGTTCAGACGGGTGTTTGCAAGATGGTTCTTGGAAGAGCTGAGTGAAGACTAAAGATGTGCTTTTTTTAATGGTTGAGAAATAATTTCTTGGTGCTACTAAATATAGTATTGCTACAGATTTCTCCCTCGTCATGAACAACACACTCTTTATAGTGGCATATCAGTATTCCCACACATGCACAAATGCAGTCACAGACATAAACATAGCTTACACTCAGGACTTGTGTTTGAATCATTGGTGTTCAAATTACATGTATGTTGTAATTGCCTATCCAGACAGAGAGTTTGCACTCCACATGTTTACTGTAAGTGTTCCTAAAGCAGCTGTGTACTTCTTTCAGTGGTGTTTATAACTGCAAAACAGAAAGGCTCTCGCTCTTTCCAAGGTACATACATGGGGGATAATGAGTAAAGCTCAAATATAATATGTAACAATTCCCTTCGCATTACAGTACGTCTGATATATTCAAACCTAATGCCGTCACTCAACATTAACCGGAGCTACGACTTGTGCTTGACTCAGCTGAAGTTGCCGGCTATTTTGAATGAAACCTGAGACAGCTGGTTTGTATCTGCTAACAGATCAATAATAGTTGCCTATGTTTGAGAAACTGAGGTACATTCATAGTACAGTGCTGCTGCACTTTGGCTCTAATCCCAAAGAGGAGTTATTTGGAAAGTTCTGCATTACTAATTCAGGATGGGGGATCAAGAAGCAGAATTGTTATCAATCGCTACCACTGTAGTAAATACATAAATACATTGTTATGTGTACACTGAGGTACTTTTGTGCGACTATTGAGCTGTATCGTACAGAAGGCTGCAGCTCTTGGTAGGAGAACTAATTTTACACTGTGGCTTTGCACTGACTACAGCACTGAGAGGAAAGGTCTCTGTCTCTTTTGACTATTCACATGAACCTCATTTTGATAGCAATAAAGAATAATAGTGTTTTTAACAGCCATTCAAAAACCCATCTGAGCACAGCTAACTCAATAAGGCCACATTAAAGTATTGGTAAAGCATTTTATGTGACTTCAGAATAAAATAAACATTTCTTCATTTTAGAAAAAGTGTACAACCTACCAAAGACACCTTAAAATGACTGAGAAAAAAGATGCACAAATAGTCTATTTTAACACAACACTAACACTAGCAATAAGGGCTTGAACATTGACTGACAGTGCTGTTCTTTAGAATGTATGAGATGTTTTGTATAAATGTATCTTTTTATATTAATGAACTTTATGGACGTTGCCTTCTGTGTGTGTGTGTGTGTGTGTGTGTGTTTTTGGTTTTTACAACGGTCATCCTTTATTCTGACTTTTTTGCTGGCAAAAGAATATCATCTTTAGCAACAGAAAGCTATAATAGTAGCATTAACTATAATAGACACAAGCCAAGTGTTATATTTTGTGTACAATTTTCTACATTTTTATACAAATGTCCTATATTTTACCAGTTTATGAATAAACATGTTCAGTGGGACGGATGCAGAATGTTTGTCAAACTTTTCCTTTTGTATTCATTGTTGTAATGTGGTTGTTTTATTACAAAACACACTGATACTACTCATATGCTGTAATGAGCCATATCTGCCCATTTTATACATCAAGGAGGTTTTTTAGGGCCGTGTTATATCATTGTAATTTTAGGATAAGGAATCATCAGGAGCCATAAAACAAGTTTCCCAGTAAAGACATGGGTATAATGTGCTGTATGACATTTGTTATAGATTAATACAATGACTTCTTTCCTCCAGTAGAGTGCAGTACAGCCTGAAAACAAGCAGAGACAGCAAACAGTATTTCTGTTTCATTCACCACAAATTAAGCCCTCACAGCACAACTTGAATGCTGCACAGGCTATAGTCTGTCACCCCTGTAAGCAGTTAGACCATATTCTGCCCATTTGTGATCCAAAATCATTTTACCCCTAAATTAGTGATCTACTGACCAAGTAGAGGACATTTATCCTAAATCATCCTCCTTTTTTGTCCTTGTCCTAATTGGAAAACCCCTTGTTATGAATATGATTTAGACCTGCCTGTCACAGCAGCCTAGTATGAGCTATGGTGATTATGCTAGGTTGCTAAAGTAAGTAAGTGGATGAGCATTAAAAATGGCTGCTCTTGGTTACATCAGTGCCTGGACAGGGCTCTCTGCGGTCAGAGGGGACTGGCACTGTGGGCTGCTGAAGGCTGCAAGAAGGAAAACCTACACAAATCCTGCTCATAAAATATTATCAACACAGCATCTCCACTTTAAAAGAACATAAGAGAGAAGTGCGAAATGGGAGTAAAAAAGTTAATTCACATAATAGCATTTCATAAGATACCTTATACCAGTGTTTTCCCAATTGTTTTGGCTTGTAAAAATTATGTAAAATGAAGTCATGTCTATTTGTGACCTCACATCACATGATATAGTGGTGTGGAAGTGAGTTATGAGCAGAGCAACCAAAAAGTGATTTCCCCACAGATTGAAGCAAAGTTACGAAAAAAATAAACCTAATTTTGTATTTTTTTCTCTTGCTCTCACCCTTCAGATTTATCTTGGGACCCAATGAAGTATCCCTCCGCCAGGTTGAGAACCACTGCTGTACACTAAGCAACTTAAACTACATGACAATAAAGTAAAACTGATTAGTTTTGCTTCATTGATTTTAACCCTCATTTCTTCTCACTTTCAACAAACCAATTCATGAGTTGATTAATAAATGTCCTGAATTGAACAGGCATGTGGTAAATGGCTATATTGTAATATCCTGATAGCCTATAAAAACACCTTGTCCGTTGGTTTCATCACTTTGTAGCATTTACACCTGCTGGTGTGCTAATGCTGTTATTTAACCTATGGTGTGTTGATCTTATAGAGATGATTTACAGACGTTTTTAATGTAATATTTTTTAAATAGAATCTCCACCATTACTTTTTACAGCGTTGGCTCATTTTGGTCCAGGGGCCCCAGTGTGCTTAGACTATATTGGCATTGTGGTGTTGTGGCATGGCACAGTAGACTCACGGCAGCCACTACAGCCTGGCAGTGATGCTGAAGTTGACTCATTTGCTCCAAGGCAAGGGGAAGTTTTCCTGACGGACTACTGATTTGCAATCTGGCATGTCCAGATTTGTTATTTGAAACAATAGCTGAGTCTCCACAAACCGTGTCAAATAGTGTGTTTGCTGGAAGGGCAGCTGATAGGAGATGAAAGGGAAAGAATACAATTTTCTAATTCACAATTTTATGGCTACATGTTGAATTCACACATTTGTGAAAATATTAGTGCAAGGAGCAACTACATTTACAGCTAGGCCTATGGTACATTTAAAATGGGATGTGCCCGATTATAGGTAGGCTACATCACAAATGTGAACAACATAACAAAAATCAGGTTCACTCATTTGAAACTATATAAAAACTGTCACCCTTGCAAAGAGGTGCACAAACTAAAATAAATCACTAGGTGTATGCTATTTAAAAGAAGTTATATTATTATTCTTATAGCCTACATACATTTCAGATCTAAAGTGACTCTACAATGTGATCTCTTTTCTGTAGAGTTACAAATGGAAATGCCAAAATAAGAACTGAGTTTTTCAAATGCAAAGAAGAGGGCAGCATAATGACTTTTCTCTTTTCTTGTCTTGCCATTCACAGGGAGGCTTTTCTTTTCCTTTGTCACTTAGGTTGGCATATAATTAACTCCTGCTTAATATGCTGTTTAAGGGCTCTCCTCCCCATGCAAGAAGCTTTGAACCTATAGACCACAGTCAGGGACAAAACCCCAGTGGGACTGCTTCCTCCATGCTATGTGTGTGTTGAAGAAGTAGTTTTAACAAGACAGTAGAAAGCTCAAACTATGCTGCCATGGCATTTCTGTTTCCTTATTTAACACCTCACTCCTTTTTTTAACCAAACTAAGACTGTGCACAAACATTCATAATACCAATATTATGTTATACCAGAGTTATAATCTATCAGTTAATCAAATGCTGCAGTTGATTTATTAGATTTTTTGATTGGTTTAACCCATCAAAATAAGAGCAGTATGGCATTTTTTTTTTATTAACATACAGGTAGCAAGTAAAAAGCTAAAATTAAAAACTATACATTTAAACAAATCATCTCTAACCCTAAAATTTTAAATTTGAGTGAAATCACTTTTAAATGAAAAACATTTCCACCTAACCTGAAGCATTGGTGTACTACGTGGGCATATATGATAATTACTTAAAAAACAGCTCCCAGGACCTCTGCAGCACCTCTGCACCTCTGTGACCCTCATCTGTAGCAAAGTTTATTGCCCCCTCCTCTTCCACCTCTTTTTCCCCTCCCTCTCCTCCATCCATCCCACCACAAAGAGCCGTGATGACCCTTCTGTCCCTCCCTTTCTTCAGCCCTCTGCTCCCTCCCCACCTTCAGGATGCTTTCTCTTCCAAAATCCATTAAGAGGCGACCCCCAGCAGTCACGATGGGTGAAGGAATGAAGGGATGTATTTTGTTTTGCACCATGAGCTGATAATTTATGGGGGAAAAATGTGACCTTGGGCTCATGCAGTGGAGTTGTAGAGTTTGAATCATTGTTGGCTTCACAGAAAGGATAAATTTCATAATTTGGCCTAAATTATAAATTAGTTAGTAAATTGGTTTATTACATAAAACATATGCTACTATGTGTTAAGTCTGTCGCATATGCGATGGCATTATTGTGTGGACTCTTCGGGGATACTAAGCAATGGTTTTGTTGTGACTTTTTATACTAATCTGGCATGACAGTGTTATAATAGGACTATTGTTGTGATAATGCTTACTGGTTTATATGCTTTGATAACACCTAAAATCATTGTTTGATGAGAATTTACTTGCTAAGGGGGATTTAGGTTTTCTTTTGAATCGTCTGTCTCTAAAGTTTCATGCAGGTAATCTGTCTTTTACTTCTCTAATCTGTTTCACTGTGTCACATCCCAGTTTGTTTGCTCTGTAGCGGGACACATAGCCTATGCGCCCTGAAAAGATACCCTGCTCGTTTGTATTATCTCGCTGAGTTACTAAGAGGTGGGGGGCTCGAGAAAGCCAAGGTGGGGGTCCTGAACGCTGCGTTACAGTTTTATGTCGGATGTTTTTTTCAGTTGCAAAACAGATTACGGTCCAGGTTGCAACACAAAGGACTGTCAATGCACCACTTCCTACAGCCATCCAGGGGTGAATGGGGCGCAGGACGGGGTCCACTCCAGGGTACTTGAGCGCAGGTGCGACGTGCATAACAGTCAAGCCATAAAACATGACGGGGAGGGGAGTGGAGGGGGCGCGCGCATACCTGTTGTCATTAACCTGCAGTTAGTAGGCCTATAATCTCTTCTGGGGAAAATGTAGCAAGATGAGCCGCTGGAGTCAACAGCTTAATTTGCACCTCGTCGAACAGCCTGCTGATTCAAGTTTAGGACGCTGTGCCTACTGGCTCTGTGTGTGTGTGTGTGTGTGTGTGTGTGTGTGTGTGTTTGCAGCGCAGATGAGATTCAGATTCACAAGTTAGCAGTGAGCTTTTCTGATAAATTATAACAACTAAAACATGGGGAAGCATCCAGTAGATGATCAGCTAGCCTGCTGATCGAAGCCCCCGTTCTTTTAATTAAGACTATTCTAAATAACCATTCAACTGTAGTCTAATTATCCAATTATCCAGGAGCATACGTATTCATAAACAAAATAATTCGGCTTCACGTGATACATGGAGGAAAAGTAGCCTATATTCCCACGTTCAGATGGAGAAAGCCAGAACATGCTAATCGACCGACAGAATTCCCTCTCTGAAGAGGAGGTGCGATGTAACGAATTCGGGACAATATACTGTCAAAGTTTATCGAGTGTTATGACTGTTTGTGCTGTATGGTCTACAGGTCTTACCTACATAGATTACTTTGAAAATAAGTGAGGAAGGTGCACGTTCACGATGCCAAGAGTGACCTCAGGGCCAACCTCTGCTGCTGACATCACTCCTCCTCACGGCTCGTCGCCTCCGCTTGGAGTCCCATCAAGGTCTGAGTCTCCCGCTGTGACCGAAGGCGATGCCTCATCACCATTCATTCTCAGGCAGGCACTCGGGACAAACACATAACACACACACACACACTCCGCACTGCTACCCTGGACAACTTTTTTTGAACGAAATAAAGCGTGATGATGGCAGAAGAAAGTAGGGGCAAACGAAGGAAACAAGCCAACCCCAGGAGAAACCGAGGTAAGAAACGCGCCGCGCTGGAAAGTTTGAATAAGTTGGTGAAATGATGCAGGCAGATGTTGCTGCAGCGGACAGAGGCTCTCGTGCGAACCGCGTTCTTCTGTCTGATGAAGAACAACGCATTAAAACTGTGTAGCAATTTGTTGGAAATCACTTTGATTACATATTTCAGACACATGTTTTAGCGTACATGCGTGTGATTGCATTGATGAGCAACCTTTTTCAACTTTATTCAGTTTGGCAGACAGCGGTTACTTTACCTGTAGCCTACATACCTGGGCAAAACCGTGAAAGGTGCGAGGTAATAAGCCCACAGACATGTGGCCCTCAGGACCTTTTTATAAACCTGAAACCTGAAAAACGGTGTTTTTCACTGATCGCCACCGACTTAGAAGTATCCACACTTAAACCTTTGAGTGATGTCAGACTTTAATTTTGTTATTTTAACTTAGTTATATTTTAACTAAAAATATGTTTTCTCAAAGTTTGTACTTAAGTGTGACTTTCTCTTACATGTAGGCTACAGTTTTGTTGCTGTTCACGCTGAAAGCTTAACCTGCTTTGAGAATGAAACTTTCTAGGATCTTGTTCTCTTATTGTCTGCATTATATGCCCTGCTATGTAACGTGCTTTGACATTTTGTTTGATAATGTTTTATATATATTTTTTAGATATAGGTCTAATGTCTGCATCAGGAGTCATAAAAGAAAAATAGCTTAGATAGGATTTTCAACTGATTTTCTAAAGTTAAGACTTTTGTTGAAGTACAGTGCCTTACTTTATAAAAACTTTTTTGTCAAATTGTAAATCACTTGCACATGCATACATTAATAATATATTAAAAACATATGTAAGAACTGATAACTCATTTTGGAGATCTGTGTGTGTGTGTGGGGGGGGGGGGGTCCTTCAAATTTAAAGGTTTTAAAATATGTTGCATTTATTTAAAGTAGCCTACCTTGTGCATGTGGAATTCATCCTGCTGCACATTTTGAATTTAATCTCATGTCATTAATCTTGTTGCAATTCTTATCAAGATTTAGTGGAAAACTGCAGTTGACCTTAAATCTTTAGATTATCAGCTTCTGTGAATGCACTCCCTGCTAAAGTGCTGAGAGGAACTTCTAGACAGTATGCTGAATGTAGAGACTTTGTTGAGACTTTGTTTTGCATGCACCAGGAAGTGCCTTGTTTGTGTGTGGTTCTGAACTCACAAACAGAAGTAAGGATACACGCACCTGTGCATGGATACACATGTAAACAGTTATTCTTCTATCCTGCTGCTGATGAGGACTGAACATGTATCAAACCCTACTTCCCTAATGCTAACCAAAACAAACAAAAATGATCCACAACAGTGAAGGCTTCTAACCCGGATATCACATGCAACCCCTTTCTAAATAACCGGTGTGTTAACCTAGCCTTAAACTTTAAACCTCAATAAACCTCCTTCTAAATTAGTCTTAATACTACAGGGGTTTATGGGCGATGCGTGGCAGCCAGTGTCTTGCTGCTGGCTCTGTATTTAATGCAAGGTTGTTGGGGGATGCAGGGAGAGCCATTTGATATCCTAACAAACCTAACAATTACCCAAAATGCAAACATAGCAGCAAAACCAGAAAAAAAACAACCCAGAATTAAGTTGGTCACTTTTGTCATATTACTATCACTGAGAGGATATCTTGTCTTCAAAAACATACACACACACACACACAAACATTGCTGGCTTTATTCTGAACTCTCTCGAGGTTCACAAAAGCCCTTGCAAACCAGGCAGCACGCTTGTTTGTCTCTGATCTGACACACAACTGTCCTAAACCTATTTGCTGTAGAAGTCTGTTTACTTATATAGTTTATTAGTTTGCTGTAAGTGTTTCCTCATTTTATTCAGAGAGGTGCGAAGCTCTACAGAGTGTCACCAGGGTGAGATCCCCTCCGACTGCTTAGCGATAACGGGTATTTGTGTGTGCCATATGTACACACACACACACTCTCACCTTTGACTGTCACGTAGCACTTTGTCGACCGACTGCACTCCATTTCACAAATCAGCACCATCACACTACCGTGAAAGCTATCAACAAAAAGACACACACTTACTGACAAGGACTTGTCACTTATCAGACTACCAGCAAAAACAGTCCAGTTCCTTTAATTCCTGCAGTGACCTCAGAGGAGAGATAAACATCACCTCTGGTCAATTTCCAGTAAGTTTTACCAGTGAAGGCGTTGATTGGAAAGAAAGATGAAAGTGATAATACATTGATATTTAGAATCTGAAAACTCTAAATTTGATGTTGAACACTTTTATCTTTATTATCTGTTAGGACATGTTTGGGCCCCACCCCAACTTGCACTAAGAATTGTTAGCGAATAGGCATGCATGCCTGTGCTGATGGCACACTTATACATAGCATATGTGTATGTCACACATGTGTCAGTATATATGAAAAGTCAGCGTAAGTGAGTGCTTGCTGCGCGTACATCCTCATGTCCGCGTAGAAATGTGTGTATTGAAGCTCTGTGTAGGATTTGGAATTTGCTGGGCTGGAGGCGGCTGTGTGAGCAGGGAGTTAAAGGTCCTTGATAAAACCAAATGAATTTGGCAGGCCTGACTTATAAGACAGCAATTTGGAGATGTTTTCCAAACCAGAAGAAAGAGAAAAAAACATAGGCTGACTTTTCTTCCCTCTCCAAGGCGCCCATTGATTATGTCTCTGTCTCCCCCAATAAAACTGTCAATGTTCACCAATGTGCTGAAATTACTGCTCTTCATTCCTGGCAGATTGATAACAGTCCCAAGACAAAGGAAGGAAAGAGATCCATTTGAAATGATGACCTGTATTTAATGACAATGAGTGAGAGATTTGAGTTTGAAAGACTGTGTATAGATCAATGATTTCTGACACCATGGGGTCATTTGCCCTTTTCCTTATTGAGGGAGATAATAGTGAAATTCATCCCATATTTTTTAGTCTTTAAAAGTTTTTTTACTACACTGTTTTGTATATAAGCCAGAAATCTCTAAATTTACTAGATGATGTTTAAAGAATAACAATAATAAAAGAATGTCATGATTATTGTTTAGTTTTACTGTAAAATACATTAATAAAGAAACTGAAGAAAATAACCGGCGGTTTAGTTCAGTTTTTGGAAGACAACTTGAAAACTTTAATACCTATTCTCTATCTAAAATAATTTTGCTAAAAGCCACCTTGGTGGCACTGCTGTTTGGCTTTCATCAGAGGCAACACTACAACAGTAATTTATTTTCAAGTCTTCTGGCTGTGTTATGTTTGGGCTTTCCCCTGCCCTCAAACTCAGCGGGCGTCTTCACCATACCGCACAACAGATCAGACTCACTTAAACCCTCACTCTTCAATCAAATGTAGGATTGCATTTCATGGGCACACTCACAAACATATTAAGTCCTGTTGCTTTGCGCGTTATGTTTTGTTAGTCCACGAAAAACCTCACTCTGTTGTTAAGTTGATGTGCCTTTTTAAGAGAGCGCTTTCTCTCTCCCTGTTTCCCTCTCTCCCGCTTTCTCGTTTTTCTTCTTTTTTCAAGTGCCAATTTATTTAAACTCCTTTCCCCTTTTCTTCTTTCTCCTTCATTGATTTCCAAACCCCAGTCTTTGTATGCAGCTGGGGCCCAGCTGTGTGTCTGTGACTGTGTACGTGTGTGCATACGTGTGTGTGTGTGTTTGTGTGGCTTTTTCTGGCACAGTGCTGCCACAGTGAGCATAGCACACTGTACACAAAGGATTCGACCAGCAAAAAAGAGAGGGAAAAAGAGAAAGAATAGGGGGAAAACATTTGAATGTTAAAGACTGAGGCGCTTGTACTGTACAGAGTGGAGGGGCCGGGCCTTTTGGACTCGGGCTACTTTAACGGCAGATGTATCGGCGCTCAGGGATGAGGGGTGGGGAGAACGAGACAGCAATGAAGAGCCCAGGCACCACAGTTTATTACCAGGACTCTTCAAGGGGCTCAGCTCAGGCGTCAGAACCAGCGGGTGGGAGGGACCAAGGAGGAAGAAAGGAGAGGAGGATGACAGAGGTTGGGAACTGATGGGGTTGACAGGGCTGGAGACAGTGAAAACAGTACTTCGGCGTCAGAAGACAAGAGATGGAAAGGGCTGAGGGGCGTGAGGGGTAGAGACAGAAGAGACGAGACGGGCGACAGAATGTGGGAAAATCTAAGTGTTTCCTCATTTGTTCCTCAACGTTCCCACAGCTCCAAGTGTCAACGCTTTCTCCCATCCTAGCTCTATGTGTTTGATGCCAGATCTGCACAACAGTAATGGGGAATCCCTTGATTGAGTCTCTCTGGTATTTTTCACATGTTTATTCGATTATTGCTCATTCTGATGTTTTCAGATGGAGCCAAAGCAGTTCTGTGTCTGTTCTGTGTACATTCCTGCCGCATGGCTGCCACGCTGTTGATCCACTCCAAGAGGAATTATTTGAAAAAGTTTTGCTGTGCCATTGCAGGATTAAAACACCCAGAGGGTTTTTCTGCCATATTAGCTCCTGCATGTGACTGTTGTGAGTTGTAGGATCTCTTTTGTCGAGATGTTACAGCAAAATGTTCTTTTCTGCAACAAAATATACAGCTTATTTTTTAAATCCACTTGGATCGCTCACAGAAATGAAGCTTTTATTTAGACAATCACGATTTAATCCCTTAGTAGATGACGGTCCAATCCAGCATAGCAGACTATAGACGAATGGTGAACACATGACTTCGTTAAAAACTTGAGAGCTGAAAGTATGTCTAAGGATCACACTTTTTAAAACTGTAAGATAACACTAATGGTCACAGAGTCCATGAGGTGTGTGCGCATGTGTGTATATAGGTGCTTGAGTATGCACTTTTCACACAAACAACACCAACTGTATTTCTCGCGGCTTCTCACTCATATAGAAGCATTTCTGTTTTCACATCAAAGGCGTATTATCTGATAGAGAAGTTTTACATACTGTTTAATTTGAAATTGCAAATAGATTCCTTTTCATTCTTAACATATTCCATTTGCAGGATTATTATTACAGTCTTTGTCATTGCTTTGGCAAGACTTCTCACCAAGTCTATTTGTGGATCTGCCTTTTGTGCAGACAGCCTGGGTATTATGTGTTTGATATGCTGCACATGTTTGACAGAAGAAAGAGGTTAAAACTATCCACATAGGCATGCTCTCTGCACTGCAATTTATAGATATGTGCAGTTTTATCACACCTCAAATTAAATTTGGAAACCCTGCTTCAGCTGTCATGTATTACAAGGCCCAGATGGGTGGCAGAGAGAGAGAGAGAGAGAGGAGAGCAGGCAGGCAGACCTACTTGATATGTGGTGTGTATCAGCAACAGACAGGAGTGGGGTGGCATGTGTTTAGGATCTGCCTTGATCACCTCTGAAGCCAGAAAACCTCACACCTACTGGTTCAAGAAAGGAAGCAGTGTTTTTGGTTTCATCAGTTTAACACTTTTGTCTCTCATGTCTCTCTCAGAGATTCAAAGTCCATTTTCTTATTGTTTTAATGTTTTTAAGCCAAATATTAGTCTGTGTGACACTTTGTCTCATGTGCGTCTGTCCTTCCACTTACTATTAGCACCATATATACAATAACCACCGCAGCTCATTCTAAATATTATGAAACTTAATAGATGTCTCCCAAGAGAACTAATCAATTAAAATGTTTAGCTGTGCTTTGCATTTACTTTTTGATGACTGTCTTGTTTCTCAAGACCAGAGCATGACAGTTGATTACATTATTGTTGTTATCCATTAATCTATCTATAATTTTCATTTGATTAATTGATTCATTATTTAGTCTATAAAATAAACTTCCAGTAAGTTTCCAGAGCAGAGAGCAATGACTTCCAACTGCTAGTTTTGTCCAATTTGACAGTCCAAAGCCCAAAGTTGTTTACTTTGCTGTAAAACAGAAAAAAGCTGCAAATCTTCACACTTGAGAAGCTGGAACCAGAAAGTGTTTAGCACTTTTGCCTGAGAAATGACTTTGAGGATTAATCATTTATCCAGATTGTTGAATATCCATTTTCTGTTGATCAAGTCATGAGCTCCAAACCAGACCGCAATGTCTCTCTTTGATTAATCCAACGAATAAAATGCTTGTCAAACAACAATTGTCAACTTAATGCAAAAATCATAAAAATGTAACTTTGCAGTGATCCAAGGGCAACCAGACTTGGTTGAAGATATTGCAGTGATGCTCTTTGTCCACAGCAGCCTAACAAAATCAGGGAAATGAAAGGGTTTGGATAGTTAACAAATGTATATCTTATTGTATATAATGTAACCCCGTCACACCCAATCCTACCCCAGAGTATTTCTATATAAATTGTCATCTCCCTGATCATTTAAAAAGACAGATTGTCCTGCCAAGCCCACCATCTTACATTCTATTTGCAAACAAGGGTTTGTACTTATATCAGCCTAGGAGAAGGAAAAAAGAAAAAGAAAAACTTGGACTTGGACAACAAGAACAGCATGGGAACTCCCTCTTTCTTCTTCCCCTATGTCTCTCCGTACCTGTGATCACCTGGCACCACCACCTTCATCTGACCTGCACAGCCCACTTTCTGTCCTGCACACGCACCCAGAAACTATACACATAGTTACCTGGGAGGGATTAAACACATTCCATCGTGAAGCGAACATGCTTCACTGATTTGTAGGCCCACCTGTAACAGTCATGGCTTTAGGTCTCACATTTTACACACATCTCTATCTGTCTGACTCCCTCTCTCTCACTCCCTCGCAATTAGCACATTGCTACGTTGTCTCTTTTAGACACTTTTTGAGGCAGTGAAGGCGTCACAGCTGCAGGTGCTACAGAAATTTCATTAATTCAGTCATACATGCAGTACAAAAAAAGTGCCTGGAAAAACACATTTACAGAAACATCACAGATCAAGGTCATAATTAGAAGTTATGAGAATGCTATTTGTGTAAGGTTTTATGCCTTTAAAAGTAGTCTCATAAACACAAAACACATTGGTCAAACATCAACTTTTACCTCAGACAAAGCAGCAATGTTGATTTTTTGCTAGCAGTGTGCAACATTAGATCATTCAAATTAATCTTTGGTGGCTCAGGTATGATAAAGAACAGGATCCATACACCGGAAGTATTTTGTGCTAGAAGGAAGGAAGCAACGCTAATGAACTATCAGTATGTACTGGTCCACTCTGTCATTTATCACCATGTAACGATCTAGTAGATAGTCTTATCTCATCTTCTTTAAAGAATTTCTCATGGAACGTGACAGGTTATCATGTTTTTGATGGTGTTGCAAAATCACAAAACCGGGGGAGGGTTTTAAATTAAAAAGGTCAGTCACCGATAAAAGGAGAGGAACTGAATAAAAACAACAAAACATTAAAAGTTGTTTTCCTCGTTGGCTGTGCAGTCGACTTTGGTACCTTAGGGAAACATTGTGATTATATGGTGCATGTGTCCAGCATTGCAGCAGAGATGGAAGTGGAAGTAAGTCATAAGGCAGCTTGGCAGCATATCAGAGGGAGGTAACGTCATCTAAATGATACAAGTAATAGGTAGGTGTGAATGTGTCCAGGCCTGATATTGGGACAGGGCTCTGGATTTCAGACACAGATCTGGAAGGTTGACTTCATTGACTTCGTTGTCTCTTTTTTTTTTTCTCCCCTCCTCAGATTTGCAGCTTTTTCTGGCTATCATCTGGTGCCTTTCTTTCTTCTCTTTCTCTTTGTGTGAGTTTCTCTTTCTTTTAACTGTTTCAGTCTTCTGTCTTCTCTCTTTCTCCTCTTTTTTTATCATCATTTTGATTCCTTGTCATCTCCTCATCCATGCACCTCAACTCTTCCACCTCCTGTCCCTTTGACACATTTTTCCAGTTGTAGCCATTCCATCTCCTGCTTTCTTCCCCTCTCCTTCCTATCCATCTATCCATCCTCCACTCCTCCCAGCCTAGCTTCCCCAAGCCCTGTACAGTCGCCACCATGCCCCCCACCCTCCCTGAGCACCTCCCCTGTCCCACTGACACCACACGCTGCTCCCTTCCCCCGAAAACCACTTCAAACAGCCAGCGCCATCAAAGCCCACAGTCAGTCAGCCAGGCAGCCAGTCAGCCAGCCAGCCAGCCTTCTGCTTCGACTTAAAATTACTGTCGTCCCAGTCGCAAAGCTGCTTTCCTCTTCTGATACACATCAAAGATCCTCTTAAACTCCCAAAGTTTGCTTTTTAAACCTTTCTTCGTGTTGAGTCTTTTTTATATACATTATTTCACTGGTTGCGGTTTTTATTCTCTCTCTCTCTCTCTCTCTCTCTCTCTCTCCTTGCCATCATTTTGTTCTCCAACTGGGCCAGGTCAGTAATGACATGCACACACTCTCTTGTGCGGTTCTGCTGCCTTTGCATTTCTCTCCATGACTTTAATTAGTTTCTTTTTCAAGGCGTTGGTTCAGGCTTCACATGCACACAGCACACAGTCTCTCTCTCTCTCTTTCTCTCTCTCTCTCTCGCTCTCTCTCTCTCTCTCTCTCTCTGTCTGTCTTTCTCTCTCTCTCTCTCACACACAAACCAAACACACACACACACACACACTCATCAAGCTGCAACTAATGACAAACATGTAAATTAAAGTAATATGCAATATGAGTCCCGACATCTCACTAATCAGAACTGCATTACCACAAAAGAAAAATTTAAGTGTGTGTGTTCCTCTTTTTGCTGCCTGCTTTTCTTTATGCTTAAAGAGCAGGAAAAAAATTGACAAAAGTAAGCAGAGAGGCAGAGACAGACAGACGGAGAGAGAGAGAGAAAGAGAGTAGATGGTGTTTGCAGTCATGTAAGGAACGATTGAGAGACGAAGAAAATTAAAGCAGAGTGACACATTAGAAAGGCATCTTTTCTCTATTTCAAAGCCATGGAGGTCAAATGTGGTCACTCGAAATGTTTTGGTGTAAAATGTAATGTCGATATACGCCAGAGGATGGCGCCCAGTCTGTATGTTAACCAGGCAGGAATCGACTGCCAGGTCTCACGTACAGGCTGTGACTATTAGAACATGTCTCATTATGAAATATTATAAAGCGTATTTACGTATGGTTACATCCAATACTTACCTTTGTTTTTACTGAATGACTTGCAGCAGTTGATGATGGTGATTGTCTTTGTGATTGTCATGTTCTTTGCTGACTAACAGGAGATCCCTACTTGTAGGTCTTTATTTTTAGTCTTTTAGTGGTTGAAAGTGTAGAAGATGTGCTGTAACTACATGTGTAGTGAAGTGAATAATTTCACGTGGTCTGCTCTGATTTTTTTTATATCTTTATGTGGGCTCCTCAGAATTCTTATTTTTATAGTTTTATTATTATTTGTATAGTTTAAAATCTGATTTGAGTGGTTAGATGAAGACATTTTGGACTTTAATGCAATAAATTGTTCTTTTCCAGAACACCACATCTCGCAAAACACCTCTCACAGACTTTATATACAGATGTTTGAAGTAGACAAAGTCAGTGGGATACCAGGCATATTTGTTTCACCCTCAAAACAAATCTCCCGTAGTGAGTAACTGAAAGTTGCAGCTACAGTTGAACTAACCATATCCCACATTGTATAGCTGTTAAGCTCAAAGAGAAGTTTTATTTAGCGTGCGCCCCTATTAAAAAACTTCAGAACCTTTGTGCTCCGTCAGAGAATGTTTTAATATTCAAAAGGAGCCACTATTGTGTGGTTTCTTGCGCCAACGTACAAAATAAAGAGCCACATCAGAAAGCTGGAACAGTCCCTGAGCATTTTCATGTGTAAAGAAAAAAGAGGGAAAACAAATTTGGAGGGGGGAGACAGGGGTATTTATAGAGTGGTGTGAGAGTCTTTGCAATGACAGGAGCCTAATGAAGTGGAGTTTGGGTTTTGATTCACAGTGTGGTGAGTGCGTGGGTCCCTCTGTGACCATCACTGCATTCCAGCACCGATCCCTCACTACACGGAAACCAGCGAGGGCCACAGGAGGAGGGCCAACTCGAAATAACGTGTTCCTCAAACCGAGCTAACCTTTCTCACCGACTTCAGTCCCACTTCCAGTGCAGAAGAGGCATACAGGGCACGCTGGCACTGACACTGAGCTTAAACATGGTGACAGGGCTTTATGTGCTCCTACACACAGTATAGATATGAACGTTAAATTTGTCACTGCCGGTGAGTCATTGACACAATTGGGCATGACATAGCAGGGAAGTCCAGAATGATATCAACAGTGTTTCTTTATTTAGCTTTGATAGGTCAGTAGAAACTGCATTAACTCTTTGTGGTAGAGTATATTACAGATGTGTCATGGGGGAAGCGAGAAAGAGACGATGAATGAGAGTACAGGCTGTACTCAGTAAAATGTGTGAATGTTCTGGATGTTAAATTGCTGAGAGAACAACTGTAGAAAATTCATAAACTGTCTAAAAGCTTGTATTTTGCTTTGGTTTAAAGAACTCAACTAGTTATTTATGATTTTTCTTTGGTAATATA
Organism: Micropterus salmoides; assembly: GCF_014851395.1. Classification (NCBI taxonomy): domain Eukaryota; kingdom Metazoa; phylum Chordata; class Actinopteri; order Centrarchiformes; family Centrarchidae; genus Micropterus; species Micropterus salmoides. Next base: position 16,496,423 of record NW_024043372.1, read on the forward strand.
AAATCACTCCACCCTTGCCAATTCTGACAGCAAACCAGGTAAATAAATAAATAATCTCATTAAATAATCCAATTATCTTCTCCGACAATAGGGTGTTACTTTTGCAAAGGCCACAAAGTTGAAAAAAAGTCACTTTAGCAGAAAGCCACGTGTAACTGCTTTGAAGGGAAAGGCCAGTGTCAAACAAGGTAAAAAAGATTTATATAAATGTCACTGTGGTGGTCTACAGGACAGGTAAACATGGTGGCAAACATGCAGGCAGCAGCATACAGGAAACCTCCAAAGGAAGAACAGGCAACCACAAAGAGTCTTTGCACACCTCTTTACTCACACCTTGTCTCATTTCTGCAGATAAAAACTGATTGCTGCATGTTTTGCATTAATAGTTATGTTTGGCAAACAGCTAACAGTATCTGGTCGGTATCAGAGCAGGAAGTCTTTTTTTGTTTGTTTTAGTAGTTTTTAGTGCTCATTGTTGTCTCTTAATGGGAAAACCACAATGTAACACACAGCAGAGAGGTAAAGGGAAAAAGTGAGGCAGCACTTGCGTGTTATAGACAAAACATTTTGTCAAACTCATTCAAATTGAAATGTGAACTGCGATCTCTATTCTTTTTCATTTCCCTGCTACTCATTTCTGCTTTTTCAGCAGTTTTCAAAAACAAACAGGTCCGATAGAAAATGAGACTGGGTTGCTCATCCATTTTTAACGCCCTATGGTTTGTTTTGGGTGATCTATATACGACAGAGGCGACATTAGATAACAGTCATTATAATGATACTGAATGATCAGCTAATTATCTTGCAGCGGTAACACTGGCTCTTTGAACCCTACCTGTGAGAAATGTAAATCTATACATTTTAAAGTTCCTGTGGAGGCAGCTGTCACCCCTGTGAAAGTGATGTCTTGTATTTACTCACCACAATCTAAGAATGCATATGGCTCGGGTAGGAATCTACAAGACGGGATAAAAGTGTACCGTATGAGTGTGATTCTCCTTTTTCACACCACCTCTCCATGCGTGTCTGCAATTCAGCGTACTGGACCTGAGTCACAGTTTTCTCACCATTTCACCAGCACATATACACACCTTTGTGGTGTGATTACTGGTGTTTTGAACACTCACTCTGCGTTTTCAATCTCAGTGCAATGCACGCGGTAAGAATTCCCATGATACCATTAGAAAAAGGAGATTTGTGTAATCTAAACATCATGTAAAATTCACACATACTCTGCTGTGTTTAGAGAGCGCCAAAGCTAAGCAAAAATGTTCAGTACGCATGGGTAAAGTGAAAATACAAGTAGGAGGAGATTAGACCTATCAGATGTTTAAAAAAACTTTGTCTAGGATTAAAGGTGAAACATGAAGACAATAGCAGAGAAGTCATTATGCTCTCAGTTTCACCATGAGGTAAATTAGCGTACCCTGCAGCATATGGGCTATACAGTAAGTTACAGCTTTGTGAACTATTTGTTTAGTGGTTTTGCTGTACAGTATTTCATCTTGTTTGCTGTTGGTTAAATTTGTTGGTTTCTTGAAGTCACACAAGAGCAGGTTTCCACTGAGCACATGTGGTTCACTGTTTGGTGCAGTGATGTGACATGTAGATAGAGAATTACAGATCAGTACTTCTGATCTCAATCGATTTTCAGATGCCTGGGCCCTTTCAAAGTATCCATAGCAGCTGTACACAGCACTACAGTATGTTACAGTTGTTGTCTTGGGGGTTATGCTTTGATTCGCAGAGGCTCCTCTGAAATCGTACTAAGAACTCATGTGTGAATAATGAAACTAACACCAGCGCACAGTCACACTAAAAGCGCAACTCGTTGACAAATCAACTTTGAGAGTGGAATCAGTGGCTTTGAAGCTAATAAAATGCCAAAAGGGATTCTGCTTTTGTGTCACAAGGGCCCTAATTGGACAGAATCATTAAAAGCCACACTGAACAAAGGCTAAATAGTTTCAATATGGTGTTTGTTGTCAGTTTAAAGATCCCTGCTTAGTGTGCAGAATTGCACGGCTGGTGTGTGTGCTTCTGTCTTTGCAGAGCCTTAATCAATATGAGGAAAGTAGCTTGGTGTTTATTTCTTGAGCTGATTGTTCGGTGCGCCTCTGCGTCTTTCAGAGTGCAGATGTTGCCCCTCGGCTGCATATTCTGTGGTGGTTTAAATGCTCTGACAGGGTGGTGTCTCCTAATGAGCGGGACATCTAGGGCACAGAGTCGTGGCTTTTCTGCTGTGGCACTGCATGGGTTTTAACTTTTCTATCTCTGGCTGAAAATTCAGATATGCATGGAGTGTCGTGTACACACACAAATACACACACAGTTATTGTCATGTATTTCTTTGCTGTGTTTGATCATGCTGTAGTCCTCTGCAGTAGCAGGCTGGCCTTGCTCCCCATTTGTGCCCACAATGCAAGTTTGTTTGTTTTTCTGTATTTCTCTATACCCTAGTTTGTGTGTGTGTGTGTGTGCGTGTTTATGTGTGTGTTTGTGTGTGCGCGTTGAGGGAATTTCCCTCTGTAGTATGTTTTTCACAGTTTGACATCAGTTAGAGGATTTGTGTCAGGGACAGTTTGACACTGCTTTCTCTCTCTGTCTCTCTCTTTTTTTCTCTAATTCCTCACTCCACTGTCTTTTTATTATCTCTTTCCTTCTCCATCATCTTCTTTCTTTCTCACTCTCAGTACAGTTTATGCTCTGTGCAGCCTTCTTCATGCGCTGGTGTCTGCAACTCAGTCTCACTCTTGTCAACCCCTTTCTCTTACATACATACCACAGCATAGCACTGTATACCAAACACATTGCAAGAATGCAAAATCACATACTGCACCACACATCACCTTTTAGCATCTCTTCCGCCACACTAATATGACCTTTCCAATCCTCATTACAGTGTCACAGTTTCAGTCTTTTTTTCCCCCGGCAGCCATTTGCAAATCTTTTTTTGTGGCTCCCTGCCAACCAGCTAAGAAATGAACTTGACTGTTTGACTTAGACTTTCATATCAATGTGTTTGTGGTTATTTTCACCATCATTAGAGAAGAATGTTTGCACTTCCTCCTCTCTGGCCACAGAAATGCCATAAAAGTGCAGCAAAACATCACATTACCACCATTCCTATTGGTTAACATGTAATTTAGAGCATTTAATCCTCAATTTGCTGTCAACATTCAAGTTATAATCTGTAAAACATTTGGATAAATTGAAATTAAGAGTTGCATTCCAAAATGAGGCAACCACCAAGAGGAAACTTCAACACTGATATTATTGGTGTCATACACCCTCCTATGATCTTATAGAATGACAACATTTTGAATCAGTTTTCATTGAAAGAAAGAGAGTTTGTTCATTTTGTAATTGGTGCATGTGCAATAGCAGAGGCAGATAAAACACAATTGGCACGTGGTCATGAAGGTGTGTTTTTCTCATCGTTCTTAGGACAGGTCAAACCAAACCAAAGCAGTGCAGACCAAAGAGCCAAAGTCAGAAGAAACTATCACCCCGTGTGTGTGTGTGTGTGTGAGAGAGAGAGACAGAGAAAGAGAGAGAGAAAGAGAGAGAGAGTTGCTAAGATGAAGGAGATCAGGTGGGAGGTGTTTGTTCTTGGTTGCGGTCCTCCCCTGACTCATTGTACAAAAGTCAGCCAGCAGGTATGAATACGAAAGCTGCCACATTGAGAATTTTGAATGACATGTTTGGTTAATGCCATATATTTTAAGAGAGGCCATCGTTGTCAACATGAGTGCGCTCTGCAGATGAATATGGATTTACCTCTTCTCTGAACTGCTCTCATAGGTACTGTAAAATGACAATACACACATCTTCCTGCGCTTGCTTTTTGTTTAGCGTGTGGGCGTCCATGACCGTCATGTGGTAATTTATTGAGTTCAAAATAGCAAGTTTCTTTTGACACCCGTGACACCATCACAATTTTAGTAACATGGAAGAAGCATTATTTCATACAGTCACTAAAATTGAATAACTTAAAAATAATGTTTAAAATGTATTTTTGATATCAAAAGGAGTTCTGTTCCAAAAATATAATGGATCAGTACGTTTTAATCAATGCCTCTGTATCCCAGTTTAACCTGCTATGTTTTGTACTGCAAGAAATGTACCAGATGTTACTGTGTTGTGGCATGAGCACCATTATGTCCTATGAAGTGCAACATGTATTTAATTTCTTCTAACTCCTGATTGGTATCAGTTAAAAAACGTGATTTGCTATAAAAAGTGAACAAAATGAAAAGTGCCAACCTAAAAAACAGAACATTTATTTAAATTCTAAAACTAAGGTGAGGACTTGAAAATATGTACTGTCCTTGATTTTATTTCCTATGAATATTTGAAGGTAATTTCAAGAGTATGCATATGGTGTGTGTTTAATGGTTCTAATTTGGGGGACTTAACAAAATCTGTGCTTTTATGACAATTTCAGAAATACCTATATTGGTGCTCAGTTTGCCTGTTGCTCAAAATTTATTTTTTCCTGGTTACCAAAATGTCTTGAACTTATATTTGCATCAAAATGTATTCATTGTGTCAGAGAGAACACCATAGATTATGAGAGATAAAATGCTATTAAATAGTGAAACCGTTAAAAACGTTTTTCTGGCTTTTATGTAACAATCTTGAATTGTAAAATTCAACAGAACGGTAACGATTACATTGCGCTGTAAATTGGGCCTGGCCTTGTTTGTTGCCGTTTAAAACCAAAAGAAACAAACAAGGTAATTTCTAGGTAATTATTGCATGCTTACCATTTAGCCACATAATTACTAAGTCAATACTAGATCACATGTGTGCATCGTAAAATAAACTGCTGCTTAGCGTGTAGCTGTACAGTAGATGCCCTCTGGGATATAAACAGTGCAAAAGTAGAGCGGCACTGAAACTCTCTGTAGCGCTGTGAGCCAGAGACATGTTAAGAGGATTTTTTCTTTCCTTTATCTTATGTGAGTTTTTGTGTGTGGTGTGGTTTGCATTTGAGTTTGGCTGTGTAAAAATTCTGTGTTTCTGTGTCCCACACATATGTGCTTATGAATCTATTCAGGCGTTATCGGTCTCCGTCTGGCTTTGGAAAACTGACTAAACTATGGTGATAGTAAAAGAACTACTGTAGGTCATCATTTTTTATGCTTCTGATGGCAGGCAAGACTGTCAATCTCTCACATGTTCATTCAGACAGGGAAAGCAACTGACAGATTTAAACATATTAGTGCTGCAGCGTTTGATCTGAACACATTGTTGTTGTCAAACTATCAGAAACAATCCTCAGAGGGCCGAGTGATCGACATTGTCAAGCATGATGCAGCACAGTTCAGTTAGCACTCTCTGGATATGAGTCACAGTCTTCCCACACACACTAAAGTGCACGCACAATAGCAGTGGACTATTTTCTACTGTGCTGTGCCGTGTGTTATTTTGTGTTCAGCATATTCCAACAAATAACACATTCTCAGGACTCTTGCACACTGCATGAATTCCCTACTCTTAAACTCCTTTGTACCTTGACATATAATCTCTGCTTGCAGGCATTCCCAAACCTCCTGCGCTGTTCAAAGATTTAGCTGCCCTGCTCCAACACAAAAAAAACACAAGACCTATTTGAAGGATGCAATCGCTATCCAAATAAATAAATCAACGGGCCCGATAATGAAAGCCATCCCAGCGCGGTGCCGCTGTAATGACAGCACATACAGGCTCAGTGTCACTCACTGTCATGGGAGAGAAAATTAGAGCCAATTTGATGTTAATCCGGACCAGATTTAGCTCTTTTTGGGACCAGCAGTATGTCCCATCATCCCAGAAAACTCCTGCAGGGCTGATAGGTCGACCTCAACTGCATCATATAACTTCATAGCTGTCTGCTGTAGGGAAGCACATTTGATGACCAATTTCACCCCCAATAAGAGCAAGTCATTCCTCCCCATGTCAGTAGAGCAGCTCTGCATGGAGCTGAGGCTTGGGTGACTACCCTCGGGTGAATCACAGTTTTGCATGAGCTCACTTTTAACAGAGTTGTAATGGAGCTGGGGCAGGGCATTCAACTTGCTGATACAAACAGATACATATGTAGGTGTATGAGATGAGTGAATATACTCATCAGAAGAATGTTTGTAAATTGTACAGGCGCCCTCACAAGTGTTTTAAGTGTCTGTTTGTGTTTGTGGGCCGCCCCCTCAGCAGCACCCGGCCCCCCCGTTGCTCTTTCAGTAACAGAGTGAGTGTGTGTGCTATCTCTGTGTTTGTGTCTTCTAGATGTAAAGCTGATGAGGTAGATTTGCAAAAATGTCTCCCCAGTGTACAGTCTCTGGCCTTTGTCCCTGTTGAGCTGTGTGGCAAAACTGAATGTGTTGAGCAGTTGAAAGCAAAATGCTCATGAATTATCGTGTCCACCAGCCAGTAAGGGTGTATTTGGAACAGCTCAAACAAAAATGACAATCTTTCATGAGTGACTTAGAGTTGTTTTGACAGTTTAATGAATAAACTTTGTTTGTGTTTTGTGAAATTTAATGAGCTGTGAAACCTTATTTTTACTCTGATCTGATGAAAAGAGGCACAAGACTCACAAGGCCAAAGATTTAAAATGTATTTAAAACTAATAAGAAGCATGACAATGTTGCACTGCGACCTTCATCAGATACTGCTCAGAAACTGTATTTTCACAAAAAGAAGAATTAGCTCTCTGTGTGTTGGCACAGTCCATGCTCTCCCCTCGACAATGGTTAGGCTTTCTCTGATGATATATTTCAAAGGCACTGGCAAGGAGTCTGTTTGTGTTCTTAAATGGTCATTACTTGGTTGTGATTAGATATTGCCAATCAGTGAGAGGGAAACAGAGAGTCCTCAAAAAAAAGTCTTGGAAATGAGAGCCTACAGCTGAAATCCCTGGCATGTGTTTGTGATTGTCATTTATTGTCTTGCCATGGGAAAAAGTAATGCGCCTTTCCAGTTTTGCATCAGTCTGGGTACACTTTTAAATTACAGTATGTTATTTATCTTTTCTTCTATCGCTGCCACATTACAAGTCGCATACCGTACATGTGCTGAAACTTTGAATTTAGACATAAAGATACATGTTCTTTCAGAGCAATTACACATACAAAATGTTTTACTTCAAAATAACATTTTACTATTTGATTTAAAAAAAAACTTTGAAGAAATTAATTCTAAATATGACAAATCCTCTATTTGACAGACAGTAAATGTTGAAATTACAATGATTAATATTGACATTAAAACAAGCTGTCATTTATTGGATTGAAGTTTGATCACCAAGATTAACACTTTTACAAACTGGTGTCTCTTTTTTTAGTCGTGGCCTTAATTGAGTAAATTTAGATTTATTTAATTTATCTGTTTTTTTGATTTAATGTAATTTTGGTTTGAATTAATTAAAGCCACATTTCACTCTCAGTACCATCAGAGTAAAACCACCCCTTCAGAAATTACACTGAAATTGATCAGAAATGACTATTTATACTTTCTTTGTCTGAAGTTTTATATTGTGGCGACAGTTCGTGTCAGAAAAATCATGATTTCTAATTGGGACCCTTCTTTTACAGTTCTGGATCTGCTTTGCACAAATGTCTAAGTTGTATGCTGCTCTCTGCTTATTGATCATAATCCGCACATCAAACCCCACAAAGCCATATAAAATATCCCATCATAAGAAACACATTGAACAAATTCACATGAAGACAGTTTCATTCCTCTCTCTCACAGAGGAACAACACAGAAATACAAATTACAGTTTATTTCTTACTTCAAAAAGAAGAAGATAGCTTTTAAAATTTACAAAACATTTTTGAATTTCTGGTTGTTTTTTTTCTGCTGTTCAGTTTCAGTTCCTGGCATATGCTTTAAAATGATGCAGCATTGTGTCTGGTTTGTGTTGATCACTATCTCCAGCTCAACCAACAAAATGCCATCTGAAATGATAAGAAACTCATGTCTATTGCATTTTGAATCATGTTTAAAAATAAAAAAAGGAAATCACAAAATAACTCATTCAACACTGTTCATGATTTATTTTTAATGAGCATACTGTCTGTTTACTGTATGGCATTTCTTCTTCTCTCCCTCTCACAGTGGATGCTGAGCAAGTGAGTTCACTGGGGTCTGAGGGGGAGGATGAAGTTGGCCTGTGGAGCCTGGAGCCACAGGACTGTCAGGAGAGCCTGGACAAGACAAGCCTGACGCCAAGTGACGGGACGGAGGAGACGGGCAGCCCTGCTCGCTCCACGCGGCCGCACAGCCTCAGCCCCGGCTGCAGGAACTACTGGGGGCAGGTTGAGCCGGAGGCCGAGGCCATGGAGGACGGCACCACCACATCTGCCACTGACAGGGAGGCAGACCAGGAACCACTGCAGATGTACTGTAAGTCATAAACTGAAGTAAAGCGTTGTCTTTGCTGTACACTTTTTGCTATTTTAAGTTAAGCTTCTTTCCAGAACAATAAATATCCCTGCATTTGTTTCTGAAGAATTAAGGCCTGACCAAGAAAGGACCAAAGCTATGTAAATAAATACTGTATCAGACTGCTGTGTCGGACACTACTGTATGTGTAAACAAGTTTACAATGTTTTTCTGATGCAAGACGCCTCCAGTCTCATGATGCTTCTCAAAGCCCTCTACACACACCTTTATATCAGCTCATGAAACCATGCCTTCCCTACAAGCTGTTCCTTTTTTCACTCTTCTCTTTGAAAAGGCTGCCTTCTGAAAGCATGACAAAAGAACTCATCCCACACAATGTCACAATATTTCCATGCATCAAAGAGGTGACGTTACGGTACTGAAATCAGCACCGCGCGACGTGAGGCTTTCCCTTTTATTTAGGAGAGATCAAAGGCTCACGCGGCTTGCCTACTAACAATCACTTAGCTCCCTCGCCTCGTGTGATTTGGCCTTGCCTGATGAAGGCAAAGCTGAGTTTTTACAACACTCGACCGCACAGGCTCTTCCCTTCACCACATAAAAAACAGCTCAAAATATGCCAACATCTGCAAGCATTTGAAAAATCTTCCTCAAAGTCGCTACAAGCTGACTTGATTCATGATAGGAGGCGCCCTCTCTTCTTCTCGTGGCTTTCTCTCTCTCTGCCTGCCTGTCACTGTACTCAAGGGTACGAATGAGAAAGAATTCTTAAAATCTAGTTTCATATCTAGCCAACTTGTTCCCTGAATATATTGCTTTAGTTGTCAGTCTTCAAGTAAACAATTCAGTTTCATTAAATTCACTGTGTCACTTTACAATTTATCCCCACTCCCTCTGCACACACGCACACATTTACATAATTACATAAACACGGAGTGTACATTCACACAAAGTCAGAGAGCAAACTCTTTCTCAATAATTTCATTTACACTTGGAATGCCATATATTAATGTGCATAATAACTGGATATTGTTTATGCTACTTTGTGCAGTGTTTGACACTTTTTTTGACATATTTTTGTTGTCTGTATTGTACTTATTGTCTCAACGTGGCTTTTATATTGTCGTCTCAGCCAAGAGATTTACGCCAATAAAGGAAGGAAAAAAGTATCTCGTAACGATAATATGTTCTTGCAAATTTCACTAATAAGGCTGTGTGTGTGTGCATGTAGCAGAATTATGTAGGGGAGAGCGGGGTGAGTTGAGCCAGTTTTTACTTAAGGTCTCTTTAAAATGAGGACATGACAGTAATGTCTCCAACTAAAATATGTACATATATTTTAGGATGTGGTGCATCACTGGGAATAATCAATTTGGATCTAAAATATGGCTTTCCAAAAAAAAGTGGACTCTTGGCTCAACTTGCCCCATATGAGGGGTAAGTCGAGCCACATGGGGGTCTGGGACATCAATGTAATTTCATTGTGCCAACTCGAACGCCAGGTCCCAGCATTTAATTGCACTTAAATAGTGAAACATTGGAGCTATGTCTCCTAGTTTTTTCATATCAATGTATTGCTTTAAAGTCATCCTGTTTCTCATCATGTCCCGTGCCACCTGATGAATGGACTTTCCATTTTTGTATCTCTCCCACCACTCTGTCCAAACCAAGGACTCCTTGAACATAGAAATATCACTTTGAAAGGCAAAAAACATTTTTTTAATCTTAAATGTGCTTATCACTTATTCCATGGGCCTCGCTCCATCACAGGGTGAGTAAAATGGATGAATTCAATAATGTGTATTCACATGACCAATTTGGTCTATGGTTCCCGAGAAACAAGAGGTGGCTCAACTTCCCCACAGGCTCAAATCACCCCGCTCTCCTCTATAAAGTTTTACAAAACGCTAGACACTGCTTGCTAATTTCATGTAAGAACTAACCTCTGGTTGAAAATAAACACAATTCTTTTTATAGATATTTCATTTACTATTTCTCTGTTACCAGGTAAGAGTTCAGACTCCCAGAATTCCTTGGAGGACTTGGCCCACTTTGAATTTCTGGCCCAGTTGAGGAAGGTCTCTCCCTCAGCCAGTTTCTTGGACCATCTGAACCACAATGGCACGTCAGCTGTGTACCACCCGAGCAGCAGGCACGATGAGCTGCCCCCTGCCATCTGGTCACCAGGAGCTCAGCACCGCTCACCTGAGGGAGCAGGTAAGCTAATTGGGGAACCGCTGCAATGTCTGTAAATAGAAAATAAAGATGCAGGCTGACAGTAAATAGCAGTGATGCGGCACATATCAGATTGTATATGCTAATGGCATTCTGAGAAAATGGAATGGAAAATAAGGGCTTTTTATCAGTTTATCAGCTGCTACTGGTTTAATAAAGAGCCTTATGCCGGGTTTGACAAAGGCATTCATACATCCATGTTCAAGCAATGCATGCCCCACAATTTTAACATTTTACATGTTCAAATAATTTTTACTTGTAACGAATATTTTAAGTTTATGTAAAAGGTTGTGTCATAGTTTAATAGTTCATCGAGTTAAATATCACAATACATCTGATCTGTGAGTCTGAGGACACAATAGTGCATGTCTTTTATTTTGTTTAAGAATTGTTACATGAACACATGGCATTGTACAGGTGGTGTATGAATCTGTCCATCATGTCCAATACACAACCTCTGCAATAATCTTGTACATAATAATAATAATTTTCAAGACATTATAGTGTCTCTTATGGTTATAGTTTACAGTAGCTATATGTGTTGTGGTCCTGTGATATACTTGTGACCTGCTGGGATAGACTCCAGCCCACCACAACCTTCAACAGGACAGTCGGTATATAAAATGGATGGATGGATGCATTTTTTTAATGAATGTGTGAGAATGTCCGCGGTCCATTTAAAATGTTGCCTCTTTCCGGACTCCAGAAGCAGGGAGGACGCAGCAGGCCTGTCCATTCTGCCACAGGATGTATCAGCGAGGAGCTTCTTTGAGGGACCACGTCAAGTACTGCCAGGAGAGGGAGGGGGGCCACATGGTCTGTCCGCTCTGTGGATACACTGCCACCCTTAGGGCACAGATGGAGCGGCACCTGGCACATCACAACCAGGTTCAGGACAATGTGAGATACACACAGATGTGCTAATGTTATTCTAACTAAATGGAAAGGAAAACAGAGGCTTTATAAAAGTTTATCAGCTGCTACTGGTTCAACAAAGAATCTTTTGCAGGGTTTTACAAAGGCCAAAGCATTTATACATTGATGTTCAAGCAATTCATGCATGTAATGTAGTATGTTCCCGTACAATTTAAACATTTTGCCTGTTGTTCAAAATTTTATATAAAATATTTTAAATCTATGTTAAAGGTTGTATCATAGTTTAATAGTGAACACATATACTGACAGAAAGCAGGAGAAACCTCTAACTACATTGCATAGTGTGCTTATTTAGTGTTTCAAGGTTAGCCTACTTATTTTTAACTTAAAAGTGATATATTCTTCATACTTCCTTACAATCTGAAATCTGACATTAAATGCGTTGTATTACAAAACTAATTAACAATGTCCTATCATCCTAGAGTGCCATCCCTTTGGATCAAGGCATGGAGACCAGGAAGTTCAAATGTCTGCAGTGTGGGAAAGCGTTCAAGTACAAACACCACCTCAAAGAGCATCTCCGCATCCATAGCGGTGAGACAAAATAACATCAAAAACAGTTGTACTAACCCATCAATTTGCTATTGTTTCCACCGAATCACTAACCCGTACTTACAGTGCCAGTTATATGGTATGAAATTATACCTTGTTTGATGTGCTGACAGAAAACAAGTTAACATAATTCATGACAGGACATGGGAATTATGATAAATGTGAAAAGATCCCGCCCAAGTTGAAGTAAGTTTCAACCTACTCTCTGCATCTGTTGACTAATATATTCTCCCTGTGGCTCATCCTTTAGGTGAGAAACCTTACGAGTGTTCCAACTGCAAGAAACGTTTCTCTCACTCTGGCTCCTACAGCTCCCACTTAAGCAGCAAGAAGTGCCTGGGTGGTGGGGCAAATGGAGGAGGAAACACAGGAGGAGCCAGCGGTGCATTCAATGGACATAGCCAAGGCTCCTACCACCACTCATTTCCAACGTCTCCCTCTGCAGGCGGGAGGAGAAACAGTAATGACAAGGGCTCTCCCTTAGCTTCACAGATCCAAGATAATACCAGGCCCCTTCGAATACCAGAGGATCCTCACCAGCTTTCACTGGAGGACCCCAACCACAGCCCCACAGGTTTCCACCGAGCTTCAGACCTGGCTCGGCTGTGGGACCCCTCGGCAGAGCTTTCTCTGAGGACAAATATACTAAAAGGAACCACCCTGCTGCCTTATCTGCACTCTGGGATGAAGTTTGAGCAGATGCTGCAGGAGATGCTTCACAGGGAGGTGAAGAAAGACGAGGAAATGGACAGAGGGGGAAGTTCTGCAGTGGAGGAAAGGAGGGGAATTCACAACGGCGGAGGGTCTGACACAAAGGTATCGTCCGACAGTAAAAGAGAGACAGTGAGGTCAGGTGAAGGGGAGAAAGGTGTGCTTGGGATGACGTGTCGCTGGTGCTCCCAGCTCTTCCCCAATGTAGCGGTGCTCCTGCAGCATGAGCGCTACCTCTGTAAGATGAACCGAGAGGCAGTGGAAGTGCCTGAGGGTCTTCGCGGCAAAGACCACCCCACGTCACCTTTATTCTTCCCCAGATCTGCTCTACAACTGGAGCACAGCAAACCGAGTGAAGTCACCAACGGCCTCTCCGGAAACAAATCACCATCGCAGAAGCCCAGCTGGCACTCCGTTCCACAACAGCTTTTGGTCGCGATGCACTCTCCTCCACGGCCCCACCATGATGCCCTGTCCTCACGTGCGTACTGGCCCTGCCAGGAAAAAGGAAGTCCAAGCCAACCAATCAACCGCTCCCCGAAGCTGTCATCACCTCGAGCCAGAAGGAGAGTTCCCTCTTCTGGATTTGGTTCGCCGGTATGCCTCGACCTCACCAGCTGTCCTCCTGAACTCTCTTCCCCTCAGAACCAGACAGACAGCCCTTGGTCACAGAACGAACCTTTGGACCTCTCCCTGCCCAAGCAGTTCTCAGACCAAGAGGGGAGAAACAAAACTGTAAACGGTAACTCAGCCAGAGGAGAGAGGAGAGAGCTTGGGACGCAGCGACTCAGGAGACAGAGTTCAACTTCACATATAGCCCTTCACCACCACCCGGTCTACAGCGGGGCTGGAGCTCCTGTGTTTCCAGGCTCCCTATACAACGGATTTCCTATGTTCAATCAATCTGGTTTAGGGCTTTCAGGCCATGATGGCATCACTGCGATTCCGTTTAGCCAGCCAGCTAATAGTCCCGGGTTTCTCTCTCCTATGGCTTACATGATGGAAGCAGACCCAGAGGCGGTGCTGAAAAAGATCTACCGGGACAGACAAGCTCTCATGGTGAGTGAGGCTTCATTTAAAGAATTATGTGTAATTACTAAAGAACAGCCTCACATTTACTGCAGAAACAGCAAAACCAAAATCAAAATCTCTGATTGTATTGTAAAGCATTGCTGTAAGAATGTGTAGAATTATAATTATAATTACAGTGATACAAATTTTCATGTTTTCTCCACAGGGTGACGCGTTAAGCCATGGAGCTCTGGACTACCTCTCTCTCATAGATGAAGGACTGGAGGGAGAAGGCGGGCCAGGGAGGAAGAGACTGAAGAAGACAGACGAGGGGCTTTACGCTTGTGACATTTGTGAGAAAACCTTTCAGAAGAGCAGCTCTCTGCTCCGACACAAATATGAGCACACAGGTCTGTTGCTTGCTTCTTATGTGCCATTTCCCACACCTTTACAAATTACTACAACATTTGTTAAAAATATTTCATGGAATAGTTTGACATTTTGGTAAATATGCTTTTTTGATTTACTACCGCGAGTTAGGTGAGAAGATACAACTGTCATGTCTGCACAGCTAGCTATCTGTTAGCTTAGCTTAGCATAAAGACTGGAAACAAGGGGAAAAAGCTTGAATGGCTCTTTTTCTAAAGGTGACACAATACCTCTACAGCTCACTAGTTCCCACAAACTATCTTGTTGATCACAAAAAGTGTAAGAACCGGCAAATAACTTTTTATTTTCCTTACAGATCATATTTCCAAAAATGTCACTATATCTTTAAAAATGACAAATAAAAATACCTACATAACTTTAAAGAGGTCCCACAGTCTTAAATAGCCTTTCTATTTAAAAAAAGACTGGTACTTTTTACGATATTAGAAATAATTTTGCTGTTTTCCCCACAGGCAAGCGTCCTCATGAGTGCAAGATCTGCAACAAGGCCTTCAAGCATAAGCACCATCTGATTGAGCACAGCCGGCTGCACTCCGGAGAGAAACCCTACCAATGTGACAAGTGTGGCAAACGCTTCTCTCACTCCGGCTCGTACTCCCAGCACATGAACCACCGCTACGCTTACTGCAGCAAAGACCAGGATCCAGACCAAGACCCCGACGAGATGCCTCTCACCCCAGGGGCAGGCAACAACCTCGGGGGCCACCTTGCTGACGGGACCCCTCTGTCCATGGAGGATACTCAAACACCCCACTCGTTCCTCAGTGATTCAAGTCTGGATGGAGCTGCAGAGGCCCTCAAGGAGGAAGAGGCAGGAGTCAGTGATGGTCATGTGGAAGAGGCACGTGTGAGCTCAGGGGCAGCAGAGGATCTGGGAGGTAGCCCCATCCGAGAATTACCTACAGGGGAGAATGGAGAACAAAATGAGAGAAATATTTACAATGTGGGAAACCACATTCACAATTCTGAGAGACAATTCTGGGACAGAGATACTAAGGAGATGAATGGAGACTTGGACAAATGTGAACCGAGTCTGGATACAGATTTACCCAGAATAAAAAACTTTAGGTGACTTTAACAAGGCAATACAATGCATATGCTATATATATATAATAAGACTTTTGATAACCTTTTTCTCTCATAACAGCTCCACTGATTTTTGTACTCATTTTACAACATGAAAAAATGCACAGAACTGCCAAAGTTAAATGGCCTTAAAGTGGATGAAGCCATACAAACAAAATATATGTGACAATGCAAATGACAGTATTTTATTATGCAACATAGACTTGATGTACCTACAGTGTTTGATTTGTTATGTTTAGATTTTTTTATTGTTTTTTGTTTTTGTTTGTTTGTTTGTTTGTTTGCCAGGACAGCTAAAATATTTGGGTTGACTCATCTGAGGTCATGTCACATATACAGATGTGACACTGCAGAAATCTCACTTATATGCTTGCTGCTGCTGACTATTGCACAACCCATAAAGCAGAGGCTTTTGTATTTTCTACCAATGAGTGAATTTAGAAAGCAGGTCCCAAAGGAAATGTTTGTATGATCGATTGCAGGATGGAAAGACATCCACTGTTACTTTAACATGCCATCAGTGTTAAAAGTTACACACGCAGCCATATCAATCAGAATCGCTTGATGCTTAGTTAGTATATTTATTCTTCTTAATAAGCCAAAGTAACTTTCCCTCAACAGTATCCTGTGGTATTATTTGATGAACATCTTTACCTCTATTTTAAGAGATGAACAATAACTTGTAAATGAAAATACACACATGCAGCTATTACTTTGTCCCAAAGCCAGTGAGGACTTGAAAATGTATAAATAAAAGTTTATTATTCATGCTGTGAAATCACAAGGTACAACCAGCTCAACTCTTCAGGTTAATTATGGTGCTCAGTGGCTTTAACAAATAGGCAATCTATAAAGTAGTTTAGAGCAAGCTGTTAAAAGAAGAAGAACCGGAAGGTGGTTGTTTATTTATTTTTTTAAAACAAAAAGCAGTGGACTGCACCTTTTTAACTGTATGCCTGACTAGGGGACAGTCATTTCTTTATTTGTGTAGTGGAAGTTATAAGGGGCAAAAGATGAAGTCAGTCTTTGGGTTTTTTCCTTTTAGGGAGCAAATAAAACTTTCTCACTGTTTGTGTAATAATCACTCGGAGCTGCTTTATTTCATTTAATGCTAAAATATCTCCCATTTCTCGTAATAATTTACATGTGTTACATGTACACCCCCAGAACAATAATGTGTCACTCACGTGGGCTGTCTGTTGAAGCGTGGCAAAAGGGTCAAGACTCAAGACACATACATCAGCTTTTTAATTCCTCTTTTTGAGTGCAGTGTAGTCAACGTGAAAAGTGTCTCAGATGTACTGTGAGTAATCTGACAAAGCCTTGGTATGACAAGATAAGACAGTGGTGCATGAGGTGTGACTAAGCTTGTAGCATTCATGCATACCGTGCGCCAAAGATGCTTCTGGTCAAAATGTATGTGTGTGTGTGTGTGTGTGTGTGTGTGTGTGTGTGTGTGTGTGTGTGTGTGTGTGTGTGTGTGTGTGTGCTTTATCACCAAAGATATGCATATGACACGCTAACTGCCACTCTACTCTTGCATAGTTCCTTACCTGTTATTTCTGGGTCAAAAAATAGGCAAAGAAATTGTTTACTATCACTCAATGTCTACATCGAGCTGTGTTTTTTTTATCTTTTACCTGCACCCAGCAACTCTTCTATTAACCTTTTATACATATATTTTTTTGCATGTTTGTGGATATTTGTATAAATAAAATTGTACATACCTTGTCACCAGAATCTTGTATTTTGTTGATTTTTCCTAATTAAAAATAATCAACAATCAGTATATTCTTGTCAGTTAATGTGAAATTGCTGTACAAAATTTAAGTGTAATAATTTCAAGCCAATGTTCCTCATCTGGCTATGAAACAGGCTAAATTATTACGTTATTTCAAACAAGGGCAATTCAGTTATCAGTCTTAAACTATCAAATGCTATGCTTTGTTTTTTTTATTTAGGTAAAAAGCACAGGCCCTGCCACTGAGTTTCCCATCACAGTAAACAGTTTCCATCACCACTCAAGATCTGCAGACTGCTTTGTTACACTAGCTTCTTTGTGGCTCTGCCTGTTTGCATGATGATTCATCAGAGGTGGGTGCTTTGTGCCTGTGAACCAGTGTATGTGGCGGTGGCAGGCAGGGGCTGAGCAGCTCTTCTGGTATTTGATATAGTGAGCTTTAGATTAACAGTAGGTTGAGTAAACAATTGGCCGTAATATTAACAAAGCAGGATGGTTGACATATGTTGGATACTTGGACAGTGGCACCAACATTTTGTGATGTTGTGTTTTTCTGATCGCTCTGAGAGTTTTGGGAGCTCGACAGTGAGTAAGATGACATTTAATTGACACCTGCCTTGACTTACATTTGTGGTGTAAGAAAAATCACCCCAGTCTGACAGCAACCTCAGCACCAGCATCACTTGCAACATGCTGCAAGTCCCATCCATGAGCAACAGGTTGTAAGTTTGGGTGTTGAGCATATTTAAGTTTCGATTTCCCGCTACCAACAGTGCAACAGAGCAAGCAGGCCTGTCTATAAAGAATGAACACAGCTACAGAGGTATTTTGTTCTTCAACCAGAGCAACAAGGTCAAGGCACCTTTGTTAGTCATTATACTGCAGAAGTGGTCTTTCAGTGTCTAATTCCCACCCAGTTTGAGAGTAATTCTCCATAGACAAACATCTCTGTCCTCTCCTCTTCTCCAACGAAACGAATTGTGAACAACTTAACAAAAGACCAAGGCGTCCTATACAGTAACAAAAAGGGCAGTTGTTTGTCATATGTCGTGGTTGTAGCTCTTCCTTCGAGAATAAATCATACAGATGCATTAACATGGAGCTGGCAAGCAAATTACTATAAAATACACTTTCTAAAGTGGTTCATTTAAATTTTGGACTTTGAAAACTAAATCAGTTTTGAGAGTTTCTTGGATGAAAAACATGTAACAGATGAAAACATTTCACAACCTTCTCATTGTCTTACTTCCAGATTTTTTTAATAAATACTTATTCATACTCAAAAACATTTTTCTGTAGTGTTGCAGCAAACAAAATAACTACCTACAGATGCAAAATGGTTTTGAGCTAATGTCAGGCTGTTACATTTCATCAATCCATGCACCAAAAATCCAAAAGCACTTCTGCTCTTTGTTCCACATTTGAAGTAATGGCTGCACATTTGACTATAATACTTTTTATACAGAAGCACAATGATATTTTGCATTGTTTTAAATGTATTAAGGAATATTCAGAGTGCCAAGTCAAACAAAAAAGAAAGAAAGAAAAGAAACTGAAGAAAGAAAAAACAGCAGCATTAAAAGATGAAGTAATAGCGTTTGAGTTTCACTGCCAACGCACTGCTGATTAAGAGGGAGGGCTGTTTGATTGTGTCTCTGATGGACTGATTCTATTTTAGGCAGTCATTAGCGCCATCACACCAAGTGAAATAAAACACATCACAGAGCAAGAGTCTACAGCAGTTTAAAACCACTTGGTTTTTATTGACAGAAAAATCCCTTCAATTTCAGAATTTGGAGAGAGAACAAAACATACAGTAAAATACTTTATGAAATACTCAATGAAGTTTTCAGGGTGTTATAATATTTCTCTGCTTAACATAATTAATGGAAACATTCAACTTAATGTAAGACTCTGGGACACATGGGTGTCAAAAGAGCAGAAAGAAATTGAGAAGCAACAACACTGACCGAGGGACAAAAACTGTGATGACTATGTGCATACATGCATTTGGATCAAATAAACAAGTGTGGTTGTCTATTTAAGAAGAAAATATTTCTCTGTCAATTTAATATAAGGACGACCTTGGAAATGCAGAGAGTGATCAAAATTTCAGATGACTCTCCATCAATCAGCTACAACTCATTTTAGTCCCTCCCCACACACTCGCAGGACTTGAAATAATACGAACATAAAAATGAATAAATACATCTAATAAAACTTTGCAAAATCTCTGAGCTATGAGCCCCCACCCGTGCCTCTTTTCTGCTCTTTTTTGTCTTTTGCCAAACCCACAGACAATATAAAATTACCAAAGCCACAGAGTGAGAGGGTTTTGGGGAAAATCCACATTTTTTAAACATATGCATTTCCAGTTCCTCTTTTGTTCTGTTATTAAAAGCAGCATTTGCACCAATCACAGGGGATGCCTCCGCCCGCTTCGTCTCTGTGGCCCACATACCTCCACACACTTCTACTATCTCTCACGCAACCCATCGCTCAGTACAAACAACCTGACAGACACATCATGACCAAATATCACAAAACAAATCAGTTTGTTCACTCTTTTTTAATTATTGCAGGGGTGTTAGCAATCAGGTCAAAGCAATATATTAATGACACTGTCCATTTCAAAGCAAATGTATCATTTTGAATTTGGCTAATATATGATGTTTAGGTTACACACTGTATGCAAAGTGCTACTAGTTGACAAAGACAGTATTTCACATATTTACAATGTAATATTTTTAACTTAATCTGAGGAGTCTGCATTAATAAAAATAGAAGACAGATCCAAATTTGTACAATAAGGGAAGAAGGTCCACACATGACAAAGTACTATTTGGTACAAAGGAACATTTGCTGCCCTGGTGGCTCATCCATCCCATCACTGAAATCATGCTTTTATCTTTGAAGAGTTCCCCGTTAAACCCTGTTTGAAGTCTTCAACCTATAAAGCTCTTCATCTAAACACTGTTCAGCGGAGATGTGGGCACATTCACACGCCCAACAACAGCTTGCTTCCTGCTTGTTTGCATATTTTAACAGTATATCTATGCTGTTCATTGCAGGTGGAATCTGTCCATCCTTGCTGCAAGAGGTGCTGGTGCATGTGTTTTCACAGTGAGATGGTTCTGCTAAGTTTGCTTTCAGTGCTCCGTTAAGACAAATCCTTCTTTCATAAATTTCTGATTAATACTCAGCTAGCTGGACCAGCTGGAGGAGATTTATCACTTTTATGGCTTTTATTTATCCCGATCAAGTCTGAAACATCAAGGAAAAGTGACAAAGAGGTGTCTGTTCCGGGAGAAAAGAACACCGAGGTTGGGCTCCACATCTGCAGTCAAAGACACAAGTACTGCAGCTAAAATTGGTTTGTTTTACTATTATTGTTTTAACGTGGCTTTATATGGAAGCCAGATGTCATGATTAGCAGCTTTCTGTCCTGGTTCTTTTTACCCCATAATTATCTTTTGATGTGAAATCCATTTTTACACCACATGAGTCAACAGGCAAAGAGGACAAACGCTGCACTACTTGTGCTTTCGTCTGGGGGAGCCTTCTGAACCCCCTCTGTCCGAAAAGTTCAAGAGGGGCCTCTAGTTCCAAAGATGTGGTCAAACTCGCTGAGGATGAGCTCCACCGCCTGGTTCTGGTAAATCATATTCACCGCCATGTTGCCATTGTCCCGCTCCGGGCGCATCAGGGTCGGTCCAAACACGATACCGATGTTCTGGGTGGTCATTCGGTTGGTGTCTGAGAATTCCAGCACTCTGCAGAGAGACAGGACAGACAGAGATAGGAAGAGAAAGGTTTAACATCATCTAAAATATCAACAAGAATTGATATTGGATTTAAATTTTTAGTCACACCAGCAGGATGGCTCTAGGGATGGGATTGTCGGTCACTTTGGCCCAGAGTGAAACATCTAAGGAACTATTTGATGGTTGGCTATGACATTTTGGACATACATTAATGGTCTTCAGATGATGAATCCTAATGAATTTTGTGATCCCTTCACAGTTCCTTAAGCACCACCATGACCGTGACATTTGGATGGATTGCCATAAAATTTGGTTGCAACAATAATTTCCCCCCACAGGATGAATTGTAATAACTTTTAAAAACTGGTCTTCTTTTCAGCTAGCGCCACCATCTGGTCAAAATTGTTATTTTTCCAGCACTTTGGTTTGTGATCAAATGCCTGCAAAACTAAAGATATTCCCATCAGTCTGAGTTATACTTTGTTTTTATTGCTAATTAGCAAATGTTAGGATGCTAACTCGCTAAACAAAGATGCTGAACATGGTAAATATTAAACCTCCAAAACATTGGCATATTAGCATTGTCAATGTGCGCATGTTAGCATGCTGACATTAGCATTTAGCTCAATGCTCAATAAGTATAGCCTCACAGATCATGCAGAGCAAGGCTGTAGACGTCAAGTCTTGTTTGAATTAATCTTTGGTGGTCAGCAAGTGACTCTTTATAATTCTTACAGACTAGTAACTAAAAGAATCAGTCACCAGGGACATCTTGTTTTTGCATGCATGTTCATGTGCATGTATCTGCATCTTACAATCTATATTCATGCACATAAGTGTCTCAATCCACTGCCTGTATCCTCCTACGTTGGTGTGTTTGAGTGTGTGTGTGTGTGTGTGTGTGATTGGGGGGGGACTCAGGAATGGACTTAAGCCACAGCATGAGGCATTCTTCTAAAAATGCCATTCCCACCAAGCCACAGAAGCAGCCAGCAATTGCTCAAAACTTCCACATTAAAAAGAGAGGAGGAAAAAAGAGAGTGAGAGAGGAGAGGGAAGAGGAAAAAAAGGAGCGAGGGAGGGAGGGAGAGGGCAAAGAGAGAAAAAAGAGAGAGGTTCCAGTGGTGGCGGCGGTGGTGTTGGTATGCCTTCCAGCAGACGAACCACAAGGCTCCCATGGGACCTTTGAGGCAAGGAGGAGAGCGGGGGGGAAGGCAGAGGGAGGAGGGGGAGGGAGGAAAATGGATAAAGGGATGGAAAGGGAGGAAGAGGAAAGGGACAATACAAAGAAGAGAAGGAAGATAATGTAGAGGAAGTAAGGAAACAAAGGTAGTAAGAGAGCAAGAGAGGAGGTGACGGGGGAGATTGGGCAGGGAGATAATAAATGAGAAACAGAACGAGGGGGGAAAGGAATGACAGCGGGGAGAAAATGAGAGAAAGACACAGAGTTGACAAATTCATGGGGCACACCACACCCTGGCACAAACATCGGCCTCAGAACACGAACACTAACCCCTGTAGTGGAAGGAAAAACCATAGGCGGTAAAAAACACAAATTTTATGTACTGTAAAAGGAACTGGCTCGCAGAACATTGTACACCATTCATCTTCCTCCAGCCTTTTCATCTTCACAGGGACCCAAACTTAACAACAGTGTGATCCTGGTACAGCACTGGCATACTTTGAGCCAAGGCCAAAGAATCCCTGACAGAAAATGACTGAGAACGACAAGGAAACTACCCCCCTCTTGTGGTCAGATTTAAAAAAGAAAAGTTTTGAGACTATATTTTCCTACAAGGGCATCTGGTTCATTCCTTCCTGCTGAAAATGTCCCGAAGGAATATTTTGCGTTATGAATGAATGTAGAGGGCAGACAAATG
This sequence comes from Micropterus salmoides, assembly GCF_014851395.1. NCBI lineage: Eukaryota > Metazoa > Chordata > Actinopteri > Centrarchiformes > Centrarchidae > Micropterus > Micropterus salmoides. The sequence continues at coordinate 16,519,180 of NW_024043372.1, forward strand.
GAAATGAGCAGACATAAAGACAAACACATGAGCAGAGATGTACTGTATGCGGTTTTATTCCCGCCCTCTAACCGTTTGAGATGGCGGCACATGAACTGCAGTGTGTCATGGTTTGGAGGAGGCATGTTAAGCACCAGACACTTCAAACGATCCACTTTGTCCATGTAGTCCGACATCTCTGCAACACAGAGCGAGAGTCAGATCACAATAAATATTATGATTTGCATTCCATTTCATGTACTTCATTAGCGTAGGAAACTTGATTTACACCCAAAAACTGATATCACATGTCCTCTATTAGCATCCACTATCTAATCTGATACAGCGGCATGCAATTATCAGCTATCACCACTGTGATTTGATGAACGGTTGATTAGTCCCCGGGCTCACATTGTGCATAAAAAAAAGTTCAGATTGATAAGAAACAGAGTTCATACCAAGAATGTATTTCTAATTGTTATTCATTTTTCTTAATATTTAAGTTTTCTTCCTGACTGTAATTTATTTTGAAATGCCAGATTATCTACTGTTTTAGAAGTAAAAGATAATATGATAAGCTGCTGTATCACAGGAGTTTATGTAAATTAAATGATTAAGAACACAGTTAAAGGAAAAGTTTGATGATATTCTATTTTCTTTTGCTGTTAACAACTAAAAAGTGTATGTAAGCCTGATTTGGTTTATTCCTCAGTGAAGTGGATCTTCATTGTTGTTCAAGACTATTAAAAACATCATTGAGCCACACTGCTGCACTGCATGACATGTTACTTCATTATGATGAGGACATGGGCACAATTTTGAGTCAGTTCCACATGTGAATACATCCTGAAATAGTCCACCTACAAATTCACTACTTGTTTCTTTTTGAGTAACCTTTGCTTGCTTAAACCTACTGTGCCCCATTTTTTTAGGAACATTTTTGGCATTTAAAATAATCAAACTATATTTGTGGCAGCCGTTTAATGGTTTATGTTTGACTGGGCTGCCACAGACGGGGTATGGAAGTCGTAAAGTAGTAAAAGATGAACTAGCAGATTGTTGGTTTTGGTCCTTTCATGGCATTTATTGAAAAAAAAAACAGAATAATGCCAGCCTTATCTTTTAAATAAAGGGGCCCTAATTCAAATATGATTCTAATATAATATTTGCATATAAGTTGAGGATTATGGAAGTCGTGTGGAAAGTTTATAAGTTTTTATATTGTGAGGATTTTTTTTTTTGCAGTAAAAGCATCATTTCATTTTAATTCAATACTGCTCAATAAATTGCAGTTTTGTCAGTGTGCAATTAGTCTTCTCTTGCCTTGGAATTAATGCAATTTTCTTTTTGGGACGCAACATTTTATTTTACTGTGTCCATATATCTTTCAAGATGTATATATGGTGTTGTGCAACAGCTTCTAGAGGTGGGGAAAAGCGCTGTAAACAAACTACATTCTATAATGAAGAAAATGACCTCAGCCACAGCTTGACAAAGTGTGAAAGTGCCCAAGTTAAGCAGGTGGGTGAACTCCCCAACCAGGACGGGTTTTGACTCATTAAAACCACAGCAGTGTTGTGAGTATTCAAAATAAAAGCAAAAAAATAATGATTTGAGATTTGAAAATCTTGTGGCCCCGAGGTTTAAGACGCTGATTATGTAAATGCAACATCCCCAGTTTGAGTCTGGACAGGGACTTTTTATGCCTATCATATACCATATATACTATCTCTTTTCCCTCATTTCCTGTCTGCTTTCTACAACACACAATCAAATAAATGGCAATAAATGCCATTATATTATAAGAAAACTATATCTTATGATAAGGTCTCTCCACAAATATGAAGGTGATTATTTGCTTTGTAATAAAAATATATATTTTATTTCAAACAAACTTTGTGAGCCATGGTAAGATAACTAAAGAGAGGGACTTAAATGTCTATCTCAGACTGATCAAAGATAAGTTTTATGAGTGCATATACAAAAAAAAATAAACAGCCTAAGGCTGAAGCTGCTCACTCACTGACTGTCTCCACGATGTCGGTGAAGAAGCCGAAGGGCACCAGGGGCTCGGGAAGCTCGCGGAAGAAAAGTTTCAAAGCTCCTGTGATGACATGAATGTCCTCCCAATCACTGTCATCCAAATTCAGCTTCTCCTCTAAGAGACAGGGAGGGTGGAGGAGGGAGGGGTGGGGTGGTGAGGGGAACAGAGAGAAATTCAGACAGACAGGGTCAGAGGAAGTGAACGAAAGGCAAGGCAATGTGAAAAGAGACAGACAAAGAGTGAGAATTAAGATAGAAAGAAGCGGATTTACAGTCACAGTATCATTTAGTGAACAACATAAACAGAGTAGAGTCTGAATTCACATCAGTGCTGAGGCATAACATGAAGGCTTTAGCTGCAGGACTGAGATAGATATGCTGTGTAAAAAGTAAGAGAAGACAAAGAGGCACAAACACACTCTAAATCACACACAAACACATGTAAAGCACACATTTTCTTACAACCCAGGCCTGACAAATGCTTCTCACACGGGATCATAAGAACCAAATGGAAGAAAATAAGGAGCTTTAATTTGACCTCAATATGAAGAAGCTCAATATTTCAACAATACAAACAAGCATCTAATGATGAGAAACATTAGTCAGAGAGACGTTGCTGTGGGATTAAAGCAGGTGATTCTCCGTTTCGTCCACTTGGTGGCAGCTGTGGACTGTGTGAGAACTCGCTGTACAATCTGCTGCCTGTTATTACATCAGACAACTTAAAGCAGAAAAGCCTAAGGGACACACATACATTAAGCAAACGGCACAACCACCAAACTGCTCGGCGCTGCAGCTTGGCGCTGCGTATCAGGCTGTTGGTGGGTTTTCGGGGGGAGTTTTTGACTGAGGTGATCACATTATGCAACACATGATGCACAGAACAAGCAGGCTGAGTAACAAAAACGTGAAAGTGGATGTTTTCTTCGTCAGTCTGAATCTACCTTGTACCAACTCCGCTGGGAACATGTAACGGCCGTCAGTAGTCACCGCTCGCTCTGCAAAAACCAAAAGTTACTCAATGGGTTTTCCTCAGCGTCCACTTTATCAAAAGGATGTCATGTAGTGGGAACGAGATAATCACAGGCTGCAAGCAGGTATACAGTGAGTGTTTGTGTGTTGTGGTTACACAACATGATGTGTCATCAGAGAGGACAGAACAGCATCATATGGCATTTATCTTTACTGCAAAAAGGGGAAGGGATACAATTTAATGATTTCTGAGAAATGCCAGAGAAGTCCAACTTCTCATTCATTGTCAAAGACAAAATTTAAAGTGTCAGTTTTTTCCTCCTCCTCCCCTTCATCCTCACCGTGATCCACCAGGAAGCGTAGTTTCTGAATCACTGCGAGGTTCCCTGACACTCTGTAGATACCGTCAGTCTCCAGTCCTGCAAACAGACCACCAGAGAGCTGGTTAGATCAGGGGATCTCCACACATTTACCAATATTTAAAACTTGAATTTATGAATGTAAGATAAAAAACTGTTAAAACAGTCATGGCTGATTTATAATTGATTTGTATTTTCTGCACATCAATAATTTAGTGTGCCAAGGAGGTTTGTTTTGTTGCATAAAAACATATGAATAAAGTAAAACAAAAGCACATTGTGACGTCAAAAAAAAAAAAAAGTTACATTTTGTATGTTCACATGACCTACCTATGAGTAGTTTTAAACTTCCTCTTAATATTTTATAGCATAAGTCATCTGACAAATCGCCTACAAGGTTTTGTTATGACATTGAGTTTCTGCTTTTTCCACACTGGTTTCAATGTCAGAAGGTTTAGAACAAGTCAGACTTTTATGATACATTGATTATTAATAACCTATCAGAGCTTTGGTTTTAAAATACAGTGTCACAAGTCACAAGGAGCCACTGACAGACACCTAATGTATCATGGTACTGTTAGAAAACGTACAGCATTCATTCACTTGGACAAAAAACTGTAACTTTGCAGCAGCTTACAGGCAAAAGATTGTAGCAGAATTTTGATTATTAGTTGATTATCTTTTGTTTCCTTGTTATTGCGTTCATCCCAAATATTTTAATTGGCCAAGCTAAGTTCCTCTTAACTGTAGGCGAGGGCTTTATAATCTGTCTAAGAGCTGAAATGATCAGTCAATTAATCAAATAGTCGATGGACAGAAAATTTTTCATTATTCATGTGATAATGTCATTTTTAAAGAAACAATTATCCTTCAGATAAGGTGAAAACATTAAACAAAACACCATTTAATAGTGCAAAAAAAGGCGCGAAAAATCAGGAAGAGAAACATGGACCTCAATATTATTAACACAGTAGTCCCTATACTGGTAATAGGAGAAAAATCTAAATAATTGTCGGTGAAAGTTCTCAGTCATCCAGGTCATAGTTATCCTTGAAGATGTTTCCTCCCTCATCCAAGAGATAAGATGATCGATCCCACTGGTTTGTTAGTGCTCCTGTTGTTACAACATCCAGGAGCACTAACGAACCAGTGGTATCAATCATCTGGACAACGACCGCACAGAGGTTAAATACCGGGTTTCCCTAACAGTCAGTCAGAAATGAAGAAGTCTCTTGGATGAGGGACAAAACATCTTTGAGTATCTTCAACCAAGTCAAGTTGCCCTTGATTTTAACCTTCCTTGATTAAAAAAATAATTCTTCTTTCTATTTTTTCAGAAGCTGCTTTGTCCTAAAGGGTTTGTAGTCTGTCCCAGCATTGAGTATAAATGTCTCAATCTGAAACTTCTCCCTAGAAATATTTAATTCATCAAAACCAGGTTTTTAAAGCCGTTGCTGTGTGTATTAAATATTGATTAGAAGCATCGTTTCTAAACAGTTTCCAAACAACTCCATTTTCTCTCATTTAGATCTCTCTCTGGCTGGCAGCTGTCATGACATCTTCTCTGCGCGTTTTAGTCGGGCAATCACAAACATTTTTCAGTAAATGTTTGTCGGGTGATTTCTATCACGGAGCTGAACAGCGGGGTGCAGAACTGCTGTCAAGTGACTGATGCTCCAAACAAGATTGAGGTTGTTTTCTCATGTGTCCACATTTAAGTTGAGAATCACATTAGCAGGAGCCGGCTGCATGTCTGCAGCGACTGTACCTCTCCTCTCCACAGCCTCAGTACAAAGTCTGACAAAGCGAGGGACGGTGCTCTTCTCTCTCTCGCAGAGCATCTCCAGACGACAGCCAAACACCTGATCTGAAGGGCGATGACAGACGGACACAAACACACACGCAAACACACTTTTATTATGTCAGTTCAGAATGTTTTTTTCCCTCAGATAACTGTGCCAAGACATGATGTAAGAGCTACAAGCTCAAGTTAATCTAGTGATACATTTACGGTTCTCTGTGGAAGAAAACCCCATGTTCCCAGCAGAGACGTGAACTAACCCTCGATGATGCAATGTAACTGTGCTGCATACACTCTAGGGTGAAAAAAAATCATACACCTTTACTCCAGAGTGTGCTACCATTATCCTGTTAATCATACTGTGTTATCTCTAATAAAGACTGTGATGACCTTGAAAACATCATTTAAAAAAATGAAAACTGCAATCAGTCTATTTCCAAACATACTTCCAAAGTCGCGGTGAAAGTATCTGCAGATTCATCATTTTGTTAAAAATCTATGGATGCTTCCATTCAACTGAACGGCTTCTTCAGTTATAATGACATGCCCTGTTCCGCCTCCTGTAGTGGCTGAGGACGAGCTTACAAACACAGTTGGCAGTCTGACAAAGCCTTCAGGGAGCTGCAGCTGTTCCATGCTAACCAAATAATTATTTATTTATTAAAATGATGAGGTCACTGCATGTCACCTCACTATGAAATAAAGGTAGAAATGCTAGAAATAAAGACTTAAACTAAGGTGCTTGGAATATTTTTTACTTTTAGAATATGGACAAAAAAGGAACAAGTTTAAGGCAAGTGTTGTAAAAGAGTTAATGTTTGTTTCTTTAACTTTTTACCCTCTTCCTTCTCTCTTGCACTGATTAGCTGCAAATATTGCACATTTTCAGGATCTTGCTTTGTACTTCAAGTGAAGTCTTATGGAAGTGGCTGTGGCTGTAGGCTAATAAAATATTTGCTTTATCTTGTTAAACAGTTATGAGAATAAGGAATCGCAGAAAGACTCATTATTGTTATTATCTGTGATGAAAAGGAGTTCATGCACGGATGGGAGACACACTTGATGAAAATTGACAATTTAAAGGAAAAACCAATATAAAGTGCATTAGTAAGGGTAGATCATGATTATCCAAGTCTCTGAACTCTACTAAAGGGATGAACAGCGTTCTTCCAAATAATATTCCCCTGTTGTTGATGCTTTACCCACACATCCATTTTGTAAAATCATATAATAAAATATTGATTCTAATATGATTTTTATACTTAAACCATTCAGTGTACCCTACATGGAAACACCGGCATCATTAAGTCCCCCCACTCATTTCATTTAATAAAACCTTTCCTTTAATTTGTCACCTATTTGTAATTTACTTTGCTTAGAATAAGGAAAGAAACTAATGCAAAGCCTTTAAGACAGATCTATAAAAGTTACATTAGTGTTGTAATCAGCACAAGCAGTGTGAAAAACTTGAAGAAGCTCTTATTTTACAGATGAGGAGGATTGCGATGCACATTCGCTAGGGGATGTGGCATTGCTGCAGGATAAATGCTGATATTTCCTGCCAGTCATTACAACTGCAGCTTAGTTTAATGGCAAAATATGTTTTAACTTCACAACAAAAAGTTCTGCGGATAGTTTTAGCTGTAGAAGTGCAGTCTTGTAATATTACCAGCTCAGCAAAAAAGAACACCCACCTCCATCATTCACCACTGCGCCGCACACTGCTGTATGAAGGATGCTTGCAATAAAAATGGTGTAAGACATCAAAAAGAAATCTCACCTTTAATGAGCCCTTTCTCCTGCAGCGTCTGCAGAGGAGGTCTCTTTAGGATCAGCTTCTTCAGCCGAGTCTTCACTCTCTTCCTCTCTGTGTTTTCCAGGTTGGACGACGAGCGAGGGACTGCAGAGGGAGGAAAGGAGGAGGAGGAAGAGAAGGAGGAAGAGGAGGAGGTCAGTGCGGGGCGTGCGGCTGCGGGGCAGCTGAGCAGATGAGAGGGGATGGTGGTGAGGACGAAAAGCGGGAGGGCCGGGCGGCGGCGGAGGTGTGACAGGACTGACGGGGGAATTATTTGCCACGGGGGCCGCGTGAAAATGTAAGTGGGCTGGATGGAGGAGAGAATGGACGAGAGGATGGAGGGATGTAAGAAGCCTGTGTGGAAGTTTGGAGAAAAAGAGTGATGATGATGGAGCAAGAGGACGTGAGTAAACTGAGGTAGAGGGTGAACGGTTTCATGAGAAAGGTCGTGTGAAGGAAGGAATGGAGCGATGACTTACACGACATTCTCCTCTCATCCTCGTCTCCACTGTGGTCCAGCATCTCCACACTGCCCGCTCGCCTCAGAGAGTACAGAAGGACGTTGTCTATTGGGTTTTCACGGTCCTGGAGGGCAGGCAGAGTGAAATAGCGCTCATTTAGCATTAACTGCATCAGATACAAACATTATACCACATACCGTTTAAAGCATCTTTTCAAACTGGCATTTATTGAGGCATTTACACACTGACAAAAACAAGTGCAGGTAATTTGCGCAGGCTACCAAAATTAAGCTTTAATTTAGAGATTATCTGAGAGTGGATTATAATGAGAGTTTAAAATGTCTACATCTGTTTACAATAAATGGGTTGATTTGATTTTATTAAGAAACATTTTTGACAAGAATCTCTTTGGAATGGTTCTTAAACCCACAATTTTTAAATCAATGTTGGCCACTTGGGGGCCGTAAACACAGCTTTGACATTTTATTACATAGAAAGTTGTTATGGCAAACATGTTAGCGAAGAGTTGCTTATTTACACATACAGCACTTACAGAACAACATTCATTGAGAGTCGTGGTTTTGGCCACCTGATGAATGTAAATCAAACATTCACTCTTCTTTTAGCTCTCTCTCCACCAACTCCTGAGGGAAATATCTGTCTCTTGTCTCTAGCTGCTAAATGTTCCATTGTGTTCACCAGCTAGTCACTAACTTAGTCTGTCTGCTGTTTGGGCCTGGGCAGGTGGTGTACAGTAGGTTTGTAGAGTTTTTTTTTAACTTAAGATAGCTGCCTTCTGCTGGAAATGGTGTTGATGAGAGAGGTGAGACTGACCCAAACAATAAGTTTACAGACAAGAAAACTAAAACACTGAGCTAAAACATAGATTACAAAATGTCAACAGTGAGCTTTAGTGGACTAACTATGTAATGTCAACTGTTCTTTGGATTTTGTATTTCTGTTGAATATTTTTTTGATACTTACTGGCTGTAATCGACCCCATACAGATATACCTCTAATGATAAAATTGTCTGATAATGTCAGCCATGCTGATTTATCGGTATGGCTCTACTTGAATTATTCACCAGGTTGAGTGAGCTTGAGTAATCCACCAAGTAAACAAAAAAAAGTGTAAGCTAGGATTTTCCTTAATTTAAAAAAATCTATTTTCTATAACTTTAATATTTCTAAACCAGGCCCTGCAGCTGTATTTCAAATTTCAATGGGTACATGAAGCCTTTTACCGTCAATAATTATAATGTCTCCATTTATACAACATTCAAACTCCTTTCATATTTGCTATATAAATCTTTTTTTTTTTAAACTTGAATAGTTATCCTGTCAAGCAGTTTTATATATCGCACGTTTCATACACATGAAAGAGAATTCAGAGTTCTTAACATCAGGCTTAAATTACACTACATGTGAAATAGATTATATAGACACAATGAAAGGGTAGAAACTAAATCTAAAAGAAAATAAAAACAACAAAAAGAAACAAAAACAGGAAGGAGTTCAGGGATGTGGATAACTGTGTTTCGAAAAAAGGCAGTGGAGAACATAAAGCTTTTATAGTGAGGGGCATTTTACCACTAAAAGAGAAGTGGCACATTGAAAGTACAACTCTACGTGTGTTGTGTGTTTTGTGTCTCACCAGCCTGTCGATGACGTTCTGTATGGTGCTGTACCACTCTTTGATCAGAGAGTCTGTCTCCGACTGCAGCAGGAACTCGTTGCCTGTCACAGTCCTCAGCTACAACGCACACATTTTTAAACCACAACAATGTATGATTAACTTTCCCCAAAGTTCCCCAATCAGGGTAGAAATTATTTAATTTTAAAGGCAGTACTGCACTCACAGTTATTGTTCACTGGAAAATGTACATTTTCTGCTTCCCCTTGCTCACTGAGGGTCACTGTTGAGTGACCGGTGAAAAAAAGCTTCCCACTCTCACTTCCCAAACTGATAAGGACTTTTTGCTGACAGAAATATGATTCTATATTTTACTGCTTATCAGTTACCACTGTACATCAACTCACAGCAACAATTTTTGGGTAGTTATGGCTCAAAAGTTAGTTAGTTAGAATCCTGCAAATCAAATCCTCAGACCGGCAGGATAACATCTGGGTGTGGAAAGTAAACTAAGCAGTGCTCCATCATTTACCACCACTAAGGTGCCCTTGAGAAAGGCCCATAACCCCGGGCTGCAGTTGTACTGGGCAGCTTACTGCTCACTTCTAACTTCTTGAATTTGTCAAGAATGAGAGTTTGAGGATTTTCAAATAAGATCTTTTGATAGTGTGATGTTCTTTTAATTAGGTTTTCTGATTTTCTTACTTTGAAGACGTTCTTCTTGCTGGACAGCTCGTTGGCCCAGTGCAGCTGTGCTCCTCTTAAATCCACACTGCTCTCAGGGCGACTGTTTCCTGGTTTCTGTTTTCAATATAAAAAAAACAAACAGGTAAGAAAGGTAAGAAATCATGTTTTGTCCTATTTTCTAAACACTTCGTTGGCTGAATAGACCCATATGTGCTACTAAAATAGAGTTTGGGTATTTTTTCTGCACAGTATTTGTGGGCAACCACTTTCCCACACAACACCTGCAACAGGTTTATATGACCTTTTTATGATCGGAAGGGTTGGTGTTGATGACCTTTCACTGCAAGGTCCCATGAAGAGAAAGTGAAAAATATGTAGAAATGTATACAAAATAGTGGACAGAAATATCCAGCTGTGTGGATTGTTAAAAGCTACTGAGCTTTGTGTGACAGACCAGTCAGCTAACTTCAAAAATGACTACACAATGTTTAATTCTAATATGAGAAAGTCCACCATTCAGTAAAACTGACACCTGAACTTGCAAAATGACTCACGAGAGTTGGCTGAGGATTAAGAACTTAGCTTCATGATAATGATGTTGACGATTTTCCACCCAGTTTTAAAAAATCTTTTATTGGAAAACAAAGCTAATTGATGTTACTGCAAAGACATGAACTGGATTAAAATAATTACACACAGAGTTTGTCTGAGCTCTTACCCAGCTGGAAGGTGTCTGTGATTTAGGATCTTTGAAGAAAACCAGACTATTCCCGACCAACACCACCCAGGAAGGGCTCCAATTTTTCCTGCAACACGCGTGTACGGGTCAGACAAGATTCAGAACAGAAAATCATACTTGCCTTCATTTATTCAAACACTATATTCATACAAATGCAATGTACAGATTGAATGTAATTTAACTTTTTTGTCTTTAATGGGAGCAGCCTGTTGACAACTCACCTCAGTTTCCGACCTCCCTCGGCGATCTTTGTCTTGTTCAGGAGGCCGGCTTTCTCCAACTCCTGAGAACACATTAAAAGGGATTAGTGCATTCAAATCTGCAATATTCAAGAACTAATATTTATACTGTCACACTGTTGTTATAACTCAGAGGGGGCAATAAGAGTAATAAGAGTATGTGTGGACAACTTGAAATGTTAACAGTAAAAGTACAGCAGAGGGGTTTTCCTCTGTGTAATATACTGCATCCTGAGCTAACCCATTTAACTTGACTGTTGCATCATTCAAAAAATAGCAGGAGGGGGGTTGCTCTAAAGTCTCCCACTGCGGTGTGGCCCCGTTTAAGCTGCAAGAGAATAGAATTAATACTAACTATGAAGTTATAAGTTTTGAGTACAGTATATAAAGACAGTGAGGAACAAAGAAAAAAGGAAAGCTATTTGTATTTAGTTTACTTTATTTACATAGGTAGAGACAGCCATGCTGAGTCAAGCTCAAATAATCAAGTGCAACATCTTTCTCCAGATACAGTTACTCAGATGCATCCATCCTGGACAAATATCTGTGTTAGTTTGTATATGAAACAGAAATGCACAGAAAATGTTAATGCTATGTTTAAAACAAATTGTCCATGTTGTTTTTCCTCAGAAAACCTCCAAGGTCAGTAGAAGAGTTACCAGAGCTTTATGGCGACTGCCTTGTTTTTTTGCCACTATATGTTGGGGAGAGCATTACTGCCAAGAACAGATACAGGATTAAAATGTTGGCTGGTGAGTGAGGGGTTAAAGGTGACCAAATGCTCCTCAAAATGTTTTTGAAGGTAGTGTGTGCCCATTGTCTGTCTATATATAATATTAAATCAATATTATACTCATGTAGAGGTAATTTTATTTCCAAAGTAATAATCAGTTTTCTCACTGGTGTGCAACCATCGCTGTCCGGAGAGCTCTCGGGAGACGGAGGCTCCACGACGATGTTGGTCATGTTACAGGAGTAATCTTTGCACTGCTGGACCAGCTGAAAGACAGAAAGCGGGCATCATCGGCTGTGTTCATTTGTCTGTTCATATGTACACGTGCATGTGTCCAGTGTTATGTGTTGACCTTCAGCACTTTTTCTCTCTGCATGTCTGTGAACACACCGTTTTTGACCCTGTGTGTATGTGCTCTGGAGGTGAATACCTTGCCGTTCTCAGGCAGGATCATAGATTGGGAGTAGCTGAGCTGCTGCTTGACATCATGCAGGGGGCCAGAGTTATGGAACTGGGCATTGGCACTGCTGAACGCCATCGTGCTGAGGGTGTCAGAAGAGGCGGCACGCTGCATGCTCTTCACAGGGGTTAAAGGTCAGGGTCAAATATTTGGGCGAGTGGTGAAAGTTAGAACAGACAAATATAGGAAAGGGCAATCACTGATTTAATAAATGCAATATGCTCCTGTTGTATTTTTACATCTGTAGATCTTGTTTAAAGCTGTATGTTTATTTTCTTCTGAATAACTTTATTGACTCTATAGAGGAACCTTGTTTTTGTAGTATATTTACTGTATATTTTAGATTTTAGCTAATGCTCTCGCCTAGAGCAACCTTGAATGAGTGCAGCAGTATAATCAGCATAAATCCCCAAACAATTAAAATCACAAACAAGCAACAGTAAGGAGCAACAGAAAGGTCAGGGCCTTTTACAAAAATTAAACATACAGTTTCTCCCCTAACTTCTTCAGTACCTATACTGAGATACTGTTGGTAACAACTGAGATCAATTTACTAACAAGCATGCAAAACTCGCAACACAATCAACATCTTCTATTTGTACAAAACTTTTGGTTTAGATTTTGTGCAGTGAAGAATTACCATACATACATATACTAACACCACAAGCAGTAATTTGTCTTCATTGCTGTTTTTACTCTCATGTGCTCTTTCAACATTTAACCCTATGTTATACCCACAGTAAGATGAGGAACTTTTGATAAATATTTGTGGACTTTTTGGTTATTCTTGCTACAGTGGATGTATTTTGTTATTCACAGATGATATATTTGTTTTTCTGACTGATGGACAAATGAAAGGTCTAATCTAAACATAATTTGTTTAGATTATAAAGTCCCACAGTCTGGGCACCCAATGCTGGCTTGCAATTTTTACTCAGAAATCTAAATGTCACCTCACACAGACCAACAGTTGATCACACTTCTTCAGCACCAGCACTTGACAAAGATAAGAGACCAGGTTTTCTTATGTTTGTCTGCCCTCAGTTCCCTAAGGTCACAGTGGTAGCCATTGTGAAACCCTCTGCCATCAATGTCAGATCAATTCTGAATTTATTTGCACTGACAGACAATACAGCATGAGCACTTCACACACTGGGTCAGACTGCCGGTCCCTTCAGAGACGAGAGACGGCGAGTCAGAGACCATGCATCTGCTCTTTACATGCAAAACATTTATGCTTACAACCTAGCGTATGTACATGTACATAAGTAAGCATGATCACACACAAATGCACAAATTCACACAACTTTCATGCAGAAACACCCATAATTAAGTACCTTTCCCAATCCCTGTAACCTAGTTTCAACAATCAGACTAAATATCCCTCCTAATGTTTGCCATCTTTTAATGCAAGAAGGATTAGCACTAAGAGCCAAATCTGCTCCTTTGCTAAGAGGAGGTCTTTGAAACGGCTTTAAACCAAGCGCACCCACACCCCACTGTGATGCAACATGTTGCAGTAAGAACTGCTTGGGTAACAGCCTTTGTTTTTACACCATGAGTTGCTATTTCACCACCTTAATATGCATAAATGCTGATCTCCGAGAATCTAAAAAGCATAGCTGGCATTACTTTAATGTATTTTACAATAGTACAGTGGAGATGCAGTTTTTGCAAATCTAACGACTCGAGTTCATTGATTTTCATGAGGAAAATACCCTCCATCAAAAGCCCTTCAAGCGCTGAAAAAACCCTTACCTCCCAGTCAAGCATGTGAACAATAACAAGGAAAGAGTTGTCAGCTAAACACTTTTAAAAGAAGAATAGGCAAGTAATCTATAGATATTTATGTACAGTTCCGGTGGTTGACGTGGAAACATATCTTACAAAGTCAAGGTGACAAACTACACCACCAGAATAGTATGACGTCCTGTTTTACATCCTGTTGTGAAGGGAGAATATGTAAACCTGGCACTTAGCTTCTACTTTACCCTTTGACGGGTGTTTTTTACAAGGTGAAAGTCAAGGTGAAATGCATTAGACGCCCTCTGGCGATGAAAGAATGCAGCAGGTAGTGTTTTACCTGTTTCATCTGCCAGCCACTGTCAGTATTCCTCTGGTGGCTCTCAAAGAGAAAGTCAGGTGACAGCTGGCGAGGAAGAAGACAGAGATAGAGAGAGAGAGGAAAACAAAGTCAGGAAACACAGACGAGCAGATGTTATTTAAATGTCCTTTTAATTTAAAACAAAATTCAATACTATTTTCTGAATAACTGAGCTGCAAAAATTATCAAAGCATGTTTCACTTTTTAATGTTTCTGTCAGTTCATTGCAAAAACTACACAAAAATCCAAAATGGCAGCAATTTGACCGGCGTGTAAAACAGGATGCTGACAAATGTGTTCAGTTAAGATCAGCCACAAAGCCCGGGCTAACGGTCACGCCAACACCGAAAGTACTCCTCTGCCCCCGTTACATCCTGCCTGCTAAAATGTTCTTTGATTCGCCAGCACAGCACAGAGGTACACACAAACGCACACACACACACACACACACACACACACACACACACGTGCCCGTATTTAACTGAAGATAATAAGAGGCAGTTGCTGCCGTTGCTCAGTAAGAGTGAAACACACACTGTAATAGTACTTGTTTCACTCAAGCATGCTGATTTTTAGTTACTGAACTGAATCGCAAACATCCATAAATAGTCATACCAGCTTGCTGAAAGAAAGACAAAGTCAGAATCAACACTTCTGACAATGAAAAGCCACGTAAGTGAACTATATTTCACATCAATAATGACATAGAATGAAACCATCAGCACAACTAAGTAAACAATATTGGGTTAAGAAATTAAAATGAACTCACAGCATAGGCGCTCATGATCACTGATCACTCCGTTATACAATGCAGCTCACTCTGGTTTCTGAGAGCTTTTTTCCTCGTGTCGTGTTTAAGTTCTCAGCCATTTCATGTCATGACACTTTTTCGCCTGAGTGTCAAAATGTAAAAACCATTCATCTCGCCCTCCTGTCTCAGCATGCATCTACTTCCCCATTTTAGAGGGAAGCTGGCTTTATCAAATGGTACAATCACTCTCATGTAAAGCAGCTCAGAATAAACACAATAGAACTTTATCTTATACTGTGTCCAAATTTACCAAAGATAAAACTAATCACAATGAATAATACCACTTTTTTTGCTTTAAAATGGATTGCTGGATTACTATTACTGGTACCTGGTAGGTGGAAAGACTGTGGAGTAGCTCAGCTAATTTGACAAAAATAGAAATTGTGATGATAGAAAAGAGCAGAAATATCCACACATTTGCGTTTAGGAGGATAATTAATGCACACACATCGGATTACAAATTGGTGTGAGGCTCATCTTTGGTATATTTATTCTTCACAAGACACGCCTCCCATCAACATGAATCAGTATTAACTCCTTAATAACGCCTGCTGAGGTCAAGAGCGTGTTGAGCCAGGAGCAGAGACATAAAATAGACGACTAAGTAAAGGATAATAGTAGAAATGAAATGTACAAATGCAAACATGAGTAATACTACATGAAAAAAGGAGACCCAGCCTAATAAACAACAAATCCAGGATCACACTGTTTTGTATGAAAATATATTATAACAGTTATAACAGTTTTAAATAATTCAATACATTAAAATTGTCACAGCCAGTGCTGTGGCTCTGGGTGTTACTCTTGTGTTTACCCTCCCTTTCGTATGTGTGTGTGTGTGTGTGTCTGCGGGCATGATCTCGTCACACCTGGCAGTAATCATCCAATCAACCATCCAGGTCAAATACTCCTGGCTTCCTGAAGCTCACTGACAGGTTATTCCTGTCCTCAAGTGGTAGAGAAGCTTGGCCAATTAGTAGTTTATCATGTTATTCTTCCTTTAAAGTAAACCTCATTGTGTTGTGACTTTTAACTTTTACCTTGCGGTCTATTGTGTTCTGTGTCTGCTTTTGGGTCTGCTTATTACAAAAACATAATACAAATAATACATGGGCAAAGTTAGTAGTAATAATAAGTAACTGTACCTGTCAATTAGGGCTGCAACTAACAATCTTGATGGATTATTAGTTGTTTTGTCTATAAAATGTCAGGGCAAAAAAAAGTGAAAATCTCTCTCATTTCGTTTGTCTGACCAACAACTCAAGAACCAAAAATAATTCATTTACAATGATATAAAAAAAAAAGAAAAGCAGCAAATCCTCATATTTGAGAAGCTGGAACCAGAGAATGGTTAACGTTTTGCTCAAAGATTAACTTGAACGATTAATTAACCAATTAATCAAAATAATTTTTTCTGTTTGACTAAGAAATTAATCGTCTAATCGTTTTTCCTTTACTGACAAAAATACAGAATATGTTGAGGAGTAATAAGTTAAAAAAAATAATCCCTCTTGGAGCAGAATATAAAAGTGAAATACAGGCACAAGTACCTGAAAATTGTGTTTAAGCACAGCAGTTGAGTAAATGTACTTATTCACTTTCGATAATTGCACATACAGTCCCCTCCAAAAGTATTGTAACAGTAATTTATGGTAAGGCAAATTCCTTTGTTTTTCACTGAAGACATTTGGTTTTAAGATCAAAAGATGAGTATGAGACAAGAGTTCAGAATTTCAGCTTTTATTTCCCGGTATTCACATCTAGATGTGTTAAACAACTTAGGACATATCTTAGGTGAGCAAAAGTAATGGAACATCCATTGTCAACCGCTTATCCTGCGTACAGGGTTGCGGGGGGGGCTGGAGCCAATCCCAGCTGACATCAAGCACAAGGCAGGGTACACCCTGGACAGGTCGCCAGGACATAGACAAACAACCACTCACGCTCAATTTAGGGTCACCATCCACAGGTCTTTGGAGGAAGCTGGAGCACCCAGAGAGAACATGCAAACTCCACACAGAAAGGCCGGGGTTTGAACCCACAACCTTCTTGCTGTGAGGCGACAGCGTTAACCACTGCACCACCGTGCCCAGTAATGGAACAAATAATCTTAAAGTAAATAACATTTAATATTTGGTGGCATAACCCTTGCTTGCAATAAGTGCCTCAAGCCTGCGACCCATTGACATCACCAAACTGTTGCATTCTTAATTTGTGATGCTATTCCAGGCTTTTACGCAGTTTCTTTCACTTCTTGTTTGTTTCGGGTTGTTTCTCCACTCAGTCTCCTCTTAAGGAGGTGAAATGCATGCTCTATTGGATTAAGGTCAGGTGATTGACTTGGCCAGTCTAAAAGCTTCCACTTTTTTCCCCTGATGAAGTCCTTTGTTTTGTTGGCAGTGTGCTTTGGGTCATTGTCCTGCTGCATGATAAACTTCCACCCGATTAGTTTCAATGCATTTCTTTATTTAAATTGGCCGACAAAATGTTTCTGTACAGTTCTGAATTCATTCTGCTGCTACCATCATCAGTTACATCATCAATAAATATGAATGAGCCTGTTGCAGAAGCAGTCATGCACGCCCAAGCCATGACATTACCTCCACCATGCTTCACAGATGAGCTTGTATGCTTCGGATCATAAGCAGTTCCTTTCTTTCTCCACACTTTGGCCTTTCCATCACTTCATCAGTCCATAAGATTGTGCTGCAGAACTTTTGTGGGTCATCTCTGTACATCTTAGCAAATTTCACTCTGGCCTTCCGATTCTTACTGCTGATGAGTGGTTTGCATCTTGTGGTGTGGCCTCTATATTTCTGCTCTCTGAGTCTTCTTCCAACAGCGGATTGTGATACCTTCACCCCTGCACTGTGGAGGTCGTTGGTGATGTCACTTACTGATGTTTTGGGGCATTTTTTCACAGCTCTCTACTGTCAACTACTGTTGTTTTCCTTGGCCGACCTGTTTGACGTCTGTTGCTCAGTTTATCCTCTTTAACAGGAAATGCAGTCTTTATAGGTTTCAACCAAGGATGAAAACTTAGACTAGTCATGCAGAGCTATTTAATGTTTGGACAATCAACCTAAAAGGCAACACCTGGGCAACAAGAAACATCTGTCAGTCACATGTTCCAATACTTTTGCTCACTTGAAAAATGGGTGGGTTCAAACAAAGGGTGGTATGTCCTGAGTTGTTTAACACATCTAGATGTGAATACCACGAAATGAGAGCTGAAATTCTGAACTCTTGTCTCATATTCTGTCTTCAGTGAACAACAAAAACAAAGGAATTTGCCTTACTGTTCCAATACTTTTGGAGGGGACTGTACATGAGCTCACAAAGGACAGGAAGGAGTCAACATGGTAAAGGTTAAAAAGGGGTTTTATAAATACGAATGTAGACTAGAAGACGCTGTGTGTGAACAAATAATATGGGTCACTTGGGTTTCAACACCTGGGTCATTAACTCGTGTAGCATGCAGTATGCATTATACATCATTGGGGAAGTTCCTATGTGGTAGTACGTGTATCACAGAATAAAAAGTGACACATATAGGTCAACAGAACACATCTCAAACTGACTTGATGAGGGAATTACTGCTTTGATCATTTGAGTATTTTTATTTTTTTTGAAGGGCAACATTAAATTTGAAACACTGACGCAACACTGAGGCAATGCAACTTTGAGATGCAAAATGCTAATCTCTAACAATCTGGATCATGCAGCTTGCATTGCTTTACTGCGTAGATGTTGTCATTGATTCAGTGGTCAGTTTCTGATGATGGCTATTGCAGAAAACTCCAAACCCTTTAACTTACATAACAGTGGTAGTTCCTCGCTCTGGGGCATACAAACACTTTCCTGTTACATCAAGTTTACAAAACTGGTGAAGTCAATGAAACAGGAAGTTTGACTATGACGGTATCTGTGAGGTCAGGGAGGGGTTTAAGGCTGATGAGACGTTTCAGTGAGTGGTTTAAATATAGCAAATGTTTTGTTTTGGATTTAAAAAACTCCTCTGTCTCTCTCTGTGTGGCTCTAATGGCTTCTGCTCATCTGCATCAGATCAAGAGGCATTACCTTGTTACTCCCTTCAGGGATCAGCCCAACAAAAACACCATTTGAGAGGAAGTGTGTGTCAGGGGACAGTTAATAAATAAATAAATAAGGCAGAGAAACGATGGGGCAACTAGAAAGATGTAATCCCCCTTTTTAATTTGGCCTCCGCTCAGCAATTCTCCCTGCTTTAATCTGGACACAGTCCTGGTCTAAACACTGTGTGCACCCTGGGTTACAGACAGACGCTGACAATAGATTCATATGTATAGAAACGGGCAGTGGGGTTTTTTTTTGTATCACTGTTGTTCTGTCTCTCGGTGTTCTTAGATGCCAAAGCACAGCAAAACAAAATGTTACCTAGAAAACGATTATTTAATACTCTTAATAATTACTTACATCACAGGACTGAGCAATAAGTTAAGAATATAAAAGCTTGATGGTTCTAAATGACTAATCAAAAAATCTAAACCAACTCAGACTAATCACTGACTTGGCACAAAGTATCATAAACACATTCCTCATCACCACATTGGTTCATTGTTCATTGATTACTGAATACAAGCTACAGAAAGTCTAAAGCCAATGTGTGGGCAGATATAAAAATACATACATATCTAAATTAGCAAATTAATTAATAAATAAAACATATTGACTACAAATCCATAAAAATGAACACATAGCTGCACTAACATGAGCAGACCTGACCGGCATTTGTGACAAAAGCAAAAGTACACATCGAGGTGTAACACACCTGAGCTTGAATGCTTAAATGCTGCAGCTAGAATCTTAACTAAAACAATAAAACAAATCCACTGACACAAAAATTACAGTATCTATATTTCATCCAAATGAAATGATTGGCTGGCCGATCTACACACTTACCGGCCTTCCTGCACACACTCTGCCTGTGCACTCATTGCGCACGAAAATGTGTTTTTGGGGGCGTGGCTTTGGAGGGAGGCTTGAAGGGAGGGTTTGGGATTTTGTTTTTGGTTGGATACTTTCAAAATCTAGCGGTCTGTCACTAGTTCTCTAACAGTGCCTACCCTAGCTTTAACATTCAGCGTTAGCGGCTTAATTTGTAACCTTTCCGGAAAGTCTCAGTCTCAATGGCCCTCATTTATCATTTTTGCGTAGAAACGGGCAAGCATGCGTTTTCTTGTTCTTTATTGTAGGTGGAAAAAAAAGTGGTCCGATACAAAGATCGCCACAAAGAGGCGCGTCTCGGCTCTGAAGAGGAGCCAGAGTCAGACTGGGGGAGGCCCACCGGATCACATTAATAATTGCATGACAATTTGTAATATTATTTTTATTATGACTTTTATTAGTAATGATGCTTATTGATATTTAGAAGAATATATATTTTTTATTATTTAAAAGAAGAAAGTCATTTTTATTTTTCAGTCTGAATTATTTTTTTATTCATTGAAAACCTTTCGTTACTGAACCCAGTCCGTGCGCACCTGCCGGGCCTAACCCTGAAACGTCAGGTAAAGCGCACAGGCTCCAGTGGGTATAGCTGAGCCCTGAGTACAGATTTATCCTGTCATCCATCATTCTGTTTAAGTGCAGTTATAGTTTTTGCATTGAAGCGGCTACAATTCCTACTATTGCGACATCAAGGGATGATGCTTACATTTTGTTTAATGCAAGATATTAGTCAAACGCTGAGAAAGAAAAACATAGACAAACCAATCTCGTTTTGCTTTAGAAACATCTTACACTCTTCAAAATGTCAAAGCAAAACACTGCAGAGAGAGGAAAAAAAAAAAAAACCTCAGATGGCATTTTGAATGCGCATTTGGGTGCTGACTTGTGGCTGGTTCCGTGAATCTGCAGCATGCATTTTTCTGTTTTTAGGCAATAATAGTCAGTTTGACCTGCAACTTTTATTTGTGTCACAGCCTATTTTTGTTTGGATATACACTGAAATAAAAGCAACCCCCAAAACTACAAATGCTTTGGTAAAGTCATACAAATTAAACATTGAACTCTGACACTGAAGTTTATAATTACTATAGGTGCTGGTCATATACTTAGAATATCATCAAAAAGTTGATTTATTTCAGTAATTCCATTCAAAAAGTGAAACTTGTATAATGTATACATTCATTCCACATAGACTGATATATTTCAAGTGTTCATTCCTTTTAATTTTGATGATTATAACTGACAACTAATGAAAACCCCAAAATCAGTATCTCAGAAAATTAGAATATTGTGAAAAGGTTCAATATTGAAGACACCTGGTGCCACACTCTAATCAGCTAATTAATTCAAAACACCTGCAAAGGCCTTTAAATAGTCTCTCAGTCTAGTTCTGTAGGCTACACAATCATGGGGAAGACTGCTGACTTGACAGCTGTCCAAAAGACGACCACTGACACCTTGCACAAGGAGGGCAAGACACAAAAGGTCATTGCTAAAGAGGCTGGCTGTTCAGAGCTCTATGTCCAAGTACATTAATAGAGAGGCGAAGGGAAGGAAAAGATGTGGTAGAAAAAGTGTACAAGCGATAGGGATAACTGCACCCTGGAGAGGATTGTGAAACAAAACCCATTCAAAAATGTGACGGAGATTCACAAAGAGTGGACTGCAGCTGGAGTCAGTGCTTCAAGAACCACCACGCACAGACATATGCCAGACACGGGTTTCAGCTGTTGCCTTCCTTGTGTCAAGCCATTCTTGAACAAGACACAGCGTCAGAAGCGTCTCGCCTGGGCTAAAGACAAAAAGGTCTGGACTTGCTGCTGAGTGGTCCAAAGTTATGTTCTCTGATGAAAGTAAATTTTGCATTTCCTTTGGAAATCAAGGTCCCAGAGTCTGGAGGAAGAGAGGAGAGGCACAGAATCCACATTGCTTGAAGTCCAGTGTAAAGTTTCCACAGTCAGTGATGGTTTGGGGTGCCATATCATCTGTTGGTGTTGCTCCAGTGTGTTTTCTGAGGTCAAGGTAGACGTCTACCAGGAAGTTTTAGAGCACTTCATGCTTCCTGCTGCTGACCAACTTTATGGAGGTGCAGATTTCATTTTCCAACAGGACTTGGCACCTGCACACAGTGCCAAAGCTACCAGTACCTGGTTTTAGGACCATGGTATCCCTGTTCTTAATTGGCCAGCAGACTTGCCTGACCTTAACCCTATAGAAAATCTATGGGGTATTGTGAAGAGGAAGATGCGATACCCCAGACCCAACAATGCAGAAGAGCTGAAGGCCACTATCAGAGCAACCTGGGCTCTCATAACACCTGAGCAGTGCCACAGACTGATCGACTCCATGCCACGCCGCATTGCTGCAGTAATTCAGGCAAAAAGAGCCCCAACTAAGTACTGAGTGCTGTACATGCTCATACTTTTCATGTTCATACTTTTCATTTGGCCAACATTTCTAAAAATCCTTTTTTTGTATTGGTCTTAAGTAATATTCTAATTTTCGGAGATACTGAATTTGGGATTTTCATTAGTTGTCAGTCTTAATGATCACAATTAAATGAAATAAACATTTGAATTATATCAGTCTGTGTGTAATGAATGAATGGAATTACTGAAATAAATCAACTTTTTGATGATATTCTAATTATATGACCAGCACCTGTATGTGTTTTTTTTTTTACAGTGGGTCATAATATATCTTTTCTTTCGTTTTTCTTGGGTGTGCATGTGTTGCTCTCTGTGGCTAGGTACAGGCGGGGGTGGAGTGACAACAATAGTAGCTGAGTAAGAGTTTATCCAATTAAGTATTGTGTCATTATGTGTGTGTGACTGTCATTTATTTTGTCACAACAGTCAAGGTCAAACTTCATCCTCATAATCCTAACACTCACATATCCTGTGATTACCGGCGTGGAAGGTGTTCCAATTACCAATGTAGGTACGGTAATTCAGATTCTAGTTTTTAAATAACACTAAATGTCATCAGGGAAGATGAATCTCACTACTTCTTTAGAAGCACAGTAATCTTACCCTGTGCACAGTTCCATTGCCAGCTTCAGAAAGTGGTAACGACAGATTGGTTCCTCTGGGTAACGTCTGAGGTTGTCCTGGACCGGCCTGTAAGAGAAACAGAAGAAAAAACAGATTGTGATAGGTCTTAGATACATTATTAGCTCAACTACATTAGATCAACCAACACTGAACACAAGTTTCACAAAGGCTAGATTTACTGAAGACTATTGTTGCTTGCACTATGTGGTGTATAACATATGTGCATTTGACCATTACAGTTTAACATAATGCTCTGTAGCTGGGGACAGTGAACCCTTATGGGGACAGTGAACCCTTAAGGGGAAGTAATGATTGATGGGTGTGCAAAGAGTGAACCCTTCTATGAAATTTGACCTCTGACCCAGTGGTAGGGGGAGTAGAGGTTAGTGTGTATGAAGGGACTGTGCCCTTATATGGTTTTTAGCAGAGACCTAAACATGTCCTATATAAGCTGTGTTCGATGTACAGAGAGACAGAGTGGTCATCGGGCTGGGTCACTCTCCAAGCTGCTGCAGAGCTTGTAATTGATGCTGAATTCTTTGATGTAATAAACTTTTATAATCAAGAACAGTGTCAAGCGGATTTCTTCTCAACACATCACGCAGCATTATCGTTCGGACACCACAACTATATTGTAAGTTTGTGTTATTTTGCTTTCTATAGATTTAGATATCAAATTAAAGCTGTCTGTCCATATTAATAACCTTTGGTTAGTTACTGTGCAATATTTATATACTCGTTAATTGTTAAAGTTAAAGGCAAATACTGTACGCTTATTCGCTTTTTTGCAGAGTTAGTCACTCTCATATCTGTCCATTAAACATGCAACTTCTGCCAGCAGCCAGTTAGCTTAGCGTAGCACAAAGACTGGAAAAAGGGGGAAATAACTACCGTGGCTCTCTCCTTAAGGTAACAAAATCCGCCTACCAGCACCCCTGAGCACTGTTTTACCATTACAATTGCTATTTATTCAGAGGTCGCACGCCTCTGAAGCAACTAGGGGTTAAGTGTCTTGCTCAGGGACACATTGGTGGATGTGTCGCAGTGGGGATTTGAACCCGGGTCCCTCACACAAAAGGTATGTGTCTTATCCACTGCCCTATCACCACCGCTATAACCACTGCTATCACCACCCCTACCTCTAACTCTCAGCAAGAAAGTATTAACTATTCCTTTAAAGCTTCCTTGACTGTGACAATACACCAAAGTGAGAATATGGAGAGTAACTGCCACTTGAATAGACTCAAATATTAGTCTCTGTACGTGCACAGTCCTGTCATCACTGTGTGTGCAACGCTCTATGCATCACCTCATGTCTACGTTAAGAGAAATTATACGAACCAGGGTATACACTGGCTGAAAAGGTACCTTTTAGTGCTGATACAGTCAAACTATTTGAGCATCTAAATGAGCAGACTGGTTTACTCTACACCCTGACCCTTCTCTATCCTCTCCTTTGAGAAAATAAGATTTCATCCAGCTCTGAAATTGCCCACATTTTCAAATTTAAAGCAATTTCAGAAAAAAGGTAAATAAAATGGATTCAGGAGGAGTAACAAACCGTGATTAAACACTGGCTGTGTTCGGTGCTTTACCATGTTGGTGGTGCGTCCACGGGCCCGGCGAGGGGGTTTCCAGGACCTCTCCTTGGTGATGCTGTTGATGTAGTAGCTTCTTCCTGTGGACGGGTCCAAGTACTGCTCCCACAGGTCTTTGATCCGAAGAGGCTGCTGACCTGGGTCAGGGCTAGGTGGCTCCGGCTGCAACAGCCGTTTGTCTGGCTGCATTTTATTGTAAAGAGGGGAGTCTTGCCAGGACAGCTGGGATAAATAGGACTCTGTTGGGACCTTGTAGGCAGACAGAGTAAAGGGTGAAATGAGAAGGAAAGAGAGGGAGAGGTGAGAAGAAGTAGAGAGGTAGAGGCAGAGGTGGACATGAGGAGAGAGACAAGAAGAAATTACTTCAATACAAATATAAAATGCACAGCAAAAATACAAAGGTCACCAGTTTAAAATCAAAACCAAGATGATAATAACTGGACATAAGTTAAACGATTCTAATTATGAGTTAAAGAATAAGGCTGGCGATATTCTATACTTTTACTTCTATACTTTGTTGTATTGTTAAAACTAATACGTTTTGTCTGTGCGACCAAAGCTCTCTAAAAAAAAAATCTGGACACAAATATAAAATTTCAAATACTTAAACTTTTTTTTTTTTTTTTAAGTTTAGAAATGCTTAAATAAATATTCTACTTCAATATGAGTAAATAGTGCTTATGTTAAGGGCTACTTTGAAGATTAACACACTTGGTGAGCTAATGAGTATTTAAAGCAGCAGGATGGTGTGTGTTACTGACTCAAAATAAACGTCAGTGCTGCATGTCCAACATACAGTAATTAAGGTGCATATCACCAATTACGATCTGAGTTTTATGGCACAGAAGAACTTGCTATATCTGGCAACGCTGACAATACTTGTTTGTTGAAACAAGCATTATCTATCTATTTATCAAAAGTGTGCATGTCTGAACTAAAACTCATGCCAATAAAGCCAACTGAATTAAGTTAAATTGGATATGTGTGTGTGTTTGTGCAACTTTACAGCTTTCTTTATCCACATCAAGTTTTAACAGATAGTAAAGTAGGTGTTATATGCTGTAGATATTGTACAGTTTGCAGTCCAAATACAACATTATCTGAACAAGTATATGTGTGTGTTCAAGAGAGGGGCACATAACAAGAACCACAAAAACAGTCTCAGTGTGCAAAGAAGAGACTGAAACTCCACAGAAACCACAAAGAGAAACACTCTAGAGAGAGAATCAGCTCTAACTATAGAATAACCCATCAGACTTTGGATTAAGACAGAGCTTAGAGGAATGCATGTGCGCACCCAGACAGAGAGGACTAAAGCAACAGCTGGCCACATCCGCCCAAGCAACCTCCATGTGGCCCAGCACATAATCTAATAAATATAACAACAAAAGTAAACTACATGTGTAGTGAATGGAAGTCCCTAAAGAGTGAGCTATATAATTTCCTTATCATCATCGTTGAGTTTCACGTGCGCTGTACTGATCACCGCCAATCAATCAATAACCAACTACGCTGGTTAGTGTATGTATGTGGTGCAATAAAGACTTAGCCAATTCTTTACCAACACACCTGTAATAAGCATAAACATGCAAAACACCATGTTTTAATCTGCTCAGTCTCTCATCCACTGTAGCTGTGTTTTGGTTTTACACAAGCACAGCGCTAGTTCAGATAATAGCTTATTGTTACAAACAAGCTAAAGTGAAAGCTCTCTGTCTTTAGTAACTGTTCAACTTAGTTTGCCACTTACATTAAAATATGACACATTATAAACTCAGTTGGTGGAAACAGACCAGCCCTCCTCTCTACCAGCAGCAGCAGAGGGAGGAGGACGACAGGAGGGACCGAGCAGTTCATTCTTTCTAAACTTCACTCAGTATGTTAATGATCCCAACTCGTGAGAAAATGTCCCAGCCATCTCTGTGTCCTGGTTTTAAAATCCAGCCCAATCAAAACTGTAATTGAATAGCCCTGGTCTGCAGTGATCATAGTAATATAATGAAATTAAACTGTATGCAGCATTGTAGACAATATTTTGCCCTTGTAATCCATGTTTCCATTGCATGGATAGCCTTTGGAGATTGCTGGAAATTGAAAATTAAGGAGTCCACCTCCTTAAAGGGTAAATTATTATCATAACAATTTAATAATGCATTGCATTTAAGCAGAACTTTTCATACACAAAAAGCGATAACAGTAGCCTATCCTACCAGGCTGGACACGCAGTCTGCCTAAATATGTATCCCCTTTATAAAGCACAGATGATGGCCTACTATCAAGTATTTAATTTTGTGTATACTTCACATCAGGACTAATAACAGGGGTGAATATGGAGAAGTTTGTTGTTTCCTAACAAAATTTATAGTGGGAAAACAAAATACAAACTGGGATCCAGAGAATGTCTAGTACACTAGAGCTTCTACTGTTCATTAAGCCTTACAAAGACGTGTTGTATCAAAGAATGTACTGTAAGTTGAACTGAAGTTAACAGGAATGTTTTATTTGTGTACTGTAATTTATAAAAACTATAATTAAATTACTGAGAAGATCCTGTTACTGAAACAAATAACTAAGTTACTAAAACATTACATTATATACTAAACAAGACATTTTGAAAGCTTGAACATTGCCTTTGTCTCTTTTGTCCCAGATTGAATGGGCCCCTCTGACAAAACAACTGGCCCCAGCCTGGCCCCCTTAATAAAATTGGTCTAGAACCGCCACTGTGTGTGAGGCAAATGCAAGGACTGTATAGAAGAGGTGCACACATGTAAAAAGGGGATGTAAATGTAGTTTACTCCAGGGGGCAGCACTGAGTCTTCAGCTCACCTGAAGCTTCCTGTCTTCCCTAACTGTTTCCTACTGTTTATGTCACTGGTTAAATCAAAACCAAGTGTGTTTCAACAGTGTCAGATGGTGTGATGGCTGAGAAAAGTATGCTATGCAAGGCACTTTTAATCATTTAAAAGCCACATAATTACTGATTTTTGGGGGCATACATATTTTTGACGGTGCATTGATTCTCATGCGGTCTCTTGCCAACTTGTTAAATAAAATATATTTTTATGAACATTTTCCACAGGAAAAGCTGATGAATTTTGAATCTGGAAGAAGAAGATATCTTTATTGTCACATTCACATTGTGAAATTCATTCTCTGCATTTAACCCATCCCTCAAGGGGACCAACTCCAGATGTATATATCAGTGACTAGTCAATGGCACTGACTGGAGTACCTAACATGTTTTTTGATGGTGGGGGAAACCGGAGCATCCGGAGGAAACCCACGCAGACACGGGGAGAACATGCAAACTATCCACTGGACCACCGTGCTGCCCTATATGATACTGGCCATGATTTACTACCATAACAACACCATTCTGTGAATTGTACATAATTTTACTACTTTTCCTTTCACTGTACAAACTGAATAGATTATGGCCATTCTAAAGTTATTTAACTACAAACATATTTTACAATATGAATTTAAATACAAATCAACTTGTCATGTCTTGCAACACTTGTCTTGCAACATTTTGGACATACTGACTCATCAAAAACAGTAACATTAACCATGGCTGCTGCACTCCATTTATGTATACCACTGTCAGGGCTCTGTTATTTTGCATACAGTACTGGCTCACTGGAATGGCTTACTTGCTCACTTAATTGGAAAGGATCCATCATTAATGTTATTAGTTACATCTGCTGTGAGAAAGGTGTATTAACAAACTTTGTTAAAAAGCTACATTATAGCTATAAAGTATAAAATAACTCTAGTCTGAATCACCACTCACCTCCCTTTTTTCTCGTAAACAATTTACTATACAATAAAATAAATAGCAAGTAAAAATAATACAATAATTACTCCCTGAAATACATGATTCTTGCCATTATAAAATATAGAACATATTTCACTAAGTAGCTTGTTTTTAAACATTTAAAAAAGATTAACAAACACAGTAATGAAAAGGTTATCCCTGTCATCATCACCTCTATGTTGTATCCAGAACAATGAACATATTTTGTCCTTTGTGAATGTGTCAGCAGCCATTTTATCCTTTTAAATGGGAAAAGTTGATCCTTGAGCTTAGTTGGTACTGACCTCTATTTTCTGACACTTCCTCTTCCAGCTTGTGCTGTGATCAAGAGCTTATTCAGAGGTGGTTGCATGCTCATAGTGATTCTACCAGAAAATGACATGAGCAAGACAGAGAAGCTTTATTTATAGACCCCAGATGTGACAATTGGTCAGTGTTGGAGGAGGAGATCTTGTAGGTGTGATGCGCGCCATTTTTGACTGGGAACACAAGAGATGTACACCAGAGTAAATTACAAGTTTTTTTTATCTAGTGTGAGGCATGTCATGAAACCTTACATAATTCAGACAGTAAAGAGTAAAGTTAAAAATCAGGGGTGTCCATATGGTTCAGTGGTCTTACATACATACCAGCAATGTGCAGTTTGAGTCTATCTAATTATATCTATCTGTCACTCTACACTATATGGTCAAATTTGTGGCAACAGTTGGGTGAAGACCCTTTCCTGTTTCAACAAGACAGTGTCCTTGTGCACAAAGTGAAGTCCACAAAGAAGTCTGGTGTGGAAGAACTCGACTAACTTGCACCAAGCCCCTTGAATTTGACAGTGTTTTCTGGATGAAAAATTTAGTTATATGTTGAATGTGGCTGGAAAAAAAAATCTGCTCACTAATGTTTAAGGCTCGAAAGTAGAAGGCCCTCAGAGAAGGAGAGGGATACATACAGACAGGGAGGAAGACAGAATGAGAGACATAGAAATAGCATTGTCATGTCGACTGAGATCATAGTAAAGTCGAAAGTAACGGGTGCATGCATGATTCAGTGGAAGCAAAAGTCCTTTCGGGGAGCTAAAGGAGCTTCCCACTGCAGCTGAAAAAACAGATAAGATTCAGTATTTCGCTCATCAACAACGCCTGATGTAATACAGCGAGGCTCTGACGTCACAACAATGCTAACTTGATTGCTGCTCTAGGAGGATTATTAAGGTCAAGTACAGACGTAGATCAAACGCAATTCTCTGCCGCCAACGCTGCACTCAGTGGTCTGGTGGGATTGCATGAGGTCTTCTTTTTTATTTTAATCAGTTTTGTACAAAATTCCTGTGAGTAGAATTATTAGTTACCACCTGAAAAAGCTTCTCTGATTGAATGAAGTTAAAAAGATTGCCATGTTTTTTACTTCTTTGTTAAGGTTTACTCTGCACAGTCACAAGGCTAAAGACTACCAGATGGTTTATTTACAGTTTTTCTGTAAATCCATTCCTACACTTCCTTCAGCACCAGCTACATGTGATGCATTTGTTTGACCCGTTTTCGTTCACTATTCTTCATACTAATTAGGATGGATCTGATGTGTGACTGCTGGCAAGACACATGCCTTTGGTATGAGAGACCCGGGTTCAATCCCCTACTGTAACCCATCCACCATTGTGTCCCTAAGCAAGACACTTAACCTGTAGTTGCTCCAGAGGTGTGCGACCTCTGACATATATATAGCAGTTGTAAGAAGCTTTGGATAAAAGCGTCAGCTAAATATGTAAATGTTCTACTACTACTAGACATGGATCTTTGTATGGATGAGTATCAAATGTCACTGGAGATTTTTGCACACCCTGTTAGATTAAACATTGTTCTATTAAATTACATTTATTTCGGGGCTATCAGTACAATGAGCAGATATTTGGTCTGACTTCTGTTGTCAATTATTTTGTGCCACTCAGTTGTGAAAAGCATCAACCTCACTGGGCCAAAGCTTTAATCAAACACAACTGATGTGAACATACCCTACTTTGGATTCATTAAAGGTGATTATTATTATGCTTGTCCATTATTACCATTGGTAAATGACATCGATTGAGGGATGAAATGCAAGCCTCCTACAGCTTCCCTTTAAACATTAATTCAACACAAATCATCTCAAACACCAGCTAACGTTAACACAGAAATTAGCTCCCATGAAATCAAAATGGACACTTGTGAGAATAAAACCCCATGTTTCCAAATGCAGTACCGGAATTCCCCTTGCCTCGTTTGTAGGCCTTGCCCCTTCCTACCTGCAAATGGTTGGTGCTGGAAGCTCCCACCATATCCCACTGGCTACAAGACTTCTTGGGAATTCTGTGGTTGACACGACTGCTGAAGCCGCCACCCACCTCATCATACGGGTTCTCCATCAGGTTTTCAGGCAGGTTGCTGGAGCTCTGGCTCCGAGTGATCATGGGGACCGCCCTGGGGTTTTGTGGTGCAGTTTGCGTCGTGGAAGTCACGGGTGACCCGGGGACCATGAGGTGGCCTGACGGGGAGGTGGGAGAGTTGCGGGTAAAGGTGAATCCAGAGAGGGGCAGGGTGGTGAAGCGGCTTCCACCTGAGCTTGTGCTGTTGTCCTGCCCCTTTAAGGCACTGTTGGAACTGAGGTTTTCCATGGAGTGGTAGATGAATTTGTTCACTGGGGGAGGAAGATACATTCTCATTTATTCACACAGATCAGTTAAGACTTATTTGCTTATATACCCAAGGGAAACATCAACACACGCATTTTTTCTGCTCTACAATAACAAAGCATCATTGCAACTGAAAAACACACACCAAATTTTTTCCCCCAGACTTTCTCTCACACTTTACCTTGATGCTGTTCATTATAGGAAGTCCCTATTGGGCTGGGACTGAGTGACAGCCTTGGCAGTATCCTGAGGTTGGAGTTCAGTGAGGCAGACATGACCAGGCGCTGTGGCGAGGGCATCGGTGCAATGGGCACCTCTGTCACATACGTGGCGGGGACATACAACGGCTTTGTTTTACTGGCTGCTCCAATCCTCCGCACCTGTCAAAGAACAAACAGATTTCCAAATGGTTCTGCTATTTTCTCCCACATGAATCCACTGATCCATCGTCTTAGCCGTTGTCACTTTTCTAATGTAATGTTTCTTAGTGGTGTTTTGATGATAAATATCATGGTGGATACTTTTCAACTGTCAGAGAGTAATTATAATTGTAATACTTATGTGCTTACTTGTTTGTGGTACATATTTGAATTTTCTGACTCCGGTAAGTAGTAAGATTGCCGTTAGTAGTTAAGTAGTTAAAGGATAAGTCTGTTGATATTTCTTATTGCCAACAAATCCCATAATAAGGGCCAAAACCAACAATGACTTCATCGTACCAAGTATTTCCTGTGTGTGTGAAGCCCGATTTGGCTTAGCCGTCTCTTTCCAAAAACATAGACACTTCAGTTTATTTTAAAGGGTAACAATGGGTTATTTCAACCTGCCATTAATACTCTGTCCCCAGAAAATGCACTATTGAGTAACAATTGATAAAAACTAAAGTGCGTAGATGTTTTAGCAATTTACTTCGCTTTTTGTAAAAATAAAAGTATATATTTGTGACTAGTTTTTAATTATTTACATCTTCAGTAAGAACAAATGGGCTTGTAGCTGAGAGCCACAAACAGCGTAGGGAAGTCAAAAAGCATTGAGAGATGAACTATCTCATTGTTGGTTTTGGTCTTTTCATGGGATTTGCTGACAATAACAAAAATATAAAAGCGTTATTCTTTATTCGAAATTGAAACCTCCCTTCAGAAACTGCTACGTTCATGTTTTTCTAAAATCTCTGGTTCCACCAACACAAGACAAACAAAAAACTGTTTTCTCACCTGCCACCAGTCAGTGTTGGTCTTTTTCAGGAGAATAAACCGTTCACCCTCCCTAATGCAGACCTGACGTCCATCAGCACCGCGGTAGTTGTAGTCATACTGGGCCTCAAGGACCACCGTGCCACTGGGAACCCCACACACTGTCAAACCCCTGGAGGCCACCACGGGCGCTGCAGCAGGCTGCTGGTGCCCCACAGAACGCCGCCAAGTCCCGGACAGCATGTCTCTCCACACAGTCCTGTTCAGCAACCTTTGCTGGAAGCGTGCTGATGCTTTATAGTGGTGATATTGGTTGGGTTAGCATAGGGCAGGTGAGACTGGAGCCAGGCCAGTGCCATGCTCTGAGACAGAAGAAAAAGAGACAGACATACAAAGAGAGAGAGTGATTACTGAAGCAGTGAGAGAACAGTGAACAAAGTGAAAATGAACACCCAGCTGTGTGCAGGTTCAAAAGGAGACAAACATGAATCCTAAAAGTGCTGACATCTACAAACATTAGGAACTTACTCTCAAATTTTCTCTGCATCTTTTTCCTTCTGAAAAGTAAGTATTTTCTGTCTCTGTTTCATATCATTGTAAACTGAATATCTTTGGGTTTAGGACTGTTGGTTGGAGAAAACATATGAAGACATCACCTCGGGCTTTTGGAAAATTGTAATGGGTGTTTTTCACTATTTTCTGACATTAGAAACCAAGCATTTAAAAGCTTATTCACATTCAAATTAGATGGATACCACTCTTATACTTGTCCGGTAGCAGTTAGTTACCTTAGCTCAGCACAAAGACTGGAAACAGATGGAAACAGCTTGCTTGGGTCTGTCCAAAGGTAACCAAATCCACCTACAAGTACCTATAATGCTCAGTGATCAACATTTTATGTCTCGTTTGTTTAATCTGTACGTAGTTGGGGGTCTCCACAGGTTGCCTGGCAACGAGTCTTTGTGTTAAGCTAAGCTAAGCTAAGATAATCAGCGGCAGGCTATAGCCTCATATTTAGGACAGATATGAAAGTGGTATCAATTCTCTCCTCTAACCCTAACTCTCTGCCAGAAAGAGAATAAGCATATTTCTAAAATGTCCTTATTAATATCAATTAATTGAGAAAATTATTTTCTCATATTTAATAATGAAAATCTTTAGTTGCAGTCCTATTTGCAATATATCTTGTTTCCTTGCACAAGGTGTTAGCTTAATTTGCAGAGTCTAAGAGCAATAAGAGTCCTTTTAGAATTTATATGAGCATAACCCTAAACCCTATGAAACCAAAAGACACTGGAGAGAATGAATTATTTTTGCTTAATATATAAGTTAATCAATGATTTATTACCAAAATAATTGCTTAATAATTTTCTACAGATCGCCTAATTGATTAAGATTACTGTTTCAGCACAAAAGTAATTGACTGCCAAGATGCCAAGATTTCTAAATTTTAATATACTTTTACTTGTCCATTCATCCTGGTAGAACTAAGAGACACGTGTCAGTGAATAACATGCGTTTGGAGGATGTAAGGAGCGCAGTAAACCCACCTGAGCCAGCATCCCCAAGCTAAACCCCCTGCTCTACGCAGCCAAGACCCGCTTACATAAGAGAACATATAACTTTCTGCCAGACACATAGCAATACAGCCTCACACAGTACATGCATCCACCCACACATGCACACATACACACAAGCATAGACAGAAAAGGGAACATCCCTGGGCACCTAGCAACAGTGCTTCAGTCAGGCCCAACCCATTTCAGTCTGGGTGAGATGAGGAGAGACAGCAAACACAACACATCACAGAAAAATTATAGACAAGCATGTTTTTAGTGTGTATGTAGAGGGACTGGGATACGGGGGGTGGGCAGAGAGGAATTAGAAACGGGACAAGACAAATTAAAGAAGAAAAAAATCAGGGCTACATGTCAAAATAAGAAAACAGATAACATGGAGGAATAGATAAAGCTTTATGGAACTGTGAGCCATGTGAAGGCGATGGAAGAGAGGGCAGGGTTAGATGGCTGAACCTTGATAATCCTACTGTTATTAAAGCACAGGAATGAATCTGTGACCCCCACCGCTACAGAGAATTACAGTAAAACCCCTCTGTACCAGCATATGGGCAGAAGGACTGCCTGCCTGCCTGGCTAGCTAGCTAACACTGGCAGGAAGCTCAGTGGAAGGCACAAGAGGAGCATTTCCAAGGCATTTCATCAAAATGTAATGAATCAGAATAAATACCATTCCACATTAGAAAAACATAAATACGGGACACTAAACTGACATCTGCTGAGGTCTCTTCACTAATATTGCACAAGTGGATACAACGGGCTTAGGTTGTGAGGTAACTGCAATTGCTGACCCCCCTCTTTAGAGTATATGGGTTACAATATAGTGTAGAATTAAAGCTAGGGTAAAGGCACAGTTGGAGAACTAGCAACAGACCGCTAGATTTTGATAGTATCCACCCGAAGAAATCCCACCCACTCCCTTCCACCTTCCAGGCCTTCTACCAAAGCCATTCCCCTAAAATATATTTTCATGTGCAGTGAGTGCATGGGCAGAATGCGTGCAGGTAGCTAACTCATTTCTCACACTATCCAACTATAAATGCAGGTAGGCCAGTCTACTGTAGGGATCCACAGAAAATTTGACTAAATATAACAAAAATATCCTAAATAAATTGACTACCTAAGCTTTAAGCATAGTAGTTTAGAAAATATTATAGGTCTCAGACCAAACTGACAGAAGGGCGGGATAAATGGGTCTGCTACTGCACAGTGCCATGGATTTATCAATACACAGCACAGTTAGGCTACTGTTACTCCAGAGCCATGGTCGAGGGCCTAGATTCTAACTTGCATAAGCATCAGTGAGATAAAGGATCAATGAGTCAAGCAGACTAGACTAACATATTCAACTAAACAGTCCCTCTGCCATAGCCCTCTGCTCTTGCACTCTCTCTGCTTCTAGGGGATTATGGGATGGGGGGGGGGTCATTTTGGTAATTTCACTAACAAGGGAATGGCGTCCCTCCTCATATCACCTACAGACAATAACGCATCTAAAATGTAGTGTAACACTCAAGTGAAAAAGATTCAGTAAAGTCAATTATGCAGCAATAAATAGGCCTATCTAATGTTTGCTAACATTAGCTAATATTTGCCACCATAATCATCATACCAGACCAGCAAAGTGTTTCAATGTTATAACTTGAGCAAGAGTGTATTGTATTGCTTATGAATTCAGTTGTTTATTGATTTGATGCAGCATATTCAAAATGCTTTGCTGGCTCAAACACTTGCAAAAAATATTTAATAAATGTCAAGATATTTTAAGTTGGTCTACTGCTTAGTCTTTTGGTGTGCAGCTAGCCTTCTCTTCAAATGCCCCTACTCAATGTCTTCACTTTCAGACAGAGGCAAAAGTAAGAGGTAGGCTACAAGGCGAGCAAGCAAACAGGAAACTGCATAGACACGTCAAGGTTCAACCACAGTTTGGGTCATATCCTCTCTATCTTGCCATTTGCTTTTCTGACATGAAACATCTCAGGCAGTTTAAAGCCTGTGAGTGCTGAAAGTCAAGAGAGTAAGTTATGCTGCATTCACCAGCACTAAAATACAGTAAGCAATGCTGAGTTGCCCTTTTGCCCCATGTGACTACTGAGCAGCTCTGTGAGTAGCATTAGCTGAGCCAAGTTGAGCCTTGAAGGACAGAGTTGTAGTTGTTTTTTGGCTTAAGAATCCTGCTGCATGGCTTCAGTAATGTATAATTAAGTATTTACATGGGCAGGGAAGGATAACAGACATACTCTGGCTTTAAAGAAAGACCAAAACATACAGCAGTGCCTACTCAGACAACATGTCTGTGATGTTTATCATGAGAATGTCTCCCTGCACAAACAGGAAGAGCTAGTCAGATACTGCTGCACACCTGTTTGTCTTTTCCTGTCTCTCGTCGCAGATCAAAACAACAGGCTATTACAAAGAAAAAGAGGAAAAAAAGAGAAAAAAAGAAGAAACGCATGGTGAATGAATGATAGCCAGTTACTGTGGGGCTTTATCTAATCTAACATTTGATGAGTTAGCGATGAAGTTAGACACAGTTACTGAGTATCATCAGTTTACTCATCAGTAGTTAGGTACAAATGCCTTACTCAGACACAGGATGCTTTGTGGTCTCATGTGTAAATTCCCTGGTTGTGTTATTCAGAGTTCAGGCATTTTTTAGCAATGCTCCCAAAAGGCAACAGCTCAGACTGCTTGCTAAGGGGAGAGAGGATAAGTCAGGAGTAGGGTTGGCTTTTCTCACCACATTACTCAAGATTGTAATGACAGTGCTTGTGGGCTTGTGTTGATTCACACCAGAAATCTAAAAGACTATTTTAAGTATATACAAAACAAAATGCTAATTAGCAGGAACTAATGATAATATTTAAACAGAGACTGAAATTTTAAAAGAAGCAATTGCGATCATAACACATTAGGATCTACCAAGGGAAAATTAGGCCAGTGTTTCTATTTGCAGGTCAGATGGCAGAGGAGAGGGCACTGGCGTCATATAGCTAAACATACAGAGAGGCCCATATGGTGTCAGAGACAGACACAGGCACCCTGTCAGGGCTGTAGAGAGGCGATGATAGTTTGTGCCAGCGGCTGATGGCACAGGGATTGTTGTGGTATCAACAACACAAATTGAGAGGTGAAGGAGAAAACATAGAGGCAAGGAATAATGGAAAATAGGAAGCGGGAAAAAATGGAGAGCAACCTTTCAAAAAGACAGAGAAGTGTTATTCGTCTGTCTGCCTTTGCTTGAGTGATTTCGCTACAGCTCAGACTGTGTGCATGCAAGTCATACTGAGCCGAAGAAATGGAGAGTACACAATTTGTGCATGCATGCGTGAGAGACAGAGAGAGAGAGTGAGAGAGAGAGGGAGCAACTAACCATGGTCCTGAAGTGAGCGCGTGTCTATGTCAGCGAGGTCACCAGCTCACTCTGTGTGCAACCCCACCGATAAACCTTAAAAACCAAAACATCACCAGTAGAAGATTATTAAAATGTATTTGAACAACTTCCTTCCAGCCCAAACGGAAGAGTCATTGCTTTCCCGCCTGACAAAGGTTAAAGAGCTAACACTGAGGGGCTATGAAAAAGGATGTTGTGGAAAACCACTACAATTGACACAAACCAGCAGCTCCCTCCTGCAGAAAATCACACACAACCTCTCTCTCTCTCTCTCAGTTAAGTTAATCCTATGCAGCGAAATGATCCTGCCTCCACTCATTCAACGCCTGCTGACCTTCCCCCATTTTGCCTGAGAGATAAAAGCAGAGCAAGAGACAGAGAGAGCATCAGCTGGCTATTACCCATTCATGCAAACCACAAACCATATTTGAACTTGAGAAAAGGAGCATGGCGAGAGGGAGAGAGGACCTGTGTTGACCAAACAAATGCAATCAGCTGCCTAGTAAATTGATTGAACTATTGATCAATACACAGAGCAGACTGGTCAACAGTGCCACTGGTCATCAGAGATCCACCACAAAGTTAAGCACATGCATGAGGACATTATGTTCCTCCAAATCATCTCAGAAGTGTTTAGCTACTTTCAAAGGGGGTTACCTGGCTATGTTTTAATGTGAAATGTTTCACATACCAGACAGAATCATCAGTGCGGAGGATGTGATGCTACACCACCAGCATTTCAAAGTCAGTCATATCAACAATCCTGAAAGGCCATTAGAATAAATTTTTTACCTCTGGTTTTGCATATTTTAGTCAGCCATTTTCCTAAGCATACATCAATTTTTAGATTTACTTCCCAACTTCCAGGCAGACTTGAATTTCAGCTCTTGCCACAATGGTACATAAATCCAGTTAACATAATCCATGAAAGTGAACATTTAGTTGCTTAACATTTTACAGATCTCCTCCAGACATGCTTTATATATGCATGAATACTCTGCTTTTGAATAACAATTTGTCTTTTCTGATGTGGATTTTACACAAAAGCAGCTTGATTCTCTAGTTATAAATTCTTAAATTTACCTGCTCTCACTCAATACTACAAAATCGACGAATAGGGAAATATTGGTAATTTCAAAACTTTAGCCACTGGACACAAGCTGTCTCCTACTTTACTGAAAAGTAATTTTTCAGCGTCTGTGCCAGAGGTTTAAAGTTTCCACATCATGGAAAATCACACTCATCTATGTAAACTGAATGACAAGTTCAGCTCCCACAGAGATTGTTTAAGATCATAGCGACTATCAATCACCACACGGCAGGACAGGAGCGGAGTGAAGGGTGTTGGTGGAAAGTATGGTGTCACATCATGACCATATTAATTCTATATGTTTGAAGTCGAAAGAGGGCGGCTTTAATAATCATGGCTACATGGTCTTCAAAGAGAGATGAGACATGTGGAAGAGGAGTATAGAGTGAATGAGGAACTTCAAAGGGTTTTTGCGTGGACTCCCATATCCGTATATGCATAACACGAACACACACACACATCCGTAAGTAGATTGTACTGTATTTACATATGAATGTCTATAACCAAAGGGTTCACAGGAAAATGAGAAAGAAGAACAAGTTACTCCACATGATACAATACTGTTCAGTAACTTTAATCACCACAGAAATAATTAGAAAGTGTGAGACTTAAAGTTAACAGGACTGCTGATTTAATATCTGTGTCAGCTGCTATTAGTTATTTACAGTGACATGAGACATGCCGACTGTGCCTGATCTCTATTGTTTTTCATGCAAACAAGCATCCAATGGTTTGTCTGCCCAACTGGCTGCCTGAGTCTTAACTTGAAGTGAGGTATGTGTGAGGTGAAGTATTGCATCATTTATCCACATCATACATTATGGGTAAAAGGCAGAGTATCTTGGATTAAGCACAGAAGTGCCTTGGAATTTTCCTAAAATCAATTCTAAAGCAAACTAAGTTTTATGTGACTAAATCTAAACTACACCTGAAACAGATTAAATAATTAAAAAAAAATTTAAAAAAGTGAAATATTAAACTTTGACAACTCAAAACCTTTTGTGTTTAATACTTACTTTTAGAAAACAGCAACCAATAACTTTGATGTGAATGCAGCTGCACTAATAGTCAAGTCAAGTAAACTTTTTCCATATACAGCAGCCCAAAATAACATGTTTGTCTCAGAAGGCTCTACAATATGTACAACATACAACACACTCAATCCTCAGATCTTCAATTCAGACAACAACATATAAAATTCGTCCATTCTCAGCTTGATGAGCAGTTCTACTGAGGACAGCCATGTGGGAGAGCATTCACTTTGTCTATGAATGTACAGTTAAAACTAGTAGTGCTGATGTCTCTCTCTCCATATGAGACACATGCCTCAAGCCAAAACAGCCTTTCATCCTCCCAGAGCCATGCATTATTGATGATTAGACCAGAGAGAGACACTGAAACACACACTACGTTTCCCAGTGTGACGACTGGCTGCCTGTGTGTATGAATGTATGTCTGAGTGTCCGTGTGTGTGTGTGTGTGTGTGTATGTGACTGAACAGGTGGGCTGGATTCTTTCAGCGATTAGTTGTGTAAATTGTCAGACAGCCAATCAAAAAGCAGATGATGACAGTAAAGCAGCCATTGGCTCATGCTCTCTACTATCATCATGACAACAACCACTGTGAACAACTACCATCTCCAGTGTCTCTGTATGTGTGTTAGGTGTTTCTTGTTTCACATAACAACATTTCACATGTGTGATGCCATCATTTCACGCGTTTGCTGACGCAATACTTTACAATGAACCCTGGAGCCTGCATCGACACATAGCAAACTTCTTCAGAAAGTTTTCAATTTCTCATTTCCTTCATTTGAATATAAACAACAACCAGACAGACCAGTGTTTGCCAGTTAGGCAAAGGAGTGCAGGATTGCTCAGGGGGCATGTTAAACTCTTGAAAGAATTAATTCAAGCATCACATTTTTAATTAGGGAAAAATTATGTGGGGGAAAGGAAGGCAAAAAATACACCGCTAGGCCTAGTATACTTCTATATTTAAATCATAATAAGTGTATGTTATTATCGCTTATATGCCAACAACTCTTGTTTTTGTTATTAAGTGATCTGTCATCATTTGACTGAAAAAATGTCAGAAAATTGTGAAACAATATCATAATGATTTCCATGCTGAGTCAAAATAGCTTGTTTTGTCCAATAACAATCCAATCAAATTGACAAAGATATAAAAACAAAGAAAAGCTGTATGTCTGTTAATTTGAGAAGTTGGAATAGGTAAATGTATATATTTTCCTTGAATTACTTAAAAGATTACAGAAATTATTATTTTTCTGCCAATTGACCTAAATTGTCCTTGGCTTACTCAAGTAAAACTGCACCAGCACTGTAGCGTTGTCCAACCATATTGATTTATTTCCTTGTTAAATACTACTTCATGAATATAAGACTAAAGTTGCCAGGGTATGGATTTTGCAGTGCATTGATTTTTGTCTGCAGCGATCAAACAGAATAAGAAGTGCTTAAATTATTTGTTATTCTATGTGATATAAACCCAAATAAACAATAATGTTTTATTCACATGTAAGGTGACCAACAGTGATAAGTATCAAACAAACAAGGTATTCATCTTTCACCATATTCCCACAATATTCCTCAATTGAAAAAAATACAATGTCACCCAGAAGTCAAGACTGATCTTTAGAGAATAACAAAATAAACCTCTACTTTGACCGGGCTCATGGGTTGTTGCTGAGCCTGTGGGAATGTGTGGTACATTGATGTTTCTAATGAAGAGCAGTGAGCTCCATTGATCCACCAGGGATGAGAGAGAGCTGTCAAAAGCTATCAGGCAAGTCAAAGACCCACTTTCAGCACTGTGCAGTTGAAGTGAGCACGATACTGTTGGGGCACAAGGAAGAGCAACTAAACCTCCCAAGGCAAATGGTATAGAGGAGAGGCACACGCAGACACAGCTTTGATGCCTTCATGGGTTTAAAGTGGTTATTCTTTCAATAAAGAAACATTTCACCAGTAACAATAAAGGTTTAGGATGTGCCAGACATTAGAAGACTGCTTACCCATGGTGCCTTCAGGTCTATTAATTTAAGTGTTCGGTGTAGTTGTTTTTCTAAGAACATCATTCCTTCCATTTCTTCCTTCTATACACTGGATATGCAGACAAGGGCTGCAACTAACAATGATTTTCTTAATTATTGGATTCATTGTTTAGTCTACAAAATGTTAGAAAACTGTACAAAAAACATGTCAATCACAATTTAAGAAAGCCAAAAGTGGCGTAATCAAATGTCTTGTTTTGTTTGACCAACAGACCAAAATATCCAGCTTACAATGACGTGTGATAAAGAAGAGAAGCAAACCCTCTCATTTGCCCTAATACAAACTTTGTTTCATTTTCAAACTATGTGAAAGTGTATGAAACGGCGTGGCGAGTGGTGAGTTGTTTATAGTGCAGTACCTGTGCAAAATAAAGGCTAGTAAAACCACAAATCATTACACAGATACTATTAGTAAATGTAGAATTAAACGGGATTAAAACAGAGCCCAGTGAGAACAGGTGGAGCTACTACACATGGGAAGCTGCTTTTCATTTACAGTAGACAATACAGTATGTTGGCTAAATATGAGGCTCGCTTTTTTTGCTGAGTTCTGATATAGTGTCAGAATCCAGCCACACTGTCATTTAACTATGTACCATATGTATACTGGACACCAACTGCATCTGGTTGCATTAATATTGCTTACCTACCAATTAGTAATAAAGTAATGAGCCAAACACCTTGCTGAAGAAACCCAAAAACCCCAAAAATGTCACTTGCAAAATATTATCGTACAAGATTCGTTGCACTAGTTGTGATGTACATTCAGTTCAGTTTACCGTCAGTGATATAAATAGAGTGAATTAGACAAATCTTTCATTCTGACCCAGTACAATTCAACAGCGCTAAAAACGGCAGCCTCCAAAATGACCACAAAATTAAATCAACACCTCTCTAAACTATTTCAACAAAAACTGAACAATACAAACTATATAAAGACAGGATTTATTGCCGAGCTGATGCATCACACAACATTAGTTTTAGCTTAGGTGTACCGCATAAACTGGCAACTGAGTTCAGGAAATTATATTTTTGATATAAATAAATAAAAAATTGAATATACCATAATTCTTAACCAGTTAGAGGCTCTCTCTTCTGATGAAACTATGTCACATGACGGCATTGGGTAATGGAAATGTGTTTGTGACTTAGAAATGGGGTAGAAAAGGTTTGTAGGCAAGGTAATCACAAAACAGCACATGAATACCAAAAAAAAAACATCCATCTGTAATATGTGCAAGTTTAGGACTACTTAGGACTCCAAATTATGCAGAGACACAGTTGTGTTGTGCCATTCACCTGGTCTGTATAGTACAAGGCAGATAAGTCAAATTAGTTTTTTGCTGCACTTTGTGATCTGCTACTGTATCATTTTGCTTTAGATACAGACAGCAGAATAATCTGACCAGTACCATACCATGATGTTAAAAGCTTCAGTCTCTGAATCTGTCTTTCACACTGCACCGCCCACAGTCTGCGAAGCACAGTAGCAATCACAGCGAACTTGTAACCCTCCTGCTAATACTGCCCATGGTACAGGGCACTTTTAATCAGCAAGGTTGCAACTGGAGAATTATCTTTCAAGCCTGTGTCGTCACAGTCTGGCGAAAAGGGGAGCAAATCTCCTGCTTTGCATGGATTTAAGAAAGATTATTAAACAGCAAAAATGCAATGCGTCAGTCAAACTGTTTCCATCACACCCTGTGGTTAACCCCTCCATGCACTTCTCTGTAGCACGTAAGGACTTAAGCTTGGTCGCAGTAGCATGCAAATATTTCCGTCTGGTCTGTCATATGTAAAACGTTGAGATTCGCAATTCTTATCAGTGTGACATTTAATGACTGGGAAACTGAGATGACCAAAAATTGGGTCACAGAGTCAGCACCACTGTAGTGATTAAATATTTGAGAATACATCATCCTCTGAAGGACTAGGTATACATAAATTAAAAGAAAGCGCAATTGATGTGAAAAATAAAATAAAAAAATAAGTGTGTGTATATGGGGAGGGGCTGGACAAGAAACTTTGAAAAATGGAAAAGACATCGTTGGAAGTTAACATGTGTTAAGTGCATGTTGGATCTATGTTAATTCAAAATATGTTGGGTCAATATAAGTTGGTCTTTTGTGATTCTCTTGCAGCGCCCCATCTTAGTAGGAGCAGTTGTGACAGTAGCTACATGTGGTTTGACACCATGATGTGGAAAAATAAGTTGTTTTTGAAAAAGTGGGCTTCTTATTTCTAAGTGCAAGATCTATTTGTGGAAACAATCGTTGTTTTTTTTTGTTGTTTTTTTTTTACAATTGTCTACACCTTTTTTATTTGCACAAACTTTACAGTAGATGGTAGCATTGTGATAAATGTATTATAATTTTATCCACGGAATCGAGGCTTAAATTAGCTTTAAAACGAATCATTCTGAAATATACTTTTTGAAATAAAGCATAATCTACAGTTTCCATAAACAAATACAATGGTGATTATTGGGTAAAAAGATCATTAAAACCATGAGATACTTATTCATACTGATGAGAGTTATTGTTTATATATAATTATAAGATCTAACAACTTGAAAAATGTTAATTAAAATCTACATTATATTTATGTGTATTTATCTAATTTATTTATCCCAATCCCAATCATAAGGTTTTATGATTCATAGTTTGTATAGTTGCACAAATATCACAGTCGATTAAAATAACAAGAGAAGCGCTTTATCTTGCAGAAAACATTTCCTGCAGTGAGCAGAAATTAAGCGGTCTGACTAGACAATTCAGCAGGAATCTCATCTTTGCATCGTGCAGGGACACAACATCACTCACCTCACAGCGACGTGATGACAGCTCAGTTGTGTTTTTTGGTGCAGGAGTTGCGTCTT
Organism: Micropterus salmoides; assembly: GCF_014851395.1. Lineage (NCBI taxonomy): Eukaryota > Metazoa > Chordata > Actinopteri > Centrarchiformes > Centrarchidae > Micropterus > Micropterus salmoides. The sequence goes on from NW_024043372.1 coordinate 16,563,324, forward strand.
TTCTCGTGGGAAGAATTGAAAAAATATATTGATAATTTCACCTAATTTATGGTAACGGAAGCAGAGAGAAGAACTCCGCCGTGCACTTTTACAAATTAACAGTGAGACATTAGCACTAAGTTACCCGGTGTAGCCCATGATATTACATCCGCCTGGCTCTTTAAGTGGATGAAAAATAGCATTCGCTGTGTGGGTTTGGTCGTTTAAGATTGGCTACAATCGCGCAATGTGATTTTACACGAAACCAATGAGATTACTAAGTGGGTGGGGCTGTGGTGCGCTCATTTGAGTGAATGGCGTCGCGGGGTATTTAGTGCATATGACAGTAGACGAATCCCGCCCGGCGGTGCTACGATAAAATAAAAAAAACCAAGCACAACTCCTGCATGTTGACGTTACGCTCTAAAGATTATTCGTGGGAAGTGTAGTCCAATTTGTCAGATCGCGACCCTTTCTGTGAACGACACAGACACGGCTCCAAAACTACATCTCCGCCATTTGTAACACAGCCGGCACTGCTTGCATCAGCGTGTGGACGGCACACACAGACAAAGTTTCTCCCGGCATCTACTTGATTTAAAGTGAAAATATTGCCACTATTAAAGCCAGTTATCGTTTCCAACGCAGCGAAGTAAGTTAGCTACCAACGGCAAGATGAAGCTCTTTGTAAGTGAAGGCAACCCGCACTGCCTGAAGGTGTTAGTTGCTTTAGAAGTGACCGGAGTTCAGTGCGACGTCCAGTATGTCAACCACGAAGGTGAGAGACAGCATGGTTTAGCTTAACATTTAGTGTGTGAGCAGTGCACACTCAGGTGTTCAGTATCAATCAGTATTTACCTTCATGCCTGGAAGAGTCTGGGTTTACTTGGATTGGGTTACTTGTGGTCGAGTTGTAGGGCTGTGTTATACAGACACAATCCAGTGTATTGTTATAGATATATAGATGCATGGATAAAAATATTCTTTAATCGGTCTGTCAGTGTTTGTATAAATATAATTTTTTTCCCCCAAAGTGATAAGACTGACTTGAGCCTGCCAACAGTTTCACTTCATTGTCTGATAAGACATGAAGTGTTATGCTGCCAGACTGGTTAAGCTGCACCCATCAAAAAATCTTGATAGATAACCTGGCCCTTTTTCAGAATGCAGGTTTAACAATCTCTGAGCGTAACCCTGAGCTCTGACTTGAATAAACTTGAGATGGGAAATTCCATTTTGTCTTTTCAGCTCCACCACAATCATCCTCACTCAGAAATCCTCACATCATCTCCATCATGATAACTATGATAGGAATGTTCCATCGGTGTGACTAATCACAACATGACAAATGGTTGTTCATTGATCAGTTACAGCTTCATAGATATTTGTTTTTAAACACTGATTACTGCAGCAATGTAGTCCACGCTAAAGTTTCAGTGTGAATGACAATCTGAAAGCTTTAATGTCCACAGAGTCGCAGTGTTATAAAGAAGGACCGTGTAGCCTATAGATTTTATTCTGTGCTGAGGATGAATCCACAATGTGGATCTGGTTTGGCTGCACCCAACAAAATGTTAAACAAAACAAAAACAAAGATGCTGGCATATATATTTATTGATGGTAATAAAAGTCTGTACGATGATCTTGATATATTGATTTCATCCAGATCACTCCCTCCTTGGGCGCCATTAATGGTCATGGACTTATTGGACTAATCTCTGAGTAAAACAGTTGATGTGGTTTAATGCAAGTAGTCCTCCCTAGCCTAAGTTCAACACATTTCAACACAGAATATGGCGGGAGCATACGGACTGGCTATACTCTTGCTACTGTAAAGACTTTACAATGCATAGTCTAGTGGAACATCATCTCAAAGCTGCTGTGTAGAGGAATTGGGAATTTCTAATCCAATAATAATACATCACAGCTTCAGGCTTATGGTCTGATTGTCTCAGAGATGTGAGAGAGGCTTCACTCCCAGTCCCAGATGTGCGCTGGTCCTCTTTAGAAGCTGGATCACAGAGATGAATAACCAGGACCATCTGGCATGCAGCCACAGTGGATGAGGGATGAAGGACTGTACTCAGAAGTACATTTTGTATATAAACACACACGTCACTATGCATTTTGTTCAAAGTCTAGTCTATTGAACAATACACTACTGTGCTCATTGAACAGATATTATATCTGTTGTTGCCTTTCAGTTGAATCATTACAAAGTCTGAAATTTTGCACATTTATTAAGGTTAATGTAATGTAAAAACATGTAAATGTTATTCCTGCTGTATTGAATCCTAGAGCCACCGTAACACATCCGATTTTATTGTCAAAGAGAAGACATCACTAAAAATCAAATCCTTGAGCTTCTACGTGACCTTGGTTTCTTCATAGACCATCTAGTAACTTAACCGATGCTGAGAGCTTGATCACAGGATTATCCTTTGAGCATGTGAGGAGTCTTGTTCTATTGGTTCTACTTGAAGATACAGAGTTAAATTCGAATATAATCTCAGCCCAGATCTAATGGCTTTAGATTTTTCTTCTGTCTCTAAAGACAGCTATCCGTTATTAGAAAGAGGAACTACAGTTTGTATCAACATGTCCCATAAGGGGAATAATCTAGTCTAACTAGTATAGAAAAAATTCTCGACTACATAACCGTCTTGCATTTTACTTGATATTATCTTAACAAATATTGTGACTTCCGTTTCTTTCTTTTCTTCCAGTAAGAGTGGTGCCCTTCCTTAGCCGTCCAGCCTTGCCAGCACTGCTCCTGCCCAGTGGAGAGCACCTGTTCAGCTCCAATGCCATCTGCCAGTCAGTAGTTTATAGTTCGTCCTGCTTGGCCATTTATGAATGCCAATGCCAAGTTGGCATGAATATGGAGGCTGTTAAGGGTCATTTTAACCACCAAAATATATTTTCACTTATCTTGATCTGTATGTAGACCAGCAGATAGCGTTGGCTGTAACTGCTCCGGTTTTAATGCCATAAGCCCCACAAAAAAATTGTGTGGCAGCAAAAACTCTGAAATAGGTATCTTGAAACCAAAACTATCTGCATGGCTGTATACCAGTAGAGCTTAAATGGCAAGATGTGTTTTTGTAATATGGGTAAACTGATCCTTTAACCCTGTCAGCAGCCAAAGCTGTGTTTGTCCTATTTTAATGGTAGTTACAACATTTCATTGACAAGTGTAATTGGTGATGAATCTTACGTATCTGGTAATGTATTTATTTGAAAATGCTTCTGTTATACCATAGAATGGTAGAGGCTGGCAACGATATCAATTTTAGCTTTAGTTTGACAATGATTACATTGCAATAACTTTTTTAGGCACCCTGTAACTAACTCCAGAGGACGGAGCACATTTGTGGCAGATGTCTGTATTTTAGGTGTGTTTCCTTTTGAAACCAAGTAAGCTGCAAATGTTTAACAGGACTTCCATCTGCTTTCAACTTTAGATACCTGTTTGAAGTAAGTGGACAAGGCTCCAGTGAGCTTTGCAGTCAGTGGCTTGAATGGGAGGCCACAGATCTCCAGGTAAGAGCTACATAAAAAACAGACAGTTTCGGTTTGCTGCTAATCTGTTGTACAAACATACTAAACCTCCTTGAGATGCAAACTTTTTTCAAATCATGTTTTGGTACATTCTCCTCTTCTCTCTCTGTTCCACAATGTGTAGCCAAAGGACACATAAATCCATGCAGCTAAACTCATGCTCTCAAAAGAACAATGTGCAGAAAAATATCTGTCAACATGTTCTATAGGGTGTAAGGAAATTAACTGTTTAACCTCAGTCATGCCTCTTTGATTTACTGCTTGATCTAATGCCAATTAATCAATTCTAATTAATCTCTGCTTTGTCTTACTTTTGCAGCCTGCGCTGTTACAGGCCCTTCACATGGCAGTGCTGCAGGGAAAAGGATCAGAGGTGTCCAAGGTCCTCCAGGGGCCCCTAAACCACTTGGAGCAAAGTTTGAGCAAGGGGAAGACGCAGTGTTTAACTGGGGTACACATTAATAATTTCAGTGCCCATTCAGGTGCCATGTATAGTGTGAGCACATTTAGAAGAGAAAGGCAAACATACCCACTTAAACAAGGCCTTTTCAGTCTCTATAATATATGATCGCGTGAAAAGTTCACGATGCCTCTTTGGAAGCTGAGCGGAGCTTAACTGAGCATCTCCTCTAACACACCAGGCTCCTCCGGCAACATTTCCTTTCTTCTCTTCTTTATTCAGCTGCTGATGCTGAGCTAGTGATGCATTTTTAAGTTAAAACAATTTATCTGGGGAGGAAGTCCCTTATGTTTCAGAAGTGCCTGAGTGTGTGTAATGTAATGCATGTCTGTGTGTGGGGTGGATGGGGATCAGATCTCTGTGGCATCTGCAGCCCCTGTGGCAACAAGTCATCTGCGTCTGTCATATATTTCATGTGTACAGAAATGTGTTTTGTTAAGTCTCTTGGTGATAGGCTTAGCTTGGAGGAACCCTGTGCAAAGCTAAAGAAAAACTGTGGTAAGCACATACAGTGAGGCCATCACAGCAGTACATATAGTCTATATTTATTGAGATGCACACTGTGGTCATGATGAAAATAGTCTTCCTCATGGTTGTACTGTATGAACAAAGTCACAAGTGGGCAGGTGGATTCCACTTCTGCTTTGTTCAGGGCATTCACAACAAGCATTTAGGATTTTAAGGTCATGGCAGAGCAGGTTCAGGAGTGGTGTGTGTTAATTGCTTGAAAAAAAAAAAAAAGTTCATTAAACCGTGCTGTGTTTCAGGAAGCCGTTTCAGTTGCTGATGTTGTTTTGGCTGCTGCTCTGTACCCCGTTTTATCTGACTCGTCACTAGCACTGAGTAAGAATAAATTTGAACATGTTTCTTATTGTCCATGCATAAATTGTCCATCCATGAACTCATTTTCTGAACTCATTTTTTTAAATACCTCAACTTCTGCATTTTCATTAAACAAATTTCTTTCCTTTATTTACCGTCTTCCTTTATTTAACTTTCAAATGGTTTATTTCCAGATTTTTTTGTTCTGTGTTTGAACGCTCCTTACCGCAAACCTCTGCTTTCCTTTTCAGGTGAACACAAGTGTGTGAAGGCTTGGTTTGACCAGCACAGTTTCCAGTCTGCTGTTCAGAAAGTGCTGCAGGGAAAAGGCCTGCAGGGCTTAAAGAGCTACATGCAAAGGCAGCCCGCCCCACAAATCAGCCAGTGCAGTGATGCACGGCCATGCAACAGCAACCCTGCTGAGGTATTAGCCAGATCATCGGGATAGCTAGACCTAAAGCATTCTTACCGATCAAAAAAGCATTCAATGGTGTGTCAGTGCATAACTACACAAGAAACGTGTGTGAGGTTTCCAAGAACAGAAACCTTGCGAGACACGTGTATTGTCACACGTTTCCGTTCCCACATTTTATGTCTTTTCTTCACTGTAGCTTATTTACTTATTAGAAAGAAAGTTAAAGCATTCGGCGGGTCGCGGGGCTTGAATTCCCCTCACTTTAACTAAACAGGGCTCTCTTGTAAAGCAGACGCAGTCTCCGTGTGAGAGTTAACCCAGCTCTATGAAAGCTACATTAACACCCGTGTTAGGATATAGAACATGCGGCATGTAGAGGTTACATCACTATTTCTTTATCCTCTATTCTCTTTCTTGTGCGAGCATTGGAGGATTTGAACCTGTGTCAATCAAATGTAGCAGGAGCAGTTTTTGCTCCCTGTCAGAGGAAGTTGCAGAGTGTTTAAATCTCCATGCTTTAGCTTCAGACTTGGTGGACAAAATGTCAGGTAGGAGTTGGTGGTATTTTTGTGAAGTGTAACTATGGAACATATAAATCTTTTTTATTTTGATTCTTTGATTTGTCTTTTTTGAAATGGTAGTTTAGTGAGAAGGTGTTTTTTTTTTGTTGTTGTTGTTTTTTTTTAAAAAGGACTGCCCCTGTTAGGAAAGGGAAACACTTGTGAACTTGAGCAACTCTCTTCATAGCCATAAAAGTTGTGGAAAAAGATTTTAAACGAGTCCCCAAAGCCAATTCATTATAGATTTTTAATGCCAGTTTTATGGTTTCACTGCTTTCAGTCGCAATAAACTATTATGTTTGTTGATCAAAATTTCCATGATTTTAAATAATTGATTTATAGAGGTTTTGGTAATATTTAACAAATTGAAGTTACTAAAACAGCAGGATTAAAATACAAATATCTACTTGTGGATATTACTAACCTTACAAGTTGGTTTTGGTTTAATTCCCAATGAATGATTCTCAATTTCTAAATGTCTGTTTAGGGTGAGGAAGGTGAGCGTGTGGTTTCAGAAGAGGAGATGGAGGCAGCTGCTCTCACCTGGAGTAAAAGTTTGAACGCCAGCCCATTGGCTACAGACAGACAGCACCCCATGTAAGTAATTAAAAGTGCTGTTTCCCATTCTAGACATTAAGCAGACACTCAGTGACTTGCAGTGTGTGTCTCTGTGGCAGTTGAGGATGTTATATGATGATGTGGGGATCACATTATCGGCAAACTTCCTGTGGCACAGAAACTAAAATGTTCTGTTACATTTTAATAGTCTGCCACAGGAGGGCAAGCGAAACGTGCTTGTGACCAGCGCCTTGCCTTATGTCAACAACGTCCCCCACCTGGGCAACATCATTGGCTGTGTCCTCAGCGCTGACGTCTTCTCCAGGTTGGAATTTGATCTTGAAATTCCTTTTTTTCTGTCTGCTAACAAGATACTGATGATCATTGTCAAAATAATGACCTCTGTACAAAAACAGTTTTTTTTTTAAATGTACACAAGAGCATGCACAATCCTGTGTGTGTGTGTGTGTATATAATGTACGCATACTTGTGCATAGAATACAATGCATTTATAGGGCTTCTCAATATCACAATCACAAAGATTTCCATCTCTTGCCATCCCTCTCTCTGAGTGTCCCTTATGTCTTACTGTACTGACTCCATTCTTGTTCTCCTCTAAGGTACGGTCGTCTGCGAGGCTGGAACCTGCTGTTCGTGTGTGGCACAGATGAGTACGGCACAGCTACAGAGAACAAGGCCAGAGAGGAGGGTCTGACACCGCAGCAGATCTGCGACAAGTACCACGCCATTCACACCAGCATCTACAAGTGGTTCCAGATTGGCTTCGACTTTTTTGGCAGAACCACTACCGAGAAGCAGACAGAGTAAGTGGATGCAGGGGAGAAAGCTGTAGTTGGCCTGTTTTGTAAAAATATAATCTCCTGTTATGTGATAAATAGACAGGTCTTTCATCATAGTCAAAAGTAAATAGCAGCACTAGCTGAATTGTGATCTCTCCAATAATAATCAAGAGCTCACTTGATGAGTACTGGTCTTGTACTGGGTTGGATGTGGTTCTGATGCTGCTTGGTTTTGGTGTGAAAGAGAAAACGCATTTCCATACAATTACAAAACATTGGATTACTATAATCTTTCAGTAGATACCGGTGTGGATGTCTAGCCCCCTCAAGTATAAATTCTAACCCTTCATCTCAGAGATTATTGAGCATGATTGTAGAATGTAGGTTATTGCTTACATTGCAGAGGTTTATCAAATAAAAAAAGAAATCTTAATAAAACACATGTTTTAAAGCTACAACATGTCTGGAGCTACAGTTCTCATGTGTGACACCTGACCACGTATGAACTGGTCAAACACTGGTACAATACATGGTTTACTAACAGGTGAGGCTCCACCTCATTGTAATATAATGATGTATTTAGAAAGAGAATCACTTTTAACAACTTCACTTTTTTTCTAAAGTCAGCCCTAAAGGAAAGGCATTGGCTGAGTCAATCTAGGAAAAAATACATTGGACATTCTGTACTAAAGTTGTCCATTTTATAATATTGATGAGGTAACGAAAGTCTGGAGGTGAAATTAATTGCTTCAAATTATGTATTGTTGCTCAAAGGAATTAATGAAAGCAATGGAGTGGATGTGATGTGATTATTTTGTGTTTGTATAGAAATGATAAGATGGGTTTACCTACTTACACGTGGATATGGGAGACAAAAGAGAGGCGCTTTTCCGTAAAGATGTGAGACTTTAATCCTTGAGCTTGTACATAGAAAAGGATTACAAAGATAGTTTGTTTTTGGGCCTTTGCTTTGATTGAATACAACATAAAAGGCATCAAATACCATGCACCAGAACCATGTTCTTTGAAGAAGGAAAACGGCCCAAAAGATAAAAGGTTTTTTTTAACTTGATTCATGAAAAGTGCTTTGGATATCAGGTCTTACAGTTTAGGTTTACCAATCCACCACCAAATGTTACCATCTTTGTTTTTTGTACCATTTTACTTCATGTGTGTTTTACCAAATCAATAACACTTCTTCAAACCCTTCTTTTTCTAGTATTTTTTTTTCTACATTGCAATATTGATCCATAAAGTTTACATCATTTTCTAGCCAACAGGGAAGAGTAGTATCAATCGGAGTTGGAAAACAAAAATGGGGTCAGGGTTTAATGGCTCATTAGTTCCCACAACACAATTGTCAGTTTGCTCATACACCTTTAACTGTTTAAAAATTCTTTGCAACCAGGCACAATCCCCGAAGTACCTTTCAACCATCTTTGTCCTCTGTTATCCTTTCAGGATAGCCCAGAACATTTTCTGGAGACTCCACAAGCATGGTTTCCTAATGGAGGACACGGTGGAGCAACTGCACTGTGAAAAGTGCCAGCGCTTCCTTGCCGACCGCTTCGTAGAAGGAATCTGTCCCCAATGCAGCTACCCAGAAGCTCGTGGAGACCAGTGTGACAAGTGTGGACGACTCATTAATGCTGTGGAGCTCAGGGTGAGTTGGAAGGAAGCATGTTGATGATAAAGGGCAAGAGGAGAATGATGATAATGAATTTATGGTTATTATTGCCATTGGCGGTATTGCTTTACCATTTTGTTCTTTTGTTAATATATAAAAGACAAAAATCATGTTCTGGTACTAAATTTAAGTATTTGGTTTTCTACTTTGCCTTATCTTTGCTTGTTTACATGCACTTCTGTTGGTGAATTCTACATTTCGCAGGGTGACTTATTAACTAAAGCAGCAGTTCGTGTATAGTCTATTTGGGCTGCTGTATGAAAAATCTACACACCCCTAAATTGCAATTACAGGTGAAAAAAAAAAACCCCATCAGGTTAAACTTAGCCTAAACATTGTTGATCATTGTTGATGGCTGTCCCCTGCAGGAACCTCAGTGTAAGGTCTGCAGGCAGACTCCAGTCATCCGCTCCTCCAAACATCTTTTCCTGGACCTGCCAAAGGTATGCTTTTCACACTTTCCTCTTTTGGTCGCAGGGATCGAGACATAGTTAGCCTGTACAAGTACAAGCATCAGGTGTAAAGTTGAATTCCATGTCAGACAGCTTGTGGAAGGCAGTTATTCCTGTGGTAGTTTTATTATATAAATGACTTCATTCTTTCTAGAGCTGTGGCTTAGAGTTAAGACATTTGGTTGTTTTCGTCAGCATTTTCAATCTCCCTCTTTCTTTCATGCAGCTTGAGACTCAGTTGGAGCAATGGCTGGACAAGTCAACCAGCGAAGGAGACTGGACGGCAAATGCCAAACAGATCACTCGCTCCTGGCTGAGAGATGGACTCAAACCTCGCTGCATCACCAGGGACTTGAAGTGGGGGACGCCAGTACCTCATCCCGACTTCAAAGATAAGGTCTGCTCTTGTCACACTAAAAAAAAACTATTTTTCACATTACAAAAACTTGTTATTTGATAGCATTTGCTTGTTGATAGTTTATTAAATAGTAAAAAAAAATCCATTTACCACACTATTTTTTTCCTCTTTTATTGAAGCATAATAAAAATCTACTGCTGAGCTAAATTACCTGCTGAGAAGATAATGAATGCAAACACTTAATATCTAAGGTCCAATTCCTAATTAAACATTGAAAATGACCATGCACTTAATCAACTGTTTGCAAATGCTGCGGTGATGATACAGCAGTGCTTTCTAATAGCACATGTGTGCTTCATTGGGAGACTGTCTATGTCTGGCATGTCTAAACATGTTAAAACACTGACCAATTCTTTTAGTATGTACACTAATGCTCCTACCCCTTGTTTCCTTTTTTGAGTGTGATTCATGTCATCCAGAATGAATTTCTGGAACACAAAGCAATGCAAAACATGCATCCTTTGTCACTCATCATGACTCTTGCTGCCTCTGCAGGTGTTCTACGTGTGGTTTGACGCCCCCATTGGTTATCTGTCCATTACCGCCAACTACACCGACAAATGGGAAAGGTGGTGGAAGAATCCTCGTCAGGTAACCCATCCCTCGCTTGCTTCTCCCCTCCAACACACATGTCTGAATTTATGAGCCGAGCAGAGTACTGATGCACGGGCTCTGCAGAGATTTTGTCCTCTTTACAACATAGAATGGGTCTGATTGCTTTTTTCATTGCCCCATCTGGTGTTTTGCAATCTATATTAGAACACAGTGTAATTCCTAGCCCATATAACCCTAATGTGAAACAGAGGAAAACATAACTTCCTCTTTTAGTATGAATAAAATGTACGTTCAGTTTTGTACAATGTGGTTTGAACTCTTGTGGTCCACTTCTAGATTCCTCCCCTGTGAGACAGTCTCAGCGTATCTACCATAGGTGTTCTTATTTTTTGCTGTTTGCAGTCATCAGCTTTACTTAGAAAGGGGGATATATATTTTAAGCTTTCACACCATTCGGCTTCTCACAAACACAGTAGCAAATCAAGTCATGCTGGAAACATGTGGTGGTTAGCTATCTTGTTCATTTACATGTGGAGTTAATTTAACTGCAAGTTCTTTTTTTTTTTTTTTTATCCAGCAGATTAAAAAATCTAACATATCGTCTTCACTCTCACTGACTCATTTCAGGAGGATTGAGCGCGTGTGTGTGTGTGTGTTGGCCTGTATTTGCAGAGAGAGAGGGGTGGGGGTGGGGGTGGGGGCTAGAGAGAGCTGATAAGTCCTCTTTGAACTGGATGATCTCACGATGATCTAATATGATGTCATCCTCACAGTGCAGTGTTATGTTTCTGTCACCAGGTGGAGCTGTACAACTTCATGGCCAAAGACAACGTGCCATTCCACAGTGTGGTGTTTCCCTGCTCCCTACTGGGAGCTCAGGACAACTACACTCTGGTCAACCACCTGATTGCCACTGGTAAAAGCTTATTTTGATGACTGATTTCACCTTTTTCATTTATTATTTATACGTAATATTAATAGACTATTTGGGATTCACAACAGATCTTAAAATGGTTTTAAAAATACTATAATGGCACATTCACTCTGTTTAGAAGCTATGCAGCACAGACATCGTGAATGGTCACGTTCACACTGGAAATTTAAGTTCAGCTTTGAAAGTAACTGATTCTGTAACTTCCCCACAGAGTATCTGAATTATGAAGACACCAAGTTCTCCAAGAGCCGTGGTTTGGGCGTGTTTGGAGACATGGCCAAGGACACGGGCATCCCGTCTGATGTGTGGCGGTTCTACCTTCTATATGTCCGTCCAGAGGGACAGGATTCAGCCTTCTCCTGGGCTGACATGGCTACAAAGAACAACTCTGAGCTTCTCAACAACTTGGGCAACTTCATCAACAGGTTGATAATAGGCCCATATTTTTAAATGATTTCTTGCTTTGTACATGTAGCAAAGAGTAAATTTACAGTCAGTGAGAAATAGATCCACGTCAGAATTCCGCTTTCCCTAATGACCCTAACAAAGTGTCCTGCACCAGTCTCCTTATAGCTTAACACTCATGGTACTTATTCAGTGCCATCTGACTTTTTGTTACTGGGCTTTCAATTTTGATCGTTTTATCGGTTGAGATCAGTCACCAGTGAAATAAGAAATGGGGCCATCCACCTCAAGTTGCTCACATTTTGTACATAATAAGTTTCACTCAACGAGTAAATACGCAGCAAAACTGTCATCCAGTCCAATTAACAACTAAGTTTCCAAATTCTTGTACTCATTGAAAAAAGTCTGTTAGAGCAGTAACTATTACAAGAGGCTCACCCTAGTTTTCTAAATTTGTTTGGGATGGTGTAATTTAGCCCCAATTACATCGCCTCAAATGATTTTTTAAAAGATCAGGGTTAAATCCCACATCAAAGATTTTTCTCTGCAGCTTTTTTTTTTTTTTTTTTTTTAAAGTACCTTGATCTTCAAAATTGGTCTCGGGCAGCAACGTTGATGCCTAATTGGTTCAAAAATATCTTGTAGATTGCATCCAGCCTAAGGTGTTGGAGGTAGAAAGTATTCTGCTTCAGAAAAGAAATTCTGTCCTTGCCTGGATCACCAAATCACAACATCATTAGCGCCAGTGTGTCAATCTGATGCGGGCTTTTTCAAGTTCATATTCAATTCTGGGCTGTGGTTTGCCAGCTAAATGCTGTCCAGTTCAAATATTGACTGTTGAGAATTTAACAAATTATCAGCTTGACAAACCGAAATGGGTAAATCCTTACCTAAAATGTACAAGCAGCAAATATTACTTAATTGATTATGATTGATTCAGTTCTTGTAACAATATGAATATTGCTCTTTTTTTCCCAGGATGAAAAACCTTGGGGCTTAGCAGTTTCACTAATCAAAGACTAAAACAAATTAAGAATGTTCACACAAAGTTCATGTTCTGCACGTCAAAATCACAGTTCATTGTAAATTTAAAATATAGAACAGACATGACAAGAACCTCACTACGAACATCCTCCTGATTTACACACAAAGCTCATTTTTTAAAAAGGAGTTGTGAAGAGGCTCAATGCAGCACACAGTTGTATTAATTTTGTACTAGCAGAGCACTGTATTACATCTGGCAACAAAATCTATAATTTATAAACAATTAGCAAGTCAAGTAACATGCCCTTCTCTCGTTTTGCTCTCTCTTTCCCCATTTCTCTCACTGCCCTTTATCTCTCCGTTCACACATTTCTTCTTGACCCCCATTTTATTTTCATCTGTCTCGTTTAACCCACCCTCCCTTCTCCCCTCCCTTCTCCCCCCCCAGAGCTGGCATGTTTGTCGCTAAGTTCTTTGAGGGGTGTGTGCCTGCGATGGAGCTACAGCAGGAAGATAAGAAGCTCCTGGCTCTGGTGGGTTGGGAGCTGCAGCAGTACATCCAGCACATGGACAAAGTCAAGTAAGATGTCAAAATGGTTGATGTTGGGATTTAGACAGAAATGTAACAGTTTTTAGAATTCAAATTACTTTTCAGAAGTAAAATTCTGCTTGTCCTTAATTAGTTTAATTCACTGATTTTAAAATGATTCAAATTAGAAAATGTACATGTAAAGCGTCAGTTCAGTTTTACATTATTATTAGATTGGTAATTGTATCATCTTGAGATGTAGCAGTAAGCATACTTGCAGATAAACCCATACTTGGACTTGTACAGGAATAGATTCTGTAAAATATGCTGTGGTATCACAACTTCCTAAAAGTTAGATTAACATTGGTCCGCTGCCATTGTCCAAGCTGTCATCAAATTCTCCTTGAAATGTTCCACCAGAATCCGTGACTCCCTGAAACACATCCTCAACATCTCTCGCCATGGCAACCAGTACATTCAGGTCAACGAACCGTGGAAGAAGATCAAGGGAGGTGACACTGAAAAGTGAGATGGCCTTGACCAGCTTAACACAATCTTGTACCTCTGTAGCTTCATACTTGGTAGATAGGTCTGTGTTGCACGTTGTTAGCTGTGACTCAAATGTGTGAATACTCATAATATGTTAAAACGGAGACCGACCTTTTGAAAAAGGACTCCTCCATTCACAGTGATGTAACACTGAGCACAGGAAAAGATCATTTGATTTAGCGCAGGTTGAATTTGTGAAATCAATTACTAGAAGAAAGAAGTGCATGTGCAGCCAACTAGAGGAGCAGTAATTAAAATCAATGTCTATCCATTGTAAGAATAGCTAAAAGACCATTTATTGGCATCTGACTGACTGATCTCCATTTATCCTCTTTTTAGGCAGCGTGCGGGCACAGTGACCGGTGTGTCTGTGAATGTCGCCTGCTTGCTGTCAGTGATGCTGTTGCCATACATGCCAACGGTCAGCCAGACCATCAGGGATCAACTCAATGCCCCGCAGTCTTGCATCAATACCATGTTGCAAGGCACTGGCACCTTTGTGTGCACCCTGAGTGCCGGCCACCGCATTGGCACTGTGAGTATGACCTGAAGAAGTACACACACACACAGCGCATACATATGCAGACACACAAACCTGTGGAACCTTCTGTTAACACTGGGTGATACAATGAGGATGCAACAGTCTGTCAATATTTTAGTACTCTGGAGGACATTGTAGTCACGTGTATACACGCTTAATAATAACAGTAATAATAATATCCTAGACGGTGTGTCTGGAGGCCTCAGCCTTCAAAAAAGTAAGTTTCTCTCAGGCCACTTGTCCCTACAGGCCTAATTGTGGTGACCTGTGTCTGCAGCAGCCTTTCCAGCGCAGCATTCGATCTCTAAGGCTATCGTGATTCCTGACTCTAGACAAAGAGCAGCAGACGATACTATTCTGTCACAGAGTAATGCACCATACAACTTCTCTGGCAAATCACGTCTTTTGTCATCACTGTAATGCTGCATTGAAGAGTGGTGATCATGATCGAAACTCTGCAAATTTCTCATACATAGTTATCTACTTACTTACTTGCATAATCCTCTTTGTTCAAAGATGAGCACAGAGCCTCCAGGTTAATTTTCCAGCACCACTGGCCTTGGGCTGGATCCACTATCACAAAGTTTTCGCACTATTTGTGCGTGTATTCTTTTTTATTTTTTAATTTCTACCTTTTTGTTCCCCCTGCCAACCCGTTTTTATTCCCAGGTCAGCCCGTTGTTCCAGAAACTGGAGGTGGACCAGATTGAGGCTTTGAAGAAGAGATTTGGTGGACAACAGGTATTTGATGTTTATGATGCCTAATGGTCTGTGCCTGAGTTCAGTCAGGTCTCGTAGTAATATAGGTTGACTATTTATGAATAATGAAATAAGAGAGAATTGACAATGCATAGCCTTTTCACAGGACTGTCATGAATAAGAATTTGTGCTGTATTCGGAGTATCTTTTGAAACATGATGTAGAGCAAACACACGATAAATGGTCAAATTTTGCATTAAACATCCATCATATAGATAAAAATAATCCCTCTCTAAACCTTCTCTTCAACCGCCTGCCTCCAGCCGGAAGATGAACCACCTAAAAAAAAGGTATCGAGCGGTATTTGTGTGTGAGACGAGTCGGTCCACACTGGTGCTGCTGTGTCAATGTTAATTACTGCATGCCTTCACTAATACTAGCAGCTCAACTAAAGTGCTCAGGTTTTTCATTTTTACTCATCCCCTTGTGTCCAGTGTGATTCACTGTCCATTCACACTTAATGACTCATAAAACCCCTTTGATGTTTTGAGTGATGAGTGTTATTGTCTGGAATGAAGTAAGTCATCTCTAGAAACAATACTGTCAAAATGTCTCAAACCTTCATCTGTCCGTTTCCACCCTCAGACGACGGCCCAGAATGCTGGCAGCGCTGAGCCCGCCGTTGTGCCAGCTCCTGCCGCTCCTGTCGCTCCTGCCAAGGGGGACCCAGAAAAAGCCAAGCAGCTCACACAGGCTGTGGCTGAGCAGGTGAGATCGCTGGCTAGAGGCAACATGCTCCTCAGCTACCAACTGTGAACCCAATTCTTTCATACACAACAGCACTATAACTTACATTTTGTTCAATAAGATTATTATTAATTGTATTGCTTTGTGTTTAAAATTGTCTTCTTATAACTGGGATAACAAAACGGATGTCCTCTTCCGTAAGGAATGGAAATGATCTCCTCAAAAATCAAATTGCGCACACAACAAACTACCAGCCGCTGAAGTAAATAACGATTCATTTTATAAGCTACATTTAATTTGTATTTCTATTTGGAAAATTATATGGGAATGCTTGACATTGTAATTTAATGATCAAGATTGTTTTATCTACAAATTTAAGATTGTTGAATTTTTTAAATACATAAAAAATTTTGTAATAATTTTTTGGGGTTTAATTTTTGGGAATCAAATGTTTGATTCACTGTATTTCCAAACCCAGACAGACGCATGTAATTGCAAACTAACAAACAAATGTTAGTAAATTGCGTCTTATTTGACAAGAAAGCGGCCGAACTGTTTTTCCATATGAGCTATAATGTTTAACTAATAGACAAATAGTTGTGAGAAATCTATTTAATCCTGTCCATTTTATCTATCACAGGGGGAAAAGGTGCGTGCACTCAAAGCCCAGAAGGCAGAGAAGGCCGTGATCACAGCAGAGGTAGCCGTACTGTTGGACCTGAAGAAACAGCTCACTCTGGCTGAGGGGAAGAGCCCTGAGCCTGCACCTCAGAAGGGCAAGAAGAAGTGAGACAGAAAACAATTGGAAGATGATAGTCAGAGGAAGGGAAGAGTAGAATGGCTTGAGGTATGATAGTGGAGAATGGGAACAAGATGTACACGGAGAGAGAGAGGAGGGTATTAGCTTAAGGCAAAGCCGTGACAGGATCTAAGACAATGTGGTATTGGCACTGAGGACTAATGAAATGCTGGATAGGCCGACGGGGAAATGAAAACACACAAAGAGAGAGTCAAATGAATACAGCTACAGAATGGAGGGATTTTTCCAAATCCCTACACCAAAAGAAACTGATTTTATACTCTCCCTGTGATACAGTCAGCATACCATATTAGCGTTGGAAGATGCGTTGTGCATTTAAAGATGTTTTTTTATATCCTCTGGGAAATTGTTTTTTGCCATTTGCTACAAATACACTTTTTGGATCCAATGAATTAAGTTAATTTAAACTTATGTACTCTAATCGCACTCCCTGTCTCGTTTACCTTTTTACAGTGCTTTCTACAGAAAAAAAATTCATACACAAGTGATTAAACAGGCAAATTAACATTACATGACACAATGAAATTGCACATATTCTTTTATTGCAAATTTGTGATTACAGTGAAGATAAAATAAACGGTATGGTAAAATACATGTATTTGATGTCAATGATAAAAGGCATGCATATAATTCTACAATTAACAATTTGTGACTACAATGAGACAGTGAGTATGTTGGCATTTTACAGTACAAGCCATTACAGTACAAGTGTGTGTGTGATATATATTTTACAGCATTATATAAAAATAGTAAATCAGGGAAGAACTTGTGGTAATTCTACCACAAATCCCCATATTGATAGAAAAGGTAAGCTGAGAAAGTATAGCCGGGTCCTAGTTACTTTATAAATACACATAAGCCACGGGGTTATAAAAAAGTAAGAAACTGTATGAATTCTCCCCCCCCCAAAAAAAAAAAAAAAAAAAAAAAAAAAATTCTCACATACTCACACTGCACTGGGCACTTTCAAACTTTTCCTGAGCTCCTAAACTCTCCACAAATGGGGGCAAATAATCTCTGCTAGCCAGATTGCAGCCCTTAACATAGGAGTTACAATTATTGCAAAATGGTGGGAACGGGTGACAATGAAATGCACATTCTGAAATAAGTTCCTTTCTGTCCAACATACAAATCAGCAAATGCTCCTGTTATTTCTACCATCATATTTGATTTCACTTAGTTAGGCATTCTTTAAAAATGACAAACATTCATCAGAACCACCGTATCATTTGCACTTAGAGCTGTCTGTTCTTCCTTTTCCTTTATACATGCTGTGTCTTTATTTGCCGCAATGCTGTTGCAGCCCCTTTTCTATGTGCCTTTTCTTGTCTTGACTTTCATACTTCTTGCCATCTTAAGCTCTCCGTCTTTTCCAAAAATCCTCTCTTATAAAATATAATCTTTGGTTTCCCTCCTTTCTTGTCTAAAAAGGCATTTCATGACCACCATAGTAAACCTTTCCCCCCACCACTCCTTATTCCAATTCTGTAGGACCGGTCATCTTTTATTCCTCTCTTCCATCCTCTGCTCACATTTTTTCCCCCCCCTCATTTCCTGGTGTTGACTAGTCTCTCTATCAGGGCTCTACGTGTCCTCTGTACCTCCTCTCCCAGCCTTTCGATCTCCGCTTTCAAACGCTCATTCTGCTCAGTCAGCTCTTGTACCTTCCTTTCGTTCTCCTGCTCCCTTTCTTTGCGACTCTTTTTGGCAGATGAGTAGGATGGGGATGTGTGCTGTGTGGAGGCGGCGTAGGAGGACAAGGCACCGTTGGCCCTCTCGCTGGTGGTCCTCTTGCGTTTTCCCAGGCGGGAGGACGGGTAGACAGAGGGAGAAGAGACAGGTGAGGAGGGAGAAGAACAATTTTGAGATGGCGACTGGGAGGCTGAGGAGGAGCAGGATGGAGAATCGGGGACACAAGGCAGTTCCTCCTCACTGGCTGAGGGGGACGCAGGATGGACATTAGCCTGGTGGTGTTGATGGTGGTGGTAATAATAGCTACCGCTGATCACCACTCCGCTTGGATCCACCATTCCCACACCTCCTTCGCTCAGCAACTCGAAGAACTCTGGAGGCAGCAGATCACTGCCGCTTCCTGCCGAGCTATCGCCGCTTCTCCCACTATCGGCCTCTGCCCGCCGATCTTCTGCAACAGCTGGACTCATGCAGGAGGAGGAAGAGGAGGAGGAGGATGACGACGAGGTGTGATGCAGAGGCTGAGTGTTGTGGATCTCTTCTGTTGCCCTCTGAACACCCTCACCCCACGTCTGGCTTCCATCCGTCAGCCAGGTCAGAGAACAACTCTCCAGAACGTCCAGAAACTCCGGCTCCTTCTACAAGCACAAAACGGAAATATCAACACCTGCCAAAACATATAAAATACGACAGTATAAGTCCTTTTCACATCACTTAGTATATGAATGGAATTTATTCGCAAAATGGTAAAACAAACCTAAAAGAGAAATATTAATGAAAAATACATTTGACAAAATCGCTTACACTCATCATGGGTGTGATAACAATTTCCTTCTTCAAGCTACTGACCTCGGTGCATGTTGGGGCACGTGCTAGTTTTGCCCCTCCTGCGTCGGAGCCCAGAATATCCTGCAAGTCCTCATACCACGCCTCCAACTCTGCACCACACAACGGCCCCACGCCAGGGGGGTACGGCGGGGGCAGGTGTAGCCACTCGGCAGTCATCTCGCCAGTAGGTCGCAACTCACAGATACTCGGCCACACGGTTCACACTGGACCTGACGAGTGCAGAGCAACCTCACGTTAGACCAACAAGTCACAAAAACCATGATAATCACAATTAGACTAAAGTACAGTATACTGGGAAATCCACTTAATGGTGAAGGAATAACAGTGACACTACATGAGGAAATTAATGCACTAAAATTGCTAATAAGCGGAATTTGAAGATCCAAAATGTGTAAGAGGTTTCAATAACTTAATTTCCAGTACAAAGTTATTTAAAATAAGCAAGTGTATTCAGTCAAAATTTTAGAAAACATGCAGCATTCATAATAAAATCTGATAAGACCAATTTACCTTTGGAAAGTCTCTGTTAATCAAGTCTGCCAATTTGTTGGAGATAGCTTGTCCCAACAATTCTGAAAGAGAAAAGTATTTGATGGGTTAGTCCTTAAAAAAAACCAAAAAAAAAAAACCTGAATGTTTCTTCTAACAGCTGGCATTTGCTGAGATTTCAGAATAAAAATGATGATTTGCACAAATACAGAGCAAGCTTGGTGTGGAAACAAAGGGTACCTTAAATTAAACATTAATGGCTGCTCTGGAAAATGATGAAAAATATAAATAATAATACAAAGTGACAATTGTTAGAACAAGGATGGTAATAAAATTCATGTCACTTGATTCTTGTAAACAAAGACCAAAATGTTCTCTACTGCGCCCCCTGCCTTCTACGGTCCTCAAAACATGATGGGATCGATAAACAAGTGGTTAAAAACGGCGAGTAAACCATTATATAGGGCCTGACAGTCAAGTCAACTGTTATTGATTACTTAACAGCTGTTCAAAATTACTAAACAGCCATACCAGTTACTATAATTATAGACAAAGCTTGTAGCTGAAATAGTTACTATAAAGAAGAATTTTTGCTTTTTTCACCTTTGATGACCAAATAAAAAAAATAATTAAAAGAACATTCTTACATATGTGTAGCGTTGGCAGTGATGTTAATTACTAAACTACAAAAAGAGAGAGAGAGGAGAACGAAATCCTTTTAACTGGATCTCAAATGTTGAACTTCCGTGGTAGCGCGATCACACAGGCAGTAAAACGTCAATTACGTGAATAAAACTTATAGATTTTTATACAATTCTTATATTCAAAATATTAAGTATTTTCTTTTAGTTTAGACTAACGTTACATGTCCACTCTGAGCCAAGACAATTACGTCATGGAAATGCAAGTCCAGCAGGAGGAATGGGCGAAACAAAAGGAAACGCACTGAGAGGGGAAAATAGTGGGTTGGGAAAGAAGACATAACAATGTAAACATCTATGCATTTAGTGCTAAACGTTTGCTTTAAAAAAAAAAAGGGGGGGGGGGGGTATTTGTCAAACGTGTGTGTGTGTGTGGGGGGGGGGGGGGGTAATTAAAATCTACAGCTGTCAAAAATAAAAGCCCTTCAGTTCAGAGTCAACAGCCCCACTAATTACTGCCAGACGTCACACGGAGTCTGCTAATGTCTCTTATTTTATTCAAATTACATGACAGTGAAACATCTAACGGGAAGTATTTTGCTGTCGAAGCAACAATATTTGCAAAATTATTTTAAAACGTTTGGCACGCTTCAACAGTCAAAAGTTCCTCGTTTGAAGTCCGTGTGAGCTTGACAACTTGTCAGGCGAAGCAAACACAACACATAAAAACAACTCTGTAAATTGAGATTGATTAAAACAACTGGTATTCTAAAAATGGCACTGGGATAGCTGCCAGAAACATGCTTTTTTTTTGTCTGTCCAGTCCCCTAGACCACTTCAAGAGTGCGTTAAGTAGCCGATAGTCCCCGGAAAGACTGAAAAACATGGACTAACTAATTGTCAAGAATCTCCACTTACCCTTTTTCTTTTATTCGCTCGCCTTCTCGACTGTCTTGAACTCGAATGTGGATATTTTAGTGAAAATTGGTGATAGCTCATGTTAACCATTGTTCAGTCTTGACAGCTGAATGTGATTTTTCGGAAACTCCCGGCGGTGTTTATATTGAGGGAGAGGCCAACCGAACTATGCTTGAGAAGGTGGTTTCATCACAGCCTAACAGCAAACGGGATGAGCGACGTTGCAACGCTCCAATCAGAAGCGCGGAGGTAAGATCTTTCCCTTGGCGACATCCAATAGAGTGGCCGGAAAACCAGCACCGAGGCGGGGCCTAGTGTCGTCTCAGCTGGTTGTTTTCTCGCTAGCCTGTATAGTTTGTACGAGCAGCAATTGTGATGCAGTCATAAGACGGCCAGGACGAATTTGGGGCGTATGGGAGTCACATGAAAGGAATGATGCAATGCTTGGCAACCAATTTCTAGCTGGGGATAACACCAGCAGAATCAGAACATGTTTTATTAAACAGTGTTGGCTCTAACTAAAATCTAAAAATATACATATATGCATGGATATCTAATGTCGAAGAATTGTTTGTTTCCGGAACACAATAGCTGAAATGATTTGCTTACGATTTGTTTTATCGTAGCAAAAAATTAAAAAACATCTGCTAGGTGTCCATTTAGCGCTTACTTAGCCTACTGATTTTTATTCATTGTGTTACCGTCCGCTTGTTTTCACCTGACTTTTGATTGCAAGTGCTTGTCTAAAGTTTTGTCGGTGACACTAACATCACACACCCCCTTTACTCCTTAAAGCACGAGGGACAACATAATAACCAGTCCTCCTCTTGAAACGACACTTTGCCACCGGACCAGAGTGCTTTTGGAAAACAGGTGCCTTTTTATTTGTCAGGCATTTGTAATATGCCACAGACCGGGCTGTAGGAAACACATGTACACACAGTGGTGTCATATTCTCATACATTTCATACCGCGCGCTCTATTGCAGCTCCGCGAGATATCAAAACACACGCCCGGCCGGTGGAGCGTCTGTGGCGCGAGCACGCGGTGCTGGGTGTGATCCAGCAGCAGACTGTCCCCCTTTAAGTGTCCGGTAATATCTTTAGTTGTTGGTGCTGAAATGCAGCAGAATTCTTTATCAGCATCGTGATTAAAAAAAATAAAAAAATAAATAAAAACTTTCATTAGGCCTACATTGTATCTCTGAGAAGTGGCTATGGATATAACTGGATCAATTATTACAGAATTATATGGCTCCTTTTTACTGTAAATCACTTTAATACAAGGTGGGATTTCACAAGAATAATATAGGCTGACACGTCACACTATAATAATTTCATCGGCATGTTATGATAGACACAGACACGCTGTGGTGTTTATAACAGATAGGCTATATAGGCTAGAGGTAAAAAAAATAAATAAAATAAAATGTAGGTTTAAATGTTAGTTTTACCGCATCATAATTCGCACTATTAGACCAAATTTAGTCCCTATGTTGTCACATTTGCCGATATACATTGAGTATGATGAATGATTTCATCATCAATGATTTCACTAGAAGGTGCACACTAACGTTATAGCTTTGCGACACCACATACTTGATAAAGTCACAGTAAACTTACTAATGAGCAGTAGCCTATTTTTTTATAGATATATTAATATTTAAGAATCACTATTAGGTCCCTATATTGAAAAGTTAGAGCCACTGAGGTCCCTTTAATGTTACAGATATAATTATATTGTCAACATAAATTCATTATTCAGAAAGTTCACAGGTACACGACAATCAATAAAATCTAAATAAATGTGCATTTTGTACCAAACATAAAATCAAAATCCTTATGAAAAGGAATAGTGATTAAATATGATTATAAAACCACAAAGTTCACCGTCTCAGACACACAGGGAGCCATACAAT
Organism: Micropterus salmoides; assembly: GCF_014851395.1. Taxonomy (NCBI): domain Eukaryota; kingdom Metazoa; phylum Chordata; class Actinopteri; order Centrarchiformes; family Centrarchidae; genus Micropterus; species Micropterus salmoides. Next base: position 16,586,306 of record NW_024043372.1, read on the forward strand.
AAATGTCCGGTGTTCTAGTTGGATGATGACCATTAATAAGGTAGGCTAAACAACAGCGACAACAACAGAAGTGGCAAAAAAATAAAACCACGTTTCATCATGTTGCACTCTTGATGCGGGCTCTTCACCCCGCTCCTGACACTTTCTGCCCTAATCCCAAACTCAGCACACGCAAACTGTTTTCCATGCACGGTGCAACGTGCACGGCTCAACATGCACAGCCCCATAGCAACAGCGCCAAGCAGCGAATAGAAAGCTCAAGTACTGTCTCTAGGACCCGGGTTAAAGCGCTGCAGGAAGCACCGTGAACACGTCACGACTTGAGTGGCTGTTGCTGAGTAGTTCAGCATACTTTCTCTAACACCCCTCCCTCTCCACCCCTGTCGTCTGTTTATTTTGTCAGTCCCGTCGTCTGTGTTGTATTCATTATAAAACACTGTTTACAACACCAGATCTAGGTTGCCTCTTTTTCTGTTTCTCAACAGAGTCTGGCGATGATGATCCCTGTTTTCTGAATGATTTGTCAATTCAGTTGACAATCTTTTTATAATGAGAATAAAAAGTAAAAATAAAATAAAAAGATTATAGATTATATACTCTATTCATCCTCTATTCGGTTATTCTCTTGCTATATTATGTTCTTCTTTTTTATGACACTGAGCTGACAGGGTGTAAACAAGCGCAAATTGTGTGGTCATGTGGATCAGCTTTTAGATGAGATTTAGTCATTACTGATGGTTGTATTTGGAGATATCAGTTGCTGTAATGGTGCCCTTGCTGTAGCTTAATCTGCCTAAATATCTTTTTGTCTGCCTAGTCATGAATAACTGAATATAATACATTTTTAATCAACATTTTTTTAGCTCAACTACCCAATCCCTATACACAACTGACATATATTACATCATATATTTTCATTCAAGCAAAACAAGTCCAGTTACACCCGCATAACTTTACCAGACTGTAATAACATGGCACTATGATATCCATATCTAAAACACAAAACAATAAGAAAAAACAAAATGTACAATGATAAAGACCAAGAAAAATTTAAGTATGAACAAAGGAATTTCTCTTTCTTATTTGTTTGCTCTTTGTCCTGCTGCCACATTGATTTACTAGAAATGCTGGTGTCTGTAATTTAACCAATATTCAACAATCAAAGAAAAAACAAAAAATCCACAGTGGTGGTTGTTAATATTTTGAGTCATTATCCCCCTAAATCAGATTATTGCCTATTGTTTTTCTTTGGTTTTACAGACAGAAAGAGTATGGGGAATTTCCAGCCACCACACTCCCTTCTTTCTGTACTATGCCCTTGGTCCAAGCTCCACACCCAGTTCCCCCTCTCTCTCTCACACACACACACACACACACACACACACACACACACACACACACACACACACACACCCCAACCAGCTGTCGGAATCCTTCCCCTCTCTGAACCGAGACCAACTGATACAGCTGTTAACATGTACTGGTGATACAGTAAATCCTCTTTCTTTCTCTTCTTGGCTTGCCCTTTCTCACTGTTTGTTTGTTTTAACTCTTTTTCTAGCTCCTAGATAACTAACAGAAAGACCTCCCCACACACATTATGGCCCATTTGATGAGAACAGGAAAAGAAATTTTCTTTTAAAAATGTCTGTGTGTGTGTGGATTGAAATGTTATTTTAAACATGAAAGTGGCAGTGATACGTGGGTGAGACAATAAATATATATATAAATGGAATATATGGCCAACAAATATTACTAACAGTGCTTTCTTTAAGATTTAGTTCCTATTGCCACTACATTCATCCCTTTTGCCAATGCCCATCTCAGCTGATGCCAATATAGCAATTCTCTATTGTCTGACGATGCTCATCAATCAACTCATTTGCATTTTATTTCCTCAGAAGGTCCCCCATCGATAATCTTCTTTACAAGCATGATGCAGCGTCCACACTTAATCCTGATGCCAGTAAAGTTTTCAAGTTATCAACTCAATCCCACATCTCGCCCTGTCCAGATTTAACAGCTAAATGTCACATCCACTTGTAGAGATTTCTGTGTTTGCAGCTTTAGGGCGACTTTGCAGACAATCTTGTTAGCCTGTTGAACCCTGTGTACCTGTGAGCCTCACCTCTCTTTACCCTATCGTCTCCGTCTTCTTCTCTCTTTTTTTTTTTTACATTAGCGACAAGCCTCATTCTGCCCCACAACAGTATCCATCCTATTTTACTCTGCTTATACCTCCACCCACTCTCTTCTGTCCTCCTCTCTGCCTCGCCACAGGCTCATCACCTGTCCACACCCATTCAGGAAAATTTCAGATTTCAGATGTCAGTTGTTCTTTCTTTGCATCAATATTTCCTTGCCTCCATTTTATTTTCAGAATTACTGGTAATTTTACTAAACAGAGGAAATATCAATGCATAGGAATTGTTTTAAATATTTGATAACATGACATTGCAATCTATCTTTAGACAATATCCACAACCTTTAAAATGCTCAAAATAAGTTAAGTCAAACTGATTGCCTTTTAGGTATTTTCTGTTTTTTTTCCTATTTTGATAACATCGTCTCAGAAAGCTCAGCACAGTACAGTACAGACATGAATATCTAAATCCAGTGCCTTGATTTCTTCATTTCTTGGCTCCGACATATGTGTCAAAGATGAGACATAAGAAAAAAGGCAAAGGCACAAAAAAACAAGCTCAAGCAAGAGACTGTAGGACATTAAACTTTAAAAGCCTGTCTGAACAGGTGGGTATACTGGCAGCGAAACACACACTCCAGGCTCTTACTCCATCCTTTCCTTCCTCTCCTCTCAGTTTCCCCCATATCAGCACCAGAAACAGAGATTTTGGAGCAATTGGTGCTCCCTACAGCCTCCTCTGTGTTCAGCTACCTGAGGACTTAAATATTTACTTTGTCCTGTGGAGTAAAGGTTGGTGTGAGCTACTGACATATAGCTGCAATTTTACTGCAGTCAAGACTGACTGGAGCTCAGATTGTTGTTACTAAAAAGCCCTTGAATACTTTTTGTTTGAATTTTTACCCACCTCTAAAACCAGCTGTTTTCCAATAGGGGTTCTGTTTTCTGTTTCTGTCAATATTCAGGGTCACATAGAGAGCTAGTCAAATAAATTCGTAATACTTGTCAACATTTTGGGCTGACAGCCAGGTAATCTTCATCTTGTAATTGTATATAAATGGGTCTTGCCAGAGTGGGCTGGGCGGACCCTATCTAGCACACCCAAAATAGAAGGACAAATGCAGTGATATACAGTACACAGTATGTCTCTGTGCTCGTCTGGGGCATTCCCTTCTATGTTGGAGCGCTGGATCTAATTCCCTGCAAGTCACACTTGATATGTCCTGTCCAAGTAGGCCAGGATGGACCCCCCCACCCCCACCCCCACCCACATGTAGGGGGAAACGGAAAGCTGCTCAGCATCTTTCTCTCAAATAAAAGAAAGATACAACACAGACAATTAGATGGCAAGCTATGACACCCAGCTAAAATAAAGGAGAAATCCACAGGCTCGCTAGCAGAGGTTTATCATTTATCTTAATTTCAGAGCCAGTGTTTTAGTTATTGTGTAACTGACATCTAGACTAGAGTGTGTGTGCTGTGTCTGGATGACTCATCAGAAATATTTGACCCTTACCCTACTGTTACTAGTATGCCTTGATCACTAATACCATCACCTGACATAAAAACATGAGAAAGCTTTTTGTTTTAATGCTTGTCATAAAACGTACTAATGCCAGATGGGTTTGAGGTTAACCTCACAGCAATTCGAGTGCCTTGTGTTAATTTACTCTGCGAATAACGACGTATACAGCCTAATTTCCTTGGTGTCTCTTCCTGATTTTATTTTGCTGGATGTCTTCATTCACTGCCAAGAATACCTGGGGTTGTGTTCACAATGGGAATAATCCGGTATTATAGTATTGTATTGATTGATAGATGAACACAAGGTGTAATCAAATGTTTTTCTACAGGAACAGAACAATGGCAAAATAAATTTGTACTTAGGGAGTCTATTTGGTAGCATCTTTGAAAGCTGAACAATATGTTTATGAAGATACTATGCTGTCACCTGGTGTTCATAAATGGGCATAACAAGTCCTTAAAATAAAGAAAACACAAAGGACTTTTAAAAAAAAAAAATTGAATACTTATATGTGCATCGGATTAGAATTTATGTAAGAAGGCAAATACGGTTTTCACATTTACCACCCTCCAAAAACTGATTTACACGACAAAGCATCATGATTGTATTTTGCAATACCAACCGCTGATGACTCATTACCAGGAACTCATACCTTTTTTATCAAGTTACCTAACAGAAAAACATGTCCACATAATCTGTAAAATTTAGGGGGGGGAGGGACTTGTTCCAATACATTTAATTATTTGGTATGACTGACAGAATGGTATTGTAATAAGTTATTTTTTAGATTTTTCATCCAACCAAAGCAAATATGAGGTGGGTAGCTATGTCAACAATTAAGTGATCATAAAGAAAAAGCGATCTTCATCTCATGAAAAAAAATAAAATAAAGGAGTCAGGCGTATCGCACTTTGTTTTATTGATCAGTTTCCATGACCACAGATGTACAATACAGCTGACTTGTAGGCAATGACAAAGCAGATTAAAAGTTTGTCTGTGGTGTCTGGTCTCAGTCATAATAATATAGTTACAAGCGACTGAGTATGAAGAAACAATAAGGTACACAGGCATATTTACAAGCTCTCCTTCCGTGACCCCAACACTCATGAACGTGCTTCCTGCTACAACACAACAGATCTTGACTTTCTCTCTTTTTTTATAGTTAACATATTTAATGTTTTATCCATCAACCCAACACTACAGTGATCCATTTATTTGGCCAGAGAATACAGTTCCAAAGGGAAATGGAGGAATTTCTTATGTTTAATACTAATAATTATAAAAACAATCCAGTCTAAAACTCAATAAGCTTAACAGGAGACTGCAATCAGTGGCATGTATAGAGTGGACAAATGTGTTTTCAGTTGATGTGAATTTGATGCAAGAGAAAGGAAGAGGAAAGGAGGGTGGACAAGAACATTTGGGCTTCTTTTTTTGTTATTCCATCTTTTCCAAACTTTCTAACATTCCACTTTGTGAAAAAAAGGCAGAGGCGAAGTAGAGAGCAAGAGAGGGATGACCAGAAAGGACAGAGTTAAACCCCAACCCACCCCCCACCTCTGTGCTCTCTAGTCAACTCTTATTTGTCCATGTTCTACACTCTCCTGGACCGGTCCAAACTCTGCCAACGTTTATTTGGAGAGTTTCTTCATCCTCTGATCTAACGCAGCGAAGTTCTCTTCTACAGCCACCAGGTTTTCCTTCATTGTCTGTTGGACCTGTGGGGAAGAGGAGGGTAAAAAAAAAAAAAAAAAAAAAAAAGTAGCAAGTTAGATAAGACAGGGAAGTAAAGTTGGAGGTAAAGTTGGGTGTAAAAGTGAACAAGAGTGAGAAGTGGCTGGAACAGAAGCTGTAGTGAGAGAGGAGTGGTGATAATGATTTCAGGTGGGGCAGGAAAATATGCAGATATAGAGAAGATGTAGATTAGAGATAAAAAATAGGCAGCATTTGAAGAGCTGAAAGAGACAGCAAGCATAATGGAAAGCAAAGGTGCTTATATAAAGGGTTACAAATGTAGGTAAATGAATTAATCGGCAGAAAACGAACCAATTAGCCTGTTATGTATTTGTTTTTAGCAAAAATGACATGTTTTTACATTCACTTGTTCCAGTTTCTCAAATGTGAGAATTCACTACTTTTCTTTTTTCTATCATTGAAAGCTGAATATCTGTTCTGATTAAAACAAGAAGCCATTTGATGACATCTCCTTGGTCCCATAATGACAATAAAGGCCAACTGGTTACTTAAATATAACAACAAATAGTCAATGAAGTGATGAGTCGATCGACACAATTTTGATAATCAGACATCAGTGTGGTAATTTGCTGCTTTTCCTATTTTATAATGATTTTAAAATCTTTCAGTTTTGACAGTTGGTCGGGCTAAACGAGCAACAGTCAAGTGCAGTTTTCACTATTTAAACTGAATAAATGACTGGAAACATATTCACGGATAAGTGTTGTTAAAGTGTGGGTAACTGAAGCCCTATTAAATAATGGTCCTATGGTTGTAGTAGTGCACACAAGGTGAACACATAAGTGGCCATAATTGTTAAGGTCAACTCCAGCAGTTGTGAAAATGACTTCTGTTGTCCCGATTCCTCACTAGATGTTGACTTTCCTACCTGTGTTAGCAGGGTGTTATTGTCCTTCAGAGAGTTGTTGATCATCTGCTGAGTGGTGTCCAGGTGGGTCAGCAGCTGGCCAAACTGCATGGCTGTGAGACAGTGGAGTTGAGAGAAAGAATATGTAAGTCAAAGTGTATTAGTTCTTAAATTTACAAATTTGTGGCAAAAACAATAAAAAAAAAATGCTATGTTGTCTTTTCTCTGAGCCAACATGAAGGCAAGTGTAGACATGGAATCTGAAAGTGATCACTGGCTGAAAGATTAAAACAGTATTCTCTTTTTTTTGCCTTCAACAGTAAAGAAAGATCAAAGGAGAAAAATAGAGAAAAACAATATCAGTGCAGCTCAACCCTATTGAGTGAAGAACACTTCAGCTGCAGACTGTGACAGATCGGTTCAAAGAGTCTGGATGATAAATGACCTGTTTCAGCTCTCAGAAATGAATTATCAATATAATCTATTAATGACAAGGTTCTGCTTTCATGAGCTAAATAATAAGAAGATGATAACGTGATATATATCACGCATCTCTTTTCTCCCGGAGGGGGTGTTTAACAGTATTGCTAGATTTAGTCGAATTCTATTACCATTTGGTGGCTCCCTTTCAGTGATTTTTTTGCCCTTTGTTAAAATAGAACGGCACGGTTTTGGCTAATTCCATTATCCATCTGAATCCCATTTTCGCTTAGTTTTCATCTTTTGTCTCACACACACAGATGCTCCCCATTGCAAATGCAAATCTTTCAGACTAAGTACCACTTCCTAGCACAGACGCTGCCCGAAATGTGATCCGGGTTCACGCCCCTGTTATGTTCTGTGGCTACATCCTACATATTTTGAATCTTTAATGCCACTCCCCATCCCCACTAACCTACATACATCTTCTCCTTGAACTCTCATGGGTGTCATTTCAAGGTTCGTCTTCACTCACATAAAAGAATAGAACATAAATTATCCAAGTTTTCATTGTTATCTTTAGCGGGTTGAAATCTGCCCCTGGAGCAATATCATTACAATATTTGCAATATGAACCAATTACTCAACACCAGTGCATTCATATAATGTTGTGGAGTAAAGTGATGTGACGGTAAACTCCTCTACCTCAACAACTAATATTGTGTCATGGCTTAGAGCAGGGGTTCCCAAACTTTTTCAGCTCGAGACCTAAAAGAGAAATTTGGTGTCTCCCCAAACTTACACAAGTACTTCATGAATTGCCATAACATCTACATTTATAAACTAGTACTCAACAAAACATGAATTTTAAATGTATATACTTCATTCTAAAAGTTCATCACAGCAATAATCAACTTTGCTGAGTGTAATACGATCCTGCCAGACCAGGATCCTGGACCTCCCAGAGGGGATGCGTTCCGTGACATTTTATACCCCCCTGACTGCTGGAACAACCCCCCCCGTTCCGAATTAATAAATTAAGCACTGCATAGCGTTGTTATGCATTTCACTCTACCAGTGGGTGACCCTGCACGTTACCTTGCTCATGCAACTCTTTGACAGCGACAAGCCTCTGCACCACCTGAGGTATAGAAGTGGACACGGCATCCCACTTCTGCACCACGTCATAAAGCTGCGACACCTGACAGGTAAACACATACGGGCACATTTAATACCAAGATAAAGCCCCCCAGCTAAAATAACATGTCACCGATTTGTCCTTATATTCCTGATTTAATAATTATTGTACTGTGAATTATATAAATGCACAGTGATGAATAAATTCATGCTGTGTAGTCTACATTTGACCAGTGTGGGGACTCATTTATAATTATAAATTGAAACTATGTTATACACAGTCAAACTCGACTTGACATTGCTGTGGTAGTGAATGCTAGAAATGCTGCTCATGCTTGACATTTGCCCTTTCCAATATGTATTTTATGGCTAAAGACATAGACCTGGTTAATGTGGGTACAATGACTTTATTGTCCATAAGCTCACATTACAGCATGCTTTTGTAATTTTTAAATTCTTCATTTTACAATTAATTAAGTCACACCCCATATATAGTAAATAACAGTAATGCAGTGTCTTAAAGATTTAAACAGCAATGTACAATAACCGTTGTGTATCAAAAAGAACCCACTTTGCATGACTTTGTTATTCACCATAATGAGTTAATTAACATGCGCTGCCCTCTACTGGCCTTTTAAGTTTACAGCACTTAGGAACAGTCGATGCCTACAACACCCAGGAATGTCTCAAAAACATGCAGATCTCACAGCTGAAACATGAAAAACCTGAATAATGATAACATTTTGGTTTGGCTCTGAGTGCTTAAAGGCTGTGCCAGCTGTTTGTTAAAGATGCTGGCACTGCTCTTCAGTGGGTAATCCGGTTCCCAGACCAAATTGCTAGTGAAAAGTTTCCAAATTAATATCTTTTAACTAAGCCTGAAACAGCAAGATTATCTTCTGTGAGACTACAAGATTATTGGACATAATATACAACTTCCTGATAAAATCTCTCTCTTATGATGGTAGGAATCTTCCTTCTTAAAAGAATATTTTCAGTTTTTTTTTTTAAACACTGCTCACATATTTTGGTGTTGAAATGACTTGTCGTGCAGTAGACGATTACGCCAGCAAAAATAAGCACTTCCAAAATTTTTTGTACCTACTAATCATTTCGACACCAATGAACGTGAAAATAGGCCCAGGTTTCAAAATAAAATGCTTTGTAACAGAGGAATCATAGGTTGACTGTGGGACCCTGGAAGTTGCAAAGAGTGTAAAAGCATCTGAGATGATTACTGTACAGAGATTACAGACCTTGTTTTGTGTATCAGCATCTTCAATCGCTGCTTTGTGCTTAGCAATCTCATTCATCTTTCCGAGCACACTCTGAATGGGAGAGGGGAAAAAAGTTATTTTGTGTGAGGTACCATTTTAGAGGAATTCACATACCTAAGAAAAAAAGACAAGCATAGATTAGGTTAATGTAAATACTGTAGTAAATTGACAGTTCCTCACAGTGGGCTAACACCACATATAATTTCTCTACAAAGAAAATGCGCCTCTCATTTCAGTAACCATCCAGCAAATCAGGTTATTTGAAAAAATAATTAACAGTATGTAAAAATAAAAACAGCTGTAACGTGATCTATTACTGCGGTAAGAAAAAATAAAAATAAACCAATATGTTCTTTGCTGTAATCCAAATAGAAAAAAAAATACACCTTCTGATAACCCCAAGTCTTTATTTACCTTCTCATTCTTTTTGAAGGGCAAGCTACAGTAGATACCAATACATAAATGTCTGAGAAAGGGCTGAGATCTTGCAGAAAAGTAGATAGTTCTATGTCTCGTTTAATATTTTTACATTTGTTAGATAATCAAAATACACTATGCATAAAAGTTTGTAATTAATTAGCTTTGGCTGTGCTGTTGCATTTCAACAATCCCTGTACTGAACACAAACATATGAAAAAACTCTCCAGCAAAGACAGCAAAATAACTCTCAAAACATGCCGTTACCTGCAGCCTGGCCTCCACTTGATCCAGAGTAGCAGAGTCCAGTGCGCTGACCCTCGCCTGCAGGAGCTCTATGGTGTCCTGATTCAAACACACACACACGCACGCACAAGTTGTTTATAAGATTGAGCACATAACTTTGTGTTTTTGCTCTTACTACTGGTACAGCAACAATAAACAAACTTGGGAGGAACTGATGTCATCTTTGAAGTGTGACCCAGTTCTCTGGCTGCACATCAGATACACAGTTATCAGTACAGACACACACTACATACAGTGTGTTTCAAAAAAAACAAAAAAGAAACTGACTTCTTACCATCAAGCTTGCTCCTTGAACACTAGCACTCAAAGGTCCCTGCAAAATAAACACATAGGGAAAATACATTTTAACAAGAAGCAATGAAGCCACCTTAATAGTTGACATAAATCAAGTGGAATACTTTATTTCAATTTCACTTTCTGGATGGTTACACAGCAACAGGAGCGTGCAATTTCTGCTGGTGTAAGAGTGAAAGAGATAAACAGAATTAGTGTGAATGAAAGAGAGAAGCATTTTAGAGGACGTGTATGTGTGTGTACCTGCTTGTCTGATCCTGAGCCAACAGCGATCTCCAGCTCAGCGAGACGCTTCTCCAATTCAGCCATCTGCAGGGACAAGGCTGGCAGTGACAACAGCATCCCAACGCACGCAGGCACGCACACACGCGTCCTGCCTTTTCTCCTGTATACTGCAGTCAAATATTCTGACATTCCTCTCATGAGGATGAAAACAAAATGTGTAGCCGATCACACCCACTGAAACATTTGCTCATTTTGCCAGCGCATTCATCCGAGACACTTGACTCTGCTCCCTCCACCTCCCCTCCCACTTTACCTTGGCAGACTCATTGAATTTCTCCTGCTCTGGTCTGCTGTGCAACTCGTAGAGTACCACTCCATCTGGGCCCTTAGCTGATGCCGTCGGCTTGGTGTCTCCTGCGGTGCTGCCACGGCTGCCCTTGGCCGCTTCCAGCTGGGTGAGCAGACGCCTGCAGGAAGGAAGGAAAAGGAGACACAAAAGGATTTTATGTTCAATATTGTTACCAGTACCATGCGCTGCTGTGCCCACACCCCCATCTCTCTCTGGTGACCAGTCTCTTCCACTTTGTTGTAGCCTGCGAGGTAAGGGTGAGCTTAGATCTTTTCAGAGCGGTTTTCGTCACTTTTTCTTCCCCTCCTCTAACTTGTATCAGTGTCTCTTATCACTTTCCTCGCGCAGAGCTGTGGCCCGACAAGCCACAGCAGTATGTTTTTATTCCCTCTGCCTTCTCTCAGCTAATCTCTCACCTTCTCCAGTTTTTATATCCCTTCCTTAATCATGTGTCCATCAGTACTTGTGCTCCCTGGGTAGTGCTTCACTGGGATCAGCCCGGTTTATGTGAGCCATTGATACCAGCTGTACCGCCGTGCCCTTTTTACTCTCACTCCTTATATCTGGGTCATAGTGCAAGGCTCAGAGAGATTAATTATTTCCCCTACACTCCGCTTCAACCATCTATTGCTGCCTCCCTCTATTTTTCTCAAAGTACCCCTTTTTCATCCATTTCCTGCATCCTAGCACATCACTCCGTCTTGGTCTGACAGGTTTCGGGTTCCCAAATTCCATATGTTTGTCTTGTACACCCCCTTGTCAGCTCACCTGGCCAGTGCGCCATCTGGGTCAGCCAGGTTGATGTGTGCCTGTGGTCCCAGCAGTGAGTCGAGATGGGCAGAAACCAGCTGCTGTTTGAGCTGGGCTGCCTGCTGCGCGAGTACTACCGGGGTCAGGCGCTCTTCTGCATTGCTTTCATTTGTGGCAGCCTGGAAGCAGAGTGACACAAGGTCATTGAGTAACTGACGTCTACACAGAATCGATGACTAGAAGTCTGTGTGGGCCAACCAGTTGTGCCTAATAAAAAAAAAAGGAAAATGGACAGTGTATATAAACAAGCACTCTTACACTAGGCATTAAATTGGATTTGTTCTGACATATTTCACATCGAATAGAATTAAAGGGATATTTCAGTGTTTTTTTAAACTGGAGGTTTGGATAAGCTATTGTAACTAATTGCATTCCTACTTAAGGGTAACTAAAATAAATAGCCAAATCTAGCGAATCTCTTTTTAATTTTGTTTCGACTCAGAGACACTTGTTTTTAAATGATTTATGTAAAATTAATTGGAAAGCTTCCAATATATGTTCTTTTGCATGTCCTGATTCTCTACAACAGAGGTGGAGGTGCAAAATTATGTGGACCCGTAGTCAAAACAGCCACACTTCCGAGAATAACACAGAGTTTGAAAAACGGCAGAATTTTCCTATTAACAGTGATCTATAGTTGTCAGGCACAACTTTGGATATGCATAGCCAGATGTCTGGTGTCATCCCTCCATGAGAATTTAGCACAATATCATCAAGCTGTGCCATTATTTCTCAGTTAATCGGGGCTATCGAAGTGTATTACAGTGTGTTCTCATCCATGCACACACCACATTCACCCTGATGAATGGACACACATTGCTACAAGTCAATAACTCCAAGGAAGTCTTTCATCAGTGTAAATGTAGAGGTTAGAGTAGAGAAGCAGCTTGCTCCCCACAGCCAGGCTGCAAATTCTGCCAGCATGCCCTGCGTGAGCTAAAACCCACAGATATGCTCACATAAAGTTCCAGTTCACAGGTTGAATTAGACTTTGGTCTGGACTCAGAGCAGCTTGCACCCTGCTCTACGCATATCCAAGTTAATGACACCTAAGGTTTAATTAGTTTCTTGGTTGTGGAGTCTCTGTAAGTCTGAGAAAAAAAAAGCAATTCCTCACACCGGTTTTAATCAAAACTTACAAAGTGAATTTTGTGCTTCAGTGCACACACCATACTAAGCTTTGGATCGGACACTCAGGTCATGAGTGCAACAGTAGGAACTGGTCATCGTATCACACCTCTGAAATTAAAAGGTTGCACTCCTCTGAATAAATACATGATGACTTGGTCAAGAAGTATAGAAGAAGAAAGTCCCTCTGTGAAAGGCTATTGAATTTGTGTGCGGACAGCAAGATAAAGGCTGGGTAAACAGAGTGTACCATCCCTTGCCAAGTCCTATGGGCAAGGGAGGAGTGCGTGTTAGCGCATGTGTGTGCCTCGCCGTCATTTCACCTGGATGGCATCCACCTCCTGAGTGAGTTCCTGGATCTCGTTCACCAGGCGCTGGTACTTCTGCTGGGGCGTCTCCTTCACTCCACAGCCCTCTCCGAGCTACACAAAGAGCAAGAGCAGAGAAGTGATATGATATGAATATTACACCACAGCAAAGTGAGTCTTGTAGAGAAAGCACAACATCACCATCACAGACTCTTGACTATCAGAAAACACATGTAGCGAGTGAAATAAAAATCACAATGATGTTGTTACCCACAGAGTGGAACACCTTCAGAAAGAATAAAAAGTGAAATAATGAACTGAGCAGAATGCACTCACAATTTCAAATTCTCCTGACTCGTAGCCCACTCTTCTGCTTTTGCTTATCCTGTCTGAGAAGTCTGTGAAAAGGAGACAAATGGTTTGTAAGAGAAATCGAAAAAAAATGTCTGAGCCAGAACAAGATTGGGGGTTTGAAATCAGCAAAAGGATGGATGTGTTTTGTTACACCTGTTTTGTTACACCTGTAACAGAAGAGCAAACAGCACGTGTTAACTTCGTCTGCCTTGGTGTTGTATGTTTGTATTAATGGTATGGAGATTGTAAATTTCTTTATCCACTAAGAGTAAATATTGTCTGTAAAAGCTATTTTAAAAAGATTACAGTAACGTTTTGTATATGTCACAATACTGACTAAAGTAATGACACAGCAAACAACGTCAGAAACCTCCCTGATAAAAGGAAATACACTCAGTTGTCAGTTTACTAGGAGCACCTAGCTAAAACTAATACAGTCTAATACAACATTCCTGCAATAAATTCTAACTTTATGAAGCCTATAATGTTCAGTTCTTGTTGAAACTGTTTTAGGGAGGTGCTGATTCAAGTCTATGGTCATTTTGGAGGCTGTAGTTTGTGGTGCTGTTGAATTGCATTGCATTAAACTGCAGGTGTTTCTACTATTCTGTCCAGCCTATTAATATCAATGAGGGTAAGCTAAATAATAGAAACACATCTCTGTATAAACGTAAGTTATTACAGTAACATTTTGAATTTGTTGTGACTCTCAATCCATATCTGTACTAGCAGCTTTTCGTTTCTGTAATACATTGAAGAGTTAGTCATGTTAATTAGTTATGATTAACATAACGGATAGATTACAGGTAATTTATCACCCACTATGAACTGACCAAGTCCCTTGGTGGTGACGTGCTTGTCTTTGAACTTGTCATAGGCTGCATTGGGGTTGACCACAATCCTCTCCACGCTGTCACTGCAGAGCTCCTCCTGTCGTTGAAACACCCAGAAATGAAGTCAGCTGAACTTGTACCAAATCATAAAGGGCGTGTAAGACTACACACACAGCAAAGAGCCATGGCTTACTGAGCCAGTGAGCCAAAAGTCTCGAAACCGAAGGTAGACTTGAAATATGTTGACAGATTGGTAAGATCTGAGATGAAATTCTACACTTGATCATTCCCCTGAAATATAATTTCAATAGATAACCAATTATGCGGTTTAGTCAACAAGTGTAGTATTGCTTGCCAAGGTCAGATACCCTCAGAAATTAAAAGCCATGAATCATGAAAATCTGCAAGAGCTCGGCAGCCATTACTTGGTGCAGTCTTAGGGAGAACCAGATTATTTCAACATAATTTAGAGTACCAGCAGGCAAGAGACAAATGTGCAAAATTATGTAGATTTTATGTAGTTTTTACAAAGGCCTGATTGTAGACCTAAAAAGGCTCAATTATAATAAAAAATATATCATCCATGGGTTATAAGTCTACGATGGTAAAAATCAATGTTATGTGAATGAAAAAGGCACAAAGCTGGAAGCCACTAACATTTTCTTTTCTAAATGGTGTTTTTTTTTTTGATTAGTGATACTGAGGAGCACAAAAAAAATGTGGAACACTTGATCAACACTTCCTACTGATCAATTATGAACTAGAGGCTACGGGTAAGATTATAACACCACTGACACATACAGATAGATGATATGAGTCCAGGCTCACACACAGATTCGGATACAAAGACAGATGGAAAAATAAAAACCACACAGAACACAAGACAGTTACACAGATGTAGGGATGAGGAGGAGGAGGAGTGAGGAGGAGAGTTAGTCAGGCTCTTACCAGCTCCTTGGGTTTCCAAAGAGAGTTAGAGAAAGTAACGGAAGAGCAGAGGGAGAGAAAAAAGAAGGGGGGAGAGAGAGAGAGAGAGAGAGACAACACAGATTAATGTGGTTATCACATGCCATGCACACAACAGGAACAGGTCGGCCAGGGTCGGGGAAAGATAAGAAAGAAAGCAGTGTTCTGAGAGTTGCTGCTAAAAACCGCTGGAGACACAGTGTTCAGACTGCTTGTGATGTCTCCAGTCCTTTCTCTCTTTCCCGATTCAGGGTGGTAAGATGGTACATTAACACCAAACACGTTACTTTCTCCTTTGATACCATACTGTACTTTATAATGCAGTGTGACTGTACCCTCTCATGGAGGGCACTGTAGGTCTCACAACATTATGTTGTAGATGCAGGGGACTGGTGTTATAAAAATCAATCCATGAGGTAGAATGAATGGTAACGGTTGATTTAAGGGTGCTTAAAGGGAGGTCGAGAAACCCTGAAATGCATTCTGTTCCAGAAACTGACATCTATCATAAATCATTCAGTAGGCTAGAGTTATTTCCATTTCTTAATAACATGCAAGCAGTTCATTAAGTTTATCCAGGTTAAAGCCCATATACACTGTGTGATTTGTTTGGCTGTCTCAGACAAACGTAAAGATGATATCTTTGGTAATCACTCCAAGATGATGTCTACCTATTGCCAAATTAAAGCACTGGTAACCAAAGAAAGTTAGCGTCAATGTACAAGGTTGATTTAAGCCATTCGTTGCGTGTGAACTCAACAACGCATGAAAATGGCTCCCTGACGCATCATTGACACATTGCAGACGGCAGTCAGGTATCTAGCATACCAAATATCTATAAGAGTCGGCCAACTCGACATCCACATCCAGTCAATGAGAGCAGGCAGCTACTTTTTCACTACAAAACACTTTTTACTCACCTCCAGCTCTCTCTGTAGCACAGACAATCACTGCTACCTGTGTGTGCTAAACGATTATTTCATCCATATTCTTTGTCTTTATAATTGCAATCTTTATAATAAACAACAGCTGTTTTGTGTCAATTCCTGTTTCACATTTCACATGTGTTTTCATGAAAAAACGTGGTTTGGAGACCAGCGTCGGGTGACACACAGGCGCTGTCAGCTCGTGTAGTCTGTGACCCCCTGTCACCAATCAGTCACGTAGTGTGAACAGCACAACGACTTCAAGATCCGGTTACAAGGCGGCAAGTTGTGTAGTGTGAACAGCACGGCCATTGGCCGACGCTGAAAGTCGTTAAGTCTGTCCTTTATTTGACACATTACAACAAGTTGTAGAATGCTACAATATACATTAATCTAAAAGCAATTATAAATATGGTAAACGGAAATAAACGATATTCAATGGAGCAGTGCCGCAGACGACAAATCACATAATCATCATTTTTAATTTTTTTTCAGTAACACTAAAATGCAAAAATTACCATTCCCACTAAACATGTGACTCACATTGCAAACACAATATCAAAATAATCACAATTTGACTTTTTCCATTCAGCTCTACTATAAACCAACCAATATAACACAAAACTAAAATATACTACGTCCCTGCATAACTTTTTTTGTAAAGCAACACAAGGCCAGGGATACCTGCCAAGTGCAATTTAAACTCATAGAAGCAAAATTCATAGAAGCCCCAGCACCATGGCCAAAGCTTGGTTTGGCTGCATTTTTAAAAACACAAGATAAGTGCATATGGATCGCTCAAGTCAATGCAGTGTCTGTTTGCTTTTTTTTTTTTTTTTTAACATCATTGATGCTATGATTCACCAGGGTTGTGTCTCAAAATCGAAGATTTTATGATATTATATCCATCTCACAAAGTGCAACTTGCAATGAACCTGCAAGACATTATCACATAGTGTATAGGGGCCTTTAAAGTTTCCAGTTAGTCAGAATTATGTGGTTAGCCAAAAAGCAACTGTTACAACAAGATGGCAGGTTAAAAAGGGAAATATCTAAAACAAATAGACAAACGCTTTTCTTTCTCCAGTCACTCACACAGACACATACTCGAGCTTTCACTGCTTTGAAAGCATGACCCAGTAAAAGAGCGAAATTAAAGTGCTGCTGAACATGACTATTGCCTTAAAATAGTTTAAATGAGCAACACAAACAGAAGGAAAAGAATCAATTCATTGCACTTCAAAACAATCAAAAATTGATGAATTACAAAGCACAAAAAGGGACACTCCATCAATCTATTTCTCATTTCATCCCAATCAATTAAAGGTAGGAAAAGTGTATATGAGATTTAAAAACATGCATAAAAAGCATGGCATTAAGCTCACTGAGGGCAAAATGGAGCCAGTCTTACTTGTACAAACTAGGGTCCCAGGAGGGGTCGAAACATGGAAGGGAAAATGCCAATTAGGATTTACTCAGCTGGTCAGTCAACAGCTCAGACATGTTTAAAAGCAATGTCAGACCAGCATCCCTCAACTGTTCACAAAGTGCTTACCAAGATTGCTGTTAGAATAGATATTTGTCACAACACCATCATCATCACAAACAGCCACAGTAGATGTTGTTCCTTGACATTTTAATAGATGATGGTTGGTTGGTTGAGACTTTGAGAGAAAGATTTTTCACCTGTTTTATACTTCTTATTTCTCTCTGTGTATAAATAAGCAGATATACTAATGTGCATAATATATGGAAGTGGAGTTAAACAGTAACCTGAAAGGGTATGTTGGCTTTTTGAAACATGAACAAAATTTAAATACATCTTTTTTTGAAATATAAGCTTTTCAAATAAATGAGAAATTATATATTAAGCATCAATAAAATCAAGTCAAGAAGAATTATATTGAAATTTGGTAGATAAAAGAAGAACACACATTTTTCATTTGCTCTACAGAATTAGTAAAGAAAGTACATATGCAGTGACAGTTTAGATTTCATAAATAATAGCTCAGTAATGAATTAATAATATTAAGTGACATCACAGTACATGCGTGCATTAATACAGTAGTGCTGAACTTCAATCAGTGCCATCAGTCAGTAGTAATACTAAGCCAAAAAATTGCGTGGGTAAGTGTATAATCGTAGCAGGGACAATGCACACTGATTATATGATACATCTTTAAGTTATAAAGTGTAAACACTTGTTAGCTAGTTCAATGAATATGCAGCGAATTAGCCACCAGTCTGCATACTGACAAATCCAGTGAATAAAAAACGTCCACTTACCGACTCAAACTGAGCCTGATCATCTTCTGGAAGGTCACCTGTCTCGTACACGTCCGGCTCGTTAAAGGCCTATTAAAACAGTTAGATGACGTTAAACATACGATCAGATATCCCGTTTATTGTGGTTAGCCTGGCCAACGCCCCGGCCCAATCAAAATCACGTATTTGCTAGCCCTTGCTCTTTTGATGCCTTGTATAACAAGACACGTCATTAGCTGAAAACTTAGCGACTAAGAATCTACAATGAATAATTCTCGCTGTGTAACAATAAGCAGACAACAGAGTAAGCAGGCGGGATGTTAGCTAACTTAGCTGTCACAGCTCGGAGCTAGCACTGCCAAGTAGCAATGTTGCTAATATGTCTGCTAGTGGTAGCCACTTACAATTCCTGGCAAGTTTGCGTATTTTGGATCAGCCATTGTCTGCGCGATGCAAAGACCAGACCAACAAATCACTATATAATATAACAGTTCTTCAAACGTGAATATTATCGATTAACCAAAAAGAACAAAAGCTAACGATCGATGAGCCAGCAGTCTCTCTGCCGCCGGACGCTTCCAGGCTGATGTGGTTACTAGCTTGACAGCGTGTGCGTTGGATTTCCTGCAAGAGCAGGCGAATGGGCGGTGTTGTGTTCGCTGACTTACTTCAATAGGAAAGAGTTAAACGGCCAACTCAAACCAACGAAACGAGCATCCCCTACAAAGACCTGCGTCGTTACGCATGCGTACCGTTAGACCAATGCGATGACAGAATGGTCCCCTTTGTTGTTTAGCGTCATTTTGTTTGGTCTTTTCATCAAACACGGTATTTGCTACTGCGCTCAGAATGTATTTAACAAATAATTAGCTTAAAAAACAAAATGATTATGTATTTTTTTTTAAATGGTAGGCTATATGGTTGAATTGTAGCAGAGTCGTCACACGGTGGCGCTGAAGCTACGAGCAAACGACTCAATCAATGAACCAAAGATGCTCAATGGAAAGGATGATTCACTCTGTTGGAAAACATTATGCACCTTAGCTAAATCTGGTTCCTAAAGTGGGGTCCCTAGAAAAAAGAGGAATAATTTATTTTCAATATCATTCCATCCATAACTAACACAATGTGATGAGTTTTGGTCATTGGTTTCATAAAGTTTCTGTAATAAAACATAAAAGCAAAAACCCCATCTGATTAGGGACCTTGGGACAAAATCTTATAAGATGGGGGTCTGTGGTCTAATTTGTTTCAGTTTAGGGGTCCTTTATGTGAAAAAGTTTGAGAACCACTGATATAAAGTATTCCAGTAAATGCAGAAATAGCGAGAAGGCAATGCTGTATATAGGCCTACGTAGGCTGTATATAAAGACTAAAAAAAAATTAAAAAGCTCATTAACTTAATAGTATTTTAGTATAGTATAGTATTTTGTTCCCAATGTCACATTTGTTACATGCCATGAAAACATAGGCCTTTGGAGTAAGTATGTATTACACGTCAGTAAAGAGCAGAGGCATTATATGCCCAATAAGTTTCACCAAGACACACTACTGCACTATAGCTTACATGGGAACAATGTGGTCTATTTCTTTGGTTACAGCCTGTTACATGCATAGCTTCCATTGCTTTTCATTCATTTTAAATGTAAGCCTATTGCAAGTAGTATCGTTTTATAAATGCTTCCTGCATTTCTCGCCTTGTAGGCCCACTTTCAAGAGGAACTGACATACTTTTTTAAGAGGGCACGCCACCAATTTTACACATGAAGGTCTGTTTACTCATCATGAGGTGTAGCTTGCCAGTGATAACAGTACTGTCATCTATGAGGAGCTTTCTAAAATCAGAAAAAATATCTCAATTTGAACTTTAAATTTAAAACAGAAAGATTGTGTTATAAACTGGGGTTGTGTAGCCCAGTATTTTAAGTAGACTAAAAGCCAGAATATTTTTGCAGCTTCAACCATTCCGGAGAAGGCGACTCCTTTAAATCTCTGGGTAAAAATGATGGAGGCTTTTGTTCCCACATGACTTCCCAGCTTGTCATGCAAAACAGCATTGCCATGACAACCATCATGGTGCAGGGCTGGAAACAAAAAAAAGTGATGCACTCCTCAAAAACTACTGGCCACAGAAATGGTCTCACCTGGTGCAAGCAACACCTTCAGCTTTGTGTGCAAGTTACAAGTGAACGACAATAACTTTTTTTGTCGAGGCCAGCATAGTTGTAGTGCGGGAATAAGAAGCGGAGTTGGCCTCCCCTCTCTGCCCCTCGGTCCCTGTGCTCAGCGGTGCTGATGAGAGGATTTGAGTCGCTACTTTTCCACGCCCCGCCCCTAGTGAGAGAGCAGGGATGACAGTGATGCAAGGCATGCCTCAGAGGATCCTGCAGCCTATCCAGACACTGCCGACCGGACTAGTTTGGAATATACTCCCCATTTACAACTCTCCATTTGTGCACCAACGCTCAGATGCACCTGAGTTTGCTTTGAGGGCATTTGAAACCGGAACCATTTGCAAACTGGTTCTTTTTTTCTTCTTCTTTTTTTGTTTTTTGTTTTACATGTATTTAATGAATTTGGCTGTTGTCTCTCCCAAAACTCGTAGTTTTCCGTTACTCCAAATGCTTCGCCTGCCAGTATCGCTCTGCATGTGGGTATAAACGGTGGTTTCAGCCTGCGTCCAGGTGGTTTTCTTGAAAGGGTTGCACAGGGAATATTTCGTTTTTTAAATTTAGATAAAGAAAATCCTCTTTATCTTTTGGAAGCGCGTCCACTATTTCCCCTCCCCACACACACACACACACACACACACACACACACACAATGGCTGATGCTAACGCGGAATGCAATATCAAGGTGTTGTGTCGATTTCGTCCACTGAACAAGTCCGAAATTATCCGCGGAGATAAGTTCATCCCAATATTTCAAAGAGAAGACACTGTCATCCTCGGGGTAAGTTATTTCTAACGATCCCTTCCTTTTTTTTATTCACCTTTCCTTGCAGTCGATGAACGCTAGGGGTGACACTTTTCATCTCGCACACACATCAAATACTGACCAGACAAGACTGGAGGCTGAATCGCTTCTGGCATGGATCAAACTATGTATGGCTCCAAACACTGTTCTGATCAGCATGTTGCATCATTTGGGTCATTTAGGTGTGCCTTGCTGCTATTATAAAGCAACAAGGTATTTAAGGCAAGTCATTCAGGCTGAGCCTTGCAGAAAAAAGGCTATCAATTTGATGAATTGCCACTCATGTCATGTTTTTAGATGATTTGCCACAATGATCCCTTTCTTTTGGAAATTCAGCCCAAGCGCAGTAAACTCTACAATCTGCTTGTGATTAAAAAACTTGGACCCCACCTTTGTGATGCCACACTGTGCCTCATTCTTTTCTTCTTCTGTAGTATTGATTTGCTGGATTTTGGCATTTCGGTG
Source organism: Micropterus salmoides (assembly GCF_014851395.1). NCBI lineage: Eukaryota > Metazoa > Chordata > Actinopteri > Centrarchiformes > Centrarchidae > Micropterus > Micropterus salmoides. The sequence continues at coordinate 16,608,032 of NW_024043372.1, forward strand.
TGTCTCAGAAAATTATGCAGGATTGATTGATTGTTGGTGATGTATCTTGCAGTCAGCCTTTAATGCACCGTTGATTTATCAGGTGCTGCAAATCTACTGAAGAGTCATAATGATGCTCTGTGGGTTGTTTCTGTCCAGTGAGATTTTGTCTGTGTCTCAGGGCAAACTGAATAGCAGCTGATGATTACTGTCACTGCTTTGGAACAGCAAGGAAAATGAGCCAAGCTATAAAATCTTTATCAAGCACATGGATGCATGTCTAGGGCGGAGGTCAACATTTGAAGATTAAATTGCTCTGAATGGAAATGCTCTCGTTGTTTAGATGTAAAGCACATCTGGGCCAAAGCTCACACACATACACGCACATACATACATACACATATAACACAAGCACACAGAAATGAACATGAATGTAAGCGCTGAAATCCGCACATATACTATATGCATTTCACACCCATAACACAGCTCTTGCTCTCCACCAGAATACAGAGAGAGAGAGAGAGAGAGAGAGAGAGAGAGAGAGAGAGAGAGAGGGAGATCCACACCCATTTGGCTGTAGGGCTGACGTCTTGTATATCCTGGTGGTAGCAGCAGGATGTCTTCCACAAGTAGACTGAATGCTCATTATCACATTATTCTGATGCTATTTGGGAATAGCACATCGGCATTACAACAGATTGAAATAGTTCATTCCTGCGTCGATCTTGGTAACTGTATTTAAGTGTTCAATGGGTGTTTTCTGAAGGCGGCAAAGAAATGAAAAATTCATTCAGATGTTCATTCTTGTAGATTATGAGGTTGTATCTTGAATCACCGTCTTAAATCATGTCTGTGCTTGTGTTCCATTCAGGCAGTTTTGTGTTAGACAGCGGCAATGCATACTTCATATTAGTCTACAGATGATGACAGTTGGAAACAGTGTGTGCAGAAATGAAGTGAAATCAAATTACCCACTTAAGGGAACTGTGCTATGTCACTATGAAAAGAAAACATACACACTTTACTGCTGTTGTTCCCATACCAACACACTGTATGGCCCCAGGAGGTTTCAAATCTGATGAAGTCTGGAAACAGAAGCATGCAGTTCCCTACCTTTATTTCTACTCATTTCCTGTACTAACCGTGCCTCACTTTCCTTCTGTTCAGATGACTGTAATCACAAAAGTATGCACACAGTTTTCATCTTTTTGAATGTAATTACTTTGGAGTTGTGTAGGATGGGAAGGAGTTTTAGGCATAGAAATGTATTCAGAGTGTGTATCTTCCTTCTGTAGCGTTTCTCTTTCTGGAATACTTTCAGAGGAAGTGAAAAAAAAAAAAAAAAAAGAAGAAACAAGAAGAGTCTCCTGAGAGTTGACATGCTGCGGCCGTCAGATTGGATCAGGATTTAAAATATCAGCCCGGCAGGCAAGCAGGCATGCTGCAGGGATCCTGTAGCGACAACTAAGCGCTGACATTCTGACGGTTGATAAAAACAATTCGCATCTGGGCAGTGCTGATGGCCCAACATTTGTCTGCTCATGGAAGGCTCCTTCCAGAACTTGTTAACTGACAGAGGCAGTGATTTGAGTAGTTGACTGATGGCTTGGCTACACCTGGGTGACAGTGCAGGAGGAGACTGGGAGAGATTAAAGATCGAGGGGGGGCGGGGAGATGATGTGTTGATGTGCTCTGAATTGATGATGGAACGTCTCTGGGGCCTCAAAACATTGGGTGAAGTCTGACTGGTAAGGTGTTCAGGGTTTTCATACCAGAATCAAACCGAAGAATCAACTTAGATGCGAATTCTGGTGGCTTGCTCTTGAATTTATTAGTTTTCAATGCAACAGATGTATTTTTTTATAATAGGAATCACTTCTAGCTAGACTATGTAACTTTTATAATAGCACACTGAATTCTCTTCATTTCCCAAGACATTTTCACAAGTTTATTTGTGACAGGTTAAAACACAGTGTAACAGTAGCACAAGTAGGGAAGAGTCATAAAGACAGCAAACAGAATAAGCAATGTAGTTACACAGGAATATCTGTTTAAAGTTCTCTAACAGAAGCCTCCATAAAATCCTGAACATACGACAAAGATGAAGTAGAGCTGTAGCAGCAAAACCCCTGAGTGTATAAAATTAACCAAGGTTGCGTTTTATAGTAGTGTGTGAATTAAACTTTTCGTTTGTTTTATTTCTTATTTCAAAAATTACAAAACCTCGCTTAAAAGCAGCAATAATTGATTTCTGCTGACAGCATTGACATATTATCGCCTTATAAAGTTGTTACTACATCCAGCAGACATGGAGCAACATTAGCGTTCATTGGCAGATGTGTTTCTGGCCACCTGATGAATGTTCTTTCTGTAAGTCCATTATGTTTCGTTCTCTACCAACTCCTGAGGTTAAAATCTGGTTCTATAGCTGCAAAATGCTCCACTATGTTTACCAGGTAGACACTACCTCTGTCTGTTTGGTGCTGGACAGGTAGCGTACAGCGAGAGACTGCCTTTTGCGAATCAAGGTTTATGAGTGCGAGGAGACTCAGTAAAAACAGTGAAGTTGCAAACCTAAATACTGAGCTGAAAGATGCTAAAACCCTCCACAGAGCTGAGGGAACTGCACAGTCTGGTGATAGTAATCTGTGTGTTTATGAGGAACCCCTTTCACATCACAAAGTAATTTGATCCATTGCTAATACAAAGATGTAAATGTATAGCACCTTTCTAGTCTTTTCGACCACTCAGAGCGCTTTTACACTACATCTGCATTCACAATTCACACACATTCATTCAATAAGTGCTCAAACAGAAACTAACGTTCATACACTGGAAGAACAACCAGGGGCAGTTAACAGGCAACCTGCTCTACATCCTGAGCCGCAGTCGCCCATGTGATAAGTGCAGCTTCAAACTCAACTTGGTTACTCAAGCACGGAGCTGAGTAAATGGCAACATTAATGCAGCGATTCACAAGGTGTTTGCTCCACATTCACGTTCCCATTCACGCATGAACTCACAAACTCATGGCAGCAAGCTACCGAGGAGGGTGCTGACCAACCATCGGGAGCAATTTGGGGTTCAGTGTCATGCCCAAGGACACCTCAACATGTGGACAGGAGGTGGGGATCGACCCGCCAACCTTGAGATTATCTGGCGACCCGCTATACCTCCTGAGCCACAGCCTCTCCCCCACATCTCAGTTTGTTTAGACTAGACTCAGACTTCACCTCAGTGACCTGGCCTTGCATTTCACCTTGAAGACTTGACTTGAACTTCAAGTCTGGCGGCTTCACTGCCATAATAGATAGGAGATGTCCTATGCTGCATCCACTCGACATCAGTAAACAGTGCCACTTTCTCTGAAGTGTGGAGCAGCAGTAGTGCAACAGGCATGTAAAAAACATTAGCAGCACAAACACAAGAGTACTGAGCAGAGTCACTCATTCAACCCTGAAACGAGCAAATGCTGCATCAACAAAGAAATAGATTGCATTTGTCTTTGTAGAACAAGTACACCTTTTGCTGCATGTCCCGAAGTTGGATAGTTTCTTCCCCTGAAGCCCTTTCAAACAGAGCAAAACCATTTGTCCCCATGAGTAATGTTAATGACAACAGCAGTATGTCACATGCCCTACCTGAGTGTATACATTGTATATGTGTATATTAGTTTGTTTCTCATGTCTTTTTTCATCTCACACACGTGGCCACCTGTGTTGCCCCGCAGGACTGAGAGGCTGTGTGACAGTAATAACCATACTCAGCCTGTACTGCCCCAAGGCACGGCCTTTGTGTTTCCTCCACAGTGGAGTGACACAGCTGTCCCTAGTATTTCACTGTCTGGAAGAATGCGCCGTCACAGTGGCCAGATTGTCCCTCCTAATCTTCTGGCAGGGAAAAAAGACTGCCACGATGAATCACGCTTCGGATTCAGTTCTATGAATAAATAAATGATCTCAGCCGCCTCAGAGGCAGCAAGATATGGAATATGTTTTTCTTGCTCGCAGGCAATGACATATAGATATCATATGCTTGTGCCAAATGAGCTGTGCCCAGGCTGTGCTTATTAAACATGGATTATATGCATATATGCATCATACCATTGGCAATATATGATGATAAGAGTATGTGAGAAATAAATGCCATTTCAGACCTGTGCTCACTCCAGGATTCTTTGTTGTCTCTTTAAGCTGCAAGAGCTTTAAGAGCCACACTGCTAAGAGGATAAACAGCATTATTTTTATGTCCAAAATGAAGTGATAATTATTTTTAGCCACACGCTGGGGCTGAGTTTAAGTTAAGGGGTGAGGTAGGATGAGCTTGTTAACACAGATGATTTGATTTCTATTTCTATTTTAAGCGAGTAAGAGGAAATGCTTAAAATCTCTACAGTAGATTTTACTCTGCTGTATCTCTTCAGCTATAGGTCATAGTGTCTCTGAAACTGCGAGTCCCTTTTATCATGGGCCATTTCTTACCAAGATTAGAGGTACAATTTTAATGAGCCTGCGTCACAGACCAAAATACAAAAAAACTCCTCTTCCTGTTTGGTACCCCAACTGTCTGCCATTGTCCTGTCAGACATGCTGAGTGGTTGTGTTGACTGTAGTTTAAATCTCTTATTATATCAAGTCTCTAACCCTAACATTGACCTCCCTGTCATTGTCATAAGGAGCCATTAGATTTTTTGTTTTTGTGGGCCGTGATCGATAGTGAGGAGGGTGAACTTGTTGAAATGGTTCCCTCCATTCCAATTGAAATTGAGCATTAAAGAACAATCGACTCTCTATTTTCTGCACACCATTAATAATTCTATGGATTACCTTTCCCTGGCTGCTGTTCCACTGTGTGCTTACACGTCTACTATAGAAACCTCAAGGTGTTAAAGGTTGTTGTATTCACAGCTTGCGGAATACACCTTGTTTACATTTTTAGGAAGAACAGAGGATTATCAAAAGGTTCACAGAGGATATACCGCACTTAAAGCTCACAAATTTTCTTTTGGGATTTGCTTTTTCCACAAGAATGCACTTATTTTCTCCTGAAAGCTTTTTCGGAGATTTATGAAAATGTATTACAATCATGTGGTGTGCTACTGCTGCAGAAAATAGGCATGTAACATCATTAATAATTAACTGATCATTCATCAGCGGCCAATTTGTTTCTAAGATGTCGGATTTCTGAAGGAGCTGCGGCTCTTTCCTTGGTGTGCTCGGCTGAGCGATGATTCTCTTTTCTTCTCCTATGTGTTCTTGATTAGGTGCAGAAAAATAGGAGGAGAAAACAACAGCTGTTGAAACAAACTGTTGACAGTGCATGTCGGGCACAGCAGTCATCTACCTGTCTCGTGCCTTTTTGTTATTTATAGTTCCATTGGGGCTGTTTCTCCTCAAGGATATTTCTTTGCAATGGCTTTAACTGTCTGCAAACCAAACAGAATCAGAAATGCTGGTCCAAAGGGCTCCCCTCCTCCTTACCCACTTTAGTGCTGTAATTTTATCACCGTAGTGCACACACCCTATCCAATTAGGGAATGTAATGGGATTGTTGTGTAGGGTCAAGATCTGCACTCATTTCTCCCGTTGGACACAGCCATCAGAGCACCCACCACTTGGGATCAGACTTCATCTTCTCCCCTCCTCAATACACATTTCACTGTATTTTTCTCTGTATTTTTTAGCTGCATTTCATGGTGTAATGATTCTGCTGCTTATTTCCCCGTGACTCAGCAGCAGTTTTGGGAAGATGAGAGAGAAGTCTGTCTCATTAAGTTAGGTAGAGGCTTCTGGCAGGTTTCAATGGTGTCAAGGGAGAAGCTCCCGTCAGTCAGGAGTCTTAATATTAAGGGATCAAGTGGTTCTGGTGGGTTCACTTCACAGCATTAAGCCCAGACACTTGGGATTCTACAAAAGGAGAAATAGAGATTGATTTTGCTGCATTTCAAAAGTCAAACCAATATTCTAATCACAACTTGAGCCTACTTTACAGCTACCTTGTACTATTTTAAACTGCTGAGGACCTCATCCATCTACCCATAACCCATACCAATAAGGGCTCTCCTTCTCACTTTTTTCCTAATGTTAACATTACACTCACATCAGTTTTGTCAGCAGCCACACTCAACTGCACATTAGCTGCCAGTTCCTTCAGCTCATCTTTATTTTTACTTAGCGTGCACACATGCCAAGGTTAGATAAGCTTGTGCCAGTTTGTCAACACTTTCCCTCCCATTCCTCTCCCTTTATGACAGAAGTGGGCTGTGACCACCAGGCTTTTAGCTCCGGGGAGTGTTAATGGAGCATCCTCTCCTCATTAGCCACGGCCCTGCCCGGGATGCTGCATGGTCTCTGCGTCTGCGTCTGTGGGCAGTACATCGTAACCAACTGCACATGTCCCCGCACGTGTGTGCACATGCCATGACCCCAAGCAGCGGGTGCTATATTAGCATGGTAATAGGACAGCGAGGAAATCCCAAGGAGTTGAAAGGAGCATCCCTGCCCTCTGCATGCCCAGGACTTCTGTTTGCTTCAATTAATCACAGTTCAGTTTATTGATCTGACACTTGAGAACATTGACATCTACTCTAGGTCACTAGGGGTTTTTTTTCTTCCTCTCTCAGGAGAAACATGCTTTCAAGCACATTTCCCTTTACTGTTTTTAATCTAGGTTAATCTAATTTAGGATTTCTATTTAAACTACATTACATAACAGAGACTTGGAAAATCTTGGCAAATTTCAGGCTTATTTTAATCTTTGCACGGCCCTGGTTTGGTCCCAGCTCAGATTTTAAGAAACACTTCTCTAGGCTACAGTACCATGATGTCGTTTCTTTGTTGCTCCCAGTAGGTACATCCATAATCAAAACACACTGATTTTTTGCTCTTTTACTCCATCCTTCTTCTTTCTAATTAATTTCATTTTATGCAAACTCTTAATACCATTCACTTTTTTTTCCTGGAGGCCTTTTATTATCCGAATTACTTCGCTGCACAGCTCTGTCATTAGTTGCGGCTGAAATACAAAGAAAGAGAATTCCCATAACTGTGTTGTTGATTTTTACTGCATATTTAAATCATGGCTCACTATTAGCTCTTGGATTGCTTAATTTTCCACCCAGCCATTCCCCTAGCTTCATTGGGTTTAATAATCGCTGCCAGCGTACATAAGTTGATAGAAATGTGTGCTTATGTTTCCATATTTCAGTGGCTTATTCCATCCTACCCTTTTACGGCAAAATTGATTATTCATTCACATGTGGTCATTAACAGGGCTCATTCTAATGATGTGACGTAGCTTGGTGGCATAGTTGGTGGATTACTGCATGTGTCTTCCTCTGGCGCTTTGTGCTTTTGAGGATCAGTCACAGTGTCGAGGCTCTGGATTCAAATTTAATTGGAACTGTGGACCAGGACCACACAAAACCTCTTTTTCAATTTGGCACAGAGCTAGAGATGTCTGCAGTTGTTGCGTTCTAAGTTGCCTGCATTATCATTTTATTGGAGCATTACTTATTGCCCAAATTCAGTCGATGCAGTTGGCTCCCGGGTTTATGTATTAATTCAATTACGGGTAGAGAGGGATCAATCGCTTGGTTAAGAACTTTCTTTCCTGATATGGCTTCACTCTCAAAAAAGATAGGGCCAAGTTTTTGTGCAATATCTTTATTTCCTCTCACAAACTGTTTATTTCCATAGTGTTAGTAAGTGTTGATTGAAACAACATTTCCTTTTTTTCCCATGTTGAAGCATGTGAAGTAGCACAGACAAAGCTGCTGTCAGGACTAAGCTTGTATATCTTGTAAATTAATTTTGACAGGATTAACTTATACGCAGGTTCAGCTGAATGCAGGTGGCTGATGGCTGAAATGGAGGTAATGACTTCAAGACCTTAGATATTTCCTTTGACATCCAATATTCCATTTGACTGGGAGGACAGCTTATAGCAGGGCTCTCAGACTGTCTTAAGTTGTGATCAAAGCTCTTTGCTCCAGGCTAAGGTCGCTGATCCCAGTTAGCGTTAGACAACTTTCCTCTTCAAGGTTCTACTTTTTTGTAGACTTTCTATAAATCTAAAACGTAAATAACTGGAAGGCATGTGAAGGCGGTCCAGTCAAACATGACATTCCAGGCAAGCACTGGAACAGTCATTTAGGTGATTTAAGTGTTTTCCTCCCTCCTTCTTGCTCTTTCCCTCACTCTCCCTCTCTCTCAATCTCTTTTATTCTCTTAGTCTCTGCGTTATGTGCAGTGTATTTGAACTAGGTATCATTTTCTGTGTGCTTTGCTGTTAGAGGTTGTTCTGGGTTCTCCTGCGTGTACAGGGGCTTAAGTGTGTGCTTTAGTCCCTTACCACACAATAAAGAGAGTATGGCTGTATTATTAAAAATGTTGGTATCCTAGTGCGGATATATTTTACCAGAGTTTGCTGATACCAAAATGATACTTTATTTGACTCCTTACTTTGAGAAGTATAAACATGTTTTTCTATAAAACCCTCTTCTCTCATTTATTAGCCAGAGTTCTCAAATGTTACATGTTTTTAAACATAGGCAAGCATATGAGAACTTTGCCCAAATAAAACAGCTTTGTTGCTGCTGGCTGTGATTTTCTGCACAAGGCTGGTATCGATCTTCTCATCTCATCAAACTGTCGGCAAGAAACCGACTAAGCGAATTTTCTCAAAATGTTGAAATATTTTGTTAAAGCCACCATAATCGTGATTTTTTTTTTTATCATAACAATGTAACAAAATGACAACGTGAGAATAGTGAATGTATCACCTGAATTAGCAGTTCCCTTCGACTTTACTGAGCTTTATAGTGAGCTTCACCTCATTGTTTAGCTGTCTGGCCTACAGTTTCGGTTCATTCTCACCGCTGTCATGGGGTCTTTTTCAGCTGCAGCAGGACGCTGTTTTAAGCAAAAAAGTTCTAAAACCTTCAATGTACACTACCTGCTCAGCGCTAAGCGGCAGACAAAGTTAGCAATGAACTGGTAAACCTAGTGGAGCAAATAGCAGCTAAAGAGTCAGATATTTTCCTTAGGACTAGGTGGCTAGTAGTAGAAGCTAAAAAAGAGTGACTTACATTCACCAACACGACTCCAAATGAATGCTAATGTTTTAACAACTTGTTTCAATCCAATCTTCCAGCACTTGACAGTTTCTGATACTCAAGTACATTGGACACATTTCGGCTTGTACCAAAGAAGCGTTCAGGCTAAATATCCAGACCTAAAGACTGGCACGTCAAGCTGCGGTGGCGCTATTGGAGTGGATGTGTAATTTTCCAGACGCACTTAATAAAAGAAGATGCTTCTGTATCTTTGTCTATCTTTTCTGTACTTTTCTTGCTGTCTTTTCACTTCATCTGTTGTGATTTGCATTTGCGTTACTCTGGCTCTGTCTCCATCTCCTCAGCTGGATGTCAATGTGGCTCCAAATCTCTCTTTTTCTCACTTCCCTAATGTCTACTGAAGTTAGTTGATGCTGCTCCTGTTTTCTGGTCTGAAACTCAGTGAACAAAACCCAATCTTCCCTTCCCTCTGTCCTCCACTCCTCCATCTCCTGTTTCCCTCACTCATGCTGATAAATTATGCAGAGTATTTCACTCTGATGGGAGACTAATTGCTCCACTTCAATGTGTGGATCTTCAATAAACAACTTGACGCAGCTAAACAAGTGAAATTATTAGATGAGTGTTAACAATGTAGTGATGGGTGGTAAACTTCGGTTCCCTAAGCTAGTGATTAAGTAAAATAGCTACAAAGATTGCTGTGATAAGTACAATATAACTGCAAGATAACTGGACAATAACATCATTGCATCTCTGCATTTAGTCTTTACTACTGTAGAGTATATCTTAGGAACTGAAAGCTGCTTTGCCCTTGAGGCACTGAGCCAGTCGACTCTGCTTAGACTTGTCAGCATAGTGAATTAAGAAATGCAGTAATGTTTAGTAATTTTGTGTGACTAGAGCTTTTGCAGTTGTGACGGGTTTTCTGTTGTCGAGAGAATCACTAATGATGCTGTTATCTGGGGCTCGAAGCCTGATTAGCTTGACGGATGGAGCAGACAATGGCAGCCTGAACTTCTCTCCTTTGTCAGTCTCACTGTGCTTGTGTGTGCATTTATGTGTGTCAGGAGAAAGTGGAGAGTTGATGAGTTTGTGGGGGGGAAGACTGATTCACAGACTAACAGAAGCCAAGACACACACTCTCACACAGAGAGTGTGATAAGGGAAAATCCTCCTTTTCCTCCTCTGCTCTCAGTCGAGAGCTTACATTCCAACACTAAACCACTGCATGGGAGCCATGGAGCAAAAAAGTGAACAGCCGCCTGCCTGCATGACACTCAGCCCACCAATGTGTAGAAGGAGGAACACATGCCTAATCTTATCATCCCATCCAGCTCTGCCTTTAAAATATTTAGCCCTATATCTCCTGGATAGTGGGAGGGACACTTTGTGTGAAATTAGATGGGGAGGAAGGATATGACAAGAAATTAACCTCTCTGAATGGGAGCTAAATGTGCGTGTGTGTGTGTGCATGTGTTGGAAAGTATTGTTCCCTCCCAGCAAGTATCGGCAATTACCAATATTCAACATATGCAGCGGGAGTTGTTTTAATGTGCTAGCCTTCTCTTATATAAAGAATACTGTCCCTTTTAGACTCGACTAGTCTTCTCAAGAAAAATGAAGGCACTGGCTAATTGTTAAAACATTTAAAATGTTTACATTTTCCTGACAGGCAACCTTTCCTTTTAATCTTACCTGTCAATCAGAGGCAAAGGTTGCTGTAGCGAGAGGTAATTATAGTGCAAAAACTCTTAGGGAGTAGGTAGGGGTGGATGGTGTGTGACTTGATATTGGAAAGTGCTCTTTGTATCCTGTCTCCTACCAACAATCAATGTTGGTTTCCCATGGCTGATACGTTTTAACCATGACCATGATCTCTCCTCAACCTTAAACGTGCCCTGTGGAGCTTTGGGTAAACAAAGTTTATATTCACAATTTCTCACCAAAACATGTCAAGTGTATCTGTGCCTAACAAACAAGCTAAGTAATTTTTTAAATTTTATTTTGAAACCTGCATCATTTACATCCATGTTTGCAAGAAAGGGAATAATCCAATTTCCCAAAATGTCTAAATATTTTGTTAAAGCGGCCATAATCGTAATTTATTTATCATAACAATGTAACAAAATGACAATGTGAAAATCATGAATGTATCACCGGAATTAGCAGTTCTACTGCTGTAAACTACTGTAGCAGTGTTCTTCTTTCTTGCCTTTACCTGCTTTGTTTCTTGCCACATTACCACCAAAAACTGTCAATCGGATAATGAAACTGGCAGCAGGAATGTGTATCCCGTCACGCGTTCAAAACATTGTTCTATAGCGCTACTAGTGGTCAAAAACTTCACAGGGTACCATTAATCAGTACCTTCAGTTGCCTAAACCTGAAAAGACCTTAACCATCTAGTTGGTAGATGAAATGGCTACAGGAATATTTCTTAGCCACTGTAGCGGCATGGTTCTGTGGATGACAATGTTGGTTCACCACTTTGGTCTACAATATCTCAACAACTGTTGGATGGATGGAAGACGGCATTTTTAAGATTTGGTCCCCAAGAGATGTATTCTACTGTCTTTGGTGATACACATTGTTATTTGCTTTTTGTGCTAATAGAAATAAGCTAGCTAGCACTAGCCAATTAGCTTAGCCATCAACACATTCTGCCATGAAGATCCTTCTAAGGGTCTGTTTGTACAGCATGCTGCAGCACAATCCATCTCTTAAAACTACAGACAGTCAATCACAAATGTAACTAAATGTACAGTCAATAGTAGTGTCCTTTCAGTTGGCTGGCCCACACAAAACTGTTTTAATGTGAAAGGCTGTCTATCTTGGCTGCCATCAGCTCCTGTCAAGTGCAGATAAGCTCCACCTGTGGTCCCGGCAACACAAGGCTATGACTGTACAGTTGATTGTTTTTTTATTTATTTTGGCATCGATGATGCACCTTCCTCTTAAAAAGAAAAAGCTCCTGTAGACCTGCGCGTGAAAACGAATCACAATGCATTTATTACTGGCAGGTATATGATGCCTTCTGCTGAACAACATTTACAAGTAATACAACTTGTAATTTTATTGTGGCATGGCAAAGTCCATTCAGTTATTAAAGACAAAATTCTAAATATGTTGTATATGTTTTTCATTTAATTATGACACATAAAATGCATGCAGGAAAAGCAAATACAAATAACATGCATATTATATTTCACTGTATTTCTGTGTTTGATTTGTTTTCATTTATGCGGTTAAAATCTTCCACAATGTACAGCCTAACAGAGATGCTAGCATTTGATTCTTGGTCTTGTTTTAACATCATATGTGTTTTGGACTGCTCTGACAAACAACCCGCTTTGTCGTTTTGTTTCTTACTTTCATGGCAAGTTATTGATTAGACATTAGTACAAGATTTAAATGTGTCTGTACACTGTATTTATGTGCTTGTGAGACCCACACCAAGCCTCCAGGTAGATGGGGGGGCCTCTTGGGGCTTAAACCCTGTGTACCAGAAGACCTCTATCTAAATTCAACAGCTGCTGCTGCAACCCTTCATCCCTCTCTTTTATCTTATCTTGGCTCTTGTTAACCCATTTTCTTGCCTTCAGTCAATCGTCTCTCTTGTATGTTCTCCCCCCTCTGACATTTTTGGTCTTGATTGTATTTAATTCTATGTCTCTCTTTTTTGTGGTTGTTTATGCTGATTATATGTCTTTATTTTTCTAATGTCATCACATCTCCTTACTGATTATTCTATCCTCATGTTGGTTCTGTTCAGTTCAGCCTAATTTTGTCCACCATACTTTGCTCACTGCCAAAAATTCTGTTTCTGTTGATTATTGCAGTTTTTAATTTTCTCTCTTGTGCTTGTCTCTTGGTCTCTTTCTCTCTCTCTCTCTCTCTCTCTCTCTCTGTCTTGCTCTGCCTGCAGCCCACTGCCTCTTTGTCTCCTGGCAGACAGCAGCAGATTGCAGGCTGGACAGGGCATGTGGGTGTTTGACACTGCACACAAAGCAGATGGCCATGAACAATGTCTGCATGTACAAGCATAATTTCATATATTATCTGCACATGTACACACACACACACACACACACACTCACATATGCAAATGCACTTCACTTCCCATTCCAGCATTCTACATCAGCGTGCATGCACATAATTGGAAAGACATCCATTAAAATCCATTAAATCATACAAACACACAAACAATTTAATTTTTCTATACCTAGCTGGTCTGAGAGGCTGACAGATGGACATGCAGATAGAGAGCTTACAGAATGTCTACATTTATGCTATTATCATATTTGCGCAGCACATGAGCAGATTAGTGGTTAACAGTGGAGCCAGCAGAACAAATGATTGGCAAAGGGTTGTTTTTCATCCAGCTTATGTAACTGCCTCATTTTATTCACCCCAATGAAATAGATCATGATCATGATTTCTCCATCCCTCTCTGTTATTTAGTGTGGTTTGCATGTGTGCACTGTGTAGCATTACAAATGGCTCATTGAGAACAGAGTCAGCCCTAATCAGTTCTGATTGGAAGCTTGTTTATACCTGCTGCTGTGATTACAGCACTTGAACTCAACAGCTAAACAGTCCAGCTTATTAAGAAATCAAAGAGAAATACACAAAATTGAAGCTTGGAATCGGTAAAACTGTCCCTACCATCTGTCACAAACAAATGATTTTATGCAAAGCTGGAACTGTAAAGTGAGTGGTCACTGTGGAAATGTTCCCACTCAACGTCTTACTCTGCAGTAATGCTGCCTGTGGGAGTGGCACAAATTGCAGTTTTTTCTTCCTTAGTGGCTTTTCTTTATAAAATAGGTTAGAACAGAAGCACTGAGTGGCAAGAGAAAATCTAGATTCTGTTGGCACACAGAAATTCCCTTGTAAGCTCAATATATCACCTCCATGTATTGGTCTCAAGATATTTACTGAAGAAAGCATGGGAAAAGATGTTTTTGACAAAAATTGAAATACTCTTTTCTTCATTCTTTTGTTTCTTACTGTGTCAGCTGATTAAGCAGTACCAGGCAACATGTTAAAGAGGTGGTATTATGCTTTTTGGCTTTTCCCCTCTATTGAGTTATATCTCTTTTTTGTGCATGTAATAGGTTTGCAAAGTGAAAAAGCCCAAAGTCCAGCCCAAAGGGAGTTCCCATCTCCCACAGAAAGCTCTGCTCTGAACCGCTTGAAAACAGCTCGTTTGTAGTCCAGCCTTTTCCGTTCCTTCACTGTGACGTCACAATGAAAACGAGTCATAAAGCTTGCCAAGCGGCTAGCGGGGTCAGGCACACCCTCAAACCAAGCTAGTCTGAGCGGAGGCCCTTTGATTTTAGTTAAGCCGCTTTTCCACTGCACAGTGCCACCTCGACTTGCCTTTGTTTGGTTTTCCATTGTAGAAATGTTGTACCTGTACCTGCTTCCAGGTACTTTTTTTCGTATCACCTCACCTCTGTCGACGTTCCAAGCAAGCTGAGGGATATTAAAATGTAAGTGAAAACACGACAGACTGCTGATTGGTCAGAGAGAATATTCACTATTCACTGCATCATCATTGCGTGCACCAGACAGAGGCCAGCAACAGAAAGTTTTATATTTTACAGTTTTCGTATGGAATTTCATCACTAAATCCACTTCTGAGAAGTTTTGAGGTGAGAAATCAGCTGTGTAGATTTCAAATATTGACAGTTTTACGAGAGGTGATGGCGGAACAAAAATGCCTGTGCCAACCCGCAGGAGGAGCTGGTGAGGCCGGCCAGCCGCCTGCTCACAGAGCCCTCTGCTCCCGCCGTCACACAAACCGCTGCAACAACAACGGCAGAGGAAAACACAGCTGAAAGGTTTTCATGCTGCTTATCTGTCTTTACATTCTGAGTAATGAGAAAGTAAAAGAGAAAGCTGTGTGGATCGCTGGTGTGTAATTGTAAATGGTGTGTCGCATTGAACATTATGTCACTGCAGTTGTGTGTGGAGTCGCTATGACGACAAGCTATGTACTATCTCTGGGTACTATCTGCAACGGAGCAGGGCCGAGTAGAGTCGAGTCTATCGATTTGCGCTATGGTAGCATTTTTCGGCAAGGCAGCATAGATTGTCAGAACACCGGCAACAGTTCAACGTTTAGTCCTAAAAGACGATGCAACTCCGACTCTGTTTGGGCCTGGAAATTCACAATCACAACCTGTAAGTATGCTTTATTGGTTGTGAATTATATTTAAAATAAACACGACAATGTAACTTCACAGACTGTTCAAGTGCGGAGTTGTTGTAAATGTTGGCTAATACACCTAAAGTTATAACTATAATGCTAATGTTACACCCGATGTGAAAGCTACTGAGCAAACGTTCAAATTGTTTGGCCAATTTTTATGTAAAATTGAGTTGAAATATGGTGATTTTTGTAGTGGTTTATGGAAAGATGTGGAACAATGATGTTGTGTGGTTATAGACTTGTCAGTAACTTATACCATCTGCTAGGTTATGGTCGCAGTCTGAAGCGGCTTTGATTTGGATCACACTACCTTGTTTCTTATGACCCGCCCTTCTCTGCTTCTGATTGGCTAGTAGTCCTTACCTGGGAACTGAGCATTTGCAACTCCCAACAAAGATTTTGTACAAGTAAGATGCATCACTCTGTAGCTCAAGAGCGGAGCGTACAACACATACGGTGAAAAGAGGAGCTGCAGCAATGTGCAGGATGAGAAAAATATGGTGTTTTTTGAAAATTAAACCATGTAAACCTGTTCTGGTACAACCCCTAATTAAGATTTTGAACCTGAAAATGAGCATAAAAAATGAGCATAATAGATAAAAATTCTATTGATCCCACAAGGATTAAGAAAAAACTTCAAGATAGAATTTAAGGTGTTTGGATGTGGGAAAAAAAGATAAAAAAAAGTGAGAGCTGTTCCAACAAGCTGACGCACATGGTGCACCATCTTGCACTGTATTATTTTCAATGGGTTTTAATATGCTCAACAATTGCCATGCTAATGATTTTTACTGTACATAGTCTATAAACAAAATTACATTTTGTCAGCACGTGTGTTGTACTGCCCTTTACATAAAAGCCATACAACTGAAGAGGCTGCTCTAAACTGTGATTATGTCTGCACCAGCAGTCAGGAATAAAATACACTAGTAATCCCCTGCACCCCCATGTATTACATGTGTGCTCCGCTGCCTCTTTGCCTTTTAAATGACACATTCAATAACAAGCTAGACAAAAAACAAATGTATCAGCGAGTTGAATAACCAGGTCTGTTCCAGGCCTTCACAGATGGAATCTTTCGTAGTATAACTCGTAATTTATCATGATCCTTTTAAGTTCACAAGCACACGCTTTATCTGTCAATTTGTGCATGAGACTTACCACCATACAAATTATGTGATGATTTTATTGTTTATAAATTATGTGATGATGAATAATGAAAATGATAATCTTACCCATATTTTAGTCAGGCTGAACGCAATAACTATACCACCAGACCAGAAAAAGAATATGAAGCCTAAAGGCTATTTTGTCAAACTGTGAAACAAAAATATAAGTTCATAAGCAAGGTTAGGTAGATTTAGCACGACTGTTTTTTATTTATTTTCAGCCACTGACTTTATTTATGAGCATCAATACAGATATTCCAATTACGACGCATGCAAGCGCGAACCTCCAGCTCTGAAAAGTGACTTATACAACCAGCAGGGGGCGACTCTTTTGGTTGCAGAAAGAAGTCTGGTTCCATTAGAAACAATGCTTAAATTAGCCTACTTCTCAGTTGATTTATTATCTTAGTAAACACTTCCGTAATGGGTTTATGGTCTCAATCGCTAGTTTCAGGTCTTCTTTAATACAGTCTGATTCATTTAGTAAATCATGGTCCCATTTAAAGGAAAATAGACAATAAAGCAGCATATGCTTTAGGGCGGGACTA
Organism: Micropterus salmoides; assembly: GCF_014851395.1. Taxonomy (NCBI): domain Eukaryota; kingdom Metazoa; phylum Chordata; class Actinopteri; order Centrarchiformes; family Centrarchidae; genus Micropterus; species Micropterus salmoides. The sequence continues at coordinate 16,625,021 of NW_024043372.1, forward strand.
CATTGTGATTGACAAGTCGCTACCAATGGCAACCTGTCATACAGATTAGAGTTTCAGCTGCATTATGTGAAGTTAACCAGCACCGTTGACAAAGCTTATTAGGAGTCAGCTGTTAGTTTTTCCGGTAAGTGGCCTACATTTTGTTTTAAACCTGTTTGTAGCAGTTAAGGTGAATTACAGCAGCACCTAGCTAACCAAGCTAGCTAGTCGTCTCGTCCAAATATTGTCACGTCCGGTTCCTGCTTGCAAAAAATCAACATGGCAACGGCCAAATGGCCAAATTCGAGGCTTCCAAACGGCAGTCCAGAAACCAATGGGTGACGTCACGATAACCAGGTCCACTTCTTTTGTAAGCCTACAGTCTATGGGCGCACGTAGAAAAGCTTTAGCTAAGGCTAGCTGTAGCTATCTCCCCAGTTAGCTCTAGCTAACTGGAGTGCTGTCACTGTGCTTTGGTGTTTACCTCTGTTTTGTAGTCCCAGCTAATTAAAAAAAAAAAAGAATTTCTCTAAGACCTATGCCAAATAGTCTGATTCTGGTTTTAACTCAATTGACAGATTTACTGTGTTTTGTGTTGTAGAGCAGTTTGCATGTTTTATTTGACTTTTCAAACCATTTAATAATTTATTAGTTATTAGTATTTCGATGCATTTCTATCTGATTTATTAAGATTAAAATAAGATCTAGTATAGCAGCTGACAATCTCTTTATGTGTTGCTATTGTTTAAAGAGGTGGTATTATGCTCATTTTCAGGTTCAAAATCTTATTTAGGGGTTGTACCAGAACAGGTTTACATGGTTTAATTTTCAAAATATTTTTTATATTTTTCTCATACTGCGCATTGCTGCATCTCCTCTTTTCACCGTATGTGTTGTACGCTCCGCTCTTGAGCTACAGAGTGATGCATCTTACATGTACAAAATCTTTGTTGGGAGTTGCAAATGCTCAGTTCCCAGGTAAGGACTACTAGCCAATCAGAAGCAGAGAAGGGCGGGTCATAAGAAACAAGGTAGTGTGATCCAAATCAAAGCCGTTTCAGACTGCGACCGTAACCTAGCAGATGGTATAAGTTACTGACAAGTCTATAACCACGCAACATCATTGTTCCACATCTTTCCATAAACCACTACAAAAATCACCATATTTCAACTCAATTTTACATAAAAATTGGCCAAACAATTTGAACGTTTGCTCAGTAGCTTTCACATCGGGTGTAACATTAGCATTATAGTTATAACTTTAGGTGTATTAGCCAACATTTACAACAACTCCGCACTTGAACAGTCTGTGAAGTTACATTGTCGTGTTTATTTTAAATATAATTCACAACCAATAAAGCATACTTACAGGTTGTGATTGTGAATTGTGAAGATAGTTAAGCGGTACGAAAACCTTCCAGCTGTATTTTCCTCTGCCGTTGTTGCTGCAGTGGTCTGTGTGATGGCGGGAGCAGATGGCTCTGTGAGCGGGCGGCTGGCCGGCCTCACCAGCTCCTCCTGCGGGTTGGCACAGGCTTCCCCCGCAGCCACTTGTGGAGCTCCTCAACTCCGAAAATATTCAAGCATATTTATGTTCCGCCATCACTTCTCATAAAACTGTCAATATTCGAAATCTACACAACTGATTTCTCACCTCAAAACTTCTCAGAAGTGGATTTAGTGATGAAATTACATACGAAAACTGTAAAATATAAAACTTTCTGTTGCTGGCCTATGTCTGGCGCATACAATGCTTTTTATATACAGTCTATGATGCAATGACGATGCAGTGAATAGTGAATATTCTCTCTGACCAATCAGCAGTCTGTCGTGTTTTCATGTTACATTTTAGTATCCCTCAGCTTGCTTGGAAGGTGATACGAAAAAAAGTACCTGGAAGCAGGTACAGGTACAACATTTCTACAATGGAAAACCAAACAAAGGCAAGTCGAGGTGGCACTGTGCAGTGGAAAAGCGGCTTAACTAAAATCAAAGGGCCTCGCTTGGTTTGAGGGTGTGCCTGACCCCGCTAGCTGCTTGGCAAGCTTTATGACTCGTTTTCATTGTGACGTCACAGTGAAGGAACGGAAAAGGCTGGACTACAAACGAGCTGTTTTCAAGCGGTTCAGAGCAGAGCTTTCTGTGGGAGATGGGAACTCCCTTTGGGCTGGACTTTGGGCTTTTTCACTTTGCAAACCTATTACATGCAGAAAAAAGAGATATAGCCTAACTCAATAAAGGACAGGGGAAAAGACAAAAAGCATAATACCACCTCTTTAGTAATAATAGCAGCAATAATGTGTTTTTCCCTTAGGAAAATTATCTTCTCGTTCCTAGTATCCCCTGTACTAGTAAATAAATAAAACAGCTTGAGAGTCAGCTTGTATAGATTCAGTGCCTTGCATAACATGCTGTCCATTATATAGTGCATCCAGATTACATAAGAAACATTTATTGTTAGTCATAAGATGGAGTGCCCTTTGAGAAGTCTGCACCTTTTCTGCAGGCTTGGAAGAGACGCAGCTGAATCACTTTTCTATGGCTAATTATGGATCAGGACCCAAGATTAGTCCCATGTCGGGTTGCGTGAGGTCCTATAATGCTATATAAAAGAAAGAAAATAGTTAAATATATGTCACTAACTTGCATGGAAAAGTTTACAAAACATGTATAGAAATGTTATAACATCAAAGTCAGCAGTATTTACCATTAATGCCCAGAATGTTAGTCATGCAACAAACACAACACAATGAGCAGAGTAAAAAGACGTGTAAAGACCGGAGCCTCTGTTTAGTTCCTCTGCAGTGTTTCTCACAGTGGATGTCTGCAGGGTTTAGGGATGGTCCAGGGTGTCTTGTACAATTGAACACACTGCTATTGTGAATTTTACACACATACTGTATAGATGCAGTCCTTATTCCTATGCACACACACATACATACAGACACTGTACATAAACAAACAATGTTTTATTAACAAGAATAGACTGCTCTCAGTCACTATTTTCATCACCAGAACTGGGTGAAATGGCTTTTCTGAATGACTCTAGCTGGCTAATTATTTGGTGAATACAAATCTATGTCTGCGTGATGAATTAGCATATCTCTAGCTGGCTGTGTCTCAATTTAAATGGCAGATAGTTAGCTGGTTGGCTGATTTGTTTGGTTTCTCACTGATTAACAGGCTGGTTTGCTGGTTAAAAGACTTGGTTGTCAAAATAAAGGAAAAAACAACATGAAGTATGGAGTCAGACCACAACAAGGCATCCAGAACAGCTTCAGTGCTCCTTGCCAAGTCTATGAAACTCTACTTGAGGGATGAACACCATTCCTCTACAAGATATTCCTATAAAACACTTATTTATTTCAGGTAATCTCATTGAGATCAAGATCTCTTTTGCATGACCTGAGTAGAGCAAATAGACAAAACACAAAGGACATAAATCATCAAAGACAGTCACAGACATCACTAAATAGATTTGAAGATGAAAGTTTATATTATATTATCTGGTCTTTTGGAGATGGTGGTGAGAGCACTGTTTTACACGTTGGTCCAAAATGTGTGAATCTGGGTTGAGATCTGGAGACTGTAAAGGCAGTATTATTTTATTCACATCACTTTCATACTCACGAAACCATTCAGTGAGCCCTGGTGCACAGAAGCATCTGCATTTCACATATTTCTCCACTTTCATTTAGGTTTTTAATTTAATTCGTCCCCCGTCTGTAAAGACCTGCTTCAATCAGAAAATCTCAGTCTCTTTGTGTGTTTTACCTCTCACACTGTTTTTCTCACATACAATCATTGCTTTCAGGTCATCTACTTTCCTCTACTGTCTCTCTGTTTCCACTCCTCTGCTCTGCTCCTCCACTCCTCATTTTTCCTCTCCACTCCATCACTTCACTCTTCCTTGAAGTCCTTGAATGCTGCCTCTAATGGCTTCACCTCAGATGTGATCTCTTTCTCTGTCTCTCCTGGGGTCACACAGACTTTTGCCCAAGGCTTTATGCTTCACTGCACTCATTCAAAACACCCAGTGGCTCACAAAAGCACAGAATATACACAAATAAAATTAGATGCAAACTCGCACTCAGGATGAATACCTCTCAAAACAGACAGATGGGCCTCTTAATGTGATATATGCACTGCTATTCAGGTTTAATACACACATATGGACACACCGTCCATAAAGAATGTTCACTGTGCGTGAAAGAAAATATTGATGTGGGTCTTTTTTATAGTGGCAATATGGCTTTACATAATGTTTCAGTCATAGCCATGATGTGTGAGGCCTCCCTCTCGCTCACACACACACCCTTATGCTCCGCTTCACAAACTTTCCAGGGCTGATTTTACAGGGAGTCACAGGGGAGGATGAGGTGTTGACAATAATCTAAAGGACTCTCTAAACTGTCACCGTGTAGCTGACTGTGTTTGTGTTGGCCTTCGCAGGGGAAGTCCTACGTGTTTGACCAGGTGTTCCCCACTAACACCACCCAGGAACAGGTCTACAACACCTGCGCCAAGCAGATTGTCAAAGGTGAGTCATATGCACAGTTTGCCTTTTTCGTTTAAGATGCATCAGTGACTGAGGGAGAAAGCTAATACACCTTGAATTACCGTATCCATGGGTTGCCCTTTTCAGCTTTGTCAGTTTACACTCTATTCACTGACTGCATGCGTTAGCAGCTCGGTATAAGCAGTGAGAAGAATTTCCATGATGTGATGTAGTTCCACGACCTACAGGTATGAGCAGCAAAATGCACAGATTAACAAGATCCATGCTTATCACAGCACAGTGGGACTGGCATATCCAGAAGGCCCCGGATCAAACGAAACCAATACCCTCGAGAGTCAAATCTTTTTTTTCGCCCCTCCCTCCGTCTCCATCCCTCTACATCTGTCTGCCTCTTTTTATCCCCTTGTTAGGGTCTCGTTTTGGTACCACCTTCAAAGTGAGTGTGAAACTCCTCTGAACTAGTTCTAGATGGAGCATGAAAAAGAGATTGATTTGGTGGGAAAGATTACTCACAGAGTGTGAGATTACCTTGTAGGCCGCTGAAAGATGAAATTAAAAAAAAACGAGAATAATCGCAGTGCAGGGTTGATAAAATTCCAGGTTAGGGATTTTGCAAAATGAATGAATGAGATGAAGAGTGAGATTTGAAACGTGTCAGGGGAAAAGGGTTTCTCCTTTCCTGGCTGTCTGTTTCTCTCTGTTTTGCTGCCTTTCTTCCCTTGCCCTTTTCACTGTCTTTCTCTCACACTGCCTTTCTTTGTCTCTTTCTCTTTCTCTGTGTTTTCCCTCTGTGGTGGTTTCTGTTGTCTTGCGATCTTATCTCCCGCTGTCTTTATTTCCTTTCAGCGACACATCCTTTATTCTTTGTTCTCTTATGTGTCGCTCTCTGTTTCGGTCTCACTATGACCAGCGTGGAGGCAGAGGAAGACATGTTGCTGAGCTGAGAGCTGCAATAGTAGAGGCAACATAGGAGAGCAGGAGAGGCGAGCAAAGGGAATGTGTTTTCAGCTGAGAGCCTTTGTGATTAGTCTGTGGTCAGCTAACCTGTGGCACCCGGCCTTTCAGGTTTTTCTTTATCCATGTTTGACTTTTACCACGGGGGTTTAGTAGACCGTGCCTGCAATATGACATTTAGCCATGTGGTGTTTTATATCCTGAAACGGTAAGGACATGTTGTTTTCACTGCGGCTCCTACCAGATGAATGGAGAGAATAATACATCTATACTTGCTTTGTTCTTCACTGAGTGCCTCCTGGTGACTTTTAACACTGGCAGTAGATGTTGTTTATTGTGTGCGGCCACAGAGGTCGTTCAGCACCTAACCAAGCTTAAATACCATGTACTTCAAAGTGCACACAGGCTTTATGAGGCACAGTCTGATCTGTCTTTGGAGCAAAGGCAAAGATATTTGTCTTTTGCTGAGTGTTTGCCAAAATGCCTGTCTGGTTAAATCTGTAATTCTGTTGGATTTTCTTTTTGTTTGGCACTCTTTCTGCCATTCTATTACATCTCCACATTGTCACACCCTTTTTTACTTTCTTTAACATGCTTCTTTCTTTTCTTCTCTCATTATAGATGTACTGGCTGGATACAATGGGACTATCTTTGCTTATGGGCAGACCTCCTCTGGAAAAACACACACCATGGAGGTACAGTATTACTAAATAATTCAAAAGGAAGACCTCTTGCTGTGGAGCACACACACACACACACACACACACACACACACACACACACACACACACACACACATTTTTTTTCATAGAGTATCTCCTCCTTTGCTCGCTCTGACAGTACAACTCCCTCCATCACTGCCATTGCTCACATTCTCTCTACCAGCCTTCTGTGGGTACTAACCTCCTTTACAACTCTCTCTGGGAAACAACCCTGTTCCTTTTCAAGTCAAAAGCCTCCCTGCTCTCCATTCTTTTACTATTCTCTCTGCTTAATTCATCCCAGGGTCTGCATTTTAACCTGCCGTTCACGCACATGTTCTTATATCGTCTCTGTCTTCTCATAGGGAAACCTTCATGATCCAGAGGGAATGGGAATCATCCCCCGGATCTCAGAGGACATTTTCGAACATATATTTGCCATGGATGAGAACCTAGAATTCCACATAAAGGTTGGTGTGAATTTCCACATGTGTCTGGACATGAATACATTTGTGTAGTTGTCTCACACAGGGATGTATATGCTCAGTTTTGCTCTTGGACATGTTACATTCAGCCCAGGCCTCTGATGTAATCCTCACGTGGATGGGCTGGCTGGAATCAGCCAAGCATCAATAAATCATGATAAACTATAAACCATGATTTGTTGTGCTTTATTCCCTTTTTACAAAACAGTCTTCTAATAGAGGATAATACTTGCCAGACCCAGAGGAGGACAGATTACTGCAACATCATTTTGCACATTTGCACAATGAGCATACCTTAAAACCGTTCTCTAGCTGTGTTACTTCCATCTTTCTGTCTCTCCTTTTTTATCCGCACAAAGATCAGCTGCCCTATGTTTTTTGTTTTGGTGCAGGTCTCCTACTTTGAGATCTACATGGACAAAATCCGTGACCTGCTGGATGGTGTGTTTATGCACAGAACACATGGCTTTCAAACTGAAAACATAACACATATGACTCATATTTGTTAAAACTGTAAAGGTTTCTTGCAATACACAGTTGGACATTGAAACCATTATAGTTACACAGTGAATAAGGATGCATGACACAATAATAAAACTTGATTTCATTCATTCATTCATTCATTTATTCATTCATTCATACTAAAACATCACCAAGGGCACAATTTCCGCTGGAGATGGGGGGGACATGTGTCCCTTACTTTTTAAAATCTTATTTCTGTTTCTTTACAAAACTCTCTCTAAACATTGTTCTTTTACTGCCTAGCTGCCAAAATCCCAAATATGAAAATGCTCATCTGAGTCACCTTAAATTAATGCCTTACAGCAATTAGCTTAACAAGCATGTAACAGTAACAGTAGCGAGTTGTGCAGTGAGAGCTTTGTGGACTTCTTTTCCCCTGTTTTTCACCTCTCGGGCCAAATACATTTGTAGCTCTCTTAATGATGCAGAGTATTGTGGCTGTATGCAGCTTGAGAGGAAGGCATATCTCAGGGCTGAAAAAAGTACTTAAACCTTCTCTGCATATTTTTCCATTAAACAAAATCTATATATATATCTCTAAAAAATGGCAGTAAAGCTCAGAGCTCTTTGTACTCACTAAGTAAGGTTAGTGCATTAACAATACTGGAGGTTTACATAGCATCTTATTATCCACACTTCTAAAACAAAACCTTCATCCTTGGTTGTCATGGTAGTAATTGTCAGTTAAGGTAACAGTATAAAAACTTTTGCTGGATGGAAGTTAAATTGAACAAGTAAACAACCGTCATGCCTTCTGTACATTTTTCTGCTTCAGACAATAAAGCTTTGTGGTTTGGGGCATTATATACAGAAGCACCACAACATGCAGTTCATGTTATCACTGAGATGTCTAACCATTGTAAAATGATTGAGAGGGTGGGACATGGAGAGGTAGGCAGCATCCTTGTGATTACATCTTTAATAGAGCCAGAAACAGCAGTGAAAGCCTCCATCTGTATGCAGGGGAGTTCACAGCTGCTGAGGAACAAGCAATGAACAAAAAAAGAGTCAACAACAAACGAAATGAATTGGGGCGGCTCAGAGTACAACCCCCTGTGGAAGTATTTGCAGTGAGAAAAAGTGACAGTAGGGTGACAAAACACACAAACACAGACACACACATGCACAAGCACAGGCACACAGTCCCGGAGGAGAAAAACAGCCTCTGCAATCCAGTGAAATTTAATTATCATTGACAATACAGGACTTTCAAATGCGTAATGACTAATGCAGGAATTTAGGCCAATAAGTGGCTTTGTCAGATTTTTTTATTTTGCTCTTTGACATTAGCGAAGGCATCTGCATAACCTCTCAGTGACTTTGGCAATAATACTTCAGTTCCAGTAAAAAAGGATTCATAGTTAGAGCCTCACATATTCTTTCACACCGCATTAGCAGACTTTGACTCACATATATGAAGGGAACATAGTCAGGTCTGATTATAGAGAGTAAAAAAACACATATTCACAAGCAGAACCTCATTTGCACACATGCACGCACACGCATTGGATAACACAGTGACCTCTCATTATTTTCCCTCACTCCCTAGTGACAAAAACCAACCTGTCAGTTCATGAAGACAAACACAGAGTTCCTTATGTGAAGGTGAGTCATTGGCAGTTTGACATGATTCAATTTGATGTCTCTCCCTTTATTATGAAGAAATAGTTTGTGGTATGGGTTTATTGGAAAGGAATAATTTGATATTTTGGGAATTGCACTTTTTGTGGAGTTAAGATGAGATGATTGATACCACTCTCATACCTTTCAGATATAACAAAGGCTACAGTCAGTGGGCGATTAGCATAACTTAGCGCCAATACTGGAAGCAGGGAGAAACAGCAAGCCTGGCTCTTTCAAAATCCACATACCAGCACCTGTAAAGGGCATAATTTACATCTTGTTTGTGGACATGGCATGGGGTTCTTGGTGTGACACGTAACTTAGAGTCTTTCTCTTGTTGCAACTGTTCAGAGCCAAGAAATAGTACAAGACACAACCCCCGTAAAACGGCAAATTGTAATTTTCACATTTCAAACAATGTATAATACTAATAGGTAATGTTGTCAAGACCGCCCAAACCGAGACCAAGTCAAGACCAAGACCAGACTTTATCGAGACCGAGACAAGACCAAGACTTTTAGGGGCTAAGTCAAGCCCAAGACCGAGGGAGGGCGAGACCGAGTCAAGACCAACACCAGTTCCCCACATTACATGACACACAATAAAATGTGAAACGAGATCATAGTTCTCAAATTGATCTGAAAGATCCACATTCCCCTTAAAACACCCACATACAAACACTAAGAGCTGAAATCAATGTATCACCATCACCAGGAGGGGTGAGGGGTAATGGTAACAACACATTTTTAATTAGGGTTATTGGCCGCATTTGAAGCAATAGATGTTAACAGTTAAATCAGGCGATGCAAAAGCAATTTATTGATAATCCCAAAGTTATGGGCTCAATGACCAAGACAAGACCTATAAATGCGGCCGAGTCAGAGACGAGACCAAGACCAGTCTCGAGTACTACTACACTGCTAATAGGTGGGTTTTGTAACCGATTGGCAGAGCCATGCTACCTGTGTCCTCCTGTTTTCAGTCTTTGTGCTAAGCTAAGCTAAGTGGCTGCGGGCTGCGGCTTTGAGTGATGTCATCATCATGATGTTCTCATCTAGTTAACATAACTCCAGATTTAACAAAATGTTGAACCTTTGCTTTAAAGTGCGAGGGTACTGATTTTACATGTCTGTAGTTTTGCAGACACAAATACGTGTGTATAATAGATGTGCATATGAATAATTAATTTGCGGATACAATGTGTTTGTTGGTGGTAATTTGTTTTCATCACAGCACGAAGTAATGTTTGCATGTGTCTTTCTTTCACCAAGGGCTGCACGGAGCGATTTGTCACAAGCCCAGAGGAAGTGATGGATGTGATAGATGAAGGGAAGGCTAACCGTCATGTTGCTGTCACCAGTGAGTCATACTGTTGATCTTTGTGATATTCTGATGCTCATAAAGCCAGACATTTCATGTCACATTTCTTTCAAAGCTTAAACATAACAATGTAAAGGTGAGAAATGCATGAAGAGGTGCAGCATCTTGCTTAACAACTCTATGTGAAATAATAAATAGAATGGTGTTTTATATATGGAGTCTCTCCACTCCTCACTTTGTTCTTTAGACATGAATGAACACAGTTCCCGCAGTCATAGCATCTTCCTGATAAACATCAAACAAGAGCACGTGGAGACAGAGCAGAAGCTGTGTGGGAAGCTGTACCTGGTCGACCTAGCTGGTAGTGAAAAGGTAGGACAAATAAGGTATTTCTCTACAAGCATTAAAAGCAGGGCATCGCACTGCTATAAATTCTCAACACTCACTGTCAGCAGAATTTTTGTAACACTGGGACCAGACATCTCAGAAAATGGTGGTTTCAGACATCAAAGAAGCAGATAATCAATTTATTAAATCTCTGAACTTTACCCTTTAGGCATTTTAAAGCACTCACTTTATGTCACTGCATTGATTTTTTTAATAAAATTCTACATTATGAAGAATCTTTCGCTGATGCAACATCAGGGTTAGTGTTTGCCCATTTTGAGGAATCCAGTCGGTTCCAGTGATGGAGACAAAAAATATTTTTTTCAGAGTAATAAGATACACTCAAAAATTCTAGATTATCTCTAAAAGAGATCCAAGACAGAGGTCAAATTGAGGGCAGCCACAAACAACTAATTTCTCTCATGTTTCAAGGTTAGGTGAAATCTGAGTCAGCTTGCCCCAACACATCACAAAACAATTTATCTCCAGGACATAGGTCAAAGTAGATAGAAAATACACAGCCACACATAACCCTTAGCTCCTGGGTGTAGTCTAGTGTTGATGGTATTGATGTAAAATATAGGACAGTGTGTGCTCAGGATAGTGGATTGCTATACAGTCTGGCCAGATACTGAGGGTTTGTACAGTGGTTTGTAGCTAATAAGTGCTGATGCTGCATCTCCAAGTTGTCTTGGTCATCCCTGGGGGGAAGAAGGAAATGGTTCTGCTCCAACAACTTCTTAGACTTTAGTACAAAATATTATGGACTGAACAGAAAGCTGGTGCATGTTCCACAGAAGGCTTTGATTGGACAACTTGCTCTCCTCTATAATTAAGCTCCTCATTATCTCGCTGTACATAATTATATTCCATGATGATTATGACACAATATGGTGTGTCTAATAAAATGTCTTGCATAGACCTTCTCAAAGGCTAGTTGACTCTCAGTGTTATCCATTTTTGACATTTTACAATTAAAGCATAAAGGCTTTATTTTACTGGTCTGAAATTTCTGTATAAGTTTCTGTCTTTTTTCCCCTCATTATAGAGAAAATAGAGACATGTTTCTGAGACATTTATTTGAGTTTACCTGGTTGTGCTGAGTTTATAGGCAGTTGTTGATTTCCAGAGGATTTTACTATCAAACCAGAGTAAATCTTCATTCTTTATTTGTTTATAATTGAAACATTTATTAGAGGGTTAGGATTTCACCAGACATGTTGAATTGTATCGATTTTGCATGTTCAGCTGACTTGGTTACGCTAGCAATTCATTATATTTGAAAGTTTACCAATTGAGCACAACATTTATCCACTAGTTAGTACCAAATTACATAGTAATTTCTTGGAACCTTCATATGAATTTACAGTTACAACTCATTCCGTTTCTTGGAAATTAAAATAAACCAGAAAATAAACACGTTTTATGCAGATAATATACAGTCCTTTACAATTTAATCCCTCCAATGTGTATGTATCTGTGTCAGGTCAGTAAGACAGGTGCTGAGGGAGCAGTGCTGGATGAGGCCAAGAACATCAACAAGTCTCTGTCGGCCCTGGGGAACGTCATTTCAGCCTTGGCTGAGGGAACGGTACGGTGGAGAAAGTCCTTGCAGTGTTTCTTATCTATCAAGCCTCTAGTGTAAAGCTAACTAAGGCCTTTCCTCTTAATTGAAGATGGTAAAAACAATGTTGATGCTGAACATAGTCAGGGGTTTTGCAGAATCCTCCCATATTGTATTGGATTGGGTCAAAGCTGTAGTGACATGTTAGCTAGCTTTCAGCCCCCTCATCCATAATTCCCAATACTGCTACAGCTGCAACTTATTTCCATATAAGCAACTAGCATACTCACCTACTCGATCCATTCTGCCCATTAAAAAGTCCTTCCATGGTCCATCATCATAATTAAGACATTCACCCTCTCATATCATATAACTCTCAGGGAGCTCCTTATAAAATGGAAAGAATTTTTATTCATTGAGCAAGGACACAGTCTTTTGAAGGCATTTCAAAAGTTAAAAAGGTAATACTGTGAATGAGGCAGTAGATGGAAAGAAACCTCTTCTTTCTTTGTTCTGTGCTGATGCTCATGGGACACATTTTTAGTTTTTGAAACAGGCACGTGCATGGTGGCACAGCCTTTCAGAATGGCCTCCAAGGCCTTTTAATCTTCTTCTATCTATCTTTTTTTATGCCTTTTTCACCGTCTTTGATTCCCTTTCATCCTTCCTCTCTTTATTTCTTTGCAGAAATCCCATGTGCCGTACCGTGACAGCAAAATGACTCGCATCTTACAGGACTCGCTGGGCGGGAACTGTCGCACCACCATGTTTATCTGTTGCTCTCCCTCCAGCTACAATGATGCAGAGACCAAATCCACCTTGATGTTTGGCCAACGGTAACATGCTTCCATGCTAAGTAGCCATGGGCTGCTGCGCTGTGCAGCGCAACACGTCTCTGTTTCGCTCGGCTGCAGCTGTTGGGATTGTTTTTCTGCTGAAATGTGTTCAACTCAGATACGCTGTTCACATATTACTGCCTTCAACTTTGCTTTTAAGGACTCACACCCTATTTTAGAGGCAGGGTTTGTGTAACTTGGTTTTGATCGTGTTAGGATTGCTTAAAAAGCATAATTTTTAATCTTAAGGGTAAACTCATAGAGGCAGAGATTTGGTTTGCTTGCCAGCTTCCACTCTTATTGCTCACCGTAAAGTCAAAGAAGAAAGAAAGACCCTAAAAAAGCATCCTTATATATCTTCAGCTTTTTTCATCTACCAATGAATTACTTGAATAGAGACTGACATGAGAGTTGGTTGCAATAAATAATGTATGACTGAGCAAAGTGACAGAATCCACAGCAGATATTTTACTGAACAGAAAATATGGTCTCTTATCTCCCTGTGTCAGCCACAGTAGCTGTTGAACATCTCGATTAATTTCTTTCATAAAATCAATAGGACACCAAAAATACTATGAAATCATGCACAAATGTAGGGCTTTCTTAACTACAACATTAAAAGCAGGTTACTGAAATTCAGTGTCTAGATTAGATTCATTTTAGGGTTTTAGTAACTATTAGAAATAGAGATTATAAGCTTGGACCATGAATTATGGTACATAGTGTATAGATGCAGTACATAAATTAGCCATTACCACTTTGTTGAACATTAGCTTTGTTTCCATCTGATGTTTTCAGCACCATCTGAATACAGGGTTAGCTAAATTCAGATGTGGTGAGGCAACACAGACAGGGCGGTTTGTCTTGCTAATATCAGGGAATAAATGAATTAGAACAACAGTGTTTTCTCACTGGAGTGTGAAATTAAGTGATAGCCAGTGATGTGAAATTCACAGCCGGAGCTGAGTGCTGCAACAGTGGCATCATGAATGTTTCAACTCTGTGACGCAATTTATTTGCGTCATAATTAAGCAATAATTTATAGGCACATACAGTATCCCCACAGCTATCTACTTATGAGTTGCATGATTGCTGTATTTTGATGTAAATAAGTTTTAGGAGTTCCAAAGCGTTTTAAAATTTTTTGAATTCCTCCGTATACCTCTCTCTGCCTACATGCACCATCAAACACAAACCGCTGGCAGAAACCCAATTTGCATACCAATTAATGAGATGCAAGCCAATTTTCATTGCGCAGCCAATGCTGAAAGACCCTTGTTGACAGTTCCTCTATTCTCTGCTGTCCTCTCACACTTTCTCTCTTTTCCTCTTTTCTACATCTCTTCCTGTCACCTCCCTATCCTCCCCTTTCTCTCGTTTCTGCTCTCACATCTCCCCAATTAGAGCCAAGACTATTAGAAATACTGTATCCGTGAACCTTGAGCTCACAGCAGAGCAGTGGAAGAAGAAGTACGAAAAGGAAAAAGAGAAGAACAGGTCAATGAAGGAGACTCTTCAAAGACTGGAGGCTGAGCTGAACATCTGGAGGAACGGTAATACTCACACTGTTATCACGTTGGCAGCTCATAAAAACACAGAATATTTAAGTCTTCTGCCAGGGAAGAACTGTGAAAATTGTTGCCCAGACAACATTTTACATTATCAGAACCTTTTAATTTAATGTCTGAATAATAATATGCTTGGTTGGTGATGGCGCAGTGGATAAGACGCATACTTTTGGCGTGAGAGACCCAGGTTCGAATCCACTGTGAGACACCAATGTGTCCCTGAGCAAGACACTTAACCCCCAGAGGCGTGCGATCTCTGACAGATATAGCAATTGTAAGTCGCTTTGGATTAAAGCTAAATGTAAATGTTTATGTTTTTAGTCACACAAGCAGCCATGTGTAGTCAGCCTAAGACTTTAGTCCAGACTGAAATATCTCAACCAGTATTGGATGGATTGCCTTGAAATTCTGTACAGACATTCATGGTTCCCAGAAGATAAATCCCAATGAGTTAGGTGATCCTCTGACTTTTTCATGTTGCGCCACCATTCTTTTGAGTGAATTGTCTTGACTATTGATGCCATGAAATTTGTTAATTTTAATAACTAATTTAACCTAGTGTCATCAGGCCAACACTTTGTGGTGTCTGACAAAATATCTGCAAAACTAATAATTCAAAACGTATTCCCATCATCAGAGGGTGTGCCAGTATATATGGTGTAATTAACTCAGCTAGGTAGTCTATGCAAGGCCTTGCAAGTTAAAAGAAGGACCTAAAAATCAGCTCTAGTTTGCACTGGTAACCAGTGAAGAGGGAATGGGTGTTATATGGTAAGATTTTCTAGTTATTGTCAAGATTCTGTCTGCTGCCACAGCCTGGTGGCACAGCTAGGGAGACCAAAGAAAAGGACATTACAGTAATCAAGTCTGGAGGATGCAAATGCATGAATTAGGACTTCAGCACCATACACACAGCTGTGCCTAAATACAGCCTCACAGAGCTGCTAAGCATGGCGATAAACAGTCTTGTTAAATTACTGTAATAAATTACAAAAAATGAATAAAATTTTCTACAGTGCAGTAAAAATGAGAAGTGTGCTATTTGCAGGTAAGAAGCTTTTGCCGGAGAGCACTGAGAGTCATGTCCAGAGAACACAGCCTCTGGAAAAAAAACTCCACACTACATCTCCTTGTAGCAGTCCCTTTTCATGCATGGAAGAGTACTTACCAACAGGAATGAACATTTTATCAGACTGCTAGCCTGCAGAAATTATTTTTCAGTCCACGTAAGTGCAGATTTAACCTCACTTGATATCATTTGAATACATGCCAGAGGAGATATGGTAAGAGAGCAGCCAAAGTTGCTGAACTTTTGCCAAAACACTTAAAAATCCCTTTCTGGCTATTTCTCTTTCATATTATTCAGACTTTTACACTTTGTATAATTTGATCCCCCTTTACATTGTGCTGAAGGCAAGAAACGCTGGAGGCTTTATGTTTTATGAATCCTTATGTATTAGTAATCCTCACAGCGACAAGGGCTAGTCTAATCTACAGGAAAGTCATAACTTACACTGATCCTCTCCCATGTCAGCACACACACACACGCATGCACAGTGCACACACATAAACACAAGCACATGGAGTACTACACACATACACACAGACACACACATTTCTAAGCATCCTCTCCCGCTGGACTGTAGGTTAATTCAAATGTCAATGCTCTCAATGGTTGTGATTGGTTGACATTCAAGCTGTGTAATGAATCCTCTCTGATGTTTGTCTTGAAGGTCATTCCCTCATTGCTTGACCTGAAAAAAAAACGCTATAACACATCTTTATTGAACACCTATCAGTGAAAATGTTCCTTTTTATTGCTTCATCCCCATCAGTTACTTTAATTTTCCTTCACACACACACACACACACACACACACACACACACACACACACACACACACACACATACACACATCCCCCTCCACTTTCTTCCTCTGTATCTCTCTTACAGTTTAGTACTTTTAATTTCCTAATGGATCATTTTGACAACATCGTTACCCCCATTCCCCCCTCCCTGCTCCCTATATTGTTGGCCACCACTGGCCAGGAACCCCCTGAGAAGAATGATGCTAACCTCCACCTTGTACCATATTGCGTGACTCTTTAGTCACGGATCGCCCAAAGACTGGAACAGCTGTCTCTAACAGTAAATTCCATCCCATCTCCTCCCTCTGCAGTCTAGAGTGGGGATGTCCTATAGTGTGCAGTCATGTGTTTCTGTTTTTTGTCACATTGAACCAGGCAGCTGTTTTTATTGATTAGCATACTTACAACTAGACTTGTCTCAACTAATATAACTTAATACAGAGTTGTCCCCAGTGAGTTGAGACTTATTAACATTTAACCGAAACCACAATCTTTCCCTAACCTTAAACAAAGTGCTTCTCTTACCTAAACCTAACTACAGACAGGACCCAGGATGTGAACCAAGATCTCTGTCATCAAAGTCTATTTTTTATGGTCACCATCCACACCAACCACCTCCCTCTGACTCCGGTAAAAAAATATAACACTTAAGAAACGTTGCCCCAAAACATAAACCACTGGTAATTTAGTAATAATTAAACATAACTTCTATGAGACAAGGTTGGTGTCTATCCTCATGAATAATATAAATTATTTCTTACATAATGTCAATTATGTGACAGGATCAAACTCCAATACCAATAGTGAAAATATCCCAGCATATATTGTGTTGTATTTACAGTTTTGTGCTATGACGTATTCCTCGCATCACATCCTGCTTTGGTTCTGGGACACATCAGCATAAACCTCTTAATGCTGCCTGGGGAAGAGCATTACAATTACAATGCATTAAAATCCAGAGTAGCTGTCAGTCCAAGACTTTTTCTGTGTTCCTCATTGCATTAAATGCCTGTAGTTGGGCACAATTAGCATAATTATATTTTCTCACTTTATGCATTCAACGTTTTTCCCCCTTTTTTGTACTACTGAACTACTGGAGCAGTCTGAACTAAAGCCAGACACAATACACGTGACATTTTAATGTTAAATAGGTCTAGTAATTTGTATTGATAGTGTACATACAAAAGAAAGGTAATTTATGACAGACATATATCAAACATGAAATTGAAATGCATTCATGAGTGAGGAAAGGACATGCGCTGAAGATTAACCCAGTAACCCTTTTTTTATATTAATCCATAGAGGAGGATTTGCCAGCGATAAGAGCATCACACAAATCTAATATTTTGTCCCTCGTCTTTAGGTGAGGATGTTGTTGTGTTAGAGCATCTGAGCCCGGAATCTGAAGACATTCCCCTGGTGCCTCCCAAAACTGAGGAGCCACATCCTGACATCTGCAGCCCCTGCAGCCCTTGCTCAGTTGCCTCCTCCATTGTGGTTCATATATCTGAGGAGGAGCGGCAGAAGTATGAGGAGGAGATACGCAAGCTTTACAAACAGCTGGATGATAAGGTGAAAAACGAATGTGCCAGGAGTTATGCTAGAACCCAGATGCAGACACAGAGACAAAGCAGCAGTTAAACAGTTTATTGACGAGACAGGGTGAGCAAACTAGGCAGGGTGAGGTGGCAGGGAGTCTCTTTCCAAGCAGTGGAGTGTGAGGGCTGGCTGGCTGGCGTGGTTGGCTGGAGTGTGGCTGGAAAGTTTGGATCTCAGCTTTGAGGGACTTGGAACTGGTAGGCAGGTAGAGCAGGTGATCTGGAGACAGGCAGAGAGAAGTCAGTAAAAGCAAACTGGTTGCTAGATTAACAGACTAGATGCTAAGGTAAGACCTACGATACGCAATTTAACAATCCGTCAGGGAATGGAAGTCTGGTCTCTCCTTAAGAGGTAGGGATGGCTGATCAGGAACAGGTGTGTGATTACCAGCAGGTGCAGCAAGTGCCAACTCAGGAACCCAGACACGCCCAAGATTCAAAAAACTGAGAGAAGAAAAAACTGAACAAAAACACACAAAGCATGCCTCACTCACCCAAAGGAAAAAACAAATCAAAACACACTCACTCAGTCCCAAACTCAGGTGAGAGATGCATGGTTCATGACAGAATGCCGCATGAGGAGCATGTGTTTGCATGGTTTACACACGGTAGCTGATAATGCACACATGAATACAAAGAGCATATCATACATGTATTATTCATGTTACATAGGAGCAACAAATAGGAATACATGTCATTAGGGAAATAATAATGTTCTACATCGAAAAGCATTGAAGCTTTAATTTATTCAACACATCATTTATGCATGTGTATGTTGTGCTCAGCAGTGCTGTAATGTGTCAAGTTATTGCTTTTAATAACCAATTTTCCATTAAATATGGAGATACAACTGTGTGTCGATGTAGTGTGTGTGTGTATGTGTGTGTAACCAAAAGTAACCATGTTTTGTTCTTTGCAATGGCATATACCATTTTCACACATGCAGGCATGTCCAGGTGTGCACATACTGTACAGGGCATGGGGATGCATTAATAAGATTTTTTTTCTCTACGCATGTTGTAAACCAGCTACAGTAGACCTGATGCAGGATATTCTACATTACATGTTAAGTGTGTTTATACACATTTTCTATTACATCCAGAGTTTCTGGTTGAAGTTAAGGATTGGGAGAGAGCTTGCTTTTTCCATTGTCGCCTGCATAATGGAAACACAGACCATCAAACAACTCCTTTTTGAACAGTATAACAATATACTTTTGTTTACGGTTATACTGTATTAATCTTTTCTTTTATACGATTATGTGCATGATAAAATTGTATAGTTGTGATTGGACATGGGACATGGGGTGGTGATGGCACAGTAGAAAAGACATAGCAATAGCAATTATAAGTTGCTTTGGATTTAAGTGGTAGCTAAATGAGTAAAAATTTAAATGTAAAGTGGATAAAAATGGGAATGTAAAGTGGGACCCAAAATACACATGATGGCAGAGCACAAAGAATCTGTACTGCACCAGTGTGTGTAATACATAACACTGTAAACTGTTTTTATTCCATGTGTCTCTTGAAGGATGATGAGATCAACCACCAGAGCCAGATGGTTGAGAAACTGAAGGAGCAGATGCTCGACCAGGAGGAGGTAAAAGACCTACATCCTTTCATCAGTTTGGTTAAATGGCCCACCTGCAAACGTGGCAGTCACAACCATGCTTTGAATGAGAGGTTTGTTATCTCGTCCTTGAAATGAATGAGAAAAAGAAACTTCAAGTACCAGAAAGCCCTTGAAGAACATAAAGCATGTATTTGTGCGTTAACAGCAGCTTAAAATGGGTTTCAGTGGTTGATCTGACACAAATGATTGGGGGTAAGGATGAGTACGAAGACTGTAGCATGTAGGCTAACGTAACATTGCAGCTGATAAACCAACAAGCAAATGCTCTTCAATGATCTGATGTGTGATTTAATATACTGTGGGTGAGCACAACTCCACCATCTCTGTGAATTTAGAGACCTTGTATGTAGAAGAAAATAGTTCACATCCCTTTTCTCAAAAGGTAATCAAGAACAGCATTTACAGCATGTATTCATAGCCGTGGTTAAAGCAGTGGGCTACACAGCCTGAACCAAGCTTTGGCATGTAAGTACACTGCCAAGTCAAAGACTCCACATCTGCAAACTTAGTTCATCCATATCCCAAAATGGCCCTGCAGTGGGTTGAGCTGACATGATGGTACCCAACCTAAGCTTGTGCACAGTAACATGATTCCACATTCATTTGGCCAAACAAAAGCTGTGTGCTACAGTGCAAAAACGCAGGCACCCCGGGTAGAGCAGCATCTACATATAATGACATCCATTCAATAATATGACTCACAGCGGGCTGCAGCAGGGCACATGCAAGCAAACTGGCTAAATAATGTCAAGATCTTACAGTGTTAAGTGAGTCTAAGATGAATATTTAAAACATGTTTCATCTACTAAATTACACCTATATTGTGTCACAGGATTTGGAGACACGCTTATCTCTTAGTAGGGGCAGCATTAGCTCAGTCTGTGCGGATTATAGGAGTTCCGCATGGACCACTGCCGAAGGTGCCCTTGAGCAAGCCCCTTAACCCCTAACTGCTCCCCGGGAACTGTACAATGGCTGCCTACTGCTCTTAATGAGGGAGGTATTAGCTCAGTGCGTGGGGACTTGGCTTAAGATCTGGAGGGTTGTTGGTTCAAGTCCCCGGGCGCTGCTAAATGGCTGCCCACTGCTCCTCGTTAGGATGGGTTAGATGCGGAGGACAAATTCTGCATACTTTATACTGTGTGTAAATTTGTATGTTGCTGAAGAAACTGGATTATGATTATTACTAATAAGATAAACCACATTTATATGTTTTATTTAAATCCAGCAGCTCCCCTTTGTGAATAACACAATTATTCTATGCAGTCTTTCTTTATTCCTTTTTTAAACAAAATCTAACCTTTCTGTATACAGTTTATATTTAGTTGTTGAATCTCTGCGTCCCCCAGCTTCTCGCATCATCCAGAGGTGACAGCGAAAAGGTGCAGTCGGAGCTCGGCAGACTGCAGACAGAGAATGAATCTGCTAAGGCTGAGGTGAAGGAAGTCCTCCAGGCCCTGGAGGAGCTGGCAGTCAACTACGACCAGAAGAGCCTGGAGGTTGAAGAGAAGAGTGTGCAGAACAAGCTCTTGGCTGAAGAGCTTGCAAAGAAAATGGTAGGTTGCTGGAGGCTAAGTTTCATGCCATAAAGGTGAATATTCACTGCAGCAGAAAAAAAAGACAACTAATGATGAAGAGAGGGAGAAAACAAAAACAAAGAGGCAGCGACAGAAGAAGGATGTGTACATGATTTTCGCCGTGGACACATTTACACGTTCTAAAAGAGAAAGAGAGAAAAGGAGCTTTTAGGTATAAAATAAATATATTCATTTAATCCCTGTCTTCCAAGAACATGCAAAATGCAATTAGAGAGATAAGGATTTAAATTAGAGAGCTGCAGAAAATATAAGATAAGAGAGACAATGCTGATAAAGTGTGCAGCCAACAGTCATTAGTATTAGTATTAGCAGTATAGTATTATTAGTAACAAGGGTGGGAGGATGGAAAGACCTAACCCTATTTTATTTTTCGTAATCACTCTAGGCATTAATCAACAGCCATCACTGGTGTTTCTTCAGCTCAACCCTAAATTCCCTCTCACAGCAAAGGCAAAAGCTATGAATTTATTGATTTTTATGAGTCATGACTGGTTGTTTCGCACCACAAACCACAAATAAACACAAAGACATGATAAAAAAAACTGCAGCTACCAAAAGCACAAGTCTGACTTTTCTTGACTAAGGTCACTATTCAAAGTAATCTCATAAATTCACTTTAGAGGCTGTGATTTTCACTTAATAGCTTGTTTGAGGTTGTGGTTGAGGGCAGCATTCAGTGTGGTTAATTGAATCTGGTGTGGTTTATCTGCAAAGCCTGGGAAAAGTAGTGATTAATGATTATCAGCTATTTCCTTTTTTTATCCTTTCAGAGTGACTATTCCACACCATTTATAGTCAGACATAATTATGTCAGTCATTTGAGGAGGCTTTGAAAAGTCTTAAAAACTGAATTTTAAATTAGTTATTGTCTGATGTTTTACTTTTGAGTCATGACAAATGCCCTTTTTTCTCAATCAGCTCCTTAGTAAGAGGGTTGGGATCCTTTGAAAAGTTTTGTTTAATTTGCATTAGAGTTTTCTGTGTTTGGTCATTTCTTTTCCCTGTGGTCTTCTCACTGGTTTGTAGTGGGCGGGGCTCAGTTGGAAAAAGTGATGGAAGGTGCACCAATCAGAGCTCAGCAACATTTCAGTCGGAATCTGGTGACAGTTGGTTGGTTGATCGGTCAACGTCAATCAAACCGCACCAACATATACCTGAAGAAGCAGATTAACTGCACTGAGTGTTAAACTCTTAATAAAAACACCTAAAGAACTTTGATTGTTGCTTACTTACATGAATATTTAATGTTACTATTAGAAGGCTAGTTTTCAGGGGCTTTAAAATGTGGTGATCACTGAAATAAATAGTACAGCTCAATTTGTTTGTATGTGACTGGATCATTTTGCACAGGAAAGTACTTTTGTAAAAATCTAGTAGAGATAAAATTAAAAGAACAACCATTGGCAGAGCTGGTCAGCCCTTAATATAGTTATTGTGACTGGTTCAGTGGACAGAGTGGACCATTATTCATCTTCTTAAAACGTCTTCAATATTTCATGCACCATTTTACAATCTGCCACTGAGTCCTCCCCTGCCTCTCTGTCTTTCTCAGAAGCTAGTCCATAAATTGATAAAGGGAGCTGACAATATAACTACTCACTGCACAGTTTGGCCCGCTAAAGCCAGCTGAACCCTCTTTCTGTCTCCTCAATCATCACACTTAGCTCTCCTTGTCTGTGGCCTCCTCAGTCTGGTCTGCCCTGACCTCTCACATGACACGACTTCCTCTCAGGGATGTGAAGATGTGAAACTGAACACAAGAAACTTTACATTTATCCAAACAGTTCCCATTCTTCCAGCCTCTGACGTGCCTTTTTCAGCTTCATCCACCCTGAGTCTTTATTACCAATTCTCCACTGCCTGCATCCTAGCTGTTATGCTAATGTACAGTGTTGCAGCTTTTTACATTTTCCCGTATCTACAGTAGAAATGAGGTGAAATTGACCTAGAAAAATGGTGCAATGGAGTACATTCATCTCTGTTTTCACTCCACGGTCTCCTCAGCTGTCTTCATCTCTGCTGTCAGTGGAAATTCCTGCTTTCTTCTGCAGGAGACCATGCTATCGTTCACTTTCACTGCCATTCATTATCCACTTCTTTAAGCACCTTCTTGTATCCATTCATCCATCCACTTAACCCCTTTTCTATTATTATGATTAACTCCATTCATCATCCAACCAACCATCTCTTCTCTTTGATATCGCTCCATAAATCTTTTTTTCAACTAAACTAAACATTTTTCAATAATCTCTCCTCTCCTTTTACTCATTTGCATACAAATTAATCAATTGTGGTTAATGATATGCTCCTGAGTTTATATTTTGACGTGGAAGTGACCTGGAGAAGGATCATACTGCTTGAAGTTAATGAGGGAGATAAAGACGGAGATGTTGATAAAGGAGGAAATGTTACTGTACTTAAGAAGGTACTTTCAATTGAGTGATGATCCGTGCGGGCCGGGCAGTAACCTAAAATGTGCCATTGAAAAAGAACTTAAGTACATTTTTTATGTGACAATAAATGATCCACTTAGTATTAAATGAAACACCTTCAATGTGTGTAACAACCCATCCATAGAAACAGATGCCAGGAAAGATTATATTTGAAATTAATATTTTTTTGTTGCTCATGGTCACTAAGAACTGGGCTGTAACTACCATTGAGGACACCGAGGTCATTCCCCAATAACGTTTATAAGAATTTGGTTTTGAAGGCTGATTTTGATTTCTTTTTTCTTTTTGGCCTATTTTACTTTAAAAAAATGACATTAAAAAATTAATGTTAGGAGGAGGGTATTTGGCCTCCAGACTTCTAAGATTCTGGCTATGGCCCTGACTGACAACAGAGGTTTTCTAGGTCTCATTCATATGTTGCTTATATCAATGTTGAACAACTGAACAGTTTTCAGATCAAAGAATTTGTTTCCAAGGTAGACAAACTACACCATAATTTTTCCCATTTTTTTCCCTCCGATCTGTAGATTATCGATTGAACCCAAATTGTTTCTTTGTGCTTAAGCCATTGGGGCTAAAGCATTGTTTAGATACTGACTGCTGTACAAAATGGAGAAGGATAAAGGAAGATCCATCATGCACTCTCCCAGATCCTTTCATCCAGCGCCGATGCCATCAACCCCATCTCGGTAGTTTATTGATTTGTAATTTAGTGGCCATTATGCTTTGCTGCGTGGATTTCTTGGATGAGAATTAGGTCAAATGTTTCTCCCCGCATCTGGGTTTTCTCTCTCACCTGCTTCCTCACTGTTAACTCACTCATTTCACTCCTCTCCTCCCTCAGGCTCACCTCATGGCTTTAGAGGCGGAGCTGTCCCGTATCCAGCAAGTGAGCACCCACCAAAGGAAACGGATCGCTGAGATTCTCAACGGGCTGATGAGGGACCTGAGTGAGTTCAGCACCATCGTTGGTAACAGAGACATCAAGCTGGTGAGTTAAAATCATATTAAAAATGCACCATTTATGGCTTCATATTTTGCCCCATGATTATCAAATTAACAAATAACTTTCCATGGCTCAGATTGTGGTGTAAATAATATTAGGTTAAAAAGGCTGAAGGCATGAGGCTCATAAAACACGCCCCACAATAGTGATTCCCAACCAGGGTTATTTGTACCCCAGGGTGTACTTCTCAGGGTTCCCACACCTTCTTAAACATCAAATTCAAGGACCCTGGCATAGTTTGAGGCACAGATCAAGGCTGTTACAACACTGATAATTTGTGTAATGAGAGAGAGAGAGAGAGACTTGGATATGTTAACACTGCTGTTAAAGTGATGGCAGACTGTGGCTGCACATAGCCTACTTATTAACATTAAGTAAAAAAAAATATCAAAAGAACTCAATTTTCCACTCTTGCACAAAATATATACATTGAAGCATTTCCTTGACAGATGTCTTTTTATTTCCATTTAAAAAATTTTTCAAGGCCTTGATTACCCCCCTGAAGTTCATAAAATGTTAAGGTTTTAAAGGACCCTTGGGAAACACGACTTCTGAAGTCATTAAAGGGTACAAGGAAATATTTGATATGATTACAAATAGGTGGTATGAGGCTAATCTTTAGTGTATTTATTGTCCCAAAAACCTATTAACTGATAGCTATGTTAATGCACAGGACAGTCAGTAACCGTAATAATATACGTGCTTTGAGTGCCCAGCTTCTGCTACTCCAAATAGTGGTGATTTAAATATCCACTTATATATAATTAACTGTTAAAAAAAACAAACATCCAGTTTAAAATCCATTCACATGAACACATTTGTAACATGATGGGTGGTGTTGCTGAGCTCATCTGATAGGGGTGTGGGTGCGTCACTATAGCTTTGTCACACTGAAATATTCAAACCCAAGATAGAGTGGAAAATTCAAAATGTCTTTTGCATCATTTTTTACAAATTACGCTCCAATTCAACCTGACATATTCGACATCTGTGAAAATGCACTCATCCTGATGAGCATTTAAAACACATTTCTGTGTGTTTGTGGCTGTTTTTACAGTGATGACTCAGCTAAGGAGCCATACATTATAAAATATAATCAGTACATTTGTTTCCCTTGAATGTCAAGTTTTTTTGAGGGTAGGTTATAAGGCATATCCACTGATATATATTGGCTATAGTATTTTGATTGATTTGATATTTGTATATATATATAAGTTATATTCTATATATAGTTGGATATATAGTTCATCCTCCACAGTTCACTTCAGAGCGCCTGAATCACAGCATCTGGTAAATGATGCCGTTAACCTAATGGATGTGCATACAACATGGCAGAAAGAGTTTCTCTCTTTAACTTACCAGCCGTCTTTGAATTGTCCCCACTCAATCTTAACCAAACGTCTCCACTACTCTTTTATCTGTCTCTCGCTACCACATTTGTCTCCAGCCCATGGAGATCACTGGTGTGATCGAGGAGGAGTTCACAGTGGCTCGCCTTTACATCAGTAAGATAAAGTCAGAGGTGAAGTCCATGGTGAAGCGTTGCCGCCACCTGGAGAATCTTCAGATGGAGGGTCACCGCAAGATGGAGGAGACGGGCAGAGAACTGTCCTCATGTCACCTCCTCGTTTCACAGGTAAGGGATGCATGCACTGGAGGAACTAGCAACATCTGAAAACATTCAGAGGAAAAACTTTTGTAAATCTGTTGATCTAGTGAGAAATTTTGGTGTTGATATGGACAAATCAAGGCAATAGCCAGTGAAAACTCCCAATGCAAAATATGAATTATCACAACAAACAAGACGTGAGTGACGTTTAGAGCACAGGATTCTTCATCAGCCCAGTTAACATCACACATATTTATGTAGGCCTTTGTGTGGTGTGAATTACTCTGATGAAGAGCAGTGTGCTCGAAACGTAACTCAGCTGTTTGTGGCAGTAACAAATTTTTGGCATCAGAAGCTTTTAGTGAGCAAACTGTCTTGATTCTTAAAGGACTGCATATTTTTTATTCTTTGTGTTGATGTTTTTTTTTTTTTTTGAATCTGTCATGTTGTTGAGTTTTACTATCTTTGGTATTTAAATGAAATTCCCTAATGAACAGGGACCCATTCAGTGTAGATCATATCCGTTTCACAGTGGGTAAAAAGTACATTTTATCCTTGGTATAAAGTGTTGTCTTGGGTAAAGGTCCTTTGCTCATCAGTATACTTCCTGCATCTGAGACGCTGTGTTCTGACTTTCAGCATGAGGCAAAGATCCGCTCTCTAACAGAGTACATGCAGAATGTGGAGCGGAAGAAGAGACACCTGGAGGACGGCTATGACTCTTTGAGCGAGGAGCTAGCTAAATTCCAAGCTCAAGGTACCTTAGCGTTATATCATTATAGCAAAAAAAAAATCATCATAATTGAACAGTGGCTTTCATAATATATTAACCAAGTCAAACACCAAGAATGAATAACTAGTCAACAAAAAAGACTAAAAGCCTACAGCCGTTCTAGGGGTTCTGTTGGGCTTTAGCACAGTGGTGCTTTGAGCTAAATGTCATTGTGAGCATGCTTTTCATGCTCACAAGTTATACAATATAGCATCATCAAGGTCTTAAGCTTTTTCTATGACAGTTTTGAGACTAATCGGACTAACCTGCCAGGAGGAGGACATCACAGTATAAAACATGTAATTTCATGTATGAATTTATTTGTTATCAAAAGTTTTGTGGTTTCCATTTGTATTCTGAGTAGTATTGATTAATTACATTTGAGGAGGATTTGGTTGCATGCCGGTAAACAGTCCAAGTGGAGAGCAAAAGAGGCGCAACAAATTGGTCAAAATTTAATCTCACATCATTGTCAGACAATAGCCAATAAGTTTCTGAGATTGCTATCAGACTGTAAACAATGACCTGTGCACAGAAGAGGAAGTCCAGATATTTGATGGCCACAACAAAAGCCCCAAAACGCTTGTCTTCAGACAATAGCCAATGGGATCTGAGAGTGATCATTAATCTTTAATAGCTGCAAGCATGTAGCTATGCCAAGGGTTGACGGTGAAAGTAGCAGGCTTGTTTGTCTTATTATAATAATAATAAATATTATTATCATATGTAGCCATTTTGCTACAATTACGCTTCAACAAACAGCTGCAGCTGTGTTTGCAACCTGACCTTTATTTTCTCTGTGAGAGGGAAGAATTGGGAGCCCCCAGCTGCAGTAGTGCATGGATCATCCGTAATATTCATCCAGCCGGAGGGAACGATCACAAACCGTTCACAGCGTGTCGGTTGTACTGGTGACACAACCCGTAACGGAGAGGGAGTTGGGCAGACCAGGGACAGCAGCTCGCAGAGTGACTGGCCTGCTGCAAACTGTCAGGTGGTAGTTCCCTCTGGCTGGATGAAGTTGGACGCTCCGCATGATCCATGATGACAGAGAAATATAGAGATTAATGTCAATAAAGCATGCTGTCAATATTTTAAGAACCCCCGAAATATCACAAACATATCATGCTTTCAGGGGAGCTAATGTCTTATTAAAGGGAGCTAAGCTCCCCCTTGCTCCCCCGTAGTTCGCACCCTGATCTCAGTGAAATACTCAAAAATCAGATCAGGTTGAAGATGCAGCACCATTCTAACAGTACATGAATCAAGCTTTTGAGGTGAAATCTAAAAAAATAGCCAAACATGAGGTTCAAGGATCAATATTACATAAACACAGTCAGTGCAGTACATATAAAATGTGCAAGTTCTGTATTTGTAATAAAAGTGTCCTTGCCCTGGGCTTAGGTTGAGGTATTTTACCTACATGATCAAAATACAAACCAGGAGCAAAGACTTCAACATTTATTCAGACTAAAAAGTGAAGGAGGAAAATGTCAATATGGTCAGCCAAGGGAAACAACAGATTAGTAGTTGATTAATCAGGCAAAATACAAGGCCCCAGTGGCAAATCCAATCAACACAGTCAAACAATTAGCAAAACAGATCTTGGCTTAATAAATCCAAAAATACCACATGTTTAAAGTGCACCTTTTTGAAATGATAATTCCCTCAGTACTCTTCTTACTCACTGCACAGTTTAGGACAATATTTGGATTTATCTACATTGTAAATCTTGCTAAATTGCTGTCTTGAGATGCCAAAGTCAAATAAATGGTTAATGTTCTCACAGTCAAACTCAGTCATGTCTGGACAAAGTAAAGCATAAAAAAGACAACAAGTCTGTCACTGCATTTCAGCTCCACTAAGGTAGAACTGAAAGGAAGTGCCTCCCCGCTTAAAACAATTTTATTGGCTTCAATGGAGAGTATTAGTCTCTGCCAGAGGCCTTTCTAACCTGTCAAGAAAAAGAAAAACAGGGGTAAACATTGATGAACAGCTTAGACTCTCAAACATTTCACAGGACCAGCACAAATAGATTAATGGGACATTGGAAATTTGTGCGAGGTCCGGCTAACTGCGGATACTCCCAGGACACTGACACAATTCACAAATCAGGCCAAAGGCAATGTAAGTCATTCTTTCAGGGGAGTCCCACTGAACTGCATCAAATAACCGTTGGATTTAAGGGCAGGTAAATACATTTTTTGGCTTACTCCACACCCGTGCCAGGCGGCCGTCAAGTCATCACAGAAGTAGATAAATACAAAATGCTGCAGGTCATGTTGGTCACACAGCCTGGTGCGAGGTAGACAGCTCGGTAATTTCATCATCAGATGCCAGGAACAGCAGCGTATTAACAACAGATCAGATCAGTGTGACACAATGGCTGTCATTTTCAATAATAGATATTATTAAACCCAAGGCATAACTCAGATCACGCTGACCTCACTGTCAACATCAAGTGGTGGTACTGCTGTGCTGTCAAAGTCAGGTCACTGTCACCTCTTTCATCTACATCAGTCTTTAATCTGACATTTCTCTCTCTCTGTATTGTTTTCTCTCACAGTCAGGCTATTTCTGTCTTTTCTCCAATATTTGTATGTGTTTTAGAGAGCATGTCACAGGTGACCAGGGGGCAGAATCACACTTCTGTCCAGGATTCCAGTGATATTAAGGTAATATCACATCGCCTCAGCTCTCAGCTTACAGCATGTGTTGCCTGCGTGTAATGTGTGTGTGTTTGCGACAACATTCATGTGTCATAAACTAGGGCTACAGTTACCTGTCAACTTTTTTGTCTATTAATGCATTAAAGGAAACCGAAATACATTTATTTGCTTTCTTCCTGGTAGTTAGATGAGAAGATCCATGCCACTCTTATGTCTGTACGATAAATATGAAGCTGAAATCAGTAGCCAGTTTATCTTAGCTTGGCATAAAGACTGAAAACAGCTGGCCTGGCTCTAGCCAAGGGTAACAAAATCATAGCGTAAACATGACAGCTTGCTGTTTTACTGGGAGGGTTATGTGCCTATGTGTTGGTTGAGTGAAGAAACTTCCTGTAGTCTCTCCCCTTGTTGTCTAACAACTGGTTCCAACCAAGAAAGTGGTTATAATAAACATAACACATAATAATAGAAATTTGCAGATTTTCTGCTACAATCTTTCTGTGGATTAAAAAAAGCAAGATTTAAAGTGTTGATTAGTGATCTTAGAGGTGCTGGTAGGGAGATTACGGAGCCAGGCTAACTCTTTCCCACCTGCTTCCAGTCTTTATGCTAAGCTTAGCTAACTGGCCGCTGGCGCTACCTACATATTTATCGTACAGCCACAAGGGTGATATCAATTATCTCATCTAACAATTGGCAAGAAAGTAAATAAGTATATTTCCCAAAATGTCCAACTATTCCTTCAATGTCAGAAAATTGTGAAAAATGCCACCTCAGTTTCCCAGAGTCTAACATGACATCTTCAAATAGCTCGTGTCAAATAGTCCAAAATCCAGAGATATTCAATTTACAATTAAACTAAATAGAGGAAAGCAGCAAATCTTCACATTTGAGATGCTGGAAACAGCGAATGTCTTAGATAAATGACTTAATTGACAAATCGTTTCAGCACTAATGCACTAATTTGCTATTGAGCCTCTGTTACCTCCAAGTTCCCATCACATACAGTGCACACAGCACACTAAAGACAGTAGCTTCATAAAATTTTGCCCAGAATCAAACTACCAGGCCTCAGGTTTTCTGCCAGTTACTTTGGAGTAATTTGATGAAACACATCAAGGAAAATGCACAATGTAAACACAATAAGCTCGCTGTCCAGCGTGGTAATTTAGCCTTAAAGTAAACAATGTGACCCAATGCCGTTTTCAGCTGCTAAACACTCGTGTACAGCTGGAAGTATTTGTTGTTTTTGATTATCTGCCTGTATTTGTGCACATGTTTTTGCATATCACTGTATGTGTGTGTGTGTGTGTGTGTGTGTGTGTGTGTGTGTGTGTGTGTGTGTGTGTGTGTGTGTGTGTGTGTGTGTGTGTGTGTGTGTGTGTGTGTCCATGCCCATGTGGCCCTCTATGTCCACATGTGCACTGGTGTGTGTAATTCTATCCTCTTGTTATTTAATCATTTTGTTCCCACCTCTTGGTACTGTCTCTCTCCTCTCTCTCTCTTATTATATATGGATGTCTCTCACCCCCTCTTGTTGCCTGTACCTCAGAGGGCTCTGGAGCTGCAGATGGAGTCACACCGTGAGGCGCACAGCAAACAGCTTGGCCACCTGCGAGACGAGATCAATGAGAAGCAGAAGATCATCGACGACTTAACTGAGTCAGTGCTTCATTCATTCTTCGCCTTTCTCAGATATACCAAATCAAGCTTTCAAAATTAAGTCCACTTTAGAAATTCACTTGTACAAGAGGATAAAAAGAGAAGTACAGGTATTTTATAAAACATTATAAAAATGTCATGCACATGGCATACTTACTTCTATCTTTGAGATGGGACTGTGTGACACTTTACATGCAGTTCATACATGGTTCTATAAGCAGACTGCTTACCCACTCTGTGAGTTGTCTGTGGGCTCAAATCTGAAATTCAAATGTATTCTTATAAGCAGCGTGGAAATGCTAAAATTGGGGATACATGGTCTCAATAGTAGAGTTCTCAAAAAAAGTCTAAGACCCGTTCTAGCTGCAAGAGGGGCTGAAATTGATATGTGTGGGTGGTTTACATGGTGAGGAAACTGCAGTGTGTGAGGACTTTAGAGTAAAGCTACTGCTGAACCATAATGTGGGGAGCTACTGGACTGGTTTGGGCTCCATGAAACGATGTCCCTTTAGGTGCCCCGCTTTGAAGATGTTCTGTACCAGGCGTAACCGTCTGGGAGGGGACTGCAGGGCAGACTCTCTTGAGGGACTAAAGTACGTCTCCCAGCTGGCCTGGGAGTGTCTGGTAACACTACAGGAGCAGCTGCAGAGAAATTCTGAATGAAAATACATTTGGGACTTCTCTGCTTGTCCAGCTGGTATAGCCTGATTTGGATAAGCAGCATGAAAATAGATGGATGGATTGATGGATGGTTGGACGTCGGTGAGGTAGAAAGCATCTGAAATAGGAGTAGAGTGGCCCTTCAGATCCTTGAAGCAGAGCTCTGTGGCATGTACAAGTGTGTGCTACAAGTGTCCTACTTTAAAAAAACAACAACATCTGTACCCTAATGGGACACTTTATGCATGGAGGAGGACCACCAACACTAAATCCTTAGTCTTAAGGACAGAGAAACAAAGTATCTATTTCCATTAAATTATTTTTAACCTGTCCATCGATTCCCTGAGTGAGCCGTTGTCCACCTTTTCAGTTGTAACCAGAAGCAGCAGCTGGAGTTGGAGCAACTGCACTGTGACTTTGAACGTCTCAGGAGCCAAGAGCATCACAAGAGCCGGCAGCTGGAGGAACTGACGTGAGTCTCTGCTTTACTGTCCTGGTCAGCTTTCAAACACTTCACCATATGGAGGCCTGGGGGCAGGCTGCCTGTTTTGATTCACGTCTTCTATTTCTCACTGTCATTTGTCTTCCTTTTGTCTATTTACTTTTCCTCTCGCCGTGCAGCTCTGACCGTCATTCTATTTACAGGATGTGTCTCTCTCTGTGGAGTATTACAGTCATGCAGTTTGTGGCTAAAATAGATTATATGGAGGCTAACCCTTTTAACCCTCTCTTTGCCTTTTTCTGTCTTTGCTTCTTTCTTTCTGTGTAACTACTATTTGCATCTCCATTATGGATTTTTGGGATAAGGTAGCAGCTGGTTACTAATAGGCCTCTTTCTGCACTGACCCTTTCAACATATTGCATCAGAAGCAGATGGGTAACAGCCCATGAGTGGGGCAGCCGGTCCATGCTGTGTTTGTTCTTTATTCATGAATTATTCTGGCAAGGATCGGGTACTCACTGGGGTTAAGCAAATTTCATTTTTAATTGTCTATCTACCTAACTGTCTATAGATTTCTCCATGAGCGACATGAGCAGTCAAAGCAGGACCTCAAAGGGCTGGAAGAGACTGTTGTAAGTCATTATTTACTGTCACGATTCACTTGGCTCACTCAGTGGCCACTGATCCACTAAATACTCCCTAACAGCTTTAACTGCACTATTTCCTGTCTCTGTCTCTCCCTTAATGCTGAAGGCACGTGAGCTCCACACCCTGCACAACCTCCGCAAGCTTTTTGTTCAAGACCTCACGACTCGAGTTAGAAAAGTAAGACAGAAACAACTTAACTACAAAAGACATTTAAAAGCTTTAATTCCCACACATAACCACAGCTAGAGTACATGTGGCTTGACCCAGACAGTGTGCAAATTACTTCTTTAAAAATATATAAATATATAAATATATAAAATATATTTTACTACTATTTGCGATGGAAGTGTTTTCTTCTTTCTTTTTTTTACACAAAACCAAAAGATCTCTACTGTTTCTGTCGACAGAGTGCAGGGATGGAGCCTGATGATAGTGGGGGATATATCACCCAGAAACAGAAGATTTCCTTTCTTGAAAACAACCTGGACCAGCTTACGAAAGTTCACAAACAGGTAAAATGAAACTATAAATCATAGCGAAGGAGACAGAAAATAACATTTCACCTGTCCACCATTTTGTTAAAAATGAGAACAAATCATCTGGTTTTTCCTCTGGCGTGGAAGCCTGGTTCTCACCGTGCCGTTGTACAGCAATAAGGCAGAAATGCCTCAGCAGGATAGATCGTGAGAGGAGGACAAAAAGAGCAAGCCAAATTAAAATACAGAGCAGTGTGCTCCGTTTGTCACTTCTCTCCTATGGGCAAAAGTAACGCTAGCACCATCAATCATCTCACTACTGCAACTTCACATTAAAGTCTCCTTGAAAACAGAGCAGCAGAAGGTGCCATGCTGCCTCTGGAGGAAAGCAGCATTAAACAGTTACTCCAATTTTTTATAAACATAAATGAATTCATCATGCAGGTGCACGTAAACACTCTCAGTCTTTCCTCTCTCACTAGCTGAATCCACACAAACTCTCAAAAGCAACCTTGTGCTCAAAAAGATTAGACATAAATGCACACAGTTCACATCTTTCTTTAATATTCTGGACTACAGCAGTGGACTAAGTGTTGATGTGCTAAATGTTCTGCAGACTGGCACATATACTCTGGCAGACTGGTGAGAGCTGCAGTGCAGCAGTTTGTCAGGCAGAAAACCAATCCTAAAGTGGCTGCTGGGAAACTGCATCCCATCCACCACCTGCTGATACTGTGGGAATGGAAGATGAAAGTCATGGTAATAAATTGCCACGCCAGTGTAAAGTGATAAGGCTCCCATAGGCAGTGGACAGAGCACTGGGGGGCTATGTATGAGTTCCTCTGCCCCTGCACATATATAATAATGTCTTCCTGTCTGACCATCTATCTGCACATACAACTGCCTTGATTCCTCTTATAACATCACAATTACAACCATTTTTAGTTATTTTTTCTTTAAAATGATTCGTCACCAAACAATAATCTGGTATTGCCAAACCTCCTGTGGTTCTACTGAATTCCTGACAGCAGACAGTATGTAGAGTAGATAACTTAGCCTGTTTGCTAAACCCTCAGGCCTTGCACTCAGTATCTCAGCAGGATATGAATTAGTTAGCACGATCATGAAGCAGCAGACTCACAGTGTTTAACGTGCTCAGTCATTGGATTTTCATGTTTACCCTTCCTACTCAGAAGAAACATGCTGTGTGCAGCAATTTAAAATCAATAAATCTCCATATTGGTTTTGCTTCATGAGAATGATCAGACAAGACCATTACCTAGTGGCAACCACGCTGTGTTTTACACAATGTGACAGGATTGTATTTTGTCACATTTTTAGAGTATTAGTCATATACACAAATTGTACCTAAAGCATAATTTTTATTTCTTTATGGAGATCAGATTATTATGTAGTCATTAAAAGAACTCAAACTTTGTAGGAGGTTTTTTGTTGGTCAAAACCTAGGTTAAGAAACATGCATTCAAAGAAGAGAATCACTTTGTTGAGTTGAGTATTTATTAGTTTTGGAATATGGGTACTAATCAAAAATGTTTTACTAGCAAATGATGCACCACTGAAATTGAGTCCTTCCTAGTTGACTGACGGAGGTACAGATGGGTGACAAATTAAAAGAAAAACCAACATGAATTGTCTTAGTAGGGAGTCAGGCCTCCATGAGCCTCCAGAACAGCTTCAGTCACAGACATCACTAAATAGATATAAAGATGAAAGTTTATACACGTTGGTCCAAAGTCTTCCATAGGTGTGAAACTGGGTTTTGAAAGGCTGTAGCATTTTACTCACGTCGTTTTCATAGTTACCAAACCATTCAGCAAGCCCTGGTGCATGTACGCGTCTGTGTTTATGTTTCTCTACTCTTTTAGTGAGGTTTTTCCTTTGATTTACCACCACTTTGCTCACTGGCGTAGATATATAGTTAAATAGTATCAGCTGACTGTACAATAGCAAGCTGGCCGGCTGGTGCTAGCCTTCAATTTGAGGTATGTTAGTTAAGCATGTGAGTCTGAGTCTTTTCCTCAGACAATTTTTCCATCAGGTCACACTTGACAGTTCTCTGTTCCACCCCGCTGCACCTGTTAGCCACTAAATGAAAGAAATCTTCCAGTTCAAACGAAGGGGCTTATGTGGTCTGTTGAAAGAAACTTGTACTGCCAGGTACAGCCTCAGTTTGGTGAAGATGGAAAATAACTCAATCGGCCTCAGTCCTTCTTGGAATATGTTTATTTCAAATCTGATATCAGAGAAGGTTTTAGTGTGAATACACATGGGTATAGTCTTAACAAAATCCTTCACATCCTACACTTGTCTCAGCTTTAAATGGGAGGCCTTGAAGAAATCACGGCATAAGGGAGGGGTAGACACACAGTGTCTGCGACTTCTGGCTTAGGCAAGTTCTCATCCAAGCTTATAAGAAGATGTAACATCTCCAAGGTCTTCAGCTTATCTGACAGAATGCCTGAGAATCTTTACACAAACTACGCCAAGTGTAAAGGTCCCTGAGGGCCACTTGGGTTCCTTAACCATGACAACGCATAACTCATACATTTCTTCATATCCAAAGAATTCACTACCGCATGGTCACTTTGGTACTGCCATTGTTGTCTACTATACCCATTGTTGTACTCTTCTCTGCACAAAAAAGGGGGAAACCTCACACAGTAAAACCGGAGGGTGCTTTTCAAGTGGAAGTGGTTGAAGAAATGAAATTAAGAAAAATCTCATTCTTATTCTTGCTTTTCAAGACAAACACAAAAGCAAAACATCACACCCAGGTCTCAAAATGGTACATAGCATTGTTAAAGGGACACAAGTTCCTTATAAATTGCATTCAGAAAATGGTAAACCCTGAAAGAAAAAAAAACTTTTAGATAAAATATTACCAACAATATTACTAACTCTTTCTATAAATTTTGCGTCTCGTCAATATCTTGTATTATATAAGAAGATATGTTACATGTTCATTGATAGGTTCAGTCGATACCAGGTCATACTCCACGTGTTCTTGTGTGTGTGACAGCTGGTACGTGACAATGCAGATCTTCGCTGTGAGCTTCCAAAACTGGAGAAACGTCTTCGGTCTACAGCTGAGCGAGTTAAGGCGCTGGAGGGTGCGCTGAAGGAGGCGAAGGAAGGAGCCATGAAGGACCGCCACCGGTACCAGCAGGAGGTGGAGCGCATCAAAGATGTGATGAGGGCTCGCAATCCCTTCCGCCGGCCCCACGCTGCGCAGATAGGTAACATGTACACCCCACTAGATCAGCAGTGATCTACACTATACATTACACAGCTGTATGTGTCATTTCAGTAAAAGCTTTGTAATCTGATGAAATGATGATAACATAATCTGTAGGTAGGCAGTGATTCATTGCAGCCATCCATGTTCTGTGTGTATTGACATGCAATATCCCAGTGTTGTGCCATAGGTGCTCAGTTTTAACAAAGCATAATTCTTCTGTGTGATTCTTATAGCAAGTAAATTATGAATATT
Source organism: Micropterus salmoides (assembly GCF_014851395.1). Taxonomy (NCBI): domain Eukaryota; kingdom Metazoa; phylum Chordata; class Actinopteri; order Centrarchiformes; family Centrarchidae; genus Micropterus; species Micropterus salmoides. Next base: position 16,662,083 of record NW_024043372.1, read on the forward strand.
GCTATAGGAATTGTAGAAATCAAACAATGTAAAATGTGAATCCTCTCCACCATTTGGGTTGCACACTCCAGTCTATCTGGCCACACCGTTTCATCTAGAGCTACAACGATTAATCAATTAGTTGTCAACTATTAAATTAATCGCCAACTATTTTGATAATTGATTAATTGAAAAAAATTGAAAAGTCTGAATTCTCTGATTACAGCTTCTTAAATGTGAGTGTTTTCTATATTCCTATCTCCTTTATGACAGTAGATATACAGAATATCTTTGGGTTGTGGACAAAACAAGACATCTGAGGAGGTCATCTTTGCCTTTGGCAAACACTGATCGATATTTTTCACAATTTTTGGACATTTTATAAACCAAACAGCTAATCGAGAAATTGAGAAATTAATATGTGTTTATACTAAACATGTGTTAGTTGGCATAAATTATGACAACACTTATCCTACTAAAATGCTAAAAAGTATGAAACTAGAATAGTTGTGGTAGTTGGTTGCAATATTTTGCATGAGAGGATATGCACAATGAGCGTGCTCTTCTAAGAGAAATACAAATTATTAGAAAAGCTGTGTAATTCATTTTGATCACCAAGACTTACTTTAATCACTGTGTCAAAAGATGAAAAGATAGTTTCACTCAGGCATTTGAATTTTGTGTGAAAGAAATGAGAGACGCAATGTTGCTGTGAAAAAAAATAGCTATTGATTTGAGAGTGTTTTTAGAATAATGATTTTCATTTGAGGATTAAACCAAGCCAACAGAGAACAACTGTGATATTGTAACGAATATTGAAGTCCAACTGAATTCACATTTAGTCATCCCATTATGTAGTGAAAACTTACAAAAAATGTTTTTTTAAATGTATTTTTAATAGCTTTTTTTATTGAAAGGAAGAATAAAGATCTTTGGGGAAATATAAGATTATGCTCCTTTTCCTCTTGGCTGGCGTTGTAGCTTGATTGACAGAGTGCCTGGCTTACACAGTAGTGACTGAGAGACAAAGTTAACAAACAAGCGTACAGCAGAAAAAACAGAGACAGCGGGTTGTTTGTGATATTAAATACTAAAGACCACATCAGCATCTAACCAGGCCAAAGTGATAATTGCAGGTTTAAATGCTGTTTAATGTGCAGCTAATTAGCTATCTAGCCTGCAAACTGACATTAGCAAGACACTTTCCTAGATTAATATTGGTTTGGTCACTCATTCAACAATTTAAGGTGCAGACTTTAGCAGGAAAACGAATATAGGTTGTTGTTCAGTCTGTGGTTTTTATGTTGTGTAGCTGCTGTCTAGCTCAGTGTGAACGTCTGCTCTGCCTATGATAGCACGCTGATCTTATGGCTTCATGCAAGATTTGATGTAGGCTGTATCAAAATACGGTAATTTCCGTGATGATTTCTCAGAATGATTTTTTTTCTAAAAGGGGAACACAAGACAAGTGATTTACAGAGCAGATATTAATAAATTAGTTATGTATGCTGTAGCAGAAAAAAAAAACTCTTTAATTTCAGTTTAATATATTCTCAGTAATCCAGCCACATTAAAAATGTATTAGTTTGTGCTACAGATGACAGCGTAGCACTGGCCCTCTAGGGAAAAATAAATAGAATGTTTTTGTCTTTTCTGGATGAATGGATCAATCAATAGATCTATATCTGTTTTACTGCTGCTGTTTATTGCAGCCAAGCCTGTGCGCCCTGGCCACTACCCAGCATGCTCTCCCACCAACCCCTTCTTCATCCGAGGCTACAGCGATAACCCCATGGCCTTCTGCAAAGCTGGTTTCCACAACAGCAACAACCAAGAAGCAGCCGCTCCTGCCACTCCTGCAACACAAGAGAGTGAGCCCACTTTACCCGAGACCAACTCCAATCAGAACAGCCCTGTTAAACACATCAACTCCCAAAACAATGATTCACTCGACAACGACGCTCAGGACCACATGTGAGTGAACCCAGTTGCATGACGTAGAATTTGTGAGTAATATATTGCAGGTGATTTGTGCATCATAGTTTGGACTATACTCTTACCTCTTTTTGACTTTAGAAATAGTAGTTTGACAAAATAATCTTAAGGCCCATTTACTAACTTGGCTTTCAACCAAAGCCACAGTTGTCATAACAATGATCCACTCATGATGAAGATGAATACAGCTAAATGCTCAAAAAACACATAGCAAGTGGCTCGTTTCCAAAAAATTAATCTTCATGCTTAATTTATGTCTGTTACTGCAACGATAAAGTATCTGTGTGTAATCTGTGGTCTGAATTGTTGTGCTGCTTTTAAAAAGCTTAAACAGTCAAACATTTTACAGTCTAGTGTGTGTGTCTAGATGTATGCTTGCAACACAAGCAGTTTTAATCTATTTTTTATTTTGTGGCTGAGAGAGCACTTGGGTACACTTAAATTTTCTTTTTTGTTGGTATTGTTTCTGTTTAATTTTATTTAACTAACGACCTTTGCATTAATATCTCTTTCTCTGCTTTTTAGGCTTCCAGCTGAACCACAGCGGCAAACAGACAAGAACACCGCAGAGATGCTTGATTCAGAAAATGGTGAGCCCTGATCAGATAATGCCTGCTAAAATAATGAGAACTGTTATGATCAAGATCAGTAAATTCACTTCTTCTTATGACCGTTTTTAGTGGTTGAAGTGATGCTGTCTTACCAGTCATTATGTTTGAATGTTGTTTCGTATACTCTCAGAGATTGGTGGTTGAGGGGTTGTCCTGCTGCTATGATAACAATTCTGCCAACTGTCTCTTTTTAGTTTTTGCTTTCATCTTTTGTAATGGGCTCATAGTCAGTAGTCTAAACTGTAATTCCAAGCCATTGGTGAGTGAGGAGGAGGCTTTCAGTAAAGGTCAACTTAGTTCTCTTAGTTATTATAGGATACTGCTGATGCTGCTGCTGCTGCTACTTGATGCTTTTGTGCATCTTCATGTTTGTGTGTGAGTGTGTGTGTGTGTGTGTGTGCGTGTGTGTCTGCTCACATTAGCAACAGACTCTGGAGGAGATAGATTAGGATTGCAGTGTCATTACTCAGCCAGACAGGTAGCCAGCCAGACAGGCTGAGTGCCCACCTCAGCCCGTGACCCATTGATGGCAGTTGTAGAGTTGTGTAACAACACACACACCTCTTTGATTCACCGGGAATATCAATAGAAGTCAGAAACAGGGTTTGAGCCAAAATATATCAATCTGCTGCGACAGTACCTGCCTTTTATTAAATAACAGATAACAGTGATGTTGTCCACTGAGTTTTATTTTTTGCTTCTCATGATGTTTCAGAGGGTTTTCAACCCTGCCAACTCAACACTCAGTACTGGCAGCTGTTCAGATGAGTCATCGCTAGAGATTTGTAAATATTTGTGCTGTTTATTTTATTCAGTTTGAGTTTGTTTTCAATATTCTCTTCAGTCATTTTCCCTTGAATGGATATGTGGCATTTTAGAATGGAAGTGCTTACACTGTAATGTATTCTGATGTCAAACTTGGTGGGAAATTTCCTTCTTGGTCCATCACTAGTAATTTTCACTGTTGGAGATAATTCTACTCATGAATTTCAGAAAGAGCCTATGGGGAAGTGTAAAATGCAAAGCCAAAGAGCTCTGAGAGGCCTGTTCCCCAAATGTCTTTTTTCTCAGTAGTTTCAGTGTGTTGAGGTGTAGCCTTGACAGTTCCCGTTTAGGATAAGAACTGTCACAGCTATTTTTAAAGGAGATTAAACTGAACAGCCTCATAATCCAGTCAAGCATGAGGTCCCTTGATAATTGCCAACTCATCAAATTGAAGCAAAGAGCACACAAATTAAGTAAACTGTCACCCATGAATAACAATGAACACATGCACACACACACTTCCCAGTAGCTGGAGACTGAGAAACAGCTGACACTTCATGATATGTCTGGCTGTGAATATGCTGGGTCACGTAAAAAGCCAAGTGAATAGTATATAGTAGTATAGTACTGACAGTACAGTATAGTATGTATGGTATAGTTCAGGGAAAGCAAAGGCATCTAAGGATTATAGTAACACAGTAGCTGCTTGACGAACACCTGGGAAATTAATGCAGTTTTGGGGCTCCACAGAATGTAACTATGATCCAGCTGTACTGTTGGTCTACCTGTAAGGACAATGGCTAATGCAAAGAACCTCTCTGGATGGGAGGACTTTTAAAAGTTGTAGCACTTTGTTATTGTTATTATCTGCTGTGCTAGTAATAGTGGTAGAAAAATCTGAAAAACGGTTGTTTCTTCAAATAGTATAAAAGCCATGTTTACATTTTCCTGACAAACAATATTTTGTTGTTGTGCAAATAAAATCCCCAACATTGGTCATTTGTGTAAACAGTCAGTCAACAGAAATTACATATACAATATAGAAAACACAAAATTACACATGTTTATGTTTAGTAGCTTGTGTTTTTATAGACCTACAAACACTCTTCAGGAGCAGGTGTTGGATAGGTGTCCTTTTCACCATAACCACCATCTGTTTCTGACCCTAATAAATAGATTTTACTTGTATAAACTTCACCACACATTAACCATGTTTTAATGACCATGATCTTTGCCTCGCCATAACCATAGCCTAAACCTGTGGCTGTGCTGTTGCTGTGTCTTTGTCAAGCTGATTGGGTTTCCAGATCAATAAAATGCACAAACGGGTTGTTTTAATATGCCCTGACAAACAACCTATTCAGTCATTCATGTATAAAGACTTGTTGTCTGAGAACAAACACATTATGCAGCTGCTTGTTCTAAAGTCATCTGTCTCCAATGGCTTTGGGCTGTTTCAGTTAAACTCATATGTGTCTGTGATAAACCCACTTCTTCCCTAATTTACACACCACCAACCCTCTCACTGTGCACCTGCCTGCCTCCTTATGCACCTCTTTCTTTCCACAGGAAACACTACAGATATCAATGACAACAGGTAAGACTGGTGCACCTTCTTCAATTACTGCAAAACACCTGCTGGTGTTTGTTGTTAATATGTAGCTTTTGTAGAAATTTAGGATATATTTTGAACCTTGTATGATGGGCTAACAACAGTTTGGCTTCAACTTAAGGCCCTGAAATATTTACTTTTATTAGCAGATAAGCAGCTGTCAGGACATGTTGAAGCCCCCCCCCCCGCTTTAACACCAATTACTGTAAATCACTGATTTGCTTCCCTCACTGCGGTGTCTCTGCTCCACCACTGCCCCCTTGTTGCTGTCACTGCCACCGCTGCTGCTGCTGCTACTGCTGCTGCTGCTGCTGCCGCTGCTGCTGCTGCGGATGAATCTGGTGACGGGGTGCTGTGGCCAACCTATATGATTCTGGTGTGTTGGTTAGCATGTGTCTGAATGTCAATTCTGTGTCCAGAACTGACATATGTGACAATCAGGATCCAGCCAAACTCTACAGCCTGCAGCCAGAGACTTCAGCCAGCTAATAGTCCTGAGCAGGTAAGAACACTGATAGACAGATCGACTCTTTAGTTTATTCGCTACAGAATACCGGTTCATGAGTCATAGGTCAAAAATGAGTAATTTACCTTACAAGTCTCACAAGTAACCGCACAATCAATTAACAGTCAAAGCCTTACTCCACATAAAGAATAGATGGAGCCTTTAAGCTACATGAGCAGCTTTCCTCCATAAATTGCTATTTTCCATTTGTACTGGACTTGTGAGCTTAAATTCATGAATAACCAAATGTTATGACAACCTGAAAGCTTGAATTAAACGTTATGACTTTGATTAAAATGCACTTCATACGATGGTGATTTAAAAGCGTTTTTCAATTAAAATTGTATAGGATGTGGTCAAATGGTAAAATTAAGTGTCAGTGATTACATACAAATTTATGTATGTGAATTACAATGTCAATGTTAATTCTGAGAACTATGGGCCCGTTTCACAAAAAGCAGTAAGCCCTGCTTACACCACGATCACAAATAATGGCAACATCAAATCTCACATGTGATTGTGAGTCATGAGTCAATGGGTTGCAAGTATGATTTCTGTTTTGATTATGGAAAAATTAACAGGAAAGGAATCTCATACTGCAAATTGCAGCTTGCATGTTGAAACGGGCCCTGGGCATTGAAGAAAACAGCCCCGCTGCTCATTAAACATTACTGGAATAAAATTCAGATTGAAACTGGGTTTATTAATGGAAAAATAGAAGTGAATAAATTATTTTATTACTGATATGTTTCCATTCACAGCAAAGTAACTTTTTTCAGCAATAACTTGATGGTACGTTAAAATACAATCAGAATGGATCTATAGGGAATAGACCCTGTGTGAGAGCAGAAACCCTGCCAGGGTGAAGGGGATGATTTTTTTTCTAGGGCCTACACTACACTAAAAGTACCTACACTCACAGACTGCACTATGACACACTTTACACAAAAATATCCAACAAACAGCATCTGTCTCTGACCAGCATTTTCTTTTTTGGAATCACTTCATAAATCCCAGTGGAGAGTTAAAGATTATACATTATAAATTATATTCCTCTGAGAAAGACCCAAATGAAAAAGAGGAATTAAATGATCACCGGCTCTGGGTTTTTACTTCATCCCACTACTTTTACTATCACAGGGTTCATTTGGTTGCCTTTTTAATGTATTAAAGTTAATAATACTCAACGCCACCTGTCACAGGGACAAAACGGTGAAGTGAATTCTTTTGCAGAACTGGAACTATAATTTAATTCAAACCGTAGTCATGCTCTACTTTAGGCAAAACTAGTAATGTGTAAAGTGCTCACACTCTGTATAACACTCAACCTGCAGATTGAGGACTGCTGTATGAAGTGTTATAATGATGAAATGCAAAAGCTATTCTAACTTTTCAAGCTCTATAAGCTGACATGAAGTTTTCTGCAGGGTAAATGTAAGTTTTGCACAGTGCTGGTGAATTTTACATTGTCTGAAGTCTAAATATGGCCCCAGAGTGTTCCATGCAGTTCCCAAACACAACTAACTCTCAGTAAAGACACCAGAAATAAAATGACTCGAGACGTATTCCTTCTGGCAATGTTAGCATGACTCACTGGCTGCTGTCTCTTCTTTTCTGCCGACTCCCTGTTTCTCTGAAATATATCTTACTGTCACTCCGACTTTCTGTTTTTCTGTCTCCCTCTCTCTTTCTCTCCCACTCTCTCTCTGTCTCTCTCTCTTTCTCTCTCTCCAGGCAGACGTTTCTTCGGAGGCCTCCTCTGTAAATCTGCATGCAGCTGATCACTGTCCTCCAAGCCTCTCCTTCCTCTCCCATCCTCACCTGCTGTAAACAGACCTCTGTCTCTCCTGTGTCCCTTTTCCTCCCTTTGCTTGCTCCTCTTCAATCCCTTCTCCTTGCTGTACAATGACACGGGGTGTATGTGGGAATTGGTAGGATCCATGCCAAGCACTGCATCTCAAATTCCCAATCTGGCAGCTCATACCCATTTTGTTGCACACCCTCCACATGACTTGGAAAACAAAGGGACCACAAATAGAAAGGCGGAGAAGAGAAAGTAATAATAATCCTTATTAAAGTGCAGTGCTGTAGGTAACCACTAGGGTGTGCTGTTTCTCTCAGTGACGGGATCACACTGGACATAAAAAACAGTACTTTCATACAACTTTAAACTGAGGTCTTTATTATTATTATTATTATTATTATTTTTATTACTAAACATGCATATGGATCTGAAAACTCCAAGGTAAACTGTGTTAAAACACATGAAAACAGCGTGATCCTCAAGCTCACTTTACTAATATAAATACTTTTGACTGTGCATGTTGATTTTTGATGTTGGTCTAGCTTTTTCTCGGAAAAAAAATAAAGAGGAAGAGAGCAAGTGGGGCAACATTATAATAAAATGTTTCAGTCTAAACACCAGTACAGGAGAAGTACTGGAAGCCAGTGTAAATGGGAAATGCAGTCTGTTTAAAGGCATTATTCAATACCTTTGTTATTGTCAAAAAATCCTATGAAAAGCAAAACCAAAACCATCAATGCATTACTCTGCCTCTCAGTATTGGGTTAGCCTGCCTGTGGCTCTCAGTCACAAGCCAAGTGATGTAAATCTTTACAAACAGGACTTCCGTATATAGTTTAATTTTGAAAAAGCCTCAGTAATTTCCTAAAACAGCTGGGCACTGCAGTTTTTCGCAAGCATTACTCAAACATGAGTAAATAGCACAGTTGTTGGGGACTATTTTCAGCCGCGGATTAATTCACATTTGGCGCACTAGTGAGTTTTTACAGAAGCAGGATGGTGTATTTTTGATTTTGACAAAGTAAAATACAGTGCACATATTCATGGGGATGAAGAAATGTTATCCACTGCATCAAAGTGGCTCATTGATGTGTTATTTGGAAAGAATGGAGGTTGATGGCACATGTTGTAAGCTACTGTAAGTCAGGCTTTAGATGCCATATTGCAATACTTAGTAGTAGTAGTTCATTGTTGGTTATTGTCTTCACAATAGAATAGAAAAATATAGAATCACCAGACTTGTCATTTAAAGCAAGCTTTTAAAAGTTCAGTTTCAGTCCAAACTGAAAGCAATCACTAATTTGTGATTCTTTACTGTTGATTCCCAAAATATCAGGCTAATTGCAATTTAAATTCTTCGAAAGAGCGTTAGTAGTCATAGTAACAATATAGTCCATAACTGCTGTTGCCAGGTAGGTAGACTTACACACACACAAAACTAAAAAAACACATACACAGACCTGCAGTAGTTCCAACTTGGCCAAGCTTTTATTTACACAATAGATGGTTTCTGACATTTGACCGTCTTTAATCAAATTTAACAAAGGATTAAGTTTATACATACAGTACAGTATGTAACTCCTCAAGACTCTTCATCAGACACATCAGTTTTATATTTTGGTACCCTTGGAGGATATATTTCAGACACTGTTTTTCCTCTTGTTAGATTAAGAGCTTTGAAATCTTAAGGCATCAGATGGCTCTGGTAGTGGCAGAAAGAACCATAGTGTTAAAACAGGGAGTTGGTTAGAACATTGTTTAAAATAAAACATACTCGTAGTAGAGAGACTTTTAAGCTGTACATTATCCCTACAAAAGCTGCCTGTCAGGGATTGTTATGTGTGATATTCAGTCATTGTCATGTAAACCAAAAGAATGACAGAATGGAAAAAAAGAATTGTGTAACAAATATTTTTATACTGCTAGTTGTAGTTTAAAAGACAAAATATTACCTATCATTTGCTCTATTTTGTTCTAATGTTAGTTATTTGCTAGTTATTCTCAATGTATAGCAGTTTGGGAATGTGAATCAATATCATTTGTTTTTATGTGCAAATGTATCATGGTGAGATTGTTTCTTACACTGCAGAATGCTCTAGATTTCAGATTTCCACTGTTGTGAAAAATGGGTGCATATGTGCAGTTGCTGTTCCAATGTGAATTTGTTTAGGAGGTGGCTAATCATCATCTCAGACTGAAACCAAAGCCCCAGTTGTAATGAGTCATTTAAAGAGGATCTTGTTCTGCAATAGTCCATGTAAGCTCTGATGGAGACATAACCCAAGGGTTACTATAAGTTATCAAGAGCTGATACAGCCTCGTCTTATCCCTCTGACATACCCTCAGATAAAGCACCTCATCAACAAATGAGGTGTTTGACCTTTGACCCCAAAACAGAGAGATATTGCATACCCTGTATTACTTGGGTGCATTCTGAGCAGAGTCACTCCTGGCGTCCCATCAAACTCTCTGATGACCTCCTGATCAGCCAGTCAGGATGAGAGAGTGAAGGGTGACAGTTGAGGGACTGTATGTATGTGTGTGTGTATGTATGCATGTGTGTATTTTGAGAGAGAAGAGGAGCTGTATCTTCTTGGCAGAGTCTCTTACTTTTGGATTTTCTGGGATCCTTTTAACAAAACAGACCAGAGGGGTGTACTACGAAGCAAGTTCGACACAGCCAGGCTTTCTTTACGTTATCTGGCGCGACAAAGCATAAAATATATCGGGGTGTAGATGGGTATTACGACAGTGGTCTTCAACTTTCTTTGTTAACCTAGTAACAAAGAAAGTTGATGACCACCGTTGTAATACCCATCGATTTCTTCATCAGGCTCTGTGCATCTTCCCTCAAAAGGGGGCGTTTGGCACGTCTTTAGACTCTTCTTCCACTCAAAATGGACCAATTGCATGCCGCCGCCTTCAGCAACCGGTTGTTAAAATGGAAAGCTATGAAGAATATTTTAAAAAGTATTACAACAAAAAGCTTCACTGTTGCTGCAAATAAGGCCTCCCTTTTATTTCTAACGTGACAGCTGCACCTTGTGAAGCTCTTAAACTCTAAACTTGAGAGAGCATATTTAAACATTGCACTCAAGGACTGCGTTTAGATCTGACACTGTCCTAAAACGAAGGATACGCAGAAATCATTTTAATTTTGCGTGATGAAAGTGAGATGAATTTTATGGATTTAATATTATGCATGATAAATAACAATAGACTAATCAATTTTCTAATCAGTGTTCTATTAGCTGCAATACCAGCAATGTGAAACGGACATGGCAGCAAATCAGGACCGAGCATAAAAACATCATCCGAAGTGGTCTGTATTTGCTCTGCCTTCAATATTCAATATTCGAGTGTTGGTGATATGCTGTGTAAAACATGTTAAGTTCTTCAGTCAGTGACATTGACTGGACACTGATATAGATCTGGAATTGGTCCCCGGGCGCTGCACAGCGGCTGCCCACTACTCCCTTGAGGGATGGGTAAAATTCAGAGAATGACAATAAATTGCCTTTACCTTTAAATTTAAAGGGTTAAACAAACAGGGGAAAAAATGTCTCTATCAACTGAGTCCATGTAGGTTCAGGAGGCGACTCGATGCAAACAGTTTGTGCTACTCTAACTGCACAGCTTAGTTAAGTGGCACTACTACTGTATGGCTTAATCTCACTTCGTAGTACACCCCTCAATAACGCTTTAGATTACAGCCTGCAAATTACAGTGTAAATATTTTGTACATAAGAGGTACCAATTACATACTTATGGGGTAACTAATGGATAGGCACGAGGAAAGAGGTACAACAGGCGGTTACAAATTTGTTTAGAAATAAATTACACTTTAATTGCCTTTTTGTTTTACTGGTTAACCTAATGGTTTGTTCCCCAACAACATGTAGTGCACATCATATTAATAATAATGTTTTTAATAATAAGTATTTAACTGAAAGTATTTAAATTGTTTTTACAATGTAATTTCCAAACTAAATTGTTTTTGTTAAGATATTATCATTTCAAAATAAATGAAACCATAACTTATTTCATTGCGGTACTGGTACAACAAAAAGTTGTTCCCTTAACCTCTTACTCTTTCCTATATTTGTCCCATATAGTTACCCAGTAAGTAATGTATTGATACCCTGTATATACTGAATTATTATATTAGTAATCTAAACCAACAGACTCACTTGTCATTATTTTGAGGCTCATCAGACATACATGAAGTAATTTATCACGCGCTTTTCTTTATGCTTTAAGCCTTTTCACTGATTATCTAAGACTTCAGTAGACTTTCTCCAAAGGGTCGTAAAGGTTATTGAACTTGAACAACATTTTCATTGAATTTGAGTGTGTTTACATAACCTGTAGAAACCATGAGTTGAATGTAAATGCCCTTTTTTTTGCCAGTCTGCTGTTCATCAATGAAATCTACAAAGAAACTATTCTGACTATTCTTCTGACATGCACTATGGTTGTTGCGTTCGGGTGATTGAGTGTAGATTATTTTCCCTGTCTTATCTGTTTGTATTATAGTAATTGTAACCAATTAGAAAATATTATGGAAAGTTAATAAAATGTGATGATGTAGCCTAAATATGCAGAAGTACAACTATGACAAGAATGGTTGGGTGATTTAAAAAAACAGGTGTCTGTTTGTACATTTGTGCGTTGGTTGTTTTGTTTATGGCGTGTGATTTAGTGCATGCACTACTTTCTGCTGTAGCTGAGCTGAGAAACATTACTGTTATCTCATGAAAGCCACTTCAATAAAGATGATCCTGTGTACATATCATTATTACACTGTCTGTTGTTACTCTGCTACTCTAATTATGTGATTTTTACCCTCAAGCACTTTGAAAAGGCACATTAAGCAAATATTTCCACTTATACTAAAAAAAGAAATACTGAAATTATAATTTATTTAAGAAAAATGAGAGTGTCTGTATTGTAATCACTTTGTTATGTTTGCCATAAATATATTGACTTAAGATATTGGGGGGAGTGTACTTCAGTTTATTCTAAGTCAAGAGGTGGGTCCATCTTTTCTATTAAATGAAATATTAGCTCCCCTCACCCACAGTCAGGTCTACCTTCAGCTGCTAACGGGGCGGATATGTTTATGTAAATCAATTGCATAATCATTATAACTTAACAGTTTAACAGTTTTGTGCAAATAACAAAGAATTACGTTGATATGATGGTGATGTATTTTGAGTTTGATCCCTCTCTTCCACTAAACCCATCATTTTTGTTCTTGTGTCCATGTAAAATTCATGCACTTTGTGCTTCCTGTATTTTTGTCATTTTAATTCATGCACAGGCTCCTCATTAGTTAACCAGTTTTTCACTAGAACACCCCCAATATAAAATGCTACTTTAAACAGAAACGTTCTTCTAAGCATGTGTATACTGCTGTCATTTCACTTTGCTCCAAATTGCTGTCCAAGTTAAACACTTTTTAAAAACTAGGGCACAAAACAAACCTGTCATGGTTTCATGGAACAATGTGCATTTGGCCACAGACTACATGACCTTTGCCATCATTCTACTCATTTATTTTTATTACGCCATGTATGACTGGTCTTCCTGTATTTGTCTTAGCTGTGACTTTATAAGGTACTTATACTGCTTCTCATCAGCCTGAAAATTGTCCAGCAAAAGTTTTGAGAAAAAGAACAAAGTTTTCAAATACTTATATTCCTGCTGGAAGGTCATCTTTAAAGATACTTTTTTAAAATGTTTTCAAAAAATATTTTGTGTCAAAGTCAAACATCATGAAGCAACATTAAGCAAAACATGTTTCTGAGTGAAGGGGGACTTTTGAAAATCAGCACAAATGTATATTTTAAAGTGCTGAGTCAAGACTGAGCACTTGTAGAAAACCTTGACCTGAGAATCCATTCAGCTATGCCAAGTAGGGGGTTGGACAGCTGAGGATGACCTGTCCTACTCAGGACCAGGAGCCAAAAGGGCAAAGTGCAAAATAGCAGCTGAGGAAAGCAGAGGACAGAGATCACAAGAACTGTGACACACAGACTTACTTAAAACCACTCCAGCAACTCACTCTCTCTCAGCGGGAATCATCGATTGAAGCAGTGTGTCGCACCCTGTGGACTGCTGACTGGGCCCCAAGCTAGAAGACTGTGTGAGTATTAATCTGACACAATGACAAATGTTTAGCATGGGTGTCACATCTGCCTGGTACATCTGTACCTGTCATCTACAGAAGTACAGATTAAGGTGAACTGTGACTGCTGAAATGTAAGTTTCTCAGTTTCAGTGAGAAGTGTAAGAAAAGTTGCCTACTCATACATCAGTGTTGAAAAGAAATCATGACCAGGTTAAGTATTCGTTCTGAAGGGAAGTTGTTATTTAATCAACGGACATTTGTGAACAATATACAATAATGCTAAACAGCTGTCTCTTTTAACTGCTCGTAGGTGATGACACTGACATTATGTTTTTCAAACTGGTCCAATAAGATTGATTCAATAATATTATAGGCCTCAAAAAATGTATTCTCAGTTTGACTGAGGCAATTTGGTGCAGTTATTACTTGGTGTCCTTGAAATAAGTTGATTCATTATTTCATTAATTCCCATTACAAATAGCAACCGCGTGTAAATGAGAACCTTTATCTAATGATTAAATTGTTGAGAGGAAAGTTAGACAGGCTGCGAGTGACTAAGCATGATCCCTCACCGTCAGCTTACCCGAAGCATGCAAAGGAAAAAAGTTGATCTACTCAAAAACATGTTTTTACTTCATCTATTTCTCTGCCGTTTCATCATCCACAACCACAGGATGTATACTCTGGATATCTGTGCAAAGCTTATCTGCTGTATTGACATTTCTCTTGAGGAGTGATCAAATAGCATGGATTAGAAAAGGAGGTCACTCTGTGTCGTTTACCCCTCCTTGGAAGTATATTCTACACAACCTCTACGTCAGTCTTATCTATGGTGTGTGAACTTCCACAGGGGACAGTTAGACAGGCTTTATCTTTTCTTTACAGTGTTTAGCTTGAGCTACAATGGCCGGTGATAACACTCTTATTATGGAGAAGCACTGTAGGTAACTACCATACAAAACCCCTGACCTGTATATGTTTCTGCATTCAGACCAGGAGTCTGTGCACCCTTGGAATTTACACAAGTAAACTCACCTCCTTGGGACTGAGGACTGAGGAATATTAATGCTTTTTAGCATGAGGCAACCTGCCAGCAATGGGCCTGTGACCTCATTTAATCTCTCAATTTATAGTTGAAGATTCTCAAGTCTACATTGTCGAATCTCAAGAAAGGATAAACTCAAAGTGAATCACATAGAGTAAAAACTTTTGCTGCTCTGCCCTCTATGAGTTGAAAGTTTTGAGCATGTGACAGTGCCCAGTGACATCACAGCACTTTAAGGGGCAAAAAAGGGAGTTGTTTTCACTGACTGGGGTGATTCAGTCCACAAAGGGCAATGCACCAGGATATTTCAGCTCTAAGTGCTCTAGTATGGATTTTCCTCAGGAGCTGAGCCCGTGCATCCAAATTGTATTGATAAAGGTCAACTGCTATTAGTTTTTAATTTCCATAATTTATCCTCAGGGAACCAACCGTGTGTGTGAGTGTGAGACCAACTACAACTTTGAAATACACAGGATTGTCCACCTAAATCCTAGCAGATATTCCTAAGCGGTGAACCAGCGGTAACCATGACGACTGCTGAGCCACCTAACAGACTGTTGCACCGAAAAATCAAGGCCCAGTCGAAGTGCATTGAGTCAGATGAAATCTCCAGTCATGGTACGGACAATATATTTACATGCTGATCCTTTTATAGAATCTATTCATTTGTGTTATTATTTGTGTTATGTAATTGCATCATTGCATTGTTTGCTGTTTTGGGTTTATTTTTGCATATTTGTTTGTGTACTTACAAACATAAATACATTTCAATATATACAGTATATGTTTTGGAAAGGTGAGCGCAAGAAAAACAAGCGCATTTATTGTAGAATTCCACAGTCCTACAGATTACATACTTTTCAATATGTTTGGGGATTTCTGCAGTTCTTAAAAAGCCCACTGCACCAAGTTTAGAATTTCTTAAGTTGCTATATTTAGGATTAATGCAGAAATATGTGCAGACTGTGGGATTCCCATTTATCTCTTTAGTTTTCTCTCCTTAGTTTTGCACTGAATCTTAATTAACGTGCAATATGTACAGTATATTGCACTGGTTTATAATCTTATGCAACTGATGTTCTTCTCTCTGCAGTTGGTGGCCATAATAATGTAGAGGAAGACTATCTAAGACACTGGCAGAAACATGCACAGGTAACCCATAACCCCACTCTAAGCCAGTATCTCAACCAACACAACACTCCCTCAATTATGCTGTCCCTCCTCTGTCTTACTCATTTGGAAAGAGATCATCCAGACGCCAAGGCCATGCATCTGAGTAAACAGGATACAGAGCATTTTATGTGTGCAAAATATGGGATGCAACTTGTACTGTACTGTAGAATTAGAGAGTAGGCTATAAGTTGAGAAAGATAAAACAAAATTTCCTGTGTGTCCTCCTGTAGAAGGTGAAAGTGAAAGTCCTGGAGCAGGTCCAGGATCAGCTCAGCGATATACTAGACAAAGCTCTGACTGAGTCCGTCCCACCTTTCACCCAAATCCAGCCAGTTAATGGAAAGATGACACAAAAACCCTCATCCAGGTGAGGAGGAGGAGGAAGAGCCAACTTCTAGTGCACAAAGTATTCCTAATTGATCTAGGAGATTTATTTATCTTCTCATTAACTGCAGTAAAATGTGTTTGTGTGTCCCTTTTTTCTGTTGTTTGTTTTAGATCTCAGAGAATGGATGACGGCAAAGTGTTTATGGACAGGCCATCGATGTTGGAGTAAGTATAAAAGATTGAAAAGAACAAGTGTGAATTTCAATATAGGAATGCAACTGATGATTCTTCTCATTACACAGTATGTCTGCAGATAATGTTCTTGATTAATTGTTTGGCCCATAAAATGTCAGAAAATACCGAGAAAGACCCATGACAAATTTTGTGAAGCCCAAAGCCACAACGTCAAATGTCTTCTTTAGTCTGACCAACAGTCCAAAACCAAAATATATTCAATTCACGATCACATAAGACAAATAAAAGTAGCAAATGTTTTTTACTTATCTTGCCTTCATCGGGGTGGTGTCTTTACAAAATATGATTTTCAAAAACAGTATTTAAACTTAAATTAAACCCCTCTTGTATGTTGTGTATTTATTGGAATTCAGATTTCTCTTAATCTGAATCTAAAGAGATCAGTGGTTATGTGGTCTGCATACAGTATACATCAAGAAGTATATAATATAGTGTATAATAATTCCATGTTATACAAATACAGATCATACATATTGTCCTGCTGACATGTTTGCATGTTTTATAGATGATTACATTCATTCAGCACAGAAGATATACGCAAGAACACAACATAGAGCTATTTTAATGAATGATGTTTAAGTTTCTCTTTTCCTCCTCTTCATCAGTGAACTGTTTGAGATCAGCCACATCAGGACGATCTACCACATGTTCATAGCCATACTCCTCATCTTCTGTATGAGCACGCTGGCTGTCGACTACATCGACCAGGGCAGGTCTGTGTGGCATGTGCATGTATGTGTGTTTGTGACATTGGCATGTCTCAAACTCCAAGACACCGAACTAAATCTAATTACCCTGAAGCCTTTTTAAAACTTCTTACTGACTTCTTATGTTCTTTAACTCCCTATTGTGCCCTCCCTCCTCCCCTCCCTGCTCGTCTGGCAGCAGAAAGATAGAGCAATCAATTCCTCTGAGTATTTCTGCTGTTGCTTTGGGCAGCTCAATAATGATGTGGTTGCTGGTTGCAGACACAGGGTTATGAGTTCAATTCTTACTGGAAGCAAATGCCAGCGGGCGACTGTTCAATGTGTGCAAATTAATCAATACCTCTACCTTCAGTTAATATTGATTATAATATGGGTAAATTGAAATAAAAAATACTAATATTGCACTCGCAAATGGGCATGTTGAATTAAACTAATCTTTTAACATCAATCTATGAATTATCTTTATTATCACCATAGGATTGTTTTCAGATGGGAAAATATTCAATTCATTTAACTATGGCTGCCATTTATTAAAGCCAGTCATGCTTTAATGTTATTCAAAACCCTGTTTAAATCAAAAACAGACCACAGTGGCTAATAGAGTGCTTCACTTAAATGTCCTTCATGTCAACTTAATTTTTGCAATTATTTATTTGGAAATTTAATCAACCTGCCTTAGGAAGTACAATCAGCCTTTAATTCTGTTCTTGATAATAAATTTCTTAGTGTAATGATAGTAATATGTGTGTTTTTTTTGGTTTTTTTTGCAATCTCAGGTTGGTCTTGGAGTTCGACCTGCTGTTCTTCGCCTTTGGGAAGCCGGGGACTGTCACCTGGGCCTGGGTTGTGATGTTTGCCTACACCCTGTTTGTTCCTTACTACACCCTGGTGTTTTGGGGATCTTTGTACCACAGCTTCCCCTCTAAGTTGGGGCTTTCTCTTGTCACGGGCTTGGTCCTTTCCGCAGTGCAGACCTTTATACTGGGACTATTCCCCATCTACACCGTTGTGCACTACCAGCTCCCACCGGCCTCACGGTTCATTGTGATACTTGAGCAGGTGAGTGTGTGTGTGTGTTTAAGGAATAAATCATTTTGTTGGGTGCATAGATAGAAGAGTTTGGTGAATATCAACTAGCTTATGACGCCAGCAGATGAATGATGGGAGGTGCTCACTTCCTACTGTAACATTAATAAGAACAGGGTGCAAAGATTTTGGACTGCCTCAAGCCATATTCAGTGAAAATTCCATAGAGCCTTATTGATTTATCTGCCAGTTTTTGCTTATACGTATTGGGATATACTGTATGTTCGCCGATTCTTAACGAGGAAAAGCAGATATGAGGATATATATTTGGAGTAAATATGAAACCATGTCTCCATTACAGTCTGAAATATTGATATAGGTATTGGCCTCAAAAATCCAGTATTAGTTGATATCTAATCGTACTAAACATAAGAAATATGTACGGGTGAGCAGATTACACAGTTCCCTTCGTGTAAGACATCACCTCAGGTAATAGAATAATAGACATGAACAAGAGGCATGAATAGGCTATGCAGTGAGAAAGCATAAAGTTCAATCTTGCTATTTCTGAGACTTTTGGCAAACAGTATAGGTCTAAATGTAATTGTCTTTTATACTCATGAATACAGACAACACCTTGAATCTTTCAGCTACACCACTTCGTGAGAAAAAGTGTTTTGGAGTACAGTCATGCCACACAGTAAACAGGAGAGCAATTAGGCTGACTACAGAGGCAACATATCTTTTTTTTTTATTTCTCCAAACTCTACTGCCTTCATATTAAAGATGTGATATGTTGTTATGATGTTATTTAGATGTATGTAACAAATGGCACAATGGAACATTATTTATTCTATCTACTTGCCACCTCCATCTGCTGAAGGAACTTATACCCCTTAAAGTCATCATAGAATCAGAAATAGCTGTTAACACACTATGATTAGAGCTATGCAAGACCAGTAAGCTCGGTATTGCTCTTGTAATATCAAGCTTACCGAGCTACCGACACATGGTAAAGGTCTCGTAACTGTAGTACACTTGTATGAATGTGCTAAGATGTTACTAGTCAGCTGGAAGGCAAATAATGAAGCATTAATAAGTCAATGTCCGTTTTTTACAGTTCCAAATAGCATCACTCTTCTTTTAATGACTTCTGCAGTAAGATTAAAGTGTTTTTATTGCAATAAAACTAATAAAATAAATGCCAAGTATATAAACTCTTATTAGAAATGACCTGTGCTAGAAATATCCTGAAATATTTTCATTGGCAATCCAAATTTTAAATGCAGGCCTTCATTGCCATCAGCAGGAACACTGCGATAAGAAAAGCCTGCTGGCCAGAGATGGGAGCCTTACAGCTGGAAAGGCACTAAAAGATAGTGGATCTAAGTGTAGCCAACATTTAAACATTATGAACCCATACTGTAATACCTCCTCATCCTCTTTATTACACCGGCCTCCCAAAACCGTCTTACTGCTAAGATCATTTCAGCTCCATTTGATGGAGTGAGATAATCCCAGTGCTTAGATGCTTTTGGGAAACCCAGTCCTGATCCTTATCTGACCTGGGTCCAATCAGTCTATTTTTAATTCTGATCCTGTTCATTCAATATACAAACTGTATTATATTGATTTTTGATTAATTTAGTGGTTCCCTGTAATAGATTCCCTGTTACAGATTGGCGACATATGTCTAAACTTGTCATGGCTAGTGCAAGCGCAGGGATATACGGGATTAGACCCAAAAGCACAAGCCAGAGGTAGAGCTAGTGCAGTTCAATGGTTTTATTTACACATAAAATACAGTTTATGGGATGGTGAGGCAGGCCAAAACAGACAAATCCAACAAGGAGCAGTGGCAAACCCAAAGTCCAACTAATCAAGAAGAAGGGCAGGCACGTACAGGTCACTGGGTTCCTGGTTACGTACTGCAGGGCTGACAAGGGGAACTGAAAACAGGAGCAGGGAAGGTCAGGTAACTGCAGGGCTCATAGGAGAAGTAGGAACTGGCCTGTAAATGGGTGGGACTGTCAGGTGATGTGGAAAGGAGATAAAGTCCAAGGGCATCTGGTGGACGGATAGAAAATGGCAATGAAAGGGGCTGAAGAGGAGGGACAGAGAGACAGACTGTGGCAGAGCTGCAGTTTATGATGAGCTCAAAACGATAAACAACTTCTCCAATTGTGCTTCTGTCTGCCCTGTCTTGCTATATCACTCCCTTTTGTTGTTCTTCCTCCTGATTAATTACAGAAGAAGTGAACAAACAACTAAACAATACATCACTGGGTCAATATGTTCTAACACAGACACATGAGACGCTTTGTCAATTCATGCAATAAAGACAGACAATGTAGAAGCTGTTATTGATACATTGTGCTTCACTTCACATAATAACTGTATCAATTTTCCTCAGATTCGATTCCTGATGAAAAGCTACTCTCTAATAAGAGAAACTGCTCCTGTTATTATGAAGAATACACCAAAGGAAGGTAATGTACTGTATCGTATTGATGTCAGGTGTATTTACGCCTCAAGCAGTGTAATTACTCACACTGACACTGCCAGACACCAGAGAAAAATGACTAAAAGAGAGCTCAGCAGGCTACCACCAAATGATTCAAGTTGAAGTTAGACCTAACAATGAATACACCCACAAACAATATTTAAGCTCAAGTATGTGCATCCCCATGAGATCCTACTGTAAAAGTCTGTCAGTGCTGCAGAATGTGTCTCCTTTGACAATAAACTTATAGTACTGAGCATGAAAACTTATTCGCTGCAGTAAAATGGCTCCAAGCAAAAACTATTAAGTGTATAAAATGATATAAAAGAAAAAAGAAAATTGGCTTTATAGAAGTGTCCGTGGTCTCAATGTGGTTTTGACAGAAAATAAGTTCCTTGCTTAACACAGATTTATGATTCTGTTAAATGTGATTTTCGCAAAACCTACCATTTTTAAATGTCATTATTATTAGTGTAAAGTAGAAGCTTGACTAAAGTACAGCTAATAATTCAGTAAAAGAGATTGGAGGCTTTGAGGCAGACAATTTAACGTAATGGCTTAACGATTTGTGATAAACTCACTGTCGTTTAATTTTAAAGACAGCCATTTGCTTCCTGGTCTCTACATTAAGGCGTTTGAATTCACAGATGGAACCGTTAATGGCTTGTATTATGCAACATAATGAAACAAGAAAAATTAAAGGAGAAGTTTATGTCTGAACCACAGACCTTAAATCAGCTATTTTTAACCTTTAAGGCAACTTGTGATGGCTGAAAGCTATTTCAGTGCTCAAAACTGGATGATGGTCATACATACTGAACTGTCTGTCTGAATGGGCTTTTCAGGAGAAAGTCCCAGATTCCCGACATTTTCCAGCTATGTCTACTTCCTCTTCTGTCCAACACTCATTTACAGGGAATCATATCCTCGGTAAGACTTTATTGTCCCTTTCACTTTGCTGCCTTTCACTCATCCTTTGTTTTTTATTTTAATTGGTAGTGGTGAGTGCTACTAACATGTATCAGAGTGGACATCATGTTAACTTTGTGCCACAAACTAGATGAAATGTTGTAGCATTTTGCATTCATTGCAGCTCCAGAATCTATCTCAGCAAATAAAATAAAAAAATTTATTGAAAATAATTTGTCTAAGGCATCCTCCAGGGGAAGATGCAGTTAAAAGGAAATCAAATGTTTACGTTAGCTTGGCCACACAACATGTATAAATGCACACAAAGCACAATTCACAGCATACATTTGTGAATTAGTGACATACCCTGTCTGTTCTTCGCAGGAATTCCCACATAAGATGGAAGTATGTTGGCGTCACACTTGGTATGGTAAGATGAAGCTATTCCTTTATTTGGGCTGTTGAGAGCTCATTTTCATTTTCACACGTATCACCTTTTAGTTAAGTATGTAATAGAATATACTAAGAAAGCCTATGTGTGGTCAGTGACCTAGAATAGATCTGACCTAGAAGTTGCTCGTAGTACTTGTGTATAGTATGATAAGGTGAAGCAATCATAAACTACAGGCGCTTAATAGCTTTAATCTTTGATATCTTATATTACGCCACTATCTTCAGTTTTCTGGTGCTGATTATCAAGAGTGCACTATATATTATTTCCTTTCTCAGGTTCCCATTAACTTTTTAAAATACATTTTAATGCTTAATTTGCAGATCTTGGGATGCCTTTTTTATGGCTACTTCATCCTGGTCCGCCTTTGTGTGCCCAATGCGACCAATCAGCCTTTCAGTAAACGAACAATGGTTCTGGCTGTGTTCAACTCAATATTACCAGGTACTGTACTTTCTACTCTCTACCCACATGGAGCTTGTTTTTTGGACAGTTTTTCTGGCAATATTAGAAGGAAGTTATGTGTAAAAACAAGCATAAATTAAAGTTCATCTGTGACTAGTCATCTGTACATTACTTCTGCTTCAAACCTCTATTACTTCTTACCTGGATGAGTCAGCACTGGTTAATATATCACTTTACATGGACATAGAGGAAATGTCTCTAGTGTTTTAAGTCAGTGATAAGATTAAAGATGCTATCACGTACAGGTAATCAAAGACATATTTATTACTCTCTTTAAGTGAATAGCTTTATGAGTAAGTGCTGATATAAAAGCATCAGTGTCAAGTTACAGTTCTTATGAGAAAGCTGGGAGCAATGCCCAAAATAAAAGTGTTCCTCATAAACCAATCTCTCTCTCTGTCTCTCTCTGTGTCTGTCTGTCTCAGGTATAATGCTCCTTCTGTTGTGCTTCTTTGCCTTCCTGCACTGCTGGCTCAACCTCTTCGCAGAGCTGCTGTGTTTTGCTGACAGAATGTTCTACAAGGTGTGTGGTATGGCTGATTTAGTGTGGCATCACCTCTCCTGTGAACACTTTATTTTCAGAAATGCTTGCTTTTCCGTATGGGAAAATGAATGACAAGTGAAATTACAGCAGTGTGGCCTGATGGTCCCAAAACAGTTTAACATTCCCATTATTATGATCTGTTGATACAGTTTGTTCTTGAAGAAGAGACAAAACCAAGGCTAAAAAGACCCATTTGCTCTTGCTCTTGGCCACTTAGTCTCCGATTTTGTTCTCACGTTACTAAATTCAAATTGGCAGACTAATTTAAGTATAATTGTGAGGTAGCGGACCAATTCTTACTTGGGGGGTGATGTGGTACGCTGTTCTAATTAAATAAAAATCTGTTTGGCGTCTGAAATGCCATATTATGTGTCATGATGTTGTGTGCAAACCAAAACTCTATTATATAAAATAAATACTATTTTTAAAATTAACTTTTATTACTTTTTGTCACACACATCGATCAACATCACTGTAATTGTTCCAGTGTTAGCAAAAAGGCTAGTTTTCAAATGTTGTTCTTTGGCCAAATGTAACTAAAAGAACTATGAATTATTTGACAAGTGATCCTTCTCCGTTCTGTTTTTATTTTTATCCACACACTCATTTTTCTACCTTGTGTTGATGTTCTAGGACTGGTGGAACTCCACATCTTTCACCAACTATTATCGTACCTGGAACATAGTGGTTCATGACTGGCTCTTTTACTACGGATACAGAGACTTCCTCTGGGTGAGCTGAGTGCCACTACGGCAAATATAAATAATATTAAACACAATGTCACGTCCCATTGGGTCTGTTTTTCCAAGGCAGCGTGTCACATGATGAAGTGCATATAGTAGCTTGACACTATTCCTGTAATTCTAGTGAGACAAATTCCCCACTGAACCAGCCTAAACCCTGAACTTTGAGCCAAAACCCTCTCTCTGTTCTTTCTCTGATCCCTGCAGCTGTCGAAAAGGAAATTCCGAACAGCTGCCATGGTCTCCGTGTTCATCGTCTCTGCTGTCGTCCACGAGTACGCCTTGGCAATGGGCTTCGGCTTCTTTTATCCAGTCATGTTCTGTCTCTTTGCCATCTTTGGAGGTGAGCGTTGTACTCATTATTCAGGGAACAATCTTAACAATGATATAAATAGAAATGGCTGGTATCTGGTGCTCTGACCTGCCTGTTAAAAAGCATTTAAAAATGTACTAGCCTTTCAAATAAGGAAAGAAAAAAAACATAGAACAAGATGGAGAAAGAAAAAGAGAGAGAACCATTTCTTGCCAACCTCATTACCGTTGCTGTAGTTGAAACATTGTCTCTCAATTGTCTGTGCATAGCTTGTTAAAAATATGGAAATGCCCCTTTCTACATTCTGGGCTGTGCCTTCAAGCCTTTAGAGTTAAAATCTGTAATTATTCCCTCTAACACACATTTAGTAGCTGTTTTCAGAGGACGACTCATCATTTTTACAGAAAGTACTTTATGTCCTTTTCCTCTCAGACTCACTAGGTAGTCATCTCAAAACATTTGTTTTTTACCTTTCATGCTCTGTTTACTGTTACTGTTCCTGTCCTTACTAGCGGCCTCACAGCTCAGCAATTACACAAATGAACTGTCACTGTTTAACTACAGAAATGCCTTGAAACAACCCCCTCCCCCAGCAAAATCAACAACAACATTTTCTCTTGTGCTCCTCTCTTAGTGGTGTTCAACTTTACCATGAACGACAAGCGACAGAGCCCTGTGTTCAACGTCATCATGTGGGCGTGTCTCTTTCTCGGTCAGGGCGTCCAGGTGTGTCTGTACTGTCAGGAGTGGTATGCCCAGATACAATGCCCTCGGACAGGGGTAAGTACTCCACCTACATGTACATTGTTAGTACAGGAAGGCCTGAAAGGAGCAATGCCATGATCAGACTTTAATTAGATTTAATTAATTTCATCATATCTGGATGATTCTACTCTTAAATGCAGATTGTGCTACAGCTTCTTTGTAGGTTTACACATGTCCAGTGGGGCAAGACACACATCATTATATTTTATAGCTGCTAAAAAAGAGGGTTAAAAGAAACTTGTTTCTGTCAGATTTCAATAAACTTCGTCTGTAATAAAATCAATAAAACCTGACAGGAAATTTATGACCCTTTTGTTCAGCAGAAAATATGAAGATGTAACTTCATTGTGAGATTCTTCTGAGATTTATTATGGTGTTTAATGGCTTGAAGAACTATTCTACTGGATTGTGTTCAAGCCCAGCAAGATATTGCATAATAGACATTGCAACAGACATACAAACAGATACCATGTGACTGCATGTGTGAGGATTTTAAAATAAGTTTGTTTGTACAATGACATCATTAGACAGTACTTTAACCCCAGTTTCTGAGATGCTGAAATAGAGAATAGGCAAGTAAATTTACTTAAAATATAATAACATTATGACTAATAGACTAGAAAAAACTACATTACATGATTAATACTTGAGTACTTTAATGTTGGACGTCATACAGACGCCAGTAACCAGATGAATCTGTCTAACTCCTTCCACTGTTTTCATCATCGTCTGGCTTGGTCGCCTGTTCTTATCTCTAGTCACTCATGAGCATCTGTTACCACACAGACTGCATGCATACGTGTAGATACACATATAATGTGCATAAACTTGTTCTCAAAGCAATAACACACCCACACTCACACACATAAGCCCACATAGGAGAGCCACTTGTGTTGAGTAACTGTCGTTTGTAAAAAGATGACACATATTTAACCCTTAAAAAGCTCAAGCGTTTGATGAAGTCGCAGATGTGAAGGATTTGCATGACAGATGGGCGCAGATGTACTTAACATACTTATTCCACTATGAACTACTGCATCTCTGTGTATCCTCCAAAGCCAGTGGCGTCATTCACACACACAATGGCTTAACACAGATAACTGCTGTCTAAAAACAGAAGTGACGTTCAGAAAATGAGATTATTATGTGATAATGAATTGGCGTTAAATCATACAGATAAAAATGCATGAAAGGATTGCAGATGTTACTAGAAGGAGGAGGGGGAGCACTGTATGAAAATTCAAAACAAGTTTTCTACTTTTCTCAACAGAATACTTTCTTGGAGTTGGTGACACCTCGATCGTGGTCCTGCATAACATAAAAGAGAGCAAGGAAGGACAACTTGAAAGACATGTAAATATATAAGGTTTTCTGGTCTTAGTGTGTAAAGGGTCAAGGTGTGACTGTCATGTTTACCTTTATGTTGTTGGTGTGGTATCCATCTGAACTATTGAAAGTTTTTATTTTTATTGGTAGTATTAAATACTGTATAATAATCCAGGCTGTGTAAATGGCCTGTTTTTTGCTGCAGATAGTATACTGTAAGCAACACTTAGCTTCTTTATTGACAAAGTCTTTATCGAGTGCAAAGTTTTGAAAAAAAAGTGTCCATGTTTTTGTGTACAGAGTAAACAAACGAGATACAACATGTTAATCAATGAGCTGGTAGGCAGATTCTCGACCTTTGGACAGAGCCAGGCTAGCTCTGTTGCCAGTCTTTATGCTAAGCTCAGTCATATACAAAATAATCTACAGGGGGAAAATATGTACTGTATATATTTTTCACAAGTCATAATTTCCTTACCTTCCCAAATGTTATTCTTTAAATTATTTAATGTATTTAATATTACAATAATAAGCCCACATGAACTATACATATACAATAACACAATAATTTATTTTAGACTCTGGGAACAAAATGTGTAATTGCGTTTTTATTTCTGCTATATTTATAGTAAAGCTAGACATGGTTACAAAACCTGAAAAAGGTGTTTCTTATCGTGTTGTAGCAGCCTTGTGTCTTTTATTTTGCCTTCTGTTAGTCGTAGAAATTGTTGCACAGAAGACAGGTCAGTGACAACTTTGAGCAGGTTTTTCCACATTGAGGACACCTGGCCTGCAGTGTGTGTGTGTGTTGCATGTTTAATCCTGCCTTGGTTGACATTCAGCTGGCACAGATTGGTTGGGAGAGCAGGTACATTAACCAACCAACCACAGGCAGCTCAGCGTCTTATCAAAGCCTCTGTTTGTCTGCCTGCCATGTCCCTCTGAAGTCATACAGGAAGAAGAGGATTAACATTGGTACAGCATTTGCATTAGTGATGTAATGCTCTGTAAACTGATATACTGTAATACCAGAGGCACATCAGGACTGGTAGTTTTAGAGGCAGTGTTAACACAACATCAATTGTGTCTACTTCTGACAGTCCATCAAATGTTATGCTTGAAAATAAAATCTGCTTGAAAATTTAAAAAATCTGTTTCTGTTCTTATTTTAATTTGACACTTTGTGTGACATCAATTTTGTTTCTCTAGCTTTCTTTTAACTTATACATAAAAGGAGCTGTCACATATTTTATTTCTTTGACAGATGCAGCTATCCATGTGTGCCCTTAATGAGCCAACCTCTTCCCCAACTCTACATTGCTGAAACAATTTGAAACGACATCTTTGCTGGATGAAAACAAAGGAGGGAAAGAAAACTTGCAGAAATATTTAGCTGCTAAATGTTTGTGTTCACCAGCTAGTCACCAACTTTTGGGTGTGTTTGGTGTTCATGTCTGTAACTCTACTATGTCAACATGCTACTATTTTGGCCAGGTCTCTCTTGAAAAAGAGGTTTTAATCTGGAAATAAAGTTAATGAGAGCAGTAAGAGTGAACCAAAATACTGAGCTGAACCATACCATAACACAAGTCTGGAGAGCTGAGGAAAACTGCATAGTCATGTGATAACTATCAGTGGGTTTGTCACTAAGAGTGAACCCTTTCACTTTATACAGTCATCTGATCCATAGTTACTATACAAATATTGATTATTGCAGATTTGATTCAGCTTTGCAAATGTTTTATTGATCTGCTGTTTTGAAATGGAAGCGAACCATTGAGCAACAGAGATGGCAGAGAGGGTGATATTTTTGTTAATTGAGTCTGCATCTGTGGTGCACTCCAAATAACATGATAAATGGATCGATTACACAATAAATGAAAATGAAAGCTGTCCAATGAGACACTGAGCATATAATGCAGCCAGTATAAATCCCTCAAGAATTATGTTCAACCATCCAGCTTTCGCAGCTTCTTCTTTCTCACTGTACTGAAAGAGGCTCCATGTCTTTGGCTCTGTCTGACACACAAGTGAACGTGCAGCCAGTGTTTTATTTTGTCCTGAGTGAGGTATGTTTTCTTTGTGCATGTTATTTCATCAGGAATTTCTCAACCCTGCAGGAAGCATATAGAATATATTCATTAAGTACTGTACATATAATTTTACTGGTTCTGACAAAGAAGAAGATGAAGGGTTCTGCTTGTTTACCTCTAAAACTGCATCTTTGAGTGGTGAGAGTTAACTTAAGCTGAAATCCAAACCTCTGCTTGGCCGGTCGTAACTCGGAAACTGCCGCAACCACAAGAAATGTTTTGGTTGTTTCATACTTTACAGATGGAAAATATGCTCATGAACAATTTCTCAGACAGACTGTATTATTTCTCTCCACGCAGAGTGTCCTGCAATACCTCAGCTGGCTCCAGTGGCTGCTGATATGAACATTTCCAGATTCTCTGCTTAAATACGGACTCTTGATCATAGCAGTAGACTGTAAAAGAATAACTAAAACCAAAGTGACATTATAAATCCAGAGTGGTTTATTGGTTTATCAACTGGCAGGATTGCCAAAGCACCATAATAAACAAACTGAGCAATAACCCGCCTTTATATATTTGAATGGCAGCAAGATGCATTCAGGAACAGTGGTATTAAAGCATGAGTAAACAATTCAAACAGAACATAACATCTTCATGAAAAGGGTTTAATACATCTTCAAGCAAAAGCACAACTTAAACAGCAGCCTTCAAACTTTGCAAGTAATGTGCTAAACTTTTTACGGCTGGCTGTAATTCTCTGGGAACAGAGTTTGAAATGAATCATATACGGGCCACACCGACTGTAACACACTGAGAGATGGGGGAAGGGCAGTGGGACACACACTGCATCCATAAACAGGGATTAGAGATGAACACGCAGATACTCGCTTACTTCCATCTGAAATGCCAGCCAGCCAGCATTGTGCTGCTGCTGCTATGCTATGCTATGCTATGCACGTGCATTTGTGTGTGTGTGTGTGGGGGTGATC
Source organism: Micropterus salmoides (assembly GCF_014851395.1). Classification (NCBI taxonomy): domain Eukaryota; kingdom Metazoa; phylum Chordata; class Actinopteri; order Centrarchiformes; family Centrarchidae; genus Micropterus; species Micropterus salmoides. The sequence goes on from NW_024043372.1 coordinate 16,691,064, forward strand.
ATGTGGTGGGTGGACATGTGGAGGAACAAATCAGCTTTGAGTAGTTGATCTGGAACAAAGTGGCTCAGGAAGCAAGCAGAGCTGTGATTTTATTCCCTAATGTTCGTGAACAACATTTATAATCGGGGGGTTTAGAGAGCACAGGTTAGGAAGGACAGGCAGATTTAGAGGGACTCTTACATTGAAAAACAACCAGGAGGTAGAGACAGATAGATAGACAGTAAACTCACACTGAAACAGTAAAGTATAGCTCAGCTCAAACAAATGTGGAAAAGCAGGAAAAATGACCTGAAATAATCTCATGCGAGAGCCACGGGTTGGATCACAACAAATGTTACTTTCCTCCTCCTTTCCACAAACACGTATCTAACTTTAAACAATCACAACAAGCAGGCACAGTCGCATGACCAACATTTTCACAAGTGTTACTTTCAACAGGAAGAGGAGGATGGATTTCACTCATTAGTGCGGCAACACAGTAAATCTGTCCAACAGATTTCTGTGGGCGAGCAGAGGGGGCTATGGTCATAATAGCTCGTGGCAGCAGAAATGTGTGGCCTGAACCACATGATAACTATGATGAGGACAATAGTGAGACTTCACTAAAGGTCATATGACTGCACTGCTTAAGAAATTTTCACCTCGGGGAGAAGTATCCTAAACAACGTGATGCAACACTTTTCTGGTATTCAGTGTAACAAACCGGAGCCTTTTTCACAGTACTATTTGTCTATCTCAGTCACTTGACAAGAGCAAAGGAACAATTAATTGCCAGGAAGGGGGAAAAAAGTACTCGCTCAAGTACAGCAAAGAAGTGGCTTTTCAGCTGGAAGAAGATCAAGTAAAAGAAGGGTACCAAGGAGCTTTGGTCCCAGTCCCATTTTTCCCCCAGAGTGCTTCAAAAAGAGCAGAACAAACTGCTGCAGAATGTTAACCACACTTTGCCAAATATTAACATGGCGCTACAGCATAGTCTTACTTACATTAAGAAAAATAAAACAGCTAAACTCCATACAGTATTCACATATTTTAGCTCAGTGCATAATGGATTTGTCTTCCATTTCTTTCTGTCAAATCTATTCAAGTCCATATAGAAAACTCACTACAGCATTGAAGCGTCACAGACAATGAATGCTTGTGTTTAGAATTGGTACTCAATTGGTCTTGGCATCAGAATGTCCCCAGCCAGCGCCTTCCTTATTAAGTAACAGAACAGACACTTTTTACATGTGGGGGGGGGGGGGCTGCAGGCGGTTTCTGGGGGCTTAACTGCTCCCATCAGCATTCATGTGACTGTCAGTGGCAGTGCTAGAGGCTTAAACCATGCAAAGACATTTAGACATTGTTGTAATAAAAACAAAACAACTGGATCTGAAAACACAGGATATTCTTTCTTTGTGTGAAAATAGTAACATTACTCAATGTAGGAAGATCTACATCTTGCATCATACAAAACATCTGATAGGCTGAGATCCTTCTAGGGTACCTTCACACTGTAACAATCAAACAATGACTTCTGAGTAGTCAGTTTTCTTGACCTTTAGACAGACACAAAACAAACCACAGTACTTTCTTTACTTTTGACCTTGTCACAAAAATCTTGCGTGTGTGTATTTTGACCCTTTTCCAGTCGAAACAGAGTGATTGGCTGGGACAAAGGGATCATTAAAAATGTGGGTTTTGACTTCCAAGGAAACTAAAAACTTGAGGAGTGGAGAGGGGTCATTGGATGGTGGCTTCAAAAATCTACCTACTGGTTACTTGTCGCAGCAATCACTAAAATTGTTGTTTTCAGAGGTTTGAATATAAAAATACAAGAGATTATAAAATATAATCTTTTGGCATTAACTGTTAAATAGGTAGGTCAAAACACAGAAAATCATCTAACAGGGTGCCATGTTTCCCTTTATTTATTTGTTGGCCATTTCATCCATTATATTCTGTGCGTCACCTCTTTGCGCCTCGTTGCGAAAATTCAGACAGGCAGTGACAGGGGACGCCTATTTTTGAGCACGCTGCCTTGCCAGTTGCTTCATAAAGCAACAGGTTACTGTTGCGATGATCACGATGCCTACAAACAAGGCAGAGGAGACTCCGACAACCAAAGGGATGAGCAGGAGGTCAGCAGCTGGGGAGAGAAAAAATAAAAGGAGGAAGTTGTGATGTAGACTGCCATCTGTAAAAGGATAACACATCAGGATGGGCTGAAAATTAAATCTATCTATGTTTTATTTTAATTCTGTTTTGCATTTTCAAATGGGTAAATGCCAATATTTATACAGTACATTAAAATACAGAAGGGTGTCCTTTGGGAAAAACTGATTTGTTTGGTTCAAAACTATATTCATATAGTACTTTTGACATTCAGGCAGCACACATACTGATGAAAAGCAAGTTAATTGCCTGTCCTGCTGGATTAGCTAAAAGCACAGTTTGATCTGGTGATTCAGTCATCTAGTGCCGGAAACGGAGTCCATTTAGTCTCAATCTAGGATCCAGAGCCATGTAGAACAGAAAGAAGGTCAACAGCTAACTTTTCGATCAGTGCCAACACATGATAATGTAAAGATAACCATGTGCACGGTGCTGGACATATCACTGTAGTGCTTTGACAAATATTTTACAAATACATTGTGGATATATAGACTGTAAATGGATGCCAATAGATAAACAAAGGATATAGAGTAGAATCAATCTACTTATCTCTAACATGTGCAGACATTTCTTTAGATCAAGAGGAAATGCTTGAAATTTACACCTGACATTTACAAAGCTTCCCTCCAGCCTGTCACGTTTTTGATCCCCAGACCACTAGGATAAATCTGGATGAGGAAGGTGAACAGGCAGCACCTCCAATTGGTGCTTAGTAGCCAACAGATTATATTGCAGCTTCCAGATGTGAATGTGTTTAACTGTGAACTGCAAAAACAGTTAATAAACTGTAATAAATTACATATATCCACTAACACTATGATTACTACAACAAAAAAAACAACCTACGAGACTCTTACCTCTAGCATACAGGTACACAGTCACTGCATTTGACTCCGCTTTGGCCCCTGTGTTGTACCAGCCCCCATGTGGGTCCCGCCCCCACGCCTCGGCATGACACGTATACATGCCCTGGTCATCCATTGTTGCTGTGTGGACCCTCAGTCTGTAGCTGACAGCTGACAAGCGGTCGACGCTAACATCACTGCCGTTGGCATAGATCTTTGCAACACCGTCGTACATGAGGGCAGCTACCAGTCTGGGTTTTTCCTCAACAGTGGGCTCTGGTAGAGTGATATCAGATGCTGGACTCTGTCTCTTCTTAGTAACTGGTTCAGGGATTGGCCACCGCAGCCACTGCACCTGTGCCTGGGCGGGACCTGTGGTTGTCACGGTGGCGTTGCAGATCAGGGTGATGGTGCTGCCTCTTTTTAACAGGGGGCCTCGAGGAATCCGAGCTACAGCGGAAACTAGCACATCTGTGAAAGGAAGTGGTACATGTAAAGACTATAGAGGGTAAATAGAACATATGTAACTGTCAGCTTAAGATTTTCATCTTTGTCTTAATAAGGTAATATGTGTTAACCCCAGTTTAGTGAACATGCGTTTATGATATATATAATTAGAACCACTTTGGGCAGTCTACCCATGAACACTGGAATACTATACTAACTTATTATTTATACATGGTGATCTGTTTTCAATTACAATTGCTCAGAAATTTAAAATACACAGAACGATTTATGACTAGAAACAGATTAGTAAAGCTGAAACTGAAATTTGGACAAGTCCTATTCTTTTGGACATTATATATATACACACACACGCACATACATATATATATATATATATACACACACACACACACACACACATATTGTTTTTATTTTTTTTAACTCCTGGCAACTGCAAAACTACCTGGGAATCTCTGATATAGATGAAGCCTGTCTGAAAAAAAGAGTCTGCACTGAGTAGCACCTCTCACCTTTGGTCTTGAGGTTTATGGTGACTCCCTCAGACCTCTGGGTGAGTGTTGCAGGAGTAGACGGTCCAGGGTTTCTTCTTCCAGCGTACACACTCACCATACACCGATACACCCCTGAGTCTAAGGGGCGGGCTGAGAATAGTTTCAAAGAGTACCTCCCCTCTGCCACTTTCTCCATAGATCCCCCACTAGCTCGGCTGAGGTCGTCCCCCCAGCTCACAACACCATCTGGGCTCATTCTGGCCACCTCCACCTTAACGGAAAATACAATGTGTCACTAAGTGTCAGATTGTAATTTGAAATGTGATTTATTCAGGCAATTTACTAAAAACTGTGAATACTTTATATTATTGCCTAACATCATAAAACCATAATGTATTTTTTTTTCATTTCTTGAATGAAAAAGGATGCTGTTTGAAAACCAACCCTTAAGTGTCATTTATCAGAACTTTGCCTGCAGCACTTCAATGCACCACACCTGAAAATATTTCAAATCTATCTGTAATTTCAGCTGAATAACCATGCGACAATGATGTAACTTTGACAGAATATAAATTAGACTCAGCGGTGACTGTGATGGCTAATACCTATCCACACATGCAATTAAATCAATTGACAATTAATCTATTATTATTTAATGAATCTTTTATTCTATAAAAGCAGGCACATTTCAGTTACCTGCAAGCTGTTTCTCATACTGCACTGCTGGACTTTACTGCAAACTCTAATGTCTCTTGACATCATAATTTTGACATGAAATGTTTCATCAGTTCACTCTTTGTTGTTTGCAAAAAAACTGACACATTCACTTACAAACGTAAATATTAACATGTACTTATACTTAAGTTATACTTTGCAGGAGCAAAACAAACACACCAACACCTTGCCCTTTTATATACAATCGCATATCGAGCTATAACCTACCTACAACAAACTATTTTATTCCAAATAAGTCAGCAGAGTGAGAATCAGTACCTCAACTCCTCCGGTCCCAGCTACATCGCTTCTTACAGATCCCCTCTTCATCCACTTAACCAGCAGGCCCGAGCTTACTTCAGATGGCAGCCCCAACACCTCACAGGTCAGGATGAGAGGGGAACCGACCTGCAAGGTCACCTCCCCTCTGGGCGAGGATGTTACACTCATAGACTCCACTGAGGAATAGAAGAGGTAGAGGGAGACAGCTTAGTAAAAGTGAAAGCACTGGAAATCCTCCTTGGTGGAGGGCCTCAAACAAGCACATGGACTGTGTCAGTAAAAGTCTTCACAGGAAGCGATATTTACTGTAAGTATCATTTCTATAGGAAAGTTGGGGGAGGCCTCTCTAGTACATTACATATTTAATGGTCAGGATAAAATGCATAACCCACTTTAATTTGTACTAGAATTTTCTATTATTGCTCTATAAAATAGACATATGTTGATGTATATTCAGAGATACAAATAAAACATAACAGTAGAAGAACATAGCACAAATAAGTATGTGCAGCTTTGTTTAATGAACTGAAAAGGTTTTATATAGTCAGTACTAATACCCTGGTATAATTAGAAGATTCAGGCCCGTTGTGTGAGCGAAGCCTCATTTAACCACAACACTTCTCTAAACACAGATGTGCTCAATAGACATATTATTTATGCAAACAAAGGGAGACATGACAGACAATTGTTTTAGTCAGACAAGAGGAGCAAGAAAATACTGAACTAAAAAGTGTTTGTCAGCGAGTGTTGGAGAAAACAATGCATGCGTTGATGAGATTCAATGCTTCAAGTTCAGCTTAAATTTGACCTAAATAACTTTTTGTTCCACTATTTAGTTACTTAGTGCTAAGAGAGACTAGTAGTATCAGCAACATTAATTAATAAACATATTTATAATAAAAAAAAGATCTACACAAGCTCTTTAGAAGTTAAACTGATCCAAGCAGCAAGTTATCCAGCTGCCCAGCCTGACAGCTATTGACCAAATCCAGCTAAATAATCAACAAGAGAGATGAGCATCAAGCTTGTCAGTCGGGCGGTCTGACAGCCAACATCCTAAAAAGAGAGTAAGTAGAGCTGCAATTACAAAAATTTAAAAAAATTAAAAACTTAATTGCTTAATTCATTCTTCAAGCAAAAATGCAGAAAATGGATAGCTTCAGTTTCTAAAATGTGGGAAAAACTACGACACTGTAGTAAATAGTATAGTATAGTAAAACAAGACATTTGATAAAGTCAACTCGGTTTCTAAGATACTGTGCTAGGAATTGTAAACCATTTCACAGACAGGATTCATCGATTAATCAAGAAAATAAGATTAGATAAGATACTAATCATTTGTTGCAGCCCTAATAGTTAGATGTCCATCCATCCACTCAGCAAGGTAGGAAAAAACGAAGCCAGTACCACCCTGCCATCCAGGCAGCTCATCGGAAATCCAAACACTTCTTCTGACCAAACAGCCAACAAACAAGGAAACAAGCTGACTACAGATGTGTATCCAGTTACAGATTTAATCAGCCTACTCTATCCAGTCACTGCTCAGTCAGCAAATCATACATTCAGTTAGGCTCTATGTAACACAAACATCCAGTCAGGAAATCTGGAAACAGTCCAATGTACTCAACAGCACTAGAAGTCCAGGCCGACTGACGCCAGTGAGAATAAAAGAGTCTTGAGCTGACAAGTAGAACCAAACTTCGGACTTTCTGTTTTTGTTGTCTCTGGTTTATTCTGCAACTAGAGCAGCCAACTTTATTTTATGATAAGTTCCTCAGGGTCGCGGACTACTTCACAAACTGCCTGCTCTACAATTTTATGACTAACCACATCATCTTTAAAATGTATGTTGTTTGAACAATGATCGCAGAACAAAATAATCAGCTGTTGTGCAGTGTGCTTGTTGTAGTGTGACCTTGGCCACCAACAGCACAGTTTCCTGGTTACACCGACCTAGCTGCTGCACAGTCAAGTTGCCAATGTCCAGCGTCCTTTGTGCGATCTTCTGCCATGATCGATCAGGATCCAGAATCCACTGCGAGGCCTCACAGAAATACGAGCCGGTGTCATCTGGCTGCACACCTCTCATCTTCATCACGTATACATCAAGTCCAGCCTCCCCGTTCCTTTTCTCCAGCGTGATCTCTCCGTCGTCGTAACGCTTCTTGTATGAAAGTCCGGGGACGACCCCCAGCATCTTGTCGATGGAGATAATCTCTCTAACGGTGCGGTCCCCTCCTGCTCCACTCTCCAAACCCTCTCCACCACTACGCTTCCCAAACGTGATGGACAGATGGGTGAGCTGCTCCGACTGGATGCCGGCTGAGCATGTTAGAGTTAATTCAGCACCCTCTGGCACGGGCTGGCCAGTGAGTGAGCGGGAATAGCTGATCTGGAGTGTGTCAGGGATCACTGCGGGTGTACAAAGAGATACAGACAGACAATTACATTACATCAAGAGGCTACAGGAGCCAGACGGGAAGAAAATACATGCCAAATTTAATTTCTATTGCCTGTGTGCTGTTTAGATGTTTCTATGTTTAGACCACTAAAGCACATCACGAAATAGGGTTGCTGAGAGTGACGGCAAGCCATTTGCCACCCTTGGCTTTGGGAACTAGCTTTGCCAAAGGAAGGGGGATTAGTTATAATATAATATATATTAGTTATAATGAAGATAACACACTTCAACTGCAAAACTAACACCCAGCATCTTACAGACATAAACTCAGCAGTACACAAAGAAGATGATGATATAGAAGCATAATTGGTAACAATGTGGATGGTGTAAAATTGCCAAAAATATTTTGGATAGCTTGAGCAGATGGACATTCGTAGAAAGAAAGATAAACATAAAGAAGGAGTACAAACTTCAGATATAGTATATCAAGTATGAATAATAGCTTATGCAAAATGTTAAACACATGTCTCGTTCATCTAGCTAATGTAGTGCACACAGTTGCTGATAAAATCTCCTCATATGGTAACCCCCATGACTTGAACATGAATATATTTGGTTTCCACTATATGTCCCAATTAAACTATGATTGTCATCTACAAACCCCCTTTTTCAATTAACAAAAGAATCCAATGTTCAACATTAAATGTAAAATCCACAGGTGAAAATAGCCCCAACAAATGTTATATATATACATATACACATACATATTTATCTACACACACACACACACATATATATATTTATCTACACACACACACACACATATATATATATAACGTTACATATATAAAGCTATATATACAGTATACATCTCACCTTTGACAGGCACTGTTGCGCTGTAGCTACCCTGGTAGGTGCTGTCCGTGCTTGGTGTGTAGCACTCATACTTCCCCTGGTCTTCGGCCCTGAGTCTCTGGATCACCAGCCGGACCTTGTCCCCTGAGTCCCTCTCCACCCTTACCTCCCTGTTGTGCACCCGGGCCTGAAACGGGGCATAAGGGAAGCCATTGTCCCTGGTGGACACCACTCCCATCTGCCTCCCACCAGAGTCATCTCTGTACAGGAACCACTCAAACTCCTGCGTACGTGAGCCTTCGTACCCTGATACGGCACAGGGCAGGGAGAGGGGGAACCCTGCAACGCGGTAGAGGATTCCTGGGGGAAGAGTTACGTCGCGACACACGGTGGTCTGGAGCACTGTGAAAGGCAAATGGAGACAGCAGGAGAAAGATGGTGACAAGTGGGCAGGAAACATTGGAAACAGTAACAATGTCAGTTTCTGTGGGTCACACTCTTGTCTCGCAGCATATTTGGTACATGAAACTCACCAATCAATATCCTGAGCGGATGAATGGCTAACACGGAATCAATACTTTAAATAGCTTAGGAGAAAAAAACAGTAGGGCTTGGGCTGCGCCAGATTCTTCTGGGTATAGTAGCACATTTAATAAATGAAATATAATGAGTTAGTGGGTTTCTTCTTCTCTCATTACTCCATTTAAAGCAACACTAAAACCCTTAAAACTAGTTTATATTGCACTCTTACAAAGAGTGCTACAGTTTCAGTAAGGTTTGCTCAAAGTGGCTCTACCTCCAATTCAGTGAATGGGATTCAGAGATACCAGCTTTGAAAAAAATACTGCTACTGTAAGTTACAATTTGTTTCATTATTGATTAAAATTCCAAATAAATCACTTAATCTGTATATTAAATGTCAGAAAATAGTGACAGGGGCTCTTTTTAATATCCTAAAGCCAAGGCGACATCTTCTATTTGGTAATTTTGTCTGACCAACAGTCCAAAACCGAAATATATTCAGTTTACTGTCAAATAAGACAAAGATAGGCAGCACATCTGCACAACTCGGCAGCTAAAATTAAGTTGTCTTTGGCATTGTTAAATCAATTATCAAAATACTTGCTAACTCATTTTCTGTCCATCACTGATCAAGAAATTATTTCAGCTCTAAAAAAATATTTGACCAACTCAACAGTAACTCAAGTACTCAGTAAGTATCTTTCCCAGAATCAGTTTTCTGGGTACAGTTTTCTCCAGACCTTCTGAAATGTTTTTTGCATCTGCACACTTAGAAGTTCTCCATGAAACTCTTCACAATGTGAATTATTGTGAGTAGCTGTGTTATTATATTATAAAATAAGATGCTGCCATTGAATTATAGAAATTTTTACATTTTCGGTGCCCAAAGCAGCAAACCAAAAGGTCATTACTGCACCTGAAATTGCCAAACTGAAAATTGCACTGAACCTGAGTAAAAAGATTTTATTCGGGCCAAAAGGGGTGTACTCTATCCCTGTCATCTTACTGTACAACAGAAGCCTGGCAACATGGCAGATTTTCAGTGTTCGGGTTGTGAGCAAAAATATTCAGTGCGAGTGCCTCAGGAGGGAGAGCAGCCAGCTTCCAGGTTCAAGCATCATTGTACTTCACTAAGTCTCACTGTCTGGCCACATAAGCCACTTCCCCTAGAACTTCTCTGAAATAGTCACAGGTTCAGACACTCACAGACATTTTGGGATATTTAAATACTGAAATTCTCTAATCATCCACACAGTCACTGAAACTTCTCAGGCTGTTGCTATTCCATCATGATAAGGGTAATTGCCCAAAATATTCACATGCTGATACAGCATCAGTCAAACATTAACAAATATAATTGATAACATTTTAACAGGGGATTTTACCATTTTCCATTTTACCATTTTTACCACATATGCATCACACATTATGAAGTAAATAATTTCATCTTTCTATAGAAGCTTAATTTGATATGTCGTCATCCTTTCCGACTCTGCAGACTTGTAAACAGAAAAGTGGATTTTTCTTTTATTCACAAATTACTTTTATTTCACAGATTGTTTGTATCAAGACCAATTTTCTGGTGATTTTATCAAACTGATAATACACGCCAAATGCTAATAAGAAGGTAAACAACATTAACAAACATTTTAATGGAAGTCCAGTGCAACTATGGAAGTTGTGTAAATTAAAAACTAGGGATTCATTGATCTTTTTTTTCTCCAAATACTGATTGAGATACCTCAACTATTTTCTGAAACTAAGTATCAATACCCCCCACCCCAATTTAAAAGCAGAAAGCAGAAATACTATTATTATTTTATAGGGACATTAACGAAGAAACTGTATTAATTGTGGACTGTTAAAGCTGGGGAATTAAATTTATTTCAGAAGCATTTCTAGTTATATTTGTTTAAATTCTCTTTACATTCTGACAGCAATCACTAAATCAAATGCTCTGACACACAATTTAAAAATGCCAGTAACTGTGGCTGTCGTAATAAGCACGCCCTAACTGCCTGTCTGTTCTCTGCCTGTGCACTCACTGTGTATGAAAAGGTGTTTTGGGGCGTGGCTTTGGAGGGCGGAATGAAGGGAGGGTGTGGGAATTTTGTGCCTTGCGAGATACATACCCTGGCTATAAATAGGGTACACATCTTCAATGTCAGCGGCCTTCCAAGTGATTAAAACTTACAAGTGGTGCCAAAAGCTGAGAAATAAACTATCTCAAAATGCAAATGAGTTGCGATGAAGCCGACATCCCAGTCAACAAACATACACCCACAAACTGAGACTGAACAGAAGGATCAACCTTTAAACAACACACTCTTTCACCTAAAACTGTTAAAGACCTGAACAACTAGAAATACTAGAAGGGTGCGTTTTGGCACTCCCCACCTGTGTGTGTGTGTGTGTGTGTGTGTGTGTGTGTGTGTGTGTGTGTGTGTGTGTGTGTCAGACATAAAAACAACTGGAGCTTTCTCACAGGCTGAGCCACGGCTGGATAACAACACGCACATAGATAATAACATAGGAGACTAGTGGGAGGCTTAAGCGGATCAAGTCCTAATTAACATTGGGCTCGGACTGAGAGGGCTGGGGGACACCACGGCTTGTGACAATGCTCAATACTGTCTGGATTATATACTCTGCAACATGGATGGAGACCCAAAGAACCAACAAAGACCTGCATGTTGGGCCACAGACTGATTCCCCCTGACCCCATGGAACCCCGTCTATGTGGTTATTAGATATGATTCATAGAATTATTATTAGTGTGAGCAGGGAGGTAAAACTGTGTTGCTCAGTCTGATATGTTCTCTCTCTGTTTAAAATGTTAGGTGAAAACTATGTTTTTGAAATATAATTTTTTTTATTTTAGCTTTATGGCCTACATCTATATCTGCTTGTCTGGGTTGAGCCTCCTATAAGTGTTACACTAAAATAAAGTCTTATTTAAAATCTTAAGCACCGTGGAATTATTTGGTTATCTCACCATATTTCCCTCCGCAAAAACTACTACTACTGTCTACTGTCACTCTTCAACATATATATGTAGGATTGTATACTGTATTGCCACTTCAATCATAGCTGACAGGAATTTGCTTTGGTGAGGTAATGTAAAACAAAACCAAGAGGACATAAGACAACCACACTGGGAGATTAAACAAGTGGTGAAGACATGAAATCAACTTAAGGCATTATAAATAGTAAAATTAAATAATAGGTGAAACTAGTGTTTCTATAGTGCTGTACAATAAAACAACTAGGGACTGTGTAAATACCATTACAGTGACATACTGATGTTTTGCTTTGGACTTCCTAGATGCCACCAGGAACTCCTTTTAATGGCCAAAAGGACATGTTTCTCTAACACCACTGCCTCAACATTCATCAAATAGCCTGTGTGTGGTTTATGTTTGATAGCAGGCTGTCCCATCGATCACTTCTGCATATAGGTTTCATAGTGGGCTATGCCATCAGTCACTTCTGCATTTATATTGTAGACAATAAAATGATTTACAGACCACAAGAATGTGTGAAATGCTGTGTCCCAGTAGATGACCCACGTGGATACAAGTAGCGTTACAGGCCAAAGACTGGCAGCCCAAATAATGAAGATAAAGCTGAGTGTTGCCACATTAATAGTCTGACTGATGGGCATGGAGAAACAATCATGCAAATGCATCTCCATGAGACAGATGGCGAGGCGGTTTTAGTCATTGTGTGCAGAGCAGACAGGTACAAGGCAGACGCGGCTGCACTCACCCCCGTGTAGAAATACGAATAATGCTGTTTTCATCGAAGCCATCACGGTCCTCATCTTCTCCCCCGACGTCCAGATGGATTATAGTGACTCAGATTTCTCTCTCCGTGTTCCTCTGCTCGTTTATCGCCGATCATAGTTCAGCCCACCGTGGAGACGAAGTGTCTGGGGACGAAACGACAGACATGACCGGATTATGTGTGAGGGGAGAATAAATGATAACGTGCAACGATGTAGCAGTGCACACCGATTTACAGAGAGAGAGAGAGAGGAGATTTAGCGCCATTAGCCATTCAGCTAACTGCACATATTAGAAGACGAAAAATTTTGCAAAGCTGTGAATTTAATCACCTTTTTCATGCACCGTCGCATCTCAGTCAACACATCCACTGCTCCATAAAATCCCGGGTTGGTTTTAGATTATACCGCCTCGACAGACATACCGCCCAGTCATGGAGTGGTTGGCATCACTTTGGTGTTGGTGTGTGTGTGTGTGTGTGTGTGTGTGTAACAAAAACAAGGGAGGAGCATGCATGCAAAAAGGGCCCCAAGACGACGCTTTGAACCAATGATAATAGGGTGTTGTAAAGAGGTTACATATAAACATCAAACCGCAAGGGGGCACCAGAGAAAAACACACAGTCCGAGCTGAATAGCCTACAGCAGTGGCTCTCAAACCTTTTCATGTCAAGGACCCCTGACACATAGGCTATTAGACCACGGACCCCCGTTTGATAAGATTTTGTCCCAGTGTGCCCATCTGATAGAATCATGATCAGCTTTAGTGCCAAGCAGGTTAACAAGGAATTTTGTTTGGTGACTTATATAAATATAAAGTAAAAAAAATGACAAGAAATACACAATATAAAATAATTATAAAGACTATGTAAGAATATGTTTGTGCAGTGATATGCAAAATATTTACAGTATGTACCATAAAGGGGTGGGGGTATGAGGGAAGTGTCTGGAACTGTTTGTGTCACAAGGTCCTGGAGGGGTGGAAGATGGATTGGTATGTTTGATTGGTTTAGATTGGTAGATGTTTTATTACAGAAAGTGCATGAAACCAATGACCAAAATAGTAATTGTGTTACTTATGGATGGAATTATAGTGAAACTAAACAATACCCCTTTTTGCTGGGGACCCCCTGGAACCCCCTCAAGGACCCCACTTTGAGAACCACTGGCCTATATTGTGTACAGTGGAGCCATGTAAGGTGAGTTAATGATTTATAATTTGTGTGTTATTGACAGAGGTGGAAGAAGTACTCAGATCATTAACTTAATACTCAGTATACAGAAACATGGAACCTGTGGCTGTTGACTGATATTACTATATTATAACATTAGAGTTTTAGTAGGCTATTCATGCATGAATGTTAAAGCATGATGTTACTGTTGCTGTAGAATACTTTGTACAGGACTATAACTTTTGATTATTTTCGTTATGGATTAGTCTGCTGATTATTTTCTGGATTGATGGTTCAGTTTGTAAAAGAAATTCTGAAAATAGTGAGAAAGGTCGTCACAATTACCCAGAGCCCAAAGCGACCCCTTCACAATGCTTTGTTTTCTCCAACTAACAGTCCAAACCTCAAAATTATTAAAAAGAAATCTAGAAAATTAAAAGGACAAGCAGCAAATCTTCACATTTGTGAGACTTGAACCATGAAATAATTTCGCATTAAAAATTACTTACACTATTATCAAAACAGTTGCCTGTGTTTTGCTATAATGCTATTATTATATTGTGTTTCAGGATTAAAGTATCAAGGAATACGTCATCCTTCAGTTTATCAGAAAATTCTAATTCAAAATCAAAAGATTTGGAGATACATTGTAATGTGAAAAGTAACTCACTGCTCTCAAACTCTGTTGACAAAAAATTTCCAGTGTATCCATTCAATAACTATATAATATAAAGTTTAATGCAAAATTGAGCTTGCTTTGACATTTTCATTTGACAAATGGCAGCATTCACCTTGCTTCAAGAGATGCTCACCTAGCCATCAAAACCAGCAGGATATATATAACATTACTTTGGCTGAAACACAGTCAAAGGAAACTTTTCTACGGTCTGGATTCATAATCAAGGTTCTTTACTTACCCATAATAGCTTGTTTACAATTTAGGGCATGTAGACGCAATTGTAAATAAAGGCCCAGTATTCTTGTTGCAGGTTGGGTTTTTTCACCTGTCAGTGCTTTCTTTTGCATTCCTTGTTCCTGGCTAACACACAGAATCATCACAGATAAAATATAAACTGTCAGTCATCCCCTTTCACTGGCCTCATTGCTGTAATCATTTAAGTTTTTGTTCTGAGATGGCATGTCCAAGTGTCAGCAGCTCTCTCGTTGGGCTTTTTAGTGAAATCAATAACACCTCTACAAATTCCAGAAGTTTGTTGGAAACGAGGGAGCCATTCTAATCACCTACTCAGATTCTCATTTAAAGTTCACTACTTTCACTCCGATACAGATTATACACTGTGTTGTGTTTATTATAACCCCTCTTTCCCTTATTCATATCTATACTGTGGACATGTGATGCATTCATGTGACACCAATATACTTATAGAGTGTTATTTTTACAACTCTTTTAGCAAATGCTTGGTCTTTACTGTGTGTGCATATAGTCACACATGCACGTGTGCATTTATGCTTGCATGTTAGGCCTTTTTCACAGACGAAATTTTGACATGTCACAGTATGATGCGCCGCAAGTGTTAAAATTAATGATGGCTGAATTCAATTTAGCTGCTTCAGTTTCAGTGTCCTGGTGTTGTGCATGCATGCTGTCATACTGTCACACAGTAATGGCTCACTGAGACTCTTGAATAGAATGGAGTTGTTGTTAATGTTAAAATTAACACCTGTGCTTTTGCTACAATGACAAGTCAAAATATCTGCTGTGAAAAATAACTATTGCTCACAGACCGTAGGACAGACATGCATATATTCTTTTTTCATTTGTGTATTAGTATTTTTTGTGCACATAACTTTTCATGCATTTTAGCATGTGTATGTGTGTGTTTTGGCAAGCTTGCTCGTATTTGTGTGCCACGCATGAGTCATACAAGAAGAAGTGAGTAAGCGACTCAACCACAAGATGGCGACAACCAATCGGAGCCAAAACCATCTACATCAAGGCTATAGACTGTGTATGAACACACACCACAGACTTCAAAATAACAAAAACAAGAATAAAAAAAAAGAGAATAACAGATTTGTTGTTTAATAATTAGAATGAAAACATATAAAGAACATGACATCTAAACCTAACCCAAAAAAAACTTTGGTGAAAGTGTGCTCTACGTAAAAATATCCTTACATATTGACATCCAACTTCCACTCTTCTTAGTTCCTAAACCCTGAATCATCCATGCAGTAGGCGTATGTGAGGGTTTTGCAACAACAATGTTCACGAGCTGACAGTGATGTAAAACAGCGATAAAACCCAACTAACATTTCTGTGGCCTGTGAAGGCTGTGCTGGAACATTCCCGACTTCTCTTTTTTGTATTTCTTTCAAAGGAAAGGCAAATGAGTCTAATCAGTTATTTAACTATTTTTCCACACTCGAAGTGGTGTCAGGAGATATATTAAAGCTTAGAGTAGAAAAAATGGAGAAACATTAAAGATGAGTGTGGCGGGATATGGTCCCATACATGGTGAGTATGAGTATAATGAATGTGGGATGTTCATTGGTGGACACAGCCACTCAAATGCTGCTTACTCTAAGGAGGATTTATACCATCAGAACACACTTCATTAGTGGTACCAGTTGTCCTCCATGCTGTCTAGTTTGCTTTCCTCTCCTCCTCACTGCTCTCCTCTCCTCACTTTAGGCTACATGGAAACATGTATGACTTCACAGTGTGGCTCGGCAGCGAGAGAGGGGAAGTCATTAGGGTATTCTGGGTTAACAAGGCGGCGAGCAGGATATGCAGACTTCAGCAGGAGCCTACACCAGCACTGAGGGATGGCACTCATGCTGTGTAAACTTCCTCAGTCTTATGGCTTCCAATACATCACAGTTTTTAACCGAGACGGACAGATAGAGCATGATGTAGTCCTGAGCCACTTCCAGGGAAATAAACCTCCAAAAGCGGCATTATCCTGCACTCTACTTGTTGCGCTCGTGTCTGTGTATCACTTATGACAGACAATCTTAAAACCCTAAACTCTTTGCTATTAAAGTTTGTACTTTCTAGTATTTTAATTCCTTATGCTTATCAAATGTCAAGTATCAGTTTTATACCTCCAGTCAGTGGTATAAAGTTAAGTCAGTACATTTGAAGTACTATACTTGAGAACAATTGTGAGTTTTCAGAATTGTACTTTTTACTTGACGACATTTATTTGACAGTTGTAGTTAAATACTAACCTCTTCACATATGACCTACTATAAGTCTGATGCATACAGTATATTGAGCTACAGTATATAAAATTAGTTTCACTTTACCAACTATAGTATTAAAATGCCACTTAAACATTAACAATAAAAATAAATACAAAATACATGGTCATTTAATCCTTTTTGTATATAAGATAAGATAAGATAAGAAAACCTTTATTTGTCTCACAGTGGGGAAAATGCGGTTTACAACAGCAGACAAGTGTACAAAGTAGCATACAGAAAGACAAGACAAGAAAGTACCGTTCTTACAGTAAATAAAAACAAGGTTACTATACATTAAATAAGACTAAACAGACTATGCCTTATACAGTACAGTCTCCTGCGGCATAAATAAATACTGGTAATATAAAAGTGTTGTAGAACGGCAATGCACATAAATCAGATATAGCAAACTGTATTATACAATAATTGCACATGAATTAGTAAAATTGCACAAATGAAAATTAGGCACAGATGTAATAATGGCACATGGGATATGGATTATATTGCACAGAGTCAACGGTGTTCATTGTACAGTCTGACGGCCGCTGGAAGGAAAGATCTGCGGTATCTTTCCTTCACACAGCGGGGATGGAGCAGCCTGTCACTGAAACTGCTCTCCAGGGCTGACAGGGTGTAGTGCAGGGGGTGCGACTCATGGTCCAGCATAGCTGTCAGTTGAGCCAGGACCATTCTGTCTCCCACCTCCCTCACTGAGTCCAGAGGACAGCCCAGGACAGAGCTAGATTTCTTGATCACCTTGTCCAACTTTTTTCTGTCCCTCTCAGTGATGCTGCTGCTCCAACAGACCACAGCGTAGAGGATGGCTGACACGGCCACAGAGTCATAAAAAGTCTTTAGGAGGGGCCCTGTCACTCCAAAGGACCTCAGTCTCCTCAGGAAGTACAGCCTGCTCTGACCCCTCTTGTACAGAGCATCTGTGTTGTGAGTCCAGGCCAGTTTGTTGTTCAGGTGAACACCCAGGTACTTATAAGTGGCCACTCTCTCAATGACCATTCCCTGGATGTTCACCGGATGGGGGAGGGCAGACCGCTGTCTGCGAAAATCGACCTGGTCTTCCCCGCGTTGATCAGGAGGGGATTTCGCTACCACCAGCCATAAATTCTAATCAAAATATAAACATATTGATTAGAGCAGCTTTAAGTAAACTTGCACAACTTTTTATGTGATGGAGTTCTCTTTCTGTTTTACATTTTGGTATTACTACCTTTACTTCAAGCTCCATTATTTGATTTTGTTGGCCATTTTGGTAGCAGAAAACACTATATCTGACAAATTATCACCTTATAAAATTGGTATGGCAAAGAAAATCCTATTTACACACTTTTGGACAATAGTCCAATATTAATTTTTCTTTTAGCTATATTTCTGTTTCCAGCACCTCCTGAAATATCTGTCTCTAGTTTGTTAGTTGTTTGAAATTCTCTATCATCTAGTGGCTAACTGCCACTTGCCATTGGATGCAGGTAGTGTACATTCAGTTTATCAGAGTTTTTTTGCTGAAAACCGCTGCCTAATTAAGCTGGAAATTGTTGATGAGAGCAGAGTTGGGGGCCCTGGAAACCAAATTAATGAGAGAAATTATAGAGTCAGGTGGTACTTCTCTGTGTTTGTCACTACAAGTGACCCCTTTCACATTTGACACAGTCACTTGATCCATTGTTTATAGAAAAATATTAATTAGCAAAGCTTGAAGTAAGGGATCTGAATCCTTCTTTCACAATTGTATCAAGACCGAAATTCTGCACCATGATGAATGATCTTTATTACATCTTCCTTGCAGTTTCCATAGTTGTTCTCCTTCTCACCTTCTTCTTTGTGCACTCACTCCCACTCTGTCTCTTTTAACACCACTATAGACTAAACTGTGACCTACTGGAGGCTGTCTCTAATTACTTTGTACTACACTCACTAGTCAGGCAAACACCCCTGTCATCGGTAGGACGTCACCATGACTGTCAACAGGATCCTTTCACTGTGTGTGGCATTGATTTAGGTATAGACATAGACTGGCACCTTTGGTAATTCATTTTGTTCATTTTACTCTGAAATTATTTTCATTGGCACAGACAGACACAATTTCGGTCTCCTGTTTCTTTGTCCACAGCTTCATCCTTTTACTTTTTCTCACGTTAGCCATGGTTTTTATGTATGTATGACTTGGTCTAAATGCTTCCTTGGTTTATTATACATTACATACAAACACATCCTGGTATGGACAATAGATCATCCTTCCACAAGCCAAGCGCATGTACACATGTACTATGTATGGGCTCCATTTGTCCTCCAGTTCTGTCAGCAGTTCTACGGCTGTGCTGTCTCAGTCTCACCACTAAAGGGGACGCACACTCATCCAGTAGTGGTGATGGAAGGACCACTGCTAGACAAAACAAAGAGAAAGAGCAGGGACATGTACACATACAGCTAATTTACTGCTGACAGGATATTAATAACTTTCTCTCAGAGGACCGTTGGTTTTTTAGGTTTCCTCTCTTTATAACAGAATGCAACAACAATGTTTAGCTAAGCATTTGACCGCATCATTTTACTTCTTGGATTGGAAATGTGTGAGGTTGATCAGTCAGTTTTTCTTGGAACAGAGGACTTTTAGGTTTTTCAATCTCTTAAAAGAGATGTAAAAATAAAAGAAAAGGCATTGAGAACATAACACGTATGTACGTAAGACTCCATGACGGTAAAACCAGATGTAATGTCGTACCCGTATGAACTATGTTTTTACAGTTTCATGTTCGTCTACATAATGAACATTTAAACCAAAAACAGGATGGAGGAACTTTATTTTCTACAAATGCCTTAGTTAGTTCCTTCAGTTCCTTAAACATAACACACAAAAAGTATAATGTCTGACTTATACTTCCTTTGGGGACAAGCTGATTTTTGGGCCAGTGGCTAAGGCAAGGGTTAGGGTAAGTCTAAAGAAAATGAATATAAGCCTATTTAATGTCCCCAAAAGTGACACAAATAAACGTGTGTGTGTGTAGGAAAAGGACCTAGTTGGCCTCTGGTAGCCATGTAGTATAAAATGTTAGAAGTGGTCTCCCATGGTGTAATTGGCATGGACTAGAGGATAAATTTAGCTGGCTGCCACACCACAGACAAGCAGACCAGCAGATAGACAAATAGAAAGTCTAATCGGCAATTTGGTGGACATGGAGAGGGAAAGACAGAGAGAGAGAGAGGAGAGGAGGGCATGAGGAGGCCAAGAGGAGAGGGGAGGTCTGTAAGGGGGAATTGGAAACATATGCAGTGGTCGGACTGCTGGTCTTCCCCCCCTGCCTCATCCAGACAACCACACACAACAAAGACGGGGAGATGGGCCAGAAATGGTGCGAGGCTGAGTGCGAAGGTGATGATACAGGGGCAGTGTTTTGTAGCAGACTGGCAGTATTTTATGGAAGAAAGATGGCAACTGGCAAATGTTAAACAAATGCAGATGACACAATGGACCATAAGTATTGTATGAAAGTAAGGGGGGAGGTTGTTGCATTGTGCACTATGCATGCTTTATGGTGTGTATGCATTGTTTAATAACAGAATACAACCACATTAAAAAAGTGGTTATATGAAGAACAGTAATAGCTGTTGGCAATTATATGAAGCACCAAAAAACGATGGGGGTCTGAGGTTGTATATGTAACAACTCAAAATATTCTTTTACACATCTGTTACACATTCACAGATTGCCATGACCTTTTAAGCCAGCTGAGATGACAACTAGCCCAACTGGATCCATCAACTGTAACTAATTATTCGGTGAGTTGGCCAAATTATGAAACTAGTTCTTTGGCTGTTGTTTGTCAAACAGTCTCTGCTTGCTGATATCTGTACAACGTCTGTGTCTTCTGTCAAAGATGGTTCCCTAAAGAAAGACTAGACAAGACTGGATTGTGTGTCTTTGCTGCCTAAAACCAACCGACAGATTGGTGAGTCAAAGGTATTTCTCTACAACAAGAATCTAATCACAGCTGAGCGTGAAAATTGAAAATCACATTTTGATTCGGGTACATGATGTCCACATCGGGAACACAGTACGGGAAACATACCTCGGACAGCCATGGTAGAAACTAGTTAGGTAGCAGTGAAATGTTATTGACAGTAAGCAGGGAGGGGAGTCGCTCAGTTAAATTTAAAATGTCATTTCGATATTTTTAGCTTATCATAGCTCAGAAGTGAAATCCCTTAAGTAGCTCATCCTATCAGTCTATTACATTAACGTCATCTAATGCAGTTAAACTAGACAGCACCCAATAATGTCATGTTTGAAATGTTTGAAGTCGTCAAACACTATAAGCTCTGACAAGAATACATTTAACATTCAAACATTTTTGCATTTCTGGTTGGTTTATAGAACAATAAATTATATAAATTGTTGAAAGATAAACCTGGTTATTTATTACGTTATAATGTGCTATAATGTGTGAGAGGTTATTTCTGTGAGACAATACCTTGGTGGTATGTATGTCATTGTTTCTTAGACTTGCGAGGACAAGTAGATATGATTTCAATGTGATACTAACTTATAAAGAGCATCACAACCTGCTGCTAGCAGTAACTGTAAATCAATATGGAAAAAATTCACAATTTGTTAAAGCATGAAACCTCTGTTAAAAATGTAGCAGAGTAACAAAAGTAAAATACAACATGTTGTTTTATAAGTCTTAATCTGCAGCTCATGTAGATCTGATACATTAATTACTTTTATAAAAGAAAATAAATGTTCAGACATCTGAACATACTGTATTGATCACAGCACATTCCTAACTGATATTAATTTATTATTTATATAATAATTTCACCATGTGAAATTAAAACCATCCCAGGTCTCCCATATTACAACAGGCCATGCATATTCAGTTAGCAGGGTTAATGAGGTAATTCAATTTGAGAGTTTGTATGATGTTTGACTTATAAAATGTTAAAACATGACATATATAAAGTTTGTGAAGTCTAAGACTTACTTAAATTAATAATGTTTGTTACAGCAATTGTGAAAGACATTTTAGAAACATTGTATTGTTGTATTTTCAAAGCAATTTACAGTTTTGTTATATATTATAACCAGTTGTGGCAGCTCTTGTTTTACTGAAGGAAAGATGTGTCAAAGTATTACGAAGAGTGAAAATCCATGAATGCATTAGAACTTCATAACTACTCGCTCACAGTGATATTTTCATGCACAACTATGTGTGACTAATTAAAGTAACTGAAAAGCTTGTTGAACCTGAGATGCATGTGACATTTCTCTTGTTAATCATCAGTTCTGATGTTGAACTAGGTTTCAGACAGGTAAAGGACATGAAAAATTGCTACCTTCAAATAAAAATACATTACATTAAGTAAAATGATTTCATCATTTAATAGTTATTGCTTCCTCTCTAGTGTTTAAACTACTGTATCTTTGTACTAATAAAGTTTCTCTCACTTCTCCAGCAGTTATAATTTTATATAATATTTAATCACAAGATAGTTTTTTTTACCATCTTTTCACTGCTTTCTTGTAAAGTTTAAAAGTAATTTTTGAATTTTAATGAACAAAAACCCAGTTACCATCTGGAATAGAATCAAAAGTGGTTCCTTTGCACCGCTGACTTACTGCATTCATGTAAATTATTGTGGCATATTTCTTGCTTCACTACAGTCAAACAGGACCAAAGGCGGAAATTATAAATTATTCATGTATGCTTAAGCAAAATTATGCCAATGTGTGTTTACGAGCACATGTGCATAAATATAGCATCTTGCAAGTTGCCCACCTGTGTACAGCTTTTGCTTATGCGTGCGTGCGCACACAGTGTGTGCACTTGCACAAGTGTGCGGCTGGAGTGCGTGCAATGATTAAAGTCACAGTCCGCAGAGAAAGAGTGAGAGAGTGTATGTATCATCAGTGCGGTGACGGTGGTGGTGGTTAAAAGGAGAAGGAGGAGAAGGGGGTTGGACACGAAGAGACAGACGCCAGCGTTGGCTTGGAGCTGAGCCGGAGGAGGGTCTGTGGCTAATGGAGAGCGGAGGGGAGAGAGGGAGAAGAGGAGAAAATTTGGGGATTGAAATGCTGAAATAGATAGATGAATGATAGAGGAGAGGAAGAAGCTGTGTTAGCGATGAATGAGCTGAAACGGCGGAATGAGGCAGCAGCAAAGAAGAGAGATATGAGAATACTGAAGTGTGGGGAAGCTGGGGGAAGGAGGAAGGAAGGAGGAGAAAAAAGAAAAAGAGAAGGAAGGGGGAGGCTATATCGTATGAGCTTGCCGCTGGAGGGATGCCGGCGCTGGAGGGGGGTGAGGAAGAGGAGGAGAAGGAGGAGGAAGGGGGGAGAGGGGGCTCATTAACCAGTGCGAGATTGGAGCCTCAGTGGCTTGCTCGCATTCAACCACACTCGGCCTTTGATGAGGGCTGGATCCTCAAGCTCAATCAGTCCCACATGACTCCAACTGAGAAGGAGAGGGAGACAGAGAGGCCAGAAAGACAGGGAGAAGGAGACCGAGGGGGTGGTAGGGATGGAGAGACTGAAGACAGGAAAGGAGAAAAGAGACAGGAAACGGTAGATGGTATAGACCAGGAGGAGCAAGAGGGGGAGTGACAGCCCAGGGCACAGAAAATAGCAATAAAGGAAGCAAATGTCAGGATATGGCTAAACGGGTGCTCACAAAGAGCCACAGAGAGCTGGTTTTGGGACTTTTCCTTTTTGAAAACAAACTACTGTCCAGAATTAAATTGTTTTTATAATACAAAAATATTTGAGTGGATACATGAGTCATTGTGAGGGAGGATTCATAAAAGGAAAACACAGAGACGTTTGTGACTGTGCATATATTTGCATCACCCAGAACAGCATTGCTGCTGACTGGATGTTTGCACATCTCTGTGTGTTAGTTATTTGTGTGTGAGTCTGTGAGTTAAATGCAATACAAGTTTAACTCTTTTATTTGAATAAATCTGTGTATCGTAAAGTCTGGTCTCTGCATGCATGTTCATGCATAAGTTGTTCTATTTAATGTCACTCACAAATACATGTATGTAGAATTGTTTTTAAAATATACTGTGCATGACTTACCTAAACACGCAAAAATGAGAAGAGGGCTTCAACGGATGAAAAACCACGTAATTAGTGGAAGGCTGTATGGTCAATACCTCAACAAGGTCTCCAACTTAAAGAGGTCATATTATGCTTTTTGGCTTTTTCCCTCTGCTTTATTGAGTTATATATCTTTTTTGTGCATGTAATAGGTTTGCAAAGTGAAAAAGCCCAAAGTCCAGCCCAAAGGGAGCTCCCATCTCCCACAGAAAACTCTGCTCTGAACTGCCTGAAAACAGCTTGTTTGTAGTCCAGTCTTTTCCCTTTGATCCCTGTGACGTCACAGTGAAACGCATGTCATAATGCTCGCCAAGCGGCTAGTCCAACACGCCCTCAAAAACACCGGTGGAAAAACACTGAGCACACAGTGACATGACGTCCGCCTGCTGCCTCTCCTCACCCTTCCAAACACTAGCTACCCTCCAGGCAGTCAATGGACTTAAAGTTGTTACTGTGATGTAGAGACAGAGCTGAGTTATAACTTTATGGATAAAAGATACTTTTGTTACAAATTAATAACTCACCACTCTGAAACTCTTGCTCCAGTCCACGTTGCTAAGCTGGTTACCAGCTTCTCACAACCCACCCTACTCAGCTAAATGAATAAATAATACTCTGATAGACTGACTGATAGTCTAGTAGTCCTTAACTAGGAACTGCACATATGCAACTCCCAACAAAGATTTTGTAGAAGTAAGATGTATCACTCCATAGCTAAAACGAAACCTTCAACACACATGGTGAAAAGAGGACCTGCAGCAATGTTCAGTATGACAAAAATATGGTGTATTTTCGAAATGAAACCATGTCAGCCTGTTCTGGTACAACCCCTAAATAAGATTTTGAACCTGAAAATGAGATCATGTTTGAAATTAAATTGACTAACTCAACTAAAGTTAGTGGACATTCGGCATCATGGTTACAATAATAAACACTTGGTTAAAGTAAGGGAAAGGCTAAAAGAATCCAACGTTGACTGTCTGTTGGAAGCTGGATGCAAACAGCAGCCTCCCATGTTAAAGTGCAATGTTTACTTCATACTGACTACTTCTTCCTTTGCTCCCGTCATAATTACTACGGCCTCTAGACGTCATAACGTGCTGTTTTGGGGTTTTGCTGAAATGATTGATGTAATTTCTCTTCGGACATTCTCCAATATCTCAAACAATATCAAAATCATACAGTCAGAATGTTGAAACCAAACTAAACATTAGTTAGCTATATTTTCCAATATCACTGACAGTGGTTGAATTTTGCAATTTGCGAGTCTGTTCACCAGTTTTTGGTCTCCTCCAGAAACTCCAGTTGTTTTCCTAAACATGAAAGCAGTATGACAAAACAAACCCAAGTGTTTTGAATGTGGAGAAGTTATCTGAAAGTAGGTGCTGGTTTCCTCATTTGTAATCACATTAGGGCTACAAAGATACAGCAAAGACAATGTGTTCGTGTTTGAGTTTTCTTAAACTTCCAATGTTCTGCAAGACTTGTAGTCTTTTTATATCTGCTAGCTATATTTGCTGCATATTTCTGTATGCCACGTCTGTGTTGTTGAATTTGTGAATATGTGTTTCCGAATTTGCAAAGTTTTATTTGTTTTTTCTGTTTGTTGATGGTGAAAAAGTTTCTTTATTTACTTGTGTACACTCACTGAGCTCTCTTGGCCACCGTATGAGTTATTAGGCTACTGTACCTGATGAGTGTGTGCGCATTTAAGAAGGACAAAGAGAAAGATAATGTGTGTGTGTGTGTGTGTGTGTGTGCGGCTGATCGGGTGACTAGCGTGTGGCATGGCGTCACTGCCGTGGATGAATGTGGCAGCATTTAGTGGTTCTCCTGAAGCTCAGGTCTCTCTCTCTTTCTTTTCCTTTCTCCTTTGCTCTCTCAACACCACATCAGCACCAGAGGGCCACAGGATCATTACCCAATTACTGTGTCTCTACCAGAAGCAGGATTAAACTTACCGCCCCATCTGCCTCCTTCCTACTTCTTTCTTATCTACAGCATTGTGCAGGAACCAATTAATAGCAGCAGTCATGAGGATCGCAATTAGCAAGTGTTTAACTAAATCAAAACATGTCCCTCTCACTGCTCCACTCTTAGTTAGCTGTACTGCCGGTGGATGTAAGCGTAAACTAACCTAATGAAAGGCTATTAAACTGGAATTATTTTGTCTTGTTGAAAAAACTGTGACATGTGAGATGATAACACATTCGCTCAATCCAGGTGATACAAAATCTGTTTTACATGATGCCTTGCTTCTGTAAAGACAGAAAGGGAAGTAGCAGAAGAGATGTACTTGCATCCATGGTATAAAACTGGATGATGTTATCTGGATGATAACCTAAAGGCTGAATGTAACTCTATACTCTCCATTTGAATCCCCTCCACCACTTGGCAGACATATAACACTGAGGTTACTTTATTGGTTTCCCTAATTGGTGCCAGTTTCCATTTTCATTTCCAAAAATTACAGTGGCAAAGCATTCTGTTCATTTTGCGTGCATCCATGCTGTGTGTGTGTGTGTGTGTGTGTGTGTGTGTGTTAGAGAGAGAGAGAGAGACATTATGAAATAAAGACACAGAAAGAGAGTAGGAGGGTGAAAAAGAAAAACAGAGATATAGGGAGCTGAGAGACACTCTGCTGTGCTGCATGTGTAAAAGTATGCAGTAACTCTGTGATGACTGTTTGTGCTATGTTCTGTTTATGTGTGTATAATGACTCATCAGTGATTGGCCAAGTTGATGTGGTCAGCAATGGAGGCAGAGGGAACACTTTACAGTAAGTGCATCAATGGAAAAGAACCTCTCCGGGAGGGAGGAGGAGGGGGAGGGATGGATGGGAGGGGGCGCTGGTCAGAGCACAACAGCACATCATTCCTCCAATTGTAGGAGTAAATTACACAAAAATACACAAAACTCACCACAGTTGAGCACAAAAGCCACCGTGACGGAGGAGCAGAAAAAAGAATACTTTAGATTTGGATAAACACACGTGCAGGGGCTGCAGGAAAAGTAAACAAGGCAAAGACTTTTTTTGCCTGGGGCAAACGCATCACTGGAGTCGGTGAAGTTGAGGAGGAAGGTAAAACTGCATTAAACTGTACAGTTACAGTGTGACCCACATGGAGACATATTTTATAAATTTAGAAAGCAAGGTCTATCAGAATCTGACCTGGTTTAGAGGAACATGTATTTACTGCTCACTATACAAACAAAATTATAGTGAGTGATTAGTGATATCATCGTGTGATATAACCCTGAAAGTTGACTGTTAATGTCTTCAGATTTCTCTGTCTCTCTCTATCACAGACACACACAAACACGCACACACACTCTGGGAGGGGCCGATCAGGGAGGATACCCTGCCCTGCGACTACACCCACCATGACCCATTATTCAGCAGCTCTTCCCCGTAAATGTGATAATTATATGCTTGCCCATTCACAGAACAGCACAAATATACAAACCATGCTGCTTCTGTTTATTCTCCATGTAATACCTTCTTTATTTCCCCCAACACTTAGTTAATCTCCATTACAAACCAATATCGTTACACCATTAAGCTGTTTCCTCTGTGCACGGTTATATGGTGGCTTGTGAGCGGTAACACCTTTTTTTTTTCAAAACACAAAAGAGAGGAAAATAAAGAATATGAAGTTGAATTAGGATACGTGAATTTTAACAAAAAATATATATTTAGTATGGGCACACATCTGTGTGTCTGGTCTTGCGTGCAGATCAATGCGTGTGTTCAAGTATGCATAGCATGCTTGTGTGAGTGTGTAGGCGCATGTGCGAGCATCTGTGTGTGTTTGTGCGTGTGTGCTGGCAGGCTTAAGCACCATTGTGCAGCGGCGACCACAGGGCCTCCTTCTCCCCCAACCCGCCACAACAAAGAGCAATTAAACGCCGCTGCCTTGCCAGCTGAGGAGCCAACCGCCAGCCACACTTCCACAAACAGGCAGATCTGTTTAAAACCAAAGGGGAGAAGCAATAAAAGCCAACCTACCGAGAGCAACCCCCTCCGATCCCCTTCCTCTGATTCAAACCAGAAGGTGACTGGCTGGCTTCACCCTATCACTCACTATCACCGTTCAGGCCACATTAGCATCACATGTGCAGTTTTACATGCAAAACTTGAAATGGCCGTGCAATGAAGTATTACACAAATAGTTAGCGCATATCGGCTATACAGGCTATGAGGTTAAAAATCAACATGACCTGTAACCAAGGAACTTAATAAGAGATGTTGAAACATAATAAGACTAGCGTGATCATGCTGCACGGCAAAGCTTCATTCAAAACTTTTCTCTGTAGTTATTTTTCTGTAAAGTTTTCTCTGTATTACAGGGCTTCAAGATGTAAAAAAAGGCTTAGATGGACAGTGTTCCTCGGGGTTTGTTGCTGTATGTTTCTTTCAATGACAGGCTACTCCTCTACAGGATGCGTACATGGAATTGCACTGTGTTTGTTTGACCTGCCAAAGATCCTTTAGAGGATTAAAGCATTTTCTTTACCACATTAAAACAGTGGAAATGGTAGCAAATAGCGTACCAGCACATTTCATTCTCTCATCTTTTGGCGTCAGTCTTTGCCAGGCACCTACTACTGAGTGTACATACTGTCTGTGTTTTGCAGAAGCGTGCTGTATTTGTTGTTGCATTTTTGGAACTAGTATTCAGATGTTATTGCTAAAAATAGCAACACCACAGTGTAAAAATAAAAGTAGAAGTACAGAATTATCAACAAAATTATATTTATACCATGTATATTATTTACATATTGGAGAATTGTTATTAATACAATCGTGTGTGTAGGTAATGTAACATTGTAATGTTTTACTGTTGGCAGTGTTTGAGCTAATTTATTCACAGCTTGCAGTAGTTTAACCTATAACAAGGCATCTTTTTTGTAGACTCATTGAAGGTTTTGAAATAGTATGATATTTCCTTCTTAAATGCACTGGAGTTGAACTATAAAGTAGTATAAAATGGGAATACATCAAAGTACAAATACTTCTAAAGTTATACTTACTGTACAGTACATGAGTAAATGTATTTAGTTACATTCCATGTTGCAATTGTACAAATAAATTATATCAGTAGGGTTTCAAACACCTTTGAAAAAGTTTTGTGAAGTATTATAATGTTTTAAATGTTTGAGAACATAACTAATTTTTTTGAAGTATCAAAGTTAGAACAACATATACATAAATCAATAAACAAATGAATATAGTAAAATAATAAAAACACACAAAACAAGGCATTTGGTTGAATTGCTTCTCAGTGGGGGACGTGTTTGTGAGGTTTTCGTAAAACTTCAGGCTAATCTCTTTTTTGTTTTGTTGTCTCATTTCTCTGTGATCCCAGCAGAGGGCAGGAGCGGAGGAACCTGCCATGAAGCAGCTGTGGAAGCCGGTCCTGGCCCTGGCCTAGCCCAGCCCACCATAGCCCGGCTCGGCCTGGGTTCAGCGTGGGCCGCATCGCGGTGTCTCTGGTCAGGCAGCCTGGAGCCCTTGGGCGCTGGCAAGGGGTGCGGGCGTCCGGGAGGGGCCCCCTCAAAAGCCATCTACTAGGGGCCACACCCACACGGCCATTACGGTAGAGGCTGTTCTGGGCTTCTCCCGAGGCCGCCCGCCTTCCATTTTTAGAGCAGCAACAGAGTAGACCACATGCTGTGGCTTCAGGCAAGTGGGGGGAAGGAAGGTTTCTTCTTTATTTTCAGTCAAAGTGCCATGGGCTTTGGGAGAATTTCTACATTTGCGCTCCAGTAGACTCAGTCAGCGTGGAGAAATTGTTCATCTCTTAGACGCCTGTTTATTGTTTTTAAAGTTCCATCTTGCTTCCTGATTAAAGTTTTGTTCCAACTTTTGCAACAGGGTCCTTTTCATTCAAGAGAAATACAACTGCCCGATACCTTTAATCCGTCTGTTTTAGTCGTGTGGCTTGGTGTTTCTCACAAACATAAAAGAATAGATGAACTGAAAGCATTAAATTTAGTTCCAAGATCTTGTGAAATATGTGAAGTTTGGTAGATTCCGTCCTGCACAGTCTCAGTGTTTTTCAGGAGAGTGTGTGGGTGAAGCGTTGGGTGGTCTAAAGGAGAGAAGACTTGAGCTTCCTCTTGCACACATGGTGCGGCTTGGCCTTTTTGTTTTGATTTTAGGGGTTTTAGGTTATAAGTAATAAAGTCCCCTTTAGGTACGGCCTGCTTATTTTACCTACCTATAATGTCATTCTATTTCTGTGTTGTATGCCCTGCCCACTCCTCTCGCACTTTTCTTACAGCCTTTTTCCAGCTCCAGCCTGCTGCACATTTATTCTCTGGACCTTTTGCATCTATCAAGCACTGGTTTTGACAGTTTTGAACCCTGCTTAAATCCAAAACCCCTCTATTTCTAACTCTGTCTTGATTCCCCCTCTCTCTTCCTGATCAGTATCATCAGGAAGTCCCCACATCAGTCTCCTCTCCAAAAGAGGAAACACAAGTCAAGAACACTTCACTTCTTTTCCACACAATCACTCAATAGACAGGGACATCTGATACTCTTGGTCACCAGTCTACAACATAGAGACGAAAGCAATCCTTTGACCCACTTGAAGATATTATCCCTCTCCTGCAGTGCAATATGTCTCTCATAAATAAACAATCGTTCCAGTCCTCCAAACCACATCGTTATGGCACTAAGACATCAAATGTAAAGCTTTGAACAATCCTCTGTTAGGAGTAAAGGAGTTGGAATGATGGAGGTTTTGTCTTGTGAGTGGCGGACCACGGAGCTCAAGTGAATCTCATGAGGGAGAAAAAAGAAATTCTGTACGAACAGAAACACAGTTACAGTTGTTGCTGCAGGCCCTCACAATGTGATTCAGATCCTTTACTTAAGGAAAAGCACCAATACAACAATTTAAAAGTGTCCCATACCAAGTAAAAGTCCTGCATTCAAAATCCTATAAGTAAAAGTACAGAAGTATTATCAGCAAAATGTACACAAAATGTCAAAAGTAAAAGTGTGTGACTGATATATTATTATATGTGATATTATTAGATCATTAAAGCCAGGATATCTGTGGAGAAAGTAGCAAGAGACAGATCACATTTTTTAAGTTTCCAACTGAAACCTCTTCAGTCTGAATGAAATGATTGGCCAGGCTTATAACAGTCCTGCAAAGGCAACAGAAAACAGAATTTTGTGTCAGAGCATTTGATTTATTGATTCACAAATGTAACAAAAGTGCTTCTGAAATACATACCCCAGCTTTAATACTGATGCAAGAATGCATAAGCAGCATTTCACTGTTGTAGCAGGTTGAGGTGACTCTACTTTATATATAGTATGGTAGTTTAGTAGGAAACCACTGGAGGTTTCCTACTTAGGGTCAAAATGGGTGACAAGATAAATCTGAGACGTCGTGAGATGGTTAATGAATGGGGTAGGAAAGAAGAAAAAACAAACAAAAAAGTTCTTCTACAAAAATTTGTAATCATTATTTTTTTTTTCTTTTCTTAAATCTGTCAACTTTTGTGAATAAATCCATCATCAATCAACCATCTGACAAGTTTAGAGGGGAAATGTCTCTTTGGTAGAACTGCTAATGACATCTGAAATGTGGGGTTGTTAGGGGTCACATCTTTTTAATTTTATTTTATAAGCTTATTATATCTTTTTAATGTAAAATCTTCATCTGAAAAGCAACTAATAACTGCAGCAGCCAGATAAAGTTTGTGGAGTAAAAAGTACAATATTTTCCTATGAGTAGATGTATAAAGTAGCATAAACTGGGAATACTCAAGTAAATTCCATGTACCTCAAAATTTAACTAAGTATAGATTATTATTTAGGTTATATTTATAAGTTTTTCAATTGAAATGTATGTCAAAACGTATTAATTGACCTGAAAAAAGATGTCTCCAGTGAGGAGTCTTTACCAAATACAGAGTAAAATTCTGGTTATTTCAGTGAATTAAACATCAGAGAGGGGAGTTCATTAAATTAAGGAGAGCGGAAGTTATTTCAAGGGCGAGGAGACAAGAGATGACTGCTGGTGGCACACACACACGACACATGGAACAGATCACACGAGGCATGGAGTCGTATTTGCCCATACAAAATAAAGCAACCCAAAAACGAAAACCTCTATTTACTCCCTTTAAAAAAACCCTTCCCTCCTTTTGGCAGGGCTCCACCAAGGAGTAATGAGCTCCCACCCAAACCTCAGCACCAGCTGCTGTCAGGGTCTGGGGGACTGACTAAATAGAGAGGAGAGGAAATGGTGGTGGGCTCCCCTGTGGGGTAAAGCTCAGTACCTTCTGACATGACAGTGTTCAAAGAAATCAATATGGATTAACATGTGATAGCAAAAAGCAGCTAATTGATCAGAGGGATCACAGCAAGGTAACTGAAACACACACAAGTACTGTACGCCAACATGGACTTCTAACTCACACATAGCCCCACTGAACTCAAACACATCTTAATCAACTAGAATGAGTATCTATGTGCTGGTGTTTTCTTATGGTACTTGGTCTGCACACCATGCTGAATAATCTTTACGAGGGGATGTGATGATTTTTCAATCTTAACTGTTAACACAATAAGAGAATGTTGGTTTTGGGGCAAATCAGGGGCAAGGCTGAAGTCATTTAGATCAAGTCTCAAATCTTAATTTCATGATTAAGGCCAGGGTATGGCAGAAACAAACTGTAGAGTGTAGAGTGTCGACTGACCATGTCTAAGTTAATTCTTTATAGATGTTCCCAACACTGGGACTAAAAGATTGTTGATGTAGTGTAAAACCTGCCGACTTTCTCCACTCTGCACGCCCGGTCAATCGCTGTGTGAAGTAGGCATGTTTGTTGAATTGTCAGTTTTGGAAAGTTAAAAAAAATTGTTGGAGGCAGCCCCCCCCCAATTCCAAAGTTAAAAAGGAGTGTGGGGGGCACTAGCACTTCGTTTGACGCATACTGAAACTAGTGCTGGGAGGATTGTTATGTTACCTCCGTATACCCGATTCTGTATCATGTATTTTGAGTTTTAAAGATTTCGCTGTTGAGTATGAGGCACACAGTACTGAGCTGTAGGCTACGTAAAGCTAATAACTAATGAAATCAAGAAGCGTTTTACTTAGCTTACTGTGATTATTGTGTTAATGCTACGTGTGTTTTATTTTACAGTGAATAAAAAAAAATCTACCAACTCGTTTGTATGTTGCATCATGACAGTAGCAGGGTCTTGGGTGGAGCTGAGCTAACGTGTTGCTGAAACCACTCCTGCCCAGCTCAACGTGACTGAGTTAGCTTAGGCCAAGGAGCTATTGCTACATGCTACTCTGCGTTAGCAGAGGTAGCTTCTAAACTCCTGGTGTTGTATGGTGGAGATTGGAACCTGCGGCCGTGTTGTTACCAGTTTATGGTCGTTACCAGCTTACACTCAGGTAAGATACATGAAAATATTAAAATAACTATTTATCTGTTATTGACATTATACTTCACAAGGTTTAAAATGTTTTTTAATGTAT
Organism: Micropterus salmoides; assembly: GCF_014851395.1. Lineage (NCBI taxonomy): Eukaryota > Metazoa > Chordata > Actinopteri > Centrarchiformes > Centrarchidae > Micropterus > Micropterus salmoides. The sequence goes on from NW_024043372.1 coordinate 16,724,591, forward strand.
AAATGTGGTAAAGTTAATTTGCAACACTAGATTTGTTGAGACCAATGTTAACAGTTAACTATGAATGAATTATTAATTAACATTACTGGTATGGTACATTACATCTCAAATGAACAATTTGAAGATAATCAATTAACCCTTTTACATAACTATATTGTTATTTAGGTTTGATTATTTGGATGTCACCTCAGTATGTTACTTGTCATAAAGGTAATAAGCTAGTGGTAGAGTCCTTAGTTACATGATAGAATCTATTTAGCTTGTAAAAAGATAGCCATGGCTGTTATCACGTTAGTTCATTCCCCACACTGCTATTTTGGGTAACGTTGCTGCTGTCGGCAGGGCTGTGCGAGATCATTGTCACGAATAGGACACTTGAGAGAGAAAGGTATTTTTGATATTTGTCACAAGATGTTTATTTCTTTCAGTGATCGGTTCTTGTTGAGGTTCTGATGCATCTGCTACGCACAGCTTAAACTAAGTAAGTAACTGTAAGTTAATAGTCTTGGCTACTGGAAATTTGACATCTGATATTAAATTGTCTGTCTTAACAGAACAAAAGCAAAACATTTAAAGACTCTCTCCCTTGTTCCATTTTCTCCCATGTATACTGTTTTGTGGTCCTGATATAATAGTAATGTAATAGTTCTGTCAACATTAAAACACTGAGGCATCTTTTAGAGGAGCATCTCTAAAGGTGTGTTCACGCTGAAAGCTAAGTTAATATTCGCCTCGCTTTACTCGCACGAGTTTGACTGCTGGACATTTTGAGTGTTCACACACAATGCGATAAGCCAATAAACACAACCTGCAAATTCTACAGTTATATGAACCCAAAGTAAACCTTTTGCTGTGATTTAATTGCAATAAACGGATCAAACTGATGCTGAAATAACTACAATATGATGACGATTTGTTAGACATATGAATTCATGCTTTGTCAGGTCTGTCAGCAAGACAGCAGGACAACAACTTTTAGATGTTGTTTTCTGAATGGAGTTTGGATCAATCAGGGCTATGCTATGCTAACTTGTTCACAGTAAATTACAACGAGAGCTGGACACATATTTTTTGAACTCACCAGGTAGTTCAACGTCCTCGCTTTCTTTTCTCCAAGTAATGTCCAGTTTTGTCCGTTTTTTATATAAATATGAAGTAGTAGTCCAGCAGCACTCTGGTGCCATCCGACGCTAACAACAACAGTGAAACCGGATGTGCACGGAAGCTAGCTGCCGAGAAGCGCGAGTGAAGATAAATCAAGTTGTAATCCCAAAATCTAAAGTAAAAGCTAATTTAATAAAAGCAGTTAACTCCTCCCGCTGGTAAACGGCGTAGTTGTCAGAGCAGAATCCAGACCGACTACAGGTGTGTATTTGTACAAAAGCTGCAGCGCTGCTACCCGTACACTTCCCCTTTCTTTAGCAGCTCTCTGTCGAAAACGCTCCGAAGCCGCCGGTGACGTCTGGACAATCTCACCGGTGATTGGCTTTTGCAACATCGCGTCAAGCGAATTTCTTGCCCAAGGTGAAAAATTTTAACTCGCGAACATGTTTCACATGAAATGTTGAAAAGTAATTATGCAGTGTATTTCTGTGTTTGCAGGAGTATTTTTACTTTTCTTACTATTTTTACTCTACTTTCTACTTAAAAATAAATAAGGAGCCTTACACCCAGTAACAGAGCCTGAAGTTTTTGAAGAGTGCCTTGTTTGCTGCTCTGATGTAAGTCTAGTTTAAATACAGAAGAATGTGAACACATCCAAACCAACCTGTGGGTAGGTGATGAAACAAAGAATGATCTGCACACTTATGAATCCCACTTGGTGGTATTTATTGTGACATTGCAAACTCTGAGGTCTCAAAGCTGATTGAATGCACTTGTCGTAAATAAGTGCATCTATACAATGTAAGCCACACAAGACCTTCTCAGAGGTCTCAATAAATTACACCTCCTACAGGGCTTCAAAATTATTCAGCGTGAAATGTCAAAATAAATTAGTATATAACCTTTTATTTTTTTAACCTAAAAATACCATCTTAATATTTTCATTTACAGCTGTTAATTACAATATGCACTCACCTAAAGGATTATTAGGAACACCTGTTCAATTTCTCATTAATGCAATTATCTAATCAACCAATCACATGGCAGTTGCTTCAATGCATTTAGGGGTGTGGTCCTGGTCAAGACAATCTCCTGAACTCCAAACTGAATGTCAGAATGGGAAAGAAAGGTGATTTAAGCAATTTTGAGCGTGGCATGGTTGTTGGTGCCAGACGGGCCGGTCTGAGTATTTCACAATCTGCTCAGTTACTGGGATTTTCACGCACAACCATTTCTAGGGTTTACAAAGAATGGTGTGAAAAGGGAAAAACATCCAGTATGCGGCAGTCCTGTGGGCGAAAATGCCTTGTTGATGCTAGAGGTCAGAGGAGAATGGGCCGACTGATTCAAGCTGATAGAAGAGCAACTTTGACTGAAATAACCACTCGTTACAACCGAGGCAAAGCATTTGTGAAGCCACAACACGCACAACCTTGAGGCGGATTAGCTACAACAGCAGAAGACCCCACCGGGTACCACTCATCTCCACTACAAATAGGAAAAAGAGGCTACAATTTGCAAGAGCTCACCAAAATTGGACAGTTGAAGACTGGAAAAATGTTGCCTGGTCTGATGAGTCTCGATTTCTGTTGAGACAGATTCAGATGGTGGTAGAGTCAGAATTTGGCGTAAACAGAATGAGAACATGGATCCATCATGCCTTGTTACCACTGTGCAGGCTGGTGGTGGTGGTGTAATGGTATGGGGGATGTTTTCTTGGCACACTTTAGGCCCCTTAGTGCCAATTGGGCATCGTTTAAATGCCACGGCCTACCTGAGCATTGTTTCTGACTATGTCCGTCCCTTTATGGCCACCATGTACCCATCCTCTGATGGCTACTTCCAGCAGGATAATGCACCATGTCACAAAGCTCGAATCATTTCAAATTGGTTTCTTGAACATGACAATGAGTTCACTGTACTAAAATGGCCCCCACAGTCACCAGATCTCAACCCAATAGAGCATCTGTGGGATGCGGTGGAACGGGAGCATCGTGCCCTGGATGTGCATCCCACAAATCTCCATCAACTGCAAGATGCTATCCTATCAATATGGGCCAACATTTCTAAAGAATGCTTTCAGCACCTTGTTGAATCAATGCCACGTAGAATTAAGGCAGTTCTGAAGGCGAAAGGGGGTCAAACACAGTATTAGTATGGTGTTCCTAATAATCCTTTAGGTGAGTGTATTGAGTTTAGATCACACAAACAATTAACATAGAAAACTGATGATGAATGAAGAATGTGATTATATTTTAAGTATAATTACTCTGATCAATTTTACAACTTTTATTCTTAATACTCAAGCAACAGTTTAACAAATTAAAGTCTTGTCTTGCATTCATGAAAACATTAAAGGTTATAAATGTAAAAGTAGTTTTGCATGACTTGAAATAAAGTGTTGTAAGAGTTACTATAATGATAGAATCTGTTGATGAGAACCCAGTGTCATAATCAGTAGCGTTCAGTTGTTGCTACTTCTACCAAGTGTAATTATTGATGACTATCATACGTTCTCTCCTTGGCAGGCAGGACACTGCAGCCACTCCCCCCTCGGCTCTCAGCTTTTAAATCCTTCACTTCCCTCCGGTTCAGGTGCAGCCACTTATCCTAATAGTATCTGACTAGTATCTAACTGAACAGTGACTCTGTTACAGTATCCAGTTTATAAAGTTTAACGTTAACATAACAGCAGCTAACAGTAACTGAAAGCTGAGCCTTTATTTTCAACTTCACACAGATGCCTTTTCTTCAAAGTATCATCACCCAAATGTCTAACACTTCTCTAATACATCTTGGCTTCTCTGTTCTTGTTGACTTCCCCTAAATCTTTAAACACAGTGGTTAGAACACACTTCCATTAACTTACCATCGTTAGCACAGCTTGGGGTCGCTTGTATCTGGTTAATTAGCGTAACAAGCTAAGCTAACAAGCTATGTATGCTGGCACCGATACCTGCTAATTATTGTTAACACATAAATAAAATACTAGAATTTCACTCACTAACTTGAGCAGACACAATACAAAATAAAACATTGGGTCAACAAAAAAAATGTGTTTTCCACTAGAATTTTTAAGATAAGACTGCTGGCAGAATTACATTAATTCAAAGCAATGTTTTGAGTATGGTGAATGACCTTTTAGGCCACAATAAAACGCATTTCTAAGTAACATGAACTTAATAATTGTCAACATGAATGCAAGTATTTAAGTTGATCCAACATAATGTTTTAAGTTAGGTGAAGAAGCTTTTTGACCACAGAAAACACAACAAACAACATGAACTTAATAATTACGTTGATCTGTGCAAGAGTTAAGTTGTGTGTTAGCAAGTTATCTTTTTAGTATTTCTTCTCATCTGAATCATAGTCTAATCATGTCTAGCTAATGTTAGCCAGCTAACTGGCTAACGTAGCTACTTGTAGCCTACATGCTAACCGGATCGGTGGCTAATGGGTAATCCCATATTCAGTTAGCTTGCCAAGACGTTTTCCCCGGCTACCTGGCCACCTATTACTCCCGCATTTAAGCCTACTCAATCAGTGACAGGCTACAGCTACTAGCTCATTTTACTTCAGCACAGAGACTGTACTATCAGCACTGCTCAAATTTCAGAGTAAGGACTTCCAAATTTCGGTATTCGGTTACAGTAGGCTATCACCAACAGAATCCTGAGCGAATGCAAATATGTGTAATTAAGCAAACAATTACTTACCATTCACCAAATTACGCTTCAATTTCAATTTCGAATTTCAGCTGTGGCCCTGTGGTCACTCGTCTGGCCTTGAACATGCCCGCACATGAAACTGTGGGCTGTTTACATGTCATCAAATTGTATTTTACATTAACAGAACTTTTTTTTATTTAATTATTTTTTTATTAACTGAAAATGTTAAACTCTGACAAGTCATGATAGTATGTTGAATCAATACGCATAATTTGTGTGTCATCCAAGCTCAATAAAATAACAATTACAAGTAAAAAATCTCCCAGAACTTGATTTTTTATTTCACAACAATATATATATTTAAAGAGTTGCTATTATGTCGGGAAATATCCCTAGTTCCAGTTGGAAATGCCATATTTCATTGAATTTACAAAAAATGTTCTGTATCGGGATATATATCGTTATTGGGATATGAAATTACCTATATTGGGATATGAATGTTTAGTCATATCGCACAGCCCTACATGTAGGCTACCAGTTAGTCATCACCCACACTGCTTAAGGCACATTCAGATTAGCTTACTCTGCCTGCACTGGGAGATCGGAGCACCGGGGGAGTGTTAGTGTTTACCATAGACTGTACCGTTACAAAGGTGTTTAAGTTACATGGGGTGCGGTGCCTGATTTGGAACTGTAGCCAGGCGAGCGGGCAACGTAACCTCGCTCAGCAGCCTCCCAGTGAACACAGCATGAACAGGACCGAACATAGCCTCAACAACCAACAGGGAATCCAGTAACACAAACACGGCAAGAAAGCCACCTTCATACTGTACACCAAGTGGTCAAACTGGCCTCTGTCTGTCTCGGAGACTCTTGCACAGAGTCTGCATGACGGGGTGGGGGCGTAAACACGCATTCAGCGCTACTGGCGACTGTAAACGGCAATCAATGCCTGTGACACGTCCCTCCCTTGGTTTGTGTTTTTACAGAAACATGTACATATACCATAGACTGTATATAAAAAACATATATGGAGTCAAATAACACTGCGTTTTCTGTTTCATGGAAACTTTCTGCTTAAAGTAATCCCTATGAGTTGATGAATTGTAGTTAAAGTTACTTCCTATATGTCCTCACTGATGAAACCGGAAGTTTGCCGCTTGAATGTCCAATGTAAAACAAATATCCAACTTGAAACTAACTTCACTGCTATCCGTTCTTCCACGCATGCCGGTTTTGCTGAGAAGAAATCGCATTAAATATAATGGACGAGCCGAGCCACACAACACTACCCAGCAGTTCCAGCCATGATTTGTGTGTCAGTCAGGTAACATTAAATGACTTGTAATTCGCCAAGACATGCTGTTGTTGTGATGTTAGCTATAGCAGCAGGAGAGCTGTGAGTGTTGCTCTGCCTGGAGCTGCTGTGTTGACTGTCTCATCCTCTCGTGATAGCTTTGCAGCAGCAAGTATTGTCTAAGTTTGCTAATCAACAACCTAGCTTACATTAGTTACATTACTTGCTGTGTCGTTCACTCTATCATGGTATTTGTCATGGTGTTGGATTTCTCCCTTCTAAGTTCCCAGCTTTATAATGCCGGGAAATATCCCTAGTTCCAGTTGGAAATGCCATATTTCATTGAATTTACAAAAAATGTTCTATATCGGATATATATCGTTATTGGGATATGAATGTTTTGCCATATCACACAGCCCTACATGTAGGCTACCAGTTAGTCATCACCCACACTGCTTAAAGCACATTTAACTTTGTCCCGCGGTCCTGATTTAATTCAGATAAATAATTTTTCATCATTTCATTCAAACATTCATTTAAATGGCTCAATCGAATCACAAAAGTATCAGTAGAAAAGAAAATTATTCAGGTCTGAATGCTGACTGAATAATTTTATATATAATTGAACTGAATAATAATAATAACTGAATAAAAAATAATTGGACTGAATAATTTTCTATTTTATTCTAATATGCAGCACAGGCTCCTTAAGAAATTAAGGATCAACCACATGTCCAACCACACCACACTGCATGTATGTTGCTTCCCAGACAACCTGCAGTGTCCAGTGAAAAGCGTAATACTCTTCAAAGTCCCTCTCATTTTGCAAAGTGTGTATAAAGAGATATTGAAAGAGACTGTCATTGCGCCATCCTGAGCAATTGCATGCATGACGCCTGTTGGGGTCATTAGGTGGCCGCAGGTCTCCCCGACAGACAGGGAGATTACAGGCCAGATGTCGGCTTGTATACAGCAAGAAGGCGGTGGACTGGGATTTGTTTGGGAGTAGATGGACTTCTGTGTTTCTAGAGCCGATACTTGCATGTAATACCCTGCATGATAAACAGCATATTAGGCATGTTGCATAACCCAAAATGGGATAATAACTCTGTCATTCTGCGAACAGTAAAATATTCTTCATAGGGGAAAACAATTAATGTCTCCATAGCGCCATGTGGGATTATTTCTGACATGTGTGGTCACTCGGGACGGGAATGAACTAGACTTTGCTGGGGGTGGGGATGTCAGACTGAAACTGTGTTGCTCTTCAGAAACAATTTTCATAGTAATAAGCAGAAGGAAACATTTAGCTTCTTTTCTATTTACATTTATATACTATAGGGCAAGCTTTCTCCTTATTGGTATATGTGTTTACCACCGTGTCTGGTGACTGAACATGTTCTGTCCACTGGGTCAAATGCAGCACGTTGGCGGTTGAATTACTCAAAACCACCAACATGCCCCAAAATAGAGACAGACAACTCGAGCCGGGCAGGTCATTTTCATTAAAAGCATGTTGTCGCTCTTCATGTCTGACTGAAAAAGGCCTAAGTGACGATCAACTGATGCCATAATCAGCAGCATCAGCAGCAGCAGAAATGAACATGATATTCACTGGTACGTTGTATAACCCACCATCCCGTCTTTCTCTCTCGCAGTCTTTCTGTCTATACGTATCCCTCTTTCTCTCTTCTCCCCCACTTCTCTCGCTCTCTCATTTTCCGTTGACAAGCTCTCTGAATCTTTGACCACACAGCCTGGAAAAATAGCACGGAGTCATGCTGCAAGGCAAGTCTATCCCTGACCCTGATTCCCTCTCACCACATTTCCATCAGCAGTGAAGTAAAACACATCTAATCATTTCAATTTTCCCCCTCCGTCGCAGTATTATTAACATTGTTAATTTTCTGAGGGTTGCAGCCCAGAGGGGGAATGTCAAGGGAAATGCATTATGGTGAGATATTCCATTGATCCACCATTATACACACTTACTTGGTTGCTGTAATGGCCTAATGATACCAAGAGGCCAATTTAAAACCAATGTAGAAAACAGAAGGCCATTCAAAAGAAACAAAACCAAGCATGTGATGTCAATGTATAGACATAGCCTAACATCTAAGGAGTCCCACTGCTTTGTTTTATGCTCCTTTTTACTGCTGCTGCGTTCGTGTTACCAGAAAGATGAATTATCTGGCAAACTTCACTAAAGTTTCAAGGAAGACGCCTGCTGGATGAACTTGCTAGTATTAAAGTGTCCAAAAGAAAGCTTCTGGGAGCGCTTCATACGTGCTGTGCTGGAATTTCCTACTCAAGTAGGTACTATATATATTACTCTATAAGTTAAAACATTAGTCTTGAAGACATCATGATTTTGAAAGGTTAAGAAGAAAGACTTCAAACTAGATAGCTGCTACACAGTTTTCCAGTTTCTGTGGGAAACAGAATTGTCCTATGCAATGGATGTTATTTCAACAGTTATGAAGTACACTTGAGTAAAAACTTTATAAAATACTAAGAAAGAACACACAATTTACAGTCCCAGGTAGGACTGGATATTGTTGGAAATGTTCTGATGCCTCGGTCTTCTTACTCCCTTTCACACACTTGAGCGTCCTTAAACAAAGAACTTATGCCTCATAAACTATCACCACCAAGTTTCTCTTTTCTGTGGTGATGACAGCAAAAGGTGAACTATGTTGAGACAAGGAGTAGACTCTACCTCTATTCCGAGGACTTGGATGTCAGCAAACAAACTGCGCACTCACTGCCATCACTTCAATCAACTTGTTACTGTGAGTGTTTTCATTTTCTGTTGAGCTGAGTAACCAGAAGAACTTTTGCCAGCGTGAAACGGCTCGACTATAAGGTTTGCACGGAAAAGTTGACCACTGGTGAACATGATGGAGACAGTCTTATTGCTTCCTGCTTTTTACCAAAGTAAAAGCCAAAAGAAAAAGGCAAAAAATGTGGCCAGCATCAATCAAAATGCAGAAGAAGTCGATGCCGAGGCTTTGGGATACATTGTAATTTGGGATACATTATAAAAAACAAACATCCATTAGCATGTGCCAATGCACAGAGAGAGCAAACTGTGTCTGTTCTTAGTGTTTACAGCAGGTAGCTTACACGCACAACAGGGGCCTGTATAAGATTGTGTTAGTCAAGTGCTTATAGTCTTTAGATTTGCTTATTCATAAGATGAATAAAGGTTTGTGCACTTGAATCCAGGCTTTTGAGAAGTGTTGTCAGGTGTATCCAAGGTTCAAACAGTTCTATAACATAGGAACAAATGCCTGCACACTTAGAATTTATTTCCTATGATATGGAGAAGCTGAACACAAAACAAGTTCAATGTTATCCATTGAGACCACAAACTATCAAAGTCCAAAACAAAAGTAATGTGAACATTCAGCACTGAGACACAATTCAGAGATCTCAGGTCTTCAAACACAAATTTCTGAGAGCAACTGGCCACATAGTAAGAAAAAGGTGTAACATGGTTGTTTGAGTTATGTGTGTGTTATCAATTGCCTAGTTGGACCAGAATCAACTAGGCAGCAGAGACAACCACAATAAATGCAAAAACATTTTACACTCAAGTAATGACTTTGTTAATTCAGCAATCACATGCCACTTGTTGCATATAAACAGGCTTGGGCTAATGAGCTTCCAACACTAGTTAAACCTGGAGCTACTAATACAACTGATAGCTGTCATATGGACAATAACTGTCCATACGAAACGTATAATCAGCCCTGGGGAACATAATCGCGCCCACCCAACGCCCCAAGGTTCATCAAGCCTGCAGTGCCTACTGTACCCAAAACTCTAAAACCACACAGAGCAGAAAATAGTAAATAGAGCAGAGAAAGCTTTTTGAAGAGGCTGTTAAAAGCTCAACATATTCTCTAATTATAGATCTCACTTGCTCTCTTTTGAAGAGAACTGTAAATGGGAAAACGGCAAAGTTTTAGATTACTACAAGTAAAAATGAGGAAAAGCGGCCCTTTGCGGTCCACATTGCAGCAGTATAGGGGCGTTTATACCTCCCCTCTCATTTCACTTAAATGTAAAACATAAAGCACTGATGAACACTAAGAAATAAAGGAATAGTTCACTTAAAGACTTACACCAGTAACACCATGTGTAAAATGAGAGGGGAAGGAAATGAAAGTGTGATAGGTTGCCACGTGTAACACATTTATCTTAAAGGCATTATTGCTTACATTTCATAGATAGAGAGAGAGATACAGTATATAGATAGAGAGCAGGTGTTGTAATTCTGTGAAACGTTGCGCTCAGTCTGAGGTTATAGGTTTATATGAGCACAATCCTGTAGGAGTGTAAACTTCTGCATGTAGCAGCCTTTGTTCTTCTATACTCACACCCCTTCTGGAATAAAAAAATAAAGGGATGAAGGTCAGTTGGAGAGCAGACTGCCAAATATAGCCGCTGTGTTCATGTGAGGGCCAGACTCTCCAGAACGACAAGCCCTGCTCTGACCATGCCCTGTAATTGAGGAGAAAATAAGGAAAGAAATTATATGTTTATTTTTGACAACAATTTTAATCTTCTGTGCTCTCCTTCAGAAAATGAGACGCCCACAAAAAGGCGCTGAGAATCTGTCTTAGTCGAGACTGAAAGTTGAGTTCTTGTCTTTTTCAACCCTTAATGAAATTCTAAAATGAACATGCCTTTTCACCTGATAAACCTGACAGACAATTACAGTAAATAACTAAATATATTGAAATGTATCATCAGTTTCTAAACATAACATACTTAAATGATGAATGAAGGCATATTAAAAAGGATTATTTAAAAAAAAGTCTTACTAAATGTAGATTTATTTCTATTTTCTCTTCAAATAGGCATTCAATAGTCATTTTTTCTGTGAAAAGTTGATGCTTTTTTTTCTCATTAATATGTTCATTGTGACAGTGGGTTTTACACAGAACTGTTTAAAATGAATGCATTTTATGACCACATGACTACATGCTTATTCCCACTGTGATGTGTATGAATATCTGATATATGTAAATATATGCAATAAGAAACTGTGCCAGCCAATAAAAAAGCTAAACTTTGGTGGGTTTGTCTTACTGCATTGTTGAATGTAATAATTTTGTATTTAAGAAAAATAAAAGATTATTATTAAATTATTATCAGGAGTATTTGATAAACCCAAAGTTTTAGAATGAATCAACATGGAGTTAAGATTCTTGTTGTGATATTAAAATGGTTTACAGTAAATTTAACAGGCAAAGAGACCACTGTCATTAGCTGCATGTAAGCTAAAGTTTGGGGACCCAACTTTAAATTGGTAAGTCTAAATAAGACCAAAACATTTCACATTTTCATATTTTCCACTGAAAGATTTTTATTCCAGACTCGAAAATCAATAATGGCAGAAAGTTATTTGGACCATTTTGAAACACCACTTTGGCAAAACTTTCTGTCAGCTCTCCTCTTTCATTTCCCTCTCTTTTTTTAATCAAACGTTTTATTTGAGGAATTCATCTTTGCGGGTCCCCCCACCCCTCCAAACCCCCTCGTGAATTCGCCGTTCATTTCATTTAATTTGATGCGATAATCTCTTCTTTATTTTATTTAATGACTCGATCCTTTTCTTCTTCGCTTGTCTCTGTAGTTCAGTCACTTTAACCATCACATTTAATGTCTAAAAAGGCAGTTAACTGCATTTAAGAATATTGGAAACAGAGAGAGGGTTGAAACCAGAATAATAAAATCTCGGATGGAAACCACAGACTCGGTCAGCTTAATTTTTTCTGATTTATGTGGCGTGGGCCGAGGCTACATGTTCTTTTGTTATTTTTCCTCTTTTACAGGAAAACGGGAAAGACCTTTAGTCTGGTTTTCACTTATTATTTACAGTGATGTGTCTCTAGTAGCATAAATTTACAGCATTATCTTTGCGAAGAAATCCGGCGAGATAATTCTCGGTGCCTTATCCCTTTCCCCCCCTCAGACTCCACTGGACTAATCCCAGTGGAAAAAAAATAATGCCAGAAATTGAAACAATGTCCACATGGTGATTGATGAGTGACCCATTCATGCATTTGTCTTGAAAAATGATTCGACACTCTCCGTTTGGGATGGTGGGATGTCCTCTCTCTATCCACCAATCTCCGTCCATTCCTCTCCATCTCTCGGTTTTTATTGCCTCTAAGCGAGTCTTCAAAGAGCCTGTAGCCTGTAATTAGGGGGCGGGCTCCCCGTGCCTCAAAACACTTCCCCGCGTTAGTGCCCAAGTTCTCCCAAACTGTCCCGGGACTCAGAGCTGCGCTTCTCCCGCTCCCCTCAGCTTCCTTAGGATTTTGTTTCTCAGGGATGGCCGCATCTATTCTGGAGGTAGGGAATGTAATTGTAAGTCGATTTTTCTTCTTCTTTTCTTTCATACAAGCTAAACTTTTTATGATGTGAATGCTATTGAAATTCCAGATTACGTTTAGCCTATATTTTCAAGTCTGGTAGTTGTTAGACGGCATGAGGAAACCTAGAACAGTTTAGTTTGTGGGTTGAAGAATAATATATGGCTAAATATAAATCTATAATGTGCATTAATGACTTAACTTAAGTTGCTTTAAATCACCATTAAGACCTAAGGGTGAGCTGCTGACAGTTTGGCTCAGACTACCATGAAAAAAATTAAAAAGATAATGTAATAACAATCTCAGGTGGCCATGAGAAGCTGTACAGTTGGCAGTGGATGGAGCAAGAAATTAAGAGGACTGCAGGCATTATAGGAATAATAAAAGACTGTGATGAATCATTAATAACCTGAAAACTGGCTGCTTGTTGGAAGAGATGAATGGAGAGTTAGTCTGAATGAATTGTAATAGGTTATATGCTATACAAAGAGATGTAGTGCACCTGGACTGAAAGACAACATATTTATTCCCTATAGGATTTTCACAATAGTCTTATAATTATACCACAACAAGTAACACATCATTTATAGTAACATCAGTAAACTCACCATTACATATTGCCCAAATACTATAAAGTTCTATAGAAATATTACAGGAATATATTAGTAATTTTTTATTATTACAGTTTTATCCATGTGTACAGTGTGTGGTTACAATAGAAAGACCGACCTGATATGTTGGTGCTAGTTAGCTGCCACATGGGAAAGGGAAATACTCGAAAAAGTATTACATGAAATAGTTTGCATGTATACCAGAGAATTAGTTCACTTCAAAAGTAGGAAATGTTTTGATTCCTAAAAGGGCCAGTGGAGTTTCTGAATGTTTACATGAAATGGCATGTCATAAATTGACAATCAACATGATGATAAACAGAAACAATAGAACGTGCAAATCTGAAAGAAAATAAAACAGAACAATGGTGAGACCATTGTGACGCAATGTACAATTAGTGTGTCTAACATCTCCAATGACATGGTAATCATTAAAGGAAAAATAAAACACACCTGACAAGGTATGTGTGTCCTGTTATAAGAGGGACACAGTTACAGTTAGTATAGCATCTATACATGATTACACAATGTATGTTTATATATGTTGGGGACTGTGAAGACAAAACTTTAAAGCAAATATGAATGCAAAATTAAGAATAGCTTGTAGATAGTGGGTTAGTGAAACAAAAGTCAGGGACTCCGTCCTTTGCTGAGCAGAGCCGAACTTATAGAAGCATAAACATTCACTGCTTGAAATTGCCCTGACCACTTTGAAAACGGAGAGAGCAGGAAAAGCCAGCGGTGGCAGTCAGACATAAGTTTTTTATTAGAGTTGACACTGACAGAAGCAGCGGCAGCAAGCAGCCATTTCCTGCAGACAGTCTCATTTTCTCCCATGTCTCCTCCTCTCCAGGAAGACACACGCTATGGCTCCAGTCCTCTGGCTATGTTAACTGCTACATGTAACAAGTTTGGCAGCACAAGCCCCATCAGGGATTCTGCTACACCCGGTAAGACTGGTAGCACTACTCCAGTAAAGAAGTCCTACACCATGACCTCCGACCTTCAGACAGCTAAGAACGGGCGGACCGCAGACGGCAGTGGCCTGGCGGACTCCTACACTGGCTCCTTCACCACAGCTGGAGGAGGCGGTGGCGGGCTGCTTACCCCGACTGGAAGCCCCCCTCCTTCAGCCGGAGGCTACACTACAGAATATAACCCTTTCTCCCACTCCTTCCAGACCTCTGTCTCCCAGGACCCGTCTCTTTTAGTGTCCAAGGCCCATGCTACAGCCGATTGCCTCACCAGTGTCTATACCTCCCTGGATATGACACACCCCTATGGCTCCTGGTATAAAGCCGGTATCCACCCTGGCATTACTACTGCTCCAGCTAATGCCACATCCTCCTGGTGGGATGTCCACCCCAACTCCAACTGGCTGTCAGCAACCCAGCCCCAGTCGGACGGAGGTCTCCAGGCCTCCTTGCAGCCTGTAGCACCCCAGGCCTCCCTTAGCCCACAGCTGCCCAGTTACAGCACCGACTTTACACAACTCAACCCAGCTCCTTACCCTTCCGTGGGACTGGGCTCCTCCTCACATCTTCTCCAGCCCTCACAGCACATGCTGCCCCAGGACATGTATAAGCCCAAGCCTGTGCCAAGTGCAGGGCTGATTGAGAGTCCCATGGGCCTAAAGCCAGCTAGGGGATCAGGGGGCTACAGTGGAGGGGGCGCGCCCACCAGGTCCTCATGTGACTGCCCCAACTGCCAGGAGCTGGAGAGGCTGGGGGCCTCAGCTGCATCACTGAGGAAGAAGCCGGTCCACAGTTGCCACATCCCAGGCTGTGGGAAGGTGTATGGCAAGGCCTCCCACCTCAAAGCCCACCTGCGCTGGCACACTGGCGAGAGGCCCTTTGTTTGCAACTGGCTGTTCTGCGGGAAGCGCTTCACCCGCTCGGACGAACTGGAGAGGCATGTGCGCACCCACACGCGGGAGAAGAAGTTCACCTGTCTACTTTGCAACAAGCGTTTCACGCGCAGTGACCACCTCTCAAAGCACCAGAAGACCCATGCGGATTCTGCAATGCAGGGGAAAGCTGTAGCTGTGGAGGGAGACACAGATCCTCGGAGTGAAGAGACCACAGAGCTTAACACCGGCGCTGTACCCACCAATCCTGTGACAGACCAAATCACCAACGGAGATGAGAAGACTGGCACACCTAATGGAGTGGAGAACAGCAGTGGACTGTTGGAGATTTAACTTCATTAAGTCTTCTATCTAATACTATTTTGAGACATGGTGGGTTTGTTTTTTATGGTGACAAATTCACCTTTTAAAGAAAAAAAAAGACAGTATTTTGTGTCAAGACATACAAAGGATATCAGACCATGTTTGAAAAGACTTGATATGATAAATGACTGAACATGTTGCAGGTAGCAGTCACTTCATTTTATCTGGACCAAACACACACACACACACACACACACACACACACACAAGCAAATATGAGCAAGCCTGCAAACATACACCTATGCACAAATGTATGCAGACAGACAAACACGCACACACACACACACACACACACACACAAATAAAAGTAACCAAGCCAGGATGTACATGAACACAAATATGACATGCGCATGTGCACATACACATGCACAGAAATAACTATGCAAATGTGCAAGCATATATAATGCATCTATGCATGCACACACACACACACACACATACAAGTAAACACACCCATGCACACATTTTGTAGCCTATAGACATTTTCTGCCTTTCAAATGAGACAAACCACTGGGGAAATTTAATCTGCAAAAGCAGAAGGAAAAGAGCTCTGAAGCCACAAGAGGAAAGTAGTTTTAGAAGGAGACTCATGGTTAGAATGATGGAGTTGAGGGAGCATTGCATGCCTACAGAAAAATCTGATTTACAGCTGTTCTTTGATACTTATTAATTATTCTTGAAACAATCAATGGACAGTGTTACTTACTGCTTCTTGTTGCCGAAGACATTTTTTATGTAAAAAGTTTTTGCATTTTACTTTTGTTTGCTGTTTGCTTCTTGTCTAATTTAATTCCATATTTACATAAATAATCTAATTTATGTCTTAAATTATACGCATGGAAAATTATCTTGGACCCTGCAGGAAATATAATTCCTGAAATAACGCAAGGTGGTTGAAGCTGGCCAAAAAGAAAAGAAAATGCATTAAATTAAGATTTTTTTTCTTATTTATTAGTTATAAGGTGGAGTTTGGGGCTATGTTTTTAAAGATTTATTTATAGATCTTGAAGTTAGATGTGCGTGTAAACTATTTCTATATAATCTTTTAATTGTGAAGTCTTCCACACCTGGCAAAGTAATGATTAATAAGGGCTCCTCCTTGTTTGTACATACTATATATTTACAACCGTATATAGATATTGTTAGGTGTGTTATTTTTGTACTTTTTTTAAATGTATGATATATGTTTTGTGTAACTTTTGACATTGAAAAATATCTCTCTATGTTGCATCAGTTAAAACAAACCTAAACATTAGAGCTTAATTTGTTGATCATGTTGTTGTTACTTATGGTAGAATTTAACTACCACTGTTTACTGATTTGTTGTGAAAAAAAGGTATAGTATACTGTAAAAAGTGATAAAGCATTAAACCTTGTAAAAGGTAAACATGTTGTAAAAGTTGTGGTGTGGAATCATGACAATTTTGGTGCTTTTAAAAGTAAAGAAATTTCAAACGCATTCTTCTTCACTGGTGTTATTCGTACGCAAAGGTGTTTCAAGATGCAAAAATTTTAAGGCAGCCGTTCCTTGAGCCTGAAGCTCACTCCTGCACACTTCATTCCCTCCTCTCCTCGCTCACTGTCGTTCTTTTCATATCTTACTATATTTCCACCTTCACCATGGCCAACCAAATACTTTCATTATCTTTTGCAGCACAAACAAAGCCGTCCACTGAAGTGAAGCCTTAACTCCACACAATGACCCCCTTTCAGAGAGCCACTGTAGTTACACTCAAGACAATTACTCCACTCTCCAGCTTGAGAGGGGTAATTACTGAGAGCGATGCTCCAGCAGAGTCAGTAGAGAGGAGAAGAGGGGATTAGGACAGGGGAGCTGTGGTTGTATTGTTTATTGAGGGAGGCGGTCAAACAAAGGAGCCCAATTAAGGCAGGATGCAGGATGAAAGATGTGATGTGGAGATACGAATGCAGAGGACACGCTGGTCTGACCATCACGCCTATTTTACTGTCTGAAATGTCCAATGTGAGACCGCGCTGCCACTGTAGATGACATTTTCTTCAAGTTTAAGTCAAGACAAGTGGCACTCGTGTCTTTCTGTCCAGTTTTTTGTCAGGCCATTCAGGCTATAGTGCAGACTAATAAAAATACTTGAGGTGGGTGGACTACCCACTCTGCCTCAAGAAAGACTAAATGAAGCTTACAACATGTGCATTGAGTACTATAATAGAATTATAAAGAATCTTTGTTATCTTGGTTAACAGGTGGTGGTTGAAATAGATGATAAACATGTAAAACAATTTCAGAAATATGTTAAAATCCTTGTCCCCAACATCCGTCTAAAACTAATCATTTTACCAGTCTTTACAAAAGAGAAAACGCAATGGATAACAACCTTTTTTATATATATAAAAGTAAGGAGTTTCATTACAGAGGTGACAACCTGTGCAGCTGGAACCCCCCTGAAGCTACTGACTCTCCTGTTGTAACATTTACACTTCCCAGGCTGTATGGTTCCAATTTAGGGCTTCTAATGAGCTGTAGTTGAGGTCAATTTATATAAAACGTCCCGGGGCTGACTCTGTCATCAGGGACCGACATGTTTGTGGTGGTCTGAAGTGGGAGCACGGTCGAGTCCACAACATAAAAGGCAAACAGGGGGGAATGGGATATGGGTAGGGTGTGTCAGGCCAGCGGGCAAGGATGGGGGGTGGGGGGTTTAAGAAGACGGTCAGCGGCTTTTAAAACCTCTGCTGCTACTGGTATTCTCTGCCTTTTTAAAGCACATTCCCTCAGCAGTGGTGGTGGCATACTGTAGCCTTAACTCTATTTTTACTTCTTTTATTTAGAAAGCCAGGAAACATTAAGCGTCGCTTCAAATAAGGTCATAAAAAGAAAAATATACATGGAGTGACACACAGGGGCAAAAGAAGACGCTGGACAATCTGTTCCATATGGTTTGCCCTCATGCCCCTGTACTCATTTTACAGAATCAAATCACTGCAACACACAGACTTGTTAAAAATAAAAAGGTTATTCCAGACACACCTGTTAAAGCCATTACACAGCCCATTTCCGACCCAACTAACACAAAGAAACAATTTTAAAACATTCATTCAAGCAGTGTTTACTTTAGCCATAATTTCCACTTGATGAGCTACATAAACTTTTGCTTAATGAATAACACCAGGGAGTTTTCCGCTTTCTGAGATTTCAGCTGCTTAAAATGAGAGAACAACTCATCATGACATTTAGACCAAAATGCTAATGAAGCTCCTTTTCCTGTTATTATCTGGTCCTAAATGAATAGTCAAGTAAAACAATGGTCTGTGCTCTGACATGGCACTAAACCCTACCAATGAGTGCAGGGCGGGGGGGTTTTCGGAGCCATAATGCAGGACAAAAGCACAGGTGTCTGCAGGTGTGACTGGGCCTTTGTGGCAGAGCGGGGGGAGAAAGGGACAAGAATGTAAGCGCGCCCTGAAGCTCAGCAGTTAGGCCATAAGTAAAAACAAGATAAGGCTTTTTGGCAAAGGGGAAAAGGTAAACTGACCTGAGAGAACCATAACATGACCTGAAAGGTAGAGGAGGTCAGGCTATATAAAACAGGAGATGAAGAGGGAAACATAACAGATAAGAGAGGGCAAGAGGTAAAAAGGTCAGGCTATCTTGCAACTGTACCATATGCCATATGTGCATATCATTTTGAGCCATCATTTATATTTGTCAGGAATAGATACAGCAGCATGTTACAAAACAGCACAATAGATGTGTCTCTGTGATTAGGTGTTTTTTTCATTTATGCTGTAAACGTAGTACGCACTGTGCCAACATGCCTTTGAGTCCAGCTGATGCAACAGTCTTGTATCTTGCAGCACTGCGTCCTATCTCTCCTCACCGAATCATTATTACACTGGTGATGGAGATCAGAGCCCCCCCTCCCTCTCACTTCTGAAAAAACAAACAGCAGTCTGTGTGCCTTGCATCATCAAACTTGGGATTGCTTTTCAGATTTCCAACTCTAACCATACAATGTACATAGCATTTTTTAGCCTAGAACTACCTTTAAAGTTTAAAGGGAGTCCTCCCTTACTGCCCAATGTGCCAAATACAGCACTAAATGATGCCATTTTGTTTATAGGAACTGTGGGAGGGTTGTGGGTGACTCTGTGCCCCTTTAAAAAGATAATATGCTTCCCATTTAATGGCCTCCGGATGACAAATTGCTTCCAGGGGAAAATTAAGTTACGAAAATTGCATGTGTGATACGTAAAGACATATCCACTCTACTTAGGATGTTTGACATCCATAATTCAATTATACACAGCAGTAGGTGCAGTTAGGTTTTTTTAATAACCACATTTGCCCATAAGGCATGAATAAAGTAAATTATTTGGCTCCTTATCAGTGATCACAACTATTTCTCATCATGTAACATTAATGTACATTTACTAATCATTACAATTGATTAATTGTAAATTTTTTCACTGATAAGAAGAATAGCCATATCTCTTGGAGATTGTTGGAAAAACAGTAATCCCGACTAAAACCTAATACCCTTACAAATATCTAGAGTGCCCATAAACTGTTCTTTCCTCTTGAAAAGGCTTACTATCTTGTTGGTATTCTGACTAGCCCAAACCATTCTTGTTTGCTTTTTTTTTTGTACGTTCAAGCCACTAAATACTTCCTTGGAACATTTTAAGTGAAGGGATTTCAGAGAGACAGCGCAGAAAAGGGGTGGTGGATATCTAAAAACACTAAATCCTCTGGGGAAAAGGTAGAGAAAACACAATCAGGAAGACCTGCCACTAAAAGTACAGCAGTAAGTGAGAAAAGAGAAGGCCGGCCAAATAGCAAATTAATCTGGATTTGGATCAACTGAATGAGGAAACTGAAGAAGGAAAAAGAGTCAAGGAGGAAGGAGGGAGAAGAGAGAGACAGTAAGACAGACAGACACAGAGAGAGAGAGAGAGAGAGAGAGTCAAAATGCAGAAAAAGAACCGAGTGATTTGGGTTGGAAGCAGGAGCAGGGAGCCAGGGTTGGCAGGGTTTTGGTGGAGGAGTGTGGTGGTTCAGAAGTCCTCCAGCGCGAGGCGCCAGTGTGTCCGGCGGGGGCCCTGACCATGAGCTGCCTCACCCCCCCAGAGCCATGGCCACAAACCCCCTTCCCCCCTTCACCACCAGCACCGCCACCCATCCAACCCAAAACCCACTGGCAGGCAGCGCTTCACTGAAGCTGCTGCTGCATGTTTATTTAATATTCTGAAGAAATTGAAATATCTCTGTGGGTTAACGCACATACATACACAATTACATATCACTCACCCGCACACACGCATACATGCACTCATACGTTCACACACATCACCACCACAATATATAAATAAATAAAGTAGAGTAATAACGTTCTCTTGATCTGTGGCCAAGGATAGAGAGTCGGAGAAAATCTTTTTCAAATGGTGTTTTCAGAAGTGTAGAGGGAGGAGCGTGAACGTCTGACACTGCATGTTGCCTGAGCAGGCAGCATGTCTCCGCATGACTCCCACAGAGGAGAGAGAACACCACCAGAGTGGTTGACAAACAAGAAATAGTTCCCATGTGACAGGAACAGAGTGAGTTTGAAAAATAAATAAGGCCAAACAGTTACTAGCAAGAAACTAAAGAGACAGCTAGGTTTTGAAAGTATCCAGCCGACAAAACAATCCCACCCCCTCCCTTCAGACCTCCCTCCAAAAAACACATTTTTATACCCAATGAATGGCAAGCAGAGTGCACCTAGGTAGGTAGACAGGCAAGTAGGCCAGCCAATCATTTCATGTGGACCGAATAAAATGATGAAAGGATTGGCGCTGCGACAGCCACAGATACCGGATTTTTGTGTCAGAGCATTTAATTTACTGATTGCCGTCGGGATGTAAAGAGATTTTTAACAGAACAAAAATGAATTGTCTTCTCTGGCTTTAAATTTGCTGGTTTAAAGGTAAATAATACTTCCATCATACAATGATTCCATAAAAACAAAACCCTAAGCATTTGACATGTTAAGCAATTTAACAACTCTGAGTGTGTGGTCTGTGAATGAGAACATGTATATGAGGTGTTTGTGAAGTGTTAAATGAACGAATGTGCATGCCAGCCTTTTTCTGTGTGTCTGTGTGTGTGTGTATCCATGCATGAGTGCACACACGCACACATCCATAATGAGTCTCTGATCATTACAAAGCAATTCCTGCAGACAGAAATCCCTTAAACAGCCTCGGTTTTGGGCTTCATGCTATCCCCCTCCTGTCTCCTCTCTCCTCAACAGCCACCAACCACTGCTGCTGCCAAAAATAACACAGGAGCGCCACTCGAACCCGCGCCTCACCACAGCACAGCTTGGCCGCAAGAGAGGGATCAAAACACACACAAAAAAGGAAACACATCATATTGTGGAAGGAGGGAAAAAGAGCATTCATACAGCTCCATGCTTTAAGATATCTACTGATGATTTTGGCAACCAGAGAACCACACATATAATGCACCAGGCCAAGACAGGGAAAAGGAAAGTATGTTTGTGTCTATGTGTGCATGCATTTTGGATGTACTCTAACTACTAAAATGGTATTCATGTCTGATCTCATTCAGTCAGTGATTCAACCACGAACTCAATAAAAGCACTTTCATTATCACGTTATAGGTCAATAAATTAGGGCTTTAAACTGACAAATGAAGGCTTAGCGAACAAAGCAAATTAACGCTTAAAGTATGAGTAATGTGCAGGAGGGGTATACTCTGGTCACAGATAAATCATGGCGCTTTGATTGTAGGTTTGGGAGTTCAAATGGGAAACGACTTTATTCATTGTCATGGCCAGTTCACTTTGTGTTGCACTTGGCAAAATGTGCTTATCCACACTGACACACGGATGCCAGTGAATGAAGCCGTCAGAGTCCAAGCCCCATTTCAACGTTAGCCAGCAGGGGTTTACTAGCAAACCATCATGGGATTAATTCTTCAGCCACCGAAATAAAGGAAATGATGGAAAGGTGGAAAATACACTGAAATATTTTATGGAAGTGCAGCTACATTAGTTGGGCAGGAGGTTCTGAACTTGTGGGTCCAAAGGATTTTAAAGGTCTGCACAACTCCTCTGGGTATTCACCAAGGCAAAAGGGATCAAAACTCAGCATAGAAACTCAGTCGGTCTCTGGTCTTATTCTATAATTAATTTCATTACCATCACTTTTTAGATAATAAATAAATGCAACATTCCTCCACACACACACAACACATACTAAAGAATAAAGTTTGGTCATGCATGTAGGCTACATAGGCCTACTGTCTTTTCAATAGACTCTTACTTTTATATACTTTTTTTCATTGTGTTGTATTTTGTTTTACACTGTGTTGCACCACTTAGATAGATAGATAGATAGATAGATAGATAGATAGATAGATAGATAGATAGATTTTTTTAGGCATCCAGTTGATTATATGACACATAAAAAATACCATTACCACAAAAGAAGATAAGAATAAAAACACAACCAGTGTCTTGTCCTGTGTTTTCGTGTTGGTCTGTAGTGGAGATGACAGGTGCCAGGCTACACGAGGCCCCAGAGCACCAACAAAGCCCCGACAGAGAGGCTTGTCAGAGGGGCAGATCAGTGACTGACTGTCGCCCCCTTCTGGTTCCGTTTAGTCACAGCAAAGTGTTGCACAGGGCCAGAATGCAATAAAAGTTGTCAAGCATAACGCTCTCTCGATAATTGCTCACACGCAGAACAAAACGAGGCTGAAACAGCAAACATTTGCTCAGGTACAGTTGGTGCTGGCACTTAACTTTACTTGAGTATTTACTTTTTCTGGTACTTTTTCCATCAGCAGTCAAGACAACTGCAGTTTGAAGACTTAAGCTAGCTGGCTGGCTAGGTAGCTGCAAAGATAACGTTTCCTTTGATTTTAATGCAGCAACTTAGCGTCAGTAATGTTGAACACCAGACCGTTTCCTTTTAAATAAGTTAATTTTACTGTAAGTTACTAAGTTAGCTAGGTAGCCTACGTGCATTGTAACCACGGTCTATGATTGTATCTTTATTTAGTGGTAATTTATGCACAATTTTAAATGGATGTGTTTTCACATTGTGGCAGATGTATTTTTTTCTACCATTGCTAATTAAAAGTCTCCAGTCTGTTTAATGTTCGTGACTATGCACCTGTTTCTGTTGCTGTGATGAAACAATCGTCCACGAGGTCGCTGATAAAAACCTGGATATTTGTGCTTTCCTTCCCCCGCACACTGTCTAAACCGCGTTGCGAAAAAAACTCATCTCGTCGGCGTTTTCCGGTGTGAAAAACGAGCGAACCCAAAGCGGCTTTCGGACCAATGACAATTCGAGTTTCGCGGGTATCCGTCTTACGTCATCTTTGTGCTCCGAAAGGACTTCGCTGCTGCATCTGTCGGAGCCATCGGAGCGAAAGGGGGGCTTCCTCTGCTCTTCACATGTCGTCGTCCCCGCCGCCGCCGTATCGTCTGTCTGGGAAAATACCGTCAAATGAGAGCAAGTGTCTGTTTTGGTGGGGGGATTAACCATCCGGAACCGATCGGCTCTGTCTGCGTGAAATAGGGAATGAACGACGAGACAGCATCGGACAGCTGGAAGAGAAACTCTGGGTGCTCCAGGTGAAGCTGCACAGAAGCTAAGCTAGCATAGCACAATGGCTAGTGTGGAGCCAGTCTGATAATTCGTGCATCTTGTTAATGGATTATTTTGAGCGTCTGCCACAACAAACAAGCTGGTATTAACCCGACATGTCGTTTCTACACATTCAGATAGCTTAAAAGTGCCGGATGAGTGACTGAAATAAACAGTTGCCAAACTTGTTTTTACTGTCATTGAATAAACTTCCATCTAGACATGTATGAACCGTTTTGTTTTCTCAGAATCAGCTTTATTGCCAGGTATGTGTACACATACGAGGAATTTGACTCTGGATTGTACATTGCTCACGATGTGCTTACTCGTACAAAAATACAAAATCCCAATAATAAAAATAAAATAAGACAGACTTAAGTGTAGACAAAACAAATATACACACTATGAACAAAAACAATATAGACATTAACAAATAGTGCCGTGAGCAGAGTGCAAAGGATGCAGGAGTATGTACATGTCGGGGGTGGGTGTGATATATAGGTACATATGTACACAGTGCAATGAAGCATAGTGCAAAGGATGCTGGAATAAATAAGTATATCGTGCAGGAGTAATGACTTGAGGTAGGTGGATTTGGTATATGTGCTTGCTAATAACCTATAAGACCTGTAAGCGGAAAGTTTCAGCAATAAGAATACACTTTATTGATATGGCATTTTATAACACTGTAAATAATGTACAAGGTTCTGATTATAGTTTATTAGGTACAGCTAGCTTCAACTAATGTTATTTAACTCACCATGATTAATTAAACTGATTAAAATTACTTTATAACTCACTTTTATCCTGATTTTATTATGTTACTTTGTTATTTTATATATTTTGCTTTTTATATTGCCATCCCTGAGAGCTGCTAAGCTTGTTTCGTTTTTTTAAAACAATGACAATAAAGATCTGTTCTATTCTGTAATAGAAACCCTGTTCAGTATAACAAGGTACAGGGTAGAATTATTTGTCACATTACAACAGGTTGTAAAGTGAAAATTAGTCTGTAACTACCTTCTGCTACGTAGCAGACAAAATACAGTAATACAAAAGCAATCATACAAATGGTAGACGGAAATAAGTTATATTCAGTGGAACAGTGCTGAGGATGAATTTGAGTGTAAAAGTTAACGCTATACAGTTCAACAGCACTATAAACTGCAGCTTCCAAAATGACCAACACCTCTCTTAAAAAGTTTCACCAAAAACAACTTTACAACTTTAATGCATTTAAGACTTATTGCAGGATTTCTGTGTTAAACTGCATTAGGTTTAGTATGTGTACTTAATAAACTGGCAACCGAGTGTAGGTGCGACCATGTAGGTCTGACTGATACTTGTAACATTGCATCCTCTGGTTTCTCAGGATTGTTTTTCCATGTGTTCTTATATACTTTAGCTTTTTGTATGAATGAAATAATCACACTTGAAAAATTATTACTGTGAGTTAATCAAACATCTGTCCTTGTGGTATACAGTCACGCTGATAGTTTTTGATTTGATTCGCTTACGTTTTTGTGTTTTCTACTTCTGTTGGCACGATATAAATGAGTTAAAGGGAATTTTAGTTTATGTTTCACAATGAGTTTTATAGTTTTAAGTAAGCTGGACATTGTGTCTGGTAAGATGCATTGCAATTCAGTGGTGACCTTTTGTAATTTGGGTTAAGTGACCCTTTAATTTGGCTAGCTTTAGTTCAGAAGAAGAATGTACATGTACAATGTTGTCATAGCAAACAAAAAGAGGAGAATACATTTCTCATGCAGAAATCTGCAAAATGTTTTTTTTTTAAATGTATGAATGACACAGTTTCCTAAAGCCCTTTGCAAATGAATCAACACTTTCTTCTCACGCTGGGTTTTTCTTTTGTTTAGTATTGAGCAAATGCTGGCTGTGAATCCCGGAAAGACGCCCATCAGTCTGCTGCAGGAGTATGGAACGCGGATAGGCAAGACCCCAGTGTATGACCTGCTGAAGGCCGAGGGACAGGCCCACCAGCCCAACTTCACGTTCCGCGTCTCCGTCGGAGAGATCAGCTGCACCGGCCAAGGGCCCAGCAAGAAGGCAGCCAAGCACAAAGCAGCCGAGGCTGCTCTGAAGATGCTCAAGGGAGGCCTCGGAGGTCCCGCTGGAGTTGGTGTTGGAGTAGACGGGTTTATTGGGGTTGACGTGTCTGCTGATGGAGACAGGTCAGTTTCAGCTTTTTAGTAAATTCTTTACACCGGCACTGAAGTTAAAATGATAGACAGCCACATGTAGAGTCTGCATCAGCAGAAGTTAGCTGATTAAAACATCCAAGTACTAAATATATCTAATATCTTGTCCAAGCATTAAACAAATGTGAGGTAGAGGTCTGTGTGGTTTCATTAGTTTCTCTTATGTGTTTGTCTTATCTCGTCTTCTGTACAGCTCCCAGTCAGAGATGAAGACCTCAGGCAGTTCTCAGCAGTCTGAATGTAACCCTGTAGGAGCTCTGCAGGTGAATAAACAAAGAGAACTACAGTTGATGAAGGTTATGTTTTACAGCTTGACTGTCTGCGAATACATGCTTTCATTGTGTAGTTAGTCCCAGTTTTGTGTTATTAACAGTATCTGCATAGTTTATAGTATTTGTTTGTTTACTTCTCTGCCAGGAATTGGTGGTACAGAAAGGATGGCGTTTGCCAGAGTACACAGTCACCCAGGAGTCTGGTCCAGCGCACCGCAAAGAGTTCACAATGACCTGCAGAGTTGAGAGATTTGTCGAAATCGGTAAAATGCATAATGTTTCATTCTGTAGAGATTGTACTGCGTGTATTTACAGATTTTGTCTCTGGCGTAGATCAAATCAATTTTTTATAATATGTACATTTTATTAACATGTCATATTTACACTGTGCTCAGAAATACCATGAAGTTGGCCGTCAATTATTAAACATTTAAACACTAAAGCTTAGAAAACAGCTCATTGAAGCTCAAGAACATCATATGTTGTGCCTTTACAGGGGTGCAGAGTAATTCCTGACCTTCATTGATCTAAACTCACAACACGTGAATTGCAAGAGCATTGAACAGTTTCAGAAATATTAACGTCCCATTTAACAAGATGTGGATCTGGCTACCTGGCTGTTCATGCTTATCAAAGTCTTACTGAATGAATATCAGCGGTCATTACTTGTGCAATATTACTCATTATTACTCAGTCTCCTGTTCCTCTCCAGGAAGTGGAACCTCAAAGAAGCTAGCCAAGAGAAATGCAGCAGCCAAGATGTTGTCGCGTATACACGACGTCCCAGTCGACCTGAGGACCAGCAACGACGCTGACACAGAAGATGACACTTTCACCATGGTAAGAAATCCACTTTCTCTGTGCTCCAGTCAGTGAAGAGCCTGCAAGTTATACCATTTGGCACATCACAGAAATGGATGCACACCACTGCATAACATGTAAATAACACTGCAGTACTTCCTACATTCTCAGTTTTGTTCCCTTAATATCATGCAAATATTGTATTTGCGTTACATAATGTTTAATAATGTCTGTCATTTCCAGTTGTTTGCCCTTCAGACGTTATGCAGGACACTATAAGCTTGGCTCCTGACACCCAATTACCTGCTTTCGTACTTATAAATCTTGCTGGCAGATAATAATAGTGTTTATTAACTACTTTGAACATCATCTCCCCTGCACACACAGCACATGGGAAGCAGAGCTGAGTCGGGCAAAAGCAAAGGCTTCAGCTGCACGTGGGACTCCCTGCGTAACTCTGCTGGAGAGAAGATCCTCCATCTCCGCAGCCACCCTCTGGGCATGCCGTCTGACTCCAACTTCTGCTCTTTGCTGAGCGACCTGTCAGCAGAGCAGCGCTTTGACGTCAGCTACCTTGATCTAGGTGAGTTCACAAACATTACAATTACATTCACGTCCGCGGAGGAGAGTTTAACATTGAAAGGTTAAGAAGAAATGTGGAGTCAATGGACATCACAGGCCACATGCATGAAGAGCTGCATTTTATATGAGCATGTAGATATAATAAATGAGTTGAGCTTACACTTTACATATGATAAACTTCATTAGGGTGCAGATTTTTCTCATCTGGTTTACACCATCTGCACCAACTGAGATTGTTCCAGCATTGTGGGTACATTTTGATGGCAGCGTACCACAAAACAAATGGATTGCTGTGTGGTTACTATTACTATCATTATAGATGGAGGAAGTAGCCCGCAGCTGCACAGATGGACCAGAATTTTAAGGCGACAGGTTTACGTGTGGCATATTGTGCTGGATTTACTGGTTGAGTTACTGATATTTATTTGTGCTGGATTTTGTTGAGGAGCCAGCACCCAGTAAATTTGATTTTAAGTTCATATCATTTATCTAATAAATACATATTAATAAATTGTAATTCTATCAAGTAGTAATGCAAAATATTTGATGGTTAGATTTATACAGTGGCTTTTTCTCATCTCAGTTTTCTAAAATTAAAACTTGTGATGAGTAACTCTCATTGTTTTACCTTCTACAAAGAATATGTCTGATCAAATGATCACACTTGTATTAATTTATATGAAAATAATCAGTTGTGACAGCCAAAGTATTAAATGTTCAAACATTAAACATATAGCTGGAATCTGGGTTACTTTATGCATATAAATGTAGGCACTGGCACAGAGAGTGAGTATGGAAAATTGTCAAATCCCCTCATCAGATTTATGAGTTGATATCTGTCAGTGAAATATTCTTGTCTTTTCTTGTTTCAGAGGAGCGTAGTCTGAGCGGCCTGTGCCAGTGTCTGGTGGAGCTGTCCACACAGCCAATCACAGTGTGCCACGGCTTCGCCCCGAGCATAGACGCCGCTCGAGCCAATGCAGCCCACAATGCACTGCAGTACCTCAAAATCATGGCTGGAGGGAAGTGACGTCATCCTCACAGACTCAAACTCGCAGCTGCACAGTGCCAGGATGAATTTCCACTTTGGACAAAGGATGCACTTTTGTGATGAGTTCAAATAACATGAATTACCTCAAATTTGGAAATAGAGACTTTTTCTGTCCCTGGGTGAACCCCTGGAGCCCTTTTTTGGTCACATGGATTTCTTATTATTGCCAATGAAGATTTAGCTTCCCAAAAACTCATGAACCCCCTCTCCTAGACATTTTGTGTATTTGTCAAATTATTTTAAAATGCTTTTGTTTGCTCAGTCTCCATGAGCAGCTCTTTATTTCCTTAAAAAGATCAAGTTTAAAAAGTCTTTATCTGAAATCATAAAAGGTGCTCTTGCAGTGAGTTCCCAAAATCCTGCAGACAAATTCTGACGCAAACGGTCAAAGGGGTTTGTAGAAATTGGGCAACGGAATCACCAATTATTGATGCATCGTTTAATTCCCGTTCACATGGATCTCAAGCCATGTGACGAAACATGGAGAGAAAAGGACTCTGCTGAATCAGTATCAGAGAATAATTGTGACTGCCTTGTTTTCAGATGAGCTCTTACTGAAAATGTAGCTTTTGTTGTTTAATTTGAACCCTAAAAACTCAAACAGTTTGTCTCTGTGATGTTTTTAATGTTGGGCCTTAAAGAGTGCAGTCAGTTGAAAATTACCATGTTATCTTTGCTACATTGTGAAATCAAATAAGGTTTAAAAATGTTGCAAATGAACCCTTTCTAATCATGTTACTCTTTAGCGTTCCAAAAGTAGGAACTGTGATAAGAACCAGATGCTGCTTTAAAATGTGCCATTTAGTCCTATAACTCGACTTCTAGCACACAGTAGTTGCACGAGGAGCTCTATTAATCCATCTGCAAGATGCTTTTCTGATTTGGGTGAAATAGGAAGTACTGCGAGTCTTCTGATGGAGCATTGTTGTCGTTCAATCATTAAACACACTAAAACCATTGTAGACCAGACAAACAAAGCTACCATAAATTCTTATGTGGAGTTTAAATGATATCCCTTAAGAATGTTTTTTGTGCTCATTATGACCAGTACTGTTTCATTTATAATTTAAACCCCTGTGAGATTTCTTTTTCTGTCAGTGCGAGTCCTTTAATGATATTAGAAAATAGATGAAGGTGATTTTCCAGGTTTCTCAAACTACCTGTTTTGTCTTAGTGTAAGGATTCATTGCTTACCTACCTTACTGTGTTTGTAAATTGGTTCATATACTGTCTTGCATTCATCTGACATGAGCATTGAAAACAGTACACAGTTTGCACTACTTAAAAATTTATTATGTCCTTTGCGCAATGCAGGCTGACCATGTTTCTGTACTCCCACTGGTACACAGTACAGAGTATTTTCTGTAACCTCATTCTGAGAAAAGGCAGATCTGTATATTGTTATTCTGATGACTGAAATAAGGAACTAATGGCTGGTTTTTAGTGAATTTTAAGTGCTGACACCATTGAGGTCAATGCTGACATCAATACATTTGAGATAGACTTCTTTCTTGTGGTAGTAGAAAGTAATTATTAATTAAAAAGTATGAGCTCTATGTCAAATTGACTCTGTTTCCAATAAAAACCTTTTTTGTAAATTTTACTGCCAGCTCCTTGTTGTAATAACTTGAACATGCTCTGATTCCTGATAGAATTACCATTCTAATAAAATATGATACACACAGTATTCATCAGAACAGTTTTATGTTTACTTATTTACAATATTCATTCAGTTTTCACTATTAGCACTGTGGAAAAACTTCTTCAGTGTAGGACCTCTAAAAGTTTCGCATGTGACCAAGTCTCTGACGGTACAATGATATCTTAATCTTCTGGGCCTGTTTGAATGGATGCCCTTGCTGGGAAGCACTATCCAAATCCTTAGTTGTAGAAGCTCAAATCTTCTGCGCAGAAATAAAGCCCACAAGCGAGAAGACATGAATTTCTGGGTTTTCTGTCATCTGCCATGTGTGCTTGATGAGGGGCTGACTTCTTCATCTGCGTAGCCACTGCTGTCTGACTGCACGCTGTCGCCCCGTATCACTTCACCTGCACAAGGACACAAACGCTGTCAGGCAGCAACTATGCCACTGCACAAATGCAGCTGCAGTCTGACCTGAATAGAGACACAGTGTTCCTAGTGACAGCCTACACCTGCACAATGACCTGTATACACATCTGCTCACACATAGTACATTCTTTTTCCACATAAATTTGTTTAAACTATTCAATTATTCACACATCAGACCTCAATACAATAACTACAGTGAGCCCAAAGTAAAATATTCAAGTTTAGCATGACATTTTGTACACACACAAATTTGTTTGTACATTTCTACAAACATCCCTGTGTAAACTTGAAGTGAAGGCACTCTGGTCATAGCACACTGTTACAGCGTTGACAGACAACACCCTTTCCTTCACACATTTATCACCATTTGAACTGAGTGGATGCTGTTTTTGTTGTGAATGGCGTCAGCAATTTGGTGACCACACAAACTGCCATTCAGTGTATTAGAAACAGCCATTTTGAAATGATTACTGCAATGTAGCAAAGTGACAGTTGTAACTACTGCCTTTGACCCCTAGTCACACAAAACATGTCACACAAATAAAATATAATTGTACTATACCTTTATATTGACGTTTTTTGGACAGCGGAGAGGTTGTTCTTCTCGATGTTTCTAAATGTCCAAAATCTTCCTCTCCTGCACTATGCACCTATGGAGAGAAAAGGTATGATGTATATGTTATATTCTGTTCTTCTATATATCTGTTTTGACTCTAGTATAATTAGGAAACAATATGTAGGTTATGAAAGGTTATCACAGTTAGGGCTAAACAATGTGCTGTTACACCATCAACATCACCCTGTATGTACGCTTGTGCACAGTCACATGGGACGCTATGGAATAATCTAAACTACAATATTTAAACCCATTTACTGATTGTCAGTGAGTCAGTGGTATCAGTTGTTCATGTTTCATTTCTAATCTTAAAGACAAACAGTCTAATACATCTGATGAATAACATAAGGTCATTTAGTCTGATCCAATCACAATGTGTTCATTGTCTTTGCTAGTATGCTTTGCCCGTGTGACAACTGACCAATCAAACTGATCAAAAGCATTCTGAGAGTTTAGCATACAAAACAGGCAATTTTAAAATCATCTCACTTAAAAATGCATCAAGAAAAGGTAGAAATTGTCTGAAAGCAAATACTTTGGGCTTGGGGCTATTTACTAACAATTCATTGATTTGACCATTACCCATAACAACACATCAAAGAGCCATGAATTATGATTACACAGCCAGAACCACACACGATCCACTGAGGAAAGAGCACATTTTTGATGCTTGCAAAGCTAGAATAATGGTTTAAACTGGACAATAATAACATTAAATCTCCAGTTTTCTGCTGAATTGCAGCTACACAAGATAAATACTACACATACATTCTTTGGAGAATTTTTTGTTAACATTACTATTTATATTGTAAAGAAACAAATATATATATCAATGTTATTTTTTCCACCATCATTCAGCCCTACATTAAATACATTCTGCATGTGTGCGGTACTACTATAACTAGCGTACCTCCTCAAGCTCAAAGGAGTTAACCTGTTGTAGGTTATTGGAGACATTCCCCGGGCCCTGATGTGCCAGTGGTTTCAGGTACTCCTTACATGACTGGGCAGGTGGGAAAGTTGGTGTATGACTGGAACCGGGTGCATTCAAGGAAGAGGAAGAGACATCGTCACCATCCCAGCCACTCACAGTGATGCAGCACTGGGTGGCCAGGACAGGAAGTGATCTGAATGCATCCAGCTGCCTGCCTTTCCCTGAAGAGGCATCATCAACTGTGTGTGAGTCCTCGTCAGGCTCAGAGACATCAGTTTGTATATGGGGTTCATGTGATACAGGACAGGGGCTATCTATGCTTTCAGTCTCAGAGGACATAGGTGGTAAAGTGCTTGTTTTTGGATTACATGTGTGTTGACAGCAGAAAGGCACCTGATGTACACTCTCGATTATCTGTGGGCAGATTAGATCATATGTAACCTTGGCAACTGGTTTCAGATCAGCAGTCTCTGTGTCACTTTGAGTTGAACACGAGTCCAGGTCTGGCTGACGTGAAAGAAACCGATAATCTGTTTCTATCACAGTTTCTCCTGATAATGATGACGCTATAGATGTTCTTACACTGTGAGTCCTGCTGTCAAGGTCTGCTGCCTCATCACTGTTTTCATCAGCATCAGCATTATCTGTTAGTTTACTGCCCTGCATCTCGTTATGACAGATTTCACTTCCATCTTGAGGGGTGTCGGCGTCAGCCACGGTCTCCTGTGTCTTCTCCTCTTTCCTGCTGTTACAGAATCTATCATCATCCGTGACCAGCCGAACATCCACAGCTGAATTACTCCTATTACATTCCCCCAAATCCAGTTTCTTGCTAGCCCCGGTCTTGACTTGGTCCAAAACTATATCCACAACATCGGGGAGGCTGGACCTTTTCCTGGGTGAGGGCTGCGGAGAGGTGGACTCTGACCCGCGGGGAGAGCCTGTGTAGAGACACATCTTGGAGACGGTGTCCTTCAGCCTCTCCACCGGAGAACGTGGCTCGCTGCGGACGCTGCTCCTGAAGCGTTCAATCCTCTCCACAGGCGAGGAGAAAGTGAACTCTGGTGTAGCTAGTTTCTGCAGAGGAGTGCGGGACACGTGAGAGTAGAGGGAGTAGAAAGCGTTGGCCATTGCTGTTAGCACTTGCACTTGTCTGAAACGACCTGCGGAAAGAATAAATTGTAAATAAGAAAAATGTATATGGATCCCATTTCTCACATCAAACTATATTATACAATTCACATAAAAAGATAACAACAGAGTGATTTAATAACTCCATTGTATTACTAGCAAGAGAGAGGCTGGGGTCTTCCTCTCGTATCCGCCGTAGCTGCGAATCCAGGAAGAGGCGGAAGTTGATGCCCTGAGCCTGAGAGGGGAAGGTGAAGAAACGAGGAGGGATGCGTACAGTGACCTGTGGCTCATCGCAGCCGAAACCCAGCTCGTACAGCGTCTCCTCTGCATCCTCCGAACACAGCTGCAGGATCTCCGATATACTGACGTGCATGTAAGAGAAAAAAGAGATACCATTTATTTTTTCTGTTAAAAGGGATTTTGTGAAGCCCTTGGAGGCAAATTTGTGATTTAATTAAGAGAAAGTGCTTTACATGATTATGAAACAAGGGACCAATAAATACAAATGAAAACAATAAAGAGAAAAAGTGATGAATATAATAACAGAAAATAAGAATTTGGACAGCTGAAACTTGTCACACAGGTTATTCAAATGCAAAGAGCCTGGTTATCAGTCTTCAGACCTACAGAGTAACAAACCTTAGAAAGTGCTGAAGGCTCACCTTGATGTAGTTTTACAGGTGGAGGAAGAGAGACAGCTAGAGGCCATGCTGTGACCCAAGTTCAGTGACGGCAGGCATAGAGCCTGACGAGGGGTACTATAGACAAGACATGTGAAAAGCTATAATGCTATGGAAGAAACACACAGTAATTTTAAGCATGAATCTTAATAATGGCAAACCTGGTTACGCTTCAAAATTTAATCAAAGACTATTCAGCTGACGAGCAAATACAAAGCCACAGTGATTTACATTTACACAAGTAGAAGGATGGCTATACTGACCTGCTGATGGGTCTGCTCTGACATTGTCTGAAGGATAGATGCCGTGAGAGGCTTCACGGTCACCACACAGTAAGGAAAAGAAGAAACAGAACAACAGTGCATTCTTTTGAGTGTCTTTAGTATTGATTTAGTAAATTCAGAAAGTCAGAACTTAAAAAGTGCCCATATAATGGGTCGTACTTGAATCTATAATCAAGTGATAAAGGAGTGGTATCTCATTTACACCTCTGAATCATTTTAATAGAAACAGCCTTCCGCGTAAAGGGTTGTAACCACCAGACTCAGCTGGCATTAGGTGTGAATTGAACATGCATTTTGGACTGGAAGTGTAGTTCATATGCCTCTAGAAGTGACTGTAATGTAAGAAAAATAAGAGAGTTCTTCTTGCTCCTAAATGAATTGTGTTCTTGTGTGGAAAAGGGGAAATACAGAATCACTCCTGTCAGTATGGTGAATACAGCAATGTGGATTAATATTGACCATTATTCACTAATTCAATAGCACAATGATCTTCTTTTCTTATATAAGACCACAGTTGCTACTCACCCGGCTTTAGATGTAATTTGTCCACCATTTAACGCAGAAGCTAAAACAAAAAGGAAGAATATGTTGATATGCATCTGAATGTCGGTTTCACAGTTTATTTGCAAACCTGTGCAAATACGAGTATGTGTGTCTGTCTGAATGTGTAACCCT
Organism: Micropterus salmoides; assembly: GCF_014851395.1. Taxonomy (NCBI): domain Eukaryota; kingdom Metazoa; phylum Chordata; class Actinopteri; order Centrarchiformes; family Centrarchidae; genus Micropterus; species Micropterus salmoides. The sequence continues at coordinate 16,759,852 of NW_024043372.1, forward strand.
AGTAAAATTTGGATTAACATCATTTTCAGTTTCTGCCTTACCATGCTCACAGACACTGTCATACAGCTGCTGGAGTAATGAAAAACGCGTACTGAATCAGGATGTCATTCAAGGACGAAATGGTAAACTGATACAGAGGGTGTAATGTTATGGATTTCTTTATCAGAAGTCATATCGTAAACTAAAAGGCACTAAGCGATGAAATTAAAGGTATTATGAAATTCTTTACCGAGCTGTTACAAACAAACATCTTAGTCCGACCACTTAAATCATACAAAGAATTTTTTGATCTTCATTTCTGATATAAATATTGTAAGTGTGTAAATACATTTCACATAAAAAACAGAAATCTTCTATGAATAATTAACATTAACATACACTTCCCATTCTCAAAATCTCTGAGATATTACAGTATATATGCACACACAAATGTAATGTTTGTTAACATTCATGATGCAAGCCTCATTTTCCTGTGTGTGTGTGTGTGTGTGTGTGTGCGCGCTTACCATCAGCACCAAGACTCAGCTCGTCGTCAAAGTTGAGCACAGACTCTGAAGAAAGACCCACAGTCATTTAAGTCATTACATAGGTTCATTATATGTTAATCACAAGTCTATGTGCTATTGGTGTGCAGTGGTGGAAAGTAAGTATACTTACTCAAGTACTGTATTTTGGTATAGATTTGAGGTACTTATATTTCCATTTCACGTTATACTTCTACCCCACCACAATTCAAAAGGAACTATCGTATTTTTTACTCCACTATATTTACATGACAGCTTTATTTACTAGTTACTTTACAGATCAAGATTTTACATATAAAACGATTCTATCAAATATGATGCACTGTTGTAGGTTAAACTACTCAACTGAGCACGAAAATAAAATATTAAAATTATCCCCATCTTCACCAGTGACAACAGTAAAATGCTATTAATAATCTGATAATATAATGTACAATAGTTTAACACTCAGAAGAGCCATTTATTCTGAATTCAGAGTATTTTTACTTTTGATACTTTGAATGCACTTTACTGATAATACTTACATCTTTTTACTCAAGTTACATTTTCAGTGCTACTTTTACTTGAGTAAAGGATCTGGTTACTTCCTCCACCACTGCTGGTGTTTATGGACAGGGTTTGAGACAAAAGGAAAATGTTTTTTGCATTTATGACATGCAACAGTAAATAAATACTCACAGTAAGTCGTTCATTGTTATTCATGACAATGGCTTTATTTCAGTTCATACTCACCAAAACTCAGCTGAGCGCCATTTTCTGAGCGGGCCTGCAACCTGTAAGACAAATCCAAATATTTAATGCATAAATACACTCGCACATCTATACCCGGTCAGTGTCATTTGCATGCTTCTCCTATCAAATAAGTGATTGCGTTTGCATAGATAGACTCATTTGGAGCATGATAGCAATCTAGCTACAGTATATGCTTAGAGCTACTCCCTAATCAGCTGTCAACATGCTGCTGAAGCCTGTCAACTTCCTCTTACAGAAATGGCTGCATGCTAAGCAGTATAAAGATCAACACCTCCAAACGGATCTGGTCATTTTCATTTTGAGTTCTCAGAATGCATAAAACATCACGCCACTCCTTTAACTTTCTCAGCATTAGGAGCCAGATGCTGACACACTGTGTGTGGAACCTCACTGACAACCAGCAGGGCAGCTTCCATTTCAATTACTGTAATAGGAGACATTAAATAATGTCTGTGTGTGCTGACCTCCTTCCTCCAATCAGTTTCATAAGAGGAACTGTTATTTCCTTCTAGTTCTATAATTATTTTACTCTAAACCACAAGGAAATCTTGAAAAGTTCAAAGGGCTCTCAGTGTTTCCCCTAGGATCAGAATAGTTTAAAACTTCAGTGTTTTCCGAGTTTAATGTGAGCTTTAGCTGAATGTTTTGGTGTTGGTGGACATAGTCAGGGTGGTGGGGGGTTTTAGGGGTCCTCCCCCAAGAAAATTTTACATTTTCCAATGACAAATATGTAATTTCACATCACATTGGGCCATTATTTTCACCATATGTCTGAACAAAGAGTTGGAAAAGCTAGAGCAGGTAAATAACCAACAGCAAAAGATCAGTCTACTGGGGAGGAACTACAAACTTTAGATTTGGGGGAAGTTATTTGGTTGGTTATGATGCTCTCCACAGTGATTTAATATTTATTGCACAGCATGTTTTAAACATCACCCCTTAAAACCCTGTTAATATGACCTGAGAATCGTTACAGATACGGTTGTTCATGTTTGCCTTTTGCACATTAAAATCCAAAAAGAAACGTCTCCTCATTAGCTTAAAAGGACTAGTTTGCATCACTAATTTGCTTTACTAGCCTCAGCTCCAGACAAGTAGGCAGTAATAAAATACAGCTACCAGTTACTTTCTATTGAGCTAATGTGAAGTTACATAGCAGCCAAAACACGCAACCTGCTGTTGAAGCTTTGCTGCTCAGCTCAGTAAAGGGGAGGGGGATGCTAACTTAGCGCTAACAGGCTTCACTTTTTCAGCAGGTGAGGAAAGAACAGACTTTTCTTGGTCTTAAGAAGCCGACACACTTTAACCAACACCGTACATTTACTGCCAGAATATTTTCCTCCGCTCGCGTTCACCGTCACTTTCTGCAGCGAAAGCTAGCCAAGCATTGTGTTGCCGTGCTCCCACAGTGTGCGAGTGAAAACATTTGTAGCACATAGTTTAATTATCGTGGGAAATTTTATTAGCGGCGGTCATGATTTGAATGTATAAAGGGGAAACACTGGCTCTAGTGTGCTATTTTGGAGAAACAGCTTCAGCAGTGGAAGACATGTTGAAATGTTTGCATCTACATCCTGACTATAATCAACATCGCCTTATGAAGCTGTCTGCATGTATGTCATTGGTCTAGACAGCCACCTGTTGTGTCAATCAACACTTGCGCATCTCCTGAGGACTCTAACATTACGGTTTTTAAGGTCTAAAATAAGCTTTTTTCCACTCCAATAGAACTGTAAAAAAAAGAAGCAACGATTTAGGCTATTGTGGCGCAAACTGTGGCTACCATGTCACACCGTCTTCCTGGAACACCTGACATCAGAGAGTTTCCACTTTCTGCTCACTGTTTGTTGAACTTTTTTTCCAGTGACACATTGTCCTTCAGAGCCTATTAAGAGTCAATGCTCGAAGAAATATCATCTTAAAAAAAGTAGTAAAGCAAGCTGACTCACCCGCAACCCTGGAGCCAGTTCTCAATCTTTCCTGTGAAGCATCCTGTGGAAATCACACTTAACTTTATGAGTAATCCTCATTAAATAAAACAACTCATGTTGTTCTTTTACTCTATTTAAGAGTTCTCTTTATCAATAAACATAAGACGATGGACACATTCTGTTGTGAAAAATCATGATTCACTCAAGACATTTTCATCACTTTTCAGCTGGATGTTGGATGGATGTTCCTTTTGTATAATTTATAAGTAATGGCAGACGTTACAATGATGATAAACGGGGCACAACATCTCCCACTACTTCCCCTAAAATCTTCACTTGATCACAAGCATCCTCAAGCATAAACTCTAAATACTGGACAGATATGTGCCTATGTGGTGGGATCTCTCACACTCTCCCATCTTTGGACTCACCGTCTGAAAATACATCGTCGTCTGCTATAGAGGCAGAGGGGAGGTTGCATGGCGGTCCATCTGGGTCCAGCTCCTCCAGAGTGAGCCACTGCCGGCGGCTGTTGATCCACGCTCGCCGCCTGACTGTGGACGACGGGCTCTCCATCGCCTCACTTCACAGACAGCCAGGGAACATGGGGTTGAAGCTACAGGGGCAGAAGGATGATGAAATATAGATAATATTTCAGTAATGATTGGTTTAAAATACAGAGACTGACAACATTTTACACTGACGTTGCGCTTTTTAGATTATCAACAGGATGCTTCCTCATTACTGGAATTTATCGGCGGGTTGGATGAGCCTTTGAAACAGTAGACTGAGGTGTGACACTAAAACTCTGACAGATGAATTACATTCTTTAAACATGCAGCAGCCCCCACTTCTATGAAAGAAGAATCACTCCATTACTGCTTTTCAATGGATATTCGTCCGTCTTAAACATTGCTGAACAATTGTGGCCTACTTCAAATAAAGTGCATACAAGAGAGTGAAAAAATAAAAGAATATAGTAGGCTAGTTATTGAAAACTATGTAAGGATGTAGGTATAGGCTAAAGGAGGGCAGACATATACACATACACACAGATACAAACACAGAGTGACAAATAGAATCCATCCAAAAACCAATTGAAATGAAAACCTGCAAAGGATGAATAGCATATATGTCAAAGTCCTAGTTATCTAATGTACGAGCCCAACCATGCAGCCAGAAGTACAATTTTGATGAACAGAAAACATAAATTATAAAATAAACTTTTCTCCATAAACAGCAAAAAGGTGTGTTCATTGTTAAGTTTTAGCTGAATAAAGAAGGCCTCCTAAGAGTTTTAAAATCTCCCATTCAAAGCAAAATAGGAATAAACTTGACAAAAGAAAAGCAGCTTTTACCTTCATGGACGCAGGTTTCAGTTCTGTCGCCGGCGCTCTTTCTCACGCTTCCTGTTGTCGCAGGCTGAGGTGGCTGAAACTTATCTGCAAACTCTCAAACTGCATCCAGCTTGCTCTTGCTTTCACTGATTAATTCGCGATTAGGCTTCGAGTTTCTGGTAACTGCTTCTCAGCCATGGCAGCTAGCCTACATGGTTCGTGGTTGCGCGCATCATCACAGATGATAGGGTTTTGAGCAGCCTGTAGGAAGTGACTTTGCATCTCATGTGAAATACAACCGTTTTATCAGCGTGGGCCGCAGCTGCGACACATCCTGCAGAGACACGAGCAGGCTTTTTTGGAAATGGCAGGTAAAGGTTAATTATGCAACAGAAATGATTAAAACCATAAAAACAACGTCATTCGTAAGATAAGCAAACTAAGGCCTATAAACTGCAGCGCAACTCCTAAATGACACAAATAGCTTTTATCTTTGTTAAATGATGACTTTATTATCCATCCGTGTTGATATTTTAAACGACTTTATAGCTTTTTATTTTGGGGCCTGTGTGTGTGGAAATAATCTCTTACCATGAAATGCTAACTGACAATAAATTGACTAATAATGTTTTACGAGAACTTCTCTGCACCATTTTCACTAAGTCGCACGTTATAAAGGGAACATAATAAGTGACTAATTAATGAATATTTAGCCTACTAATGCTTTATAGATTAGTTATAAACTATCAGACAATTTTTCAGTTGCCAAGGTGTGGCTGCTGTTTGTCCTCCTTCACCACACGGTCCCTTTAGTTCATCGTATGATTTTAGATGAAAGCTTTTAGAAAGATAGATGGTAGACTGACTTGTGAATTTTTCATGCCCAAGGAAAGTAGTGGAGAAACAGAAAGGAACTAAAGGGAAGTGGTCGGGAGTATCTAAGCGCATTTACACAACCACTTCATGCATATAAAGCAAACTTTATTTATTTTTAACCCATTCAATATGTATTCCTTGCACTATGTTTGTTTACAAGCTACAAAACAGCCTATATGTCTGGTCATTGTTGCTTTTTAATATATATTTCTATATCCAAATATTTTTCAACTACTTGTACATAATAATTCTCTGTTTATTTTTATGCCTCTTTGTTCAGCTTTTTTGTCCTTGTTTTAAGCTGTATGTCTATTTCTGTCTTCCTGTAAATTGTTCTGTGCATAACATTGAGAGCAACTTAAAACCGGAGTCACATTCCTTGTATGTAAACACATATTTGGCCAGTAAAGCTGATTCTGATTCAAGTACTGTACTTAAGTACAATTGTAAAGCACTTGTAGCTACTTTACTTGATTTTTTTACTTGGCACTCTACTTTACCATTAGACTTTATGCTCCACAGATGCATTTGATAGTTGAGGTTACTCCTTACTTTGCTGAAGATATAGGGCTGAATTCCTTTCACTTCCTGGTATTGTGCATGCTGGATCACTGTCAGGGCTTACTGGGACACTTGACTAGAACAGAGCCATCATTAATGTTATTAGTAAGACCTGTGTTTTTCCTAATGAAAGTATCTGCTGTGAAAAAGGCATATCGTAGGCCTACATAGAAACTGTTGTAAACTTATAAAATATGTTTGTTATAGATTAAACTACACAACAATGTGAAAAGTAGTTGAAATTACCTCCATGTTGACAAACTACAAGAGTAATATGCTGATTAGGCTATATATTAATGCATCAGTTATAATTAATGCAATAATATAATATAGGCTATAATAACACAGTGGGCATTCTGCTGCATGATGAAGCTATACTTTTGCTACTTTAAAACATTATTTAGTTCATTATGGGATATTTACATTGTGATATTGCTACTTTGGCTACTTAAGTAAAGGATCTAAATACTTCTACTGATAAATAAAGTCAATGCATGGTGCACTGGCAGCCAGATGCTGTAAACTGAAATAATACACTAATAATAACTAGTGTAATTAGTTATTTTACACAGTGTATGGTTTGACCTGATTGGGGGTGCGTTTGTGTAGAGGCGGGCTGGAAATATATAGGTAAAATAGTCACATCTGTGACTACTGAAGCAACATCAAGGTATTTGATTTCTGACAGAGTTGGGTGGATGCAGGCTTGGCCTGAGGAAGGACTCCACCCTCTGTCCTGTTTACATGGGCACATGTGCTGCTTCACTGACAGCCCCCTCGCACATCCCAATAATACAAGCCCTCCCACAAGCGAGCCATTTTCTCCTCCCAGCTCAGTTACAGCCAGTGTTTGAATGTGATGAGGTCTCTTCTCCTCCACCCTGACCGACTCCTCCCGCCTCCTTGCTGTTTTCCAACCCACAGGGCGCCACCAGGGAGTGGCCAGTGGCCACGGAGGCAAGACTTAAATGCCCAGTCCGCCTTCCTCCTTCACCACGTCCGTGTTCAAAGCAAGAGATGGGCTACGGCATCGTCACTCTATTGAATCATAAGAAAATATCAGGGATGGAGTAAGGGGAAATGTGTATTTTTTAATGTAAACACATTTGCTCATGGCACCTTTTAAGCGGAAAACGGATAACCCAACGTCAATCATACTCAGCTGTGCAACCTATCTTGCTTGGTCCCGCCCAATTCGCCGCCTTTGGCTTAATTGCATTGGTTAGTTAATTCTTGATGGCAGAAACGACCTTTCCCATTGGAGGAAAGCTGCAATCCTTCGCAAGTAGCTCCCAGAGGGGTGCGCTTCTTTTAGCTACTGGGGTAGTGCGATATGATTATCACCAGGTACCAGGTGACATTAAAATTAAGTTTAATTTCAAACACCGCGTCCTGTGTTATCCATAGACTATATATAAAAGGTCTTATCGTACCAGAAGACCTACTGATTGTAGTTAATACGGTTCGGGCATGGGGTGTGCTATGGCGGATTTTGCGACAGTGTTAAACCTAAACGTCAGTAAAACATAAATTTGAATGATAAATTAACGTTAACGTTTAGAAATGTGGTATTGCATTAAAAAAATAATGAAATAATTACCTTCTTAATGTAAACTCCGTCCTTTGATGAGGATGATAAAAAATCTAGTAAGTGGGCCTTGAGTTAAGACTATTTTGTGAAACTATAATGTCAACGTTTGAAATTAAACTGCCTAAATGCTATTTGCTGGTCAGTGTTCGTCTTCCGTGAAGTCGGCAGGCTGCGCTGGTCCATAAATCGAGCGCACCCGTCTTTCTCCTTCATAGGGGGAGCCCGTCAAGTTTGTGTGAAGTTGTGAAAAGTTGTCAACTCGAAAAAAGACCAGAGAAACTCCTCCCGTCTTCAAATTATGAGCAGTAAGTCAACTTTTTAAAAACTGAGTGGCATGTTGTGACTGAAGCATTAAATTAACTGTTAAAAGTAAAATCAAAGTACATTGTTTGAAATGCATTCACTGTTGTAAGTATATTGTATTGTTTAGCTAACGTCTCAAGCATTTAAAAACTACTTAACTGCCAATTGTCGATACTTCGCTAACAACATTTAGCCAACCAAGTAAAGCTAGCTAGCTGTTCAACAGTAACGTAGCTTCTGTTCTTAATTGACAATACCTGCTGTTTACACAATAATTTAACTTAACTTAATCCAATTCCCGTGAGCTGGCTATCTAGTTATTTATTTATATATATATATATATATAGTGGCGCAGTTGAAACTCTGTCGGTCTCTTTAGGTAATTTAACTGTAGTACTTTTTCTTCACATTACTTGTTGTGGTGAGTTCATGTTAGCCTAGCATGTAGGCTAGCTGGCCCTTCGAACACTTGTGGCTTGGATTTCCTTGCATTTTCTGCTAGTAATTTCTTCTCGTTAACTACAAAAAAACATGAAGTTTAGTTATTTGTGTGAGGTCAACCATGCGTACATTGTGTTTTTCCTCAGTTGAATGTAACGTTAACTCAGTTTAATAGTCTGCTATTTCACCGTAACTTAACTACTTTAAGATACGTGATCTTACAAACTCTTCCGCAGATCAGCAGCAGGGTGAAATGGCCGCTGTGGAGAGCGGTGGAGGCTTCAGTCAAAAGCGAAACACAAATTCACAGGTAGGTTAACTGAACGGTCGTGGTTTGTCAAATCAGACGATTGCCAGCCGAGAAACATTAACCATACTACCCTTTTCATACAAAAAACACACCCGTCTTTCCTGTGGGTTTGTTTGATTCTGTTATTCATCTGTGTTAACACTTGCACGGGTTGTTGATTTTCTATCCAGAGCACATGTCACTGGGGTGGGGAGTGGGCAGGTAAATTTCGCCCACACGGGGTGTTCCCGTCAAACCCCGGCACTTCATGTGCGTTTCGCTCGGCCCATTTGGCTGGCCTTGGAGGGGGTGGCTAGAAGACTGTGTCAGTTTATAGGGCAAAATAAAGTGTGGGAGGGAGATGGGTGGGTTTGGGGGGAGGGGATGCCGAGCCCGCCGCTGCACTGGGGGGGAAAAAAAATGTGGTCCCTCCCATGCTTTCCCACCCTGCTTCCCCCAGGACTCCTCACTCCAGCCCCGCTGTCTGAGAAGTGCTGGAAAGAGACTTGCAATTTTTTAATGTAATGAATGGCGTTTAGGGAGTGATACTACATGGTGCGATTGGCATTTACAACGCACATGATCACATGAATTGGAAATCTTTTTTTTTTTTTTTAATCACAGTGATAATATTTTATTTTTAAAATATCCTTTTGACCTTTTCTGTCCAGGCTCTTCTACTTTGGATCTTATTTAAATCACTTCTTGAAACCCTGTTTTATCAGGTCAACTTTTAATTATGGTTATTGTTTTTAATTGTTTTAATCGCTATATTGGTATTGTTATTTCCTTTTTAGTATTCAAATTTGAACTGTCGTTAAATGTAAAATGGCTCTCAATAGGAATGGACATTGTGTCAGCTATTTATATATTTTTGTCAGCAGCATTAACATGTATGTTAGATAGTAAGTATGTATTTTTACTATATAAATTATTTCTGTTCTGCTTTTCATGTATTCTCTTTCCAGGACTCACAGCAGCCATCTCCTCTTGCTTTGTTAGCAGCCACGTGCAGTCGAATTGACACCCCAGGAGAGAACGATTCACCTGCAGACCAACAAAACCAGCAGCAACAGCTGGACCTAAACCAGGGTGTTTACACCTCTAGTGCCAACGGCTGGCAGGTTATCCCTCTCAGCGTTCAAACATCCTCAGGCACTAACACCATCACCACCACTGACTCCTCAGGGGTAATGACAGGAGGAGACACAGGCAAGAGCAGACAGGTGCTGTCATCAGTAGCAGTTGCAAGCACTCAGGGACAGCAGCATCAGCCACAGCAATATGTAGTAGCTCAGGCTCCATCCATGCAGGGCCAGCAGCTCCTTACCACCATATCAGGTATGATGCCCAACATTCAGTACCAGGTTATTCCCCAGTTTCAGACAGTAGATGGCCAGCCACTGCAGTTGACCCATGCTCAGCAGGATTCTAATGCAGGACAAGGGCAGCAGTTTCAGATAGTGTCCTCTCCTAATGGCCAGCAGATCATAACCACAACCAACAGAGCTGGTGCAGCAGGAAACATCATAACGATGCCCAGTCTCCTTCAGGGAGCCATCCCCATTCAAAATATAAGCCTAGGCAATGGCGTGTTACAAAACCAGCCCCAGTTCCTGGCAAATATGCCTGTGTCACTAAATGGAAACATCACTTTGTTGCCTGTCAGTACTGGAACAAGTGGTACAGGGGGAGATGGAAATGGTGGCGGCGATGCAGGGGGCAACCAACTTATACAGCAATCGCAACATCCAGTGTCCAGCGGGGCAGGTTACATGACAAGTGCATCCACCGTTACCACTCAGACTTCCACTTCTTACGGAATGACCCAAACGCAGAACAGCAATGGAGTGATGACCGGGACATTCCAGCATAACACAGCAGCTTCTCTGGGTGTCCCGATACAGCCAGACAACAGAGACGGACAGCACCCACAGCAGATTCTTATCCAGCCTCAGCAGGTTATCCAAGGTGGAACACCCCTCCAGACCATCCAGGCCGGTACTGTCACCACCGCTGGCGGTCAGGTATTTGCAGCCCCAACACTCAGCCAGGAAGGGCTTCAAAATCTTCAAATTATGCCAAACACAGGCCCCATCCTCCTGCGCACTGTAGGCCCCAATGGCCAGGTGAGCTGGCAGACCATTCAGATCCAGAATCCAACGGGACCGCAGATTACGCTGGCCCCAGTGCAGTCTCTCCCCCAACTTGGCCAGGCTCAGGGATCTGCTGCAGCTGGAGCAGTGTCTGTCAACACAGTGCAGATCCCAGGCATTCAGACCATAAATCTCAACACACTCGGAGGCTCTGGGCTGCAGATGCACCAGCTGCAGACTGTTCCCATCACAATCGCCAGCACAGGTCAGTCAGTAGCCTGCTTTCCAGAAATAATTGGTGTTCAGTGTATACATAATATTATACTGTACATAATATATTGCATATTATTTTGAAAAGTGAGCTACATTAACACTCAGTATATTAAATTAACAGTTGTTGTGTTTCAAACATTTTGAGCTGTTAGTGACTCAGGAAAACCCAGTGGCCCTTGTATGAAGGACTTTATTTGTATTAAATGATGCAATCCTCATGCAGAACCATTCATATTTCTAAATAGAATTGGTTTATATTTTGACTGCCATTTGTAGTCATGACTTTTCAGGCATGGTCAAAATAACGGAGGCTGAAATTAACCTTGATTGTGTTTAGTTTCAGTTATTTTAAACAACACAGATAACCAACAACTAACCTTCAGCTATAGTACACAGTAATAATACAGCAGTAGACCAACAGGCAGTTGAGCTGAGTAAAATGTTAAGTAGTCTGGACAATTTTGGTGCTTGCTGTATTTGAGTTTCATCCCAGATGTTTACTCTGAGTTTCTTGTATCTCAGTTTTTTTGATCTTTGTGTGTTAAGTGCACTATACTGGTTTAACCAGTTCAGCTGGCCAAGTGTTTCCCTAAGCCGTTTACTGCACACGTGTGTGGAATATCTTTTTCCTGTTCCTGGTGACACTGCATCTCTTCAGACGATTGTCACATTACAGTACTGTAGTTGTGGGTTGGCCACAACTTCTGTGTCATAATAGGGGTGTAACTTGACCCCACCCTCTTACAGCAGCCTTTTATCATGTATAAACCCTTCTTTAGTTCTGTTATTCTTAGGCCTTCCATTGTGTTTACATGCTTGCTAGTCTACATTTTATCAAATCATAATGTTTGTGAGGAATCATTGGGTCTGTTTGTAGTGCATGTAATATGCTCTACGTATGTAGCAGGCCTTTTTTGGGCTCCAACAGTACTGAATGGCGGGTGTTTCTACGCATTAGTGTCGGTTTACTTTGGCATAGTAGTTAAAGCCTCAGGCCATCTGGCATTAGACTGTATATTCTCATGTTACTCACTGTATTACTCATATTCAAATATTACTCTTCTGAACATTGTTTAATTAAGCAATGTTGAATAAAGCTACTGTAAATGCCCTTAAATTAAGAAATATCGGGAAATAATAGGTTACATTCTCTGTCACTTGAAATTCCTTGCTATAGATGTTATTATAGATGACCTAAATATTTTAGACGAAGGCCACATACAGTTTAGGCCAGCACACATTTATAACATACATAAATGTAAATGGTTTACTCTATTAGCGCCTCTGCTGTTTTTGTTTTTTTTTAAATAAAGTCAGTAATTAAGGATCCCTCTATCATCTGGATTTTTGATTTTTAATAGGTTTTAAAATACAAGCAAGCTGTAATCTTCTTGAGGAATGGAATTTCTTAGAAGATTTCATTCATTCACTTTATTATTAAAGTGTGTATACTGTGAAACTTAAGTTAATAGCCCAAATAGCCGCCTACCCTCTTTACTGGCCTGGTGTGGGAACACATTGACAAATAAATGCAGACCTAGATTAAACACCTTGTCTTGTCATGCATACAAATATTAATGTTTGTATGATCAACATGTCAGTATGGGCATGCTACACATCGTTAGATCAGTGGTTCTTAACATGACCCCCCCCCTCGCGAGAATGCTGCTATAGACACACACACACACACAAAAAAAAAGATAGATAGATAGATAGATAGATATAGAGAGATAGATAGATATATATAGAGAGATAGATATAGATAGCATTTTTGATCTATAGCTTGATTTGGTTCATTCCACATCCAATTATTATGCACTTATAGCGCCTCCTAGTGGTCGATTTGAATGAGACTTTCGGGTTATGTGTGAGGTGTTTATGTAGACATATCCTGCAGTTTTTGTGTTGATTGGACAAACAATTTGTATTTTGTAGCCTGATTTGCGTTTTATCCCCTGCAGTTTGTTTGCATTTATAGCGCCCCCGGGTGTTCGATTTGAATGAAACTTTCAGGGCATGTTTCATTTACTTATGTGGACATATCCTGAGAGATTTTTGATGATTGGAGAATGAATATGGGATTTATAGTGTAATTTGTGTAATGCTAAGCACCTGTCTTGCGCTTGTAGCGCCCCCTAGTGACGTATGTACATCAAACTGTCCGGGTAAATCCGAGGCACCTATCTGAACATATCCTGTGAATTTTGTGATGATCGGCCCAACGGCTGCTGATTTGTGGTCATTTATGTCCAGAGCCACGCCCTTTTCAAAGTTCATTGGTCCATATCTTGAAAGGTAATTGAGATATCGACATGCTTTATACAACTTTTAATAAGCTTGATCCAATGATGATTCTAGGAGGAGATGTCAAAAATGTGATTTTCAAAAAATTCAAAATGGCAGAAAAAAAACTCTAGGCGGACCTTAATAGTCCTTGAGGCTTTTTTGTAGAGCACTTTGAGCTGCACCTGTGTGAGAAATTCCAAGTCAATCGGACTTACCATGTAAGGGGCGTGGCCTTTCAAAGTTTGCATTTTTAAGTGTTATTTACAGCGCCACCATGTGGCCGATTGAGTTCATATTTCTGTGGAAGCTGACGCACACAATTTCCAGTTATTCCCCCAAATTTCATGTTTCTATCTCATTCCAGCTCACGGGAATTTGAGCCGGCACGGCAGACAACAAATAATAACAACTAAAACACACTAAAACAAGAGGGTTCTACCGCTACGCGGTATGACCCTAAGTAACTAGACAGAATATAGTTGTGAATCACTTTGGGTGGACACTGTAAATATTTTGCACTGTTTAATCCAGCAGGTGGTGGTAATGCCAACCGCTATAAAACGACAAAGAAGAATCAGGCCCCAATCGCTGTCAGTGTAATCAAAGATTATAGCGCCAGTGATCTGTAATCTTTGGTTTGCCGCCAAGTAATACATTTACTCATTTGGCAGACGCTTTTATCCAAAGCGACTTACATTTGAGGAACAGCATACAAGCATCAACAGAGCATCAAATACAGATCATGCAACTGACGGCATACAACTGACAATACATACTAGTAAGAGCAGCATAAGTACTAGTAAGAGCTCATAGTACATATCACATCAATGGGGTAAACACCTAGGGAAGTAAGTTAAGAAAAAGTGCAGTCAATACAAGATAATTGTAGGGGATAGAAGAAGAAGAGCATATGACGTGCATGTTAGAGGTTAGGAGTTAAAGGTGTTATAAGAGGAGGTGTTGAGTGAGATGATGAGTTTTCAAGAGCTTCTTGAAGTTAGAGAGGGACACCCCTGCTCTGATGGCGTGTGGTAGTTCGTTCCACCATCGTGGTGTCACAGATGAGAATAACCGGGACTGGGATTGCTTTGTGTGAAGGAATGGCAGAGCCAGGCGGCGTTCGTTGGAGGAGCGTAGCGGCCGAGAAGGAACGTAAGTTTGTATTATGGAGTTTAGGTAGATGGGTGCAGACCCAGTAGTCACGGGGAGCCAGTGGAGGTCACTGAGTAATGGAGTGACATGAGTCTTTTTGGGCAGATCAAAAACCAGACGTGCTGCTGCGTTCTGAACCATTTGTAAGGGTTTCACTGCACAAGCTGGAAGACCTGCTAGGAGGGCATTGCAGTAGTCGAGGCGTGACATAACCATGGCCTGTACCAGAAGCTGGGTGGCGTACTGAGTGAGGTAGGGCCTGATTTTCCTTATGTTGTATAGAGCAAAGCGACATGACCGAGAGACAGCAGCAACAGGGTCTGAAAAGGACAGCTGGTCATCAATCATGACACCCAAGTTTCTCACCACCTTGGTTGGAGTGATGGTTGAGGAGTCAATTTGTAGTGTGATGTTATGGTGGATAATAACGGTCATATTGGCAGAAACTTGATCACAACTCACAGGTCTGAGTCTTTTGTTGCTAAAAAAACATCTGCCAAATGGATGGCACCTACTCTGGCACTGTTGAGTGTGTGGAGTATACAAATATGCAGAAGACAGGGAAACAGAGATCCATGTGGGCACATGAGACCCTCAGAATGGGGAGGCAATGCTGGTAGTAGGCTACCACCAGCTGGTCCAGGAGCTTCGTCTTAATGATGGTCGGTTCAAGGCGTATTTTAGGAGTTGGGGAGAGTCTGGACAATCCAAGCAACTGTAAACTTTCGTCAGCACAACTGAGGGCCTGTCTCTCCATTCATTAGATTTTCATAAAAATGAAAATGAATGAAAAGTTGTGAATCCTGTCATGTGAAGTCCAATTGCTCTGTCTGCTAATTTCTGCCACACTTTTCTCATCCTGCACCGTGTTGTTGTTTTTGTTATGTTGCTGCCTTCAAAATAAAAGTGCATAACTAATCTGTCTGAGGTAGATCAAATGAATGATGTGTATTTGATCATTTTTATACATGTGATATTCATACTGTACTGAAATAAATAAACTGTTTCATAGTAGCATATTTAAGTTTTGTGCAAAAGAAATTAAAGGCCTGTCCCAAATATAGGCAGGATCAATTCAGTGATTTTAGCAAAAAAAAGCCCGGGCTATTAATCAAAGTTTTACGGTATAAACCAAAAAGACCTCAAACCATTAAAGAATGGATCTCTCCCTTTACTTTTGATGCCATCACTACAGGAGAGCAGGCCTTGCAGACGGGTGTAGAAAGTTTGGACGATAGCACAGCTATGGATGATGAGGATATAAGCCCACAACCTCAAGGACGACGTAACCGCAGGGAAGCCTGTACCTGCCCCTTCTGCAAGGATGGAGAAGGGCGGTATGTACCTTAACCATTGTATTAGGCACACCTGTACAGCGCAGTGCAATCTGCCATAATCTTCACTGTTATGGTGCATAATAATGTCCAGTTTTTGTTGACATTGTCATAGAGGTGTTCATTGAAATGTAAGTTTGAGCTTTGAGGGTCATAGTGATGTGTTGCACTGGACTGCATTATATTGAGGCGTTTCTAATATTCTGCCCCCCTTGTGTGTAAATAGGAGTGACAAAAAATTAGAAACGCCTCAATATAGTGTAATCCAGTACACCACCTTAACTATGACATCAATAATGAACATATTATTGGAAAAGTGTAAATCCAATTATGTCTTTGTAAAAATAGATGTTATTGAACCTAATGTAGAGGCCACTTAATGCATATTGTGCTAATTTAGAAGGTGAATGTTTTTCAGAAAAAACTTATTTTATCACGTTACACTATTATACATGCTATTTTTGTTATTATACAGTTATTTGGAACTCATTGTTTGTCAGTATGTAAGGTAAAGCATAGTTACCTTAAGCAAAGTTTGTCTTATCATTGAAGAGCTTTGCAATTAGTTTTAATACTTAAAACTGTTGTTCTGTGTTATGAGTATGTCCGAGAAACACTACATTTCCTTTTCAGCCGATTTGTGCGTAGCCTCTTCATAGAGAACCCGGTAACTCACTAACTCTGATTTATGTTGCAGTGACCCAACTAAAAAGAAGCAGCACATTTGTCACATCTCTGGCTGTGGGAAAATCTACGGCAAGACATCCCACCTGAGGGCCCATCTCCGTTGGCACACAGGAGAACGCCCCTTCGTCTGCAGCTGGTCTTTCTGTGGCAAACGATTCACCCGTTCTGATGAGCTTCAGCGCCATAAGAGGACACACACAGGTGACCCTGAGGATTTATTTTAGATTATTTGACATTATGTTAAGGACCTGAAGTCTCACACAACTACAAATATCAAAGATGCCGAGTCCAGAGACAGGATAAGCCTATGTGCATACTTCTTTGCAACATCTTTCTAGGGAATCCATTTATTTGCAACAAGATTAGAGCTGAAACACTAAATCAATTTGTTAATCAACAGAAAATCTATTGGCAACTATCTTGATATTTGATTTATTGCTTAGATTTTAAATCACAAATTCCAAATATTTACTGGTTCCAGATTCTCAAATGTGACTATTTGATGGGGTTTTTTTTGTTTTTGTTTTTTGGGGTCTATTATATTAACTATCTGTGGGTTTGATGGGTTTTTGGGGGTTTTTTTTTGTCTGATATTAACTATCTGTTGGTTTTGGACTTTTGGTTGGACAAACAAGTAATTTGAATATCAATTTGAGGCTTTGGGACATTGTGCCAAACAATCAAGATAATAACTGACAGATTATTGATGATAAAAAAAAAAAAACGTTAGTTGCTACTTTTGAATTAATCATCTGCTTGAATCTTACATAATATCTGGCATAACTTTATTTCCCCATTCATACATTGACATATTATATAACGGCATAGCCAAGAGTCATAGTCTGGTAATAACAGCTACAGCTATTTTTATATTGATTTTTATTTCTCCCTCCTTTTCAGGTGAGAAAAGGTTTGTTTGCCCAGAGTGTCCAAAACGCTTCATGCGCAGCGATCACCTCTCCAAGCACATCAAGACACACTTAAACAAGAAAGCCGTGGCCAGCAGCACCACTGGCTCGACTGACACTGCGTCCCCTGCGGCAGTAACGAAAGTCGAACCGGGAGCAGTGTCGGCCAATGACCAGCACACCATTGTCACCATGGAAACCTTATCTGCAGAGAGCATAGCCCGATTAGCTAGCAGCGGGATCAACATGATGCAGGTGGACCTTCACCACATGAACGGCAACAGCTACTAAGGACTGCGGAGGAGTAGGAAGACGGCCTTTGTAGATGTTTCGTTGGGACATTTGGGGTTAAAAATGGCACGTTCAATTGGAGACACAGAACCTTTTTAAAGGCTTCAGACAGGAGAGGTGGTCACAGATGTAACACAACAGACACTATTGGATTTGAGAACTGAGGCAGGGATATGGATTTCCATCTTGTGCTTAGATACCTGTGGCATTTAAGGGTCAGACTTGGATTAAAATGTTAGACTAGACTAGAAATCATCATGAAATCTTATTTCCCCTGAATGGAAATGGCACTACACTAACATTTGTCCGACACGATGACCCAATCTTAGTAGGATTGAAATAAAGCACACAGACCGGCACAACTGATGTTGAATTTGTGGCTAGTAATATTCTCTTTACAAACTTTTTTTTAGTAAAGAGATGACACTACTAAGTCAGACTCTCACCCATGTTTCCACCGTTCCCTCCTCATGTCAGGTGTCTCCTGACTTCTAAAACTGGGCTGCTGTTATCAAGCGTGCCCCTCATGCTAACTGGCCACATCGCTAGTTCACCCCTAAAAACTGAACTTCTAACGACTGTGAGCAGCAAATATTTGCTTCTTACATTTGTGGTTGCAGTGTTGGGAGAACCATGTGTTCACAAACTAACAATCCCAGTATTGTAGGAATAATATGTCAAGCGTTTTAGGGTCGACCGTTACAGGAGGGCTGGAATACATGAGGTCAGAGCCAGAAGCACTAATCAGTGTGAGGATGTAGGTGTGTCAGGCCACTGAAATCCTAAGAATAACTCTTTAACCTCTTATGTAGGTACTCACATTCAAGCCATCATGCTTTGATATGTTTATCATAGCAAAACCATTTTCATTTTTTATGTGTGTGTGTGTGTGTATATATATATATATATTTTTTTTTTTGGTAAAGGCTACATAAATTCTTAGCTTAGGTGGGATCATCTTACAAGATTACAAGAGATTGCCTTTCAGTTGTATGAACCTCATGCACAATCAATCTTAATCTTATTACGTATATATATATATATAGTGTAAACTTAAGAGCCTCTGTCATAGAATAATGTATTCTATACAGTCCAGATACATTACAGTACATATTTTCTTCTCTGTGGTATACTTATCATCTGATACTTTGCCTTGCAGTAGCGTTCTCTCTGTGGAAAAGCATTTCCTCTTCAGTCATATCTGGTCAGAGTGTATTTTGTAATAATGTCCAGACAGCATAAATATTTAAGCTCAAACCAAAGGTTCATACTCATTTTATAAGCAAGGCTAGGAAATCTTTCTTTGGTCCATGAACTTTCTAATATTTTTTTACTCTTGTAATACATTATGTTAAAAGTTCTAACTGGAAAATATCCAGCTTGAGGCAAACCTTGGACACACATCCCTTTGTTGTCCAAATACCTTGCAAAATATATTAAGATGTCAAGATTTCTTTCCTGAAATGTTTCTCACCTGTTGAAATAGTTTGGTTCAGAATTGTGCTTTATTTTTAGAAAGATAATTGTAACTTGTATTATGTCAAAATCTATGTTTAAAAACTCCTTTGTAACTCTATAGATTTAAGTTCATCGGACAACAAGTGCTCTTATTTTTTTTTCCCCCCCGTTTTAAATAAGGGATTTTATAGTGTGTATACAACTACTGCAAATGCCAACAGCTGGATTAAAACTATAAATATATTTTGTCTCATTTCTTTGCAAATGTCTCACTCACACAAACACACAGCTGATCAAAAAATACTTTATTCATGTAAAATCACAGGTTTACATTTTACTAGGACTTCAAAGTAAAAGAGAATTTATCAAGTGCTCCCCCTAGTGTTGATGTCACTCTACATCGTTATCCTCACTCTTCAGTTTGTTACAGAGGCTGTAGGAGACAAAATACATTGTAAATGTTTGTCAGTTCAAACACTTCCTGTCCCTCAGTAAGGTGGATTTGCAACAATTCAGTTTTTTTTTGGATGTTGCTTTTACAGTAATCACTAGTCGACACCTGAATTTATCAAAACCACCTGCTGAGGTAGGAGTGGACGTCCGAGAAGCCGTGGTACTGAGCCAGAGGGAACAGGATGCCAGTCGGGCAGCGGCCCTCACGCTGGCGGCAGAAGCTGCAGTTGCAAATGCCACGACATGGAGGGCACTTCCAATCCTGAGGAGAGAACCAAATCGTTAAAACACTAAAGTAAGTGGTATTAGAAAGACAAATTAAAAGTTTAACTTTACAGTACAGGTAGTACTACTGTGAAATGAACAGCACAGAGATACAAAGCCTTTATATAACCCATGGATATTCTAATCATCAACAGAGGTTGTGTGTCCCCTTGTGACATAACATAACCATAAGATCCAATATTCAAAGTCAAATCTCAAGTGTTGGACTTGAATCTAGGCAAAAGATACAGAGCCATTTAAAACTGCATCTGTGTTAAACCCTCCCCTTACTCACTGACATTAAATACTGAAATAATGTGCATCTGCACAGGTGTAGGGTGCGTGTCAGCAGTCCAACCAGATCAAGCAGCGCCTTCTTGACATCCTCTCCGTATCTGTTCCTCAGGCACGGCCCGCAGAACTGACCCTGAATCCCCCGACAGTCCTCACTGCGGCAGCACGTCTTGGTGTCGACAGTTTTCTGACGGCACTGATGACACGTGGAGCCCTGACAACACGTACGTGTACACACACACACACACACACACACACACACGTTCCCTTTATAAATCCCAATCAACTTGAAATGTGCCGCATGTGAGGGAGCTCTATGTCAGACCCTTCAAACGCCCATAGTTGCCTATAAATCCGGAGCACCACTCCTTTATAACCAATCTGCAGGAAGGGGCATCCCTCTTGAGTAGTGACGTCACTGACCGGAGGGACACACACACACACACACACACACACACGACTGGATGACCCAGGTACTAATTTGGATTCCCGCGTTTGAAAAGAGTCAACCAAATGCATTACACCTGTGTTTAAACATTTATTTAGGCTACACAAACACCCCACTCACTTAACAAGGCTGGCGATGAGTTAAAAGAAATAGGCTGTGACTTGTTGTAAATGACAATATAATAATGTTTTTACAAGCAGCGCATCACATCCACTCTGGCGCACAGCGTTTGGCTCATGAGGAAACGAACATGTGATAATACATGAACTATGCTCTCGTATTTGCTCGACTGACGCACTGAAAACGGCATCAATTTAAATATAATTTGTCCTCCTGTTCACATTATTGATGACAATAAATTTCAATGCATGCAAGTAGGCCTATTAATAAATATGATTCCTGATTAAACGTATCTGAGGTGTTCTTTTGCAGAATCAGATATCTTGTTTGTGTTTATTATGCTCAGTCATGGTTCTTTTTGTGCACTGCAAATTATCTTAAATTATGTTTTTTTATTGCACACTTCAGGGAAAATCAATCAAAAGAGTTTCTGATTATTTAGAAAGGCTTTAAGCCTACAATACTCAGAGGTAATATTTCGATATATTTTACACAGTAGTAGGCATATTCATTTCAAACAGTTTCATCCTTCTGCCATGTGAGTCGCCGTTTCTAATTTCTCCTCTTTATGTGCGTACACATGGTTCAGAGTTTACTTACGGGACGCACATTTTCCCATCAAGTCTGTTTTTTTTATAGATCACAACCTTTGCTTGGGAAGTGGCGTACGCACGTTTCCAGCCCTGTTTTGTACGTACGCACCATTTATAAATAAGACTCCTGATGATTTCAGCAGTTCTTCCTCAAATATCAGGACTCTGAACCAAAGTTGCCACTGTGATCTTGTTAGTGGTCGCTGGCTTAACTGATTTTGCTACAAACTAACATGATCTTGTCAAATTTTTTCCCAATATACTGTGAAAGAACTGCAGTCAGGCTGACAACTCACTGTGACTCTGTTGTAGACTTTCTCAGTCATGTTATCTGCGACCAGCTGAAGCTCAGCCTCTGTGATGTCCTCAACAGGACGGATAAAATGAGGTTTGCACTGATTAGGTCGTGGGGCGCCACGTCGCTGTGGGGCTCGGCGTACCTGGAACACAAAGATGAAAATAATGATTTACTTAGCTAGACGTTTTACACGTAAATTGATACTCTATTATATGATAAAATAGAGAAATGGAAGTCACAACATATTAATATAAATAGGTTACAGTTTTCACTCTCATTACTCATCTTTTGTGAATACATCCATGCAAAATCCTACAGCAAGTCATGCGGTCATGTCACACAATATGTTCACGAGATTACTACATTTTCTTGCCTGAGATCAAATTTGAAAGTAAATAAAGCAAAAGTATGTATAACACATGCACAATAAAACCATGTAAAATTCTTATTTTACTGTTAAAAACAAAACAACAATGCAATTTGTTGTGTGAAAACTTGTCCTGTCAACTGGTCTTTGATAAATGGCAGAGCCGACCTCCAGCAGCTCCTCCTCCAAGCTGAGTTCCAGTTCTTCCTCCTTAGGTGCTGAAGGATCTGCACCTCCCCCCATAGAGCGGGTCTGTCTGCGAGTCACCCGCTCTGGGTTCTTCCTCCCTCTTCCAGCTGCACCGGAGCATGGTGGACGCTGCAAGTGATGTTGGATAAAATCACCATGCATGGGTATATTTAGAAAGACTGTTATTCAAGCCCCTACTGAATTCTGAAGAGAAAGATAAGGATGGTGGCCACCTTGTTAGTTGAATATGTTGTTTTCACCTTTTGTATACTTTCAGAAGAAACTTGGGGGGGGGGGGGGGGGGGGTCTTACTTTCAGTCCACCATCCCTCTTACTGAATATTAACAATCGACCTTGGGATAAAACTCACTGGTTTGTGAGGCATTTATCATCATCTTCTACTCACAGAACTTCTCTCTTTTGTCTTCTGTTTGCCTGCTTTTTTCTTCAGTAGCCCTGCACCTCCTGGCATCTTGTAAAGGTCTGCCATTAGCTGGGCCAACTGTTAAAAAACAGGGAGGATAAAAAGGATTAGAGACATGGCAGATGACAAACATCTTGAGTCAGAGCAAATCTTCCAGCACTCAAAACAAATGTAACAACATTTTCAATGTCACCAGCCCCAATCTGTACAGTTTAGCCTGGTGGCAATGTGTATGCACTATGCACCATCAAAAAAACATTAACACTTTTAAAAGCAAGGTGTGCCTCTGTATATTATTCTTGTGACATAATTACAATAATTTGTCATTTTTAAGCACAGCTTTAAATAAACATGGATATGTCAATTTTCAAATAGTACTATACTGTATGTGTCTTTCTGGTTTACCATTGCTTTGTTGGCCTTGATGTTCTGTTGTCTCTTGGCCAGGAAAGAATCCGATACATCTTCTGCCGAATCAGATCCGCTCTCCTCAGGAGCCACTGGGGTCTCTTCATCCTCAAATTTAACATGTTTCACTAATTTTGCCCCACTGGTCTTTCCTGCCTTCTTCACCCCTCTCTGTTTTGTCATCTTTTCTTCCTCCTCTGCGTCCTCATCGTCACTGGAGTGCATGGTAGAAGCAGTGGAGCAGAGAGCAACCCTCAGCTTGAAGGTTTGGGAACCAGAAGATGGTTTGGATGTGGCTTTCTGCTCCTTGGGGAAAAGGTCAGGCTGGGCTTCATCTTCCAAATTTGAATTCTCATTGACATATAGAGATAATTTCATCATTTCCCATTTTACTAGTGACGCATCTCTTACACTATCGTTTTCACATTAATTATTAGAACATCGTCTGTTAGCTGCATTTACGTGAACATGAATGAAGTAACAAATCCCTACAAGGTAATTAATATTCCTGATTTGACAGCATTATATCATAAACAAAAACACGTGCCTATTACAATTAGATCAAATTCATAGGACAATATTTACTTTCCCAATCCGGCAATATGAAGGCATAAAGGACTTGAAGGTCAAATTACTGCTCACCTCATTGCAGTGGTCGCTGAGTTCGCTGTCAGAAAACCCATAAAATGTTCGCTCATTTTCAGAGTCCTCGGCGAAAACATCAGCTAAAGTTAGCTCTTTTGTAAAGGAGTGCATTCCTAAAACTCCTGCCTGAAGAGAGATATAACGGCAAACTTAGCTTAAACATGATGATTTCATGTGTAATACGAATTCAGCGTGGTAAATAATTAAAATGAAGTTACTATACCATTTTATTCTTGACGTCAGTGGACTGCAGCTCCTGAAGTTTAGCTAGTTTCGCCCGCACGCAACTACCTGTCCAATTAATCTGATTGGAAATTGGGCGCGCTTGTTTTGTAGTTCAGGGGAGCACCAATGTACCCGAGTTAACCTCGGGCGATGTCGCTTTTTAAACTTGGAACACGTGCAGAATTTCAAGATACAAAAATAGTTATTATTAACTTAACTGTGAAAATGTGGGTGTAATTGTTGCTCTTCGAAATCATCCATATGAAATGCATCATTAACAGTCAAAATAAAATAAAAAATGTCTTCCAGAACACTTTTGTTTTATGAAGGCCACTCTATGCCAGAGAAAGTGGACGATAAGTTAAAAATGTATAGTAAATCAAAGTAAGTCAAAATGTAGAAATTAGAAAAATTACATTACATTTGACTGATTTGACTTTGACTTGAAGTTAAAACTAAGAAAGTCAGAATCCTGACTTTTTCAGACAAAATGTGAGATAGTAGGATTCTGCAGTCATGCTGGCCTTTCTTTGTGGCTGAGCTAAATGCTAACATCAGCAGGCTAAAATGCTAACAATGACACACTGCTGAAATTATGATGTTTAGCAGGTATGACATTTATCATGTTAATAATCTTAGTTATCGAAGTTGGATGGGAATGCCATCAGGTAGTATTTGACCTTGTGCTGGTGCTAGAAGAAACCTCAGGGGGTATCACTAAAATCAGTAGGATTCATCCTCTGGGCAGGGACATTAATTTCTGTACCATATTTCAGTAGGCTACTTGTCAAAACATTTCACTCAAAGCCTCAAATGACAACTTCTTTATGGCACCAGAGGAAAGCAGGTCACCAATGTCTTCAATAATTCAAACTCTCTCATCATTTTGACACAGCAATGGACATTTTGAACTATCTCGCTTTAAGTTTACTGTACTGTACATTTACTAATAAATCTGCCCTGTGTACCTTGTAACCTTGTATTTTGACTCAAGTCATAATATATTGTAATTTTAACTCTAGAGAATAAAATTTGGAATATCATAAGTTTGATTAAGTGGCCTATGCCTTAATTAAAACATCAAATTGTATTTTTAATTATTGTCTTTCTAATATTCTCTTAAAATTTCTATTCTCTTATTTCCTGGCATAATTGGCTTCCCATTATTTTTTAGGCTAAAGACAATAAAAACAATCAATGGATGTTGTTCCTGACCAGACTCAGTTTTCCTGAAAACCTTTTTGCTTCTTTGAGTTTACCTGTAGCCCTAAAAACCGAGTCAGCTGCAGACAAAATCCCCCTTGAAAGTAGATTTTTTAACAGTGAGAGATGATAATGTTGGTAAATGTTCTGTATTCCCACAGCCCATTATAGCAGTCAGCATGTCTTGCATGCAGGTGTGTGGCAGTGGGAGTGATGCTTGGAAACGTGGGAAACTCCTCTCACATTCTCGGACTGATATACGCACTTCCTGTGTGGCCGATCTGGGCTGAGCTGACAGACAGAGGGACAGAGTGACCATGATACTGAAGCGGTGGCAGCTGATTTTGGCTGTGGGTAAGTACATTGCACATGTATGTTGAGTCATTTAATAGCCTCTAATTTTCAATTTGATAGCTGATAATAGAAATTTCACAGTCTGGGACAGCAGTAAACTGTTGTGTCTAAAGGTGTTAAAGGGAATATTGTGGCTCCTAATAAGATGCACATCTTGACTTACATCAAAGCACATCCTCAGCAGCTGTTTGTCTTTGCTCTTCCTCCCAGAATACATCTTTATATGTATCTCCAGCCATTCCTTTCCTCAGAAGAGACGCTGTGCATTCCAAGTGACTCCCCAGAACAACAAATACACAACTGCTGGCAACGTGAGTGAGTCAGTGCAGCTCTGTGAAAACACCCAATGCTGTGTGGGCTATTTTCTGATCATCAATGGCCAGCCAGAGGTTGACGTTCTCGGTAAGAATCCGTAAAATTTAGATATGTGGACTAGTACATCTGTATAAGTCTGCACAGTCTGGATTCCATTCCGTAAAATCTAATCATATTTCCCGGGCTGAAACTGGTTAATGATGAGTCTACAGGGTTATTATGGTTCTAATGTTTTAATCATTTTGTAATGTGTTACTGATTTTTCTGTTGCAGCTTGTGATATAGTCGAAAAGTCTTGCCCAGATGCAATCTGCAGGGCACAAACACGCTTCAACGGCCTCTTCACTAAGTGCGTATGCAACACAGACCTCTGCAACAGCAACATCACTTGGACCACACAGTCGGACGAGCTTCGACTCCACTACTCTTACTCTGTGGGTATGATAATAATAAGATTGCTAACTAATCATTGAATTTCACTTGCAACCCACATGGTGAAAGAAATATTCTGACAGTATACCAGAGTGAAGTATTTCTTTTCATCACAAAAATGTTATTATTGTTTCAAAAGATGTGTATTTTTTAACAGATAAACCACCATTGTCTTATCTCTTTTAATTTGAAATTTGACACAAGGTTACAAAGATTGTCCAGTCTTTTTTCAGCTAATATCACATTTGCTCTTGAAACATGAAACATTCAAGCTAATAAATACACTTGAATGACTCAAAAATGGTATTCATCATTCACAGATAATATTAACACACACTTTGTGCTTTCTTCCTAGATGAAATAGCGAAAACAACTGTAGTAATTCTGATAGGATTCTTGCTCGTCCTGTGCTTCATGATCTTTGCTGCCAAATGGAGACGCCTCTTTAAAAAGAAAAGTAAGGCCCTTTTTGTTTTCAACTTTAAGATGGCATAGCAAAAAATTGTACAGGAATTATTTTCACTACAATTTCTTTCTTTTTTTTCAATTTGACTGTCCTCATTGCATCATTATAGCAGTACGTGTCCCAACATCTGTTTATGTCACAGTGATTAAACAGACATAATATAAAGGAAACAATTTTGTTGCTATTGCTAATAATGTGTTGATTTGCCTTACTGAATGCATTAGCCGAAAGTGGAAATTAAACTAGAATAAATCCAGCGCTTTTACATTGAGTTACAGGCTGTGAAATTGTTGCCCTTAAAAACACCCTCTCTGATTCTCAAAGGACATTCTTGTTTCAACATTTTCTAAACTCAGATTAAGTTCTCATGATGTCTTTGTTTGACCTTGGAACTGTTTCTTTCTCTCTGTTGGACTAACCTTGGTGGTTATCTCTGCTGTTTCACTCCCTTTTACCTCTGTCCTTTGTTTATTACTCTTCAGATCATCACATTTCTGTGTTTTCTTTTCCTGTGGCTATTCAGTCTGGCTTGTTTGTGACTTTATTGTAATGTCACATTACCTTCAGTGAGCGAGTGTTAATACAAGGCCTGTCTGCTTTATTTTCCAGAGAGTCCACCCTCCCTTGACAGTGTCTCAGCACCATGTTCCTGCCAAACCTCAAAAACCTCTGAGATTGACATTGCTAACATTGAACTACAGCAGGTATGTCCAGCTTTCAGGTAGATTTATACTGTAGCAGTGTGCAAAATATTGGTAAATTATACATTGTGTGATATATATTACCATGTACTGTTGTCTTACCTGA
This sequence comes from Micropterus salmoides, assembly GCF_014851395.1. Taxonomy (NCBI): domain Eukaryota; kingdom Metazoa; phylum Chordata; class Actinopteri; order Centrarchiformes; family Centrarchidae; genus Micropterus; species Micropterus salmoides. The sequence continues at coordinate 16,787,248 of NW_024043372.1, forward strand.
ATGTTCATGAATGTACATTTTTTTAGATTGTGGGCCATGGGCATTTTGCAACTGTTTGGCAGGGGAAATATCAGGGATCAATGGTGGCCGTGAAAGTTTTCCCTGCAGGCTGGAAACATATATTTACTGCAGAGAAGGAGGTTTATGAGCTACCACTGATGAAGCATGCTGGGATTGTTGACTTCCTGGGCACTGGGTGGAAACCGGATGGAGGCAGTTGGCTCATTGTCCTGCAATTTGCTGAAAATGTGAGTGGCATGTGAGTCGTTAAAGGAAAATTTATTCAGTTTTCCCCAATCGGAGAGATCAAAAGTTATTCAAGGAAAAGGAGACAGAACAGAGGAATGTGCAGCTCTCTCACTGCTGTCACAGTGTTGTTTTCGGTTGTAGCAAGCAGCTGTTTCCGTCAAAAAAGCTCTAAAAACACACTGTACACTACCTGCTCAGCACCAAAAGACAGACCGACACGGTGAGCGACTAGCTGGTGAACATAATGGAGCTTTTAGCAGTTAAAGAGCCAATAAATAATAAATAAGCTAATGTTTGCCCATCAATTTAAAAGCTGTTGTGTTCACACATTGTTTTTGTTGCCCCCAAATGGCCTAAAAATGTTATTGCATGTTTAATGCTAAAATTCAATACTGCTGAATGTATAGCACTGAAATATGTGGCCAAATGCTTTAAGCTCTTTAATGTTCACACTCTTGGACATTAATAACCGGCATCACTTTGATTTCAGGGTTCTCTCAACTCCTTTCTGTGTAAACACACCATCAGCTGGATGTGGTCATTGAAGCTGTGCCAGTCTTTATCTCAGGGACTTTCATATCTCCACTCTGAACTTCACAGACATGGTACTGGCCTGAATATTACTGTGATACTGTGTGAGTGTGGCTTGTCCATGTTTTAGCCTATCTGTGTAGAAAGCATGAGTGAGCACTATCATATGGGTATGTGTGCACATTGTAGCCAAAATAGAAAACATGACTAATGATATAATTTATTAATTTAACTGTTAAATGATTAAATACAATAAGGTGAGGTACATAAGCACAAGGCTACATACAAACAGCTGATATATTACAGGGATTCATAATTATAAACATGAAGCAGGCTTCAGTGTTAAGTATTGTAGAGAGGGAGGCATCTGAATAATTCTGGTACAGTGTGTCATGTGTAGTGGCTGCACATCTTGCCAGCCACTAGGAGGCCATTAGGCTTAATGACTGGAGTGTGGGTCTTTCTTGATCAATATAATCCACCACAGTTAAATATGCAAACATATCAGAATCTTATTATTTTACATGTGTCTTTTCCTTCAGATGTGCATAAACCTCCTGTGGCCCACAGGGACTTCAGCAGCGCTAATGTGATTGTGAAAGCAGATGGTACCTGTGCCATATGTGATTTTGGATGCTCTACAATCCTGCGTTCTTGTGCAGGATCTCACCGCTGGCAGAGCCACACAACAAACATAGAGGTGAGATCCACGTGGAGCCACAACTTGTTAATTCACAGTACTGCAAAATCAAAACTCTTGTGAAAAAAAAAATCCAGTGACGATAAAGATTCTGCTCAGTGCATTATGGCTGCTGCTGTGATCATTCACATACTGAACAGAATAAACGAAAACCTGCTACATATAATACGTAGAAAGAACCAATTTGCATTTCTGTCCATCTTTAGGGTCGTGCTCAGTTGGGAACGCTGCGCTACATGTCCCCTGAGATCCTGGAAGGCTCTGTAAACCTAAGCAACACCAGGTGTCTCTTGCAGGGGGACATCTATGCTTTGGGACTGCTGCTGTGGGAGATCTGGATGCGCTGCTCTGATTTATTTGAAGGTAAACGTTCTTTATCAGATCGACAGATACACTATATATATATATATACACACATACACTGTACATGCATATACAATATATATACACATACATAGATATCTAACAGATACAGTAACTAAAATAGACAAAAATATATAAAATGGAATAAAATGTATTTTTCCAAAATTATTATTTAACCTTTATTTATTAACAAGGTAGGTCCCTTTGAGGTCAGAAACCTCTTTTTCAAGATCTCTCCAGGCTGGCAGAATAAAATCTTTCAGACAGGACAACACAAAATCATGCACACAAATAAAACAATACTACAAAACAGGTAACAATGTTATGAAGGCTAAAATAAGCAGAGACATTTACGAAGACAAATAATGATACTAAGAAGGCTAAAATTAGCTAAAAACTGAGATAAAAGATAAAGGTAGGACCAAAACATTAACTCTAATATGTATTGAATATATCTAAAATGATAATGTCCAGTTCTGTGCTGTACATAAGTGCAGATCAAGTATATATTGCTAACACCTGTACGGTAAAGTGCAGGACTGTCCTTGGCTGTACAGTGTATATATGGATCATAGATGACTATAAGGATCATTTCTATTATGTATATGCAGATGGTTGTCTGGATGGTCAGAAAAGTTAAAAAGAAAAGCAGATGTATTGGAATTAACAACAGATAGATCATTAATGTAATAGATGTGATGAAATAATGTAATAAATAAATCCAGATGAGCAGTATGTCGTAGTTATATGAGGCCTTTACTGCCAGAGGAGCTCTCTATCCAGAGAAGCAGAGGAGACTTGTTGCTGGCACAAATTACTTCCTGTAGCGTTCCTTGTCACAGAGGATCTGAATAAGTTTCTAACTGAAGGTTACTGAGACTGAGAGTCCGAGACATTATCCATGATGTTTAACACTTTGTGTAATGTCCCCCTCTCCACGACCAAGTCTGAGGGAGCCTGAGTAATCATGAAAAGCTATCTGTAATTGAGATGAGTATCCACTTCTCTCCACCCCTTAAAAATGCTACTGGAATCCACAGAAACTCTACTTCATTTAGATCTAACCATTCTGAAGAACTCCACACATCACTATAAGTAATCAAAACTAATAAATATCACATCAGACAATACTGTCAGATTTTCACAACTTCTGTTTTTGAGGTTGATCTGCAGGATCAGCTGTATTTCTGTGCACTGTTCTGAAATGCTTTATTGATGTCATGGTACTAAATGGATGTTAAAAATCAAGCATCTGTCTCCATCTGCAGGCGGTACTGTTCCACCGCATCTGTTGCCTTATGAATCTGAGCTGGGAGCCAATGTAACACTGGAGAGCCTCATCCTGTATGTGTTTCACATGGACAAGAGACCTGCCATACCTAAACAATGGGAACTGCTACCACAGGTATTCTCACTCCGGGTGCTTCTACTTGAGCATACAGCTTTTGTATTGGCCAGGTAGCAATACTGGATAGCTGGTGAAGATATTGATCACAGTGATGATACTGATTTTGTCAATGTATTGACTAAATCTTCCCAACTTTTAGGGATCTGTGCTGCAGCAGCTCCTGACAGATTGTTGGGACTGTGACCCCGAGGCACGACTGACTGCTCAGTGTGTTGTGAACAGACTAGACTCTCTTCAGTCATGTCAGTCTCCATGACTTGTTTTGTTGCAATCTACAAATCAAGTATTTGCACTGTTCTCTTTGTGTCACTGCTGTTTAGCTTTTCAGTATATTTTCACAATTTTGTACTGTATAGGTAGCCTCATGCCATGGACATGTTTCCATTAACCTTTCTATTAGATTAGTTACAGGTACAGGTATATTATGGAAAAATTGAAATGTGTGTCCATAATGGACAAATTTTTTCTGAGAAAGAACAAAAAGAAATGTTATTCTTTCACTCTCAGCAGGAGGGATGTTCTTTATATTGCTTTATATATATATGATTTTGGTTTTGCATTTTTATAACAACTGTTGTTACAGTGGTACTTATCGTATGTGTAAAACACTACTTGGCAATAAAGCTCCTACTGATCTGATTCTGATTAAAACTACTAGTTACACTTACAGTATTAGACTTTTTTCACCGCAGACATTTTTACTTGTCAGGTGGCGCTAATACCGTTAATGATGGCTCTGTGACATTTTAGTCCAGTAATTCAAGCCAATGAGTGAGGATGCACAACAGGCCTTTTTCACTGAAAACTTTTTGAGGTGTCACAGCAGAAAAAGCACAGGTGTAAATAGTAACATGAATGAAGGCTATACTCTTCAATATCTTAGTTTTTTTCAGTTGAAATGAAATGTGTTAAAGCTCTAAAAAGCCCTGTGTTGTATGCCTAGCTGTTTACATAACTGTTCATCCTGATAGCTTTTTGTGTGGAATATGAATCATAGTCATTTCAAGTCAGGTGCGCGCACCTGTGTGTGTGTGTTTGTGTGTGTGCGTCAACTATCACTTACAGCGATTGGGAGTTAACATCAACAACTCCATTATCTTTACCTTTTGCTACACAGGAACAATTACATCAACTTCTCATCCAAAGCTTGCTGCGTTGTGCCAATAATGTGCGTAGCCTTTAACGAATGGCGTCGCTTCCCTTTTTCCAGGATGGCGACGGCATGACCCGCCCCACTCTGCCTCTGATTGGCCCAAACCACGACAGCAAACGAGTACTAGTCAATCAGAGGCAGAGTAGGGAATGTCATGCCTTCTCCATCGTAGGAAAAAAAACCTCCCTGTGCATTTTGTTTTGCTACTTCCGTGAACTCCCAATGCGGAAGACTAACAGAAAGCTCTGAGTTCCTGACAAAGTTGGCCGGACCTGAAGCAGGTGTTTAAGGTAAACCCATGAAATCTTGCGTGTATGGAACAAAACAATATGAAAATACCACAGTCAGTTCTGTCTTATCATACCTGTAATGTAGAGATAAATTTAAAAAAGTGTTGCGACGTTACTGGTGGGATCTCCGTGCATTCACGTGGTGTCGGAATAATCATATATTTTTCATCATCAGCGATTTTAATAACTGATCAGTCCTTGAAAGTTCTCTAATGTGAGCATTTGCTTTTCTCTATTTCCTGTTATTGTAAATTGAATATCTTTGGGTTTTGTAACATTTTGTTGGACAAAACAAGTAATAAGATATCTTCTTGACCTTTGATACTGTTAGATAAAGTAGAGAAGACAATGTACAGGCTACTGACAAAATCTAATATTAGAAACTCCTTTTAAACTGGTTTAAATTTTGGTATGGTCGAACACTGCATGTATACCATATTTAAAATATCCAACACAGGGTAAATGGATATCATCTCAGATCAGAAACCACATACTAAATTAGATGAAAGACACTGTTTTAGTTACACACTTAATAAGTTACTTTTTACATGTGATATAATTTTACTTAGTTAAATATTCATTGCATTTACTTTCTCATTGTTTCCTCCAGGATTTTGTAGGACCTTAAGTGTTCAACTTTTCTGACTTGGCTCAAAAAACCATAACGATGTGGCCAAATCAAGGTGGGATGTCATACATAACAAGGATATTATAAGGATTTTGCCTTAGGCCTGTTTTATAATATAGGTGTTCTTAATAATAAAGTGTGTATGTGTACTTTCATGTATATCAGGTCCTCCACCTCCAGTTGGTCCACTAAACCCTGCCTACCCTCCAGGCTACAACCCTTCAGCTCCAGCAGGAGGCTTCCCCCAACCTCCTCCACCATACACAGGGTACCCAGCTGGCCAATACCCAGCTGGTATGAATCCTGCCATGGTACCAAATGCACCTCCGGGGGCGATGCCTTATGGAGCTCCAGGAGCTCATCCTTATCCCATGGCTCCAGGTGGATATCCAGTAGTCCCTCCTGCAGGTGTTCACCCAGGTCCATACCCACACTCTCCAAAAGGGGGTCACCATAAAGGCCACCACAAAGGTCATCATCATGGAGGGGTAGATCCCATAACAGGAATGTTAGCTGGAGGAGTGCATGGGCATAAAGCCGAGAAAAAAATGAAGAAGAAGATGAAGAAAGCACATAAGCATGGGCATCACAAACATGGCAAGGTGAGAATGAGTTACACCATGTAAGAGTTGTTTACAATGGCTCCTCCTGCAGGTGAAATATTATTGTCAATACAAGATAAAAAGATGAAACTTGAACCTGCCTACGCCCTTCAGCCCCAGGCTCTAACTTAATTCAGTCAGTGCTGCAAACACACACCTTCACCAAGCAATAAACATACAAGTTCTCAATGAGTGCAAAGTGCAACATGGCTAAAGAGACACAGTACTGTTGGGCATCAACCGTAGTATTGTTGTATACAAGTGCGTTTGAATAGAGTCAGTTAAGATTAGTGCTTTGGGAGTTTAACATATGGCTGCAGTGTCATTTTTCAGTTAACATGGTTGCTGTGAATACAATGACTGTGCAGTTTTGTTGGATAGTCAGTTACTATGCTGGCTTTTAAATACAATTAAGGCAGATGTGGCATTTAAATGTATTTAATAGGATAAAATATTGAATCCACAATATGCTACGTCATGCCACGCAAGTTGAATGTCACAAACCTTTTTTTCCATTTATGTAACATAGTTAAAATCAACATCCGCTTTAAAAGCACAGAGATAGTTACCTCTAAAGGCAGCTTGGAGATACATGACACAGCAAGTGGGTTTATGAGCTAAAACCATAGGCCAAAACACAGCTGTGCATTAATGGTTCTGAGGAAACATTAGTCAGGTTCAAGACAGGGGGACCCCTTCTGGTAAACTCACCTTAAACTCAAAGTTATTAAAACAGCGAAAATACATAAAACACAACAAACCAAACTAAATAAGGGAAATATACTGACCTCCTTTTGATCTTCTGAGAAGATTGTAGGCAAGATATAACTAGAAAACCATGATACATTAAATTCTACAACTGATTTGTTGTCATTAGGTCTTGAAAATAGTTTGTTCATGATTATGACATTCCTTCCATTTCAAATGACCCAGACTACTTTGTACAAAAATGGGAAGCCATTCCTAACCTTTGACATGACAACTACACTGCAAATTAATGTACAAATGCAGATTAAATTAAAGTTTTGTTGTTTGATTTTTACAGTATAATTTTAAATCTATTAAGATATGAATACATAATCTTTCTCTTTTCCACATCTAATCTTCTCCACAGTCCTCCAGCAGCAGCAGCAGTAGCAGCAGTAGCAGTGACTGAGTCTGAGGCAACCATTTCAAGAAGACAAGGCAGCAGAAATGTTGCTTTATATGAAAGGGCAACCTGACTGTTGCATTTGGCTGTACTGGCATTCCACCACGTCTTAAATTTTCTTTTCTTTTTTTTGTTTGTTTGTTGTGTTTATGTCAAACGTTCCAAAGTTATGGTTTCTGTACAATACTAAAACAATAGTAAAACACTAGTGTAGTTTTTTTTTTTTGACTAACCCGATAGAGGTGGAGAACAATACATATATCACTGTATTTATTTGTGGCCTATTGATTATTTTTCTAATTTAATGTTCACTACTGCATTGCTTTGTATCTGCACTGACTGTAATTATATATAAAGGTCTTCTATTAATGCTACTCTATAAATAAATATAAATGAAAAGAAGATGTGTGTGGTGTCCTCCCCAAACTGGTAAATGTTATAAACGGAGTTGCAGTACACCCTATGCCCACTAGTGGCCCTATAAATAAGTATATTATTGAAGTTTGTAAATACGAACTGATTATTGAAACACTGATAACGCATATACATATTTGATCTTGTTTAAATACTTGTAAAAAAGCGTGGGCTGTCACTTATTTCCAACAACAGATCCTTCCTGTTGTGCCGTTTTAAACCAATCCAACAATGTTTGTATTGTATGCAATTACTCTTATTTTTAAACTATATGACTTAATCTAATCTGTCATACTGTAGCATAAATTCCCACAAACGTGCTACTACAAGTTGCTCTTTGTTTTTGCGGTCGTGATTTTGGGGCATCATCGGATCTGATTCGGGATGGGGGTTTGGGTTGGGTGAAAGGGGAAAGTTCAGAGGTGATCATTTTGTTGTCTTTGTGTAAAGGAGTGGAGCTCGATCTCACATCACTCTTCCCTCTTCCCCGAGTCCTTTCTAAACTCTCCCCCGGGTTTCTACCCTCCCGAACCTCTCCCCTTCTACCCTTACAACCCCAACCCTCCCCCCGATCACTTACCAGCACACGAATCAGGTGAGTTTTATTTTGATGTTTGGTGTTTTTATATATTTTGTTATGAGCAGAAGTAGCTGAAAGAAATCGCGCCCAGCAGCTAGCGGCTGCCTGTCCAGCATGCTAACAGGCCGCGTGATGATGAGCACGCAGTCTCCGTACAGAAGCATTTGGCTAGCTTAGCCAGACAGAGGAAGTTTGATTTTAATGTCTCTTCAATAAAATACTATCTGTTGTTTAATCTAAAGGGGACATAAGTACCAAATCATGAAAGCTGCCGATGGTCAGCTATTAATAACGTTGAGTAATTAAGCTAACTAGCTAGCGTTGCTAAGTAGCGCACGCATGCTTCATTCATTTTCCCAGCACGGGGAGCAAACCCAAATGCTAAATGGCTAACAGACTTACAACAAGAGTTACTAGTTAAATGGAATAACTTTAAACTAAACAACAGACGCGAAGTAAGCAAGTCAGTATCTTTTTTTCATGACGAACACACTTGTGAATGTATTTTACGTAATGTAGGTCTCATTGTGGTCACGGGGGAGTAATTGACCGCACATTTGTTGACAAACTTGATTCAGAGCTAATGGTGAAGTCATCGCTAGCACATAAGTCATGTGTTTTTCAGTTAGCATTGCGATGGATTTAAAGCTAATTTGCTTGTTTGATGTCAGATAACTTGTGTCGGAGCAGGGTGTTTAAAAATAAATGTACCCAACGAGCAGCATAACGTTACAGTCGGCACAGTGAAAGTAGCCCTAAGACAATTTTTATTATTCGTCGTAGTACGCATCAGTTTATATTAGCATTACTGTTAGCATAAGCTATGACACAGATTTATTATATTATTTTTGAAGAGTTTGATTTCTGTGCCAGGCAGGGATATTTGTCTAATCTAAAACCAAAAATAACCATCATATATTTATTACATACTTATTATCCAACGTTACACAATGAACCAAGCATGTGCAATTGTGTGGTGTGATTTAAGTCAATGTTTCAGTTTGACATAATAAATAAGATAATTGCTTAACTGACTGCCAGGAGCCTTCAAATACTTTGTGTAAGGCTGACATTTACATCTGTGGCCGTATATAGTATCTATAGGCAGTGTTAGAGTTTATCTTGTGGAAATGGGTAGAAGCTGCAATTTTATTTCACATCTCAAGTTAGGAAATTGTATATTAGCCGATGTAAACACCATGAAGTCTACTAATATCTTACCATGTGGGTTGTAATACAGTCTTGTCACGAGATAATCCTTGGTTTATAATTTATTGTCTATGCTATGTCTGTATATCCCTTTAGATCCATCTCGGTGACCAAAGACCCCAGTTCTTTACGAACAGCTAGGTTGCAGTTATGGACTCCGGTGTGATTGAAGGCGGGCTCAATGTCACCCTTACCATCAGGCTGCTCATGCATGGCAAGGTGAGGTTACCCATCAGATGCTCGTGTCGTCACTCTTAATAGTCTATGATATTATATGAATGGAAATTAAAGTTCCTCTGGGAGGTATAAAGGTCAGGGACTTGTGATGCATAAGGGTAGTAGGAGGGAGTGTTTACCTCGTGTCTAAATGTGTTACACTCCAAGTTTGACTCTAAAATCTAAAATATTATCTTCCTCTTTGCTACTATTGCATTATTTCAGAAATAATGGCCTATTTTACTGAGAGCAGAGTTACACTCTTCAAATTAGCAGCTGTATCCTTTTTATTCCTTCGTCCCAAAATTGTGACAGATTGACACGTGTTGCTCCCCTGCATTCCTCTGAATGATCACAGAAACACACACCAGCCATTTCGACAACTCTATTGGACACAAAATTTACAACCAGCAGGCATGAAATTGCATTTGCTGTTGTCACTAATCCATCTGGCTTTCACGACAGCAGCACAGCCACACACTTGTTGCTTGAATACCACAGTGGCCTGTTGTTTATTGTGGTTTCAAATGCAAAGATGCCTCAAGCAGCTGCTCAAAATCTAACGAACATATCAAACTGTTCTATATCCAAAACACAATCCTCAAAAAAGCACTGCTAGCTTGTAGCATCCTAGAACAGGCCCTAGCACTACCAAGGCATCTGCAACCTACAGATATGGTGTGCTTGACTGCATCCGGGATTTCACCGTGACCAACAGCACCATCTTGAGTCTGTATGGGATTCGACAGAACCAAAACTGCCTATAGTATTAAGGCTTTGAAATTAATAATGAATCAGGTTGTTATGGGTTATTTTCCATAGTTTAAAGACCACCAGTTGAACCTTGGCCTATTTTCATTAGCGCCTGGTCAAAGCAAGTATTCATAATTATTATAATGGATTGCATCAGTCATTGAGGAATTTTTGACAGAGGACAATGTCTTTTGTTCAAAATTTGGGAAACCATATAGCTTTAATTATTTTTATAAGGTTTTTCATTACCGGATTAACTGTGCAAGCTGTAGAAGTCAGACAGGTCCAACTCTGTTGTAGGAAAAAAAATAACAGGTGTTAAAATATAATTAGTCAGCCTAATCAAACTATCTCTTTTCCTACTTTAGGAAGTCGGAAGTATTATCGGAAAGGTAAGTTGCTGTTTAATGTAACTGAAAATGATCATATTTCAAGTTCTGCTTTAAGTGGTAATGAGTCTGACTTTGATGTGATTCTCTGCTAATAGAAAGGTGAATCTGTTAAGAAGATGAGAGAAGAGGTGAGGTCTTTTCTTATTTCTTTATTCTAGTTATGGTAAAGTGCAAAGGGTTACTAAAAGGCCACAGTTGGCAGAATTTACCATTATCCAAATTTCTTCTTTCAAACTTCTTCAATTCCTTGCTTTTCTATTTGTCTGTAGAGCGGGGCTCGCATTAACATCTCTGAGGGCAATTGTCCTGAGAGGATCATTACTTTGGCAGGTCCAACCACCGCCATCTTTAAAGCATTCTCCATGATCATTGAAAAGCTGGAAGAGGTAGGTCACAACTCGTACTGACTAATGGATTTGCAGGTCAGCAGAAACGAGCCAAAATATAAACTAGATTAACCTTTATCTTTGGTCTTTTTCCCCCAGGACATAAGCAGCTCAATGACAAACAGCACAGCTACCAGCAAGCCCCCAGTGACCCTACGCATTGTGGTGCCTGCCAGCCAGTGTGGCTCCCTCATCGGGAAGGGTGGCTGCAAGATCAAGGAAATTCGAGAGGTATGCATAGAGAGGAGCATGTAATACAAAACATGGAACAAACCATGCAAGCCCCAATCCCTTCAGCCTTAGCTGCTGGCTGTCACCTTTTTACCTGTGGAATTTAGTATATCAAGCAGGGATGCACAGCAGGCCTTGAATTCTTTTCTCATTTTTCCCCGTTTGTTTGTTCCAGTCAACTGGTGCTCAGGTACAAGTGGCAGGAGACATGCTCCCCAACTCCACAGAGCGAGCCATCACCATCGCTGGTACTCCCCAGTCGATAATTGAGTGTGTGAAGCAGATCTGTGTGGTCATGCTTGAGGTAAGTGGACTCGTGAAAGCAATGAAGCGGCAGCTGTTTACTTTTAAAATTAATGATGTGAAAAATTGTGATCTTTTGGCTGCTGCGTGTTGGGTTTGGACCAGAGATATCTTGAGCCCATCCAAGATTGTGGCTGTAGTGTAGGGTTGAATGATTTAAAAAATATATCATTGTTGTCATTTCCACTGAAAAAACTTGAAATGATTATGGCGGAATTATTGAGGGATTTTTGTACCAAACAGAGATGTTTTCTTAAGTCTGTCGAATATGATGTGTAGGCTTGGATATCTCTGAATTACGACATTTAATTTAAAAATGGTATTTTGACATATTACTGTTTATATAAAATTTTGATTAATTGATTAGTCCTACTGTAGTGTCTTAAAGTCACTGTAAAATCACTATCGGGCAATATACTACACAAAATATAATACTTTTTCGAAATGATGGCTATAATACTGGCTATATATTCAAATAATAAAAAAAAACATTTAAATTGCGTCACTAATTTATAATAGTTTTGTCTGTCTTGGGCTAAATGCGCAAAATGCAGCTCTATTCCGTAAACATCAGATTGAGACTCCATATTGGCAGACACTCAGAGTACTGTGGTTTGGATTGGCCTCCCTCGTATGGAGAGATGGCTTTTACAACATTGTACTTTTCATGTTGCTGCAATTATTGTTAGAACTAGCAGTGGAGTACTGCATTTGTAACTTTAAAAATGTCCTTCAAACACTATAGATTTTGCAACAATTCTATAATAACATGGCTAGTAATGGATTTACACACCCTGCTTCTTTTTCTCCTCTACAGTCTCCCCCTAAGGGGGTCACTATCCCCTACCGGCCGAAGCCTTCAGGATCCCCTGTCATCTTTGCAGGCGGACAGGTACATACAACGCTTCAGAGGGAAACAGGATCTTACCTTTTTATTCATGATGTTTCAGGGGGTATTTATTGCTTCAGTTGTCTGTCATTTTGGCTTATATCGGTGTGGGAGGCAGATTTGTGCAGAATTGTATATGCGTGGATATATTGATGTGTGATGAAAGCCTCTCAATATATACATAAGTTAAAGTAAGGTAAACAACTCGAAGGACAATTCCTTTTGATTGGACAGGACCATAATAGTTGAGAGGAGATGAAGGTAGGAAGGTATTTAAGTTTAGAAAGCAGTTGTAACCAGAGCTGCTTATACTAACTGTTTGAAGACAGTATCAACAGCTTTAGTAGTCTGATATCTGTGACATTTGCCCTACAGGCAGTTTGTTACAGGGCTTTCTCTCTGTGCATTTCCCCAGTTTTATTGCTTGTTGGCTTAACATTACAAGGTCTTTTAATTTCACTAAATACCTTCTTTTTTTATTTATTCTTTTGAAAGAAACATTTCTTCTTCTTATTTTCTGAATTCCACTATAATGTATCTAAAGATTTCTCCTTTCCCAGAAATGTGGAGACTTTGGACAAGACATGTGTTGATATTATTAAAAGATAATAGTTCAACATAGGCTGTGATGTGTTGGAGTCTTCAATCGATATGTGTATGTAGTAGGAGAGATGTAGCCGGAGAGGTAACTTGACCAAAATCCGATGTGAGGCCTTTGAAAGCTTTGTTTTCATTTGTTTCAGGCGTATGCCGTACAAGGACAGCACGCGATTCCACAGCCAGATGTAAGTGCAGTAGACCTTTTCTTTACACAACCTCCACCCGTAATTACAACTGTCATCTTCCAAAATGTGCGGCCTCCCATAAACCCACCCATGGCTCGTTTTACAGCCTATAACTGGAGCTGAAATTTTATTTTTGACCTACCATTATCAGATTCTCTAACCATTTAGAGAGCAGCACTGTTAGCAATTCATGTTTGTATAGTTTACATTTACTCGTTTGGTATAGTTCCTCAGTTGACTGGCAGTCGATTCTCAATTAAACTGACAACATTTGTTGTTTGTGTTTGTCCAGACTCTCCACCATTCATGAATAATAATCTGTTCCTCCTGCTCACTCTTTAGTTTTTTTTTCCCCTTTTTTTGATGTCTTGTTTTACATGTCTTGTTTATTAGTCCGTCCCTGTTAAACATGTAGTTTGATTTTTCACTTCTTCATTAACCCTTCATTTTTATCTTTGCGCTCTTCCCACTTGCCTCTTGACTTTATTAATCTTTCTCTCTTTCCTGATGAGCTTTAGATGATCCATCAGGAGCTTTGGATGTGATATACTGCATAGTTAGTCATGTTAGGCTGGAGAAATATTTTGCATTGTGAACATGAGGGATGCACCTAATGTTCGGCCAATGAAATTAATCATCCGAAAGTAGCAAAAAAATTGTTGTTTTTACCAAACAATTACATTGACATGTCGGCAGTGTGGAAGCATTTTAAAGTGTCCAGAGAAAGACACAAAAATCGCAGTTTGCAGACACTGTTCTGCTGAATTGTCACCTACCACATCCACACAATCTGTGGCTGACTTTTTGACTCTGTGGCAAAAAAGGGGCTGAACCGCTTTAAATGTTTCTGTCACTCGTTTATCATAAGGCGATTAAGCTAGCCGTACCTAAATTTTTTTAATATTCAATCCTTTATGGTAAATCCACTGAAATGGATCAGTGCGAGCTGACAGGCAAGTTAGCGACTTTATTTTCATTTTCTCTCTTTACAAAGACAAGTGTTGCAGTATGAGAGTCCTACCTGAAGAGAGGCTATGAAGTCTTCATGTTACGCGATACGAGAACACATACAACATTATTTATCAAATTGGGTCGAACTTGATGAATTTAGCATGAGGATACATATGTGACAATGTCCGGTTTTCAAATTAAAGTGAATACACAATATGGGGGAAAAAAGATTAATTGGATTATATTCACAGAAAGTATAAAACATATTACATGTGTACATTAAAAGTAAATGGAAACATGTAATTTACTTTACCGGATCCTCTCGGACCCACCCACCATTGTCTCTTAAAATCCTGTGGGGAAACACGGAGTAAAAAGCACATTTTGACTGTTTCATTTATGCAGTGCAAAAGCAAAATAATGCAAAAGCACATACATGGAAAAGTGTGATTGTACTTCGGTGTTCAGCAAATTTTTCTTTACATTCGGTTTCAGCTTCGGCCAAGAATTTTCATTTCGGAGCATCCCTAGTGAACATAATTGTTCTCGTGCTTGTATATGTACCTTGCGTGTTGCTGGAGGTTTCCACTAGAGGGCAGACCAGAGAACTTCCAGATGATGTAAACAATAAACATGGAAATGACTGTTTTGTTAATTCTGAGGTTACTGCAGAAAAAAGACATCCCCACACAGCCCCTACCGCTCATGCGCAATCTTGTGAATGTGTAGCATTAAGTTCTGAGGATGTGCACAACCAATGCTGCAAATTGACACAGGATTCGCAAGGCAGCCAACATGTGCACGCGAATGCATACTTAAAAGCAAGTATCTCTGGCTTTACCTACCACTGAATATTGGCAGCAGAGTAAGGAAGTACCATCCGGATATAATTTAAAACGTGGTGACATGGATACAGTTTAAATGTGTGTTGTTTTTTTTTGTTTGGTTTTTTTTGCCCTAAGGCCCTTAAGCAGGTCAATTACGTTTATATCATTAGTTTTGCATTGCTTATCGTAGTTTTTGTATATTAAAACATGAATCTGTTCATGAAAGTGACAAAGAAACCTCCTTAAATCTTCCCTTCCAGCTATAGTGGTGATAAATGGTGATGCTAATTCATATTGCATATTGAGAGCTCGCTTCCTTGTGTATTGTGACCCCGAAGACTGCAAGAAAGCATTACCAAGAGATGCAGCCTGCTCTTTGGAGGAAAATCGATTGGGTACCCCACATAGACTGGTCATGAAACACACTAGACAAAGACACCAGTGATCCATGTAGAGCCTTGTGAAAGTATAAGAGATCTGCACTCCACAGTATTGAGTGGTGTGTGAAATCCTGTTTTTCTTTTTTGAGGTTCTTTGTGTATCTGTCTGTACTGACTGATTTTTATGTTCTGTTTTCCCCTCTTCCTGTGTTTTCCATTTCCTCCGTTTCTCTCCCTGCCTCCTCTCTCACTCTCACAGTCTTCCTCTGCTGCTATCTCTCCACAGCTCACCAAGCTTCACCAGCTGGCTATGCAGCAGAGCCCCTTCCCCATCGCACCAAGCAACCAGGGCTTCACTGGTACGCAGCAGAACAAGGCCTCGTGGGGCTTTTCGTGCAACATTTTGTGAACTAGCCAGTTTTAAAAGTCAGAATCTGTATAGGTTGTTTTGGTCCCTCAAAGAGATTTGAAGAAAACTCAGATGTGACAAAAAACAAGAGCTTGGTAATGGTTACAAACCACTTTTATTGACTATTCAGTGATGACAATGAGGCTTTGTACTGTGATATCAGACTGTATAAAGTTGAAAGATTTTTCTAATATTTTGTCCACCTTATTGACATTAATACATTATAATGTATTCCAGTACCAAAACACTACACACTCGATGTGAGGAAAAGGGGGATGTTAAGTTTTTACAAAATCGGAATTCGTATACAAGGAGTGAGTGCATACCTTGCTAATAATATATTAAAGTATCCCTATCTATCACAATTAACACAGTCCTTTCATTCCTATAATCAGCATAGTTTAATGTTAATTTTTAGTGTTCACTTTTAGGTACAGTATATTATTTTTCCTATTTTGTCATTGTTTATTATCATTTTCTTGTTTGTGTTTCAGGGATAGATGCTTCTGCTCAAACCAGTTCCCACGAGATGACCATTCCAAATGATGTAAGTGCTTCAAAAAGTCTCTTTTTTTTTTAAACTGTCGAAGTTCAGGCATGTTTAACTTAATGTTACCCATGCTGTTTGACTGGGATTAAATAATGGCGTATGACCATCTTGATTCAATCTTGTTAATTCCAAGTTGCAAACTTTACCAGAAGAATGTTCATTTTGTTGTTCAGGGTCTATTAAGCATTCCTGTCACTTAACTCTTCTCCACTACAGCTTATTGGGTGTATCATCGGCCGCCAGGGAGCCAAGATCAACGAGATCAGGCAAATGTCAGGTGCCCAGATCAAGATTGCTAATCCAGTGGATGGATCGACTGACCGCCAGGTCACCATCACAGGCTCACCTGCCAGCATCAGTCTGGCAGAGTACCTCATCAACGCCAGGTGAGATAATCAGTTATATACTAAATCAGTGCCTAACAGGAGATTCATTCAGTCATAGGCTTTAAAGAAATGAAAACATTGCATTAGCTGTGTTACATGTACTTTCACTTTAATGCAAATTGTTTGTCTGCTTCAGTTCAGTTTGAATAAATTGTAAATTCTAAATATTAAAGAAAAAACTTTCACAGTTACTTGGACTAACCTGATCAGATTTCTCAATGTCACGGTATCACAGTAATCCATAAAATAATGAAATGGTTCATGTACCTAATATCATATGTAAGTACATGTCTGGGCCACATGCTGCATCAACTTTTCTAGTTTGTATTTGTGTTGAAATTCAACTGATTCGGTTACTACTAATCATCACGGTGTTGCTAGCTCTCTGTCAGTCTGCACTTGTGATCTTTCCCTTATTTTAACCTTTGCCCCACATTGATCCGTCACTAGAGATGTGATGTGTTTTGTTTTTTTAAATTTTGGATTGATACATTCATTTCTAATGGAGCTTTTTTTCTTGTGTTTTGATCACATCCCTGAGTGATTCCCCCAGACACACCTCACCACTTCCCCCCCACCTACCCTCACCCATTGCTCACCAGCCTGCCCTATGACCCATCCCGACTGTGTTGTCCCTCTCTCCTTGTCTCTCTTTCTACAGTGTAGAGTCCTCTAAACCTCCTCCCTCCTCCTCCTCCTTGAACCCTGAACAGACCAGCCCGTGCCCTCCCTCCACCTCTACTACTACTACTACTACCACTACTACTACTACTACTACCACCACCTCATCTGCTGCTACCTCCTCCTTCTCTTCCTCCTCCTCCTCTTCCTCCTGTGTGATGCCCCCCTCAGCCTCCATCCCTCTGTCCTTGTTGGCTCCAGGGCCACCTCCTCCCTCCTCTTCCTCCTCTTCCTCCTCCACTGATTCCCTGCTCCCCAGTTCTCCTGCCTGTGTGTCGAGTCTCCTCAGTCTCAAGCCCCTCCCTCTCCTGGCCCTCCATGTTGTCAGCGGGGCCAGTAACCCCGCACATCCAATTCCCACTGAGCCCAAAATCACCCAAGAGCTGAGTTCCAAGTCTAAAAGGCGAAGGCTCTCCCCTTACTAACGAAGGAAACATAAGTCATCTACAACTAAAGTACCGACAATGCTCTTCGTTGTCTGTACCTGCACTTGCTTTTGTATCTGGCTGTGCCATGCCACGCTTACTACAGAAAACGAATGCACACAAACAAGAGTTACACAGCCAGACAGATGGTTGCTGCCATATTTATAAAATAGATATCTGTAGCTTGATTGGCCTGTCTCTTAAAGAAATGACATGTCGAGTGCATTATATTTTTTAATGACTTTGGACTTAGCATGGAAGCATTTCTCTCTTTGTGTAAGCTCTGCTCAGGTAGCGGCTCTCTTTTAAGATGTCACATGTATTTATGAGAATAGTTTTCTTGTAGTGTGTTTTAAGTGACTACTGTTAACGGCCATAACGGAGAGTATATGTACGTATTATTAATTTATTCTTTTTCCTATGTAAGAAGCAGTTGTAATTTCAATTCCAAGTCAGTCTGCCCTCAGGTATCAAAGGCACCAAAACGCCCTTTATTTAGGTCGTTTTGTTGATATAAAAACAAAAAAAACCATCCAGCTAGGTTTCTGATGTTAGAGCCAGGCTAACCAGTTGCTGTCGAGCTTCTCCGCTAACTCTCGGCAAGAATAAAAAAGCGTGTTTCCCTCCATAACCAAACTGTTAACTATGAGTTTGAGATCTGCCTCTAAACAGCTGTTGGCTGAGAAGAATTATCGATCACAAGAGGAGCGAAACTGAATTGGAGCACACATTTCCTGTAATAAATCCAGATAATCTCCTTATCTAGCATTTTTATTATAATAATGTAATATACAGTAATTGACATGTGTCTTGTCTATCTGATTGCATGCCTTATTCTCTCTCCCTCCCTACACTCCGGGTGTGTCTCTGTCTGTTTCTCCAGGCTTTCCTCTGAGGCCACAGGACTGGCAGCCAACTGATAAGACACTGCATCTGCACTAGATCTCACTTTTATATCATCGGCTACCATAAAAGCAGTCAATGCAACTATCCAACTTAAGAGTTTATATATTATACTGCCTCTTCCTCATTTGAAATCATGTCATACGCCTCTAATTTGATCTGCCGAGTTCATTATTTATTTTCTTATTTTGTTTTGGTTTTAGTCAAAAGAAGCAAACAATTAGGTTTTAATTCCCTTTTTGAGTCAAGTTGGAGGTTTTAATGATTTATTAGACTTTTTTTTTTATTTGTTTTTGTTTTTTTTTGCCTCTTCCCTTTTCCTTTATTTGCCATCACAGAGGACTTGAGTTGGAAAACTCTAAATAGACATATAGATTTAGTTCTGTACAGTCTGTTTTTTTCTTTAAAAAGAAAAAGACAAAAAAGGAAAAATTAAAAAAAAGTATCAAAAATAAGAATAGAGTGACAGTTTTATTGTGTTTATATACACGCCCCCTTTTCCTAAGCCAGTTCCACAAGTCAGTCAGTTTCCTGTCCATAGTCACTTGCTTTAAATATACACAGTATTCTCCCCCTTTGTCACCTTTTCAATTGAAGTGCTTGTAACATGAATTATACTCGTATCACTGAGGACCTTTACATAGCTGTACATGCACCGTCACTGATTTATATTTGGTTATGACGACAAATGTTCTAACACAATTGAATTTATCCAGATAATTTAAAATGTGTATTACTGCGTGTGTCACCTTTTGCCCCTCAACGCGTCATTCCTGTTTCCCCCCTCTCCTGGTCCTGAGATCATGTGTTGATATTTTGCTGGGATGGGAGGTTTTTGGGGTTTGGGCTTGGCTCTAGGGATCGGAAGCAGAGGGTTCGCCTCGCTTTTTTGTAAAGACTATACTAAAATAAAAAAAAGTTGGAATATTTGTTTTAAATGAAGGAAATATTTTTTTTTAAACTACCAAAGGGGGATTAACTCCTGGACACAGACTGATCTGTCAGTTAAATGTGATGAGGCAGAGAACTGAAATCATTGAAGCTCTGGAGCTAGACAAAGAAAGGGTTGTAAGTTAACACTAGTTTCCTGCTCTTTGCTTTGCTCAAGTCAAAATTTATTTTATTTTTTATTTGCAGGAAAGAAAAACTTTTGTGCACGTTTTTGAGACTGTAGACCTGGGTGCCACGACATTGTTTAAAAAAAATACAGAAATAAAAATGTGAAATGCTCAAACCACAGCTTGTCTGGAGTATGTAAGTTTGTATATTGAACACACATGTTGAGATTTTGCGGGATTGATTTTATTTTAAATTGTTTCTTAAATATATTTATTGTACAGTTACAATAATGAAGTATAAAAAGCAAATGTTTCAGTTCAGACAGGGTTGTTTCAATCAGCATCACGGGAAACAAAAGTACCTCCAAAATGGAGACACTAGAGGGCAGTAGGTTTTGCTTTTTGGCAACATTTTCTCCTGCAAGAGGATTTCTAGCTTTAAGTCTTAGGGCCACAATCCATTTAAAGAGATCTACAAATTGAAAACTTAACACCAGAAAAAAATAGAAGCTGCCATTTCTAGCTTATTGAGCGGGACCTCAACAGTCTGAAATTTTCAGGATGTAATGTGCTGTTGTACAGTCAGATTGAACCACATGCACATATGACTTGTCAAGGTACATCACAACCAGAGTTTTATGTATCATACTGTCTATTATGAAGGAGCCCTTTCACATTAGTGAAAATGACCATTTATGGGCCAAAATTTCAGCTGGTGAGGACAATATCAGAGTGACCTTTCTGGAAACTGATGAATCACATTGTGGGCTTGTAAAGCTTCACTGTCTAAATTAATTTGCTATGTTGGGGGATGGCAAAAAGTTCTTCTGAAGTGCTTCTGCTGCAGATAAGCCTGTGATTGCTTTGTGATGTACTTACCAAAACAACACTAGAATCAAAAGAATGTGAACCACATTAAGTTTGACAAAATGATCTAAACTCTTATCTTCTCTCTCCTGTGCTGGTGCACTGCAAACATACGTCGCCACATGTCTGGCAAAGTCAGAGCAGAAAACCACCATCATATTTAGTTCAGTTACTCTGAGATCTACAGTATGTTGGTGTTTTCTGTCCCTGTCACCTACATGTCTTCAGTCATTAGACTGGAGTATTTCAGTGTCTGCCAGAAATCTGCAGTCTGTCTTTTTTTGCATTTTTTTCTCTATGGTTGGATCTAAAATTTAATTTTGATCAGAGTCACAAACCGTGACCAATAGACTATCCATACTTGCATGCTTTTTTGATGCTATATACACCCCGAGATGCTCAGAAAGGGTTCAAACCAGTATTGCGTTTTAATACAGCAAACACTGCAATACTAATAAAAAAAGCCTGTCTGCCCTGAATTAACTCAGCTGTGGTTCTTTTAACCCGTGACATGACAGGACATACTGTACCAGAGCAGACATATTGCTTTTTCTTTGTTCACGTGTTCTTCCTCTTTTATCTGTGTTTTGATGCTCAGACATGAACAGCAGCTACAGTACATTCTACTACCATATGCTTTGAGGTTCAAATACAGTAGCGCCACCTAATTAGAAACATCAGCACCTTTAAATTATACAATCTCACATTTAAAAAATTTGTTCATTTTACAACATCACATATTTACAGTGATATTAAAACGCAGGAGTAGAAAATGGAAACATAATCCATGACACAAATATGAATAAATAAATGTAAACACCACAAATGAAAAATGTAAACATTGTTTTTTTTACGAATATCAATGGATTCACTGTAACATAATGAATTAGTCAGTGCATAATGTTTTGAGAAGAAATGCAATATGACAAGGAAATGATCATGTGGAAATAGTACATTTCATAAATTAAGTGCAAGCAGCAACATCAGTGGCTGTCCCAGTGATAATGACAATTAAATATAATAGAAGCCCTGATAGGATTTTATGACCATTATATGAGATGATGTGAAATAACATGACACTTTTTCATGACGGAGACAAAAATACAAATTGACATGGAAGATGACAAGAGACATTAATAGACAGTCAAGTAGATGGCCTCTTTAACTGAGGCCCCTGTCACTGAGGTGTTCTGCAGAGCTGATCTTGGGCCAGCTGCTATGGAGGGAACATAGGGGGCTGTCAGCTCGGCTAGTGCCCCGATTCAGTTTCACATCACTGTGATGCATTCATCTAAAAAGGAGGGGGGGGGGCTTCCAGGGTATCAGATTTTTGAGAACACTTACCAAAGATTTATGTGTTCCTGCTTGTGAGGAGAGACAGGCCTTCATTTGCTGCCTCTCTGCAATGTCCCTGAATGACTAAAGGTCTGTTAGAGTGAAAGAGGCATTCACAGGCTGCATCTGCAGGTGTTTGAGTGGGTTGAGGTGTCAGATTTTCACCAGTTGGTTGGTTGTTGGCTGGGTTCCGCACTTCCTGAATGGTCCAGCTCTGCACTGTCACAGTCAGAGTCATCATACAGGCCCTGCTTCGGAGGAAAAACATGAATTATCTGAGTCAGAACAGCAACAGACTCTTTAATGCTGACTACAAAAGCAGATTCTGATCTATCGTCTCCATCTTAGTATCTGTGAGCGATTATGCTTTGAATATCTCTTAGCTATATCTGGCATGCTTCTATATATCACTCTATATCATCTTTTGTCTTTGCATTCACTCTCTGAAGCTTACCTCGTAATTATGATCATTACTAGCGAGCTGGGTCTTGACTTGTCGAAGAATAGCTTCCTTCTCAGACAATCCATCTGAGCCCAGCTGGGTTGGGTCAGATGGGTCAGCGGGAATCTCTGAGCCCTGAGACAGTAGGTCGTCGCTCTTGTCGTCCAGACGCTCGTCGGTATTGGTACTGACCACGTCCGGCGTGCCACTGTGGGAGTGGTCAGTGGTGTTTCCCTCCTCACCGTCTGAGACTGATAAGTTCTCTGAGCTGAAGGTGGACAGGGACTGGCACTTGGTCATGCTCACTGGACGCCTGAGTGGGAATACAATAGGAAAGATTACATGTACAGTAAATCGACAAACATTTTCTTTTACTGCATTTATAGGTACTTTACAGTACGGAGAAATGAAAGGTGAAAAAAGAAAAAAAATGTGATGGTATTCATGCTAAAAAGTTAAAGCTCATGCATAGGTTTGTGTCTCTTTAGCCACATTGGATCACACTTATAATTCACAATTATTTGTTGCTAATATTCTCATATTACGTTTTAAAGGCCCTGCACACACTGAGATCTAATCATGCTAAATAACTGAAAACACCTTTATGCATGTACCACGGACATGTGTGGGCTTTAAAAAAATGTTTTTGATTTGTGTTGGGAAGATGTATGGACCGTTTTGTGTGGATGCACAGATGGAAACGTGAATATGGTAGCTCTTCAATAATTATATTGAACTCTTACCGTCTCCTTGGCAACTCCACTTCACTGTCCACTTCTCCTTCCTCTTCCTCTGAAGACACTCCACGTCTCTGCCGAGAAAATCAACAGTATGTATGAAACCCCAGCATTTCCCTGTTTCAGTGCACACTAATTACGCTTATTCCTGCGCCGTCTGGTGCAGGAATAGAACAGACCCTGGTGACACCCTGGGTACATGCTGAACATAGTAGTACTTTCAGAAAGCCAAAGAGACTGAGGTTTTTGGATCACTGAATCAATAATGTCTTTTGCTACTTGTACATATTTATCACTCATATTCTAACATAAAATACCCTCAGCTAACACATTAAACAGCCAGTTGAAGTTGCAGTTATGACTACTGACAAATCAACTATTCACAGGTGGCAGTAATTAAATACTAATTAAGTGGGCTGTTATTAACCACTTGAAAATTCCCAGCAGGCTCTGTGTTTTTTTGTGTGTTATCTTTGTTCATTGCATGGCATCTATAAAAATGAGAATGAGGATACTTGATTAGACTAGAGACCAAAAGCATTTGACTATCTGGACTTCATCAGTGTCCCCAATTACAGCAAAACAATTAAATGATGATAGCATGGCAGCTTTTTTCTTTTGTTTCCTCTACAGAGTCAGAGGGTTAAGTCAAGACAGGGACACTGATAAAGGCAGGAAGATGTTTTGTCCATTTAAATCAAAATGATTTGATTCCCTAAAGCCTTTCACTGCTAATTAATATTTGTTCCCTTTATAAGGCAGAAGTCAAAATGATTTTGTGAAGCTGGGCCACAGTTATACAATGCTGCTCCAGTCTCACCTGACTGCGTGTCACTGCTGCCCTGTAAAGCAGTGCTGCCGGTGTGAGGCGTTGACTTCTGGGTGAACGCGTGATTACCGTCCCGTCCTCCTTCTCCTCACCCTCGTGGGAAACGCGGGGGTTCCCAAGCACAGACGCCCTCCCCGCAGCTGCTCCCCTGCCGCACGGCGAGTCAGGGCTGCTGGAGAACGGAATAGAAGCTGCATCCTCGCTGGGCGTGTCACTGCGTGGAGGTGTTTCTGCCAGGTCATCAGTCCCTACACCCACATCTGGCCCCTCTTCCGGCCCCTCTGTCCTTCTGCTCTCCCCCAGCCCGGCTGAGGCGCTCTGGCTGCCCGCTCTGTCCAGCCCTGGCCGGACCTGTCCCTTCCTCCGGCCTTCAGCCTCCAAGGTGGTTGAAATGAGATCCGGGCTCGAGGAGTACATCTTCTTGAGCAGCAGATCATGCTGCAGGCCCCTGAGTGCTGCACTGGGGTCTAGATGTTGCTTGCTGCTGGGAACAGATGTCGTGGCGTTGACCATTGCTAAAGAAGAGGAGAGAGTGGCTTTGAGCTGAGCCAAGTCCCCGCTGCTGCCTTTACCAGCCTTCCTGTAGCGGGGTTTTCCTCGGCGTGAGCGGCCAGGGGAGGTAGAGCCCTTGTTGGGGATTGTGACCTGGGTCATGGAAGAGTCCAGTTTGGGGAGGATGACCTCTGACTTTAGTAAGTCTGGCCTGGAAAGGACAGGTACAGAATAAATAAAAAAACAGGAGGAAAGAAAAAATCTTTCAGTGCTTTGACATACATACATACATACATACAGCTAGTTTGTCTCCCACATTTTCCACCATATAAATTAAAGTATAAGACTGGTGATGTTCTATATTGTTATTGTCCATAAATTCCTTAAAAATCTATAAACCATTAATGTATTAATACTTTCAGTACTTAACTGACTGTACTTAACCCATACCCATTAGTTCCTAATGAAGTCTTTCAGGGACATTAGGGAACTGTAGTTTTTAGCAAACATTGCTCAAATAGGGGTAAATAATGTACTTTTTGGGGACTATGCACAAGGGAATAAGCAATATCAGACTTTGTATTCACATGCAGTGCTTGTTAGTAGGAACAATTTATTGTTGGTTTTGGTCTGTTTGTGGGATTTGTTTACAATAAAAAAATATAGAATATTATATATATAGAGAATATCCTTTACCATAGCCTTGAGGTTCACATAATATTCAAGTGAAACCTGATCCAACCATCCACATATCAATGCTGTAAATTTAGATAAAGCCTCGCTGGCTCACCTCTTGCTGTACGAGGGCAGTTTCTGAGGTACATTGCGTTTCTTCATGAGTTTCTCCATCGAGTTGGAGGAGGCTGACTGTCTGGAACTGTGGTGCTTGAAGCAGCCCGGGTATTTCTTGTCCAGTGAATGCTCCCGCCTGATGTTCAAACACAAAGCCGATACTCGTTTAATGGATGTCAATGAATACTCAGCATGGCATAAGAGACCACTTTGTTACACACAACAGCCCTGTATGGCTGGATGTAATGGCCATTCGCATTACATTACGGGTGACCTTTTGCCTGTACTTTCACAAAAACACAGCTTAATCAATGTTGATGGATACTGCTATTAGTAAAAAGTATTTGAATGATTACAATTTTCCTATTGTTACAGTGCAATACATGTTGCACTAACTAGAAAATGACTACAGCATACTGCCCTAGTCTACTTGATAAACATTACTGTATCATCTGTTACTTTTTCTGAACTTTCACTCACAATCCCCGTGCAACCTAACAGAACCTGTCTAGTAGTGCAAACCAGATAGAGACCTATTTACATAGTCTCAAGGCTGATAAGTTGCTGCCAAAGGGGCATCTACTAAACACTGCCTTGGAGGGGGTGAATATTTATGAGAACAATCATTTTGTATTTTATGTTTTTAAGTAACTTAGATCACTTGGTAGAGATCTGCGTCAACTTTGACATTAAGTGGTCTTTTTCTGTTGCTCAGTTTCCAAAAAGCCACATCATATTCACTTTGACTCAATGTTGTAAATCAACAAAACATGAAAATGTTTAAGGGTACTTTTTTAAGGTACTGTAAATAAATGTCAGTTTTCATACTTGAGCAGTTCTTTCTCTTTGATCTCCAGCTGCAGCATGATGGCATTGAGCTCCATATAGAGATTGTTGGCTCTCTCCAGTTTCCTCTCGTAGTGCTCCCGGATGTCCAGCGCATGTCTGTGTAGAGATGAAAATGGGGTCAGCCATTAATACGCAGATTAACATTTATTTACTGCTTCTCTAATTGTATGGATTTCTCAATAATTAGCTCATCCTTACATCTTTGTTAGTTATGGAACTATTTTTTATTTTTTAAATATTTCAAGATTCAAGATTTCTTTATTGTCATTCTACAGTGCACTGTAACAGCACAGGAATGATTAAAAACACTATAGGAATATGAGATTAAAAAAAATGTATATGGGTGTGCGGAGCATGTAGAGTGAAAATAAATATCAATATATACAACGTGGAAATACGGAAGAATGTAAATATCTAGATATATACAGTTGGAGTACATCCATCCATCCATCCATCGTCAACCGCTTATCCTGCATACAGGGTCGCGGGGGGCTGGAGCCAATCCCAGCTGACATCGGCGAAAGGCGGGGTACACCCTGTATACGTCGTCAGTACACAGTTGAGTACATACATGTGTAAAATAGTGCAGTTGACTTCTTTGCTAACCTGAGTTCTTCTCTGCGTCGTTTGATCAGCTCCTCATCCAGCCTGTGAAGACACGTCCCCTCAGACTTGATCTTCTCAAAGTGGTGCCTCACCTCATCCCTCCACTCCACCTATGCATAAAAACAAAAAACACATCCATCAGTGCTGGCATCGATGAAGTACAGTAAGCAAATATTTCACAATTTTACAGATAAGAAAAAAAATGTCTTTATGCTGACGAGCAACAGTGTCTGGTAATAAGGCTTCAGATAGTTTTAAAGTATCTTCGAATGTTACAACTACCACCACTTCTGCTCTGATCAATGCTTCTACTCCCATTGTCACCACTAATACTACCTCCAGCCTTTATGTTATTACCACTACAATGAATCATTTCGTTTATATGAAACAACTCAAAATAGCCAAAGCAGCCTGTACAGTCAGTATGACCACCACAGTCAGTCAGAAATCAGTAGCCTGCCATTCCCATATTTTCCGTTGTGATAATAAAGTATGACTCGACTTCATCTTAGTAATACTAACAACAAATTAATATTGAGAATAAACTTCATTGCACCTTGATCTAGTATAAAAGCTCTTAATCTGCAGAGAGGTTCATGTGTATCATTGAAACAAAACCCATTAAGCTGTCAGATGATAATCAATACAAAGGGAGGGAAACTGAACATGAACTGATATGACATGAGCACAACAACAACAAAAAAGCAGCGCGGGCATTTTCTTGTACATGGTGGAGCGTGACCGCTGTTATCTGATACCTGTCATATCAAAGGACAAAGCAAGTCAGATATATGTGTTTGCACGTACATGCATGTGTGTGTAGTGTGTGTGTGTATTTCTTATTAAGCTAATGGACTCTGTGTGCACTTTTCTATGTCTCTAGTACCCTCTTCCTCCTTTCTCTGTGCTCTCTGCTCCCTGCCATTAAACCAATCAATACACTCCAGCAACAAATACTTCTTTCTAACGTCACAAGAAAAATCCATTATGGGACAGAGAGGGGAGAAACTGGGGGTGGGGGGTGGCAGGGAGAAATAAAGGATGAAGCATAAGTGGAAAGAGGGAAAGAGGTTTGTATTTTGCATCATGAGATACAAACGGAGGAGGAGGCAGTGGATTGCTGCGAAAAGAAAATTAAATCTTTTTCATTTTGTGTGTTTGTGTGTGTCTCACAATTATACACGCTTGAGTTATAAATGAATCTGTGGTTCTGCACGGCTGAGTAAACACATATCTTCCACGCAATTATACTTCTTCTATGTCTCCTGTCCTTCATCTCTTGGGTTTGCAGTGGTCTAACATATTTTTCATGGGCCCCCATCCCCCACCCTATCACAGGCAGACACACACCCTCCTTCTCCATCGCACAGACCTTCTCCGTCACGCCTTTATATGATGGAGGTTGCGAAAAGGTTCTCTCTTCGACCACAAATCAGCACTTGCATGTGACAAGGAACAAAGACCAAGGAACCAACAATAATATGTTGAGGGCGTAAGAGGACGGGTATTATTAGTGGACTCCCGAGAGGCCTGGGGCCCCGGTGCAGCTGCACACTCTCCACTGCCTGTAGTTACTGCAGCAGACTGGAAACAAATGGCAGTTGGTTGACAGCAAAATGACTATCAGAGATACTGGCTGCTGTTGACAGGAGGAGTGACATGCAGTGCTCATGCATACCTCATCTGGTATGTATTTATTTGACAAGGGAGACAACTTCAGGAATGATGGTTCTCGATTCTATTTCCCCTCAATTGTAGATATACAGTGTCTGAACAAGATAAATGTACTTTCTCTATAATGTCTAAACTGGTACTGATGAATAATCTAAAATCAATACCTTTAATTAAGTCAGAATGTACCCGTCATTTAGGTATCAAAGTAGCTGTTAGGACTGTTGACAGAGACAAATTAAGCTTACCTGAGACTGAAAGTAAGTTTCTTGTGGAGTTGATAGGATATCTGCTGAGGCGATGTCAAGGTGCAGGAGAATCTGTCGGAAGGAAGGCCTGTTTCTTGGCTTGCAGTTCCTGTGAACAATTTAAACCAGCGTTTTGTCAGAAATGCAAGGGGACGTGGGGAAAAAATTACCTTTCCTCTCCGTTCCCTCTTTTTTAAAACTCTTTCTTTCCCCACACTGCCTTAACTCTCTCAGCAATCTTAAAGCTTGTAACGTCAACATATTGTAGTGTGTGTTGTTAGTGTTGATGCCTCAACTTTCTTTTTCCACATCATTCTTCTTCCCTCCATCTGTCCCTGCCTCCATCCTTCTCTGCACCCTCCTCCCCTCCCGCCTGCTCACCAGCATTGCCTCAGGAGCAGTTTGAAGCTGTCTGGACAGCTGTCAGGTACAGGCAGCTGTAGACTGTTGTTGCCCACCCCCCAGATAATGGCTGACGAGTCCACATCCTTATAGGGCACCTCTCCTGTCAGCATCTCCCACAGCACAACGCCAAATGACCTGCAGAGAGATGTGGCATATTTACTTTCAGACACAATGATAAAGATGTGAAGTGAACTGGTGAAAGGAAACATGACTGAAATGTCACGCTTTGTGGAAATTAATCTTTGTTACTACAGCTTTTATATCTGATGGATAAGGCTTTTATGCTAATGCCTTGAGGGCAGTCTTTGGTAGCTTAAACTAAGTATTATCAAGGTTTGGTATTATGAAAGGTTTACTCATTGCTAACAGTTTTCTATCACTGGAATCATGTTAATGAATGTTAAACAGTTAACACTGGTAATATCCAAAATAACATACAGGATATTACCCAGTGAATGCTTCTGTCAGGCCTGATAAATACATCTCAGCTCCAAAATGCAGTAATTGGTAACAAATGAATGTTCTGCCAAAACATGATGCTTTATTTCACTACAGTTCAGTACTTCATTGATGAGCTCCAGCTCTACCTCTGTTTGGCAGGGGAGCCAGAGAGCAGGCCCATGGGATATGTAACTATGGAAAGTCTGTTGTTGGTGATTCTCTGGCTTGCCATGGTGACCATGTCTACAGTTTCCAAGGTGCCAATAGCATCACACGAAGCATTTAGGCAGTGCGCGATGTTGTGTTTACATGTGTGTTTTTAAAGTCCACCTGTCTCCTTGTTTCTGATTCATGTTATGAACGCACAAGAAGGGAGACTTGATTTAAAGGCAATGCATGCATTTTCTTACCAACAGGTTAAGATTAGCTCTTAATTAAATGAAGGATTACAACTACATTATTCACTATCACTAATATAATGACCCATTCAGTTTCAGTTCAGTGTGACATATCTTAAATTTTTATCATTTTCATTTGAAGACAGAGAAATTAAAACTGAAAATCTCCATATTTGTTTCCCCACTCTTGTCATGAAGATGTTTTTGTTGGATCATTTTATCCACAGACTCATTAACTATATAACCTAGTGAAGCAAATTATCGCAGGATTTATACAGATCGCACGTCAATATATAGGTATTTATTGTGTGTTTATTTGTTGATCTGTGTAGCGAGCTGATGTATACAATTGTCCTCACAAGAATAAATATAGTTGGATTGAGTTGAATTTACCTCTGGCTATTTTAGTATAGTCCTTACATAAAAACCAGAAAGGAACATGAGTTGTACTTGCTGTCAGCAGCACAAAACAAAACTGAATCTATACAAGATAATACTTCTCCACAGCCTCACTTTTTCTGACTCACTCTTTTTATGGACTATTATCTAATTTACATGAATTTAAACAAAACTGCACAATACACACCCATGCTTTGCTGGGTGTGTATTGTAAGCTTTTTAATCCTACTTTCACTTCTCTGCTAATGCACTGCTGGCTCTGAGCCAAACCATCCACAGACTCTGGAAGGTTATTCCAGCCTCTCCTGAGCACTGCAGCATCTGGCAAATCAATTATTAAATTAGCCAGCGTTCCTTTCAGGACGGAGAGGAAGAGTGATGGAGGGATGAAGGATGGAAGAGAGAGGGGGAGAATGTACTGGGGGAGATCAGGGTTTAACACAGGGCAACCCATCAGATATAGCAGAGGCCCTATAGAATTTCATGTAATGAGATATTGTACATAATACTGAATAGATTTTCTGGAAATAGGATCCTACGCTCTATACTGTAGTGCGCTGTAACTAATGAGATTCTATGTTGATTCAATGACAGATAAGACAAACCATAAGGGAAAATTGCAAAGGGTCACCAATGCAAAAGGACTATGTAAAAGGGTTCTGTCACCTACCAAATATCCACCTTCTCTGAGACGGGTTCGTTGCGTATGACCTCTGGAGCCATCCATGCCACCGTACCGGCAAAGGACATTTTGGTGCTCTTGTCGCTGAGCTCTTTGGACGTGCCGAAATCAGAAATCTTCACTGAGTCATCATAGGTGATCAGCATACTGGAATGAAACGTTGAATGCCAAGTTAATATTTATATATTACAATCCATCTGCATACAAACATCAAAAGGTGTGGCAGCCAGGGCCTTTCAGAGTTAGACATTTGCACACTAATCATAGCATCTAAATTTGGCCAATCAATGCATCCTTGTAAAGCAGTGGTTCCCAGCTATGGGTCGGAAACCCCACTGCAGGTCACAAGATAAATCTGACGGTTTGCAAGATGATTAAAAGGATAGGAAAGGAGTTAAAACCTATTTCTACAACACAAAATTATGTTTATTTTTACCTATAATCTTTTCCGTTTTCCCTGTAAATTACTGGATAATGTAATCTCCTCAGGCCTCTAAAAAGTATTCAAATGAACTGCTCACAACTGGTAGACAAATGCAACCTGTGACGTGGGGCTGCAAGTAGACATTGTTTTGTTTTGAGGGGTCAAAACCCCTTAAAGGTGGGGCAGGCAATTTATTTCAGTAGCATTTTTTGTTAGATTTGTTGAAAATTTACTTTCTGACAGCAATTGATAAATCGATTGCCTTGACACAAATTTTACAGTATCTATGGCTGTAGCAGGACTGTAATATGCTCAGCCAATCATTTAATTCAGTCCAAATAAAAAGACTGGCTGGCCAACTTGCCTCCTCTGTGTGCACTCTGCCCGTGCACTTACTGTGATGGCTGGATACTTTCAAAATCTAGATTTCTCTTGCTAGTTTCTTCAACGTCACCCTCTTAAACCGCAGGTGCTTTCAATATTACTGAAATTCTAACAAATGACCTTACATTCATCCAACATAGGGTTTACTTTCACAGTGGACTTTGAGTGTCAGATGTCAAAATACATTTGTATTGTAACTGTATCATTCCATGAAGCATGAAACTGTACAACACCTTTTTTGAAATCACAAATTCAAGCAGTGTAAGATTTGTCTTTTTAATGTGTCTAGGTCTATCCCCCTACTTTGAACAGCTTCCTGACTCTCCTATCAAAGCTGATCTTAAGCTTTAGTTAAAACTATTTAGTGACCTGTCTGCTCATTTACACGTACACTCACACAGTTCATTTTAACTAGGGCTACAAAAACTCACTTTGGTGACTTGAGGTCTCTGTGGATGATCTTGTGGAGGTGAAGATAGTTCATGCCCCCAGCGATGCCCATTGCCCAGTCCATGAGCAGGGATGGATGGATCTGCCTGCCTGCTCTCAGCACCTCATACAGCTGTCCTTGGGCACAGTACTCCATGATGATGCAGTAACATGGAGCCTGGGTACAAATACCCCTGAGAGTGTAGAGAAGTATGTACGGTATGTTAAGACAGAAAAAACCTGACATATATAACTATAAAGCTTTCACTTACTGAAGAAAATCAATCATATTATATAAACATTAAATTTTAGTGTAATGCTCTGCACTTCTTAATACACTGATAATTTCTACTAACTTGAAAGTGATGATGTTGGGGTGTTTGAGCTTGCGCAGGTGCTTGATGTCTGTCTCTTTGATGTTCCGCACTTTCTTTACGGCCACTTCCTGTCCGTGCAATTTGCCCAGAAAGACGGCGCCCTGGGCTCCGCTGCCCACCCACTGCAGATCAGATATCTCCTCGAATGGGACCTCCCATGCCTCTGAGATTGGGGGAGAAGATGGAGGCAAGGTAGTTGGTGAGCTTATGTTTAGTAACATGAGCAGAGTGATCATTGCGATTTTAACCTGTACCGATTATTTTTCACCAAAAAAATTGCTGTTTCCAGTCTTTGTGCTAACTAGGTTAGGTAACAGTATGCCCTGGCTCTTACAGCCAACCTAGACCCCAGCTGATATCTTGTTCTGTAGTTGAACCTCACTTTAACCTAAGACTCAGAGTGTGCAGGCAGACAGACAGGGAGCTCTAATCTCCTGTGGGTAATTCTCCCTCAGCCTCCTAAATCCTGCTTAGTGCCATTGTGGGGCTGACGCAAAACAGGGGTCCGACACTCAGGAGAGGGCTGGAAGAGGGAGGGGATTTAAAAGCCTAATGGTGGATGTATGGTGAGTAGGGAGGTGGAGGGGTAGTGACGGTAGTGGGGTTGTTAGCTCTGTGTGTGTGTGTGTGTGTGTAAAGAGAAAAGAAGAGAGGGGGATTCCCCACAGGTCGGCAGGGGTCCATGTGGCCAAAGACAGACTGTTAATACATAGAAAATATACAGCCTGCTCTGCTGCTGTTCTTAGCCTGAGAAATGAAGATTCGGACACATTTATCATATTAATAAGTATGGTATGAATGATTAATGCTCCCCGGTGATGAGGGCTCGGCCTCTGATGAGCCCCACAAATGTCCCACAGTCAAGACATACGACCTCATCTGATACACCACATTCCCCCCCCTGGGTCTGCTTTGTTTGATCTGAAAAATTGAAGAAATTTAGAACATCACTAGGCACCCCACAGTCCTTCACAATCAGAAAAGGGCAGACAATCTTCCTCCTTTCTATTGTGCTACATTGTGCCTTTCAGTCAAAGCTTAAGAATAGAGCATTGTGATATGGCAGGGAGGCATTCAGTTGCAATACCCCTATTTATTTCACTTTTATAATATCCGTTTTTGCTCCCGTCGGTGTGTGTGTGTGACTCCCTGTGATGCTGCACAGAGGAGGGGAGCAGCGAGGTGCAGATGGGCTGGGAGTGATAACAGCACAGGATGAAAAGGAGGGGAAAGAAGACAATGAGAGGTGGAAGGAGGAGGGGAGCGGAGGGGAGACGTGGAAGTCAAACGCTTGATAAAATATCAGAAGGCTATAAAGACAAGGAGACATATAAATCTGCCAACTTCAAGCCAGGTGTATGATGCAGTGTTTATTTTAGTTTTTAAGTTTTTTTTGGCATCTTATCTGACTTTATGTGTTCATGTCAGTACTAGATATTAAGTGTTTCTATTTGTGGATGTGTTTATGTGTGCCTGCAGTTGTCTTTGGGCGCATGCTCACGTGTGTGCGTGTGTCAGGTTTGCGTTAATAGAGATGAGAGGCGCAGGGTCAGAGTGTAGTTATGCATAATTCATGAAGCAGATTTGGCTCAGGAGTCCCAGGGGAGCTCTGTGCTATTGTAGTGGTTGCAGACATAAACAACACAGCGTCACAGGGAGCTAGTTTCATTGGGGGGGTGGTAGTGGGAGGATGGTGGGGTGGGCACAAGCAGGCGAAAGCATCGGGGGGGAAATATCAGGGGAAAATAAGCCCTTTGCGGCTTTGATAGAGTCTCTCTCTGGCTGCAGCTCTTTCACGTCAAGGAAAGTGTTTGTTTACAACATGGCCTTTGTGCGAGTCATTTTTCTACCAACTGTTTAATGTAATTAAACTGGGGGATAAGATCATTTAATTAGCATATCAAAGCTTCAGACTGGAATTAAATGGGAGCTAGTCGTTGCTTTTATTGGAAAACCAAAAGCAACCCTTGATGCCAGTGTGTGTTGATGTGTTTACGTTGAAATGGATTTGACTGCTAGACTCACCGTCCAGGTTGTGTTTGTGCTCCGTGGAGTAAGCTTTGCCAATCATAGTCCAGACAGGCCGCAGACATCCAAATAACCCCTCCAGAAACCCTCCTCCTCCTGTAGACTGGCACTGTAGCCTGGCGTCATCCACCTGGCTCCTGACCACACTGCTGTCCAGCTCCTGGCCCTCTCCCTCCGTCCTTCCGGGACTTCCATCATGCTCGTGGAGCTTCAGGACACTGTTGGCAAAGTGCTCCTGTTGTTCCTCGCCCGGTGTCTGGCTGTGCCCGGCACTCTGCCCTCCTCCACCCCCAGGTTCGACAGCACCTCCGGTGTCTATTGAGAGGACGTTCCGAAGGACGCATTGGGTCGGGGTCAGGTCCATTTCTGGGGTGCAGGGTGTTTCAGCATCAAGGCGGCGAAAGGATGGAGGATCAGAGAGGGGTGTGTTGAAGCCAGAGAGAGAAGGAGAGGGGGCACGAGGTTCATGAATAAGCGCCATAAGGGCCTGTGGTCATCAGAACAACAAGAGAACTGGAAGCCTTGACAAGAGCAAACACACAGAGAGAGAGGAAGAGAGAAAAAGAGGATGGAAATTGTTATAAATCAAATCAGAGTTAAAATCATTATCTTACCATCTGGGAGCCATAAAAGCAGGCAGATTTAGCTGAATACTGAGTCTGTGGGAGAGTCTGACCTCTGGAAGATCATTATTTAGGCCTCATATAAGTAGAACCTTAGTTACTGAGGTTAGGCTATAGTTATCGTAACAGGCAGAGGAACTCAGTGCAGTGACTGTTCTGTACCCTAAAATGCAGGTCAGAACCATCCAGCCCGGAATTAACTGCAAATGCAGGCAGGCAAGAAGGCACATCTCCCTTGAGCTGTGATATATATCAAAGACATTCACATTCATAGTTTCTATGTTCCTCTCATTCCAGTTATTTTTTGTTGTGTTATATCACCCAGAAACTGCTTTGCAGCTTTCTATAAAGAGAGACTTTAAGGACTGTGTGGGGGCATGGTTAAGGTTAACATTCAGAGAGTACACAAGAACAGATTGAGTGAAAAACATGCAGTTTTAGTAAACTGTTGATCATCAGCATAGATAGAGAAATATCGCGAAACAAAGATTGCACGTACCATGAAAAATTTTGCATTTTTAGTATTTCTCACAACTCCGAAGTAACAAATTATTTCTTGCTGCACCACCGGGTTCATTTTTAAAATGAAACCTAGGTGAAGATGAGAGTACAGTGGTTGTCAATCTACATGTGCCTGGAGATCAGGGCAGTGACATAAATTTATAAGTCATGGTGTCTGATCTCTGAAGATTTCTAATCAATACTAGAATGTGAAACATGATTCAGGATGTTTGGATAAAGGACAGAAGAACAGCCTGTCTGGACCATAAATCTGAGAAAGCCTCAGTTCAGCAGTACCCCCCACCACCACCATATATAGGTGCCACAGCATCACCGTACCTCAATTAAGTAATTGCCTTATATCTTACAGAATATGAACAAATTATTAACAAAGCCAATGTTCTGCAGGTAGAATGGTGCAATTGCCATTTATTTACTACTCCAGGAACATCACTGATATATTCAAATGGATCAGATCAAATCATGGCTGTATAATAATGAGGGAATTCTGCAAACCTCTTCAAAGCTTGTCATTTCTCCAAGGACGCCTGCACATACATGCTCAGCGGATGAAATGAAAATGCATTATTTCTTATCAGTGCCTTTTGAAGTGATTCACACCTCATCTGCTATCTCTGACAAGCAAGTCTAAGAGGTGACGGGTTTTACTGTGAAATAATGATACAAATCAAAAATGCTTAATGGTGCTAGCATCATCCTGTTGTTGTATGGTATGTGAGACAAAATAAACATGTGTTTTCTCTTCAGGTTATCATCCAGTGATTGTGAGGGGCACTTCAGGTATAGGCTATCCACCAAATATATCTATTTGCTGTCCATATCTTGATCAGTTTGAAGGTCAATTTTAGAATCACTATGCCTATATGTATTTACATGCCATTTTGGACTATTATCGACCACCCTACCGTGACAATTAGGCCTATTCTCACAAAAAGTAATGTACATGGCATCTGATGTAGCCTGATCCCCACCTAGCTGTAGAACCATCTATAGGCCTAATTCATAAAAGAGGAAGAGAGAAATCATATAGATGGGCTAGTTCAAAACAAGACAGACACAGCCCGCAGGATTCATTAAACCACACCACAACCATGAAGCTCAAAAATGGGGAAAAAACATCCTCATTATAATTTTCTGCGCCGAGAGAAACCCAAGCACCGAGACACATCTGGTGTCTGAAATCTGGAATAATCACACATCATTCACATCCGACTGATCCTGTCTGCTATAAAGTCCTGCTCTCTCTTTATTTATTACGAGGTATCAGCTGCGGGACCTCGAGAAGCAGGCTACGGTCTGTTGCAGGCCAGTGCATTAATTGTGGATGGCATCAGAGGGGTTTCTTGTGCGCATCATCGCTTCTCCTCGCATCTCCTGCGGTAAAGATCCCCGGTGCATTCGTGAAGCATTCACTGACAACACTAAAGTTACAGTTTATGTTTGAATAATAAAGGACCGGGTGCGTTGTTTAGGAATAAGATCTGTAATAGCCCAGCTGCCTTCTCATTGCTACTTATGACGCCGACTGAATGCTGCTAATGTCAAACAAACGTTTCCTACCTCAGTGCCGACAGCTGTGGTCCATCGCTGGGGACTGCGAAAGCTTATTCCACTTTTTAATTTAGGGTCGATTCTAAAAACAACCACCTAATAATTCTCCCTTTCTGGGGTTGTTGGTATAATCAGCATCCATGCATCTTCCTCCTCCTCCTCCTCCTCTTCTCTCTGCATCCAGTGAGGTTTCTCCGCCCGTGATGACTCGGAGGCTGCGTTTTCTCCTGCGTTTATCCGAGTGAACAGTAAACACAGCAAGCTATAAGCTCCCTCGGTTCGCTTGTTTTCCTGCTCCTACACCTCCTCCTGATTTTCCGTTCTCCTCTGAGGGCGCGATCTGCGTACACTCAGGAATTTATACGTCTATCTCACCTATAGTAAACACTACTGAGGAGAGGAGAGAGGGGAGAAGGGTGGGAGGGAGCGGCAATGTTGGTGTCCTATCAGAGAAGAAGTGGGCTGTGACGAGCTCAGTCCGGTGAGACACGGGACAACCGCAGGTAAACGGGTTTATATGTGTGAGTGAAGCTACACTTATAGGCACGGGGGGGGGGGGGGGGTCAGCCGGTATGTGAGGTGATCCAAATGATGTCATCCCCAAAGCATGCAGCATTTGACTGGACAGCACCATGTAAATCCCTTCAAACCCTATTAATGCCCTCTGTATTGAGTGTAATTGGTGCATAATCTGCGTGCACTATCCTCCGTCTGCCACGGAGGGGACATGAAGGAAGGACGGCAGGTCGTTTTTTATTATTATCATCTCCAATCTCTACTGACCCATTTCTCTCAGATAGGGAGAGTGGGACAGCACAGGACCTAAATGGGACTTTCCCCAGGCGTGATTTGTTTCCCTCAGGACTTCAATTAACCTGAATGAAGTAAAAAAAAACAAAAACAAAAAAACTCCACACTAATTTAGACAACTGTCATCTTTCAACACAAATCTCATTTTGTGTTTAAACATGCAATGCCACCAGATCATTATCTTCAATGGTTCCTGTTTAAATGCAGATTTTATTCAAGGGGTTATTTCCAAGGCCTGGCATTCTTGCCATCATACATGGATGAATTAAGTTTTTATTATTGTGTTATGCATACAACTATGGGCTTACAAGACACCAGAAAGTCCTATAAACCTGATTTAGAATGTGTATGCATATTCAAAACTAAACTAACCTACAAATAGTCCCAAAATAAAGAAATCACAATCATATTTTCACACCCTTATGTCCACAAAAAAAATCATAAGTCACTCACAAAAGCTGTACAATACTGAAGAAATCAGACTAAATACTAATTAAATTAACCATTTTTGCCTTCTCTTAAGACTTTCAAGACAAAGTCAGTGAACGGCTCGCACATTCAAGTCAGGGCTATCCTGCATAATGAACGGATGTAAGTGTAACTCTGCAGGGAGATCATGGGAGATCATGAAATCACAGCAATGGAGATTCTTCCAGAGAGTCAAGCTATTTGGCTGACACAGAGGGAAGATGTGAGTTTGTGGAACAGCTGGGGATCCCATGTCTGAGCTGTGTATTTACTGACAGTCTAAATGGTTGTAGCTGCATGACCCTTTTTGAGTGCTAAATTTAAATCCAGCCCTTATCCCTCAGACTAAGCTCATGTTGGGCTTAAACCCTAATGATGACCTCATCGTGCCGCTCGTGGACAGAAGGGAAACCCTTAGTAGTGCACAGAACGACCACTTGAGAAAGACAAACCTGCACGACTACACAAGTATTCAATTCAGCCCTCTCTTCTTCTCTCTGCAGAGCTTTATGAAATCCTGATGAAAAGAGATCATTGCACTGGCTGAGTTGGATACCTCCAGTGAAATTACAGTTGGGAAAAAGTAATTGCTTCCAGTTTCATTTATTCGTCTTTTGAGTCATTCTACGCCTTCTGCTTCTACATGAAGCCTTGCCAAATGAAAATAAGAATTGGAGTTATACAGAAGCCACCATAATAAGATTTTTTTTCTGTAACTTAAAATGTTTAGACTCAGTGAGAAGAAATCAGAGCAACAGCAAAATAATAATGGACTTGTTTATGCAAGTCATTCAATGTTTAACTGTAACATTTTCTTACAACCATTAGGGACACTATCAGGGTATTGTTCCATTTCTAAAATGATTTTTGACTTGATGCTTATGTTTTAATTTTACAATCTAATGGACCATTATCTTCAAGTTCCCAAATGAATATTCAAGGAACACTAGCTAAAATGTGGTTTATAAATGTTTAATGTTGGTTTTAATATCACATGAAATAGAGAGAGTGGGCAAAAATCAGTGGCTTTAATCTTTCTTGCTATTTTATGCCATCCATATCTATAATTCCACTCCCTACTCTGTCTTAAGGCGGTCTGAATGGAGCAGTACATCCTCTATTCTATTTCTATCTTTTTCTTAAAACTTTCTTCATGATTTATTTATTGGCGCTTGTTGTTGCATGATGGCTCCTTGTCAGAGATGTTCAGTCCTCTGAGGGTCTGTGCTGCTGCCTCTGATGTCCACCAGCACAGCTTCTGCCTCTGTTATTGTTACTCTAGCAGAAACAAACACAGAATGAACACCGCAGGGTACCACTCCTAATAAGATAAAAACTTCAAATCTACAAAGCGACACCTTTAAAAAAAATGCAGTAGGACTCCCGCTGATTTTTAAAGATTGAACAGTGGATTCCAAATGAGCTACATGCGTTTACCTGTCATGTTCCATACTAACTGCTTACATGCTTACAACTGCAAAGCCTTAATCTGACTACGAAAGGAATGGCTGTACAACTCTGTGCTCTAGTTACATCCACCACACGCTGATGTAAAATGCTGCATTGTTTGGCAATATAATCTGTAGGAGGGAATTAACAGAGGCCTGCAGTGAAGGATGTCGGGAGGAATGGCATGTGTGTGCATTAGGAGCATATTTGCCACTGACTATGAGTGTACAATATGTTGTGAAAGGCTGGGTGCCAAGTGGTCACAGATTGTCCCAGTCCAGTTAAGGGGGAAAGATGTAGAGTAGAGGTGTGTGTGTGTGTGTGTGTGTGTGTGTGTGTGTGTGTGTGTGTAGGGTTGGGTGTAGGGAATGAGGGGGAGGGCAGCTTCTGGCTCTTTGGAGAGCCTATTTATGGATCCTCATGGAGAGCCCCTTGTGTTAGTCATTGTCACTTTCACTCACACACTGCTGAATAGGTGGCCAATCATCAAATCCACTCAACTCTGTTCCTAAAGGGAACGTGAACAAAAGAAGCAAAGATAATTGGCACTCTGCTTCAACATCATATTGACTGAAAACCAACAGTAGAATTGCAGAGAAAGTCTTTGAGGTGTCCAATGAAAGAAGACAGGTAAGTGTGTATAAGATATATTTGTGTGTGCTTATGTATGTCTGTGTCAATATGCACAATGGAGTGATCCGTTCCTGTCTGTCGAGGAAAACTGATATTAGACAGTACTGACATCAATCAGGTTGCCACTACTGTGTGTTTCATCAATATGGTCCACTGATGGGATTCATTAAGATGGGCGCCAACCATTATTGGTGGATGGGTAAGGGGGCTGGTGGGTGGGGGATTCTCCATTTCAACAAGATGATCTCACCTCCTGTCTGCAGCTGAGGAAGAAGAATTTTCATTCATAAAGTTCATCCATTCACGCATGCGTGTTCACGCACATGCACACACATACATATACATATCTCCCAACAGGATGCTGAGGAAACAGTTGAGCCAATGAGGCAATTTTCAGGTGAGATCACTGATAGATGCCAAGGTTCCTCTTTCCATTTAAAAACTCTGTAAAGGGTGAGCATTTGATGCCTTTCATCATCCACCTTGCCTGCATTACAGCACCACATACTCCCCATGGAAAGAAGATATCATGATAGATAACTGATCAAAAACATGTTGAATAAAATGTGCATCTCCAAATTTGCATAAACCTACATTAACTGATTTTCTGGCCAGTTGGGGGCAGTGGAAACAAGCTATAAACACAGCTCTGGCATATTTTTAGCCTTTAAAGGGTAGCTTCAGTATTTTACAACCTAGACCTTAATTTTCCCATGTCTTTGTGTCTATGTGACTAATTGGAATATTTTTTTAATTGATCCAGTGTTGAGCGAGTGTGCTCGCAAAACAAGGCTGCAGAACATGTGAGTTGCTGGTCTACTTCTGCCTCGGTTGGTTAGTTTGTGTTATTGTGTGACTTTGGTGCAGCGGTAGACCACAGATAGGAAAATTTGTATATTTGTCAAAGGAGTCTGGTGCCCTTGACGAGAGCGATACTGGTTAAACAAAAAGGATCTTACTTTAAAAAAAAGATCTCTGTAGGAAATCTTTCCACAGTGTTTTTAGAATTTTGGCGGGGTGCAATTGCCCCCAAGGATTATGTTGCAGCTCTTTTTCCAGGGGTGGTTTGTTCATTAGGGCGATCGGGTGACACACCACCAAAGCGGGAAAGGCAGGGGATTTTTCTCACACTTTCTACCACACTGTTAGTTAGCTGTGACTGTTTATCTGAATATCGTTGTCCAATCAGCGTCAAGTCGTTTTTCACGGAGTCGTGTTTCACAGAGATTTCAGTCTGGTTAAAAAGGGCCCAGATCGCTCTAATAGACTTTCGTGTAATTGCATTTTTTTTTTGAATTGTGGGCAAGGCAATGCAATCTCTATGGCTTCCGGTGGGGCTTGCACTTATATTTTTACATCATGCGCCCACAGCAGAACTACGCTTCTGCCAATGTGACCTGAAAACGACTCAGCAGTCTGTCAGCTTGTTGCTCTCATGTGATCAGCTTCAGTTTTAACAAAACGTACATTCAGGCTGAAAATTCAACCTACTGGACTACTTTTTATATTCATAAAGAAACGTAAATTGATGAAATAAAAACTGTAGTGTGTCTGTTAGCCTAATTTCTTTTTGACATACTTGGTAACCATTTTATAAAAGCAATAGCTCACTTCAGGCTGTGATATAAGCTTATTATATCACAGTTAGGCGAACAACACCCCTTAACTGTGATATAATAAGCGTATACCACGGCCTATCGTGAGCTATTGCTTAATTATTTCATTACTGTAGCCTATTACTTGAGACAGGTCCTTTAGCTGCAATGCAAGATTAACTGTAAATCATTTTATTCATTGCACATTATCAGCCCCAGTGCCACTGCGCTTTATTCTGGATTTGTTGTACCTAAAAAAACAGGATTGTCACAGCTAAAACAGATGATTGTGAGAGTCTTTCTTTTTCTTAATTATTGCTAAAGCAGTTGCCTTTACATCAATCTGTTGATCTTCACTGTGGAATGTTCATTCATTGTAGACATTGACAATGAACTTCGGGATGTAGATGTTCACAAATACTATACAGTAGACCATTGAACTGGTCACCTTAGCCATCATCGCATCAATTGCCCCCCCGAGAGATTTGGCCTGTTTCACTGCTGCCATCTGCAGCGCGCTTGTTCAATACTGGACCAATTTCAAAAAAATGTTGTTCCAATTAAGCCCTTTTTCCACCACTGGTACCAGCTTGACTCAACTCGACTCGATTCGGTTTTGGCCTGTCGTCCTCTGTGTCACATCCAACTCCAGCAGTCAGGCTATGTGTTCTATTTTTGTCTACAACCACTTCCTATTTTTGTTGGTATTCATCATCTTGTGTCCTTTCAGGTCTTTGTCTTCCCTCCTGCCCTGTGTGATAACCAGTCCCCGCCCTAAAGTGCTCCACCTCTGTCTCCCCTGCCCTAGTGTATATATACCCTTGTCCCATCTGTCCCTGTGCCAGTTCGTCTTGTGTCAGTGTTCTAGCGATTTTCACAGTGCGTGCCCTGTGAGTCCATACCTTTGTGTGAAGCCCTGATAGTACAAACTGGCCACACAATGGACTCCGCTGACTTGGATCCCCAGAAGAAATCCCTGCATAGTCAGGCACAGTGTCTCCACCTTCAAGAGGATATTCTTTCCGCAGTCCACCAGGAGGTGTGTAGTTTGGTGGAACAGCAAGCGAGCATCCAGGCTATTGTCTGTGATCAGATTGCCCAGCTGACCTCCCAGATTCAAGCTCTGCAGTTAGGGGCAGCTTCTTCAACCACACCACCTGCCGTGGACTCTGTCCCTCCTTCCACTGGTACAGCTGCCCACATACCTGTCCTTCAGCCCATGGTTCCGATGGTCACTCCTCAGCTGTCTCACCCCGAATACTTCTCCGGTGAGTCCGGAGACTGGGCCAGTAAAGGAGAGGGCACTGGTGACAAAACCACTATTTATTGTCCCTCTCATCCTATGCCAACAGTAATGCCTGGTGCAGAACAGGTACCCCCTCCCTTTGATCTCCTCTGCATTTGAATTGTTGCAGGAGGACAAGATCTTCACTAAATTAGATCTGAGAAATGCTTACCATCTAGTTAGGATCAGGGAGGGGGACGAATGGAAAACAGCTTTTAACACTCCTAGTGGTCACTATGAGTACTTGGTGTTTGGACTAACCAATGCTCCAGCCGTGTTTCAGTCCCTAGTGAATGATGTCCTACGAGATATGTTAAATGACTTTGTGTTTGTTTAGTCGTACCCTGTGAGTCCATACCTCTGTGTGTAGCCCTGATACTCTGTACCTCCACAACGTAGTGTTCCTGCGACCCACACATACCAGCTGTTGATTTAAGTTAAAATGTTTCCTCATTACTCAGAATGTAAAGACAGAATAGTGGTGCAAAAATCTTACAGCTGTGTTTTCCTCTGCCATTGTTGCTGGAGTCTCTGCTGCATGGGCTAAAGTGGTCTGTGAGCTGATTGGCTGGCTGGCCCATTAGCTTCACCTGCTGGCACATGCTGATTCCTCAACTCCAAAAACATTTAAGCACATTTTCGATCCGTCTTCAATTTTTGTAAAACTGACAATATTCGAAATCTACACAGTTGATTTATCGCCTCAAAACTTCAGTAGTCTGTAGTGTTGTCGTTGCATTTAAGTATCGCCTTGCTTGGAACCTCGAGGGAGGTGATACGAAAAAAAAGTACCAGATAGTTGAACAGGCTTCGCGATCGTACGCAGCCTATCAAACAACTGAAACCAACATCTGCACCCTGTGTGTTCCCTGCTGCTTAACCTGGTCCATGCTTGTAAAACATCCTTCACAACTTGTAACCGAGTCAAGTCTGTGTGAGTGAACACATGCACATATGACGACTGCTATCCCAATCAATCCCAATTGTGATTCTAGTCACCTGATTGAGTCAAATATTAACTCTCCTTTTAGCTCTGTT
This sequence comes from Micropterus salmoides, assembly GCF_014851395.1. Lineage (NCBI taxonomy): Eukaryota > Metazoa > Chordata > Actinopteri > Centrarchiformes > Centrarchidae > Micropterus > Micropterus salmoides. The sequence continues at coordinate 16,831,859 of NW_024043372.1, forward strand.
TTCGTCTCCACCAACTCCTGAGGGAAATATCAGGCTCATTAGCCACTATATGTTCCATTATGTTCTCCAGCTAGTCACTAGCTGTGTCTGTCTGCTGTATGGTCATTATAAAACTCTGCAGGGGGTTGTGTGATAGAGTTGTGGGTTTATCACTACAAGCAAAACCTTTTCACGTACGAATACACAAATAGTCATGTGATCAATTATTAATACAAATGCTGCTTTATTGACCACTCTCTTGTTGACAAGAAGTTCTCCCAGACAACTGAAGAACCATATTGACTCGTTCCACCGTGTTTTAAAATATGCAAATCCAACATTTAGATCAAGCGCTGCTTTGATCTTCTGGGGAGATTAAAGATACGTCTGAGTTCCCTTTGAAACCTCTGAGAGGCGAGAAGCCAGCCAGGCAGCCTGCTGTGGAGAGCCTCTGGCTGCGGTCCGGTCAGGAGGGGGTTAATAATAAAGGGGAGGTTGGAGAAGCCTTCCTGAAAGTCACGTGGTTTGTGCCAGGAAGGGGGGGTGGGGGGGGAGGAGGGAGGGTGGGGGGGACGAGCGGGGGGAGGAGTCTGGAGCGTGTTGCCGTAGAAACTGAATCCTCAGTTGGCCGGTGTGAAGTCAGCAGTGTAATATTAGGCGGTGACTGCAGTTAGATGCTGCTGGTGGTGTGAGGTGGGTGGATGTGTGGGGAAAGGAGGGTGTGTGTGTGTGTGTGTGTGTGACTCACACTGGAGGACGCACTCTGCATTCTAATGGACTGACACATGTGAAAGCACTCACACAAATACAGTACTCTCTCTACACCTTCCTTTGGCTACATCACCTCAAACCTTCAATTCACGGTCACTTTCTTATGTTAGAGTCTCCTATTTTTCTCCGATGCTACTCTTCTACTATGGCCCAGCATTATCCTCTTCCACTCTGCTTCAGAACATATAATTAATTCATTATGTCAATGGAAGATCCATTAGTGTATGTCTTGGTGGCTTGCTTCACTTGCATGCGTTGATACAGGGCATCTATTAGGGGGAACCAAATGCTTAGACAGGCTAGTAAACTATAGCCATGTAATTGGTGACGGTATAATTGCATAGCACACGTAGCAATTAAAGCGATAATATGTGTAAACCATGCTCAAGATTATCATTGGATTAACTACACTTCCCAAATGCCCTTGAGTGTAGAGGCTCACCAGCTGTTACAGGGGAAGTGTTAATAATTATGCGGAGGGTTTTAGGGTTGTTGTTTTGAGGGTCTTTTCTTTTAGCCACAGGGGAATCAGTTTGTATCTCATTAGATTTGTTGTGGGGAAATTTTTCTCTCTCAGGGTGTGGGACAATAGAGCATAAGCAGCAACACTAAACAGATATTTTCTCAAACGAAGAAATGTGAATCCTAACACCCCCTCCCCCCCCAAAAAAAATTTAGATTTATGAAGCCTCGGGGTTGACAAAGGCAATTCATTACAACAGCTAACACACTTGGCTGTGAGAGTGAGACAACCAAAATGTGTAAAATTACTATTATGTTTATTGATTCTCTTAATTCATGCATACATCTAGCACTTCCTATAATACTGTGACATTACATGTAGGCCCGATGGGAGGAACAGTGGCTGGAATAATATTTTTCATTTTATGGTCATGAATTATTAATGTCATAATGTAAAGGTCATTTGATAGCATACAAATTTACATCATCCCATGTCTATATATTTTTTTTTACTGGCTTGGTTATGTATGAAATCCCATTTCAGCCAATGTGATGTGGAAAAAACAAAGATCCTTTAAGTCATTATAATGAGAAACTATCTCAAAATAAAGACTTACTTATCTTGAAATAATGACTTAGTATCTCAAAAGAATGACCTAGTATTTCAAAACAATGGCTTTGTATTGCAAAATAATGACTTAGTATAGAAACCTTCTCAAAATAATGACTTAATATCTCAAAAACTAATTAATCTCATTATTTTGAGATACTGAGTCATTATATTGAGAAAGATTCTCATTATTTTCATTATTTTGTACAGAAGTGTAATGCATTGACTTGAGAAAAACAAATCTGCTCTGTTTTTCCTTATTTAAAGAGATCTCAGAATTATGAGATACATTTTTATGAAGAAACAATTCTGCTCTGTTTTACTGTCAGTTTCTCATTATAATGACTTACAGAATGTTTTTTTCCCCCCATGACATTGGCAAGAATGGGCTTCCATAGTTATGCCAACTAAGCAAACCTCTACTAACAATAAAGAGAAACAATTTCTATAATTTGTGTGTTCATTAACATAATCAATATCCAGTTATGAACAATGAATGCACTGCTTGAGCACAAGTAATGAGAAGCTTTAAACATTGAACATATAATATGTTTTCATATATTGTGTATACAAATGTTTCCTCAACAAAACATTCTGCCATTCAAAATAGCCACTGCAGTGTTATAACGTAGGGAGATGTGACGTACACTTGCTTTATTGCAAATAAATGACTTTTTGACTGCTTTGCCCTTACTTTTAAGGAGAGCCAAGGCAGATTCATTTCCCATCATTGCTCCGTGTAAAGCTGGAAGCTGCAGGGAAAATCACAGGCAGTGTGACGTTTTCTTGGTCACCACCCTCAAATGTATCTCATGGTTTGGGGCAAGCCAATGGGGGGCAGGCTGGGATGTCTGATATATTGCTGGCTGGTCAGCGATGTAGGAGGCTGTCTGATGAACATTATCTTCAATGCTTGTTTTTTTCAGTTTGCCTGTGACCATGACTCATTCGATTTTTGGGAAAAAAGGGGCTGCCACAGAACCCCTCCCCCCAAGGCAAAACCAAACCAGATATCTCCTGATTACCTTTTGTTTCAGAATATCTCTTTATATTGTCTGTCAATTGAAGCCAGTGGATGTCTTTTTTAGGATTGTGATCCCTCAAATGGCCTTACTATGGCCTTAGTGTGAACATGGTTTATGAGCAGTTCAATCCAAAGGGGATTTTCCCTTTACAGATTTTTAGATTTGAAGATGTTTACAGCTTGACAAGACATAACAAGGATAACAATATTTCACAAGAAAAAAAAAATTAACTACATTTTGTTACCCCTCACATTTATCTTATGTTGACTTCTAAGTTTTCTTCTTCTGTCTTTGCATGTGTCTGTTAGGCAGCAGTAGATATCCAGCAATGTTCTGTAAACACACATAACTTGTTAAAGACAGATGATCTTTTCCTCATTTGCCTAATATATTCATAATAATAAGCGGTAGTGGCATTGTTTCCCAAATTTGTATTCTGGAGGAACAGAAGTCACCAATTATACAGAGTTATGCTAATTACCCACTTGACTGGATCACATATTACCTTTATTAAAAGTCATTAATTCAGCTGAAGTAAAGAGGCCAATTAGCATTTGTTAAGAATGTTAAAAAAAGCGATGGCACATTTAGAATGTGAAGATATAAATGACAAGTGAAAAAGACTATTGTTGCCTCAAAAACAAGTAGCCAACGCAACATAAAAGAAACCATTGTGCAACATGACCCAAGCCAGCTTGTTATGTTGTTTCAGTGCAGAGCGCTGTCCATGGTGCTGATCAGGGGCAATAAGGCCCAAATGGTAAATACAAAAAGTACCTCATGTACTCATTTACCATTTGACTGTGAATGGAATAAGTAGTTGAAAATGGCAGGAAGTTAGAATAGATTGTTTAACTTTAGTTTGATTTTAATCTAGCAATTTTTAGATATTAAGACTCGAAATCCTACAAGATTAAAAGGTTGTACAATTATACGCTGCAGTGTGGCCCTCCAAACTTCTTTCAAAAAACACGTGATTTGCTTTGAGCAAATCCAAAGGTGAGATCTTGGGATATTACAAGAAATAGATGGACCGTGGTCGTCTTTTTCAAGAGAAGCCCCACACCCTGCCCTCTCAGGAAAATGACATTCCCCCCCTCAAATCAATATTTATTGATTTCATTAGGCTGAAATAAAGAGTTGTCAACGTGTCAGGCGAGCGGGTGATAAGCGATCAAGGCCGAGCAGATCAGCAAAGTGATTGACCTACAGCGCCACCTGGTTGTTGTAAAATTTACTACAAATTTAACCTACATCGCACCAAATGCTCTGCGACTCCGAGATTTACCGATTCAAATCTTGTGGTCATGAAAGATCGTCATTGTCCCGAAAGACAGAAATTGTATTCGTATAGTAAAACTGAGAGCATCCGTACACAGACTGTTACTACTAGTACATAATATCACACCGAACGGGATTCCCAGAGATCGGAGGGATTAAGATGCCCCGCAGGAAACTGCAATCATAATTCTAATAGAAAAACCTACCTTTTGCAGGCTCGGTGTTGTTGAATGCAGTGACACGTAGGACTGTTTGGTGTCCACTGTTGGGTCGGGGTGTAAATGAAGAAAGAACAAATTTTCACACGAGAAAACCCGAAAGATGTGATGCCTCTATTCAGCCTGACTAGGCTACTACTGGGGTCCCATCTGGCTAATTACCTTGTCAATAAACCTTGAAGGTAGTACCGCGAGAACGGGAGTTTTGAGTGAGAGCTAAGTCTGACCCTCCTTAACTCCACTTCCAATTCTGCAACACAAAATTGCCTGCATTGATTGCATGCATGCATTGATTTAAATGTTCTATAAAGAGAGAAAAAGGGAGAACGGATCGACACAGAAATCCTCCTACGATCGTAAAGTAAGCCATGCCAAGTCAATAAAAGACCCTGAAAGACTGAAATACTGTAGTGTACTACTGTTGAAATGTTTAAATCATAGGTTAAAATACTAAATTACATGTGTACTATGTTCGAGGGTTTCACAGGTTCGTTTCATTGGTTTCACTTCCTTCAGCGCCCTCTGCTGTCACATTATTTATTTTATTTAAAAAAGCATTCTGATAAACGAGTGGCAAAATATTCCACTTTGCGTAAAATCTCTTTCATATATAATATTGTCTAAATCTGTTTACTTCAATTATGTTATTGTTGTCAAAGTGACTTTAACAAACAAACATCACACCCTTTCCCCCGGTTTTTTCCGGTTCACAAAACAGGAGCACCATATCCGGTCCGGCTGCCAAATCTGTCCGCCACAGCGCGTCTCGTGTTTGAATGTGGCGTGCACGTATCACAGCAATTAATGTAATTAATTTAAAACTCACGTCTCAAATAAACGTAAGCAAACCAGCAGTTGTTTCACGACTGTTCAATTCACAAGCTAACTTCTGGTGTTTGCCCTCTGTAGGCGTTACTCGCATAGAACCACGATATTACATGTCAAGTCAACCCAAGAGACTCCGCAGTGAAAACATGACCTTTAAAAAGATTGGGACTCACAACGGCACCTTTCACTGTGACGAGGTCCTGGCATGTTTCTTCCTCCGTCAGCTACCTGAGTACAAGGTAGGTTCAGTATTCTGCGAGATGATGACATGATTGGTAACTTACCTGTAAACTATTGTTCCCTTGACGGCTGATATCTAATTAACGTTTGTTTCGTTATTACTGCAAGTTAAACTATGTTGATAACATCTCTCTTTAAAGATGTTTCTTCTGTCTGCATTGGCTGAATTTTGGAGATGTTTATATTTTATTCTTCTGCCACAGATCCAATGTAATGTTATAACACTCCAAATGGGGGTGCTGTTGTACAGATAGATGGATCTCCCAGAAAGATGACATGTAACGTTAGACCTAATAATTGTAGTATAAAATATAAACACACATTTTCTGTTTCGCAATAAAATGATATTGCAAATGGTCAATTAAATAAATTTAGTGGTATAGTGACTTATTATAAGAGACTTATTTAAACAGTTAGAAAAGAGAAATTACTCATTTCTTGTACCTTTCCGCATGGATGTGCTTTTGCCAGTTAATTGTCTCTCTCATGGCACAATCATTGCCCCAAATGCAAACAAAGTTGTAGCCCAGCACCAAAACACCACAACAGAAATTGGTGATGAAATCAAATGTCATTGCATATAACATTTCATATGACGACACTGAAATGTATCTTGATACAGTGTATTTTCTGGACAATCAATTGAGGCATGTTTTTGGACAATCAATTGAGACGTGTTTTGGCTGATCTAGCAAATTTTATATATATATATATATATGACATATCAAAGAACCTCATCACATTGATGCAAAAATCACATAAAAATACAATATTGTCATAAAGCAGTCTGGCTCAGTGATTTGCGACATAGACTCAGACGTGTTAAAGGGAAACACAGTATAAACAGTGTGGCAGAATCTCTTTTTCTGTTACTGTAATAATTTAGTGTATGTACATCAATAATGTAAAGGCAACATCATGCAGGTCTACATTTATGATAAGGTGAGAAGCAGACATGTTACTTATTCATAAACATAATGTGTAAAATCACATTCAATTTTATGGTCAAAAAATATGGCTTGTACTAGAGATCAAAACCTGCTACAGACCTGCTTCCAGTGGGTCCAATTAGGGACACTGTCTTGTTATAATTAATGGCCCTGGTAGAATTAATTTACTTGCATTTTGCTCTTGGATTAGAAAACCTAAATGAGGCCTAAACATAAAACATAGATGTCATTTCTGTCCGGAAAATCTGTCAGATGGTTGATGATAGTTGACTGTGTATGATAAAATATGCAAATATAAAATATGATTTAAAAATGATGATAAAAATCTTTCTATTCATTGCGCAGGATGCTGAGATCATTCGGACCAGAGACCCGACACAGCTCGCAGAGTGTGACATTGTTGTAGATGTGGGAGGAGAGTTTGATCCAAAGAGGCATCGCTACGACCATCATCAGAGGTACTACTTTGGCCACTTATTGCTCATCACCTGTCATGGTAAAGGGATTGCGGGTTTATTTTAATATAGCAAATCATGATAATATTTTTTAAAAATCAGTACTGAAAGAATACTACAGTACAGTACAAGTTTGACTTAGCAATTAGCATGTGGTTCAGTGTGGTGGACATCAGTAAAACAGCGCGATTCTATATTCTTTATATAAACAGATCACATACATATGAATCCGTGTTGGAGTGAGTGTACTAATTATCATGTTGTTTACCCTCAAATCACTCAACATTTATATGAATGTAAAATAAATGCACTCTAGGTGTTCTTTTCAGTGAACTACCCCAACACTGTAAAATAGCACAATAGGACTCATTCATGTTGAGTGTTTTGACATGCCACAGCTGCAAAGCACAGGGGTAACTAATATTATTAACGTTGCCTCTTTCGATTTAGCTACGCCTGTGAGCCATGTCATTGAGCAAGGCACCATAATAAATCTTATTAATTACACCTTTTCCTGTCATATCGAGAAAATAATTGGCAGCCTTATCTGTAATAAAAACAATCTTTACTTGCAGCGCTATGAAAATGTCGCTTTGGGACAATTTCTGTCCATTGACAAATTAAACTGCGGATTAATAAATAATTAATATAATCGTTAGTTGCAGCCCTGAAATGAAGGCGGATAAGAAACAACTAATTACAGTACAGAAATGTTAATCAATTCAAGTTGTTGTGCGGCTTGTGTTCAATCTAAAGCAAAGGGGTATTGGTACACACGAGCCTTTAAGACCTGGATTAAAGTTAATTTCGTCTACTTGACCCCTGTCATGGCTTCCTAAAATTGAGACTAGGAAATCAAACTAGATTTCAGACCTGTGGCTCTTTTTTCAGAAGTGTTAAGAATCATATTTTCATTACCTACGGTCCAAGTATGAGAACATATTTCTCTGGGGCTTCTGTTATGCCCTCATTGAAGCACCCTAATTGCATGAATCACGAAGGAGCAGACTCCAAGTTTTCTGCTAAATTTCCTGCCAAAGTTCCTTCTGAATGATTGCATTCACTCTAAGTCTCATCACGTTGAGCAATCAGCCTATTGCAGATGTCTTGTCAGCTTAATGTCCTGATGATAATCAGAGATAGTTTTTATGACCACGGTGATAAAGATATGCCGGGGCTCTCTTCCCGGCAGGTGGTTAGTGATAATTAGCGCTCCTTCAATTGAACGGCCCCCCTGCTGTTGGTTCACGAGGCACAGAGGCTGCCACGACACTGTCAGGGGCCACAGGAGAATGTGGCTGTCACTCACATGCGCGGATGGGGGCAAGATGGTTGTGATGGCAGGGATGAATGTAAGTGGGCTGGGATGCTGGAGGAAGTTGGAGAAGGAGCTGACGAGAACAATTAGTCCTCAATAGCACATGTTGGTATACAGAGGAAGTTGACAGCAATACCATTATATCATAGTAAGAATTGTAAATTGAGAGGATAAAATTAAGCCTTTAAAGGAGTAGTAAGAGCTCACTAATTAACACGTTATATCTTGTTTGTTTAATCTGTACAAAAGTGTGAAAACGCAGACTTTACAGGGGATAGTGTGCTTAACTATTACTTGGCCGGACAGAGTGACTTCCTAGAGTCTTGTATTAATCTTGAGTGTTGCCAGGCAACCAGGTGAGACTCCAGGAAGTCACTCCACCTAGCCCGGAAAAAGTTTTGCACAAACAGACAGAGCCAGGTCTCTCGTCTTTATGAAAATATAAGCTAACAGTCTGCTGCCTCCAACTTCATATTCATTTCTCAAAATGTTGAACTATTTCTTTAAATTTAGGCTGAAGGACATTTAATAGGGGGTCTTTGCTTGTTTTTTTATCCAACATTTGGGACTGGCAAGAAAGACTACCTTATATGATTACAAATAATTTCTCCTTAAATTGATGCCTAAAGACAAACAGCTTTGGTAAACTTTTATCATGTAGGTTAAGATGAAGAGCCATGAGAAATGTTCTCCAAACATTGACTAAGGTTAATAAAGAACAACGGATTAGATCTGGCAGGGATTAAGTTTGTGGTTGCTCACACTGGAAGTGCGCTCACAGTGCTCCCACTCAGCAAAGAAATGTAAGTAAGAAAGTAGGCAACAGTGACACAGGGATGAATGTGGCCTGAGTTTTGCAGAGAAATCTAATAGATAAACAGTTTTTATGTTTTGTGACATAGCTGAAGTTGCTTCCACTGATTATGTGTCATTGCAAACCAGCAAAGAAGAAATCCTTGGCACGGCATAATTCCTCTGTATTCAGCAATGGCCAGTCAGTCAATTAATTAATGTGATTAACATTTTCTGTTGGTAAAACACATACACATACTCTACATATCATTTGTAACAATAATTTACATCTTGTATGTAGGTCTAACTCAACACGTGTACCCCTCCCCAAATAAAGAGAAAAATGTATACAGTCACTGATAATTTTATTTTATTTTTTTAAATGTGATACAAAATGTTTAATAACATCCCTTATCTCACAGCACTCAAATCTTATGGAAATAATATTCCTGGAAAGGCAGGAGTTAAACCAGCTGTGTATCAGAACCACTCGTATGAAACAATTTTGTCTACTCCACAGTACCAAAGGTCACAGTGATATCTAAATGAATTAAAAAGGAACATTTCCCGCCATCTGCCTCTCAAAGGATGGTATGAGTAACCAGATTGGAATTGATCAGCCCAGTTTGGATTTTCTATGCCTCTGATAGCGGGGCCTGAGGCATTATGTTGGTTTATCCATCCATCCTATTCTTGCGAACGTGATAAGAATGCCTTTATGAAAGTTCTTCAAATTTGGTACAAACGTCCACTTTGACACAATTTCAGATTATTAGAATTTGGTTGTCAAAGGTAAAAGGTCAAGTTACTGTGACCTTAAAATGACCAAGATGTTTTAGGTCATAAGTCAAAAATTGATGCAGTAATTATGACAAAAAAGATGTTTAATGGGATACAACAAAAAAACTTCCCTGTGACATCATAATGTCAAGGAAAACACCTCTTTGGCCATTATACAACACCATAACTCAGGAACACAAGGGGAGATTGTTTGGACACTTTTGACTCAAAGGTCATTGAGACCTCAAAATAGGTTTCACACACTGTTGGCTGGGACTTATAAGAATTTTTACACAGTAAACAAGTACATGTGTACCTGTTTACCCAATATGTCTATGATAATCCTACATTATTCAGCTCAACAATGTATATTCACTGGAATCATACATATGTGTCATTAGTATAGTGATAACCTGCATTTAGCAAAAAAGACACTTTATACCTTTTAATTCCGTGCCTTCCAAGTATTCCCTGCATATATTACAAGTCTGGACAGACAAGGATGTAAATTGCAACTGGACTGGTTGGCAGAGGCACACAACTGCTGGGTGTCAACTGTAGTTTTAGTGATGTAATATATTTGTGTATTTGTATTTGTGCTTTACTACAGTTTCTGTCTCTCCAAAGGACAATTTCCCATCATTTTAAGGGACTGCTGGACTCAGAATGATGGGAAATAACAGGCCAGTTATATTCTTTTCATGAAGTACTTGAGGTTCTTGAGTCACTGTCTTTCTTGTGATACTTCGAGTAGGGGATAGATTCATGAAGCATAGCTTTGCACAGCTGTACTTTCTAATAATATAGTGGTGCAGCTGGTGCATTATGGGAACCGTAGTATTTTATATGTTAAGTACGTTTAAACAATGCTTACAATTACTTAGTTCTAAATGATTTTCAACGGTTAGTTTTATATTCTGCTCAGTGACCTTCCTTGATTTAGTTGTGTGTGGTAAGCAAACGGTTTAATGACTGCATATCTCTTTCAGCCATTTTCCACTCTTAAGTCTGTCATTTTTCTGTCACACATTCACTCCCATCTCCTGATAATCAGCATAGAAATGCCTCAGCTTGGCCAATTAGCCCTTTAATGGCTGTGATCACCCCCTGCTTCCTTAGCATGTCACTCATTCATTTGACGGTCTGTTTTCCGCTGTGCTGCAGCTAAAGTATCCTAATTAAGCCTGAATTAAATGACCAGGAGTGGCTGGAGCCCACCCATCTCAGCACGTGGCTGAGGAAAGGCCTCCGGTGGCTTTTATTTATGTGCTCAAGCTTACAAACACGCCAGAGCATGCTTTCTCTCTCCGGTCAATGCAAACTCAAAGCTCTCTGAAGCTGAAGAGAATATTTAGAGATGCAAGTCTCTTTTATTGATATTTGATACATAGCCAGTAATGTCCAGCATAAATCTGGATGCAGCAGGCCAGTTGTTAAAGAAAATGTGAATAGTCTGTTTGTGAGCAATAATGTTTAATCTTCCAAGCCTTGGCATTAGTATTGAGTGATGCAGCTGCCTATAGACCGTGCAGTGTTTTTTTTTTTTTTACTTTTAGTATTGATAAAAGCTGATGTATGTTAGAGACAAGGCTGTCTTGGCATACAAGAATACTGCTGTGACAAATGTCAGGAATTTATCTTACATAAGCAAAGAAACTATCAGTAATTTACTTCGCTACTACATTTGTTATGGTGGAAGTAGGTTTGTATAATTGTAAAATAAATATTTATTACACTTTCCATGTCATGTGACTTTTAACGGTCCATAACTATATGATATTCAGCTTACATTTATATATAAAAAAAAAAAAACAGAGAAAAGCAGCAAATCCCTACAATTAAGATACTGGAATTTGGTCAAAATAATGATTATCTAAATAGCACCAAATTAATTCTCTGTTGATCTGCTTATTGAATAATAGATTAATTGTTGCAGCGCAAACTGTAACTAGATATTATTTTATTATCTATTGGTTATTATTTTTATTAGTACTTCACATTGATATGAAGCAGAAAAGCAAGCATATCTCTTACATCTGTGAAGCGGTCACTAGAAAATAGACTGTTTTTATATGATTTTTCACCTACTGTGAAACTCGTGTTCATGTTTAAAGTCCATTTCTGTTACTGTTGCAGTCATCTTACAGAACGTCTTCCCTGTGTTCAGGACCTTTGCAGAGAGCTTCCACAGCCTGTGTCCAGAGAAGCCATGGGTGACCAAGCTCAGCTCAGCCGGCCTGGTCTACCTACACTTTGGTCGTCAGCTGCTGGCCCAGCTGACGCAGCTGAAGGAGGGTGACAGGCAGCTGGAGGTGCTCTTTGACAAGGTGGGAGGAGAGAGACGACGGATTTATAGCAGGCAGTGGATTAATGGCCTTTGTATTTTATTGACAACACAAACACTCCATTGGAATCAGATTTTCCTTCGCCTCACTCATATCGAAAACATAACCTCGGATGGTGAATTGAACCTAAACTCCGTTTCATCATGAAGTTGGAAGACAGAACAGAAAAGTGTTTTACATTTGATATGAAGAGAAAAGCCAGCTTATCTGGTACTTCAGTAAAATGAATTATCATGGACACGTTTTAAAAACAGAAACCAAGAAGTCACTGTCTGCAAAAAATGCTGTTTGGTTATTGTTAAAGTCAGACAGTTGGCAGTAGAGCGTGATTAAAAAATAAAAAGCTAAGAGACAGGGATGTGGCGAAGTTCCTCTACCAGATTCAAACCAAGGACACTGCAGTTGTATTTAAAGCATTTTTAGACAGCTGGGCCAGCAGGAGGCCTTGGCACATGCAACATTTTGATGGCCAGGCATTTTAAGCCAGCCAAATCTGAGGTCACCATAAATATCAGCACTATTAACTCATATTATCATTGGCCTTTTGATGTGTCAGTTTGTTTAAAGCCCCAAGTAATCCTTTTACCCATGGCTGGGGATTTATGTATTTCAGGATATTGTCTCATCCACAGCCAGTTCAAACAAACCAAACATCTATTTTTGCCCCAAAACTTTAGTTCCACTTGTAAGCTACTTGTAAAATGTCAGCTCTTTGATTGACCTTCTGATGTACTAAGGAGTTGGCTTCTCAGCACTAAATATGTCTCTGCTTCTCTGCTCCACTTAATTTTCTAGTTTGGCTAGTGAACTGTAAAATAGCAGCAATTTTGTCTATTTCTTTAGCTTACAGTGACCTAGCCGTGCCCTTAAGCCTCCAGTAACTGCCCCACACACTGTGACCAAATGGATTTCAGTCAGGATAATGTAATCCCGGTACATTTCTCTTTCCCGAAAGTCCTGTCTTTCTTAACTGCCCTTGCATGAAAAAAGGGTTTACTGCCAATTCTTCCTTTTCAGAATTAACCAGAACACAAAACAGCTGATTCCCATGTCATTACAGGTTCATAACCTCTCCTGTCACATGTCTCTTTCAATTCCTTGCAGCTGTACGAGAACTTTGTGGAGGAGGTGGATGCTATAGACAATGGCATTTCACAGTATGACGGCGAGGCCCGCTACTCCATCTCCACCACGCTGAGTGCACGTGTCAGCCACCTGAACCCGTGCTGGAACAGCAAGAGTCAGGACACTGAGGTGAGTGGGTTGCATGAATGTGAAAATGCATACCCACACTTAGCTAAAGATTGGTCTCATGCAGCATGTTTATTATGCATCAGGTTGATGAGATTGAAATGTTAATATTTTAAACTAAAGGTGACAGATTGCTGCGGCTGCTTCAGGTGTAGTTGGTTTGATCTGCGGGACGTGCAGCACCTCTGTTGGTGTTTTTAGTGTAGTTTAGTGACTTGTTTAAACAGACTCCCTTTACTTGTGACTGTCATTTTTGGAGGAGGTTTGCGACTCACCAATAAAGGAAAAAGCACTCACAGAGATCTTTCAATTCAGTTTAACAAAAGTTAACAAATAATTTACAAAATAATTGTCCGTTGTTTACTTTCAACACACGTATCAAAAAATTACCTTAAATTAGTTTCCCACAACTTACTAAATGACTGATTGTTTTTGATGCATCGATATTTAATTATTATTAATATTTAGGGCTATTCCACAGTAGGGCTCTAGAATAACTACTACATAATTTAATATGATAATCATATAAATTGGGACACCTGTAGCGAAACAAAAATTCAAGATTAAGGTTAAGAATATTGTGACAAACACGACCAGTGCGATGCAGCGCAGTGAGCGCTTTTAGAGCTGTGCAGAAACAACAGAGGCCCAGGAATGGCTGTGGGTGTGGGGGTGTGTGTGTGTGAGACTTTCTCTCATTAGTGCAGTCGGGCAGTGCCTGCAGGGAAACAGCACCTGTTTACCTGGTTTCTTCAGACTCTCATGAGATATACTTTCAGCCTGCCTGTGCATGTATGTTGACAATGCCACCATTTTTTTTTTTTCTCCCATCATCGGGACCGGCTCAGTGGAGTAGCTGGCCTATTTGTTTTTTCACATTTCATTTCACGTGATTATAATTCTTGTCCTGGCCCTTTCCTCCAATTTAGTTAATTTTAATTTAAGGTACTTTATTGTGGGCGGTGGTGCGGTGGTTAGCACTGTTGCCTCACAGCAAGAAAGTCGTGGGTTCAAACCCCGGTTGCCCCGGCCTTTCTGTGTGGAGTTTGCATGTTCTCCCCGTGTCTGCGTGGGTTCTCTCCGGGTGCTCCGGCTTTCTCCCACTGTCCAAAAACATGCAGGCTAGGTTGATTGGTTACCCTAAATTTTCCTTAGGTGTGAGCGTGAGTGGTTGTTCGATGTCCCGATGGACCCAATCCCAGCTGACATCGGGGGCAGTCCATAGTCCACACATAGACGAACAACCACTCACGCTCACACCTAAGGACCCTGTACCGCGACCCTGTACGCAGGATAAGCGGTTGACGATGGATGGATGGTACTTTATTGTCCCATACATGTTGTGAAATTCATTCTCTGCATTTAACCCATCCCTCAAGGGAGCAGTGGGCAGCCACTGTGCAGTGCCTGGGGACCAACTCCAGATCTATGTCAGTGTCTGTTCAATGGAACTGACTGGAGAAACCTAACATGTTTTTCGTCTCCTCCATCCACAGCTGTTAAAATTCAGGGTCACTGCAGCCTCAATCAGGTGCATGCCGATCAGACTTCTGCCTGACAAACTGTGTGTGTCTGAGTGTGATAGCATGTTTGTGCATAAATTTATTTTCATATGTTTTTCATATTCTCATGCTCTATTGAGTTTCTGCTGACGGGATTATAAGAGAGAGGGGCCAGGCTTGGGTTTGTGCAGGACAAGACTGGAAGCTGATAAAGCAGGGCTGCAAGGGTTAGTACAGAGATTGTCGGACAAGACTATTTCACCCCCATTTTATCTGGCACAAAGTCTCACTTAATGTGTGAGCAGTTTTTTCATCAAAGTACACCTAAAGTCTAGTCATCAAAAAACTATATTTCTGCCTTCATAATATGATACAGTATTTCTTTCACAGTCTCACACTGTGTTTGACAGTAGCATGCATGTGTACTTGTGTTTTTACTAGGAGGGTTTCAGAAAGGCTATGAAGTTGGTTGGGGAAGAGTTCCTGGGCCGTCTGGAGTTCTACAAGTCGTCCTGGCTGCCGGCTCGTGCCGTGGTGGAGAAGGCTGTTATTGAGAGGCATCAGGTACAAGAATATCCAATCTAATATGTATAGTTTTTGGTAACATTTTTTTGTCCTTTTGTAAACATAGTAACTTGGCACTTTTTTACGATTGTTTGTTCATCGTTCATGTAATGTATAGAGTGTTCATATTACAGCCCGACCGATATGAGATTTTTAAGTCCGATACTGATTTCGATATTTGAGGATTTTAAAATCTGATAGCCGACATATCAGCCGATATTCTTTACCCACTTATTTTAAGAAACGCATAACATAAACAAAGATTATCCCTAACATTTGTTATGTTGAGTCCTCACCAAGATACCATGACATAATGCAGTTTAAAAAGAAACTTTTTTATTGTTAGAAATAGTACTTTGAACAAAAGTACAACTAAATATATTAAAGTTATGATAAATAAGAGTCAAATGTAAAATACTACAGAAAACAGTTTTAAAATATCTGATTTATTATAAATTATGTGATTATGTGATAAATTAGAGTGCTAATGAACATTAAATAGTGTATCTAATGTGGGGGCCAGCGAAACAGAAACTATAAAAAATATCAATATAGTACTACTACTAAAAATAATAATGATACCATATATCATCTTTCATGTCATTGCTTTCAAAATAATGATACGGCATTCCTACATAGGCAAATAATAATATATTTTGCCATGCAGTAGTTATTACCATACATATAATCTGTCACTATGACTACTTTCTACATCTAATTTATCACCTGCACTCTGTTAATTCTATTCAATCCTACAGAAACGATTTCCTGACACACTTCTGGCTCTATGATACAATGACGCAGAGGAAACCGAATGAATCTAATACTACATGACTGTCTACAAGGAGGATCTGCAACTGTGTGTTAGACACTTCTACAGCTCATGTCCCCTCTGATTTAATCATTTCTGACACGCAGCGTTATCTGCTGTTGGCGATATTAGAAAATATTTAGAAGTAATAAATTATAGAGAAATGAGAGGACCGGTCACTCGAACTGCCAAACTGTTTCAGGAATAAATCCACACTCACGTCTGTCAGCAGCGTAGCCTCTTCCGTAACATTAAACAGGCTGTGAGCCTGGAGAGGGCAGTGGAAAAAAAGAGGAAAAGTGATGAGGGTTATTTTTATTAATATTTAAGTCATGTAATTAACGTGACAAAAGACTAACTCACCAGGAACACCGAGTATGAGAGGTACCAGGAGTAGCTCCAGGAGAGCCGCATAAAGTTATAACTCTCACAGAATTATGACATCTTTTTTTTTTAAATTATATTATGAAATAATTTCAGGGGTAGCGTATTCTGATAGACTAATATCCCCTATCAAATAATGCTCCCACTACAGAATCATTTTATATTGCACCACTACTCACTCCATATATACTGTAAGGAGATGGCGAGCATGTTGAAATAGGCTACTATATTATGCAATCTTTATTTAAGATATCAGAGGTAGCGTATTTCTGACTAATATTCCTGACGATCAGCCATTGTCTTGACGGCATGCCCAACAGCAAGGTTTCACAGATTTATGGGCGTGGAAACAGACCACGTTAGTGGGTCATGCGCATGCGCAGAACCCATAGACTGTATATAAGAAATGGCGTCACCCGAGTTTGGCCGATACGGCACCGCCATGTCGTGTTTTTGCAACCAGGAAGTGCCCGGAAGTGACGTGGGGCGGTGGGGCTAACGGCCGTGTGCGGAGCTAGCTAGCTTGCTTAGCTAGATACAACTGTAACTCACGTTAACTGTCATTTTAACAGGGCTGATAACTTTCTCTTGCAAACAATAGTCTTAGAACTAAAATTTACTCACCAGAGCAAGTGAACAGCCGACTCCTAATAAGCTTTTTCAGTGGTGCTGGTTAAATTTACACAGTGCCGAGGGTACGAGTGGGCTCTAGCCTGATTGACAGGGCGCCATGGTAACGACTTGTCAATCATAGATAATCCCCGGTAGAATGCGGTCAGCTGATGTTTTGTTTCTTATTGTATAAATTGCGTATTGCGTACAGCATGAATGGATAGATAATACAGCAAATAATACCAAACCCACTAATTACCATTATCTACAAACCCTGACCTTGTGTCTCTTCAAGAATTGGGAGATAAACCAGTGTTTCCCATACGTTCATTTATTTGTGGAGGCCGGCTACAATATCAACGCTGACCACCACATATTGATTAAAAATTTTTTTTACTAGGCCTATTTAAAATCGTATGTGATTGCAGAGCGCCGTAGCACATTTGCACAGCACATCCTCTCGCTTGTCCTTCTCTCTCGCTCTCTTTCCCTCTCCCTCATGAACACAACGCTGTCATTGTCGGAGACACAGCTTTTAAAACGTTGTTAGTAAACATGTACGGAGCCTAACTAATCAGGAGAGCTAAGTTAATATTAGAATACAGCTGGGTTTTCGAGGCTTGCACGCTGTATATAGCTGGTAGTCAATGTCGTCTCTATTCATTTAACTTGCACTGTAAATTTCCGGCTAAACTGAGGCTTTTTTTTTACCTTTTTACCTCTCTCAATCTCTCTCTCTCGCCCTGCCGTTCACCGGTCTTGTGCATTCATTGCGTGCATTCCGTGCTGCCGACAACTACATGCACTTCGCAGTTCCTTGTGGGTCTGTTTCAAGTATCGGGCTATTTAAAAACGATAAAATATTCTTTGTGTGGTTCATCAACGGTGATAAATTATCTGAAAGTGATCAAACTGTGATCAGGGGTAAATTCATCGATCGATTGGTGGCTGCCAGTCGTTATGTGTGAACTACTCAATGAGTCAACAAAACGGGTCGCTGACGCATCGCTGACGCATCGCAGGTGCCAGCCAGATATCTAGCTCGCCAAATATCTGGAGGAGTCGGCGGACTCGACATCAACATCCAGCCAATGAGAGCAGGCAGCTACTTTTTCTCTGCAAAACACTTTTTACTCACCTCCAGCTCTCTCTGTAGCACAGAGGATCACTGCTACCTGTGTATGCTAATCTATTCTTTATAATTGCTAGCTTGATAATAAACAGCTCTTTCGTGTGTAGTGTCGCATCATTTCCTGTTTCTCTGTGTTTTCTTAACAAAACGTGGTTTGAAGGCCAGCATCAGGTGACCAAGCTGCTGTCAGCTTGTGTAGTGTGTGACCCCCTGTCACCGATCAGTCACGTAGTGTAAACAACTTTAAGACCCACGTCACAAGACGCCAAGTTGTATATTGTGAACTGCACAGTGATCTGCCGACGCTGAAAGTTGTATAGTGTGCACGAGCCTTTAGTGACAAACAGTTTTCTGGTTCCCTTTTTGTTTCCAGGTAGATCCCAGTGGGGAGGTGGTGTTGTTCTCCCAGGGTGGATGTCCCTGGAAGGAGCATCTGTTTGCCCTGGAGAAGGACCTCCATGTGGAGACGCCCATTAAGTTTGTCCTTTACCCAGACCAGAATGGACAGTGGAGGGTCCAGTGTGTCCCTGCTGGGCTCAACACCTTCCAGAACAGGTGTGTTCCTAGTTAAATTTTCTTAAAGGTTATTTAAATACCATTTCTGCTTCATGAGGTGCAGCTTGTGATCTCATGTGCAGAGGAAGAACCTTGAATGAGTTACCTTGGCAGAAATCAAACATGCAGAACTCGCAGGGATGTCGTGACACAAACTCACACACATGAAATTCTTCCAGACAGGATTTTTGTTAAAATGTTGGTGGAAAACACAGTGACAGGGACAGCTCCAGAGTCTCCCAGACGTGTTGAATTGAGTTGAGCTATGGTGACGGTGATGAACTATGATGTACGCTTTAACTTTCATGGTTATTGGACCATTTGACAACTACTCACGGAGGTTTGACATGTCATCCAGTGAGAGACTAACTCCTGCTTGGATAGAAATACTTTGAGGTGAGGATGATCCTTTAGTTAATGCAGAGGTTTTGTTCTGACATTGCTCTATTAAGGAGTTGAAATGTAAGATATGTAAATGCTTCCAACACTTGAGCCCTTTCTCCATGCCCATCCCTCTCACTCAGGTGTTTCTTTTTTGTTGTTCTTATCTTAATTATACCCTGTGCTCCAAATAAAGGAAGCTGGCAGTCATGCATGCTGGTTTGGAATTTGGCTTTTATTTGCAGCCATGTGTTTAAACATCCAGATTCATGCTTTATTGAACAACAGAGTATCTTTAATTGAAGACACACCATTGTCTTCTCATGACTGCCGTAATATGAAAATGGTTTTGGCCACTCAGAAGTTACATATCTGTATCATTGAGTGTTTACAGTCCCATTTATTCTCCAAATAAGAACAATGAACAAATCAGTGGTTTGATTTGCTTTTGTTAAACTGAAATAATGATTCTTTGTTCCCAAAGAAGGAAAGTCAAATATCAGTGTTCACCTTGAATTTTCTCTGACAACTTAAAATCAAATGTTGGTATAGTTATGGGGTCAGACCTAAATTTACTGAATGTAACAAGATAAAGAGTCTATAGACAGCTCACGGCTCTGTGAGGCTGCACAGCGATGCTTTGAGCTAAATGCTAACATCAGCATGCCAACATGCTCACAATGACAATGCTAACATGCTGTTGTTTAGCAGGTATAATGCTTACCATGTTCACCATCTTAGGTTAGTGTGTTTAAATGCTAACATTTGCTAATTAGCACAAAACACAACTGAGACTGATGGGAATGTCATTAGTTTTGCAGGCATTTGGTTGTAAACCAACATATCTGACAGATTAAATTTTCAAGTCAACTTCCTGAATGAGTTTTGCTTCGTCTCTTAAATGCTTTTAAATTAATGCTACAAACCTTAATTTTTGTCATTACTTTTGTAAACATTTTTAGGCTATTTATTTCTGAAACTGTACAACTGTTTTCTATTGTCTATTTCTCTTTATTTCATGATATGCAAATTTATTTTTTTATGGTCTTTTAAACGTTAGTATAATTTATCCCTTATGTACTGTAAATCACTTTGTGTGCACCATGCACGATTATACACGCGGTTGCTGTTGTGGAACGTTTCTGCATCTTTTACTAATAATGAGGTCCCTCAAACCCTGAAGCCTGGCACGTAGGCAAAATATGCCTCATCCATGCTCATTAAATGATATTAGTATGCTTGTCTTGTCACTCTGTACATAATGATAGTGATGACAAGACAAAGACCCTCTGTGTGAATTTGTCAGATGATTAACACCTCTCAAGTCTATGTTCGTTACCTCAGGAAGGGAATTGTTTACCTGAGGAGCCTCTCACGCTCTGACCTAATAACTTCATCAGCATCCCCACTGGAGACCTGTAATTGTTGTGTTGTTTGACTACTGCCCTGAATCCCAGCATGCAGCACATATGATCAATGTATGGCCAAGGAATCCTGCACCAGGCTCATCCTGGACCTTCTGTAGAGATACTAG
This sequence comes from Micropterus salmoides, assembly GCF_014851395.1. Classification (NCBI taxonomy): domain Eukaryota; kingdom Metazoa; phylum Chordata; class Actinopteri; order Centrarchiformes; family Centrarchidae; genus Micropterus; species Micropterus salmoides. The sequence continues at coordinate 16,852,639 of NW_024043372.1, forward strand.
CTGCTTGGTTGTGGTGTTTTGTTGTCAGTGCTTTACAGCATCGTGTTTAGCATATTTATAAACATCCAACTCATCATTCACTATATACTGACTGAAGCAGCCTCAGTTTACGTTTGTTACAGAGAGTCTCTCCAGCAGCCATGTTGCTTCCTTGTACTTTTTTCTGGCTTTATTTGGTTCTCGTGCTCCAAGGTTTGATGACTTCTACTGTTTGATAGTGATCCTTGCTTTTCAGAGTGGTAGTGGAATCCTCACCATGTGTACGTAATCACCAGTGACTAGGGTGGAAGAATATTACTAGTGATTAGTGCTCTTCAAAGCTGTAGAGATGAACAGTATTGTCTAGGGTTGGTTCTGATTGCTGGTTCCATTTTGGATCTGGTTTCCCAGTCTGAACAATACCTGTATTCGTTAAGCGGCGACTCTTAGCAAATCTCTTATCAAGCCTTTTTTCTCTCCTCACTATTTTTATGCAATGGCCAGAGTCATTATGTTTTCTGGTTGTCCTTCTTTCTGATATCTCTGAAGGCCTTGAGGGAATTTCTTTAAATTTGGCACAAACAAGCACTTGTACTCAAGGAACTGGTCAAAGGCCAGTGGGACCTCACAAAAAATATTTGTGGCCGTATCCTAATTGATTAACAGTTTACAATGAATTTGTGACACTTTTGACTTCTGACGTCCAGGTCACTGTGACATCAAATGACCTTTTGGCCATAATTAAGAATTGTGGCGTCATAATGTCCTGTCCTTTTTTTGGGTCACTATTCAACATAAATGAGGAACAGTAAGGGAGATTGTTGAGACCATATTTCACAGTTGGTTGGGGACTGAATAGGTAACACTTTTGACTCAAAGGTCACTGTGACCTTAAAATAGCACGACACAATGAGTAAATAACAACTAGCACAGTACTAGCTTCCTCCAACTCGTCTATTCTGCCTTTTGTTGTACATTTTGAGTGTCATCAGAATTACTTGTCTACAACTAATGTATAGCTGCCCTAGCTAATCGTTATCTTGTGAGTGACTGAGTTACAGCTCATAAAGAGGCTTGTCATCTAAAAGTGCCAGGAGAAAACAAAAGCACCACATTTTGTTTAGCTGTACTCTATAAGAATCCATCTTTACTTAGTAATCATGTGTACCTGTTTAACCCATATGTCTGTGATAATCCTTCATTAATCAGTTAATCAGTTCAACAATGCATATTCACTGGAATATTAAGTTAATGTAAAACTGTAGTGTTTGTAGTGTTATTTTAGCCTTTACTTACTTGCAAATATTGAAAGGTAAATCTGATATAAATCAGAATCAGAAATACTTTATTGATCCCTGAAGGGATACGAAATTATTCAGGTTTGATTAGTGGATTAAATTTTAATTCAATAAAATGCTATCAAACCCTATCCCTAGTGTTGCCTACACCAGAGTTTGCAACTTGTAGCTCTGTGAAAATGAATGCAGATAATACTTAATTGGAGAATGAGGAAGCAGCACTGACTCCACATTGTTCACTCACTCCACTTACATGATTATAAAATTATCTGCAAAATGTTTGTTTATAATATGTTCAGCAGTAGCTCAGGGTCAGTAAGTTATATAACAAATCATGAATTGGCCTTTTCACAAAATAAAATAAAATCTTCTGACATCATCACTCCTATTAGTTATTTCCCCTGGAGTGCAAATCATACAGCTTTCAATCACATTTTTTGAGCGGGAGTATTTATTGCCACTCTTATATCTGTTCATCACAACCCCTCATCTGGATTTCTCAGTTTTATCGAGCAATTTTCATTCATATTGAATGCAGATTCATCCCAAGGGAAAACTGAATAGAAAATGTAATTGTTTGTATAAAAGACAGCTTCTTTAACAAGTGTCAAAGAGAAGATGATTTTGTTCACAGCTGTGACATTTTCTGTATAATTTCCTCGCCTCCTCCGAAGGCATTTTCTGTTTGTTGAAATTGCCTGAGCAAACACATTCTACAATCCATTATGACATGTAAATGAATTAAGGCTTTTTTTAATCCTTGAAAATAAGCCTAACCCCTACCAAACAAATGCACTTGAAACTCTGACTTGTCACACTAACCTTTGACACATTACTGCTACTAATACTTTGTGACAAATACATAACATTTCCTGTGACTGCTATATTTTTGAGACCTAGCAGAAGTGGGAAATGTTGGGTTTTCCTCAGCAGAAATGAAACCGTGAAGCTGAGCTCAGTGAGATCATATCAAACAGTAATGCTGGATTCATTCGTGTATTGTTTCCTGTGAATCCCTTGTGCAAATGTAACTGTACACAGGAATGATGCCACCACACATAATGACAACTATTCCTACAACTATATAGAGTCAAATGCATTAAATGGCTATTGGCCATTCATTTGTAGTACCAAAAATGTTTTTTAATTTTATGAAAAATGTAAGCAATGCAACTCTAATATGGTCATTCTGGTTCTCCACACAGGATTTCTACTACTGCTTCGTCTGTCTGCTTTGTACATGTGGCAGCTATTGAATGTCTTTATGTCCTGGAAGACAAGTCAAGAGAGAAGGTGTCATATATTGTTCAAATTGTAAAGTCCTCTAAGATAAATTGGCATTTTTGGTCTATATAAATCAAATTGACTTTGCAATATACCCCAGATATACCTCATGCCAGCCTTGAGACCTTACTATCCCTGCAGATGGTCTCTAAGCTGCTCACCTGACTGCTATGTTCTTTAAATGTCTTGTTACCTCTGACAGCATTTGTCCCTTTGCTCTTATCTTGTGGTTGACATGTCTCATTATTGAAGACACACTAGGAGGGTGGAAAAGCTTTTTGATACAGCCCTGATCTGACCAGTGGCTGCTCTGCTTTCTATTTTCACCTCTTAACATGAGGTACGCTTGCTGGGCTCTCCCATTAGTGTTTAGTTTCTCTCTCTCTCTTATGTATAGTATTTCTGTCGCTGTCCTATAATCATCCTCTACCATTTCATCACCTTTTTTTCCAATCTGTCTCGGTCAATTCCCATTAATCCTATTTCAGACCCCTCATCCCCACCCTCTCTCCTATCTCGCTGCCTCACCTTTCACACCCTCCGCCCCTCCTTCGCCTCAACCCTCCACCACACTTTTTTCCACTCCGCTGCAGAATCTCATCAGGCAGCGCTTTCAACTAAAAAGACAGGCACCTGCTTGTGAGCACTTCAAAGATTTAATTTAATGCAAACATGGCAGTTGGTGTGAAGCAACATGAGAACAATGGCTTGTGAGGTGGATAAAGAAAAAAAAAACATAGTCCCAGATGGCTCTGTCTCTGGGTGGCCTGCTTCCTCCCAGTGGGCATGTGCCGACTCCGCAAAAGGGGTGGTGTTATCACCTGTGTCCCTGACACTGCACCTGGGGAGGGGGGGTCTATTTTTATCAGCATCACATTGCTAAGGAAATGTGAGCTGGGAGAAGGAAAGGGGGGAGTGGAAGCTGTCCTTTGTTGGAGATGCACTGTAAAGGATAATACTGTAGGTTGACAGCAATATGAGCTGAACCAGAACATATTACCGCTATTTCTGGAAAAGCACACTGGCTGCTGTCTCAGGTATTTGCCGTGTCTCTGTATTAGGGCTGCAACTAATGATTATTTGCATAGACAAGATTCTCTTTCTTTAATCGTTTGGCAAATAAAATGTCAGAAAATTGTTTGTTTTTTTTTTTTTAAATGCCTGACACCGTTTCTGAAAACCACAGGTTATAACTTCAACTGTCCAACAAACATTGACAAACATGAGTGAAGGAAAAGCAGCAAATATTCACAAATGAGAAGCTAGAGCTTGAGAATGTTTGAAAAATGATTAAAATGATTTGTCGACTATAAATAAAGTTGCTATGTCTCCTATTTCTGACTTGGAGAAGTTGGAAAATGAAAATTGCAGTGCGAAAGTGATTACATTAAAATAATTCCATGTGATATCCCATCCCGTCTTCTCCCATTAGAAGTTGATGTGCTAACTGTCAGCTTATTTTTAGACCGGTCATCTCTGACTCTGACTCTTGAGAGTCAGAGGTTCCTGGCCTATCATAGCAACAGTCATCCCCCTCCTATTCCTACCCTCATTACCAGCCCTGTTGACCTTTCTTCTCGAGCTTGTTTTCCAGTCATGCTGTGGAGCTATCGATTGGTTGATTCATTTAACAGGGATTAGGGTTTGCCATGCTTTCCTCCCCAGCTTGTCCTATGACAGTCTTTAATAGGAGAAGATCATGTATGCTTGAGATAATGACATGGAGAGCAGACTTGTACAAAAAGTACGAGTTTCACATGAACCATTTTGCATTATGGTTTTGCACTTGTGAAGCTTGTCACTCTCTCAATTTTAGAGGATGTAATGCATAATGGCATTAAATATTGAAAGGCAGAACATCAGGGAAATAAACCCTTCAATATCAAGAACAAAAGAAAACACTTTACTCATTTCAAACTGCAGGCGCGTTTGACAACCGTGTCACTTTATTTTTGACAAGTCAGACTGTACAACTCCATAATTCATCAAGCAGGCGACAGAGAGGAGCCTAAGTTTGGCATGATTTTTTTTGTCAAATCTGAAGCTTTTAGCCAGTTTTTAAGGCATTCAAAGTCTGTTTCAGACGTAGCAGTAGAAGGGTTAGAGGTGAGCAATGTTGTGATAAATCAGAATGATACATTGCTAAATATATCAGTACTTTGTGAAGGACTTCAGTCTGAGATAATGAAGATAATAACCCCATCAAGACAAGAACGACACGCATGCACACACTGAAGAGAACTGGTAATGTGTTTTAAATGATGTGCCAGGTTATAGACAGGTGTATACTGCTTGCAGTGGGTGGTAAATGAGCTGATCAACATTTTTATGAATTTTCAGCCTCTCTACATTACATCCAGCGACACTTTGTGGAGGTCAGCTCGTAAACCCTTGCTGAGCCAATCTTTTCCCCACTTTGTAAGATTGCCTGTTGAATCCATTGCCATCATGTAGCTTTCCAGCTACCTTTCCTATCTGTGCTTTTGCAAGTTACTTTTATGGAACTAAAACTGACTTTTATTGGTCTGTTTGCAGGGGCTGATTGAGGTGGTGCTATGTGTGAGTGTTACTGCAGTTTACCTTTGGACTCCTTACAGTCATGAAAGCTGGAAAGATTAGTAATTCAGGTCCTTTATGCAAAGCCTTGCTGAGATAAATTAAGTCATTACCATCAATGATTCATTAAAACGTGCATGCAAAATTAATTATTTTTTTAAACACATTAGTAGTGCTGCTAACTAACAATAATTTTGATCAGTAATTCATTTGCTTTTTATTTTCTCAATTAATTGATTAATACAGTGCCAGAATATAGTGCAAAATGCATATTGCAATTTCCTGAAGCCCAAGGTGGAACCCAAAGATATTCAGGTTATAGTTTTCACTTAAGACAAATAAAAGAAGCAAATCTTTACATTTGAGAAGCAACAACCAGCAAATATTTAGCATTTTTGCTTGAAAAGTGACTCAGGCGATTCATTTTGTGCCCACTGTCTTAATTGATGCAGCTTTATTTTCCTTTATTCTGTTGTCTTATTGCTATTCTGGTGACATTATTCATCCAGAGCTGGTTTTATAGATGCTGTTTTTCTGGTTGTGCAGACATGTGCAGCACAGTATGTTTTCCAAAAGGCAATATGTCAACAGGAAGTGAGCAGTTGACTACACAGCGTCCATCTGTAAGCTAACGTACCCTTCTGTCTTCCTGTCCCAGGCTGTCCCTGCTAGAAGAGTGGCGCGGCGTTCGTGATGAAGCTCTGTCGGAGCTCAGCGGGATTAAGGACTGTATCTTCGTCCACGCCGGAGGCTTTATTGGCGGGAACAAGAACCAGGAAGGAGTCCTGGAGATGGCCCGGAGGACGCTGCAAGCCGCCGCCCAGCCCCCTGCAAATGGAAGCAGCTGAATGGTCAGAGAGGACAGCCAACAGCACATTTTGTTCTCTGGGTCAGTCTTTAGAGCTGATGGCAAGGATTAAAATGTTAGTTTGCTAGCTTACAACTTGTTTTTCCTTGCCAGGTTTAATGTTTTGTTCTGCCGTGCTAGGATGAGGATGAAATAGACATGGCAGCCAAATAACCTTGGACCAGTTCCCTTAATACCTAGATTCCAACACAGGCTCACTGAATCGAAATGTTGGCTTATGTTGTTCTTCTCTCTGCCTGTTCTTATAAATGTAGGTCTGTCTTGTTCATTTGCAATAAAAGACTGTTTGGGATAGATTCTGTTTTTTTGTAAACATTTTGGTATTAGATTAAATTCAACAATAAAGCCATTGTTTTTCCAGTTCATATCAGGGGGGAACGATGCAGACGGTCTGACCGACCAACTCCAACATCTTCAAAGCCCCTGAATACCACGGTCTTACCTTTCTAGTGTCAATTTATATAGACACCTGGACAGTGGTTCATCCTTTGATATCCTGCATGCTGACATTAACCGTAGCACTACAAAGAGTTGCAGAAGCTACTTCCGCTGGCTCCAAGATCAAAGCATCATTAATGAGGCCTGATTAATTCTGAGAAATAAAATTTTCAAATGCCACAAAGAGGTGCTCCTTATGGCAGCCACTGTCGTGACAAGGTCACCAGCAGTGGGACGTGCCGCACAGTCAATTTCTTTGGAATGAAGTCGGGGGACTTTTCTCATTAATACTCCAGATCGTCCCTCTTAACTTTACCTGCTCTCTTATTGCATTTTCAGCTGCTCTTAACCTACACAACATATTGCTCTATAATTTCATTTCTGTGCATTTTATTTCTATCAGTGTCCGTGTCTTTGTGCAAATGCCACAACATGCAATGTTAATTACAATTGTTAATGTTGCTCTGCATCTTTTCTTTTTCCTCCTTTTTTCATTTGTTGTGTTCAGTGGTGCGTAGTGCACTGTTAATTCTTCAGTGACAAGACCCTTTTTATCGTCTTTCTTTGCCACTCATTTTCATTCTTTTTCTCTCTTAATTGAAACAGACACTTTTTAATGCTCTGAGTGGGCCCTGCCCAGAAAGACAAACATGTGATGCCTTTAAGTCAAAGAACAGATAACACTGTACAGGGTTGTATTAATAAAGCTCTTAGTGTATCATCTAATCTAAATTTAGTCTCAAGTTTCAACTGCTGCTTTATATTTTCCCTTTTAGCCAAGAGTACATCGGCTACTTTTAATAGCTTTGGAAAGGTGCTCTTCTTTTCCACACTAACATTATTTCACATGCTCAAACCCACAAACAATCACACACTCTTTTTAGTGTTATTACTGTGGAGGCTTTATTGTGCTGGACCAGAGCCAAGGTCTCAATCTAATCTATAAACATTTGTGACAGCCTTTTTTACAGTCACATGGTTCATATTGCAATCTCGGCCAACCAGTGCTGTGTTGTTTTGGGAGATTACTTCCTTTTTTTCCCCCAGCGTATACCTCAGTAAAAGAAGCAGGAGACAGCAAATCTCTATTCACCACAGCGGTGTAATTGCAGACACTTTGGGAGCAACATGAAAATGAAAGGACAGAAAAAAACTGACTTGCAGCCTAATATGTATTGATTTGAGTTTACAGCCACCACTTTACCCTTGCATGCACAATTTCAGGCTTGTTCACGATCAGGTGCACTTGTGTGATTGCTGTGCACAGGAAATCACAAGATGCTCTGCATTTTAAATTTCCAAGCGTCCTCAAAAGCCCGTTTCCTGCTTTTTTAGTTTTTTCATTTATTTTACCCTATGCTGTTTTCCCCCCTACAGAACCAGGTGAACTAAGGCCTTTCCTGTCACCCAAATTACCTACAAAGTAAAATTTTTTAATACTTTGTTTTGTCAGCAGGGATGATTTTCTGTCTGCGCTGTACTTTCTCACGACACAGCCAGCAGACCAAACCTTTGTGTTGGTCTTCGGTGGTAAGCATTTTTAGACGACTCCAGCTCTGGCAAGTCCCAGTTGGCCACACTGTGGAAAAATGGCTACTGAGAGCCTCAGCAGAACACCTGCCCTCGGCCTGACCTGTTGTTAGTGGATTCAATCCCAGGGGAATGACAGGCTAGTTACAAGGAGTGCTCCACTGCTTTTTTATCTCTCTCCCCCACTCTATCAGGCGTACTTGACATGCAGTCAAGACGTGTATTGTGTGTTATCTTTTCTTTTGATGACACAGATAATAGACAGTCATAACCATGCCTGCACTCTGTGTCTTGGAGGGGGAGATTTCTGCTACTGGCTGTCATATCTTTTCCTCTGCCTCTATCGGTTTACAAATTTATGTATGGTTCATTCAGTTTTCCCCTCGAAGGACTACGGCCAAACTGATGATGCCAAACTGCTTCACTTCACTGAAGGCAGGTTTTCCAGTAGAGTTCACATTGTCAACATTATCATCGACAAACTGCTTCTAGGCATGTACATCTTTTCGAACTCCTTCCTCTGAGAACATCTGAAGCAACTCTACCTAACCACCTCCCTCAACTCATTTTTGTCCCCATTGTTATTTATTTATTTTGCTGCAAATTGAAATTCTCTCTCATCTTAGTGCCATTCACTCGGCTCAGGGACCCGAAAAACAGACAATATGTGTGTTGTTTTTATTTGTGAAATTTTCTTCCTGCCATCATGTGCTTTCTCATTATGCACTCCTTTGTCCCTTGATTTATATCTGAAAAACCACAAAACTCAGCTTGCCCGCAGCTCTGTCTCTGGCAGCCACGGAGACAATCCCGTCAAAAATTCAGCTGTAAAGCAGGGGGAAAATGCATTATACTGGCAGCTTTGTGTATTATATTTGTCAGGAGTGGAAATGTTATAGTTTTTAGCAGGTTGATGGGAGCAGGACAGGCTGGGCTCCGAGGTGTCATCATGGCTGTCAGACAACCCCCCCCCCCAGAGGGCTTATGTAGATCGGCAGATATTCTTGCTGCTTATGGTCCATGAACCATGAATAAGTTTCCCACATATTGAAGGTGTCATTTGTGTCACTGTGTGGACATGCTCTTATTTATATGGAAATGTGTGACCCTGCTAAGTGTGTGAGTCTCAGAGTCGCCTTATGTCTAACCTCTCCTGTGTTTGTAAATGCAGGTGTTATCTACTACATGACTACATAGTTCAAATCCATCTTCATTTGCAATCTGTTACACAAGTTTATCAGTGCAGTCTCTAGCCTCTTTCTAATTGACCTCCAGTATTAAGCCTGTGGGGAAAAAGACATGTGATTGAAGGAGTGGCATCTTCTCTTTAATGTGGTTTTCTTTCAGCTCTGTCAGTCAGTAGTGGTGTCCACTATGATGGCTGTAAATGGAAAATAATATTTTTCTAAACATTCTGACACATATTGCAAGTCCATGACTTTTGCAAGTGACATTTCATATTGTATATAAAACTGGTTATATAATTTTTTTTTTTCTAAATGTCTCTTCACCTGTGTCCCTACCTGCCTTGGTTTCAATTACATTTTGCAGGAAGAGACTGATGCAATAATCGAATTATAACTATAGGTAATTAAGTTAATATCTCATGTGGCTGTAAACGACGTCTTCTCAGAAATCGAGACTAATGCCATAGTGTGGACAAGAAGGACGTGTGATGACCCACCTCCCATGTTTGTCTTTGTCTCTTACACATACAAACAGAGAGAGAGAGAGAGAGAGAGAGAGAGAGAAAGATTGCCCCACATCATTGTTGCTATAACTACCCTCTGGTACGGCAGTCGGTGATGAAGCCCTCTGCAGGCGACAGACCACGGATCCACTACTGATGCGCTTCGCGGTTTTTTTTTTCTCAAATAGATCTACACTGAAGAAGGAGATGAGGTCCAGTGCAAGAAAAACTGCAAACGGAGTCTAAAACTATCCTTATCTGCCGTCTAGATCTTAAACTTCACAAGAAAGCATTTTACAGGTAAATTGCTTTTATATCCCCGTAGAAAAGTATTATTATTATATTATTATTATTATTATGTAGCTGGAGGACTAATTCCTATCCATATTGTTGCTCTAGTCGGCTTTTGCCCGAGACTTTTTAAATTGCATCAACTTTTTAATAGTAGCCTTACGGACAAAGAGAGAACGCTTTGTTACACGAACTTCATTTTTATGATTCAGAAGTTGCAAAAACGATGCACAAAACAGCCATGTGTGTTTGCTTGCATGAAGCTAAAAAGCTGTTGTGGATGAACTGGACAACCCGAAGGCAGTGAGACGCCGACATTAATGTCATTTTTAGTCTAAATTAAATTGGACTTCAGTGCAGGTTAATTTGATGAAAAAACATGATACCGGAGATGAACTTAGAAAATATCACGGATACTCCCTGATTTTAATCGATGTTATTCAATTAAGAAACAGGGTGGAACATAAAAAATATATAACCTCATTCATCCGCTGTAACCACAATGCTGATTTGCTTCGGGAGTCTCTCTTCAGCCTTGTCTTTCAACCTTTCTCATTCACATTCCTACTTATGCAGTAGATGATTGTTTCTTAATTGGGGATTTGCATGCATCTGCATTCATCTTAATGACAGGACGGTTAATGAGTAGTGAAGTAAATCCTCACCTGTGCTCATAAAACACACTGGGCCCACTGGGACATATCAGGGCTGTCAGTCAGCCACCTTTAGGCATATCAACCAAATCTAGGCCACTGTTGGTCTGGAGGTTGAAGCATTTAGTGTATGCAATCTGTGCAGGGGAATAGATAGACAGTATAGTTTTGAGTCTATTAAGGACTGTGAGAAAGACTTTGAAGAGGATGGTCTTTTAATCTAGTTCAAGGAGAGTGTATTTTGATTTCTGTCTTGGAACAAGGACATCATTCTATACTTTGTCTGAAATTGTTCTAAAACACCTGATTGGATTGTCTGAACAAACTGAAACTGCCTCATTTACACAGCCACATACAGTAGATTATTTTAAAAAATCAGACAGGCGGGCAGATTAGGCTGAGTGTCTCAAAAATAGCTTAACACACTTAATGCATGTAATGTTTTCTCCGGTGGTTTGCAGTCTAGCCAGATTGCTTTTTTAAAAATGTTTGCCTCCTAGCTGCATGATTTGTGAGAAGATGCTAACACCCAGACTACTGCTGGGTTATTTTTGCCGGCTCTGTCACTTATTGACATTGTGGGACACATGCAGGCAGGATTGATGTTCTTGCCCTTAATAGTGTAGCAGGCAGTAGTTGAGCTATCGATCTGACCCCCTTTCTAACCTCCATCCCCACAATGCCCCCCCCCACACACACACAAACATTATGATTAAGGGTCCTTGGCATCATGGGAAAATAAATAGAGGGATAAATGTGATTGGCATCTATTGATGAGTGTAGCATTGTGCTTTTCTTCTGATCTTTAATTCGAGCCACACGATGGAATCGGCAGGGAATCGGTGGGGGGCTTTGGATGATCATCTGTAATGATTTATGAGTTGATTCAGGAGTTGTTTCAACTTTTATTACATCTCTTAAACTTTCATTATTGCTGTAAATAGCAAATGTTATGTTACACAAAAAGTGTTGTGCTCTTGCACTTTTGCATTACAGTGTCTCTTCATGCAGTTGTTATCAGATAAACCGGGTTAAGCTCATTTCATTGTCAATCTCTTTACCCAGTGACCTTTTTCTTGTCCTCCCCCTAAACTTATAATCTCCCCTGTCAGCCGTCCTTTTGATTGCATGTGTTTGACTGGTTTGTAAAGAGAGACAAACCGAGGGAGAGTAGTTTTTTTCCCAGACTGACCCTTTTTTCCCTCAATCCGTCAGATTCTCCCGGTGCGACCGTGTGTGTATCTGACTGGTGTGTCAGGAGGCTATGGTGAGGCGATGTGCACAGGCTGGTGTGAGGAGAGATGTACCAGCAGCAGTGGAGGAAGACAGGGAGGTAAAGGAGTGCATCTTCATTCATGGCTGCGCATCTCGCTCTTGTTCTCGGCCCTGTGGGGCCAAGCGTCCCCCCAGTGCCCGGACAGCTGCCACTGCGCCTGGGACACGGGCACGGTGCTGTGCTCAGATGCCGGGCTGCGGGAGATTCCAGAGGGGATCCCACCGGAAACTGTCTCCCTTCACCTGGAACGTAACTACATCCGCAACATCCCAGAGAGTGCCTTCAGCGACCTGGTCCACCTACGGGACCTGTACCTGTCCCACAACCGCATCGACTCGCTCGCCTCGGGGGCCCTGCGGCATCTGGGCCCCGAGCTGCGCCTGCTGGACCTCTCACACAACCAGCTGAGGCAGGCCAGCAGGGAGGAGTTTGGCTCCACTCGTGCCAAGACACGTCTCTACCACAACCCTTGGCACTGTGACTGTGCCCTTCAGGAGCTGATGGAGACCCTGAACCTGGAGCCTGAGACTGTGAATGGGATTGTTTGTGAGAGCTCTGTCCGGGGGGTGGGCGAGGGGAGCAGGTGGGAGGACCCGGGGGCGCAGGGCGAACACGCCGGTCAACCACTGGTCAAGCTGTTGGATTCTGGGGTGAATTTCTGCAGCCTGCAGAGGAAAACCACTGATGTAGCCATGCTGGTGACAATGTTCGTATGGTTCTTTATGGTCATTGTGTATGTAGTCTACTATGTGAGGCAGAATCAGGCCGAGGCCCGGAGGCATTTGGAGTACCTGAAGAGTTTGCCCAGCCCACGCAAGAACCCCACAGAGACAGACACTCTAAGCACTGGTTTCTGAACTCCTGCTCAGCTGTAATTGAAATAGAATAATAATCCAGTCCTATTTTTATGGAGAGCGCCTGATAAACCTCAAAATGCTGTGTGGAGTTATTGTAAGCCGCGTGTAGAAGATGCTGATACAGAGGAAATGAACCTTTTACAGCTGTGCTATGTGATTGCAACGTTTCTTTATATTTGTTACTGCTGAGCTCCCCATGTTTTTTCTTTATTTCTTTACCTATTGCATTTTCCTCAATTTAATGAATAACGAGAAGTGAGTATTTGTTTCCTCCTCCTACCATGTGCTGTGAAAGAAAATAGTGGAAATAGAACAAGAGAGTGCAGTGGAAGATGAAAGGATGAAATAAGAAAAGACAGAACGTTCTTTGAACTTTATAACCTTCTATTTCCCTCTGTAGTCTCTCTTCTTCTTCATTTTCCTTTCTTCTCCCACGATGCAGCACGCTGTGATCTTTCATTAAGCTCTAATTTGGACTCTTGGACCAACTGACCCTTTCTAAACACTTGAAAGGCACTAATCAGCAGGAGTGTTTATCAGGTCGCAAAGGAGAGTGTGCAAACTCAAATGACTGTCCTTATCTAATGGCTTTTTCTTCATTTGTGTGTGTATATGTGCACATGTGGTGTTTATGTGCATTGTTACTGCCATTTTTACTTTGATAACACTGATTTTGCATGGATGCTATCCAAGCCTTCCCCAATACACAGCCACAGCCACTTGACTAATACTAAGCCAGTTGTTTCGGTGCCAGTGGAGAACTGCTGATCTAAATTTACTCTCAGGAAGCCATTAGAGCTGGAGGTGAACTATTTCGTCTCCAAGCTGCAGCAATCAGCTCTGAAATATCTGGACAGCTTAGCGTACTGTCACTGATTGGTACAGAGAAATTTCAGCCAGATTTAGAAGCGGATCATTGTTAGATTAGTATAGCCATTTATCCTGAGAGTAGCTGTTAGTTTAGGTTTAATTAATCTCTTGAGTCCTGCTTTTCGGTCCTCTATGCACTGATTGCTATGTACACATCATATGGTCTCCCATTTTCCACATAGGCTGTGTCATAATTGATTTTTGTTCAAGCCACTGTAAAAATAAGCAAAACACTCTTATTCCACAAAATGGAATAATTTTCTCAGTTAGCACATTTAACGCTTGTAATGTTAAGATTAATGCCATTCATAACATGTATACTGTAGGTGCACTGAATATCTAGCTCTATGGAACAATTCTGATTGGATTAAGGGCCACATTTTTGAATTTTGCTTGAGTTCATTGAAATCATTATTCTCTAAGGGAAGGGTCTATCACGTGGTTTCAGTATTTGTCATTAGTCAATGTTACAAACAAGCAAACTGTAAAATGCCTCTCTCAAATTGATAGATGCAGCCATTGCTTTGTTGATCATTAGCCAATTAGGTTGGGAACAACTGCTTTAAGAGGATGTTTTTGAACATCTTAGCAGCATGGCTCTATGGCAATGTCAATCTGCAGTCTCACAGAGTGGCGAGCATGGCTGTAGAATTAGTCTTTTTCATGTGTCTTCAATCTGCGACCCTTTAAGTGTTGATCGATGTAATAAAACATTACTGTACCCCATTTTATCTAACAACTGGGCTCGGAAAGTGGTAAAATCTGAGGCAAAACTTAGAATAGGACAACTGTCTGTGTACTGTAACATGCTAAATGTGGTGTGTACTTTGTAATTTACAGAGAAAGACTGGTTGAAGTTTGTGTTGTTCAGGATGAAGACATACTGTGAACTACAACAAGAATTAGTTCAGCTTTGAGCAGAACGATGTTGATATTGTCATGATAACTGGTCCATGTAAAAACCTGCTCTTGGTTGTTAGACCAAAGGCTAAAACATTGGAATAAGAAGTTGAATATTTGTTCTGTGACTGTCAAAAGAAAACTGTCTGTGGATAAACTTGTGAAGAAGAGTTGTAACGTTACATCATTTTTCCATAATGTTACCCGTCTGTCACAAATCCTGCATCTAATGTGCCAGAGTTCAGTTTCCTGAATGCATCTCTCCCATTAATACAATCTTTAACCATGATTACCTCATTAAGGTACAACGATGCTGATAACCACAAACCCAAGAACCACGCATGCCCTCTTTGTGTAGTTTTTTTCTGTAGGTATTTTTTTTATTGGTGTTCTGTCCCAGTGATTTGTTTTCTCTCCTGTTTGTATGCTGATAATTATTCAAACAAGGATAAAGTCAAAGATTGGAAACCATTACATCAAATAATAATGATCTATCAAAAAGTGATTTTAGGAGAAACAAACAAACAAATATATAAAAAATAAAAGAAACATTGCTCTACTTTGTTCATAGAAATGCTTCTACCTTTTATTGCTACTTTAGGTTGAAAAAGGCAAAAAGATGAAGAGAACAGAAGAACAGGAAGACATTATCAATTCACAATGAGCTGATCATGGTTGGCAGCGTTTCCTATTTCTACTCTACCACCCATTAACACTAAAGGAAGTGATTGACAAACTATTTTACATATATATATATAAAAAAAAGTACATGATGTGACTTTTCGCCGCCTCCTCCTTCAACGTTTTCGTAGTTTTTTTCCACAAATCACCATCAACAAAATCAAAATTGCCTCACATTTATCCATCTCTCCACTGCCTTTTCTTGAAATCTCCCCCTGGAAATATATTTGGACATCACCACAAAGACACAGTGGAAGCAGGGCACAGTGAAATGTTTAGATGTGACTCTTTAAAAAAAAAAAAGGAATTTCCTTGGGGAAGAGTCAAAACCAATGCCCCATATATTTCAACATGGGGGAGAACAAAACAGGATATAAATAAAAAGCAACTTCAGCCTGTTACTTGATTTTGTCTTTTATTTCCAATTTACATTAATTAAACCGTAACAAAAACAAGTCATGATCATAATAATATAATAATGCTATTATTAATAATAATAATAATATTATTAATAATAACAATATACACAACCTCGCACAATGGGCCCTCTGCGCTGGTTGTAGAACTGGAGCAACAAAGTCAGGCACACCCTGAATCTCTTCAACTGTGTGTTTGTGTGAGTGTGTATGCAGAGGCAGAGGACCCGCCCTGTGTGAGGAGACTTAGGGGAGGAAGTAGAGAGGAATGGGGGTCAAACGTCGCAGCGGGTGGGGGTGTGTTGGGGGACCGACTGACTGGGCTTTCACGACCAAGATTCTCAAACATATTGGTCATAGAGTCTCCTATAATTGCAGGGCCTTGGTTTGATTTTTGTTAAGTTTTTTTTTTAGTGTGAGGTAGCTTTAAAATATAAAAAGAAAACTAAATTCAGTATTAATTCCAAACTGGACATGACGTGATTGTTAAAAAAAAAGCCTAACGGGCACGTTTGTTAACACATAGGGGTTGAAGCAGGAGGGTAGGGCGAGGCAGGGACATTTATCACCCTTAAATCCAAAATCCCAGGGTGAAATGCTCTCTGAGAAACTGTGTGTGTGTGTGTGTGTGTGTGTGTGTGTGTCTATATAGACACACACACACACACACACACACACACACACATATATACAAGTCACTACATATGAGTATCTGGTTGTTAAAAAATACAGACCGTTTTACAACAATAGCACCATTGACTTTTATTATAATACACAGTAACTTTTTGATACACACTGGTGGTAGAAATAGGGACACCTGCACTTTCTATGTATCTAGTTTTGGTTTCAAAGAGATATGTATGCTTTAGTGGGTATGGCACAGGAGTAATGGTGGTGATTAGAAAATAGGAGGAAGTAGAGAGGAGGTTGGTGGATAAGGTATTTTTTTATTTATTTTATTTTTTTTTAAATATGTGTAAGTGGGCTTTTTATTACTTAGCAACAAAGTCAGTCCTACCACACCTGGGACCCAAACCTAAACAATAAATAAATAACACCAACACATCCAACACATTTTCTCTCTAGTTCCCTGGTATGTTCCCGTACTCTCCTCATACTTCCTCCGTCTTCTTTATGTTGTTGCTGTTCAACCAGGATGAAGTGGGGGCTTTTGGGGGATGCTGGGTGTCCGGGGGGGGGGGGGGGGGGGTTGACTGGAGGCAATGCTGGATGAATCACAGATGACAGTTGCTTGTGCCATTCAGTGCAGATATCCTACAGAGTTCGACTTGGAAAAAGCACTTTTTACTTAGAAAAAAAGTCCCATTTAAAAAAAGTGTCTTGATTTTTCTTTTTCACTCTTTCTCTCCTCCTTTATCTGAAGTGTACTCTTTCATTTTCTTTTTTTCTCCAAATTTCCACTTCTTTTTTCTCTTCTTTTTCGATCCCTCTGTCTTTACAAGAAGCAGACTGCCCCAACTTCAACTCCGAACTCCTGGTCTGCTCCACCAATATCCATGGGGGCAATGTCCACGATGGGCAGACGAGAGGTCTTCTGTGATCTGTATTCGATCACTGTCTTGCCCCACTGTCCCGTGTGTTTCTGTGCAGAGGCAAAAACACAACGGCTGTTAAATGACCTATAACTTTCTCCAAAATTGCACTGAGCTAAGTGAACAACAGAGAGTAACAGAGACAGTTAACGTCTGTCATAAAGAGAAAGTGAATCGTGTACCAATTTTTACATCCTTTAGAGTGTCATTATATTATGTCCTGATGTGCACCTGATTCAGTACATGCATACTGTACACACATGTTGAATCTATCCAGTCTTACCGTGCAGCCGTCCTCCATCACACTGTAAGTGAAGCGGCTGTTGCCCTCGGCTCTAATCTCCACATCATTGGAGCCCTGCAGCAGCACGGCCTTCTTTAGGTTGGCCATTGAGGCGTCCATGTAGGCCACACTGTTCTTACAGTGGTAGGTGAGGTTTTGAGAAGCC
Source organism: Micropterus salmoides (assembly GCF_014851395.1). Taxonomy (NCBI): domain Eukaryota; kingdom Metazoa; phylum Chordata; class Actinopteri; order Centrarchiformes; family Centrarchidae; genus Micropterus; species Micropterus salmoides. The sequence continues at coordinate 16,870,228 of NW_024043372.1, forward strand.
TCGGTAGACAGCAGCCTCAGGAAAGTCATCTGAATGGCAGCAGTGTTGGGTGCAAGGGTGTCATCACCATAGCTGAACTGCATGGAGCCGCAGGTAAAGAAGAAGACGTGAGAAGGGTCTGGTTAATATCTCTGTTATTATGGCTGTTGTTGTTTTTTTTTTTGAAAATTACCACATTTTCTAAAAAAAGTGAATATGGTTTTGTTCTGATAGCATACAAATGAGAAATTCCAGGGGGTCGGGATTAGCAGCGTGCTGCCTGCTGCTGTATCTTTTTCCAAACTACCACTAAAAGTTGTCAAAATTTTCAAATCATACACATAGGGGCTTCCAAAGAAATAGGTTTTTGCTACTTTTCATTCAGATTTCATGTTTTTGCACGTCCAAAATGTGTTGCGTTTCCTGTTGTAAGAAAACACTGAAATCAGCAGTTTATTGTGGCTAAGGTCCTTTTGCAATGAGGACACTATTAATCTTGCTTCTGGTAATACAAAGTATTAATGAAATGTAAATGAAAGAGTAACTTAACACAAGGCTGAAAAGCAGTGTTCCTGGATGCAAAATTCAAGTCTGTTTCAACTCTGACCCCAACCAACATCACTGATGGCTGTGTTTCACAGTTTCCTAATAATCAAAATCCAGAGCCTATTCCAACAAACATTGGGTGAGAGGCTAATAATAAAAATTTATGTCAGTACATTACCTGATTTGTCAGCAGAGGAAGGGTATGTTTCAGCTCAACTGATTGCACAGAAACATGAAAAAAAAACATGGTGCTACTTACGTGGAATCCTCCATTCATTGTCTCTCCGAACCAGATATGTTTGCGTTCCTTGCTCTTGCTGGACCACCAGTTCTTGCGAGGGATGGTGGAAGGTTTGGGGAGGACGCAGGACTCTCCTGTCTCCATGTTGCAGAAGACCTTGATTGCATCGACGGTGCAGCCCTGATTAGGATCAATCCAGTACTCTCCTGCAAGGGAAAAAAACAAACACATCAGCTTCAGGGGTGAGCCTCTTTTTATATTATACCCCCTCTTTCAGTGCATAAAAAGTAATCCTTGAACATGTATTGTTTAATGTTATGGGATATTGTGTAATTCTAATCGCTCAAAAACAGATTCTGAATCAGCCACATCCAAACACTCCTAGACTACACAAACTATATTTAACCTAAATCTTGACTTCACCAAACTTGAGCTGCCAACATGCCTCTCACCCCAATTTCACCAATTCATTTCGGTGTCACTCACCGCTCTTCCAGTCAGGATGGCACAGCTTCAGGTCTCTGCAGGTGCGAGCTGGGTTCTTCCTGGATCCCTCGGGGCTGCGGATGTTCTCAATCTGGTTGTTGAGAGATTTGAGCGTTGCGTCGACCTCAGCATCATGCTGACGGAGGTTTCCGGAAGCCTGGTCAGCTCTCATGTACCTGAGAGGATCGGGGGACTTTTCAATCGTACCCAGACCAGCGAAGGCGGACATGTCAATGCCAGGGCCAGGGGGACCAGGAGGACCGGGGGGTCCAGGGTTTCCGGGGGGACCCTGAGAGGAAAAGAAGAATGATGGAAGGGTTATATTTGGCACTACATGACATTTAGACATTTTCCCCCTTTAACTCAAGCAAAACTGTGCCTGCTACCCCTACTAATTCTAGTTTAATATCCAGCCTTATAATACTACATTTTGGACTTTGGACTTCTCCATAATGTTCTACCAATTGTATCTTTATGAGAAATGTTCAAGACCTTTCTCAATTTATTTTTAATTGCGGATATGATTGAAATAGATGTATTTAGCACTTGCACAGAATATACAGCACATTTGTTATTCAAACAGAGAAGGAAAGGAAAGACATATTGGCAGGTCACGTCACATGGGATGTATATGAGCCGGGTGATACCACTGCGTTCCTTCCTACCCAGCACCAGAATGACTTATACCAGATAGTCTTGATCTGAATTTTTCTTGCTATTTCAAGGACTCTGGATCTTTTAGAATTCTGTTTCGAATTTCTGAATACATAATTGGTCACGTGCATTTAACATTCAGTGCACAACATAGGGTTGTAACTAACTGTTAGGCTAAAATGACCTTTTTCGTGTGTTTTCAGAGGAAGATCAACGTTAACAGGCAGAGAGAGTTGTCGTGGATACTCACAGAGGGGCCGGTCTCTCCACTGCGACCACGAGGTCCGGGGGGTCCAATGGGTCCTGGCAGACCATTTCCACCATCCTTTCCAGCAGGGCCAACAGGTCCAGGTGGTCCCTATAAACACAGATGGAGGAAGCACTCTTGATGTTAAGCACCACATTCTTTAATACAACAAAGTATGTTGGTAGCATGAGTACTCACTCTTTGTCCAGAAGGTCCAGCAGGTCCAGTAGCACCCTGGTCTCCAGCTTGACCCTAAGCAGATAATGATTACAGGGTTTCTGCAAGGCTCACCAAGTTGAATTTAATACCCATTTAATACCAAGTACAAGAAATTCATTTGACAGTGTAAAACAAAGGTCTGGACGTACACAGATTTATATTCAGTCAGGATGCTTACCGGAGGTCCAGGCAGACCCTGCAGACCAGTGAAGCCTCTGTGTCCCTTCTGTCCTCTCTCACCGGACTCTCCAGCCTCACCCTTGTCACCGCGGGGTCCTTGAGGTCCCTGATACACAAGTGGACAACAACCTTATTAGGAAAATCTACAGGAATTTCAACAATATTTTTTTCAACAATTGTTTTTCTGTCACATTAGAAGACCATAAATAACTCAAACTCAAACTTAATCTCAAAAAAAAAGCACGCAGGTGTGTGTGTCAGTGTTTAGAAAGATCCGTACAGGCATTCCTCTGGCTCCAGCAGGTCCTGGAGGTCCAGCAGGTCCCTGTGCACCCTATGAAAGAAAACAAAAGGACGTGGTGATGTTACAGTAGAAACACAAATTACTGGTGCACTGCTTTGAAAAGACAGATCCATCCACTATCATATTATCTGTTAATATTGATGTGCGTAAAAATGAATTATAAATGTTTGTGGGTTGTTACCCTGACTTCCTTCTTTAAATTGGCTGTTACTGCCTTGGCTGAGGGGCCAAAATATTGTGTGTATATATTGTATCTAAGTAGTTTTCAAGAGCATGTACTATATTCAAACTGTGCCATCATCTACCTCTTAAACTTAATCAATCCTACTGTAACTTAAGAACAGAGTGTGACTTTCTAAAAGAATGCTGTTGGTAACCCTTAAGGTCAATTAAAACACTTGAGACATCCTCCTCTGTACTTGTGTGCAATCACACCATATGCTAATTTCCAGCAGCTAGCAGAAAAATCAACCTTTTTTAAATTATGCCTGCTCTTTATTTACCAGTGAGAGACAAACTTCACTCCTAGAAACATCCTGAGACAACATTACCGTTTTTCAAGACACTTTCACTTGTGTTGGAGTTACTACTCACAGACTCTCCTCGGTCTCCCTGTTTGCCAGTGGGGCCAACGGGGCCGGGAGCACCTGGAGAACCAGGAGCACCAGGAGCACCAGCAGGACCAGTGTTACCAATATCACCCTGCAGCACAGAGAGCATAACAGCAGAACAAGTCAGTCATGATTAATGCACATACTGTACCATTAGGGTCACTGCTGCTTACGTTTAGTACCTTTACCTATATGTTGATTTAAGTTTGAAATCTGATATGGTTGTGTTTTCTCACCTTTATTCCAGTAGCACCATCTCTACCAGGAGGTCCATCAGATCCAGGGTTGCCCTGTCAGATGACAGAATAATATTAAGTGCCAACAGCTCCCACCTCCACCAAGCCAGATGGCCTACTGAATACTGATCAGCTGCATAATGAACCTGGCTCCAACAAAGCGTATTAATAGCACGCTGTAAACACAATGCTAATGTATACACTACGCAAATAGCAGTGAATTTTAATCAAACTGGCCTCCAGACCACAATTCTGCCATGACATATAAACACCCACAAGACTAAATACAATGTGGCAGATGTGAATGCAAAAAAACACATGCTGTGTGTTGCCCATTTTCAGACCTCTCTGCCAGGCTCTCCTGCAGGTCCAGTAAGTCCAGGTGGTCCAACAGGTCCAGGGGGTCCGCGGTCTCCGCTGCCACCAGGAGCTCCCTGCTTTCCGGGCTCACCCTGAGAGGAGAGAAGAGAATACTCAATACTACACTTAAACCAAATGTGTTAATTATAAGACATCATGAATTACAAATAACTCATCATCATGTAATTTGTACATTGGTGCATTCTCACTCACACTTCTGTAATTATATATTCAGTCTAACATCGCAGTGAATCGCTGTTTTTGGAAACACCACAGTGAATAGCCAGGTTTAGATCACCTGACACATTGGCTGATAATGGACTCTAAGTCAGTAAATCAGATATTGTGTGCAGATAAGTCCTCAGATATAGATGAAGCATTTATTAAAGCCGTAAAGACCTGCTAACATTATAACTATAGATGCCAACATGTTTGCAGATATAAAATGCAGCATGTTTTTGCAACTGACCAGCCTATTTATCCCCTCAGATTTATTTAGAAAGGTTTCGGTCAATAGTTTGGGCACCACACAATGACTCCAAAACACACATTTATTTAAATGGAAAGCATTCCGATCAGGTGTTCATCAGGGAAAATCCCTAATATCTCAATAGGCTGATCTATGATGATATAAAATGCAGCATCATTTTGCAACTTCTTGGCGTCAGTCTCCCCAAATTTATTAAGAAACTGGTTTTGGTTAACAGTTTTGGAAAAGTATCCAAGATAGCCCCCATGTTTTGTTCAGTTAGAAAATTAGGTGCAAAGACCACACAGCTGTGGGAATGGTGTGTTTGTCCTGTCAGGTGATGGAAAGGTCTGTGTTGAAGGAGATTACTGTCAATTATCTATTACACAGCCCACATGATGCTAATTTATCCACGACCAAGCCAGATGACAATGAGTGACCTGAAACATGATTTCCAGACTACAGTAATTCCTCTTCATACTTGAAAACTGAATTTATTTCTTCATGTGTTTGAACTGATAAGGAACAGGCCACAAAGTATCGCCTCAATCCAGAAATACTGGTATGCCTACAGGTTCTTACGCTGAGCACCTGCTGCCTTCAAAGGGATCAAACTTGAAGAAAACTACAGAAGGTCACATTAACTGTATCTGCAGTCTGATGTTAAAATAATATTCTTTGCTTAAAACATTCCTGGGTGAGTCTGGTATCACTGCTTCTTTCTTGTTGTCCCTTTCATACATAGTGATAAATAATTAATGGTAAGGACATGCCCACTGAGATGCTGTAACTAGGGGACACGGCTCATGTCACATATCAAATGATGTGAGCTGTAAGCAGGGGAGCTTTCTTGTCACATGTCATGCTGAACATCAAATGGAATCAGTTCACCAGGAGAAAAGTCCCGGCTCATGTGATTTGACTGTGATCCAATTAGGCCACAGCAGAATGACAGTCCAGAGCCAGTCTGCGGGTTCTCTTCTTTCTCTTGTACTGAGCGACAGAACAGGCATTGTGCTCTGAGGGCAGATTTACGATTATTTATTTTGTTCGCAGCCTCTAATTTTAGGTAAACAACTCTGCAGTGACCATCCAATGCTTAATAATATTCCCTTCAACCAATAAACAGTACAGTAAGAGTCATAGTACGCATTTGCACTACAGCTGAAACATTTAGTTGATTGACAGACACTTAATCGACAACAATTTGGATCAATGATTAAGCTTTTATTAAGCACAAAAGCCAAATATTTGTGAATTCCAGCATCATTATCAATAAGTAATTGCTGATTGATATGCTGTTGATCAGCTGGATGGATGCAGGCTGTTGGGTCAATATTCTATTGATTAATCGACTAATTGAACTGAAGATAGACTGCATAATAAATTAATTAATTGTGAAAAAATGCAGTTCAATTGATAATGAGAATAACTGTAAGTTGCAACCTTAATTTGTGCATTAAATAATTTGATAAAATGACATATTACTTACAGAAGGTCCAGGCAGACCAGGGAAACCTCTCTCACCACGCTGTCCAGGCAGACCAACAATACCGCGCTGACCAGCCAAACCCTGAGGACCTGAAGGACCGAGGGGACCCTGAGAGGGAAAACAGAAAACAAATTCATTGTCTGGTAAATGTATCAGCAATATTTTTACATAAACAGAAATGGTAAAGATCCTTTACTTATCAAAGAACTGTAACCCAGCTGAGTTTGTACAGTCTACAATTTTACAGTGGACTGTGTGGACTGAACCGTAACAGAGATACTTTTTTTCCTTTTGTGACTAAATTATATCTTTTGCATTTTGTAATGAACGTTTTTGTTACTTACAAAGATGCCATATCCAATCTACCTGCAATAAGCTAATATTAGATGACACAGCCCTCTGACCAATTATTCATTAGTCGAGCTCAATGTGCAACATAAATAAATCATATAGCCCTCACACACAAAAAATTGAGAGATAAGCAAATCAAAGTAAATTATAAATAAAATTAACTAATTAATTACATAATTTTCTACACAATTTTCTCTCATCATTATGCTTCCCGTGCCAATTTGCAATTATACCTTCCAAGACTAAGCCAAAAGAGTTAGATTTTCTGTCTTTTTCATATCCAAATGTTTTTTTCTAGCCAATAGTACAGTAGTAGCAGTAATTAACGCAATGTATGTGCTAGACTTTTGTGGCCGGGAGCAGTGACTTCCTGGAGTTTTGTCGTCACAGGTTAGGCTGCCAATCAACCAGCAGAGACTCCTTTAAAGGTGGAGAAAGTGATTCTGGAGAAATCCAACACCAGGACAAATACCATTATACAGACAGTGACTAATTGCTAAGTTGTGGGTTAACAAACTGCTACAGTTGCTGCTGTGAAGCTAACATTCAGAGAGGACGAGACGGTCCCAGAGCCAGCACACCAGCTCGCGACAGCGATACCCACAGCTCTCCTGCTACTATAGCTAACATCACAATAGCAGCATGTCTTGGTGAACTACAAAGTAAGCTGAATGTCAGTGGGCATTTAAAGTTACCTGACACACAAATCATGGCTGGAATTGCCAGGTTAGTGTTACCTGGCAGGGTGTGAGGCACTTTGGCCTGTTTGTTTCCCATTTACAGAGCTGTCTTTTTCATATCCAAATGTTTTTTTCTAGCCAATAGTACACAGTACACAGAACACACAGCTAACAGACCATGAGAAGCTATTTTCTGAATTTGACAAAAAGACATGTATTGGATTAGAATCGCATACCCCACCTTTAGGTCGCCAAATGTTATTGTTGTTATTGACTGCAAAGCTGGCCATCTTTATCGTTGTGTTATAGCAAGTTTTATTTGTGCTTTGTTCTTTCATTTCTGTTTCTTCACTTGATTTATGATTTATGTCATTTGCAGCAACACAGATCAACACTGATCTCTCCATCACCTCTCTGGTCTACTTCATCCACACCACCATGCTCCAGTCTACCACATGTCCCGAAGTGCAAAAGCTCCCTTAACCGAGGCGCACAGTAAACACTTGACTCTAAGCGACAGCTGAGACACACCATTCAGCTGACAAGGACTTTGATGCAAGATGTCATATAAGTAATCTATAGGTGGGAAGGGTCTCAATACAGCAGCTATCTTCATGTCTGAGTGTACAATCATCTGTGATATGTCATTATCTTGACAGGACTCATTGCCATGTATGATGGGTGGGTGGGTGGGTGGGTGTGTGTGTGTGTGTGTGTGTGGGTGTGTGTGTGTGTGTGTGTGTGTGTGTGTAGCGCTGAGTGCAGGCAAGGTAAAAGCCTGGGGTCCTTTCATCAATCTGTCACTGGGCTTGTGCTGCCCTGTGCTGTCATATGTCTACTATTACGGTCAGTGATGGACACTGACAGCTCTGTGTAATAATGGAGAGTGTGCTCGACGGCTGTCCATTACTGATGAAATTGGCTCTTGGGCTGACTAAGCTACCTAAAAGTTGACAGAAATGTAGAAAACAAACACATTTAATCATTTTCTTTTCTTTGTACTGGACACTTCACCTTGACAGTGTTCAAGGAGATGTTGCAGTCTGAACAGAAAGAGAAACTGGCTAAATATGTTGGAGCTGGAGGCATTGGGGTGGTATTTCAAGCGTCACAAGGTCAAGAAGTTACATATTATGTAAAAACCCAGAAATGCCTTGAGCGTTATATATGGAGGAATGTGATCTAATGTATGACAAACTCACAGGGGGGCCATCCTCTCCAGGATCTCCCTTCTCTCCAGGAGCTCCAGCTGGACCACGGAGTCCAGCATCACCCTGTCTGCCTGGGGGACCACCATCTCCCCTCACACCCTTTGGTCCATCTTTACCAGCAGGGCCAGCAGGACCAGCAGGTCCAGGATTACCCTAGAACATATGAATAGGATGGCATTAGATACATGAAATGATATTACATTGTAACAATTCTATTATGTACAAGCACTCGTATACAAGTACACATATCCTTTTTATATGACAAGATCAGTATCCTATATGTATTTATCTATTGTAAGGTTATGGACTCAGTGTAGGTGGGTGGAGTTGTGAAATTACATTGGGACCAGGGGGTCCAACTCGGCCAGCAGCTCCAGGGAAACCAGTGGCACCCTGAAAGAGAAAGATTTAGTTAGACAAAGGCAAAATAAAATGACTTGAAAGTGATATCAAAAGGTCACTTACAGGAGGTCCCTGAGCACCACGAGCACCTTTAGGTCCAGAAACACCTGTAGGACCCTGGAACAGAAACAATACTGTACATTACTGTCTGACATGTATTATATATTTTATAAATGACAATATAAACTCATAAACACTTTCAGTTGCTTTTAAATGTTGTTCGAACTTGTTTGTGCACAGAAAATATGTTTCTCTTCTTCTCTCAAAGACTGTCTCAATCACTGTCCATCTAGTTGCAGTATAATGTTTTTGATTATTAAAAAGAAAACGTCATTAGACTGCAAATATCCAAGATTTTGTTAGAACCCCTCATTATTTAGGACTGAGGCAAAGTTGAGCAAGTATGTAAAAAAGACACCCACTGCAGGTCCAGGAGCTCCAGAGGGTCCTTGGGGTCCAGGGGCACCAGCATCACCCTTCTGTCCAGGTTCTCCCTGCTCTCCCTTGGTACCAGGCTGACCGTCAGCACCCTAAGGGAAAAAGACACAGACAGTTGAATGAATTAAATATATGTCAGCCATTATATATTTATAAATGAGTGATTTAAAGTGTAGGATGATGTTTCTTCAATCCCAAAAATAAATTAGCTTGATCCCCTTAAAATGCATTGTTAAAGGAGGACTCCACCAATTTTATACATAAATTGTATGATGTTGTTACATAAACGTTAACGTTTATACGTTACAAACCAGAGGCTGGAGCAGTTACCAGGCAAGGAGAGTGAGTTGCATTATGAGATGATGGCTGGATCCCACATATCCCAAAATGGTTTAGGAGCTTGATCTATACTAAGGACTAAAATTCAGGATATCTTATCCTCTGCTGCTTTTTCAGTTTTTTTTTTATGTGTGTCCTCCTGCCTCCTAACTTTGTGAAAGGGCCATACTAAATTGCTGGAGTAGACCTTTAAGATGGAGAATGCATATGTAAATGTATACTTTTAATCACAATCAAATCAGTACCCAATAACAAGCCAAGACCCATCTACTCTGAAGATTTGAACTCTCAGATATAAACAAATATGGAGCAATGCTCAATTTAATACATTAAGGGTTTTGCTCAAAACTCCATACTTGATCTGTTATGACCAGTAGCTTTTGTTGGCTAGTGTTATGATTATTATGAGACAGTTCACTGACTTTATGACTCTTCTCCACTATTGCTACTGTAATCGCCACTTGTGGCCACAGTGGCAGATAGACTTGCTTTAATGTAGCGGCAAGTGCTTACTTGCTCTTACTATAGATGATATGAACTTAAAAACTGTAGTAGGAAATGAGTTTTCTTTCACCTTTCTTCTTCATTTCATGATTTTTCTTTTACACAAAAACATGAGATTGCTTTGACTGCAATTAAAAGTCTAGAGATGTGAACCCGCATTTCAAAAATATTTAATAATAACTGCTGATGTTTTATGTGGCATCCATGTCTCTATTCAGCCTGTGTAGTTATACGCTGTGATGTTAAGCTGTGATGTTACAGTCTGTAAGACATGAACCAAAAATGCTTTAGACACATTGTAGTGTTATTCATTCTGGCGCAAATTCAATAATTAATCATAGTGAAACCTAGAGGGACAAAAAGTATGATAAATTGTGTTGTCATAAAACTATTGATGAAAATCCTTTTGGAAGGGATGCAGCTTATTAAAAACATTTATGATGTCTGCCTAGAGTCTTTGGGAGGAACTAAATGGATGAGTGATACGAAGACTTCCGACTGTCTCCACATTAATTTCTCTCCACAGAATAATACACTGAGGAGACAACACATATGTCAAGATATGGAGGCCTAAAACAGCGGTAAAGACAATTAGATATCCAAGTGTTTCCAGATAGTAGTAATAAAAAGGAGATTTGCAATAAGGAAAGCTGTATCAGGTTGATGTCTGTCATCTCTTAGCTCATGACTCTCTTTGATGAAAGAAAAAAAAAATAAATTTAAGCTAGTGTCTCATTTTCCAGGTAACAAAACAGATGGTGAGGTTTTTATCTAGAGAATAAATAACCACATTCTGACTGCAACTCATTTTGATTATAATCAAGGTATACTGTGCTTTAATCCAATAATTAGACATTTAATTAAATGTTTTCTGTTCAACACTGGAGGAGATACAAATGGCTATGATTAATATTTTACTTATTTAAAATAATTTAAGTAATTTTGTGTTTCCAGTTTTTGCAACTTTTTGTATGTCTAAGTAAATGTGTTTTTGACTGGATTTGCACCACATACTGTATACTGAGTGTTATTTAGCCATGTTTAAATAAGCCAAGCTGCTGTTTTTATGCTGTTACTTCTTTACTGTCCTACACATAGTTTCACTTAAGATCACAAAAGGTGAGGTGGTTGACGATTTATGCCATATTTATTTGATTTATAATGAATTATTTGTAAAATGACTAGACCTAGAACAAGACTTCGGTGCCACGGACTACAAGTCCTGACCTAAGAGCTCCCCAGTGTTGTTATTTGTTACTTACAGGGGGTCCAGCAAATCCAGCAGGCCCAGGAGGTCCAGTCTCACCCCTGTCACCCTGAAAGAGGAAGGAAGAGAGGCAACACAAACTCAGAGGTTAGTTCAGGCTGCAGTGCTGCTGACTGAAAGTGAGAAAAATTGATGATCTGTTAAAAATCAAAGAGCTTCCAAACACCAACTTCAACATACACAGCTCCTATTTTATACCCATCATCTTTAATCTTCATGAATTGGTTCTGCTTAAACTGTGACACTTACAGGCGCACCGCGGGTACCAGGAGCTCCAGAAGGACCAGCAGGACCTGATTCACCCTATAAGAAAACACAGTAACGTCAGCAACACACACTGAGTCATGCAGAGTGGGTTCAGTTGGATATGCCCCAATAATTTAAAACAATGCACAAAATGATAATAGAAATGACCAGACAATCAGACAGCATATTACAGTGATAACTTGCCAATAATTATATAATAATTTTAACAGATTTAACACTCACCTTCTCGCCGTTGGGACCACTAGGACCAGGAGGACCAATGGGACCTGTCAGACCCTGTGACAGTAAATAGCAAAATAATGTTAAGTTCTGGAAAAGTTTGAACTGCCATGAAAATGAACATTTTGTCTCATGCCTGAAAAAATGAACGTGCCCACTTTTTTTAAGATTGAAAGGATTGAACATTTGTGATGCAATACATAAGTAGAGCTTCTGCCACAATTCTCATCCATGAAAAACAAAATGACTGACAATCACTCACTCTAGCTCCGTCTTTGCCAGAAGCACCCTCAGGTCCTTTCTCCCCAATGTCACCCTATGGGAATAAAAATATACATTTACAAGTCAGTCACCTGACATGAAATTCTACATATTATGTGAATGAATATTCTTGTCATTAACACTTTGTTCTGGCTTACTCTGTCTCCTTTGGGTCCAGGAATGCCAGCAGCTCCTCTCTCTCCAGGCATACCCTGCAGGCCGGGGGGTCCCTGAGCTCCGGGGCCACCAGCAGGTCCAATGGCTCCCTGTTGTGGAGCAGAAATAAATGAAGAGGGTATTATTCAGAGACAGCATTGGGGTTGAGAAACAGACAAAAAAAGCTACTTCAGGGTCATAGTATACTGAATAACTGTTTATAAGCACCTGCTGCAGAAGTGTGAAGGTGCCATATTCTCTGTTGAAACAAAGCAGTTCTCAACAACAGCCAAAACTTTTGTGAGTATGTGCTGTTGTCAAAACTTCGTGTTTATTTATACATGTGTCAGAAACACAAAAGTGAAGCTGTCACAGACTGAGAAGACATCTACTTATTTAACAAAAGCGACCCACGCTCATCTTTGTCTAGACAAGCTCTGTTCAAGGTTATCAGAGGATTAAAAGAAAGAAAGGGACTGTAACACTGCAAAAACCCAATGACTTCAATATTACTTGCCTGGCACAAGCTGTTCACTTGCTGGATTTGAACTTTTACAATCTTTGCTTTCCTTTTGATTGCAGGTCCACCTTTAATTTGGTATTTTAAGCAGAAATGGGAGTTTTATCATAACAAAATGTCATTACACATCTAAAAGCCAAGATAAGGGAGGCTTTGATTTTTATTTTAAATCAGGCCCACTCCTGGTCAAAAGTTGTTGGGCTTATCAGCAGTTCTTTCTATCGCAGCCTCAGACTGGCGATCAGATGCACAAACACCAACTCTGCTGCCTATCTGCTACCATTAAGCTGTAACCACAGGGCTCACACAGCCTCCATGCTGGCTCTGAATACATTCAAGCTGTACTTTAACCGAAGCGGGCAGACAGAGGCTGCAATCTATTTCTTGCGACAAATCGCTCTCAGTGAATCTTTCTGAGTCTGCCCATCCCTCCTCCATCACCATCACAGTCATGTCAGCGCTATAATCCTCATCCCCTCTATCCGCTCCTGTCTGACCTTAAGGGAAGAAAACCTATGAACTGGGATTAAAATCTGACCAGATAACAAACCCAAAGTAAGAATTGCATCCCTCTACTCTGGTTTTAAAGAGAGATGGGAGGGCCATGCAACAAAAGGTCCCCCTGGCTATAATCAGTTCAAAGATCCCTAGGCCAGTGGTTTCCCAACTTAGCCCGCTAAAACAAAGCAATGTCTGCATGTCACACATTGCGGATGTTCACCAGTCGCGACCTATTCAACGTAAGAGCGGTTCTTGCTTAATTTGAATAATTTATTGCTTCCTGAAAAAGTAAAGGTTTCGAGTAGACTAATTCACAAGAAAAAAAAGCTAAACGTTAAGTCTGAAAAAATAAGCTTTTCCACTCCTGTTAATCATATTGTGACTCCTCATATTTATCCCTCTGTGGGGATCCTGAACTCTAGGATGTACCGCTGCCACCAGGGCAATCCAAAATTAATACACTTTTATAAATATAACAAATCTACCCTCAGGAAAACTGAGCAGATGTGTTATTTCATACAAACAAATGCCACACAGACAAACATTAGACTGCCATCTACTAACTAAATTGATCACGAGGCCAGATGCGTCAGGATCTGGGAGGCTTACCACCTCCAATAAACAATGTGTGGGGGAAAACACTGGATGTAGTCAACACAACACAGCTCAACTCACAAACACCTGAGGTGATTATTATTTAATCACATGCTCATGAATATTTTGCTGCTGCCGTATGTGATAAGAACGTATCAGAAAACTGGCTGTAGTACTGCAGACTTTGCCAGTGGTGTGAATACACTTCAGGCAATGATGTTAATTCATTTGAAAATCTGTCTCTTCTTGGTTTTAGACCAAATGTTAAACTCACCTTGGGTCCGTCAGTTCCAGGAGTTCCAGGCAGACCTCGGGGTCCCTGCAGACCTTGAGAGCCGGCAGCTCCTCTCTCTCCGGGGAAACCGCGCTCTCCCTGGTGACAGTGACACAGTGAAAATCAGCAGCATGTCTGACAATCAGCCAGTCAAACAGTGGCGAAGTGAAATACAGGCCGTAAACTTACTCTGGGTCCAGTAGCACCGGCAGCTCCAGCCTCTCCAGGAACTCCCTGAAAAGACACGCAGGATCAGTATATGACAACTCAATCCATGTGTGTCTGAAAAGAGGAACTTCTGCAACTAGTACTACCACTACTGATAGATTTAGTCTAGATTGGATTACAGCCAAGCTAACTCAATATTTACAGGATGTATTAAGTGTAAAAACCTGAATTAAAGAGAACTGGTCAACAACATCTTAATGCAACACTTTTCCACTCACAGTGATACAGAAATAAAGGATATTTAATAGCAAGATGCTTTTACAGTACAAAACAACATTGTAGGAAGGGTTAGAGTTTGTTGTTTAATTTATTTTAGGACAGAAATCTGGAATAAAATGTTCAGCATCACTGAACTGGTGGGGTAAGGAACAATTTAATTTATATTTATTTAAACTTTATTTATACAGGGTAATTTGGCTGAGCATTACAGCAAAGCCCTGTTAACAGTTTTGTGGAAAATGTCTAATGCTGGGAGAAAAGGGACAGCATTAACCTTATGACTTGGGCACAGGCTGTTTTCGGATTTCTTCGACAGAACAATGCTAGTATTTCCGTTCACTTTATGTGACTTGATAAGATGATGTGCTATATTTTGCCAAAAAAACGTGCACTCACCTGGTCTCCAGGCTTGCCTCCCTCACCAGGGGGGCCAGGAGGTCCAGGTAGACCCTGAGCACAGGAGAGAAAACAAAAAAGATGTAAGCAAAAACAGACACATCAGAAATGATTTAAAAAATCAGCACATGTTGGTTTACATAATATTTATGAAAGTCTTTTTGAACAGACAAACTCACCTGGAAACCTGAGGGACCAGGCTGTCCTTGCTCTCCTCTCTCTCCAGCAGGGCCCTAAACAGGTAATTCATAATCACAATCAGCTTCTGGCCTAAACTAAATACCAGCAATTTCACATCTGACTTTGATGTTTTAGATAGAGAACATTTTGCGAAAATTTCCATTTATGTATCTCTGACATCAATAAACAACAGAGGGATAATTTCAGGTCAAACAGGCTTTTATTTTGTTTAGCGCAAAACAAGATGAAAGTCTGTGAGTCAGTGACGCCATCTTACAATGTCCAGCCATTTGCGTCAAGGACTTTTTTTTTCAGACAGAGCTATCGTTGAGGCAGTCTGGGAAATAGAGA
Organism: Micropterus salmoides; assembly: GCF_014851395.1. Classification (NCBI taxonomy): domain Eukaryota; kingdom Metazoa; phylum Chordata; class Actinopteri; order Centrarchiformes; family Centrarchidae; genus Micropterus; species Micropterus salmoides. The sequence goes on from NW_024043372.1 coordinate 16,885,610, forward strand.
TACTGAAGGTTGCTTCTAAGTACACACTGAGAAAAGGGGAAGATAATATCAGTGTTGAAGCTATATGGAGTGGTATGGGGGAGATAGAGATACGTACGGCGGGGCCGGGGGGTCCAGCAGCGCCGGTTTCTCCATCTTTGCCGGGCAGACCCTGAGGAGTGGAAGGAATAGAGAGGAGGATGGAGGGGGGAGAAGCAGGAACGGGTGGACAATTGGATAGATATCAACAGTTAAGCCAGAGGTGATGTTATTAACTAGATAGACATCTGATAGCTATAATTGAGCTTTTCAACTCAACTCATGTGGAAGCTGAACTACAGAAATAACAGCAGATCAATGGTGAAGCATAGCAACCCCAAGAGAATACAAAACAAGCTACAGAAAAAAGGTTAAATGTGATTTGATTTTTAATTTACTGATTTAATTTCAACCATAAAATAATCATAAACATTCAGAGACTGAAAACAGCAGCTACTTCATAAATAGTACTTCCTTTCTATTGTATATTACAAAACAGCCATTTTTAAATGTTAGATACTTAATTAATCCCTGATTTATATGAATATGTATATTTTGAAATTAGTGTGGCAAAAAGATCTTCCGTGCATGCAAGTATAGGATGTCTAACTTTAAAATGTCAGCTAAACAATTTTTGTGTTTTGAAATTACACTGAACCATTTGGATGAGTGAGACTTACTCTCAGACCAGGAGCTCCACCCAGTCCTTTCTCACCAGACTTGCCAGGCTCACCCTAATCACAACAGACAAACAAACAAAATGCAGCGATTAGTCACAGCGCCACGGCTGATTTTCTTGGCCCTACATCTATTTTGAGAGTAGAGAGGTTGCATGCAATGGTGCACATCAAATGGCATGAAATTGTTCAGCAGGTGGTGTTCAACGTGTGAAGTTTCTATTCTGGATCCAGGGACTTATTTTTAGAGAGGAAAAATAAAAAAATAAAAACAAAAGACAACAAAAAAAGTTCTATTGGCCCAAAATACATTATGTTGAAACAAGTGAACATTCCTAAATAGACAACACCTTTAGCTTGGTTACACAGGGACATCTGAACTTTTGTATATAATTATAATACTATAGTTATAATACTATAATTATATATTATTATACTTACAGTTGCTCCCTTGGGTCCGGGGAATCCCATGACACCAGGCTGTCCACGGGCTCCCTGTGGGCCGGGGGGTCCTGGGCGACCGTCCTCACCAGGAGCTCCCTAGTCAGGTCAAGTCAAGTATAATATATTTATGAAGCACATTTAAAAACTAAAACTGTTGACCAAAATGCTTTACAGAGAATTTAATAATCCAATTAGATAATCTGGGCGATCCTGTATACAGTATAAGCAATCATGTATTCATTGTAACATTTGTGAAACAGTAGTGAGGGGTAAACTATTCTAACATCTGGGGCCAGAAATGGAAAATGCTAAATTGCACAAGGATTATGACTGGGAATGTCACATGGAAAGGGGTAATTGCTGAGGATCTAGTCAGAATTGGAGTGGCGTCTAGCAGAGAAAAGTCCACAATATGCAACAGTTACTCAATTTGTTGAAATTTTCATTGCTCCTAAATACAAAAATAAATAAACCGATTAGCGGTAAACTATGAAATCCAGGAAGCAAAGAAATAAATACAGATCAAGTAATTCCTCAATCATAATCAGTCTGACAATATGCCAGTCCCCAGTCAGTCAAAACATGAAACAACTGCTTAATCCGTCAGTAATGCTTCAATGAAACATCCTCCATAAATAGCAAATGTGTTTTATGTTTAAAAAATGTGAGCATAATGACAACATAGCCAACATAAAAACATGAGAATACATAAAATATGTGAAAACGTGTAATTATAGTGCAGCACTACTTTTCATATAAATGTATTTGCGTTTTGAGGTTGTGTGGGTTGCACTGTATGAAGCACTGTATGATGTATGAATGGCAACAAGATGAGCCAATCCGCTGAAAATAATTCAGTTTATGGAGATTTCTGTGAAGAGTTTCAGTGTTAGACACTTTTACAAGTTCTCTTCAGTTAAGGAATGAATTAAACAATGGAAGATTTATTGTGAAAAACAAGCTAACTTAGGTCAGAAACTGCCAGTGCTCTGAACTGAATGTGAATGTTGAAGCAAGCTAAGGTGTGTGAAACTTTGTCACTCTAAAAAGCCCTTTTGAAACACCACTGAGCCTGGTGGACAATGGGTGGAAAATATCGTGCAATTCAATTTGATTAAAAACACTTTTCACGAGAGCACATTTTGTAAAATTGCAAGTCTCTCCCTGCTTGTTCCACATGCTATGTCAAAAAAACACACACACAAGCCTGTCATGCTGGGCGAGGAAACGCTGCGTGATTTTTTATATTGATTGACAAAGACATAACAATCGCATTACAAAAGTAAAACATGCACTTACAGAAGGTCCAACTTTGCCTTGAGGACCCGCATCACCAGCGCGTCCAGTCAGACCCTGTGAGAGAAGAAATATAGCCAAAATCCAGATGAGTCATCAGAAATCTCTACGCGAGAATGGTGCGAAACTGAATTTCCACTTCTGATTTGCCCTGTGTGCAACAAGCGATTGTTCCTATTGATGAAAATGAGAACATTTCACAGGTAACTGATATTAGTGGACTCGTTTCACTACAGGTACTACAGGTACTGTAGTACTAGGCCTACACTCCTTGTATAAACAGCTGTATAATGTAGCTGTAGTCAAGTCGCAGGGTTATTATCTTATATTCTTAGCTTGGGAATGCCACCTATTTTAAACATCAAAGTCTGTTTAAGTCTAGGGGATCACTACTGTATATGTGAAAAAAGTTTTAATAAGCCTTTTGAGGTTCCAGAGGGAGCTGCGCAAAGTCTGATAAACGGATGTCATGTTGATGTCAGTTAGGTCTGAAGACTTCAGTTTAGAAAATGAAATAAATCTGGAGGTGTGGAGTTAGAAACCAGACCTCTGTAGCCAGCTGCTCATCTCTGCTTGGGGCTAGCAGCTCAAGGCTAGATCAGCTGCTACTAACACACCTGAATATCCCACTGTTGGCAATCAAGTTACATTATGAGTAATGTAGGCACCAGGTATGACAAGGATGAAGAATGCGTGGAATAAAAAACACGATATCTCTTGTTCTTTTGAGCCTCCCAACTTTATGAAAGTGGAATACCAAATCACTGGAGCAACCCTTTAAGTGTTCCTTTCTGAGTTGAAAACATTATATTATTTCATAAGCTACATTAAACATTTAAAAACCCATTGGATGATCTAAAAATGTATTGTCATAAAGCAGAAGATTGGGCTGTTTTTCTTGAATCAGCTTTGAACTCATGTAAAATGGACTTTTTGGAGATACTTGGTTTTCACAGGACAAGCAAATTAGGACCACCCCATATCTTCAGCTAGATATTAATTTGTTTAGTTCTACTATTTTATCCTCAATTACAACATACAATCTTCTCAAGAATGCACAAGATCTGACATTGTATGTCAGGTCGGCTGAGTCAGTGAACTTTAAGAAGTCCCTTCTTAAAACATACTTTTATAGGAGAGCCTTTCCCGATCTTATTTGACTTTATTTTATCCCTTTTATTTTATTGTATTTTACTAATTTTATATTAATTTTTCATATAATGTATAATTTAATATTTTCATTTTTCTTATCTTGTTTTTTTTTTTAAAGTGCTCTACAAATAAGGATTATTATTATTATTATTATTTTGTATTGATACTGACCTGTATAATAATTACACAACCAGCTAATGAAGCCAAATTGTGTACTTAAAATGTAAAGATACATTGGAATTTATCACCAACATCCAGATCTGTGGTATTATAGATAAGTGAAATGCTTACTCTGGCACCAGGCAGACCAGACTCTCCGGGACGGCCAGGGTCACCATTGGCACCCTTGGGACCACTGGCACCAGATGGTCCACGCTCACCAGGGGCTCCCTGTGTTAGGAGAGAGAGAGTAAAACAGGGCTTGGTCACTCAGTCACTGGGACACTTCAATTCTCAAACCCCAGAGGGCCAGAGGAAATACATTTCCCTTTTTACAGTGTGAAGGAGTTTCATTGACCTGCTGCAGATGAGAAGATTAAACTCTGACAGATTCATTTTGGTGCAAATGAAATTGTGCGGGGAAGATAATGTTAAATGAGATACTGGCTTTGCAGATATGGGACATGTAGGTCGCTCGTGCATGACAGGTCTCTGAGCTATGCTGTCATCTTGTGGCCACATGGTGGAGTTACATGCATCACTCCTGCCTGTACATGAGCTTCAGATGAAATGATGAAGAAACAGGAGTGCTGATGAATTTCTCTCATGGCTCTATATTATGTACTTTAACTACATTAACTCGTCAGTAAGCGTGCTGATCTGTGCTCAGTGAGGACACTGAAGAGACACTTCACTTATTACACGCTTCATCAAACGCATAATATCAAAACTGTATGCCGCTTTGTTCAATTTCGCTTGATTTAATAACTATTATGAGTTAATGAGGTGAGAAATGATTTTCCAGAGATGTCATCAGGGACAACTGAGTCAATAAAATGTTCAGTGGAATCTTTTGCCAAATAATGTGAAAGTGCTTCATCCACTTATTTTTTCATTTGCCCATACCACATATGCGGCCAAATTGACGAGTCATGCGTTTTAATAATTCCCATAAGATTCCTATATGTCAGTTTTGTGCTTTTAAATGCCTAATACAAGTACAATCCATGGCAGAAAATATTTTTACAAACTAAATGAATTTTGTCTGAGGAGACAAAGATGACCGAAACTGTAATATGACTGATACAAACAAATTTACAATCTTTATGAAACAAAACAGCATCTGTATTAAAAGTAAAAATCCAACTGCCAAGATTTGTAAGTTCTGATAACACTGCAGTAATATAATAGTAAGAGCCCTGTCTTTGGATAGATTTGAAGGTTACTGAATTAAACTGAGCAAAACTGAATCATAATCAAAGGTGAGAAAAATATTGAGAAAAAGCAATATGAATCGTACCGAATGTGACACCATTGTGATTAGGTGATTCAGAAATATTAATTAATACAAATACAAACCCAATGAGAATATCGGACCACTTTCCAAATGTAATATGCAGCAGATGGAATGAGTTAATTGTCATTTTCATAGATGTACACCCGTGACTATTGACGCATCAACTGGATTAAATTTCCTTATCTTTTCCATCCTATGCCAGATCCGTATCCTCTAAAAGCATCCATGTTCATTTTCTTTTTCAGAGCAATAATAAAGCATTTTCTCTGGAACTACTGTACTGTGGTGAAACTCACTTTAGGACCAGCCAGACCGTCTTGACCAGGGAAACCACGGTTACCAGGGGCTCCCTACACAGAAAACACAAAAAACCACAGTCACGGTTGTGATCATTTTAACAACAATATTTAAATCACTGAATCTCATAGTGGTTCCCAGGTGGTGACCATCAGAATAAGGAACAGTTTAATGTGTAATGTTGTTTAATGCAATTTCAATGGTATTATCCTCATCAAAAACAAAAACAAACAAAAAAAACTGTTTCACCCATGCAATTCATGACTGATTCAACAGCAACAAGAGATCAATAACATATTTGATAACTTTTGATAAATTCACAGGAGAAAACCTATATTTCTGTTTCTGTGTTGCCAAGCAGCATACAATTACTTAAGCTGTAAAATAACTTGTTTTCAACCAATACACTTACTCTTTCGCCAGGAGGTCCAAGTGGTCCAGCAGCACCAGGCTCACCCCTGGGTCCTCTCTTGCCCTCTTCTCCTTGTGGGCCAGGAGCTCCTTGAAGACCAACTGGTCCCTGGAGGAAAGAAAGAGAGAAATTAAATAACGATTGCACATGCAAATATTAATGAGAGGAAACCTGTTCCGGCACCTGGAAGAAAAGCTCATTACTTTGGGTTCATATGTTTTGTATTTCTCGGACTACAAGAGAAACCTTCAGAACTACTGTCTGCTCAGATAATTTCATTTGAAGTACCTAAATTCTGCTGATTTAAAATTTACTTAATCTTAGATGTGAATGTTATCCTCAATTATTATCTGACTAAATACTGTGCTCACAGTAAATATCAATGTTTGGAGTTAGTTGAATAGGTGAACAACCAGGGAATATAGTGACAAGAAAAATAAAACAAAACTCACAATTTCTCCTTTGGGTCCAGCCTCTCCTTTGAACCCTGGAATACCGGGGTCTCCCTAAACAATAATAGACAGACAGACAGAGAGACAGACAGGTAGATAGACAAAAGGGAGAAAGCAGCAGGTTGTGATCATTTTGTCTGTGGCATTTTATTATTTGGAACATGAAAATGAGGGGCAAATATAAACACACTAATAATGAACTTTGAAATAAACTGTTTCCAAGCAACATAACCCCCAACAAAAGGTGCTATCTTTGGTTAATGAATGGTTCTGTGAGCACTTACAGATGTTCCTTTGGGCCCGAGAGGTCCAGTTGCTCCCTGAGGTCCGGGAGGCCCACGAGGTCCAGGGAAACCAGGAGCACCAGCGATACCAGGAGCACCCTAAAGAGAAAGAAATGGAGCATTGAAGTCAGTCAGCTGTTTGAATACTCAACCATCCATCTGAATGGATGTAGTCCACAATTAGTTTCCACTTTACTTAACTGTAATTTCATTGTAACTTTCATTGTGAATTTTCATTTGCTGAACGTAAGTGAGATACAGGCCCATTGTTTGCCACAGTGGCTACAAAACTGACTGACTTGTGCAGTGAAGTCTCATGTGGAGTTTTCAAGATGGAATATAAAGCTCAAAGGGAGTTTATGCTGTTCATTGGACAGATACAATTAGAGTGCCTCTGATTTTGGCTGTGGTCTTGCAAGACTGCAGAGTCTGTGGTTTGGTGATCTGAAACGTATTGCAATTAATTTACAGTGCAATTGTCCTGGACTTCTGTAAAGCAAATGTATAAGGCATGTAAATGATGTGAATCAGTGCTCAGATCAGTGTGTTAGAAAAACATCACCTGCACTTCTACTGTACAATAGTTTAATGGGAAAATAAGTAAAGTTAACACGCGGGTGACAGTTTGAAATACAGTCCAATCAAAGTTTTAAACTTACAGCTGATCCTTTGGATCCGGGAATACCATCAGTACCAGGGTTTCCCTGTAGAGGAAAACAGAAAGCAAGTGAACACAATGATTCAGTTTATGTCCTGTTAAAATATGTTGTCATTTACTTTCTCCAGCTCAGTTCTCTGTCTCGCATTAAAAATTATCATCATCTATCTTAAAAACCGCAAACAAAATATAGTTGTTGACATTGCGCTTCATATAATTCAGATGACAACAAGTATTGCCTTTTAAATAATGATTTGCTATAGTAAATATGAATTTTAAATTCATTTTTATAGCGTCACTCACAGAAGCGCCAGCAGGTCCAGGTGATCCGGGAGTGCCAGACTCTCCACGGGGTCCCTGAGCACCCTCAGGTCCACGAGCACCAGTAGGACCAGCTTCTCCCTGGTTAGCAACACAGAAGAAAGAAAAAAAATGACTTTTAATAATATGTAAGAAAATACCTTGGGAAGTTAATGTACTGCACATATAATAAATGGCAATAAGCTAAAAATAAAACAGACAAATCCTACAGAAAACAAGCTATAGAAAAAAAGTAGCTTGTGGCTATAAATGTCCTTATATATTATGATATGAAAGACAACGTCATGTAATAGGAAAGAAGAGATGATGAAATTTAAACAGAATTTAATTTAACATGACATAACTTTTATCAAATATGGTCTCAAACATGCACACTGGACACACTGGAGGTTGTGTAAGACACATATAGCCTACAGTACACAAACTAAAAGTAGAAACACACTAAAGCATTGCAAATGTGTATTTCAAGCCACAAGTTCTTCTCAAAAAAAGTTAAAATTAGTTAGAAGTTAGATAACTAAATAACTTGAACATCCCTATTTTAAAAAGGTGTGAAATGTGAAAGAGCATAGGATCTGTGATTGATTGATAGATTTAAAAACCAAAAGTATGACAATGAACATACATGCAATGTTAGCTGCAATGGTATAAACAGTATAAAACATGAAAATGTATTTCATATTGTGTAAGAAAGTTGTTAGTAACATCTGCCTTATAATGGGAAAATACTTTAATAGAGACAAGACATAACAGCACAGATAATGTAAACAGAGAGAAGTGAATATTACAGTAGCCTATAGTATAAATGCAAAGAGACCCTCATACTGTAAATAAGTGAATCACAAACAATACGGCACAAACAAAATGTCTGTGTCCACTGTTTTGCTCTCTTATCCTACTTCTGTATTTTTCTTTTTAGAGGAAGAGCTAAGGCTACACCCGCACATATAACATTTCACAAGCTAACGTTAGCCATTCATAATAAGAAATTACCTGCTACGTCATGATTTTTATATGTAATTATCTGCTTCTTAGCCTGCTTGAGAATATCTGGTGAAAATCTGGGTTTATGTCCACCTCAGTTCACTAAGTATCATACTGATGAGGTCAAAGCATAGACACGAAATATTAACTCTGTATACATAATAAATCTGTGAGGTGGCTGAAAATTATAAATTGAATGTTATCTGGCATTTAAGAAAAAACTGAAAGCTAAATGTTGCTCAGAAACACATTTTTGTGACACACCACTGCATTTTAAATCAACAAAATAATCTACTGACTGGTACAAAGTGTGCTATCCAAAGCCTGGTGCATAACGTTTTGCAGACCTTCTGGTTCAGTATAAAAATAGGACTTGGGCCACATTCAGAGGAACTAATGGACACTAGCCAGAGGTTTCTACCACTATGATGGTATGCAGCTTTTTCAGCAATGAAAGAGAGAGAAATGAGAATGGAATTCCTTTGCTATTGCAGCAGTTTTGTAGCATTTGCAGACTCAGTAGTATGACATAATAGAGTTTGTAAGTGTTTGCAAAAACAATGATGTGGTGTGTTGATTTTTTTCTTTTCTCTAACACTGTCAAGTCCAGTATTTTACTGGCTCCGTAACAAAAGTGAAAAATGGAATAAAAGGAGGAACATCTGCCAGTTGTGGAAAAACATCTCAGCATCTTAGAGGTGATAGCTTGGCTGATGCTAAATAATACAGTGCAGAGACACTATTGGAGCTGGATAAACGATTAGATCTTTTCAGTTCAGGAACACAGTTTATTCAGGTAAAGTTAAGATAAATGTGTTGTTTCTGTCTAGCTAGTTTTTTATTTTGTTAGTCTTGGCTCACATGGTTCAAAGAGGAAATGTCGCAAGCATTTCATGAGCTCCTGAGCACAATAACATAATATGAGATTTTTTAACATTCCTCACCCTGGGACACTTCCTAGAATATTATAAAGTCACACCAGAACACACATTAGCACACACTTTCACAGACTCTCCTGCAGACAAACATAAAGTGTTTATGGATGTAAGTTGATACGATACACAAACATGCACACAGACACACATTTTCACATCTTGAGCCTAGTTTGCCTTGATTACTTCAAGGGAATCTCCTTTTGTAAAGAGATACTCCACTTGTAATTCCTAAAAGATTTCCCATACTATCATGGGGCTTTGAAAAAAAAAAGCAAAAGCAAACCGCCAGCGCTGGCCCCTCGAGAACAGAGCAGAGCTAGTCTGCTGTGCAGGAGAAATAAATCAGATGCAAAGCAGAGAGAGAAAAGAAGAAAGACAGTAAGAGGGAGTGAGAGAGGGAGAATAACACTTTTAAACCCCCTCCTCCCAAGTTTTCCACACAGATGGAGGCTTAAAGCACACAATGTAGAGCAGCCTTCTCCGATTTCACTAAAGAATTTCAACTCGTCCCCACAAAATCCTCTGTGAGCTGTGTGCCGCCATTTGCTGAGATATCAACTGTTTGATTTAATTCTATTCTACACAGAATTCACAAAAACCCTCACATTTTTGCACCTGTTAAACACACAGCTTTGTTTTTGTAGAGAAAAACTCCAAAGTAAGAGGGAAGCAGAAGTTCAATTATGCTGACCAGTTTTCTCACAGAAAGGAAGGGACAGGCAAAGATGCTTACTCTCATCCACCAAATAAGCTCAACAAAGTTGAAGATGAAGTTGGACCACTATTGCAGGTAACTTGTGTCTTACCTTTGAACCAGGAGAGCCAGGGAAGCCTGGAGCTCCAGAAGGACCGACGGGGCCCTAAGGAGTGGAAAAGAAAGTCTGTCAGCTCAGCTATTAAATACTGACCCATGCAGGTGTGCAGGTGTAGAGACTACTATCCTACATGTAGCGGGGCTGTGTGTGGACAATTGGGGATTGATTTCATATATTGTTTCTTTCTCAAAGCAAATGAACGAAATGAAAATGAAAAGATGAAAGTGAATTAGATGATACTTACAGGGGGACCAGCAGGACCGGGCAAGCCATCATTTCCACGTGCTCCCTGAATAAACAACACATTATTAGCAAATGCTATCAAAACCTTTGGTCCTAACTTTAAATTAATAACAACACTTTTCACCAATGATTCAAATCAGGAAACTGCTACACAGCAGTAGGAGATTACGCCTGACACGTATGCTCTAAGAATATAGTAGCTGCTAATAAAGCAATGTGAAGCATCTAACCCATCTGTTGTGAATCAGATGTTAAGTTGTAGTTGTGAAAATAGACACTCACAGCAACTCCACTGGGTCCAGGACGGCCTCTCTCACCAGGCAGACCGCGAGGTCCCTATGTGGATGGGGGAGAGGAGAAGAAACCTTTTAGAGTCAGTTCACCATTAGATTTGAGACAGGATTTGTACATCTTTTGGTTCTCATGTGGAGTTGTTGTTGTGATTTACACACCATTGGTCCAGGAGCGCCATTCTCTCCGGGAGCACCACTCTCACCCTAAAGATAGGAACAAATATTTATTATTCATTTGAATCATTGTTTATTATCTGTCTATCTAAATCTTTTTGAAATTGGATTTATCGTTGAAGTAATTTTTCATGTAAGAATGGCAGAAAATTGGGCCACTAAAATATCAGTTTTAAAACTTATTAAACTGAGTATCTTTAGCAAAACTAAGATATTTAAAGACATCCCCCTGAATGACTTTGAAAAACTGGTATGGACGTTTTTACACTATTAATAGAACAGACAATTAATCCTTTAATCTAGAAAATAATTGGCAGAGAATAATCACTCGTTGGGGCCCTCCTTGGCAACTATTACTCTTCCTGGAGTCTGTTTTAGACATAAAGACATACATAAACAAACAGTGACCTGGTGCCATCATTAGCTGGAAAACAGTGAGTACACACAGAATAAAATCCTACCTTTGACCCAACAGCTCCAGTCTCTCCCTTTGCACCATCAAGACCTGGATAACCCTAAAAGAAAGTGAAGACAGAGCATAGTTAGGATAACAAGAATCCAGACAAGAACCCAAACAACCACCTAATTTTCCTGGAAATCATTGACAGACAACAAACACACTCACTCTGTGTCCCTTGATGCCAGGCAGGCCAGGAGTTCCTGGGAATCCACGAGCTCCCTTTAAATGCAAGAGGAGAGGTAATGCAGTGGAGTAAAACACAGTAGAGGGCAATGAATGAAGCTGAGAGCATAAAATAATGTTGCTATCAACATTTCCTCCATTGGCCACTGGAGTAGATTACATCAGGACAGAGTTTCCCCACACATCAAAAGGCTCCAACTAATATTGGCCACCTGGGATCTTTAGACCAAAAGAAATACTCTAATTCTTGGCTTGAGATGATAAATGACTCCATCTGAAACTCATAATGTGATATTCATTAGTGTAATTTACAGGTTTGAACTCCGATCAATATCTGGATACGCTCAGTCTGTACTGTAATCCATCAATTCTGTCAGCTATGGTGAAAGTTCCTTTATTGTATAATCAATGTAAAGTAAAATGTAAAAATACACTGGTGATTTGAGTTGATTATGTTCTTCTGAAGTGACAGCATCACTATAACTGTATGTGAAGTATAAAATCTCAGATAAAGATTGTGTGCTTTCCTCCAATCAGTTTGTTTATGGCCCAGGAATCTGTTTCAGTCTGTGAGCTGGTATTAGAGACTAATTTCTTCCATATATTTCCAGAGCTGGTTGCTGGCCACCAGAGGGAAAAACAAGATAAAATCTTATACCAAGGGAGACTCCCCACAGTCAGACTGAATCGAAAGCCTGATTAATCTCACCTGAGGTCCAGCAGGTCCACGCTCGCCAGATTTGCCTGGTTTTCCAGGCTCACCCTAAAAGAGCAACAGAGAGGAAAAGTTATGTAAAAATTAATAAAATTAAAAAAATGTAAATCCATGTATATCATGTAAGTACTCCTTTTCAAAATGTAATGACATCCTGGATTTGAGAATACGCCTCCTATTGGACACATGGTGATATTTCATGTCTGCTGCCATCATGTGGCAAAAGGTAAGAATTACAGTTTGGTGTCTGATTAAAGATTAAGATTAAAAAGAGAAACATAGTAGTATTTTCTATGGTAATATAGCAGTAATAATACCAAATAAAAATATTGGATACTGGATATGGCTTTGAAAGACCAACAAGATGTTGAAAATAACATTTAGAGCTTACTGATACAAAACGCTTGAGCAGTAAACATAATTTAGTTCAGTTTGGAAAAAAAACTACATGAAGAGCAAACAGAGACCAACCAAATCAATGTATGCTGGGGATACTGTGATTTACATTATATAACAGTGCCTTTAAACAAGTAACAAGTAAAGGAAATTTGTTTTAATGTAAACATATCAAGACCAGGAATGGGAAATGAATACTCATGAAATTAACAACACTCGCAAAATTCACCAATGATATCACGACAGTGACACATTTTATTATTTCTGTAGGTGGAGTCAGAAAAGGCCACAAGAGAATTTATTTAAGGTCAAACTTACAGGACTTTCAGCAGAGACGCTGATATTTTACTGAATACACTCAGAGTAGGTGAAATAAGAATAGTAACTAAGCTTCATGTGCCTTGAGTTCTTGATTGTTGGTAATTTACTCACATCATCTCCAGGTTTTCCAGAAGGTCCAGGGGGGCCACGGGGACCCATTGGGCCCTAATAGTAAAGAGAAAACAGGCAAAGGTGAGACACAGTTTCTGTTCATAACCAGCAGAGGGAAACTGCGCACAGTTTGGACTTTGGTTCATAATTCTTAGCATGTGGTCACAGTATAGACTGTATATAAAAAGGGTCACAGCTCCTGCTTTCTTTCACTTTCCTACCAGACCAACAAACTGAAACACATAAGAAATACACTTCAATACATGAATTTAATTGAGTGTTACATTAGTAGGATATTTACTACTACATTAAGCAAAAACTGTTTTGGCAGTTGCTCTGCTGATCTGACACACATTGCTTCCTAATTAATGTGAATCGGTCTTTATAAAATAATCCCAATAATCAATTTCTAAACAATAATGACAAGATTATGATTTTTAATGAGAGTATTTTTTAATGAGGAGGGATCAGAATAAGCAGGATTTATAGACAAGATCAGGCCGAAAGCATGGAACAAATGCTATCTGAAGTTCTGATGTTTTCATTTTTCTCTCTTTCTGTCTGCCAATTTCTCTCTGAGCTTTCTCACTTCATGTGTGTTGACATGTCTTTTGGTTCGGTCACTATTTTTTACCATCTAAATGACCACTTTATCTCCCTTATTGGGATAAGCTATAAAAGGCATCTTGTTGGTCATTTTCCGCTCTGATGGAAAATAACAGTTCAAGTATCTCTGACTCATTGTGATTTCAAAGGCCAAAATTATCTCTGGTCTTGACAAACACTTGACCAACACTGTGATCCTTCTACAACTGTCGAGTTATTTTCTGGAAGGAAGCTTGATTTTAATCAAATATAATGATGTGCTGGAACACTTTTAAAAGAGGAAGCACATCTGAACTCCACAGGAGCAGATTAACACAGCAGTGAGGAGACCCTGCATTGTCCACCTGCTGAGGGAATGGGAAGGACACAGAGGGTGGATAGTCTGATTTCTGGAAGCTTCATTAGGAGTAAGTCAGGATGGGAACTACAGGAGGGGTGAATGAGGGTAGAGAGAGTGTGGAGCTGGGGCAGAAGAACAGAAAATGAAAATAATTGGAAATGGGTAGGGTCTCCTGTCTGAGAGGAGTTATTTGAGGGTTGGGGAATAGAAATTTAATGGAGATGGAGAGGTATAGCAAACTTTGGAAGCTGTCAGTGAGAAGATGGGTAAAGATGGGTATATATGGCTATGATGACTGCTGTCCAGTCTAGTTGTACCTCACTATTGACATATTTTAAAAAGTCAAATAGACAAGAGAAGGTAGTGAGTTAAAAAGAGAAGAAGAACATAAAAAAGGAGAGGAGGTTTATATGTTATAAGTATTTAGAATAACCATGTAACGTGCACTTGGGGATACTCACAGCTTGTCCAGGTTCTCCAGCCTCTCCTGGGTTGCCTTGGAATCCTTGTGGGCCCTGGGATGCAGAAAGAAGACAGAGGCTGTTTGACGAGAGTGAAACTTTTTTATACACAATGCCTGAGAGGGCGTGAAATTTAAAACATTTAAATACCAGTTAAGTTTGCTGGATTTCTTCTATGGTAGTTAAATTAATTGGATGTTGTACATATTCAGTACACATGTGTATTCAAATTGCCTTTTGAATATGTCAACTTAGACTTTAGGAAATCATGATGGGTTAGGGATAACAACTGTTACTTTGTGGCAACAATTAGTTACTGGCTATATTACAAATGTGGTAAATCTCTGATACTTGTAGCTAAGTTTATTGCATAACTTAATTTACAGTAAAAAAAAGAAATGCATTATAGAGTACATATTCAGAAAAGGTGAGTACTTGTACACTCGCAGCAGCAATCATACAAACGATTATATGAAAACTATTTCTTTATTGTACACTCACTGTATGTCTGTGTCTTTCTGTCTACGTTACAAATTGCGGCTACTCAAAATTAGACTACTTCCCTACTATTGTCATGTCATCGCTTTTGAGAAAGTCGACCCTGTTTGAATCCTATCTAAAAGCAGTCAAAGGTGTCCAAGCAGAAAACAAGTCTCTCCAAATGTGGGCTCAGGGTGATTTAAACCATCAAGTTGAGGCAAGTCAGCTGGCATTGCCTACAACTTAATAGCTTTACTCTGGACGCTGGGAGGGCTGAAAGAGGTACAGGTGGAGCTTGGTTGCGGGTAAGAGCAGAAAAGGGTGGGGTGTGTGTGCTCGGAGGAGTACTCCAAGTAGGCTCTATGAAAGGTAAATTGTCAGGTGTTCTGGAGTAAGCCTGGGTTATGGCATAGGAAAAAGCCCTGGAGCCTGCAGCTGTGAGACTAAAGTATTCTCCTTGTGCCACCTTCCTCCAACACTCCCAGTCAAAACAGAGCCGTGTGTAAACATTTATCCCTGTCAGCCTGTGTTGGAGTTTGCAAAGTCACTCGTCCTTTTGTGGCCATTATTGTTATTAAATACACTTGGGGGAAGTGGGCAATGCGGCATATGTACATGGCATCAAGCACAAGCTCAATTATGAGATTTAGCCTAGAGTATCCTGTTGGTGACCAAACTCAGGATCTCGTCTACAGGTGTGTGTTTGTCTGGGGCGTACAGGTGGTACTTACAGGTGATCCGGTGGGGCCAGGTGGTCCTCTGGGACCCATAGGGCCCTGAGGAGAACAAAAGAGAGAAGAGACACAACATCAGGTTAACGAAATACAAAATTGTCACACCAGTACACACCAATTTAGCTACAGAAAAACAGACTACATTTTGCAACACTGAGTGTGGGTGTTAAAGGGAAATGACTTGTTTTTGTCTTCTTAAATTCAGTCAGGAGCTATAGAGAAAAATGTCACATGCTTTGCCCTCAAGCGACACAAAGCTTAACAGCTCTACCTGCCAAATCCATAAATTGTTTGAAATTCCTCAGCAGCATTTAGACTTGCTCTTGTTCTCTTTTCACTGTCAACCCACACCTGCTGTGTGCTTCTACAGTTCAAAGGTCAGAGGCAGTCCTGTACTCTTCGAAGGAGTGTTTGAACTCTACATGACTTCTTGTGCTTTGACATGGAATGAAAAACAACGTAATGCACAACTGTGATAT
Source organism: Micropterus salmoides (assembly GCF_014851395.1). Taxonomy (NCBI): domain Eukaryota; kingdom Metazoa; phylum Chordata; class Actinopteri; order Centrarchiformes; family Centrarchidae; genus Micropterus; species Micropterus salmoides. The sequence goes on from NW_024043372.1 coordinate 16,901,807, forward strand.
TTTTCATACCTAAATGTTTCAGGCATCAGAACAGGAGGTGAGATTTCTCTGACTTAATCTTTTAATCTGCTCTGCGAGAGCTTCTGGTTGGAGTCACACGCCAAAGCAATTTCTACTTCAACTTCATGCATCGCTGCTCAGCAAGAGAAAAAAAAAAATCACATTCTGTGGAGGTGATGAGCCAAATACCCGTTGCTTTTTCTCTCTCAGTCTGCCTCTTTATCTTGCACAAACATGCACAAAGAAAATCAGCTGTACAAGGAACAATGGTACTGTAAGAGTTGGTGTAAATAAAGTTGGACAAAATCCTTCAGTGAAAAAAATGACTTCATTCGGATTAGTTGTGACAGCTTTCCTCTTGGATGAAAACATATTCCTTTCAGCAGGCTTGCTTTTATAAACCCACATTTTTGCTTCATGGTTATGCTTTGAAAATCAAGGATGGCAGCCAAAGAAAACGTCACAGCATGGCACAGTGGTCCTCAAGAGCGAATGAAAGTCACCTTTCAGTGGGGGTGGGAAGCCTTTACCACAGCAGGTTCAAATGTATCAATGGGGCTCTATATCTTCAGGACTTTTGAATGTGTGTTTGAGGGACACGTATATGTGTGCATACGTTTCAGTAAGAGCGTTGTTTGAGTGTTATGTATGGTTTGGTATGTAAGTGCTCGTATATGAGTTGGGGTTCTGAGTAGCTACTCTATATAAGGGTGTTACAAGCTTGACTTGTGATTTGACGTGAAACGTGGCCTGGTTTCAAAAAGGTCAGTATTGTGGTGCGCTCCTAGACAGTTATGTGGAAGGCCAGTCAGTAGGAGTGAAGCAACGCAGACCGCTGCTAACTGTGGGGATCTGTTGGACTCCAGCCCCCAACCCCCCACCCTCCCTTCCCTGCTGGCGTCTCAAACCTCTGCTGGGCTGAGACACTGCCAAGCTCTCTAAACAAAAATAGCTCCCAGTGTGCTCCTCACTCCATCATCTCAGGCAAGCTGCTGCCATGCCAGCTAACCAACGACAGTGTCGGTTTTTCATGGGCTTGAAATATAACAACGATCAATGGCTGTTTACTCAAATTACCCCTCTGTACTCCACATGTGAGGTGTTTCTTTTCCATCAGGACCCATAACTTTGACGTTTCTTTTCTCCAACACTGGGGGACTGATCCCTTATCCTTCAATTTTCTCCCCAAAACATAGGTAGAGAGTTAAAAAACATAGGTGATGCTACAAATTGCCTTCCATGTTTCCTCCCATCCTTGATGATTTTAAATTCTTCATGGGTATCTCCTCATCTCATAGGTATGATGTAGTAGTTTTCACGTTTGATAACCATGTGAGGTTTCTGTGGTTCATGTAAGGAAGTTGTTTGTGCACCTCCAGAAAGGTAAAAGTGCAGGATCAGGCACACAAAAACTGGAAATGGTAGGGAGTTTCGTTCAAAGACACCTCAGAAGGGAAGATGCTGATGCCAGCTCAGATCTTTAACTCGGGTCTTGGTGGACTAAGCAGTCTGCCTAATAAAATCTCCTCGCTGCTGACCCCTCCAACACTGTAGCATCCAAACAGATTCAAAAGCAGCTGACTGTAAAAAAAACAAAACAGAGAACATGGAAAAGGGAGCAGGTCTCATCATCGCTCGCTCACCATTGGTCCTTGCATCACACCCATCTGCGCGCCGCCAGCCTTCTCGTCGAAGCCACCAGCCATCTGAGCAGCAAAGTTCTGGAAAAGGCAAAATAAAAGACAGTGTTGAGATTTTTATCAAGCTATACAAAGGTCGTTGTTATGACATCTCAGTGAAAATGAGCTTTAATGGTCATCTGAATTTAAAAGAAAATATGCCACATTGACTGCTGGGTAAAGCATCTGGTTGGAATAGACTAAAATAAATGCTTCAAATTGCTTTAAAGGTGAGCTTTGGCTTTGTTTCAGTGTCCATGATGCAAAATTTAAGTATTTATCTTGGAAGCCAAATGTGTTGACATTGATTTGAGGTTGGAGGATGCTGTCATTTTGGCAGGAGAGAGGAGGATCAGCTTTTCATAGATTGTCAGCAACAGAGCTCATTATGTGAATCCTGATGCAGACAGAGGAGAGACAGAGGGCATGTGAACAGATTTCACATCTCTCTCGCCTTCACAAAGAGTCTCCTTGTTTTCCCCCTAAAAAAAACTCCTTCCCTTCCCCTCCCCAAATCTATCATTCTACCTCCTGCCCTTCCATTCCCCTCCCCTCAATCCACCTCCTCCCTCCTTTTCTCCTACAAAGAATGAGAGGCATTCGATCTATTCTCTCTCTCTGCATCTACTCGCCGTTGTCTTTCTGCCTCCTCACAATGCCAGCTATTTCCCACATCTTTTGTGCTCTTGGATTCTTTCCTCGCTCTATTTTAACCATTCTCTCTGCTTATTCCACCCAGTTAGAGTGAAGCCGTTCTTGGCCTTGCATCAGTGTTCAACCTGTCAGCTCCTTCGTCTGCAGTCAATGCCAACCCCCCACTTGTCATGGGATACTTACTCCACCAAGGCCAGGGGGTCCGTTAGGTCCTGGAGGTCCAGGGGGGCCAGGGTTTCCAGGGGTGCCAGGTTCACCATCTCTGCCCCGGGGACCAGGGCTTCCCTGAAATAGACAGTTAATATTAAAATCAATAAAATCTATTAAAAGGACAAGAATATGACCCAAAATAGGTCATGGTAGGCACTTGTTATTACTCATATCAAAAGATCAATTTGATTCTTATTCATAAACTGAAATGACCAAATGATGCAACCTTTTAAGAATAACTGATAATGAAATCAGTATGTCATCTGCTCCATAAAACATGAGAAAATAGTTTATATATAAATATTACAGTGTCCAAAGCCCTGTCTTGTTTTGTCCAGCAGTCCAAACAATACTAAACCAAACAATATTCATATTTGAGAAGCTGGAAAATGTTGATTTATGCATTTTTACTTACTTACTTACTTACTTACTTTTACAAATTTATTATCAACTTATCAATCTACTAATCATTTCCACTCTATTCAAATATACAGCTTAAATTCATATTTTTCCATCTGCAGTGTGCTTTTTGACAACTAGAACAACAATTCTATATATAATGAAAATGCTAATTACATATCTATGAGTAAAAAATTACCCTTTTCTGTGCTGTAATCTTTTTGTTTTGAGAGAGAGAAGAAGATAATAATTGTTACAAGTCGCCATTGATTAGTTTCAGGCCTCAGTGGTAGGTTTGGATAAATCATTACACAGTAGTTGGCAGACGATACACCACTGGACTACATTTGTCAGACACTGTTGACAGAAGCCTAATGCTCAGTTGAATCTTCTCCAAACTGCACTGTCAGTCTACATGAGGGAAGTGAACGACACCTGACCATACATTTAAAGGTTAAAAACAACAACAAAAAAACATTGCCAAATATACAATTTAAATTAAAATACCCCCCCCCCCCCCGTAGAGCATGCTGATGATTTATCAGACCAAATCAGACTACCTGGCATGCCTCTGTGCATGTAGTGACAAATTACCCTGCAAGGGGATCCTGAACAAAGAATGTGCTGAGCACTTATAAGGCTGCTCAACCTCTGCTAGCCAAAACCCAATCCAGCTTGTGCTTAAGTCTGCATAAGCAAGATGTTTACATGACATAAACTCCTCGCCTGCAGCCATTTTCACGTCCAAGTGTTGTTACATTAATGCAATGATCAAAGCCTGGCGGATGTGTCGACTCTGATTTCCCACACTGAATGACTGAGGCCTGAAGCAGAGGTTTACATTACGAGTCTCCGACAGTCCCACATCTGTTAAACGACCCAGACCTTAGCAGACCACACAGCCTAACAGAAACGATACATGACTAGTTAGACTGAGCTGCTCAATGAAAGGCTACCATTCTGCAAAACTGCAAGCTATAGCAGAGACCCCATCCACCCACCTCAGTGTCCAAAGACCTAAAGCAATCAGATTCAATAGGACATACTGTACTTCTTAAAGGAGCAGAGTGTGGGTCTGTTTTTTTGAGTGAAAATTACAGGGGGGGTTAATTCTTTTATTTTTTTCAAACTGACCTTCTCTCCTTTATCGCCTCTCGCTCCCCGGGGTCCTTGCTCTCCTGGTGGGCCCTGGTGAACGGGAGACAGTGAAGTAGTCAGTAAGCAAATTGTAAAAGCTCCCAAAGAACAGTTATTAAGGAAGAATGTATACATGCAGAAATTGTGCATACCATTGGGCCACTTGGTCCTCTTGGTCCTACAACCTGGGCAAGTAAAGGAAAAGAAAATAGAGAAAAGTCAGGATGTCAACAATCTGTTATAAAATCTTATCTTTAACCTTTTAAAGTCATGTAAATGTAGCATTTGTGAATAGTCTTTAAATTTTAGGCCCACTGCTAAAGCTTACATTTACCACATGTATTTGCACACATATGTTTTAGGTCCCCTTGCACTCGGTGGGGAATCATCTTTCTCACATCAGAGCAGGCTTGTTAATTGCTAATCTCTTTGGGCAACGCATTATAAGAAACACACAATAAACAATGCCCTCTTATTTCCTGCCACAAACTTCTATTCCCTCCGAGGTTTAAAGCATTTCCAGGTGCAGCAGCAGCAGCAGCAGCAGCAGGGAGTTTACTCTCTCTCTCTCTCTCTCTCTCTCTCTCTTTCTCCACTGGCCTATGAGGATCTGTATGGAGGATTGTGTAGAGGCCTGATAATGCTTGGCTTTGCTCCTGACAAATGAATGGTGGTATTACTGCTAAGTTATTTAGGTTATTTCTCTAATTGATGAAAAACTATTCAGATCCACAGCAAGAGATAATATGCTACAAACAGTGGAATGTAACTAAGTACACATACTTAAATACTATACTGTTTGAGGTATTTGATACTTCTACTCCACTACATTTCAAAGGTTATAATAAGTGATGCACTGGAGTAGATTAAACTGCCAACAGTACTTACAATAATTAAAATTAACAGTAAAATGTTACTTACACATTAATACATTAGTAATAAAAATAAAATAGCATACTATCTAATAGAACATCACTCACATGCTCCATTTTCAGAATTAGTACTAATAGTACGTATGTATTTATTGTTAAGTGACATTTTCAATGCAGGACATTTTCTTGTAATGTACTGGTATTTTTAATGTTGCTGTATTGCTACATTTTTACTTAACTAAAGGATATGAATACTTCCTCCACAAGTGGATACCAATAAGTGTTTCACTTGAGATACAAAATAATTTACAAATGAACATTTTCAAATGAAAAGTTGTATTCGTTGTGCTGTGTGGTGTCGACTTACATCGGTAATGTCTCCGGGTTCACCTTTCTGACCCTGATGTCGAAAAGATAAGCATAACAAAAGCAATTAGGATTAGAGCTATCAAAAAGATTTTCAAACATTTCTTCAATTATCTGTCATTTCTCACACATATTTTCTCACCCTGAATCTTAGAGAGCATCTGACAAGCACATCAGGCTTTTGGGGGAAATTGGTCAACAGCAAAATGTTGACAGTAACTATCCCCGACAGTATCATTAAACACATAAATATGGCACACAGTGTCGAGGAGGAAATCACTGTCATCCATCTGGTCTTGCAAAGCTCTTCACATCAAAGTGTTGTCTAAATCCATAAACTACTGGTCCTGCAGCACTGATAGAAGTCCGGGATAGATACAGATTTAATTCCAGGTGTGTTCCACACACACACACACACACACACACACACACACACACACACACACACACACACACACACTCACTCACACACACACACAGCATGATGACCACATACAAAGACAGCACATACACAAAGAGTGTCTTAATATCCGACAGTGTCTCACCTTAGCTCCAGGTACTCCTGTTATGTGGTGAAACGGGTGAGAGGGGAGAAACAAATCACAGTTAGTGAATGGATTGCACAGAAACAATCCACGAGGGTTATACAGTAATTCCCCGAAACTCATAAAATCTATTTGTGCTGATGGCCAATTGACCTTTCGCTAACCCCTAACCCTGAAGACCACCACCAAATCATATTTGTGGTAACCAAAGTGCCCATCAGGATTGAAAAAGTGTTGGTTGAATCACCATCTTAAGAGCTCAAAGCAGAAGCAAAGCAGCTGCAGGGAAATGGGAATGACAGAAAGCAAAATAATTGGAATAGCCTGTGTAAAGTGTAAATATTTACATTTTATATTTCAAAACATTCTATTAAGCATTGTTAAATAGCAATATTGAAAAATGATGAGTTGGCATATTTTTAAGGTGGGGCTGGATTTCGTTTACAATTAAAATGAATTATTTTTCCAATTCCAAATCCAATGGATGCTAGTGCAGTTACCATAGCTACTTTTAAATACAGATACCGAAATGGTACATTAATTGATACCTTACTAATAGCCTACAGATAAAAACAATGTCTTTCTATAAAACCCTATTTTCATTTTCAAAAAGAAGCCAAACTTCTAAAATGTTAAATGTTGGCTAAATACAAGCAGCCTTAAAAGGCATTTGCCTCCATAAAATAATTGAAATTTAGATTTAAATCAGAATCTATCCAATCATAAAAGAAGTTAACAACATTCGTATTCGATAGTCAGTGGTTTGGACACATTTCGGCCAGTATGAAAAAGTTTGAATGCCAGCCCTGTTTTTAGGTGGTAAATTACGTTGTATATGTACAATTTTGCATTAAATGGAAGATAAGTATTTTATAAAGCATTTTAATCCACAAGCATGCCTTGCAAACAGTGACACTTCTGATTTCACTTATGCTCCTCAACTGACATTGTTTATATTTCCAAAGTGGCCCAACAAGGTCCTTGTTTATCAGGAGGCACTGGCGGTTTTAAATGTGGTGAATAGCTCCTACAAAAAGTCCCAGTTTTTCTTGCCATCAGATCTGCAGAAATCCACAGAGGATATAGAGTAGAAATGTGAGGCCATGTCTGCTTGACTGAGGTATTTCCTTAATGACTCCCACATGTTTTCATGATACTCAGGGAAGGAGAGAGTATTTAAACAAGATGGGGCCAAGGTGAGCCAGCAATGGAAAAATGCTGTTGAGGTAGCATTTCACTGAAATCTGGTCAGATCTGTCACAGTTGTCATTTATTTCTAATCATTTGTTTGCTTTTGGGACAGAAAACTGTGTTCAAATGAAAGGTCGACATATAGTTAAGGCTTGATGTAATACCTTAAAGTAAGAGAGGTGAAACTGCACCTGGCCAACTTTTGAATAAAACCAAATGTGTCATTTTCTCCCCAAAATAAACAACATGATCTTATAGAAGTAATTTATTTATGAAAGGTGTGAGATAAATAAATTACGACCAAAGGGTGGAGGCTGGTCAGCTGCGCAGATGGGGCAACACTCTCCGAATGGGATTTCAGGTTTGGGGCAGTCTTTTAGTTCCTCGCAGACAATGTCATCACACAGGATGGCTCCAGTGTCACACACACAGATGCGACAAGGCTCTGGTTTCCATACATCCTTGTCGCTATAGCTCTGTCCATCTTGTACACAGGTAAAAACATCCTCCTCTGTGTGTCAGGTCATAGTAAGGGACACACAGAGGCCCAGGGCAGGTAGATGGTGGAGGGGAAAAAAGGAGATTAAGCATCAGACATCCAATGTGTTACTCAAACAACAACTAGTGTGTTCACTGTAAATCATAATGTGCCTTAAATCAAACTAAATAATGTTTTGCTTAACAATGAAACAATGTTATAGTGCAGTGCATTAACAGGTACTCCAACGTGTTAATGCAAAAAAACATGTTGGAAAGCTTAAACCTAAAATGAAAATTAATCTCAGAACATGTTCTTCTTAATAAGAATTCAATATGATATTTCATTACAGTTAGGATTGACTGCCTTGTTCAGTGTCACTTCAGCAAGGCAGATGTCACCACAGGGACCGTTGTCATCTACCTCTTTATTAAGAATGACAAACCTATTGATTTTACCAATGTAGATTTCTCCTCATCAACACAATTTCTACGAAAAAATAAAAAATAAAAAAAAATCTTAGGGGCCTCTACATTAGGGCTTTATTACCTGTTATTCTGCATACTATTTTCTTGATTTATTGACTGATCATTTTGTCTATAGACTGTCAGAAAATGGTGAAAATGCCTGTTATAAGATCTGTTATAATGTATGCAACAGTTTCACAGCCAAAAAAGAGAGCATCAAATCCTCACCATTTAAAGGTTTGAACCTGCAAGTGTTTGGCGTTTTTAATGAGAAATGACTAAAACACTCAGTTGACAATTAGTTGAAAATAGCTGACTCATCATTGCAGCTCTAGTCAATGTAAACTGCAGCTTCCCCGGATCCAATACAGGTGTTTGTCACCCACCTCTCTTCCCCCACATTTTTTGGTCTGGACACACTGTCAAAAACGGGCTAAAATGTCCCAAAGATAATCTTAAAAAAAAAAAAGAAATCTTGTGCCCTCATTCCATTCATCAGTAACCAATAGTGAGTCAGGTTACCGAATTAGCACAACAGCATGCAATATCTAAAGTAGCCACAGGGTGGCAGTGGAATATTACAGGATCACAGTGAAGCTGACTAACACCTGCAGGAAACCTCCAATAACTTCACAGGAGCTGGAGACCATGTGCCCAAATTCCTCTACACGTTAAATATAGGGCTATTTTACATTGCGGGAGACACCTTCGTTTACTACAGAGGAGACAGAGTTTGCATTCAGGGAATGAAAAATGTTTGGATTTTTTCCCCCACTCCTGACCACAGCCGGGCAAAGAGAGCAAAGTTGAAGGTGATGGAGGCAGGGCATATTTCAATACAGGTACTGTGCTTGCTCTAAGTTACACCACTCATAAACATTTAACAATTAATTTAGTAATTAGCCATATTCCTGTTCATTTTCCAGTCTGGCAGCTTGCTAAAAATACAACAGAAGGCCAAATAGTTGCCTAAAGAAAGACTCTGATTGGAGTCACTGAACCTACACTGACCGGGTGAAAGTGGTGTACACACCAAAAGAAAAGCCTCAGGGTACGGACTGCCGAGAGTGTGAAAGGGGAAGGAGTAAGTACAGTAGCTATATTTACCTTTGAGCACTGCTTAAGTCTAGGTAACCTTATGGACCTCAGCAGTAATGAATGAGGTCTTTCTGGAATGGGACAGAGTGGGCAATTCACAAACTATTGCCTTGTATAAACATGGAGCACATTTTAAACCCCATCTGGAAGCCATAGCTGTGTGAGAAGCCAATTCAAACACATCAGAGAAAAGAAAATGGTCAGCATTCAAGCACATACCTTGTGGTTTTGACATTTGGTTTTAGAGGCCTGGACATACTGTCAAAAGACTGTACCTGTCCTTTCATTGGCCCAAATATGAAAGATTCTCCTGATATGGGATTTTCTGGGACAAGGCCTCCTCTGTATACTGGAGAGCTAATAGAAAGCTTTTCGTCACTCAGGCTAATTTGTAAATCTCCTTTCCCATACGTTGGCAGCCATACTGTTTTCCAGGGGAGCAAATTGAACAACGAAAATTGTAAAGTGAACCCAGGTGTACTTAGAGGACAGAAGAGTCAACTCTATTTTCACTGTAACGTTTTTAGTAACTTTTAGGCCTCTCCCCTCTTCTATGCCCTGCATGATTAGCTTTATGCTCCTCACCTGTATGAGCAGTCAGTCAGTGGCCTTAAAGTTGAGTTAAAGAACTGATCCCTGTCCACTCTGAGTGACTCAGGGCTGCTAAGCCTGCTGTGCTGAGGTCACAATCAGACATCTTTACCACTTCAGCGTCTCCAAGAAAAATGTACCCTGGATATAATGAAAGAAGGGCTTGCATTATATCCAGGGGTTCTGTGAATGGTAACCTGAAACTTGCAGTTGCTTTGGTATGAGCATTGACTCTGTTTTTCTCTTTCTCAGAAAATACACCTTTTTTTGCTTTAAAAGGCTGGTAAGCATCACTTTACAGAGAAGACTGCACTTCTCACAAGTCCCTTGCCTTGTATTTTTCCAATCACCTCTCTCTTGCACCTTGGCTATGTCTCTCTCTGGGCTGACAGTCACAGCTTATGGGTAATCTTTTAAGCAGATGGAAACCCTGAAATCATATGGAACATTATTTCTGGCCCCATTCTGCTGGCGGCTTTCACCCTCACATGTCTCTTGTGGATACTAAAATCAATAACGATGAATGATGAGTTTTATTCAAAAGACTGCAGAGACAGTAGAAAGTCTGCAGGTATAAAAGAATAAGGACCATTTTGATTCTTAATGGAGTAAATGTTAAATTAATCACATAAAAAATGGATTACTTTTAATGGATATTTTGGTTATTAGTCCACCTTTCTGCCTCAACAAGCCAGGATTCGTCTGGATGCCCTCTGACAGCAATGGAATGTGAACACTTCACCAAGGGCCCTTGAGCCAGACCACCTTTCACTTTTTGCCCATCCCCTCCACTCCCCCACCCACTATATTAAGTGAATCTGCAGCAAAAAGAAGAACCTGTCAGGGCGCCTAAAGCATCCACAGGTGTCCCGCAGATTAAGCTAAGAAAGATGGGGGAGGTAGGGTAAGGCATTGGACTCCACTGTGAGGGATCAAAATCTGAATCTGAATCTGATTTTCGCTTTCCAAACTATATCCGAGAATGTAAACATCAACGAGAATGAAAACATACTAAAATAAAGCTTCGGCTCCATGTGCGTTAATTTAAATATCCATTGCACCACTTTTACGCACGTCCCCAACTCTGATATATTTAGTTGTATCACACCTTGTGGATACAGTAAGATCAGCACTCCTGGCAGACAAAAAGTCCACAAAAATTAGCAATCAGATTCTTTTCATGCAACAGAGTATCCACACAATCCAGTCCAACAATGAACTTTTTGTGCGTAAAATGTGTGAGGGAATAACCAAATCACTCCAAGCACCAAAACAAGCTATTCAAAGTTTAGGTGATGTGCTTAAAGTTAAACATATTTCAGAATCATATGACTTGCAAGAACACTTGCTCTCTATATGACCCTTATGACAACTTCAGCTTTTCTTCATTATGGCTGTCGAGAAAGAAAAAGTGTCACTTACGGCCGTCCTCCTCCTGACATCTCACAACGGCTAATAGAAATACTTGGGTTGCTACAAGTAGCAGTACAGTCCTGGAATCCATAAAGCTGAACATGTCTAAATATTAGACATGCAGGGCCCTTAAGGGAGAAAGACGGGTGCGAAGGGAACGTAGACTTCTCTTGGTATTTAGTGTTTGTGTCCCCGGTTACAAAAGTCAAACCATTCGAAATTCACCCTTCCCAAAAAAAAAAAAAAAACGATAGGGGAATCCAGTGGCAGGACCCGGACCTGCAGCAGAAACTCAGCACCGACTGCTTCGGGCCAGACGCTGTAGTTTTATGTCCCCGTTGCCTTCAATGGATCTTCGTATATTCCCAAATATCAGTCCGGCCCCTTACCCCCTGTCAGGCTGAAACCTGATCCCCGTTTCCCTCCCATTCTGTCTCCCAGGTTCCATTATTCCAGTCCCAGACCACTCCTTTCTACACGTGCTGCTACTGAACCCAAAAAAACTGAAGCTTTCCCCCACCTAACTTTGTTGCCCTCTCCCTCTCTCCCCTGGCTTTTTCATCGAAAGCATAACGATGCCAGAATCACTTCGTTACACTAATTGAAGGAGCTTCTTTATTTTGTCATGTTCTTGAAGTCTGTGACCTGTGTACAATAAACAGCCTGTTGCAAAGGCATGTTTTATAATCTAACAAGTTATGTGGGTGGGCACGAAAACTGTAACATTTTACTAGGGTCCTTCACAAGTGGTGATTGTACTTAGGATTTGAAAATGAAATAAAATAAGATAACATTAAGTACCACAGAGACAAATCAAGTCACTATTATGATAAACGTTGAGCCCAAGGAACAAAAACACACACACAATAAACCTATAGTAAAATAAAGCCACTTTAAACATCCAATATGACAGACACAAACACTCCCTGTAATGTTAAAATATGTATGTGGAGGGAGGAGGGGATTCAAACAACTATGAAAAAAAAGAGATGAGCTTAAACCATGACAACACTTTATGATGAATGCATATAACTAATGTTTAAATACTGTAATGAACAAGTTGTGTAATAATTATGCAAAATATTAATATTTTACTGATATTAATACATGTTGAGGGGTTGGTCAATGTGATTCATAAACACTCAATGGTCCATCATTTTTATCAAAGTTAACTTACAGTTACAAGTTATGTACACTGCTACACTTAAATCACACATCAGATCTCCATTAACAAAATCATCCATGAAGTGCCTTCAAACTCTGGCCACATGAGGCCGGGCATTGCCCTGCACCATTAGGAACCCAGAGCCTACTGCACTAGTGAAAGGTCTGACAGCAACAAGGGTACCAATCGCTAGCACATGGAGGTTAGTGTGACCCTCTAAGGATATGCCTCCCCAAACCATCACTGACCCACCACCAAACCAGTAATGTTGAATGATGTTGCAGGCAGCATAGTGTTCATCACAGTGTATGCAGACTCTTTCATGTCTGTCACATGTGCTCAGTGTGAACCTGCTCACATCTGTGAAGAGATCAGGGTGCCAATGGCGGACCTGCCAATTCTGGTGTTCTATGGTGAATGCCAATCAAGCTGCCCGGTGCTGGGCTGTGAGCACAGATCCTAGTAAAGGACATTAGGATCGCATGCCACCCTCATGGAGTCTATTTTTAACAGTTTGATCAGAAACATGCCAACCAGTCATTTTGTAGGGCTCTGGGAGTGCTCTTCCTGGTCTTCCTTGCACAAAAGAGAAGTTACTGCTGCTGGGTTCAAGTGATTCCATACATTTAACCTGCTCCTTGTAGCTGCTATTTTGTGCATTTCTGTGCCTCACTGGCTGATAATAGGAGGAAAAGAACAGGCTTTTTAAATAGAAGAAGATAGACAGGTTGTTAAATGAGCTCTGCTTTGACTTTAGGTCAGGTTTGCACACCAGTGCATGGTATAATCCAGTCAACAAGGTCAAACAAGTACTAAAATAGGTTATATGTAGTTTATTAGTGTTGGGTGTGTTTATTAATCCAGTGTAATACAGTCATTGGTACTGTGCAAAATAAGAGGGAGGGATTTTTATTAGAAGGAAAATTTGTTTTTAAATGGTCAGTTTTGCACTCATTTCAAATAGTACTGGGTGATATTTTCAAAGGTCTATAGCTGTAGACCAGCAAGACACAGTGCATAGCTGTGACACACATGCAGGAGAGGGTTTGCATACTCACTACAAAACATGATGTGCTGAAAGGGATCCACTGGTTTACTGCAATGCAATTTGTTACAAGCTCATCATATGTTTTTGTTTGCAGAGTTGCAAAGTAACTAGTTACTACAGCTGTCAAACAAATGTAGTGAAATGTAGAATATAAAGTAAAAAAGTACAATGTCGTCCTTTGAAATGTAGTGGCAGAGAAGTATTAAGTAGCAGAAAATGGATAATACTCCACAGTAATGGCACCCTATGTGGCTAAAATAATCAGTTATTTCAGGTTCAGTACATTATTTGAGGAACTTTACTTAGTTACTTTGAGCAGGTATGACTCTAGTCTCCACTCTAACGGTCACATGTAGCTGAGGCGATCAGTGAGTGCTCACCGTGAGGAGCCACTTGGACTCTGTGGCTACAACTCTAGCTATATATAATTGGCAAGGGACAGTTTGGTTGCATCATTTGTGCAGGGTCCTCACCCTTCTGCAGGTTGTGACCTGTGAGCTTTGACCTTTGACTCCCTCACACTTTATTGGAAACAGGAGCAGGTGGTGCTTCCTGAGTGTGCAGGATTAGTGCTATTCTTTACCGGCTCAGCCACCTAAGGAGAACAGTGGTTGTCCAGCGGGAGAATTGCTCTGCATGTTAGTTTATTTCTGAGGGTCATTTAATGAGCGCAGGTTCAAGTGGATTTAATGACTGATGGCCCTTATCAAGGGAATACCCTGTTGTAAACACCTGCAAACATGCAAATCACTGAAATTTGCAAGCAGACATCTGCAAGTTTCAACATAGCAACATATATGGAGGAATAGATTCATTTTTCGGCCAAAAACAATTTCACTTATACACAATTCTGTTTCAACTCTATGGGTTGTATGTGGTTAAACATGAAGCTGAGTTGTATTAAATGTTGGTCTTTTACTTTTCATTCAACATGCATAATTGTAAAGTTTTCTTTTTTATGTAATCCCTACTCTACATGCTTACATGGAAATTGTGCAACCTGTAATTTTGCTTCAGACATTTCTGCACAAAAAGTGTATGTCTGAAGTAAAGTTCCAAGCAAATTGTAATTTGTTTTCCTTTTGTAATTTTGGCATTCCCATAAACCCTGCGCAACCAAGGGATTAAAGACTTTGGATCACTGAACCATCAATTATCTATTCATAGGCTGGAGACCTGAAATCAGCTGTAGTTTCTTATTTTCTTATCGCTGGTAGTAACTGGCAGTCTGGCTGCATCAGCCAGTGCTATATGGACTGAAAATCTCTCAACAGTTATGAAACCAATGAAAAAGTGTTGCTTGATAGGAGTGCATATGCTGCTTTATGGTGTATGAGGTGTGTGTTGAGCAGAGGTGTGCTGTATGTGTGTATGATCTCTTTCAGTAGGCAGCCCGCACATGTCTCTGAAGAGAACTGTGAAGGCGACTCCATCAGAAATGACACCCTGTGTCCATGAGAAGTTTTGATATTTCTCCTTCTCCTCTCCATGTCTGTGAGAGTGCACGCATGGTTTAAGTATTAAGGTTTGATGTCAATGAGTCAAGACAAGACTTTGCTTTGTTTCAGACCTACAAACCTCAATTGTGTCTGGAAAAGAGATGAGCTGCAGCGTCCTGTGGCTGGATTTTGATATACTTCTGCAAAGCTTCTCTGTGCTGAACTGACAGACGTGTTCCCCTCCAGCAGGGTGAGGGGTTATGGGTGACAGAGTCCCCAATGCTTCAGAAAGGATGAGAAAATAAACACTGGCAATTGAGGTATCAAATGTGTGTCATGCAAGCACATATGTCCCTGAGATTTGAATTATTCCTGTCAACATGAGGACAGGAAAAAGTCATTGATTTATTTTTATTTACTTTTAACTTCCCAATATGTTACAAAATCTAGGAATTTTAGTAACGACACATTGCATATATTTAGGAAGTTGTCTTTCAATAAACACCAATCATCTTCCAATAATTTGCAATTGCTAGTATTATTTATGACGTGGTGTGGTGATTACAGCTGCAGGAGCTTCGGTTTGCTGTGCCCCTTACAATTCACACTGAGGACCTGTGCTTTGAAGAGGCAGAAAATGATGGGAAGAGTCTGTGAATATACGTCTGAAGTTGTTTAGGAATGAAGTCTGTCTGGAAAGATAATCAGAGAGTATGGGGAAAAAAAGAAGAGAGGGAGAGAAAAGAGCAAGGGGACAGACAGAGAAAGTTGCAAAAAAAATAGAAAATGAGGGAGAGAATGAGAGGTAAGGTGGGTGGGGAAGATGGAATGCAGTATTGAGGGAGGGCACAGCTGAAAGAGGAGGAGAGGGTGGGACGCTGAGAGTGGGAAGGAGACTGAAGATGGAGAGAGACAGAGAGAGAAAGAGAGAGAGAAAGAGGTGCACACAACAGCGAGAGCTTTAACTGAGGCCATGTGAGATCGCCACTGAAATAACAAAAGCCATGACATCACCAGCTGGGTTGGATGTGAAAGAATGCCAGACTACCTATAGCCATAATAACATTACTTCCAATAGCCTGGTTTCTTGTAAGGGGCCAAGTGAGGATAGCCAGAATTTACCACCCACACTACTCACGTTGTTCACTTCACCCACATTTTATTGAGTTGTCAAAAATTTCAAAATATTAATACTGTTAAGGCTGGAAATATTCTACATACTTGTAATTGTCAACAAATTGCATGAAAATAGCATTTCTATGGTACACCCCAAACCCACTCAGTCCCATACTGAATCTTTAAAAACAGGTCACAAATATATGGTATTGGTTTTCTTATACTCAACTGAATATCTTTGGGTTTTGGACTGTTTATTGGACAAAGACATTTGAAGTCATCACCTTGGACTTTTGGATATCTGGGAAATTGTGACAGACATTTTCCCTTTTTTCTGACCTAAAAAACTTAGCAATTAAAATATTAATAAGAAAAGTATTGACAGATTAGTCAATACTAAAAATAATTGTTATGTGCAGTGCTAGTTGCATATTTACAAAAGGGCTAAGCAGTAGTAGTAGTAGTTTTTAACTAAACCTTTCTCAGACAGGTGCAAATAGTTCATTTGTTGGGACTATTTTCAGCTGAGGATTTGGTGCGTATTTATAGCAGCAGGACGGTGTATGTAAGATTCACTTAAATTAAACTATTGTATCCTTGTAATCATGAAGGTCACCCAGTGCAACAGTGTGGCTGAATGTGTTTTATAGTTTTTGGACTTCAATGGAGCTCTATGCCATAGAGCAATGAGATCAGGCTTTGACTACACAGACAGCACTTTATTAATTAATTATGAGGTTATTGGTTTTATTCTCTTTATGGGATCTGTGGACAGTAAGAAAAATATCACCTCACTTATCCTCAATACTTTTATATTGTGGCATTTGGCTTTTACATGACTTCTTACGACCTTTTGGGTTTTGCACCGCAAATCACATAATCTCTAAATCAGCCAGCATCCCGTAATTAGAAGCAATAAAGTCTGCAGTCTCGTCATATGATCTAAGATGTTTATTGATGGAGCATAAAAAAGGCTGGGAACTAGCGGTCTTATGGTTTTCCAGCTTGGCTAAATAAACTATATACACTAAACAAACTGTGGTTTATTGATTTCGAACATCGCCATGATATTTATGGACTATGGAAAGCAAATGGGTTAATTGTGTTTGTAAGCAGTGGTGGTTTTTCCCTGTGATCTTAGTGTGTTCCTGTTTTGTACAATCCATCTTCTGCTTTGATATTGATATCAGCCTGTAGCAGAAATATTCTCTCCAGATCAAGAATTGCAGGACTTAAATGTCATATCTTCTACTTACGTCAGAAAGGTTTTCTTCAACATGGGAAAACATGCTCTACTACTACAACAGAACACTACTGACCCTGAGAAAATCTTTGAAACTTTTTAAATTTTGTCCGTTGTTGAACTGTCATAACACACAAGAAAATGTACAGCAAACAGCTGGAGATGTGGTGGTGGTAGAAAGACTAAGATGTAGCAATGGAGAGTTCCACTTGCACTGCTGTTTAACCATACTATTTGTGTGTATGTGTGATTGAGTGTAAAATGCAGACATCTGCACATATGTGTGTGTATGCCTGAGTGGCCACCTCTGTGTACATGATGATTCAGATTGAGAGACACCCCTTCTGTCTAGCTCCAAGCTGCTCCAAGCTAGACAGAAGGGGTGTCCCCTTGGAGCACATCAGTCAAAAACACAGCCTAATTATGTTTGCATAAGTCAATGACCATCTCACACAAAGCCCTCACTATTTGAATTAGCACAAAAGTGTGAAGAAAGAGTTGCACTCCATGGGAAGAGAAAACTGTAATTTAAAGTATAAGCTTTAATAGGACGCAAGAAATGAGAAGAAAAACACACAGATGTCAGATTGATTTGACCACATGATCAGTGCAGATGAGTTAGAATGACAGAGTCTGAAAATGAGAGGAAAGTAGAGGAAAGCAGTAGAATGTGGCAGCATCTGTGGAAATACCTTCGAGGAGTCGGGGGTGGGGAGTGCTCTGAAACAGTCCAAATCTTTGGAAGAGCTTGGTTTCAGTGGTCCGGGCATGTGTATCTGAGAGAGATGGAGAGAGAGAGTGAGAGAGAGAGACACACACAGAGAGACAGAGAGAGACAGAGGGGATGATGATGAGGGAGAAGGGTTTGGGGGTGGAAACTTCGTGAGCATTTGTGAATGCTGACGTACACATTATTGAACTGCTTCACATATTTCTAAAAGAAACAATATTTGGTATTAAAGAGTAGGATATTCTCTCAAATAACGATCCAAAGAACGACGACCATTCTCATAAATAAAAGCACTTGCAGTTACTTGTGCCTGGATTTGCAGACTCTGGAAACCACCTCAAGTATGAGAAAATTACTGTTTCAACAGGAAGAGAAACATGAAGCTTTGATTAATTTTTTGTCTTGGAGTGTATTTCTCTTCAGCTCTAGTCATTTTTCTTTGTCCTTGCTCTCTTTCTCCCTTTCTCTGAATGTGCCTGGTTTGTCTATCAGTGTGATCAGTATTCCCACCTCTCTAAATTGCTCAGTTTTGGGATTTTGGGAAGGTTTTTCTTTCTGCAGGGCTGTCAGGTTTCCTGCTAGCTGTGTTCAATACTTCAGACACATCCAAAAAGTCCAGTTTTTCAACAGCACATTTTCTGGACATTGTATCATGCAGCAACATTGATAGCAAGGGCTGAAGATAACCATGACAAAAGAAAGAAAAACTTTATAGAATTCTTATAAGTTAATCACTTAGATTATCTCTGGTTTATCGTGGGTATTGCATTGAAAATAAATAAGGCAGGTCTGCATTGGCCTATAGGTAAAAAAGCTTTTGTGGATTTTTGTAGCTTTGGAAACCAATGTGGTGAATAGTATTAAAGTTACTTGCTGAAAGACTACCTGAGTTAAAGTGTCCATGAAGACCCATGGTCTCACACGTGCACTGACTCCTCACATCTGCTCTCCATGGCCTC
Source organism: Micropterus salmoides (assembly GCF_014851395.1). NCBI lineage: Eukaryota > Metazoa > Chordata > Actinopteri > Centrarchiformes > Centrarchidae > Micropterus > Micropterus salmoides. The sequence continues at coordinate 16,920,607 of NW_024043372.1, forward strand.
TTGAGATTTACAACAACATCCATCTGACAAGCTGGCATTTAGCTCAACTGTAAGCTGCCTGCTACCTTTTTCTTTGGGGCTTGTCCTTCATCCTGGATGTAATTTTTTTTAACTTTAAATAAAGTTGTACAGTTATAACTTGTTTGACCAAGACTTTCAGACGTAATTGTTTAAAGAAGTGCGTTTCTAAACTGAGAATGTGCAGTCTCAGTTTGCACAATAAAAAGACTGAATGGAGACACCAGAAATTTGAAAAAAGTTAGAAATATTGCAAAAATGGTTTGTACGCTTGGCTGAGGTAGAAAAGTAGTGTCAATAAAATCAAAATGCAACAAAGTACAATGGGAACAGACTTCATGATGTCTCATGATAGCGGCAGTCAGACACATCTGTATGGAGTGATGAGAAGTTTTATTGTTTTATAGTTCTTGGCATCCACCACCAACTGTTTGTCATGACTTAGCCAACTCCTAAAATTTCCATTACAGTAATGATGACAACACATGATAATAGGCATTTTCTGGGAATTTCGTAAAAATTTGTTCTACATTCAATTGGAAACTTGACTTGATATGAAAGTAAAGCTGGTTTAGAGAGACAAGATAGTGGACATAACACCTCATGGACAAGGACCATAGACATGTATTATTTCTTTGTGAGCTCTTCATGACACCAAAAAACATAAAGACACATCAGAAGCATTAAAATGCTGCATAAACACGTCGGTCACCGGAATTTGATTTCCACACGTGGGTCCTGATGACGTAGGATGACAATTGACAAAACTGTCCAATCACAGAGTTACCTATCAGTCTGCATAACTTCACATTTACTCCTCTTGTTTGTAAAAGTCAGTCTGAACATGAACCGGACCAGAACCAAAATGCAACTGCCAAACTAAATGTGTAAAAACAACTTGCAGCCGTCTGCTTTATTTCATTCCATCGCTGTTTTTCATAACAATAAAAATGGAAAAAAAAAACTGCCCACCGTAAAGGCTCACTTTGAGTGAGCCCACTTAGAGGTCCTCTCCTCTTCTGCAGTGAGCCATCAGCTCTGCACGTGTCCCCCGAGGTTGCTATTTGACAAGGACTTAAACTATAAACTAGCATAGTCACAGTTATAAACACTACAAAGAGGGGTTCATTTTAGGGTGAATTCCAATTAGCAGTATTTATTAGCAAAAAGAAATCTGACAATCAACACTCTAACTTGGGTTTTCCCAGTGGTTATATTGGTGTCCAATTTCAGATCCAACAGTAAAAAAGAAATAACATCAAATAAATAAGTAAATAAGGGAACATTCATGCAATCCAAACTAATGTAATCCACCTGTGTAGCATTGTTTGCAAGTTAGAAGTGTTTATTTCATTCACCCCCTGTAGAGTAACACCCTATCTAAACTAAACCTGAAAACAATATACTGCGTATTAAACATAAAAATGACTTAAAATTTACATTTTAACCATACTTCATACAAACTTTGTTCTTTGGGCATTACTCACTGTGCCATGAACATACTGTATAGAGGCTAATCAATGACAGCTGTGCTAAGATGTGTAATTCCTATTATAAAAGGCCAAACAAACAATCCGAACAAAGACAGCAAAGAGGAGCGAGTGACAAACTGCCTCGTTGGGAACTACGCAGATCCATCTGGGAGTGATTCACTTGCTCTGATTTAAAGAGATGCTGGCAGAGTATTTATTGTCCACATGGATTTCTTGGGGCAACTTACACTTTTTACCCTTCGATGAGAAAAATCTGAGAAAAACCTTAAAGTTAGATGCGTACTTTCCCCAAGTGCGGTCCAAACAACTTAAGTTTGTTTCCATAAAGTACTAAGAATCAAACACATTCATGAACGTTGTTCTCTGAGAAACCCACCAACTGAATGAATGAATTCCACAAGTGTTGTCTTACTACCAGCTAAAATGTGATTATACAATTATATTAATGTAGCATAAATACAAAAAAGAACATGTCACAAGTGAACATTCTACATTCTACCCTTATTTTGCAATGTTTCAATGACATTTCACAATGGCAGTCTAACAATAAACACAGTTTAACACATCAAAAACATGTCCTGGTTGATATGCACTTCATAATTGATGGTTATGACACACTGAAAACACTGGAGGCTATATTTGTGAGGGGTTACTGTATTGCGGGGTCTCTGTGCCGTGTACGTATGGAGCTCATTTCCTGCAGTAGATCAGCCAATGTTACGCACATGAATAGCCCTATTTATGGGAGCTGAGTGGTCCTGTGGATGGAACCAGCTGGTGAAATCTTAAAGGTGAGAAGAGAACATTTGACTTGAGTAGAAGCAGTCTGTGTTGTTCTTTGTGCAGAAAGATTTTTTAAGGGTAATGTAACACTCTAGACATTGATTATGATTATTATGAGATTTAGTGAAAACAATTAAGACCCTATGTGTGGGATTTGAACATTTAGGACTTTGTTGACTTTACTCATATTGTATTGGCTGCCTTTGCTATTGGAGAACGTCAATCATATGCAGCCCCTTCATATCGAAGCAGCAAGTGGTTTGGTTACATGGCCATATCAAGATAACAACAGATACAGGCAACAGTAGTAGGCTAGGCAGATAGCAAGTATGATATTTTAAAGTGAACTTATCAATGCCATCATGTAGATTAAAAATTAGCTAAATTAGAGATAATCAAAGTGCATTCCCTAGAAATAACCATGGTTGCACAGTGACTATTTCTAACCTGATGTACAGCGGATGAAACAGTTATTTATTCTAAAAAGAGACACGAAATGTTGCTTGGACTTGCATAAAATGACTTGTCAAGATCTCTGGCCCAACACATTAAACAAAACTAAAAGTAACTCGTACTATGAGTAGTTTGTTGACCAAGTATGTTTATACTTTTTATTTTTAATAAAGATTTAGTAAAGATTTTCAGTATTCTACCCACCACTGTAAACAATACAATCAAATATGCAATGCTGCAAATAGGGAAAATAACAAAACTGAAAGCTCATTATTTCTTTCACACAGTGAAAAAACACAGGAAATATGTTCCCTTATTTTAATTGCTGTGTATGGTATATGCCAAAATAAAAATTAAAAATCATATTTGAGTGTTGTTATATCACATTTACAGTATAAATTTTCTCTTCCTGTAAAAATCATCTTGAAACTTAGGGGTGTATACATATCATTATCCAATCAAATATGAGTTGGGGTCACTAGCTAGCGCACTTGACCATTAGCTTGTAGGTCCTAGCTGCTAGCAGAACAGTCTCATGGGTTAGAGGTATGTGTTTGGATGTCAGTACCATACTACTTTTGTTTACATTTCTAAAAGAGTGATATTGTGTTGTATGTCTCCCTCTTCATTTTGTCTGCTGATTTAACAACATGACTGAGAGAGCCAATGGTGGACCTCCAAACCTTGGACAGGTTGCGGTGATAAACTTTTGACATTATCACTCAAAGAAGCTGAGTATCAAGGAGTAATCTCTTAGAATATTCTTCAGTATGGATCCTTCTTCTGTGTCATATTTAATCCCCAAACTCTAGATAAATCTCAGTGCTGTGCATCTATCTGTAGCTATCAATTATGGTGATGAAAAGGGAAAATATCAAAGTGAGATCTCCACCTCTTTAACCAGAAAATTACCCGTCAAATGACAGGAAGTCACAGCGACCGGAGCTTTAACTTACCACACCTACATTTGGTAATAATTATAGTATACAAGCATACAGATTCAGACAGTCCTCCCACTCCCTCTCTTCATCTGTCTCTCTTTCTATGTCTCACACACACACACAGACACAGACACACACACATATATATATATATATAACATGTCTATATATATGTATATATATATAGCCATGTTTATATACTCACAACTATGGGGGGGCTATAAAAAGCTTCACTGGTACCACTGGTACACCAGCCTTTGAATGAGTCAAGTATTCTTGTATATTTTGATAATAGGGTCATGCGACAGAGCCTACAGTAGGCCGGGTAATCCACCAATCACAAAGCCTCCTTTTTAGTGGGGTAATAGAGGGGTTAAAGCATGCCAGCGCTTCAGATGACAGACATTTGACTGAAAACATGGCATTAAGTCAAAGAACGCCTGTTTTTTTATCCTTGAAGTTACGTTTCAGGGGGGTGTATAGAGTCAATGCCAGTCATTCAGTGCCCTATTAAATGGGACGGTTGTGGAGACAACCTTTCTGGCTTGTGGTGCACTCATGTACATACCAATTTCACATGAAAAACTGAATTTTGGCAAGAAAAGAAATTCCAAAATAATTTGAGTCAAGTAAAGAAAAAGCAAAACAAAAAAAAGCAAAAAAAAAGCAAACACTGCTAAATGTGGGCATTAACTTTCCGGAGTCTATGTTAGTTTCCTGGCAACTTCCCAGTGACTGTAATGTGTAAATTAGTGAGCTTTAGAGGTGTTGGTAGGTGGATTTTATTACCTATGAGGATAGCCAGTCCAGCTGTTTCCAGTCTTTATACTAAACTACGGCAACCTGCTTCTAGTTGGTTTAAATCTTCTCATCTAACTCTTGGCAAAAAGTTTTTTCCCAAACTGATTACTTAGTCTTCCTTTAATTACAGTGTATTAAAAGTCTAAAAAAAGGAATATCTTTCTATTTATATGATAGCATTATATAGGAATAATCACATTTCTTTGCAACAGTATCAACTATTCTGATACAGACTAAGAAAGTGATTACTTTAACCAGCTATGTTGTGGAGTGCAATAGGGTTGCATAATCACAAGGCAAATAGTGTCTGCTGCTGTAAGTGGAATGTTCCACATATAACTGCCCTTTTGCAGCTCCAGGCCAAAAACCATGAATGATGTGATCGACATACATTCAGGAGAAGAGAGAGAGAGAGAGAGAGAGAGAGAGAGAGAGAGAGAGAGAGAGAGAGAGAGAGATTAATAATAGATATTTCTCCATGTTTAAGGTGTTGTGGAAAATAGATAAACTCTTGGCACAGTTAAACCCACAGCTTTGAATTTGAGGTGGATTTGATGGGGAGTTTGTCCAAAAGAATCAGACCCCGGTTTCAAGAAAAGGAGGACAGTTCTCCTCTGGAAAACAAAGACACATTGAGCACTGTGCCTGTGTGCTGGAAAGATGAACTGATTCCCGGTGCCTCAAGCTGGACTGTGTTAGAGAGACAGAAAAAAGGTAACCTCGAGTGTTAATGAAAAACAGAAGAGTTGTGGTTTCTGTCTGTCGTTTTGTGGGACATCCTCAGTGTCTCTGCACTGGATTGGCTGAAAGAGTTTTATGATCAGTAAACAAACTCTAGTTTATTCCCCAGGAACTTTTTTTCTTTCAGTCTTTGTCCCTCTTTCTATGTGTTTCTCTACTTCTTTCTTTCCTTCTTGCACACTTTCTGCACACCTACCCAAACTGACTGGGCAGCAGAGCGTCACAGCTGTCATGCCCTTTGTAAAGCTGTGAAGGATCTCCCCACCTCATCTCATCCTGGCTTCCATCTGTAATCGCTCTCTTAGTAATAAACTCCGGCTGAAGCTCTACACAGTCAGCTGCTGTGCCCCTGCAGGTCTGAAGAGGAATGAAAAGGGGATCAATGAGTAGGGGAAAAAATGGCAAAAAGTTCCTCATAACAAGACCAGTTCAGACTTGACCTCAAACAATCCCCCGAAAAAATGGCCTTGTCAGTTCAAAGCTCAAAGTGTTTGACATAGACTTATTATTTTACACTAACCACATACAGAATATTACCAGACATTACTGTATATTTTAAAGCTGGGGTGTTTTAGTTTTTATTAGATTTAGTTCAGTTTCAAGTTAAGATTGTAGTTATTTGTGTTTTTATTATTCTCTTTTCTTATCTACCTCTTTGTTTCGTGTGTTTTGGGATGTGTAACTTGGGTGCTATAACCTCGAGGAAACTGAAATGTTGTCCTCATTCTGTGGTTGAGCACGATATTGTTGAAATTTATGAATATTTCACACCAATGGCCAGTTCTGCCACAGAGGATGTTTGTGAAGGATGGAGTCTTGCAATAAATTTGTGGTGGAAGTCCTTTGCAACTGTCTCGCCCCAGCTGAATCAATAAAAGCCAGCACTGTCACAATGCACTACTGACCCCCACCCACACATCCATGTGCACGTTCGCAAACACAGACACTCACAAACATACGCTTAGTCATACAGGAAGGCAGTGGCACACAGACAAAGACACACACTCACACATACAAGACACCAGACCGTTCCCAAACATGTACATTCCTCACACTCCAATGAGATCCTCTGCTCTTTCCTCGGTTGCATTCGCCCTTTGGACAAGGAGTCTTGTTACGTGGGTCCAGCAATGCAGTTCTCTCATACACTTTATGTTTCTGCAAAGAAGTGCTGACATCATGTTGTCAGCCTTATTGATGGATGTTTGACGCCAAAACTTTCCAGGTTTTAGTAGTAGTGCAGAGGACCAAAAACTAGTTTTCTACCAATAATTTTTAATTCTCCCTCTGATGTTATGTCTCAAATAGATTTAGTCAAAACCTTATACCTATGCGTGTCCCCCAGTGGTGCATAAGTTGATTTAGGTTGCTGTTTACTCGCTGTAGCACATCGTCCATGGTTACTAATTGCTAGTAGTGACAGGTAACCAATAGTCATCAATCAGACCTTAATAGAGGAGGAGGCTGTAAAAAGTCAGAGTCAGAGTCACCACAGAGTCAAATGTTAAACCTCCTGCAGTGACACTGACAGAAATGTAAATATAAATACAAAGACAGATGCCTGTACATAGAAACACCGAAAAAAGTCATAGTCATAGTCCTACCTTAAACTCTGGGCTCACCAGCAGGGTTACAGTTACTTTGTCTTCCTGTCATTCCAAAGTTTTACAGTGAAATTTCTAATTTGTGAAATTTCTTCATTTCTTCAGTATTTTCTTCTTTTCTGCTTGTAAAAGTGCTGCAAAACTGTGCAAGAGACAGCAAGCCATGAAGATATTTTTTCCTTATGTCATTGACACTTACCTGCCACTTTATTAAATACCCCTTGCTAGTACCGGGTTGGACCCCATTTTGCCGTCAGAACTGCCTTAATTCTTCATGGCATATTTTTAACAAGGTGTTGGAAACATTCCCCAGAGAGTTTGGTCCATATTAAGATGATAACATCCCGAAGTTGCTGCAGATTTGTTAGCTGCACATCCATGATGAGATTCTCCCGTTCCACCACATCCCAAATGTTCTCTATTGGAGATGTGGTGACTGTGGAGGCCATTGAAGTACAGTGAACCCATAAGTCATGTTCAAGAAACCAGTTTGAGATGGTTTGAGCTTTGTGACATGGTGCATGATCCTGCTGGAAGTAGCCATCCCAAGATGGGTAGACTGTGGTCATAAAGGGATGGACATGGTCAGCCACAATACCCAGGTGGGCTGTCACTTTGAAACAATGTTTAATTGGTACTAAGGGGCCTCAGTTTCCTGTTCTTAGCTGACAGGAGTGGCACCTGGTGTGGTCTTCTGCTGCTGTAGTCCATCTGCTTCAAGGTTCGACATGTTGTGCATTCAGAGATGGTATTCTGATTACCTTGGTTGTAACAAGTGGTTATTTGAGTTACTGTTGCCTTTCTGTCATCTCGAAGCAGTCCTCTGAATCAACAAGGCATATTCGTCCACACAACTGCCGCTCACTGGACATTTTCTCTTTTCCGCAGCATTCTCTGTAACCCCAAGAGAAGGAGAAAATCGTGAAAATCCCAGTAGATCAGCAGTTTCTGAAATACTCAGACCAGCTGTTCTGGCACCAACAACCATGCCACGTTCAAAGTCACTTAAAACACCTTTCTTCCCCATTCTTGAACTTCAGCAAGTTGTCTTGACCATGTCTCCATGCCTAAATGCATTGAGTTGCAGCCAAGTGATTGGCTGATTAGCTATTTGTGTTAACAAGCAATTGAACAGGTGTACCTAATAAAGTGGCCAGTGAGTGTATAGTGCATGCAACATGAAACATTTTCAGATCAGTTGTGAGCTTACACACATTCATTATGGGACATTTATTGTAAGTAGAACATAATTGATATTTGCACTACAATTGCATCTCTTCCATTTCAAATATTTATTTATCTCTCTCTGCTCTAATCTTCCATTCCTCAGGTCACGGTGAGTGCTCTGGCCGACTCTATAATCTGGCTGAAAGCAGGCCACATGGCTTTCTATCTCGTGAGGAGATCCCTCTGTGTGGCTGCTCATTCTTTTCAGTCGGCATCTAAGCCTCTCAGGAATGCTGAACTCTCAGACTCGGACTGAGTGTGCAAAGTGTGCATGTGTGTGGAGTTAGACATTGTGCCACTCAGCTTGTGTGTGTGCCAGTGGCATTTGTCTGCTTAAATATGATGTTCATGAGCCATTCATTATGATTACTTACAGTATCCTGTAGATTATAGCCCTTTTTCATTGAATTGGAGACTGAAATAGTACAGTAATATAGGCCTGCTCTATACATAGAAACAAGTGGCTTTGGGCATATAACTATAAAGCTTTTTAGCAGGAAAACAACTTTGTTGTTCAGACTGCTGGCCCTTCTGGACCCTCAGAGTCTTACAGAATTATGTTTGTGACTCACACGTGATAATCTCTCAAACGGGTCCAATTGAACTCATTAACCTTGAGGCTGGTGAAATGGGTCAATTCTTGCACCACAGAAAATTTGCACAGACTTTCCCTTGTAGTCACCCTAAAGGGATTTGAAGATGCCTGATATTCTCTAAATAAAATGATAGAATGAGAAGTAATTAATAACTGAACAAAAATTCCACTCTATATTATCTATCACCTTTTAATTCCATTGTCCATTTGCATTTTAGCCTATGCTTGCTTTCTTCTCCATCCTGCCTCTGTTGTTCTAGACGTGCCATCTTTGTACGGGGGGTTTGACAACCGGCCCGAATGGAGTTGGTTGTCTCGTAAAAAGTGACTTCACAAATGTTTTTATATTTGAGTTGGCGAGGTGTCAGAGGTTAGGAAAAGGTGTGTTATTTAGAAGGGACATGAATTACCAGTGTTGGAGAGTAAACTAAGTACGGTACTTCCAGCAGTTATAATCTATATTTTTATATTAGCAATACTTGTATGTGAAAGAGTTTGCTCATAGTGATTAATCACAGAGAATTAACACACGACTGCAATTCCCCTCTGCTTTTTGTTTTGGTTGTTATAGCCAGCCACTCTACTGTCTGGTTCACTTTCATCACTCTTAGTAGTATTGCTTCCAGTCACTGCACACAGCTGTTTTCAGCAAAGAAAACTATATGAACCAGCTATATGCTACATCCACAGCGCCAAATGGTAAACAGATAAAGAAAGCTATTAATTATAGTAGAGTATTTAGCAACAAATGAGCCAGATATTTAACTCATGAGTTGGTGGAGACTAAAAGAGAACTAAAACGAAAGTAAAAATTGGACTTACATTCATCAGGTGGCCAGAAACATGATTCCAAATGAAAGCAACTTTTTAAACCTGTTTGTATATACAGTATATATCAAAAGAAAAGCAGCGGATTATAGATTCTATATAAGAAATGTGCCACCACTAATCAAGATAATTATGGTAAAGCTGTTCAACAGGCCTGAATGGTCTTTTAATCAGAATCAATATCAGAATCAGCTTTATTGCCAGGTATGTGTCTACATACAATTCAATTTATTTATATAGTGCCAAATCACAACAACAGTTATCTGTTACAACATACGAGAAATTTGACTCAGGATTGTATATTGCTCACGATGTGCTTATACAATAATACAATATTAAAAAAAGGCCTTCAAATGTACTTTCGTCCAAGTTAAACTATGTCAGAATTAAGGATTAGAGGTTATAACTTCAAGGTTGCCTTTTTCCCCAACATTCACATCAAATTTGCCACCAACCCAGATTGAGTGGCAGGATAGGGTGGAAGTCTTCTCACTGGGACCTCAGGTATTTTATACAGGAGAATATGGCCCCTAAAATTACATCTCCCCTTCATCCCTCCTTCCACCCATCCCTCCCCCTCAGGGTCTGCTTGCCCTGTTGCTTTAAAACCTCAGAGATTCATCAGTAGCCTTTTTGAGGTGGGCTGTTTGGTTATAAATACTGGTTTAAAAAAAGGAGGGTGAAGCCTGTTAATGGTGGCTGATTTCCAAAAGCAGTGGAAGTGGTGAGCGGAAGAAAAAGGAACGACTGGTGGAATTGGAGATGGAGGAGAGTGATGAAATGGAGGCAGAAGGAGACAAGGTGTGTACCTGTGAAAAGGCTGTACAGTAGTTTGTGGTCTCCTAAGGTGAGTCCAACAGCAGCACATGGTCAGACGTTGGACTGTGTGCTCCCTCCCTAACCCACTGACACAATGGGACTCTGTGTGGTGGACCTGAGGAATGCTGAGAGATGGCAGAGCTTTGGAGAACAGAAGGGATCAGGCGGTTTTGGGGAGGAAGGGTGTCGGAAAGGGTTGGGCCTGGGTAATGGATAGGGAAAATAGAGACATGACAATGAAGAATAAAAAGAAGAACAAAAACAGCCTTTGTAGTGTTGGATAGCAGGGGATTGCTATTAAATGCCATTAATCTTTTGTGTCTTAAAACTTTATCTCTTCATCTCTTTTCATTTATTTTTCACATCATATTGTGTATTTTTAGACAGTTTTTATGTGTTTTTACATTAACTTTCTCTGTTTGAAAACTGGCATACCTCGAATGGCCACTTGAGGGGCGGAATATGAACTTGAATTTATATGAACTGATTCAAGAAAAAGAAGAGAGGCAAAGGGAGGCAGATGAGGATGGTGGAATGCAAGTTTACTTTCTCTCAACAGGCAGTCACTTTCTGGTAGTCAAAGACAAATACTTTTTTACTTCAAGCAACATACAAATGGGAATTCTTGGGTTTTCATCCCTGAACATATTATATTCTCACTACAGGCACATTGCTTTGTCAGATGAAAACATGACATCTAGGGGCATCCAATCACCTGATTAAATAAAAAATAAGTATTATATCATCAAATTTTCATTTCATGAAGAAGGATTTTTTTTTTTAAGTTTGAGGTTGTGACTGATTTTGAAAGGTCTAAATTAAGTCTGAGGATGGCCATCTTGTTATCTCAGCTTTACAAATAGCTTAAACTGGAGTTACACCAATGATGATATGTGCAATAATGATAGACTATATAAAAATGCAATAACCCTATATTACCAAAACATCTACAAATACATATATATATATATATATATATAAAATCCCCCTCTCACCCCTTGCTGGGTGGTATGTGTCATCCTCAAGCTCGGGCCCTCTACCAGAGGCCTGGGAGTTTGAGGGTTCTGCGCAGTATCTTAGCTGAGACCTCTGATGTTTTACCTGGAATTTGCTGGAGCCATTCTCCCAGTTTGGGCGTCACGGCCCCCAGTGCTCCAATTACCACAGGCACCACTGTTGCTCTTACTTTCCACATCTTTTCTAGCTCCTCTTTCAGCCCTTGGTATTTCTCAAGCTTCTTGTGTTCCTTCTTCTTGATGTTGCTGTCGCTTGGGATTGCCACATCTATCACTACTGCCTTCTTCTGCTGTTTGTCGATCAACACGATGTCTGGTTGGTTAGCCATCACCAGTTTGTCAGTCTGGATCTTGAAGTCCCACAGGATCTTAGCTCGGTCATTCTCAACTACCTTAGGAGGTGTCTTCCATTTTGACCTTGGGACTTCCAGCCCATACTCATGGCAGATGTTCCTGTACATTATGACAGCTCCATGGTTATGGCGTTCCATGTACGCACTTCCGGCCAGCATCTTACACCCTGCTGTTATGTGCTGTACTGTCTCAGGGGCATCCTTGCACAGTCTGCACCTGGGGTCCTGCCTGGTGTGGTAGACCCCAGCGTCTATTGATCTTGTACTGAGTGCCTGTTCTTGTGCTGCCATGATTAGTGCTTCTGTGCTGTCCTACAGTCCGGCCTTTCCAGCCACTGGTAGGATTTCTTGTTATCAGCCACTTCTTCTATTTGTCTGTGGTACATGCCATGCAGCGGCTTGTCCCTCCATGAAGGTTCTTCATCTTCCTTGTCCTCACCCCCGGGTTTCTGCTGCCTGAGGTATTCACTAAGCCCTTCATCTTTGGGGGCCATCTTCCTGATGTACTCCTGGATCTTCGTCGTTTCATCCTAGACAGTGGTCTTGACACTCACTAGCCTCCCTTGCTATGCTTGGTGTATAGTCTCAGGGTGCTGGATTTGGGGTGAAACCCTCCATGCATTGGCGTAGGCAGGGCGTATGTGTTGATGGCTCGGATCTTGTTTTTCCCATTCAGCTGACTTTTCAGGACCTGCCTCACTCTCTGTAGGTATTTGGCTGTGGCAGACTTCCTTGCTGCCTCCTCATGGTTTCCGTGGTTCCGTACCCCAAGGTATTTGTAACTGTCCCGAACATCTGCAATGTGGCCTTCTGGTAGTTCAATCCCCTCGGTTCTGATCATCTTCCCCCTTTTTGATACCATGCGACCACACTTGTCCAGTCTGAACGACATTCCAGTGTTGTTGCTGTAGATCCTGGTAGTGTGGATCAGTGAGTCCATGTCTCGCTCATTTCTGGCATACAGCTTGATGTCATCGATGTAGAGAAGGTGACTGATGGTTGTTCCACTTCGGAACCGGTATCCATAGCCAGTCTTTGTGATGATCTGGCTGAGGGGGTTCAGGTCTATGCAGAACAGCAGTGGTGATAGTGCATCGCCTTGGTATATGCCGCACTTGATGGTGACTTGTGCAATTGGCTTTGAGTTGGCTTCCAGACTTGTTTTCCACAGCCCCATTGAGTTCTTGATGAAGGCTATTAGTGTCCTGTTGATCTTGTACATTTCCAAGCATTCCAGTATCCATGTATGTGGCATTGAGTCGTAGGCTTTCTTGTAGTCAATCCAGGCGGCGCACAGATTGGTCTGCCTGGTCTTGCAGTCTCGAGTGACTGCTCTATCAACCAGTAGCTGGTGCTTGCCTCCCCTGGTATTACTACCCATTCCCTTCTGGGCCCTGTCCATGTATTGAGCCATGTGCCTACTCATCTTAGCCGCTATGATGCCTGACAGGAGCTTCCATGTTGTGCAGAGGCAGGTTATTGGTCGGTAGTTGGATGGGATTTTTCCCTTCTGGGGGTCCTTCATGATCAGGACTGTCCATCCTTGGGTTAACCATTCTGGGTGGGTCCCATCCATCAGCAGTTGGTTCATTTGTGCTGCCAGGCGTTCATGGAGTGCAGTTAGGTTCTTCAGCCAGTAGGTGTGGATCATGTCAGGGCCTGGTGCTGTCCAGCTCTTCATACCTGCCACTCTTTCTTGGATGTCTGCCGTTGTAATGGTTACTGGTTCTTGTTCTGGGAGATTGCTGTGATCTGTTCTTAGATCCACTAGCCACTGAGCATTGGTGTTGTGGGATGCCTCTTTCTCCCATATGTTCTTCCACTACTGTTCAGTCTCAGCCCTGGGTGGATCTGATCTTGTGTTATTACCCTACCACCGAGAGTACACTTTGGATGGTTCTGTGGAGAACATCCGGTTTATTCTCTTGGCTTCTGCTTCTCCCTTGTATCTCTTTAGGCGGGTAGCCAGAGCGGTGAGTCTTTGTTTGGCAGTCTCCAGAGCCTCAGGTAGCGACAGCTTGTTGTATTTCTTAGGTAGCCCCTTCCTTGCACCTTTCTGTAGCTCTGAGAGCTGACTAACCTCTCTTTGTGTTGCCTTGAACTTGACCTCTAGCCTTCTCCTCCATGGGGGGTAATGCTCTTTGTGGCTTGTGGTGTTCATCTTATATCCAAGCATCTCTAGGATCACTGTTGCTGTGGCGTACTTCAGCTCATTGGTCTCGGTTATGGCTTTAGTAGGGATAGTATGTAGTGCTGCATTCACATCTTCTAGCAGACTTTCAGAGGATACTTTGTCACTTAGCCTTGGCAATCTTGGTCGTTGTACTTGGGGGTCCAGCTTGGTTATGATCTTCAATCATGGGTCAGTCGCCCTTATGTTGAGTGATTCTGTGCCATAAGGGCTTGTTGTTATTGGGGCTTGGGACCCAATCTCTGAGTGTGGGGATGATGATGATAACATCTCCCCGCTGACCTGTCATCCTGGCTCCCCCTTGCCGTAGCATATTTGTTGTACCTCATCAATCTCTAGTTGTGATAGGAGCTGCTGTTTGCGGATGTTAGAACACTGAGCTTGAAGTTGTTTCTTTGTCAGTGTTGATGATGGGTTTCAAAGCATCCATATATCCCATAGTCTCTGCATATAACCCCTCTCACTGGGATTGCTTGTATAGTAGCATTGCATCAGATCCATATTTTTCTGCTCTAGTCTAGTCAATGTCTCGTTCCAGTAGCCCATTTGTCATATGGTTGCCCTGGTTCCCTAGCACCTGACGTGGACCTTGTTAACCCGGGCGACGTCCGAGCCGGTATGGCTCTTGTATTTGTGGTTTCACTCATGCCTGAGGTAGGCTAGTAGCATTAAGGACCTTGCCTAAGGGTCCACCTGGATACCCCCCGCCCTGACTGGGAATTGACCCACGATCTATCTATCTATCTATCTATATATATATATATATATATATAAATTATCTATCTATCTATCTATCTATCTATCTATCTCTATATATATTTCATTTTAATATACAACATGTGCATTAACCTGTACATATTATCCATAATGGTCAAATGTAAATCCATAAATGTTCTTGTTAACCCTCCCTTATAGTCCCATGGAAAAGCTCAGGGAAGCCCACCTTTGTCAAAAATCCGTGCACAGCTGCTTCCCTGAACTTTTCTATGGGACCATGTGGGCAGATTCACTGGCAGATAATTTGTACCATAAGTTATATTATTTCAACTGCTTAAAAAATAGAGTTGTGTTGTTAAGACATAAATTACAATAAATATAAAGAACAGAAAGAGGTTGGTTCTGGTAAAGGCAGTGAGCATATTCAGGCAGATATCAAGCCTGAGTAAAGAGAAATACAGAGACAGAACATGGTAGAGAGTGTGGTATGACATCTTGGGAGGAGAAGAAGAGGAGGACCGGAGAAGAGGAGAGGGTTGAGGAGAGAAGTGAAGAAAGGAAAAGTCAGGGATGGGGTCGGTCTAGCAGGGGGTGGTGAGTGAAAGGGTTAGAAATGGGAGGTATGTGGAGGAGGAGGGACAAAAACGAGGTAAAGAGGTAACAAGGAGCACAAGTACATGTACTTAGCGTTTTTAGGTACTTGTACATTACTTTAGTATTTCTTTTCTACGCTACTTTATACTTATACTCTAAGTTCAGGGGGAAATATTTACTTTGTGTTTTACACCAAATCATTTATTTGAGAGCTATGTTTACTACTCGGCATATTTATAAAACATATACTGCTACTACTTTTACTGGTGATAATTTAAAGTACATTCGTCTTGTTAAATCACACACTTCTACTCTAGTAACATGTTGAATACAGGGCTTTGACCTGCAATGGAGTATTTTTTTTACATTGTGGTACTGCTACTTACCAGGCATGTAATATGACATATTTAGCTATAGGACAGGAGGACAAATAGATAAAAACTGGATTCTGGACAGCTGGACAGCAAGGACTGAAGGCAAATGAGGGACACATGAGCGAGTGAAAAAGTAGCATGTGATGCCTGTGGTGAAATTAACGAAGGAGGAGCTGGGTTACAGGAGTGAAGTGTGATAAGTCTTATAGGAAATATGGAATTGAGGCAAGTAATGGGATAAGGAAGGATGAGAGAAAAGGAGGAGGAAGAGGGTCAGGTAAATGATGGCAGATTTGTTTACAGACTCCCTCACACTGAGCAGGCTCCAGGGGTCTAAAAGGAGACTGGGACTCTGCAGTTGGCTGTCCTGCTGAGGGCAGTTTAAAAGTGTTTTTGATGGCTGACAGACAACCTTTTTTAATGAGCAGCTCACGCTGACTATGGGGTAAGCTTAGATCTTGGAAAATAACCACAGGCCGAAAATATGACTTATGAAATCATAAATCAGGGGAAGGTCAGAAAAAAAAATATAGATACAGTAAATGTAATTCTGATATTTCAGTGATAATTATTAGTTTCACATATTATCCAGGTCACACAAGAAAATCTTGGGTAACACGAAACTATTATACGTACGTGTTTGTGAAATTCTAATTTGCAATTAGAAGATGTTGGGGATTACGCAGAAAAAATGCACTGCACAATTGGTAATAACACTCAATATACTTTTTATCATTTTCAAATGTTTACTGTTTTATCTTTACTTTGGAATAGGATTTATTGCCCAGCTGCCATTTGACAACAGTTGAGAATAGAGACTTCAGATTTACCACATGTTCACCAGACTGCACTACTGCACTACTGTAAAAGCTGCACAGTTCTTATTTTTGCATGTAACACATGTGTAAGTGGACCGCTGGTTTCATTTATGTTGTTAAATGAATGTTAAGTAATTAGGGGAGGGCAAGCTCAACACTGAAACCAAATTACAGTATGAGAGG
The DNA here is from genome assembly GCF_014851395.1 of Micropterus salmoides. NCBI lineage: Eukaryota > Metazoa > Chordata > Actinopteri > Centrarchiformes > Centrarchidae > Micropterus > Micropterus salmoides. The sequence goes on from NW_024043372.1 coordinate 16,937,156, forward strand.
ATTTGATTTCAGGCTGTGGTGTTTTTCACATTTGGATTTTGTCATGTATAATTTCTTTTATGCATATCTCAAAAGACACACAAACACCAACAGACCACATAAAACGTTTTTAATCATGATTTAAACAGTCATGCCTTCAGTTTATAGATTCATCAAGCTTGATTTGATGTGGTAGAGGCTGGCTGCATAACTCCTGCATCCCACTTGTGTTTCTCCTCGAAAAGACATAGTTTTACCAACAATGCTTTGTTTTTAATAAGTCTTTACTGAACATGACCTGAGAAAGGATGATGAAGAGAGATAGATTGAAATTAGTGCAAGTTAATACCTGCACAAAGTGAGCGACTGAGTACTGAGTACCTACACAAATAGTCACTTAAAGCTCCATCAAGCAATACTTTTGATATTAATCTTGAAATTATTTCATGCAGCTTTAAGAATTTAAAGGCACCCTGCTGAGTTTTCTTGTAAACAAATAAAGTTAGGTTCACATTTCAGCTTTTATCGCAAAAACACATATATCCTTGAGTATGGGGGTAAATGAATGTCGCCATCATTGTAAATGCATAGACTATGAGTCACAAATATATATTACAATTTATAAACAAAAAACACAATCTACAAATATATTTGAAATAAACAAACAAACTCTTTATCATCCACAAATGTTAAACATGATCTACAAATAGACTGGGGACAATGGATAGCGACAGTGAACAATGGAGAGAGAGAGAGAGGACAACACACAGCAACGAGCCCAGGTGACCCAGCAACAAGGACTGAGCTCTGTACATGGGGTGCGCTCTCCACCAAGTAAGCTGTCCGTGCCTCACAAAAAGATACAAAATCCACAAACAAACTCTGCATGATCCACAAATATTAAACGCAATCTACAAATAGATTAAATATCCACAAACTACATGATCCACACAGAAATCAGTGACTTGTACTTTAATTAATGCTAAATGATTTGTCTGTGCACGTGTATTCTATTTGTAAATTATTTTGCTGTTTTGCACTCAATTTGAAAACAAACACAGTCTAACTTGTGTAGTTTGAAGACAAGTGTACAAATTCTGTGCAATGCTCAGCATTCATGTGTCAAATCTGTGTTTGTAGATCACAGTGTTGGGTTAGTAAGAGCAAAAACGGACCGCACCATGTAGTACAGAAATACTAAACTGCATTACAAAGGTACACTTCACCAACTAACCAAACTATGAAAGGGGGATAATTATTCAGCACTTAAGTTACCATGCACATGAACACATATAAAGTCCACACACGATTAGATGCAGAGTAGACAAGGGCATAGGTTTTGTTTCAACATTGGTGGGGACACATATTAGTAGGATGTCTTAGGGAAAAATTTTAACGTTAAACACTTCATTTCCTGGTGATTTTTCAAATTAAAGTTTTCAATTACAAGTCACTGATTTCTATTTGTGGATCATGAAGAGTTGTGGATTTCAGATTTGTAGATTGTGTTTTGCGTTATCAAATTGTAATATATATTTGTGACTCATAGTCTGAGTATTTACAATGATACTGACATAGATTTACTGCCATACTTGAGGTCTAACAAATGTGTTGAATGCATTTATTTCATCATTAAATATTTGCAAATCAGAAACAGTCCAGTCCAGTTGCCCTTATTTTAACCCTCCTTGGGCTCTCTACATGCTGATTTAGGCCCTATTGCTAACAAAGTATGGGTGCTTCTGCCACCACAAAGGGTTGAGATCCACTTTAATCGAGCTTTGCAGGTATCTGAAATCCATTCCATTCCCTCCAGCTGAGGGGAGAAACACACAGGCCATGATTAGGTTTGCTTGGAAAGAGAGGAAGCAGGTCACGGGCCAACAGAGAGAGCTGCCTGCATGGGTGTACAAAAGAACAGTGTTCTGAATGGGCCAGAGTTAATATGCTGTACATAAGGTGGTGATTAGTCTTAACCCTTTCATGCATGATGTCCATATTTCTATACAGTTTTTTAACTCCATTTTGGGTTACTATATCATGGTTATGTTCTCCAAGTCATTTGAGTCAGTTGATTGACAGCAACATTGTATCAGTGGTTTATTATTGCTTGATGACCACATCAATCCAAGATGGCCGACTGTGATGGCCATGTGCTAAATGCCTCAGGCATTTCTGTGAAAAACTTTCATTCAAGGAGGTCACTCAAGATAAAAAAAAAAACAACAACTATGTACAGTAAAGTATTATTAACAGGTTTATGTTTTATAAATTAAAATTTACAGTAAAATGTAGTTTTTATACACCAAAAACCAACTGTCCACATATGTGGACGTCATGCAACAGTGGAGTCAGATTGCATTAAGTTAGATTTCTGTAACAAGCTGACCCCTAATAGTGGAAGATTCGATGCTTCGATGGGCGGAGCCTGATTGGACTGTCAATCTCACAGTCAAAGCTTTGCAGCAAAACAAGGATCATGCATTTTGGCGATATGGGGGTGCTCAACGTCTGATTTTACATAGAACTACCAGTTTTCTCCCAATAAATTAATATACAGCCTATTAAAATATACATTTCAACGTTTAATGATGTAAATAAACATGTAAAAAGCAAAAAACTTTCAATAAATGTTTTTAAAGTGCGTGAATAAATCCAGAATTGTAACCCTAGCCCTTGGTCATCAGTGCGCATGTGTAGGAGTAGCGCGTATGTGTGTAGTGGCAGAAGAGATGCTGAAGAGACGAGCTTCACTGGTGTTGTGCCGAGTTGTCCGCACCTCTCGGGACTTTCGGATAATTTATCACCGTTGATGAACTGCACAGAAAATATTATATATATATACGTGGACAGTTAAATAATTTAAAAACAAAACAGAATTTTGAAAAAAATGTAAATTGATTTGTATATTAGCCCAATTTAGAGTAATAAAAAGAATCTTAAAAAAATCTAAATAATGTTTTTTAATAATTCATGCATGAGAGGGTTAAATAGATAAAAGGAAAAGCAAACAGATCTTGGCATATTTGTCTTGTGGTTGGGGTTAATCACGATGTGTGTCCGGGAATATTAATCTTTACACAGAGATGTATGTGTGAGGGCTGGAAATAGTGAAACATAGTGTTATATTTTGGCATACTGTAGGGAATGATTATGCTGTGTATGTATATGTGTAAGAGTGCAATTCATAACCACCTAAAGAGAGACTATGTTTGTGTGTTCAAGCAGAAAACATACATTTATAAACAGTACCAATATTCAGTGTACTGTACAGTGTAACATTGCTAAATCTCAGATTAAAAGGCCCCCTTGTGGAAGAAATGCATGTCAGCCTTTTAAGCAAAATAGCAGCATTCCTCTAAGCTGATTATAGTGCACCATTAAACAAAATGAATCAGGAATTAAACATTCTTCCCAAACAACTCAGAGGTATCTAGAATGGCAATGCAGGCATTATTATCTGTTTTAAATGGGATTATTCCAGAATAATGGAATTAGTCACACAAAGGGCGGTTTAAGTCTTGATGGAGAGATCTGCTGTTTTTAGTTTCTTATTTTTCTTTTTAAGAACAGAGGCAATGTTTGTGATGGACAGTAGTATTGCATGAAAGTAAAACTGTGTTCAAAATATATAATAAATAAGTGTCAAGAAAGGTAATAATACAACAATGGATCATCATACATATCATTTCCATGTCATATTCACCTATCATTGTTACATCACATTTACTCACTTTATTTCAAAACCCTGGGAGGTTTTTAATCTGGCAGATATATTTTGAAAATCCCATACAGCAAGAGAAAAATGTAATGTAAATGTCACTCTGTGCATCATTGTATCTTAAAACTGTTTAGCAGCAGTGTAGCAGTGTAGATACAGTATGTTTCAAAGCTCCATCACAGACCCCCCTCAGTGGATTAGGTTGGTAGACCAGCGAGCTCTAATCGGCCAGTGGCAGAGGTCCAGTAAATAACTTCAGAAATGAGTTGAATGGCTGCTCTGTTCACCTATGGTGAGTCAGATGGGGCCCTTTTCAGTAACTCACATGAAAACAGGCAGCAGAGATCAGACAGAAGAGCATCCAGTGATTAGAGGAAAGAGACTGAGTTTTGACATGACACTAGAGTTAAGAATCCTTAAAGAAATTACTTAATCGGTCAAAAAGGCAGAGAAAATGAATCACACCAGATGTGTGTTGTGTCTTTTCATTGCTGTTGTATTTACACACTATGTTTCTTGAAAATATTTTATTACCAAATACTCAAAAGACCACACTGCTCAAGTCAATCTATGAGTAAGCAAGCAAGCAAATTTTATTTATATAGTGCCTTCTAGATATTATATAACAAAGTGTTTCACAATAAAAGACAAAAACAAGCGATAAAACAAAATATTAGATACCTCTAAATTGCTTTTTCACCAGCAGTGGGGAATAAGATTTGCCACAAATTACAACAAAAAAGATTAGGCATACTAAAAACACCAAAACAATGATGTAGTGTCTGCTGATTGTTGGCTATTCACCTCCCTTTTGCATTGTGTTTGGCCGATTGCGATTTACTATGCAATTACTTTTCAAGCTCTTTACCTTATGTATTATTCAAAATGGACAAGCAGTAAATCAGTGTATAATATGACCAACACAATATTAGATAGATTAAACATATACTGTTCTTTCTTGTAGGCCATGCCTGTGTTATGATGAAGTTGGCAACACCAAAAGATTGCGAGGTTGCTGACGTATTGCGGTAAGCGTGTCGACTCATTTCTGTTTCCGGTGCTTGTGTGTTGGTACCGTGTTGTGCTGCTCTCGCTAAATACCAGTTACATTTGTTAGATTACAGCAGCCAACTGTCCGCTAAACACTTATTCTTACAGTAATTTTGCCTAAGCACTCACAGTTCTTTCCATCTTTTAGTGACTGCTGTTCAATCTCATAGTTGTTCTAAAGTTTTGGTAGCTGACGCTACAGTACTTTAGCTTAGCCGTTAGCGATGGCTTCTCCTTCTACCTCTCTCTCTCCTACTTTCTCCTGCTCTGTGTGTCAGATGTTCAGTTACTCCTCTGCCTTGTTTAGCGGTAATGGTACGTGTAATAAGTGTATTTATTTATAGACATGGAGGCGAGGCTCAGTGATTTAGAAGTCCGGCTCTGCACCTTGGTAGATCAGTCTTTAGCTACATTAGCTAGCCAGTCCCCGGTAGTTGGTGCGGGCCGGCCTGAGTTAGCCTGTGGTAGCCGTCCCCCAGCATCTCCTGTGCAGCCAGAAAGGGGTGGCTGGGTGATTGTCCGAAGGAGGAATAGTCGTAAGCATTCAAAGCCCACGGGTCATCATCAACCTGTTCACGTTTCTAACAGATTTTCCCCACTCAGCGACACACCCACTGAGAAACCAACTCTGATCATTGGCAGCTCCATTTTGAGAAACGTGAAGTTAGTGAAGCCAGCGGCCATAGTTAAGTGCATCCCTGGGGCCAGAGCGGCGACATTGAGTCTTATTTGAAACTGCTGGCTAAGGATAAACGTAAATACAGTAAGATTGTTATTCACGTCGGCGGTATTGACTCCCGGTTACGCCAATCGGAGGTCACTAAGATTAATGTTGAGTCGGTGTGTACATATGCAAAAACAATGTTGGACACCGTAGTTTTCTCTGGACCCCTGCCAAATCTGACCAGTGATGACATGTATAGCCGCATGTCGTCATTCCGCCGCTGGTTGTCGAGGTGGTGTCCAGCAAACGATGTGGGCTTTGTAGATCATTGGCAGACCTTCTGGGGAAGACCTGGTCTGATTCGGAGAGACGGCATCCATCCCACTTGGGAAGGAGCAGCTCTCATTTCTAGAAATCTGGCCAAGTTTATTAGTGGACCAAATCCATGACAACCCAGAGTTGAGACCAGGAGGCAGAGTCGCAGTCTAACACACTTCTCTGCTCCTCCATTTCAGGAGTTACTTAGTGAAAATCCTATTGTGACGGTGTCTGTCCCCCGACCATCGAAATTATTTAAATCAAAGGTAAACAGAAGAGGAGCTGTACATAAAAACCTCATAAAAATTTAAACCACAAGAGCAATAGTGCAAACTAATAGGAAAATTAAATGTGGACTCTTAAACATCAGATCTCTCTCTTCTAAAGGTGTACTAGTAAATGAACTAATATCAGATTATGATGATTTATTTTGTCTTACTGAAACCTGGCTGGGTGATGGAGAATATGTTAGCCTAAATGAATCCACCCCTCCCAGTCATATTAATACTCACATTCCTCGAGGCACAGGCCGAGGAGGTGGAGTTGCAGCTATCTTCGACTCTAGCCTACTAATCAGCTCTAAACCTAAACTAAACTATAACTCATTTGAAAGCCTTGTTCTTAGTCTTTCGTACCCAAGTTGGAAATCACTGCAACCAATTCTTTTAGTTATAGTGTACCGAGCACCTGGTCCGTACTCTGAGTTTTTGTCAACTTTAGTCCTTAAAACAGACAAAGTTATTATTGTAGGGGATTTTAATATTCATGTGGACGTTGAGAATGACTGCTTTAGTACTGTGTTTATCTCTCTGTTAGTTTCCATTGGCTTCTCTCAGAGTGTTCATGAACCGACTCACTGTTTCAACCACACCTTCGACCTTGTTTTGGTATATGGTATTGAAATTGAACATTTAATAGTGTTCCCACAGAATCCCTCTTTGTCCGACCACTGTTTGATAACTTTTGAGTTTGTATTGCTGAACAACACGCAATTGGGCAAAAATTTCTATACAAGATGTCTGTCTGATAGTGCTGTAGCTAAATTTAAGGATGCGATTCCATCAGCTCTAAATTCATTGTCAAGTCACAAAGTAACGGAGGACTCCTATGCTAATTTCAGTCCCTCCGAAATCGATCATCTTGTTGATAGTGCTGCAGGCTCGCTGCGAATGACACTCGATTCTGTAGCCCCTCTAAAAAAGAAAATAATAAAACAAAGACGGTTAGCTCCATCGTATAATACTGAAACTCGCAAATTAAAGCAAATATCACAGAAACTTGAACTTTTTTTGTAGTATAATTAGCGTTAGCTAGCTCGTGTAAGGAATAATTTTGGCGGTTATTTGTGTTTTGTAGTGTTGAGCATTTTAGGTAACGTTTTAGGTAGCGTTACCGTTAGCGCTACCTAACTATGTTACTGTTAAAGGCATTGATAGCCCCTGGAAGCCCCTTAAACTAACCTTAACCATCACAGGGGTGCTGCCTTCTGGGAAGAGATATAGGAGTTTCTGCTGCTGCACCACAAGACCGCAGAGCACCTTTTCCCCCCAAGCTATCAGACTTTTAAAATCATATTCATTCTCAGAACTGCTCCACTGGATATAGTTATACCACATTATAATTGCTTTTTTATTGTCTGTTACGTAGCAGAAGAGAGTTACAAACTCAATTTCACTTTAGCACCTTTAGTAATGTGACAAATAAATCTACCTTTTACCTTGTACCTTGATTGTTGGTGATGTCTGATTCATACAGTTAAAAAGATTTTTCGAGCTGTGCTGGTAAATTCCTCTAATTTCTAACGTAAGATAATTGGTAAATCTCTCAGGCTGTATTGAGTGAAAACCAGCCCATTTTTGCTCAAGATCTAAGATCGATGGAGAAAATGCCAAATTGGGTACTGCTTTCCGGATATGTTGGTCTTTATGCTCACGCTGTTCTTTATGCTCGCTTCATCAACTGCCTCAATGCCTAAATGGTCAGTAAAAATTGATCTTTCAGTTTGGTTGACTGCAGCACTGACTCGCTGGTACCTGGTAGAGTGGCTGACTTTTCCAAGGACTGTAGAACAAATAACTGGTTTACTGTTGCAATAGCTGCCTAACTGATGTGATGGGTGGCCATAAGAGTGGCTGATTAGCAGACTAATTTTAAGTTTTGTGTGAGTGATTAATCATGATATCTGGTGTAGATGTACAAGTACAGTTATGTCCACTTAAGATGGACATTCAAGCTATTAGTCTATTAATCTATTATTCATTAGAGACATTTTCCATTACACTTTTTTAATAATAACAATAATACAATTGTTGTCTCAGAAGAGGGCATGTCAGTGCTGCAGAACCCATATTTGGTTTCAATTTGTTAATTTTCATGTGTCCTCAGAGGGAGGGGGAGGTAGGAAAGAAAGCTGATGCCAGTTGGGATGATTCTACCCCCCACTCTGCAGGTTTATTGTGGGAGTAGAAAGTCAAATTCCCTCTCTGGCAGTTCTGTTTTCATTGAGCGGGCCAGGATGTTAGGTTTTAAAAAGTCCCTCTGTTTATGATGTTTCCACAGGTAAACTCAGCTCTGGAGCAGAGGTATTTCCTGACACTACACAAACGCTGATGGGATGAAATGTGGCTTCCCCTAGATGCTCTGTTTGCTCCACCAAACAGATGAGTTCAGTACAGCAAATGTTTGGTGAGAGCCTCTGTGCCAGCTAGGGAAATAAACCATCCTTGGCTGCAATCATAATACTGCAATTCTCTTGCAGAGTGACTTTCTCGATGTCAAATTATTTGAGGTGTGGCATCTCCACAGAAATATTTACACAGATTATATATATACTTGTGCCTAATCACTGTGCAGCACTTGCACAAACACTGCAATATGCAGCTCTAGGAGTAACGTCTTAATGTTACTGCCAAGCAATCACAAAAATCCATCAATGGTCTGCACAGAATGAAAACAGCATTATTTCTGTGATGGGCTGTTTTACCAATTGGCTCTATGTGTCGCACAAAACTCTTCATGCCTGGACAATCACTATCTGCTGTCTAGATTGTGGGATTTCATAATGACACATTAAAAGAGAGCACAGCCTAAAAAGTCTGAGAAGAAGTACTGATTAAGAAGTTCTGGTCACGTTTCAAGGTGAGGCAATCAAGTTTCACATCCAAGATTTAATCTTTTTTATGTATTAGCCAAATTGGTTTGGCTTATCCAATGTTTACATAAATGCTTCATTATGAAAACAACTTTTCAACTTTGTGCACATTTTCCTGCCACTCTCTACAGAGAGGCTTCTATATACGTCCTTCTTATGGAATCCTTTGGTCGTTGAGGTGGAACTATGCAGTGCCCAGGTAGGTAAAAGTCTGGATTGTGAGGTGTTCACCTCATACAGACAGTGAATGCTTTTCAAGCAGCAGAGAACAGGCCTGTGTCAATACTGGGCAAGACAAGGTCCTTATTTATCCAAGCATCTGACCCACTTGAATTAGTCTGAAATACTTACTTTTCCAGGTATGACTTTAAAACTAAAGACAAGCCTGTCACTGCACAAAATTTTCTTAGGCGTCATAAATATATATATATGCATATAGTCTATGTTTTTCAGGGGGCTCCCTTTATGATAACTACAACATCAATCAGCCCAAAGAATGTGAAGCAATGACTCTCTGTTTTTATTTTGCAGCACTGAGGAGAGTGTAGCTTTGAAATGCTCCCAAAGGAAATGGAGAGGCAGAGATCGCTTGTGCAGTATACTGTAGTGAGTGACTCTTTGTGCTGCCACGACAGTAGAACAATACAACATTCATCCACAAATCTCTCTATTTATTTGCTGAAATGAATAAATTAATTTGCTTCCTTAGTTCCAAACCTTGTTTTTTTTACTATTTTGTCCCCCACTTCTTGGCTTGTCAGTTTAATTCTGAGTCCCCCAGATTGGCTTTACTTTGAAGCACAGAAAGATTTATCAGAAATTCAATCACAAGTAAGAGCCAGGAGTCATTCAGTTTACCCTTAAGTGTTTCTCTCCAGACTATAGTATGATTGAAGGCCAATGTTTTGTGGCCCATCTGTTTAGGTATAAACCCACTAGCGGTAGCCTTAGAGGGTTGAAACTGTTTTAGAGATGTGTTGTCAACTGCATCATCATTTTAGAGGCTTCAGTTTGTGGTGCTGTTGAACTGTATTGCATTATACAGAGTGTAACCTCACTGATATAAATGGGGTGGACAAAATAATAGAAACACCCATCTGTCTATAACAATACAGTTCAGCACCATGACCTCAGCCTCCAAAATGAATATTAACTTGGGCTTTATAACCTTCATGAATATAGGATTTATTGCAGGACTGTATTAGACTGCATTAGTTTTAGCTGTGTGTACCTTATAAACAGTGTAAGATTTATGTATACACACTTTATTTAAATGCATTCCTCATACTGTATGCCTAGTAATCCAGCTCTTGTCTTTTCATAAAGGCTTTGTTACCAACTGGCAAAATGCTATGTAAAAGCTACTGCACTGAACGGCCCGGTCTTATTCCACTGCATCACACATAGCTGATATGCTAATAGGCTGTAAAAGTACATCATTTACATCATCCAAAGAAAAGAAAAACCCAAAAGGTCAGCAAATCAAGAGGATTTGTCTGCTTTCACTTTATGGTGTATCAGCAAATCTCTCACTGTGGGAAAACTCATAGAGTAGCTTGATAAAGTCTGGTGGACTCAAAGTAAACTCAACCCAGTATACATTTCTCTTGCTGTCCTTTTGAGGGGCTTGGGAGAATAAAGCACAATAAACAGGAGCCCCCCCTCTAAGGGTCCACAACAAAAGCAAATAGCCCCAGCCTGGCTATAGCTTTATTAGCGGTCAGCTGGTTCCCATTAGAAAGGCTTTGTGAACTGCTATCTCCTCTCAAGAATCCCAAACAAACTGACCCTCGGCTCTGTTTGTCTCCCTCTAACCTCTCTCCACATCCATCGTGCTTCTTCAAGAAATATCCCTGGATACCAGAGGCCCTCCCACAAACAGGGGTTGGCCTTTGTGACCTCTCTGACCCCTGATGTCATTACAAAGCCACTTAGGTGTAACGGGTGTGGAATGATTTGTTGGACAGCTGTTTGTTTGTTTTTGTCCTATTGCTTTAGAGCCATGGCTCCTCGTAATGACTTCTTTCTTTTTTAAAACAAGTTCTAGGTTCTAGGATACAAGTTTTTAGGGGGGCTGAATCATCTGTACATAAAGGAATAGTTTGACATTTTGAGAAATAAGTTAGGTGAGAAGATCTTTACCACTCTCATGTCTATATAGTAACTATGAAGTGTTTGAAAGGTTTTACACAGGCTTTATGTCAGACTATTTTGGACTATTGTAACTTCCCAGAGGCTCTGCTGGTTTCCTGGCAATGGCACGGTGATGACAAGACAGTTGAACTATTCCTTAAATATCAACTTTTTAAGGTTTTGTTGCAGTATCCACCGAGACACACCATTTTTTTTTTTAATTGCTACAGAAATACACTATATTGGGATGGTCAATCAGTCATATGACAATCATCAGTCATCTTTTTTATTTGTGACTATATGAAAGCCTTACAGATACAGTATATACTATAGCAGTGGCTCCTAACCTGTCAGTCTTTCAGGTTAAATTAAGATGAATGTTGTCATAAATAGGCTTGATGGGATGATTAACAGCAGTTTATTTGAAACCAAAGATGCGGACTAACTAGAACATGACCTAATGGTGGCTGTACAGTCGATATCAGGGATCGACAAAGTCATTAGGATTCATCCTCTGGGGAGCATGAATGTCTGTACACTTTTAACCCTCTACAGCGCAGCGTTGCCCTCAGTCAACAGAAAGTTTTCTTAAGCCCCATATCCAGTACTTGTTTCTTTAAATGATTTCAACCAATTAGAATGGTCAAAAAAGTATCAAAGAACAGTCCAAAAAGGTGTGGGGGTCACTATGAAGGACCATTTGAAGGTGGAACCTTTTCTGACACTCGGTCACAGGAGCAGGTCGTGTGAGAAGAAGGCAAGGTTATTTGGTGTGGAAATCTTATTTAAAATGACATGAACTTTAATTAAAAAATATGTTTGTGTGTATGAAGGTGTAGAGAAGCCTTTTGTCAGGTTTATGACGTTCTTTTTTATTTTGCATATTCAGAAATTCAGTTTTTCTTTTTGTTGCCTCAGGGCAATGTTGTGCAATAAGGGCTACTTGTCAAGGAGGTATTTAATGACCATGTTGTTGTGGTGGCAGCCCGGCTGACGGTGAGTGTCCTGTTTTTTTTCCTCCTTTTTATCAGTTATTCTGCTTTTTCTTTGGTTTTCTGTTCCCTGCCTGCCTGACTGTGTTTCCTCCCCTGTGTGTGCTCTCTCCCTCTGCTCCTGAGCCCAGCGAACGACCCGCACCTGCACCTCAGCCACCTCGTCAGCCTGCCACACCTGCCAGTAGTCAACCTCATCCCTGCCTGTATTTCAACCCCGGTTCTCCACACCACCCTTGCTTGATTGTCGTTGCTCCATACCCGGTGCCACCTCCACGTTCAGGCTCGTGTTTTTTGTTTTCTCACATTTTCCCTGTGCTTTGTCTCCGTGATCTCTAACCCTGTCTCTCTGTCTGTTTCCCTCCCAGGTTCAATCACCCTCGTCCTCCGTTCAGTCGGCTGGGCTCATCCACCGGTCCTCTCCTCCTCGGACTTCCCCCACGGCGTCCTCCCTGTTCTCCCTCGCTTCCTCGGCCCCAGTGTTCCCCGGCTCCCTGGTCCCCAGTCCCCTTGGTTCCCCGTGCCTGTGTTTCCCCGGCATCCACCTCTCCCTCCACTCCAGTCCCTCTACCCCTTTTTCCCCTCAATAAACCTCCTTCCCTCTGAGTGCTGCGTTTGGGTCCTCTCTGTCCCCACACCACACCACCCTCGTAACACATGTGTTTGGATGTTATCACATTTTATCACATGCAGTACTTACAGCACACAATATAAGCTCTAAATATAGTTGTATTTATTAAATTTTACTTCTTTAACACATTTCCACAGAAAAATTTATATAACATGTAACTAAAGAGCAGGATTTGTCTGTTTGGTAAATCCAATCTGACAACATGGACAGTCAGGAGGAGTGGACTGGAGAAAAAGGTTTGAGCAGAAGTGAAAAACACTTCTGCTCAAACCTTTTTCTCCAGTCCAATAACTTCAGAAGTTCTTTCAGTGGCTCTGGTTGTAATTCAGATGATAGGTTTATACAGGAGACCATATACAAAATAGGGATCAAATATCAAGCTGTAGTTATTCTTGTTATATTTTTGTTGGCATTGGAAACTTACTGGTCTTATCTAGGTATCTGTCAATAAAAATATATAAAAAGGGAGCATGAAGATGAAGACACAGATGAAGATGACTCCCATCCCTAATTAGGGTTAGGTATCATGAACCATTTCCAAGAATCGGGGATTTGATAAGAAACCTGCGTTTGGATTCTGCTAATGCTAACTTTCTCCATGTTTCAGTGGTGCTCTGACTGAACTGAATTGAGCGTTTTATTGTTTAAAAAAGTGTCACTTATCTGCCAGGACCTGCTAAGCTGACATAATGTCACGTTATTTGTTACACAGTACAAAGCATGTCACGCACTAACAAAACACAGGTGAACTGATATTTGCCTTTTGTACTGAAGGGAAACAAATGATGTCTACAGATGATTATTTTCTTTTTGCTTAATGATTTCTTGCCATTTTTTAAAAATGATTTTGTATTGCTGTCTGAGCATTGTCTTATGATCTGTGAATTCATAATTTTCTATAAGATTCTGTACCATTGTTGTACAATGTGGCCCTTGGCCAACAAAGAAGAAGAACTTATATCAATAGAATGTCCCAAAATGAACCAACCATATTTTTTTCATGTACTATCAAAATGTGTGCAGCTGTGGGTTAATTAATATCTGTGAAAAAAGCTTTGGCTACTTGGGGCTTTGGGATAATATGGGAGATTGTATATGTACTCTGCGTTTAAGTTTAATTCCTTTAAAATGTGTTTGGTTTTCAGCTTGAGCTATGTGAAATCAGATGGGAGTTTCTTGGTAAAGAATGTGCTGAAGTTGAAATATGGGAGATGAAAACAGAGACTCTTTCCTTTTCTTCATCAAAATAAGTTGGTCTGGCTTGCAGCACTGAGCACCCTTTGTTGAGCCCCGGCTCTTGGGTCTTACTCATGCTCTCAGATGGCCCCATCCGGATCAAAGCCACCAGCTGTTTCTACCAGCAGCCCTGCCCTGTACTTCTTACTTCCTGTGATCAAAAAGAGAGAGAAAGAGAGAGATGGGTAGAAACAAATACAAATAGATATAAATCTTTACACATCCATTGTATCAAGAGATAAAATGATGCTGACATAGTAAGAGTGGGATAGTTATAGTGGTAGTGAGTTTTGGGTGAATGCAGTGGCGGAGGTCATAGGGAGACTCTGACCAAACCAACATGAAGACCAACCAACAAAGCTACCATTCATGTTCTTTCCCCAGTAATGTAAAACGTTTCCCCATGATGTTGAAAACATAGCAAGGGGCAAATCTGCAAAGACAACAGACAGGGAGAGGTCCCCGATGCTTTGGATTAGAATCTGCTTGCTGTGAGCCACACTCAGATCTCCACACAGGCAAAAGGAACCAGGCATCTGCACTACAGAGTGCAGAGCAGGGAGGAAATGAACGGCCCGGTCTTATTCCTACTTGGGCAGAGGGATCATATGGCCTTGGAGGCCAGGGGGACCTTTTCTGGATCCTAGGCCTGCTCAGTCTGCTACTGAATAATTGCTTTGCTTAATCCACCTTTAAATTTAGTTTATATATGATCTCAAATCAAATAATTTATGTTGACCTTCAATACAATCCTGAGTTGCAGCCAATCAAAAACTAACTACTTAATTAGTTAATTGCTAACAAGTAGTTTATGACTTTAGTGCATAAACATTTCATAAATGCTTTATAAGACAATATAATGCAGTTGTGAGCATAATTAAGTTTTTATAAATGTATTTGTCAAAAACTATAGCTCCTGTGAACCATGTTAACATCCTTAAGCTCACAAACAAATGATTGATAAATAGTAAATGACAATATAGTAAAGATATTTTTCTAAGAGAAGTTATACTTGGTGATAAACAGTGGACATTAATAAGCACTAAAATGTCCTGTGTTAATTGCTCATAAATGCTAATGCTTTGTATCAAGCATTATATGATGTGACTCGAGGATAGATTAAACCAGTATCTAATAATTAGTTCCTAGATATCTGTGAATTAGCATACTGATCCCTTTTAAAAGTTATTAGCAGAGAGAGGGAGAGTTATAAAAGGGAGAGGGTAATGTATATTTTATTTTTGCTTGAGGAAGGGGAATCAGATTTAGTTTTTGAGAGAACTAAGACATCATTTTTATTTTATTTTATTTTATTTTATGGCATTGTATTAATATCATTAAAAATGATTAACATCTTTTTGCTGTCTGAAGGTAAAGTCTCCAACACACCTGGCTATGCGACTCTGGCGTCATGTGACTGATTTGACTATGAGGGACAGTCTGATCTCATATGAATCAGGCTATATAACAAACTCCCAGAAAACCTCAGGTTTGCTCCAACTCCCAGTTTATTTTCTTAATACATTTATGTCTCATGTAAAGCACTTTTAATTGCCTTGTTATTGAAAAGTGCTGTACTGCAGTCAAGGAAAGGTGCCAGAGAAAGTATTAATAACTCAAATAATAGGTATGCATTCTTTTGACTTGTGTAAATGTCATGTACTATATTATGCAAAATAATGCTATGCAAGAATGAGTTACAATTGTAAACAGTCTATGGGTACAGGCCAAGTCTCATCACCACACTGATTGCAGGATGTTTAAAATGTATTTTTTTTAATCAAAGCACAATCCCTTCCTTTATCTTATGAATGTGTTTGCAGAAAGCCTGTTTAACTTGGATCCAGCTCTGCTTCTGAAAAGCTATAAAAACGTAGATGAAGTGACGATCAAAAGGTTGAAACAGCTTTGGGTGGCCCCTGAGCTTCAGATTGTCACATATTGTGTTTTGGAAAATTTTTATTTAGTTTGAGTCTGCTGAGGGCACTGGTATGTGTCGGGACATCCTGTTTCCTGAGGGGAAGATTTTTCTCTCTATCCTTGTCTGTCCTGGGGTGCTGCCTACAGCGCTGGAGAAACTTGAAGGCCATGAGTGTTGATGTTTTTATTGAAAAAAGTGTTCATGTTGTAATTGGATGTGAGATCAAAGTGCCCAGCGCAGAGGAACTAATTATGTCAATATATCTCAGAGTTGCTGTCAGTGTGTGAGATCCTGGGGTTACTGTATATTTGGTGGACTTCAGCTGACGTAATCTGTACTCTGTGCATGTGTTGGCGTCTGTAGCTACCTGTCGGAAGATCCATTTTAAACCGGACTCTAATCCAGTTTTAATCCACACTTTTACGTTACATTTTTTATATCCTTTTTATTTAACTTAAGTTTTTAACTTAAGCTTTACGTGAGTTAAGGATTTCAGTCATCTGACATGGATTTTAAGCTAGATGACCGTAAAAACGCTATCAACGCTACTGATCTAGCCGAGATAACTCTGCCTCCTGAGGACTGCATACTCCTTAAGAAAGATTCCCTGCTGACTGGCTTTATGGATGTGGCTTCGGTACAAGCCAAACAGATTGTTTCTCTTAGTGGAACCGCTAACATCCAGAACACCGTGCTATGGGACCCCTCTACCCTTCCAAGGTTTTCCTCCTGTTCGACTCAACCTAAACCTGGGCTGAAGTGGTTGTCTGTGGCTGCAAGAGAAGCTCGGATGGGGCTTCCTCTCATCCGCACATCTGCCTCTCCAACCGCTATGCAGCCCTGTCTGACGACACTCCGGTCCATCCAGCGTATACACCTGCGGTTTCGAGTCTCCCTGATACAGATCTCTTTCGGCGGACAGTGCCGGCCGACACTGTTGCATCTCCTCCACTGGCTACATCTCCTGCACTGGCGGCAAACGGTGATTGGCTGGGCCGCTGGGCCGTCATCCCAGTCAAAAACCTCTGCTTCCCAACGTAGGATCCTGAAGGAGGCTGTACTCAGACGCTCCGGAGGCCGTCTCTACCCTGCACCGTCGGGTAGCCCTTCTCTCAGGTCTGTTACTGCTACTCCAACACAACACTCGGCAGCTCACACACTCCATCCTCAGTCCGCACGCAGTGTTGAAGCAGATTCTACTCAGTCCTGCTCTGGAACCCCGTAACCGGCATCTCCTCGTCCCCTTTTCTCCCCAACCACACTAATAATTGGTGACTCCAGAAACATTCGTTTCTTTAACGCTACCACTCACTGCTTCCCCGCGGCTGACATTTAAAAAAAACTCCAGGACCTAATGCCATCGCTCCCGTCCTCCATCACAAGAGTGATAGTCCATGTGGGAATAAATGACACAGCTCTTCAGCAGTCTGAGCTGACAAAATCAGATTTTAACCGTCTTTTTAAAGCAGTGTGGAAAGTCCGTTTTTATCTCTGGTCCCATTCCCACAGTTGGTCGCGGTGCTGGCCGCTTCAGTAGACTCCTTGGCCTCCATGACTGGCTCCAGTCCACCTGCAGGGCTCACGGTGTGTGTTATGTCGATAACTTTAATATTTTCTGGCAGAGAATGTCTCTTTTTAAGACAGACGGATTTCACCCAAATAAACGGGGCTCAGAAATGTTAGCTGCTCACATAAAGCATGTGGTGCGGTCCACACATGACTTACGTGAATGACTAATCATTCATGCAGCACACCTGGACACACCACCGGTCACTGAACAGATCTCTGCCTCACTGCCACTAACAACTGTCTCCACCTGCTGGCATGTAAAGCTGTCTGCTCCCAGCGCTTTTCCAAAGACCTCTATTCCTGTCATCATCATGCATAGACCAGTAAACCGAAATGTGCACATCCCACACAGAAATAATAGTAATCTTATAAGGATTAGGACAACTGCACCAACTCCAGCACCTAGAACAAACTACTTTAAAATGGCTCTCTTCAACGTGAGATCACTGTCAAGTAAGACTTTTATCTTAAGATGTCTATGAAGATTCTCAGTCATCCAAGGAAACCCAGCTATTTAACCTCAGTGGAGGGGGTGGGGGGATCATCTGCGTAGCAGTGGTAAGAGAAGCCGTGCGAGTAATACATGCTAATGTTATTCTGTGACTTCTGGATGTTTAAATAACCCACTGTTTTCAATCATATTTGTTATAACAAACATAAAAAAATAACAATGACAATGTTATGTTATGCACTGCCCTCAAGTAGCCAATCAATGCGGGTTTAACTTCCTGAGTAATAAGTAGGAAGGCTATAAGTATCTGTGTACTGGCCAAAACTAAATGTACTCCTGAGCTGTGACAGCACAGTGATGTGAGCTCCTGAACCTTAGCACCAGTGCTTTATAGTCTGTTGCAGCAGTATTGAGCTTCCTCTAAAACACTCTGTGTTTTTCTCCTCTGTGAAGGTATTTTCTGTGCAGAGTAAGTACACTTCTATTAAAGATGTCTCCTCAGGCATCATTTTCCTTGACTTCACTTAGACTCTAAAGAGCAGGTTAGGAAGAAAGGAATGTGGTAATTTGAGTTGGTGGTGGTGGGGATGGAGGGGGAAAGTGCAGCTGGGCTGGGTCTCGGGAATTACCTGAGGCATGACAGAGCAAAGTTGTACTCTCCTGTGCTGGTTATGCGACTATTACAGTACAATTATAGGGAGAACACTGATGGAATATCTAAGATGGGAAAATTTAGAATAGTACAGCTTAGCCCAACATAATTTACCACTTTAGTCTTATCTCCCAGAAATTACATTTATATGTAACAATATTGCTTTGTCTTATACAAATGTAATTTCTCGGAGACAGGGCTGGAAAATTAAATGAGAGCTCACATTCTTTATTGAAGAACTGTCCTGCAATAAAAAAATTAAGTGCGTTAAGAAAATCATATAAGCATGTACATTAGTCAAACCCAAGCTCTGTTGAAAATATACAGTGATCTCAAAGACTTTATGTAAATGTGACAGCTTTGCATGGGGCAGTGCTCAATGTGCTTCTCTGGGCGTTACCGCAGAGAGTTGATATCCTAGTCTGACAGACACAATTACCTTGTCGATCGTCACCTCCCACCTGCAGCCGCCTCATCAGCTGCCATCCTCGCGTGATGACAGGTTATTACACACCTTGCATGACCTTTAGCTTTGTAGCTGCCCTGTCAAAAGTCAGGTGACTGAGTTGCCATGGAAACAGATGGATACCCATTTCAAGTGTTCATAATACACTGGCAGAAGAGCAAATACTTGATTACTATAGGAGGCATTTCTACCTGGACAAACTATTGAATGGGCAGCCCCTCTCATCTGTGATTGTATCACATTGATTCCATTTATGAGCGTTGAAATACTAAGATAGCCTTTTGTGTGAGATTATTTTACATTATTTACAGTGTGACAAGTTGTAGCAATTTACAACAAATAGGTTGTGTGAGCACATTACAGGCAAGTAAGTGGCAGTAAATCACAGAGGGAGTTGAGATATGATGAGGCTACAAATGTGTTGAGGTCAGTGATTGGTGCAATTAGGACAGCGACAGTAAAACAGAGAGAGAGAGAGAGAGAGAGAGAGAGAGAAGGGGTGGGAGGAGGGAGACGGAGAAGAAAAAACAGAAATAGAAGAAAGAGACTTGTCAGTGGGAGCAAAGCGGAGTTTTCAGCCAGCCGCTAAGCACTCATTCATGGGCGGTTGGACGTGAACACTGGGCACTCTGTGTCTATGGAGGTGATGTCTACTGAGAGATGCTATCTTTACCTCAATGATACAATGGCCTCATAGACAGCAGACAGTGGGCTAGAGCCACAGGTCTCCATACTGAGCCTCAATGCTCAGCCATAGCTACTGCCAGATAGAGTGTGCCACCTACAGGTGATGACAGAGTGAGCATGTGGAGGTAAAGACGTGTTTTTGTGGGCTGTTGGTGGTACGATACAGTGGTTCCATACATGGGGCCACTAACATTATTACATTTTTGTGAATTAATTCATAGTCTTTCCTTTTAAAATTATTCAAATAAAACAAGGAACAAAGTCATGCTTTGTTATTATGAGGGCTCTCAAAACTTTGCTTTAAAGCCAGGAGGACGCTGTGGAGGAAGCCCTGGAGGAGAGGACTAGAGGATGAGCCCAGCCGACAGCACGGAGGACGAGGGTGAGTGAACCTGGGAGGGAAAGCAGTTAACAGGAGGAACAACCGGGGACTGGAAAACAGAGATCATTAACACCAGAGCTTGAGAGGTTGGCACCGGGTTGGGAGCAACAACAATCAAGCGAGGATGGTGTGGAGAACCGGGGTTGAAATACAGGCAGGGATGAGGTTGATTACTGGCAGGTGTGGCAGGCTGACGAGGTGGCTGATGAGGTGCAGGTGCGGGTTGTTGGCTGGGCTCAGGAGCGGAGGGAGAGAGAGAGAGAGAGAGGAGGAGAACACAGGGAGGAAATCAGGCTGTCCCCACAACAGGGCCCCCCCCTCAACGGACGCCCCCAGGCGGCCCACCCGGCTTATCTGGATGAGCCCTGTTGAAGTCCGTCAGGAGGGACTTGTCCAGGATCTGGCTGCGGAGCAGGGCGGCCCTGGCCTCCCTCCAGATCCGGCGGCAACACCTGAGGTGGGCCTGTAGAGAGGGGACCGCCACCTCCTCCTCCAGGGACGGGAACAGGGGGGGCTGGTAACCCAAGGCGCACATGAAGGGGGACATACCAGTGGCAGCGCTGACCTGGGAGTTGTGAGTGTACTCAATCCAGGGGATGTAGGAACTCCAGGAGATGGGGCTGCGGTACACCACGCGCCTGAGTGCCGCCCCCAAGTCCTGGTTGGCCCGCTCGGTCTGACCGTTGGTTTGGGGGTGATAGCCCGAGGAGAGACTGGCAATGGTACCAAAGGCACGGCAGAAGGATTTCCAGACCTGGAATGTGAACTGGGGTCCCTGGTCTGAGACAATGTCCAGAGGGATTCCAGTGAGGCAGAAGACGTGGGCGATAAGCAGGCGGGCCGTTTCCAGAGAGGAGGGGAGTTTGGGTAGGGGGACGAAGTGGGCAGACTTAGAAAAGCAGTCAACGATAGTGAGAATGGTAGTGTTTCCATTTGAGCAGGGAGTCCAGCGTGATATGGGACCAGGGACGACCGGGGACCGGGAGGGGGCGAAGCAGACCGGCGGGCGGTTGATGGGAGGGTTTGGCGCAGGCGCACACCTCACAAGCTGCTACGAAGGCTCGACAGTCCTTCTCTATCGCAGGCCACCAGAACCATTGGCGAACCTGAAAGAGGGTGCGGGCCATCCCAGGGTGGCAGCTGAACTTGGAGGTGTGCGCCCACTGGAGGACCTGGGAGCGGACACCCGACAGGACGTAGAGGCGGTTCTGGGGGCCGGTGCTGGGGCCGGGATCGGTGGACTGGGCTCGGCGTAGAGCGGATTCCACTTCCCAGACCACGGTTTGTATGTAGGAGAGGTTCTTGTGATCAGTCCATACCAGGAAGGGGTGTTCTGCTCCCTCCAGCCCGTGCTTCCACTCCAAACACCAATTTGATGGCCAGAAGCTCTCGGTCCCCCACGCTGCTCTTAGTGGCAGTGAGGCGGCGTGAGAAGAAGGCGCAGGGATGAAGTTTGTTGTCCTCCGGGGAGTCCTGGGAGAGGGTGGCACCGGGGGTTGATGAGGACAGGGTGGAGGTGAACAGGGTTTTTAGGCGGGTGAAGGCTGCAGCGGCCTCTGGAGACCAGGTAAAGGGGACCGAGGAGGAAGTGAGATGAGTGAGGGGGGCAGCGACAGTGCTGTAATTCCGGATGAAGCGGCGATAAAAGTTTGCAAAACCTAGGAAACGTTGCAGCTGTTTAACGGAGGTGGGGGTTGGCCAATCGGTGACTGTCTGGATCTTGGACAGGTCGGCACGGAGCCGCCCTTTTTCAATTATGAAGCCGAGGAATTGGATGGTGGGGACGTGAAACTCGCACTTTTCTGCCTTAACAAAGAGCCTGTTCTCCAGAAGCCGCTGCAGCACCAGGCGAACGTGTTTTGTGTGCTGGGCCGCGTCGCGGGAGAAGATCAGGATATCGTCGAGGTAGATGAAAACAAAACGGTGGAACGTAGAACGTAATCACATAGAACGTCGTTGATCAGGGCTTGGAAAACGGCGGGGGCGTTGGTGAGTCCGAAGGGCATGACAAGGTATTCATAATGGCCGAGGGGGGTGTTAAAGGCAGTTTTCCACTCGTCCCCCTCCCGGATCTGCACCAGATGGTAAGCGTTTCTTAGATCTAATTTAGTAAAAATGGTGGAACGGGAGAGGGAATCGAGACTTTTATCTTTCTTCTCGACAAAGAAAAAACCGGCACCCAAGGGAGTCTTTAATATACAGCTCAATAGACTCCCTCTCCGGGCGCGACAGGTTGTATAGGTGACTGGAAGGGAGAGGCTATGGAGCAGTCGTAGGGGCGGTGGGGGAGTAGAGACAGGGCCTTGTCTTTACTAAAAACGAGCGCAAGGTCATGGTACTCACTGGCAGGTGAAACGCAATTACTGGGGGCTTGAGCAGACAAAAGGCAGGATGCGTGACAATCAGTGCTCCAATTCCTGATCTTCCCCCGCGACCCGTAGCAGGGAGGGGAGTGTCGAGAGGGATCTGGGGAACAGAAAGCTGACGGGCAACCCCGATATCTAGGAAATTCTCGTCAGCGCCTGAGTCAATGAGGGCCCCCAGGGAAAGAACTACATCTCCCCACGTGACGGTGGCGTCGAGTGGGGGGCGGAGATGGGGTGATGGGTTTCGGCCAGTAGCCCCAAAACTACTGCCGAGCCGAAACTTTTGGCCGCACGGGACAGGCAGGCAGGATGTGGCCAGGCTTGCCGCAATAAATGCACTCACTGGCCAGACGGCGCCAATCGCGTTCCTGCAGGGAGAGGCGAGCACGACCCAACTGCATGGGCTCAGGAGGAGCAGCGGGGGAAGGCGAAGGCGGCGCCGGCTGTGCCGTGGGACCCGGCGGTGTGACCAAGTGTTGCACGGGGGACGGCAAAACAGAGGCCCAGGATGGTGTGAGGCCAGAGCGGGAGGCGGCGGAACCGCGAGCGAAGCGGTCCCTGGCTCTTTCCCCCAAGCGGTTATCCAGATCGGTGGCCAGAAACCAGGACACTCACCGTCAGCCGGGCTGTGCGCACAACATTTCTAATACTTCCTGACTTCCCAATCTGCCTGTGGATCTCTGCCCCATTGTTTCAGCATTAATACACATACGCATTAATACACATTTTGTGCTCCAGTGAGTAATGATAGTCAAACATGTGGAGAGCCACTGGTAGAAAATATGATAGAAACATGGGAAAGAGGACAACATGTATAGGTGACATGCAAGATTAAAATGTACTTACAAAAAGTGGCAGAAAGTCCTTACATTTCTACAAATGTGAAAACACTGAATAAGGCCCAGAAGTACTGAAACGTTTTCATTTTAAAGATCATTTACTGCCATTTAGCACACCATCTTCTGACTGCACAGTCAATTTCAGCTATATGGTATTAGCTTTTTGTTTTGTTTTTTACAGAAGGGAGCCTCATTGCAGCAGCTCTTAGTAGGTTTGGATGCATGACTGCTAGAGCTATTTCCTTTTACCCTTCACATGATAAGACGTTGAGATGGGGGTAGACAAGAACTTCGGGCGTTTTTCAAAATGTACAGATGCCAGGTGTCGTATAACATATAAGAGGGCACTCACATCCACAATAAATTGCGAGTACTCCCTCAGTCACTTGCTACATTCCATGTAAGGAGGATTTTGTCAGGAAGGAAACCCCACATGAGTGAAGGAATTTCTCTTCCTCCTCTCTTTCACTTTTGCCTCCTCCCTGTCATCTAGTTTCCCCCCCCTCCTCCACTCTCTTTACATTCCACTTTTCTTCTTTCTCACCCTCCGCTGGCCCAATCGTCTCTCACTGTCTTTATTTTTATCTTGTCAACTCCTCCCACTCTGATAATGATTTCTTTCATACCAGATGCCAGTTATCTATGGAGGGATTATTTGGTCAGAACTAAAACTAAAAGTCGAAAACTAAAAGTCGAAATCAAAAACTAAAAGTCGAAGTCGAAAATGAATTTGGTATTTAGGATAGGACATTTTGTATTTAGGATTGGGTATTTAGTCATTTAGCCATTTAGGATTAGGAATTTGGGGATTTAGGGTTGGGGTTTTGGGGATTGGGGATTGGGGATTTGGGGATTGAGGATGGGGTCATGTATGCAAATGAGGAGGCGTGACCCAAAGGCTGCAGAGAGGGTTTGGAAGGGCTGAGGTGCAGAGGCACTTTATGGACTGCAGGGGGAGCTCTGACTGCCAGCACACTGCCATGAAAGCAAGCAGAGGAAGTGAGCAGGGCTGGAGGGAGGGATCATTTATAATACCATAACTAAAAGTGTACAGCATTTCTGTCCATGTGGCCTCACACACAAAGTCAACAGTGAAAGGAATGCTATCCATCTGACGAGAAAGCAGCGGAGCAACGTTTAGGCCTGATAGACATCCGCTAATCAGAAACAGAGGACACTACCTGTATCACTGTGGTGTGCTGATACGAGTGCTGGTATGGCCTGTAGCGCAACAGTTTAGCTGGTGGTTAAAAGCCCTAAACCTGTGGAGTCGCCTGGTTGGTGTTCTGTTTGTGCACACGACATTGCTCCCGGTCCATGTGGTAAGTGTGTCGGCCTTATTTCAGGTGAACCTGTGTGACCTATCTCTCAATATTGTTTCCTGGGGTGAAATTCCCCAGGTTGGCAACTTATTTAAATACAGAATCACACCCTCGTCTTGCCACATTCTGGCGTTGTTGGCAGGATAGAAGTAATTGAATTCAGGGCAGAGAATTGTTTCCATTAGCCTTTTGATTAACCTTGTTTTGTTCCATTCAATTGTGTTTTTGTTCAGTTCTCACTTTAGCATTTTTTTTTGTGTTTTGTATTTAATTTGTTGTGTTTATTTTTTTACATTTTGTGCCATTTTAAAGGAGCTTTATGGCTGTAATCAGTCGTTACTTTACAGCAGGCCTTTTTCTCCCGTCACCAGCTCGAAGGGGAAACATTGCAGGAATTCTCCCTAGCCTTACTGGCCTTAATGGCGCAAGTTAAACAGTGCGCCCCTGACGGGATGCCCAGTTCAGAGGTTCTCCTTAGAGATACATTTTTTGAGCACGTTATGGATAGTTCCCTTCGTCTGAGCTTAAACAGCTGGTGCGTGGTCGACCCACTGCCACCCTTTTGGACTTGCGCAGTGAGGCTATCAGGTGGGAAAGAGAGGGCCTTCCAGGGGGTGTTAGGGGACGTAGTTTCTCGCTGCCGTCCGCTCATGGGTTCCAGTTTGGGGTACATGGTCGTACTCAACCCCCACCTAGTGTAAGTTTATCAGGTCCGGATCTTGGTAAGTTGAGCGACCTTTTGAAGCGCCAGCAACAACAGTTAGATCAGCTGACCTGGACATTGGTCTCGTTACAGACGTCTCACACTCCTTTGCAGAAGGTGCCAGCAGCCTGGCCATTTTGCTCGAGAGTGTGATGGCGAGAGGGTTCCTTTCTCCTGCAGACGTGCCAACTCTGCGGCTGATATGAATGCCAATGCGGCTGGGTTTTTGCCCTGAGCTGCTGCTCAGTTGGGGAGGCCACAGGCTTGCGGGATGGTGTCCCTCTTGGATTAGTTGCTCCGTGTCCAAACCTCACAGTTTGAATCGGAGGGGTTGACGTTTCCTGTCTGGTGGACACTGGTTCTGTGGTGTCGACCATAACGGAGAGCTTCTTTTTAGCACAGTTTGCACCCTGGGGTCATGAACGCCTTCATTCTTGCGATGAGCTGTGTCGTCTGTCCCTGGCATCTTGGGAATAAACGTGATTCGCAAATGCTATCGTGAGTTAATTGGAACTTTTGGTTCTTCTCTTTTTGACTCTCCTTCCATCTCCCAGGCACCAGGCCCAGTTTTGGTGTCCCTACAGAAGTGCCATCAGTCCGCCAAACCCGACCCAAAGATTTCCACCGGGGTAGGAGAGTGGTGCGAATTCCTTGTGGCACCTTAATGTTTCTGGCACTTGTTGTGAACAGTTGTCTGGTCAAAGTGCACTGTTCGAACCTCCAGAGTCAGGGTTATCTGCCGGGCTGCTGGCTTCTCCTTGCCTTGTGCGCGTGTTCGGGGTACTGTGTACGTTCCTGTGGTGAATGTGGGGACTACAGACGTTGTGCTTTACCCACGGACATGTCTGGGTAGCACAATATGTCCAACTACAGCTCTATGAAGCTAGAATTCCTTGCACTGAAGTAAGCCATGACCGATACATTTAGGGAGTACTTGTTGGGTCATAGGTGTGTAGTCTACACTGACAACAACCCATTGAGTTACCTTCAGTCTGCTAAACTTGGGGCGACTGAACACCGGTGGGCGGCTCAGCTGGCTGCTTTCGACTTCGACCTGAAGTATCGCTCGGGTCGGAGTAATAGAAATGCAGACGCACTGTCCGATGGTCCGGCGGTGGCTTTAAGTTTTTTTCAGAGAGAGACATGAGACAGAAGTAAAATGCAAGCACAAACATGGCATTTATTGTCTTCCATACAGACAAGAGGAGACACCGACACCAACAAGCAACAAACTTACACTGAATGCAACTAGCTACCTTATATACCCCCCCTCCTGCAGGTAATTAAGTGGATAAAACTACTTAGGTGGGACCACCATCATTTAGAATAATAAATATTTACCTAAAAACCCAACACCATAGTAAAATAGAGCCCAAAGAATGAATATTTACATAAATACAAATTTCTATCAATAAATCAATAACACATGCTCATACATAATAATCACATAAATCAGCATTGTTGATGCCTTTACTCCCCCCACCCTCAGCTTCATGGTTTGCTCCTGCAGCTCTTAAGCAGGTGCTCGGCCTACCACACTCTTTGCCTCTGCCCCCTGCTGAAGAGACAACCAGGATGGTGAGTACTTACATTGTTCGTCTTATCTTGTTTAACAAGATAACTAACTTTAACAACTAACTGAAATGGAGTAAAAGCACTCAATACTATGTTGTGAACCTTGACTATCACTGATTGAAGTTTCTTTCCACACAGGCAGGATGGCCAGACCCCCCTGTGGAACTACTCACAACAAAGACAGCTATCAAATGTTTCACAAATTAAATAAACAATCAAAATAAGAATGTGTATGGCTCCTGCTTTATCAATAATCCCCATCTTAATACTCAGTTGACTATTTCAGGTAATGGAACCTTGGTCTCCATTACACGCACTGTCACGACAGTATGTAACTGGGTCCGAAGTGTTAGCACCTGTGTTGCCTGGCACACCGGTGCCAGCCCTTCTTCAGCAGAACCCAGGCACAGAGTCGGCCACCCAGTCGGTGATTTCAGCATAGTTGGTATTTGTTTGTTCTGTTAAATTACTTTGGTTGTCTTTAATTAGTACTTTGTTAATTAATAAAATAATTTGTTCAATGTGAAACACTCTCTGCCCTGGCCTTATTTCAGGTGAACCTGTGTGACCTATCTCTTAATATTATTTCCTGGGGTGAAATTCCCCAGGTGGCGTTGTTGGCAACTTATTTAAATACAGAATCACACCCTCGTCTTGCCACACATACTTTTTTGTTTGGGCAATCACAACATTATCTTGGTCAATAAACTGAGACAAAGTAGGTGGAAAACAAAAAGAGGTGGGGATTATTGTGAGTGGGAGAAATTGGCCTATTAGTAATATAACTCCAATTTGTCTCTGCAATGTGCAGTGAAGGGACACAACCCGGCTAAATGAGCCCTGACAGGCTCTCAAAGATGCCAGAGTGAAGCAGGGTATAAGGGAAAAAACTCAAAAAGGGAAATATAAAACAAACCTTGATAAATTTTTCACCCAGAGCAGCGCAGATATTTTCTTTTAAAAGTCATTTGTTAATGTGAATTGCATACTTTGTTTGGGTCTTATAGGAGGCAATTGAATTGTTTTGTTTTAATGTTGTATGTTTCAAGAGCAGGGCCTAAAATGTGATCTTCTTTTGTTGTGCTTGAGATATATGTATAT
This sequence comes from Micropterus salmoides, assembly GCF_014851395.1. Lineage (NCBI taxonomy): Eukaryota > Metazoa > Chordata > Actinopteri > Centrarchiformes > Centrarchidae > Micropterus > Micropterus salmoides. The sequence continues at coordinate 16,965,065 of NW_024043372.1, forward strand.
ATAAATATATAAATATGCTCCCACTATCAGCTTTGTTCAAGTTCTGATTCATCAGTGCTTTGCTGTATAAATGAACATCTTTCCCACTACCGTCTCTAATAACTTTCTTCAGTTGTCTGAGTTTTGACTTTACAGGTCACTTTCCCAGAAAGAATCTGAAACAAACAGTTGGTAGCTGAACCTCCAGCCAGGTGAGGGGATTACTGTCTAACTCCATCCTTCAAAAGGCACAAGCACCTCCCCCTCTATTAATTTCAGTCCCCTGACCTGCATTTCCACCTCTAATGTCTGTCTGTCTGTGTGCCTGGTTCTGTCTGTCTCTCTTTCTTTCTCTCAGCTTTCTGTGTGAAGTCTTGCCTGGTTATTGGATTTACAAGTCTGTGAATGTCACTCTGCCATGGGTTTACTGGAGCTGCCTACCGGCACACCCTTCAGAGTGCAATGTGTGTGAGTGTGTACTTGCATGTGCACATGCCACGTGTCTCGTCACAGTTTATTGAGTCTCTCCACCCTCCATCTTCACTGTGTAATTATCAGATAAATTAAGAGGGTGGTTCTGGTGTCCTGTAGTTACACTCCTTCTGAGTTTGAGGAAACCAGCCTAAGGTCATTTGGTCACTTTTTCTCAAGGGTCTTTGATCTCCCTCACCTCTCTATCTATGTTTCTCAGGTTGAATGTCTCTCACCCTGCTGTCATCCTACCTTCTCTGGCATTGGCAAGCTAAAGCATACCGCTGCAAGTTTGAAATGAAAACCTGAGGTTAGAAAACCTCTGACTCAACACGGAAATACCTCCTGACGGACAATGACAAGACACAGGAAATAATAGTAAAGTATAAAATGTAGTTAGTAGGAGATACATTATTTTCTATCATTTACATTCTGTGCAGATTCTAATTCCAACAACATTGATACCAGGTAACAAGACTGGCTCTCTGAATAATCTGTCCAAAGTCTAAGTTTTTAGACTTAGCTTCACTTTGTTTTTTCTTGTTTTTTTTTTTTTTTAAACCTGTCCTGCCCAGCAGCCTGGTATAGAGTATGATGAGCTGGATACCATATTGTGCCAGACTGATTTTACTTTAACAAGAGAGTATTAATATACTCCTTTGTCTGTTTTATTATTTATTTAATTATGTATTGATTTGTCACCGGGCCGGACAGGGGGGCAGACATGGGAATGGGGGGGGGGGGGCAAAAACAAACAGCACAGAGAAAGGACAACACCTGTAAGGGAAGGGGGATAGAAGGTGGGGACAACAGGGAATAGCAGAGGGAAACACTAATTGCAGAAAGCAACAAACCTGCAATAGAACAGAGAGGGGGGCTTGGGGAGGAGAAAAACAACAACAACAAACAAACACAAACAAAAACAAACAATAAAAACAATAATAATAGTAAAAGACAACCAGCCGAACAGCAGCAATAAACAGCAGACATAATAAGACAACTAAGAGAAAAAGCACAGCCACGAGAGCTAGAATAATAACAACTAATTTAAATAAGTAACTGAAAGAAAAGCATCAGGAATTATTCTACCAGGGAAAACCTAAATTTGTTTGTGTCTATGTATGAGACTGTATGTGTCTGTGTGCGTGTGGGTGAATGTGTCTGTATGTGTGTGTGTACATGTGTGTGTGTGCATAAGCCTGTTAAAGAATGTAGTTGTTAGTGAGAGTGTGATGCCACGACTGTGCCACACCTACCCCAGCAACAGGCAGGCAAGAACCCCAGTAGCCAATAGGGGTGGGAGAAAGAAAAAAAGAAAAAATAAAAATAAAAAAATGACTCCCAGATGAAGTCCCCGACCCAACCAACAGATGCCCCATAAAAATAAATAAATAAAAATAAATGTGCGAGCACGGCAACACCCAATGCCCGGCAGCCCCCTGCGAATCCCGCGTGCGAGGTCAGGCAAACGAGAAAGAGCGAGTGGAAGAACACGACAGTGAAAGCCAGCGGAGAGAAACACCAGCAGCAAACGCGCCGTGCAGGTCACCGTGCACCCGCCAATAAAAGTCCGCCATCCCCCCAACCGCCGGAAAAACTAGGGCCGCCCACGAGAGCCGACATCCCCCATGCACAGCGTGCCCCCAGGCCGCCGTACAACACCAGCCAAATCAGCAACGAGGCAAAATCAACCAGCTCAGTTGCATGCCACCACCAACCCACCGACCCGTGAAGGGCCGAGAACTCCAGGCACAAGCCCAGAATAAACCGAAGCACAGCCCTGCCCCGCACCCACACTGCACATCCCAAAAACTAACTTTATACTTCAGTATCCAGAGGGGTCCAACAACTGGCCCGGACTCCAATGCACAAACTAAACGCCCAGCAGCTATCCAGAGACCCTGCACAGGGAAAAAGCACAATGCATCAAGATGCATCGACAATCGCCTTACAATCCCACCGCAGCCCTCCAAACTGCAACCAGATCAACCCGTGCAGTACCCAGAGACCCCCACCCCCAGAAGCCAGGGCACCCCGCGACCCCCCAAAGCGCAAAGGACCCCAGACCGTCCAGAGGCATCCCTCACCAGAGTGCAGGCAGAGCCAGCAGCCCCCGAGGCTGATCTCAACCCCTGGACGGGGGCCCAGCCCCCCCAGTCAAGCACCCCCAGTCAAGCACCCCCAAGGAGGAGCACCAAACCCTACCCCGACAACACCAGTCATGTGCCCCAGAGACTCACGAATGCCCCCACTGTGAGAGAGCCGACAGGGGGAAGACTTAGCTCCACTTTGACCACCTTAGCTATTAACATGCCTCTTAAACATTGGAAAATAAGGGAGCAATTCTGCACAATAAGTCCTTTTACTATACTCCTGAGCTACTTTTTCTATGTGTAATGAAGTATTGAATTGTCGTATATATCTACTTTAACCTAAGTATATTCCTTGTATTACTCCTGTATTAACTATCCATATTTTCTATGACGCATACAAAGTTTCTTAAAGTCACTGTATGTTAAATTAGTGCACAATACAAAACACTATTGTGTGCTAGACTAAAACATTTAACTCCTACAGAAAAGCAGAAAAGCGGACATATTCAGTCTCCTTGGGGATGCAGCATAAGTACAGCAGAAATCCAGCCAGCAAGCAGAAAAAAGTGACTTTGAAAAAGCCTGTTCTCCTTGTACTTTTTATACCAAGTGAATAAAATGAGTCTGATTCTGAAGAGATAATCGTCAGACATGTTTATTTGAACTTGTTTGCATGAGCCCTCACTCATCACATATGTCCCATGCAGCCTTTAAGTTGTAAAATTGTTAAGATTTAACATCTATGTTGTTGCTGCCTGCCAATGATATTTAAGTCATGTTTTCCTTTCTGTCTCTCTGTACCATGCCCCAACGTGCCAAGGAAGAATGCCGTCTATCTTTTACTCCCCTATATTTTTAACCATTTAGATGTGTAATTACATGTTGTGCGGGATGTCATAGCCGGAGGCCAAATATACTCTCTTTTCTTAAAAGAGAAATACCACATCCTTTTAAAAGGACCAAAGGCTGAGAAAGTTAGACAGTTACAGGCCCGGTAGAAAAGTTATATCAAACAATGGCGGCAGTGTCCATGTCATCTGTCATGTACTATATATTTGATAGCATCCATGATAGTAATTTGCTGCCACCAGTAGTTAGTTTCACTGGAAAGTTCTGGTGCTAATAGAAACCTCTACTGGAACCATTCAATGGCAGTTGAAGTTTTGTATGACATTACATCCATCATTTTGTCAGATCTGTGACAAGCATATTTTATCTACTGTTGTAAGACTAATCTGTAAGTACTATTTTAATTACAGCTGTTTTGTGATCTGATTTAGCAGAATTTCGTTTTTCCGATATCAGTTTGCCGCTAACCAAGCTAGTTAACCGTTATAATCGCTAGCTATCAGGGGCAAATGTTTTCTTGAGTTTCTTAAGTACAACGTCCTAAGTAGGCTAATGTAGCTAGCCTAGCTGTTAGCTATTATGAGATGTGATTGTGCCTCCTGTCATCAATTGTCGTATATAAGGGTGAAACACTTGGACACAATGGTAGTTAAATATATTTTGTATAGTTTCAAAATATGCACTTCATTATGTTACAATTAACATGTTGTCTTTTACAGATATGTTGCAATAACAACTTTTCTTGGGCCACTTTAGGGAAGCAGGACCTGCTGTCAATACAACACAGATGTAGGTGTTTGTTAACAAACAGCAGCTTATTTACACATCCAGGAGATAGGAAAAGTTTTATTTCGAGTCATGTTTCTGCATTACCCCTTGATGATTGTAGCTGATTTTGGTCTCCACCAACTTTGAGTAAAATATCTGTCTATTTAGCACTTTGCTAAATTCCTCACTATGTTCTCCAGCTAGTCACTAACTCTGTCTGCTGTTTGGTGTTGGGCAGGTAGTGTAGGCTACAGTCAATTTTTAGAGCCTTTTCTCTGAAAACAGCTGTCCAAAAATGAGTGAACCAAAACAGTAAACCATCACAATGAGCTAAACAGGGGTGGTGATGGCGCAATGGATAAGACCTGGGTTCAGTTCCCACTGTGTTCAGTTCCCACTGTGACCCATCCACCACTGTGTCCCTGAGCAAGACACTTAACCCCTAGTTGCTCCAGAGGCGTGTGACCTCTGACATAAATAGCAATTGTAAGTCGCTTTGGATAAAAGCTTCAGCTAAATGTAAAAGATAAGCTGAGGGGAGCTGCATTTATTATAGCCACTTTAAGCATTTACCAGAATAGATCAAGTTAATCTAAAGTATGGGCGGCACAGTGGTGCAGTGGTTAGCACTGTCGCCTCACAGCAAGAAGTTGCCCCGGCCTCGCTGTGTGGAGTTAGCATGTTCTCCCCGTCTCTGGGTGCTCCTCCCACTGTCCAAAGACATGCGGACTAGGTTAATTGGTGACCCTAAATTGTGTGAGCGTGAGTGGTTGTTTGTCTATGTGTGGCCCTGCGATGGACTAGCGACCTGTCCAGGGTGTACCCCGCCTTTTGCCTGATGTCAACTGGGATTGGCTCCAGCCCCCCGCAGCCCTGTACGCAGGATAAGTGGTTGACAATGGATGGAATCTAAAGTACATTTGAAAATACATTTAAACAGAAGATCTGCTGATATGTTTGTATACCACATACCACTGAAGCCTATACCATACTTGCCTATATCGTCAGGCCCATGTGTTTTGCCATCTCTTCTTCTGACATCTGGGCTGCAGCCGGAGCTGGGAGCACTTCCAAACCCTTCATCTATGATTATCTCCTCCTACAGGCCTGATCACAGACTGCAAGGAATACAGTGTTGTCTTCATTGTCTAAGGCCATTTATCAGTCCAGTTTCACTAGTTTTAATCGTGCACACAAATCTACTTTGTTGCTATTATAATTATTTGTTAGATCTTTCTCTACTCATTTTCTCTGAAACATTTGGGTGGAAAATCCAGCCAGACTCATCCATTATAAAGAAAATCTCCCTTGAAGGTTGATATATTATGTGCCATACAGTGGGAATCAGTCCCCACATTGGATGCATCTTGATCATGTGCATGGCTCTTCAACTAGCCATCATATCTGTTGTCATACATAAGTCATTTTTCAAACCTATATCAACAGATGCAGCAATACAGTAACAAACATTTTTAATATTCTTCCTGTGTTGCTGTTTTGATGTTTCTATTTCCAAAAACATTATTTAGTATGTCCTACGGCGCTCACGGATGACTGGGGATTCATTTGGTAATACATGAGATGTATTGAACTTTTGAAGCATAACCCACACCTGTCCCTTTCTCCATAGTTTAGACTTCAAACTCAAGCCTCCAAAAGCAAGCATCCAGTATTGCAGATCAATATATTCATTCCACAGCTCCATTCTTACTCTCAAATCTGTATTTCTGAGCATAAAGCTGTTTGAGAAGTTCCTGATTTCACAAATTATGAGTTGGGAAGTCAAACAGCTTTATGCACCTGTCTGTTTCATAATGAACCAGGAAAGAATCCATTTTTTAAACTTGATTCACAGTGGGCAAGAGGTTTATAAACTGTGTACCCCTGTGTTCACCAAGTCCCATCAACCACCCACCCCCCTCCCACAACCACATTCTCCTGTCTGCTTTCCCAGACAGCCTTGTTAACATGTCTACCACTCTCTGAGCTTCTGCCAGTAGGGAAATAATAAGCAGATTATTTCTTTGAGTCCACTTAATATCAATCATTGCTTTGCTTACTGCTGCACTTGCACTGTGGAGACCCTCATTAAGTAAATTACTCTCTCTAAGCACTACAGTCTTAAATTCACACTTTACTGAACTTATTACTAAACTCTACTAATGAGTTATTGAAGTCTTATTGGAAAAACATAAAATAACACTTGGTTGCTGAATAATGGAGGGCCTTTCTAGTTTACATGAAAAGTCTTTAGTCTCGTAACTATGCTGAATGTGCGAACAGCTTGATGTGGAAGTAACGTGACTATCCAGCTGCTTTCCAGGTCATAGAGCCTATAACCGTTTACACACAAACATTTCAGCTGAGACACCTTCTAATTATTACTTAGGAGCCAAATCGCAGAGACAAAGTCTGGATAAAAGCTTTTTAAATCAATTTGTGTGCCCTATGGATCAGTGCATCTCGTGCAAGTTGACATCAAGTTCTGTGTTGGATTTGAGTGCGCATTTATGAGCCAAATTCTCCTGTATAGATAAAAACAAAATCCCTATTTTAGACCTGCAAATTAAGTCTCTATATTTAAAGTTTACTATTGTTATAATTATGAAATTTACATTATGTTGTTATGCTACCTATAAACTCATACAGAACAGACCTCTGTGTACACTGACATTAAACATTTTACATTTAGTCCGTCTGTCCTGTCCCATTCTGTCCTCATTATTAAGGTTGGTCATTTGTTAGTGTATCTATGCGCGTTAAAGCATTCATGTGATATAGTTAGAATATGTCTCTCTCACACACACACACACACACAAACACACACACACTTGTTGCATAATTGATCTCCATTAATTCACTCAGAAACACAGCTTCAGTTAGTAAATAGTGCCATCTTGTGGTAACCTGTTCCTGGTTTTCTGTACTGGCTTGTTATTCTTTTCTCTTTACTCTAGTACATTTCTGCCATCCCTGTTGACAGGAGTCTTTTTACAGAGAGAGAGGAAGTAGCTCAAACTGCACACAACAATAGAGGCAGTGTATGTTTAACAGACAGGAAATGTGACCATTTACATAATAATATATGTTTTTAAATATATTGAGTGATACAGTGAATTGTGGAGACATTACTTCTTTTTTTCTTTTCTTTTTTTAAAAAATTTGACTGAAAATAAAAATACTGAAGTAAAAAATATTTTAAAAGCAACGCTTCTTCTGCCAACCTTTTGTCATTTTAGGACCGTTTTTGATTTGTTGAATTTTTCTTTTAAATTTATATCCACTTTTTAAACATATAGTTAAAGTACGTTAGTGATTTTGACACTCAGCCCAACTCAACTAATGGCTCCACCTCCACCCATGAGCCCCATGTGACCTAATGTCAGGGTGAGGCTCCGGGTGCACTTGTTTCCGAGGGTTTAACTGCTACACAGGACCAGAAGGCCGCGGCTCAAACGGAGGGAGAGGTGCAGTGTTTCTGGAGCCATGGACTACCAACAGAAACTGGCTGAAAAACTCAGCATCCTCAATGAGAGAGGCAATGGGGTGCTAATACGCATGAACCACATTAAGAAGGTGAGATAGAATAGGAAGAATTAGAGAAGCAAATGGTCTGTGTAACAGAAACAAGAAATAAGGAACTTGACTTTCGTGACATACACCTCGTAAGTTTTTCACAATTTGTACCTGCATACAGTTAATACACAATACAAAGAGTAATTATGTCAGTGCATAGTTCACTGCTTTGAAATAAACTGAAAATGAATCATATTTAGAATGGTATGAGTTACTTTCTGTTTTCAGATTTCAGAACTGTTAAAGGGAAACGAGAGCTCAAGTGTACTGATGACAATCTACATTGGTGTCTACAATACACAGAATGACTGCATAATGCCAAACGTGTTAAAGTACTTTATCTATAAAGCATGAAGGTACTACAGAGTCTTATAAGAATGCAAACCACCAAAATAAACCCAGTAATGCAAATGCTTAAAGTCAAGAAACTCCAGGAGCTGTAACCCAAACCGTGGTAACATAATGATGTGAGATAATTGTTACAACTGAATACTGTTTACAAAAGTGGTTTGTTTGTCTAGTGGCCTAGTAGAATAGGCAGCATGATCTTCCAACTGCAACTTAGCTTATTTCTCCAAAGAGGAAGTGCAAACAGGAAGTCAGTCTGAGCTGTCAGTCACCTCAAACTTCAGTTATTCTAAACTGAATGCTGAGAAACTCACACATCAGAATGTGTGAGAAAAAGAAAACCTACAAAGTATAAAGAACAAATCAGACAATCTAATTAACTAAGGTGACTCCAGGGAGAGAGTACGATTGGATTATTTTGACAACCCACACATGTCTGGAGACATGCAGGAAGTGACACTCTCCTCGTGAGAAAATTTAATATGTTTTGTGTACTGTGTACACACACGCACACACGCACACACACACATCTCTCTTTCTCTTTCTAACCCAAAATGAGCATGTGGATGCACGTACTTTATGATTGCATTTATCAGGAGGTTATTCTTATTTTGAGCCATAAAACCTTGCCCAGAGAAGATTTGCTGAGCATGCATGCATTTTTAATTTCTGCAGTCAGACTTTACACTTGGGAGCGGCTACACAGTCCTCTACTGTCAGCTTCTAAACAGCCCTGCAGGAGCGGTGTTAACTATCCTGTTCAAGGTCACCTTGAGGGTGTTCTTGCAGGAGGAGGGGAAAGCATTATTAATCACTCTGCTCACAATATTCCCAGCTAGTGTGAGGATTCAGTGACTTTCTTCTGACAAGCTTGCTTTTCTTACAATGACAATGAAATCCCTTCAAGAGAATCCACAGAGCATGATGGCAGGGCTTGAGATCAAGGATTTAACTGCCAAAACCCTGGGTTGATATGCAAACTGGTCACATCACAACCTCACGTCTTAATCACTTCCTTACTTCTGTTACAGACCTGTGCAGACCCTAAGACGCGGCTATCCTTCCTGACAGATAAAGCCATGGAGACTGCCATCAAGTACATCAACAAGAAATTCCCCAACATTGACTTTAGAGGAAACATTGTAAGTATGACTGCAACCTTTGCACAACCTTCAGTTTTGTTTTCACCTTGCTTTCTACACAAGGACATGCTTGTACTTGCTTTTCATGTTTTGTTTTGTTGTGATTATGGAAGTATTTTATTTTTTTTATGATTTTAACACAAAGAGGGTTGTTTGTTCTCGGTCAATATATAATCAATATGTGATCCACTGAAAATAATGACATTAGGTTGAGGAGACAAAATAACTATGTCTAACAAAGTTCAGTGCTTGTTGCAGGGCAGCCTTATTGCATACTATTTGCTATATGAAACATATATATCTGTTATTGTGTCCATATTATGTATGTGTGTCTGATGTTTTTAATCAAGTAGCAAGTGAAGCTAATGAACTTACCCACAGGAAAAAGAACATCAAGAAAAAGTCTACTTTTCACATAATGTGAGATCTCATAATACCTGACCTGAATACTTCTCTTCATTCTTTATTGCAGCAAAATCTGAACAGCATACAGAAACAGAAATCTGAAGTGATGGCAGCCACAGCATGTTATTACGACTCTTTCCTGGACGTCAAAGAGTTCAGGGTGATTGTCAATCTTTTTCCTTTCTTTTTTCTCAATTTCAAATTTCAGATTTGCTTTGTTGACATAACACAATGGGGAGCTACATAACAACAGCAGAGAAAGACAGACAACTGTCTGGAGGTTACAGCCAGGCCAAGGCATCATCTGTATTTGTAAGATTGAGAATAACTCAGTCAGGATGTTATAGAAATATGCAAATCTATTTTAGGCTACAGGAACCTATAAAAATTATGTCTTTAGGAAATCACATTAGAGGCCTATATAATTTAAATGTTGCTTTGTTGCTCTGCTGGTTTTTGTTTTCTAAACTTCTCCCTGTTCCTTATTCAGGACCACGTTTATGAGTTGTTGAACACCATAGATGCCTGTCAGTGCTTCTTTGATATTGTAAGTATTTACTATGTGGCTTGTAACATCTGCGTTAATCTGACAAGCTCTCACTCATTTCTGCCATTCTACTAGGCTGTTTACTTCTTCCTGCTACATTCTGCAGGCTGTGTTTTCTCTCTCCACCACCCCCAGCCTCCTCCAGCTCAGTTTCTCAGGTTTTTTTATTGACATAATTAAAGTAGCACCTCTTGCATTGTGCATTATTTATATCCTACTGTATATTCCAGTGATCTGTGTCTCCTGTGATCTGATCTGCACAGTTATTGTGGGCATTTTAGTATCTCACAAGGCTTGGATTTATCTGGGGAACATCTCTCAGCACAGGACATTTTTTGTCAAATATAACTGCAGATCCATTTATGGGAATAAATAGGCTAGTGGCTTAAAATCACTTATTAATAAATCCCTTTTATACTGCTTTTTTGCCACAGGATGTAACCTCACTTAGAAATGAACTGCATACCTGTTTTCTCTGTTGCTTGGAAGAGCCAATATTCTGCTTATGTGAAAGAATCAGGTCGGGTTCTCTGCATGCGCAATCCTGAGGCTCTCTCTGACTACAACGACAACACCACAACTAACGAAATGCAGCCCAATAACACCATAAAACGACTGGCTCACAGCACAACAAACTCCACATAAGGATAAAAAACAACAAGGTTTTATTTGCTGAAGCCTGTCATCAGAAATGCTTGAGTCAAGGAGAGACCTGACAAAACCGACCCAGAGTTGGCTTTTATCCTTTTTGACATGTAAACTAACATTACTGAAACGCATGTGAAATATATTGTGATGTTGTGCTTTGGCTGGCTGAAGTTAGATAACATTACCCCGCCGGCTAACACCGAGCAGTTGCTAACGCTATACAGTGCAAAATACCACAGTTGGATGGCTTTCAACATTACTTCACCAGCTAACGCGAGTTATGCAACGCATATCACTATCCTGTGTACCGCCGGTGTTATCTCAAAGTGTTGATTTTAGCCTGCAAGACAGAATGTAACAGTACAAAGCAAATGTGGAGCGATTTGTCTTTACAAGCCTATAGTGATGCAAGGTAGGGGCAGCCAACTATCATAATCACTGATCTGCCGCTGTTTGCTTTGTAAAGTTCAATTTAGATTTATTGTGGTTTTACCTATACTCCGGTACACAGCTTCTCCACCCGTCTCAGTCACTGTAACTTAAGTGTCCTACATAATACACAATAATGCAACATAACAGCGCAGGACAACACAGTGAAGCAACAACAACAACACAAAAGACCCATTCACTACAGTAATGTTATTTACTGTGGTCTAACTGTTATAAAGTGTGGCAACAGCCATATTTATAATATTCAGTCTAAATCATTAACTCTTTCGTTCTCATCCAATACATTTAGTGGTGCTGACATTGCTGAGCCTCCGCTGAAAGACAAAAAATTTACAGTAGCTACTGAAAAGCGGCAGGCGAGTTAACGCAGACATATAATGTCAGCTAAATCCTGTCAATCTAACGTTATCATGTAACAAGCATGGATTACTTCAAACTCAAGCTGATAAAAATGTGACTAATATTGGAGTGGGAGTTTCCTGCATGTTGTGTACCGTTGTCTCCCGGTGTTTTGCTCTGTATGTGTCACATTTTGCTCTTGCTGTTGAGTTTGAGCATGCGTATAAGCACCCACCTGGTTGCAATCTAACAGCACAGCTAGTGGCCGCTGAAAACGAAAGTTAAAATTTGAGAGGGCTCTGTCTGTACTCATAGAACTAGGGTTACCATATCGTAACCTTCGTTCTATCTCACACAGCCCGATGACTGCCCGCGACAAGCCAAAGTCCACCACGCCAACCCGGTCGGCCACAAGCCAGCCAAAGCCCCGAACACCACATCACCTAGTGACAGAATGGTGGGACACCCCTGAGAAGGTCGCTGGACCAATAGGGGTTTGGCCTGATCATTAACACCTGGACTGCCCTGACTTCTTACTGGAGCGTCAGGCTATGCTTACCCAGTAGTCACCAGATCCTCACTTTTCAGATCCTAGGTCGCACTTTATGAGTAGGATCCCGAAGAAGCCCACATATCAAAGAGATAGAAAGCACAAACAGGCGGCATAAGGGCCAAGATGCCATTGTGCAGATCTCTTTGACACACACCCCGCTGAAAAAGGGTCATAGACACTTCCACACTTCGAGTGGGTCTGTTCCCGCCTATGTACAGGCTTGGGAGATTCATTCACAAAGCCAGCTGGCCAGGCTTTTATTGGCCAGGGTTTTACCGACTGCACTATCACTGAAACAGACGAGCAGCTGACCAGTGCATCGAATGGGGACTGTGTGCTCTACATAAGACGTTAGCATAGCACACATGGACACAACAGATGCAATCTCACCTTCCTGTACCCTAAGTGGTGTAGGGGGGTAGAAGGCATCCAGATTTATTGTCCTGGACCTGAACATGCTCCTTATGTTCATAAGAACAAAGGAGGGGTTTAGTCTCAATCCGGCTGCACTGTGGTCACCACAAAGCACACAGCTCACTCACCTTCTTAGAAGAGGTGAGAGCTAGCAGCAGGGCTGTTTGAGAGATAGCATTTTCAATGAAGACTGATCCAGGGGCTCATAAGGTGCAGACATTAGAGCCTCCAGCACAAGCAGCAAGTCCTGCTGAGGTGCAGAGGGACATGACACCGGTTGCTGGACTCGCCCTGGTGCAAAGATGAATTTCTAGAAGTGGCGACTCCATCCATGGAGGTGATGAATTCAGTGAGCAGTTTGCCATTTGCTGAAGAAAAAAGGATGCTGAGGCAATAGGGACACTGCTATTTATATATCATGCAGGTATCGGTAGCCACATCCTATTGGTTGGCTACCTGCACAATAAAAATTTCAGTGGGCAAGTGCGTGCGTGTGATTGGAGGAGGTAGTACCCATAGAATCCAGCAGAGGGCGGAGACTGTGTGAGATAGAACTACATATTACCCCTTTAAGTCTCTTTGAATGAATTCTTATTATTGCAGTTGTAACATATTTTGTCTTCACCTTTGACACCTTTGAGATGCAATTTCTTTTCAAACTGGTCACATAATAATAAAGTGATATTATACTACCAAAGCTGTCATAATCTGTCAGCACCTCTCAGCTTGAAAGGTGACCATAATTTGCTTATTGAGGGAGGAAAAGTGGCTAAAGTCATCAGTTTGTATTCAGTCAATTATAATGACTTTGAACAAAAGATCTGAATAACTTCCTCAGCATAATCCACTTCTGCCTGCTGTGAGCCAAAACACTCCATATTTTGTCTGGCTAAATACTGTTCCTCCATGCATGCTTAACTGCTTTTCTCTGTCAACAAGGAAACGACAACCTTTTTGACAGCCACTTTACAAGCATGCATAATGTGTGCATTTTATAGTCAAAAGATGTTTGCTACCGTAACATACCGTCTTGGTATGTTCAAACTGAGCATGACAGTAAATAACTGGCTCCATTCGTGATCGTGATGTTCAATAAAAATGTCCTTTTTTTAGGTCTCCATATATATACTGTATCTACACTATGTCCATGAGACTAAAATATTTTCTGGGGGCAAGTCATTTTAGAGTCAATGACTACACTGACATTTTGATTTTAAGGCAATCAACTTTGACTTCACCAAGAACTACCTGGATCTGATCATCACCTACACCTCTGTTATCATAACGCTCTCTCGAATCGATGACAAGAAGGCACTGGTGGGCATGTTCAACTGTGCCCATGAGATGACCAACGGGAGCAGGTGAGAAAACATGAAACTGCTGAATGGACGCTGAAGTGACCTCATAAATGCAGTACAAAATGATCAGATGGATGGATGAAAGGATGAGTGTGTTTTTAATGTACTCACCCCTTCTGATCCAGACAGCATTCAGTCGCCAAGGGTTGTATTTGCTAAGTGCAGCTTTCTACCAACAACAAACACTTCATTTAAGTGCTTTAATGAATGGCATTACAAGTTTCCACAGCCATCAATACGACTGTTTTTCTGATCCTCATAATGAATTAGTATTTGAATTGCCAAAGACATCAACAGCCCACCACTAACCTTTCCAGGGTGCCAAGTGGTATTCTGACATTTTGAGTCTTCCCACTTTGCATGATATTTATATGTACCCTCCAAAGAAAACACACTGACTGTTTATCTCAATTTGAGACGTGAGCAGGGAACACAAACACATACATTTTAATGTTACATTTGACTTGCACATCAGAAGCAGCTAGCCACTTGAGAGGGGGCAGTCTCAGCTCTTCATTATTTCAGCCGCCCAAAAATGAAGGTGTATGAAATTTTGTAATTTATGAAATCCAACACTTTTATCATTAGTAAACTCCCTGTAGATAATTCTACACTGACACAGTGTTGGCAATGCTGTATTATTATTATGTCCTACTTCTTTGCCTACTTCTTGTCCCTGCTTTGATTAATTGCACGCTATAATGAATCCTGCAGTGACCCCTCCTACCCACGGCTCGGCCAGATGTTTGTGGAGTATGAGCATCCTTGGAAGAAGCTGAGTGAGGAGTTTGGCCCTCACACAAGGGTAAGCTCAGTGTGTCACTGTTCATATACAGTACAAAGTAAACTGTTGATGATTTGCTTTAATTGAAATGTGAGTGAAAAATGAAGCTTTTGAGCCTTAACAGTGTCTTTGCTAAAATTTGATGTAATTTGTTACCATCTCTCTACATCTCTGTCATCTTACCTCTTCCTCTATCTCTGACTCTCTCCAACTGTCTCACTCACTGTTCTCAATTTCCTTCTCTGTCCCTCTTCCAGTCTGTAACGGCGGCATTGCTGTCTCTGAAGATGGTCTACCCACGCAGGAACCTGCCAGCAGAGCAGTGGCGGAGCGCCCAGCTCCTCAGCCTGCTTAGTACTCCAGCTGCCATGCTGGACCCAGCCTGTTGTGACACTGTGAGTCCGCGCTCCTGTCCCCTCTCCTCCTGTATTTATCTTTGACAGCGGGAGAAAGAGAGCGGAAAAGAGGGCGTAGTGTCTAAAATTATTTCCAGTTTTTTCCAGTGATGTCAGGCACAGTAATGAGAGAAGGTGTCACACCCCTAAAGATGCAATAACAGTAAATGTGTTGTCTTGAAGGTCCAATATAGTCCACATAACATTAGTAGGTGTCCCATTTTTCCTGTCCTTCCATTATAAAACTATCATTTAGAATTTATTTTATTTTGTCTTTTAACCTCATCTTCCTTTTCTGCACTGTTCAGTCCTCTGTCATTCTCTCTGCTGTCTTCGAACACTGTCATTATGGCCCCTTTGATGTAATGTTATGATTCCTGTTTTCTCATGAAAAGATATATTTGAAGGCAATTATTAAAAAGTCTATATAGTGCTATGCTATATATTAATTTTTAACCTCATTTGGGGAGCATATTTAGTATTTCCAGGAAGAAAAAATGATTGACTGATTGAAGATGCTGATAGAAATAATTATATAATTATAACAGCTATCATATAGATTAACTGATAGCTTTTTACTTCATCATAAGCTTTGTAAATGTAAGGCTGTAGTGAATGTGTATGTTAACAGTTAATGAGCTTCTTGTTCTCCACAGATGGCATGCGAATACCTGTCTATGGAGGTGATGGAGCGGTGGATCATTAGTAAGTTACTCGCCCTGAATTATAACTTCCTCTATCTGTTCACTGAATACCATATAACTTTATAAATATTATGCAGGCATACTCTTTAAATGTCAGTATTTGCCCAGTTAGCTTAACCACATATCTGATACACCGACATCCTGAACATATATGAAAAAGCAAAACTACACATAACAATAAATATTCATAAATGACAGGAGCACATTTCAAACAGTTTCAATTTTGATTATACACATTGTAACATCTTGAGTGTGAGAAGAAAAAAAGCTATAAATCTCTTAAACCCAACTAATAACTATGTAAACACATGCAGCAGTGAGGCACCAGCCCCACAGATTGTAACAGAAATGTTGCTGACTGTGCCCCCTGTAGTCGGCTTCCTGTTGTGCCACACCAGCCTGAATACAAACCAGGCCTCCCAGGAGCTGTGGAAGATGGCTCTGCGGAGTGGCCTCTACCTCACCCTCACAAGAGATGAGGTGCTCAACATACACAAGGTCACTGAGGATCTCTTCGACAGCTTCAAAGGGTATGCAAGCTGCACTGCTGTAGTATGCTCTCTACACACTGTGATAAATAGTCCTAGATGATGAATAAACATTTAAAAACACACATAAAAAGGGGCTCTCATATTTCAGACAGTAAAGAAAGGAGAATTGATTTAAAGGCATTTAAAGTGTCATTTTCACTTCATTACCCTAAATTAAACAGTCCTGAACTATTAAGGGACTCTCATCTGGTCTCTTTGATTGCTCATTAATTCTGGATATAAGGAGCTGGACTGAGCCTTTATCAGCAGCCTTAACTGCCAGATACTTTACAGATACATAACAGCGATGTATGAGTTTTAGGGTGAAGTATTATATATCATGAATGTTATGTATGAATGTTTGTAATAAACAAAATTGCTCAAACAAGAATATTCTTTGAAAAAAATTATTTGACAACAATAGTTAGCAGCACAAGCTTCAGGATATTGCTAAGCACTGTTTTTGAGGTAGGTAAATTATTCTAATGCTGAATTCTAGTGAATTTTGTAACATATCTAAGGCTATAGAGTTAAGTATATTTTCTAAGACTACCTTTTCATAAAGCTACTAGATATTAACTTGAAAAGAGTATGGCAATAAAATAATCTTAAATGATCCTTCAAAATTACAACAAAACAAAGTAATAACAAGTGTAAGGGTTGGGCCTTTCTTTATATTGAGAAAAGAAGATCTTAGAATATAGACTAAACATAAGCGTTGCGGGTGATATGATGTTCAGCAATAACTAGAGATTACAGTACAGCATTTACTGATTACAGTGTAAGCATTATTAAAACTTTTTTATTAAGACATATTTCTTCATCAAAGCTTCACAAGATAAAAATTAATTCCACTAGTCCAAGACAAAGATGATACAAGACTGCTATTCCCTAAGCCACTGGAAGTAATCCATCTATAACTGTTTTTTAAATTAGCTTCTTCTTATTGTTTTTTGTCTTTGTCTTTTTTGTTTCAGGTATAGCAAGCGAATTGCAGACATCAAGGAATCTCGTGAGCACGCTATAATCAACAGGTGAGACTGCCAGGAAATTAAGCAAAGTTTTTACCACTTTTGTGTCATAAATATTTATCGATGTGTATTTAATTTGAAATGAGCTGTGAGAACCAAGTGTCCATGTCCATCTCCTGTGTTAACCAGTGGAGCTATGCACAGAGAGAGGAGACAGTTTCTGAGAGGAGCGATGATGGAATTATTTAAAGTTCTGGAGGATGAACCAGGACTTCTGGGACCAAAGGTAGAAGTACAGTAATGAGCATAACAGCTGTGCTTGAGGAATTTAAATCATTGCATTAATACAAGTTATAAATCAAAATGGAATTCTGGTCACATGACTTATGAAAAACAGCATCTTTGATCCAGCTTCCATCCTGCACACATCTTGCACTCTTGGGGAATATTTGGACAGGAGTGGGGAATTGCTTTGAATGGCCCTTGATTTCATAGTAATATAACTTTTCCCTTTCGTAGCTGAGACTCTTTCCTAACATTTCTCTTTCTTCCCTGTTCTGCGTCCCCAAGGCCCTGTTTGTCTTCATGGCTCTGTCGTTTTCCCGTGACGAGGTTCTGTGGCTCGTCAGGCACTCTGAGAATATGCCAAAGATAAAGACGCCCGAGGACTACATTGATAAGTAGGTCATAGGTGCAGAGGACGTAAACCACTGTGTCATAGTAGTGTGCAAAAATCTGGCAGCCAGCAAGTTCTCCCTCTCTGCAACTCCACTCTTCAGATGTCTCTCAGTGCAGCAGCTATGTACATCGGTTTTTAGTGGTGTAGTTATCCTAAAATGTGCAGGAGAGATTTTAAATTTGTTTATTTACATACATTTTAATTAAAGTTTATAGATTTTTGTTTTCATTAGTTTTTTCTGTTTTTCCAGTCAGATGGCAGAGCTGTTGTACCACATGGAGAAGTTAAGAGGTCTGATGAAAAAGTACAGCCATGTAGTTCAGCGCTACCATGTCCAGTACCTGGCACAGTTTGATTCACTGGTTCTCAATGACACCATACAGGTACCTGTAGATAACATGAGAGTGTGTGTGTGCATTTGAGAATGTGCAGTGTGTACTATACAGTATAGTTATTCTGTGCATTTCTATTTCATTAACTGAGGTGCTGTAAGAGGCAGAAAAGGGAAATCCAACTCTTTTTTTTTACACCCTTCTTCTTTGGCATACATTTAGAAAGCTTTTTCTCCTCTGCAGAACATGTATGTATGTCCAGAAGAGGAGTCAGTCCTCTTGAGCTCATTTGTCTCAACCCTGTCTTCTCTGTCAGTCAAACAAGGTAATCCCAACAAAAAACTGCAGATAATTTTACAGCCAATATTTTTCCCTCTTTAAAATGCAACCTGAAAAAAATTATTTGAATAATGATGGATTCAATTTGACTCTGCAGTGGAAAACAAAGAGGAGTTTGATTTCAGAGCTCTCAGACTGGACTGGTTGAGATTGCAGGTAGGTAGGTTGGTTGCAACATATCAAATATTGCACAATATTCTGTTGTCACTGGAAAACTTAGTCAATGCCACCCTGAGGTTTTCTTTGTCTTCTGTTTTAGGCCTACACAAGTGTGAACAAGGCCCCTCTTCCAATTAAGGACTACCCTGACTTAGCGAAGGTGATGAACATGATTCAGTTTCACACCAGGATGGTGGACAGTCTGGAGGAACTTCTGCAGGAAACATCTGAGGTCTCCATACTTTGGTAAGTTTCTCTTCTCTTCTCGTCTTCTTCTTCTTCTTATCCCATGAGGTTGAAATCTCTGATGTTTTGTTTTCTAGCTTCTACCCACGTGTCTATGAGAAGATGTTTACCCAGAGCAGTGAGGAGGTGGCCATGAAGCGCTACCTCATGGCCTTCCCGTCTATTTGTTCTCACTTCAGCCAGTGTGGACACCCTCTCTGCCCTGAAGAGGTCAGTGTTCAGTTGCTATTGTAAAACATGACATGGCAACATATAATTTTCTTCCTTTATGACAACTTTTTGGATGTTATACTTTGAGATACTGAGATATTCTTTGCTAGTAAATCACAGGCAAGTAAAAATCAGTGAAGTTATGCCTGCAGTTTTAAAGCTTTGCCAGTTTAATGAGTAAAACTAGTCCCATATAATTGAGCAAACTAAATGTAACTATGGAAATATTATTCAATGCATTTTTCTGTGCCTTCGTACATGCTTAACTGTGTCCTCTGTCGTTGTACATATGCGCACACTCACACATGCTGCACTTGTTTGTGTGTGTGTAGACAGAAGCAATGGAGAAGAGGAGTCTGCGCCTGTGCGTGACCTTCCTGGAGCAGATAGCAAAGCTGACCAGCACTACTGTGTTAGAGATATGTGCTGAGCAGTGCACCCTCAATGACCAGGTGAAGTCTGAGTCTATTTCAGGTGTAAAAAAACTCATTATCTAGCACAGATTAATTCTGCCAAACTCCATATTCAAATATAATCACACTAGTCACAGCTTGGCATCAGTGAATTTAGCTGAAGGCAGAGGACAGACTGGAGAATTTGAATAAAATGATAAGATGGGTCTAAAACTGTGGAGTTGATTAATGTGGGGATTGTTTCTCTAATCCCATGAGGAAAATATGACAAAAGTTTTTACTTTTTGAGTGCTTTCAATGTGAATGAAAACTCCCATGTTTGTCTGTGAGCATATTACCCAATATCTCCTGGGCTGAATTCTTTCTGTCTCTATCTCTCTTTCTCTCTTTCCCCCTTCTTCTCTCCTTCTCTGCATCTACCTCTTTTCACTTGGTAACCCATTAGTTGCAGCCCAAGCACTGTGCTGAGACCATCAGCGCAGCTCGCCATAGAAAGCAAAAGAAGCCTCCGCCAAAGAAAGGAGAGGTCCAGAAAGAGAAGCCGGGCGCTGAAAGCCAGAGGAAAGACCGGGCCGTCGTAACCAAGTCAGCTTTTCTTTTTGTTTCCCTTATTACCATCACTTTCTCTTAGCTCACTCTGCCTCATTCTTCATTTATTATACTGGATTGGCAGAAGTTGTGAAAAGTGAGTGTAATTAATACATCCCTGATTTCTGGAGACAGCACTTGTTCAGGTCAAAGGGCAGTTAAATAAACATTCAACAGTGTAGGATTCGGAAAGGTGAAAGTTAGGTCAACGCAGTTCATGTTGGCAGAAATGTTTTATTATCTGCTGACATTTTCAAATTATTGCCTTCACCTCATGATGCATTTCTTTCTTTAAGTTCAGGAAGACAGGATTAAAATGCTCTCGCCTAAAAGGCATTATTTGTTCTGAACTTTATTATCCTTCAAGTTGAATCAGTCAGGGTTGAAGGGTACTGATCCAAGCTATTAAAAATAAGAAATAAAACGCCTCCATGTATTAAAAAAACACTTTTACTGGCAAGACATTTTATTGTTGGCGTTTTGATCATATTCGTTATAAAGCTCCAGTTAGAAAAGCTCACTAATTAAGTCTGAAGAGTTGTAATGCTGTCTCTCTCCCTCCTCTCAGTTTTCCTCCCTGCTGCCTCATTTTGGAGATGTTTTTCAATTCAACATGTTTATTACCTTATTTGTCTGAGAAAAGCACATCCATACTACAGTCATTGTCCAAATATTTGTCCTAAGTTTCTAAAGACCTGCATCCTCCCCCCCCCCCCCCCCTCTCTCTCTCTCTCTCTCTCTCTCTCTCTCTCTCTCTCTCTCTCTCTCTCTCCCTCTCTTTTCCTAGTGTGGACAAGATGCATTTGATGCTGACAGAGCTCTGCTCCTCCTACAGTCTCTGCAGTGACTTCATTGTCTTCGACCACATTGTTGTTCCCACAGAGTTCCTACTTACTCATCTGGAGATACGCCTCTCTGAGTATGTTGAATGGGGATGGGGGCTTTTAACTGTCTAAATAAATATGGATGATGTAATGAATGAAGGTATATTAAAAGCCCCTGAGTTGACATTGACAATTTTATACACCTGTGAAGGTTCTGTTGTTCAGTAGGAGCTTGCTTATGTGCACCCAAAGCGACTGCAGTTTTTTGCACATGTCACTTCAGCAGCTCCACAATTACTGTCAGAAATATGCAAATTACTTACATGAGCGCCCACTTTCATTGTGAAAGGAACATATTGTCCGTGTAATATCGTTTCCACTGCCAGTGCATAAATGTGCTGTATAACTGTACCTCAGTGTGCTTTAATAATGCCATAATTTCACTGTTTTTATACTACCAACTCTATGTTCAAACACTGCTTGAATGCTCAGATAGCAACTGTCCAGTAGACTGACCTCCATGCTGAACAATGGCGATAGAAATGTTAAATAGTCTGACCAGGATGTGACAGAGCACTGGGAAATCTTAAAAGCATTTAAAAGATTTCTTTTCAACCTCCAGGATAGGGAATCATTTGGAGCTTGTCTCTTGCAAAATGTCTCCTCCATCACTATAATGAACCGTGCTATTCTATCTGATACCTCTGTGTCAGGCTGTGTTGCACCAACTTAAAAATCTGAGAAGAGATCTGTCATGTCACTCCCTTGCTCTGTGTCATTTCAGTACTAACTGTTATTTAGATTAGGTCTTGGTACCAGGGAAACCTAATGCTTCTGTGTATATGTTCTGCTTAGTCTCCCTGTCTTGGCTGATGATTATCTCCCCTGTCACCCTAAAATTAGCACCCTTGAGTAGCAGCACGCCCGCAGTCATTGGTCCTTCCATTGCCAAAATTGTAAATACAGTCTAGTCAGGGAGAGAAAAAGAGAGAGAGAGTGAAGGGCCCTGTCAAAAAATAAATACAAATGCAGTGAAGCCCTGGAGCAGTGAATGTGCTGATCTAATGAGAGTACAGTACCATTCTACCATGGCTCGTTTAACCCGTTTTAAGGTCCCATCTGTCCGCCCTCAGTCCACTCTGGCCTGGTGATAAGTGACGTTGGTTTAACATGTTTCTCCAGGATCATCGTGAGAATGGCCAATTACAACCAGACCACCCAGGAGATAGCCCGTCCCTCTGACCTCCTGGCGGGGTTAAGAGCCTACACTGCCAGCCTGCACAGCCTCTCCAGCTACATCAACGTGGATGTCACACGGCTGGTGAAGAACGTCCTGCTGCAGCAAACACAGCCACTGGACTCGCGTGGAGTGCAGACCATTACGACCCTCTACACAAACTGGTGTGTGTAGTATATAGGTGTATTGCATAACTTTTATACACAGAAAGGTGCAGGAAGCATCATGTATGCATATTGCACAGCAAGTAGCACACGCATCCTCTTGGTGTTTCTCTCTGCCTTGTTTCCTGTCTTTCTTTTCTCAGTATGTCATGTTCACTCTCTTTAATTGTAACCTCTGTAGTGTAAAGTCTGAGGATATTTTGTTTTGTTTGTTTGTTTGTTTGTTTGTTTCTCCACCTCAGGTACCTGGAGAGTCTCTTGCGTCAGGCCAGCAACTCCCTCATCATTCACTGTCCCACGATGCACTGCTTCTTCAACCAGACAACAGACAACGACCCAAGTTTCAGAGCAGAGGAGTTTTCAGATGTATCAGGTAGGCACCAGAGCTTCATTTCAGTCATTTAATTTGCAGGATAAGTCAACGTGTCCATACAAACCTTAAGGTACATCTCTCATTACATCTGCTTAAATACTCATGGCTCTAATAATAAAGTTGCTACTTTTCACACATTTTTGTACTACTACCTCTTGTCTTTCAGGCAATTAAGGAAATGGGAGACAAATAAATAAAGCTTTCATTGCATGTGACACACACAACTTAGTATCCCTAAAAAAAACCCTCTAACTTTTGGGAGAGGTTAACTATAAACTTGTCCATGTTGTACTCAATTAATATATTTCATTACAAATAATGGAGAATTTTAGTCATGTGGGTGTACTCTGAGAAAGGTTTGCCAAAAACAAATGCATGCTACATATTTTTTTTGTATGAGAATGTTTACATGACAAGAGCAACAAGGCATCCATGAAAAAGAAATGTTTTCTTCCATTGTCACATCTGTGCAGACACATGGCTTTACACTTGACAGAATCAAAAAGTTCCCCTGTACTGAAGTGATAAATGACCACGGACTCCAAGAGTTGACTCGTTCTTTTCAAAAGGCACAACTTTGCTGATCTCGTTCACTCCTATGACACCACATCTAGAGGGAGAATTATTGCTCATGAGGATGAGGAGCTTGTTATTGTGGTGGTGTGCAGTGTTTTCTTTCACACTGCCTGTCATGCGGTTTATTCTGACACTGCTAATGTAAAGTTCAGTATTGCTTGTCATCTCACCTGCTCTCCCGTCCCTGCCTCTCAGCTATTCTAGCATCACTTGTCTCTCCTCCACACAGCCTCCCCTTTCTGACTCCATGCTACCTTGTAGGAGAACAGGTATAGAACAGCTATATTCAATCCACTACAGACTGTGGCTCATGCACACACAAGCAAACATGAACATTATACCCACCTACGCTCAGAGATGTATTCATAAGGCATACATACACGGTACCTTGGAGACAACTGCACTTCAATAAATGCCCCCTCACAATGTCATCATCATTGTCTATATTTACTCCATAGTGAGGAATCTAATCAACCTCACGGTGACTCACTCGCCCATCCATTAACCACCTCCAATTGTAACCACAAACGTCCTTATCCATCCATATACAGGCAGAGATGTTGGGCTGAGTGGAAGGTCTAATAGCTTCAGTTGTTTCTCTCTCAGTGATTCAGTCCGTGTCCTTTCGAGCTTTGTGTCAGATTCATGTAAAAACACCTCAACAATACATCTCCACAACAGAGCCTTGTTCTGTTGTGCATTTTTTGTAAACATGTTTGGCTCCTTGACATCAACATCAATTACAGCTTCTGTTGATCCCTCATCTCCCTCCAATCATGAACCTTAAATTATTCATATCAATTTCTGAACAGAGTTACAGGCCCTGGCGGAGCTAATTGGTCCATATGGGCTGAAGTTTCTGAGTGAGAACCTGATGTGGCACATCACCTCTCAAGTCAGTGAGCTGAAGGTAGAGTATGATGCAACAAGCTTGTTTCAAGGATGTAGATCAGTGGCCTGCTGGTTTATCTAGTTAACGTTCTGTATTTGAGTTTTACTTGTATGTGACTTCACTGCCAACAAAGGCAGAGAGCAGTAACATTAGAATTGTAGTGTAGTTGAGAAAGAACACTACATTTTTTAACTTATGAAGTGATTATTTTACCCACACAATCATTGTCATATAACCTACATAATATCTTAAATATGCAGATAGGCTACTGCATTCTGACTTTGGATAGTCTTCAGGAACTGCAAGGGTAAAATGCATTATCTTTGCTATGTTTGCGGTAGCTGAGATGGTAGCCACTAAGCTAGTTAGCTTTAAGCTTTGAGTAAATCTGTTGTTTTTCTCAACCATGAATGGATTTAGCTTCTCAATCGAGCAATGGCTTCTTGGGTGTTCACAAAATTATACATTTGTATGGTATAGTATTTTGTATAAAGTAAAACAATCTGTGTCAAAAAGTCAGATTTAGGTCTTAACTCATTGTTTAGTTACTGTGTTCACAAAGTTGTAGTCAAATCTATCAGCACTGTAGTAAAACATTTGTTTCCTTCAAGATACATTCTAGTGAAGAACAT
This sequence comes from Micropterus salmoides, assembly GCF_014851395.1. NCBI lineage: Eukaryota > Metazoa > Chordata > Actinopteri > Centrarchiformes > Centrarchidae > Micropterus > Micropterus salmoides. The sequence goes on from NW_024043372.1 coordinate 16,990,053, forward strand.
AAATTATAATGGATTTTAAAGTTCGCCTTTATTTTGTCAAACTCATGTATCTTTATTAAAACAGTTCCTCACATAGAAACCAGTTTGTACTGCTGTACTGTGTCAGCCCCCCCACCTTGACACGTATTAAAGTGAGACGTTGCAGTGTTGCACCTCTGAACTTACTATAACCTCTTTCCATTATAAATCTCACCTGACAGTGGTTTTATCACTTATTTCATTTCCTTCACTTCTGTTAGAAACTGGTGGTCGAGAATATGGACGTCCTGGTACAGATGAAGAATAACTTTGATAAGCCAGAGCAAATGGCCAATCTTAAAAAGAGGCTGACAGGTGAGAAGTGCAGAGGGGAACGTGGGAAGAGATCTGAAAGAAGAGTTAGGGGGTTGAAAGGAAAGGAATGGATAAAAGCTGTAGGCGTGGAGAAAGGCAGAAAGCAGGAGATTAGGTAGTGTACAACGTGAGAAGAAGGAAAGAGAGAAGAATATCCAATATCAAAAGGTGAAGTAGGAGTATGATAGAATGGTCATATGTTATTAATTCTAAATCATGTAACAAATTTTTTAACATAAATGAGGACTGATTTTTTAAATATCGCTTGTAAGGTTTTCAGTATAGAGACAAGTACTGTAATATGTGTAGAGTATATATATATACGGCAAACCAGATTTTCTCCTTACATTTTTCTTTTTATTAATGTGATGATGCTGCTGATTAAAAAGAGATGTAAGAAGAACATTTTAAAGTACCTATATTAGAAGACTAAAGTACTTCTGAGCCTAAAATTGCAAAATTCTGTGGTACGCAAATGCAAAAACAATTTGAATGGTAAAATAATCTTATGGCCACCTATTCTTCCTATTCTTGGCACTCGGACATGAAAATAATTAGGTGAGCTGTCAGATACTTCACAATGATAATCTTGTTTGCCGATTGCTGTACTAGGGTGCACTGCTTTACTGCTTCACATGCAGAAGCGAGCCTCTGATCTGTTTCATATGTACTTCTAGGTGGAGACAATGTGCTGAAGAGAATGACCATCATCGGGGTGATTCTGGCTTTCAGATCAATGGCCCAGGACTGTCTAAAAGATGTAATGTCCAAAAGAGATTTTATGATAATATAAAGATGCCTGACATGGTGATGAAACAGTTTGTAATACAGTGTGGGTATGACAGACAAAGGGGACATGATACTTTATGAATTAAGAAAGATCAAATCAAAAGTTAATTCATTCATGACCTTGGGAATAATGGTTTGGCAAAACTATTTTTTAAAGTATCTCAAGGTTCACTTATCAGCTTTTCCTGAGCTTTCAGCTACATCTCACAGGTTGTCTCCTCCATGGGTCATGGGATGACAAATGAGCGAACTCCGCAAGATGCTGTTGAAAGCTCTGGAAAAAGCTGATAAGTAGACCTTTTTTTTGAAACAAGTTTTAATTTTATTTAAAAAAGACAAAACTTTATTGCTAATGAGATACATAAAACGCTTTATTGTCCATAGTGTAGCTCTAAATGTTTTACAAATATAAAATACTGTAGTGTTTTATTAAAAAAATAAAACAATTAAAAATAAAAATAAAACATTACAGGTGAATTGTGGTTCCATGCACTATTAATCTCTTATTATATAAAGCTGAAAGAAAACTGCCTTTTTTCCTTTATTATTTATGAGCTTAGTAATAATTATGCTATATTATAATCCTTTAATCTAGATCCTGCAGAAGCATTGCCCATACCTAATAGGGCCCATTGAGTGCCTGCAAGACTTCATCTCTCCTGAATCTGACATCAAGGTAAAACACAGCTTCAACACCACTTTCCGACAGCTATGCTGTAAAAAAAAATCCTTATGTTGAGATCCCACAGAGGAACAGAATTGCAGTAATCAGGGTTTCGCCATGAATCATCCCATCACAGTTTATCAACAGTTTATTTTCAATTTAGGTTGAAGGCATATTATTGCATTTATATGTATCTGAATATATTTACTATTAAGATTTTGGGGAATTGACCAATTGTCATCAGAGATTAAGAATGCAGTATAAATTTTAACACCATGTGTGGCAGAATGTTTATTTAAATAAGAGACCGTGTGCAACAGTGCACAGAGCAGACAGTCTGAGTGGGAGAGTTGCAGAGAAACATATTTTTTTTGTATTCTCTAGTACTAACCAAATTAAATTCCATATCTCCCTCTGGAGCAATCTGTGTGACTGTGGCTCATGGACTTCCCCTCCCTTACTTACGTCTGGCCTCTGATTGAGGCATGACAGCCGTGCCACAGCTGGGGCCAGGATAACCCCAAAGACGTCAGCAGCACCATCATGCCTCCGTGAGAGAGACTCTGATCGCCACTGCAGCTAAACCACATCAGTGGAAACATTGTGCCCAGACAGGCCAACCATGCGTGCAACCAGAAATAGGGCAAGATCAAAACCTGTGTCGAGATAAAAACGCTCACCACTGATTGAGTTTCACTCGTCAAGTATATATGTCACTTTTGCGGCTGATGCATAAAAATGCAAAGCATAGATCAGCAGCATCCCCCTGGCTGTGTGTTTATGATGTTTCTCATGGGACAAATAAAATGCTACAGAACGCACCTGATGTTGCCGTTATGTATCTCTCTTTAAGCTGCCTATTTTAGCGGCACTTCCTTTAATGCTTTATTACCTTACAGGTGACTCTCAGTGTTTTTGAGCTGGCTTCTGCCGCAGGACTGACATGCGATATTGATCCTGCCCTCGTCACAGCTATCGGCAGTATGCAGACAGGTAAACACTAAAACTATTACTGCTACTTCTGTAGACAGCAAAGCTCAGTCTTCAGGAAAAAGAGATTATTCTTTCATCTCTGAATCAATCAATCAACATCTTTGTTTTCGATGCAGATAACACGTCATTAGATGAGGAATACAAGCTGTCCTGTTTACTGCTGGTCTACATCGCTGTTTCCCTGCCTACCCTGGCCATGGACACCAACTCTTTCTACAGCCGCGAGCATGGAGGTGCATATTCATTCATTCACTTTCAGCTGCTACCCAACCTTCTACCAAATACTAATCACTATTTCTTCCAGCCATAACTAAGAAGCTGCTGATAGTGTCTAAAAAGGTACTCCACCCTGAAACACGAGGCTTATTAACATCTCTGTGTATCATACTTTCCAGTCTGACTGACGTGGTCTGAAGCAAAGTATGTTGGTTAATGAGAAACACGTTTCTGCTGAGAGACCTTTGTTTACAGATAACTTTGGCTGACGTGCATCGATACAGTTACTCTTGGCATGTGGCCCTGCTCGCTTGGCTCCGAGCCTGGACTGCAACATTAAGAGCAGCAAATAGCCAAGATTTCTATCGAAGCACACGGTGGCGTTTGTCTCAGATTATTTTCTTTGTCTCTATTTTCCATTGGCATGTTTGAAATAGATTTACCCTGTGAACCTGAGGAAGTATGCTCAGTATGCTTCCTCCTAAGTGTTACGGATCATTAAGGTTGTCGGGCCATGAAAACATCGTCTTTGTAGCTAAAGTTACAGGACAGGACACGATTCTTTATATTTTTCAGTGTTTTACTTTTTTTTCAGGCCACAACAACAACATCCACTGTTTGGCTACAGCTATCAACCGGCTGGCTGCTGCCATGTTCACTGTTCAGAACAAGAACATAGAACAGCACCTCAAAGAGTTTCTCCTGGTGAGTGGCAAGCATTTCTTTAAGTTTCTCACCATTTAAATAAAAAAAGGTCAGATTTAAAAAATATTCTTGCTTCACAAATCAGTATATTAATACAGTGATTCCTAATGTTTCCAACTGGGGTCACTTACCTTGGTAGGAAATAAGAAAATCAAAATTCTGCTAAACAAAAGTTTTTTATATTTCAGACCTTTGTCTAATCCTCCTGTTTTTACGTGTGAAATACTGCATAGTTTCACCTCTCCAGGCATCTTGAAAAGATGAAGAAAAGCTACAAATGTAGTAGGACAAATGTATTATACAAGGGATAAACGGTTTCTTGGGCACACTACTTGCTACGGTATTTCAGTTAAAGAGCTTTCTCAAGACACTGCCAACCTCTGTCCCAGCTGAGGTCAAGCCCACCAGTGTAAAAATGTTCCAGTTGTTTGATCTGCTTCTTTTTTAACTTTGTGTTATTTCACAGATGGCCTCCTCCACTCTGCTTCAGTTGGGACAAGACGCTGAAAGAATGGAGAGCAAAAACCGAGAGTCCATCTACCTGCTCCTTCACATGGTAGGCTTGACAGTACAACATTAATCATGTATTTTCAGATTCACAGCAAGCCACAAGTGGGTTTATAAAGTGACTGATGGAAAAATTCTCCTTATCGTTAAAGCACTAATAATTAATCTTAATAATTTGAAGAATTTGCATATTTTGAAGTGGAACTAATATTTTAAATGAATGGAGAGTTTTGTTTTTTTCAGTATCAAGAATACAAAAAGTACAGTCACTGCAAAATAAATGGTATAAATCAACTAAATTACTCACGTAGTTTTGTGTCATGGAACAACATTGCACTGAACATGTATTTCAAATACAAACTACCAAGTAAAAATTTGTCTAAACCCCTTTTGCAATCATATAAACTGAGCTAAAAACTCGTCAGTTGACGTTGTTCTAAAAAATTAAAGCGATTCAATGCGAGAAATTTCTGAAACTGTAGTTTCAGTTTGAATCCCACATTCACCATGCTGCTGCCTTAAATACTCACTAGCACAACAAGTGTGTATTATCCACTGCTGAAAATAGTCCTCAACAAACAATTTTCTCCTGTTTGCTAAAAAATATATATGTATAACACTTTCAACACTGATTCACTTAGATTGTGGAGGAGTCTCCTTTCTTGAGTCAAGACATGCTGGAGAGCTGCTTCCCGTATGTTCTGCTTCGAAACGCCTACAGAGAGGTGTACAGGTCCTTCATCGTCACTCTGGGCTGAAGACTTTGTTATACGTTTAGTTTAACCTTTATTTATCCAAGAGACTATTTTAGTGTGAATGCATGTTTTGTTTTTTATTATCATTCAGTCTCTTATTCATATAGGTCTGCAGATTCACACTAGGTTAGTCATAGCCTTGGAAATTTTTGTTAGTGTTGATAAGGCTTCCTGTGAGTCAGCCTTTATATACCCACATTACAAACTATTGTCCCTCATTTTACAAACTCTATACTTGCTTTTATTCTGCCTATCAGTATTATAGTGTACATTTATGACTGCTGTGTTATTACTAATATCATCTTGAATCATTCAAATGCATATCAGGTATATTCTGTAACATCTGTTTTATATTTTACACATCCGTGCCATGAGTGTCATGGCATAAAGAAAACATGTTTTTAAATGTTTAAAATGAAACCACATATTTTAAGATTTTTAATGGATCATTGTTTTAATAGTTGGTGTTTAACATTTTTTCTGGCTAGTTTTTCCATGAATAAAGATGATAATAATATGCTATTTGTTTTCTTTTTGGTCTATATTCAACATGTGTTCCTCATCTATTTCCAGTCTGTCCTCCACCCTTGCTACCATCCCATCCTTCCTCCCTGGATGAGAGTCTTGTCTTCTTCATTTTTCATGTAGTATTTAAATGATGCACTCCAGTTTTGCAGCACCAGAAGTGTCTGTTACTAATTTTAGACGCCTTTTTAGTGATTTTATTTTGCAACCTTCTTCTCTTCCCTTTTCTCCTTTCTTCTCTCGTCTCACCCTATTGTGTGGCTATATCTGTTTGGTTTCCACACTGGAGATATGGATGTTCACATGCGTTTGTGTACAAGAGAGCCACCCTTCTCACAAGAGCACAAGGCGTTCCACAACAGGCAACACTTACAATAATACACAAAAGAGCATTCATCAATAAACAAATGACAGATCCTAAAAACAGCACACGACCAAATCACATACTTAACGCAAAGTATATAATGTGCATTGAGAGAATCAATTAATAGAACAATGGTCTAATGGCCAAAACTACAAAAATAAGATTCAGCTTGTAAAAAAACCTTTTTTCTTTCTTTCTGTTATGTGCAGAGGGAGCAGCCAGATATCATTTGGGAGGTTTGCTCATTTTTATTTCATCATGCTTTCCATTAGGCGCCAACCAGACTTGTAAGCTGCCCCTTTCATGTGAGATCCTTAATGCTTCTTTCATTTCTTATTTCTGTTAAAGATTTTATGGGAATTTTTCCTGGCCTGCTTTGGAAAAGGGTGGTGTCCTCCTCACTATTCAGAAGTATAAGCACTATATAAACATTTAATAAATGGTTTATTATGCACAAGTGTTCATGACATTGAATGGCATTGTATTAAACCACAGTTTTAATAATATAAAATATGTCTTAATGGGAGAAGTTATAATTGTTGACAAACATTGTCACTTAAAATATCCTTATATGCGCTTACTTCTACATAATAGGCATGTAATAAACCATTTCTACTGCTATTAAATGCTAAATAGTGGGATTAAGAGTTCATCCAAATTATAAAAATGTGTTACTGGTATAATCTGTAGTTTTTTGGAAAGCAAAATAATAACATATAAAAGTTGTATAAATATTAGTAATAGTAGTGATGGTATCATACAGGGTGTGTCTAGGCTTTGAATGCAAATAAACTATCCACAGTGGATCCTGTCCCAAGATACTGCGGACAGTTAATGGTGGAAACTCTGGTGCTGATATAAAGACTCTCTGCTGATTGTGTTGGTGACGCAGAGCCTGTTCTGCTGACACAGAGGATTACACACACACACACACGCACACTCACACATACTGCGCACACACTGCAAAATACAGTATACATACACATGTATCTGAGAGTGTAAACACAGCAGCGTAGATTAACATAAACTTCAGCACTATGTACACATTCAAACAGAAAACATTCACACATGCAGGATTTATAGTAACACAGAGAGGCAGAGGCTCATACTGTGTCTCTATAACACTTTCAATCAAATACATAGTCCTCAGCAGCGTTCAGTGCCAAAGGCATGACACCAATTTGCAAGATACACATAGGAGCTGATAGACATCTCAGCCTTGTGACATGGAGGACCACACTCGGATGGTTTATTTTTCCTACTCTGTAGTTGCATTAAATCACAACATAAAACTAAAAAAAAAATCTGCTGATGGGACAGATTTAGATTGTTAGATTTGATTGTCCAATGAATGGTGTGTTGTGCGGTGAGGTGTAACTGTATTTTCTTGCGCTATGCTGACATAGTTTGCATGCTTTTCATCAATGATATGATCACTAATATGCAGTATTTAGGATGTTGTTTTTCACAATCAGTTCAATTATCTTTTTCTTTCTTCTAAATTACAAACAAAAACAAACTCGCTTAACTTAACTTCTCATTTAACTCTGACTTGACTGGGCTCATTGTTTCTTTATGTGTAAATAAATAATTTGAAAGGAGGGAAGCAAACAAAGTATGTAGTACACTGCTTTTAAAGGTCAGTTCATCCAAATTATAAAAATATTTCGTTTCACCTTACTGGTATCTGGGCATGTGTTTATTTCTTTTGGTTTTACTTGTACGGGTTTTAAAATATCAGTCTCTGTGATTTCTGTATTCACCCCAATTCTATGTAGATGAATGGCATGAATAATTGCATTTAAACAAGAGTCTAAGAAGCTGTACTTGTAGCAGGAGATTGAGCACGTCGTCCACTGATGACAGGTGGTTTGATCCCCGGCTCCAAGAGTCACTAAACTCCAAATTTATCCCAGCACTAAGCATGTGTGTGTGTGTGTGTGTGTGTGTGTGTGTGTGTGTGTGTGTGTGTGTGTGTGTGTGTGTGTGTGTGTGTGTGTGTAAATTGATGCTGGCATTGTAACATACTCATAATGACAATGCTAACATGCTGATTTTGCAAGAAATGTTTACCATGTTCACCATCTTAGTTTAGCATAATGGCATGCTAACATTGGCTAATTAGCACTAAACACCAAGTAGAGCTGAGTCTGATGGGAATGTAGGAATGTATCCATCCATCCATCCATCCATTGTCAACCGCTTATCCTGCCTACAGGGCCGCAGGGGGCTGGAGCCAATCCCCGCTGACATCGAGCGAAAGGCGGGTTACACCCTGGACAGGTTGCCAATCCATCGCAGGGCTGTAGGAATGTATTCATATAAAAATTGTTGGACAGATATAAATTGTGACCTGATGATGGGCTTAGAGGAAATGGTAGGGGATCATCAAAGTTATTACAATTCATCTAATCCCAAATTTGGAATCTAAAATACCTTGGCAATACATGCAATTATTGTTGAAACATTTTACCAGAAACCAAAAATGTCAACCTCAGGGTGGCACTGAAATAAAAGTCAGTGGCTCATCAAAGTCTGATTCATCCTCTGGTGATCACGAATTTCCATACAATTTCATAATAGTGGTTGAGATATTTGAGTCTCAGCCAAAGTGGTGGACTGACTGACAGACAGTCATTGCCCTCCCGAAAGCCACAGAGTCTTTGTTACTCAGTTTGATACACGAGACACACTGATAGTGTTCTATTTCTTGGTAAAAGGTAGTTCCAATAAAAATTGTTCACAGCACTCTGTTCCTAGAAATAGAGATTACACTGGAAGTTTAAATGTGCTGTAAGCACCACAAATTAAATTCCATTCACATACTTTGTATTGGGGTGGTGGCAGAAAACTCAAGTAAACAAACTAAACCAAAACTTTTTGCACGGATGATTACCAAACGAAGTTAAACAATATGCTTTTTGCAATTATGTATGAACCAACCTTACATAAATCCCAGATGGGTGATTGAGTGTGAGGTTCATCCCAGAAACCAGAGGAACTTGAGATGATAAACACTTGACCCTTTGAACACTGTATTCAGTCAAAAGCACTTTGACTTGGATAAAATCTATTTGATTCCACTGTTGTAAAAACAAAAATGACCACTCTGCATGTCCTCCAACACCCTTAGTCTCTTGAACATCTAGTTCCCATGTAGAGACACGAAATATTTTGTTGTGATTTATGGAGCCACAGACTCTGATTTCTCTTTCTGAAGTGTAGGTCTGGTGAGTAATAATTGGCTCACTTCACTGAGTGGACAGAGAGAGAGCAGAGGGTATGTGTTCGTCATCATTTGAGGAAGACCGAGAGGATGACAGAAGTGACACTAGATTAAATATTTCATCTGTAGTGTTTCATTTACATTTTTTATTGACATCACAGTATGAATATGAAGTCTATTAAGAGCATCATACTCTTGCATTTGTGTTGATTCTCTCTCTCTCTTGACATTAAAGCGGCGAAAATCAAAACAGTTCAAAGTGACATGGGAGATGGAGAATCATATGTCATAATGTTACTTCTCTTCATTTTTGCAACATGTCATGCCATGTCAAAGAGCATGGGAGCATGAGAGTCAGTCTGACCCAGCAGCCAAAGCAAGACAAGCAAGGAGGGAGGCAAAAAGCAGGCAGGGGTTTTCCCAAGCCACGTTGTCGCACAGCTCTCACAATACTCTATAAATAAAGACTAGTAATGGATTTAGGACCTAGAACTGTCAAAGTGTTTAAGGACGACTTTCATTGTCTTGTCTGATCTTGGTCTGTCAATGGACAGAAAAATGTTTTTTTTTTTTGTTAAAAAATAATATTTATTCATGTAGCAAAATATTTTGACTCTGGATTAAAGTAAATTATTAATATGATCTTAATTATGATTTGAACCTCTGTGCTGTTGATTGATGCTGCCACAAGTGGCAAAAAGTTTGTACATGCACTAAGAAAGTCTCTGACACTGTAATTATTTAGCATTATGTGGACAATCATTTTTAGCAAAAAAAAAGAGCAGAGGAACCAGAGGTGACCTTTTAAAGCAGTTAAAGAAATATTATTTTTAATGTTCTGTGCATGGCAGTATCGAGAATAGCAGTTAACATACTGGGCTGTTGTGGGTGGCTTTCTAGGACGAGCTTTGTTTATGTATTTTGGTTCGGGTGACTCTGGTGGGTTTCAGTGAAAGACTCTCTGTGTAGTTCCCTAATTTGTGGCTGCGGTGGAAAATTCTCATTTGGGATTTGAGTACACACGACTTGAAAGCCTCGCAGTCAACACTTCATCAGTAAGTGAGGTCAACTCACACACACTTCGCACAACGGGTGTACACATATACACAAACACTCACTAACTCACACACACTCTCACACACACACACACTCACACAAAGATACACATACATATATGCACACACTGACACAATTTGGTCCTGCCTAACCAATCAGAATGAAGTGGAGTAGGTCCCCCCAGAAGTGGGTGGGAGAGCTGTTGAAACAGAAGTCTGTCTCAGGACACACAAAGTTTGCATTGGTGGTTTGGAGAACTTTTCTGCTTACTACTTCTCTGCAGTAATTTTCCTTTTTCACCCTGTTATTGTTTTTTTTATTGAACTCTGGGGTCCATTGGGGAGCAGCTTGATTGTGGAATGGCTGAACTGGTGCGAATCCGTAAGAAACGGCTACAGATACCCATCTCTAGGTAAGACAGGGGGTTAAGATTAGTACAGATTATATCATAGTTAGTTAACTACACATTCAGCCTTTCTGTGACTGCATAAATTAGGCTGGAGGTCTTTAACACGCTACATCTTTAAAATTAACATTATTAATAACTGGTGAACCAGGGCTGTCTGGGTCATTTTCAGTGTAGGAGTTTTCTTGTTTTGCAGGAATGGAAATATGTGAATCAAAAATACTCCCTGCACAGCACAGTGATGAGTGATAATGCACTAGTCATCAGTGTATTTTTTGACACATTTAATGTATGCAGATCTTTATCCTAACCATAAAAAGATAGTTGCCCTTTTAACTATTTTTAATTTGCAGCAAGTGAGCAAACACTTGTTACTCCAAGTGACTGTGTGAACACTCATCTTACTAACGCTTTAGCTGTGGGAGGAAAGTGCTGCAGCGATGACGGGGTCATGTGGTTTTGTTTTGGTTAACACACTGATGTATTAGTGTCTGCAGAGTTCAGAGCTCGACACCTTGTTTGTGGTGTTTGAGGAAAATTTTTTTGCCAGAAAGTCACACATTTCTCTTGCCATGATAGTCATCATTTACAAGTGATAATTCATAGCACTTTTATGTTGATATGATGTGGATTTAAGGGTTTTGTTTTCAAATTATTGTTAATTTCAAATGCTTTTTTCAAATAAAACATAGACAGAGAAATATATTTCAAGATTTGTACTGACAAAACTGATGCCATTCAAACTCTTGTTCACTGCTGTGCAGATGTGCACCTAGTAGGGAAGACACTATGCAGTGTGTAGCTTCCACAAAGTCTGAACCAAAGGAAGATTTGTCATTTCTCACTATAAACAAAGCTTCACAAGTGCACTTGACGAGTAATTTCCTGTAAACGTCCTGTCAGAAGCTCTTCTCCTGCTAACATTTGAAACAAAAAAGACTGTGTTATCGCGAATGATTACTTGAGACTGAAAGTGAGTGGTGGCATTCAGATGCATGCTATTTTTATGACTCAACAGCTTTTGAAAGCCCTTGCCAGCGTGATAAACACTTGAAAAGCTGTGAGCGTCTCATCCCCAGGAGTTGGCTACATGGTGTGACCTGGAGCAGTTTGAACACAATCTTTCTTGTCACGGCACCATACGGGAAGCCCACCAAAATGTTTTAGAGGAATTATCTGTGGCACAAATGTGTTATCATATCAAATAAAACTCTCTTTCAAATGGCCACAGAGAAAATTAAATCCAGTTGAAGTAAAAAGATTCCAGTTCTCTTCATCGTTGCTTTAATATGCTATGAAAGCTTTTGGATTTATTACTTAGATGAAATTACATTAATACACTGCAGGTGGGTTACACTGTAGGTGCTCCAAGCATTTGCTTTTTATTACACTGCAGGAGATGAGTGCATTCCCACCAGTTCCCTCTTATAATTTGATTAAAATAATAATATAAAACATCATCTTTCATGGAGTGCGTTCACTTTGGAGTGGGTTACATAACAACTCAACCATGGGAAGTTTTCCTCTCATGGAAAATTTGGCACTAATGATGTCCACTGGCTTTCTTTGGGCAGCGTGGCATTTACATCACTTCCACATGAACTCTCTCCTTTCACAAGGATTACTCAACCTGCTGTCAACTTTCACCTCTTGGACCTTGTTTCACTCACTCAAGACGACAAGTGCTGTCAATTTATGGCGATGTGTTAAGAAAGCTTAAGTCCCCATTATGTTGAAAATAACCTTTCTTCTGAAGTTATAACTTATATTGCCATACCAGTTTGAATTAATGTGAAGACTTTGATGCCAAACTGCTGTAACATTCAACCATTTTCGCTGTTACCTCTCAGTGATAGCTGTTTTGAGAGGCGAAACAGCAGTTCCAGTACTTTCAAAAATTACCATTTTATTTAGTTGTGATCACATCCATATAATAAAATTGTGTTTGTTTCCAGGCTGAGGAGCATGCTGAAGCAGCTGGAGGAGACAGATGTCGACTTTGAAGAAATCAAAAAGAATCTGGATTTCACTGTGTCATTACTGGAGGCTGTTTACCTCGATGGAACAAGGTACAATATAGTTGAATGATGTGATACTCAAAACAAAAGCTAATATGTTGAGAATCTTTTTTAAAGCGTTGATTACTTTGAACTTACACGGTAGATGAAATAATATATTTGGTCCCGGCCCAAAAGGGCGCATAATGACAAGATAAAAACTAATATCAATAATTTAAGGTATCTATATCATCTCTGGGGTGTCACGGAGGCTGGAGCCTCCAGCAAGAAGACAGTCACAAGGCTAACACATACATTCACACTCACATTCACACCCATGGGCTACCAGTTAACCTAAACTACATGTCTTCCTGAAACCAGAGCACTCGGAGGAAACCCACAAAGGGAGTTGTGAGACAACACAACATACCAAACTATTACTTTTTATTTATTTGAAAAAATATATAAGCAATGATTGGCTGCTTGGGTGGCGTGGTTGTGCAGTGGTTAGCACTGTTGCCTCACAGCAAGAAGGTCGTGTGTTCGAACCTTGGTTGCTCCGGGCCTTTCTGCGTGGAATTTGCATGTTCTCCCCATGTCTGCGTGGGTTCTCTCCGGGTGCTCCGGCTTCCTCCCACTGTCCAAAGACACGCGGACTAGGTTGATTGGTGACCCTAAACTGTCCTTAGGTGTGAGTGGTTGTCTGTTTTTGTGTGGCCCTGCGATGGCGACCTGTCCAGGGTGTACCCCGCCTTTCGCCCGATGTCAACTGGGACTGGCTCCAGTCTCCCGCGACCCTGTATGCAGGATAAGTGGTTGACAAATGACGCAGACCAACTACAATAAGTGACTTTTAGAAATTCAAGAAAACAGCCCAGATAAACTCTCATTAATGTGCTGTTTAACTAATGTGATGCTAATGTGGTTATACATATTATCACTGTAACCAGACAGGATTTGAGCCTTTTGACACAGAATGTTTTTTAGACGTTACAAGTGCACTTGTAAACAGGGAATGATTTTGGACACAGCAACTGATCCTGTATAGCTTTAATTCAGTAAACATCTATGACTGTGTGTTTTCACACCATGTGTCAACATGTAACATTTACTGCTTGTCTTTATCTGTATATGCATGTTTTTGATCTAAGGCAGTGTCTTGAGTCTGAGGATGACCTTCAGCAGCTTCAGTCAGATGGGGTGCCCTCAGAGGTCACTGATTGGCTGGCGTCCACCTTTACTCAGAGAGTTCGGCGGCCTGTACGACGCTCAGACGAAAAGCCCAAGTTCCGCAGCATTGTGCATGCAGTGCAGGCTGGGATATTTGTGGAGAGGTAAAATAACATTTTATCTCTATTTCAACATTATAAGGTTGTTTTATTTAACAAGGCATGTATGATTTGGAAGTTTAATGTTGTCTTGTCTGTAACGATGCAGCTACTTCAGAAAAGAACCATTGACATCGCTATGTATGTTTTATTAATGAGACTTACAATAAGCAAGGAAATGATCATCTCATACTATAAAATTCCCATTGTAAATGACTGATTTCCAAGTCTGTACTATAACTCTAATAAAAGCTCTGTTGGTACAAGAAGCCACAGAAAACACAGACAGCAGCACGGGCCTGTAAAACATTAGCCTCCTTTTCTCTTTAAAACATCCTTCCAAAGGGGACAGGGACTTATATAAACAGCTCCTGAGACGAATTCACTGCATAATGTCAACATCTGAACTTTAACTGAACTCAACATAAACATTGCATTATTCCAGGATGTTCAAGAGGGCCTACACCGCAGCCATGCCAGACCAACCTGCAGAGGTCGTAAACTGCCTCAGGGTAAGCCTCCGCTAACCATAAATCTCACTGCACGTCATGTGTTTGTGCAATAAATTGGCCATCACAAAAGGGATCGTACACACCACAAGTATGCATCAATAACGCACTCACTTTCTTCTCCGTCTCTCTTAGGATGTCGACCGCTGGAGCTTTGACGTGTTTGCTCTGAATGCAGCCAGCTCTGATCACTCTCTGCGAACTCTGTTGTTTGAGCTGATCACCAGATATGGGCTCAATAGCCGTTTTAAGGTCTTTTGACTTTGGATTTCAATGCACAGTGTAGTGCACTTTCCATACGATTTGTTATCATAGAAATGCAAGAATGTCAAGTGCTCTGGATTAAATATCTTGCAGTAATATAATCATTACTGCCTTAGTAGACTTTTGTGGGAAATATGTGTTGTAACTGCAGATATAATCAGACATATGGGTTTTATTATCAATTTGTGGTGTTTGAAGGAGCAATGGGTTGCCAAATTATGTGTGCGAATGACATGCAACATATTGTAGGCCCTGTCAATCCTCTATTACAACATTGGACTTCAGCTTTTATTGTTGACATAAACTTTGTGAACCTTGGATTTTTCAACACAACTTAATGATAATGTGATGCTCTTTGCAGATCCCCATCTTGTGTCTGACAGAGTTCTTGTCTGCACTGGAGAGAGGATACTGCAAATACAACAACCCCTACCACAGCCATGTTCATGCTGCTGATGTGACACAGACGCTGCACTGCCTGCTGCTACGCTCAGGACTCGTGGTAAGATGGGCTCACTTACTCTCATTGTTGGTTAACTGCTTCATCCCATTTTTAAAGGATAAAGCTGGTGGTTTTCTATGTTGTCTTAGGTTTCTACAAATCTCATGGAATGACCAAAACCATCAATGTGTTAATCAGCCAGATTAACAACAATTTGTTGATCGGATTTGTTTACAATCAGAAAAATAAGAATTATACTTTAAATCCCAGTGATTCAATCTGTACTTACACATTTGGGAAAGACCACTTCTAAATCACATCAAACACATCTAAATCATGACTATGAGATATTGCTTAATATCAGTAAATGTTCCATTCCCATGTCACAACTGACATTCTTTGCCTATACAGTAAAGGACATAAAAACTGTTCCTCTCACAGTACAGTATGTTTTTATATGAATGTGTTTTGTGTCTTATGTCTATAAAGCACTGGCTGACAGAGCTTGAGGTGATGGCCTCACTATTTGCTGCAGCCATCCATGACTATGAACACACGGGAACCACAAACAACTTTCATATCCACTCAAAGTAAGTTCTCTTTATGTGAAACACACACACACACACACACACACACATATATATCCGCCACCATCACCTCTGCAACCACCAAACCCTGCACATGGCTACACGACTGATTATCTTAAATATTTCTATTCTTAAAATGCTATATATATATAATTTTTTTACAATTTCACAACAGGATGCTGCATATATACAAACATGTCAGGGAATGTAGAAATAATAAGCTAGTGTTTCTTAAAGACCTTTGTGCAATTTTAGAAAGAGAGAGTGAGAAACAGAGAAAGCACACTCTAGAGCAAACATATCTTCATGGGGGGAACGCAGTATTTTTAGAGGTCTATTTTCCACATAGGAGGGCTGAAGAGCACAGTCTCTTGGCACCCATCATCATCATGCTTTATTTCGGGAAAAATAATTGTCCACAGTAAGACAACATGTCTTAGTAATAGAAACTAAACAGTATCTATCTTAAAGTCATACTCCACTCAAAACACATCTTCTGACTGCCACACCCCTTTTGCAAGCCTGAAATCCTGGCAATTATAAAGTTGTTGTTTATTACTTCAAAAGGAAGATTGGCTGTGGTCAGCTTGAATTGATGGTGGTTACAATTGATTCCAGAAGTATCAAAAAGGTCCATAGAAACCTCTCTACTGCAGCAGGGTGCACTTCTCTGCTGTCCACCTGTATGCTCCAGTCAGTCAACATTTCGCCAAAATATGACTAAACAGCGTCATGCTGTGCAGCATGGGGCTCTTCCAAAGCTTTGAAGCTCTGACTGAGGCTGTGGATAATACTGCAGAACTACAGTATACTGTTTGATGGAAATTCTTGTGAGCTATTGATGAAGGTTTCAGGAAACTCAGGGCTTAAGCGGCAAGATTTATTGAAGCCCAGCTGGGGAGAACAGACAATGTAGTACGAAACCAAATCTGAAGATCACTTCCTGGTCCACAATATTTGACAGAGGTCATTATTTTTCCTAGGGCTGTGAGTGACCTACATGACCATACCTCATCTTTTACCCACATTGAGCCCACGAAGGAAAATTCCCTCACAGACTGGACTGTATTTGAAGTTTCTATGGTTATCCACAAAAAAGGTGAATAAAATTAAGATACAAAAGTTAAAAACCCTTTATTAAATTTGTTTCTATGTATATTGTGTTGCTATAGTATCAGACTCACAGTGGGAATGGACTCAGAGAGCATGACTCTAGGTAAAACAAGCAGTAGCTTTATTGCATGCTTGTACAGATGGATCAGGCGAAGGTACCAAAAACACAAGGCAAGAATCGGAGATGCAAAGACAAGGCTAATGTCAAAACTCACTGGCTCACAGCAAACAACACTAGGTACAATTAACTCATTAATTACAATTTATTGCTAGTATAAATCGTTTAGTCTACAGCACCACAGCTGAACTTGCTAAAAAAAAATTGATTTGTCTGCAGGCAAGCATACAATTTCTCAATAAAGAAGAATAAAGTTTTCCAATGCTAATAAGGTGCAACAACTAGGGAGTAAAACATGCCATCCAACTTCCTAGAAAACATCATATAAAAATCAGTAAGCAAGATAGATTCTCAGGGGATGAGAAAATCTTTCCAGTTCCTCAAAATTTCAGTACACTATTAACTAAAATATCTTTCTCAGAACATTGTCTCTATTTTCACTATAATTGCAGTTAAATTACATACTTTTCAAAACCATTGTAACCATCATGAAGTCAAGCGGACTGCTGGCCACTTTCTCTGTGAAGGTCGAAGCTACATTTTTACAGACCCCAAAAGAGCACTGTAACACACAAGTGAATGTTATTTTGAAGACATTTTCACAAACGTTTTATTTTATGTTTGGTTTAGGCATCAAATTAATCACTAATTGGAAAACTTTTCACGTTGTACTTTGTTACCCATTTCAACAGACTAATTAAGTAGATTATGCAAATAAGTGGACACAGGATGCCTGATTGAGAAATTAGTTAATTAACTTGCTATACTGAATCATTTACACCCACATGGTGCCAGCTTTTATCACATCCCACTCTGTCTTCAGCACTTTTAAATTCATCATTACAGACCTACAGTCATTGTGCTTAAATTACTCCCTGAGGACTCTCTTTTTATCTCATTCCCACCTCCTCCTCCCCGTACTACCACAGAACTGTACAACCACACTTGTACGCATGTGCAAACTCTTTCTTTTCCACTCTGTCTGTCTGCCAGGTCAGAGTTTGCTTTGATCTACAATGATCGGTCGGTACAGGAAAGCCATCACCTGAGTGCAGCGTTTCGCCTGTTGCAGGATGACCAAATGAACATCTTCATGAATTTGACAAAAGAGGAATGGATGTAAGACAACAACATTTTTTCCATCTAAAGTTGTGCTTATTGTTGTTGCAGTTCAGAGTTTCAGTTACGTTACAAAATTGACAAGTTATAGAAAATAGTTACACAGATTTGGCAGAAAAAGACTCTGCTCTAAGAGAGAGCTCTCAAACAATTGGAGCTAACAACCCCCCCTAATAAATACATGCATTTAAATCTCAGTGCATAAGAAGGAGATTGAGGTGCTCTTAGAGAGCTGCATTAGAGTATCAGTGAAGAAGTAGCAAGACAGTTATTATGACCCCAATGTATACCTGCATTAATACAATTTGACATGACTAGTCAGCACGACAAGCCACGCAGCTGCGAATGAGCCAGTGATTGTAAAACATGGACGAAACAGACTTGTATGTTAAGTGCTTAATTTACTATTAACTAAATTAAGAGTTTCTATAGAACTTGTTCAACATTCAGGGTGGATGCAAAAGGCATCACACATTTATCCTGTTCCTGTGGATAAGTGGTTAAATGAAATGAAAGCGACATGATGAAAACGACATGATGTCAAGACATTTTTCAACACAGTGACAATGAAACTTGATAGCCAGAGGTTTTTTGGTGATCTAAACCGGTAAGCATCCATATAATAAAAATGAACAGAATAGATCAGGATGAAATTTGAACAAATGGCATGACAAGCTCTTTTTCTGGGAAAAACCCTATTGCTCTACATGAGTTTTTGTCAAAGGTCATTCTGAGAACTCACTTACTGAAATAGATATAGATGAGAAAGGTTTGACAAAATTCAAGAACAAACTAATTTCAAAATTGAAAATAAAAGACAAAAAACAGCAATGAATGTATTCGACTAACACGTGTTGTCTGTGTAGAGTCAGTGCATAGACATCCGCTGACTAAAAACTGTGACACACTGTTACACCGGATCCCTTAATCACTGTGACCATGGGCACTGTAGTTTATTTTGAGTAAATCCTACAAACACCATTCTGTTGCTGTAAATACTCAATAGTGCGTATTTATCTGCAGCTGAGAGAGTTCATAACAAAAACACAATTTGCTCCTTTATTCGTTATTTCTGCCACAAGCTACAAGCCCGTGCTCCTTCAGTACCATAAGAAACGGTTGCTTTTTTGTAAAATATTTTTAAAAAAAATTTAACTATACATTTGTTACCTGTTTTTAAAAATGTACAACATCAGTGGGAAAAAATGTGTTTGGTTTCACAAGCAGTCAGAAAGTATTGTTGGTTTGAGTTTTTTCATGAGATTGCTTGACAATTATCTGTCCAGCTTGAATCCTTAAATGAAACTGAGTCCAGCTCCAAGGCTGCTCCTCCAGCTGACAACAACCTCTGACCTCTTAAGATAAGATTTGTTACTATTACTGTATGGTGACTCATTCACTCATCTGTGTGTTTGACTTTGACTGCAAAGAATTGGAAATGTGGGCAGTGAGTTAAAATAAAAGTCACATATGGTTGATTGTTATTGACAGAGATGTTAAACTAAACTGTCATCAGCTCACTTTCTCCCCACATTCTTGTGAGATAGGTTTTACATTCATGGAGGCTGACACTTCTTAAATCAGAGATTCAGTATGTGACTGTGTTATTCATGGAGGAGCTATGCAGATATCACCAAAGATAAACAGCAGCACCGTACTGTAACAGGTAGCAGTCAGTGTTACTATGGGAACAAGAAAATCCACCAGGAAATTTAAAAAGGTTATAACCTCATTGAATCTCCCAGCCTGCCATTTTTTACTTCATACAGTTCATTAAAAAAGCAAGCTGTGTGTCTGTTTTTAGGGAGCTGCGATCGCTTGTTATAGAGATGGTGTTGTCAACCGACATGTCCTCCCACCTCCTCCAAGTCAAAGCGATGAAGGCCTGTCTACAACAACAAGAACGGTAACGCTAATGGATTGTGCTGTTGTTGATGCTGTGCTGCATAATCAAGAGGTCATAATATGAATGTTCCGAGCAGCTGATTAAAATAACTTGCACAGAGAGGCAGACGTGCAAATTAGTGTCATGCTGGCTGGTGTCTGTTTTTTTAGGCATGTCTGAGATGCACAACACAACAACAAAAACAAGAAGTGCATCAATGCTTTCTCCAACAGGATTGACAAGCCCAAAGCACTGTCTCTGTTACTGCACACGGCTGACATAAGCCATCCATCCAAGCCCTGGGCACTGCACTCTCGCTGGACCAAAGCCCTGATGGAGGAGTTTTTCAGACAGGTAGGAACTCTAATAAAGCTCAACTGACAGTGTGACTGTTTCTGTTGTCTTTTCCTCTCTTCTTCTTAGTTCAAGTATTATTACACTTTGATTACTGTGAAATAATATTGTAAAAACTCAACCGAAAATAAGTTATGCTATAATGCATAATCGTTCATCTTTGTTAAAGGAATAGTTTTTGCTGAGAGTTAGATGAGAAGATTGATACCACATGTGGATGGTAAATATGCAGCTAGAGCCCGTTATCTTAACTTTGCATAAAGACTGGAAACAGGGGGAAACAGCTGGCCTGGCTCTGCCCGAAGGTAACAAAATCTGCCTACACTTGCACTTGCAAAGCCAAGAAAATGTTTGGCATATAACCCCCTGTAAAACAGCTACTTGTAATTTGCACACTTCGCTTTTATTTTAATTTTTTTTACATCACTGTACCACATATAAAAACAGGATGGATTATTGGGGTTATCTGCCAAACTATTTTCAATGTTTTTGACAGAGCCAGGCCAGCTGTTTCTCCTTGTTTCTAGTTGTTATGTTAAGCTAAGCTAACCAACTGCTGGCGGTAGCTTCATATTTGGCATAAAGGTACGAGTGGCATCAATTTTGTCATCTTGTAATTCTCTGCAATGAAGCAAATAAGCGTATTTCCTGAAATGTCAAACTATTCCTTTATGTGTAAAGAACAGGTGCATCAGTCTCTTCTGTGTTTTATATGTAATATCATCAAACATTATGTAAAACTCAGAGATAATTTATAGAAACATGTTCTTTGTCATTTGTCATTTTGTCCAACTTTAGGAAGTAACTATAACTGTACGGCACCCTTTTTGCTTAAAAAAAATACTTAAACAGTCGTTAATTTACTCTTTAAATTAAAAAAAATTCCCATCACATCTCTCTCAAGCTCTGATCTCTGCTGTTTCTTTCATGTCCTACATACTTCTATTCTTAGTTGGCTGGTTTGATGTGTTATTATCCTAGCATGACTGATGAGTCAGAAGGTTGGATGCCTGATAACAGTTTTGTAAATGACTCATCGGAGTCTAAGAGGGAGAGCGGGAAACCTTCAAAGAGGTTTATTACATCAGAGCTTAAACAAAAAACACATAAATAGCACTTTAGGTATGAAGCAGAGTCATGGGCGGCACGGTTGTCCAGTGGATAGCACTGTGGTCTCCCAACAAGAAGGTCATGGGTTCAAACCCCTGGTCGTCTCGGCCTTTCTGTGTGGAGTTTGCATGTTCTGTCTGTGTGGGTTTGCTCTGGTTTCCCCACCATCAAAAACATGTTGGTTCTTCAGTCAGTGCAATTGACTAGGCACTGATAAAAACCTGGAGTTGGTCCTTGGGTGCTGCACAGCAGCTGCCCACTGCTCCCTTGAGGGATGGGTTAAAGTGCAGAGAATGAATATTGCAACATGTACAACAATAATAAAAGCATGTATGTAATTTGGTAGTTGAAGCCACGCTAGATCTTACAAGCTCAGAGTCGCAAGTTATTAACAATAAAGCAAAAGCACTCATCTCAAGGTCCATTCAGTAGATATTTTGGAGCTTGCGATAATCTAACATGATCTTCATCAGCAGATGGAGTTTTCATGGAATTAGGTGTTTTTAATACTTACATACTTTTAAGCCAACACAGATGAAAAGTCTTTAAAAAGCTATTTTTTCTATTTAAAAATCTACAGTTTGATGACAACTGGGAAAACTACATCTGCTGATAAGGATCACTTGAAAGCCTTAGAACAGCAACTAAATGGACCTTGACGTGAGATTAGACTGGTTTTATTGATATCAAATGATGCTTGATCCTGCAACTCCCCAGATATTTACTTCAAAGCTGATTTTGGTTTATTTAAGTACATTTTGCAACATTTTCATAACTGTTGGCTTTAATTTTGAACTCAATGACAGCTCAGTAAGAGATCAACCATCCGATCAGGTGTAGGAAGTGTTTACATTGATGTCTGCATCACTGTAAGAAGATAATAAGTCAATCATGCGTTCTTACAACCCCCTTAAAATGCCAATGTTTTTAAGCTAATGCCTATTGAGCCTTGCAAAATGGCAATGCGAGAATTGGCTAGTATTGTGAGCCTGGTGCTTTGACTGAGTGTATTTCCAGTAAATGCAACAATAAGTTGCTCTGTGCTGTCATCTTCTTACCTCTATTTTCACTGCCTCGACTTGAAGAAGAATATAGAATAGAGGAAGCGTTGGGCAGCCTTACTCTCTTTGAAAATAACATGTGAGAAACCTCTCTCTGAAAAGGCTCTTTAATGGTTAGTGTGTTACTTTAAAAAACAATATGGTATTCTTTGAACAATCTGAAAGTCTGGAAGTTGGTAGCGAATGTTGGAGTCTTATAACCTTTTAAAAGTTATTTTCAGGCAATGTGTGGGATGCCCTTTAAGATGTCTTCTATCTCTCTTTCTTTCTTTGTGAGGGTGATA
Source organism: Micropterus salmoides (assembly GCF_014851395.1). Classification (NCBI taxonomy): domain Eukaryota; kingdom Metazoa; phylum Chordata; class Actinopteri; order Centrarchiformes; family Centrarchidae; genus Micropterus; species Micropterus salmoides. The sequence continues at coordinate 17,012,763 of NW_024043372.1, forward strand.
GAGAGGCGGAGCTCGGCCTGCCCTTCTCTCCTCTGTGTGATCGAAAAAGCACCCTGGTAGCCGAGTCCCAGATTGGTACGTTACTCAAAACACTTTCCAAAACCTCTTCTTCTTTCAGTCAGTTCTCTTCTCACCGATATTCTGTAAAGGAGATTTAGTTCCCATCCACACTTCTGTCACTATACCACCATCTAAAAATCTTCACTCAGAACACTAAATTCTTCTCTCATCTTAAAAAATACAATCGATTGTAAAGCACTTTAAATTTCATTTGATTTGTTTGAAAGGTGCTGTATAGTTTGATAAGTTTGACTTATATTACTTCAATCACTGAATTACCTTTGAATTTCTTTACCTTTGTAAAAAAACAACCCCCAATTTTTCTTTCTCTGAAACAGTTTTCCCCATGCTAAAATGGGCAACATTTATTCATGCAGGTTTCATAGACTTCATTGTGTATCCAACATTCTCTCTGTTGACGGACATGGCTGAAAAGATTGTTATTCCTTTGGTGGAGGAGAACCCAGGTCCACCAGACCCCTGCAACAGACACAGGTAACAAACAGACAAGGCTTGTGCACTGAAAAGTACAGTGTACTACATTTTTGATTGGACATTTTTAGCAGAAAGAATAGAAACCATTTTGTCCCAGTGGTCACTCATTGTATTCAAACAAAAAACTCCCTGCGGCCCAAAAAGTATTATCTCAATAGACCACTGTTACAAAAAGAGACATCTGTAAAACTGTTGACACCTCAAACTTCAAACAAGGTTAATTAACCACTCAGAGCCATAGAACAGTCCTGCCTTCTCATTCAATGGCCTCAATTTCCATGTATTGATCTTTTCATCTAACTCTCAGCAAGAAAACAACTATGCATATTTCCCAAAACGGCAAACTATTCTTTTAAAAACATCTAGCTCTTTAACTGCAGAGAAACTCAAAATTATCTTGAAAGAAAGTAATGTGAATGAAGGTAAAATTGGGGGGAAAGTATTGCTATGACAGCACAGTTATTTCTCAATAGTAATCTCTGGAAGGAGAGCTCCAGAGGGCTGCAGTGGAGCCTCGCTCATATCACAGCTGAGCTGGTGAGCTTCCGCTCCACTTGGACACGACACACCGAAGACAACAAGCTAAAATGGAAGGAAAGTGGCTCCAATGGTATGTCGTCATTCATGTTATGAATGTAATGTATGCTCTGTGTAGAGTCACAAATAAGGTCAAATATAAACAAAATTCAAAATTCCTATCATAATTTAATTCAAGTACTTAATTTTGTATTGAAAGTTTCAGTTTAAACAGTTCACAGCAAGGCTTATCACATAACAATCTTGAGAAATGGTTCTACTTGTCAGAATTAAAATGATCACCTATGAAGAGTTTGACAGCCTCTGCTTACACAGAATAAAACATTTTTTCTAAATGTGTGATTTGGCATGGACAAAGCCACTTAATGCCATAAATGTGCCATAAATGTGCTCTGTCTCCCTGATTTGATTTGTTATCTACATTCTTTTTGCAGTGATCTCATAAGGAGATTCACAGATACAGATAGTGTTTCCCTTTCAGCTTAACAAAATTTTCCAATGCCTCTTCCAATCTTCTATATCCTCCAGGATTTTCAGACCCCAGTGAGACAAAAGAGCAGCGATCCAGACAAGAGGAGCTGTCAGAAAAATCCATGCAAGACCCAACTTCAGATTCAAAACCGTAGACAGGACTTCATTTATAATATGTGCTATAGAATATCTGCAAAGATTAACTGGGGTTTATGTTGAGTCTTTGTAACAAAACCACTGTGGCTTCTATTACCATGACTGAGGGATTCAGAGGAGGGAGGGGTGGTTCAAGGTTAACATCATCTTCCCAAGGTAAGATGCAGTGTATTCACAGATGTCCTCATGTCTTATTTTAAGTGTAGTATACTATGATAATTTAAATCCAAAGTATACATGCTGGACATGTTATACAGTATAGTGCATGTTATTAATTTAATTGGCCACCTAAGCACTTGTAAGAAATTTAACATTTTAAAAGTAGTTAACACACAACTCATTTAACCATGCAAATGTTGGAAATATATCAAAGTTTGTCATATGTGAAGTTTGGTATTGATTCATTATAAGGCTGGCCTTGTTATAGTGGGAAATTGTGCCTTGATGCTTTTAATTAAAACATTTAAAGAATTCAACTGCAATCACGGATCCCAATCTTTGATTGAATTGAAGCTGCATTCCTTGCATGATTTTACAGCACATTCAGTGGCTCACTCTGCAAACCAATAACTGTAAAATATAAAGTTTTCTGAGATTTCCCTCTTACATACTGGGTTTTTTTTTTTTTTATGTTTTCATGTGAAAGCAGATCCTGGTTTAGGCACTTTGGACATTCAAGATCTCTAAAAAAAATGGTTGAAAACAGACTTCATGCTGCCTCTGACTGTCAAACTTGCTTTTAACTTGACTGGATGCAAAATTCATAAACTGTGTGCAAAAGAAAAACATCCAATCACCAATTTAAACATTTTATTGTATCAAACAAATTTAGATTACAGAAGTAATCAATCAATTTAAATAATATTGGAACCAAACTCAGTACACTATTATCATTCAAAAACAGAACAAACATTACATTTTCCAATACACTGCAAAGGAAAAAACAAAAGCTTGCACAGGAATGTTTAACTGTTGTTCTTGTTCATTGTGGACATAGTGGTCATTTTTGACCACTATGAATTTTTGACGAATTGAAGTTGCATTCCTTGCATTTACAGCACATTCAGTGGCTCACTCTGCAAACCAATAACTGTAAAATATAAACCAATTATGTTTTGCACAAAGCCTAGTGCTCATATTTACTTAATGGGCCAGCTCAAGTGAATTCATCACTCTTTTCTATGTAATCCCTTTTTAAACCTTATGTTTGACTATAAGTTGTGATATTTGTAGCACATAATTGATTACCCCTGTTTGGATCTATTCTGATTTAGTTTACCATTCATATTAGAATACAGTATTATTATATTATTATACAGTATTATTGCTATTGAAAGGTGTGGTTTAATTGTAGCTATATTTGAAGCTGTCCTATCAGGCAATATGTATCCACCAAAAGCCAAAGTGTCCTGTCCTTTTAGAAGTCTACATCCTAAACATAATTGAGCAAGGAAACGTCAACCACAGGGCTAATGGTAGCAATAAAATATATAATTTTGATATAGTTTAGTTACTTTACTTTAAAAAAACTTATATTGAAATATATTGAAAATGTAACTGACCATTTAAAGGATATGTCCTTAATATGTCAGGTTCCAAATCCATCCAAAACCTTGAACCCATACTTCCCATAATGCAACTTAAAGGAATTTTTTTTACTTTAACATTTAAAGTAAAAAAATAATAAATAAAAGGTCAAGCTGTCTGGTGCCTGTTAAACCAGTGATTTCAGTTCTCTGCTCTCCCAGTTGGAGGGGCTGTAGAGCAAAGAGAGCGAATTGGCTCCAGGGTCGCCCAGAGGGTTCAGCTTCAAACCCAATTTCTTATTTTAACAATTGTCAAATAAGCAGTTTGACATTGCATCTTCATCTTCTTCATTTAGGACAACAGTAAGGACAGCTGAAGTTATTCTATATCCAAGTCAACTGGGTGGCTGTACAGTAATATATGGCACATAAATGACTGATGATGCAATTCTGTTACTTCTATGTTAAATGTGCATGATCTGAGCAGTGCACACACATTTGCAGCCCCAACACACACACACAGATAGAGAGAGAGAGAGAGAGAGAGAGAGAGAGAGAGAGAGACAGAGAGAATTGAAATACAAAACAGTAAAAAAAAAAACACCAATCTTGTCACTTAGAGTGAATTTTATTGAAAAAATTCACAAAGTTGCCTCATGGGCTTTACTTTACACATACAGATATTGTGTGTGAGGTATTGGCAGTATGATATGCTACATTTCTTAAGGTGTAGATTCATTCCTCAAGCCAGTTAAAACATTATGATCATTTCACCTTGATGGAGACAATCAATTTGGACTTTTGCTCTTAAGGGTCTTTAGAGCATTCACCTTAAGTGATGACTGTAACATGCTTTCACAGCAAAACTTTATAACAGAAGTGATCAATATCACTCAGGCTATCCTAAAAGCTAACTGGAAGTGTCTGTACAGATATCACATGTAGCTTAAATTGCTGCAGTATTACAAAATATATTTGTGAAAACCGGTCCTGTGCATGAAAAATGTATGTGTTTTTATGCTCCAGGCTCAGTACATTGAATTATTTATTGGCAGAGTGCTTATTTTTAGGATATAGTCAAAGCCAACCTTTACTGAACACAAAACTAATGGTGCAAGTTTAACTTGAAGTTTTCTGAGATTTCCCTCTTACATACCTGGGTTTTTTTTTTTTTTATGTTTTCATGGGAAAGCAGATCCTGGTTTAGGCGCTTTGGACATTCAAGATCTCAAAAAAAAATAGTTGAAAGCAGACATCATGCTGCCTCTGACTGTCAAACTTGCTTTTAACTTGACTGGATGCAAAATTCATAAACTCTGTGCAAAAGAAAAACATCCAATCACCAATTTAAACATTTTATTGTATCAAACAAATTTAGATTACAGAAGTAATCAATCAATTCAAGTAAAATTGGAAGCAAACTCAGTACACTATTACCATTCAAAAACAAAACAAACACTACATTTTCCATAAATACACTGCAGAGGAAAAAACAATAGCTTGCACAGGAATGTTTAACTGTTCTTCTTATTCATTGTGGACATAGTGGTCATTTTTGGCAGCTGGGAAATAAACTGCTCATACTGTGGCTGATTAATCTGCTAAAGTGACATCAATACTAGGGTGGCTTTAGTTTTCTGCTTCAGTTTGTTTGATTTCATTCAGGCATGTCAAGTATAATGTGAAGGCTATGGAAGGATTGTCACGTAATCTACATAATAATGCCACTTCAGTGATACAAATAACAGATGAAATAACAAACATTTTAGAGTGTGGTGATGACTTTATAATGTCCTTGTTTCATACAAAACTACAATTAAAAAGGAATGCCAGTAAGTACAATATCAGTCCAGTATTTAAAATGTTTGTTTGATTCAATTTGATTTAAATTTACTCCATTACAAAATGAAATACAGTAAAGATTCAGTGTCAAGCAGGAAGGTGTTTATGACCAGGATTTAGATTCCCTTCATTGTCGAACAGGAGAGTGTTCACTGGAGATGTTTTTTTCCTTGTTAATTCAAAATATGTAAATGCATCTGCAGAAACAACCCTCTGTTATTGTTGCATATTAACAAGGGATTTACAACCACTGCGTCTGGTCTGATTATTAGTAAATTATTGTAACTAGACACGATACCACTGTTGTTTATTGGGATATTACCAGTAATTACTTTCTCACTGTTACTTTGAAGTCCAACTAAAATCACATTTAGTTTTTAGCTTTTTTAATAATAACCTAGCAGCTAGGTGACTCGCAGCATCTAATAGACTGAACCAGAGACAAAGTAAACAAACTTACATTGTAGTCTACATGTCAAGTGCAGACAGTGTGTTGTTAGTGATAGTAGAGAGTAAAGACCACACCTACATCTAAGTGGGCCAAGTGGACATTTGCAAGTATGTTTAAATACTGTTTAATGTGCTGCAGATAATTATCTAGCCGCAAACTGACATTAGCAGTGCACTTTTCTCCTGTAAATGTTTGTTTGGTCGCTCGTTCAGCAAGCTAAGGTGTAGGACAAGACATGTTCATGTTTGTAAGAAGGATAAGGAGGAGACTTTAACATGAAATCTTATGTTGGTTGTTGTTGTTCTGAGTCTGTGGCTTTTTGTGTTGTGTAGTTAATGCAAATGCAATTTAAAATGAAGCACTTTGATTGGCCATATGGGAACAGGGTCTCCATCTACAGAGACAAATTAATGCAAAGAATGCGCTATCATGAAACGAAGGAAATATTCTCCCTTTGAGTTTATAATTTTTTCTCAAACAGGACAAGAGATTTACAGAGCAGATATATTTGCTATTAGGGCTGCAACTAATGATTATCTTTATTAACAATCAATCAATAATAGATTTATTTTTGATCTATGGATTAGTTGACAAATCGTTGCAGGTGTTGCATGCAATTTAACTTCAGTCTTTGTAGATGGCCAATCCAGTAGTGTAAAAATATATATTTTATTTTAACTGTCAGCCAACCAAGATGTGCTGTCCACTAATTTGAGATTCAGCATATTACTCAGTGGGACTGAATGATAATATTAGAATTAAACTGATGGTTTCGGTCCCAGTTGTTTATGAGGTACAAATACATTTATATTGCTTTGAGATGGAACAATAATTGCAGAAGTCATGGCACATTTTTTAATAATAAAACTGTTCATGTCTAAAACAGAGAGAATCTTTGTTGCCTTTGAACATTAAAGGGGCCATTTATGATAAGTGATTGTGTGAATGAGACAGAAAAAGACTGTACGCCCTGATGTATCTAAAAAGTGGATCTGTAGACAATCTTCTGTCATTGGGTTGGGCTGGCTGAGTAGACTGAGCAGTGTTGTTGTTGTACAGAGGATCACTTTATTTCTCTTTCTCCAGGCTGCATTTCTTTGTTTTCTCCTCTGCTGGCTGACTCGCACTGGATGCTGCTGCTTTTGTGTCTGCAAAAAAATATAGACAGAGACATAAAAGACTGACTGACGATGGGGATTTTAATGGACTCTTGCAGCTAAACAATAAATACATACAGTATTAAGTAACATTTTTATTAATCGAACGTAGGGATGGTTGTTTTCTGTTGCTTTGAGTTCAGCTAAATAGAAACGAAGGTCATTTCTGTACATTATTGCGTTTGGCTTTGCAGTGTTAGTGGTGGAGAGGTAGACAGGTAGAAGTTCTGTAGTTCAGTCACTAAAACTTTTTCTTTTTGTATTTCTTGATATCATACTTGATATCATATGAGACACAGGGATAGAAGTAACATTTTAATGGCTTTTTGTGCTGCCAACCAGAAGCTGGACACAAAGGAGATGCTTCTGTCTGGGCCTTAGGCTCTGAATCAGAATCAGAGTAGCTTTTATTGCCAAGTAGTTTTTACACGAATCAGGAATTTGTTTTGGAGATAAGGTGCTACATGTAGACAAACAAAGAAAAACATACAGTTGACATAAATAAATGTAGAAATATATAAATATGGGAGAGATTGACAAAATATAAAATATAGAAGAACGATAAACACTTAACAAACAACAAATAGTATGTGCAGTATACCGGGTATGTACAATGATGTGAAATTAAATAATATTTACATGTGCAAAGATATACAGTATTTGAGAGGGAAGGGGGGGAGTGTCAGTGAGGGACTTGTTAATTAGGCTAGCTGCAGAAGGGTAGAAGCTGTTTTTGTGGTGAGAGTTTTTGGTCCTGATTGACCGCAGCCTCCTGCCAGAGGTTACAGTCTGAAACCGTTTGTGTCCAGGGTGGGAAGGATCAGCTGCAATCTTTCCTGCATGCGTCATGAGTCCTGGAGGTGTACAGGTCCTGAAGAGATGGAAGATTGCAGCCAATCACCTTCCCTGCAGAGTGAGTGATACGCTGCAGCCGGCCCTTGTACTTGGCGGTGGCAGCAGCGTACCAGATGGTGATGGAAGTGAGGATGGACTCAATGATGGCGGTGTAGAAGTGCACCATCATTGACTTTGGCAGGCTGAACTTCTTCAACTAGTAGGAAGTACATCCTCTCAGTATGTCACAGTACATGTTGGCATTCATGGTTCCCTCAGTGAACAGTTGCTCCCCAGTGGCGGTAGCACTCATGCAGCCCCAGATCATGATACTCCCACCTCCATGCTTGACTGATGATAGCCATTTCACAGATGTTTGTTGACAAGCTGTGATTACATGACACCAAACCAAGACTACTGAACTGTTAACGTATATAAATAAACCCTGTTTAGTGAATGGATGATGAAGAGTCCCCTGAGGGGAAAGGACACCCATCATGAGAGCTACCGTGGCTCTTTTGACTTTTGATGTACCTGCTTGTGCGTTGTTTTGTTGTGATGAGGGATCTGATACACTGGCAATGCTGGAACAATCCTCTTTCTCCTTGGAGATGGGGCACTCGAGTCCACCTCCAGCTTCTAACAGACTCTCCCTGGAGAACTCTGCAGGGGGCAGAGACACAAATGGAGGACAAGATGAGGGTGACGAAAAGTGAGGTATAATTAACCAGACAGAGAATAAACAAATGCCTTTTCCATAAAACAGCAGTGTGGATAAAATGATCTGGTCCTATATTGTATTTAAATTATGTCTCATTTCAACTCATTTCATCAATCAATGCACCCTGACATTTACAGCTGCATGTTATTTAGTCATGCTGAGTGAATTAAAAAGGCTGATCTTTAAATGAAGCCATGCTCGAATGGACTGGTGTTAATAGTCATTGATTTGTTTCCCCCAGCTTCCTCTTTGCTCCTTTCATCTGGAGTGAGAACTTAATTTGCAGCTCCTCCATAACACATAAACAATCCATAAAAAACATGGTAAGGTTATTACACTGGTATGTTTTTTTTTAGCTTTTACACAACAAAAAGCATGCGTGTCCCGATGCATAAAAATGAAAAAAGATGACAACATTTACAAAAGACATTATTTTGGCACTTCAGAAAAGCAGCCCTGTCCACTCATCACACAGTAAAGCTGGACAATTATTGAATGTGTGTGCAGTATGCGCTATACGTAATGCTATAAATATTTGGCACAACAAGGAGAGTTTTTGCCAAGGTGGCACTGAAAACATTTTCATTAAAGGAAAATGTCAATTTATTCACTTTCTTCGCACTATCCACAACTTGAAGGAGTAACCAGTATAAGTTATAAGTGTATTAGTAAATATTGTATTCTAACATTATATAGTAAATAATATATTTACAGGTTACACTTAATTTGGATAGTCTGCCTACAGATAGAGTATTTGTAACATTTAAAGAGCTTCAGGTTTGATTAGGGCTAATGTTCATGTGTATTCTGTGCTTTCATTATAATTTCAGATAATAGTACACTAGGTTACTATAGAGCTTACCACTAGAAGGCTAGAATATTAATTCAAGTTGGATGAAACAGCCGTTTCATTTTTGTGTGTTGTTTTCATTCGTTAAATTATTGCGCAAGAAAAGATTTCTACATGGTGGTTAGTCTCTGATTTGTTAATGCTACATACTATCTTGTCAATATTCATAACCATTTATGCAGAACAGCAAGTTCAACGATTCAAAAGTTTCTGAATTCTGTCAACAAGGTCGTCACGTTGTGTAGAACATACATAAGGGCTCAGATTAGGGCTGTGACAATACACTTGGGTCACAAGAACAAGACGAGAAGATATATTAACACTGTTTTGAAGAAATTTTTGATGGTGAAATATACAAGTGGGGGTCTGGTGGTCCTCCCCCAAAGGATTTTGAGCATTAAACTCTTAAATGACTGCATTCTGGAGACATTTTCTACAGCAGTTTATGGTGGAAATGTCTTTATTTACATGAAGGGAAACACAAAATGGCAGATGATACAAAATATAAAAATACTTTTTTTGGACAATGCACATTTGTTTCTTCTATATTTAAATTGCAGTGCAAGTATATTTGCATATTTGTTATTTAACTTTTGTCATTGCAAGCAATTTTTCAAAAAAGTATTAACAAATGCTTTCAAAAACTGGCATGAATTTTGTGTTTCTCTTTATATAAAAAAAAGACATTTCCACCATAAATTGATGCAGAAAAGGCAGAAGAAGTGCATAAGTTTTCACCGGAATACAGGAAATGAAGTGTTTAATGCTAAAAATGTTGCCAATATAATATCTTGCCTAGGGCTCCAACACAGTCAGGGCCAGCCCTGGGCTCAGCCCATTCACAGTATTTAGCGTACAGACCTGTATACAGTCCACAGACATGAGAGTAGTATCAGTCTTCATCTTGAAGAAAGCGAATAAGCGTATTTCCCAAAATGTCCAGTATTCCTTGAAGTATTCTTTTCCATTTCCCTTTTCCCAATCCCTTTGTTTTGCTTCTTTTAATTCCAGTTTCATAACCGTATAATGCCTTTATATAAATGCCTTACAGCCATTTTCATGCTTCCCACCACATTTCCTCATGTTAATAAGCTGTAACTGGCTTCATCCCTCCCTTAACATCTGCTCTCTTCTCGTGGTACTGCACCATCCATTTATCAGTGCAGCGGTGACCTCCTTATCTGTCAGATATCTTTCCTTTACTCCACCATCCTTTCATTATTTTTTGACACTTTTTCTTGCCCTACACATGTTTTGACACGCTCCCTTGTGGCCCCCTTCAGAGACTCGTTCATGTTGTTTATTTCTATTACCAGCTCTATTACAGACTCCTAGTAGGTTGAGAAGCCCTGGACTAAACTACTCAACTGTAAGTAAAGTAGTTACAACTAGTTCCACCTCATGAGTGCTTTTTACTTTTTATATTTTTTGTAATCATTTTCTGATGCTTTTATATAATATAGGATTTTGAATGCATGAAATGTAATTTAACAAGTCCAAATAGAAAAAGACTCACTCTACCTCGTACTTATGATCTGTTTAGACTGTCTAGAGGAAAAACACAAGAATATAAACATGGAAACTTCTTACAACTCCATACAAATGGTGTCTCATTTTACACATGTTTCCAAGTATTAATGTTTGTGCCCAAGTCCAAAGTAGGTTTTAGTGAGGTTTGTGTTGCTGAATAGGCAGCTGCAATGCTGCAAGCATGCAAATAAAATTATTCTCTAAACAGTTTCCAAACATACCCTCCATTTGGCAGCGTAATTTCTCAAACGCCTCTGCAGTGGCCTCATCGTCGTGTGGGAGCTCCTCCCCAGTGGGAACAGAGTCGGGGCTGGGACGGTCCGACAGGCAGCTCTCTGAGGAGCACTCATCCCCAGCTCCCTGCTGCTGCCTGTACAGGTGATGATCTACCAGGAACTGCAGCTCTGCGAGGAGGGAGGCGGAGAGGTGCAGAGGTGAAAGAGAAGCAGACATGTGAAGATGAAAAGGAAGGAAAGAGACAAGTTGGATGAGAAGAAATAGTTAACAGGGAAAGGAGAGGGGAAATGAGAGAGGAAAGGAGTGGATTGGATTGGAAGAAACAGTGGAAAGTAAAAAGCACAAAATCATCAGGGAAATGTAGGGAGAAGGAGGACAAGCACAAAAAGAAAGTGGTGTGAGATGAAGGGAACCAGTGGGAGAAGAGACAGGGTTTGAACAGTACACAGGAAAGACAGATGGGGGGAAGGAGAGTCAGTGAAGGTGGATATTCAAAAAGAAACCCAAGACTTCAAAAGAATATTGTTAAGCAAGCTTTAATTAACACCCAGCAGCATTTGGAGTGAGGGGGCAGGTAAAGATGCATCAGAGTTGGGAGATGATTACTTTTATCGCCTTCTTCAACCTCCTCCATCCATGGTTTTATTACTCCTAATCTCCTTGTAGTAAGAAAGTAAAACACACTGATTATCGCCTTGGTTTCCTCAAAGAAGTGACTGTTTAGCTGTTTAGTTGTGAAACTAATTGAAGAATAAACATCCCAGAGCACCACACTTCATTTATCTTCTCATTGTTGTTCCCTTGCTTCAGTTTCTTTATTGAAATGATGCTCTGTTTTCTCTACATAAAACCATTGTGTGTTTGTATTTAATTGGAAATTGACACTTAAATAAGACTTGTATTACATTGCAGTGACAAAACAGCCTACAGATATACAAGGTGTTGAGAAATATTGTGAACCACGTTCAGGTGTGAAGAAGTTTTGGAGACTTAACATAGCATTGTTTATTGAGCCCGGCTGAGGAGATACAGTGCCAGCATACAACATGTAAACACGTCAAATGCCAATACCAAATCTGAAGAATAACATCTTGTGGTCCCTTTTATGTTTCTGTCTTCCCCCTAGTGTCTGTAGGTTTCTCTATTAGGTCACCTTTCACCTAGAACAACTATCTATCTGATGTTTAGACTCAAATGCTTCGTCATATTGGAATCTCTCACTATCCATAAGTTGTACTCCAATCTGTGGAGCCAGTGAGTTCTTGTAAACATTCTTGTAGGACTCAACCTTGATAGATTCCCAGAGAACACTGATATCTGCTAGCCTGACGCCTGAGCTGTCTCTTAACTAATCAGTCTATTGTTGTCTTCCTGACAAGGACAAGTACATGTGACAAATACCTAAAGCTATTATGGGATCAGCTAAATTACTCTAAGCTAGACCTGTCATACCTTTCCCTGTTACATCAATTAAGAGACCTAAGGAAGAACTTCTCTGACTGTGTGTGTGTGTTTGTGTGTGTGTTTAATATTTGTTGGTCAGGCTTTCCTCAGGTGGAGCATGACACCAAGTGTCCTAATCTCAAATAGACCCACTTTTTAGCCAAAAAAAATGGAAATTGGGAGAAGCTCTGGTCAGAAAATATGGGACAATGAGTCCGTGCTGCGACAAGTGCAGCACTGATTGGCTCCGAGGTTGAAATAGGACACTCAAGACAGAAAAAACTTCTATCATTAGTGTAGCTACTTCACCAAGTAAGTTCAAGTTACCTGACATCTGACATCCTGGACTTTATTGGTCATAGTTATAGCTTTGTACCCGGATTGGCTGACATTTTATAAAGTTTGTCTTAAAACAATAAATGCGCATATGCCCATTAAAACAGGGTTTGGTTTCTGTAATAATTTCTCTTGTGCATACTGGCAGTGAAAAGATTCCTTTCTAACACGACTGAAAAATAAAAGCAAGAACTCGGAGCAAATTGCATCATAATTTTTCAGCAGTCTGAGTTAGCCAATCAAGTGAGTATTTTTCAAAATTACAATCTTTTGAGTATGGAATTCCCTCTTTGTGCTTCCTTGCTGAGCTCTGATGGAGGGGTAGTATCAAAACTGTAAAAAGACTGATGACAATGATCAAAAACTGTTTCAATGCAGATACATGCACTCAAGTGCCCTGCCCTTTGAACTTTATTACATTCATTTAGGTACATATATTATTGGACTTTTGATAATGTCATTGTTGTGGATAATTACTGCAATTTTTGGTTTCTTCCTTTTGTATGCGTCTTTTCCTATCCACTGCACTTCTCTTTTTGCACAGCTAGCATTTACAGCAAGCTTCCTTGGGCTTTTCCTTGTGCCGGCCTGTTGCCGTAGGCTTATACACCCTATGTGACATGACCTGCGTAGCCACATGCTACCCAGACAGGCTAGAATATTAGTTTAGTTTGAACAACTCACAAATTGTTGTTCGAACAGCTGTGAACATCTGTGCCCTAATATGACAGGCCTGAAGTACAGCTTCCTACAACATCGCCACTTTTTATTCAACTTTTCATCTACTAATGTAAGTGTATGTTTATTTCAATTAACCTGATAATCAGACTGAATTGACATTTCATTTTGTTTCATTAAGTAGCTGAACAAATCAGAGATGGGTTGATTCAGAAGTCTGGAACCAGGCAACATTTCAGTAATATACTTGAAAAGAACTGCTTGCATTTTTGTGAAACCATGACCACATACAAGCACAAAATGTTACAGTATAGAAATCAGACAAACTTGCAAAAAATTATGCATACATCACACACTGGTCGATGACAAGATTGACAATTCACTCTACCTTTCATTGTAGGTGTTCCCTTTTGCCCTTTTCGCCGTTGTCGAGGGGAATTCAACAATGCCGCCTGCAAAACATCAACATCACATGTCAGCTGGGCAGAGAGCACTAAGATGGAAGAGATTGTTTTAATAGAGTTAATTAAAAAAAAAATCAAATACAGAATTCACATAATTCTATTTCTGTAATCTTATTTCAGTAAAATAGAAAATGAATTTGATTACCTTGTACAACTGGTTTGGGAGACGATCTTCATCTATTTCTGCGAGACAACAAATAATCAGTTACTTTACAAAATAAAACAATGAAAATAAGGGATTTAAAGCAAATACGGAAGGAACAGGCATACTAAACTAACTTCATTTGACCAACATATTGTGCAGTCTTTGATGCTGTTCATAATCACAGTTGATCTGTTCAGTATGTCAGTGTTCTGTAGCTGGAGTGCCGCTGTGACTCCATACAGTTCAGAGCAGAGTGGATATAAGGTGACCTCCAGCCAGATGGTTATCTGACTCACTACAAGCCAGTGCAGTAAGTGTTTGCTCAGTTTTAGTGTTTGATTAGAATTATTTTATTTTTTATTCTCCACTCTCAGCTTCAAATCAAAGCAGACTCTCTGGATGTTTTTTTGCTAACAAAGGGGATTGGTGCAACACCTCGGGAGTTTAAGTCTTTCACTGAAGACGCTCCTCTTCTCAGCCAGCATGTTGGAGTGGGTGGGAGATGTAGTTTGGGATGCTAACCAAGTTAGACAGCAGCCTCTTCTTTGTTACTGCCTCCAGAGAGTCCAGCTCAACTCTTACTCCAATAAGTATGTTGCCTACTAAAGTGTAGTCTGGAGCTGAGTTGATATACACTTAAGCACACCAAGCTAATAATAATGCAGTCTACAATCTAATACAGCAGTCTTGCAATAAATTCCACCTTCATGTAGATTAATATGTTGCTTTTTTGTTTCATACAGTTTTAGAGTGGTGCTGATTTAACTGTAAGGTAGGATTTATTGCTGTATTAGACTGCATTAGTTTTAGTTAGGGGCACCCAATAAAATGTCAACTGGGTGTATATTACTACAGTGAAAGCATCTACAATGTGTGCATGCATAGGAGGACAAGGAAACTCCAACATAATACTACACTCAAGTGAATCTCAAGCGACTCCCACTGGGTAAAGAAAAGCTTTATCATCCCTTGTCAATATGTGAAACATGACTCTGTGGTCACAATATGAATGGACTGAAATAGAAAAAAATCAGATGACTGGAGTACTGGAGTATCAATAGTGTGTTGAACCCACATCCAACTCTGCATTTCCAGCTATGGAACTTTTTTCTAGGACACCACCTTGTTGCTTAGCAACCTATGCATCCCTAGGCACTAGACTGCGTGTGTGTGTGTGTGTGTGCCAGTGAGCATGTGCATATATTATTCCCACTTAAAAGTATGCGCTAGGCTGTTAAAAATGCCAGTGATGTGCTTGTTTCTTTATTCATCATTCTCTCTCTTTCTCTCTGCACCAAACACATACTCAGTGATGTATGAAAATCTAACCACCAAAACATTACATTTAATTTCATGATGGATTCATCTTTATGGTCTGCATGTTTAAAGTGATGCTTGAAACTAAATCTTATTTTTAGCATCTCAGAGGAGTTTGAGAAGGTTCAGACTGCACTATGGGTTTTGTTTCAAATCAATCCCAGGAAATGGGCCAGTCTTGGACTGTCCTTTAAGTTACTTTAGATTCTGTTTAAGATTAAAATGAGGTCTAAAGGTCTAACATGAGAGTTTTACCACCATCGCAAAATCTAATGTGTAATGTGAGACATTTTGTGTACCAATAGAAAAGTTGTCAATATGTTTGTAAAAAGAGACAGCAAATATCTTAACGGAATATGTATGTTTAAAATGTTTAGGGTGAGGACAAATATAAATACATGTAAATAAAAGGGTGAAAGGTAAAAGGAACAAAATTGTGCAGTAGATATTCAAAAGATTGTTTAAAAGGACGGTAATAAACAAACAAGACAATAATTTCATATCCTGTTTTACTCTGTTTACATGACAGATTACTTCTTCCACTTGTGTGTATGTGCGTGTGAATGCACATGTGTATTCATACTTTACAATCGCAAGAAAATGTGAACCCTTTGCAATTAATTCAATTTCTGCATAAATTGGTCATACAATGAGATCTGATCTTCATCTAAGTCACAATTGATAAACACAGTCTAACACACAAACAATTATATGTTTTCATGTTTTTATTGAACACAACGTGTAAACATTCACAGTGCAGGGTGGAAAAAGTATGTGAACCCTTTATTATTTACTGGTTGACCCTCCTTTGGCAGCAATTACCTTAACCAGAGTTGAACTGTCAACGGTTTTAGTTCAGCAATATTCTTGGGATGTCTGGTTTGAATCGCTGTCTTGAGGTCATGCAATAGCATCTCAATGGGGTTGAGGTCAGGACTCTGACTGGGTCACTCCAGAAGGCATATTGTATTCAGCTGAAGCCATTCTGCTGTTGATTTACTTCTGTGCTTTGGGTCGTTATCCTGTTGCATCATGCCTCTTGCGTCAATTGGCAGATGGCCTTACATCCTCCTGCAAAAATTCTTGATAAACTTTGGAATAAATTTTTCCGTTGATGATAGCAACCATTCCAGGCCCTTTGGCAGCAAAGCAGCCCCAAACCATCATTTCCCCTCCAACATACTTCACAGTTGGGATGAGGTTTTGATTTTGATGTGCTGTGCCTTCTTTCCTCCACACATAGGTTTGTGTATTCTTTCCAAAAAATCAACTTTGGTTTCATCTATCCACAAAATATATTGCCAGTAGAGCTGTGGAACATCCAGGTGCACTTTTGCAAACTTCAGACGTGCAGCAATATTTTTTTGGGCGGGGGCAGCAGTGGCTTCCTCCATGGTGTCCTCTCATGAACTACGTCATTGTTTAGTGTTTTACATGTCATAGAGTCGTCAACAGAGAAGTTAGCATGGACTACATATTTCTGTAAGTCTTCAGCTGACACTCTAGGATCCAACTAAACCTCATTAAGCATTCTGTGCCGTGCTCGTTCAGTCGTCTTTGCAGGAAGGCCACTCCTAGGGAGAACAGCAACAGTGCTGAACTTTCTTCATTTATAGACTATTTGTCTTACCATGGACTGATAACCATCGAGGCTTTTAGAGATACTTTTTCAACCCTTTCCAGCTTCATGCAAGTCAACAATTTTTTATCTTCTGAGAGCTCTTTTGTTCGAAGCATGGGTCACATCAATTTGTATGTGTTTTTATAGGGCAGGGCAGCTCTAACCATTGATTGGACTCCAGGTTGGCTGACTTCTGACTCCTCCTGTGATGGTGGACATTTTAACTGCAGACTTATTGCATCTAACAATTTGACACCTGCAGTGATGTCAGAGAGTAGATAATGTTATTAAAGGTGGAAGGTGCCTTGAGCCTGAAAAGATTAACTTAGAGTCGCTGTAAAGCCTTGCAATTTCAGAGATGATAATTAAAAATGTTTCTGTACAACAGATGGAATGAAATTTGAGATTCAGATTTGTCGAAGTATTCTCAGGTTTTAATTTTATGTTTAAAATTGGTGCATTGGATCAATGCACTGCAGATCTTAGAACAGTGATCAGCTGTGCTTAATTTTGAAAAAAATATGGTTATTGTTGTTAGTTCTTGTAGTAGTAGTAGTACATATGGCTAAAATATAATTTGGGTCAAGAAACATAAAATGTGCCTTTCACACAGCTGATTCAGTTTTCCCTGCGTATCGAGCCCATCTGTGCTTCAGAATGAGAGAAAAGGCCAATACAAAAGCCTTTCTGGCAGTGACGAGTCTATCACTGCTACTCCCAGCTGACTGGCTGTCTGACACAAAGCCAGACGAGAACAGAGACTAGTCTTCTGACTCCACTTTATTCTATATAACTATTTAAAGTTTCTGTACTGCAACTGATTACGAAAAATTAGCAAATAAAAAAATCCTCTTGCACTGTGTGTTAAAAGAAATATAAGTCTACACAGTCTGTTCTGCATTTAAAAGTGTTGTTTCATTTATGTTATTTTTGCAGTTGTTAACTGCTGCTATGCAAAGAGCAAAGAAAGTGAGGGAGGGAATAGGTCTCCCTTTTTGCACACTGGTTTGTTTATTTTAATTTCAAAGAAGACATTGTTCTTCCTCCTCACCTCTCACTAATTTGAGTTTAAACAAACCACTTTGTTGAAACACAGATAGATACAGACAGGAAAGAATTAAACATTCTGGCGTTGTTACTATCTGTTCCTGAAGAAAAATGCGTGTGACAGCTGCTGGGAAATTGCAGCTATTGCTTCAAGATCACATATTGACACTACAAAAGCTGTATACTGGCTAAAAAGCAGAGGTAATTTCTCAGCTTAATCTCAGATTAAGATTATAGCTCATGAACATGAGATAATTATAATGCTCAATCAGCAAGGTGCACACTGTGAAGAAGTATACTGTAATAAGTAGACTATGTTTAAATTTGATTAATTTTGTCAGTCAGAATGCAGGAAGATACATTCAAGAACACTATTGTACGTTTTGTAAGGTTTGTCAACTGATGGTTTCTTGCAGTAGGGATTGCATTTAGAGCCTTCTGGTTGTAAGACAGCAGTGCTAAGCACAGGACAGCTTTATCAAGATCAGATTTTCATGTGGATAGTTTAATAGCACAAAAACTAAGGGAGAGTTTTAAAGAGTTTTATATTGTTAAATGTAAAAATGTTCTTGGCATGATGACATATAGAAAATATACACAGTGTTTAAATGTCAGTTTAAGAAAGGGGGAGACAAAGAAGGAGTCTGCCTGCAGCTTGTACAATGAATGCTTAGACAGTTTTGATGTTAAATAAGGTTATCAAAAACTCTTGAGGGAGTTTTATCCAATCAACCAACTTCAATTATCAGAGCAGCATTGTGAGGAGTATCTTCACAGGGATCAAATGCCAATTAGAAAAACTGTGTCTAGCCATTGATCCAACAGGTATGCCAGATAAACACAGTTTGCATTTTCTTGATAAATTTTCTCACAAAAAAACTAAAGCTTGTAGCTCACAGATTTTTAAAGGACATAAATTAAGGTAGAGTCTGTGAGTAGAATAAAGGGAAAGGTAAAGGATTAGGCCAGTTTCCAAAAATTAAATGACACCTTAACCTGTCTTATTTATAATAGGATTGCATTATTACTACAAATATTACTATAATTACTACTATTGATTATTGATATAAAGTAATAGTGTATAAAGCTGCGTTTGAACCACCACACACAAGCATGATTACACTGTAGCATGACATGGTTGGACAATTTTGGCAAATGCGCTTCTTAACTTTCTTCCTAGCATCTGGTTAGCTTAGCTTAGCATAAAGACTAGACGCAGGGGGAAACAGCTAGCCTGACTGTCTCCAAATATACTGTTTTTACATGTCGTCCTGTTTATAGATCAAACATACGGGTATAACTTGCTAGTTAGTGAGTTTCAGAAGTGATTGAGCAGATTTTGTTCCCAGCCAGGCTAGCTGGTTTCCCTGTTTGTAGTCTTTACGCTAAGCTAAGCTGCCTGGATTTATATTTACCATACTGACATGAAAGTGGTTTCAATCTTCCCATGTAACTCTCAGCATGACAGAAAATAAACACATTTCCTAAACTGTCAAATTATTTAAAGGTAAAAAACCTACAGACTGGCAAGAACTTTACCTGGTAGAAAACAAAACAGTTCCTCTCAGTTGTAAGGGAGCACATGCCTCAGATACTGAGCAATATGGCATACTTTGATGTCAATTATTTGTCCAATTAGAAACAGAATGGGTGTCAATAATGGCCTGAGGATCTAATTGAAGACGCTGACCATGGATGGTAACAGTGGTTTTAGTCTGCCCTTAGTAACGTGTCATTTCACTATTCCCTCCCCTCATTTCCTGTCTGATAAAAGAAAAAGGGCCCCAAAATACAAAAAAGGGGAACAAATTACATGATATTTTATAAAACAACAATCAGACAAGACAAGGCTGGACAATATTTTTATTAAAAAAAATACACACCTGTTATTTGTGCTACATTTGGAAATACAAAATTGTAGTTTCATCATTATTATCCATCTTATCAATTCTGAATTGAGAGAGTAGTGTATAAAAAGTGGTTTCTTGGGCTGTTTTTTATCTCCCATTTTAGTTGTCAATACCCTGCATGCAACAGTCATGTGTGCTTGTAAGTGTAATATTCATTAAGGTCTTGATACCAAGATTGACATACTTAGGGTTTCATACATTTGCCAATGTGTTTGAGGTGGCAGCACACACACCGCACCACAGACCAGCAGCTACTGGTGCTTGTGGAGATGAAGTATTAAAGAGCATGATCGTCTCATCAGAAAACACAAAATACAAGTTAATAAATACATTATTTAAGTTGCATTTAAATATTTTATTTTGTTAAGCTTTATTTTATCTGACTCAAGCTCTCTCTATGTCTCTCTCCAGGAATCAGTAGATACACAAATGATGAAGGATTCTCTTCAGGAGAGATTCCAATCAGACACACTCTAACAATTTCTGCTTCCTCATTATTTAGCCCGCAGCTTGTGTCTCAGTCCGTACATCTGTAGCAGTTCCTCTGATGTGCTCTTGGGGTTCACAGTGCACAGGGCAGAGCAATCTGCAGAGCATTAAATAATGCAGTGCTCTGTCTGATGTGGGGCACACCATTAATGCACCAGCACAATTCCACTCCCATATCATCACCATATCTTCCTCCCCATCCCCCTCCTCCTATCTGGCACATCCTCGTCCCTCACACACACACAGAGCTTAAACAGTCTCAGTCTGTGATTGTGTCTCTGTGTCTAATTTGATGTCTGTCTTTGCCTCTGCGTCAGTTCCCGTCAATTTTTCCCCCCCCCGTCTTTCCGTAGCATGGCTGTCTCACACAATTTCAAATTTTGAGGAAACACGCATGCTTTATGTTCCCCAAACATTGTCAACATCCTGATGAGGGACAGTGCCATAAACACTTACAGTAGATTAGATTAGATAACTTTATTAATTCCAGAGGGGACTAAATTAAATGATGCTGAGAGTTTGCAGCCACACTAGCGGCTCTGGGAGGCTGTACTTAAGCATAGTGGTGCTTTGAGCTAAACGCTTATGTCAGCATGCTAACATGCTGTCTGTGACAATGCTAACATACTGGTGTTTAGCAGATATAATGACAATATAATGTACCGTGTCCGCCATCATAGTTTAGCATGATAACACTTGCTGATGGGGATGGCATTAGTTTTGTAGGACTTTGGTCATGAACCTAAGTATTGGACAAATTAAAATTTTGACAAAGAGTCAGAGGATCACCAACCTTACTACAGTTTTACCTAGGGGGAACATGAACGTTAATTAATTCAATAGTTGCTGAGACATTTAGCTCAAAACCACAAACGTGAACCTCATCGTTGCACTGGAGGAAAAGTGAGGGGATCACCAAAGTCAGTAGTCCTCATTGTCTGCGAACCACGAATGTCTGTACCAAAATTTGTGCCAATCCATCAAAAAGTCGAGGTATTTCAGTCTGGACCAAAGAGGAGGACCAACATACCAACTGAATGACATTAGGATCCAGAAAAGCCATGCCGCTAGCATTGCTAAAAATGTCACACGTGAACATGAACATGATCCAGGCAATTAGAGCGGCTGTGGCTCAAGAGGTAGAGCGGGTTACCCGCTAATCAGAAGATCGGCGGCTCCTTCAGGCTAAGTGTCCTTGGGCAAGATACTGAACCCCAAATTGCCCTCAATGGCTGCTCCAATGGTGTATGAAGGTGTGGGAATGTTAGTTTCTGTTTGAGCTCTTAGGCTCTGAGTATGAATGTGTGTGAATGGTTAAATGCGATGTAGTGTAAAAGGCACTTTGAGGGGACACAGACTAGAAAGGCGCTATACCAATACAGAGCATTTATTTTTACAATTATGTTTCCTGTCACAATGTAATTGGAAAAGAAATCAAATTAGCATTATATAAACAGAATGAGTGAATAAATCATGAGTGATGCACCAAAAATAAGACGAATAAAATAGGCTACACATTCAAAGGGAAACCTAGCCTTAACCTAAAGCATTGAGTAAGAAGAGCTCTGCAACTTGTTAAAGGACTATGTCATGACAAAAATACAGCAGGCACTGCTTTCATCCAAAGGCATCTTCAGCCTTTTCCTCACTGTTCTGTTATGGGCCATTAATTATATCTCTCAAATCTCAAAACAGTTCAAACCATTAATTTTATGTTAAGAACATTTATAGAGGCGAGGTGAACTCTATACAACCGAAAAACAAACACTCCAAACAAGTTTAAAACTCATGTAGAATGACTATGACTGCAGAAGAACAGGGTCCCACCATCAAATATGATCTACTAAATAACACTTCTTTTTCTTCCTATAATCTTCATCTCACTTTCTTCTTGTTTTTTTACATCCCCATTCCTTTCTTCACTTCATAGCCTCTTAAGTTTCTTCTCTTTTATCTCTTCTTGTCTCTGATCTACTAAGCACGAGGATTGTTGAGGGTTCTCACTGCACTTTCATTCACAGATCACTCCACATGCTCAGAGTCCAATTACTGAATCAAACACAGACACACACACACACCACGCAAACGGATCACAAGCCAAGTTTTTTTAAATCAGATCTAATTAGAAAGACAGTTGTTTTCAAGATTAAAACATTAATCCTGTCAGTGATAAAATGCTGTGATTTAAACGATATAACAATAGCAGTATTCTCAGTATCTCGGTATCCTCAGTGACGCATTCTCGAATTTATTCATACAAAACAGAATACCACCCTTTGTTTTCTCACCTAGAGAAAATTGCTCTCACTGCCCCGTATTCCCAGCAGAGCATCTTTTAATTCTGTAGTGGGTCACATTACACACGCACACGCCAAAATACAGCAGAGGCAACGAGGGAAGCAGATAGCCAATGGATGAATCATAGAACAAGATAACCCTCCAGAGGAGTGCTGTTTTGTTTGATCATTAAGATCCCATGTGAGGACACACACAGGCTGTTTTTGTTGCTCTAATGCAGCAGGAAGATTCATTTGGTGCATGACAGTTGAGATGCTACAAATAAGAAACAGAAATGTCTGGAATATTGTGAGGCATGTTGTGGCTATAGCTAATGACTTATTAGTGTAAAAGGCCTACGTACCTGCATTAATCACATTGTGGGGACTCATCTCGCATGTGCGGACAAAATCCTGGTCCCCTCAAGATTAAGCATTTTTTTTAGCGTTGACTCTTGGTTTTAGGTTAAGGTTGGGCTGTGGTTAAGTTGAGTTTAGGTTACACTGGTGGTTATGGTTAAAGGATAATTCCAGTTTGTTACAATTTAGGTATTTTTTTTATGGTTTTGGTATTCATTTATACCGATTATGATAATGTACTCACCAAAGTATTTGCTGACATCTGGAAACACAGCAAACAGATCACAAGAAAAGTTAGAGGAGGCGGGAAATAGTAAAGTGTAGCATGTCTACTTATGTTTTTAATAAATTTATGAGAATTAATACAAAATTATGAATTTTAATATTCAGAGAATATTCATTCATAAAGCTCTCGTTTCGTGGGAGACCACCGGAGATTTAATTCACCCAGAGTCTCCGGACCTCTGGGTAGCATTTTAATAATTATACAATTATCTGATCACTAGTGATCAGTTAGTTAATAATCGCTCAGTTATCCTAAATCAAACAATCAGTCTCATATCGAAGGGGTAAATTCTCCTGGCAGGGACTTAGAGGTAGGCAATACACATACACAATTCCTTTGATTACGGTGAAATTTATTAACTAACTAAGGTGACATAAATGCGGTTAAATACACACCAAAGGAATAAACAATGGCTAAACAATGAAAATGAGGAGTTCTATTGTGGGGAGAATTTGACTCACACGGGCAGCTAACGAATGCAAGCTATGAGTTTTAAGAGTTAAAGATAATCTATTAACTAACTATTGGACATCACTGATCACAGAAAACCTTGGTTTGGTCTTACTGCTTGTCGTTTCTCCCAGCCGAGTTGCTGGTCAGCGGACTGCCTTGGCCTGTTGCACAGGTCCCCACGCTAGCTGCCCGATGCCTGGCTTTCTGCTAGGGAATTTTCCGGGGCTTCTCCGTGTCTGAGTGAGGAAAAACACTCCAGTGTTGACCGTCCTCAGTCTGGCAATTAGGCTGTTCTTTTGGCTGTCCTTTGTTACTGCTGGCGGGCCCACGTGGCTGGGTCCGGCAGTGGGAGCAGTGTAAGTTAGCTCGACGAATAAAGCTTAAAAATAACTTGGTCGCTCTTGAATTAAACTAGTGTAACTTAACGGTCTGATAACCTTTAACAAAACAAAACCAAAGAAAATAAAAAAAAACAAGTAAGTTGCTGGAAATGAGGGAAAAGGCCGAGGTCGTGGCATTTCGTGTGTGTGGCTTGAACAAACGAAGAGCCTTCGCTGCGCCGGGTCGAACTTCTTAGAGCGTTGCCGGGAGACGGGGCCCGCTGGGCACGTGCCAAAGTGCAGTTGAAGAGTAAAAGAACAAGAGAGAGAGCGACAGCGTGTGTCGCTGCGTTTGTGGGTTGGGGCGTGGTTCCCAGAGGGCAGTCCTTTTTTCCACTGAGGGCTTGTTTCCGGTTTCCTGAGAAACTGTCATACCTTTAAACTTTTAATATGTCCATTCAAAAATCTATTTACGCGTATTGTAATAAAATATCTTAACACAAACAATCCTTAATTGTCAAACGGGCATACCGTTCTTAGTTTTAAGCATTTGATAAAAGGAAAACAATTGTCAGTAGTTCAACCTTAAAGTTAGCATTGGGGGAGCTCGGATTGATTAATCCTAAAACAATCTTCTGCTCAGGAGCTGGAAAATTAATTGAGTATAGGATGACATTTCTTTATCATCATTTCTAAAGGAAGTGTCATAAAGTGTTAAAAAAATAAAATGAGGCAATGTCATTGATCCTTGCTGAAACTGCAAAATTAACTTATTTAGATTCTTTTCAACAACAATATCAACAACAACATGGTAACATAACTACTCAAATGGAGCGGGGAGACCTAGTTAAGTAACTTAAAGATTATATAATTAAATAAGGTAATGCTTTGAGTTTTGAGAAGACAGTACTCATTGTTTACACAGTACTGTTCAGGGCTGTCCTCTGGTGTCCTGGAGTTTCTCATGCCTGGGCGTGAAGAGGAGAATATCCTTTGATGTGAGGTAATTAAACAAAGAGGGAGGTCAGTTGCCATGGTTACGTGTGTGGGGGCAGTTTAGGGTTTCCTGCCCTCTTTCCAAAAGAGTTCTGATAGGTTGTTTGTAATCTCTGGTTAGTGTTTCTTTGTCATTTTAACAGTCAGGCACCAAGCTTTATCTGTCTGCGGCATCAGAGGTGGCAAGTTTTATTGTCGAACTGCCCAGAAACAGCACTTAGGGAAAGCAAACCTTTCACCTCTTCCTTTGGGGTCTCTTCAGCCGTCTGTTGAGAGTTGATATCCTCCACCCACCCACCCACCCACAGAGAGAGAAGGAATTTTGAGTCTCCAAATTATTTGATATAAAATGCACAAATCCACACTGTTTGTTCACAACAAAAGTGAACGATGGGAGTCGGCTCTAGTCTGGGAGCCAAGCACATCTCCACAAGAGATGTAAATTAACCGAATCCATCTTCTTTTACCCAAAGTTGCTCAAAAATCAGCTCAGGAACGTGATGAATCGTGTGAGAATGAAACTATAGAAAGGCGTTAACTCAGCAACTGCAGCAGAGAAGAAGCTGCTGGTCTGTCTGTCTGACGGAAGCTGTGTTCAGCTTCCCGGGTCAGGCCTAGAGGTTTGTAAACAGTAGCTACAACAACGCACAATAATACACTAAAATTAAGGATGTCATTGTGGGTATTATTTAGCATTATTGCATCTTATTGCATCAAAAAAAAAGAAAAAGGTTGCATTACCTTACTGACTTAATGCACCACCCACAAAGTGACACAAATTAAAAGCATCCAGGTTGTTCAGTGACCAACAGGTGCATGATGGGTGTGGCTAAATGCTCAAATGCTCAGTGATTTCTACATTTGCTACATTGCTGAGAAACATCTTCCTTCAGTGAGTCTTTTGCACTTTGTGGTCCATAAGAGAATGACTCAGACAGGTGAGTACAACCACTGCGTTGCCTAGCAACGTAGCATTGCGTGTGTGTATAAGTATGTGTGTGTGTGTGTACTATGCAGTGTGTAAAAGCTGTGCAGTTCTCTTTGCTTTCATATGTGTGTTTGTGGCTGCAGCTGCTGAGGAGTTAATATTGCTTATACGTCTTTGTGATGTCTGCTTTCCTGATATTTTAGCCTGCTGTTAAAGTGGCAGTTATTTTATTTCTATAGCCTTATATTGCTTTTTGCACCCGCCACAGTGTCCATAACTCTTTGTATTTATTGTTCATAATTTTTGTTTAATTGTCTTAGTTTTGTCTATTTTCTGGTTAATTGTAGTGAGGCTATTCTGAGGAAATTGTATTATTATTATTTATACAGTATCTTTCGATTCGTAAAAGTTTCTCATTGTTCATTGTCCCCCAGTTAAATGTTGCGTAGTGGTGAATACAGATACAGAGACAGATAATTGGTTGGTTGGTTGAACAGATACAGATAATGATGTCACTGTACACCTCTAGTCTCCACTTTCTCCCGGTGCACAAAACTGAAGCCAAAATATCGTGGATATGGGCACTGCCATCTTAAACTGGTGACGTCATTTGGAACCAGAGTATGCGCAGTAAGGTGACAGGGGTCACAATAGGGGTTGTAACTGTGATACACCCGGCCAACTCATTGGCTTGCAGGGCTCAGCTGTCAATCATGACATGAAGCCCCTTTGATATCAAATATTGTTTATCTATTATTGTTTATCACAAAAATCAATGTGCTCACTTTAATTCTGTCCAGCATAATTTTAAGGCAAATTAAAAAATGTTAAATATTTTTTCTACAGTAGGCTACATTATATTTGTGAGCTCCTGAATTGTTCCTCTTAACTGTACCTTAACGTCCTGGGTCCTGAGAAGCTTCTGTTTCATGTTCACTCTCCATCAATCATAATTATAGTACTGCCATTGCACATTGTTTGTAGAGACACAATGCGTTTTGGGACAGAAGAATATGTCCAGTAACCTCAAATTCTTGTTAATCTAGTTTACATGTATACCATGCTGTTGGAACACACACTACATACTCAATTTTACGCCATAGCCATAGTATGAAGAGCCATAGTATTATTACTCACACTGAACTTCCTGGATCATACTACAGGTCAGCAGCACACCCCCACCAACACAGCCCATTATGTTGCCTGCTAACCTGAAAACTAAGTTTGTTATTAACCATCTGATCATCTGGCCACTTTTTAGCAATGTCACATGTGTCCTCAGAACTCGCAATTAACTTGGTGAGTACCATAACCAAACAACTGCAAAAAACTGCAAAAAACTGCTAAAGACTGCTAAAGACTAAAAAACTACAAACATAAGACCCAAGCTTTAATAATTAATAACAGAGAAATCTATGATGTTTAGGGGTACCCTCAATAATGATTTTAAATCAATACAATCGCCACATAAGTGATAAAAATAGTCTGTGTGTGTGTGTGTGTGTGTGTGTGTGTCTGCATTTAAGTGCCTTACCAGGGGATGATTGATCACTTGATGCCACTAAAGTGGCAGGTGTGGGTCTACGTCTTCTGATCTGAAAGAGTAGAACAGTTTCATTCTAAAGTGAAAAAAAAATACATTACAAATGTTTGCTGGTATGACAGTAAAGCACATTTTGAAGCTTTTTGAAGTTAAAAATCATCTTAAAACCTTTGCTTAAACAGCTATTCTCTAAGAACTTTAAGTTTGACGTTAAGTATTGAAATATTGACTGATAAATTTCAAGCACTCCCATGATGAAATTTTACCCATGGCTTTGAAATTTAAAGGCTTATAATGCTAACCAGTGTATTGAAATGTGTATATTGTTATTGCTGAGCCAATCCGGAAGAATCAAGGCCTTTTTCCTCAATACCAGTTGACTGACCAACCTGACAGCTGCTTTCTCTTATGATGCTGGCAGCCCATTTGATCCATACTTTGGGTTTGGCTTTTCTACACGTTGCAAACGCCTGAGCTGGTGCAATGCTGGATCTCATAGTGCTGTGTGCAGTGAGAATAGCAGGGCAGCCTGCCACACCTACTTGCTTCTTGGCTCATGACTAGTTGAGTGCGACAGCTATGGACCATTCTGAACATACACATTTCACTGAGCTGCATTCTCCAAACCTACAGTATAGCAGTTAAAAAGCTCTGTCTGGGTGATGCAAACAGTCTTTTGATGGATATATCAATATTTCCCTAGTTCCAATTAAGAAAGTTGGATCAGGTAAAAACAGGTTACCAAGATAGTCATTGAGCCTTATGCATGCTGGAACTGGAAAGGGGAAAATACAAGAAACTTGTTAATTTGACTGTCAATTTAATGGAAATACGGTGAACAGAGGAGAAAAAATATACAGAGAAAATAAATGATATCCCTCTTAACTGTAAGCAACAGCAATAAACTCTAATAGATTTTTTCCACAAAAGAACAACAAATAACTTCTCTGTCCTGAAACACCCCTGTACGTGCCCTGTGTTGGCTATCAGAATAAATCCAAAAATATTAGTTTGACATCCATTAATAGACAAAAACATGCAACTACTGGTTTTGTAAAATGATGCAAAATATGTTTTTTTCTGTTCTTTAGGTCCAATTCCACTACAGCATCTTTCAGTGTCATGCTTGAGCAAACATTTTTTCTGACAGTCAACTTTTGCAATGGGAAACACATGGCTGTTCGCTTTGTTGACCAAATAAAAACTGACCCACTTTTCTCTTGTAACCCTGCTGGACATAAGTCTGATACACGCATACACAATCTAAAATGTATTTTTTATCCCCTGATGGCTAGTTTTAGAGTGAAATGTGTGGCACATGGTTCTTCTGCAAATACTAATTGAAATCAGTCTCTGTCTCCAAAACTATATGGCCAAAAAGATTTTGGGAAAACACAGCAATAAACGTTCAGTCGTCTCAAGGATCAGCAACCTAAAAGGCTGTGATATAAGAATTTAAATAGACAATCCATTATTCACACACACACACACACACACACACACACACACACACACACACACACACACACACACACACAAATACACACAGAAATGTACTCCTTACACATAGCTGACAGGGTTGCTGACTAATGCTGGAACTCATGTCAGCTCCAGTCCACCATGCATCTTTTCTAAATGCTGCTTGTGCACTTACAAAGCAGTGTAGTCAACCCCAGTCAGCTATATAGCTTAACCTCAGACTACACAGTGCAGCCTCACTTGATAATTTATGAGACATTTTATGTCAGCTAGCAGCTAAACTCCTTTCTATCGAGATGAGGAACTAAAAGATCAAAGTTTGAGCTAAAACAGAGCCCCAGAGTTTTGAGTTGTGCTGTGAGTGAGAAAGAGAAAGGGCTCTTTTTTTTTTTTTACCACAGGTGCATTCAAAGTTAAAGTTAAAAAAGTGAATTGAACTGTTGCCCTTGGATTCCAATTCCAAGGTGCAGGTTTGATTTTGAGTCTTTGCTGTGCTGAACAAAATGCGTGATGAAATTATTAAATAACAAAATGGTTAGAAGCACAAAACATCAGTTCATCTGGATTGTCGCTCTGTCTGCTGCTTTCCTTCTATTTAGGATACCTTCCTACAATATCTCCCTGAGAACTCACACACACACACTGATAAATTTGCGGTTGGAGCTCTGCATGGTGACCTAAATTGATTAGCTTCACATTATACTGAAATTAAATACAGATGTAACTGCAGAAATAATGTGCAGCAATGACAAATGAGCAGTCAGTAGTATCCTCAGTAGCACAGTCTACTTGGGTATTCAGATTTGAAAAGGCTTCGTCTTTATCACCTTTCAGTTCTCATCCATGGAGTACAGGAAGGCAGTGTGAATAAGAAGAGGCATTGAGTGACTTTTCTTTTCTTTACCAAGCAGGCAGAGATGTTCTACTGCTTTTTATGCTTTTCCAAGAGACGCATGCCAACTATTCAGTGTTACCTTCCTGTGCGTGTGCCAGTGCTACTGTACCTTCTCTTATAGCTTGTGATTTAGCCGTTATTCCTTTCTGTTACTAATCTGTCGCTGATGTTCTCACAGTAATATCTGTGTTTAAGGCTCACACAAACACATGTAGAGGTAGATTTCTCTTCCCATGAAATTGTGTCTCGTGTCACTGGATGGCAATCGATTTGTGCATAACCACAAATAAATCCAGGTGTGCTCAAGTTGCTGTGTTTGGTGATCCAGCTGCTAAATTGTACCCAAAACAAATTTAAGGTACATTGAGATAGAATTGCTTTAGACACATTTGTGCCTGCATGTGTCCACACACAGTGCAGTATGTGGTGTTAATAGCGTGTGATGTAAATGCAAATGCATCCCCGATACATTCTTTCACCTTTGGTTGATTTGCCTTTGCCAAATACCCAAGACAAACAATAAAGATGAGGTTCTCTCTCTTTAAATCTTACTTGGGAAGCTAAATCACAAGTTATAACTCAAATTGCCTTTGAGTTACATTGTGATACAGGTTTGAACTGCATCCATCCAACTTAGACATAACATGGATTTACAATACATGAATGCAACACGCTAATTTGAACCATGCAATCTATGGTTTGAACCAAATTACTGATGCACTGATAATACTCACTGATATTCCAGGGGTCACTTTGTCATCCCTTGGTGAAATTGTATACCAATACAAGCCTGCGTATAATCTATAAAGATTTAAGCAAGTCTGATACACCACTGGTAGCAAAGTCTCCTTTGTAGCTGTATCACAATCAAAGTTTAAGACTACAGATGATTGTGCTTTTCAGTCATGGATTCCAGGGTATTGAGCGTCTCCCCCTGTGGGTGAGATCACCAATATATGTGTGTTTTTTGGATTTCTTCTGTATATTTCTGTGAAGCACTTTGGGCTTTATTTAGTAACAGTGTGTATGCTATAAATCTTTCAGCCTTGTGTGTGTGTTTTGTTGCCATTCCAGAAAATCTAGCCCCTGGCCCATATTAAAGCACAACAAGCCGCGGCTGTTTAGAACTGATTATGCCCAGAGTCATTGTTATTCTCCTCACCCAGCAGAAGCGCAAACTCCCTGATCCTTCGCTCACACAAATACCATTGCTTACTGGACAGGCTCACCCCTCAAACCACCATGCCTGCCTTTCAACCCACAGTCTATTTAAAATGCAGCTCTGTCACAACAACGAACAAAAACGGCCTTCTAAAGTGATGGGTGGGCAGGAAAAGCTGTGCATGCCCGATACTCTTTTTGTGTGGGGCTAGTCGGCAAAATACCCTCGGTTGGAAAATATAGGTCATGCCAAGAGACAGCAGTCAAAGTCCTGTTTCATATTTAACCCCAATGCTGTAAGTACAAAAAAAGGAATAATAATTCCAAAATCAACCATTTACATTTGTTATTTTCTTCTGACCTCATATGTAGAAAAGCACTGAAGTGGTAACCTTTCCCTTAGATGAAGGCGACAAACTACAGAAATGACCATAAAACATTGTTGTTATACCAAATGAGGAAATAGTTCATCTTTTATATTACCGGCTATGAATACAGAGCTACATACAGAGAGCCAAAGTCATGGCACCACAACTGGGCTAGCCTCTGTTCCACTAGCTTCTGTAATTCAATGCAATCTCACACTCGCTTTCTTTCAACTGTCATGAAGGTCTATGGTTTAAGGGAAATGGTGTTTGTTAAAGGCTGCAGAAATCTGAAATGTTAAATAAATGACAGTTTTGATATGTTTTTAAAATACTACCTTCCTTATCGAAACAAATGAACATACTGAGAGCTCTGTTCCAAGGCTGTATTTTTAGTTATTAGTGTTGTTTTGTTATTTTTCAAACAGAAGACTGGATGTTCCAGTTTCACTTTGACTCTCTCTATTCATTTTGTTTGCCAAAAAGTAATTTATAGCGAAATAAATGTGTTAAATGTGTTATCGTACATAGTGACATTGCTTACGTTTGGTGTAACTCCCTCTTACACCTCTTATCAACAAACTGTGTAAAAACTGTCAACAGAGACAAAAAGCATAAAGATCTTCCATTTTATTTCTCAATATTTTACAGCTCTCTGAGACCTTGAACAAAACTGTGTTGTCTACTGCAGTGGACTTTTAAAATATGGCATCATTTCAAAATCATGTTTTTAAGAAATTCTCGGAAAAACATAGATCATTAGGGTTTATATGGTGTTGTCTCAGTGGTGATATTTAGGATTTTGTTGGATTTTGTCCATATATCATATGCCAATTGTTATTTCACATAAACACATTTCAAGTTTAGTTGAGGTGAATAAAGTGGGTTGCAGGAACTCCAACTATTATTCAGGTTTTATTGCTTGAAACTGATATGACCTTGGAAACTCTTTTCTCATAACTAATTAAGTTGACAGAGGTAGAAAAAAGGTTTATTTTTCAAAATGTACTTTGGGAAGCCTTTACCTCATATTTGCCTTTGAGAAAATCAGTGGTAGTTTTCTAATCCTTGAGAATCCAGAGTTGCCCTGTGACCTTCACAAGAGTAATGTGTTTGCATCTGCACCTGGACCAGCACTATGAATCAGCTAAAGGGCATTCACACCCCGTAAACTGCTGCACAAAAAAAGGTTGAAAGAAACTTTCCCAACATATTGTTATTAGGCAGAGCAAGGCAGTCCTGAGCGGTCAGAGATTCGATGCACAATGCACAGAACATATCAATCCAGAAGGATTCATGTGATTCCTCATCCTTCATCCTGTCATTTGAAATATGATCGTGGTATTGTTCAGGCTAAAATCAGTGCTCAGTCATTATAAATCCTCACAGACTCTTTCCAACTGTGGTCTCATTTGGCTCTGAAAAGAGGGAGTACTGGGCTATATCCACAGGACACTGAAAAACCAGATCACTGATTTCTACTTTCTTTAATCTCAGTTTCTTCAGTCCTCTGCCTCCCTCTCACTCTCTATCAATCCTTTGTCTTCCTCTCTGTAACATCCCTCCTTATCGTCTTCTCTCTCTCTTACTGAATATCAAACAACCAGCTGCACTGGTGGAGCAGGGGTTAGATGCGTTACACAAGTTGTAATTTAATTGTTGTATTAGATCTAAGAAAATGTAAATTTTTGCTGAGAATCAGAAATGGTAAATAGTAGGAGTTTATCATAGAATGCAACTCAGAGAAACGAGGGGTAAACAATGAATGCAGCTTTGAAGTGATCTGCTCAAGCCTACTGCCGCAGCTGTGAACCTGTACAAGTGCCTGTACTTGTGTCTTGACTCATAATAACAAAAGCTGAGTGTTTGTTAGTCCCTGCACTGGTATATTCATCTTATAATATTAATGGAGGAAGATGTTCCACTTGAAATGCAGGTTTCTCATTTCTAGGTGGAAAATCTGATTTTACCATAGACTGTATGGAATTTACATGGCCAGAAATACTGGACAGAGGAGCAGACAAGTGTTGTGTCGTAAAGTGATTGTCCGCAGAAAACTGATGGCTGTCCGTGGGAGAGCTTGCAGCTTATTAAAGCTGTATCGCATCTGCATCTGGGTCAAACAGACATAACGTGCAAATAAACATCACTTTATGTCCGTGGTAATAGGAAAGGTATGTCTCTGTGATATATTTTAACAGAATAATCACAATTGTGGCCAAATAAGTGTATGCAGTTTATAGCGTAACCAGGCCGGACATTTACTTGATTATAGGCAATTAATAGAAGCCTGTTGTTGCCGATTATGTGTTTGGTAGGCCTTTTTCTAATATCCTTGTTTATATTTGGAAAACAGAATGAAGCCTATAACTAACATGACTTACTGCTGAGTTATATATAAAACAAAGACATGATCTCTTTTGCAATTGTCCTTATGACTCTACATTTAACTTGCTGTGTACCAACCAATCCAGTCATTTTACCTGTTGAAATACCTTTAAATGGCCAATACAACCCATAACATGCAGTATTCCACTGCCAGAAAGTGATTGCAGCTTCTATTTATTGACTGAAAGGTAGATTCTGCCTCAGAATTACTTGATTTAATTCAGAAGAGTTATATTTGACAGATTATAAAACCGAAATTGTCCCCCCATTTTATTTCATATGTAATAACATTATATCTTTTAATGACATACTGACCACCAAACCAAAAATGTCCCCAGTTTTCATTTCAGAAATCTGGTCACCTTAATCCAGGACCAACTTCCACACACTGAGGAAATACTACACACAGTCTATTATGCTAGTTGACAACAGGGCTAATGTTAGCTAGTTTGCTAATAATATGCTTCTTGGCCTGTACCGGCCCGTCATGCCCAGTTGGGATTATCATTTGTTAGCGAACTACCAAAAAGCAATAAAAGTTATAGATAAAAATACTGTCTCTAGATGTACAAAGCAGTAATGAGTATATCTCCTGGCTAAAACCATATATTTTCAGTTTAACGGGTGTTGATTGCCTAAATGTGGAAGAGATAAGCATGCTGTGATAATAATTATAATCTACTGCACTTGAAAGTTGTTCTTGGGAAATGGTCCTCCTGAGGCAGTACAGAGTAATTGTTATGCTCTCAGTGAAGGACAAACATGGTCTGACACATCAGCATGGGGAATATTAGGGAGGACACTGTCAGCCCGGAAATGTCTGTAATAAAAGAACATTGCCTCAGAATGTCACGATTCATCATCTTAACAAGGACTATATTGCCTTCATCTTTGAATGTACTTTTCTCAGGCAAGTGCTCCTCATCTAAATGACGGAGGTAACGAATAAGTTCAATTTCAACTGTCTATTGGTGCGGGAGAAGATTTGCTGTTTATTTATTTCTGTGAACAACAGTGTCACTCAAAGCTGTAAATAAGCAAAGGGAAATGTGAGCTACCAGGACCTCTAAAGCTCACTTATTTCGCATTATATCTTGTTTGCTTAATCCATACAATAACTTTGCCAAGCGCAGCGACATCCTGGAGTCTTGTTGTCTCCTCCTCCTTATTTATTTATTTTTTTTTACCTTTTTTTACCTGGCTAGTTCTTTCCCAGTTTCCAGTCTTTATGCCAAACTCAGCTAAGATAACCATCTCCTGAAATAGCTTGATATAACAACTTGATATTTTGGGAAATATAAATTATATCACAATATTATTGAAATAAGCATATTTCCCAAAATATCAAACAGTTTCATCAAATAGTCCAGCTGTAATACAACATCTAAGAAACTAATAATTATGATAGCAAGAAGAGTAATTGCTGATATCTAAGTAATTGCAGAAAAAAATCTGGGAACTACAATATGATGATTTATCTTTATCTCCACTGTCACTATGAGGTACTGGCCTCTATCAGACACAGTTTGTGCTCATAAGTACACAGTGAGCTGTAATGTAAGGTTACGATAAGTGTGGCACACACTTTATCTGCATGAGGATGAGTATGTGCTGTTGTTGTGAGGGGCAGACCTCGGGGAGGCTGCTCTGACTGACGTGCAGTTCTCCACGGAGGCTGATTCACCATGCTGGGAGGTGTCAGGTTGCAGAGATTACTGAGCCGTGGGTGAAGCCCCCTGGCGTGACATTCATAAGTGTGCTTGCAAACACAGAGACAAACACATAGACACATTTCATTTTTGGTTGATTTTTTTTATTTTTTTATTTTTTTACAGCTACAGATTTTCTTTGTGTATTTTATTTTTATTTTTCTCTTTCTCTTTCTCTCTCTCTCTCTCTCTCTCTCAAACACACACACACATACAAGGGGTGGGCAAACAATTTTAGATCAAGATCATGAATTAAGACAACCACTGTCTACTTTTCAGGAGAATCGTAGAGATCGATGTATTTAATGTACCCTTACTTCTGTTTCCAAACATCAAATAATCTCATTGACTTGTGGATCAGAGCAATGTGAACAAACCAGTAGAGTGATGCCCCCAACTAGATAGCTATGCTGATTGGACAACTTACTCTGTGTGGCTCTTCCTTCACGAATTGATGTTGAGTACTAGAAAAGATTTACGTTTAGATTAAGTTATCTTTTGGCTTCTGTTTACAACTTCAAATTAAACTCTATTTAATCACCATTTTGAAACCTGTGTATTACTGCAAAATTGTGTTTTAATGGTTAGATGGAGAAGTCCATAGGATATTTCAAGTCTGGGTATAGTCTACTCAAAACTGAGAAAAAACAGTGCACTTTGTATCGTGTTTAATAGACCAAGATATTATTATTTGGCCAGATCGTCCACCCCTAAACCACACACTTAAGAATCAGCATGCCATGCAGACTCAGTGGCCACTCACAGTGGTCTTTGAATAAATAGAAAATGTATCTTATAAGGGCAAAGTCTCAATGGTAATCAGCCAAAGACCAAAATTCCTTTAGATTCCTATATAAAAGAAAAAGTAAGAAGCAAATGCACTGTGAGGATGCACAGACAGACTCAAAGACACACACAAACACACAAAGAGACAAACACACACTACATTCATTTTTACAAATGTACCACAGGCACCAATTTACAGGGATAGTGTCTCCAATATCACTTGGCCAATTACACAGATAATAAAGATTCTTAGTTCAAACAGCAACATAATGAGCTCCACACTACCGCAAACTAATACATTTCAGGTCTGGATAATCACTCTATCTGACCTTTATGCTCATCTGCTGGCAGTTATCATTAAAGTTCACAAATTAGTCTACATGCCATGGACTACTTTTTTGTCCTGTATTGTAAACAGTTGTCCTAATGTATGGAAAAGGTGAATGTAAAACTTAAAGCAGTGAGTGGCTGAAAATACATAAGAAATATCAAAAACAAGTACAGTTAAGTTAGGAGGCAAATCATTATCTTCAGTTCTTCATTTAGTGGCACTTAAACGTGTGTGAAGGTTTTTGTTAGATCTTTTGAACAGAACTACAAAATTTCTATTGTGAGGTTTGTTGAATTGCTTCCTCCTTCTATTGAATATCTCTGTTGAACAAAACTCTTCGAGGTAACTTCAATGACACTGAAGTATTGTATGTGTAGTAAACAGTGTATTTTTTCAGTATTAATGCAGTGTACATCCTTCCAGACTGCAGTTATAATAATTGGAGGTTACAAGCTGAGGAAGGTTGTCTGCCATATACTGCATTTATACTACAAAACCCTTTTACCACACATTATTTATGTGGCTTCTAAAACCAACTGACCTTTGTCACGGCAGACATCTTGGCATAGCATAGCAGGAAAAAACACAGGTGTAACTGATAACATTAAGTACAACTGCATTATATTTAGATGAGCTACTTCCAGGGCTTTGGTGTTGTGCATCGTGCATACTAGCTCATTGTCATAGCTTACTGGGAACCTTGATGGAGCTGAGCAATTGTTAATGAAATATGTTTCATTTTTGCTTTCCCTGCTATAACACAAGTCAAAATGCTGCCATGAAAAAGGCCTACTGGCTGCAACATTGACTGCATTTAGATTTTTCATATTAAAGTGGGTGAATACATGCACAAATAAGTATCCAGTATTTTTGACATTTTTGACAAGTTTTCTTGTTGTTGCTGTTAATCAGTTTCATCAATCAATCATTTAATCTTGTTTTATTCAATCTTATTATTCCATAAAACATAAACACTTTGATGGGTCCTGTAATGTAGACTGTGTTGTTACATTGAGATTTACAGTATTCTATACTGTACCAACATGACAGGGCAGAAGAAATGAAATTACATCAGGTTTTTTTGTACTTTAAGTTTACATGGAGTGTTGGAGTGTTAAGTTTACCGTACATTCTGTGTAGTATCAAAATGCAGACGATCAGTGGTGGAGGAAGTATTCAGATCATTTACTTTTAAGTACAAGTACTAAAACCACAGTGTAAAAGCTCTATGTAAAAGTCCTGCATGCAAAATGTCAGTAAGAAAAATTTAAAAGCAAAAGTATGTACTTAAAGTACCAAAAGTAAAGTACTCAATGCAGAAAAATGTTATATATTACATCATTAGATTAATATTACTCATGCATTTGTCCAACCATAAAGTCTAAATTCTAACTTGTTATGAACAACTTAAAATAATTAAAAGGAAAAACAGCAAATCCTCACTGAAGCAACTATAAAAATAGTTGCTAGTTAATTCTTGGTATGTTTTGTATGCAAAAATCTTAATTTGGAAAGTAACAATAAATTAGCTGAGTAAAAAGTGCAATATTTCTTTCTGAATTCTAGTGGAGTAGATGTAGAAAGTGTAATGAAAAGAAAGGCCCAACGTGTACCTAGTACAGTACTTGAGTAAGTGTAATTAGATATATTCCACCACTGCAGATAATTCACATTCAGTTCCTCACATCTGAGCTTTACAAAGTTATAGTGCTTGATTGTACCAGTAGCTCTAACTCAACATGAACCTTACCCTGAACGTACAGTATTCCCAAACCATCCAATAAAATGTCCTCACAAGGTCAAACTCACATAAACACAAAAGCACATAGCAGTCCTCCTAACTCAAACAGCAAAAAGAGAAAGAGGGAGAGAGAGAGACATAGATGGGGTGTAATCAGACTCATAAATCTTTGCCAGGTTTTACTCAAGGCTCATTCATTACTAATGATCTGTCCTGTTCATGTTATATTTATCAAAACTACAAAATGGGACACATCTTTTTCAAAACATTTTCTACAGACACATGAATTGCACCCACTGTGTTTTGTCACTTATAAGAGTTCTTTGCTATTAGTTTGATCCCTAAAATAAGCAATTAAAAGATCTCCTCCAGTGATTATTTTCTTTAAACCAAGCAATGTCATGCAATGTCATGCATATCTAATGATATATTTGTGATTGATGGGAAGAAATGATCACATTTCTGATAGCAGTTTGATTTTAGCAGTTTATCTTGTGATACCAGGTAACTTTTGTCAGTATTTCAGTGCCGCACAGTGCATGCTGCTAATCACTGAAACCAAAACAACACCAAACCCATGGAGACACATCTAAACACTGCAACACCCATTTTTAACTCTGCTGAGATATTGTGTCACTAAGAAACTTAATCTTAAATTCATCATGATCACTTCAGCCACACCTTCAAAGACACAGTCACCTAGTTCACGCTTGTGAACTAGGTGCAGGGGAGTAATAATAAGAAACTAAAAATGTGATTTCTTTAAAGCAGCAATTTGTCATCAGGCTGTACTTCAGCATTTTTGACACAGCACATTCTATTCCAGTTGAGTTGCTCTGCCATGTCTGTACCAGCTTTGATGACTAGAATACATGTTGCTCCGTTTTCATGTTAATTTTTCTCAAGTACAAACTATGATTTCCTCTTAAATCTTTCCCACAATATTCTTGCTAAACGTCCATGCATACAGAAACCTTTAAAAGTCTGGAAGTCCCATATGAACTCCTCTTCCTCCCCCTTGCTTCCGTTCCCCTCTCCCTTCTCCTCACCTGTTCAGCTGCCTCTGGGTCCAGGTGGGTGTCCAGAAGGGGAACAGTGAACTGTATCTTCCTGGGGCTCCCGGTTTCCATGGTGGCTTTGTCTGTCAAGGAGGAGGACAGGACGAAGACGAGGAGAAGGAAGAGGAGAAAGCAATGATCCGTGGAAGGAGAATCCGTACAAGTAAAGGGCTTAGTGAGGGTGGCTGAGAAAGATAATAAGTGGGCTCCAGCTTAGGAAAAACTAATTTGATGTTATTATATTTTCTGTCTATTAGCTGCTCTTTATGTTTCTCTTTTGACAGACTTTTCCCTGATAACCTACTTTTCTTGCACCTTATTTCTATTTTATCCTGTTTTTTTTTTCTTATCCTCAGCACCTGCTGGTGTCTCTGCTCCGGCTTCACTCTCCTTCCACTCTGTCTCTCCTGGCTTTCAGAGCTGAGACAAGGGCATTCTGGGCTAGGAACACCTCTACTCCACTCTCATTCGTTCCCTTTCACACAAGTCCCACCCTCTTGTAACATTTTTTCTGTCTGTATTGGATGTCTGAGATCTGCAGCAGACCCTGCACAGATGGGAGAGAGAGATTCTCTCTGTCATTCTCTCTTTCTCTCTCTCATAGGAAAGATGCACGTATTCACTGTATTTTTAAAATGACATTCCTTGCTTGCACATGCTTAAATATAACCTGCATTATATTTCAAACAGAAAGAGTCTCACTCAGAATGTGTGATATAGACTCTGACAATATTTAATACAATGGAACACAGTAATTATTAACATGTTTTTTGATGAATAACAGCTATTTTATCTAGATCAAATAAGAAGGTCACATGACCATTTTGAGCTCAAACAAAAGATAACTCTGTGGACTGATCATCTGAGCTTTGTTCTTATTTGACAAAGCTTGTCCTCGCTGCCGCCTGGCCAGCACAATCTTTATTGATTGCCTCTTAGCCTAAGTGTCCCTACATCACACGTCTACTGGGCCCTGATACCTGACACCAACCAAGAAGCATGACTGCTCCAATGTTCCAGATTTGCAGAACATTTTGAGGGGAATAAAAAAAACAGCTGGCAATCACATCCTATTCGTGTAAGATACACAGTTTACACAGTTTCTTCCAGACACTGACTGGTAGCTTTAGAAACTATTCTTTAGACCACTTTGCACTGTAAAAAATAAAACATTTAAGACAGTTTGCCTTTATTTGCTGGTTTACAGCTGAGACAGGAAATATGAGGAAAGACAAAGGGCAGGAGGGAGGGGGGCGTCCCCAACAACAAAGGTCCCCAGCTGGAAACGAACCAGGGGCACTCTGACCATATGGCAAATGTGTGTCTTTTAAGTCGAGTGGCAGTTTTTATTTAGCCTATAACTCCTCATTTTATTGGACTGGATGGGATGGGAAAGACCTACAGTAAGCCAGATAAAGAGAATATTTCCTTTCACTAGGTAAATCCTCTGACAGGGTGAACTCCCTTCCTATATCCTTTTTTCTCTTTTCAGCTTGGCCATTATTTTGCTGCACACAGACCATCTGCACACAAAAGATACTTTTTCTTTTTCTTTTAGCTGAGAGTGAAATCATAAGACTGATATTAAAAAGTCACCACAGTAATTACAGCTTTCCCCAAATTATGTCTTTGTGTTAATAAGAGACCACATGCTCCGTGTGAGTGTCTGTGAGAGAGCTGACTCCTGGTTTCAATAGTAAACCACCACCAGAATGCCAATTACCAACAAAAAACACATTTGACACATTTAACAAAACATAAATCACAAAGTAACTTTTGTGTTTCAAACAAGTTATTAGCAAATTTGAAAAACTTTCTTCACCGCCATGCATCATGGGAATTCTGAGGGACAGGGTGATATAGAGCAACCTAAGTCCATCCCTCTAAATTCCCATGATGCATTGCGTTGAAGAAAGTTTTGTTAAAATTTGCTAATAAGTCTCCTATTTGTTTGAAATACAGGTGTGATTTTATTATGTTTTTGTTAAACATGTCTGCTTAGAAAATAGTGGTTGTTGTTAGTAATTGTCATTCTTGTGGTGGTTTACTATTGAAACAAGGAGTGAAGTGCCTGTTTCATCTGATAAGAATGTTGTTAAAGAATAAAGTAAGCAGCCAAAGAGTTATGCTGGAAAAGACCCAGTATCATGTAGATGGTGATTGCATGTAGAAAGCATAACAGAATTTTGAAAGTAACTACTGCAAGTCAGTAAGTACTGAACATAATGTTAGCATTAAGTTGAAACAGAAAAAGCTGTGTAAATTCACAAGTCTTAATATATTAATTTGTGAAACAAATAAATATCTTGCGCGTTAAGTGGTACTCTGAAGACTGTCTCTTTACCACTACACTATTGGATCACACCACTTTTTGAAGTATTGGTAATTAGTAAAGGGCATTTGCCTTAAAAAAATTAAGACTTTCAATGGTCAATTCAGCAATTTGAGTTCCAGCTTGAGCATCTGAGCACAATAACATATAACACAAGTCTTCAGCACAATTAAGGGAAAGATAATCTAAGTTCAAGAACTGAAGTAGTTATGAGAAAAACAGTCAAATACCCACTCAAATCTGGCAGTATCCTAGTTATCAGTGCAGCCATTTTTTCAGATATAACAGGCACTTCACTCCTGGTTTCAGTAGTAAACCACCACAAGAATGACAATTACCAACAAAAAACACTATTTTCTAAGCAGACACATTTAACAAATACATAAACAACAAAGTATTTGTTTTGTATTTCAAACAAATAGGAGACTTATTAGCAAATTTTAACAAAACTTTCTTCACTGCCATGCATCATGGGAGTCTAGCTCCACCCCCGCTAGGTTGGAAGAGGAGTCCCATAGGAAACCATTCATTTTAAAATGCATAAAAAATATTAATATAAAATCAACCATTACAGATATCAGCTACAATAGCACCCATGTCATGAAGAAGATGTATAATTTGAAGTTGAAACCAAGTTTGTAGGACAAACAGTACAGGAGAAGATAGAT
Source organism: Micropterus salmoides (assembly GCF_014851395.1). Classification (NCBI taxonomy): domain Eukaryota; kingdom Metazoa; phylum Chordata; class Actinopteri; order Centrarchiformes; family Centrarchidae; genus Micropterus; species Micropterus salmoides. The sequence continues at coordinate 17,055,155 of NW_024043372.1, forward strand.
GCCAACAAACAGCACAATAAATAATAATAAAGAGCTTATTGTGGTGATCTAGCGACCCATCCTTCCCACTTCCTAGTGTGTCCTGTTTTTTCTCCCTTCCCTGTGTGTCTGTTTGTCTGCTGCCTGTCTCTGGTCATGGGCGTGGCAACACACTGTCGGGCAGGTGTCTCCCAGCAAGAGTCCCTGGAGTTTCCCACACACCTGGAGTGCATCTACTCATCACTACTGCTGATTTATACCCGGCTTAGCGCTTCAGTTTTCACCAGATCGTCTGTTCACCCGAGTGGTAAACTACTCATCAGACCAACGTGCTGATTAGTGGGGTTTTTTTTTTTTGTCCTAATCGTTCATCACTCACATGGGTCCTCCTCCTTTCGTTCATTCAGCAGGCTGAGTTTCTGCCAGTGCCGGAGAATGAGAGGCAGGTCGGTTGTCAGGTAACATGTCAGGTGACATTATCTATTTTGTTATGTTACATTTAATAAAGCATTACTTTATTACAGCGCAGTGATGTTGTGCTATCGTTTTAACACAGCCCTGCCGTAACTTTAGTCCTGCTAGTGTTTACAGCTAACAGCTGACGTAGTCTCCTCTCCAAAACAAACGGACCTGGTCATTAACACATTAAAACACAGCCACTTAGCAACGTTAGCATTAGCCCTGTGGTGTGTTTACAGTTAACAGCTGATCCGGGTCCGCCAGAGAGCGCAACTTAACTTTTCCTTTATATTTCCCAACAGAGTCCTGCTGTTGTTTCACAGCTTTTGACTGGTGAACAACCTGGTTTGTTTCTCTGTCTGCAAAATCAGGACCTGATGTGGCCCATTCTGCGTCCAGACATGCCAAACTGCTGCCTTTAAATTATGTGTTTATTTCTTTGTTCCTTTCTCTGTGCTGGAATTCTTTTAAGAACTTGGAGGCTTTATCCAGATTATTATTAAATTGGTTGAATTTAAAGAAGAGTGCGTTTTATTCATCTAGTGTGTCAAGCTTATTACTTCAATATATTCCCCGCAAATCTGATATATAGATTTTACTCATGGACGTTAGGCTACTGTATGAATGACCACTTTAGATATAATGATAGTAATTATATATAGAGAGAGAGCTGGTCTGATAGTATAGTCAGGAAACAGATTTAGCAGGAGTAGTAGCGATATAATATTGACAACATATGTCTGTGGTTTTTACATGGTTTGAATTTGGTTGTGGCCCCATTGGGCTTTATGGAACGATGATAGAAAATGAACAAGAGGTGAATTTGTGCATTATACTTAGCAAGCCAGGCAGCCTTCCGTGTCCGAGAACTGCGCTGTTTTTTAATCGGCCACTAGAGGGCTGCAGCGCCACAATAACTAGCCTAGTTCAAATGAAGGAAATGACACAAAAAAAGATTAGTTCATTTTAATGAACGAAATTTGATGACTCCAGTCTGTCAAAAGAGTGACTTTTCCCATCTGTACTACATGGTGAGTGGTTGCTGCCTCCACATAGCCAATGGGTCAGCGTATTTGAACCAGAGGAGCTTGAAGGCGGTCTCAAAGGCAGCTCAGAGATTGGAGAAGAGTTGTTGTGCAGCTCCAATCGGGGATCTCTGACGTAGGAGGCGGGATCAGGCATAACTTCCCGGGAATCAGCAAATCCTCAGCCGGGAACCCCACAGCCCTATAACCATGTGAATCAAAACAGCAGCCACAGCGAAATATGAAGACGGCTGGCCTTGGTAGCTGTAACATCCTATACAAACTCTGATGCTTACAGTGACTGAAAGAAATACACTAGTAAAATTATACAGCGAGTGTTATCTCTTAACAGCATAGTGTTTATGTCTCTGGTTGAGTAAGCTTCAAAGAAAACAACCCACATCCACACATAGAGTCCCCCACAGTACTCCTGTTTATTACTAATAAAATACAGTATATTATTGTAAATAGTATATAAGTATATAGTATTATTTCATGTACTCCCTGTCAATGGTTCATATCATGCAGTGACAGTATGCCATCTTATTTTGAACCTAATCCACAATTGTTAATGTTTTTCCATGTTATTATATAAATATTAATCACTGAGCAAGTACGAGAGAGAGCCAACAATACAAGGCCTCGAACATACCTAAATACTGCTTTTTATCATCAAGCCAAAGCACCCACATACATGCATCTTCAATACTAACCGCCTTAACTTATCCCAGCAATCATCTTACGATAGATGATAGTGTGCTGCATAAACCTCTCCACTGTTCCCTTATTAAAGAATATATGTATTTACAAGTTAAATATGCGTAACTGCAAAGTGCATTCACTTATTGAACATGCTGTACAATGTACATATTATAAAAAATTCAGATTGTATTTTCCCATGTGTCTAAGACAGTAATTAGTTTCATTAGTTTATTTCAATAGGTAGTAAAATCCTTTACCAGAAACTTCAATATTTGCTCGCCCTGATTCAGGACATCATACTATGTATACTAAGTCCTGGATCACTCTCAGACATTTTAGTTGTTCAGCAGCTCAAACACCAAGTGAAATCAATCTTCTTGGCAACTTTGCAGTCCTTGACACAATGTCAAGGGGTGCAAAGTGACAAAATCAAATGTATTATCCAATCACCCCCTGGAGTGCTGTTGGTTCCATGTGTTGCTGGCCTTTTTAACAGCTGTGCAATATCTTTTGGGCACCAGTTGCAACACTGAGCTGCACTCTTAAGTGAATGAAAAAGTTATTTGCGCCATTTGTGATTTATTTTTCATTACTGCTGAAGAGTCTGCTAATAGACTTTCTTGAACTTATGGATATATGCATGGAAAGAAAGGGCTGCCTGGAATGATAGAAAAAATAATAATTAAAAAAACATCTCTTAACACGTCAGCACGTTTGCAAAATGTTCAGCTGTAAAATAAAATAACACTGCACTTTTTAGTGATGTAGGAGAGCACACCCCTTCAGTTTTCCATGTGACATTGACAGTGCTTTTTTAAGCAAGATCCCTCAGCCTGTGAAGCCTGTTGTGTGTGACCAATTGTGCTGTGTCATGGCCATGGCCGATAATGGCTTAGACCTCCCTCTCTGCCTTCCAAGATGATGACCATGAGGGAAAATGGGGTTGAGGAAAGGTCAACAAGCAAAGATACAGAGGCACTAGGTATCTGAAAGATAACTGCAGTTTATATTTGTTGTTGTAACGTTAATGCACTGAAAGTGGCAATAACAATTTTTTTTATCTATCTCTCTTTCTGTATCAGTCTGTCTCTATCTGTTATAATTGCTGCACACACAGACTTTTTGCCTGAGCTCCCCTGCAGACTCATGAAATTCAGATGAGTTGAGTCTTTCTTGAACTCAGCTGTGCAGATCAGAGGCTACAGCTGCATGGACAATAACCCACGCCCTGATCTCTCTCTCTCTCTTTGTCTTACCTTCTATTCTCAACTTGTTTCTTGTCAAACCATTTTTTTTGTCCATATCTCATTGTCATTGCAATTGTTGCTGCATGTTTTATTGTATTATTTTATGTGTGCCCCTAGTGCACACTCAGACGTCCTAGTGGGGATCCATTTCATTCTACATTACTGTGAGTTTCCCTTGTCTTCACTCGAGCTGGTGAGGTAGGCAGTTTAGGCAGGCCTGTATGTGATTTTCTGTTTATGTATTTAACTACATACTTGTGATTTCTGAATGACTGCTAGTTAATTATATTTAAAGGTTCAGTGTGTAATATTTGGGAGGCTTTATTGACAGAAATGAAATATAATATCCATAACTATGTTTTCAGTGGTGTATAAAGACCTTACATAATGAAGCATTAGGACCTTAGAATGAGCCATTTCTATATATATCAACCGTGGATCCTCTTACATGGACGTTGCAATGTTGCATCACTATGTTTGTACAGTAGCCCGAACGGAGCTCCAGAGCGTGTACACTGAATACGTACGAAAAACAAGGAGAAGTAGTAGTAGTAGTAGTTGACTGGTTTGTTAGAAATAAGAAAAGAGGAGAAATTGGGACAAATGGAGGTCCACACGTATTATTTAGCACAAGAGCCGACAGACTGTGTTGGCCACTGTAGCTTCCCCTGTGGGCGGAGGAGGGGTGAGCAGTGCATTCATGTGGTGTCGGAATAATCAGAATCAATTTTTCCTTCTTAAGTCTTTATTGCAAAAAGAGAAAAAAAGTGTACTTTAAGAAATCTACAGACCTTTGATTCCTGTAAAATCACCTATTGCATATACATATTTTGCAAACATATAATTTGTAATATGGTTATAATACTTAGTTTGCTGTCCATGTAGAGTGAACAAGATGTCTGCGTGTGTTTAAATACTACTATCTTAATCCAACACATCTTTGTGGTAGTGTCCATGTTGATTTCACATTCCAGCTTAAGAGCACACACTGAAGTCGGAAAAGCGACTTCACAACTCAGCAAATGGGACCATCGCAGGAGCACGTAAATGCTGCTAATTGCAATTCGCAATCCTCACCACTAGATGCCACTAAAACTTACACACTGAACTTTAAGGAGGCTTATCTTAATAGTCCCTTTAAGTCTTTTCTCTTATAAAACTGAAAAATATAGTTTGAGAACACTGCTGAGCATAAATCTCACCGCTCACCGCTTGTACAAGTAAATTTTCTAGTACGGCTTCTTCTTCACCTTATTAAGGTGTGTGGAGACTCCATCCATGTTAAAGTTCCCAACTTTACAGCATATTTAAATATGTCTACCACACTGAAAAAAATCATAGACCCATTTAGTTATGTCAACTTACTTCTTCTTTTTTTGTTTCTTTTTAACTCAAATAGCTCTGACAAGTTTTGGATTTTGAACTCAACTGTATGAGTTTTAGAATGTTAAACTTGCATTAATTCATTGTGTTAACTATTTGACACTTTTGTCGTGTTGATTGAACACGTATGTAAGTTATCAGTTGAAAAAAAGGCGAGAGTACGAGGATTGCCTAGGAGCTGCGTCTTTTGAGTTTGAGAAAAACATATACATAATCAACTAATTATTAGGGTTTAGCAAGTATTCGGTTGAAACGAGTATCCGGTACAGATACTTTTTATGAGTATCATCAGAGTAAAATGTGTCAATATCTGTTTTGTTATAAACTATAAATATATGAATATAAAAAAATCAGTTACTATTCTCTGAAGCTCAATTCTGAGGCTGTTCTGTAAATGGTTTTCTAATAAATGTAGAAATTTCAGGCTTAAATAACTTCCAGTTAATACCACCCACTTATAGATTAAGCCCCGCCCATTCTGAGCACAGATACAGAAGATTTGGTGTTCTTGCTCACCCCTGCTAATTATACACTGCAGATAAGTCATATATTCAAATTCCAACCAAAATATATACACTTCTGTGGTAAACAAGACTAGTGCCACCGGTGGAAAGGGTTCCAGACAACGGCCTTAAGGCCCTTTCAGAAAGGAGGTGACACCTGCTGCTATTTTGAACTTTAACTACGACATGCACAGGCGCACCAGCAAACTTCCCTGCCCCGTCACAAGTCATTGAAGATAATAGCACAGTGGTGCTGTTGTGGTCTGTCTTCAAGGCCCTATAGATGTACATTGAAACTAATTTGGAATTTAAATCCCTTAACTTGAAATGGAAAGTAGTGTTAAGTGAGAATAACTCACACTTGTTCATTTAAATAACATTGGGACAACTAGAACACTGTAGTTATATCCACTTTATGAACTTAAATTTATGAGTTGAAACAAAGGCAATCTTCAAGTTGAGTTATCTGAACTTAAAAATGTGAATTGAAAGGGTATAGAATTGTATATTTGTTAGACAAGTGAAAGCAAGTTTCCTTGAATGGGCAATGTAATATAGATAGTTGATTTAACTCACAGTATTAAGTTCAAACAATAAATTATCATTAATTAAACAAATTGTATAACGTAACATCATGAGTTGAAACAAAGCTTTTCTTAAAGTTGAATTTACTCAAATTTTTAAGGCAGCAATTGAACTTAAGTTTTTAAGTTGAACCACCTAGATAATTTTTACAGTGCACCTGGTTTTGGTCTCTCTAGCTAATTTCCCCCTTCATGACAACTGTGCAGTGGGTAAATTTCAGACTGCAGGCCAAATGACCCACATCTGATTTTTTGCTCATACAGCCCAAGTCACATGGAATCTGAACTTTGCCACTTTCATACGAGGTCCAAATCAGATACAGGCTGGGTTTTTTTGAAATGCGCCTCAATCTGGACAGTCAGACAGGAGCTCATGAAACTCTGATGTCATTCTAGAGAGATCATCATCACAGTTCTGCGCTAGACTCCGACTCTGCATCCAGACACCTCCAAACAGGAGTAGCAGCCATCGCTCCACAAAAAGCCAAAAATAAAAATTTGGCTCTCCTCCCTCTCATTATCATTTGCTCACAAATTCCCTTTCTTCCACCTGAAATCAACTTAAAAATAAAACGGCCAGAACTTCTAACATTGAGTTTCACAGCAGCGCTTCAGAAACAGTCCATGTGACAAAGTGCTTTCCCCCAAGTATCTCGTGCAGCCAGTCTAATTGAAAAAAAGGTAACTGAATATGCGGCCCCTTTGCTGGAGAACAGGGGCATTTCAAGCAGCACAACAAATATTGTGAAATGTTTATTTTGACCTCAAATTAATTTCACCTAACTACCAACTAAGTCATGTGCAAGTAATGTAAGAAGCTCCCACTGGTTTCAAAGAAGGTCTCTGCACACAGCCTGACATACTGTTAGCATGAAAACTGGAAAGAAACCCACTTGAAGTTTCCCTTTAACTGAAAGGATCCCTTTAAATGTTTTGATGAAATCTGTTTCTCCAATGGATTTGGAAATAACCTGATAAATATATTTATCTTCTTTAAATAAAGTATCATCAATTTGCATCCCTTAGGTTAGCATATACAGTAAGTATAAAAGTTTTTTTTAAATGATGTATATAATCTTACTAGTATAAGCACAACTAGGTCCAAGAGTTAAACCCTATTTTAACATCACATATGCTAATGACTAACATTAGCTTAATGATAGCTGGCATAATATTTTCTCACCATTACAACATTAGACAACCTGCAAAGACAGCTAGATTATGGCACAGGTTCAAAAGTTTGCTATACCTATATAATCTACCCACATTAAGAACTTGAATTCTGCTTACATGCATTTGTTTTTTGTTTTTCTTTACTGGTTGAACTAGCCTGTTTTATTCTTGCTTTCCACCAGGTCATTGTCGAATATTAGCCTAAACCTACTATAGTCAATGGACCAATTCGCCAAGACAATAATGCATATCTGAGTTGACATAGCATTTTCCTTTGTTCACCACAGGCTGGTGAGAGATGATTAAAACTTTGGGCAGTTGAACATAGCTTTTGAGGGCTTGGATCTCCCTCCTCTTAGCCATTTTCCTCCAGAAACTGCATTATTAAGATGTTTTCCTCATTACTTATAAATGATTTAGTTTTCTTTCTCATCTAAAACCAAACAAGTTGAAGAAGTGAAGTATAGAAAGTGCTTTATTTAAAACAAAAGTACCCCACACACCTCTAATCAGAACTTCCTGAATTTTTATCTACTCTGGTTTTAAATTATGACAGAATTGTTCTTTGTGGCGATTTTAATATTCATGTTGATGACCCCACCAATGTGTCACCAGTTACTTTTTAAATATGGCCACTTCTTTTAACTTCAAACAACATGTCAAAGGGCAAACCCATAACCGTGGTCATACACTGGACTTGGTTTTTACCCTGTGTGTCAGCATTTCCTCTGTGGAATTAGTGGACATGACCATATCTGACCACAGATGTATTGTTTTTAGCTGCGATTCGCCTGTTACTCATGCCGCCTCACCAAGCTCTGTGTGTTCTCGCATCTTTAATGAACAAAGTATTTCAAAGTTTTGCGCATTCTTTCAGAACCAAAGCCAACACCTGTCTGATTCCAACACCAACAATCTGGTCGATCACTTCAATCATATCTGCTTGTCGTCACTAAATATTACTGCTCCTCTAAAGGTTAGGCCTACGTCTAAAGCTAGTAAGCAACCCTGGATAAATGACAGCATTCACAGCCTAAAAAGGGAATGCAGGAAAGCAGAGCGCCTCAGTCTGAAGGATTTATTAATTAAATACAATAACTTGGTTAAGGATGCGAACACACTATTTTTCTGAACTCATTACAACACATAAACACAATCCCAGGTTTCTGTTTAAGACTGTGGATCAGCTGGTAAACCCAACCCCTCCTTGTGCCTCAGCTGGAAGTAATGATGTATGTGAATTGTTTTTATCTTATTTTACCAATAAGGTGGTGTCAATCAGAGCCTCTATTACCCCCGCGGCCTCTTACTCAGAGGTTCCTCACCAGCAACAAGAGAGTTTTAACCAGTTTTATCCCATCGACTTGTCTGAGCTTTTAAAAACAGTATACAAATGAGAGTGTCCTCCAGCCCACTTGATGTAATACCTACAAAGTTTTTACTGAAAGTAATAGATTCTGTTGGGCCCCATTTGATCTCTGTTTTCACTTTTGACACCATTGATCACAACATCATGTTAGACAGACTGAGGCACTGGGTGGGGATCTCTGGTACTGCTCTAGAATGGTTTTCATCCTACCTGTCAAATAGGAAGTTTTGCGTGTCTGTAAACAACTATGTCTCTTTGTTCTGTCCAGTTAAATATGGTGTGCCTCACGGGTCGGTCTTAGGACCCATTTTGTTTTCCTTATATCTGCTTCCCCTTGGACATATTATTCATAAACATGGCATTTATTTTCATATTTATGCTGATGACACACAAATATACTTGCCCATCAGATCCACAGACCCTGGAATGCTGAGTTCACTTAACAACTGCCTTTGTGAAGTTAAAAAATGGATGTCAAATAATTTCCTCCAGCTGAACTCAGACAAAACAGAAATCCTGGTCATCAGGTCCCAGCAGATGGCAAATCAAATTCTGCCATCTGCTGGTTCCCTAGTAAATCACATTAAGCCTGTGGCAAAGAACCTTGGTGTTTGGTTTGATAGTAATTTAAATTTTGAGCAGCACACCACAAAGCTTGTTCAATCATGTTTTTATCAACTTAGAAATATAGCAAAAATTCGATCTATGTTAACTTTTAAGGACACCGAGACCATTTTACACGACTCATCACGCCTGGATTATTGCAACAGCCTTTTCACCTGTTTAACCCAAAAATCTATTGATCGACTCCAGACTGTCCAGAACTCAGCTGCCAGGCTTTTAACCAGAACAAATAAATATGACCACATTACTCCTATTTTAGCTTCATTACACTGGCTCCCAGTATGTTTTAGAATTGACTTTAAAATTCTATTGATTATTTTAAAGCTCTTCATGGCCTCTTGCCTTGTTATATTTCTGAACTTTTAGTCCCATACACACCAGCACGTACCTTGAGATCCTCGGGCAGAGGTCTGTTGTCTGTTCCAGAGTCTCGACTGAAAACTAAAGGGGACAGAGCGTTTGCTGTCAGGGCCCCGAGGCTCTGGAACAGCCTGCCCGAGGAAATCAGGTCGGCTGAGTCAGTGAACTCCTTTAAGTCCCTTCTTAAAACATACTTTTATAGGAGAGCCTTTCCCGATCTTATTTGACTTTATTTTATCCCTTTTATTTTATTGTATTTTACAATAATAATTTTATATTTATCTTAAACGTGTATTTTGAAAACGTGTTTTCATGCTTTTATCTTGTATTGTTTTTGTATTATTGTCTCTTGGGTATCATTGTCTTTACACTTGTTAAAGCACTTTGTAACTTGTTTTTGAAAAGTGCTCTACAAATAAAGATTATTATTATTATTATTATTAATGATTGGTTATCTAATGGTTGTCTTCAAGTTCTTATTTAATTAAAAATATTTTGGCAGAAGTTATGGTAGCATGTGATGCTACAGTGACTGTATGTTTATAGTGTTGAATGCCTTTGGAGATTGCATCTGCCAATAGTCTCCAATCAGTTATTTTTCGATTTGTCATCCTGGCTCATAAAGACGAATGAGAGGTCAGGCTAATAAAAGACTCTTCCAAAGAGGGATTGATGTCCTTTCCTTCCCAGTAATTGGCTGCGGAAACCGTGAAAGCATAGAGTAATTGCGTGTTGCTGTGTTTTAATTAGTGCTGGAGCTTATTGCATGCTGCTTCCCCAGGTGGCCTGTAAATTCACCACACACAAAACCAAACAGCCACTGCTTGTCTGTAGAGACAAGCTGTGCATCACTTTACATTAAACAGATTATTGCAGGATAAAACATTTTCCATTACATCCCTTAAAACCTAATCTTGCAAACGGCATCATCCCCAAGCCCTTTGCATTACTCTCCTTCGGCTAGAGAGTTTTCTTTAATGTCATACAGCTTCATTACCATTCTGAAACCTAAGGCTGGAAGAATGTTGGTTTTAATTATTACTAGACATCAGCTTGTCCTACAAGTTGGAGTAGACTGTAGCATCACAATGTCTCACAGATAGCATGTTGCCCCAATACACATATAAACAGTAGGTCTATAGTTATGGTATACTGTAAGAGAGATTTTCTATTCTGGCCCATGGCTTTCAAAACAATACTCACAACCTATGTTGTACACTCTTAAAGAAGCTAGAGGCCAGCATAGAACCTATTTATTTTTCTATTAAAGAGTAAATGGAGATGCAGTAAAGGAAAATATTATATTGTCATCCTTGCCTTGCTCTAAAATATATATTTTAATAGCAATATCACCATCAAAACCATCATCCAACTGATTATAATGCAACAGAATAGCTTCTAATACACCTGGAACACAACTGTTACAAAACAGTAACTAAACTGTAAACTAATACTAAACTAATATAATTATTGCACAATCTTTCAAAAATATACCATGTCCATGTTTTGGCCATATGTACCGTTTATATATTCACTGGAATTGGGAGTCTTCATCAAAATACTACTTCTGTCCATACAACCACGTTCCAAATAACATAATGCTTCCAAAATATTGAAATATTGATAAAAACAGTGAATATTCATCAATATTCCTATGACCGAATGAACTCCCATGCTTAACTTGGGAACGGAACTAATCGTTTGGTATTTTTGATGCCTGTGTAACTACAACAAGTCGGCCAGCAGATGATGATAAAGACCATCTGTTCCAAAGCAACACTTCACTCCTCTCCTGCAGTTTTAGACGAACCAAAACTCAGAGAGAGCTTAGAGGGATTGCGCAATATCCAAAATTGCAGATGGAATTATTTTTGTCAACAACTGAGCTACTGTTGGATGGATAACAGTGAAAACAGCTAAAGTAAGTCAGCGGTTATAATTGTATATGTATATTGGTTTGTTTGTTGTTATTGTTATACAGCTAATAACTCATATCATATCAAATACTCAGCAAAGTTAAGAAGATGTGCTTTCAGACAATTACCCAGCAATGTCTGTGTTGGGCTAACTCTGATTCTTCCAGCCTGCATGCCACAAGCTGCCATCATGCACCTTAACATAGCAGTTTGTAGCTTAAACCCCTTGAACTCTGCATTACAAATGGTCCGCCAATGCCTACTCTGGTATTTTTGCCTTTTGTGATGTCATTTCTTGGAGTATGTTCAAATGCTGCATATCCATAAAATCTGTACAACATCAGCTAAAAGGTTATGTAAGTCAATAAACACAATAAATTGTGTGATAAATAAAAAAATAATAATCTCAGTAACATTCCTGCTGTGACCTGCTTAGCTGCTCATTTGGCGTCACTTATCAGGCCATCATGCGTTGTCACGTGATTTTTCACCACACGTAACCACACAACAAAACGTAATGACGTCACCGGAAGCGGACAACGTGATGACTTGAATGACAGAAGCCTTAGCTTTCTGCTGCAAAAAAATGAATGCTCTAGGTATTATGGTTTTCGGCCAGTTCGAGGCTGTCCGCAGGAGGTCCTCTTACAGAGGGTTAAAGGTTCAGTAAGTAAGTTTTAGTGGCATCTCGTGGTGAGGGTTGCGAATTGCAACCAACAGCTCACTCACTCCTCACCCCTCCCTTTGCAAGCACGCAGGAGAAGCTACAGTGGACAACGTGGTCTGTTGACTCTTGTGCTAAATAGTATGGGTGGTCCTCCATTTGTCCAAATTTTACTTCTTTTTGTACTTTTAACACATCAGGCAGCTACTACTACTATTTTAACAACTTCTTCTTCTTCTTCTTCTTCTTTTACGTATTCAACCTAGTGACGAAATGCGCTCTATCCAGCTGACTGTCAGATTCTGGCTACTGTAGAAGCATGGTGGTGCAAAATGGCGACTTATGTCTAATGTGAGCCGTGGTGTATGTAGATAGAAATGGCTCATTCTAAGGTAATAAAAACATTTACAACATCATTCATAAGGTCTTTATCCACCACTGAAAACATAGTTATGTATATTATAATGATTTCTGTCAAAAGATCCTGCTAAATATTACACACTGGACCTTTGAAATAGAGTTAAGGGTTCACAATATGACATGATTAATATAGCAAGTATATAGCAAATTCTGCTGAATGTTGTTTATCTTATTAAAACCTTTTGACTCTCTCACCTCATTGTCACATATCACTAATAGGCATTAGTCCTGTTATAGTGTTACAGTTATTACCCATAGGCTGGCCATAGGCCTTAATAAAAATCTGTGCTTATTGATGCTGTTTCTGTAACAGGGGATTCTGTTCTCTGAGTGAAAACGTGGATGCTGACTATAGAAGACAGAGTCATACGCTATGTGCAAAATCTGTCAGATTTTTTGTCAGTGTGGGCGGAATAGTCAGCATTAGCTGCTCAGTGCCAGGAAGAGGCAGCCAAGCTGTAGGTAATTTAGAGGTTTGTAATCATAATAAATTAATTCAAAAGCAGGAAGACTCTAATTATCATGACAGTGTGACTTGTTTCCTGTCAAAATATATTTAAATGACTTAATTGGTGATTTTTATGTAGAAGTCCATAACTAAAGATTGTGCATAATTTATGTGTATATTTAAATTTCAGTTGACACATTTGGATTGATTTCATTCCCTTTGATGAATTTGTTTCGTTATGTTCTGAAAGTCAATTCACAGAGATTTAAAACTTATTAGGAGGATGAGCATTTATTTCATTGCTGTTGGATGTTTCTCAGCCATTGTGTTTGCAAAACCTCTGAAGCAATGTGCTGAAGACATTTGATAGTTTGACTGAGTGAGAGCATGCGCGACGAAGGGGGCTGTCCAGCGTGTGCACGAGCAGTGATTGAACCTGTGATAGAGACTGCTCCTGGCTCTGATTGGTTGTTCTTGACTCAGGAGCGATGGATTCTTGCAAATGGCATTAGTAACAGTAGCAGGAGCTAGAGGAACACATTTTTTTCACAGACTATCTGTCTCATATACTCTGTCAATGGACCAATTTGCCAAGACAATAATGCTCCTCTGAGTTGACATAGCATTTTCCTTGGTTCACCACAGTGCTGGAGAGAAATGATGAAAACTTTGGGCAGTTGAACATAGCTTTTGTTCTAGGGGAGGGCTTGGATCTCCCTCCTCTTTGCCATTTTACTCCAGAAACTGCACAGATTATCTGTCTCTAACTACTGTCAGAATATAGTGATAGTTTCACCAAATATGCCAAAAAATGATTTTTATAAAAGTTAACTACTGAAACTTTAATTACAATTACATTATTTGTTAGCATCAGAGTCGTTATGTAATCTAGAGCAGCAACTGGTGTAAATGTTTAGATTTTTCCTAAACGAGCATTGCAGCTTTAGGTAATATATATATAAATTTGAATACAACTAATTATGCACCTTTCAGATGTAGGTTCAAATGTATATTTATAGTACATGATACTTTTGTAGGCAAGGCAATTTTATTGATGTAGCACATTTTAATACAGTGTGTTTAACATTAAAGTGCATACAGTGCCAGGTGATGACATCCGGTGACAGTTGGGGAAACACTGGTTAGAGAAATAATGTACTTTTTCTTGTGTGTGCAGGTTAATTTTAAGAATTTACCCAGATGGCTCCAAATGCATGTCAAAGTCACAGATCAGCCAGAAATCTCACAAGAAAGAGAAAGTAACGAATGAGTGAAACGAATCCCCTCATGGCTTCTCTCATCAGAGCATGTGGACTTTGATGGGTCAAACTACTGAAATGCAAGACATTTGATGGTCATGGTTTTGCGACCCGCTAAACTTTGTCAGGTGGCTTTTGGCCCTAAAGCCACTAGGCTGTCATTTCACCTCACCTCAGCAGGTTCACATGGGTTACATACATTTTAAATGGAAGCCATAATACACTGTGACCTGGCCATCATTTTCTCTCTCTGCTGCAGGCTTCAACACCTCTCTTGTGCCCACTAGTGTAGCATAAGTTGCAGCTGATTCCAGCTGGTTCCTCCATCTGGTGTGGGCGCCATTAAATAAACCTTTAGTTGCTGAGTACTGCTCCATGGAAGTGCATTTCTAGAGCAGCTGCAAATACACCAAATTGGATTTCCTTTGGAGTATCCTGCTGACCCCAGAGCCCTGCACACCATTATTCACTGATATGAGCACTGCGTATCTTTAGCTGAAACAGACGAGAAAACACACAACATGTCTCTGGAACACGTGAGCTTGAGCAGTAAAGCCTGCTAGCATCTTATGTCTCTCTCTGACTCTCTTGGTTTCTCCTTTGTCCAGTGGTGGGTCGAGTACTTGAAGTAACGGACCTGCCAGAGAGGATTTCATGTCCAGAGGCTGAAAAGCTCTTCAACCAGCTATCGATGTGCTGTGCCAAGATCCAGTGGCTGAAGGAACCCCAGGGAGGGCGTGGAAGAGCAGAAGGCAGTGGGCCCTGTCCAGGAGTAGAGGCGGCCTAAGCCCTGCCCTCCAACAGCGTCCCAACTCACAAACAAGAATTAAATAATTCACCCACTTTAAAATATATTAGGTGGGCCTACATATTTCTCTCAATTTGTAGAGACATGGACATGGGAAGAAGGAATAATTTCAACCCCCTCAGCACTCCTAAAATCAGGCATTATAAAAACCATCAATTCATAATAAATTAGTGTGATGCAGAGAGAGAGAGGAAGTGTTTGAATAAAGTGTCGACGTGATATAAAAACTCTTTGATCATAAAGTTACTTTACAGTTCTGTGGTTTATTAGTAAAGTTAACAGTGACAGACAAAAAGACAAATCCATATTATATGTATGTTCCGGTAGCACTTTATAATAACTACACACTATAAAGCTTAACTAATGCTTTATAGTGTGTAGTTATTATAAAGTGCTACCAAAGGAAAAAATCTATTCACAGGTGATGCATAATTATAAATCTCTAATGCACCTATGTAAAAGTCCTTTGCACAACTCATCAATCAGCGATCGGTCCTTATCCATCTATAAAAGATACCACTTCTGTATTTCTATTTGCAAGCATGGATCAAACAGGCCAAAGGCTCTCTAGAGAGTAAGAGGCCATGGCAGACTCCTGGGATCTTTTGCAAAATGAAATACTTCATTCAAAACCATACACTAATTCATAAAAACTCAATTTTGTCATAGTATGGCACATACACAGTTCACCCACTCACTCTGTTTGAACCTGAACTGTTACACACTGCAGTAATCAATCTAAAACACTTTTAACACTTCTGTTTTTCATGACATAGTATGGGCTAGATTTTTTTGTAGAAATATTGTTAGGGCTAAATATATAAATAAATGGATGACAACACCATAGTGGCCATAGTGCATACTGATGAATATCTATTTCTCTCCACAACCAGGCATCAGTCAAAACATCCATACAGGTGCATTTTGCCCTGAAAATCTACACAAAACAAATATAGTACATACTGTGTAAACATAAAAAAATTGTGGAGACAAAAAGGAAAATAGCAAACCTAAGCATTGTCTTTTCACCTTGCTGGATCTGGCCACAGGACCTCATTTACATCACAGGCTACTTTCTCGCTTGCAAGACGAGGGAAAAATCTTGAATGGCAAATCCATCCTTGCACAGACTGAGCATCAATTTAGCACAAGCTTTGTCCATGGCTTGAATGTGTGATATTCTGTTATAGGGCTGAAGATTATTAACCTTCCTCATCCATGAAGGTAGAGTATGGTGGGAGGGATTGAACTAAAATTGTGGATGCTGATGAAACCAGTTCTGCACCACAGCAGATCAGTGGAAACATATATTGTCCCAGATGAAAATGTATCGAATCTGCTCTGCCTCCATTTGACTCTCTGCTGTAATAATGTTGGCGTATTCTAAAAATGTGAGTTATGAACTGTATTGAAAAGACCCAGGTTGGCATAGTGGTGGAGGATTCCATTCTATGTGATGGCAATACACATTGTGTTGTTACCACCACGCTGGCTCTGGGACCAATGATGTTGTCCCTCTTCTTACTTTTGTGAGGTTGCTTCATCTATGAAATAGATGAATAAATTCATGTGGTATTGCATTGGCATCCATTTGCATTATTGTGTAGTTTAGTACATGGCTAGTATAAACATACATGTTTCTGTAAAATGTTCTGTGTGTGTAGGTCTTTTACCCTCTCAGAATTCCTTTCAAATGGCGCTCTGTGTAAGTGATTCATCTGTAACTGGTGTCTTTTTTGAGGTTTCTCCCCAAGGTGGACAATGAAATTCACCTATTGCCTTTGTATGGTGCTTACATCCGAATGGTGAGTTATCAATTAAGCACCTGTCTTCACACTTGAGGGTCATGTCTAATCAGTTGGTTTATGGGTGTGATATTTTGGGGGGTTGTGCCTTGAAATTACAATAAGTGACGTCATTTTAGATTCATGTGTCTAATATAGAGAAGTGTGTTTAGTGTTTTGCAAAATATTGTATGTAGTGTAAGGGTGAGAATGTGCTTATAGTTGTGCAGATCGGGGCTGAGGTTCTGCTCCTTGGGTTTCTGGTTTCATTAACTGTGTTCATTTAAATTTTTGTGTCTAAACAACTGTAAAAAAAAGACAAAAAAAAAAAAACTGTGATGTTTCAGTTCTTTCCAACATACCACCAGCACATGATTTAGCATAAACCAGACAGACAACAGCACTAGACTAATTTGCAGTCAATTTATTAGGAATATGGTGGGGTTTGAGACAACAATGCTAACCTGTCACCAAATCATTATGCTGCTTGTTAGAGTAGAGATAGAGTGGGGATAGAGTGCAGTTGGGTGGGTGAAGTAGAGCAAGGTGGGAGGTAAAAAGAGGGGAGTCAGGGGTTGGAATGATGGGGTAGAAGAGAGAAGGTAAGGGGATGAGGGGAAGTAAAGGGAAGGTGAGGGGTTGAGAGAGTAAAGGGAGGGGGAGAGAAGGTTGGAGTGGGGTTGGGTGGGTGAAGTTGAGCAGAAGGGGAGGAAATGGGGAATAGAGGGAAGGTAAGATAGTAGAGAGAGGGAATAGAGTTTGGGGTTAGTTAAGTGGGTTCAAAGGGCGTCACTCATTCATGGGACCAGCAGCTCAGGCGACGGTAGAACAGCCGGATTCTCTTCAGCAAAGAGGGCCTTTTTGTCTGGACAGCTGGACCTGATCTTGAGCTGAACCCTTGTTGTCCTCCTCCTTCTTCTTTTAGGGTATTTGAAAGATAAGAATGTTAGTACCAAGCTATAAATATAAAGATGCATATATAAAGACATACTAAATTTGTTTGGGTTTGAAGATGTTTCACTTCACAACCTCTGGTGGAGGAAGCACTCAGATCCTGAACTAAACTAAGCTCAAGCTCTAACTAACTCAAGACTAAATACTAAAAAATAAAAAATAGATTCAGTGGACTGATGACAAGAAGAGCTTCTCACCTTCGCCTGAGTTTTGGACAACAATGGGCTATCTCGGTAATCTGTGACTTCCTCCTCCAGACAAGTCTCTGGCTGGATCTTATTCTTCTGCCACTTGCAAAAGCTCCAACACCGCAAATTCTTCTTGTGTACATTGATGTAATGTGACAATCTGTCATCTTTAGTCTCACAATCTGTATATTTTTGTGTCCTTTCAGTCTGAAATGTCTTCTTTCTTGCAGTACCTAGACCTCTGAGGAGGGATTTCATTGCCTGGGTAACTCCTGCCAACATCTTGTTGCATGCTCTGGAACTTGAGACCTGGCAGCAGGTAGCAGCATAGACATCGGAAGTTCCATCATCTGTGATCGATTTCACAATGGCCAACGTCAAATTGGGTGTTACCCTAATAACCGTGTCCGAACGAATCACATCACACAAAGACTGCCCAAAAGAGCTATAAACACCTTTGCATATTTCGCTCCGCTCCCTTAAAAAGAAAAAAAGACAGCGAAACAAAGTTAAAACACAAAAACAAAAATGTGCACAACAAATTATTATTATTATTTTAAATAATAAATTAATAATATTATTCAAGTGAGTTTCAGTGAGAAAGTTAGATGATCTACTTCAGTAAAACTGTCAAAGAATCCCTTGATTATGGTGTGAAAGGTGTTTTTCAGGCCAGTGAGCTGGGCTTCTGACGCTGCTCCGCTGTTCTCTGTAAAATGTTTGTCCTGTCATGAGGTTCCTGGAGCTGAGTCCCTGAACAAGTCATTCTCTGTGTCCGAACTGGTGGTGGATGGTTTTGTGTTTGAAGGCCTCTCTTTGCCATGCTCTACTGGTGTGACGTCCTCATCCCCAACATCCACAAATTCCAGAGGTACTGAGCTTAGGTCTGCTTTTGTTGCATCCCTGATGTCTTCACTGGAGCACATTAAGGCGGTGAGAGAAATCCCTTCTGGACACAGAAATCCTGGTTTTGTGTCTTTAGATGCTAAGTGTATGCCATGCCATGTCTGTGACCAGGATGTTGTTCATGAATAGCTCCATGACACCATCTAGTGTGACACCATGTAGACCTCCCCTTACAATGCTCTGCTAGTGGTGATGAGCTGGTGGTGGATGGTTTCTCTTCTAGTGTAAAGTCCTCCACATCCACAAGTTCCAGAGGGACTGAGCTTATGTCTGCTTTTGTTGCATTCCCGATCTCCTCGCTGGAGCATATTGAGTCTGCGGTACACATCTCTTCAGGACATGGAGATCATGTCAAATAAGTTTCTTTCAATGTTGAGTCCATTTCTGTGACCAGGTTGTCATCCATGAATGACTCCATGACACCCTCTGGTGTGACATCCTCTTCTTGCACAGTTCCTGCAGTTGAGTCTCTGTACAGGTGTTTATCTGGTGGTGGATGGTTTTGAGGGAGGTTTTGAAGGTTTCTCTTCTGGTGTGAAGTCATCATCCTCCACATCCATCAGACCCGGAGGGCCTGAGTGTAGGTCTGCCTTTGTCGTATCCTTAATGTCCTGAATGGAGCACATTGAGCCAGTGGGAGATTCTGGACATGGAGAGCCAGGTTTCAAGTCAGTACCGTATGATTGGCCAGTCTCTGACTTTTGTTCCTCAGCTTCCCACCTGGATATAGAGTGTGTTAGCTCATTCATATTAGCAGCAGCCTGATCCAGTGTCTCTGAGACAAGCATGCTGGCAATCTCGGAGGTCACTGATGTCGTTGAGTAAGCAGAGGAATCCGTCTCCTCACTTTCACTGCTGGAGAGTCTGGAGGTTGACCCTGTCTCTCTATATTTGACATTTTCTGCATCATTCTTCATTTTAACTGGATCCAGAGGGCTTTGTTTGACATTTTCATTCTGTTGGGGGAAAAACATATAGTATAAAAATGTTGAGATACAGGTCCTACTAGTTCTACTGTTGCTATCACCTGTGGAGTGACTATACAGTAAATGACCGGAGGACTTCACAATTGTTCATTTGGTTGTTTGCAGTCAGTTTCTGTTCATCCACCTCCTACACCTAAAATCTCACACAACATGTTAGAACACAACATCTGCTTTCTTATTCCTATATTGATTGATTGTTTCATTTCTTTTTTACAAATGATATGGTCTCATGAATAGTGTTTTTTACTTTAAGGCAGAAGCAAAATATACTTTAACTACTGGGTTTCCAGTCATCCACCTGTGTCTGTTGAACAGATTTTTTAATCAGTACAGCTGTCAACACCAGTTGGCTTGTGCTTCACTAATTGATTTTCCTACACATTTTAGCATTTTTGCATTTTACAATTCTTCTCTACACTACTAAGTCTATCTATTTACAAGTGTTTTACATTTTATGGTCACTTGTTATCACGACTGAAGTCCCACACTGAGCCATCTCCATTCACTGATGATACTGTTGGGTGGTTTAATCTAGAATAATGGATATTTTATGTACTGGTCATTGGTTTTGTACGTCAACTCTTAATCTGAAAAGTAACTGCAGCTGTAAAATTATTTCCCTCTGAAATTAAATTGAAGTAGAGTAGAGATATAATGTAGCCTGGAAAATATTCAAGTAAAATACAATACTTGATTTAGTTTGTTAATTGATACCTCCTTGTGTTGAGACATCTTTTCTTTCTTATTTTTTTATCTTTCGTGTCTTTCTTTGTAATAACCGCCCTGTCTACATTTGAAGTGATAAATTGTCTTTGTGTGGTTAAAATATTCTCAGTTTAACATCCAGGACTGAAATTAGGTTCTCTGTGAAGATTCTCTGTCTGCATTCTAAATGATGGAACATGACATCATTGAGAGAACCTTGCAGTTCTGTTCTGTTCTAACTGCTACACAAATATGTACATGTAGCATTTTCAATTCCCTAATAAGAATCAAGCCAAGCTAAGATTAGACATAAACATACAGATGGGGGACAAATTAAGACCTGAAGAGTGGAGAAGCATATCAAATGCAGATGTTTCTGTGCACCAGAGCTCACTGAATGGTTTGGTGAGTTTGAAAGTGACGTGAATAAAGTGCTACAGCCTTTATAGTTACCAGATCTCAACCAAATTACACACCTATGGAAGATTTGGGACCAGCGTGTAAAGAATGCTCTCCATCCACATATCAATTTAGTGATGTCTGTGACTGTCAATTGTAAAAAAAAATAAAAAAATAAATAAATTAAATAAATTAAATAAAAAAAATCACCCACATATGAACTGATAATCTGTAAAAATTTAAATTAATATTTATTCAAGTGATAAAATTTTTTGTATCATGCAGATTTCAAAGCTCAGACGGAAACTTTCATATGATTTAAATATCTGTATTTGTAGTTTTCACTTCCAACTAACTCTCTCTGAATAGCTTACTGTAATGCTGATCTCTGTCAATCATTTTGAACACACACATACACATAGGTTTATCTTTTCAAGTTCAAAGCTCTTTTATTTGATCAGAGAACAGAAGAATGACAAAAAAAATTAGCAATGTATTTGACAACTGACAAATGAGGTCTGCTCAGAAAACCTTAATAGGCACTCATCTACATGCTTTGCAGTGTTGGAAATCTGAAAAAAAAACAGTAAAATGAAGCTCATATCATCTTTAACTAAACGTTCTGTGTAAAGTAATGTTGGATGTAAAGGTTGGGACAATGTTAAAAAAACATCATAGTTTTAATATAATTTAGATTTATTCATTAAAATTTTGTCTCTCCACAGTTGCCCACTGCTTGGCCTTATGCCAGGACAGTGATGTGTGGATCCGCCTGCCAAATTATTTCTTTCCAAATCTCTGGGGCACAGCCATACTCCAGATCTGACCGGGGGCAGCCTCCCAATCACGAGAATGTATCTGATCCTCCGACACTACCTGCCCTCTGGAGCCACGGCCAAACCTGTGAGGGAGGAGAGACAAAGTCAGAAACGGATTCCATAATTCAAAGCCTTTTTCCATTCATTTAATTTCGTTTCGTTTTGACGTTTGCGGGAACAACCATGCTTTTAATGAAGGAAAAGACTGATGCCTATTTAGGTCGTGCTTTTGCCGAACCCTAACTGTTTTTAACTGATCAGAGCACAAAGAACTGTTACATAGGAGGTACATTAAAGGAAAAGAAGGTTTTGAAAACTGTTTTAGAAAAGGTTTAGTCCCTCCAGGCTGAGAACACAGCCTCCTGAACCACTTTTACTAAGAATCTCAAGAATGATTTCAAAAATGGTACATGTGGCACTTTGTGTAATTTTAAAATGCATGCATGGAAAATAGATGCAAATTCATTTTATCTGCATGTGGTTAGATTGTGTGCAATCACACAATCTAACCACATGCAGATAAAATGAGCAATGAGTCAGTCGAAAAATTAGTCGTTTAGTCATTTAAGTACGTTTTCATTTTCTGATTCCATTTTTCAAAATGTGAACATTTAGAGTCTTTTCAAGTCTTACATAGTAAATTGTTTACATAGTAAATTAAATATCTTTGGCTTTTGGACTGTTGGTTGGACCAACCTTGAGTATGTTTCATTGTGTTTAGATGTTTCACAGACCAAATGATTTATCCAGAAAATAATCACCGGATTATTCTAAAATTAAATGAATCATTAATTGCAGCACTGTCTGCATGGCTTTTACAGTATACTGATGCTTTTAGGCCTATTTAAAAAGTTATGAGTGATGTATGATATTTTTTATTAAATTCCTCATGTAACCCATCAAAACCCAAACATACCTGAGTACTGTACTTGCATTCAATGTCTGTTTTTTTGCAGAAGAATCTGTAAATATTTGTTTTTAATTCAGTGCTGATTGGAAACTGCAATACAGATGGCTAAAATGTTGATTTGCAGGTGATTGTTTTTAAACGAACTGTATGTTTGTGATAAATACACGCTCTGTGATGGCACTGACCTCTGTGGCTGATGGAGTACAGAGTTCCTGGTTTCTCTCTGAGGTCCGAGCAGCAGAGCTCTCAGCACTGTGGTCAGCAGACGATCATCAAAGCTGTTATCTTTGTTTTCACTCTCCTGCAGCACAACAGCATGCACATAAAGAATCTGTTTTTGAATAATCCCCCCCCAAAAAAAAAACATCTTGAGAACATCAAGAGCCCTAACTGCATTCAATTTTGGGTTGCAACATAGACCCTGGGGGTTGTAACTCCAGCCAGTCAGCCATGCTAAGGCAAGGGACCTTGAGATGTAGATATCAGTGTATAAAAGCAAAGAAATGTACCTCATGTCCAGCCAAATTTCCATCCACCCATATCTTTATGCAAAATAATACCCAGATCTGTCTATCTGTGCACGCCACAATGGGAAAACCTTGTATTTTTACTCATGATCTGAATCCTCCTCCTCTGACTGTCTGTTGACCCCAGAATATATTACAGTGTATGTCACACTGTTGCATGAAGAGGAGCACTATTTGAAATCTAAATGGGTTGTGTGATTTAGCTTGTCTCACTTGATAAAAGGGCTCAGATTTACATATTTCATCACGTGGAGTGACAGACTTCTCTGAAAATGTTGGCATGACTTCTGACTGTGCACAGAATTTTTCATTCAGTCTAATGTGGCAAAGCATCCTGGCCAGAGACAGACAGTATATTTTAACGCGTAACCATTTGTGCCTGAGATATGTTTCAAAAAATATTTTTTTCAGGTGCCAAAATTATTTTGGCAGATTGGATGTAACATGAATGATGTGGTAAAATACACATAAACGGTGTTTTGACTATAATTCCTTGCCACAGCTACAGATAAATCTCAAATGACTAAGATAAGAAAATACTAATGATAATATGATAATTAGATACTTGAAATAAAAAATTAGCAAGTTAAGTTTGTGAGTAGCTTGTAGTCTCACCAGCCCCAGCAGGTGGTCAACCATCTTCTCCTCCGAGCCGGGCAGGATGTCAGTTTTGTCCAGACTGTCTTGGATGTGAAGAGCCTGACTGACGCCAGTCATCGCCAGAACCAGAGCCAGTACAGTCACCACTGCAGCTGTGTCCATGGTCTCAAACTGGAGAGGAAGTCAGATTAATGCTGATGACAAAGGAAGAGGATGATTTTAGTCGTCCTGATTATACCTGTTGGCTCCCAGAGAACAGAGGAAAGGCTCGTCTTGTTCAGGGTTTAAGTGTCCTCTTTGTGCGGTGTTCAGTGGTGGTAGCATCCTCTCCGGGTCTTATATACGCCTCATGGTCACAGGCTGGAGATCCCCAGGAGAACTGGAGAAAGATGCTACTGTACAAAGGGGAACAGGGGACAGGATGGAGGAAGATCCAGCACCAATATGAGACTAAACTAGGTCCATTTAGTAGGATCAGGGCATTAGTGATGACTGAGGACCAGAGTGCGTTATTATGTGGCCCTTAGGGTAGTGCAACACAGCTCTCCCAGTTATTAAACAAATAAATCCCTGCAAATGGACTCTGATCCACTAGCCTCTGTTGTCCAGTAGTCCACACTGCATGTGCAGACAGACAATATGTGAAGACACTCGTTACCCACTTAATAATGCGCCAAAATTAACCAGATTAGTCCTGTCAATTTTAGTGATTTTAGGCAACAAAGTAATGAACCTAAAAAGTATTTTAGAAGCAGAAAAACAATGTAGACACAAAAGAAATGAACAACACAGTGACATGTTTACTGCTTATTAGTTTTTTAGTATTTTGCTCCAGAGCTAATGCTTCTAAATTAGGGGATGTATCCACAATATCACATCACACCTGAGGGTTTACAATAGTGTTACTGATTAATTAATCATTGAAGGATCAGCCTCTGAGTTTGTATCTTTACGGCATCTAAGATTAATGCCGTATATTTTTAGTTTAATTTTAGGGATTGTTTTGCAAGTGTAGGCTGAATTGTCCGAGATCATGTTGAAGATAACCCACATGTTCCCCATAATATTAATTAAAAAGTGCTTCACACATGCTTTCTCCAAATGATTATTGGCATGAATGTAAAGCTCACTATGACTCAATGTTATGGGTCATCAAAACCTTTGCTTACACAGTAGAAGAGGCTTTTTTTCTAACATGCTGATGAAGGGATTTCATTAAGAAGTTTCTTCCACAAGGGAAAGAAGCCTTCATTTGATAAATGGCATCTTCCTTCATTTTGTTAATTACACACGAAGACAACGTTAAGCTTGATTTGTGAGAGTGACACAGGCTTTATTAGTGCCAAATGTGTGTGTGTGTGTGTGTGTGTGTGTGTGTGTGTGTGTGTGTGTGTGTGTGTGTATTGCAGTTTAAGCGGATTGTCACCCATTAGGCACTTTGATGGGCCAAATCTGTTGATGTCTCATCCAGTGTTAGGGAAGTGACTAATTATCTCACACACACACACACACACAAACACATTCGTTCTAATTGTCCCTGTTTGACTGCCATGGCAACCAGAATGACATCGGAAGGGTTCTGAGGGGAATTTACTATAATAAGATCATAAGCTTTTGGATCAGAAAAAAATCGAATTCACTCACTCTGAAGGGAGAATAAAAAGTAACATTTATGTTTAGTCTGTTTTGCTTGAGATTTAGTTTTTTTTAAACAGATTGACCCCATTATTATGTACACGCGTACAGTCTAATGCAAGCAAAGAGTAATTTTATGATGGTTGTAAGGTTTAGTTTTTGTTGACATTGTTTTAGACGTGTTAATTCAATTATGCATTTTAGCACAGAGATCATAGTTTGTGACGTGTTGCACTGGACTGCATTATATTGAGGTGTTTCTGATGTTCTGCCCTTCTCATGTATGTAAATAGGCTGGGAAAAAAAATTAGAAACACCTCTCAGTATAATGTAGTCCAGTACAACACCACCTTTAACTGTGACCTCAGCAATAAATATATAATTGATTTTATACATTACCGACAATGTCAACAAAAGCCAAATATTAAAAACTTTGTAAAGGATGAATTTATGGTACATCTATTGTATTGAATCGCAATAGATTGTACAGGTGTACCTAAAAAAGAATAGGCGTAGGCTACCTAATTGAGAAGTACAAATGCTGTTATAGGCTACGAAAATAAGATCACACAGTAGGTTGGTGTAGATTTGGTTCACAACCATGACTTAATCCCAATCTTCTTTTGCATACATCATCTGTGGGCAGAGTTAAAAAACATCAAAGTGTCATTATATC
This sequence comes from Micropterus salmoides, assembly GCF_014851395.1. Taxonomy (NCBI): domain Eukaryota; kingdom Metazoa; phylum Chordata; class Actinopteri; order Centrarchiformes; family Centrarchidae; genus Micropterus; species Micropterus salmoides. Next base: position 17,081,166 of record NW_024043372.1, read on the forward strand.
AACAAACACGCCATGACATGAGACTAAATATTACATTACAGTTCAAACAGTTGCTTTTACATTTCTTGATTTTTAAAGGAATAGGAACATTTTGGGAAATACGCTTATTCGTTTTCTTGCCAGTAGAGTTGTTTCGCTAGCTTGGAGACATGAAATGGAATCAGTTAGCCTGACACATAAGTTTTCATTTACACCTAATTATTATATATTATTTTAAATATATATTTGTATGAAAGCACTACCTAAAATATTGCCAGATTATCAACATCAAGGTAGTGAGTCAAAATATTTTGATATTATGAAGATTGCCAAGCTTGCTATGTTCTAAAATTGCATATTTGAGCATAAGCTGGGGGCCAGACACTCAGACCAAAACTAATAAACAGGTGCGAGTTTCATACTCTTCTATATATATCAATATATAAATATATTAATTTCTATTCTCCCCAGATCTGGAGAAGGTCATCTATGCTTATATCCAATCTTTTTTTCACTCTGGTGCAGCTCTCATACAAAGACAAAAATCTCTCTTTCACACTGGTTCAGCTGTATGCATGCATGTATGCATTTTATCTGGACTTAAAGGAAAAGAGCTGTATATGCCCAATTTCATCATTTTCCTGCTGGAAGCCAGCTAGAACAGGAAATGGGCCATCATTACCATGAAAATAATAATGCAATTCTGTTCAGGACAAGTTATTATCTTGTAATTGTTTTGTTCCATACTTCAAATTACAACATTTACATAGTATGTAAGTAAAAGAAAAAGCCAAATAATATAGACATGATTCAGTTTTCAGACTTTTGCCTCCGCCCGGTGTTCTCTGAAGGAACTGCAGGTTTGACTAATCAAATGCTGCAGGATAACTACACTGCTCAAAAAAATTAAGGACTCTTAAATCAGACATCAGATATTGATGAATGAAACAGTTCAAAGTTCAGATTCTTCGCTGTACATTGTATAATTCGTTGAGAACAGAAATGACGTAACAACGGTCAATGGAAACCAAAATCGCCAACCGACTGAGGAGGAGTTTCAAAATGACACATTGAAAATCAAAGTTAAAAAATTGAAATCACAGGCTGATCCAACTTGCGTGACTTTCATCACAGCAACTCATAATGTGACTCAGTAGTGTGTATGGCCCACATGCCTGTAAGCGCTCCTGACAACGTCTGGGCATGCTCCTGATGAGATGGCGGATGGTGTCCTGCAGGAATCTCCTCTCAGACCTGGTTTAGGACATCAGTGAGCTTCTGGACAGACATAACGTCTGGTGAAAGTGAGGGCCAGTCAATGCCTTCGTAATCCATAAACTGCCTACACACTCTGGCCAAGTGAGGGTGGGCATTGTCCTGCACCAGGAGGGACCCAGGGCCCACTGAACCAGGTCTGACAGTGGCTCTGAGGATTTCATCCCAGTTCCCAACAGCAATCAGGGTGCCATTGCCTTGCTCGTGGAGGTCTGTGTGACCCTACAAGGATATACCACTGTAGACCATCACTGACCCACCGCCAAACCGGTCATGTTGGATGATGTTGCAGGCAGCACAGTGTTCACCACGGTGTGACTCTTTCACGTCTGTCACATGTGCAAAGTGCGAACCTGCTTTCATCTGTGAAGAGAATGGGGAGCCATTGGCAGACCTGCCAATTCTGGTTTTCTCTGGCTAATGCCAATTGAGCTGCACGGTGCTGGACTGTGTCTGGCCCACATGCCAGCCTCATTTTGTGTATTTCTTCAATTTGGTCAAAAACATGCACACCGGTAGGATCCTGGAGGTTCTAGGCCCTGTTTCAGAAAGCAGGCTTAACAAACTGATCTTATCCCTGAGCTCTGGATTGATTGAGCCTGAGGTGGGAAACCCTGAGTTTCCCTCATCTCAGGCTCAACATACTCAGAATTTTCACTAATCCCGCTTTCTGAAAAGGAGGCCTGGACTACCTGTGCAACCTGAATGGGCTAAAGGTACCGACTCATGCTACCACTGGTGACAAGGACACTAGCAACAACTGGAGAACCATCAGTCAGGAAGGATAATGAGAGAGCAGTTGTCTATGGCCACCGCCTGCAAAACCCTTCCCTTTGTGGGGGTTGTCTTGCTGTCTTGCTGTTGCCTCTCCAGTGCACCTGTTGTCATTTGCACCAAAACAGGTGACATTGATTTACATGTTATAATGTAATGATTAAGTGTTCCCTTAATTTTCTTGAACGGTAACTGCTGTACAACTAGATAAAATTCAACTGAGAATGACACCACGTTTTTATTTGATGGGTTTATTTTGTTTCCATTTATTTTATTTACAATGTTAAAACAGTGCAGCCAAACATAAAATAAATAAAACTGAGTCATGACAACGAGGGGGCATCAGAACAGCAACAAGAGCTTCATGCAGCTAATACAAGATTGTCCAGCAATACCTAAAAAAAAACATGCTTTACAGTCATTTCATCGACCAAAAATTAGATCCAAAGAAAGTTTCTTTGGTTCCTTGCTGACCTTTTTTTTTTTACTCTTCTAGATCTTCTCTCCTCTCTTCATGTTGTTTAAGTGTTTATTTTGATGCTTCAGGGCCTGATCTAATTTGTAAGTTGTCTTCTGTTCTTTACCAGAAGCTCCCAATCTGCTACTTTTACCACAAGGCACTTGTATGCAGTTACAAATGTCAGTACTGAAATGAATATACGATCTTACCCTGGCTAGTATGATTGTGAACAGTGCGACAAGCAGGTTAATATAATCCAACTAAAAAGTTTGAAAACTATTTATACAAAGATCATGATATTGCCTGGTGAAATATTTGTACATCTCATTAAAATTAATAAAGGTGGGGGACACAGGTGTTAATTTTTTGGACGTATCTATTTCAGTCATTCTGATTTAAATTGAGATCATGTTCTCACACATAATCCTTTTACACACTGGGGAAATGTATGTCCTCATAAGCCTGGACATCCATTCAAAACTCAATATTTGGTTCAGTAATGTAAATGCTTACACTGCAAATGGGCAGACCATATGTTAAATGTTGCTTCACATTTCTGAGATATTTGCTTTGAGATAACAGTGCTATGCCCATGACTACCATAAGCTGTATTGTGGTTTTCTTGTTCTTCTTCAAGTAACAATAAACTATTGATGTAAGGTACATTCAACTGACATTTTAACATTTAAAAATTAAGAAGACATTGACACAGAAAAGTCTATGTTTTTAGGAGGCATTTGTTTCCTTGAATAAGTATATACAAAAACCACCTGGTGAACTTATTAAATGGCTTTTTCAGCCAGCACAGAGCAATCAGCAAGCCCAGACAAAACAACATTCAGAGTTCTGCAAAAATCTTACTTTACTGATATCTTACATACTGACATTTCCCAATGTTTACCAGTGCTAACTAAAAGAAAATCCCAAAACATCATTTATATAAAAAACAAATGCATTTTTTCATTGCCCTTATCAGTCGTCTTACAGTAGTTAAGGCAAAAAGTAGTCTTTGTCACGGGCAGTGGCTTCATCAATGTCCAGTGTGTCTGTATGCGTCTAATATTACACTGCATGTTTGTGCATTCATGCATGTCTTAGAATTTTCTGTCCTCCAAAGTTGATGACAGACAGTGAAGTCCATGTGAGCATCAGCGCTCCATCTGCAGACTGTAAAACATATTGAGCAGCTAGACTGGTTCTAATATTGTTGCTGGCCTTCAGTATTTACTGTAAAACACTGATATAGATGCACAGTATAAATAGACCATCTGAGGCCAGCCATCAGCATGGGAGAATATAGATCCAGTCTCAGTGTAACAGGCCACCAATATGCCAGTACTGACACAGCACAGTGTGCACAAGATGTCATGATCTCAGACTATGTGCACTTTATTTTAGTCCGTTAGTTCCAATGCAAAGACAGAATGAGAGCCACACATGGTGATTTGAATTAATTCAGTCAGTCAGTGCTTCAAAGCGAGTTATGATGTCCCGTCGCTCCAGTGCGTGGCCCATTCCTTTTTATGGACAACTCCTGACTTCTCAGTCTGGAACTGTGGCCGGTCCTCGCGAGGAATCTTCACCGCGTGGTACTGAGGCAATTTGTCTTTGTAGTGGGCCCGTTGGAAGAAGCCACACTGTCGGCACAGGAAAGAGGAAAAGTAGATAGGAGTGCAGAGGGGAGGGGTAGAAATGAAGGAAAAAATTTACTGATGTCATATGCGATTGCAAATCACCTGGATTTGGTTTTCCTTATTTCAAAAGATAAGATGGTCTACTTTCCAATAACATGCCTAGTAAGAGACTTCCATTTCATATTAAAAAGAAGCCCATTTATTCTATTAAAACAATGTCTTTCAGTTCATCTGAGACAGATGAGAAGAAAAACAATATTATCTCATGTCCTTGTGCAGTCAAGGTGACATTTAAAGGCACATTCGCCCAAAAAGCACATCCACATGCTCCACATTGTGTCAGTCTTAAGTGTAACACACCAACACGCTGCCAAAGTGCCAGAAAAAAAAAGCACACATACTTATATTATCTTATATTATTATTTAGAATGACAAGTTGATTCTGGCACCTGAAAAAGCCAGTTGGTCAAATAGGAGGGTTGAAAAGAAAAAGTGCCTCACATCATGAAAATCAATAATCTTAATAGACCGGTGCCAGAATGAACAAATTTACATGAAATGTTAACAGCAGAGGTACAGCGCACAGCACAGCAGGCATCTGAAAGCCCTGAGGGAGAAATGGCTGGATGGTGTTCAAAAGGCACAGATTAAAAAGACAAAACAATGCTAAATAAATTAATCAGTTCGAAATTAATTAATACAACAAAAACAGCACATTTTTGCCATCCATTATCTAACAACAGAACTACAGTGGCAAACGTGTGTAGGTTGTTTCAGCCAAGTGCCTGATTGGTTAAAGACAACTTGTAATAATATGAATAAGCACAGCTTGTTGCATTGGTAAGATAACAATAGTCTTATTGCTAAACCCCTTCCCTGAACAACGATTGTCCAGTCATAGCTTATTAACTGCAGGCACATGGAGTCAGCCAAGCATGTGGCTCTAGTTGCAGATATATAAGAATTTCGTAAAAAAAAAAAAATACACAATAGTATGCCTGGCTTAACTGCTACCCACAGCATTAGCTTATCCACTGTGTAATATTTCCTCACTGTGTGCAAAATGGTCCTGTTCCAGATGCTAGTAGGGTTTAGGCTAACATTAGCAGCTCTTATGGTCTGAGCCGTTGAGAACACTAACTTTTTCTGGGACATGTAGCTTTAGCCTCTGCCTTTTAGCACAATACGTGTAGCACGATATGTGTAGCACAATATGTGTAGCCCTCAAGTGCATTGTTAACGGATTGTTAGGTTCACACATAAGTCTGCAGACTCAAAAGCTGGGAGATTTACCTCTTTTACAAGGTTCTTGTTTTAAAACGAGTCTGCTGGAACATTATAAACTCAGACAGAGAGCATTTTAAACCAACTCAGCTAATTTTGTCTTTCTTTCCAAAGTATACTTGGTGTAATGTTGATAAATCTGCCTGTTAACACTGTAAGTTGCATGTGTGCCGCACACTAACAGGGCAGGGTTTAAAGAACTCTCAATTTGAAGATGTTTGTTTGGAATCTGCCTCTGGGAAATAGTGATTTTTTACTATTTTTAAAACAATTGGAAATAGTGTTTAAATATATAAATCTGCCACCATTATCACTACTTTTGTTTTTAAGAGTGCCAAAATGTGCCAGTATTTAAAACTGTAATGAAGACCACCAGCCACACCTGAGTGGGTCAAGGAACAAAGCGATTGTGGGTGAGTACTTTTACCGCTTGGAGGGAGAGGAGGAGGGGAGAGCAGGTCAGAGTGAAATGTTCTTTATATTATAGTTCTGATGCCTGCTTCTCCGCCTCCGAGGGTTGGACCCCCAAATGGGCACGGTAGTACTCCGTCTCATAGTGTCGGCTCCGCTCACTGCGTTTGAAGAACCCACACTGGGCAACAGATCACCACAGGGAAGTGGGGGGGAAACAATGGGAAATGAAATAGAAAGGGGATTTAGGGATAGTGAGTCCCCAGATGGAATTGAGAGAAGACAAAACAAAAGGGATCACACACAGAAGTACAAAAGAGGAAAGGAACAGATGAGTGAGCTGGAAGGAATAAAATGATTATAGGATAGAACAGAACAAAACAGACAGAAATAAACAGACTACCATGGATGAGAAAATGCCAGTGATAATGGCCTGAGAAGATAACAGGATGAAACTACAAGGACCTCTTATTAATCAATATTTGCTATTAAAGCAAATCTTAAGGGAGCACAACAGGTGTTCATGTTAGTATTCCACCTTGACGTTTTTCAGAATATTTAATGACGAAATATTCATTATTTTTGAACTTTGACACATAGGACAAGAAGGTGCACAATTGTTAAGAAAATGCAGTTACATTCAGGTATCCTGTGTGTTACCTTCCACAGTAGGCAGACCAGCAGAGTCAGCAGCAGGATGCCTGCCAGGACGGCTATAAGGATGATCCACCATGGGATCCAGTACTGATCAGCGAGACCAGGCTCAGGATAGATCATCACTGGAACCTGGATAGGAAGTGAGGATGCAATTGAAATGCAAAATTGAAAGAAAAATACAAGATATCATCGCGGGAGGTTTGTAATGTATTAATCAGTGACACACCTATACTGATAATAGGTGAATTAAAAAGAGTTTTAAAATGTGCAGATTAAGCATTTAAGTAAAACACTAAGAGACATTTAGTGAACAAAATTCCATTACAATTATTTTGAGGATATATGTTCTATGAACTGAAGTGTGCTGAGTACCTGTGCAGCCGCGTCCTGGAGGACCAGGTGTTTGATGTTAGACTTCACAGTGATGTTGGCTCTAACCAGCAGCTCCAGAGCACTGACTGCTGCAAACTCCTGAAAGACAGAGTGAGGAACAATAATAAAAACTTGGCAAATAGCTAATAAGTTATATATATATAAAGTAAAACTGAAAAAAGCACAGTCTTGGATTAGTGCAATAACGCAGCTATCATTCATTCACAGCGACTGTAACAGCTGCACAGAAGTTGAGATGGAGAGTAATGCGCAATAAGGTGCTGATGTATTGATGACAGAATTTTTATTTTTTCACTTCTATGAAACTGCTGTTCCACAGCCTGGCGTGGATCTTGAGGACAGCCTGACCAGAGAAGCTGTGGAGGGGACACTGAAACAGGACACAGCGTGCCGACCCCAAGAGACAATCCTGGAGGAAAAAAGGACAGCCAATCAACCAATTTGCTGGAAGCAGCTTTAAAAGTAGTGAAAAATAAAAGTAACATAGCCTGCATCTTTTCTTTTGTGCTTCTACATGTTAGGTGTTTAGTAGCATGTATGTGCAGTAGCAGAAAATCAACAATACATGGATTTGCATTATTTCCTAATTTTCCCTCCGTCTCATTTCCTGTGTTTCAATCTGCTTCTCTCTCGTCTTGCCTTCTCTCTTCTTTTCCCTCTTACCAGTTTAAGCGACTTGCGTCTCTCTGAAGCTGCCACGGCTGGGGTAGTTCGTCCCACGCTGCCTTTTGTCATCACTTTACCTTCCTCCTCTGGATGGGAGCGGCGTGTTCGCCCAGCCTGATGAAAGTGACACATTCATACAGCCAGAGAACAATTCGTCTCAAAAAAATGGAACTGGAATTTAGATCCACTACTTACCATCTTATTGACAGGCTGTGGAAATTCGGCACTTGAGGAGCTGTGGAGCTGCAGAGGATTAAGTGCTCCTATTGGGGTGCAGTGTGTGTCTGGGTGACCCTCAAACTTCAAGCTGGCAGGATACAGGAGCCATTTCCCATTGGCCAGCTCGTAAGGCCACATGATGTTGAGGAAGGCCGAGCCGAGCGTCTGCAGAGCTTGCCCAGGATTAGCGACCTGCGAGAAGAAACTGTTATGATTAAGGGTGCTCACCTTTGTCCACATTGGAATCAAAACACACATACAGGAGGGAAAGACCAGCACATGAGGATACACACACACACACACACACACTCGTTCCTCACCACAAACTCAAAATCCACAGGGCTGCCAATGTCCTCCAGACTGGTCATGGCACTCTCTCCCTTCACTGTCCCACTGAAGAACAGCTGGTGAGGACGAGCAAGCCTACATTGTAAAACATCACATCAGTGGGTTAGACAGCTGCATACACACTCAAGCAGCCTCATATAGCTATCTTAAACCAAAAACAATCCTGGGATTATAGCATGTCTCTCATACCTGCTAGAAAACAATATAAATTGTATTTAGTCAAAAAATGTAATATGATAAAATGATGCACACTCTAGAATATTTCACAGCATCAATGATGGGTTGGAAAAGGCTGATACAGAATATATATGATACTGTCAGACAGCGATGATTTAATAAGCTTAAAGCTAGAGGTAAAACAAGGGGAACGTGTGTATAGTAAGGGTTTAAGCAAAGTAACCTAAGAAAAAGCAGCTTGTCTGAGCCAAAGACAGTTTTAAACATTGAAGGAGAGACTGTGAAGGTTTCACTCACCCACTGACAGACAGAGGGAGCTCTATCACAACTTTAGCGAAAGCTGTGACTGGTGCCAGGTCAGGCTGCTCACTGATTCTGAGGACAAAACCGTTAACAAACACCGCGATCAAAAGGGTTATTTGGTCTGAACAAGTCAAATAATGCAATCAAATAATGAAAGTTTGATGTGAGTGAATCATGGTGTCAAAGATGTAGTGGGCTTACGTTGTCAGTAAGAGATTTGCTGTCAACTCAGTGGTCTCGATTGTGATGTTAGATGTGCTCAAGTTGATGGAGAATTTCAGCTGACAAGGTAACACATAAATTGATATTTCATACAAAAGTGAAAAGGCAAAACTAAAGAAGTCTCAAAATGTAGCAGGTGTATGAAATTATTTTACAATATATATGATTTCATATATATTTTAAGTTTTATCTTTTAATCCTGGCAGTGTTCCAAGCTTAGACTGAATTCACACTGTTTTGTTTTCTTACCTTAGTGTCTCGTTTCACAGGGTTTCCCAGGTCACATTCAACTTGGGAGCCATTCTGGTTCGCTTGACATCTCATCTACAGTCAGCCGGGATATCAAACAAACACCATAAGCAAAAACAGAAATCCAAACACACACATTTCTCTGCAAGAACTCATTAAAAAAGATTTTTCTTGTTAGAACCCACATACCTGTGGTGGGATCCTGGAGCCGGCATACGACAGAGTGTTTGGAAGGGAGATTAGCAGCTGAGCAGCGTGGGCGTCATCGCCATCCTCATCAGGGTGCAGGGGGTCAGAAGGCATGTTGGTGACAGTGATCTCCAGCACTACCAACCGCTGTTCTGACAGGGAGAACACCTGCACATCATCCTCATCTCTGCATGACAGGAAAGACGACAGCTCAGGGAATTAAGATGGAAAACACTCATTTACAGGTGTGTACAGAAGCATGACATTGAGCTCCAAAGGTTGGGTACAAATAGTTTTAATAATAATGAGTCCAATTTTTGAAGATATTGTAAGATAAGTAATATCACATGATTTTATTCTATGAGACATGAGGATATATTAAAAGATAAATACCACTTTCTAATAAGTCACCCTTTCTAAAGGGTTTGTAAGTTGGTGTTTATCCTGCTCCAGCATGAAACTTTTAGCTCCTTTAAAGAAGAGAGACCATGGCTTCAGTGAAGCTTTTTGTAGAAATAAAGCACATTAGTTAACATTTGTTATTATAGACGCGATAACCAGCCAAATAGACTTTTCACAACCTGGCAACCTAAAAGTTGTTCTAAACTTTAAAGGCTTAAACTGATCAAAAAAGCATTAGTAAAGGATTAAGTAAAGCCATCAGTATCAATGTATAAACCCTTTAGAAAGGGAACCTTATTGTCAGATGGTACCAAAAGATAAACTGAAGAAAAATTATACTAAGATCAAGTGATATAATATAATACATACATAATGTATACAACACCATACAGATGTAAAACATTAGATTTTCATGGTAAATATTCATATAAACATTATTACCACATAAACATAATTGTTTGTTGGGACATACATTGCTAGGCAACAGTTTATATCATCAATGCCACCAGCTCACACAGAAACTAACTTTGGCAGAGGGCTGAAGAGGTCGGAGGTCAGGGGTCGCGTTCCAAACTGGTAGCTCAGCTTCAAGTTGCTCTGGCAGATTTTGTCGCTGCCACATCCTTCTCGCAGGAAGTTCACCTGCAAAGGGAAACCGGGACAGACGTGTAGTCATTTGTTAAATCTCAAAGTACATTCTCCATCTACTTTTAGGTTTTTAATACAAGATCAGTTTATGTAGCATGGTACACCCTGAAACATGTTCATTTTACAAAATTGATTGCATTTAGAGCTGAAACCATTATTCAATTAATCAATTAGTCACTCATCTGAAAATTGATTTGCAAGTAAGTTAGTTTTTAAGCAAAAGTTCACTGGTTCCAGCTTCTCACATGCGAATATTTTCTGTTTTTCTTTGTCTTCTTGTAAGTTGAATTTCTTTTTCTGCTCTGAGAAATTTTAACGGGCATTCTTCTCTATTTTTTGACATTTTAAGTAATCAAGGAAATAATCAACAGATTAATGAGTAGAATAATATCTTTTAAGCAGCGGATATTAGGTGTTCGAGGGAGAAATACTGCATGGGATGAAAAACCATGAATGCGGCCAGTGGATGTGTGTGTGTGTGTGTGTGAAAAAGTAAGAAGGTCTTATCTCAGTATCTCTAGGCTATGTGTCAAGGATCTTCAATGCAGCAGTAAGGTATTTAATTGAGGTACATATGAAGTAACCATCAACAACAATATGAAACTGAGAAATCCAGGGTTTACACAAGTTTGAATCCCTGTATTTCTACATAATCATCTTCTTCATCTCATTCTGCATGTTTATCCTTGTTGTTGCAAATTAATTTTTCAGCTAGAAAAAAACTGTTAATGGGAAGTGTTTCATAAACCTCATAATATGCAGGTATAGGCTGTTAAAACGAATCCCGACCAAAAAATAATTTGTTACACACCTCAGAGTGCAGTGTATTGGAGGGGGAAACACTCAGTACAGGCGCCAGCTTCTCCAGCCTTTTGGCACCTGAGTGTCTGCGTGGTGGAACAGGCTTGATAGTGTGGGTTATCGCCAATGAGATGGGGCGCAGTTTGTCACGGATGCTTTCCTGCATGGACAGAGATTATAAAAATGATTAATGGTCAACAAAAGATTTTGTCAAAGAGTTTGTTTATGGTGCAAAAGAGTAGGGATTTGGGATTTTTGCAGCATTTTGATTCGTATATGTCAAAATATTTAAAGAAAAGTAAAGTGTTCAATGCCCACAACACATTCTATGCTTTTACAAGTATTCAAGTATTATTATTTCCATCCATTTTTTTCTGTCAAAAATAAGACAAGGACAAAAACTGAGACCAAGAACCGCTAATTATGTTTTACAAATACCTCAAACAGAACCAGAAAATGCTTTATGATTTTCCCACAAACAGAAACAATAGCTAATATTTCTGATCTGGACAATGTGAACACATCTAAGTTACTGACATGGAGCTGGAACTGAGCAGTGGTGCACACAGGGTGACGCTGCCGATGCAGCTCCACTTCTTCTGTCTGAGTGTACTCTGGCTCCAGGGAACTGCGGCCCAGGAAGTTGACACGGTGAGGGAGGCCCAATTTCCTGCGCTCAGTGTCGGCTTCAAAGTGCACCACCAGGGCTTGATGGGAATAAAACGGGGGCGATGCATGAGAAGAGACAGAGGGATTGAAAAATGTCAAGACACACACAGAGAGCACTTAAAAAGCCCACCAGGGGCAGAACATATAACCCCCATCTAAGGGAATACAGTATTACACAGCTGTGACTGAATCAAAATAAAGTCTAATGTTACCCCACAGATAAGGTTACTTTCCACTGTAAATAGAAATGACTCCTGTCACTAAGAGGATGATCTGAAGTCCCACATGAGAGAAGAACAAAAATGGTTGTGAAAACTGAGGTGTGACTTACTAATGTGTGGTGAGTAGTGTTCTGGGTGGGCTGTGAAGGTGAAGCAGGCCTTGACCTCCACGCTAAAAACAGCAACGGTGGAGAATGAAACACATTACGGTACTACAACAACAGTATTATAATTAAAAATCACAGAGGAAAAACACTTGAGCATCTGGTTTATTTTTTTAAATCTTGGTTCAGTTCAGTTATCCTTCAGTTCTCACCAGACGCCATCTCTGCCCTTGCAATTGTACTGCTCCAGATCAATGTATTGAGGGTTGATAGATATATCTCTGATCACATGGATGACTGGATGAGACCTTGAGGGCGCACAAAAACACAAAGAGATATGTTAGTAGAGACAGATCATGGCTAAATCACGGTACTAAGAGGTTATAAACAACGCAAGAATTATGATAAGACTTGAATTTCTTATGTGTTTAATGTCTGCTTAGATTTAAAATTGAATCCTGATTTATCCAACAATGAAACACAGCTAAGGATTGGGCCTTTGTGTTTCCTGTCAAATGCACATTGTTATCAAATTGCATTTGAGTATTTAAATAAATCTTTTCTCACCTGAAGAGAACCACTGAATCATTAAGAGAGCCCACTGCAATATCTGGGTACTGGTTATTATCAATATCCAAACCACCTGAGATGGAGTATCCAAAACGTCTCACATCAAAGTCACGACCATCCAGCACCTGATGGGATAAGAAACACTGATCAATCCTCATTCATCCAGACAGTCACTCTTGTAGCCTTCCTTTTCTTTGGTTAGTTTTATTCTTCCTTTCATCTTTCCTTCCTTCTGCTCACGCAGTCCTGAACTGCTGAATGAAACTTATGACTCACCTGAGCAGGTTTTGTTTCAATTCCAGCATCTGAGCCTCTGTAGATAAAGACTTTGCCATCTCCATCAAATGGTGCCCCAACAGCAATATCTGAATGAAATAGATTGAAAATCATTTTAACTGTACATTACATTACATCAGACATAGTTACATACATGTATTTAAATAACAGAAACCACAGTATGTTAACAAGCGGGAAACAGGCTACAGCTCCAAATGTGGTGCAGTAACATTTCATGGCTATTAACTGAATTAAAACCATTTAAATCCTTAAATTATAAACCAGCAGTCGAAACTAAACAGAATCAGTCCCATTCAATTATTATATTATAAGTGAGAGAGAGTTAAAGTAACCCACATTAACGGCAGCAGTAACTTTTGTTTTTAACAGTAATCTCTGAAAGTCATGCACTTCGATTTAGTAATTATTTTATGCTTAGTAACTGAATGTACTTCAATTACAGTGTACCAGGCAGTGATGAATTGTGTGAAAAACCATTCTTCTCACCTCCGTAGCCATCCTGGTCCAGATCTCCAATGTTGCTGACTGTCATTCCAAACATGGAGTCGTAGGTCCCATTGAGCCGGATGGGCCGAGCCTGATCGTCCCAGTGACCAAAGGGGTTTAGGTACACATACACAGCTCCACCAATCTCTGCCTTACGGTCAAAGAAATTAGGAGCTCCAACAATCAGATCTGTCCAGCTAGCGACGGGGACAGAAACAAAGACAGAGAATTAAAAATGAATAATAAAAATTCACCTCACTCACTTGAGATTGAGAACTTCTTATCCAGTTTTCTTGAAATCCTCCCCATCTCATCTCCAGTCACCCCAAGTGCTAGAATGCAACTAAATACATCTACTCATATACTAACTTAAATACAATTTTGAAGTACTTGTACTTGACTTGAGTATCTGAATTATATGCTCCACTATGTTTGAGGGGGAAATATTGTACTTTTCACTCCACTACATTTAGTTCACAGCTATGGTTACTATGATGGTTATTATGATGCACTGTCATGGATTAAACTATCCGGATTAAATTGGCTCCCTCTTAATTAGCTACAGTAAACTACTGTAATATGTAAATGTATATATAATAATTCTCCAGTAATATAAAAATCTGACACTGACCTTTCAGCCTAACAAGTACTTTTACTTTTGACACAAGTAAATTTGAGAAAATACTTACTATACTATGATTACTATTGAGTAAAAAATGTGAATGCAAGCCTTTCACTTGTAATTGAGTATTTTTATATTGTAGTATTTCTGCTTTTATGTAAATACTTCTTCCACCACTGATTCCCCTTTTCTATGTTATGATGCTCGTCCAGATTGACTGCTCATCCAGCATCTCCTCACCCGTCCCTGTTTAGATCCGTCGTAGCTACCGAGTACCCAAATGAAGACGCCAACTCCTCCCCCCAGAAAATGTGCTGCGGCACCAGCCGGTATACGTTGTCCTTCCTCAGCAGCACTACTGCCCCCGTGTGATTGGCCCGAGGAGCACCTGCCACGAAGGTCAGCTCCCCGAGGCTCATTATCCCCATCGCCGAGTCCACAGAAAACCCTGGAAGAAGAAGAAAACGGAAGGCAGGATGGAGGGGACGACGGGGGGCAGGAGGAGGAAAGGGTCAGGGGTTAGTATTGACCGCGGGGATCAGTGGCTCATGTCCTCTCAGTGTAGCATATTCTGCTCATCTTCTTACTAATGAAATGTGTGCCTTGAGTGACTATTGATTTTATGCCAAACTCATGATGGGTGTAAATGCGCTGTGTGCTGTGTTTGCTTGTGGAAGGCTGTTGGAGCCCAGCAAATTGTTGAGTATCCACTGGTAAGAGCAAAAAAGGAGATGTATGGGGCTTCGCCTAATGTCTCATGAGATTCATGATACCGCTGCTCTGTATCAGTTGCCTCAAGCGAAGGCAGTATGTAAACATGGTGGGTGGACGTTAATCAGATTTATACCCTAAAGCAACTCCTCTTTTGTGCGAGTGTGTACGTCTTTGTGTGTGTGTGTGTATGTAAAGGAATGTGAGGATGCATATAAATCAGGTAGAGCAAAGGAGCGAACAAGTGGAAGGGGGAAGTGTGTATTTGTGTGTGTGTGTGTGTGTGTGTGTGTGTGTGTGTTGTTTCATAACAAAATTGTGTTGAAATGTTTTTATTAAGCTGTGAAAAATAGCACATCATATCAAACATTTAGCACATCAAGCACACAAGATTTCACCTGAAGCAGCCACATGCATCTGCTTCACCAGTTTAAAAACATGCAGAGGCTGTGAAAAGGGAGGTTAATCTGTCAGGACATGGGGGACAGTGGGGTGGGTAGGTCCATTTGTTAGACCTGAGTAAACATGCAGAGGGAGACAACAACAGAGACAAACAGTGAGCAGCTCCATGGTGGCAGGTGTGGAATGCAACAGTCTGCATCGCAGGTCCTGTAAAAACCAACAGACGGAGACAAAGGTGCTACTTTTTCCACACAGGCTTGCTACAAGATCGTCTCTATAAAACTAAATGGGTAATGGAAGTTTAAAGTAGCAAAAGGTTTTTAACGGGGCCCTAAAAACAACCCTCATTCTCACTAGTCACAAGTCTTTGCTCTATAACTTGCATATTACAGTGAAATTTCACATTTGTTTGTGTGTATATGCTTACACTGTATATACACAAAAACATATTTAATATATATTACTTTCAAGACATACTGGGACATAACAAGATCTATATATACATATATATTAATTAATCAAGATAACGTCTACAGATGATGAGCATAAATATTGTTTTGACCTGAGCAGTCTATGTCACAAATTAGAGGAACAGACACTATTTTTATATTTATTTGTTTTTCTGAAAATAATAACCTGAACAACCTTTGTTGACAGAAAACCTGACTTTGACATAACACTCAATTTAGGCTGCAATAAAAAGATTCATGGTGTTCTCCATAACAGGATTTGATTTGGCCTTGATGAAGGTAAAAAGGCTTTTATTCAGCAAGACACTGCTCCTTATAATGTAATTTATATATGTAACCATAATGTAGGAAAAAACTACAATCCTGCAACATTTTGGATTTAATGTTAAGAGAAAATAATCAGAAATAGCTACAACACTGTCTCTATCTTTTTAGTAAGCATGCAGAGGTGTGGCATATCATCTGGTCAGGATCAATGGAAGCATGTGAGTACGAAATGAAGGCTAAAAGGTCATGTGGGAATTAGTGTTGTCAGGGAGACGGCTCAATATGGAAAGCGGGAGGGTAAGCAGGCTTTCTAGGTATGTGAATAAAGAGATTTATGGCAGATCCACACACTTAGTAAAAAGTAATACCTCAAACCCCACAATAACAGTAAATAGGACCTATTAAGCAGACAATGGGCCGTTACACATAAATAGGCTACCAACAGAACAAAGCGTCTCTTCGAAAAAACAAAATTGAGTCCACCACTTTGGTCTAGACTGAAATATCTCAACAACTATTTGATGGATCTCCATGACATTTCGTAAAGACATAAATGACCCCCGGGGGTTGAATCCTATTGACTTTGGTGAAGTCCAGACTCCAGCACCACCAGCAGATCAACTTTGTCATTGATCCAGTGAAATATGTCTAAATATACAATATGGATCTGAACACAACTTTATACAGACATTCCTGGTTCCCAATGATGGCTGTGTTCAAAACATGGTAGAAATGGTGTCTCGGAAGGTGTCTGACAGAACAACTCGGCATCAAGTCCTGTTCGAAACGGATCAAACAATCTTTTCCTGTCTCAAAAGACGTAAAACTTACAAGAAAACTCCCGAAGCGGAAAGTTTTGAATGTAGCGTTGATGCTGCACTCAAAACTGCCTTCATCAAGACGCATTAATCTATAAATGTAAGTTTCAAAAGTTTTTAGGACTTTTTTCATTTTGATTTTTGAAAAGTTAGCAAGAACTAAACACTGAACTATCTTATTAGCCCGTGACTGTCTGTAACCGACCAAGTTTGTTACAGTTTGGTATCATTTATCCATTTGCCTTTTCAATAGCTAGCTGACCCAAAGGCTAGTGACTGACAGCCAGATGAGAAGCAAGACGGCATGCTGACATCACACATTGCCTTCTTAGAAGATGCCTTCCCTCGAAAGTTATGCCTTCTGAGGCAACTGCCTATTTCGAACAGAGCCGATTGTAATATCCTATTCTAATGACTTTGCTGATCCTCTGATTTTAACTATAGCACCACCATGAGGTTAATATTATTGGTTTGTAATAAACAAAATAAATAAGCAACAACTATTACATGGATTGTCGTGAAATTTGGTACAGACATTCATGATTCCCTTGGGATGAATTGTAATAACTTTGATGAACCCTCAACTTTCATTTATGTCTATACATACATGTCTCTAGATGTCTTGTTTGTTAATTAAACCTTTTCATCAGTAAAATGACTTAGTAACTACGCTAAATAGTAACGTTAGCAACTAACGGTAAAAAAACCCACCACTTGAAAAAGCTTCATACCGACACACATGCAGACTGACTCAACACACAACAGACAACAGATAACAGATAACTACAGACAGAACACCCTGCTGCTACTCAAAGAGACAACCATCTGCTTGCCATTGTCAAATCAGCAGCTAGCAGGAGAAAGTGGAAAAAATCATACCAAAAACATAAAAAAATTAATTAAATTATACTTTTACAAAAAATGTTGAGGTTTGGATGGCTGTCTCTTTATAACAGTAAAGGTTGTACTGTCCCACGAAGTACAGAGATTACACACTAAAACTGTATATACGTAGACACGAGGTGGAATTAGCAGAAAGGATTAAGACGAAGACGTAAAAGAGGGTAGGACTACTTCCACTACAAGCCCAGTCTGTTCCAAACAAAAACACGTCACGCCTACAAACCTAAGTAGCTATTATGAGCTACATCCTCAAATGGTGTGGGCCGGTTGGTGGGCTCCAGAGTTTTGTACAGCAGTGCATCTTCAATAGGGCTAGCCATGAACAAAAGCCCTATGGCCCAAGACAGTAAAAGAAATACAGAAAGAGAGACAGAGAGAGGGGTGACAGGGGGAGTGATGGGTTGGTGAAATGGTGAGGGTGGAAGAGTGAAAAGAGAGGAAAAGGGGAGAGGGAGGTGCAGGTGAGACAGGCTGTGATTGATTGTTGTTTTTTTGGCTTTGTGGTGCTGCAGTTTTTTTCCTGCAAAACCACTGGTGACCTGGTGGAGAGACGACGTTACAGGCTCAGACTGCAACCTGACTGGTTGTACACCACCCTCTTTAAAGGTTTGACTTGTTTTCCTGCACTTTGTTTTTAGAAGAGGGCGCTAGAATGAGGATAACATCAGAGTTGGCGGGAAAATTTTGGGGGTAAATATTTTCCTTGTTCACCCCCAAGAAAGGGAGAGTCTCCAAACTTTAGCAAATACTGGCATCTGAAGTATTTATGTCAGGCCACAATACGCTCGGGACATTTTTTCACATGTCCACCCACATTCACATTGGAAAGTGTTCCAAAAAATAAGGTGGAGTCATATTCAGGGCTTTGTGAGTCACACATAGGCTCATCCAGAAATAATCCACAGGGAATGACCTGTTAGATGAAGTTTGGCGGTTGCTACTGTTACTAGCTCCTGTGGTTACAGCAGCCATGTTACTGTACAGTCTGAGCCCTGCCGTCGCCCTCCCCCAGCCCTCTCTTTCTCTCCTGTGCACAGGCAGCAGTGAGCAGGGAGGGCAAATCCTACCCAGGTAACTGTGGTAGGGCACAGGGATGAGCTGAGCATTAAGTTGTTTCTGATCTGCCACCTCATAGGGTCCATCGTCATAGAAACCAAGGTCAAGCAGAGTCTGGTTTAGGAGCTGGACGCGCATCTCACCTGTAATGGAAATAAGTGAGGCCACAGCAAAGTACCAAGAAAACACTTTCAGACACAGCAGACATCAAACACTCATGTAGAGATGCACACAAGGCATGTCCCATATCTGTACTACTTACTAATTCTATACAGTCTGGACCACTTATTAATCACCACACTATAGCCTACTGTTTTAGCAGTTAAAAATTAACATACTTTACCGTTTTATACCATCAGGAAATGAAAAGATGATGACAACTTTCTCAGAATTCAATTATCATCATTCAGGGTGACACACTAAAATATTTACCTCATTTAGTTTGCATACGCTGGTTTCACTATACTTTATATACTCACCTTTCCACTGTGGACAAAAATTCAAATACTGCTTAGAATTTGTGTGACACACACACAGAACCAAACTTTCTCTCCATGTAAATACATGTTCTGTATGGTGGACACAGCGGTAAAAAAACATCCACCAGAAAAAAGTAGACTTATATTTCAATGTTTAAGAATGAAAATTGGATAAATTAAGTAAACCACAGCATTGATCTCATGTGGCATGACAAAACAAAATCAATCAATCCAGTAACTGCAACACCACATAAATCTCAGTGCTTTCTTTGATTGAGTGTAGGCTGCTGCTCTGCATAATTTGTGTCCAATCACTAGATTGGCTTTTAAATCAATTATATATTTTTTTTAAATCCCTAACAGTATCATCCTATTAATAGTCCTGTTTTAATTAGACAGTTTTTTTGTGGGGGAGGGGCTGGAGCCAATCCCAGCTAACATCGGGCAAAAGGCAGGGTATACCCTTGAGAGGTCCCCTACTAACATTTCTTTCTTGAATCTTCATATCAGTCTGCTGGATGCAGTTGTTTGCAACAGTTTCACAATAACATCTTTAGAAGGTGAAAATGTAGCTGGGTCCAAATCAAGTCCGTTTAATTTCTACCACCCAAAATCACATAACACATATTTTTCTCAGACTGCTTTAAAGTTTGAGTGTTCTCCCAGAACACTCAATTCAAACAAAAAACTTGCTGCCGCCACCTAGTGCCCTAAAAGATAATGAATATAGTTTTAAAACTGCACAGTAAAGCATCTCTCCATAGGAAGTAACATGTCAGTGTAACTGCCTTTTCACAGCCATGTTTCTGTGATCCAGCCTTCTGCAGGTCAGCTAGACATCTTACCTTTCCAGTTGTATGTTCCCGGAGCCCCAAACAGAATGAAGTTGTTGTCTGGGGTGAAACTGACAGACAGGCCCTGCTGACAGAAGCCAAACTGCTCGTGTCCCTGTGGCCGGCCCTCGCAGAACTTCCACTCCCCTCCGTCCAGGTCATCTCGCTCTGTCAGGTCCTCACTCAGGACGTAGCAGCGTCCAATGGGGTCACGAGTCTCTGAAGGTTGACTTACACGCTGCCTGAGTTCATACAGGTGAGCGCAGGTCTGATGAGAGACAGGAAATGAAATCAGAGCATTTGTTTGTGTGAATTACTACACTTGTTAAGATACAGTACATTCATTTTTAAGGGTGTCAGTTGGCCTTTGATTTTTAAATATAATGATAATCTAAACAAAGTTGTGTGCCTTTTATGTACACAAATCACAGGGTCAGAAGTGGAAGAACATTTTTACTTAAACACACAGGAAAGACCTGCTCTGATGCGTTTACAGGCTGTGGTCTTTACTTACCACCACCTTCCCTCCGATCCCCTGACTCTTCACAGTGACTCCCAGCCACTGGTTGTCTTTGCTCTCTCTGTCCAGACTCACTGAGGGAAAACACAGAAGGAAATGCCAATCATAACGGTTTCCATATTGTAAACCAATTAGAATCTGAACCACAGTAAACAAACAACACTTTGTCATTCAATAGTAAACTTTTCTCTAATGCAATGCAAATTACCAAGGAGAGGTACAATTTAAAGTACATTTTGGCATTAGTTGGGTTGTGGCATTCACAACCACTTAATCGTCCAGCAACCAAATTAATCTAGAAAGGCTTATTTTGATGTTAAAAAATATTCAGAGATGGAACGTAAAGTCGAGGATAATCTCTGTAGAAAATTCAAGACAAGAAAGGGCAGGCAGTCCTAAAACCATCTATGCTGCAGCTGCAACAAACTTTTCTTTTCATTATCTATAAATATACCAATTATTCCCTAAATCATAAATTATTTAGACAATAGAAGGTCAGACATTTGTAGAAAATGTACATCACCATTTTGATATTCTAAGCTGAAAACAACCCAACATCAGTTTACTATCGCTGAGTACAAAGAAAGCAAAAACCAGCAAATATCCACATTTGAACTTAAACTTAAACTTAAACTAATCAATTTTAAATCTTAAAAAATCACTTAAATGATTAACCTATAAAAAAAGTGCTGCTGATTAAACTAGCAGCTGCTAGTCATATAATGAACTTGTTGTTTCTGCTCCACTACACTCACCTTCTCCATCAATATCCACCCTCTCACAGTCGTACTCCTCTGGTGTGATTGGACACTTGAACAAGGCTCCTGGCCGACTGCCCCGCAACAGGCCCTGTCCTGCTGCCTGCGGTGCCCCCACAAGGATCCTGAAGAAACATCACTGACTTTTAATTGTAACGCCTGGTGTCAAAGATGGATTGCTGATTTCACAGGGGCATGTGCCACAGGTACATGACAGAAACTAAACGGCTCATGAGTGAGTGCTACCACTACTCACAATGTAACTCTAGATGCAGTGGATAAATGCAATTGAAGAACTTTGCATAATTTGGCTGTAGACATAATACCACCCACGCATGACCTACTGTTTCTGGTGGCACGGTCATTGGACATCACCGGTTCTCATATTGTTTCACACGTCACTGGTGGCACATTTCACACAATAGCCTTAGCTGACCTAAGCTACCATTACGGTTACACTGCTAAGTACACATACCTGCAGCTCAAGCAAGACTATTCAAATCCTGCTGAGACCACCTACAGTTAAACACGCTGTCATGTTACCTTGAATTTAATTTCATTCAAAACAGCTCTGTGGAGTCTGTGTGTCCAGTATCTTGCTTGTTCTAAAACACTGTAGCTATCAGCAATCATCCTTCACTATCAAGGCAAGGAAAAGTTTTATTCTGAGTGAGGTGGTTGCTGATATTTTGGGGCCAGTGTCACTGCCCTCTGCCTTATTAGGAGTGGCTGATTCAGGCTAGGATGCTATTTAAAAACTGAACGTTGAGCCACATTCCACCCAACACAGTCAGCCATGGCATATGCATGAAAGCGAGACATGGGGAAACAGAGGCTGAGAAGAGAGACAAGAGAATAAAGAGCAGATTGTAAGATGGAAGGAAAACAAAGGTGAGAGAGATCAACCTTAAATTGGGTTCCACAACAGCAGCTGTTACAATGTATGTGCTGTTTACATATAATTATAACAATGATGTTGGTAAAGAAAATGCTTGGTTCTAACAACTAGCTGCAATGCCTGAGTGAAAAGTTTCCCATCACCAAGCCCCCTCATATCTACCTTGTTATGTATACACTTAAATTAGAGATATCTCTGTGGCTGGGAAGTATTTTGCCTATAAATACAATGTAGCAAGCTGATAGCAAAGGAACAACTATGCACAGACACACAGAGACAGAGAGATCTACATAGTATACACACTCATCAACCAGCCATCACAAGTGTTGGGTGCGCAGAAACTCGGCAAAGTTATTTACTCTGGTTAACTGAGATTGTTGTTTGATACACCACATTGTGTACACGTTTTATATTCTCAACAATCTTTTTTCCCTAGATCAAATGTTCAATGTATGTTTCCCTGTTTTAATATTTTGAAATCAGCCACCTACAGCTTTTACAGCTCACTGATGTTGTACTCCTTGAAACCCACACCCTTAAATTTGCAGGCAAGACAGTTTTCTTGACTTTACGCATTGATATTTTCACAGTGGCTGAACGGAAAGCTATATTTGTTAGTTGGTCAGTCTATATCATATAAAAGTATATCATATAGAACTTTCCAGTCCAAAATCCCCAGAGGCATGGGTGCCAGAGGTAGGGGGTCCATGGGGAAGTAATACATAGTGAATATACCTCGCTGTCTGCCCGTTGTTATTTCCTTGGTAATGCCAACTCAGTTAACACAGATTTCTCTGTTGTCAGCTGCAAGAATCAACACAAAAGTACTCCCACCATCCGAGGAAGTGGATTAACTTTGTTTTTAATGGAATTGTCCTCACAACAACTGGAACAACAACTGGAACACTCTTACATGTGTGCCAGCAATACTTACTTACTTACTTAACATAGCATGTTGGCAGCATAGCATTAGCAGTTAGGGTCTTAGAATAGTATGGTCCGACAGTTTTGTTTTCTGAAAGGTGGAGAGCTTTACAGCATCATGGGGCCACTGGTCTCAGAGAAGAAGATGGAGACCCACGGTGAAAAGATATGGGAAAAGGGAGAGTCAAACATGGTGTACCAGACTGCTGCACAAAACATCTTACTCATTTTACACCATGACAATAGCTGTCACTCAACATCTTTTCATCTAGTGTAAAAAAAACTTCAGTCCTCACTTTCATCTTAGCCTTCATACTACACAAAGACGCAGAAATGACTACTGATGCCGCCCAGACTGCCAGACAGCTCTACTTTCAATTTTCTACTCCTGCCTTCTCTTTCCTAACAAGTACTTCTGATGAGGTGCAGCCGTGCATGTCTCAGGAATGATTGCCCCTCAACTTAATGAGTGAGAACCCCAAACAGCCAAAGTCAAGATATCTCATGTAAAATAATGACTGCATCACATCACCGGTGGTCCACTTGAGAAACATGACTAAACGGTGTTAAGCTAACGCAAACACATGTTAAACATGGGAATCTGATAAAAAGGACCATATCACTAAAAAAAACCTGATAAGATCGGATCCCTCTTGCAGCTCAACATTCCAGGAAGCTCTGGTTTATGTTAAGGAGTTAAGGTGATATCTCTTGTGCTCCCCCACATGTGCATATACACAAGCAGGTGTCAGGGTGTAAGGTGGGAGGTCTGTTAAGCTGTTATGCCAATAGTATTTAGAGGAGAATGTTGGATGGCTCCCAACCCGTCTATGTGCCTACACATAACATTCAGCTATGTCTAAAACTTTGACAGATTCAAACACCCCAGAAAAGATAAAGGTATATCCAGTGATGAAACAAAACAATTTGGGGCCCTAGCCATCTTTCACCAAAAACTGCAGTTGATAAAAATTTAAGATAAGTTGTGCAACCAGCACTCAAAAACAGTGAAGGGGGAGGATACTGGCTGAGATATTGTGAGAGACGTTTAAGTAGTTGTAATTTAATTTAGCATGAATTACTAATAATGCTAATAGTTTAAATACATAATACTTTTAATATATTTTACTAGCACAATACTATGCCTCCATAGTCTGAAATGTGAGAAAATATTTCACTAGACCTGAAACGATTATTTGATTATACAATTCGCAACTATTTCTACTAATCAATTCAAAATTTGCTTCATTACCTAAAAAGCCCTCACTGCCTCACTGAACTTCTGCACCAATATACTCCTATCTGCCGACAGCAACCTCCTCACCCCTTTCACCCAAACCAAGCACTGGACCTGGGGGGACATGGCCTTCTCCATTGTTCCCCACTCTCTCCCCCAACACCTCAGACATTCTTCCTCATTTCCCTCTTTCAAAACCACACTCAAAACCCACCTATTTAAATCCGCTTTAAATCTTTGACCATACCCCCTCCTACCCCCCATTATGACATTGCTAGTACTATACAAATTAAATGTGTCATTATTATTATTATTTTCTTAATTCTAGTAAAACGGCAAACATTCACTTGCTCCAGCTTGAACATTTTCTAAAATTTTAGCCAAGCTATTTATCACATGATACAGATCATTAGTTGCTGCCCTATTTAAGACCATTCATTCTCTCATTCCCAAAATGAAAAGCATCTTTGTGTGAAAAGTCATTTAAAAATAGATTTCAGAAATCAAGGACATGTTGTCTGGGTGTGCTCAACAATCGTCACTGCCTTGAACATTTTATGTGTGAATGTCTTTGTACAAAGTGAAGTAACTGAAGTAGTTAGTGATGAATAATACCCAACATACAGACAGGCACACATGTCCCTAATTTGACACAGATAAATTGACATGGCTGAGTAATACCTTCATTTGTTTGCCCTTTACCCACGTCTTCGCTCACCTCATTGTTCAGGATTGAGTCAGACAGTGTGATCATGATCTCCATTGCAAAGCTCATCTTTCAGTAAACCCACATTCGACATGGAGTGTGTGGGTGTGTGTAATATGAGTGGTTGTGGGTATGTTGCTGCTGCGCACTGAGCCTGGAGGAGATATCAGGGTGTTGAGCGTGACGGTGTCTAGTGAAATACCCATGCATACCCAGAAGCCACAGAGCTGGCACCAGCACAACTGAAGTGTGTTTTTGTGTAATTTACATTGTAGATAATAGATAATGCACCTGGGGCCTGCCTGCATCAGAAGCTGATTAAAACAAGAGCCCTGTGAGGCTGTACTTAGACAAAGCAGCTACATGCTAACATCAGTATGCTAACAAGGTCACAATGACAACGCTATCATGCTCATGTTAAGCAGCTATAATGCTTACTATATACACCATCTAAGTTTACCCTGTTAGCGTGCTAACATTTGCCACTGAGTACAAAGTACAGCTGAGGCTAAGGGGAATGTTGTTAGTTTTGCACGTAATTGCGGAGGACTCTAAACCAGAAATGTTGAAGTCATGGGGGCGCTAGAGAAAGGTTAGAGGTGTCTCCAGACTCCACTGAATGCTATCTTTGACCAGCAGGTTCTCTGTAAGTCCAGGTCTATACTAGACTGCAAAAACCATCCTCTTCATTCTGAGTTTGTAACTCTTCCCTCAGGTCGTAGATTTAGAGTTCCACCATTCAAGTGCAATAGGAACATAAGCTCCTTTGTTCCCCGTGCAATAACCCTGCTAAATCGTCCGAAGTAACATCATATTTAGAGATTGTTTTATGTTTTGACTTTGGTAGGCCTATTTATAGTGTATTGTAAGTACAGGTCACATTTATTTTATTTTTGTGTGTGTATCTTTTGTGTATTTGTTGTTTATTCTGATCCTTGTTTTATCTTGTGCCCTGACTGTTTCCCACTTGGGATGATAATAAATGAACTGAACTGAACTGAGTCAAGGCATCACCAAAGTCATAAGGATTCATCATGAATGTCTGTAGAACATTTTCTGCCAATCTATCATGTATTCTTTAGTCTGAACCAAAGTGGTGGTCCGACGGATAGACAGACCCACAGATATTGCTGTCCATTGAGCCATGGCACTTTGCGCATTGCTAAAAATACAGAAGGTAGTCAAACAAAGCATGCAAGCATGAAAAACATGCAATGCAACATCACAAGTTAGTACTAAATTGGATATAGAAAAGAACAGCCAGCCAGTCACAAGATCCATCAAGTTAAAGTATATTGTTATATTACTATATTGTCTTGATTGTCAAAAACAAAAGTTCAACTGCTGTGTGCAACACAGATTTTGGATTTGGACGCTTTTTTGTATTTTGCATGTGTGTGGTTTTGATTGAACCTAGGAATCATGAATATGGTATACATAACCCAGGATAAATTTATCAGCTGCTGTCACTAAATCAATAAAAGTATATCAAAACATATGGCCAAAACCCCTGAAATTCATATGCTTGTGCTTATTGGAGGGTGATTACAACCCCACTCTCTCTTGTCATAAAAATCATGCATGTTTTTCCAACTAATCATCACAGACACAACACAGTCAAACACTGGATCCTCATTACACTACACTCATACCCATGTGTTCATTGAGGGGAGCATGTGCAGTGACCCCAAAACTCATTCTCTCCACCATCTTGGCCACCCCTCCCCCATCCATACCGCATACACACACAATCCTATGGTCCCTTCCTCCCCCACTCTCAGGAGTACATCTTCCCATACAGGCAGTGAGAGTGAGAGGAAGACTGAACAACAATACATCACACATGTAACCAATATTCAGACCAGCATTATTTCTGTAAATATCAAGAAAACAGTGCCAAAAGAAAAAAAAAAAGTATTTTGGTCCATTTTTTCTTATTGAATGACTTTCACCCTTATAACATAATTAAGTCCAACAATGTTCAGCCTGTCCCTGTACCCAATTTCAGATACTAAAAACAAAATGAATTTTATATACTCCAAAGTCCCCTGACATTAAGCTAACAAGGGTGCCTTTTCTTTTTTACTGAAAAAAGTAGCTAGACATGCAAGGTTTTCACTTAGCAATAACCACATGCCTACAAGTAAACACCAATACAAAGACAAACAAGATAAACAGACATCTGCAGAAGGGTATTTTGTAATCCCCAGATATTTCCCAAAGTCCTGTTATGTTTGTAAATGGCCTCACTGTAACAGCAACTGAAACTTTTAATAATGGTTACAAACTTTTTTTTAAACCCAACCCTTTCCTGGAATTTTGAAGGCGTGGGCCTTTGAAGGCTAATACAGTTTGAAATTATGACTCACATACATCCTAAACATTTCCAATATTTAATTATATGAACATTTCAGTTGATCCCTCCTAATCTTTCTGCTCCCACCCTTTAACATCTGCCCATCAGAGAGCAGCATGAGGCTGTTGCTCTATAGACAGTGGCTCTACAGGATCAGCATGGGGGCCAGGGGCTCTTTAGGCCTTCTGTTATCCTTAGACAAGACTGTGACCTCTGACCTGGACACACAAACACACACACACACACACACATACAAACAAAAGAAAATATGTGCAAGCATGCAGACATTAATAGAGGCATGGGTGTACAAATGGACCTGAATATTTGTTCATAAACTCAAACACGCACAAGGGTACATAAAATAGACCAAACAACAGAAGTTTTGTTGATGAGAAAATGACAGCTGAGAATGAAGTGACCCAGCTGTGAATCATCATGTTTTTAACATCTCAACTCTCTCCCACTCTGGGAAAGAAAAGAAAAAGGCTCTTGGTAATGCCAGTAAAAAGGGCAAAAGAGAGACAGAAACAGCTGCCAGGCCATGCAGAAACACCTTCGGGACATTGTGGTTCACTGCCCACGGATGTGACTCAACTTCCTGCTTAAACGATTTGTTCAAGGACATCACAAGGGCAGTTTATTATTAATTTAAAAAACTAGAAAAATTACAAAAACCTTTGGACCTTCTATCCAACGCTCAAAGTATATTTCAGAAATGAGAAGGGCACATACACTACACTTTTAGAGGACAATAGTAACCCCATCCTCACTTCACATGCATCTTTAACAACCCCTAAGCTCACCACCTGCCCCACTACTGATCAATAAGTGAACGGCCATTTCCAGACAAAGATGGGGTAATGATTGGCCTTCAGGTCCAAAGTGTAAAGAGGACATAAC
Source organism: Micropterus salmoides (assembly GCF_014851395.1). NCBI lineage: Eukaryota > Metazoa > Chordata > Actinopteri > Centrarchiformes > Centrarchidae > Micropterus > Micropterus salmoides. Next base: position 17,109,464 of record NW_024043372.1, read on the forward strand.
CTCTACACCATTCCTCTCCTGTTCCTTTTTATCTCCTCCTTTTCTTCTTCCCTCTTTATGTACTCATCTATCTATTGAGCTGTCCATCTATCATCTCTATTTAGTTCTCATATTGCGCCACTGTTTTAATTGCTCTCTTTCCTTTTCTTATTTTCTTTCTTTAAAGTGTGGCACTTGCAATACTGCACAATATGTTGGTAGTTAAGGGCATCCTAGGTTCGTCTATCCATATGTTAGGGGGACAAGGAGCATGCAAGGTGTGAAAAGCAGAGAAACAATCTGGACAGCTCCACCACACCGCCAGACAAACACATTCAATGAGTTCAGTTTATAGCTTCCAGGTCACCTGACCTGCATGTCGACTTGTCCTGGAGGAAACTAATCATGGTCTTTGTGTGGGAACGTGTGATAAGAACCAGGTGCAGAGAGAGAAGGAGATACATAAAGGAGAAACAGAGGGAGTAAAGGTGAAACTGAAAACTGGAGAAAAAATCTCAATGACAAAGAGGGGAGGTTAATTAGCAATGAGAGAAAGAGATTCATTATCCACATAATTGCAGAATAAGAATTGAAGTGAAAGGCTACTTATTTCTTCTTTGCAACTCTAGTCATACCGACTCCTGTTAGACTTTTTTTCCATATTAGTAAGATAAAAACCTTGTGTCTCACCCAGACAAATCTAAGATAATCATAATTACAAGAGACCGGCAGCCATATTTACAGGTTGACAACCATTCATACTGGCTTGACTTAGATGAAAAAAGGACTATAACTAGTTTTAATCATCTGTCCTTGATGAAGGGGTGTTAGCCAAAACATGATGGTTTTTGGGCTTTTCCAAGAGCTAGCAAATGTTTCAAGTTTTGTGACACAATAAAGAACTGTAGTTTACCGCTGTTGAATACATTTCTTTTAGTCATTTCAGGCATCAGCAGTGGATCTGCATGCAGCAGGACCAGACTTTATCCCCTTACAAGTCCTGAATTAGGCTGAACAAGCTATTCATAAATCCATCACTTATCAGTCAACAGATCGCTTTTAATAAATACAAACAAAAAGCCTCCACATCCCTTGTAATTTCTTCGTTCCGATCTCAGTTCTGTATCTGTTCCCAGTAGAGCTGCCATCAGCTGTTTGATTGAACTTCGTCTTTACCGGAGTGAACCCAACTGCCTCCAAATGGACACACACACACACATACACACCCACACATATTTAATCAAAGGGGAGGCCTTCCATGATTTATTCATCCCTGCAGCTCCCGTCTCCATCAGACTCCCGACCCCTCCCCCACGTACAGATCATACAATATTCGTAGTCAAGTCAAGGTAATGCTTAAACAGTGTTTTATAAAGGGAACTAGCAGAGTAAAACATTAAACATTAAAACCAAATATTATAATTATATTTACTGATAATGCAACAAAATGCCAGAAAACTTGATCCTCTCAGGATCTGCCAACTGTCTCTCAGGTGCAGAGGCTGAATCAGCTCCTGCTCCTCCTATGTTGCCAAACTGTGCATCTTTTTTCTTTTCTTGCATTTTCTGCATCTTCATTAGATATGAGTTGTATGTTTCCTCCTGACTCTGCAGATTGTCCCTCTCCCTCTACTGAGCACGTGGTCTGCAGAGTAATATTCCTGAAAGCTCTCTGCTAGCAGCGCTGCTTCCCACCGAGCTTTTGTCCAGGCCTGGGCAGCCCAATGTGGAGGAATGGGAGAATGCTAAATAGACAAAGAGTAAGTGGGAGCTAGTAAAGAGCATTAATCTTGTATGTGTGTGTGTGTGTGTGTGTGTGTGTGTGTGTGTGTGTGTGTGTGTGTGTGTGTGTGTGTGTGTGTGTGTGTGTGTGTGTGTGCATGCGAGATTCTATATACCTTTTGCTCCTTCTGATCTCTCATATAAATAAGCACTGCTGCAGGGTGACTTCCTACATTTACAAGGCTTTCACACGAGTGGCCTCTGGAAGATTTAGCAAGCAAAGAGAGAGAAAGAAAGAAAGGGAGCAGGAACAAAAAAGATGAATTGAATTGGGGGGGGACGGTTCTCAACTCTTAAGCTGAGGCTGAAAAAGCAGCTTTTATTTGGCTATTTTAATTCAAATTAGCCCACAGAAATTCTTCAGTGTGTTATGAATGTGGGAAGCAGTTATGCTGGGCGTCATTTATATGCATTTATATGTGGATTTGTCTTTTATTTTGTCTCTTATTTGGGGGTTTTGTTCCATGTCTTGGGTTTCCGCAGTTCAGCCTTGTTTATTCTTGTGTTTATTTGCATGTGCAGCTTAGTTCAGATATTGGTGGTTCCGAGTTTTTGTTCTTAGGGTGCATTCACACCTGCTTCATTTAGTTCAGTTGAATCGTTTGTTTGTGTGGTTCATTTGGGCAGGTGTGAATGCACCAATCGCACTCGAGTGGGCACCAAAAGCAGACCAGATAATTATACTGAATTCAAACTCCGGTGCGGTTTGCTTGTGATGTGAAAGCAAATGAACCAACCACAGGATTTTATGATAGCAGAGATGTGATCTGAGCATTATATCCAAAGTTAAAACAAAAGTGCTGCATAAACTTCTGTCAGTCACTGGAATTTGATATCCCCATGCGGGTCCTGATGATGCAGGATGACAATCGCCAAAGCTGTCCAATCAAGCAGTTACCTGTGAGTCTGTATAACATCATGGTTACTTCTCTTGGTTTGTTTGTAAAACTGCAGTGTGAACATGAACCGGACTAAAATGTTTTTTCACTGTGTCCAACCCAAATGAATCATGCAACAGGTGTGAAAGCACCCTTGGTTCTGTGTCTTAGTTCTCCCCCTGAACTGTTGGATCATTGTAGCTTGTTGTTGCTCTGTCACCCCAGTCAAGTATGCACCTGCCTTTAACCTTGCCATTTTTTTGATTTACATTGCACTTTGCCTCTTCTGGATTCTGTTTGACCTCAGCCACAGAGTGTAAGTGTATTCGCCTTTTGTTAGATCTGAAATCTTCCTGTTCTCGTATCCTGCATTTGGGGCACAGACATGAGAGTGGATGCAATCCTATCATCTAACTCTCGACAACAAAACGAATAACCATATTTCCCAAAATGTCAATCCAAATAAATGTTACTTCCTGATAACTTAAACATGTATAGTGCCGAGGTTCTATCATTTCTCTTGCAATCTCTATAAACTTTTGGAGTTCATCTAAAAATCCCTTCCATGCTCCAATCTTATTTTTTAAGCTGTGCTAATCAAGCCTCCCATTCACTGAGAGGATTTGTTCAGCTTCAGAAAGCTCCGTTTTAGATTCTTACTCAGCCAGTGAAACCGAACTCCAGACTAGGTGTCTGGAATTATCTCAGCTACCTGCAGCCCCACTGGCATTGAGTATTTAGGCAGCAAATAAAAGTCCATGGCAATCATGAACCTCACTGCAACCTGAGACTTTCTACTTTCTCTATGACAGCAATGCAACACATCTGACTTTACATCTACTGACATCAACAGCCTGACAGTCTGATAAATCACAGTCTAATAATGTTGTCAATGTGTGACTGTGCTATTATATATGCAGAATGCTTCATGCTATATCATGCTGTGGGTTGGTTCTATGAGGTATGACATTAAAAGCTGTATGTATATAGCTGTATGTAGAATCGGCTTATCCTGAATATGGACTATCAGCATCTCAGCAGTGTTTTTATTAGCCTTGCTAGCAGCGTGGCTCTAGGGATGGCAATGAGGGTCCACCACTTCGGTCCAGACTGAAATATCTCAACAATAACCTTAACATCTTTGGTGATCCCCTGACTTTTCATCTAGACAAAACATTATTAATGTCTAACATTTGTTGGACAAACGTTATTCGTCACATAGGTTTGTGATCAAATACCTGCTAAATTCATGACATTCCCATCAGCTTCAGCAGGTACTTTGTGCTCAGTGCTAATAGAGCACAGTAAGCATGTTAACACGCTAAACTAAGATAGTTAACAGAGTAAACATTGTACCTGCTTAACAACAGCATGTTAGCATCATTGTGAGTATCTGCCTATGCTAACATTAGCATTTAGCTCAAATGAATAAAAAAGTTTCACGTTCATACAGCATTTAGTCCCACATTTTCCCTTACAACCTATTGTTTTTGAAATATGTAAAGAAACATTTACAACATCAGATGGCAGATGTGTTATAAATAAATAAGTACAAACAAGCCGTAGATGAATTCAGGAAGATTGGCAGTGGCGGGATTAAGTTCAGGGGGCTTCCTGTCTTCACTAGGCAGTGAACTATAAGCGGAAGCACTTCTCATAGCTGTATAAATAGCAGATGCACACATAACTCAGACTGAAATACCCTCTCATCCCATCCTCTGCTTGGCATCCACAGCAGCAGCAATTCAGCTTGGGGCCTCTACTTCAGGACAACAACCAAGACAGATCATATAGAAAGCTTACAGAAGACCAGGAAGCCAGATTGAGGCTCTTATCTCCGTCAAAGTGTGGCATATTATTACTTCCTCCCAGAATGTCCCTGAACATTACAGTACATTGGTGAGATTCATTGTGTCACGTGGGTCAACCTCTGCCTTGGCCTTTGCTGCCATACTGAAAAGAAGCAGTCGGTTTACAGCAGCCATAAGCCTATATTGAAGAGACACTATAAAGCTGAACAAAGAGACATTCATTCCATAAACCTGCTAGCTGTATCTGAAGCTGAATGTCTGTACCCCGGAATTATATGGTCCTGCTTTTGAAGAAATATACAAAACCTCTGTGATGCTTCAGGGAGAAAGCTTTTACCTGAGCCGCCAATAAACAATGCTAACTCCAAAACAACAGAAGGTGAATCTCTACAAGTGTGACAGTATGATTAAGCTTATTTCTGTTAGCACTTTAACGTTTTGGGTTGTGTGATACAATCATGAGTAAGCACAGAACAGAACATCAAAGCGGTTATGTCATTGTCACCATTGAATCCGGGGCATGACGCATGATGAGCGCAACACAGCATGACCACAGGCAACAGTAATCCAAACCTTCAAAATATAAAGAGAAAATTAGTCTTTAGCATCTAATTACAATGAGTTTGAGGCAAATAGTTTCGAGATAGTATATCAGAAGAACAGAGATGATAATGGCAGCACCTTAGAAACTAAACCATCATGAAGCTTAATGGAAATGTATTATTCAGACATGGAATATCATTGCTGTGCTGCTATCTGAATAATACATTTATGTAACTGAAAGTGCAATAACATCAATTTGAAATGTTCTAAACTCAGTCCAGAGTGCAGAAAATCATTAGTCAAGTGACTGGGGCTGTATCACTGATGACTCCGAGGCCACAAGCTCTTTCTATTAGTGAGAATTTGAGTTTGCCGAGCCTGTGAGGAGTTTACATTCTGTTTCAATGTTCTGCACTGGTGGATATTTTATGGGCTGATTTCAGTATTTTTTACACTGTGTGTAATAATACATACAAAAACGAATACATCGCTAACACAGATCTGAAAGGAGAGTGAATATTGAACTTACATTAACCCGTTGATCAGGGACTCGTAAACTCAGAACATCTAATATCCTGGCAAGTCATGTAAAGATTGGTTGTGATGGGGATAAAATCATTATAAAGTCATCTATTCATACAGTGGGTGTGATGTCACAGCATACTGGCAACAGCATTATTCATCCCACTCTCTTCCAGTAGGTGCATCACATAAGCACATCAAAACACCAGTTTATTGACTGTCTCCTCCTGGCACTAAATCCCACTGGTGTTGCATGGACATTTCTCAGGATTATTCCCTTCTGTTGCAGTTTGAAATGGGCCGCAGGAGTGAGCAGTAAAATACTTTGAGCTTAACGTCAGTTTTTAAAATAAGTTCCAGGAATGCTGCTGGACAGTGAGCAGGTTTCAGAGGGGTGACATGACTCTTGCTCTGACTGTGTATGTGTCTCCGAATGTTGATGTCATTCCCATGGTCTTACCAGGCGACACGATGACTCCAGCACGGGTAAACTGAGGAGCCAACAGTTAAATATGGTGCTCCAAAACAGGGACAAGTAATAAATGAATTCCCTCATACAGAAAGTGTTTGAATTCATTTTAAAGGACGTACGTTGCATGTTGAATTTGTTACATTCAGGGGCGGAAAGTAATTAAGTACAGCACTTGGGTTTGTTACTTACTTACTATATTACTCAAGTATTTCCATTTTCTACAACTTTAAACTTTATATATGCATATATATATACTATATACCCCACTATATTTCAGAGGGGGGTAATGCACTCTTTACTCCACTACTTTTAGTTACTTTGCAGATTAAGATTTTACATAAAACACAGTCTACTGCATGCTTTTATGCACCTGGTTTTAAGATATAATGCTCTGTCATAATTTAAACTACCGGTAACCAAAAGTATGACCGCAAGGAAAGTAGCTCCACCACAACAAACTACAGCAGGGTCCATTTTTCTGCACAACAAATAATTTTTATACCTCAGTACTTTTCGTTCATAATATTTCTGTACTTTTATTGAAGTAGGATTTACAGTACATTTACTTTTTAAGTACGGGACCTGAATTCTTCTTCCCCTGTTGGTTGTATTCATGTATCACATTTACTTGTGTTACTCTTTTGCTGCACCCTTAAAGGGAAATGTTTAATCACAAACTTTAAAGTTGTAAACGTATAGGAACATTTATGATGACTATACCAATGCCAGCTACTTGTAGGGGAAAATACAGTACAGACCTCTGGGCTAATGAAAAATAATTTCAAAATCATATGGATACATTACAAAACTGTTCTCTCTGGCACCTCATCAGATGAAATATTAATAGCAAAGCTTCAGGAGGGGTAAATTAAGGGCGCCTCTAATTTAATGTCATGCAGTAAACATTTCCAAAGATTTACAGGCAGACCTGTTGTTATAATTTATTCATGATTTGTGGAGGATTGCTCATGAGTGTGCCAGTCACACTGAAAGACACATCAATAACAGCTGTTGGCAAACAGCAGATCAGAGAACAAACATGGTCACATATACATGCTGTACTACACGCTATAGGCCACATTCCAGTCCCCTTGTGTGAAGCCAGCATCAGACCTGAACTGCTCCAGAAAAATCCCTTGAAACACTTTCAAAATCACTGCCCGCCAGCTGAGTCAGCAAGCCTACTCTCATCCACTCTCCACTTACTGAAAATCATCGTCTGTTAACTCAGAGCTCAGGCTGCTCTTGCTGTACATGCTGCACTCAAACATACTAAAACTCCTGCACTCAGTTCAGAGTTCTGGGTGTAACAATGATTTAGCACTTCCAAGGACTGGTGCACCACATAAATGCTGACAGCAGCAGACACACATCTTGAATTACAGATTTTAACTGCCCTAAAAAATAAATATTCATGGTATAGTGAACATTTTGCACGATGAGCAGGTGCCGATACAAGATACCACACCTTTAAACTGAGTATGCAAGGTGCAACAAAAAGTCAAAACTACACAGGACACACAGGGCAAGCTCAGTGCCGCATTCACCCACTCACCAGCTCTGAGGATCTGGAGTAAGCTGTTGGTGAAGTGCAAGAGAGAAACCAAAAAAGGTGCCACGGTCTCCCAACTTATGTAGTGTGTGAGTTGTATCCAGGTTAAAGCTCCACACTTGGCTTAAAAGGGTCAACAGAGCCCAGAGCAGGGTAGTCCAAGGATGAGAGGAAGAAGATGAGAGGGAGACAGGGCTCCCATGTCCCACCGGGGCTGCCATAGCAAGGTGCAGAGCAAGTTCAGTTCAAGAAGAGTACAGGGGAGATTATGGCTCCCCGAGAGAAAAAAAGGGTCAAATCCTGAATAGTCTCCTCTCCTGTCCTCTCCACTGATGCCTCCCTTGTTTCCAGTCCTCTTTCTCTTCCTCGCTTGCTCTATCGTGCTTAACTCCGTTTGCTGCTGTCAGTCTGAAGAGCAAGCTGTGAAAATGTGGCCGCTACTAGTATATGTGTCTGTGTTTCCCTCAATGCATGTGCGCCTCCCCCTCCTCTATGCTCAGAGGGAGACAGAGGACAAGTGCCTTGAATAGCCCGCTCACTCCTCCCCCTCCCCTCAGTCCCTCCACCACCCTCCCTCCCCTCACTCAGCTGACATCAACACTCAAGGGACTGCTGCCAAAATACCAGGCAAGGTTGTCAAGACACTTGGAGGCTATTGAATAGAGAAAGAGAGAGGGTGAAAAGACAGCAGACTGTTTTATCTGTTGGGTTCACACGGTCCAAACTGCTTCTTTCTGTGGCCACTCGTTAGCGCAGGTGCATGTAGATGTGAGGAACATAAAAGGGAAAAACAGGAGTTACAATGTGGAAAGAGAAATCTAAAGGGTTTTTTTCTCACTCAGAGCTTGAAAGCCCTGATGTCTGACTTCTGGTGGCAGCGATCTGGAATGAATCTGGGAGACAAAAGGGGCCGAAATGTGCACAGTGACCCAGGAAACTTGTGCTGTTACAGAGCAATGTTCACAGAGACATAATTATTGATATTGTGGGACTCCAACAAAGCACATTTATTCCCTAATATGAATATGTTTTACCGCAGTGAGTCTCCATACATTTTCCAGCAAGTAGCTCACACAAGTGACACAATGCTAGCCCACCTCAGTTATGCCCTCTCACCCACAGCTGCTGTTTTAACCAGCTGATTTCTGTTTCTCTTGAGTCATTCTGTGTGCAGCTGTCAATGTTTCACCTCAACTGTTCCACTCAATAAACCTCATACACAACAGTTGCACACGACATCAACACGAGAATGAACTACTTGATCCTGAGGAAGGACTTGCAGTTTTTGTATTTCACCTTCCCAGTTTGGATGGATTGATGTGATTTGGGATGAAAACATTTGTTTTTTTAATCAACACATCTGTGACATTGCAGGCATCATTACATGCATCATAAAAATGTATGTAGCAGAGCTGTTGTATTGGATTGCATTCAACTGTATAAGTGTACTCATACCCATTTTTGTCTAATAGTATCACTGTTTGCCAGCAGCCCCTCCATAAAGTTTATAGAACTTACATACCGTTCAATAGGTTATAGTTATTAAGTATATCCTCAATTTTAGATGGTTTGTTTTCATACAGAAAGCCTCTACTTTACTCATTTTGGTTAGCGTAATTTTATTGCCTGAGTATTCAGTGGAGAAGTTCACTTTAGCTTTGTTAAAGAGGTAGGTAATCTCCTTAATTAAACTTGAACCTTAAAAGTGACCTAAGATTACTGTATCTGGGAATTTTCATCAATGTCTTAACACACATCTGGGTTCCTGATGGGATGAGGCTGAATTCCTCTCATGTGATCTGGCTGGCATAATGAATCAGCTTTGCGTCAAACACTGTCTGCCCCCTGCTGCCCTTATGTGGTATTAAAAAAAAAAAAGAGCTGATGAGCTTTTGTTTTTTTTAATTATGTACGCCAAGCTAAAACTAATGCAGTCCAATACAGCAGTCTTCCCATAAATCCTACTTTCATGAAGGTTATAAGGGTTGGTTTTTAGAGAGGTGCTGATTCAACTGTAAGAATTGTATCGCTCTATACTAACAGGTGTTTGTATTATTTTGTTCAGCCCATATAGGCTAAATAATAGAAACACCTCTCTGTCATGAGATCACCAAAATAATTACAATTCATCCTAAAGGGGAACATGAACGTCCATACCAAGTTTCATGGTAACACATCCAATTGTTGTCGAGACATTTTACTAAAAATTAAATATGTCGCCCTGCTGGTTGCTCTAAAAAAAAGTCAAAGGAGCGCCAAAGTTGGAAGACTCCTCTGGGGACCATGCCATTACATCTGTATAACATGTAATGGCAATGCATTCAATAGTTCATGATGTTGGATGGATAGATGGATGAGAAATTTCAGTCTGGATAATAACAACAAAACTGAACAGTTTTGTATTTTCACTGGAAATGTGTTTGCACTTATCTCTTGCAATGGAAAATATATAAAAATATCAGAATATAAATAATGTTGGAGAACTTTTATCACTTTGTGATGGAACATATTTAAAAATATAGAAACACAAATAATGCTGTCAAGTCTGTTTGTGTTTCCATGCATGTGGGAAAGTTTGGCTTGCCTGTATCTCTTTGGAGCATCTTGGCCAGAACTAGAGCACGCATTGGGGAGTTGGTCCGCAGTTGCTCCCACACATAGCTCACTGGCTTAGTACAGAGTCCTGAATAATTATCTAAAACCTGATCAAAAGGTTGATTTCTGATATCCAGTAACATAGTGTGACCCATGTCTGTTTTCCAGTTTGAGACACAAATACCAAGAATGATTCCACAGAGCAGAAGAAAGGGAGAAAGAAGAAAGGAATGGTGTGGGATGTTGAGAAAATGCTGAAAAGTCTTAATGGCAGATCGGGCAGGAGGCCAGACAAGAATGCCTTCAGACAGAACAAAGCACAGTCAGAGGGAAGGATGGAAGAAAGGGAACGAAAGAAGAAGAGAGGGACGGAGAGGAAGAGAACACTCGAGATTTCTGGCTATTAAAGATTATCCGCCACATTGTCCATGACATGGCATCTCTACACAAGTACTCATTAGCAGTCTGAGCCACACTTCAAGGAGAGATCTTATTTTAAACGGCAAGCAGGGATTAGCATTTACAGGCAGGGTCATATTTCCTGTTATAGCCCCCCGTCACTTTGATGACTGAGAAAGCCGTAGTCAGCACTATTACTGTATTGATTAATGGATTCCGCGGGATGCTATAAGAAGGAGTGGTGCTGGTTATTATGGGATTAAATGCAAACCCACCCACTAAGGCAATTTAACTGCACATGATCCCACAGGAAGAGGCTAAACTGAACACAGTGGATTTGTCAAACTGTGGGTAATAACAATTGGTTACAACATTATGGATTTTATCACAAGCACTTATTTCATTGTCAGAGGGTTCAAGAAGCAAGCTAGTAGTGCCTTGATGCATTGTTAGAAACAAAAAGTGTTATGTCACAGTGGTTGATAGGTCAGCCCAATCCCAGTCTCCACCGTAACCCTAACAGATTTAGTTTACATCACTTAACTTATAAGTGCTCGAAATGGTATAATGGGACAGCACTTGTTTATTGTGGGTTTGGGCTTTACTGCATAACCTGCAGTAGGTGGTGATCAGCGCGTCACCAGTTTGGAGAAGTAAAGAGTTGTACCAGCATGTAAGGTAAGCAATTGTACAGCTGCTTTTCAGTGCTTCTGTCCCCATCACACAGCCATTTTCCTTTATACTGTGCACAGCCAAGTTGCTCTTGTGTGCAGGGATACGGAAGTTCTGCAATTGAAAAAATGTGGTTACAAAGAAAATGGCTGTCTGACGGCAAATTAAAGAGCTGAAAATATCCTAAATATGGCGTGCACAACACCATGACCTGTGGGTTACTCCACCAGGCAAAGTCTGCAGAGATGCAGACTTACATAAAGTGTGCATAAAGAACTCAAAAGGTCTATGAGATTGCCCTCATGCACTTGATTTGATAGTGGGACAGCACTAAGTGGATTTACCGGGAACATGCCTCAAAGTCTGAGTCTGTGAGTGTGGAGATTGGGAATGGGAGACTGTAGGTACAGCACCTCTTAGTGGCTGTTCCTAATTATTTGCTCACATGCACATACCATGTGACTTTGGTCAGGAAGTTAGTTTTTCTGCCTCAGAGACAGTAGTGTGGTTGGCACTATCTACATCCATCTACTTCTGTCTAAATCTGTGGCAGCATCATCAGCACATTTATTTTATTTTAAATGTCTAAGTGTATTCTTGAACAATTATTATAGAAATTACATGGTAAGTTTACTTGTTTTGTGTACTGTAGTTTCCGTATTAGTTTACCTTTGTCAGCACCAATTTCATGTAAGCTCAGTAGCAAATGTTGTGATTTTGTCATGATTCGAGTTCTACATCGTCATTCATATGTACGATGTTACTTTGTGTATTAGAAGGCTTTGTATGTAAATGCTCCGTACTTGTATAGCGCCTTTCTAGTCTTTTCAACCACTCTACATCTGCATTCACCAGTCACACACATTCATACTGAGCCTAAGTGCTCAAACGGAAACTAACATTCACACTTGCAATTCGGGGTTCAGTATCTTGCCCAAGGACACTTCGACACGCAACCAGGGATTGAACCGCCGACCTTCCGATTAATGGCCAACCCGCTCTACCTCCTGAGCCACAGCCCCCCTATGTGATTGTTATGTGATAAGTAAAGAAAACTTTGTGAAAAGAACAAAACATCAGTAATACAGTAGTTAAGTGAATGCTTTTTCAGATTGCTGTATCACTGTATTTGCAGTGCTAGAACACAGTTGGCAGATAACAGACAACATGTTGTCCTGTCCTAACAGATGCTACAAAGTCAACAGGAGAGGCGGACATATCATCGAAAGTCTTAATCCGTAGTTTTTCAATAGTCAAAGAAAACATTACAAAATTACCATAAACAAGTTATAATCACCACACACATTATCAACATATTATTTTTTTATCACTGCACCAGTTTCTTAAACTACTAAAAACAAATTGAGCTCAGGGTGTATGACAGGATGAAAAGTAAGTTTTAATAATCCAAGTCTCCCTGAACGAGACTAAATGTACTAACTTGGACTGAAAAAAGCAAAGAATTGCATTTTATTATCTCTGGAGATGCTGTAGGTTACACAACAAAGAGAGCGTCGGTAGTGTTATCAGACCTGTTTGCTTACATTAGTGCTGTGGTACCATAGATTCACTGTGCAAGAACTTTTTGAAAAGTTTTATAAGAGTAATTACCCAGGGTGATCCAGTGTTTCTCTATTGCAGTGGTTCTCAAACTTTTTCACGTCAGCTGACACAAATTAGACCACAGACCACTATTTTATTACATTTTTTCCTAGATTTTTGCTATTAGATGTTTTATTACATTAAGTACAGTATATGAAACACTTGACCAAACTCATGGATGGAATTAAAGTTAAAATAAATTATTCCCCTTTTTGTTGGGGCCCCCTGGAACCCCCTCAAGGACCAGACTAATATTACAGACCTCTACAGAGTCTATCCACCTCTTCATTCATCCCTGAAAAATAAACAGGACATCCAACCATGAATGCTGCACATTGAGTGATTAAAATCAAGCACCTGTGATTTTAATCCTTGATCTCTGCGAGAAGTATGCCTAATCAAAATGTGACAAAACAGACTCATAGCTTTTTCTTAGTCTTGCATGTAAGACAATATGCTTGATAATAACTTGGTAGCAGCATACAGTGTCCCACTGTTTCTTTTCTCTACAAAATAAAAAAATAAAAGTGGGGCAGTGGCGGCCTCTGGTGGCTGGAGTTTATTTACAAATAAGCATTTTTTTATAGTGTTTTAAGGTATTAGTAATTTACATCTCCTGAAATAATTGCATTTATCTCCTCCTTCAGCAATTTTCAGCATTAAAAGTGGTCATATTTTCAGATTGGATACTGCTAAACAAATGGCCATAACAAGCTCTTGGTTATCCATAAAAACAGCAACAGCAACAAGATTTAGCAATCACTTTTAGCAGTTCAAATTAGAGACACATTACCGTGAAAATGTAGATGATGATATGTTTAAGTCCTGCAAAGGGGTTTCCATTGTATCAACACAATGCAATGCACACATTTCCCATGAGAATAGTGGTGCAACTATAGGGTTTGAAAACATGCCGTGTTTTGGTTTAGTAAGCTCCAGTTTAAGGGTTTGGGCCATAGGAGGGGTTATAGGGCAGCTGTGCAGGTCCGCCGGGATGTTGTGGCAGTGCATAAGGCTGGCTGAGGAAGTGGTGCCCTGGAGTAAATGCAGCTTGAGTGTGATCTAGAGCAGCTGAAAAGACAAAAATAAATATTTGGTTTGTTGTTACTGCCCAAAGCCTATTTTTTTCTACTGAAGATCTTGAAAAACATGTCAACAATATATAGGTCCATATCGTATAGTCTAAATAACTTCCTAAAATACCTGGGCACATCATTTTTAGAGCAAACATTATTTTATCAGGAGTAAATACTGAACTTGATGGGTACTATTTTCAGTGAGTGTTTACAGCAGCAAGATGGTGTACTGACTCAAAACGGTGTATTGACTCAAAAGTTACCAAAGCCTAGGCCTATACTGATGATTTAATCAGGAGAGTTTCATGGCAATCTAAGCTGTAGAAATGCTCCAACGTAAAATTGTCAATAAATGGATTCAAACCCCTGGAACCAGGGACAACAAGGGCCCCAATAACTCCTCTAACATTGCAAATGAAATGGTTTTGTACAATGGAGCTCTATGGCACAGATGAATAAGATGGCCTATCAGACTTTAGGTAGCCATGCACACAACTACTTGTTGACTTTGTTGATTAAAAAGATACAGAATATCACCAGACTTATTCTTTAAAGGTGATTACTGCTGTCAGAAAATGCTACCTAACAATATAGATTTTTTAATGGGAACCAGACCATTTAAATATATAGTTAATCACAAAACAAACATAGCATCCTCTTTTTTTGAACAGGTGGATCAGATTGGAAACTGGATGACAACAAGCAAGCCTGCTACTCACTAGCTTCCAAGTATGAGGGTGGTGGTGCTGTAGGGACTTCATATCCAGGCTGATATCCGAAGGGGGAGAGTGGCTGCTGGGCTGAGTTGACTACTGTGGTGGAGTTTCTCACAGCTACAGGTAGGTGTAAAGTCATAGATTGAGTTTGGTTTGAAAATACGGTAACCAGTATTCTGTCATTTGTTTGCCAACTGAAACAAATTGACAACATTTAATCCACTGATATGTCGAGGATACTGTGAAACAAAAGATACGTTTTTTTTAAAAAGGGAAGGGTCACATTTTGGGAAAAATGCTGAACACTTTTTGCTTTCTTGCTGAGAGTTGGCAGGCTCTGTCCAAAGATAACAAAATATGCGTACCAGCACCTTTAAAGCTGACTACTTTCCACATTGGATCATGACTTTTTTAATCCGTACAAAATCAGAACAGCTCGCTATGGCATAGTTCTTGGTCATGACCAGTTGCCAGGCAATCAGTGGAGATTCTAGAAAGTTAAACAAACAAGATACAATGTGTTAATTAGTGAGCTTCAGAGGTGCTGCTAGGCAGTTGTTTTTTTACCTTTGGACAGAGCCAGGATAGATGTTTGCCTTTGTTTCCAAGTAGGTAGCTGCATAGTACTTCAGGACACAGCTGACACGCCCTTGAAAGTAGTTGCAGTTTGGTTAGGTGTACATGGTTAGGTTTAGGCACCAAACCTCCTTGGTTAGGTTTAAGAAAAGATTATAGTTTGGGTTAAAATATGTTTTTTAATCCAGGAAGTTATCTCAGGGGTGTGTTGTGTAGTAAAGTGGGTGGGTCATGTAGTCTGCCAGACTGATGATAGACCTTTCTCCCTGTTTCCAGTCGCAGGAGCCCACTAGTCCCACAGTTAGTGGGACTAGTGGGCTCCTGGCGGTAACTTCATATTTAGCTTAGCATACAGACATGAAAGTGGCATCTGTTATGGTTTTGGGTTTCAGTTTAGATTATATCTGGTGGTAGTGCATAGATAAGATGCTTGCCTTTGGTGTGGGAGACCTGGGTTCAGTTCCTACTGTGAGACATCCACCATTGTGTCCCTGAGCAAGACACTTAACCCCTAGTTGCTCCAGAGGCATGCGACCTCTGACATATAGCAATTGTAAGTTGCTTTGGATAAAAGCGTCAGCTAAATGAATAAATGTAAATATAGGTAGATAGATAGACAAATAGAGATATCTATATATTCTGTATTCTCACCCATCCCCATGTTTCATGGTTAACATCATTTCCTGCCCTTTTCTGTGTGTGTTTGTCTGCTTTGATTAGTTTCACCCTCATTATCCTTCCTCCACTAGTATCCCCAGTATCAACTGTATCTCATCATGGTCCATGTATCAAGCATTCCAGCCTTTTAGGTCTCTGTGTTTTGAATCATTGTTTTCTTGAACTTTTGAACGTTTTGGGATTTTGCCTGCTCCTTTAGCTTTGTTTACCTATTGCAGACTACTTTCTCTGGACTCGATGTTTGCCTTCCTCATAGTCCCTGTAAGCCTGGCACCTTTTGATTTTGTCATTAAATCTTTGAACTGCACCTGCTCTTCCTCAGGTGCAGGCATTTGGTTTCAATCCCTTGTGTTCCTACTACCCTGCTTGCAAGTGTGACAGGTATTAATCTTTTCATGTAACTCTCAGCAAGAAAGGAAATATGCGTATTTTTGAACAAACTTTGGACTTTCACAAACACTCTTTTTGGCTTGCGCAAGCTAAACTGTAAGCAAAAATGTGTCCTACTTCGGTTCCTTTGGTCAGGTCCTTTTCGAAACTTTTTGTAGAGCAAGCAGCAAGGAGCCACAAAGCAGATGACGAGAGCCACACATAGGACAATGGGGATAACACACCCTAAGATGCTTCCCAGAAGCACAGCAAGGTTGCTTTTTTTCGGATTGCTAGGAAAGGAAAGACAAATTTAATAAGTGATAAAAACCATTGCCTTTCTTAAAATCCTGATTGTTTCTCATCCTGTAAGTGTCTTTGTATCATGGAGAGTGAAACACAGGTACAAATCAGGCTCACCTTGCAAGACAGGCTTCTTGTTGTTCTAGAGTTAGATGGTATTTCTTTTCACTGCAGCAGTATTTATTGTTACATCGTCCACAGCAGAACTCAGTGCGACATTGCTGAGTTTCATAGAAGAAACCATCTGTGTCCCAATAGCTGCTACAGTAACCAGCTGTGACATATAAAACACAATGGCATGGTGAAGAGTAGTGAAGGTGAGACATTAAGTTACAGAACATGAACTAGTAAGATTAACAGCTAAACTTTCAGTTGTTTCTTTTATGTTAAACACAGGTACATACAATCTCAAAACAAGTGTAATTACCAATGGCCACACTGAGAATCACCTTATTAATACCAAACAGATTGAAAAACTCACCCCATACAGCTGGGAGCAGGATCACACACACAAGAATTCTTGGCCCCATAACTGCTTTGATGTAGTGTAATAAGAAATTTATTTTGACTCTGCAGTGAGACAACAGTTTCAACCTGTCTGTCCCACCCTGTAGCAAGTAGCCCAACAACATTCCTCACTTCATGTGAAAGACTTGCCACTGGATCATTTATTTGGAGTTTCAGGAGCAGGACCACGCCTCAATCATGCCACTCCCGGCATTTTCATAAATACCCACCTAACCCATATCCTCTTCTTCGCTCTCGTAACTCCAACCCCTTTCTCTGTCTTGTTTCCTCATGTCCTTGTTCCTCTCTGTGGGGTTATGAGAGGGTCTGTCGTGTCCGGGTGCTACAGCGGATTTCCCACTTTCACCTCTCTTTAGCTGTACACATTCAACTGAAACCATTGATACATTTCAGTTTATTTTCCTGTGCACTTAAGCAATACTGTGTGTGGATGCTTTAACCCATTATTATCTGCCTCCACCCACTCTCTCCTGAACAGTCCTTGGACACTTAAGCTTATTACATTCCCCATTTATCAACACGCATTGTTTTACATCAATCTACATGTTAGTTATGTCAATTTTATGTCTTAGCTATGACATTTGGCTAGACACATTTTGTCATGTTCACCACAGGATGAATTGTACTAACTCTGGTGATAACCTGACCTTTCATCATAGCACCATCATCAGGTCGAGCTTTGAATTTGTCAAATACTTTGGTTTATTACTTCATACTTGCAAAACTACTTACGTTCCCTTCAGCCTCAGTTTTGTCTGGGGCAATTTAGCTAATGTTGAAGCTGAAGTGACTTTAAATTAATGATGATACTGTGATTTAATGGTCTAAGTCCTATGTATTCCCTTAGCGAAGTGTCTCTTTACACTATTTTGCCAGCGGTTGTGTAGCATAGACTTCAATGACCAAAATATATATTTTATTGAACTCTGCATAATTGGTGGGTTTTAAACAATAAGTCATGTAAATATATTCTAACACCAATGATTCTTGGACAAGAAACAGAGATGGAACAAGAATAAATCTTTACTGGTATGCCTTTCATAAAGAACACAAATGGCTATAATCCACACACGCAAATAAAAACACTCCAACTGAAGTCACCTTGAACAATAAACACTGGCCAAAGGACTGAAATCACAGACAGAACACATTTATAAGACAGATTCAGGCAAGCCTACGAGTACACAGACAAATCGCTTGGTCGATGTAAGAAACAGATGCACATTCCTTTTTTTGTGAATTGTAAAATTAAGATACGTGAGACACCAGGCCACTTATGTTCGCTGGCATGTGGTTTCTCATGTCAGACGGTAAAATAATATAAACCACAGCACAGATGTGATGAGTTTGTCATTTAGAAACCTGTACCAGCGATACTCATGTAATGCTATTGTGTTTTTTGACCACAACCAACGTCTAAACAAAGGAAGTTGAAAAGTGAGGGATTTCATATAGAGTAGCTCAAAAGATCAATGTCTGGCTCGTCACATGAACTGTGACTTTACCACGTTCAGCTGGATCATAAGCAAAAGGTCACTTCAGTAAGTTATTGCAGAAAGCAGAAGTGATGGCTCCATTACAGAAAAACATGAGTGACAAAGAAGAGCGAGGAAGGCTTTTAGTTTGGTTTTAGACAATAAAAAAACTACAGACTAATTATTCAAACCTGACTGTTATGCTGGTACAGTCAAATACAGGTAATGATGATGACAATTTCCAGGCAAATAACACAATACTGAGTAGGAAAAGGAGATTTTAAACTAAATTAAATTACATACACACAACATGGCTAAGAAGGCACAGTTGTTTCATGCATTTTGTAAGTATAGCATTTGTTTTTGTGAACTTGACTATATGAATGTTTGGTTGATTAAAAAAAAAAATTTTAATCACTAAGGCATATTTCATTTAAAGCTGCCGATGTATTTCAGCTCAGTTACACGTTTCAAGGCCGGACACCACAGTCCAAAATGATGATTTTGCTTCAATCTGTCAATTTTCAGACTCCAAGCAATTTGCCTCGCTCTGCAGGGTAGTGATGATCATCTTCCTTTTACACACTGCCTCTGAGGTCTCATAGCAAGACATTCAGAGAGCTTTTTTAAATTATCTTTTATAATTCCTTCACACATTTTGAATAAATCTATTAAAAAACTAAATTTTGATGAACCGTGGCCAAATGTCTAGACATTTGGTATATTGTCACAACAAAGCCAAAAAATCCATCTGACTCTTACTAATGTGCTGGAAAATGGATACATTTGTGTGATATACAAATCAGCACATATTTAATGAGGAATTACCTCATTGGTATATCACAAAGTAAACAAAAAAATTGTAATCCAAAAAAGCTTCTATTTATGTATCGCTTTTAGCTTTCATTGTGATATGAGTAAAGTTGGGGAAAGAAATCTTATCTGACTGTGGTGTCTCGCCTTAAAACAAATACTGAAAATAACCTGAGCAAAAAAAGAAAGGAAAACACAAACATGAACACAAAACTTAAATATGAAGTGTACTTCCCCTGTGTGAAGGGCTTGAATTGATGAGTGATTAACATTCCCTTTTTGCTGGGGGATTTTTCCTGAACACACACTATTAACTCGGTTAGCCTCTGAATATCGGTAATCAACTGACATTAGCATGTATTCTTTCCATCATAAATCCTCAAGGGAGAACAGATGCACCCTTTTGACTTGATTTGTTCTCAAGTAATCCATAAAAAGCATTGCATGCCTTCCAAAACACCAGGGACAAAGGAAAATGAAGAGTACATGAAAAAAAACATTCAAAGCACTTTTATCAGTCAGAAATTAACTGGCAGAGCACCAAAAGTCCTGAAGAGTCTGACTGCAGTCACTGTAGGTGAATTAGGAGGTCAAGCATGTTCGGCCGGTGCACAGCATAGACAGAATAGAAGGGAGATGTTGAGGCATGTTCAGAATGCTGGAAAATGTCAAAGCATTTCATCTTTAAGCTCAGACTTTAATGTGTAATTTACCAAGATTGAGACACTAAGAAATAATATATAAAAACAATCTCACCACTTGTATATTGTAAGTCCATGCAATACAAACCAAGAGGTATCAACATTTTCACTTGGCAACTCTTCGATAGAACAGATGCACTACAGCAACTACAAATGTGTCCTAACATCCCTGTATTCAACAACCAAGTCACCTGAATCAAGAAACAATTCTCATCTGGATTCAGATCACACATTTCCAGTTCTGCCATGTTCGAAAATGTGGCAGCACGATTAAAGTGGCTGACAGTGTGGCGCTGTGGTGCACTATCCAGTCTTGGGTAGTGGTGGTGCCACAAAATCCGGGTTGTATGCTGGCTGGGTTAGGTAATCTGTGTGTGCGGGTGGAGCATTGGGCTGCGGCTGGACAGGAGGCTGCATAGGGTAGGCTGGTTGGCCGGGAGTAAATGCAGCCTGGCTGTAAGGCATCGGGTTGGGAGGGTAGCAGGGGCCAGCTGTACAAAGAAAGAAAAACATGGAATGCGGATGAAAGGGCTGGAAATGCTTAGACAAGAACCACAACTTCAGTTCTGTCAAACCATAAATGTTTCATTTCCTATTCTACAAAATGGCCCAACTTTTTACCAGCAGAGGTTATTTACCTCAACTTCCAATTACATGTATTCTGAATTGCATAATGTGTTAAATGTCTACATTTTTTTGACACTAATGTGTCATTACCTCATGTTAAAGGGTGCTTTTCTACAGTAGACTGTGCGTTTCTAAAAAAAAAAAAAAAAAAACCACTAAGTAGTCACCAACCTTGTGTAATGTTAACCCTAAAAATCCCACGACGTTTGAGAAACGCACCCCCTCTTAAAATATGTATGAAGTACACAGACAGCTATATATAACTTGATTTGTGAAATGAAAACTTGAGTTTATCTACATTTTCATTTGAGGCATTTGGATGACTGAGAGTAAAAGATTGTCATGACAAATTCAAACTATGCATTAGCGTGGTTACCTTTAAAGGGAAGGTGAGCAGCTGAAATGTTAACATAATGATGACAGTAACCCAGTGAAATTAATTTAGCAAATATCTAGAGGAAGATTTAGAAGGTTAACCACAGTACTCAGCAGCACGAAAGATAGCTGACTGAAAATGTTACATTCACATCCAATGCCTTTGATAATGGTAAACACATTAACATTAGCTTACCTCGCTATAATCGTTGGTGTGCTTTTTGTGGTTTGTCTCAGCTGTTTTGCTACTGATTATTGTCTAATTTTGAGTGGGACTGTAGGTGAATTTAGTCCATAAATCTGTTATTTTTGTAAGGCAGAGAATACCTTTTTGTCCATCTTTTGCATTGTAGTCTTGTATTAATAATTAATTAATACATTTCATCATTTTCAAAGGTCTACTTTTTATTTAGTTTTAGTCTAGCTGAAAAATATTTTTTGTCATTCTTTTTGTTGAAGGAATTGATACTGGCAGGGTGTTCAAAAAGAGAAGTTGTCCTTAATTTAACAACAGGCTGTTGTCACAATCACACCTGTAACTCTTTGTCTAAGTTTAAAAATCCACACTCACTGGCTTCCTGATATGACGGTGGCGGTGCTATGAACCCTTGTCCGTGGTAGGGTGATGTTGGCAGGGGCTGAGGCCCATACCCCTGCGGCATCGGCTGGGCTCCATAACCCGTCTGCACTGGTATGGGCTGGTAGGGTGGATACTGTGCCCCCTGGTAGGACTGAGGCTGACCAGGTGTAGCAGTTGGCTGCTGGGGGTACTGCTGAGGGTACTGCTGAGGAGAGGTGGTGACCACTGTGGTGTGAGTGGTGGTAGTTACCACAGCTGTAAACAAATGCAACACAGAAACAGATGAGAAATGTAAGCTGGGTAGGGGTTTCAATTGCAGGATCCTTAACATGGTAACGGCAGCATAAAACTGCCCCAAATACATGCTAAGCATTTCACCAGGTTAACCAGTATTTATTTATAGAGCATAACCCCAAACACAGAGACTAAGAATTGTTCTCACACAATAGTAGGTACAATGTATTACAGCATCAGAACAAAGAAGTAGTTCAAATTTCATACAAAGAACATATGCTGCAAGAGTTAACACAGACCAGCCCATAACGCTTCTGCTTTTATCCAACTTCACAAACCTGGTGACACTAAGAAAACCAAGATGTAAAAATCGTATTAAGTCAACAAGCTTCTGAAGGTATCTATCCACCTCCAGTGTCCAGACTCAAGGTACTGCCTTGTCAGACACATTGAAAAATTTTATCAGCAGAAGCATATGCTTTTTGGACTTTCCCATTTGCCCCTGGTTTTGCCTCACAGACTGCACACTGTCTACCCTATCTTACTGGTGGAGGTTGTTGCGTGCAGCCTGAAAGGAGAAACTGCAGACAACACTCAGGAAGGTAGATCTATTGGGGTGGCGATGGTCCAATGGATAAGACCATGTCTTTGATGTGAGAGACCCAGGTTCAATCCCCCACTGTGACCCATCCACCATTGTGTCCCTGAGCAAGACACTTAACCTCTAGTTGCTCCAGAGGCATACGATCTCTGACATGTTTGAGAAGAGATTAAACCAAATGCATTCTGCATGTGTTTAAACATTTATTTAGGTTAAACAATCAGTGCACTCACTTAACAAAGCTGCTGCTGAGTTAAAAGAAATGACTTGTTGTAGGCTAAATGACATTAGCTTAAAGATTTACTTAATAAAAGAGTTATATTTTTACATAACATGTATTTACAAGCAGCGCATCACATCCACATGCTGGCGCACAGCGTTTGGCTCAATAAGGCAACAAACATTGATAACAATAGGCTACATGAAACAATGCACTGGTATTTGCTCGACTGACTCATTGAAAACAGCAAAAATCAATCAAACGTGTGTTTGTTTATTCAATACGCAGAGGTAATATTTCAATCTATTTCCTATTCATTTCAAACCTTTTCATCCCTCTTCCATGTGAGTTGCCGTTTCTCATTTCTCCAGTTTATGTGCATATGCATGGCTCAGAGTTTGCGTGGAGGACCATACATTCTCCCGTCAAGTTTGTTTTTAACAGATCACAACCTTTTCTTGGGAAGTGGCGTACCCACATTTCAAGCCCTGTTTAGTACGTACGCACCATTTATAAATGAGGGCCCAGGTCTATTTCAAGGAAACTAAATATGATTTGGTTAACATTAGCAATGCAGAGATTTACACAATTTTTGAAAAACAGCTTCATCAGTGCAAGCGTTTCACTCGCATTTGTGACTGTGAGGTGAAACTTTAGAGGTGATCATACAGATTAAAACTGTTTCAAGTATAAATAACTACATAATTATTGAATAAATACAGTTTGATGCAGAAGTAATTAAAAAAAAAAAAAAAAACTTATGTACTTTCTGTTTTGTGCTTTTATATATTCAAATTAAATTAAATCAAGTGTCTCCTCGTATATCTTTATCATGGAAAAACACATTATTTGATCAATTTACATTGTGTCCCTAAAGTTCGTTTAGATTTTCAACTGTGTGCCATTTGGGGCTAGCATTAAGTAATGTTCTTTATGTTTTGTTACTGGCAAGATTGATAAAATTTAGAGAAATACTTTCCAAGTTTAAACCCATAACTGTGCAACTTAAGTGAAATTGAAAGAGTTGTTTTTATATATTGTTTTAAAAAAAGAAACCATGTGTGTGTGTGCGTTTGTCACTCCCATCAGCCTGTTTTTTTCCCCCCCCAACAGAGTGGGAGTCATCCTGACCACTTCCTGTAAATGATGTGAGCTGGTCTTGAGTTTTTCCCCACTGTAGTTTTCATGGAAACAATGAGTCAAACGAGGTGGAGCTCCAACATTCCTGGATATGATTCCGACATGCAACAGTGCAACTTGGGAAATCCAAATTCTTGCTTGTGTCTTTAGTTAGCTCTCTGCCAGGGCTGAGTCGCTCTGTTGGCAAAAACCTGAACAAGCTGGCTGAAAGACAAAGCTGACAGGAAGTGCAGAAGTGTGTAGTATCTACAGCGGTGTGCATGCTCAAGTGTCAACAAAAATACACACACAACTGAGGTTCTTTCCACTGTGGGGAATTTTCAAGGAGTCAATATAGAGAACTGGGTAAAAGAGTAGAAATGATAAGATAAGTGACAATCCGGTCTAAACTGAAAACATCACAAATATTTAACCCAATTGAATCTCTGAGTTTTTACTTTCATTCCTTCCAATATCCTTGTCTCAGCCATGCACGTCGGGCCTCATGCAAGAACTACTTGATTCCCTCTTAAATGGGACGCGCAAGTGAAAATTTGTGGCATTCACCAATTTTTACCGAACAAAATTCAAATGTGGTCCAGACCTGTCGTGTTAGTCATGTTTCCACAGGGGAAATCATATACTAAGGGGGACTCATTTGACCAGAAATCATAATGCCTTATTCTGAATTAATTTAGAGCTTAAATATGATACCATAATTCACTAACACAAAATATATAACTAAGACAAAATTTAATGCCAAAATGATTATACTGTTCATTGTATCATCATCATGGCTTACCACCTTTGATTTACCACAGCAATTTTGTACATTTTGTAGTTCAAGGTCTCTATGCTGTCCAGTATCATCCTCTGCTGACTCTGCTAAACTTCTTATTTTTTTTGGCTGCTAGTTTCCAACTGCAGGACTTGAAGCTCTGCAGTGTCAAATTCTTGTTTTTACTCTCTGGTCAAATTTTTGTCAATGAAACTTTCTCACACACCGAGTAGAACAAATATGTTTTAAATATGTTTTTGAATGAAAATGAGAATAATGATGTAAAAATTATCATTCTCCTGGTATTGCTAATCAAATCAACTGCAATATCAGTCAAAATTATCGCACTAGATATTTTTAATAAAATTGTTCAGCCCTAAGACTTGATGTAAGGAAGAATTCCTTACATGTTATTATGATCTGGATCTGAGATGTAGATGAAACTATGAAAGACAGAGGGCTTGGTCACAAACCTTGTTGGTGATTGCAAGGTCACAAAACTACTGTAAGCTTACTTCCTGGAGACTTTTGAGTTGTAACACTTAGTTATGCGGGGCTTCTACGCATGACGACTGATTTAGTATGAGTGTTAGGTCTTGTCTAAAAAAACCTTCAAGGTTTTTTGGGAACACAATGACTGCTCAAAAGCAGCTATGGTCACAGCCAAACACAAGCAGCAATAAAACCTAATCTTAGCGTCTGCTGCTCAGAGGCCTACCTGCATATATGACAAAAACAGCGCAGACCACAATTCTGTGACAGGAACATGAAAATATTGCCAATATATGCCAAAGACAGCAAGAAAGCACAGTAAGCAATGTAAGCATGAGCAATGTAAATTATGTAAATAAATCTATACAAAGTACTTATATTAGAGAAAACAAAAAAAGTTAAAATTAATACAAATTATGTTGCGATCTAAATGATAAGGATGGTGATATTCTGTGTTTGTTATTGTCAACAAAACGCTCAGCTTCAAGCCCATTGCTTCCTCCCAAAATGTCTTTCAAACAGATAACAAATAAGGCCTGCATGATCTGAGGAAAATCTTTGATGTGCGATAACACTGTTCAAGACTGCAATGAGTAAATGTTGTTTCTAAAGCGGCAACAGTAAAGTTTATAATTGTATTCACTATATAACATCAATATATATCGAAATGTCAATAACATAAATGATATTCCAGATATAAAACTACTGAGTGAAGTTTAGTCAGTCAGTATCAGTCCTTCCTCCTGTCCTCTGTCCTCCTCCCTCTGCTGCTGATGTGATCCACAGCCTGCAGGTACCTCTTGTCGAGAGAAGAGGCTGGTTTCTCAGCCAGGAGCTAAGTTTGCAAGAATTTGCCAAATTTTAAGGTACGTGGCAAACTGAGCTAAACAGTTAGGCTACAAACAGACAGTTTTCATATTAGCTTGTTTGTAACAATTTGCTATGAGCTGAGCTAGCACGTGGTGCTTGTAAAAAAAAAATAATATTTATATTATATATATATATATATATATATATATATATATATATATATATATATATATATATATATATATATATATATATATATATATATATATATATATATATATATATATATATATATATATATATATATATATATATATATATATATATATATATATATATATACACACAATTTCCAGCCACAGGTTTGAGGTGCATATTAAAGCTGGCATTTACATGTACAGGTATGTGCTCCAATTCGTAGCATTGAAAATAAACAGGTCTTGACCTGTAAAACAGCCACATAAATTAAGAATGGCAAGACCAGCAGTATTCAAGTTAGGCATGAACTCCAAACAGCAATTTTCACAGATAACAATACTGAGTCATCAACTTGCACAGTGCACCGCTCACCACAGAAGATCATTAAAAGTCTCAGTAAAACTTTGGAGGATCTTCACAGGTCTGGACAGAGTTTACTTCACTGAATAAAGTACATCTTTGTAACTGCTGTCAGTGTCACACATCGTTTGCATTTTGTGAATGTTAAACCATGTTGTGCTCAGTCTCTAAATGTCTGTTATTAGTAAGACCGAGCCATTGCAGTAATGAAAGTCATGTGGTGGGTGGGCCGACAGAACTCAAATGAGTCCCCTGATGTTCTGTGTTAAACTAGACCGATGAATACTCCAACACACTGGAAACTAAGAGTCTGACTTCTTCATTACCCCCCAGGGGGCTGTTTTTTTGTTTTTAAATCAGACACTGCATTTTACGTAGGTTGAAAAGCTGCAAGTCAAAGATGTGTTGTGTGCAGGAAACCACCACATGTGCAGCTTCATGTTGCAGTGCTGTCAACACAATACTCACTGCTTCAACTGACTGTTAATACTTAGGTAATGCAGGTCATCATTTCTGTTTTGGTACATGGGTCATTTGTTCTTCTGGCCCTTGTATAAAATAATACCTAACTAATACACATACCTGGTTACTGTACAGGGATAAGTGTGTTAGGGAAATGTTGCGATGACACCTTAAAATTCAAATTGGATGGTCAACCACTGGTAAGATATGACAACTGATGCGATAGATTACTCTAATGTATATTAAAAAAAAAAGTCTTAAGTCTTAAGTCTTCGGGGCTACGGTCTAATCTTTGCAGAGGCATTATGAAACGAGGATCATGCCGTTTTGGCGATTTGGGTGTGCTCAATGTCTGATTTTAAATAGAACTACCAGTTTGTTCCCAAGAAGGTTTTAAGAAATCTTTTTAAAGTGCGTAAATAAATATTGTAACCCTAACCCTTAAGGAAGGGGGGGTAGTGTACATGTGTGGGTGCATTGTGTGTAACCCCACCCAATCACAGGACTGAGCCAATTTCTGTGCATCATATCACTACCAGTTAAGGAGTGGCCGCTATGGAAGAAATCCTTGCTATTTGATATTATGATGATATAGTAAATTTCCAGAAAAATCAATTGAGAAACTCCTTATGATTAAAATAACCAGATGGCAGTGTCTGTTTTTAGCTAATCAGTGAATGAAATGCCTTACAGATCAAGGTTCTTCATGGCCTTGACGCAATCACATCATCCTCTGTAACTTTCGTTTTGCACATGTTAAGTTTCTGTTTATCTTAAATACCTTCTGTCTTAACCTGCTGTTCAGGTAGTACCAGAATGTAAGCTTGTCAGAATTTGGCTGGTGAACTTGTAAACAATACAAGATATAAAAGGGATAGATATGGTATAAACAGCTAAATTAGTAGACAAAACTTACATCCTCTGCTGGCATATATCATCATATTGAGTAGCTTAATGCCAACATAAAAAAAAAAGCTGCTGCTCAAGCTGTTGGACTATCACATACTGTAAGGTGGCATCCAAATTGCCTATCTCTTATGTCCTTCTACAGAAGAAGATATTATGTTCATTTTGAGGGGTTTTCTGATGCTTAAGATGTGGCTTTTAAATACAGAGACTATTGAGAGAAATTCCAAACATAATGTGACATCAGTGCCTCACTTGCACCAGTGAGGCACTGATGTTTGCATCCACATTATGGTGCATTACTCCAAGTCTGCCAAATCAATAAATCAGGCCATAGTCTGTTTTGGAAACATTGGCTGTTGTGAAGAACTAGCTGCCAGTTCTGAATCTAAAAGCATCAACAACAACAACAGACAATATTAAATTGTTGGTCGAGGGCTACTTACGTCTTGGCTTGCGGCACATCTTGTACAGGCAGCAGCAGGGACACACACAGCAGCAGATGACGATGAGTAAGAAGACAACAAAGCCACCAATACCAAAGATCATGGTGATTTGTGGCCCCTGACTGTTAAAACGACTGTATTTACTAAAAAAGAAACAAACAATGTATTACCTAACTCGTACAGCATATGGACAAGAAAAGCTGATTGATTTCAATGATTAAGCACTTGTACCACCAATAATAGTAAATGTAAATAAAGTAAAATAATTACAGAATATTTGCCATAATGTGCACTGATCTCTAGTGGTGAAAAAACATACCAATTATCTGTTATAAATACAGAATATTACCATGTTTATAAAAACAAATGAACATCAGGAATGTCAGCTAAACACATTTTGTGAATCTGCCACGTGAAAGGAGACTGCACACATTAGCTTCATGCTGGTGGTCGTGCACAAGAAAGCATTACTTCCTCTTTCTTGACTGCATAATAATTTCCTAACAGGCTGCAATGTCTCAACTTTGATGACAGAGGGACAAAGAGAGAGACTCAAAAGGAAACCAGCTTCAGTCTTTCTCTGTCTCACCGTCTAACACGGAGCTTTAAATCTCACACCCTCACCACAAATGTCACCTGTAGTCAGAGGTAATTTATTTATATATTATAATATAGAATACCATCTTTCTTGTTTATCCTCAGAAAACCTCCAGATATTTTGGTGACAGCAGTATCTTTTTGTGCAGTCTCCACAGCAAAAACCCGAGCTGCACTCCTGGGATGGTTTGTATTGGTTAAATTCATCTGTATAGGACTGACAGTCGTCCCCTGCTGTAACAGAGCAGAGACAGAAAGCAGCAAGGGGAACAAAAGGTTAGTCTCACTAACTATGAAGACGAAGCTGTAGTGGTGATCAAAGATGGCTAAAATAGGAGTAAGGCATGAAAATAGATTAAAAACAAAGACAAGTCGAAACCCACTTAAAAACAGGCAACACCTCTAATCCAGTTCATATATTGGCTTGACGGTCTAGGTCTGAAAGAATCCAATAAAGTTGAAACAATAAGGTGATTAATTGATTTGTTAATGGAAAGAAAAAATATTGGCAGCTATTTCTATATTTGACTAATTGTTTGGTCTTTTTTTCCAAGCAAAATCACCAAACATTCTGTACTTCTACCAGTGTTTGCTGCTTTTCTTTAGCATGTGTACTAATGAACTGAATATCTCCGGTTATTTGGCTGTTGGTCAGACAAAAAAAAGCAATGTGAGTGCCTCAGGCACTGATAAATTGTAATGGCCATTTTACACAGTTTTCTGAGAATAATCCTCAATTGCAGCTAAACAAATAAATTAATATCTGTAAACTTGAAAACAGCCTCAACCTGATACACCTATATCTGCTGCTTTCAAAACAGAAACTCAGTTGCTAATTTACTAGCTAATTTAAGTAAAGTGTAATAAAACAGTCCGGCAACAAACCCTACATTTATGAAGGATAACGTTCAGTGTTTGTATAGAGCTGTTGATACAACTTCATGTTGATTTTGCTGCGTTGGTGTTTTTCATGTTATTTTTCACGCTTATTTATATCAAAAAGGGTAACTTAGCTGATAATTCACAAAAATATCACATAAGATTATGCATTTTCCTCTAGACAGATTCTTCAGATAACGTCGTGTCTTTTAAAGTGATCGGACGTTATTAGAAGATGGCTACAGGGTAGCTTGAGGAAATAGCAATGCAGTGACAACGTTGAGTCAGTCCCTTGCCTTGGCGTTAGTTTGTCAACCACTGTCGGCCTTCAATTAATACAAAAAGAGGAACTAGTTGAAACAAATGAACGTTACAATGTTAAAACAATGTTTGAACAACAAGCGATAAGTCTGAACAGACAACCCAGTTCTCGGTTATCAAAGCTAACGTCACTGACATCGCCCGAATTGGGTCTGTTTGAGCCCCCGTCTGAGCGTTAAAACACAAGACAACAGCAACCGATTACAGATTAAAGATCAAACTCACCAGATACATAAGGGGCCAGAGTCACACATAAAGCCAACACAACAACACTGGACAGGCCTGACGCCATGGCTTCTTCAAGATTCCCGAATTCGGGTAGGAAACTGGGGAGACTCTCCTCCTCCTCCTCCTCCGACAGTTGGAAACAGGAGGTCGGAAGATATCGCCCGTTGCAGAGATCGTCTACACAGACAGCTGCCTCACTCAGTCGAGGTTACGCCCATTTTTCATTAATGTTTTTTTTTCACCCTGTGTTATACTAAGCATTTCGTCTATAGAGTAACCTAAGTGAATTAACTACCTGCTTAGTGGAGTTATTTTTTCTCAGAATTATCAATAAAGCATGCCAGGCAAAGTCAGCCGTACCGGGTTGGGGGTAGGGGAGCTGTTAGGCTCTTATCAACCAACAGGCCCTCCCCCTCTCTCTAAGCAATGTAGCAGTGCTGTACTTTGAGATACTAGTGTTTGTTACTTTATTTCTACAACATTAACTTACAGTTCAGAGGCAAATATTGTACTTTTTACTCCACTACATTTATCTAAAAACTTTATTTGTTACTTTGTGGATTCGTATTTCACATATAAATCATCTGTTTAGCAGTTACACAATCGTTAACAATATAGCAAGTACTTAAATATCTTCAGCTACAACATTAAAATTCTTTTTACATGTTGATTAACCAATTATTTTTATTCAATCGTATGTAGCAATTTGAAATGAACCAATTACAGTTTGTGTTTAGACCTGAAAATTTGTTTTCATTATAGCTGAATATTTTGTTTTTGTTTCAATTGTTCAACTAATTATTTAGAAATAATATATGTAATAGGAAGAAAATGTGAAAAATTATCATCATAATTTCTCAAAGACCAGTTCAAGGCTGGATAAACCTTCAAGAGAGTCCCAGGGCAAAAATGAGCTATGGGCCCCTAATGACCCCCGGTTTCTCACACTTTTGTGCGCCGTGTACATATTAGTCAGTAATTTGCAATACTTTGTGGTTTTCCTGATTAAGCATGTATTCATTTAGGAGTATGCACCATGTAAGCACAATATAAAATAAAATCATAAAGGCATTAAAACAATATATAAGATGGGGCCTCATGATGTTTTAATGCAGGTATCACTAGGGCAGTTGCTTAGTTTGCCCAGTGGTTAATCCAGACTTTGCCAATGGCGGTCTTTTCAAATTGCTGGTTTATCCAAGGGGAAACCACCGATTCTGAAAAGTTAAGCTAATGTGGAAGTGCCTTAAACCTTCCTTATTTCTAATGGCCAGCAGTATGCGCCTCACTTGTTGTAAAAAGAAGCCAGATTGAAGTGTAGTCTATGACAAAATGAACCTTTTCTCACTTGATTTATTATCTGAGTAAACACTTTCCTAATGAGTTTATGATCTCAGTCACTAATTTCAATTCTTCTTTAATACGGCATGATGTTCATTTTGTAAATTGCAGTCCTATTTAGAGCAAATAGATGAGCAGAGTATGCTTTAGGGCGTGGCTACCTTGAGATTGACAATTCACTACCACAGCAACTTGTCAATTAGGATTTAAGTGAATTATATCCACTGCTCTGTGAATATTTAACTAGCCGTGAACTTGTTTTTGGGAACTGTCTGGGTTTTCGTCTAAGAACTTTGACCTCTTCACAGTGTGTTTTCAGTTCATGAAAGTTAATTGTAACATTTTGGTTGTCTAAAAATGTCTCGTTCTGCCTTAGATTGCACTAATGTACATTCTAAGACGTCAGCTGTTCATTTCTTTTGCCAGCCAAAATTAGCATCCCAATTTACATCACATGAATTAAGAATGCACCTCGCTAACAAAACTAAGTAGCTCCACCCTCTAGCCAGAATATGGTCACTTCTGGTTCCAAAAAAACAGGATGGCCAAAATGAAAAACTCAAGGCTTCAAAACGGTAGTCCACAAACCAATGGGTGACATCATAGTGGCTACGTCCACTATTTGCCACAACTGTGGTTTTATGTAACCATCAGTCCAAAACTCAAACATTCTGTATGTAACAAATTACCACTTGTGTTCAGTATTTGCTTGAGAAATGACGTAAACAATTCACTGGTTGTCAAAAATTGTTGTCAATAAATAATCTGTCAGTTGATTAAAGCACTTAATATGATTAAGTGTAAACAAAAAAGCAATTCAATCTGATTATGAGGCAGGAACAGACTGCCCTGTACAATGACATCTGTGGTAACAGGAAATAGTGAGAATAAGACTTTCAGTTTTGAGCTTCTCAAGTAGACTACAGAACTTGCTCACCAATCTTTTTGCTTGAGTGGTTGCTGTGACTGAGAGTCTACAACCACTGACATGGGTAGTTGGTAAAGAGCCTGCAAACAACAGATGTATATCTGGCTGCTGGGAGTGGTCCGGTGTTTGTGGTTGAGAGGATGAAAGTGCTTCCCTCATTTTACTATTGTCTAACATGTCCTTTTAAAACATAAAAGTAGTCTATAACTGTAATTAATTTGAATGGTGATTATTATGCTTGATCTCCCATAGCTCCTTGTGATATATTTCTGTTTCCCCTACTCTTCTAACTTTATAAGGAAAATTCAGAGAAGATATGTGGGTAAAATAGTGTTTTGGCCACTATAGACATTGAGAGGGGATGACAGACAGCATTGTGGGTTTCAATTGCTATACGCCCGACGCACAGATTTTCATGATTTATGATCATTTAGTAAGCATCTTAGGGGTCCTTTACTTGACTAAAAGTGGCAGTATTACAATGTGAAAATATAAGGAAAATATCTGCATTCAAAAGGTTAACTGAGTAAAAGTATGAAAGTACTATCAGCAAAGAATCAAATGCCCATTATGGAGCATATCACTGTCATTGCTGTGTAAATTGATTGTTATTATATCATTAGATTATTATTACTGATGCATTAAAGTGTAAACAGCTTCTGGAGCATAGACCAGTGCTTTCAGTCCAAGTGAGACATTCAGGTTTATATCAAAGACGACAGGTCTAAGGTCCAGTCCAGTGCAGGTAAACTTCATTGAAAAGAGTGCTACAACCTAAAAAAAAACCTGTAGAGGGCAGCAAAACACCATGTCTGGCCGTGATTTGAAGCTGAAAGCCATAATAGAGGGATTCAGATATTACAGAAATGATTTTCATAGATCACATATGACGCCAAAGTTATTTGATTTCTTATTTCAGAAGATAATTTGGAGACTTCTAATTTCTGTTTTGCAGAGGGCAGATGCAATGAAACCTATTTATGCAGATAGTAAGTTAGCTAGATAGTAAGCTATGTTTATTGAATCTTTTTAAAATGTATTTAAAATCATGAGTTTTTGCAGTTGCTAAGGGAATAAGGGATTCGTATTTATTTGTTGTTTTTACATGTTTATATTGTATCTTGTCCCCACCATTTGCATAAATGAGGGTAGACCATAGGCTGCATGAAAATGAAAATATCTCAACAAAAACTGTGCATTATTCATGAAGGAAGGATTTAATTGCAGGGCTGATGACTGGTATGTGTACCCACTAACCTTGCAATTGAGGGTTTATTGTTTATGTTTATCGAGTTTAACTTTAGTAATATGCTGTTGTTTAAATGTTTGACACACTGTAGGTTGAAAATTCACATTTTGATACTCGTTGCAAAAAGATTTAATGGCTCTTCCACAATCACACGTGCAGTCACATGTGTAAGCCTACAGATTAAGTTTTGTCATTTAACCCCACGTCAAGAAAATAGACTTTATTTTCTGTTCACGAAGCAGTTCAAGGTCAATGTCTCTTTTTCAACACCAGAGGTCACATGTGCACAGGAAATTTTTCCACTTCACCACATCACTTTATCTATTGATGCTTGAGCTGTACTTAGATTTAATGTTATATATGTTAAGAACTGTATCAACTAAAAAAAAAAAAAAAAACCCACTAGCCTGTATCAAAGTAAGACATCCAACACTTGCAGATGCCATTTTTGACATAAAGT
This sequence comes from Micropterus salmoides, assembly GCF_014851395.1. NCBI lineage: Eukaryota > Metazoa > Chordata > Actinopteri > Centrarchiformes > Centrarchidae > Micropterus > Micropterus salmoides. The sequence goes on from NW_024043372.1 coordinate 17,143,717, forward strand.
CGAAAGAAAATGTCGATAAACTTGCAATAATTTATATACAATGTGTATAACAGAAAGCCAAACATATCAAACATGTATCTAACTTCAAACAGCTGTAGACAAAATACCCTACTATGAGAGCGTTTGATTGCACGTAATCTGATTGACTGAAATGACGTCAACGAATGAGTTATCGCGAGACCTCCCTTCGCCATCAGCTAGGGGTGTACACTTGCTCTTATAAGCTCTTGCACGTCCTCGTCCTTCCGTTCGTCCTCAGTGAAGGATAACGAAGCGGCTGTCTCTCCTCGACTTCTTAAAAAAACGAGCATTATAGCTGGTCTTTAACACTAAATTAGCTTCGCTGCCATTCTCCTGTACACTGCACGACTGTTGAAGAGGATTCCGCTATTAATTGTGAAGTTTTTAAGAGGTATGTCATCCTCAAATCATCCTGACTTCTGGTTGTAGCTTAGCTAACTTACTCTTAGCAGCCTAGCTAACCTTAACCTCGGTCAACCAGGCAAGGATCACGAGCGGTCGGGCTAATGTTAATGTTATTTGTACTTACTTAAAAGAGCGTGTGGACGCTTGTAAATGTGATTAGACACTCTTTTATTATAGATTACTGACTGTTAAATAGATTAGATAAAATTAGTTACACCTAATGTTAATTGTATGCGTGTTTTTACTGGCTCTTATCCCTTTTCCGGGAACTTCAGGGGAAAGCTTGTGATTACTCTGTCGAGGAATTTGTATACACTCGACTTCAACCGTGGGAAGGTTATGACACATGGATAGATGTTGCTCAAGATTTGTGATTTTTGTTTTTACGCAATGAGGCTTTTTATCGCGTTTATTACGATGGCATCACACATCCACATACGTTGCACTGACCCCAGCAGTTAATTCAGTCACAGAAATGTGATTTTGTAAAGCATACAAGAGTTACAAGTTAAACAACTGATATGATGTTTCAGGTTTCAGGGAGGTATTCTAAACATTTGAACGCAGGATGATGAAGCAACCTAGTGTAGCTTGAAGGCCCATTATTGTCCTTAAATAATTGTTTAACAAAAAAAGTCCTCAAGTATGGTCCACTTACTGGAAATTTTCTCTAGTTTCAGCCACCTCTTTTGACCTTCTTTTTGTGAATAAAACTGAGCAAACGTCATCCGCCTATGAAAATGTCCAATACATGGACTGTGTGCCAAACATTTCTAGTCAAAGTCTAGATTTTTTATTTATTTTTTTATTGAATGGTTCATCATTAACCACAATAAACCATTTTCCCTCTTCCTTTTAAGTGTAATCTATCCTTTTCAGTTTATGTCTGAACGGTCTGAATACATTCAAGGCCAATGACAATGGCCCTGCCCTACAAAAATTTATCAAAACCCAACAGTGAGATTTCTCCTGAGCTATACAGTGACTGTTACAATAATCTATTGGCCATGTTGTGAGTAGTTTCATAGGGAATGATTTTCTACCAAAGTAATCCTCTACTCTGTCTTCCCTGCACAGAAAGAAGAAACACTGTAATTTAATATGTACATTATTGAGTTATTGTGTGTAAGTGACACTGAAACTATTTGGATAGATTGATTTGTATTTCAGAAATGTGTTTTGGGTATACTGCGTGTTTTTAAAGTAAAACAGCCTGTGAAACCGTTTTTTTGCAGCACGTGGAAGCAATAACCTTTTAACTGTCTCCTTTTAGGCCTCTGGACAATCATCATCACCACCACTGACTATGGATGTGATAGTGCGCCGCTGTCCATTCCTGGCTCGTGTGCCCCAGGCATTCTTCCAGCAGACCAAAAAGTCTATGGTGGCGTACGCCCAGCGATGCCCTATCATGATGGAGCTGGCCTCTAAACCTATGGCTCCATCAATGGCACGGGCCCTCTGCTCCTCCTCCTCCTTCTCCTCCCACCAGAAGACTGAGGACACTGTGTCTGCCAGTGAAGGTGAGGTTGACAAATAAGGAGTAGGTTCTTTTTTCTTTTTATTTAACCTACTTTACATTATACTTACATTACATCAAGTGAAGTATCCCAGTTAATGTAATAAATAATGTAATAACTATTTAAATCTAAAGTCAAAAACCTCTTTTGTTCACTTGCAGGCCTCAAACAGGGAGGAGAGTCCAAGCACCCTGCCGGCCACCCTGTGCCATCCTGCAGCAAGACGGTGGCCTCCAAATGCCCTTTCCTGGCTGCTGAGATGGGCCAGAAGAACAGCAGTGTGGTCCGCCAGGTCAGCATGGAGTTCCAAGAGGATGTTGAGGAAGTCCGCACTGTCCAGAAAGGTAACAGTTGTTTAGAAATAAATTCGATGACCCTGGTTTGGCCCATCATTTTTAAACACAATTTGATGATGCTAATGTACTTGTGTACCCTCTTGGACTTTTTATAGAAGTGTCCTCTTCCCAGATGAAGAAGCCATCCATGGCCACTGCCATAAAGGGAAGCGGAGGAGAGCCAACTAATCTAATGAAGACCCTCCTGAAACAGCAACCTAAAAGGGTCTCCCACTTGCTGCAGGATAACTTGCCAGGCAGTCGTAAGTTTTATTTGGCTGCTCTGACAACTTCTTTACATGCAAATGTATTGACACAGATCATCTGTGAGTCATCTAGTGTGTTGCCACATTGTTCTACAAATTTGTGATCATACTAGCAACAAGTTTACTCTGAAATTTTTAATAATTTTGAAGTCTAAGGCATGTTTTTTCTTATCCATTTGAGTAAGATGAGCTGAGAGATTCATCATGTTATGCATTGCTTCATCCGTCATAATGCAAGCCACATTAAGCAAGCTTTGTCTTCCTGTTCTGTTCTAGTGTCCCGCTTCCATTATGATGACTTTTTTGAGAAGAAGATTGTAGAGAAGAAGAGTGACCACACATACCGCGTGTTTAAGACGGTGAATCGTCTGGCCAACGAGTTCCCCATGGCCGACGACTTCACGGGTTCTTTAGAGGACAAGAGGGAGGTGTCTGTTTGGTGCAGCAACGACTACCTGGGCATGAGTCGACACCCACATGTCGTGCAATCCATTATGTGAGTATTGGAGGAGTTGTTTATGTGCGTAGTGTCATAAAAACACACTTGAATTGGTCCCTTGAGACGAGATGTGTTAACTTGCAATGAGACAAATATTCTACTTGGCTGTCCACGTCTCATGTAGATGCTGTTGAGTTAAAAAAAGAGGGGAAAAAAACTGAGACCAGATGAGACACAGCACATAATTGAATACAACCTGACACCCGTGGGTGATCCAGTTCATTGTTTGTAAGGGTATAGAGTTTTAGTTGGCCATAGTTTACACCTGAACCTCATGGGTCCCAGTTAGGTGGGATTTTATGTCTTCTTTTCCTTTCAGCTTGTTTAAGCTTGCCCGGCTCTCTCAGCAGTAACACCTTGAAGCAAGGTGTCTGTCACTACTAAGCAGCTATCCTGCTTAATTATAAAATATTATTTCTAATAATATTTCTTTTAGCCTTTTCCCTCCTTCAGCTTACATCTGGCATACAGGTGTGTAAAATTTTTAGCCCAAAAAACAGACGAGATTAAACACATTTTGTCTTTCTTTCTTGTCCTCTGTTTCCAGGGATACTTTACGAAAGCATGGTTCGGGGGCAGGAGGCACCAGGAACATCTCTGGGACCAGTAAATTTCATGTGGAACTGGAACACGAACTGGCTGACCTTCACAAGAAGGACGCTGCACTGCTCTTCACCTCCTGCTTTGTCGCCAATGACTCCACCCTCTTCACCCTCGCCAAGATGCTGCCAGGTATACAAAAAAAAATTATGTTTACAATAAATCCAACATGTTATGTGCATTTATTAGTTATTTATTAGTTGGTCATTAATTCATGTTTTACATTAATGCATTACATTAAGTCACTTCCTCTCTTTCTACTGAACTATTTTAGGTTGTGAGATCTACTCTGATGCCGGCAACCACGCGTCAATGATCATGGGTATCAGAAACAGTGGGGCTAAGAAATTCATTTTCCGCCACAATGACATTGGCCATCTCCGAGAACTTCTACAAAAGGGAGACCCCACAAAACCGAAGATCGTGGCCTTTGAGACCGTCCATTCCATGGATGGTTAGTTTGGGATGGTCCCAATTTTTTTTTTAAAGCATTTATAAAATTTGTGGTTGCTTTTTAATTGTCATGAAAAAGTTAGGAATCACTGACTTGTGCTGATTACAGCTACAAGTTTGTACAAGAATGTTATTTAATAGTTTTCTAGCAAAGGAAATCTAGTTGGGTGTGGGGTTAGAATAAAATTGTGCCTGGCTAGAAGCTGAACCTTTCTTTGTATCTTTTTGTAACATAGGTGCTGTGTGTCCATTGGAGGAGATGTGTGATGTGGCCCATGAGTTTGGTGCCATCACCTTCGTAGACGAGGTTCACGCTGTGGGCCTGTATGGCTCCAGAGGAGGGGGCATTGGAGACCGGGATGGCATCATGCACAAGATGGATATTATTTCAGGGACTTTAGGTCAGTATGAAATCTCTACTAAAACCAATCGCTGGTTATAATTTACTAAGCATTTCCACTTTGAAGCCATGCTAAAATGTTCTTGAGCCAATAGGTGAATAATAAATTGGTTTACTTTTCATGTATTTATAGGAAACTACTCCCAGCTAGTGGGAATCTCCTTGCCTTCTGTTTCGTTATGATACTCAGGATCAGCCTCTTCTGTGTCACCCAATATGCCAGAGGGCTTAAAGAGGCTAGAGCAGCTCTGTTGTTGCTAGGAGACTGGGGTTTCTTGTTGCGCTCTTATTGAATTACTCTCTGTCTGTGTGTAGCTCTCAAGCTGAGGGGACAATTATTTCTAACTCAGAGCTCAACAGCCCCTGTTCTCCTGCAGCTGCCATTTCACAAAACAGGATAATCTAGTTTTTGAGAGACAGTGGGTGGATTTTGCATGGACCCCTGAGCCTAATGTAGTGCCTGTAAACAAGAATGTTTCAGAATCTTGAATTGTTTGTTTAAAGTATACAAAATGATGTCTCTAGAGGTGTAGCAAAAACCATGATTTAAGAATAACCACATATGTGTCATGTCCTCTTCCAGGCAAGGCCTTCGGCTGTGTGGGCGGCTACATCGCGAGTACCGCTGCTCTGGTGGACACGGTGCGATCCTACGCTGCTGGTTTCATCTTCACCACCTCTCTGCCGCCAATGCTGTTAGCCGGAGCCAGGCGGTCGATTCAGGTTCTTAAGGGGGAAGAGGGCCGCGCACTGAGACGCAAACACCAGCGCAACGTCAAGCTGCTCAGACAAATGCTGATGGACTCGGGGCTGCCTGTGGTGCACTGCCCTAGCCACATCATCCCAGTCCGGGTAATTTGTTATTTAATTTATCGCCCTACAACATGAAAGTTGATTCACACCAATGGTATACCAAGTTACAGTGCAATTAAAAACATTAAGTCTCCCCAGTGCCTCTGTTCTAAAGACCATGTATTTCTCTTTTTAGGTGTCAGACGCAGAGAAAAACACACAGAGGTGTGTGACCTCATGATGAGTCGCCACAACATCTACGTGCAGGCCATCAACTATCCCACTGTTGCCAGGGGAGACGAGCTTCTGCGTATCGCACCAACACCTCACCACACTCCTGAGATGATGAAATACTTTGTTGGTAAGAAGATCTGGTAGTCGTGTTAATGTGTGTCAGTTAAAATGTAAATTCACCTTGTTGGACATGAAACTTCTCCTCATTTGTATTGAAGATTTGCGTTTTCACAGATCATCTGATTTGACCAAATAGCAAGAGTTGGTTGTTAAACTTCAGTCTGAATTTAAAATTTTATACACAGGGTGATTTCCTCGTGCTTCACCATTCTTAAAAGACAATTTGTATTCAGTGAGACTTCAGCAACTTCAGCTTTCTGTCATTAATGAAAGCTTTTCTGTTTTCCCTCTACAGAGAGGCTGGTGCACACGTGGAAGGAGGTGGGCCTGGAGCTGAAGCCCCACTCATCAGGAGAGTGTACCTTCTGCCAGCAGCCACTGCACTTTGAGCTGATGAGCGAGCGAGAGAAATCCTACTTCAGTGGTCTCAGCCACCTTATCTCAGCCTGCGCATAACACTAATCACTACTGTTGGCTCGAGACGGCACATTCATGCTCAACCCATTCCTCTGTCACTGTCATAGAATGTATTAAAAGTCCTTCTAAACACATATTTAAAATATGTAAGATGTTCTATATGCTAAAAATAAAATGAGTAGAAAAACTTTGTTTGTTTCATGAGTTTTATAAAGCAATGACGAAATCTGCTGGTTTTATAAGGAACATGAATCCATCCATCCATCCATCGTCAAGCGCTTATCCTGCGTACAAGGTCGCAGGGAGGAACATGAATAAGAAGGGAAAATGAACTTCCATACACATAAAACCTTTGACTGCAATAAATTCAGCACTTCCTTTTCGGTTGTCCTTTAGTAGATGTAACTACATTATCAGAAATGGGATTGTGATGCTATAAGCGAGGAAATTGTAATCGTTCAGTGACCTAGGCTAACTGACGCTACGTTATTTGGTTGTTACAAGTAGGCCTTTAGTCGTGCTTCTGACGCTCAGAACATTTACTGAATGCTCTTGCGAGGCTACGAAAATGGGTCATAATAGACTGTATGGGGGGAAAAAACGATTTTTACAGCCCACAGCTGGATCAGTAAACGAAAAGACTAAATCTTTGTACAACTGGCTACTGTGTGAGGAATCCAATTATTTTGCTCCACTGACCTGCTTGTGAGAAATGTAGGGCATTGAAAAAGATTGTTTTCCTTTTTGGTGCTAACAAAATATGAAAGGGCAATTTGGCCCAATGTGATGAAAAAAAATATCCTGTAAGTTGAAATAACGACTTTATGTCTCAAAATAATGAGAAAGTCATTAATCTAATTATTTTGAGATACGTCATTATTTTGAGAAAGTGACTTGACATACAGGATCTTTTTGTTTTTCATCACACTAGGCTGAAATGGGCTTCCATAGTTAAACTCCTGGAAGAGACAATAGTTTCACTGCAATTAGCAATGAATCCATTTGATATTCAATTTCCTGAAATACAATTGGATTTGCAATTAAGTTATTTTTACATGTTTTATTCTCAGAGAGACATCTGTGGAAAACAACAAAATATGAATGAATTCAGGTTAGTTGCAGTTTTGTGCATTTTACAGTTACAATTGAAACATAATAGTATAATGTAACAGATTGAGCATTTTGCCATTTTATCAGGTGAAATCTTGTACTATGGGTTTGAGTGGAACCCATTAACCCACTGTCCTGTAAATTGAAACAGAGATTACATATATGTTGTTGTAAGACATGAGGTGACCCAGATTCACAAAAGAAAAGAGGTCACAGTGGTCGCAACACAACCACACCTCCTCTCCACATATGCCTCTGACCCTCTTTGAACCTACCATAGACGGCTCATGTTCACTGTTTGCTGTTGTCACAGATTTAAAATGATGCCTCACACACACAGACTAGACTTATGAAATCATTTGGATCACTCTTTAATCACTTCCGATTTATTCAAAGGTACTTTAATCCATGGCCTTACTCACAATCTTGCATCGACAGATTATACATTTGGACTGTTTCTCAAGTGTTCAGGTGTTGTAACAGCCGCTGTTGCCTCATAGGAAGCAGGACTATTTTGAAAATGGAAGTAAGAAGAATTTTTAGCTGTTACATGGAATTGATGTTGCCATTGGTTTGTGTAAATAAAGATACTTCCACTTTTGATCTTACAGTTGGTAACATCACGCACACAAACATGTTTAAGGCAATTTATAGCACTGAAGATTATGTCTGGACTGCTTATTATGCACTTTATTTTTTTTTCATACATATAAATATATATTTTTAGATATTTGTGCCCTTCTTCACTGTGTACCTAAGAACATCTGAAGACACACAATGGTGCAACAGTTTGGTACACTACGTTTAGAGGAACGTCTCTCTGGGGCCAGAAAGAAGAGAATTTGTGTTTTAAATGGCCAAATCAGCTCTTTAGGGTACAAAATATTCCAATATTTTACATTGAGAGTTTGTACTACAGTCAGACACAAGAGCATGGTTTTGAATTCAGAAGTAGAAAGCACATTGTGGTTCACTACATGTATTTTCATGCAACTTTACATTTTAGGATAAATATTCCAGAAAATAGTAAATAGTGAAATTAGTGACTTTATGTCTTGGTTGGGTGGTAATGAAAAATGCTAAATACCAAATTACAGTTGAGAATGTGTTTAAATTATGATTTTTTTTATGACAATGTTACAGTAGTGTTTTTACATTTGTCGTATTGTTACACCTTTTATTTCCTTGGATGAACATGGTAAAAAAAAAAAAAGTGAAAACAGGTTGTCATATTGGCAACCAGGCCTCAATGTACGGACACTTTTAACCTACCAAAATGATTTATGATAGAAAATATATAAATAAATTGACATTATCCCCTTGTAACCGACAACGAACAACGATGTCATCAAAACTGAACAAATATTTCAAAAGAGTAACCCAATAATGGCTCCACACCTCTCACATGAAATCAGGTGTAGTTGTGTCTCCTTCTCATGGTTCAGATGTCTTCGAGTTTTTTCATTTAAAAGATTGTTTTTGGCCCAAAGATGTCAAATAATCCAATATTTCACAATAAATAAAGCAAAGTACAGATTTGTGTATGAGAACTTTGTGTTTTCATGACCCCTCAGATTTATCTGGTGGCCATTATGAGGGAACCTAACTGTATGTTGTGAACCACTGCACTAAACATGCTACCTGTAGGCTATGTAAAGTAAATAAAACCTCACCTTGAGATGCTACATCAGTAAAATACAGCTTGCATGCTTTTACTTTTGATACTTTAACTACAGTATATACATGCACAAAAATAAACCCACGTGTACAAATGCCTGTATTTCAAGATTGTTGTCACATGCTCATAATCCTTGCAATACAAAACAGGATGGTACTTTTGAGGCTGTGCTAAAAATAAAAAAAGGCAATGATGAATTTAAATTAAAATGAGAGTAAAACAAATTTAAAATAGGAAATATAAAATATAATGTCAAGAATAAATGTTACGCGCATAAGTGTTAAAATGCTAAAGTGTATATTGGTCTGATGCGCACTTGGACTGTGCAATTTTTCAGTATATAAAAATGTGAGGGGGGCACGGCTCACTTGGTAGAGCATGTCCACAGGTCCAAATCCAGCCTGCTGCTCTTTGCTGCGTGTCACCCCATCTCCCTCGTTTCCTCTCTATCCACTGTCCTATCAAAATAAAGGCAAAAAACATGCACAGGACAGAGATGTGGAAGGCGGGAAAGAGAAAGGAAGTGCAATCTCAGAAAAGGGCATTTGTACATTTGTGTCTTAGTACAGACAAGTAGCTGCATTCATTATGTTTCTCACTCATTTATTCATTTTTCCCCTTTAATGTGTGACCTATCAGAGTACATGCACATAGAGCATGAACCGATTGTCATGCTTTTCACAGCTTAACAGCAGACAGATGAGAGATAGTTGTTTACCTCGAGTGTGATCTCCCTGACCCCACTAGCTAGCTGCAAGTCCTTCACCCTTATTATCCACCATTTCCATGACTACTGATTTCTGCATGGCTGCCAATCTCTCAGGGTTCCACACAAAAGCAAGGAGCAATGAAACTTACAGCAGGTTCACAGCTGAGGTTATAAGAGTCAAATACTTACTCACATTGAATGATTCCGTTTCAGATCTGAATCAGAAATACTTTATTGACCCCCGAGGGGAAATTCTCGAGTCACAGTTAGGATAGAACTAAACATAAAAAGTTGGTAAATAGAATATAAAGAAGTAAACAATCTATAAAATAAATATAAAATATAAATAAGATTGCGGAAAATGTACAATATTCTACGGTATGCTATATGACATAAGTTTAGTGATAATAAATAATAATAATAATAATAAAAATAATAAAGTGATAATAAGTAATAATAAATAGTAAAAAGTAGTCATGATAATAATGAGCACAGATAGTGTTGAGTTGGAATGTATTAAAAATCCTTAAATATTGCTGTACTGGACAGAGAGTAGAGAATATATTTATCTGTGTAATAGGGTCATATGTGCCTTTATCTCTTATTCTCTTGGTGTACTCACACAAAATATATCTGGTTACAATTTATTTTTGACTTTGAAGTTGGACCTCCAACTTCATAGGGCCTCCTCCATTTCTTCTACTGTGGTCCCTACTATAAATTATTGTTGCCCCTCCCCCCTCATCTTTTTATACAATTCCCCTGTATGAGAGGTGGGCGTAATTTCTTTTGGCCCATTCATTATTTTAATCCATCCTCATTATTTCTTGTATTTTGTGCTCGTAATTTTGTAATGTCTTCATGTCTGCTGAATACACTGATTTCAGCAAACTGGCACTTTCAAAATATTTTGTCATACTGCAAATTGCTGCAGCTCCTCTTTTCACCCTGTGTGTTAAAGGCTTCGTTATATCTATGGAGTGATCCATCTTACCTCTACATGATCTTTGTTGGGAGTTGCACATGCGCAGGTCCTAGTTAAGGAATACTAACCAATCAGAAGCAGAGTAGGGTGGGTCTTAGAGAAGCCAGTAAACAGGGCTTCAGTTCAGCTGTTCAGCAACATTGAAGCTAGCGTTTCAGAGTGGTGAGTTATAAATTTGTAACAGATGTATCTTTCATCAATTAAGTTTTAACTAAGCACTGTCTCTACATCACAGTAACAACTTTATGTCGATTGACTGCCTTGATGGTAGCTAATGTTTGGAAGGGAGAGGACAGGAAACAGGCGGATGTCATGTCACTGTGTGCTCAGTGTTTTTCCACCGGTGTTTTTGAGAGCATGTCAGAGTAGCCGCTTGGCGAGCATTATGATAACTTTTTTTGCTGTGACGTCACAGGGATCAAAGGGAAAAGGCTGGACTACAAACAAGCTGTTTTCAGGCAACTCCTTTTGGGCTGGACTTTGGGGTTTTTCACTTCGCGAACCTATTACATACACCAAAAATGTATAGAACTCAATAAAGGAGAGAGAAAAAACCATATTATGACCTCTTTAAGGATCTATTACCAGGCTAAAACAATTCAGTCAACATTTTTGGAGATATAATTACAATTACCAGAGGTTTTAGTGACTGTTTAAAGCAGGATGATGTGGCAGGAGATGGTTGCATAGTTGTTCTCAAGTTCAACTCTAGCATAACATACTTTTTTTATTTAAGATTTAAATTAAGATCTGATTAACTGTACACTATACAAAGTAGTTATTATTCAGAGATGAGTTCTTACTAAAACACAGGAACTAACTGCCAAGCTAACAAGCTGAACAAGCTGAACCAACTGGAAAAGAAAGTGTTAGCTTGCTAATATAGAACGAAAAGAATTAAATTGAAGAGCAAAAGAGGAAAGTGAAAACATGTCTGACCGGACGCTTTATAAAAATGCTGTTTAATAAGAATGCAAACTGAGAAGATTTTAAATCACAAAAATGCAATTCAGCATTGGTTATTTTAGCCAAACTGGATATTTCCAACCAAAATTACAAACAAGGATTGGCTGTTAAGTTAAATATATAGGTCATTTTTCTACAAATATTTTGTAGCAACCGATTTTAACTGCCGTGACTCCTGAGAGTGACACTTAGTTTGAGATTGGGTGTGTATTTTATTATTTTTTTGTTTTGGATGAAGGAAGTGTGCTTGGTATATTTTGGTTTTGTCTGTCTGTTTGTGTTTCTCTCTTTCTCTTTCTCTCTCCCTCCCTCTCGCTCTCCCTGTCTCTTCCCATCAGTTGGTAGTTGTGTTCGCTTGGCGCCTTCCCTTACCGGCCTGAGATCAGCGATCTGCACACCTAATCGTGATATCATGCCAATCAGCCAGTCCCGGCCTGATCGTTGAGTCATACACAGTATGTCCAGTGAAGCGTACCATCAGATTTACCTGGCCTGGATTGCCTCCACAACCTCCCCAGCTTGCCAGCCAGCTCACTCTGCCACATGGCACCCGGATCATTAATTAATCCCAGTTCCACTCTAACAACACCGCTCTGGACTTTAGAAGCATTTTTTGTTCCTAATCCTAACAAATCAAATCAATCACTCTGACATAATAATAAAAAAAAAAAACTATCAGCAAAAGATTCTTGTTCTAAATTGATTAATAAAGCTGAATAATGGTTTGGTGTGTTTTATGTCAGCAGCAAAACTTTTTTTATTACAGCTAAAAGAAATCAAGTAAAAAAGCTTGTCATGCTCTGGTCATGCAAGAAAACAAAAATAGCATTTTAAAAGGAAGACTGTGCTTATCCCAGTTATTTTTTTCCGGGTTGCAGAAGAAATCAACCAGGCAGCTCAACTGAAGGCGGATGTCTGTTCTGTTAGAACGTCATCTTTTTTAGAAAGGTCACTTCCTCGTAACAGAGAGAGCTATGTGTATAGAGGCGAACAAATGACAATTAACTGGACAGCAGGAGCCCACAGAATGTCTCGAACAACCTACACACACACCAACACACAACAAGATGTTTTATTTTTTGAAATTTCTGTCTCTTACCTTGTGTGTCTTTTGATGCTGTCTGAATATGTCTGGTATGAAACTGATTAAAACAGCATTACATTTCAAAGTTTTAAACATTACTCAGGGAGATTCCCCTTTTTGCAGCTGGGCTTTGAAAATAATACATCTCTTATTAGGACTGCAATGTCATCCTCCAAGATTAATTTTGTTTGAAATGAAACATGATCATTTCATCCCTCTGTCATCGACAGGCTTTCAAAGAAGAATTAGAATAGATGTTACTATGTTGGGGTCAGTGTCCTTTGCTCTACACTGATTAAAGATATCTGCAGCTAGATTTTTACTTTGTTACAAAAAAGCAGAATGGGCATAATGTTCAGAGATGCAGATGTCTCAAACAACGTCAAGTGATGCACAAGCTGAGACTTGGTCTCATTTCTGCTTTTCACGATTCAAAGAAAGTCTTTGAAATGACACTGTCAAAATGGCTGTGGTTTCTCTCTTATTATAACACTAGCTAAAGGTTAAAATGAAGTAGTTATTTAAAATAGGCATGGTCATTTTATCCAGTCTCTTAGTTTGGTTGTCTTTCACATGGATATCACTCTCTGCCTTGGTGCTGCCATCAGGGTTCAGATAACTGCAGGAGTTTTACCATGTGACTGTTTCACTGTTTCTGCTGGTCTAAAAGGTAAACAATGCATGAATTACGTGCAATTGCATGCGTAAAGAAAGATTCCTTAAGGACATGTGAGGTCTGGACTATGTCACTGCTGGGACTAAAATGGTGGAGTTGATGTGACTGCTGTGGAGCAGTTTTCTGAACATAGCATTAAAGTCTATGGAGGTCCATTCAGTCCCATTGTTTTTATAACTTACCCAGTTATAGTACAAACCAGCACCAAATAATCAATAATAATTGCATTTATTAATGGGTGTTATTGACTCCTTTAGGTTATTTAGTTTAACACAGGCAGCTTTCAGTGATATTGAAGCACCTCCATGTACCGGTATACATTTATTGACATCGACCACCAAGAACAAGCGGTTATTGCACTGGCCATTGCGCAATCACTTCTGTTGTGGTGAAAAAGATCAGTACAAACACGTCTGTTCTTGCAACACAGCAGCAGAGAATGACAAAAAGTCTTTCTTCTTACTTTCAGAGTTTGACACAACTATTAAGACATACCAATTCCTTGTTACTCTTATGTCTGGATAATGGACGTGTGGGAAGTTTCACATCTCAGTGAATATCTCCAACAAGAACCGCATTTATGCGGATACAAAAGCAAATTAAAACTCCCCCATGTAAATGTTAAAGTAAATATTAATTTATTATGCATTTATTATTCAAAACTCAGTATATTGAATTTTATGCTTGCGTGTTGACAAATTTCAACGTTCAGCTGACCTGCTGTAAACTAACTAAAGACACAATTGTATCAATTGCAATACTGATTGCAGTGCATGAGGCATTTGTTGGATCACATTGTCCTTGCTACACTCATGGACATAGACCTGGCTGGCCAGTGTCCAGGCTCACCAGCTGGACATTCCTTTCTCTTCATGGCCTTTCATTTCCACCTTTCCACCAGTCCTTGATTGGAAACACCTACAAGGACATGTGACAGATTAATTCAAAACGTGACAACAAACATTTTAATTTCTTGTATTTGAACTGAATTTCATCTGTATGTGTCAAATAAACCAGTTATTTACAATTTAAGTCTAATAGCAATCATCATAGGGAGGAAACCGATAAAAGTGACCTTGGATGTTTTAGTTGGCGACAGTTGATTCCTTTTTATTTTTCTTAGGGTGTGAGTAGTAGAGAGTCAGTAATGTGTTGCTTGTTGTAACCTTCACTCTAGTAAAACCGGAGTTGGACTTTGCCCGCACCCACCTCTAGTCTTAGTTCCTGTAAGGAACAAGTATGTGAAAAGGTAACATACCATCAGTAAATGTCACTCCCCGAGGTTGTCGTGTCAGATTGCTGATAACCTTACGGTATTTAGTCCTTGTCAAACTTCCCTGTTCATTTACAGTCCATTTTGGTGAACACAAGAGTATAGTAATGACCAAAACAAGGTCCAACCCTTAAAACCATAAAAAGTCAGTGGAATTTCAAGTTTTAGGAAGCCAACTTTTCATTGCACTCTTAACTCTTAAACTAAATTAACCTAAACTGATTTTTTACAAAAGGCTGTCCTTATTGAAAGTCAAGACATTTCAATCCCACAATGTAAACCAAGAGCAGCTGGCCATATTAGCTGTAGGTCTTTCTGTTTTTCTGTAAAAACGTATGTTTTCATGGGTTGCAAATTAGCAAACAAGTAATGATATACCGTGTTGTGTGTTTGATTTCATGTTTTTAGTGTGAGTGAGAGTGCATTGATGTATTTACAGTATAAATGCATGTGCGTGACACCAAAGGCTGATTAAAAGATAAGAGCTACAGTGGCTGTCTTCCTTTTCCTCTCTGCAGGCCAAGGAAAACACCATTCTTCTTTTCTTTTCTTTTTTTTTTACAGTAAGCCTGCTGACAAAAAGAAGGCTCATTGAACAAGCTGTCACACAATACTAACACCATGGTAGCTAAGGAAAATAGAGCAGATTAATTTATTATTATTATTAATTATTATTATTGTATTAATTTAATTTCAATCATGCAAAAATCAATTAAAAAACACATGTAATATCTTGTTATCATGCGTTGGGTGGTAACTGTGCATGGCAGGATAACGGTGCTGTCTGTGAGTCCTTTGATATCAATCTGGGTGAGAAGGTATCATTGCCTGGAGTATCATCATGACTTGTGTGCTGGGTGTGCTGCTCATGCTGCCAACTTGTTTCTACACCATTCAGGTAAAAGGCAAATAAGGCATATTAGGCAAATAAGTCAAATATACTCTGAACCTTTGCCTTTATAATGATAAATAAACTACCTTGATCCTTGATCCTTGATAAACAAGAGGGGGAAAGGTAATTACATCAGTTGGATGGTTGTTTTTGCAGTTATATTGATTGGTATTGTTCATTTCACAGTGCACTGTTAGGTGTCCAGGCACAACATCAAGGATGTTTTCCTTTTCCTTCATTCCTTCATAGAAGTCATCACAAAGATAAGAATACATCCTTTCCAGCTACAGCAGGAGGCATACAGTGCAGCTGCACAGTATAGCCATGTACTCCGAATTAAAGGGGTAGTGAGTGATTGTAATCCAGTACACTTTTTGTTCAAATCCTCACAGTCAGCTAGCTCTCTGTTTTGTGTGTGCTGTGAAAAAAGATTTGGTTTTCCAAATGGCTGGGTCTGTAAATGCAAAACAAAGAAAGTGGTTGGACCTGGCCACACAACATTGTCCTAGCCAATTATCAACAGGTGGCGTTAGTGCAGGTGCACAGGAGTGATGAGGGGAGGGGCAGTGGGAGAGAGAGTTCTATACACCGGCACATTTAAACGTGCTGGACTCCAGGCACTGTGAAGAAGGATAGATGGTCGAGAAACAGCCAAAGAGGAAAAGGTCTGAAGGGTAGAAACAGAGAAGGAAGATATGACAGGGCAAGGGAGAAGGAGTTAAACCGCTGGAGAAATCCCAGAGATTTGGAATTTCTGAGGCGGAGCTTTAATTAAACAGCTGTCAATATCTGTCAGTACTTGTTTCATTGATCAGCTCCAGTTGTGGGAACGAGACACCGCTGAAGCCAAAATTCTTATTTTGCTAATTTAACTCAAAGATAGACTTGATTATTCATTAAATTAAAAATGTAAAATTGCCACTGACAAAAATCAGTACCTATCAGCACTTTGCTCCATGGCCTCTCTCGTCAGATTTCCAATTACTTTTATCCACTGGGTTTGATTGGTGCAAATATAAGATTTGTGTTAACAAGCCAGAGGGTTTCACACAGTATTTTGTTGTGCAATGTTAATAAGCCTTGTTAATAATTGAACTGTGAATTCTGATTCTGCATTAATCACAGGTGTGGTTCAGACAAATGCTTTGATTTTTGGATACTGTCCCGTTCTCTCTATAATAATTTGATTGCAACACGCTTATTTTCTTACTTTCGGTCCAGTGTAAAGACAGTAAAGGAGATGACATTAGAGCTCTTTGCAGGTTTTTATCTAAATTAATAAACCCTTAATACTCACCCTTCAAACAAAAGGCTCTGTTTTAAGCACATTTGTATTAAAAATTTAAAGTGTCAACAAACTTTTACAATAAGAACTGTGTTTTTGCCTCTGCAACTAAAAGGTCTTCAAAGGTCATGCACAAAGGTCATGCACTTCACATTACATAACTTTGAGCCTATAGGGAACCTGTCCCCTATATATTTTCTTCTTTTGTATTGAACAAACATTAAGGAAAACCATACAGACAACAGTGCAATTATGCAAATCCGCGTACGCAATCATAAACAGTTCACTTCATCTTTGAGCCTTCACAATTCCTCATTCACGAGCGACATAACTGTTTCAGTTTTTTCTCTAAAAATAAACCACGACTAGTTTGCGGTAGTTGGCGCTGTCTTGATTGTAGCCTTGTATGACACTCATGCCTTAAAGTTGAGGAACAATGGAGCAGAAATTCCCTCTGTGAGGGAAGTTTGGCTCTGAATAAGGAAGTTACAGACAGTCTGTCTTTAAAACCTGAAGAAAAATGTTGTGGAATGCTTCTCTCAAGGAACGAATCCATTATGTAAAAATATATTGTAAGTTATATAGGCACTATCAGACATCATGGATCTGTTGCTTTCTTCCAAAAGAAACCAAATTGCTTTTTTTTATTTAAATAACACGTATTAATAAAGAAACTGTAAAAACCAAAAAACCTTTTGTTTGTGTGATGGTCATGTGTGTGCTGTCATCAGTAGACATTCACATGACATACATGGTTTCAGACTAATAATTTCAAAGTGAGAGACTTGTTGTTGTGAGATCATTTTATATTGCCAGTCAAAAACATTAACCTCAGCCCTCATATGGCTTTAATAATGGCAGCCTTTTGGTTTGAGGTCATGGCACAAACACCAGGGACAGAGAGGAACACAAATAGCAAGTTCCTCTCACGTCATATTCTGATTAAAGTTTATTATATGTAGTGAATGATTTTAATTACCTTTGGGTCACTTTAAACTAAAGGTATTATTTTAAAAATGACAACAGCACATTTTATCTGTAACAGAGATCATTTTGAGACCTGGTCCCCCTTGTATATTTTTATTGTTTTCCATAATGTATATCCTGTATAAATACAAAACGTGCGAAGATATAATTGATGTTGACAGAAAAATATGCAGATTTCCAAAAATGTCAGACTATTCTTTATGTAGTATGGCAAACAAAAGAACAATACCATGACAGTGCTAAGCTACAGAAAATCACATGGAGTCTGGTGAATGTTGACATTAAGGGATTTAAGATTAGAGCCATTTGCAGTGCCATAAAAGACTCACAGAATAATAAATAAATGACTCCATCAGATAAAACAAATGACATCCACTCTTACTGAGAAGGAAATGATGTTATTTAAGTATTTCCTACTTCCCTCTAATAATAAGCACAATGACTGTGAAGCAGATACTTTGTTTATAAAGTTTTCAGATAAATGAGAAGGTTTTTAAAGGCTCGTCAACTTGGATAAAGTGCTGCTGAAGTGTGTAAACCTCTGCCTAGCATGGAATAGATTCACTCACTTGTGTGTATTATGTGTGTCTGTGTAAAACACCTAGGTGTGTTAGTTAATCACAACCCTTTTATGGCTAGAGAATATGAATCATTAGTTGTGGTTTAAAAATATTCCAGTTCATCCATTTGTTTCTCTTCCTCCTTCCTTTTCCTCCTATTCATCACTGACTGGAAACACAGGGTTTTACAAGTATGAACTGTTCCCATCAAATGATCAATAGCAGGTTGATAGGTTGCATTGCATGGCATTGCTTCCTACTGCATAGAAGGTGTGTAGTGTATATGCTGTATTGTAACTATTAAGTGGTGTAACAGACAAGCTGTTATTATAACTATTCACTGAGACGATAAGAATTAGTGTGAGGATATTTATTTCTTCTAGTGAAGCAATTAGGGGAGAACGGGTATGGTTGTAACATCGGGAGAGTTGTAACAACACCAATTCTACCAATTAGAGATAAGATAGGAGTTTGGTGATCATTTCAATATTTACCTGCTGCCACCCCGATCAGGCATGGTGGTTATCAAGTCTGGAAACAGGCACATTCAGAATATATAGAGAAAAAACTGATTTTGATTTCAGAAAGTATATTTTTTGACCAAGACTATTTTTTGTTTAGTATCTTTACTATAGCAGATAAAATTGTTTGACTTATATTAAAATGTAGTTTCTTAGGCAACATGTGATTCATTTTTTCCTTTCTAATTTCAAACTACTATGCTAAAACAGCTAGCTAAACATTGGCTGACAGGGGTGAGTTGGGTTGTAACACTTCATTAAAAAGGGCCATACATAAAACTAGGGACTTTCTTGATTTTAACATTTTACAGAGTACCCTTTGCAGTCTCTGGGCCCACCCAGCCTGCACTCCAGAGTTACCAGCAGTCATTTGTCAGCACTGTGACCGGTAGAAGTGCTTGTACTGCGTACCGGTGAGTACCGGCCCGCTTCAAGCACTGACTGTGACTCTGATTAAGAATATACACACAGATGTACGGAGATCTTCTTTTTGATTCTTTTGTGTGATTGTTACAACCTACCCTGGTATTGTTACAACCTACCCAGGGAATGGGATCCTTGACTACTCACGTGCAACACATTTAAAGAGGAAGTAAATATCTTTAAAAAGGAGAGGATGACACTACAGCTTAACAAAAGCCTTATCTGAAGTCACATCTGAACAAGTTCAGTAGGTTTTGTAAATTAATTTGAATAATCTGCAAAATGTCTCTGGACTTCTTTGAGTATTTCCTTACCGTAACTGGCTCT
The DNA here is from genome assembly GCF_014851395.1 of Micropterus salmoides. Lineage (NCBI taxonomy): Eukaryota > Metazoa > Chordata > Actinopteri > Centrarchiformes > Centrarchidae > Micropterus > Micropterus salmoides. Next base: position 17,163,255 of record NW_024043372.1, read on the forward strand.
TGGGTTACCAGGCCTGTTTTATGCAAAGATGTGCTAAAACTGAACCATGACTACAGAGTGTGAAAACAATGTGAAAACAACATAATTACAACCAGTCATACTATAAACGTATGGGGTAAGGAAGAGAGCTGAAACAGCTCACAGGGGATTTGGTTTAAAGAAAGGGTTTGTGTTGACACTGAATATGTGAACACAAGGAGGTATTTCTTGAGTGAATTACCCTACCTACAAATACCACACTTTAATACTTAAATCAATATTTGTCTATGCAGGTCCGGTTTACTCTTTTCACCTGTTATTTTCATAGCCATGCAAAGGCTTATTTGCTGTGTTATGTGCCTCAAGCCCCAAAGGCTCCAGGTTTAAGGTGATTCAACTGGTCTGTGCAGATCATAAGGGCCTTAAGGTTGATTCTGCTTTATTACCTGATCTTAAAATCCTGTCTTGAGGACAAAAACTGAGTTAAATGTAGTTTTTTGACCTTTATTATTTCACTTTTGTACTTATATGTAGCATATTCCTAATTGTATGTTTGTGTTTAATGAAATTACCACACAGCAAATCTGGGCCTATAGTATAATATTCCAGCCTAGAAAAACTATATGCTGCACAGAGAGGGACCCTCTAGTAGGAAAATTCAGCTATGGTCGTGCAAACATTAATGAGTATTGTCAGAGAACTGTTGTTAAAAAAAATATTTTTTTATTGCAGCATGTGCTAAAAGCAGAGGTGGAAGGAGTTTATTTACTACAGCGTATGCTATATCTCAAACCAAATTTTTATTACACTGGATAAGATCAGACAAGATAAGATAAAACTTTATTATCCATTTCTGTAAATTTGTCTTTGGCTTCACCAGGTACCAGTATACATTAAAAACATATCAAAAACACAAAGCACAAAACACACACAACACACACATTATAAACACAATAACACATAACAGGCAGGAGGCATCAACCTCTTTCTTAGATGTGATTATGAACTTAAAAAAAGCTCTCTATTCAATTATCAACAAGATATTACTATATTAGAAAATAATCTACAAGCATAATTTTAGTTCCCACAACTCTCCATTGTGATATTTAGGAATAAATCCTTATTTTACAAAAGTTGGCTAGAAAAAGGAATTTGGTCTGTAACACACTTATTGGAAAGTACCGGAAACATAATACCTTATGAGAGTTTTTGTTCAAAATTTAATTTAAATATTCAAAAACAATAAGTTCTCAAAGTAATCCCACATTCTATAATTATGATGTTTTATAATTTATATTAAAGTAATGTAAATCTGCCCCCTTCCTAAACTTTTGGTGAATAGACACCCTCTCACTAACCTAAAATAATATTTCACCAAACAGAAATGAAATCTTTACATTTTTTCAGAGATGAAAAATTAATAACAACATTTTTTAAGTGTCAAATTGCACCAAAAGCAAAGTCCACTTTAAAATGATCAATGGAATATATCCTTTTGGAGAATTTTTAGGAAGTCGATTTGGTCTAGATCACAATAATCGCTCATTCTGTAATGAACACATTGGAACAATTTATGAATGTAAAAAAGCCCAGCGACAATTTCTCTGAATTAACAAAAGAAAATGCAATTGTTGGTATGTTAAAAAAAGATGAAAAAATAAAAAGATGTTAAAAGATGAAACACATGACTTAGCAATTACAATAACAGAAATGTTATTCTTGGAAAATACTTTTTACACAATAGTTTCCTGAAAACACAACAGAATTTCTACATATTTCACAAGGAGCTGTGTCATTATTTATTACCATTGGAGAAGAATGTTGTTTTAAATCTTATTATTCATTTATTAGCCTGCTGTTTCTCTTCTCTTTATTGTTTTATATGTGAAAGTTATATTATGCTTGTTTGTTGTCTGGGGAGAAAAAAACATTATTGTATTGTACTATGCCATTTTTGTTTTTAAAATTACTTTGAGATATTTCAATAAACGACTTCTAACCGTGCTACACTGCTGACACCTGGCGGTCACGGTGCGTCATTACACCTTAAAATAAACATTTTCACTTGAATGTCTAGATGGATTAATATCATATCAATAATTTACTCTTGATCGCCCAGCTTATAGCATTTTATTGGATCATACGTGTACAGTATCATATCTGTGACATCGAAGCTTAGCTACACAGAAACGCTATTAACGGTAGCTTTCCCTTTAAGGATTCTGACCGGACGCTCAGCGCCCAATCGCGGCGCGTAAACTGAACTTTGTTGTTGTCAGCAACTACCAGCTAATATGGTTGTAAGCTAGCGCTCGCCGGTGAGCCAACAGTACAGTATCGTTTGTCTCTTTCACCGTAATAAAGAAGTACAGTACAGGGACGGTTTTAACGGTCAGAACAGCCGCTCGCATCAGATCTTTGTCTGCGATATCAGAAAGATGACTTCTGCACTGGTGAGTGTAACTGGTAACATTAGCTGCACTTGCCGTTGTTACTTCAGCCGGAAGTTCGTTTCATGTTTGTAGCTTCACTTACAATTGTAGCAACAGAGAAGTGCTTTTGTATGATATCTGTTGCTTTAACATAATTTACCCGATATACAGATGGGTAACAAGTTAAAGGAAAAACCAACATGAAGTGAGTCAGGCCACCATGAGCCTAAACAACAGCTTCAGTGCTCCTTGTCAAGTCTGTGGAGCTCTATTGGAGGGATGAACACCATTCTTCCCAAAGTTATTCCTTTATTTATATAATAACCTGTAATTAATCAGGTAATATCATTGAGATCAAGATCCCTTTTGCAAAAGAGACCTGGGTAGAGCAGATAGAAAGGAGAACAAACACAGCCAGACACAATTAAAGGATCAAGATCTATTTTACAAGAGTGACCTGTTAAGAGCAAATAGAAAGGAAAAACAGACCGACATAACAAAAGGACATAAAGCATCAGAGACAGTTACAGACATAACTAAATAGATTTTAAGATGAAAGTTTAGCATATATTATATAATCTGGTCTTATTGAGATTGTGGTGGAGAAAATATCAGGCTGGGACCAATTGGTAATCACTTCACAAATATGGAAGCGTATTTTAGAACGTAATGTTACAAGGCTGTACGGGTCAAGTCTACAGCATAACTCATTTCAGAGCTTAAGAACAACTAAAAACTCAGACAAAGAAATCAACCCACTGTGACATAAAATAAACCCTTTTAACTTACTTGCTGTGATTGTTTTTTACAATTTATTGTCACACAATGTTAAAGTTAATTACTATTTTGTCTACCATGCTTTTCCTGCAAGCTTTACATTCACACTTGTGTAATAAACATAGCCGACGTCATGAAATTCACGCAGGCTGTATGTTAAATAATTTAAAAGTAACAGATTGCTTCACTGTGGTAAAGTGACAACTACTGAAAGTAGTTCTTGTGTCATTTCATGTATGCTGCTGAGGTGTCATATTTAGGTTTTAGTTACAGATCTGATACTTTATTTGCCCTTCAGAATTGCAGTTACTCAACATAACATGAATCTATGTAAAGCTTGTGATGTAGGATGGATTGAAATTCATGAAAACTGGCATAGTGCTGAAAAGGGAGGTTCTTAACGTAAATGTCTGTTATTTATTGCCATAGACAGTGCTAGGCGTCTCCCCATTGGAACATTTCCAAGTCCTGGATGCACAGTAAACTATTCCTGCTGAGCCATCAGTATGAATGTTGAGCAAATCATTTGATTCATCTAATTAGTAGCTTGATATACTGTTAACCATGTCAATTATCTTGGTAGAACGTTTTAATACTTAAGTACAGTTTTGTTTTTATAGCACCATTATTCATGCCTGGCTTTTATGTCTGTATCTTTTCTGTTAATCCCATGTTTGTGTTTTTGAGGAAGGTGAAAGATTCAAATTTAGATTAGCAAAGGGCTGCTTATGAATGACAATCAATGTCAAAATACACAGAATATAATTAAAAATAAAAGCCAGTAAAATAGGATTTATGTGTAGTTTAACAATTTGAATATTCAATTTTAAAAGAACTTTCTCGTTAATAATGTGGGATGAAGCTAAATGAGGCTTATTTGTGAATGATCTGGTTAATCTCCATCCATTAGCTGCACCAGTTTATCCTTGAGGGGCGGGGGCTTCAACAAATCAACAAGGAACCAACTTCGTTAAGACGATAGTTTCTTTATTTACATAAACCTTTGTAACGTTATAGAAAAAAAACACACAAACGCAATTTATAAAAAAGTACAAAACTGTGCTCAGACCTCCGCCTGCACGATATATAATCCATCAGAATACCCTAAAGTCTTTTCCATTTCACTGTGTTAACTCTCGACGCCATATTTGTCGAAGTGTCTCACGATAATGCCTAGCTCCAGCTCTACGGTTCCCATGGCCTCGGTGTGCAGTCTGTATCTGTCCGCCCCGCTGTATACGAGATCCGGGGTGCGGAGCTGGGGACCTCCGCCGACAAACATTTGCGCCAACTGCTCTTGCCAGGAGCCGATCGGCCTCCAGGTCACGCAGCTTATCCGGTGGTGTCCAGGGCTAGAGGGGACATGGCAGTACCCGTAACCGTACAGCTGGCAGCGTCCGAAATAGTCCTGGTGCCACACTTGGAGGTGAAGCTTTGGCCAGCCTTGGAGTCCCTTAGTCGCGTAGTGCAGATCAATCGGATGACTCCAGTACGCCATGTCTCCTGTTTGGGGGATATCCACCTGGGTCTGACCCTCCTTCAGCCCGGACAGAAGACGCCACGCTCCTCCTGTATGAACTCCCCATTTGCAAAATAGACTGTTTTGTGGGAACCCACTGGCCCCAACGATCTGGCCTATAATGTGCAGCTCTGCCATGTTACAAACGCCCCCTTACACAAAAACATGCGGCGCCGAAAGTCCTCTCTACTCTTCCTCCGAGCTTAACGGCTACCGTTGGTAACGGCTAACGGTAGTTCAACGGCTAGCAGTGACTAGCACCACAGCTCGCGTCTCCTTGGTAACTCAGCTGGCTGTCCTCGCGTGGCACCCTGAAAAAGCGTATTCAGGCAGGAGTTCCTGTCTCGATGCGTGCTGATCCCGCATTATTGAATATGATTTAAAGACTCAAACCCCAGCATCTACCGAATTAGTGTTAGTTTCCCCAACATATTACTTGAAAAATAGCTAATTTGACTGTTAGAGATTGTTTGCGGTGGAACATATTAGGAGCTGTGTCCTGACAAACTTAGTGCAGGGCATAAGTCTTTGACTTGTTTGGCATCGTTTATTTAAAAACTACTGTGAACTGGAGACAAACTAAGCGGACAGATAATTTCTCATAATCAGCCAGTGATGAGTGAATTCAGCTTTACTTCTAGCCTCAAAACAAGTGTTAAGTTATTGGTTTGTCTGGATGTGATTTAAAGAGGCTTTAGAGTCTAGTCTAACTAGTACACTGTGAAACAGCGCCACCCCATGGCTGTAGTTTTTCTAGATTTTGCTTTTTTTCTTTTTAGCAGAAATTCCAGAAAATGCACTATATACTCAAAATCGGTCCCCCTTTTTGTTTATGTTTTAGTCTGGCGAGTGGAGGGAGTGGAGGCTGTTATAGTAGCATATTAATGCCCAAGGTTCAGGAATGATAATTTAAACGTTCAGATATAGATGTTATGGGCCTTTTTCACAGCAGACACGTCTTCATAGAAAAAATGTGTTTTAATGAACACACACTTCACAAAAAAACTCCTAATAATTGTGGCTACATAATGTAAGTAGCTGGATTCTCAGTAGCATTTTTTATGACACTTCAGTATTATACATGCCCCAAGGTTGCTTTACTTGCCTACAAGCTGTATTGAAAACAGAGTACAGTCAGCTGTACATAATTCATTGCAGAGAATGCCATCAGTTTTAAGCAAAATATGACAATTATGGGGTTGTTTGCTCATGTTGCCAGGCCAGTGTCAATCATATCACACACCCACACCTTCCTTGATGAAGCAGATTAGCAGTTTTTGGGCGTTATACTCTTGATAAATAATAGACAAGGGAGATAAATGCTTAAGATTTGTAACAAGTTTAATATATGGCTGCTGTAATCTGTCTCTCTCTCCATACAGTCTGATCCAACTCTAGAGAGACATTTCAGGGGTCACAGGGAGACTGTGGCTAGTGTTGACTTCAGCTGCAACACAAAACAGATAGGTAACTGCTACTTCATGTTACTCCATGTCTTGTCTGTGTTTGTCTGAGTGTGGCCAGATCATTGTCGTTTTATTTTATTTTACGTGTGGTAGGTTTTTCACAATCATACACAATGTGTTCAGTTCTCTCAACCGTGGTCTCTCCTCTTTCAGCCACTGGCTCTATGGACTCCTGTGTGATGATCTGGCACATGAAACCTCAGATGCGAGCGTATCGTTTTGATGGACACAAAGATGCTGTCACTTCTGTGCAGTTTTCCCCCTCTGGCCACCTGGTGGCCTCGGCCTCCAGAGACAAGACTGTACGTCTCTGGGTGCCCAGCATGTGAGTTTTGAAGTTATTCACCTTTGTGTTTTTTAGTACATCTCTATTATCTTTCATTATTTGTGTATGCCACTAGAATGCTACCACAAAGGCCTGTGACGCTGACCGATAAAAACAAACAAAAGAAGACAGTTGTAGCGAACCTACTGCTTCTGCCAGCACAGAAGAAGGCACACATTTCTGAACACCCACTGGCTTTTTGATTGTTTGTTTTTAACTTTAGTGTTGTCTTGCTGTGTGTGTACAGGAAGGCTGAGTCAACAGCTTTCAGGGCTCACACTGCCACCGTGCGCAGTGTTAACTTTTCTGGGGACGGACAGACTCTGGTCACAGCTTCTGACGACAAGACCATAAAAATCTGGACTGTCCACAGGCAAAAGTTTCTGTTCTCTCTCAACCAGCACATCAACTGGGTCCGCTGTGCCAAGTAAGATGCAAACATACATAAAGGTTTCGCAGTTATACCGTATATCATTTGCTCCTTCAGATATTCCTACTTATTATATTGTTAGTTGTATTTTTGTATTTACATTAATATATACCTAGATTCTATACATTTCTGAATAGATTCACAGCTTTAATGAATACATGTCATTAGTAAAATTGAAGCTGAAGACACAGATTGCGGCCAGTTTTTGATCTACAGTTTCTAATACATTTCTTGCAGGTTTTCTCCAGACGATCGTTTGATTGTGTCGTCCAGTGATGATAAGACAATAAAGCTGTGGGACAAAAACAGCAGAGAGTGTATTCATTCTTTCTATGAACATGCTGGGTGAGCACTTGAAACCAGAATGATGCATGAGGAGAAATGCGGATAAGAAATGCTCTAATGTGTGTCTGTGTGAGAACAAGCAGGAGCCAAATTTCTTTTCTGTCAGTGTTTCCTTTGATATTTTTATAAATGTTTAGGATTCATAATCCAGAGCATTATTTCTACTAGTGTGTGTAATTATTTTTTTTTTATATAGAAAAATAGACTTGTATTTACACTGGTGTTTAAACAACAACAACTAACAAAAAGGTGACTTTTAATTGTGTTAATTGTGTAAAAAAACAAAACAAAATCAATTCAATTCAATTCAATTCAATTTTATTTATATAGCGCCAAATCACAACAACAGTTATCTCACAGCGCTTTTCATAAAAGAGCAGGTCTAGACCGTACTCTGTGATGATAATCAAAATCAAAAATGTTCTCTGTGCGTGTTTCCAAGTAATATTTTAGAATAAAAGTTTTGTGTTAGTTAGTATTAACCTGCCAGAGTAATGCATTTTAAGTACTGTAAAATCTTGTCCAAAGACCCTCTGTAAATGTCATGTTTTCTTTCTCCGAAGTTATGCAAACCATGTAGATTTCCATCCCAGTGGAACATGCATCGCTGCAGCCAGTACTGACAATTCTGTCAAGGTGTGGGACATCAGATCCCATAAGATGCTACAGCACTACCAAGGTAAAGACACTGTATAAAGGAAGTATTTAGTATACAATAAAGTCATTTGAAGATTATTGTAATAACCACAATTTACATTCAATCACTGCATATTTGTAGCTTTGATGCAAAGCCATTATTTGCATTAATAAATTACAATCACATCAATCCTAAATACATACTTATAGAAGCATTTACTACACGCTGCAAGACAGTTTAGCAAGCCTTGATGTCTTATAGCTGTGACATTAATGTAAATAATGTAAATTTTATACTTGAATAACACAGGTGCGTTTTACAGGCTGTATAATATGCTGGTCCCCTAACACAGTAAAGGCAAGACCACAGGCCAGTGTTTGTGTTCGGGAGAAAAATGTCTTAGTCTTATATGGCAAACTGTCATCCACTCCCAGTACAGCTAAAGTGAAGCCTCACCTTTTAAACACAGCGAAAATGTAGCTGAGCTTTACAAATAACTGAAATAACACCAAGATAAAATTAAGCTTTAAAGCATCACGATTAGAGTGGTAATCAAGATTAATGATTTCTTGCATATTCAATAAACCAAATGTTGATGCCTCTGTTCAGACGGCCAGTTGGTCTGATTGTTCTAATCAGCTCTCTTAAATGGATTTGAGTTGTGAGATCTAATAATGGATAATCACATCTGTCTGAGGAGACAGGGCATGAAGATAAAAGCCTCTCCTCTTCTCTCCTCTCGTTTTCTTCCCCTTTCCACTGTGCTTCACTTCACATAATGTAGTTAATTACCAATTGTGCCAGCCTTAAGTGTAAAATGGTGGTTAAAATGTGGGGTGGCTAATGTTAGATACCCATGGGAATTATTGGAAATTGGTAGTATGTTTAGACTTTTAGAATCATCTTACCTTGGTTTTGTGTTTATTGGAGTATTTACCTTTTTCACTATCCTTGTGTGAACCTCAGCCATACCCAAACGAATACATTCCCCCTGCTCACGGTATAGTTGGATGCAGTTTTTCGGCATCTTTTTGCAGCTGTGGTACCAGTTTACCTTATATGTGACATAGCATCTTGCAGCCAGCAGAGGGACCATGTCGCTTGTCGAATGTCTGCTATCTTCATTTTGTTCCAGTCAAGAAAACCAATCAACACATGGTGGACTAATTTCAAGTTTAGGGAAGTTTTGATTAGTTGCTATAGGCTACTATACTTGGTGTGATGATTTGTACTAATGCAATCCTGATTTTACGCCATTCTAAGATTTTACGCCAAGTTACACAGCAACTGAGGCATTGTAGTGTAAAGCAGCAGTACACTTCAGTGGGATTCAGGTAACCTTGAGCAAGACACCGAACTCTAAACTGCCCTTTAGGGCTTTTATAAAATAATAATAATAATATTTTGTAGGGCTGCAACTGACAATTATTTTCACTGTCAATTAATCTGTCGATTTTTCTCAATTAATCAATCAGTTGTTTGGCCTATAAAATGATGCAAAATGTTGATCAGTGTTTCCCAAAGCCCCAAGATTTTGTCTTGTTTTGTCCGCAACGTAAAGATATTTAGTTAACTGTCATAGAGGAGTAAAGAAACCAGAAAATGTTTACATTTAAAGGTTCAGTGCGTAATATTTAGGGTGATCTATTGATAGAAATGCAATATAAGTTTTCAGTGGCATATAGACCTTACATAATGAACCGTTATGTTTGTATTACGTTAGAATGAGCCATTTCTATATACATACACCGCAGGTGCCCTTACCTGGAAGTTTCCATGTTGCGCCGCCATATTTCTACAGAAGCCCAAGCGGACAAACTGCTCTACAGAGCGCGTTTCATTACTACGTTGAATACATATAAGAAGTAGTAGTAGTAGTAGTAGTAGTAGTAGTAGTAGTAGTAGTAGTCTGGTTTGTTAGAAGTACGAAGACAAGTGAAATTTGGACAAATGGAGGCCCACATGTATTATTTAGCACAAGGGCCAACAGAGCGTGTTGACTACTGTAGCTTCTTCTGCTTGCTTGCAAAGGAGTGGTGAGCAGTGACTGATGGTGCATTCATGTGTTGGAATAATCAGAATTTTCTTTCTTCCTTAAATCTTTATTGCAAAAATAGGAATAAAGTGTACATGGGACATACAGAAGTTTACAGGACAGTATACAAATATATAAGAAGACCCCAATATTAATAAAACTTTGTCAGGGGTAGTCTATAATATGTAAAGGTATTAAAAGAGGACCATATGTTGAAACTCTTTTTGTTTTTGGATTGACAAATTAAATTGCTCTGATAATGCTAATCCAACACATCTTTGTAGTAGCGGCCATGTTGAATCCACATTCTCACTTAAGAGCACATGAACACACAATGAAGTCGGAAGAATGACTTCACAAGTCGGGAAATGGGACCATCCGAGGAACACGTAAATGCACAGTGAGCTGCTGGTTGCAATTCTCAACCCTCGCCACTAGATGCCACTAAAACTTACACACTGAACCTTTTAAGAAGCTGGTATCAGAGAATTCCGACTTTTTTTTCTTAAAAAAATTACTCAAACCGATTAATCAATTATCAAAATAGTTGGATTAATTTAATAGTTAACAACTAATTGATTAATTGTTGCAGCTCTGGAATTTTGTCTCTGTCTAAATAAGATAAGAATAACTTTACATTTTGCCATTGTTATTGTCATCATGATTTTGATCATCAGTAAGTTTTTTTGTTGTTGTTGTTGTTTTTTTTAATTATTATTTTTATTTAACCAGTAAAAAATGTGAATCTGTAAAGCTGCTAAATACAGTAAAGCCTGATGAAGAACAAGATTTTAACTTTATGTCTTGACTTGCTCAAGGATACACTTCAGTTTGAATTATAGTAACATGATTCTTCTAGTCTTTTCAAAAGTGTGTGTGTGTGTGTGTGTGTGTGTGTGTGTGTGTGTGTGTGTGTGTGTGTGTTTTCCAGTTCACAGTGGTGTGGTGAACACTGTGTCTTTCCACCCGGCTGGTAATTTCCTCATCACTGCGTCCAGCGATTCCACAATGAAGATACTGGACCTTGTAGAGGGCAAGCTACTGTATACGTTGCACGGACACCAGGTAGACACACGCAGATGACACATGACTACCGTTTAGATATCCTGCAGGCCGAACTGTGCAGTTTACCCATTCAGGATCACGATGGTTTTGGGCCTGCTCTGCTGTTTTGAGTGTGTGTGTGTGTGTGTGTGTGTGTGTGTGAAAGAGGGGACGGAGGTGTGAGTGTGTTTAACATGTCCTTTGTGCATGTCTGATTGTCTGAAGTGTGTGTGTGTGTGTGTGTGTGTGTGTGTGTGTGTGTGTGTGTGTGTGTTTTATGCCTTTTTTTGTATGTGGAGTATTTTAGTACTTGCCATGCGAGCGGGCGGCCCACTCATGATGACTCATCTCAGGGTTGTTGGAAGGAAACAGAACTGTGTTTCTGCCTTTGTTCCTCTGGATCCTCTTCTTCTCTTCCTCCTCTCTGTTTCCATCCCGTCCTTTTTCTCCAACTGTAAAACTGTGTGTTCTGGGGATGTTTTAGCATCGCCACCATCATTACCATCCTCATATTCCTCCTTGTCCTTCTCTATTTCCCCCCACCTCCTCCCTTTCTCCTCTCATGTACTCACACTTTGGCCTGCTGGACTAGTTGGCCGGATGGCTCGGTGACTGTATCTGTTTGTTTGAACAGCTGATGGACTGGCTTGCTGGCTAGTTGTGGAAATCGGTGGCTCGCCAGTACCACACGTGGTCCATCTGGTTATCCATCCCTCTGTACAGGTTGCTCGTCTCTTATTCTCTTTGTGTCACCTGTGCTTCTCTTCAACCGTTTGCCAACACTCTTCTGTTTGTCAAGATAAAAAAAGCAGTTTTCCCCCTTCTCTCTTCACACCTCCAAATTTGTCATCTCCTGCACTCTGTCTCCATTTCTGTTGTTGTTGTTTGGTTGAGGTTTTTTTTGGCTCGGTGGTGACTCTGCCAATCTGTTGGTGCTGGGAGCGCTCAGGGTGTTAATTGTCTCTCCAGTCGCATAGCTTGAGATGGGAGAGACCCCCATCTGTTTGCTGTGGATGTGTAGGTTTATGTGTCTGCTTACATTTCCGCATGTGTATGGACCTATGTGCATGTACTGTATGTGGGTTTTTTTTTTCTGTTTGGTCTGACAAACGTGTTGTTTACCTCGCCTTAGGGGGACCTTACCTGGCTAGGTTGAATCAGCCTGATTTAGGCTCATTTGACTTTCTGCTTTTCTGTCTTACAACTGACTTTCTTTTTTAAATTATTTTTTTGTCAGGTGAGACTTGATTTTAGAAGCTGAAAAGCAGGTATGGCAAGACAAAAAATGTACATGCTGTTCTATTAAAAGTACCCTGTGGAGTTTTTGGCCAATATGTGCTGTACTCAGCCGACCTGATCTCCTCGGGCAGGCTGTTCCAGAGCCTCGGGGCCCTGACTGCAAACGCTCTGTCCCCTTTAGTTTTCAGTCGAGACTCTGGAACAGACAACAGACCTCTGCCCGAGGATTTCAAAGTACATGCTGGTGTGTATGGGACTAAAAGGTCAGAAATATAACAAGGCAAGAGGCCATGAAGAGCTTTAAAAGTGATCAATAAAATTTTAAAGTCAAGTCTAAAACATTCTGGGAGCCAGTGTAATGAAGCTAAAACAGGGTAATGTGGTCATATTTCTTTGTTCTGGTTAAAAGCCTGGCAGCTGAGTTCTGGACAGTCTGGAGCGGATCAATAGATTTTTGGGTTAAGCAAATAAAAAGGCTGTTGCTGTAATCCAGGCATGATGAAATAAAGGCGTGTAAAATGGTCTCAGTGTCCTTAAAAGTTAACATAGATCGTATTTTTGATATATTTCTAAGCTGATTAAAAACATAATTGCACTAGCTTTGTAGTGTGCTGCTCAAAACTTAAATTACTATCAGACCGGACACCAAGATTCTTTGCAAATGGCTTAATGTGATTCACTAGGGAACCAGCAGACTGCCATCTGATGGGACCCAATTACCAGGATCACTGTTTTGTCTAAGTTCAGCTTTAACTTCATTCAACAACAGCATTCCAGCGTCTGTTGAACTGACGGGCAAGTACATTCGTGTGTCATCAGCATAAATATGAAAAGAGACACCATGTTTCTGGATAATGTGTCCAAGGGGAAGCAAATACAAGGAAAACAAAATAGGTCCTAAGACCGACCCCTGAGGCACTCCATATTTAACCGGACAGAATGAAGAGACACAGTTGTTTACAGACACACAGAACCTCCTATTGGACAGGTAGGATGAAAACCATTCTAAGGCAGTAAGAGATCCCCACCCAGTGCCTCAGTCTGTCTAACATGATGTTGTGGTCAGTGTTGTCAAATGCAGCGCTAAGGTCCAGGAGTACCAGGACTGAGCACATGCCATCATCAGCAGACATTAAGAGGTCATTGGTGACTTTAAGCAAGGCAGTCTCAGTGCTGTGCTATTTCCTGAAACCAGATTGAAACTTTTTTTTAAATTATTTATTTGGCCTTAAGGATACACACAATGTGTTTGTTGTTTGTTATAATTAACTGTTTCTTTTTTAATAGTTGAGTATAAGGAAACATCTGGCTGTGTTTCATTAGTAGTTCCACTTCCCCTCATTCACCTCCCCTCAGACCTTAATATTACGTAACAGCATACATCACTCAGAGGCCACTTGGAGAGCAGCAGGAATGTGGGCAGGGGATGAGCGTGGGGATTTAAATGAAACGCACCTGCCCCTGTACACTTTCAACCCAAACTATCACGGATCAACCAGCAGTTGTAAGCTTAGCGTTGTACTGCTTTTTACATCCCTGCAGACTCATTTTAATGAGGCAAATGCGTCTTTTATGGATAATGGCAATACGTCAGCACATTGTAATTAGCTGCATCAGTTTCAGTTTTTATCATTTCTGTTTGTGATCTGTATCATGATTATCTATTTCTACAGGTTTTTGATATCTTGCAAAACAGCAATTTTTTTATGTGTTTACAGATAATGTTAGGAATCAAGAAGTTCAGTCAGTCATATAACAATCAGTAAAATATAAAGCTATCAATGAGATTTTCTTAAGAAACTTTCAGCAAACTATGAAGCAGGAGTTTTATCTACATTACTGCCAACTAACCATGGATGTATTTTCTTTCACCAAATGCATAACTGCAGTGCATTGTGTGTAGGGCTGAATGATTAATCGCATTTGCGATATTATCGTGATATGATAAATCGAGATTTTCTTATCGCAAAGGCTGCAATTAAGCACTGGTCACATGACACCCAAGAGTAAACCAGTCTGCAGAGGAAGCATCAGCTTCGCACATTACGCTGAACCTTGACTTGTTGTATAATGGCCTTAAGCTTGACTGAAGCTGACACTACAGAAACTGAAGTGTCACACAGGGAATGAAAGTAGCACCCGCCTCGCGTGGGTAACTTGGGGGTGGTCACTTGGGTGAAATTGTCGGGCCATCCGCGCTTTGGTGGACAGGAAAAATGCATAACAGAAACACACGTGTAGTAAGGTAAGCATATTGTGGCGATCGGCGCCTGCGTCACACACACAGCCACCGGACAGCTCAGGAAATATCTATGTAACAGTGTCCAAAAGAGGCCCAGTCTGTGAGTTACATCCAGTGCGCTGCTTCTGCATCGGAGTTTGCGGGGGAACTCCGGTGTTGTCGGAGAATTACTGAGCTTATCTATTAAACAGGAGAGGCATCACTTGGTTTTATTTTCTTGGCCAACTTTTGAATTTAACCTCAAAATGAGTGCTTTTCTCCACTATTGCTCATAATAATAATTCATCACCTAATTTCATCATAACACAGGCCTGGCCTACAAGAAAGTGTGTGTTTAATATATCTAATATTGTGTTGGTCACTGATTTACTGCTTGTCCGTTTTGAATAATACAGAAGGTAAAGAGCTTAAAAATTAATTGCATATTAAATCGCAAATATATTATAAAATATAAAATATTGGCAAAAAAAATCGCAATTAGATTATTTTCCAAAATTGTTCAGCCCTAATTGTGGGTGATATACACCTCTGGAGTGACCATCGTTGTTGACTCGCTCCCTCAGCCCAAATGGAACGATACTTATGATGACGACGAGAATTCCCCCATGAGCATGTTGACTCAATGAGGGCATGTTGAATGACATGAAACTCAGCCTCTGTCTGGGCCAGAGCGCATCTCTCAACCTATGATTTTAACTTGCCACTAGTTCATCATCTCAATGGCCCCTGTTAAAGAGGAATTGGAAGTGACTGGAGAGAAGAAGCGCTTTTGCCAAGAAATCTATCCAGGAATTCCTGGTTATATGTTGAAAATATACCCATCAAATGCCATTAAAATGAAGGCTATAATGTTGTAAACCTAAACTTTCCAACTTTATATTTAGTTGATTTTAACAGAGGGTTGCCGTCATCTGCTCTTACAACAAACTGAGACTTAGAATAAAAAGAGAAAGTAAAAGCCACAGGTCTCTGCTCTGTGAAATCTAGGCTACTTACCTAAATCGCCATTATTATTAAAACATCATGTATTAATCACGTTTTGCGCGGCTTGCCAATAGAGGACCGACCAGAGACGGAAGACGAAGTGGTCTGCCTACATGGTTGATAATGAGCCACTACACCGCTGATCTCTACAGTATCATGTGTTCGGGTTTTTTATTAAAAAGTTCAGTGTGTAAGACTTTACTTGATTAAAAACTTGGTAGCCTATGACGTTACAAGTCGCGGTGGAAATTTTACAAGCACAGACCAGGTAAAGCAGCAGAGAACACGCAGGGTGCAGATGTTGGTTTTGGTTGTTTGATAGGCTGCGCCATTAACAAGCCCACAAGCAGCTCACCTGTTGCCATGATAACGGATCACGGGTGGAAAAATACGGAAAAAAGACGAGTTGTGTGTCTTTTAGGCAACTTTATAAAATGTACTGCTGATGGAGAAAGTGGAGTAGAAGGGCGATTGGGGAGACAGAGAGAGTCTGGGCAAGCAGGTGTGCTTAACTGAGGTCTTGTGTGTCTGAGTGTGGGGAGAAGAGAATTCCAAGGAGGGTGCGAAGCACATTTAAAACGTTTAATAATAATGTTCGTGGGGATTAAAACCTGCTTTCACATGGTGGTATTATGTGAAAAAAATTTTCAGGCGGGGTTTTACAATCACGATGCCTTCTCAACCATCGACCATCTGCAGCAGGGGTTGTAGCCAATTCTGTGGTCTGGTCTCTGCCACACAGACCACTGGTCGCTACCACTAGGGGCGCTACCACTAGGGGCGCTAAAGATACTGGTCGCTGCCACACAGACCACTGGTCGCTACCACTAGGGGCGCTACCACTAGGGGCGCTAAAGATACTGGTCGCTGCCACACCGACCACTGGTCTCTGCCACACAGACCACTGGTCGCTACCACAGTCTCTGTGGTAGGCTCTTTTCTGTTCCTTGTCACACAAACTGTGGCTGTATTAAAAAAAGGTCAGTTTTTATACAGTACAGTAGACCTAAAGTGATCTTAGATCATTTAAATTATCTCAAATGGCAGATGATACAATTTTTTTGTCTAATAGAGAGGAATGGATCAAAGCAATTAGATGTGTTGAAGAATTTTCTACTGTATCAGGCTTAAGAATGAACTTGAACAAATCTGTTTATTAGGCTACCACTTAAGGAATGTGAACTATCAGAAGTTAATGGTATCCCTGTGATAAACCCAGTTAAATACCTGGGTGTGATAAGAATGAAAAACTCAATGCAATAACCTAAACTTCAGCCCTATGATTAAACAAATAATGAAAAAGGTTCAACATGTGGTGGATGAGGCATCTTTCACTGAATGGTAGAGTTCTACTATCTAATACTGAGGGAATATCCATATCTATGTATCCTTATCCCCCGAAATGCCTACTGAATTATAGAAAGAATTAGATAAGATCTTATTTAATTTCATTTGGAGGAACAAATGTCATTATTTAGGGAAAGATACCCTATGCAACATAAAAAATTGAGGTCTGGAGGTTTTAAGTTTTGAAATCTTAAACAATACTTTCCAAAGTTAAATGGCTAACTAAGTTGATAAAATGGCCTGGAAATGAATAGATAGTATTTTATTCGCATGGTTGCCGTTATTCAATTCAAGTATTTATACTTTGGTATTTGGTGCGAAGACATTGCGAACCAGACTTGATCTTTTAATTTGGCGAGAGAGGGCATGAGACGAGGCTCCACAGTCCTGGTTTGCTGCCACACAGACCACTCCTCGCTGCCACACCGACCACTGCTGCCACACTGGTTGTTGTGGTCGCTGCCACTAGGGGCGCTAAAGACGGTGGTCGCTGCCACACTGGTCGGTGTGGTCACTGCCACTAGGGGCGCTAAAGACGGTTGTCGCTGCCATACCGGTCGGTGTGGTCGCTGCCACTAGGGGTGCTGAAGATAGTGGTCGCTGCCACACTGACCACTGGTTGCAGTTGGTTGTATCTACTATGTAATACATCTTTATCATAATTCTTTGTTAAATATACTATGTTAGCGATTATGCCTACTCTTATTGTTGCACTACATATTGCGGTTTGTGTGGTTATAGCCTATCTACAGTAACAAATATATCTAGATCATAATACTTTGTTAAATATAGCCTACTAATTTTTGATTAACTATATTCTTATTGTTAAAATCAGTCTAACTTGGATTCAACTAACAAGTAGTGTTTTCCTTCACAGGTGACAACACTGGCCTTCTTCTTGTAGGCAAGAACCAAAGATAGAGAGATTTATTACTGCAGGTTAACCAATGCAATATACAGTGCACCAATAAGAATATAGGCATAATCGATAATATTGTAGGCTATATTTATCAAAGTATTGTGATCTAGATAGATGTATTCGCCTACTGTAGATTGGCTACAACCACACAAACTGCAATATACTATACACCTACAGTGCATCAGTAAGATATAATAGAGTATATTTTACAAAGTATTGTGATATAGAAAGATGTACACACACACACACTTTCATTCACAGGTGATAACACAGGCCTTGTTATAGGCAAGGACTAAAGATAGATAGATGTAGGCTATTACTGTAGGTATAACCACACAAACTGCAATATATAGTGCAACAATAAGAATAGGCATAATCCATAATATTTTAACAAAGAATTATGATAAAGATGTATTACAGTAGATATAACCAACTGCAACCAGTGGTCAGTGTGGCTGTGACCACTGTCTTTAGCGCCCCAAGTGGCAGCGACGTCACACCGACCAGTGTGGCAGCAGTGTGGAGCCTCTTCTCATGCCCACACGCACAAACACACACACAGCAGTCCACTACTGCGATATTGCAACAAAGTTTGAGTTTCAATAGCTTGAAAAATGCCACCAAAGACTATTGCTCAATTTCGCCCTTTATGGTAGGTATAATTCCCTTCCCTTATAGACTGTGGTAGTGACCAGTGGTCTGTGTGGCAGCAAGGCAGTGACCAGTGGTCTGTGTGGCAGCCTGGCAGCAAGGCAGCGACCAGTGGTCGGTGTGGCAGCCTGGCAGCCTGGCAGCAAGGCAGCGACCAGTGGTCGGTGTGGCAGCCTGGCAGCCTGGCAGCAAGGCAGCGACCAGTGGTCTGTGTGGCAGCCTGGCAGCAAGGCAGCGACCAGTGGTCGGTGTGGCAGCCTGGCAGCCTGGCAGCAAGGCAGCGACCAGTGGTCGGTGTGGCAGCCTGGCAGCCTGGCAGCAAGGCAGCGACCAGTGGTCGGTGTGGCAGCCTGGCAGCCTGGCAGCAAGGCAGCGATCAGTGGTCAGTGTGGCAGCCTGGCAGCCTGGCAGCAAGGCAGCAATCAGTGGTCAGTGTGGCAGCCTGGCAGCAAGGCAGCGACCAGTGGTCTGTGTGGCAGTGACCAGTATCTTTAGCGCCCCTAGTGGTAGCGACCAGTGGTCGGTGTGGCAGCGACCAGTATCTTTAGCGCCCCTAGTGGTAGCGACCAGTGGTTGGTATGGCAGCGACCAGACCACAGAATTGGCTACAACCCCCTCTCACCATCTGTCAGCCGTCGCCGATGGATGATGGCATCGTCTATCGGCCCAACCCTAGTGGTGAGGATTGCGAATTGCAACCAGCGGCTCACGGTGCATTCACGTGTTCCTCGGATGGTCCCATTTCCCGACTTGTGAAGTTGTTCTTCCAACTTTAGGTAGTACAAGGTATTGAATTTTACTTCAAGATTCCTGTATATACCCTGATTTGGGTTTAAGATCAAAAGATGAGAATGAGACAAGACTTCAGAATTTTGTCTGATTATAATGGAACAAATGGTACTGAGTCTACTTGCTTGATTATCAAGTCAAATGCACAAATACTTACATTATGAAATTTGTATTTCTCAACTTGAAAAAAGAAGGAGCAAATATTGGCTGGTTAAATCTACAGTACATCTGTCCACTGCAGAGACTTTATCCACAACCTGGAGGAGGAACTAGCATACGTGAGTGTATTAGTATAATATCATAACATTATATAGAGTATAATGTTCAGTTAATAGTATTCTCTTAGTATAACGTTAATATTTTAATTACTATATTCAATATAATTTCATATAATAGTATACTATTTTACCACTAGTTTACAGTTACATCTGTTTCATTTCTGTGGGTTGATTTTTTAACATAATTATTATAAAATGGCTTTAATTTGTTAAAGTTAAGTACTAACCTATCAATAATCATATTGTTCAACATTGTAAAGTTTGCTGTAGTACATCAAACTTTTTTTATTATCCCGCCCCATCCAGGCCGTGATCGGTGACACTGACTAGCATGTCTGCTTTATGAAAACATGTTAAACAACAAAAGGCACCGATACAGATAACGTTAAATGACCCGCGAGCCAAACTTAAACCTTTCTTTACTTCTCCCTATGTTCTTCTGTCTCACCGCTTCAGCCGCTGCTGGCGTCTCTGTCTCTGTTACAGAGCAACTGTTATCGTGTCACCGGCATTCCTCTCGGTTCTCCGGTGGCGAGTCCGACTATCTTGTGAACGATTAGGGGCGGGGAGGGGGGTTATGGTAGGTTGTTTTCTTAAACATTACTCGCACACTGCTCATAAATATTTTCTCTGATTGCATGTAACATTATCTGTTTTAGAGGCACATGCGAGAGCCCGGTGTGGGCGAAGATAATGAGCAGACTGCAGCGCTCACAGAGAAGAGAGCATCACACACACTTTTTCTGTTTTATTAAATCGCACCCTTTTTGTGGTTATGTAATCGCACATGACGACATCGTGATAGCAATTGCAATTAGATTATTCGTTACACCATCAGTCAACGCTCACCCCTCCCTTTCCAAGTGCGCAGGTGAAGTTACGGTGGCCGACATGCTCTGTCAGCTCTTGTGCTAAATAATATGTGTGGGCCTCGATTTGTCCAAAGTTCTTTTCTTTTCTTATTTCTAACAAACCAGTCAAGTACTACTACTGCTATTACTAAAGTTACTTCTTCTTTTCTTCTTCTTCCGAATTCAACATAGTGATGAAACATGCTCTGTAGAAACATAGCGGCGTAACATTGCGAATTCCATGTAAGGGGACCCGCAGTGTATGTAGATAGAAATGGTTCATTCTAAGGTAACAAAAAACACAGTTTATTATGTAAGGTCTTAATGGATATTATATCGCATTTCTGTCAATGGAGCCTCCTCAATATTACACGCTGAACATTGAAATGATAGATTCCTTCTCGTTACAATGCAAGAAATCCTGGAATTTGATGATTTTTAATCATACATTTGTTCTTAACTCCTGCTGGGGTTAATTAGTTACTCCACACTGCACTTTCAAATTACTGTGGAGGTTGGACAGTGTTATTCCTAAAGCCTGTGTCAGAAACAATTTTGAATTAGTGTTTTGAGACTTCCACATTCATGTGCACAACACATAAGTCAGCCGCCGGATTCGTCTATGTAGAGTGTTTGAGCCTTTGTCAGCACACACATCATTGATGTTGATGATGTGTGGTTACAAGCCGACACCTGAATATAGACCCTCATCACATTACTGGTGCTAATGCTAATGCCAGTTAAAGGACAGATGTATACTTGCAGGGTTTACTGTAAACATCTCAAATATGTGATCAGATTTTATTGACTGAAATGCATATTTTGATGTCCTAATACCAGAAGTGTAGTGATGCGTTTATCCCATTTTTGCCCCAATATCATTTGTGATATTTAAAGAAGAGGCCGACCGATATGGTATTTTGAAGTCCGATGCCAATTTCGATATTTGAGGATTTTAAAATCCGATATGCTGATATATCTGCTGATATTTTGTTTCCCCCTTATTTTAAGAAACGCATTACAGAAACAAAGATTATCCCTAATATATGTTATGTTGAGACCTCACCAAGATACCATGACATAATGCAGTTTAAAAAGAAACTTTTTTTTATTGTTAAAGTACAGCAAAATATATTAAAACAACAGAAAACATTTTACAAATATCTGATTTGTTATAAATTATGGAGTACTACTAGTGAACATTAAATTAAATAGTGTATGTATTGTGGGGACCAGCGAAACAGAAACTATAAAAAATAAATATACATATATAAATATACTACTACTACCATTTATCAAATCTCAGGTCAATGCTATAATATTAATGATATACAAGGCTCTCCTACATTGGCAAAGAAAAGTATTAAATAAAATAGTTATTACCTTAGATCTGCCGCAATGACTGTTTTCTGCTATGTAGCATATTCACATCTAGTTTATCCCTTTACCAGCACTCTGTTAATTCTAGCCAAAGCTACGAGAAACCATTTCCTAACCACTACCTCAGAATCAAAATCCGCTTTATTGCCAGGTATGTGTACACATACGAGGAATTCGACTCAGGATTGTACATTGCTCACGATGTGCTTACTTGTACAAAAATACAATAATAAAATAAAATCAGACACAAACTACAGTATAGACAACCCTAACATACACACTATGAACAAAACAATTTAGACATATTGACAAATAGTGCAGTGATCAGAGTGCAAAGGATGCAAGAGTAAACTATTATTCTCATGTACATGTTGAAGGTGGACATGATATACAGGTACACATACAGTGTGATGGAACATAGTGCAAAGGATGCTGGAAAAAATAAATAAGACCTATGACCTTATGTTCCTGACACTGAGTCAGAAATCAGCTGTTCATCAGAGTGATGGCTTGTGGGAAGAAACTGCTTCTGTGTCTGTTGGTTTTGGCATACAGTGCTCTGTAGCGCCTACCAGAGGGGAGGAGCTGGAACAGATTGTGTCCGGGGTGAGATGGATCTGCAGTGATGTTTCCTGCCGTTTCCTGACTCTGTAAATGTATAAGTCCTGAATGGAGGGCAGGTTGGCACCAATGATTTTTTCTGCAGTCCTGTCTGTCCGTTGTAGTCTGCTCCTGTCCTTTTTGGTGGCAGATCCAAACCAGACAGTGATGGAGGTGCAGAGAACAGACTGGATGATGGCTGTGTAAAACTGGATCAGCAGGTCCTTAGGCAGGTTGAGCTTCCTGAGCTGACGCAGGAAGTACGTCCTTTGCTGGGCCTTCTTGATAATGGTGTCAGTGTTGGGCTCCCACTTCAGGTCCTGGGATTTAGTGGAACCCAGAAACCTAAAGGATTCCACAGCAGACAAAAGCCTGTTGAGTGTGGTGATGGGGGGCAGAGTGGGGGGGCTCCTCCTGACGTCCACGATCATCTCCACAGTTTTGAGCGTGTTAAGCTCCAGGTTGCTCTGGCCGCACCAGAGAGCCACCTGATCAACCTCCCGTCTGTAGGCCGACTCATCACCTTCCCGGATGAGGCCTTTGACCGTTGTGTCGTCAGCGAACTTCAGGAGTCTGACAGATGGGTCTCCTGTGGTGCAGTCGTTGGTGTAGAGGGAGAAGAGCAGTGGGGACGGCATACACCCCTGGGGGGGCGCCAGTGCTGATAGTCCAGGTGCTGGATGTGATGTTTCCCAGCCTCACCTGCTGACTCCTGTCAGTGGAAGCTGGCACAGTGAGCTGGGTGAGTTTGGTGCCGAGGATGTCCGGGATGATGGTGTTGAATGCCGAGCTGAAGTCCGCGAACAGGATCCTTGCATATGTCCCTGGAGAGTCGAGGTGTTGCAGGATGTGATGCAGACCCAAGTTGACAGCATCATCCACTGACCTGTTAGCCCTGTAGGCAAACTGCAGGGGGTCCAGCAGGGGGCCTGTAATGTCCTTCAGGTGGGCCAACACCAGTCTTTCAAAAGACTTCATGACTACAGATGTCAGGGCGACGGGCCTGTAGTCATTTAGTCCAGAGATGGAGGGGTTTTTTTGGGACCGGGATGACTGTGGAGCGTTTGAAACAGGAGAGAACTTCACACAGCTCCAGTGATTTGTTGAAAATCTGAGTGAAGATGGGGGCCAGCTCCCACCTGGCTCTAAAACATGCCGTCTATGATACAGTGACCCAGAGGAAACGGTGCTGTTGAAGGAATCTAATACTACGTGACTGTCTACAACGACGACCTGCAACTTTTGAGATTTCACACTAACGTTGCACGTTCAAAAGAGGAGCTAGATAGCTTGTTTGGCTGGAAGCCGTGTTAGATTCTTGTTCAGCTCATGTTTATTTACATGTCTCTTCTCATTTCCAACGTACCAACTGTAACGAGAGACAAGTGACTATTTAGAATACGTTAAAAAATACAGTTTAACTGCTCGTTAACGTCTGCTCATTAACGTTAGTGCACCTCTACTGATAAAATGGCATTAGCCAGCATTGTGGCTAATTTAGCAACGGACAGCGTTAGGTGCTGTAAGTGTTGTTAAAGAATATTTAGAAGTAATGAATTAGAGAGAAATGAGAGGACCTAACTGTTTCAGAAATAAATCTATCACGTTTGTCAGCAGCGAAGCCTCTACTACTCATCTACCATAACATTAAACACACTGCTGTGACCTGGGAGAGGGCAGTGAGAAACGGGAGGGTTAGGAAGTATGGTCTGGTAAGAGGAGAGGTGATTAGGGCTATTTTTATTTTTAAGTTATGTAATTGACGTGACAAATGACCAACTCACTGTGTACACTGAGTGTGAGAACTACCAGGAGCTACTCTTCGTACCTCCAGTAGACTCCTGTCAGCTGATGTTTTGCTCTGTAGCGCTGTAGTGTTGTTAACAGGGAAGTTGCAGAGCGCCCTCTGATGGGCAAACTATGCAACACTCATGACATGAGGGATGGATCTGACTCTCTGTTTCTTTTTTTGATAGTCATGTATCAGCTGTTTTAAACGCAGATGCAAATATATATCTCTAGGTGCTTATATGGGCAGATAATATATGCAAAACAATAAATCATTCGGGCTCTAATTTTAAGTATAAGCTGAGTACTGAGTATAAACTGAGTACTGAGCTAATACTAGTGCTCTTTGATTCTTTTTTTTAAATCTATGTATGTCTCCTTTCCTAATTGGAGATGTTCATACTCATACGCATAATTACAGTTTTATAGCAACACGGACTAAGAAACAGTATTTCATGTGGATGAGTGATACATAAAAGTAATGGATTTCTAAATGTTCTTAGTGGTACATTTTAAAAGGAATAACAGTACAGAATATAGCTATTACAAGCGTGTGATTGTTTATGTTAGTCATAACTTCATAAAGAGCACCATGTGGGGCCTGTCTAGTCTCTGCAACCCCTGTTAATTTCTCAGTACATAAAATGTGCCAGTTAGCTTCATTGCCCCGTCAGACTGTGTGTGTCTGGCCATGGCAAGTGCCAGTCTGGCAGCAGGCATTAGTCAGAGCGGAGACAGAACATGCTGTCTGTCAGGCCGCCGCGTTGCCATAGTGACACTGTCTGCTGCTCTCAGGTGCTTCTGGGAAACCATTCCTCACCCAAACCAGCCTGTCTGGGTGCCAGCCACAGGACACAGCTCCTTTTATTCTCCTCACTGTCCATTTATTTCCCCTTTGCTTTTTTTTTTTTTTTTGGTTTGTTCTCTTCTTCATTCTCTCTTTGAGCACAGTCAGAGGGCTCAGGCGGTAATGATTGACCCCATTCTTTTTGCATGGTGAGTTAGAGAAAAGAATAAACCAAGAGAGAGCATGATTTCTTGTTTTTTGAAACCTGAGTCTGTCTGCGCTACAAACACACCACAACAACTACAGCTACAACAACAACAGCCACATTATTCTAATAATAATTAATGAACACAACATACAAATTATGTAACGTTTATTATCATTATTATGGACATTAACACCCACACTTATACTGAAGCTATATTGCTTGGCAGAAGAAGAATATTTAATCATTCATATTATTCAAAGTTACTATGTTTAGTGTTTAAAAAAGAATGAATGGGAGGAATACAACACATAGATGGCGCCATTTTTACATAGATTGTTTAATTTTTTTAAGGCTGGAACAAACTTGTAAATTAATAATTTTGTCTGTAAATTGATTTTTAAAAAAGGCCCATCACAATTTTCTAAAACTCAATGTTGTTTTTTTCTGACCAACCTACAGATATTTGGTTTATTAACACATGAGACAAAGACATGCAGTCTCACAATGGTAATGTTGTCGTTTATGCTTGAAAAAGGACTTAAATGATTAATCATTTACCAAATAACTAATCAATTATTTGACTAATTGTTTTAGCCCACTTAATGACATTTCAACTAGAGTTGCAAAGAATAGATCTGCCCATGCTTGTTGTGTATTTCTGTTCATCGGGTTTATTGACTTGAGCAAACATCTTGCAGCAAAGAGTTTCAGGTAGGGCTGGGTGAAAACACTTGATGCCAAAAAGTGGATAATTTCACAAAACATTCAAAACAATTATAATGATAGATGAAAGATTATCTTTTTCTCAACAAAATAAATATCTTAATAGAAAACTGAAGTGCTGTTTTGTGATTCAGATTAATTACATTGAACATTTGTTATATCTATATTGAGGAAAATTATATCGCAGTAATTATTATCATTTTATCGCCCAGCCCTCGTTTCAGGATGCTTCTCTTTTGTAAGAAACATAAGGCAACTGCAGGTAAGACAAACCTGGGATATGATTTTACTGTATTATCACCTTATTTCTCCATTTGTCTTTCCTTTACTCCAGGGTCCAGTGACCTGTGTGGCCTTTTCCAGGACAGGAGAGTACTTTGCCTCTGGAGGTTCTGATGAACAGGTGATGACTTATTCTTCTAACTGATACTAAAACATTGAGCCAGATATAGAAGGTATATGGAATGGCTTGCTGGTGTCTTGGTAGCCAAAGGTCCATATCATGTGCCTACCTCACACTACTGATATTGATACAGAAGGACATACTGACAATTTATTAGACAATGAACTTGTAAAGGAGAAAGCAAAAAAAAAATATATATATATATATATATATATACACACACACACACACACAGACGATTCTTGTTCATTTGACTTTGGTGTATTATTTTGGAAGAAGCATTATTTTATATTCATCTTACAGGTAATGGTGTGGAAGAGCAATTTTGACTCTGGTGCTGAATACAGTGATGGAGTCCGTCTGCTGCATAGAACTACTTCCAGCTCGCAGGCACCACCAGCCAGCTCCGCAGCTCAGCCGCCCTTTAACTCGCATTCAACTGTGTTCCGCAGCCAGGTAAGTTCAGAACAGCTGGAGACAACCAAAGCGATCATACAGCAAATCTGCTTTGATGCCCCATTTAGATCCAGCTGTTTATGCATCCCCTTTGCTCCTTTTACACAAATTTATTTTTATCCTGGACACCAGCCAGTCACATACCACATAGCCTCTTATTTCCCTAACACAACTAACATGCAAGAATCACTAATGAATAAGCATCAGCACACTGTTTAGACTTCACCAGGAAATGTTTACATCGTGTCGGCAAGCTTGGTTTTGATTGTGAACCAATGTAAAAATGAGTTTTCTCTGGCTTAAACTTTTGGAAAGCCCCATTGCTTGTATTTCAATTGATTTTTTATATATTTAATTATTTGGCATCTATTTTTGGCATTTTATGCAGACAGGAGGTTAAGAGGTATTTCAAATAACTGCAACAACCTCTTAAGCCACCAAGATGGCCCATATTTCAGTTGATTTTGTAGTTTAAAAGTCTTCAGTGCTTTTTTATAGCACTATGTGGTCATCTAGATCTTTCTAAATTTTAAGACCAAGGATTGCCTTAACCAAATAAGGTCCAAAACTTGCAAGAGGCTACAGTACATGTCTATAAGTAAGAAAAGGTTTGAACAAGATACTGATTTTGATATTCGTAGATCTTTACCAGTAGTACACCTAATATATAAAATTTGCCCTATGGCTTGCCCAAACAAAACTCTCATGAAGACTTATGAAATAATGTAAAAGCGGGGTCATCTCATAGGCTAATAGGGTACATCCACACAAATCTACACACACAGGTAAGTCTGTGTGCTCACATTAACACAAAAAAGACTAATTGAAACAAGAGTGCACACACATTTGCCTGCATGTGTGTCTACTGGCTTAAAAATACACATGTAAGAAACACATGCGCAGATCCCCCTCAGTATTTCATGCTGCCACTGCAGCTGGCTTTTTTCCTCCCTGCATATCCTTCCTTTGAAGTCTGCAGTGTGGCCCAAAGCTACATTCATATCTCACATGAAGGGCAAGAAACACCTACTTATTCCTGCAAATACCCCCCCATCTTTTTGACCTCATGAAATATTAATCCGCGCTTAACTTATGACTACATCTTCTAATGCAATAGAATGTAGAGATATTTTACTAAACTACAGGTGAGTTTTGAAAATGTTGATGACAACAAATTATCAGAATTGAAAACCGCAGTAAGGAGTAATGAGGTGTTATGTTCAAACGGATGCTAGTAATGTCAAAGTGCTACAAATTCCTGTGATTATTGTGTCTTATGAATTACCTTATATAGTGCTGAAATGTGACCCTGACAAACAAAAAGGACTAAAAATGTTATTCCTTCAAGGGCTATTTCTCATTTGGTACTTCCAAAATGGCTTGTGGTTACGTTTATTTCTTGCCCTGTACAATCTCATTTTAGTGTATTTTGTATTAGACATTTCTAACTCAAGAACACATCAATACTATTATTCTTAATGTCATTGCAGTACATGTGACACTGACACTATCCTGATTCATACTGTTTTTATTTAATTTGACAACTAAGAGGTTTGGACAATATTAAGAGTCAATAAATGCCAAAGTCAGTTATACTATAATATATTCTGATGAGGGAAAAAATCAAGCCTTCCAGACTAAAGCCCATTTTGTGGCAGCATCCGTTTACATGTAATTTAATAGAACATCATTCTCTGTGTTCTGTGTGGTTGACTAGGAGTCTGTATTTGCACTGACTGGGTGTCGTCATTACAGGAAGCTGTTGTTAGCTGTTGTGACCGTTCAGGCTGATATATTATCAATAAATACAAACAATGGGAGTAGATACATTATTTATGATCAGTTTCTTTTCAGTCTGTTACCAGCCTGGTAATGACTCAGACTCTCAATAGCATGGCTAAACAATTAATCGAAATATTATCAAAATCGCAATATGGCCAAGTACAGAATCCAAATATCAGGAGCTGTAAGTTTTAAAGGTAAAATGTGTCACAACATACCATTATAAATGAATCATTGTGGTCCTACAGAGACGTCGCGGCCTACTAATTATATGGGACAGCCTGTTAGAGGTGTGTATATATATTCATTTTTCTTCAGATTTAAAAGTAGATTAATTTCATTACTAATGTGTTGTTTGAATTAACAGGGTTGAGCAAATTTGTTTTCTCAGGAGTTTAAATACTAATTTTTAAAATGTTCTTATCATACTGCAGTGGTTCTCAAACTTTTTCTGTTCACTGTTCAAACTGTGGCTGCAGGTAACGACAATTTTCAGAACCTCTTTTGAATACTTCCTTGATAATGACTTAAACGGTTACTTATTTATTAAAATGGTCTGTGTCTGTGTGGGAAAAAAAGAAACATGGAGGTGACAGAAAAGATCAAACCAAAAGACAAATGATTACAACAAACACAATGTGAGAGAGCAGTGCAGCCATTAGCGACGTTTAAATATTAAAAGACCTTGTCAGATGTCTCATACACACACACACACACACACACACACACACACACACAAATGGGATAGTGTCACACGCTGGCCAGGGAACCTCAGGGAATGGTTTGGATTTCAACCCTTTTGACTGCTACAGTTACTTACACATCAACAAGGTCACAGACAAAGTCCTCTCTCTTGCTGTTTCTTACTCACACACACAAACACACCCTGCTTTCTCTTATTGATCACTCTGCTAGAAGTTAAGATCCACTCACAGTGATGTTGCCTTGACTTTACACTTTGTTGAAAACCCAGTATAGCATAAGACTCATAATTAACAATGTATGTAATAGGTAAAAAAAGAGTATTAGTAGTACTGGTTTAATATTATACCATGTCTAAGTTAGTTAATGTTTTTGATACACAAAATTATTGACTGACTACCAAATCCTAAAGACCATAGCACATACAGCATAGAATACTTGGTAAAGAAAAAATATATTTCTTATTTACAGTTCTTCTCATGCCAAGTGTGTTTGTACCTTTTAATGGCAAACACATGTAGTTTTTAGTTTAGTTTTTGTTGACGTTGTGTGCCAGCAATGATATGTTGTTACATATCTTCCCTCTGCAAATCAGGGATGGCGAACAACAGAATCAGATGTTTCTCCATAGATTCTTTTTTTAACCTTTGTCAAACCAGTAGGTGAACAAAACTCTTATTTATCAGAAAGCTTCATCAGTCAACTTAGGCCCAGTATTGGCCAATAGCAATTTGGAGCAAGTGTTTAAGCATATCAGATATGTGAAGGCGTCTTTATAGACTTGAGCAGTGTACAAAACAGTACAAAGTACAAAACTTTTAATGTCTTTTAAACACCCGTTTTCTCTATGCCATCCTTGGACCCTTCGGGGCTCTTTTTCTTCTCTGTCTTGACTGTCTTTCTTGCTCTCGCTGCTGTGATACAGGATTGTAAATGGATTTTAATTGCTCTTCCACTCAACAGCCATTATTAGAGATGTGCCTCAAAGGGTGATTAGAAAATGGGCAGTTGGACCATGTGGAGAGAGATGATTAGTGCAATGTATGAAATGTATTCTCTTCTTCTGAGAACTACTGTTCTTGGAAAACCCCACTGAACCCTTTCATTGGGAATGATGGTTTTTTCAGATACAGCTGTATGACGGTTCAGTGCTTTACTTCATATCTGCTTGATTAAGAAACGAGGTGCAAGATGGTTCAGATCTGTTTTTTGTTGGCTCTCTATCATCTAAAAAACATGCATTTTTACATGGTAAATTTATTTGTCCTGTAATTTTTTGTGTCTTTTTTTATACTGTACTGCAGTGTGTTGGTTGTTGTCTGGTCAGTTTAGCCCAGTTCGTGTAGCTGGGTTTGATAGCATATTATTTAATCTGAATCCACTTCAAAATCCTTTTGATTCCCTCAGTCTTTATATATACTCATAGTATGTAGTCTCAATATAGTCTCAGAATTTTGAACGAAATTCTGGCATGTTTGAACCTGGGTTTTATTGTCATAATTATGGCCATTTGGGAAATGTGGGCCCCACTTAAACATATATTGGGGTCAAGCAGCACAGACATCCTAACATGCCTGAAGTAACTTCAGTTTTGAATTTCGTCAAATTTTGTCCCTGAGTTCAGCAAAAAACAAAACAATAAATCCCATGTACTTTAACATACATAACGTTACTGTTACCAATAGTTAGTGTTAAGCTACCAAGAAATAAAAAGCTATTTGTCCATCAGGAAACTTCATAAATCAGAGTTGGGAAAACCAGAAAATATTTTTTAATTTTCCTTCATAACGATAAAAGCACTTTCTGTGAGACACACTGCACAGCACAACTTACAGCTCTAGCTCTATAAGTTCATATGACCGCCAAGGTTATTATAGTTTAGGATTTTTCATTAGTTTTTATTTTATTTTGTTTTGACTTTGTTTTCAATTTCAATTTCTTAGTTTTAGTTTAGTTTTTATTAGTTTTAGTCTTTGTTGCTGCAGGATGCCAAGCTCAGTTCAGTTTAGTTCAGTCCAGTTTAGTTTTTTCACCAAACATTAAGTACAACTAGAACTGCAAGCAGTTGTAAGCGGGGTCCAAGCCGCTCCCCCTGGCCCCGCGGAGGATCGTGCGAGTCGGCCCGGGCCCGCCATGATTAATTGTCCCAATTAATTGGCTCGTGGAGAATAAATGAGCAGAGATATAAATGAAAGGGGCATGCGGTTACAGAGATCTGAAATGAATGTATGTCTATGGGAGTGTTATTTGCTTTCTAATTAAGAGCGTGACCTAGAGGCAGGCTGATGCAAAATTTCACACAGGCCCTCGAGAGGTGGTGCCAGATAAGGTCTCTGAGTTTGGTGTATCGGCCATTGCAAACGTAAGATCTGAGATGACATCCTGTTTTTAGCGTTTGCGCAAAAATGTGTTAGCTTGTAATTCGGCCATTTTTTGGCGGATCAAAATTCCCTGTACAAACTTTGTTCGGCTTGGTCCAGAGATGGTCTGTGCCAAGTTTTGTGGCGATCGGACTTGCAGCTTCAGAGGAGTTAATTAAAATAGGTTCTCCAGTTTTTGCGATTTAGCAAAATGAAAACGTCATCGCACAGAGGCGTGTCCTATACCATCGTAAACGGCAGCATTTATGAATGTGCGATGTAGTGGGCCGTAGTTATGAGGCAAAATGTCCTTTGGTTGAAAATCCCATTGAAATGAATGGGATTGTCTGACATTGTTTGAGCTTCGATTATAGCGCCACCTTTAGGCCGAATTGCACCAAATTTTTCAGGTGTTATCAGGGCCCCATGGGGAACAATTGGCCCAAATTTGGTATGAATCAGACTTGTGGTTATGGAGATATAAAATTCATGTAAATCAGTGGGATTTTTTGTACGTCTTTAATCTGCAATAAGAGCGCCACCTATGGGCATATTTGAGTGAACTTTGGTGCCTGTAGTAAGGGGCCCATGCTCGACAGTGGTTTCATGTCAATGCAACTTGTGGTTATAGAGGAACAATTTTTTGGGATTAAATTGCACCACCTAGGGGCGAGTTCCACCAAATTTTGCACAGGCCCTCAGGGGATCGTCCCACATTAACGCTCCAAATTTTGTGTCGTGTGCACCGTGTAGGCTGCAGTATGAGTTTTATGCACGGAAGAAAAAAATAATAAAATCTGAGCGATTACAATAGGGTTCCTAACTCCCCTGGTACTGGGAACCGCGATGCCTTGCATTCGTGGGTTCCCAGAAATTCATTCAGTCTCTAGCGCTATAATTCTTGTTAAAATTGGTGAAATAATATAAATGGAGGTGAAATACAATTGATGGACAGTAGGGCTGAATAGTCGAAGATTCGATGCTTCGATGGGCGGAGCCTGATTCGACTGTCAATCTCACAGTGGAAGCATCGCAGTGAAACAAGGATCATGCCATTTTGGCGATATGGGCGTGCTCAACGTCTGATTTTACATAGAACTACCAGTTTTCTCCCAATAAGTTAATATACAGCCTATTACAATATACATTTCAACTTTTAATGCTGTAAATAAATATATAAAAAGAATAAAACTTTCAATAAAGGTTTTTGCAGTGCGTGAATAAATCCAAAATTGTAACCCTAACCATGGGTTGTCAGTGCGCATGTGTAAGCGAAGCGTGTACGTGTGCAGTGGCAGTGGAGGAACGCATGCTGAAGAGGCGGAGCCCCAGCTTCACCGGTGTTGTGCCGAGTTGTCCGCACCTCGCGGGACTTTCGGATAATTTATCACCGTTGATGAACCACATAAAAAATATTTTATCGTTTTTAAATAGCCGGCTACTTGAAATAGACCCGCGAGGAAACCGTGAAGTGCAATACAGTTGTCAGCAGCAGTAATGCATGGAAAACGCTGCATAAGACCGGTGATCAGTCGACTATAGGCAGGACTTGGCGATTCTGATTCGACTATGCAAATCCTTAGTCGGGGACAAATGGAAAATTTGGAAAGATAGTGGAGCCACAGACAACACATCCCTAGCACCCTGAAGGCAAGTATGATTGGAAAGCAGTTATATTAAAATCTAAACCTTTATTAATCAAAAAAAAAAGTTTTAAAACAATGTGAAGCACAAAGAGACAGTTTGGCTGAGATATCAGTGACCCCATAAAACACACACTAGCTGACATGCAGTAAATATAATGACCAGCAGACACGTTAACCCAGTGCAAGGGCAGCTCACAGTCAGTGGGCAAGGGGCAAGTTTATCACACATGCAAGATGAGCTCTAAGCTTGACCATCTGAACAGAACAGAACAAAACAAGGAAAAGAAAACCACCAAGACAGTGACTCACTTCCTGCAACCCAAACTAAACACAACTCCATACATTTGTTGCATTCATATTATTTTATACACATGTATGTATAAAAGATAATACCAAACATGTTCAAATCCCACTAACTACACAGCCTATCCCTACTTGCAGCTAAGTTAGCCTCCCTATAAGGTTACATTGGGCTTTCCTCGTAACAGCGGTCGCCACCTGCTACGCTGCGGCCAGACGCCGCCCTGACCCCGGACTCTCTTGACGGACATGCAGCGTGCCAGCTCTTCGCGCAGGTCAAAAGCATAACACAACGGTGGCCCAGCAACAGGTGGCTATCAGCTAATCACTGCGTGCACTGCTGAACTGCTGGTCCAGCCCATAGGTCCGGCCAGACCAACTGCCCCACAGCGTCAATTTCTTCATATTCACTCAAAATGTAGGCTTATTAGGTCTTTTAAATAAATAAAAAATCTAAGGATATTTACTCTTTCATTTTAGTTAGTTTTAGTGAGTTTTGCAAACCTACAATACAGTTTTA
Source organism: Micropterus salmoides (assembly GCF_014851395.1). Lineage (NCBI taxonomy): Eukaryota > Metazoa > Chordata > Actinopteri > Centrarchiformes > Centrarchidae > Micropterus > Micropterus salmoides. The sequence continues at coordinate 17,197,199 of NW_024043372.1, forward strand.
GTTATCGTTTTTTTGTAAAGCCTCATTTTTATTTTTATTTCAGTTAACGACAATGTTTTTTCACATCTAGTTTTCATTATTTCGTTCGTCTTTGTTAATGATAATAACCTTGATGACTGCTAACTCTGGAACATTAGCTCTCCAACATATTGGACATTAGACAATTAGGAGAATAAGAAAAAAAAACACAGTTTTTCACTCCTTTTCTTAAACAAGGAACAGAATAAGTAAAAATATCTTACTGCATTTATTTCTTCTTTTTAAAGAGATCACGTTTTGACTCTGAAATTAGAAGGTAATAATGCAGTTCTTTTTAAATATGTGCATAAAGTGCATGCAAAGTATTTCAATTCTGGGTAGAGTTAAAACACAGAGCTACAAATGCAAAAGGCAAAACCCATGCATAAAATAAGTGTTCAATTCCAATATTTCCAATAGAGATTTGGGCTAGCTTGGTGTAATGATTAGGCTGGCTACATATTAGTTTTAATTGATGGTAGGAAATATGTCAGAACCAGCCCTGGCAGAGTTTGACATTTTTACTTTTTAGGCTTTTGTTGACAGCTGCGTGTTAAACATGTCATTAATGGTGCTGTTACCATGGAAGCCTTATTCAGTGGCAGGCCTGATATCCACAGGGATCCCTCAGCTCCAACTGAAACATCAAGTCAAAAAATACATAAACAAATAATTGAAACAATAAAACTGCTTTATTATTTGTCTTCACACAGTAGTTCCTTTATTCTATTACCAAATACATATTTTGACTTCTACTATTACTATTCTAAAAATGTTCTGATAATATTTATCAGTTTATTTAACAATTTCCACATATACACTTTAACCTCATTAACCTGAGTTAGTTCCTGGCAGTGACATTTCTTTCATCCGCTTATGTGAATTGTCATTTTGCCAGTTGTTAAACTTAAAGTAATGGTAGTAACTGCACCTGGAAGTGCTAGCTTCCCAGATTTTCCTTTTCATGTATAATTTACTCGTTCATAATTTATAATTAATACAGGCCCTTTCATCTCCCATAAACCGCTGCAAGTCACACACACAAGTTGCCTGAGAGGAAGCAAAGGAGAAAAATGTCACCAGCTCGCCCAAATGTGTTCGTTTTCTTCTCTCTTGGAAAGACTATTCAAAGCCTTTATGAGTTTGAAAGGGGAGAGAGATAAAACAGAGAGAGGTACTCTAATATAGGAAAAGTGGATCTAATGTGCTGTTATAAACTGACTTATTTTCAGGGAGGCAGAATATAGTAAACAGGATGTTCTTTTTGAAAGCAGCCATGAAGTGAGTTGTGGAACACTACTGCCACTCATACATTCAAAAGCCAGATTGCAAACTAATTAAAGAGCAGCCCAAATTGTGAATATTATCAGCCTGTTTACACTCAAGAGTACACTTCATAAGCAGAAATTGGAATTGTATAATTACAAATTGAGGGTTGTAAAAAAAAAAAATAACAAAAAGACCCCTGCACAAATGCATTATATCCCAGAAATGTATACATTTTATTTACTCTAACAAATGTTAATTAAGTAAATCTAAGACTAACTACTTATAAGCAAAGTGAAAAAAAGTGTAGGCCTTCATGGAAGTAGCAACCATAATAGCTAGTATTGTACAGTACATAGTTTACTATGGTAATACACTCATATTTTGTATGACTATTATAGGTTTAATAACAGTGTTAGGGGCTAGATGTTAGGCATGGCTGAGATGTTAGGCTAGATGTTAGGCATGGCTGAGATGTTAGGCATGGCTGAGTCTACTAGCACCACCAAAGTCACTTTAATCATAGTAACATAATCGGCAACATGTAAGTACTAGTAAGAGAACATTCCTACAAATGGAAGGCACAAAAGCAGAAAGGAACTACTAGCAACTAATGAAGTATAAATAACCATGCATTACAGGACTTATCAGTAGAGCTTGTTTTGTAGAACATGAACTCATTCAAGCACCAAGCAAAAAGTTGTGCATGTTATCATACACTCGCTCGTGAATTCACAAAATGATTCCACAGCTTTTGCAGCTGCTAAACCTGCACAAATAAAATGCAGTGTAAATTGAAGAGCACCTGCAAAGGGTGAAATGGAGCACCCCTTGGTGCTTTGGTGTTTTTGCATGTATTTATCAGTTAATATGCATACATTTGGCCCAAATTGGCCCTTTTCTATGCAAATGAGCCTTATTGCAAAAAAGTCCAATTCACAAACACCAGCGCTAATAGTCACTTGCACAGAGTTAAATTATTAGCGTATTCAAAAGTGGCGTCCCCACCCAGACTTTTCGTGATCATGGCAGATGCGACTGTAGCCAAGCAAAGCAATTTCACATCACAGTACATCACATGCGCACAGATGAACAGGAAAACTAGAGACATCTCGCAGATAGAAACAAATGAAAGAGCAGGGGGAGTTAATAGATAATAACAGAAAACCCCACAGGTCAAGCTTTTTAAAAAAAGATATATCAAAGAATCTCTTTATGAGGTCATTGTTGGCTGATGCTGGCGGTATTGAGCGAGCCTCTTGTCTGTGTTTAAATCGTCGTAATGTGGGAGGTATTAAAAATGTCTCTCCTTACTTTGCGGAACATCCAGTATTACACACTGTCACCTTTGGCTGTAACTCATTTCACCAGGAAGAAATTGACTAATGAGACAGTAATGCTGTGTTTATTCATACAGAGGCAAAGGCCACCTATGGCCACTGCCCTTTCAGAATCAGTCCCACAGGGACTTCATAATTAGCAAGATTGATATCTGATCCTTTAATGTACTTAATTTGCCAGTGATGGGCACTCTACCAGAAACATGTAGGCCTATTTGTTAAACACAAGAAGGCATCTTTAAAATGAGGTCTCTCCAGTTAAAGATTGAGACTATGTGTGGTTCATCTTGGGCCATCTCTCTGTGCTCAACACAGCTGAGCAAATCTTTATGTGCCGTTGTTTCACTGTATGAGAAAAGATGCATCAGTGTGTGCATGTGCGTGTGTCTGTATGTGCACGCCAACCATTGCTGACAGGCAGATCAGCTCTCTCTGATCACATCTGCCCTAATCCCTCCACCTCCCTCCCCCCAACCCCTCACGCCCTCCCCCCTTCCTGTCTCTAGCTTCACATCTGGGTCTTTCTCCCACTCACGTGTGCAGACAGACGAGCTGCACACTCACAGCAGGCTTCCCTTCACAGCTCAACACACACATACAAACTCCACTGCATCGCTCAGTTCAGCTTTAGGATGTGGATTGGAGAGCGAGGAGGGGGGTTCTGAGACTGCAGAAGCTGTATGAGTTTCTATTTCCTTCACCATTATTTTATTAATTTACAAGAGCTAATAGGCTGCTGTAACTATGCTATAGTAGACCAAACATTATAGGCACTGTCCTTAATTAAAGAACGCTCAACGGCAGTGAAACAATCCACAAGGCACTTATATATTTAAGACCTCTGTGCATTGTGCTATAGACTGCAGTTTCTGGTACAGTGTTTTTGGTTGCATGTGTGCACCTTTTAAAGGTGCTAGTGTGAAAAGACAGGTGGGAGTTGAATGCATTTGACAGCAGGGGTTAGAGAGTGAGCGAGAGAGGGAAAGGCAGGGGGTGTGACGAGTGAGTATGGAAGACAAGATAGCAATGGAGTTAAAGAGAGCCTAATGGTCTAGTGGAGCGAGAGAAAATCAGCAAGGGAGAGGGAGGGGGAAATGGTAGGAAAACAGGGTGAACATGTGAGCGAGCTCGACAATATTAGCGGAGACATTAATATTGGAGACAAAAAAAAACAAGATTGAGGTGGGGAGCGGAAGCGTGAGAATAACGAAGAGAGAACATTTGAGAGCCATTAGACACCTGTTTATCCTTGTTACCCTAACGACAGAGAGAGAGATTAAAAGAGATGTGGATCGGGAGAAATGGGAAGAACGGGAGACAAAAGAGTAGCAGGAAAGGAAGGAAGAGTGGGAGAGGCAGTCGGAGAGAAATGGAAAAGGAGAAGTTGACTAAGTAGCATTAATTAAAGGGTTTTGTGAGAAATACCCTCCCTTGTCTGTTCTGTAAGCTATAACTGAGTCCAGAGGCATAAGTCAGACCTGAGTCACGTCACTGGCTTCATTCATCAAAAAGCATCACTGGCAGTTATAAAATGTTTGCTCCACTGTAATTAACTGAGGTGTCAGTCGGTGAAAAGATTTGTCTACATCTTATGATGATATTATGACACACACACCCTCCAGCCTTACCTGTTCAATCATAGAGACATTTAATATCGTATATATTTTATGTTTCAATTTATGGTTGTGATTAAGCCTCAGAAGGCAAGGATGGATTGGCTGCAGCAGTCTGCGTTGAAGCAAATTCACCACCACAGCCATATCTTCGCAAGTCTCTCATGGCGACCAGCTGATTTTTAAAAGATCAAAACCACTGGCCACGTCCAAGATTCCAAATTTTATGATCTGTGAACCGCAGCAGAGCTCTTAAAGCAAACTAAACCTGATCCAGTCGATTTGTTCCTCTTGTTGCACCATCCTACTCTGAGGGGATCCACTGTTGAGATGTCAAAAAACCCGTTCAATGCAAACCGAAAGGAAGACACTTCGGAACATGGATGAGTTGTTGACTTTCTAAAGGGTTCTTGTAACATCTGGCTACGGTTCTGTACCACGGCGGCACATATTTTGGTCATAGGACCCTGATGTCTGTAATGTAGTCATCTAAAACGCAGTGAGAAGGAATTGTTTGACATAAGGCCACACGACCCTTTCTACAAAGTACGCCCCACCTTCAGAGCACTGATTGAGTCTTGATTGATGCTATACCCCAAATGGTTATCAGTTGAAAGCTTACCTTATTATGGCTTGCATGGTTGTGGAGTCTTGCATCACCTACAGGGTACATGTATCATATTGAGCCGTATTGCAGAGTGCACACACACCTCCCTGAAACTGGCCTAGGACAGGGCCCAAGTGTAATCTTTGGTCTAGCCAATCAAAGTGGACGGTCCTCCAAGGTGTAACTTTGTACATGACAACTTTCACACCCTTTCACAGATGTGTGAATAGCTGGTTGTTCTTCCGGCCTTTCAGCGATCTGTTTCTTAAGCCTAGTTCACACTACAAGATTTTAAGCCCAATTTGCCCGTCGGCGAGCTCGGTGACCGTCGGGCTGTGATCAGGGGTAAATCTGTGATCGATTGGTGGTCGAAAGTTATGTGTGAACTACTCAAGGACACGTCAAAATGACACATCGCCGATGTCTGCCAGATATCTAGCACGCCAAATATCTGGAAGAGACAGCCGACTCGACGTCCACATCCAGCCAATGAGAGCAGGCTGCTGGCGGACCAGACAGCTACTTTTCACTGCAAAACACTTTTTACTCACCTCCAGCTCTCACTGTAACACAGACAATCCCTGCTACCTGTGTGTGCTAATCCATTCTTTAATCCATAATGTTTGTCTTTTATAATTGGTATCTTTATAATTACAAACAGCTGTTTCATGTGTAGGTTGGCGTCATTTCCCTTTTCACATGTCACATGTTTTCTTGACAAAATGTGGTTTGGAGACCAGCGTCGGGTGACAGAGTCATTGTCAGCTCGCGTAGTGTGTGACCCCCTGTCACCTACCAGTTACGTAGTGTGAATGCCACAACGACTTCAAGACACCAGTCACAAGACGGCAAGTTGTCAAGAGTTGAAAGTCGTGTAGTCTGCACAAGCCTTCAGGGTCTCCTAAAAAGATGGCCATGGCAAAAGACAACAACAACTGTCACTCAAGATTCTGCAAGTGGTGTAAAATCTCACTGGCCTGTGAACAAGTGTGACAAGTGCATTGTATATGCATGTGTGAAACACTGTGATGCACCTCTCAACACTGGGTGTTTCTACACGAATGTGAACTTTGTTATACTCATAACATATTCGTTGTTTTGCATGTTAGAGCTTTCACAATGACAGCATCGTTTGACTCGTGAACAATTTTTATTTTTAGGAAAAGTCTGATGAGCTTGCTGTTATTCCCCTCCCTCCGTTACCTATAACCTGCCTCCTTAACACGTACTACGGATCTGCTGCTCGCAACCACACGTGAGAGAGGACAACAAACAGCTGCAGCTGCTGTGCCATTCATCCTAAACTTTGGTTTAAAACTTCATACAACAAGGCCCAAACAAAGAAGCGCTGAATGCAAAATAGGTTAGTAACCTTAGGTCAGTAAACGTGTTTAACTTAGCATTGGCCATCTAACGTTAGCTGGCTTCTTGCTTCAGCTACGACTTACCAGAGGTTAGGTCCAACTATCGTTCGTTATGAAAAGATGAATGAGAGTTTGTTTACTTGCCAAACTTGTGGTGGTCTATTAACGTAATCCTGCTGGCTGCCATTGCATTAATTATTACCGTTGGCTGCAAACAGGTTACAGGTTTATTGTTGCTCATGTAACGTTATAGTTTTATTTAGTTATAACGTTACACTGGGTTTGAGAATCTGGGGTGTGTGTTGACTTACAGTAGTTTATAAGCTGTCATTAGTTGTAGACTCATTAGGCTATATAGTTGTGCTCTGTAAGTGAAAAACAGGTTACAGGTTTAATGTTGATCATGTAACGTTACAGTTTTATCTAACATTAGTGAATGTTACACTGGGTTTGAGAGTCAGCGGGTTGTGTTGTGTTGTGCTTATAGTAGTTAATAAGCTGTCATTAATTGCATTGCACATTACATGGTTGTGCTTTGCAAGTGAAAAACGGGTTACAGTTACAGAATCCCTTATAAGTATGCAGTGTTATAAGCAGCCTGGATTGAAGACTTGAGACTTGACTTGGACTCTAGCTCAAAGACTTGTGAGCATCTCTGTACTGGTAAGAAGTACAGGGTTATGGAAGACTCCAAATCTGCAGTTGACCTGAGGGCACAGTAGAAATAAAACGCACAGTATTATCCCTTCTGGTGATATAATTCATGGCATAGCAGTATTAACATCTCCAAGACAGCGGTGCTGCTGTTTTACAACTCACCTGCTGCTACTGATAATTCATCATCTCTACTCTGGCTTGCTACACCAGTATACACCCACACTGTCGCAGCCACCGTTAGCTGTATGTTAAGTAGGTACCTACGTCGGCTAGCGAATCATTCTTCATGAAAGTGACAAATTACCATCAAAATGTAAAGTCCCTTGGGGGTACCCCAGTTGTCTACATTGTTGAAAAGCCACACAGATATGCCCTCTGGTCTGACCTCTCCTAGCTTTGCGTCGTCGTCGGGTCTGAGTGACAGTGTGGGCACATGTAGGTGTGGTCCTGTAGCAGCAGGGCTGGTAGCTATGGTAGCGAGGTTGAGTGACAGTCACTTCCATTCCGTCCGAACGGCTGTTTATTCCAGCCCTATGAGGACTACAGACGCTCCATTTTTTTAAATCTATTTTTCAAAGCACCTAAATTTTTATTATGTATTAGTATATAACGACAGTTTCAACAAATATGGCAAAAATTGTTCTAGAAAGAAATTGCCTACCCTGCCTATAATTTTCTGAATTGTAATTGTCTTAATTGGAGACAGTCACACTGTTAAATGTCTTTAGGGTATCAGGTGACATTTGTTTTAATCTAGTTCAGTTTATAGCCATCATGCATACAGTTTATTAAGGAACCAGCTGCTGATGCAGACAAAAGAAATATGTGAGTTATCTGTCTGTTCATATGCGTGTTTCACCCAAAAAATTTCAGGTTGGGAACCTACTCTATGATAATGTGTGCATGCGTGTAGCTTGATGAATGATTTTGAATGCAGCTTTCAGGGTGTATTGATGGCTCGCTGTGTCAGACAAAGAGTTTAATTTGGGCCTCGGGGATATTATCCACTGTTGGTTTTTCCAGTCCAGGTGATTCATTAGGAAGGTGGTTACAATGTGTGCGCTGTATGCGTGCGTGTACATTTGTGCGTATCAGGGTTTTCCCCTGGCTCCACCTAGGGCTGCAGCGTTACAGGACATGAACAATATATTGTTTTAGCATCAGCATCACTGTGTACACATGGTATAAGGTAAATGAAGCCCACAATGGTACACTGCATAAACCACTTTACTGCTTGAGCGCTAATGACAACTCTTAACTTCAACTGTTAAGTCATAATAACATAATTCAGACTGATCTCATAAGATTTTGATTGCTAATCATGTAATGAAAAAAGCACTGTTGTTGAAATTTAACCTTTTGAGTGTAGATGTAGATGTCAAAACTGTCAAAAACAGGAATTGTTGTAGAAAAAAATGCTACATCTGTTATTTGAAAATGTTGGTTTAAAAAGTTTTTCGTGTTTTTTTTAAATTCATTTTTATTTAATACAACACCCTTTTTTTCTCTCCATTATTTTCAGCAGCATTTCTTCCCCACAATATTTCGAGTCAATGTTGTTTTTTTCTACTCAGCTTTTTCAGGACCATCAACAGAAACACTAGGCTTTAAATATTGGCCAGCAAACTCTAGTGTATGTGTGTTGTGAGACACTAAGTGTCTTTATGCATAGATGTCTACATCCATGTTTGCCTCATCTTTTCTATGTGAGTCTATGTGTCTTTATGTGGGGACCAGTGCTTGTTTTTAAGCAGCTGGTTTGATACAAAGCAGAGAGAGCAGAAAATTAGAGTAGCAGAGGAATCCATCATTATAGTATACGACAAAGTAAAGATATCTAGTACTGATGATGGTGTGTTTTATCGATTCATCAGGTCAAATATGTTGTAGAGCTGATTGATGATTAATAACGATGATATAGTTCACACTTAAATCAAAATAAATTATCAGTACCATTGTGTGGTAATTAAATATGTTTATTTAGCATGTTTCAGTGGATTGTGGCTACAAAATGGGTGTTCCAATATTGAAAACAACATAATTGAGTTTCCCTGTGGCTGAGTGGTCCATCATTTTTGATGTCACAGGTGCATTTTGATTTTGAGCAAAAAACTGCAGAGTGAGTCGACAGGTTCTTTTCTCCATATTAGAAATAATCATTCACATTTAGTGAAATGTCTTTCCATGAAACTTATGTTCTGTGTTTATTGTCTTATCTCATCAGAACTGACACACATCAAGGAACGTCTCATGGCCTTTGTACATGACTGCAGCGAATCACTGCCCATTTTATTGTGACAGTATTATTACCCCTGTCTGTGGCAAACGAGCAGAGCCAGGTGACGGCTGACGGCAGTCTTGAATATGTTTAGCTCAGTGCAAATGTATTTCCTGTTGCGTGGTGATGAGTAAAACAGTTGTCTCCTTCAACAGACACACTCACACAAAAATTGCCAGTCAGTCTGAACACATGAAGGTCAGTGACCACATCTCTCCATCACTGTGTCTATGTGACTAAACACTATGTGCACACATCAGTAGTTTGTTTCATAATTCTGTCTCTGAAGACCTCTGTGTGGTGGTGATTGTGAAGAATGTGCATTTGTGTGTGTGTGTGTGTGCGAGAGAGAGTCAACAGTATCCCTCTTTTGACTCCATAACTCCTTTACTGAAACAAAGTTAATTTAAGTCACTCTTTATAGTGCATTTTAATGTCTTACTCTGCTGTTACATTATGTGGCAAAATATAAGAGAAGTGAATATTTGTTGTAGTTCTGAAAATGAATTGTCAACTCTAAGTTCAAAATCTATTTAAAACTGGGCCCATCTTCTCAAATGTGACCCCCCCCCCCTTTTTTAATTCAGTTTTATGTGTCTGTCAGGGTCGGGCAATTAGACGATGCCATCGGCGATGGTTGAGCAGGCATCGTGATTGTAAAACCCTGCCCCTCCAGCAAAAGAAATCTAAATTTTTTTCACATAATACGTCCATGTAAAAGCAGGTTTTAATCAACACGAACATTAATATTATAAATTTTAAATATTCTTTGCACCTTCCTCGGAATTCTCTTCTCCCCACACTCAGACACACAGAAACCTGAGTCCTACACCTCAGGTAAACACACCGGCTTGCCCCGCCTCTCTTTGTCCACATAAGACGACCGCGACCCCTCTGTTGCTCTTCCAGGACGGACAATATCGAAAATCAGGTTGATAATATTACAGATAGATTGTAAAAATAAGACAAATGAAAAAAGAAAGACATTACACAGTATGTACATTAGCATGGAGCAATAGTTGGTTTTAACTGCAAGATGAAAATCATTCTAGTCAGAAAAAAATTGTTTGTGGTCTTGTCACAAAAAGAGCCTGACGGAGATCTGAGCAAAATATGTTATTAATATACCAATGGTTTAAAAAGATGATTGAACTATATATATATATTTTATAGGCCAAGTTTCAGAAGATCTAATATTGCTGCTATAGTCGATACATGGTACTAGTACGGTTACTGATATGATGACCTTTCAGACAGTCAGTTTGAGATTCATCAGTGATGTAATTCAGCACTTTGTTATAACTTCGAAACACCCTAGCAATAATTTTATGTTCAGTGTTTAACAGTTATTAGGGATCAAGTTTAAAAGATCTTCTTGTGGTTTAAGGATTAAATGATTGCTATGTCATAGTTTCAGCCATTTTTTATTTAATAGTACACTATACCATACAGTTAATGACACACCTCTACAACCCCTCATATTACTATCATATTGTAAGTGAAGCACATAAGAGACCATCTGAGTGTCTAACAACTCTTCACCCTTCTTCCTCTCCGTGTTTAGGCGTCTGAACCATCAGAACATTTTAACGGACAGGACTCCCACACTGGTGCCCACACTCAGAGCGGCAGTCGCAGTTGCAGAGCGACTCATTCCCACACCTACAGAAACCACAGCACCAGCTCCTCCTCCACCCACCAGATGCAGACCCAGAGTTTACCACAGCACACTACCCAGGTTCCAGCACAGTCCCAGGCCTCAGATGGAGGGGTCCCCCCGGGTCTAGCCAGCACCCTAGAACACATCATAGGTCAACTAGATATTCTCACTCAGGTAGGCAGAATATGTGCTAATCTTTCATGACAAGCAGCATGCACTGGACTTTGACTGTGCCGCCCACTCACACTGTTCAGAACAAAAGCTTCCTTTACTTTTCAATCCGCAGGCCAGAGATGGTTTCAGTAATACAGACACAAAAATAGAAATAAAAGAACAACCCCTTCTGAGCCGGTAGGTACTGCATTAGACTAGTGCACTGGCTACACACAGGTGTGTAGTACGTGTGTGGTTGATTTTATTCCTCACATTGATAGTTACATTTCAGTTTTTCATTGGCAACATAAAACACATTTTTGAAATGTTTGTCCAATCTGTTGCAGTGTGAGATTCACACATTTGTACCACGATGGTAGCAGAGGTATTTGACATAACAAGTTAACTTGGTCTAATCCTTAATACACACAGTGAGGACAGAAAAACTGTCCACTTTTGATTGTTTGATTGTTATACACACATAAATACACACACCATGGCTATGTTCAGTTACTCTCAGTGTGAGAGGGCTCCCGCGGCTGGTGAAGGCCAGACACAGTTTGAAGCCAGACCAAACCAGAACCTGCAGGACTAAAAATAGGTCCTTGAACAAAAACTGCAAAGAGCAGCAACCAGTTAAGACCTAAAGGTCTGCTTCTTATCAATAATCTTCATTTCCATGTTGTGTGTGTTTGTTTAGCTTCACAGATATGATCAGTGATTGATACTGAGGGATCTGTAGAATAATTGTTATAGAAGGAAATTGCAATACAGCTTAGGCCTTTTAGCTAGCTGGCCCTATCAAGGATGAAATTAAATAACTGCACTGTTGAGTTTGCAACTTGTTAATCAGTGCTGCAAATATTAAGTGCAGTATACATCTTTTTGTTGCTGTTGAGATTTGCAATGTCTGAGGCTGTAGACAGTGGTGGCTCCACACCAGACCACACGTGTTTGCAAGGTGTTGCTAACACCTATCTAATTTATTTATGTATCTACTTTACTGTTTTTCCTCTCATGGTTTCTTTCTGCAGATGAGTTACTAAATACTAATTGTATTTGTCTTGTTTAAATCTCATCTCAAGGTCAGCAAAACCGTAACATAAGATAATGCTTCTTGCTCTGTTTTTGCCTTGTATTCAATGGAGGATGTGTGCATTTTATGTATAAGACATAATGTCATCATTAATAACAGTTCCACTGGATAATGGTTCAAGCTCTCGAATGAACAGTGAAGGATTTGGATACAAAATCATCCATAAAAAGCAGAAAATGACTATTTTTTATTGCCCAGGTATAACAAAGTCGTTAAGCAGGACAGGAGGACAGAGCAAAGGGATGAGTTGAATAAGGAGGTGGTGCGCGTGCAAGTGTCTGTAGGGTTTTGGCTGGAGGTTGTGAATGTGTCCTGAGGAAAATACATCATTCATATATAAGCGCTGGCTGCACTCTGCCTCACTCACTGATAGTAAGTGTAAATGCTTAATGGCCACGCAGAGACGCAGAAACACTTCTTGTATGTGTGTGTGGCTTCTCTCTGGCTTTTTTTATCCCTCTTTCTTTCTTGCTTCTCCTTTGAAGCTGCAGTCCAGCATGTGGGAGCGTTTAATATTGGCCCAGGGCAGCCAGGCAGCTAGCTAACCCCTCCCACGGGGTGTGGTGCCAACCTCTTCCTTTCAAGCCCACTGTACCGAACTCAACCCTGATGCCAGATGGATCGTCTGCATCTAGTGATATCCTTCAGTTCTTTTATTCAGTGGTGGAAACATGGATGGTGTATTTTCTAGATTAGGTCAATAGACTGAGGTGTCTTGTAGGAAATCATGTATGGTTGATTTCTGTAGTTTTCTTTTTATATTATAGAAATGTAAAACATACATTTCAGTCCATCTCAAGTTATTATACGTTGTCATTATACCTTATACAGCATGTAACTGTTGTAAATGTTTTAATGGGCTTTTTTACTCAACCGTTTACTGTTTCAGACTTGTGTAAACAGATTTTAAAAAGGATAAAAATCTGAGAAAAACCTTTCAAATAAAAATGCTGAAATGAAATGACAGTCTTTATATTTAAAGATACTCTGTTACTGTAAAGGCTCAGTGGATAACCTGGTTTGAACCAGATGCACAAATGGGCAAGTTATGTAAAAGTTCATGGTTACTCGTGGTCAAGAACAGGCAAAAGTCAAAATCAGGTAGGCAGATCAAAAGAAACACATCCAGAAAGGTTCAGAACAAACAACAAGGTAGCTAAGGAGGAAGCACAATAGACAATCTGGCAAGGCATTGGTTGTTATATACACTGTATTTACGGCAAGGCTGATGAGGAAATGTGGGAACAGGTGGGCAGGGAAGGTCAGGTGATGGGAAAGTCGAGAAAGGGGTTACTGCAGGAGGAAGTGTCTGGATCTGAAATTACAGAAAAGGTATGTGTGCAGTTCATTGAATGGCAACTTGAGCCTGGCTCCAAAAGTGAGTCAATCCATGTAGATCCCAATGTTAAAATGGCCAACTTTAAAGCAGAAATAAACATGTTTACAACCTGGTACAAAAAACAGTTTTGGTCTCTATATCTAATTTCCCCATTCATGACAACTGTATGGGGGAGGATTCTTAATACAAATGCATTAAGCTAAAGTTATGCATAATTAAGGTCGTGGCCACTTTGAGTGACTGACTGGGTGCCGTCACTTGGCTTACTGCTAGCAGTCTGCTAGCTCCACCCTTGCTCTCTCCTTCTTTGCTAATTTTTGTATTAGCCGAAGTCAGGCACTGCCAAGATGGCAACGGCCGGAGCTACCCCACTGGGCTTCACAGTCACTCTTCAGAAACGTATGGGTGACGTCACAGAGACTACGTCCATGTTTTATACAGTCTATGGGGAAAAAAATTCTGCTCCTCTGCTGTTTTCTATTGACATGTAACGTTAGAGCTTATCTTTATAATAACCTCATAAATTAAGCTTTTTATTTTTTCCAGCATTAGCGGGCGTCACTTCTTCTGCAACAATGAAGTTAAAAGGACAATGACAATTTCATAACCAGTCAGAGACAGGGAAGATCTAATTGGTGGAAGGAGACAAAAACTTTTAGGTAGTGGAGGGACGAGAGGTTGGGGAGCACGAGGGAGAGAAAGCAGCTCCTGCAGCAGCATTGATTGACAAGCCCTTGGGGCAGCTCTACTTTGTCATCCTCTCATGTTTGACTGAGGGCATGCTAACGCTTCATTAGATATCTCTGCAACGCAATACTTAGATGTCTTTTGACACATTCTGTTGATCATGTTAGTTAATTTTTTGAATATTTTAAACAAAAAACCTGGCCAAATCTGACACATTGTAGATCAAGTAGATCTACAGGTGGCGGTAATAGGGGTGGGAGAATTAATCGATTCTTAGATGCATCGCGATGCTGACGTGGAATATTATGAATGGATTAACAAATGTCTAAAAATAGATTATTTAAAGATAATTATAACATAATGTTGACGGAACGCAAAAGGCGGAACAGGCGGAACTCGCGGAAGTGCCGCGACCGGAACGTATGCGGAGCGCGCACAACAGAGAGACCGGTGTGCCCCTGTATTTGACACCTACAGAATGAATAACCACCCTACTAAAATGTCACACAATCATTAATATCAATGCGCAAGTGATGGTTTTCTCTCTACGTATCCTGTGCGTGAGGACGAGCGATTGAGAGAGAGCGGCAGAACGAGACGGTGAAAGTTAGTGGATTAGCAGTAAGTTTCAGTCAGGTAGTAAACGAGCAGCGTAGGTCACAGTGTGTCCGTTAATAAAAGTCTGTAGTAGTTTCCCCAACGGCTGGAAAAGTGAAGGCTGTTAGCGCTAGCTAACATCTCCCCTGGACAAGAGCCTGCTGTCTGTCCCCCAGACTCCGGACTTTTGGGGACAGAGCCTTCAGCGTCACAGCCCCCACCCTCTGGAACTCATCCCCACAGAAATGTTCCCTGTCTGGACACTTGAAGAAATCTACTAAAAACCCAGCTCTTTACCAAGGCATTCACTCCTGAATGACTTTTTGTTGTTTTGTAACGATGGGTAAAGCTTCCTTGGGTCCCCTGAAATTTATTGGTGAAAAATAATATTTATTTAACGTTTAAGCTAAATTAGTAACTAAGTAATATTAATTATCAGCTGTATGTCATTACTAACTAACCTACTAGTCAAGGGTTGACAACATCAGGTACAAGCTTAGACTAAACTGGTGTACAGCTCTGTCCTGTGTACACATACTCTAGGCTATATCCTAATCATTTTTATACTTTATATGTCTGCTTTCAGAGGAGTCTGATGTTAAAGAAATGGACCAAAGAGCTGAGGTTAATAAAGTAAATTAGGCATGCAAACAAGTCCTTTTAAGCTAATTAGGAGATGTTTCTTTTGGATTTTAATGTTCAAATTAAATGCTTAGTAATTATCCAAGGATCCTGTATAGAAAAAGTGATGCATCAAGATGCATCGATAAGCATTTTATAATCGAATCGCAGCCCTCTGTATCATAATCGAATCGTGAGGTGCCCAGAGATTCCCACCCCTAGGCGGTAATGCATCAGGAAAAGTAACAGTGTCCCAGGCAGAGAAGAAGAAGACTGCAAGCTAGTAAACATGTATTTAAACAAAATGTTTAAACTTTGTTTTTGCAAATGTGTAATGAGGAATGAAATGCATTTAATACATTTGTTAGACCTCAATGACACACACATTGTGTTTTGGTGAGTAGCACTAAATGTAAATGTAATTTGTGTTTGTTTACAAAACTCTACAGGGCATCTTTAATTTCCTACCCACAGTAGGTCTTGAATGGGATGTGAAGCTGAAGAATGTCAGTGTTTGATGGCAAGAGAAGACAGTGAAGTGGACCTGTGTGGAAGCCTACAATAAATTCAGTAAAAAATAATAATAATACAGCAAATAGCACACACTAAAAACTCCTGGGTTAAAAAGGGACCAACTAATTTCTGGGTTATTTCAACCCAGAAAATTGTGTTATTCTTTTTGACCCAACCTCTGGGTTAAATACCTGACCCAAATGTTGGGTTAAAAAAAACAACATTGTAGTTAATATAACCCAAAGAACAACCCCAATATCTGGGTTGAAATAACCCAGAAATTAGTTGGTCCCTTTTTAACCCAGGAGTTGGGTCAAAAATAACCTAACTTGGGTTACTATGCCAGTATGCCTTATTTCTGAAAATAAAAATTTGTTTTACATTACATCTGTCACGGTGTGGTGCAGGCAGAAGAAGAAGAGGAGGAGGAGTCCAAAGTTCCAATTCAAATGTTTTACTAATAAAGTAACTCCAAAAGGTACAGACAGGCAGGATGTACACACACACTAAACAAGACTACAAAGTAAAACAACCAAAGACTGACTGAACTAAAAGAACTAAATACTAACACAGATGAACATTGATTAACAGAACACAGGTGGAACAG
Organism: Micropterus salmoides; assembly: GCF_014851395.1. Taxonomy (NCBI): domain Eukaryota; kingdom Metazoa; phylum Chordata; class Actinopteri; order Centrarchiformes; family Centrarchidae; genus Micropterus; species Micropterus salmoides. Next base: position 17,213,615 of record NW_024043372.1, read on the forward strand.
ATGATGACGATGATGATGATGGTAATTAACTAAACACAGGTGATGCAGATAAACTAAATGACAGAAACCATGGAAACAGATGAGTGGCTGGAAAACAGAACAAAGGAAGACATGTGATTAGGGGTGACTGTGACAATATTATACACTTCGAGCACTTTTACATTTTTATTGCATTAAATTTTAATTAAACTCTATATAAAAAATTGAAAAATAAACAACTCTCAAACAATCGACAACATTCAATAACTGGATTGAACTTAAGGCTTAAAGTCTTCAAACATTGGTTGTGTCATGTCATGTGTGATTTTACACAGACTTTAAACTAGTTAGATGTACATGGCAACCACAGAATTACCACGGCTAACGCTAGTCTCAACGTAGCAACTAGCGGGGACATGGACACAGAAAAGTTTACGTTACATCAACAATGAAAATACTTGCTTACCTTGAATACACAACAAAGTTGCACCGAAGAAGCACAGGCCAAAACGGATCGAGAGCGAAACGATGGTTATTTGAAACGACGGTTATTTGAAATGACTGTTATGAGAAAATTCCAGAACAACTGCGGGGTGGTTGCTACACATTCATGCCAATAAAGTTAATTTGAATTTGAGAGAGAGAAAGCCAACCTTATAACCCAGAACATGGGTTACTCTGAAAAATAACCCATAATTTTAACCTAACACAACTAACCCAGAAAATGGTTTGATGAAATTACCCTGGTGTTTTTAGTGTGCGCAGTGGTACAGGCATTACAGGCAGGTATTTGGCTATATGCTTGATTTAGTTTACAAAGCAAAGTGTAGTCCATGAGGCTATTAATTCCCTAAATAATCAACTATACATTCAAGGCATGTTTAAATGCAGCCCACTATAAGTATTACTGAAACGGGCACAACCGATTTTTGTGGTAGTTTACCTCCAAAATGGACCCATACTGTTTTACACAACCAAAGGCGTGAGTACTAAGAATCTAACACTCTTCTAATTTCTCTTCAACTTTGGCTAATATGGAGATTTAAATTACTACCACCCGTCCTCTGGAGATTAGGCTGACAAAATGACATTATTTATCTCTGCACTATTCCTGCTCCTTTTGTAAGTCTTTTCCCCAGCACTGTTTTTCACTATTACAGCTCTTTGTAACTCTAATGGTCGAGCAGACTGAGAAGGAAGATGATGAATTATTCAGCATCAGACTGAAGCTTCCAAAGGCAGTTTGCTGTGTTAGCTGCTTTTCACTTGTCTGCCCCCCCTCCTCAGCCCCCTTTCTTCTTCCTTTCCGTCGCTCTCATAATTCATCGCTCTTACGTGTCCTCTCACAATAAGCCTGCAGTGTCCCTCTTAATTATGAAGAACCTTGAATGAAAAATTGCTCTCTAAATTTAATTTACCAATTCAAGTGCAGTGGCCCCCCCTCTTCCTCAATAGTTCCTCAGACAGTAATAGTTTACTTGAGAAGAGTTTGGGAACTTTCTTTATGATGCATCTCGTTGGGGGAAAAAACTGAAACAGAAAGTTTTTTTAGTAACCCTCGCTCCATTGAAACAGCATTGTTTCTGATCTGTAATTCCCCCAAACTACCAGAGTAGCTAGTCACAATTCAACGTTGTTCTGCTTAACCTATGTGTGTGTCAGAATAGATGCATACAGATATGAACCAGTCCACTGAATCCATATTTCTATTACAGCAGTTATAAGTGGAGCAGCAAAGAACATATAAAGAAAGTGAAAGAAACATGTTCCTGTACTTTCCTCACAGCTGTTGCTCAGAAAAACCGTGTAGTGTAGGTGGGTAGGTTCTGGACTTTTAGAAACCAGTGAACCGCTTTCTAAGTTTTTACCACAGTGTTTGAGATTCTAAGGAACTGGACGCAGTCTGTGATTTGTATGTTTATAGTAGTGCTCTGGGAGAATGAAACCATTTCTCCTAAAATACACCCAAATTGTCCCATTCAGTACAGAAGAAGTAGAACAATACTAAGAGATTATTCTTGTTTATCTTATGTGTAAGTAAAAAAAAAAGAAAACTTTGGCTGATATAATGAGATTTTTTAAACTTAAATATCAATATCGGTCAGTCAGGTTATAATGTTATATTATCCGACGCTTTTATTCATTACAAGATAGCTTAAAAACGAATGACCGAAATCCCTTTAGCCTACTCTTTGAAGCTTAATGCTGTCATAGCATGCATAACATTAGCATGTAAACACTAGGCTGAGGCTTTTAACTGATGACTTTTTTGTTTGGCTTTTTATTGGCTTTCTGCTAATACAATGGATTTTGAATCTGGTTATGGATATTAACACTGTTGGTCTAAACACGCAGCAGTGCTGGTTTTCCGCACATGCAGTCTATTAATATTGGTTCCCTGATTTATTGACACCGTCACTCTATCTGGGTTTTTTTGTTTGTTTGTTTTTTCTTTAGTTTTTCACCAGTTCTATAATGATTTTATTAAATCACTAATACTGGTTATTGTTTACTCTTGTAACTCAGTTTAAGTGTCATGTGTTTAATAGCACACATCAGATAGCTACATTCAGAGAAAAAAACTGATTTTGCCACCCATCATCAGCACCGGTTGGTCTTTCTTTGACTTTCAGACTATTATAGTGTGGGTCATACCAAAGCTATGAGACTTTGTAACAGAGGCCCGTAATGCTCAGGGCGATGGAGAGTATAATATGTTCTGGAGAGAAAAGAAAAACAGCTTTATTTTTAGGAGCATAAAGATTTGGTTTCTACTCCAAATGAAAACTATATACCCGTATAATGTTGCAGCTGCCTGGGGACATGTGCAGAATCACGCACACACCACACCAATAGCTAGCTGGCTGGGGCGAGGACAGGGTAGCCATATCAGGTTGGTAAGATAAACAGGGTAGTATTGATCTAGAAAACGGAGACAGGCAGAGAGAGAGGGAGAGAAAGAGGAAATACAAGCCCTTTCTCTCCCATGATGCATAAAATAACAGGAGATGTTATCCAGTTTGATGACCCAAAAGACATTGTTGAACTCATTGGTGTGTGTGCTCTGTGTCTGTGCTGGAGTGTGAGATTATCTTTGTCAGTTCCTTCATCATTATGTGTTTTGATTATTCATGCCCCGTTTGTGTGTGTGTGTGCTTGTTTGCGGCACTGTCGGGTCAACGCAGGACCTCGATGGCCAATTACCAACTTGATTGCCGGATGCAGCCTGCGGAATTTGCTGCACATGGTGTCATGTTTTTAAATGATTAAGTTTAAATGTGCGTTAAGATTTTGGGGTTACTGTTGAGATTAAGTTCTTTAGTGTTTTAAATAGGTTAGCAGTAACTTATCCTATATCCTGATTTCCCATAATTAGCTTGATAATCTATTGAGAATTTACAGGTTCTGTTCAAAAGTAAGAAAACCAAATAAAATAAATAACTAAAAATACATCTTAGGAGCAGAGCCTTTCTCAACAGTATGTCGTGTGGCTCGCTTTGTATGTCCAGATAAAGATGGTACTACTATGAGCAACAATCTGCTATAAAACTATCATTGTTTATTTAATATTTCAGTTTATATCACAAGGGCGAAAAGTAGCGAGTGCTGCGGTGGATAGAGATTTGTGGCAGAATATAGAAAGTGAACTCCAGGAACGCACAAGACCAATGAAAGAAATGCTGAACAAGAGATTATATTGAGCTACAGGGGCTGGTGAAACAAAGGCTAGGCCCAGACGTGGCGTCACGACTTTGGCTCTCTATTAAACATCTAAATCACGTGTCAAACTCAAGACCCGCGGGCCGAATCCGGCCCGACACGTCATTTTATGTGGCCCGCAAAAGCTTTAAAAATTCATGATTGTCCTAAAATAAAAGTCTATGCTGCCATAAACTACATCTCCCACAATGCATGTTGATTTTGTGACCTGAGAAGTAACAGCATCCCGCCACTACATTGCGATGTTTCCACACCAGCTACAGTAGTTTTGTGTTCACACTAGACAACTTGCCGTCTTGTGACGGGAGTCTTGAAGTCGTTGTTGCGTTCACACTACGTGATTGATCGGTGACAGGGGGTCACAGACTACACGAGCTGACCGCGGCTCTGCCACCCGACGCTGGTCTCTAAACCACGTTTTTGTCAAGAAAACACACATGAAATGTGAAACGGGAAATGATAAGAACCTACACACGAAACAGTTGTTGTTATTATAAAGATAGCAATTATAAAGACAAAGAATATGGGTGAAATCTTCCAGATATTTGGCATGCTAGATATCTGGCAGACATCGGTGATGTGTCAGAAATGTGTTGGGGAGCCGTTTTGACGCATCCTTGAGTAGTTCACACATAACGACTGGCAACCGCCGATCGATCACTGATTTACCCCTGATCACAGCCCGACGGTCACCGAGCTCGCTGACTGGCAAATCGGGCTTAAAATCGTGTAGTGTGAACTAAGCTTTATGGACACGGAGGTGGTTGTCCGTGACTTAAGCAGGTCTCTCCTTTTTGCCACAGGTGGCACCACTTGTACAGAGGACTCTTCAACTGATGTCGCACTGGTACCGCTCCCTCCGTCCTTCACTCCCAGTATCTCTTCGGTGCGTTTTTTGTCTCCTCTGTTATCGATATGATTCCCCTTATATCTAGGGTCCAGAAAGCTGGACTTTGCCAAAAGTTCTTGTAAGGCAGCTTGTTTGTACTTCTCCTCGAGAACACTACACATCTTTTGCGTAATGTCAGATGTCAAGGCGGTATCCTCCTCTAAAAATTCGAAACATCCCCAGTCAGGAGTTTCAGGACGGTTTTGACTGATGACACGGTAACATAGCTCTTGCCAGACAGCAGATCCGTAAACTCAGCCGCAGGTTTCAATGCTGCAGTCACAGACTCAAGGACAGCGATGTCCTGCCAGCTTGGACTTAGATGCTGGTGTCGCCTGTCATCCAAAACTCTTTTGATAGCTGGGATTTGCTCCAAGACGCTGTCCACCATTTTCTGCCCATTTGGTGCCCCATCTTGTAGTGCAGTCCTGGACATAATTAAATTAGGACTGAATTTAGCAATTTAAAATAGAGTTTAGCTATGGGCCTATTAGCCAGTGTGAACTCTATCTCTATAATACATTTAGTAGTCTAGCGTGAATAACTTACCAGTATGAGGCCGTGCTGGGGGATTTTGAGCTTCACTTGTGCTTTTGCCAGATCTCTTCTGTTCAGCCAGCTCTGAGAGAACGTACTGGCCAAAGAGTGGCACAGGCCAACTGCTCTGGCTGTGCGGTCCTTAATGCTAGCCATTGCCTTTGTCACTGCCAAATGTAAATTGGGACCAAAGCAGTTCAGCCACGGCCAGTTCAACTTGTTCACTGCTGCTACAATGTTGCCCCATTGTCAGTAGTGATACAGGCCAACTTCTTTTCATCCGGGGACCACTCATCAAATGCGTGGCGGAGGGCATCTGAAATATTCTCAGATGTGTGGTTCTGTGACATAAAGGCAACGTGATTTAAGAGCCCATTCTGTGGTCAGATAATGCACTGTTAGACTCATATAAGGAGTCATATTGACACGTGACCACATATCAGTTGTGGCAGAAAAGTAGTCTATATTCTTGATCTTGCTTTGAACCAGTTCCTTTACTGTGTTGTACATTTTCGGGACAGCAGTCTCTGAGAAGTAAGTTTTGCCGGGCAACTCGTACTGCTTATCGAATTTTAAAAGCATTGACTTGAACGCAGGTTTTTCCACCGTGCTAAATGGAACCATCTCCTCCACCAGATATTGCACAACAGCTGATGTAAGGCATTTGTGCCTGTTACTTTCACAGTTGTGTTTGGTAACTCGTGCAAAGGCTCCAGCCACTCCTATCTCTCGGCTTGAATCGGCCTGACCTGTCCCTTTTGCGGCTGTTCCGTGACTTGATGCTGAAGGATGCAATTGTGCTTTGATAGCTGGATGATAAACAGCTAGGGGAGACCTCAAATTCAATGTGTTTTCTCGTTTTAACAGGGACTTATTTGGCGCAGATTTTACAAATGGCCTCATCTAAATTGTCTGGCTCTCCATTTTCATTTGGTTGGAAGCCAAATATTCCCAAACTGGCAAAGTTACATTTGGTTTTGATACCAGAGCAGCAGCCATTGTGTCTATAAAGGAGACTGAAACTCATCTGTGCTGGATGCGAACAGAGTGGGCGGGGAAAAATAGCCTACACACAATTTATCAGTAGGCCTAAAATTGCAGTAGTTGCGGATGCTTCCCTTCCCTTGCGGTTGGCTTGTCAATAGCGTGGTATTACAAAATTGCGGTTACAGCGACATCCCTAGTTGTATGCACATATCCCTCCTTTCCATCAGAAAAGCCAACTGTCTGCTTTTTCACAGCCTAGCCGGGAAACCTATTAAGCCATTCATATGGTTGCACTGATTGAAGTGCACAGTTGAGGTCAGGACAGTTTCAAATGCTGTTGTGGACAAGATCAGATGCAGTACATGCCCGCCAAAATACTGCATAAAAAGGTGCCAGATTTGCTATGCAGTACTTGCACTATGTGTTAGAAAATACTGGGGTGTATCTGTAACGTCAATCAGCATAGCATTTGTTCAAGCACTCCAGGGGAGATGAGCTCATGGCGTCGTGTCACTCTGGATAGAGCCGTGAATGAAGTCGGTGTTGTGACACCTTTCTCGTGCGTAGTAGAAGTATACCCTGTGGGGAAAAAATATTTTTAAACCTTATTTTGGGGCAAAGTCTTCAAACGTCTTCAGCTATTTTTTGTCATATTTTACTGGTGATACTATACATGCAGTTTTTATGTCCCATTGAAAGTGCAGTTATGGTTCTCTCCCTATTCATATAGATTGGGGCCTGATCTTGTTAGTAACTGCCAGGAGGTGTTACCAAGATGGCTTCCGAGTGGCGGGACTTACCAATATGGGACTTTGTTATTATCTGAAATCTGACTATGCTTATGAAGGTTATGATGTTAATTTGGTTAAGATGATCAGACTAAAGCATTTACGTAACAGTGTGTAGTAGGAGTAGAGTTTAATCAGTATATTAAGTGTTTGTCCTGTCCTCTTTCCTAAATCTGTCTTTCTTGCTTTTACATTTGTCCCTTTTTTTGCATTTATTCTCACTGTCTGGCTGCCATCAATAGTTAATGAGTCAATGGTCTTAAGAGAATCTGTGGAATTCTGTGAAGGAAGAATGAGAAATAATTAAACTTTTTTGTATTTATTTAATCTTCTAATTAAGTAGTCTTAATAGATCCAATGACTATTTGCTAACTAAGAGCTTCTTTAGTCAGTGACATTGTTACAAGAATTGCCCTGATTGCATCAAGTGAATCAAGTGTATCATATAATAGTAGAGGCCAACCGATATGAGATTTTTAAGTCCGATGCCAATTTCGATATTTGAGGATTTTAAAATCCGATATGCCGATATTCTTTTTCCCCCTTGTTTTAAGAAACACATAAAATAAACAAAGATTATCCCTATTATTTGTTATGTTGAGACCTCACCAAGATACCATGACATAATGCAGTATAAAAAGAAACTTTTTTTATTGTTATAAATAGTATTTTGAACAAAAGTACAACAATATATGTTAAAGTTTTGATAAATGTATAAAACTATAGATAACATTTTACAAATATCTGATTTGTTATAAATTATAGAGTACTATTACTAATGAACATTAAATTAAATTGTGTATGTATTGTGGGGGCCAGCTTTTTAATAGTCATATATCGGCTGTTATAAACGCTGATGCAGATATATCTTCACACTGAAAAGTTTGTGAAAGATGACCACTTTTGAGGTAAACAATATTGGTTTGTTTTTTTCTGTCCGTCTCTCTGTCCATCAAAAGCTCCAACACAGCTGGTTGTAGTTTGATAAATGACTCATGTCTGCGCCGCTTTCTAGCAGTTTAAAAAATTACCCTCACTGGCACAAGGAGGGCCACAACAATTACAGGTCAAGACATGTTGACATATCTTTCCCTCACTGGCCTAAATCAAGAGAGAGCCTCATCTGTTGGGCGATGACATGTTAACTGTTTGATTGTTCCTGCACTGAACCAAATTTGAGTTGCCAAGGACTGCTTTCCAAAACTGCTTACTAGCTGGGATTGTGTTTGTCACCAGGCAACATTAGCGCAGTAAACAATTTAGAGAATTATTATAAGCAGATATTTAGAGGAAACTGTTGCCACTTTAGTGTTTCCTGAAGATTTATTCAAATTCCTGTCATCTTTTTGCAAAACAAATTTTTCCACTTCTCCTGCAGATTTCTTTGGCTTTGATTAGCACAACTCTCATTCATATTTACTTTCCCAGTCGCCTTGCACATTTATGTAATGATTTGATTATAATAAAAGCGCTAGATATCAAACAACACTTAAGCCTCATTGTGTATCATGTTGGCCACATATTTATAATTCCAAGCCAAGACATGTTTGTCTGTATAGCACATTTCAAATACAGAGGACATTTAAAGTGCTTTACATAATAAAAGAAATAAAATCAACTGAAGTGGAACCTTAACAATAGTATGTTTTATAAACTTTACATAGAGGTTTGATTTAGTTAACTTCTTAAACTGAGTTGACACAGCTAAGAACTTGGGAACTGGGTTTGTAGCATGTCAAAAGTATATTTTCACCCAAGGGCCGTTAATGCAATTCATTAACTATCAGCAGCAGTCTATTCACTAATCGGCAGCCAGTATAAAGATTTAAGTGCAGTGCCGTGCTCACTTCTCCTGGTTATTGTCAGAAGTCTGAAGGCATGAATATGTTTCTTGTCTGGACATGAATCCTCTAATTCTTACTCTTTGTTTTAGAGGATAAAAGGCTGGTTTAGTTATTGCCTCAATGTGGCTGCCGAAGCTCAGATACAATAAAAAATAGTAAAGCCAGCTCTATCTTTGGGCAGGTGGTGACACCCCTGGAAAATCACACCTGAAAGCTCCTCTGATAAACAGGCTCCGGTCACACAGTGCTCAAATGCACGAGCGCAAACATACAACAAATGCTGTCACTGTTGGAGGATGCTGAGAGGAAAAGTATGTCGCGCTGTGATCTCACTACCCACACATGCCCATCCTGTTTGGGATAGCGACTTTCTTGTATTCTCTGTGTGCGCAAGTGTGTTTATGCAACTGTGTGAGAGGGAAAACAAGAGAGAGTGCGTGCCAGACACAGAAACTCGTCTCAGGCAGCAGATCTCTCTACGATAATCAGCTGGATTGTCTTGCACGCACAACATCTGTCTCAAACGCACACAAACTGCCTCTTTCACACACACAAACACAACCATTATATAGTCATTACAGTCAGGCTGATGCTGTACAGCCCTCTCTAACATGCTCTCTCAAATCTTATCCATCTCCTTCCTTCCTTTCTTCCTTTCTTCCTTTCTTTCTTTCTTTTTCTTTCTTTCTTTCTTTCTTTCTTTCTTTCTTTCTTTCTTTCTTTCTTTCTTTCTTTCTTTCTTTCTTTCTTTCTTTCTTTCTTTCTTTCTTTCTTTCTTTCTTTCCTTGCCTTGCCTTGCCTTGCTCCTCTCTTCTCTCTGCCTCCATCCAGACGGTTTCGATCTTGGAGCAGCGACTGACGCTGACAGAGGACAAGCTCAAAGAGTGTTTGGAGAACCAGATGGAGATCGGCCTACATCTCCAGAGACAAGAGGAGGCCGAAAAGACGGCGGCATCAGAGAGAGGTTGAGCTGCGGTGTGAAAGGAAATGGGATCACATCAACACCATAAACAGAAGCACATGTACAGTAACTCCCCTTGTCGTCGTAAGATCACACTTATAATATCTAATGTTATGCACAGTGACACATTTGCATGTTAAGCAAAGACTTACTGCTGATGTACTGTGTCTGTTTTTTAAGAGATATCAGAATTGAAGGAGTTGAATAGAGAAGTTGCTTCTCTACAACATTGCTGAGAGCGCAGTCCCTTTTCTGCTGACGAAGGACCTGCTGTGTGTGTGTGTGTGTGTGTGTGTGTGTGTGCGCGTGTGTGTGTAGACACATAGACACATGCAAGAGACCTTCGCACTTTCCTATGCACTGCACATGGGGACATTTTTAACTCTATTTGTGTGTGCAGGCATCAGTAAAGTGCTCGTTTACAACCAAAAAGCACATAGTAAACTGTGCACACAAACAAAATGCACAGGGTATTGTCATCAATCTAGTCATTCATCAATCATTTTAGTTGTACGATGTACAGTAACTTCATCATTTTTAAATTGGAGAAAGAGGCTCATTGAAAAAGTAATTTTAAAAACTGTAGTAAACATTTACTGCTGAGCATGTAAAATAACATCAGTGTTATACTTTAAGTTAGAATGATGATGTTATTTGCCTTGGTTTGGATTGTCTACCCTGCGAGTTCCTGACGGCTGATTGTAGTTACTACAGTTTAAAAGAGAAGTGTCTCGTTCCATCCCTTTATATCTTTTGTCTGAAACTTTTATACACTGAAAGTAACTTATTGTGTACCTTCTTAATAAATTTTTTCACTCTTATCTCTGACTCTGAAATTAGTTGATAAAACTATTCCGGTTGCTCTTTGACAGCACTAAGCTCTGTTTGTTTATCAGATGAGAGAGTTTGTTTTCATAAGCCGAATCGATGATGTCACCAGTGACTTTTAAGAGATTGTTTCCCGCTCTGATTGGTCCACAGAGCCCGAGCAGTTACCCGAGAAATCATTACTTTTCTGACTTTATTGTCCTCAGCAGGGATGTAAAGCTCATGAGCTGTCAGCTGTGGCATCCATCGCTAGAGGTGTTACATTTTGAACTTTCATTGCCAGATTATAAGCAGTGATTTATTACAAATGCATAGGGGTGGCAGCTAAATACGCTTGCCCTGCTTGTGTCCAAAATCCTTATGTTTCACCCCTGAGTAATTTACGTAACCTGACCATTGATGCTGGATCAGTACTTTTTATTTTTAGAAGCTTCAGTGAAAGCAAGCCTGAAGCCATGCTTAGCTTTGCTTCTCGAGGAACACATTCATCGGAGCCATAAAAGAACTATTCATTCATTTGACTTTTTTATTTAACAAACTGGTAATATGTTTACATACCAAAGTAATGAATCATACTGAGTCCTATTGTGGAGGTCGCTCTCAGAGAACAGTGTGGCGTCATTAGGAGGTGAAAATATTAATGACTGTTTCTTTAAGACCCGGCTCAGGCTCTGCAGTGATGGAAAAAGAAGAAAAACAAAACCGGAATTCTGGAGCTGTGCTGCCGGGCCCACTCTCTTCCTTCCTGTCTGGGGCCTGAGGACACGCACACACACAGACGCACAGGCACTCGTGCCAGAGAAAACCGTTCCCTGTACTATGGGCCTCAACCAGACGGCCTGCCAGGAGCTCTAGTGGAGGAGAGGAGGGGCTGAAAGAGTGGGTTCAGTAACTGGAAGTCTTGACTGTGTGTGTGTGTGTGTGTGTGTGTGCGCACGCACGCTCATGTAAGTTTTTCTTTGTGTTGACCAAGTTTAGTTTGAAACCTTGAGTGAAAAAAAAATTAGGACATTTTTGCAGGCCCTCACTTTAGGTCAGACATTTAAAGGGTTGTTTGAGAAATTAAGATTTGATTAAGATTTAGGTTCAGCAAAGATTAGTCAATCAGCAAAAATCTAACTTGATAATTGATCAATCAGTAAAGTAATCTTTTAAGTAAAATCACCAACCATTTCTTTGGGTTTTTTTTTTGGCATTTTAGAGGCCACACTATCATTAATGCAGTCCTAGTTCAGTTTTATTTAGTTTAGGGGGAGGATGAGGCCAGTTCGTTAACGCAGCAGGGTGCCTATGGCAAAAAAATTTGAACCCTCTACATGGCCAACAAAATATGTGCATGCACACATTCCTGGTTAATTGCTTTGCAACGTGAACACTATTTCTACAGCTTACCTGTCGATCGTTGTGATTGTTGTGTTGAGAGATAGAATGATTGCCTGTGGTAGCTTTCCAGAGCTACAACTGTCTCTGTGTATTATAAGCCTCTATGCAGGGTTTTGGCATGGCAAGTCAAAGGAAGTCCTCACAAGTATAGCTATACGTGTGTGTGTGTGTGTGTGTGTGTGTGTGTGTGTGTGTGTGTGTGCGCGCACAAGAGAAAGAAAGGGGAGAAAAGAAAAGTTGGAGAGCAAGCCTCTGTAATATGTAGCCCATGTGTGGCCCACAAGTGTGTGTGTGAGTGTAGGAGGGGGTTGGTGATCCTATGAGGGGAACATCTGGATATGTTTTTCCTGGTGTGCTGTGGTTGCTGCCGCTGCTTGCCTGAGTGTGTGTCAGTGTGTGTTTTACTAGTTCAGTGTGTCAGGTTTTTGTACTCTCCTACTCCTCTTGGCTTTTCGTTTCCTCGAACATTGTGTCAAATTCTGACAGATTTGTGAGATTAAAATGGTACCCGTGTCATGTTGCAGCAGGTGGATGCTGCACTGTGACATAGTTTCACTTTAGCAGTGGGATGAAAAAATAGTTTTTCCCAAAACATCTCTTGCCAGTGTGTATTCTTAAAACTGCGAAGTTGTACTAGTCTGTGTTATAATTTGTCTTTGGTGACCGTCACTGAGATGATCGTTGTAACATTGTGGTGAAACTGGACGTTTTTTAGAAATGAGAAATAAAAATAAGAGGCGGTCTAAGGAAACAAAATACACTGAACAGTTTTGAGGGACCACAGTAGAAAAACATAGAATCACCATGGACAAGAGTTTCCACTGAGTCACAGCAAAGCAGGTGCACTCTAAGTTTTTACAAGCCCAAAGAGATGTTCATAAACACAGACAGAGCCATTTACAAAATAATTGAAACACCTAATGTTAAAAATAGCTACAAATTTTACTCCAAATGTCAGGTTGTCAGCAGTTAAAGACCTCGCGATCGGCAGATGTGTGGGTTTTCAAACCAACATGAGCTAACAAATAAAGCCGTGTCGAATCATGTAAATCAGACCATGACAACATGCTGTATGTAGGTGACAAATACTAGTCACTTTGCTAATTATGTTCCACTTTTGAAGCATTTCTTCTTTTTCTTAAAATCTGGGTATAGTGCAGTGTTAAACAGCGGAGGCAAGACACCAAGCCGGAAGTTTAATAAAACTGAATAATAATTCAGCATATGGTTCATATGGTTTCCTCTCCGAGCAGTAGCCCGGAGGTTAGAGGTTACTATTAGGCTATTTTCCACCAGACAAGATACATCAAGATCTGGTTGGCTTTTACCACCTCTACTAAAAACAAAACCTGGGGGAAAGCCTAATAAAGTGTTTACATTATTTTGTCTACCACCTGTATGTAAGTAATGAATGTTAAAGTTGGATATGATCACCTACAGTTGAACAAATAGATGTGTGTGTAGAAAAAATACAATAAAACAGTGTCGTATTTACAGGTGTGGAAGGTGTCTTTATGTTAGTTTTGTCATGTTTAAAAGAGGAGAAACTTGTTTGAGCCTCAGTCGTCTTTGACCACTGCTGGATTTGGCAAAACTCCCCAATGCCTCATTTCCTGCTTCACCCCTCCTCCCCCCTTTGTCCCCCTCATCGCCTCCTACTCCTTCCCCCTCTGAGACTGAGCTGTGCTTGTCGGCAGTGGCTGAGGTTTGGCGCTTTGCTACTCCAACCCACGCCTCAGCCTCTGCGCCAAAACTTTTCCATTGGATCCCAATGGGAGTGAATGAACGGAGGGAGTGAGGTTTCTTTTCTTTTTTTTCTGACAAACTATCCTGTTACGGCTGTCTAAAAAAGGAGCTGCAGTTCAGCGAAAAACCTATTTCTGCTGCTCTCTTATCATCTGTCTATCAATGAATTCATTTCAGTGGACAAAAACTTAACTTTGGTCACATCTAAAAAACTTCTATTATTCATATTTCCTAAATATATAGTATATATATAGCACCAATTTCAGCGCTGAGAAAAATAAATCCTTACAGTTGAAAATGAAACTTAAGTGTCTGTTGTGTAACCTAAATGCTGCAAGGTCAGCTCTAAATCACACATGACCTGTGGTGCCACTGCTCAGGTAACACAAATAAAGCCAGCTTACACACATCTCCAGGTGTGTAAATGTGTGCTGAGAGTTTAAAATTGATTACCTACTTTACGGGCGGGCCAACCCATAAAACAAACTTGGTGATAACCCGGAGGAACTCCCGCCCCCTTCTCGGAGCCTCGCCTTGTCTCAAAATCACCTGCCTCACTAAAGGTTGACTGTTCTGACACACCCCTGATTTAAGACAGCCCTTCAACAGAAATGTATCTAAAAGAAAGAAACCACGTTTTTTAAGTGTTATTACATTTCCCTGCGTTATAACATGTCCCAGTTGCCGTATAAAAACTGTGAAACTCGGAAAACTTTTGTATCTGCTAATTGTGTTCAGCATTGTGACACTTAGTTCACTGTAATTATGTTTACTGTGTTTGAAAGTATAATAAGAGTTTGTTATTTAAAGCCTGCTGTGTTACGTTTATTTCAGGCTAACGGCTTGTGTCAGGTTATCATGACAGAGATCTCTAGAGCAGTAACAACTTTGCACTGAAAGTCAGTACAGCAGAAACGCTGAGTTTGGTTAGTCAATCCACAGAAAATGAACAGGCAGCTGCTTTGATAATCAGTTAATCACTGAAATAATTTAGCAAGCAAGTACTGTATACCAAACATTCATTCCAGCTTTTCAAGTGTGAGGTTCTGTTTTCTCTTATGTGAAAGTAAATTAAATATTTTGGAGATTTAGGGCATTGGTTGGGCAAAACAAGCACTTGAAAGATGTTATATTGGACTCTTGGTTTTGTTTATTTGTATTTTCTGACATTTTATGGACCAAACCGTAGAGAGAATAATCACCAGATTAATTGATAGTGAAAATAACATCTAAATCTTGGCATTCAAATCTTTTTATTGCAGTAGTCCCTTGTACATATGTTTTATCTTGCTGGATTAAAGTTGCGTTGATGTGCTTTGCATCAACTCCTGCTCATCTGCATCAAGCTGAAACGGAGAGAAGGAAAGTGAAAGTCTTCATGAGATAGAACAGATCATTACAGTGTTTAGCCGCCTTTGACCATCTGTCTTTATGGCCCTGCCTCTCAGCTGCCATAGTAATATAATGGGGTGAGGCTGAAGGCGTGTGTGTGTAAGAGAGAGAGGTGAGTACTGAGTTAAGACAACAATGATTCACCTCTGTGCTTTTACAATCCTGCCTACGTAGGTACAATGTGTTTGCACAGTAGGTTGATTAGATACAGTAGGCAGGGTGACGATTACAGGTGATTTAAAAAAAGATTTAAATGTTCAAATAAAGAGTCATACCTAATTAATGTGGCCTTTGTCATGTTGGTTCAGTGATTTATTAAATACTCGCTCAAGCTGGGAACAAAACCAGTACAATCTGTTTAGTGGCTCTGCTCCAAACTGAGAGAGCAGCAGAATGGTTTTGAAGGAAGGTTGGTGACTCAGGGTGGATTTCTACTGTTGACTCTTGTGTCTACCTACTCCATTAAAGTTGGTAGACTTTTTCATTCAGTCCTACTGGAGTGTTAACTGCTGTGACAGCTTTGTCTCTTAAAAATTATGTTCATATACATACTGTTAAATTAGTTGCATTAGTATATACATTCTTAAGCAACTTAAAGCCCTCGGTTAAAGGCAGAATGAGTAGGATTTGTCGGTTGCTGTTTGCAAAGTCGGCCCCGAGTGAGAGACAAACAGCGATGGTTGCGTGAGCTAGAGGGTGAATGGAGAGAGAGAATGGTGTTGTCAAGCACTGAATCAGAGAAATAAAACATTATTTTCTAAATGTTTCACTGCAGCTACAGAGACCTTAGTGTAACCTGGTTTCCACGCCCCGTCCTCACACCTTGCATGCTGCCCAAATGTTGACGCCCAGAAACGCCCTCAACCAGGGTCCAAAATGAGTACTTACCAAATGTGAGTATATTAGTATATATATATATGTATATACAGTCCCCTCCAAAAGTATTGGAACGGTAAGGCAAATTCCTTTGTTTTTGTTGTTCACTGAAGACAATTGGGTTTAAGATCAAAAGATGAGTATGAGACAAAAGTTCAGAATTTCAGCTTTTATTTCCTAGATGTGTTAAACAACGCAGGACATACCACCCTTTGTTTGAACCCACCCATTTTTCAAGTGAGCAAAAGTAACGGAACAAATAATCTTAAAGTAAATAACATTTAATATTTTGCAATAACTGCCTCAAGCCTGCGACCCATGGACATCACCAAACTGTTGCATTCTTCATTTGTGATGCTATTCCAGGCTTTTACGCAGTTTCTTTCAGTTCTTGTTTGTTTTGGGTTGTTTCTCCCTTCAGTCTCCTCTTAAGGAGGTGAAATGCATTCTCTATTGGGTTAAGGTCAGGTGATTGACTTGGCCAGTCTAAAACCTTCCACTTTTTTCCCCTGATGAAGTTCTTTGTTTTCTTGGCAGTGTGCTTTGCGTCATTGTCCTGCTGCATGATAAACTTCCTCCTGATTAGTTTCAATGTATTTCTCCATAAATTGGCAGACAAAATGTTTTTGTACACTTCTGAATTCATTCTGCTGCTACCATCATCAGTTACATCATCGATAAATATTAATGAGCCTGTTCCAGAAGCAGCCATGCACGCCCAAGCCATGACATTACCTCCACCATGCTTCACAGATGAGCTTGTATGCTTCGGATCATAAGCAGTTCCTTTCTTTCTCCACACTTTGGCCTTTCCATCACTTTGGTAGAGATTAATCTTGGTCTCATCAGTCCATAAGATTGTGTTCCAGATCTTTTGCGGCTCATCTCTGTACTTCTTTGCAAATGTCAATCTGGCCTTCAGATTCTTACTGCTGATGAGTGGTTTGCATCTTGTGGTGTGGCCTCTATATTTCTGCTCTCTGAGTCTTCCTCCAACAGTGGATTGTGATACCTTCATCCCTGCACTGTAGAGGTTGTTGGTGATGTCACTTACTGATGTTTTGGGGCGTTTCTTCACAGCTCTCTACTGTCAACTACTGTTGTTTTCCTTGGCCGACCTGTTTGACGTCTGTTGCTCAGTACACCAGTAGTTTCTTTCTTTTTCAGGACATTCCACATTGTTGTGCTTGCTATGCCCAGTGTTTGTCCAATGGCTCTGGTCGATTTTCCTTCTTTTCTCAGCTTGACAATGTCTTGCTTTTCTCCCATAGACAGCTCTCTGGTCTTCATGTTGGTTTATCCTCTTTAACAGAAAATGCAGTCTTTATAGGTTTGAACCAAGGATGAAAACTTAGACTAGTCATGCAGAGCTATTTAATGTTTGGACAATCAACCTAAAAGGCAACACCTGGGCATCAAGAAACATCTGTCAGTCACATGTTCCAATACTTTTGCTCACTTGAAAAATGGGTGGGTTCAAACAAAGGGTGGTATGTCCTGAGTTGTTTAACACATCTAGATTTGAATACCACGAAATGAGAGCTGAAATTCTGAACTCTTGTCTCATACTCATCTTTTGATCTTAAACCCAAATGTCTTCAGTGAACAACAAAAACAAAGGAATTTGCCTTACTGTTCCAATACTTTTAGAGGGGACTGTATGAGTATATAAAACAACATTGTCGAACAGCATTGATGACATCAGCTGCCATTGGTGGGTTTCTGAAATAGACCTACTAAAACTGTCATCAGTAGAACACGTAAGTTGACTACGTGACCAGGTTTTTTTTTTTCGACTCTGGACACTGGTGGCGGCATGTAACACATGACGGTCAATAGTTGTATCGCAATTATTTGATTGACCCTTGCTGTTGTTACGGTTATCTAGCTAGCTTAGTGTTTCTCTGGTAATTTATCCGTGGCAAGCTGCACACAACTCTGCTGTGAGGTATGCAGGAGGATGCTGTAGTAACACTGCTAAAAAGACTACCCCCCGCCCCCACCCCCCCTCCGCAAACCTGGCGTTACAAAGGAATCAATGTATCACTGCACATTCATATGCAGTTTTATGGCAGGTTGAAAAGTATCGTGGTTTGCGGTGCCTTTAAGGATGCCACACTTCCTAGATTGGACAGAAACATTACCAGTGAATTTAATCCAGGCAGGAAATACATTTCCTCCAAAACTGACTGACAGATCAGCCAATAAGCAGAATATATCTTTTTTACGAGTGTCAGAGGTGAAGGATGGCAAACAGAAAGAGCACCTCTCTAAATCCATTCTCCATCATCTGCCTCTCAAGATTGTCTCCATCTCACTCTGTCTCTCCTGTTCTGTGTGTTATGGTAGCCTCTCTATCTCTCTCTGTCTTTCTAGTTTGGTCTTTAATGGTGAATTCAGCTGAGTTACTTCTCTGTGGCTCAGAGTTCACAGTGTAGGCACGTGCTCACTGCTCTTCAGTAGAGACACACTATATATACACTTAAACACAAACACAGCCACACAAGGTCTGTCTCTTGGATTCCTGAAAAATTCATGATCGGTCAGTGCTCACACACTTCCACTGAAGACATCTGCGTTCACACTGGCCTCCTTTTGAGCACTCCACCATTCCACAGTTCACCCGACAATCTCATCCCAGATGTTTGAGGCAGCTACATTTGAGAAAGCGTTCAGGTTCTTTATTACATTTGGCCGGGGTGAAGCATCTATAAGAAGAATGCACATCATCCAGGTTTTAGCCTCTCTGATGTAGTTGCCTGTACATGGTACATTAGATTTTAACAGTTTCTTTTAATGCACGTATGGGACTACTTTTAACTACATTTCTGATATGCTAACCCCATGCAAGACTTAGTTTAGCATGAGAGTCTGGTAGGTCTCCAGTAGTAACTTTCAGAGTGAGGCTAAAAAACAGATTAGACCGGGTCTCAGTATAGGCTCCTCAACTCAGGAACCACCTGCCAGAGGAAGTCAGGCAATGTAGCTCTTTATCTTCATTTAAATAAAAACCATCCCCATGAATTATGTCCATATTGGACGATTCTGTACCTTCAATTTATGTCCATAGTGAATGCAGGAACTTGTGTTCCCTTTATGTCCCTGAGGTGGCAATGGAGCAGTGGATAACACACATGCCTTTGGTGTGAGAGAGATACCCGGGTTCGAATCCACTGTGAGACACTAATGTGTCCCTGAGCAAGACACTTAACCCCTAGTTGCTCCAAAGGCGTGTGACCTCTGACATATTTAGCAATTGTAAGCCGCTTTGGATAAAAGCGTCAGCTAAATAAATAAATGTAAATGTAAAATAAGGGTGTGGAGGTCTTGGTGGGGGTTGGATGTGTAGTGCATGTGACTTATTCATGAGACCTGAATTTGCTTCCTGTCACAGGAAGTTACCTTTTTTGTTAACTGTAATATCTACAGAATCAGAATTAGAAACGGCCTTATTGCCAAGTAGTTTTTTCACATACAAGGAATACTTTGGTGACTCGGTGCATAGCCATAGATTGATACAGTTATTGCTGGAAATGCACCTTGAAAAAGAAGAGTTAAATCACTACTCAGTCACTATATATTATCATGTCCAGAAAACCTAAGCATATCTCTGTACGGGCATTAGTGATTAATGAATAGATTCAAATCACAGAGCAACTGAACAGAGACAGACAGAATGCCTTGATACATTTTCCATCCATGTTTTTTTTTTATGTGTTGGCGACCTGTGTGTTTGGGGGCAAAGGAAACAGCAGTGGAAATGCCAGCGTTAGCGTGGGAGAGGGGTGGCCACCTCACTCCATCACTGAGGTGAGCGGGTTTAAACCACAGTCTGCCTTAAAGAGACCTCAGACT
The DNA here is from genome assembly GCF_014851395.1 of Micropterus salmoides. Taxonomy (NCBI): domain Eukaryota; kingdom Metazoa; phylum Chordata; class Actinopteri; order Centrarchiformes; family Centrarchidae; genus Micropterus; species Micropterus salmoides. The sequence goes on from NW_024043372.1 coordinate 17,233,400, forward strand.
AAAACAAGAAGTAGACCTTTCTGCCAAGTTGGTATTTTCCTAGTTTTCTTGAGGACGGGTGGGGGGGGGGATTTAAAGCAGCTATATTTTGATGATAATAGTAATAGACAGGGCAAGAGATGAGTTATTTTGTTCAGTACATCGTTTTATCAGGACCACAGGTACTACAAATCCTGCCTAATCAGGATGAATTTACAAATGTTGTCTTACAGGTACAGTTCGGTCTTGTGAACATGAAGTTTAAATGTCTGTGGAAATGTGAGTCAAGAATATTTTAATCTGAGAGGGGGAAAAAAAAGGTTTTGGAGCTGTTCCACTGACGATGAATGGAAGACTTTTTCTGAATCCTGGATAGATCCCAGGGTGATTTTCCAGGGATATGGGCAGATTTTCTGGTTCAGAAATTATCAGTTTAAAGCTGTTCATGGGTAAGAAAGCCCTGACGAGTTCACAGACACCAGATTAATCTCCCATTCACCGTCGGAAGTTCACTTTTTTTCACAGATATTCATGAAGGTTGAACTTAAACTACAAGTCATATATTAAGTTTTTCATGATGGATTTTCACCAGTGTCGGGAGGGTGAAGAATCGTACAGCCCCTTCGTCCTGCGGGACAAGAACTGCTCCTCATCTGATTTGTTTCTCTAAATCCCAGCTAAGACAACACTTCACCTCCCCTTTGTCCTTGTTTTTTAGGTTCTGCATGGATTTGTGTCATATTTTTGGTATGTGGCTTTTCATTCAGAGAAACAACAATTCATACAGGCGAGGGGAGCTCAGTTCCAGCTTTGGCTTTACAAATGGGACTAAGGCATTGTGCACTCATCTCAATTCCATGCTTCAGAAAATTACGTTACGTGGAGTATAGATTTAAGATGGAATTAAAGGCTCTTCCATCTGGCAGAAGGAGGGGTTTTTTTTACGATCAGTGAAGGACGACTTTGTCAACGGTGAATACATTCATCTTGCATATATTGCTTTTTCTGTTTGAATAGGTTATACTCTATGGTCATATTTCTTTGTGTAGCTTCAAATTCCATTTCAATATGAGAATAGTAAAGCTGATTAAAACCCTCAAGCACAGTGGTGTATGGAGTAAGGCAATTTTCTAACGGGGTTGACACAGACTAGAGGTGTTGTGCAACAGGAAATGTGTACATAGACAATCTGAAAGCCCCCGTGCTTTCCAAAATGGCAGATTAAAGGCTGTTGATGCATGTATGAGCAAGTGGACTCACAATGGTGGGTAAAGCTGCTGAAGAGTTCATGTCTTTTGTTGTTCAGATAGTGATGAATATGGCTTAAGCTTATTTGTCTTGTTCTAGTTTTATTATGTAACTCCTCCTGTTCGGTACTTTACATCTAACATTTATGAAGAAATAAAGTTAAAGGTTCTGTAAACTTAAATCAGCTTCCAACTTTGAGCAAATGACACCACATTTTGGGTCAAAGAGTTAAAACGGTATTTCACTTGACAGATTTCTGTCCCTGCTGTTTTCGTCTGTTCTTGTTTGAAGTGGGCGGAGGACAGTTGGGAAAAGAAGGCTTTAAAACAATACAGCACCAATTTTGTTGTAACATTGTTGGACTAATCATGGATGCAGTGTTTTATTTCACACAATTCTTTCTTGTCAAAACCTGATGCCTAGATTGCCCACAATACAACTTAAACGCAGACAGTTCAGTCAGGGATCTGGGGGGTGTCATGCTAGTAGTAGCTAATGCAGTCTCGAGCCCCTTAAAGGGGCTATATGTAGTTTTCCAATAAAATCACTTATGAATAAATCAAATTTTTACTTCCATATTATAGCCACAATACTGCTTTTAATGTGTAGGCACCGGGTCGGTATGTAGCTACATGCGCTCTCCTGAGCCTCTCGCTGACTACAGCAACAACACCGCAGCTAACGACTATATAGAGGGACACACGTAATTCAGGTGGCATGTGAGACATCTAACAGAAGACAATGCAGTAATCTGTGGCTTTTTTAAGCGTTTAAGTTACAACGCGGGTTTTTCTTCTATATTTGCATTGCCTTGCAGGTTTTTTTATTGCGCAAATAAGCCTGAATCATTTTCATTTGTTAAATAACATTTGTTTTTGCAAGTGTTTTTTAGAACATTTTTAACAAATGCTTCCAAAAAGTGATGGGGCCAACATCAACCGTTTCAAAAAGTGGTGCTGACATGTCCCCAGCATTCCCAATGTAAATGCCACCTATGGGCCTCCCTCCCTACAGGTGGAGCTACTCCATGCTTACCGCTTCACCTCCGCTCTCCTCCTGCTCACTCTGGCCCTGTGCTTCACTAACACACGCCTCTTCATCTGCCTGGCAGTGGCCACAGTCCTCCTTTACTCCTTCAAGTGCCTGTGACTGCACTATGTCAGGTACTTTCAGCTGATGTTGAAGCTTCTGCAGCCCCAGTAGCAAAGAAATCAGTTATTTTTGCACATTAGGCGGCAGCCATCTGAAGATTTTTTTTTTGACCTGCAACGCAAGAAAAAGATTGGGGAGGGGGGAGGAGTCATTAATAACTTATTACAGTTAGAATAAGTAGCATTCCTTATGGTTCAGAAAAAACATCTGGTGATAACTGCATTTGATTATTGTGCACGGCAAAGTGTCTGAAAAGGACCTTAAGAGGTGGATGCATAATTCGGCAGAACAGATGTTGTAGGCTACATGCTGAAATTTGCATCCATTGCCTACATTTAATTACATGTTGTGTGTGTAGCATGTAGGAACTACGAATTTTGTTTCGTTACGCGGCTTTGTGCTCTATAATAACTAATAAACAACCTTGTACATTGTACGTTGTACATTTAGCTGTGCTGACATTGCTGAGCCTCTGGGGAAAGAGACACAAATAGTAATGTTAGTTAGCCTTACGGAAAAGCAGATAGGTAAGCTAACGGCAATGTATCAAGTCGGCTAAAAGCAGTAAATGTACCGTTATCATGTAACAAGCATGGATTAGTTAAACCTCAAGCTAATAAAAATATTACTGTATCGCTGCAGTGGGAGTTTACCTGAGTTTCCAGCACGTTGTGTGAAGCTGCTGTCACACTGCCACACTGTCACACTTTTTCCTCCGGGAGTATTGTGCCAATATGCCGACTCGCTGCGCTGTATGAGCCAGGAACGTTGAAGTAACAGAGCCTGAACATGTCTATAGAAAAGCCACAGCCAGCATGCCAGTATTTCCATGTTTATTGTGGGATCTCTGTATAAAAGCAGTTGTGTTTATTATTATGCTCGCGCATGAGTTTAAACGAGCACATACCTTGTTGCGATCTTAAAACTGCACCGCTAGTGGCTGGTGAAAACTACATATTGCCCCTTTAATGTACTTAGAGCACCACCAATAACCCTTGCTCCCATTTCTTTTCCAGTGGCCCCTTGCCACAAAAAAAATCCCCTCTGACCCGAAAAGCATTATTCCCTTAGACCACAAATAAAAAAAGAGATGTCTGTAAAATTGTTGACAGGACACCTCCAACTGCAAACAAGATAAATCACTAGTCTTTGTATTGTGAATTTTTAATCCATGGAGGTTTTAAATTTGGAAAATGTTCCCAGAGCCTAGAAAAGCTATTTTTAACTGCATAACGTCCCAATGTAAAGCCTGGACCAATGTTAAGTCAAATGACATCACTTGAGTCGAGCTAACGTGTCAGAAATGTAGGGTCATGATCACACACAACTGTAAATCAACCAGTCAGAATAGAGCATGAAATGACGCATAATACAAGGCAAGTTAGAAAAATGCTACTGCTAATACTACTGACGATATTAGTTATGATGATGTTTTGTTTACTACCAGAGAGCTGTTTGTAGACAAACACACACAGAGTGACTGCACACTCTCTCAGAGAGCCTCTTGTTGACGATGAAGGGAGTGGAAACACAAGAGCCCTAAAGTTTGTGTGTGTGTGTGTGTGTGTGTGTGTGTGTATGCATGTAAGCATGTGTCTGCGTTTTGATAGTGTGTGTGTGTAAGTCATTGAGGGGGATAAAGAGCCATTGTCTGCAGCTGCTGCATCCGCCACTCCTCCTCTCTGCAGCTGTGAGGAAATCAAACGCTCCTCTTTTCCCCCTCTCTGCCTCTGTCACAATCTGCTGATGCCTTATTAGGTCATTCATGGTGAAACGTAGTGATGACCCAGTGATGTAGTGCAGCAGGTACACCAGCACCATTGAGCTGTAACAAATAGAAAAATCCCACATAATTGACCAGCATTAATAAGAATAATAAACTTTATTTAAACAGAGTTTTAAAAAAAACGCTATATGTGGTAAAATCAAGATTAAGACAATTCAGCACTACAATAAATAAAATCAGGTAAAAGAAAGTTTAGAGAATGAAATAGAATGAAACACAACAGTGAAATACGATAAATAAATTAGTGAATTAAACAGATAAAACATTAGCTGAAATAATTAGAAAATGGAATTATTAGTAAATGGAATAATTAGTAAATCGACACAATTTCAATCAACAGCAATTTTGATGATCTACCATAAGTTAAAAGTCATTCATTGAGCAAAAATGCCAAACATTCACTGGTTCCACCATCTGAAATGTGAAGATTTGCTGTTTTCCTCAGTTTTATTGTAAATAAAATATCTATGGGTCTTGTGACTTTGGCCCAAGATACTTGTGATGTGCACTTTTCACTATTGTTTAGATTAAACAATTAATCAGAAGAATACTTCACGATGAAACAAAATTAATAGTTGTAGCTTCAGTGTGTGTACTACACCTGGATGATATTGTGTTATCTGCTAAACAGTCTTTAAGACTGAATTGTTTACAAGTTCTAGCTGAAGTGAGAGAATCACCATGATGTCCTCAAAAAGTGCCAACAGAGAGCTGAATGCTGCCTTAGAAACAGACACCAATCTATCTGCATGTTGCAGCCAGCTACTTGTTTTGCTCCATATGCACTTTGTTGATATAGCGCTTCAGAGGCTCCAATAAATACTTTCATTTTGTGCAAAGAAGGTACTTCCGTGGGCCGGCTGTAGCTCAGGAGGTAGAGCAGTTGTCCCTTTAGGGAGAAGGTCGGTGGTTCGATCTCCACAAGTGTCCTTGGGGAAGATACTGAACCCCAAATTGCTCCTGAAGGCTGTGTCATCAGTGTGTGAATGTGTGTCAATTATTAGTTCCTTTCTGATGTGAATGTACATTTATTGTTGGGAAAGTTACTCAGATATTGTAATAAGTTACTAGTTACCTATTACTCCTTAAAAAAGTAATAATATTACTATAAAAGTGACTAGTTATATTACTCGTTACCTTACTATATTACTTTCACAAGGTTTACAATGGACGACAATGTTATTTCCATATTAGACTGTGACACAATATGGTAATACTTACAACTGTGGAAAGAACGCCTCTCTCCCTTGTTTTCCATTTTTACTTTAGCTTCTTGGCTAACAGCTGACTTTATCAACATCAAGTCTGGTGCCGCTGACCTGCCACGCAGTCGCACATTTACGTCAAGGATGGTGCATTCCAGTAAGTCAGTAACGCAGCGTTACTTGGATTAGTGTGATTACTACTAGTTACTGGGAAAAGTAATATTATTACAGTAACACGTTACGGCCCAACACTAATTATAAAGCACTTTGAGTGGTTGAAAGACAAGAAAAGCTATATATAAGTACAGTCCATTTCCTAAGAAAACTTTTTTGGCCATTTTTGTATTTGACATTGATACCTAAACTGCATTTTGCTTTTTTCTCAAATGTATATTATTAAATATTTCATGTTGTATTTTCACACAGTTCTAAATTTTGAGACAGTTTAGTTAAAATCTACAAAACTCCCAACACAACTTCTTAAAATACACAATATGACAAACTGGAACAAACAGAAGATAAAGACTTAACACTCTCACACTTTGAAAATGGGTCCAGAAGACAAACTGTTTTTTTGTCACTTGATTAGTTCTGTCTATAGTGCCCAAAAGCCAATTTGCTGTCAGGAATGTGTCTGAAATTTATTGACTGAGTGAGCAAAATACGGGGTATAAAAACTACTTGCTCTTGTCACACAGTTTCTGACTGTGTTATCATGGTTTCCTCTTTCGTGTAAATGTAGCTTTTTGAAACAGTTAGAGCACTTGTATGACTTGGATTGGCATGAAACTCTCCAGGATTAAATCGTAAAAGTACACAAGATTAACAACCGCTTTAGAAAAAAAAAGTTGAAAGATAAAAACTTTGGGGTTGAAGTTGAAATGAAAAAAATGGTGGTCACAACATAAACCTACGGGGTCGTTAAAGTAACAGTAAAATTTAAATGGAACCTCCTGTCACTTCTCACCACTTGGGCCATTTAGTTTCAATCATGTCACACCTCTTCATCAGCAGGTGTGGTTTGTGCTGCTGTAAATGTTCAAATTTGGAGATTGAAAGTTAATTCCTGATATTCTGGACAGGTCGCCAGTCCATTGCAGGGCCACACAGACAAACAACCACTTACACCTAAGGGCAATTTAGAGACACCATCTTTGGACGGTGGGAGGAAGCCAGAGCACTTGGAGAGAACATGTAAACTCCACACAGTTAGGCCAGGGCAACCGGGGTTTGAACCCACGACCTTTTTGCTGTGAGGCGACAGTGCTAACCACTGTATCACCGCGCCGCTCGTCACTGGGAACAATCATTTCTAAAACAATCTCACTACAAGGTCTATTAAGTAGGCTACAATATGATTGCTTTGCTAATGGCTAGGTGAAATTATTTAGAGCTTTGTAACTTTTATTAATTCAAAGCAAATAAGGCCATAAGGCAAAAAGTTACTTTCAATTTCAAAATGATTTGGCCGACCGAATGTTCTCAGGGGAAATTTATAAAGATATATTTACAACTTAACTCATAAAAGGCAAAAATCTCATTATAAACAGAAATAAAAGGCTACAAGGATGTGTAGCCTAGCATCAAGATGTGGCATCCTAAGTCAAATGTGTTATTCAAAGTACTGTACAGACTATCAATGAATGGATATGAATGTGATGAACAGTGGGATCTCCTGTGAATGTTCAGCAGCGCTGCACCTTTAAATCTCTCCGCTCCTCCCTCTTCTCAATGACAAACCCGCAGAGCTTCTTTCACGCATCCAGTGGAAATGACAAACCAGAGGCGCTGCACGGGCCAGCATGTCAAACACTAACAATAATCATGGGCTTCAGCAGCAGCGACTCACTCACATCCTAAGACACTAACGCATCTCTGGGACATTTTGACGGCGTGCGGGCGAATCAAAGTTGGAGCGGGCTCGCCAAATGGACGTCGATGGACTGGAATGAAACCTATACTTCTATCGGACTGAAGGAAGGAGGGAAAGAAACCTCTGCATGTTCAAGTTTCCTGCTCCAACCAGAGGGGCATCGGTGCGCGCGTGCTGGATGTGGGTGCGTGTGTGGAAGTGTGTGTTGGATGAGTGTGTGTGCGTACCCGCAGGACCAGGAGCGGCGGCAGTGGTGGTGGTGGTGGCCGCGGGAAGATAAGTTTAGCGCCGTGATTTTTCCTCTTTCCCTCTGTTCTGTTGTGTTGCTTTCCAAGTCACACCACGGGACGGGAGGATTAACGTTTCCCTGATGAAAATTGATCATCCGTGGAGGGACTCTGTGATCGTGACTATGATGATGATGTCGAGTAAGAGCGTGGAGTGGCTGCAGGAGGAGCTGGAGTCCGGGGCCAGCTCCCTGCTGCTGCTGGACTGCAGACCCCATGAGCTGTACGAGTCCTCGCACATCGAGTCGGCCATCAACCTGGCCATCCCGGGCCTCATGCTCCGGAGGCTGAAGAAGGGCAACCTCCCCATCCGCTCCATCATCCCCAACAACGAGGACAAGGAGAAATTTGTCAAGCGCTGCAAGACGGATGTGGTGGTTCTGTATGACGAGGCGACCACGGAGCGGCAAGAGTCCGGGCTGGGGAGCTCCGTTCTGGGGCTGCTCCTGCAGAAACTGCGGGACGACGGGTGCAAGGCTTTCTATCTGGAAGGTAAGATCGGGCATTGCTGGCTTTAAATCTGTGTAGTAGTCCATTTAATTCATAAAGATTTCTAAGTGACTTTCAGCAGAAAGACAAATAGCCTAGTTTAATAATTTCTCAGATTTAAACAGGAAATGTGACTGTTATGAAGGCGCCCTTCTCACCGTACAGTAAACAATGATAAAACAACAATATAAAGGTTTTGTCTGAGATAATTTAATTACCGGTAATGGATAGGCTACACATGTACTGGATTTGGTCTCCTGGTGTCTGTGGCATATCTGGAATAAAGCGCGTGAGATTTGGGCGCTTGGAAAAGATATTGCTTCGTTAAAACGCGTTTTCACATTTGGCAAGCCACTCGTATTAAAATACGTTTAATAACGTTACACGTTATTAAATTGTTTGTAGGGGTGTCACAACGTGCGATACTTAAAATAAATCCAGCTGTTAACATCTGGCTACAGACTAAAGTTTGTCTGTCAGGCTATTTATTGTTTATGCATCATAATGAGGCAGCGACAGTTTCATTCCGAACCACATTGTTATTTATACTAAATATAATGTAACGCATGAGCTAAACTCACTGCGAAGTCATAATGAACTTTGACAGAACACTTCCTTCACTTACTGCCGACAGAAACTATTGTCCTCATTTTAATTCTTAGTAGGACATAATCGATTTACTTTAAAGGCTAATTAAAAGAGACTTTATGTCCTGTGTGTGAATGTATAGAGTTGGGTTAAATATGTTTTCAATTAAATGCAGCCGAAATGGCCGCGCCATGTTGTGCTCCTTCAGGAAAAGACAGGCTTTTTTTTCATGAATGAACAGGGAAACGAGCAGACGACGACGCAGTCTGCGAATTATCCTCCAGCAGGAAAATCAAATGTAGTATCGTTAAAACAAACGGAGAGATACATATACAAAATATGGCAGCATTAGATTTGGATGTATTTGAGTTGTAGATGATCATAGAAATGTTTCACTGGAGTCACTGAAGCCCAGCTGCCATTCACAAAAAGTCCACTGAGCTGAGGAGTGAGTGTTGCTGCTGATTGTCCTGCTCTGCTGCGGATTCTCCCCAGGGCTCAGCTTTTCTCAATGGAGCACATCTGTCCCGCGTGTTTGCTTATTCATAATAACACAAATATGACCTATTCTGCAATATGTGATGTCGTGGTACATAAAAAAGATGGGGTGACAACAATAGCTTCATTTTCACAAATGTTATTTATTCAATTCTAAGCCCATATCATGATATAAGTTTAATACTATTTATGGTGTATTAATGTGAGTTAACTCTAGTGGGATTGAACAAGGTTTGTAAAGTGATTTTAGTTGGATGAAATCTTATATACCCCTGCCTGGCTACTGTATAGCATTTAATGTGATTATGAAATTGGTAAAATGTGTGTTTGATAGCATGATGTTTGCTTATTATTTATCACCCTCAATGTCTTTTTCTAAAATATTTTTTCTTTTTCTTCTTCTTCACCTCTGCTCAAATCCAAAAGGTTAATTCCTTGTCATTCAGGTTCTTGATCCACCTCTTGTATCCTGCAGATGTGACATTTAGCTACCATTTTGTATATGTTGAATTACAAATTTTGCCTCACAGAAAGAGCCCTGCCTGCGGCCATGTACTGAGTACAGTTTGTACACCACCCAGTGAAATGATTTCCTTGGCTTTATCCTAATGTTGACCTTTTTATGCTCTTTTCGTCATCCTGCAGGTGGCTTCAACAAATTCCAGTCGGAGTACCCCGAGCACTGCGAGACCAATTTGGACTGCTCCTGTCCCAGCAGCTCCCCACCAGCCTCTGTCCTCGGTCTGGGAGGACTCCGCATCAGCTCCGACTGCTCGGACGGGGAGTCTGACCGAGAGCCGGGCAGCGCCACAGAGTCAGAGGGCAGCCCGCTCCCCAACAACCAGCCAGCATTTCCCGTCCAGATCCTGCCGTACCTTTACCTTGGCTGTGCTAAAGACTCCACCAACCTGGATGTGCTTGGCAAGTACAACATCAAGTACATCCTCAACGTGACGCCCAACCTGCCCAACATGTTCGAACACGAAGGGGACTTCAAGTACAAACAGATCCCCATCTCCGATCACTGGAGCCAGAACCTCTCTCAGTTTTTCCCAGAGGCCATTTCATTCATTGGTAAGTTAAGGTGGAGTAATCAGTTCATGTCTGTTATATTATGTTCCACATCTCTTTTGTTAGCAGCAGGGTAATGATTATTTTGATTATCAATTAATCTGCTAATAAGTATCTTGATTAATCATTTAGTCAATAAAATAGAAAGTGATGAAAAATCCCAACAGTCAAAGGTATACCCAAAGGTATTCAGTTTACTGTCATATTGTCATACTGTCATAGGCTACATGAAAGAGTCAAGCAGCAGACGTACACACTTTAAGAGGCTGGAACCAGAAAACATTTGGTATTTTTGCTTTGAAAATGGATATCAAAAGAGCAACTGATCAATTAATCAACTAGTTATGTTTAGAGTTGCAACTAAGCAGTTAACTTCAATAGATCCAAAGGTTTTCTGCCCTTGTTTTATTAGAATCATTTCCCAAAGTTGGAAAACTATTCAGTAATTTACAAGAATAAAACAAAAATTAGAGTCTTTGTGAAGTATATATTTTTGTATATTTCGCAACCACTTGTGGAGGTCCAGAAACTCAGGTTTAATTATAAATCATGAAAGAAATAGAAATAATTTTGTGGCTATAGTTTTAAACAGAACTGGTTGGAAATTACTTTGGTGAGCTGCATTTAGACAGTCCGCTGTCTGTATTTGAATTATTATTGATTAAATATGAATTTTATATCTCACAATATAAAGCAAAGTTTTAAGTAAACCATGGAAATAGATTTGTTGAGAATCGGGTCACACTGAAGCCACAAGAAGTTTAGCCGTCATCCCACTGTCAGTATTTCCCATCATTCCTCCTGACTGAATTCCCAGGGAATGAGTAAATTCCCTCTCTGATGAGTCGATGAGAATGCCAGAGTCTTTGTGCTTGTCTTAGATTGTCCAGACCCTCCTGTCATTCGTCTTTCTTTGTAGACTGATGTTTCTGCTTAGGCAGGAGGAAGTGTGACATATGCCAGAGCCAGAGGTCGTGGCAGATTTGGGTCATGCTGATGTTAAATGGTTCTGTCTGGCTGGCTGTAATATGCAGGGATTACATCAGGTCTTTTCGGTAACAGCAGGCTAATTATGTGTAAAGGAGAGAAGATCGGGCTGAAAGGGAGACCCAACACTGTTCTGTTTTAAACTGTGGATTCCTCAAATGGATGAATTTATTTTATGAGCGTGTTTTTTGTGTGTATTTTGAATTTATGGCATTTTAACAGCCTGACAAATGGACGATTCTTGTGGTATAAATGTATTTAAAGCACAAATAAAGTAGTGTAATGCCACACATCTGCACAATCTGAAGATCAGTTCATGACAGATTAAACACCGATTACTTATTTCGCTTCTGAGTCTTGTATCGTTAGGTTTGGGTCTCTTTATGAGAGTTTTTTTTTTGGGGGGGGCCTTTTTATTGTGTGAAAGTGAGCACACATCACATATAAATTTAATTCGGCATCCGCTTGGCAGCCTGAGCTCATGAGCCAACTGACCCCAATCCTACAACAAGAGATGCAAGCAGAGAGAGTGAGGAGAGGCAGAGAGAGAGATAACGGAGAGGATGAGAGAAAGAGAAGGAAGAAAGGAAAGAAGCACTTAACTCTCGCTCTAATGGCCTGTAGTGATGCAAGTGCAAGGCCTGGAAACTGATAGAAGGTGGATGGATGTTGCTTGTTAATAATGTAAGATGTTTTTTGATTCAGGTTTTTTCTACAGACAAAGGGTAGAAAGCAGAATGTAACATGACTTTCTGGTGTCATTGACAGAGGTCATCCTGGATCTTATGTTATGGCTTGGAGTGTCCTCGCGTTATACTGTACAATTTCCTACTTGTTCACTTACAAATTAGTATTAATGAAAGTGTGAATTTGAACAATTTATATTGTCATTAAAATGCTGATCAGAACATCTAAAGACTCCTTCCTTTCTGACACTTTGATATTTTGAAGGTACATTACAGAATGGTAAGTTTGAACAGTAATCTAATTCCTCTTCTCATCTTTCTTCCCATCCTCCTCTGTCCCTCCCTCCCCCTCCTCCTCCTCCCCCTCCTCCTCCTCCTCCTCCCCCTCCTCAGACGAGGCGCGCTCAAAAAAGTGCGGCATCCTGGTGCACTGCCTGGCCGGGATCAGCCGCTCAGTTACCGTCACGGTGGCCTACCTGATGCAGAAGCTTAACCTGTCGCTCAACGACGCATACGACTTCGTCAAGCGGAAAAAGTCCAACATTTCCCCAAACTTCAACTTCATGGGCCAGCTGCTAGACTTTGAGCGGACGCTGGGCCTCAACAGTCCCTGCGACAACCACTCGACCTCCCCGACGCACGAGCAGCTCTTCTTCACCACCCCGACCAACCACAATGTGTTTCAACTGGACACGCTGGAGTCCACATGAAAATAATACGGGGGACTGTCCCTTTTTTTGCGGGGTCAAGGTGGTGTTGTTACCATGGTAACAAGCGGCTGCACTGGAGGGAAGCAGCCTGTTTTAATGAATGTTTTAGCCTCCCAAGGCGGGTCATCTAAGAGCCTGGCCACGGAGCAGCGTTGGAGGGACGGGGAAGGTCACAGATGCCACGGTAAAGGGGAAGGGGAGCTGAGAGACAGGTTTATGATGGCGTCCTCCTCAGAGTTGATTGAAATCGAGGGAGGAAAACCCCCCCCGATCAACGTGTCTACTAACGAAGAACTGAGGAGACTTAACTGACTGAGAAACTGACCGGCACAGACAGCTTCATAAAAAGATAGGAACACAGAAAAATCTACAGCGTTAATTCATGAGACGACGAAGTCCTCTCTGTCTTTCTGTCTTGTCTCCTCGAGCAGGGCTGACTGGTGCGAAGTGGAGAATCTGGGATTTACCTAGGAAATCTTGCTCTACTGAATGTAGAGATTTATAAACCAAGGAATGAACACACACATAAACAAAGTATGTATGTTTGTACTGTATGTATGTTAAACGTACATAGAAAATGTATGGGCAGTCCTTAACAAATTCAGTATGTCTATATGCATTTATGTATATTTTTGTGTACATTTACACACAAATCTATACCTTTATATAAATATATACGTATAGAAATCTTATCTATCCAATCCAATAATGGCTTAAGAGAATGTAAAACTAAAGAAGAGGAATGGGTGTGGTGACGCCAACAAAGAGAAACGTTGTGATATTCCTAGTTGTCTTCTTTTTTTGTTAAGTTTGGTTTTTATTTTAGATTTGTAATGACCTTATGCAGTTTGCACAGTGGTGTAGCCATTGACTTGTTGGCACTTGGAGACAGTGCTTGGAAGCAGGCAGATAAAGAGACATTCAGAGAAGAGGAGCAGAGAGGCCAGTCCCAGGCTGCGATGAGTCCCGACAGCTGCACAGTGGAGTTGGGAGGGAACTGTGCCCCCCCCCCCCAGCAAAGGACAAGGTTCAGGGGTTAGAGGGTTAGGCCTAGGCCATGGGGTTAGATAACATCAGTTGAATCATGGTTGTGTAAGGGTGAAGATTCTACAGTAGAACTGACATTTGGCCAACTTATTTCAAGCGCAAGTTCCCGGTTCCTACTTCCTTCCTCAAATGACTGTTCATCCAGTTGCCTAACAAGAAGTACCGGTTGTTGTCCACCATTTGTTTTGATTATTTTAGTCGTTTGTTTCATTTCAGTTAGAAACTAAACTCTGCACATCCTTGGTTATTTCATCACAGGGTATTGTCTTATGTATGTTTTGCCAAACCGGCTTCTAACGGCTCTGACTTTTGTACTTTGAGGCAGAGACTTGAATAAGAGGTAAGGGTTAGGGTTGGTGTTGGGGGACGCTAGGGCAGTGTTAACATTTCTGAGCAACCTTTTGGGCAGCTTATCTGAGCAACCTTGGGCAATGAAGTGCCTCAACACTCTTGTATTACCTTACTTCTTATTGCCTACGAGGAAGTTGTTCAATTTGCTGTCCTATCCTAGGTCCCCTTTTAGGACACAGGTACAAATTTGCCAAAAAAAACGTACTCTCGGACAAGGGACTTTGAACACAGTCTCTGTGTTTGGATTATGGTGTTGTGAACTGGGACTGGACTGGCTACAGACAGCACTTAGCTACTTCAATAGCTTCATGTCATTTAACTGCTTTGGAGAAAGTAGAAGGACATTCTATCTGCAAAGGGATCACCAATTTCGTCAAAGAAAAGTTTGAGTTGATTCACCCTTAAGCCTTGGGTATATTAAATGAAAAATATATTAAACACAAATTGATATATATATAAGTATATATATATTATAGAGCTAATAGTAAACTGATTTATTTTGTATACCTGAGCATGCTATGGTACTGTATGCTCTCTAACAGTAGTCGTAACCACGGGTTGGATGTTGCTTTACCAGGTGGGAAGACGAACGATGGGGACCGTTTTTTTAACTGCTGTTGCTGCTGAATACAGCAGTACACAGCATATGCTTAACGTGTTTTCTGAGACCCTGTTCACATCCAAGGCACCTTAACATAAAAAACTTCAGTCGTTGTCCGTTTAATGTAGGTTTCATCTTATGAGTGGAACAGCACTGCAGCACTGGGGCATACGCCAATAACTGTACACTGGGCGTCATCCAAGAACATTTTCGTATCCTAAATCTCCCTTAGTTTTCTTCTGTGAGGGTTGCTGGTATTAGTATTCATGTTAAAACGGATTCAGCTCGTAACTTCACAAACTTGACGTAAATCCCTCTTTTCAACATGATTAATGCCACCTGTACACGAGGACGCGCACATCCGTCAGCTGCAATCGTTACCTTAATGGGTGCTCCAAAAATGTCTATATAAGGCTGCCTGTTCCGCTCAACTTGTAGGCAAGTTCATTCACAAAAATGTCAATAAGAGTAAAAAGGTGAACAAATCACCTGACAAAAACATCACAGATTTAGCATTAACCTGGGGAAAAAAGTAAAAATTGACTATTACTATGTTTGTCTACGGATTTTTAAAGGTGAGGCGGTCTATATAGACTGGTTACAGGTAAGGAGGAGTATGAGTGGTTCTTGCACAAGGCCTATTATTCATAGCAAACCACAGAAATGTGCTTTCAAAGCGGGGATGTGGACGGGGTCTTAACAGAAACAAAGAACTGGGTTTCAGAGGGGACAGCAGTTGAATCTGAACAGGGTTGGTTTTAGCTGGCCTTATATAATCTTTCTAACTTGTTTCTAATGCTGACTGTTCAATACTCTTTGTATCTCACTTTAGGAAAATATTAAAAAAAGAAACGTTTGCTTATATCTGTTATTCGAATCAGATCATGGTAATAATAGACAGCGAGCTGTCTTCTTACCGTAACGGGTCACACGAGGTCCTCTTTGTTACTCTGCAATATATCAAAACACCTTTTTGCAGTATTTTGTAGATCCAAGACCTCAAACATTTTTGAAATCTTCTTTTTTTGTACTATATCTATTCTATATAATGATACAAGATCCAGCTCGATGTGGCTTGTGGACTGAAGTAACATTTCACCTGGGGTGCCCAAAATGCAGGGCCGGCCTGCCCATTACTAACCTGAAAGAGGCCCTCACGAAAACGCACACACGCATCCAGTTATGTTTCACAAGACGATTACACCCCCTGGCTTTAATAATTTCAAGGTCTTTTTCTGTCTTGTTTTGATATAATGTGCTCTATGCTCTTCCTGTGGCCTTTCTATATGAATATATATATATATTAGTGTGTGTGTGTTATGAATTTATATGCAAAAGTTCCTCTCCTATTATAGCACCATGAAGATAATACTACCATGCTTGAATTGACTTCCCTTGTTAGTAGTTATATCCCACTTACAATAACAAAAACAGGACTTGATCACTTGCACCCTAGGATTGAAATCTATTTCAGCACGGAGCTTTTTTATTTAAAAAGTATTTGGTTGATTTCAAGCTGCTTTCTTTTGTTTTTTGTGTCTTTGTAATAATGAAAGAGGAATCTTTTTTCTCTGTTTGTAAATTTTCTAGATCACAGGAACGGCCGTTTCTGTGTCCTTAAACTTGTAGCTACATATTGGTGAGAATGTGCTCGGGAGGGAAAGACGTGAATGAGCGAGAGGCGGTGGCGTTACATACAAAGTGAAAGAAAAAGTGAATGATTTTAAAAATGTTACCTCAGTGAGGAATTTTTCAGGGATTTTTTTGACAATGCATCTTGCATCGTGTTACAGCTTCAAACACACGTTGAATAGCTGTTTTGTATTGTGCTGTAAACAGTTTTTTAAAAAGATGCAATCTGTCTGTGTATAAAAACATGGGGCATGTTAACAGGGCAGTTTTACGTTTCTGTCTACTGAAGGATATCTGTTTGACCCTATGTATTGTACAGTATATGGAAACAACACAAGACATGTTTATACCGCAAATAAATATTGAAATATTTTTTTCTTTAACATGTTTCCTTTTTATTTATTTATTTATTTATTTCTCTAAAACATTAAAATCATTTTAAGTAGGATATACAATAAATGCAGAAGAATTTGTCATAATTAAATTAATCAACATAAAAAGAGTTTACATACAGTACAGTATTTGTTAGATTATTTATTGGATTGATTAATTTAGTAGGTTATACTGTAAGGCAATGGTTTCCAACCTGAGGGTCGGGACACACACAAAGGGTCAAAGATAAGTAACTAAAGAGCAAAAAAGCTCAAAAATGTACACAAACTTATGTTATTGTAAACACACATACTTATTCTTTTGAATGTTGAACTTTTGCTTTAAAATGTGAATAGTAGATACTAAGTCCAATCAGATAGACCCCTTTTCACAGTAATCTAGCAACAAAATCACAGTTTATCATTATCACAAGTCCCTCTATAACCCTAAGCATTTACTGTATACTATGTTCAACTATAATAACATTTAATAATAATGTTTTACATACACTATACACTCAATACACTATAATGTAGTTGTAAGGAGCTTTAAGGATATTTAAAATGTTTATTCAGGTACAGTATTTGTCAACAATTATAACTTCTCTAATGAAGACATTTCATATAATTGTAACTGTGTTTACTGTATTGTCATTACCTGTTGCTAGACCAGCTTCCACTTACGGATGCCCACATAAGAAGTTATAGTTGTTGACAAAAACATTGATGAACACTGTTGCACATAACGACTTTATAGCATGTTATAAACTATTTATTCAATGTTCATATATTGCTTATGAATGCTAATTGGGAGACTTAAAGTGTCCAGACTTGATGTCAAATAAACCTTTCTGAAAAAGATTATTTAGAACAACAAGACTGTAGCAACTGCTGTTTCTTTTTGTCTTTTGGTTTTCATATGCCTAAGACTTCCCCCACAATCACACGTACACACGCACACAAAGGGTTTATCTTATTGTGTCTTTGCTGTGGTCTTTAGGGTTTCTGACAGCTACATATCCGATTGCTTAAACTGAAACTCCCTTCCCATACACAGCTGTATGTTTTTTATGTGCGGTATGTTGTTTGTTTGCCATAAAGAAAAATAGAAAAACACAACCCACCTCAACCCCTTTGATCACAGTTTAACCCCTAGTGTTTATTACCACATATTTGCATTTCACCACATTATTAAAGTAATACTTCAACATTTCTGCTGAGGGTTAGATGAGAAGATTGATACCGCTCTCATGTGAAGCTACTGCAAGTCTGTCTTAGCTTAGCATAAAGGCTGGGAACTTGGGGAAACAGCTAGCCTATCCAAAGGTAATTCCACCTACCAGCACTTCTATAGCTCACTAATTGGCAGAATTAGTCAATACAAAAACCAAAGTGTAAAAATTATTTGGTTTTACAGAGCATTATGTAACAGACTATTTCCAGGATTTTCCGCTTGTTGCCTGGCAACTGCTTTTAAGAAATATTTGGCACATAACCTCCCAAAAAACAGCAAATTTATGTATTTACACTTCGGTATTTGAATAGAATCAACAAAGAATATAAAACCTGTTAGTTAGTGAGCTTTAGAGGTCCTGGCAGCAGGTATTGTGTTACCTTTGACAAAGCCAGGCTAGCTTTTTCCCACTGTTTACAGTGTTTTGCTAAGCTAAGCTTACCAGTTGCAGGCTCTAGCTTTATACTGTGTTTATCATACATGTGAGTTGTATCAATCTTCTGATCTAAGTCTCAACAAGAAAGCAAATAGTAAGTAAGTAAGTAAGTAAAAGTACATGAATATTTTTGAGCCTACAAGAATAAGGTTTCTCATTGTATAAACTGCCAGTAGAAATCCAGCTGTGTTGCAGAGAAACGAGGAATAACATCGCTCTTTCTCTAAGCTTCACCGTCCAATATCTGTGTATCCATTAACTGTTCCCTCATATAACCTAAACTGCCTTTTCTATCTTGTCAAATCGCGGGAATAAGGGCACATGTGCACATGAAAGCTGACAGTGACAGTGAGAGAGCATGAGAATGAGCAAAGTGAGGAAGCGAGAAGGAGGTTGGCGGAAATAAAAAGAGCATCTTAAAGACAGCGCTGTGAGGTGAGCTGAGCCAGCTATAAATATCTCCCCCTCTTCTCTCCTCATCTCCTCCAGTGTTGCCCTCGCTTCTCTTGCCTCTATCTACAGCGGCTCTTTTTCATTTTTGCTGTGACTTCCTCTGCCGTCTCATCATCAAGTGAGCCATTCACTTCATGGTATTTCAGACAGGATATTAGAGTGACAGCGGAGGTGAAATAATGCCCCACTGTGAGAATGAACGACATTACGGAGAGATTCTTTTTTGGTTCCTGGTAACATGATGACAGGGTTTCCCACACACCCATGACAGTGACAGTTCATGGAACAGGAAATGTTTTTCACTCTAATTTGAACTAATTAAAACTGAGATTTAATGATAAACTGGGATAGTTTATGGAAGTGATCAAAAGATCAGTGACATTTACGGTGTTGTCTATACAACTGAAGCACTTCTGTGGGCTTGAACCCTGCTCACTAATGAAGATGCTTCGCCCTGGTTTCCAGAAAGGTTCATGTTGTTGTTCATAGCTGTTGACATAATTTGACATAATTTTTGGTGCAACAAGTTCACAAAGTATCACTTTTTGGGATGGTTTTGAGTCGTATTATTACAAAAGTCTTGGATCTTATTATTTTCAAATGTAATTTCTGAAGAAATTTAGCTATCTTCTCTTTTCCTATCTGACTATGCTAATTCTTTACACTTATCCATACAATGTGTTACCAGTAGCTTAAGTAGGTACAGTAAGGAAAAATAGTGTAGCTTATTGTAAGCTTATTATTAATTGCAATAAGAAGTGAGTTAAGCAGACCTCTGCAGCCCACTCCCCATCTCTGCTTGAGGCTAGCATCTCAGGGCAACATTTGCCATGCTAGTAGCATAACACACCTGAATCTCTGACTAACTGTTGATGGTAGTAGATGGGAGTTCTACTGTGGGTAATGTAAGCACCCAGATTTGATTGATTGATTGATTGATTGATAGATTGATAGACTGATTTAAAGCCAATTTGACGTAGAGGCCAAACAGTGGAATTACAACTTCCGGGTCCGATACGTGATGCACACTGGCCCTAAAATACGTTTCCCTAAAGACTTACATTGTGAAACAAGTGGCTGTAAAATGGTGGATAATTTTTTTGAGAAACGCCCACAAAATCATTAATTTCACCATCTGAATTTGATATATTGGGTTTAATAACATTTTTAAAGTCTAGAAGAGCGACACGGTTAAATAATTTTATCGCTATTCAAGATAGCGGAGGGCTAAACTAGATGTTAGCCTGTTCCGCCAAGGAGTCTCTGGTGCCCTTAATGGGCCCCCATCATGGCCGAGGGAGGTGGGGTTAGAGTAAATGCTAGTGCACTTGCTGCTGTGGGGCAGCACAATGCAGAAGTAATGTGGAATTTTTTTTTTCCGTTTTTGGCTTCATGCACCACTGGATAGCATTATATAGCATCTGTTTCTCTTTTTACATCCATGGTTTTTAGAAGGATGGAAAAATACGCGTGTAGAAAAAGATAAGAGTATCTCTGTTTTTGCTGCATTGATTTTGGTCCTTTTGGTCCATCGTGAGTTTTACAATCATATTTCCTAACCTTGAGACCTCAAAAATAGGGAGGACTTCGAAACTAAACTGGGGGTCCTCGCCCAGAAAAATTTAAGCTTCAGAGACTTTGTTTTCTGCATTATGGTGACTTTTAAAGAATGAAAATAACAAAATAAAAAGTTCACTGAACATTTTATGTTAAATACTTTTAATTTTACTTCTACTTCTCAGGAAAGAATACAGAATAGGTAGCCTATCTTTATGTGAACTTTTGTGAATCTCTGGAATTCTTCTTTCCAGGACATCTGAAATTTGGTGGATGTCAGAGACCTTTTGCTCCTCCACCTTCCGTTTGAGGATGCCCCACAGATGCTCAATAGGGTTTAGGTCTGGAGACATGCTTGGCCAGTCCATCACCTTTACCCTGAGCTTCTTTAGCAAGGCAGTGGTCGACTTAGAGGTTTGTTTGGGGTCGTTATCATGTTGGAATACTGCCCTGCTGCCAGTCTCCAAAGGGAGGGGATCATGCTCTGCTTCAGTATGTCACAGTATATGTTGGTATTCATGGTTCCCTCAATGAACTGTAGCTCCCCAGTGCAGGCAATACTCATGCAGCCCCAGACCATGACACTCCCAACACCATGCTTGACTGTAGGCAAGACACGCTTGTCTTTGTACTCCTCACCTGGTTGCCACCACACACGCTTGAAAGCATTTGAACAAAATAAGTGCATCTTGGTCTCATCAGACAACGGGACATTGTTCGAGTAACCCATGTCCTTAGTCTGCTTGTCTTCAGCAAAATTTTTGTGGGCTTTCTTGTGCATCATCTTTAGAAGAGGCGTCCTTGATGGATTGGAACCTGTCCTGTTGAACCGATGCATGGTCTTGGCCACCGTGCTGAAGCTCAGTTTCAGGGTCTTGGCCATCTTCTTATAGCCTAGGCCATCTTTATGTAGAGCAACCATTCTTTTTTTTCAGATCCTCAGAGAGTTCTTTGCCATGAGGTGACATGTTGAACTTCCAGTGATCAGTATGAGTGTGAGTGTGAGAGAGATAACACCAAATTTAAAACACCTGCTCCCCATTCACACCTAAAGCTGATGATACACGGAGCACGAGTCACATGACCCCGGGGAGGAAAAATGGCTAATTGGGCTCAATTTGGACATTTTCACTTAGGGGTGTACTTACCTTTGTTGCCAGCGGTTTAGACATTAATGACTGTGTGATTATTTTGAGGGGATAGCAAATTTACACTGTTATACAAGCTGTACACTCACCACTTTACATTGTAGCAAAGTGTAATTTCTTTAGTGTTGTCACATGAAAAGATATAATCAAATATTTACAAAAATGTGAGGGGTGTTCTCACTTTTGTGAGATACTGTACACATACATTATGAATACAATCATTTTAGAGAAATTATTAATACTGCTGCTGATTATAATGCATACAGTACAAAAACAGTAAATTCAAGTAACCCCAGAGAGGGAATTTGGGCCAAATGTGCATAAATAAATAAATAAAATGTGTTGGCAGCAGAAAAAAGCAATCCTCTCTTTATAATGGTGATACTAGCTTTAAGAAACTTTTTGCACACTTTACAACCAGGGTAAAAGCTAACAACACAAGATTATACAACTAATATTGCTGATAATCAAACTGCATCAACCAAACGTTGTGTTTTACTGGAGAAGAAATTGTGTGTACAGATATATGTGTTGCAGTCTTGAAAACATGAAAAAATAAAATAGGTTACTGTCATTGTTTCAGTCAGTCTGCAGAATTGATACAAGACTTGAATTTTCTGAATATTTTATACTCCCCTTAATTCAGCACAGACTTATTTCAGTAATGGCCCTACCTCCATCTTCTTTTAATGAGATTCTCCTCATGCTCTCTGTCTGACTGACAGAACTGAAACTCAGGCAGATAAATCACATGTGACACAGTCATGACATTGACAAACAAAGGAGCTCAGGTTTGGCTACTTTTACAAAAGCGCCACTGTTTCTGACTGCTTTAATGGGCTCAAATAATTACAGTAAATAGCTGCGATGGCTGCTGCTGCTGCAGTACTTAGGCAAGCTCTGTCCTCCCACTGTGAGTGGTACTGTGCTGTGATGCACTGTACTCTCTCAGCTCTCTTTTGCAGTTATATAAAGAACCAGTGCAGTACTCTCCAGCAACGCACCACTTCAAGAGCATAATGAGCAAGGATCTGGGAGGGAGCGGAAGTGGAGGGAGGGAAGATGAGAGGGAGGGAGAGATGGAGAGATGTTCATGTTTCATCTTGTTGAGGCCTGCATACCTGTAAAACGCAAACTTTAAAACCAGCAGGAATGCAGACAAGACTGGCAAGCAGAAACAAACAGACGAATGTTTCATGCAGTCCTTGTTACTCTTGCTGTGTGTTTGTTATTATCTATTGGTCATTACAATTCAATTATTATTATGTTTAAAGTACTTTTGTTCTGCTAAACACCATGATGACCTTGTAAGGATGTCATTTTAGTAGACACCTTCATTCACAGTGAAAGCAAAATGTCTTATTTTTTACCCAACAAACAACAACATGTGAAGAAACACACTAGAATAAGTATTAGAATAATAATATTTTTGTTTTTTTTTGCAAAGATGCAATGGTCAAAACTGAAGTCACTTTTTCAAAGTTCTTCACACAGTCTGCAATACCAACATGCATCCTGGCCAAACAGTTAATCTCACCTCCAAAAGTCACTCCAACCCCCAAAACACTTCATACTAGTCTCAACTTAAACTCGTTCAGCCAAAATAGGCAATAATTCTCACTCAGATGTTTGGTTTTTCTGTTCAGTCCCCGTCTGGTCATTGTCATATGGTGTGTGTTCTACCTGTTCAACCATGTTGGATCTTGCCAGTTTCCAGGACCCGTGAGTTTTGTTTTGCTGGGTGTGTTTGTTAAATAAACCCTGGAACTGAATCTCTGCTCGCAGTGTCGTGCATTTGGGCTCTCACCTGCTTTGCGTACCCTCGAGCCTGACACAATGTATAACTCTGTACTGTTGAAATTGATCTATGACATACAGAAAAAGTGCACCCTTGTGCATTTTCAACCATTGTCGAAAACGTTATCCATAGTTTACCGATACAAATAGTTTTGCAAACGTTAAGAATGATTCTAGAAATGTACCGAAGCCACTGAGAGAAACTGTAAGAATAATACTTTAACTTTATTGACTGCACTATAGTATATGTAACAAGAATGAATCATAAATGCTGAAAATTGCTTCAATTTTTTCTATATCACTGCATTCAGTAATTGTGAAAAAAAGGTTCTTTACAGTTTTTTTACAACCGCTAACATCCTTTTGTCCAATCTGTAGTCACATTTTCAAAACTCTAAACACAATCAGCCCTGTCCATACCATACCTTTAACACAATTCATGTTGTTTCCACAGAATATGCAGTCAGTTAACCAATTTCTATATTGCTATAAGTTTTTCTTTACGTACCAGCTCACCCAATACCAAAACTATGAATGTTTTTTGTGTTATTTACCTTCCATGTATTTTTTGTTTCTAATGTAATTATGTTTTTATATTTACATACACTAATTTGGCAGACACTTTTATCCAAAGCAACTTACATTTGAGGAACAAAATACAAGAATCACTGCAGTAAGAGATCTACAAGTGACAATACTGTAAATACTAGTAAGAGCTATTAGCATGTATTGCATCAATAGGGTAAAATACTTAGGGAAAGAAGTAAGAGTTAACAAATAGTGCAATCAATACAATAGAATTGTAAGGAGATGGAAGAAGAAGAGCACAGGGAGTGTAGAGGTTAGGGGTTAGAGGTGTGTGAGCGAAAGTGTTCTCGGAAAAGATAAGATTTCAAGTGCTTCTTGAAGTTAGAGAGGTATGCCCCTGCTCTGATGGCATGTGGTAGCTTGTTCCACCATTGTGGTGTCACAGATGAGAACAGCCGGGACTGAGATTACTTTGTGCTTAGGGATTACAGAGCCAGGCGGCGTTCGTTGGAGGAGCGAAGTGGCCGAGAAGCGCATGTGACAGTATTTTTAAACATTTTCAACCAAAAGCGACATAGGTTGGATTATTTATTGATTACTGGCTGCAATTTTATGGTGCTAATAAAGTGTTTACTTCTGTAACTCTGTCACTTACATTTTTTTCTACTCTACATTCTATAAAATAAAGATGACTCATTTACTTTTACATAGTTGTTTGCAGAAAATGCACACATTTTACCCTCAAGCCAATAGTGTAGGATGGTTTACAGTAAAAGGAAACTGAATTACAGAAAACAATGGATTTAACATTGTTTACTGTATGCAGGTAGAGCTGAAACATGAAAAGTAATGCAGTTTTTGTAATACCATCAGCTGTTTGTATTTACAAAATCGTTGTGCTATGATTGATTGATCTGTTCCTTTTGGAAAGAAAACATGCAAGTGTTTTGACAGAATGATTTTGAGTCAGGTTTGCTGTGTTTTGACAGAGTTTGCGTATATAGAGAATGTTTTTGTTTTTGCATTTTGAAATGTAGAGTTGGTGTGCATGTTTTTGAGCAGAAAATGTACTATTTGGCTAA
Source organism: Micropterus salmoides (assembly GCF_014851395.1). Taxonomy (NCBI): domain Eukaryota; kingdom Metazoa; phylum Chordata; class Actinopteri; order Centrarchiformes; family Centrarchidae; genus Micropterus; species Micropterus salmoides. The sequence goes on from NW_024043372.1 coordinate 17,258,196, forward strand.
TTGTGTGAGGTAGATGTGTTGCTGTGTTAAGAGTTTAGATAAAGTATCTTAAGTTTAGCTAAACGCTTGTTAGCAATTGAAAATGTAAATTTCAGGGCTGCAATACAGTTTTTCTCAGTTGTTTACATAGTAACACTGGTACCTGAGACACAATGACCAAAACCTGTAATTGGTGCACCAACCCCTTGAACCATTTCTGCTAAAATACAAGCACATTTCCTGCTTTACACGCAGCTTGCAGTTTTACAGTAAAACTACATTCAAAACACTACATACATTTCTCCACACACATAGACGTACACATAAAATGTACGTAAACATTCTGTTATCCTGCAGTTATATATTTTAGTCTGATTACTGCAAAAATGCAGGATATTTGCAATCATTCTGTTTTGAATGTGTTTTTAACAGTTTTGGACATTTGAAAAATGTCCTGCAGATATACAGTGTTTTGCAGGTGGTGAAGTAGTAATGAGAAAATAGTTCATAGATTTTGGAGAGAGTGCATTTTGTGTGAAAGCAATGAAAAATGATTCACAGTGACTGTTTGAAGAGTTTTGACAGTGTGACTTCAGTTTTGACCAATGCAGGTTAGCATTTGAAAAAAACTGTAAAGTGAACAGTGCATAATTTTTAGCTGTGTACCCTTGCAGGTCAGAGGTACATGGTTTTGACAAGAGCAGCTGGAGAATACACGACTCGTCAGTTCACCTGTGTTTCCTGCTAGCTCATTAAACACACACCTAAACACAACAAATCACCTCAAACGCAGTGATTGCTGCCATGAAAGTGAAAGTTGCAATGGAAAATGGGTTTTTTTGTTAATAGAGAATGAAACACTTTTGTTTACAGATTTTTAACCTACCACCCAACAAAATGGATATGGGGCATTGTGGAAATAAATCCATATCTAAGTCACATGGAGCAGCTTTTTTGAGGCCAGATATGCTTAAATGCTTGCTGCAGGCTACAACAAAATCCAGATTCTTTTAGGCTATGATCTCAGCATTTGTGTGTGTGTGTGTGTGTGTGTGTGTGTGGGCGTCTGATGCCTGTATATGCACATGGTCAGCCACATGCGCCTATGTGAATGTTTGAGTTTGATCCTGTCCTTGTTGAGCAAACATATTCAGTCTGTTCTTATCTTTTTGCCCCCAGTGGCATTAACTAAGAGGCCACTGTAATATTTATTTAATTCTCAAAATGCTGATGAGTTTTTTCTAATCATTTTCAGGCTGAAATATACACTAGCTGTTATTTAACTGCATTGTTGCACTATTTGATGATTACTATTCCACGTGTGTCGTTATCTCTTCATAGTCTCAACCATGACACACAGATGTTTGTGTATGTTAACAGTAAAATAGGTAAGTGTGGACATTTTTGTGGAAGGACTTTTTTGCATTATATATACATTTTAAAAATGCTTTTGTACAACAGAGTCCCTCTCTTTGAACTTATATGATATTTTGACGTATTGCCTTTGTTCTTCTACTCTTTTAGATGTACATTCTGGAGCTGTTAATTCCTAATTGTCTATTTGAATTAATTATTTGGCTTGGAATCAGTATATTTTTAAACTTTCTTGTTGTTGATACAGACACACATTTAACAACTAAAGGTTTTTGAAATAAGCATAACTCATGTCTTGTTTCTTTAGTTGTCATCCGGCTTACCAAGTCTCTTTTAACTCACTGAAACTGCTTTCCAAATTCCAGCCACTGAAATGTGTGATTCGGTGTAAAGATTGGCACCCAGGGTGATATATATCTATATATATATAGATATATATGTCTATATGTATATATAGATAGATATATATATAGATAGACAGATATAATGACCTTCTTTACAAGTTCATTCACTTTACCCTCTCTGTCTTCCTTTATGTCTTTTCTATCACACTAAATGTTCACCTCCTTTAACTTCTCATTTCCTCTCCAAGTCATTATATCTTAATCCTCTTTTATTTTCTTCATCCTGTCCTTTTCTCCACCTATCGTCTTCTGTTTCTCTCACTTCGTCTTGATATCCATTTCCCCATCTGCCCTCACCTCCACCTCTTCCCCCTGGCTGGCCGGTGTAACATGACTCTAGACAGGGTGAGGTGCTCACAAGGCCAGTAAAGTGCACAGCACATCCGCTCGCAAGTTAAAGAGTAACAGCAACCGATGATTACCAAGCTGTAGTCAGTCGGGCTACAGTCGACATTCAGGTCAGTGGGACCTTGTCTAGAAAACCTACATGAAGCACAGTATACTTAAATTTTATTTGAGCAACATAAAAAACATGTTTTGTCAAAAAGCCTCTAAAAGAGATTTTTACTGTACTTGTATAAGATGTTTCATTATTTTTAAGCTCTCAGAAATGAAACCACTGCAGATCACAAAGATAGAAATAATACATCCTCTCACTGCAGCAGAACAACAACAACACATAATTTATATTTATACTGACTTTGAGCTTTGCCAGTTGTAGAAATGTATAATCTTTATGATATTCTCAGAAGAATCAGAATCAGAATCAGAAGGAGCTTTATTGCCAAGTAGTGTTTTACACATACGAGGAATTTGCTGTGGTGATAAGGTGCTACACGTAGACAAACATACAGTCAACATAAATAAATGTGGAAATATATAAGTATAAAATTGAAGAACAACGTTGCAGATATATACATGTGCATTATTCTGGGTCTGTGCTGTGCAGTAACGCAATGGAAGAGAATTGTGTCCATATAAATATATAAACTAACAACATAAAAATATACAACAACAAAGATCAACAATCAACAACAAATATGTGCGACTTGCCAGATCTGAGCCCGACACGAGATGAAACGGTATTTACATGTGCAGATGACATTTGTATCGTTTGCAAGGGGGGAGTGTCAGTGGGGGGACCCGGGCCTTATTAATGAGGCTAGTTGCAGACGGGAAGAAACTGTTTTTGTGGCGAGAGGTTTTGATCCTGATGGACCGCAGCCTCCTGCCAGAGGGGAGAGTCTGAAACAGTTTGTGTCCGGGGTAGGAAGAGTCAGCTGCAATCTTTCCTGCACGCCTCAGAGTCCTCGAAGAGTACAGGCAATCACCTTCTCTGCAGAGCGAATGATGCACTGTAGCCTGCCCTTGTCCCTGGCAGAGGTAGCAGTGTACCAGATGGTGATGGAGGAGGTGAGGATGGACTCAATGATGGCGGTGTAGAAGTGCACCATCATTGTCTTTGGCAGGCTGAACTTCTTCAGCTGCCGCAGGAAGTACATCCTCTGCTGGGCCTTCTTGATGAGGGAGGTGATGTTCAGCTCCCACTTGAGGTCCTGGGAGATGATGGTGCCCAGGAAACGGAAGGAGTCCACAGTGGCGATGGCGGAGTCACACAGGATGATGGGGGAGGGTGGGGCTGTGCTCTTTCTGAAGTCCACGACCATCTCCACGGTCTTCAGAGCGTTGAGCTCCAGACTGTTCTGGCTACACCAGGTCACCAGATGGTCGATCTCCCACCTGTAGGCGGACTCGTCCCCACCTGAGATGAGCACATTGAGGGTGGTGTCGTCCGCAAACTTCAGGAGCCTGACAGACTGGTGACTGGAGGTGCAGCTGTTGGTGTACAGGGAGAAGAGAAGGGGGGAAAGAACGCAGCCTTGAGGGGAACCTGTGCTGATGGTCCTGGAGTCAGAGACATGTTTTCCCAGCTTAACGTGCTGCTTCCTGTCCGTGAGGAAGTCAGTGATCCACCTGCAGGTGGAGTCAGGCACATTCAGCTGAGAAAGCTTGTCCTGCAGCAGGGCCGGTATAATGGTGTTAAAAGCAGAGCTGAAACAGGATCCTGGCATAGGTTCCTGGGGAGTCCAGGTGCTGGAGGATATAGTGAAGGGCCATGTTTACTGCATCATCTACAGACCTGTTGGCTCTGTAGGCAAAGTGCAGGGGGTCCAGGAGTGGGTCTGTGATTGATTGAAGGTGGGACAACACGAAGCCGTTCAAAGGACTTCATAACCACAGAGGTCAGGGCGTTGGGTCTGTAGTCGTTTAGTCCAGTGGTCCTTGGTTTCTTGGGGACAGGGATGATGGTGGAGGCTTTGAAGCAGGCTGGCATATGGCATGTCTCCAGTGAGGTGTGTAAAATGTCTGTGAACACCGGAGACAGCTGATCAGCACAGTGCTTCAGGGTGGATGGAGAGACAGAGTCCGGCCGTTGACTTCCCTCTCTATGATGGACAGAGGAGGGGAGGGGGTGGTGCTGGCCAGCTCTGAGGAGGGAGGGGAAGATGTGGTGGACTGAGGCTGAAGCTGAGCGAAGGAGTCACGGGGGATGGTGTCCGACTGACTCTCAAAGCAGCAGTGGAACTGGTTCAGCTCATTTGCCAGGCGAGAATCATTTATGGAGTGGGGGACTTTGGGTTTATTGTTTGTGATCTGTCTGAACCCCCTCCAGACAGAAGGGGCGTCGTTTGCAGAGAACTGGTTCTTTAGTCTCTCTGCGTACAGTTGTTTAGCTTCTTGCACCTCCTTGCTAAACCTGTACTTTAACGCCCTGCACCCGGCCCTGTCACCACTCCTAAATGCCTCCTCCTTTTTCAACCTTAGCTGTCTGAGTTTAGCTGTGAACCAGGGTTTGTCATTGTTATAACTCACCCTGGTCCGTGTTGGAATGCAGCTGTCCTCACATAAGCTGATGTAGTACGTCACAGCCTCTGTAAACTCATCCAGATTGTTGGTAGTCTTCTTGAAAACATCCCAGTCAGTACAGGCCAAACAAGCCTGGAGGTCCTCAACAGCTTCACTAGTCCACTTCTTTGATGTCCTCACTCGCACTTCTGTTAGCTCTACAGCTTATACAAGATACGTTTATATCCAGCGCATTTCAGGTTTTGCCATTTGTTTCAGAACAGGAACGCCTGTACACTGAAAATTACAATAAAATACATTGTTCAGGAGAAAAGTTATCATAAAAGCCTTGTATTTTGTGGTGGTGTCGGTTGCATTATATTATAAGGTGCAATGATGGGATGTCATTAGTTTCCACAGTTTGTGATACAATGACTTTACTTAATGCAGAGAGTAATCACATTGCTCGTCACTTTGTAAAGATCATACCAGTCTATTATTGGTGATGTAGATGGAAATTCTGCAATATACATGTTTCTTCTGTCAAGCGTTTGACGTGGACATACTTTGATTCTGGACGTGAACATTGCGTCGATAGATTGCCTGTGGAGTTTGCTGCTAAGGACAGATGATTCTGATATACACACAATTTACACAATTTCATGGATATTAAATGTAAAGAGGGATAAATTCAAAATAGGAAGCTTCCAGCCTCTCCCTCCTCCTCCTCCTCCTACTCCAGAGCTTCCGCCTATTTTGTCAACCCCCTTTAAACCTGCATCACAGTATTTGTGTAGTCACTCATGAAGTAACAAGATATGTCCAGTTATTTTTCAGCCAACAGGTAATATGCACCCATAAAATAATCAGTGATCAGACATGCTCTCTACTCTGGCATTCATGAATGATGAATGAAACGCTGTGGTGTGCTCCCCGGAGTCAGATTAGCACACCATTAGCACGTTGATTCCTTTAAATTGCCTGATTGTCTCGGGAGCACCTTACTGGCGTTAGACCATCTCAGCGCTCATCTTTCACCACAGCTGCTCCTCTGAGACAAACGGTTAGATTTGGAATTACTGTTGAATGTGAGACAGTAGGCACCAGACACTCACAGGGACAAGCCTCTTCTTTTACCTCTGAAATAATGACTGAATTTGTATGCTGCTCAAATATCAGGCCATGGTTATCCATCAGTGTTTCAAAGAGTGTAGTTTGAATCCTTAAAACTGATATGATTTTTTCAGTAATAGCCACTCAGTGTATTTGCATTCTGTAATTTCCACTCCAAGTGATAGTTTTCATTGTTACTGGTGGAGTCTTTCCTTTTTCCACATGTTAACCTCAAACTGCACATAAACGCTCAAAGGATTCTGGATGTAATTCGGGACATCAACCATGGTCAAGTGAAACTGTAGATCGTAATTTTGAAAAGAACTCTGGTACATATTTTTTTATAAATGCACTTGCCATTACCATCAGCAACTACAGGTGTCACCAATCAACCAGGACTAATATCGTAAATTATAGTATAAGTCTGGTTTAACTGTCCATGTTTCTCATCTTCCATGAAAAGACCAAAAACAAGTCCATCTCTCTATCACTCTCTGTCTGTGGTACTGAACTCACTTCTTCCTACTGAAGATGTAAATCTGCCATGTATCTCACTTTGGGTCTTTTCATACATGACAACATATTGAAAACAATCTTAATATTTTGTGAATATGTTTGTTTTTTTAAACTCTGCTACCAGTTTGGCGTCAGTAGCCTACAGTTTGTTTTCAGGCCTGTTAAAAACCAAGCTGTGGCTTTAGTAGCCTTTTTTGCACCACGATTCTACTGCATTTGTAAACAGCACAATACTGTGATATACCCTAATTATAATTATTACAGTAAGCTATATTTTATACATTTCTGTATACTGTATTTGAATTATGCACAGTACAGTTTCAAAAACAGCTGCACTGTATTTTGAAACTGTCAACAGTGAAGCTGTCTGTTTCATTACTTTATATTCATGTAATAAATATATAAATTACAAATGTTAATTAGATAGTATAGAAAAAGAAGGAAAAATGATCACTAAGAGATTTCCACTGTAGTGTATTTGCTGGGGACTATTTTCAGCAGCGGATTAATATACATTTTGTGTGCCCGTGGATGTTTACAGAAGCAGGATAGTGTATATAGGATAGACTAAAAATTAACCTCCGTGCATATTTTCATGGTATCCAGTGTAGCTCAGTGATGTGTTTTGTAGTACTCATAGTTTTTGGACAACAATGGAGCACACATTAGAAAAAGCTTTGTCAGGCTTTGTATAGTACTTGTTAGTGGGATCATGTCATTGGTGGTTTGGTCTTCTTGTGGTGTTTGTTGACAAAGAGAACAATACTAAATGTCACCACTTATTTTTAAGGATTAAAACATTAATCAATTTAGAAACAAAAGGACTACAAGTTGTGTGATCATTTTCCTTGTTTTATTCTCAATCTAGATTAAAAGACACAACTAAAATAGCTAAACCAGAGTTGCTAACTTTTTTAAATCATCAAAACTTCTTATAAACCCAGAACTGGAGGACTTCTCAGTGGGTTTGATATTTACAGCAAAGGATCTTTTGTGGATCTTTCTAATATACACTGATCAGCCATAACATTATGACCACTGACGGGTGAAGTGAATAACATTGATTATCTTGTTACCATAGCACCTGTCAGTGGGTGGAATATATTAGCAGGTGAGTGAACATCTTGTCCTTAAAGTTGAAGCAGGAAAAATGTGCAACAGTAAAGATTTGAGTGCTTTTGACAAGGGCCAAATTGTGATCATAATAATTGTGATCATACAAATAAATATGTGTATAGCACCTTTCAAAACCAAGTTAGAGTGCTGGACAGTAGAAACAAACAAGATCCATATAAATATTATGAAATAAAAATAATTAATATTCAACAATAAATAATACAACAATAACAGCAATTAATACAATGGTTGTTCATAAGCCATACGATAAAAGTGAGACTGAGTTTGCCTGCCTGTCATCTCCAGGGAGTGATGGCTAGACTACTGGGTCAGAACATCTTCAAAACGGTCTGCAGTGGTCAGTAGCTATCAAAAGTGGTCCAAGGTAGAAAAAGGGGCGACCAAGGCTCATCAAAGCACGTGGAGAGCGAAGGCTGGCCCATGTCTATCCAACAAATGAGCTACTGTGGGTCACGTTGCTGAAAAGGTTTATGCTGTTTCTGACAGAAAGGTGTCAGAACAGTCCATACCTCGATGGGTCAAGGCTGTTCGGGCGGCAAAAGACAAACTAGCAAGTGGTCATAATCTTATGGCTGATGGGTTAACTTTTCAAGCATGACATTATTTTACAATACAGCTTTTTTTATGGCTGTTTGATGTCATTATTTCAAAGAACGACAAAGCTAAGCCATTCATCTAAGAAAAGTTTCAACGCTGCCTGAGCACTGAGCTTCAAACACACTGCCTTCCTATCTGCATGTTGTGTTACAGCTGCTGCTCTAATGTCCATCCGTTGCTCTGTGTCTGCTTCCGTTTATTTGTGCTTATCAGAAGCTTTAACAAACAAGCTTCTGATTGTCCTTTTTATCTTGTTTTAGCTTCTCTCACTTTCTTGGAAATGACTGCACACGCTCCAGCTGTGGCGTGAAACCCGTGAGGACACTCATTCCCCTGCTGAGGCAGAGAGATGGGGAAGTGGAGATAAAAATAATTTCGCGGCCCGATCCATCTGATGATATGGGAGTTCTCCTTTGCTGTTACCATGGCAACCGGGAACAGGAAGGAAGTGGAAAAGTTGCAGCGCTCAGCAAGACCGGCTGAAGCTCTGACAGAAACTAGAATAAGTGATTACAGCCCGTAGAGGATCCTGTATGTGTGTGTTGGTAGTATATTAAAACACACAACTGTCAAGGCTGCTATTAGTGGAAACTCTCCTATTACTGGGTTCTTCCTTATTAGCGCAGTAGCATGCTGCGGTAGTAATAGTGAGCTCTTATCTTAGCGCTGTGGGCTTTAGCCAGAGTCTTATCTGACCCCATTAGATTATCTATCAGCTTGCATAATCAGGTTCTACAAACTCCCACTGACCTGAACTGCACTGTGGTGTACCAAATCAACTGAACTGAGACCGTGCCCTGATTATAGAAGTGGTCAGCAGGGTGGTAAAGTGATTCAGTCCACCTTCACAGTTAAAATGCACCCTGCTGAAGTGTCCTTGAGCATGAAAAGAAATCTCATTACGCTCAAGTTGGAGTGATTCAGTATCAGAAACTGTACTTTGATCTCATTGAACTGAAAAGATGCATTTCTCTTTCAGGGATCAATAGCATAAAAGTTTGCTGTATTTACTTTGTGGAAAAGCATGTACAATCACGTTTATTAGGGATTAAGAGAAGTGGTGGAATGTAACTTAGTACATTTTAAGTACTGTAAACACACGGGTTTATATGATATGATGTAGTTATATGCTACTCATCTACCAGTAGTACATAAGTATAAAATTGACAAACTAAAACATTAAAACACACTTACATGTGTTTGTTGTGATAAAAACATAATAATATAATATTCTTTATAATTTAACACATTGGAGCCATTCAGAATGAGTACTTTTACATGATACTTTACGCACATTTTACTGATAATGTTTAATGTACTTTAACTTAAAGAGGTCATAATATGCTAATTTTCAGGTTCAAAATCTTTTTAAGGGGTTGTACCAGAACAGGTTTACATGGATTCATTTAAAAAAAACAAAACACCATATATTTTGTCATACTGCACATTGCTGCAGCTCCTATTTTCACCATGTGTGTTGAACACTTCGTTTTAGCTATGGAGTGATGCATCTTACCTCTACAAGATCTTTGTTGGGAGTTGCACATGCCCAGTTCCTAGTTAAGGACTATTAGCCAATCAGAAGCAGAGTAGGGCGGGTCGTGAGAAGCCATAAACAGGGCTTCGGTTCAGCTGTATACATTCCCCTTACCAGCTTAGCAACACGGACTGGAGCAAGAGTTTCAGTGGTCAGTTATTAATTTGTAACATAAAAGTATCTTTCATCCATAAAGTTTTAACTGAGCTCTGTCTCTACATCACAGTAACAACTTTATGTCCATTGACTGCCTGGAGGGTAGCTAGTGTTTGGAAGAGAGAGGAGAGGTGTGTGCGGCATCTGAGTGTTTTTCCACCTGTGTTTTTGAGTTTTTTCCGTGTTTTCAGGCAGTTCAGAGCAGAGTTTTCTGTGGGAGATGGGACCTCCCTTTGAGCTGGACTTTGGGCTTTTTCACTTTGCAAAACTCATTACATGCACAAAAAGATAAATAACTCAATAAAAGAGAGGAAAAAAGCGAAAAAGCGTAATATGACCTTTTTAAGTAACACTTTGAATTCAGGAGTTTTACTTGTAATGGGGTAATTTTAGACAATTGTTTTTTCTATTTTTACTCAATTAAAGAATTTGATTGGTTAAAGGATACACTTCCTATTACACTTCCTTGATAAAATGACAATAAGAATAATAAAAATACCTCACCTTAAAAAAAGAGGAGATACAGTGTACATAGCATGAAGAAAGTGTGAATTTTTCAGTAGCTACATTTACATGTCCAAGGTCTCTGACAGATGTGAAGCATTCATAGATGCCAAGACACTTTTTGAAGTGAAGCCTTTGAAGGCTTGATCTCCATGAATTAAAGTAAAGTGGATTTCAGGAATGTGTCAACACTCTCAACCACTGCCAGAGAGAGAGAAAACGAGAGACAGCAGCATATGATCCTGATCATTTGGAACTGCAATATGTAAACATAGGAAATAGATCACAATCAAGGACTCTGTTTCTGGATTTTCAGGTAGAAAAAAAGACAAAACACATGTATTTTTAAGACAGCATCCTTTGAACATTTTCACTGGAAACAAGTTTCACAGTGGAAAACCCACAAATCTAATACATGGAATATGATAAATACGATTTAAGTTTAAGTTTTGCAACTATAAATCTAGACTCACAAAGGTATAGGGTACACGTCGTAAGATCAGTTAGATTCTCCACAATTCAATTGGTTCATTTTTTGGAAACCATGAGCACCAAAGTACAATTTATTCAGATTTACCAACATGGTACAATAAAGAAGAAAGATGAAAAAAAGTGGTGACTCCATACCTTTGAAGTGGTCATAAAGTCAGAAAATGTCCATTACTGGAATATTTACCATTTCATTAGCTGCCCTGTTGTCATTGTGTGTAGAGTTCAGAATCAGTAGACAAGAGGCTATGGAAGCTGTCATGAACATCACATTCTGTTTGTAAGCCAAATGGATTTCTCGGAAAATCTGAAACTCTGATTTCTTCGCATAGGAACCATCATACAGGCTGTCATAAGTAACAGAGAAAGTCGGCGAATGGTTAATTTTTTTGAGAGTCTTTAATCCCTCCACACATAGTCAATCAAAATTGATAAGTTTCATTAAAAAACTATACAAAGCACCTTCAAACAAAAGAGATACAACGTGTTAATGTGCTTCAGAGGTTTTGGGTAGTTGAATATTTTAAACTTTGGACCGAGCCAAGCTAGCTCTTTCCCCCGGCTTTCAGTGCGTATGCTAAACTAAGCTAACCCCTCTGGCTGCAGCTCCACTAACCCACTTCGTTAGCAATTTGTGTTATCAATCTTCTCGTCTAATTCTCAGCCATGAAAGCGAATAAGAGTAATTATATACTATACTACAGTATATTCCTTTAACTTCTGCTGAGGTGCTCTTGAGCAAGGCACTTATCACCCAGTTTGTTCATTGTTCATTGACAGTTAGAGAGAATGAATTAGCCTGGCTAGCTGCTGTTGTCTGGATTGAGAACAGTTCACATCCTCCAATAAGGACTTCTCTCTTATGTGCTGAAGCAGAAAAGCATCCCCCCTCTGGCCTAAATTTTAAACTCCATGCTCTGCTGTTTGTAATGTGTGAAGGCTTGAACTACACTGAGTTGTATTACATAACGCTGCAGGATTCCCTGCAGAGTAGAATGTAAAAAATGATTAACAGTACAACTTTCTGTAATTATTCAAATTTTAGTTTTGTCCTTGCGGATTTAAAAGGACTAAATACTAGCATTTCCCTCTTTATTATATACCTTTTTTACCTTTTAGATAAAGTGTTTAACTGGTTACAAGCTTTACAGCTCAGAGTCACGAACTGACCGTGAGCTGTGTCCTTCACAAAGACTCACTGAAGGCTGTTTATTCATAGTGCTCTTTTAAAATAGCAGCTCTGATGAAAATAAAGAAACATAGTATTGCATAACCATCGCTCACTCAGCTCCAATTGGCAAAAAAAGTCATACAAAATGTAGATGACTGAGAATTAACTAAGGATATTCTCTGGGCTACAAGCAGCAACCTGTTGATTTATCTGTATGTTAGTCTTAAGCCCCTATAGGACAATGGTGTGGAGGACATGCAGGTCTTAATATGACAAGCCTGTGTGAATTAAGTAAAATGAATGTCAAAAACATGTCAAAGTTCATTTGACTGGCACTTATTAGCTGGTGAAAACCATTGTAATGGCTTCTGTGGCTCTTAACAAGCCTTGCCAAGTCTGAGAACATTACTTGTTGGGTATATTGGCTATCTTGGTTACTAGGAGTGTGGAGTTTGAAATATGAGCACAGACTTGCATTTAGATTAAGTGTGGCATCCAGCTTTTGGGGGATTTCATTAACATATTAACAACTAAAAGTCAGGATATCAGACTACCCTACATTCTTCCCCCTCACCGTGCATTGTACAATATTGTATAATATTATCATGCTGTGTAATTCTACTATTGTTCTTTCTGTCTATTGTGCATATGATGTCTATTGCATGTCAGTCCATCCTGGAAGAGGGATCCCCCCTCTGTTATTGATGGGGTTTTGTGTCAAGGGTGCCATGTAAAAATAGATTGTGTCCCCACAGATAATGGACTCATTAGTGTCCAGATAATGGATGGATAATGATAATGTCCATTATCTGTGGGGAGAGCTAAAGGTGCAGTGTTCAGAATCAGGATGTAAATGAGTCATTAAAGTCCCTAAAAGTAATATACATTTCTAGACTAAGATTAAACTAAATCAAAACCAGTTGCCAAAATTAACACTGCAATTAAGGGTAGGGAAAGACTCAGTTGTTTCAGTTAAATGTTAATAAAGTAAACACATCCTGTCGTGTACTTCAAGTTACTGTCGACTTTTTCAGTATTAAACCAAGACAAGGCTATTTTCCTAACCTTAACCTAGTAAATAAGAACTGATGTTTGCACACCTGTATACAGATGTGTGAAATGCCTGTTGAAGATCGCTTGACCAAAACATAGCTGTTAAATAAAATAAAGTGTTGACAGTTTTCCGGGAGCTGATTTTTCATTTAGTGCCAACCATAAAAACATTATTCAAAGTTTAGTTGCTACAAGTCGGTATTACAAATAATATATAAATGAATAACATGAATATGAATATTATCGGATAAACAGATAAAATACATAGGAGATAAGGTCAAGAACATTAAGTAACTTTGCAGATATGTTCTTGAAATTGGGGTGCTCTTACAAAGCAGTCGTTTGTAAAATGGTGTTGAGAGCTTCATTTAATTTTTTCAGTTTTATGAACACTGAGAGGTAAAAAAAAAAAAAAACGTATCGGATGATGAGTGGGTATCAGTTCCATTCCTGTCTTAAAAAACTCTGCCTTTTATGTTCAGACGAAGCCAACGTGTGCAGACTGCATGTCAAGTGCTTTATTATTGAGGAATACACGCGTCTTGGTATCAACGGGGATGAGAGCTCTCTGGTGGATTCAGAATAATAATGAATGTTCTTTCCACATTGTAATCTCATTATGTGCTCACAGGGTGTTCTTGTTTCATTCAAACGCTCTTAATTGTCTCTGTGGCTAATTCATCCCATGTCTCTTTTCTTTCATGCAGCTAATGTTTTTTTTATGGAGCCCTCTCTCTCTTTTTTTTCCTTCTCATCTGGTGTCCCTCTCTCGCTACTTGTCTCCCTGTGACTCTTTGCTTCTGTCTGTCTCACCTTGTTAGTGTCCATTATCTGTGGGGAGAGCTAAAGATGCAGCGTTCATAATCAGGATGTCAACAAGTCATTTCCTGCAGGAGGCACAGGACACTGTGTGCGTGTGTCGGGGCTACTAATGATCTACAAATCCCCTGGTCGTATTGCGGCCCAGGCTCCGTGTCAGTGCTACTTAATGGCAAACATGAATCTAAGCTTCACAGCAGTTGAGACGTCTGCATTTGTGTGTGTGATTGTGCACACACATGCACGCACACGCATAGATTTGTTTCTATCATCACTCTAAGTGGAATACCTTTAAGTAGAAGAGGGAATCCTGTTCTACAAGTAATAGCTCGGTAAATTACACCTGCTATATATATCCTGTTGAAAAAATAAATTTAATAACCACAGTGCCTTAAAATGCAGATAATATGAATGTGTTTCCTTATCATGAAAGAATTACGTGAAGATGATGAATCATAAAACAAGCTGACATTGAAATTGTCAGTGTTGTGGTCCAAGTGGTGACTGTATACAAATATTTGTGTTCACCGCATTTAACCTGTGTTCAGTTTCCAAGTCATGTCAGCGGGCACTGTCAGCATTTTTTTTTTAAGCTATGACTGAAACAATGTTCTAACCCAGTTGTTCTTAACATGTGGGTCGTGAACCCCAAGGGGTCCAAATATTTATCTCTGGGGTCAAACGATCATTAAAGTGATTAGAAAGGGAACTTAGTCCCCGACTAAGGATTTACATAGTCTAATCAGAATTTCCAGTCCTGCCTATAGTCGACTGATGTTCAAATCATGTGTGTTTTTGTGCACTGCGATTGCAAGCAGGTGGGGGTGGGGGGGCACAAAGTCGCTCCACTTTAATCTTGAGAAGCTGCAGAGCTGCAGTCTCTATTCATTCAACTTTTTCCAAATTTCCAGCTAAACTGACCCTTTTCTCTCGCTCTCTTTCTCTCTCTCTCACCTGCCATTCACCGGTCTTGTGCAGAGTTTTGCGTGGCAACAACTGCTTGCACGTCGTGGTTCCTTGCAGGTGTATTTCAAGTAGCCAGCTATTTAAAAACGTATATAATATTTCTTGTGTGGTTCATCAACGGTGATAAATTATCCAAAAGTCCTGCGAGGTGCGGACAGCTCGGCACAACCCCAGTGAAGCTGGGGCTCCGTCTCTTCAGCAAGCGTTCTTGCTGTATAAATGCTACGCCTACACATGTGCACTGACGACCCAGGGTTAGGGTTAGAATTTTGGATTTATTTACGCACTTTTCTTTTTACATGTGTATTTACAGCATTAAACATTGAAATGTTCATGGTAATAGGCTGTATATTAAGTTATTGGGAGAATACTGGTAGTTCTATGTAAAATCAGATGTTGAGCACCCCCATATTGCCAAAATGGCATGATCCTTGTTTTGCACATCAAATCTTCGACTATTTGGGGACAGCCCTAAACAAAAGTATGCAGTTTATTCTCAAATTTCTTACTATTGTCTTGCTTAGTTCTGGAAACTTTCATCTCTTCTGTCCTCAGAAAAATCACCTTTTGGTTGAACTGCGCTCAACTCATATCCACACTAAAGCCAGGAAGGGTCACAGCTAATTGTTTAATTTCAGCGGGTCATAAGCCACAAAAGGTTGGAAGCTATGTCTTAACCATAGACTGTATATAAAGATGGACAACACGTCCTCACTTCATTCCACTGCATAAAAATGAAGCCAAAATATCCTGGCACTGCCATGTTGCACTGGTGACCTCAATAATAAAAGTCTGTGGAGTAGTGGGCTCAGGTGTCAGTCATGACAGGAAACCAACTTTTAATAGCATCAAAACCAACAATTAAAACCAAACTTATCACAAAAACTGTACGCTTGAACATACAGCATGATACGAACTAAATGTGGATGATGTAAGGGGCGGGGTTTATAATCAGTCATCCATCTTTATATACAGTTTATGGTCCAAACCATATGGAAATGTGTTCAGCTACATCGATTAGCATTTTAGTGGCCAGAACATACAGTAACCCTAAAACTTAACAAGCTTGTTTTATATGTCAAAACATAAACTGTAAATGGATGTATTTTTAAACTCTGATGGCAAAACATTTAGACCCTGATATATTGATAACCAGTAACTTTTGTCCCTGTTTATCTTTGAGATGTAGATTCAGATTCAGATGAACTACACATGTAGCTGACCAATTAAACAAATGAATTAATAAAATGTAAACTGTTACTGCAGCTGAGGAGGGCTGCTGCATTTCACATCGTATAATACATGTTGATCGGCTTGGCCTTTTCATACTGATTCGGAAATAACACGAGTTTCTGTTTTGTCACACTCGGAGGGGTGATGGATGATTGTGATATCATCTCTGCCTCGTTGTGTTAGTGGCAGCATGTGACAGGGTCAAGTCAAATCTGCCCTCTCGCTCTTTCAGCTAACAAGCCACACACACTTGACAGTGACAGACGTGCTCTTTGAGGAGAAAGCAGATCATTATTGTGAGATTTTGTGCTGTGGGAGAGGAGATAGGGTCCATTTGTCACACCGAGGACATAATTGTTCTGTTCTTTTGGTCTTTTTTTTTTTTTTTATCTTTTAGTGTTTTTGTGCTGCATTTTTCTTAGCTTTTGTACAGGTCATCGTGTCTGTCTCTCCTCGTGTACTGTGTACTTTTCTCCTCTCAAACGAAATCGAATTTCCTTTGTTGGCACGACCACAATTAAATGACAATCTAGCAGCCTTCTTTTATGACCATTTTAAGGACTTTTTTGTCCATGTCGGGTTAAAAGATTGATTCAGATTGTTAATTCTCAAACAGCAGAATCTCACCACAAGCACCCTGAGCTTTTGATTGCATAACCCAATCTTCTTCTGTTTTGCCCAAAAGTGTGCTGATTTCTTTTAGTTTTAGTTTGGCAAACAACTTGATTTTTATGTCTTGATACTGTACATGCTGCAGTGTAACAGGAAGTGTTGCTCCGTCTCTACCTTGTGTTTTTGGTCGAACCAACCGTCTCTATATGACTGTATCTCTCTTTCTGTCTCTCTCTGACTAATTCTCTGACTGTGGGAAAGTCTTGGCCTGTCCTTGGCCTGGTGCGACAGATTCCACCATGTGATTGGAGGCGACAGATTCCCTACATATCAGACAACTCGGGTGTCCATGTCCACTTCCTGCCCTCTTGGACGCACACACACACACACACACACACACACACACACACACTGACACCTAAACCCCAGTGTCCAATCTGCCTTCCTGTCCTGTGCTCAGGGCCAGTGGCCCAGTCCGGGTCCACACAGCTGCCATTCGTCTCAGGTTGCAGCACTCAGCCTGAAAATAGATGCTATGACCATTAACATCCAACATGCTAACCACCGAGCTTCCTGTTGAAGCAAGGATGTGCGCGTAGGGTTACAAAGGAGCTACTTATACTACTTATGGTCAAACAGAAGAGAACGAAAAAGAATAGAATAGAAAAGGCTCATGTGACAGACTCACTTACAAATACCCAGATTTCAAAGGAACAGATCTCTCCAAACTGAATTTCACCCAAATGTTTTCATTTTCATACCAAAATTTTGTTTTGAAGAAAATCCTGACATGCTAATGTCCTTTTGGATTTTAATCCGTCAGAGACGCAGGAGGTGCGCCTGTCAACATCACCGCAGCTTCCAGCACACCTGTGGCCATTAGGGTTAGGGTTAGAAACATAACTTTTGGTGGAATAGTTTACAGGGACCCTGCAATGTATAGTGGTGCATTCAACAAATTATAAACATTTCATGAACACACTTTTGAACTAAAACATCTACAAGCAATTTTCTACCCATAAACATCTGAGCAGGAACACCGTTCCCTGCCAACCTTTACTCTCTGAATGGTGTTCCCGTACGTCGCCTCCATTTCCACCACTGATTATAGAGTTGCCTTTCTTAGTTTCTGAAAACAAGCAGTAGAAACCAATTATCTAGAATGAAGTGTCATGTATACATCGTTGCAGGGATCTATTTTACATCAGTATCTTACCCTTATTTTAAACCACTTACTCTTCATCTTAAGGGCTTAATCAGAGTAAAATGACTTGTGTAAAAAAAAAGCATCTGGCTTCACCTATTGCAGTATATTTTCTAGTTTAGTATTTTCCAAATCGAATCAAAGTGAGAAAGTAGACAATCTTTTGCAAAAGTTCGCTCTCAGCTGGTTGATTCAGGGGGAGAAAATGAGTAACTCTTTAGTCAGAGTGGTCAGAGTGATTTTCAGTCTGGGGCCAAATGGAAAAGAGGCTCTTATCTGGTGAGTAGGTGTTCATAAGACCTATTTCTGGTCGGAGTGCCGACAGACGAGCTCAAGTGTTTCCTCTGTTTTGTCATCCACACACACATGCACACGCATGCAAAGACAAACAGTGACTCCCACGTGCATGGGCACACACTGAGATTCAACAACACACACACACACACACACACACACACACACACCAATGTTGTGGTGAAGCACTGATAAAATCCTTACAAATCAACACTCAACGTGAGAGGGAGAGGGTGAGGTGTGACAAACACACACACACACACACACACAGCTCAATTTTCTGTCACCCAGTCACTATGGCAACTGGGGCACAGCAATAACCAGTGTAGTGAAGTGTGTGTGTGTGTGTGTGTGTTTATGTGTGAGAATATAAGTACCTCTATGCATGTACACATTTGTTTGTGTATAAACATGCGGACGTGTTTAGGTGTATGTGTGGCAGAGATGTTGGGATTAACCTTTGTGGATATACAGTGACATCTCACCTCTCTTTAAGCCTGTGAAGGAGATATTCAAGGGGGTTTTCATTAGACACTCCAGCAGCCACTGTGGGAATCCTTTGATCCCACATGTAAAAGGATGCCTCTTAAACATCTGCTCTTCCTCACAGCTGATGTTATTTGTGCTCAAGGCAGGCTGGGCCCAGAAGGTGAATGGAGATCTTACGAGTAAATAAGAGCTCCCTTTTAACCAGGCTATTTAGACTAGCATGTGAAGTGCATAAGTGACTCCTGTGTTTTTTATCCAACTATGGAATATTTTAAATAAGTCCAGTTGTTTAAGACATGCTCAGGTTTGTTTTACTATTGACAGTAATCTAGTAGCATAGCAGAAGCAGAGTAAGAGGAAGTAGCTATGGTTAAATGCAAGTCAATATATAGTACTTGCATTTAGTGGTTAAATTGTTGACCACGACTACGTTTGAGTTGTCCTGTTTTACCTGTTAAATGAGTTTTTTTAGACATGCTAATAATCACAAGGCTCTTGAGATAGTCATGTCAGTTGTCGGTTGATGCCGTGACATTTTGTACAGATTCATTCATGTTCCCCAGAGGATGAATTGTACTGGTTTTGTTGATCCCCTGGCTTTTCATTGAATTCCACCATGTTGTCAAAATGTTTAATTATCCAGTGAAATATCTTGACATTCACTTAATAGATTGACACAAAATATTGTCCAGACATTTGTGATTTAACAAGCATGTATCCTATTGACTCTGGTGATCCCTGGCTTTTCATCTAGCACCATCGCGAAGTCAAACTTTCAGTTTGTGTAATACTTTGTTTAATGACCAAATACCTGCAAACCTAATGACATTCTCACCATCCTCAGCTGTACTTTGTGTTTATTAGCAAATGTTAGCACTGACTGATCAGTGACAGGGGGTCACACACTACACAAGGAACTCTGTCATCCAACGACTGGTCTCCAAACCACGTTTTGTCAAGAAAACACATGTGAAGAGTGACCCAGCACATGACACGAACACTATGCTCAAAACAGGAATTGTTTAGTTTGTATAGTTAAATTTTTTTAATTTATATATAGTAAAACATGAAAAAGGAAAAGACACGCTGGGGCTGTCTGGGCTAAAGAGAGGGACAGAGGTGAGTAAATGTAATAAAAAAGTAGCTGCCTGCTCTGCCAGCTGCCTACTCTCATTGGCTGGATGTGGATATGGAATTGCTGAGAGCTCCAGATATTTAGCATGCTAGATATCTATCTGGCATTGACGATGTGTTGGCGAGCCTCTTTGAGTGCCGATAGCTCAAAATAAACTAGTCTTAAGTCGCATTCCTCCGTACTTACACTCTCTATTTTCAGTGCATAAGTGTGTTCACACTGACAATTATGGCAAAATGCAGTGTACTATGAGTACCCGGATGGTGTCCTCATAACAGTCAAAAAGTGAGTGTGGAACGATTCTCACCCTCAACGGTCACCATCTTGGCTAAGGAAGGGGAGGGACCACCAACCTATTTTCAAACTTGTAAAAATAAAGTCAAGTGAGCAAACAAGCCGGCAGAAGCGGTCAAATGCATTTCCCATATGTGCACAACAGCCGTGTTCGATTTGAGACAACAGTGTACTACATGGAAGAATCTGAAATGAGACACAGCTTTAGTCTGGTTTCAGTGGCCATGGTATAATCTTGCACCAATGATGCTTGGAGCTCAAATACAGTCAAAGTGGACGGGCAATGTTTAACAGATGTGGAATTTTTATTGTTAAGGTGTCGGCCATATTAAGTGTCCACAGAAATCACCAGTGTTTACATTCGTCCAGATGCAAATAAAAAAAATGCACTATGAGAACTGTATGAGGTCATCAGAAGTCACATGAAGACTGCATAATGGTGTTTTTTTTTATTGTAGCTGGTGATTTTAACAGTCCTCAGAACTGTTTTACCACCAGCATGTCCACATCCCCACCAGGTGAACCAATACCTTGAAACGTGTTTACACTTTCAAATCTGTTCGGGGCCCAGTTCAAAAACAGCTTTTTTAATCCATACTATAACAAGGGAAATTTGATAAACTTAATACCGTTCAGTTTACACAAAGTGTATTACGGATTATCTCACTTTCTTGGTGAGTGCTAGCATGGCAGAGTTTGGCTGCAGACCAGCGCCCCATTTCCTAAAAGCATCATCAGGCTGAGACGATCTTAGTCCCATTGTACCTCCATGGATTAAGATCATTTTTGCCTGAAGATGATTTTGGGAAATAAATCCCAGTCTAGTAGGATTAATGTTGCAAATAATTTTGTGTCACACACAAAAGGCATGCCTTGCAGTAAATTTGATTAATTCCAAACTATAATATATTCAACAGTATGTTCAACAGCATAATTAAGTGGTGGAATGTAACCGAGTACTTTTACTCAAGTAAACCAAGGTCAGATTGTTTGGATCAACTTGAAAAGTCAGCAAGTTTTGACCAAACATATGTGTGATATATCATGTCAATGATACTGACTCTCCATAAAATTTGAAATATTCCTGGGTAGGAAACCAGGGAGGAATCATGTCTTTGTCTCTGTACTCAAAACTCCTGGTTGGTTGGGATGACGGTGTGGTGGGGAAGTGGGATCTCTCAAAGTATACTGTGAACCTTGTCTTGTGTTACACCCTGATAGTGAACCACCTGTCTGTCAGGTGAAAAGAAGCATCTGGTGACTCCTCGTGTATCAGAGGAGACAACTAGCTGTGCATGCTGCCACAGTGGAAGTTAGTGGTGATGAGAAAAAGGATGAGTGGAGGCCTTAAAAAAGGCAGCTCAAGACCCACCAGTTTAAACCTTCTTTTGTATGGTGTACGCTGTATTATAATAATCTTTACCATATATAAATTTAGAATATTGTGATACAAATAAATATTTTAGATATTATGACATGCAGTATCTCTCTGCACCTATTATATTTTGACTGCTTGTTGTGCTTGTGTGTCTGTCTGCCCGTCTGTTCAACTCAAAGAGTAAGGATATACAGCAGTTCGGATGTGCCTGGATCATTAAAGTTAAAATGAGTAGGAGTACTGGGTTACAAGGGGCTCTCCCTGCTTCATTAAAAAAACATAGGAGACCAATTCACCTCCAGACAGCAGGAATACCAACTAACATTATCCTCTCCCCATTCACAGACTCTCCCTTTTTTCATCTCCCTCTCTATGCATATTTGGGGACAAGACATCCTGTCCCCTCTAGAGGTCAGCTGGGTGTTTACCATGCAATAGGTGTGCTTAAATTAGCATATGGCTGGTGTTCTACATGTTAAATGTTTATTTCCTATATAGGGGCATATAAAACATATATAAACTATGTAATATACGCTCAATGCATTGGAGTTCTCAATTATTGAAAAAATAATTTTGCAGATTAGTTGTAGGTTTTAGGTGGTACCTTTGAGGTTGGTGGTAGTAGGATATAGTGCTAGGATTGATACAGGATTGGTAGTACTGTGTTAGTAATTGTAACAGCATATCTACACAGAAAGCAATTTAACTGTTTTTCAGTTGTGTGTCTCACACGCCTCTCACTGGACGCATACAATCTGGGTCATGCTTTACTTAAGCTATACATGTGTAAACGTAACTTGAAGCATATTTTGTCCATTTTACATGTGGAACTGCAGTTCACTATCAACATTTTGCAAAATAAAAGTATACACACTTCATTCTGGATATAATATGTTATTACTATTGCTATCTTTCATCCTGTATCCTATTCCCTGATTAATTGTCAGAAAATATTGAATATGGCCATCCTAAAAAGTCCAAAAGCCATATGTATTACATTTACGATGATATAGAACATGATATGAGATATATGATATAGAATAGAAAAAAGCAACAAGAAGCTGTGGCCAGCAAATGTTGTATTTTAGCTTGATTAAGTACCTGTAAATTAATCGATTATCAAAACCTTATTGTGTTTGTTTTTTATTGATTAACCGATTTCAGCAGCAGTTGTAATTGCAATTATGTTTACTGCTACTACAAATAATAATGATGGAGAAAAAAATCTAATCCAGTGGTACAAACAAGAAAGAAAACATTTTTAAAAAGATAGAAGAACATTTGCGTAACCAGACAGACCTATAAATCACAGCAAAAACATTATCTTAAAAACATAGTAAAAGTAGCGTAGTGATAGTATGTAGTGCACAGCTGTGTGTGTTTGAGTGTGTTTTGCGCCATTCCGCTTAATTAGTTCAACACAACAACACCAGCATTTGAAATCAGTTGCTGTTGTTGTTGACAAACACGTTGCTCAGCTTGAAGGTGCCCTGGCCTGTAACATCAGACTGGAGCGAACCAACGAAGAGGGATGGCTGAGAGGATGACATCAATGATTCATGGCCAGGGTCTGGCTGTTGTCAGTTACTGGCAGAGTGCCCGATGTCCCTCCAGACCGACTAAACGATGATGATGTCATGCTTTAGAGTATCGATGAAACTCTCCCCTCTAACACATCACTCTCACATGTCTCTCTCTTTCTCTATTATTCTCTCTGTTTTTCTCTTCACTTCTGCATCCCTCTGCTTTTCTCCTCTCTACTCTCCCTGTACAATGACCTCATCAAATCCATCATTAGAAACCAGATGCGGCCACTAAAACAATAAAGCTCCCATCCAGAGAGTCATAAAACACATCATAATCAGATGGTCCATGCCAGGATCAATAATTTCCAGTTAGGCCCTGTACACTAGAAGGCAGAGTTGGATGCTGCAGCGGGATGCAGAGGGGGCTGAGAGGATTGATGGGGGCCGAGAGTTGGGTTACATCTAAAGTGCACCAGAGAATCGATAGTTTGTGGAGGCCTCTGACTGAGACTTACGGACCCATCTCTCATGGGATTTGAATCACACAGGCCTGTGCTACAAAAGCCTCAATAGCTCAGACAAAAACAGCAGATTGTGTTTTCCTTAAAAAAAGCATTACACTCGTCATCAATTTGAAATACAGCAGCATTGAAAATACATGCACCTTCCAAAAAAAAATGATAGTGGGCTATGTTTTTTGGATATGATAAATTTAGTTTATGTGATTGCAAGAGTCTGTATTGGGATGCACCAGCTATTCCTGAAATCCATGATGACTAAATTAGTGTTTAAAGGAGCTTCTAGCAAGTTTCAAACAAGTGGTTTACTGGTATAAACTTTAGTAATGTGTAAATCAGTCACTAGGAAGTGTCATACAACCAAAACCACAACCATCACTGTAGCATCATTAGCTGTAACAGAACTGGCAAACACAAAAGTTTTAGGGTCCAAACTATATTTGAAATGTAACAACCAATCCTTTGGAAATATAGGTATTAATTTGTTTTATTTTGTCTGCATACATGGAGAAATATGTTCCATGAGTGGTATTCATGCAATTTAGAATGAGTTGAATATAAGCAGATCCCATGCTGTGTGGTCATTCAGGCTAATGTTATTGACATAATGGTTTGTAATTTGAGGTATTGTTATCTTAGTGAAATGTTATTTAAAATCTTCCTAGTTTACAAAAACAGCATTTTGATCAAGTGTCAAGTCAGACATGTCAAACATATTCCAAATAACATATTTTACTCAAAACCAATATTAGCAAGAGAATCTTTTGTCAGTTCAGTTACTTTGTTATATTTTATCTGTATACATGGTGAAATATGTGTTTTAGAGTAAGTGGTATTCATGCAGTTTAGAACGAGTGGGATTTAAGCAATTATGCTAATGTATCTGATGCAATTTGGTCATTTTGGCTAACGTTATTGACATAATGGTTTATAATTTGAGATATTGTGTTACTTTTGTGAAAGGTCACTTAAAATCTTACTAGTTTACAAAAACATGTATGTCAAACATATTCCCAGTAACATTATTTACATTTTTTTATTTTGTTGAATTTTTTGTTTGAAAATGATGTACGCACAAGTCTGTTTTAGATCTTGAATTTGTGAAGACCTCTAGGGGAGGTCTGGGACCTGGGAGGTTGCAGTAGGCTACACATTATACTGTATGCCAAAAAAACTAAATTAATGAATAGATGGGGTTTTTTTTGTTATTTGCCAAACCTTGCTATTCTTACATCTTTACAACAAGTAGGCTGAGACAAATTTGCAATGATGTGATTAAGTTTGGCCTAATATGGTTAGTGTATTTAGTGTGTAATGTTAGTGTATTAACATGCTAACATGTAGAATTGAATGTTTATGTTTAAATGTTTAAATACTATTATCAGACTACTACCATAATACAACTATGTTACTGTAGTTATAAGAAATGGCTACACAAACGCTTTTGTAATTCATTTCCAGTTTGGAGTTTGTACTGTGTCCTGTTACTGCCTGGAGACAGCAGAAAGCAATATTACAAACGCTTGTCCTGGTTCTTAAAATCACCTTTCTTTCTTCTTTCTTCTCCCTCTTCTGCTTCCCAATATGAACACAGCTAGTGCTAGAGTACTGAGTGTGTTCAGAGGAGAACAATCATGTGACTTTTCACAGATCACTGTATTTCACTCAGGATGTTTGGACACAGCCAGTGATTCTGCTCGACCACATTTGTGTGTTTCGGCACACAATGGAGATGAGACCAAAGTGTGTGCACAGTCACTAACACACACACACACACACACACAGAGTGGGTGCCCTGTATTTGCCTTGCTGAACTGCACTGCCGAGCTCCATTCATAGTTAATCAATGGACATGAAATGTAGATCCTAGGTTCTAAGTATCCTTTGCAGTGGATTCTGTTCTGTGTCTTTCTCTTTATGCTGTTTCATATCTCTACCTCAACGCTGTCTTTCCACCTTCCTTTATATACCTCTCTCACATCTTTTTCCTCTTCGTCCAAATTTGTCTCATTCTGCCTCATGTCATCTCTGTCAGCTCTGCTGTTGTGCTTTGATCCCCATCATTCTCCTCACCCCTCCTTCCCCTCCCCGCCAAAGCTCATTTTTAGTTGAATGATATATCAAACAGTAACTTGCTGCTGAATGAGGGGGATTTGCTCTATTCTTCACTCTCTCTCTTTCTCTGTCTCTCTCTATCTCTCACACACACACACACACACACACACACACACACACACACACACACACACACACGCACACACATATACATATACATAGCACTGAGTGATCTGCAAGAGGGGATCAAAGGAAGTATTAATTTCACCATGCTCAAGACATACACACACATTATGCAAGCACACACGCACTCTATGCTGAGAGCTATTCATTCATTAATGGAGTCACATGCTGCACATCTCAGTTTCATACATCACTGGTCTTTTCTAGTTTCTAGCGAACAGGCTTGTGTGCACGCATGTCTGTGTGTATACTCTCTCTCTAGTATGTTGTTTTTCCTGGTACATGCACATGATTTTGTATTCACACACACAGAGACTACACAAAATAGTGTCTGCAGCGAGGAGAGTGTGCCAATAAAGCATGTTTGCTCGTGCGCATGGAGACATACATTAGTGAGTGCATGAATGCGCGTAGTTGTTCCTGCATACCACTGTGCGTTGTTGTCTATGCAGTTGCTCTCAGCTGCCTGCTTGCTTGGATCTGCTGTCACATGGCCTCTGCTCAGTAACGCAAGAGACAGCGGCAGTGCAGAGAAAAATGATCATATCTCACATTGTCAAGATTTGTTAGCTTCCCCACCTGCATGTGAGAAGCATTTTGGTAGGAGAGGGGTCTTGTATTCATCAGCGTTGTTATAAATCATATCTGGCTATTAAAGTGAGATGTTATTCCTAATTCTTCTAAAGGTTACTGCAATAGAAATTCAAGTAAAATAATCCCCAACTGGGACCACAGTGTTTCTCCTGCAGGATTTCCAATCATTGCAGCTCAAACTCCAGCAGATACATCATCCCACCCGCTCCCATGGAGATCCAGATCACTACTACCCGCACCAGTGTTTTTTATTGGAAATCTGTCTACCTCACCCTGCAAGAAACTAAGACACATGCAGCCCTCATGGATTAAACTGCTGTGGGAGCTGTGGGACCTAAAATTGTATAAAAATGTTATGGATCGGGTCCTTGTTTCTCTGATAATTTGTGCTGTTTCCCATAGCAGCAGATACAAACCAGATGCTGGAATGTCCAATTTCCGAGAGGAGGTGATGTGTTACTGTTTACAGGATACCGGATGGCAATTTATTGGTTATTAAATGAATGTATTTAACTGTATTTTTGAGTGCAGGAGTGAAGGACAAACTAAACCTGAGTGTAAGTGAGTATCTCCTTTTTTCAAACCTTTAAGAAGGATTTTTTGTGCTTAATATTAAAGGATAATTTGCTTTTAATATAATGTGGACCTTATTTTCAGATTTTTGGCAAATCTTCGGTGCAATGAGGCAATGTTCATTTACAGTTTTACCTCTAGGTAAAATTATTTACTGTGTGATTATCTGGCTACAGTATACCGTTGCCAATTGAAATCTTTAAAACATAATTAAAAACCTATACCAGGGGTCGGCAAATATGTCTGGCATCGGGCCAAAGTTTTTTCAAGTCGTTAAATGGTGGGCCAGAACATAGTCAAATTATTTCTAATCCTTAAACACCTAGGTGTACGTTTAGTGCAGTCAGTAGGAGCGGGCCTATTGCCGACCACTGACCTATACCTTTATTCACTTCACTACAGACCCTAAAACTCTGTCAGATCCAGCAGCTTTTAAATCTTTTTAATTGATATTTTAAAATGTGGTTGTTTTCTTAAATCTTTTAGCCTACCCTAGAAGTCCTTACTCACCTTTTTAGCCTACCTTAGTCAGTCCTTTTTAACATCCCTTAAACATTTTTTAATACAGTAGTTTCTTTTAAAAATGTACTGTGTTTGTTGTATGCTTGTGCTATGTATTCTTACCATGCTGCATGGTGATTCTGCACTTTAAATAAAAATTGCTTTATTAGCCTGCTTGCCCTGAGTCACCACCTGCCTGTTCTGAGCCTGTGTCCCCGGAATTCAATGAGCATTCAATGGACAAGTTAAGGAGCTGCACCAATGTCCAACAGCCATCTTTGAGACGGCCTTGCTATTTTCAGGGGTACCTAGAGTTTCCAACGGAAGGCATGGTGGATGCACCCTATTTTCATGTATTTAGTTCTGGTAAATCAAATCAGTGAAACTTATACAATGATGACCTGTCCATACACAAAGATTTTGGGCTGACCTGAAAAGCGACCTACACATAAAAAATCCTTTTTCTATTACCAACGTATTTAATCAACACCTTCATCTAACAGCAAACTGCATATGTGTGATTAACAAGATGAGAGACCTACTTTTTCCTCATCACTCAGACAGCAGCAGGGTTCCAGCTGTAAGCACCACTCTCCCTCTGCACAGAGTGTGTGTGTGTATGTGTGTGTGTGCGTGCGTGTGTGTGTGTGTGTGTGCCATCAGCATGTGCAGGCCAACAACTGAAGAGCTTCCACTGTAATTACACACACACCTTGACAGCAGATGAAACTCTGCTATGAATAAGAAGAGAGAGCGAAAGGAGGTGAAAGAGAGAAGGTATCAGCCAGAAAGACACAATGTGCCAATAAAGGAGGGGAAGAAGACTTCAAGCTGATGAGAAAACAGGTTTCAAAGTCTTTTATTAGCTTCACCTTTGGATGCATTGTTTCTGAATAACAAAAGCTTTTTGAACATGAAGAAATATTACATGTGAATAATTGCATTTCTGGATTTCCAGAATTTAGGTTTGCTTTTAAAATACATTTCTGAAGGCAGCAAAACTTCATAATGAAGTTTTTGGTGAAACTAACAGCAATTTTGGTTCTACATGTCTCATAACCATTAAATAACAAATTAAAATGTATGAAGTGCTACTAATTTTGTAAGGATCAAGTATATTGAAATGTTGGTTTTCAACAAGACACACCAATCATGCCATGTGCCAGCCGAACACGAAACGATGGGTCTGAAAGTGGGCAGAACACTGAACAAAACAGATAAGGTTAACATGTTTGTTTGGCCATAAGGATATGTTTTTGTGAGAAAACTTTTTTACGATAAGAACCCTTCAATTGATCTCATGTAGGGAAACTGTAGTGTCACAACAGCAGAGAATTTCAGAACAGATGCATAGATAACTAAATTTAAAAAACTTACTATTACATTTGTAATAGTGTGTAAGTGTACATCTTGCAAGTTAAATATACAGGGTACCATTTAGAGTGCAACCCTCTATGGCATGGTGTTGCCCTCAGGCAACAAACCACTATTTTGGCCCCCACACACCTCCTTTAATTTTTTAAAAGTAAAATATCACATTACAAGTCTGATGATAAGTCTGTGACCAATGAAATTTGAGACTGGCATAGGTTTGACTTTTCGTTGGGGGGTGAAACAGTCTTTTTGGGGACCATTGCCGGCTTGGATACGCTGCTAGCAGAAGGAAAGATAAATTTCACTTTTTAACATGTTTAAATTTAAATTACTTTATATGACTTATATCTGTGATGTGCATGAATATGTGAAGAAGCACATTTGATTGAGTAAAGACACCTTTTGTCTTTATTAACAT
Source organism: Micropterus salmoides (assembly GCF_014851395.1). Taxonomy (NCBI): domain Eukaryota; kingdom Metazoa; phylum Chordata; class Actinopteri; order Centrarchiformes; family Centrarchidae; genus Micropterus; species Micropterus salmoides. The sequence goes on from NW_024043372.1 coordinate 17,287,239, forward strand.
TGTTGCGTCAGGGCAACATTGTGCAGTTAGACCACTTTTGTTTGAACAATAACATTCTTATGGATGGATATGTGCAGAGATGCATAGTTATCACCATAATCATTTTTCTGCTTTACTATCTACTATTACTCACAGGAAATGGATGCACAAACATTTTATGGGTGTAAGGAACATGAAAAATAAAAACAACAAAACACAAATGATGATCAGTTTATCAATCAGTAAATTGAATGATCAGTAGCCCACAGGAACACACATTCTACACAAACACACACTGCAGCTAATTTCTAACCCACTGATTGATAAACTGAGGCAAGTTTTTCCTTGCCTCTGATGCCTAGTGCTTGCTCTTGGTGGGAATTGTTGGGTTTCAGTAAATAACATCACAGAGTATGTTCTAGACCTGCTATTTTATGAAAAGTGCTATGAGATAACTGTTGCTGTGATAAAATTAAATTGAATTGAATTGAAACCATTTGTGGTTAATGATTGTTGAAATAAAACTTGATGATATTGTTGTTGTTAAAATAAAACTTCTTCTAATGTATTGCTTGTTTGTTCCTTATTACACTTATTATATAATATTGAAAACCTTGGCGTTTTAGTACCCTCATTGCATCTTGTTGCCCTGAGGCAACAAACCAAAATCTGGTGGGCGGAGACACATTTATGACATATTATCAGGGACCCCCAAATATTTTTTTCCCTCCTAAAATAAAAATTCATGCCATAGAGGGTTAAATTATGATCACATGTGTTGATTTTAATTTCTCTCGCTCTCCACACCTGCCTGTCATCAGCAATCACACACCTGATCTCCATCCTGCCACTCCACAAGCTCCATAAATAACCAGGCCTCACATCCAGTACCTGTCGGATTGTTGAGTCATTTACTGTATGTGTTGTGAAAGGTACCAGCCAGTTAATCAACTAGATCTGCGTTGCCTGCTTGCCAGCATTGCTAACTCTGTTCAATCTCCATCTGTAGACCAGCACGCTTCTCGATTCCACCTCTGTCAACCAGCCCTGCCATCCTGGACCTTCAGCCTGTCCTGGTCTGCTTTTAGGTTCTGGTTAAAATCCTGACACTGGTCTGCTCTATGGTACATTTCTGGCACACATGCTACACAGAGTTAAGTTGCAAAACAGTAGGTTGCTACACACTGATCAGCTTTTAAATCAGATCTCTATTTCACTAGGTGGCTGATTGTGTTGTCCATAAATACTAAAGATTTTAGATCTTGATGCAAACAAAACAATTACATTTATTTATTTTTAAGTACACATTGCAAGATTGTTATTTCTCCCTGCTAAGCATGGATGTTTTCCCTACATAAATGTTTTGGTACACCTCTAATTTTGCTGGTGGTGTGAAACAACCTGGATAAAGTAACAGTTGTAGGAGGCCTAAAAGCCAAGGTAAATTCATTTTCATTTCATCTCTTCAGCTTCAACAAAGAATGTTCAAGGTCAAAAACCAGGCAGGCAATCAATGGTTCTTTGGAAAACAGCTTGACTTAACAGTGCTTTCATGATTTTTTGTTTTTCCAGAGAGAAATCCAAAGTGGACAACACACAGCATTTACAGTAATTGACAGTGATTCACAATATTAAAGCAGAACTCATCTCAGAGCAAAAACATGGTTCTTTAAATTTATTCTCAGCCATTTAGCTTTGAAGAAGATGAAGAGTCACACTTTTCTAAAAAAAAACACTTTAGAGATAGAAAACACAGCCATCTTTCCTCTGCATGCTACTTTTCCTATGGTGAACTACTCGGGGGAAACAATTTCAGCAGAGTTAAATTTCTAATGCACATCGATTATGCAGTCTGTGATGATGTAAATGTACGCACACACATTTTCCACTGAAATTTTTACTAAATTTATACAAAAAGTGTCCTTATTCCACTGGAGTATGTCTGCGCATCAGAACTGCTTGTTAGATGGTTGAATAGCGTCAAAAACTTCCTCCCTTCACAACTTTCCAATGTCGTCTGTGTCTGTCAATTTTTGAAACGAGGTCATCGTGGTTGCGGAGGTGAGAAGATAGTCATGGTTTGAACTTCTCTCTCTCATATTCTCCTTTTATCATTCGTTAAACAACTATTTTCACTTTTTGTGTGCCACTGAATGCAACACCACAAACGCCTTCCAGGTCTGAAAATGTACACCATCATCCCCATATTTAAACAATACACGCTTCTCCTCGCTCTAAGTGATGGCTGGCTTTTTACTACATCATTTTTATTTGTATGAACTTTTCTAGTGTAACCTGACCCTTAGAAGTCATCGTCTAGAAACCCTGAATGTCAATGCAATAGTTTTAGAGATGTTTCAATTCGGACCAAAGTGGTGGACCGATCGACCGACCAACAGAGCAACACTGTCAGCTATACAGTTACACCAATAGCATGTATATTATACAATTAAACTGTTTTAACAGACTACAAATACACTTTCATTATCTTTTTTTTTTGCTAAAAACATTTTCTAGCTTATGTGAAAAGTGACCATATTCCACTGTAGTTTTTATGAAATGACCATTTGTATAAGCGTGAAGTTGTGACAGTAAAGATTAGCAACAGTGAAGTGAAGTGTGAGGATCTGTGTTATTTATTATATGGAAGAGTCTGCTAAATATGGCTCATGTATATTTATTTTTGTTACAGTGTTACTTTGTGTTTGTGAATGTGAGCAAAGCACCACTTCTTTCAGCTGATTGTATTCACATTATTTATTTACAGTATGAAAACATGACTCTGTTATCGCTACGCTATGTATTTACGTATTTATCCACTGTGAAGTGTCTAGAGGCCATATCATTACCCACAGCACAGGTGACAAAATGTTACCTAAAATGCATGGTGAATGATTGACAGAACTGGCACAGCAAGTTAGTGGGGTTGGATAGAAAAGAATATAAGCACTGCCCAGGTACCTGACCGAGCAACAGCATCAAACCGCTCATCCCCGACTTCATTCCAGCAGAAAATGTTTACCATGTGGCGGAGGGATTCAACAGTTAACAAGGACATTTTACCAGGACAATTCAGAAGAGTGTTACAAAACTCTTTTAGTAACAAAATCTCAGCACAGTGCCGAACTGTAGCAGAGCTGAGCTGCTGTGTCCTCTGAATGTGGCAGGACTGGCAGTACTCCTGCAGACTCAACAGTCACAGGGCTTAAAGCAAGAAATTTTTCTGTGCCTGAAATGTGTTCGGAATTTACGACAAAGATCGAGAGTAGGGGGCAGGAGCGTGACTTTGTGTTGAAAACTGACGTAGACATAGGGACTCAGATTAGGGGTCTGACATACACTTAGCTCACGAAACATGAAGAAACACAGTTTACAAGAAGAGGACAAGAAGATAATCGTACTCTAGTTTGATAAAGCATTCAATGTGGAAATATATGATAGGGGGTCAGGGGGTCCTCCCTCTGAAGATTTTGAGCCTTAAACAATTCATTTCCTACATTCTGGTAACATTTTCTGCCACCACCTATTATCAGTGCTTGAAATGGAAAATATAGGTGCTGGGCAATACGGCTGAAAATGTTATCACGATAAAACATTTCAAATCATTCAATATCAATACTTATTCTTATGATGTCAAATCATTATATGGCAGATTTTTGCTCCTGAGTGAAAGTTGAAGAAAACAGTTATTTTTATGGTCAGAACAAACATTTAATGCCAAACAGTGGCTTCAGTGTTTCCCATACGTTCATTTATTTGTGGCGGCCCGCCACAATATCAAAGCTGACCGCCACATATTGATTTTTTTTTTTTACTAGGCCTATTTAAAATCGTATTTGATTGCAGAGCGTCATCGCTCATTCGCATTTTCAGTCCCTTTTACTCAACAAATTAAAGTGCTGATTTGGAAAATATGGTAAACAAACAAACAAAAAATGCGTCAACACACTGACCTTTTGAATGACACCTTAATTGACCCAATAGAAACTTCCATGCCCTGTCCATGGCCTACAATAGCCAATGAGTGTCCACGTAGCCAGGAAGTGCCAGTCCCCTTTCTTTTGTGTACACACCTGGTATTCACCGACACCGAGCCACCAATTGGGCAGAGGAAGACTGGCGCTTCACACACACATGTAACACGCGACAGTTAAAAAATATGCAAGAATATTTTCCACAGACACATTTATATATTGTCGAATAAAAAAACACCTCGCGCTGGAATTCCGGCACAGCGCCAGAGAACTTTAAGCCCTGCAGTCAGATTCTCTAAAAAACACTTTCCCTTCCCACTGTTCACTCCACAACTGTTCGCAAACCACAAATTTAGTTTTCATCTTTTATTTCTCCACTGGTCAGCAGGTGTCACTGACTATTACCATGGAGATACAGGGCAGCAGGTGTCACTGATTGTTACCATTGAAACATGGCTTTTAGTTAGCCTGGGGCCAGGTTGGTTAACTTTATAGAATAAGTTTGTCTTTATCTCTGTGAAACTGTCATACACTTCTTGCTAAAATCCCACACTGCAATACCTTTTATAGTTTAAAAAAGTATAGTCCTTCAAAACAACACCTGCGGCAAAATTAGGATGATTAATAAGTGTCAGAAAGAGTCTCAGTGTAATGCTTAGTAAGTCAAGCAGTGAGTGTTTACTATGTGGGGAATAGTGAATGAGTTGATTGGGCTAGATTCATCTTTATTGTCATTGCACATAGTAAGTACAATGAAACGCAGCTCAGCATCTAGCCAGAAGTGCATTTATGTAGAGATATACTAAACATATAAAGATACACAATTAACGGAATGTACAATAGAAGTAGTGATGTAGATAGATGTCACTGTGATATATGCAAAACTAACAATAAATCTGTATTAATAAGCTGTTGATGCTCCTTTTCTAGCGCATCAAAATTACATTTTCAAATCAAATGCACCTCACATCACAACGCCCCCTCAGTGTTTTCTTTCTACAGTGGCTTGTTTTATGTTTGTTCTAGTCTCTCTTCAGTGTAATTCTGAAATGCCCAGTGGCATAGATGATAACTTTTAATCTCCATCTCTCTCTTTCTCTGGAAGGATAATAGTGAGTCGTGCCTGTTTGTGAGGCCAGTCTCTTCGCACCCTCCCGCTGAGACAGAAAACAGGTCAGAGTAAGACTAGCTGTCCCTGAGACACATGTAACAGGCTACCCAACAACACTGTTCAAAAATATCCAATATCCACATATCCTGTACTGCACTGTGTGTAAGTGTGTGTGTGTGTGTGCGCACGTAGGTGTGTTGTGAAAACACATATATGTGTGTACTGTATGTGTAATAAATGTGTGTGCACTGTGTGAATGTGAGCGAGTGTGGCAGTGATAAAAGTGAGTCACCAGAAAATGATTAATACAGTTTGCTTGCTTCAGTTTTTTTGGTCTGTTATTTAACCAGTGAATCGCTTTAAATTAATCTGCGTCAGCTGTGATAAGGAGCCTTTCCTCATAAGAAGATGAATGATAGCATCGGCCGTCCCTCAAGACGACATATATATAGCCTTATTTACGCTGGGTTACGAGTGACATAGCCCTCTAGTGGCCATATGAAGTCATGTGACGTTAGTTTAGAGGGGCAATGTGTAGGGAGGAGCTTGGAACCCCATCAGTGTTAATCCAGCCGTGCACCCAGGTTGTGAAAAACGTACATTTTACTTTAGCAAAGTTCATATCAGTGCTGTAATTATTTATGTGATTTACTTGTATCTCTCTCCCTTCTGTGTGAATGATGTTCTTGAGTTTGCATCTTGTGTGTTTGTGTAGTCTGTCCTCTTCCAGGTCTCCAGGGTGAGAGGAGGTCCTGTGGCTCAGGTTCTATCTTTTCAGCATCCTCCCTGATCATATTCTTCATGTGCGTTTACAATATTTTCCATATTGTAATTTTGCCATATTGGTCTATCATCATGGAAGACGGATCCCTCCTCTGTTGCCCTTCTTGAGGTTTCTTCCAAGGTTTTGTTGGGAGTAGTATTTCCTTTTCCAAATCGAGGGCCTGTCTAAAGACGGAGGATTGCTGTACAGATTATAAAGCCCCTTGAGGCACTTCTGTGATTTGTAATATAAGAATTGACAATTAATCATGTTAAGTCAAGCAAAATATTTGCTGGTAAATGTATTTGCTTAGTATTACTAGCATTAGTAGAAGAGTATATTGTGTTTTTAATATATACAGTATATTTGTATATTGCACATACAGTATATTCCAAAAACCACTCCCCTATATATTTTTATAATCTTTATGGATTTTCTATATTTATTACAATATTTATCATACCCAATATTCACAAATATACATACATATACCTACATTCTTAATATGTATAGTATACACACTACAGCTACCTGTTTCTACAACAGTGAGGCTTAAATAAGTCACAGTACAATCTGGATCTATTCTTGTGCTACTGGACACATTTTTTTATTCACACAAATATCTGCACTATGCTTTGGTAGTTAGAAACAAAACTTTATAATCAGTATGTGCATTCACAATGAGCAAATGGACAGAGACAGCTGTAATGTAATCATATTTACTGGCTCACATTCATTTTCTGCTGCTGAGTTTTAAGGTAGTTTGATTGAGAGTGGAGCAGGGACACAGGAGATGAGTGCATTACAGTAATTAATCCTGGAAGAAATAACACCATGGTAACTCAGTTTTTCTAGGCCATTGAAGTAGAGAAAAAGCCTTGTCTTGGGTATATAATATATATTATAAGAATATTGGATGTGTTGTAACAAAAAACTTTTGATGTCTGTTTGATCTTTGCTGTACAAGGTCTTTAGCTTTGCATTCACTAAGGAAAACACTCCATGTTTGATATATAAGGCTTGAAAATGTTTACCTTTTATTTCACCAGGGTTTATTTCTAGTTGTGTTTCAGCCGCATTGTGCAAGAAAATGATCATACACCAAGTAAAATATCAAAAGGTTCCCAGAGGGACATGAAATGATCATAACAGCCATAGAAGCTCCTGTTACTACACTGAATAACGAATTAAGATCTATTGGGGAAGTATGAACAAATGTAGTTAAGTTTATGTTCATTGCAAAACTGTTTTTATATAAATGTCTTTGGCATATAATATGTTGTTTTTCATCTTTGTTTCTGCATTTCCTTACTGGTGACTTGTTATTGTAGCCCACATCGCTTCTGTTTGATTTCTGTGAGGTTCTGTTTGTGTTGTTGTACACTGTTGTACATATTGCTGTATTAAAGGTGGAGTAAGCAATCCTAACACCAGGACAAATACCATGATATAGAGTGAACAACGACACAGCAAGTAATGTAATGTTAGCTCAGTTGTGGGTTAGCATACAGTTGTTGCTGCAAAACTATCATGCAGAGAGGATGAGACGGTCCCAGAGCCAGCACACCCGCTCCAGACAGCAATACTCACAACTATCCTGCTACTATAGCCAGTGTTAGGCAAGTTACAATACTGGGTGATACAAATAACCAGTTACATTACTCGTTACATTACTATGTTACTTTCACTACCACCTACACACCCCTCCTCCACCCCAAACAAAGCAGTCTCTCCTGAGTTTTTAACTAATATCATATTTATAACAGCATTAAGGAGTATAGTGTTTACAAAACATTTCTTAACACCACAAAAAAATAAAGCAAGTAAATCCAAACTTTTGAACTACTGTTTTTCTGCACATGATGTATTTATAAGAGCAGTATTCAGCAATTCAGTGAGGACAACTTTCATCAAAGACTGATATTGCGGAATTATATTTGGCGGTATGGCTCTGTTCTGGGACCTCTCTGCCATTCCACATGCCTATGTGGAAAACATGAGGCAGGGAGAGCACACCTCTCTGCAATTCCACGTGCCTATGTGGAAAAGCCATAATGTAGAGAGAGCACCTCCCTGCCCATCCATGTGCATACATGGAAAGCCAGAGGCAGAGAGCTGCAATAAAGAATCCCATACAGAACTGAGGAGGCATTCGATTTACATGTTTGATCAGTTACTAGATGGGCACTGAAACATGGTGTTAAACAGGCCTGGGGCTGAAGACCGTACTGTGTATTATCAGGATGCAGCCTCTGCTGCTCTGTCAGAATCAGAATCAGAAGGAGCTTTATTGCCAAGTAGTGTTTTACACATGCGAGGAATTTGCTGTGGTGATAAGGTGCTACACGTAGACAAACATACAGTTGACATAAATAAATGCAGAGGCTGTGACCCTGATGGACCACATCCTCCTGCCAGAGGGGAGAGTCTGAAGCAGTTTGTGTCCGGGGTGGGAGGGGTCAGCTGCGAATGATGCACTGTAGCCTGCCCTTGTCCCTGGCTGTGGCAGCAGTGTACCATATGGTGATGGAGGAGGTGAGGATGGACTCAATGATGGCGGTGTAGAAGTGCACCATCATTGTCTTTGGCAGGCTGAACTTCTTCAGCTGTCGCAGGGAGTACATCCTCTGCTGGGCCTTTCTGATGATGGAGGTGATGTTCAGTTCCCACTTGAGGTCCTGGGAGATGATGGTGCCCAGGAAGCAGAAGGAGTCCACAGTGGTGACTGGGGAGTCACACAGGATGATGGGGGAGAGTGGGGCTGGGCTCTTTCTGAAGTCTGCGACCATCTCCACGGTCTTCAGAGTGTTGAGCTCCAGACTGTTCTGGCTGCACCAGGTCACCAAATGGTCGATCTCCCACCTGTAGGCGGACTCGTCCCCACCTGAGATGAGCCCAATGGTGTCATCCGCAAACTTCAGGAGCTTGACAGACTGGTGACTGGAGGTGCAGCTGTTGGTGTACAGGGAGAAGAGAAGTGGTGGAAGAACGCAGCCTTGAGGGGATCCGGTGCTGATGGTCCGGGAATCAATTTCCCAGCTTATCATGTTGCTACCTGTCCGTCAGGAAGTATGTGATTCACCTGCAGGTGGAGTCAGGCACGCTCAGCTGGGAGAGCTTGTCCTGCAGGAGGGCCGGGATGATGTCCCACAAACAGGATGCTGACGTAGGTTCCTGGGGAGTACAGGTGCTGGAGGATGAAGTGAAGGGCCATGTTTACTGCATTGTCTACAGACCTGTTGGCTCTGTAGGCGAACTGCAGGGGGTCCAGGAGTGGGTTTGTGATGGATTTCAGGTGGGACAACACAAGGCACTCGAAGGACTTCAGAAGTGACGTCGTTTGCACACAAACACACACATGCGGGCTCACATGCACAAACAGTGGCAAGTGCAGAGAGAGGTCATGGACACGCTGAAGTGAAGGTAACTCCAAGCCATTGCAGTATGTGCAACAACACCTCAAGAGTAAAAAACAACTTTGTCGATACATCCATTAAACGAGCATAACACGTAGACGAGGTTAATTGATCCGCTCTGACCACTTCTCTCATCCTCTATGTTTTTAAAACGACACCACGCTAATGCTAGCTTGGCAAGCTAGATGTACAACGAGCTAAATCAAAGCTGTCTAACTGTTAAGCTTAGATTGCCATATAGCTTCAATCTGCTCATTGTTACCTACAGTGAAGCACGCAGAGACATAAGGAAGGAGGACAGGAGCTAGCTGCCTATCCGTGCACAGCGACATGACACCCGGAGCGTGACAGTGCGGCGGCGCATGTTAGCATGTTTGATTCTATTCAGCCAAAGTAATTCCCCGATATGCTTCTGATAATGAGATATGCCCGATCGGCCGATACTTATCGGATCGATGATTATTTTGCATCCCTATCAGATACAGCCTGAAAGGTGGAGCTGGGGTGGCAGTGGGTATGAGCTTTTGCATAGGAAGCAGCGAGGGCGGGCAGGTAGGCTACGGCAGCTTAAATAGGTGCCTTGTCTGGATTTGCCAATGAATGCTAAGAGAGGAATCAGCTGAGCTGTCAGCTTCAGCTGTTTCTTTCTGTAAGTTTCACGTTGCTGTGCTGCTTTAGCAGATGCTTCAATAAATTAGTTGTAGAATTGTTCGCGGTTGAAATCTTGTTGCTGGTCGCACAAGTTTTACAACGGACGACAATGTTCTTTGCATCTTAGACTGTGACACAATAATGATGATACTTTCACCTCTCTCCCTCCATTCTTCCTTTCATTTTATGGCTGACAGCTGACTTGAACAACATATGATCGGTTCCACTGACCAGCAGACAGTAACGCATAGTGCCCAACACTGACTATAGCTAAGATCACAACAACAGCATGTCTTGGCAAACTACTAGTGCATGCCTGACACATGGCTGGAATGGCTGGAGTAGTGTTGTGTGGTAGGGTGCGGCCCACTAGGGGACCCTGAGGAGATATTTGCTGAATCTGACAAAAAAAAAGACTGTTGGATTAGAATAGCTTACCCCTCCTTTAAAAAGGCTATATGTAGTTTTTTTTAATGAAATCATTTATCAATTAATCACTTTTTTATTGCCTATTTGTAAAAGGGTTGTAACCTCAAGTAAAAATGAACAGCCACTATTCTGTGGCCTATGTAAAGATATCATGTAGGATTTTCTGCATGCGCACACCAAAAAACAACTGACTCCCAGCACAATTTCATGACTCCAACCATAACTCCATGTAAGGGTGAGTCATGGATATAAAAAACAACCCATTGGCTTTCATCCTATTGGACAGGTAAACTAAAATTACTGCAAAGTATGTGTAATATATTGTGAGTTTTAACTGGCTCAAGTTAGATAACGGCACTAAGCAAATGTGGACCAATTTGTTTATAACCTAGAGGCTACTGATGTAAGGCAGGGCAGCCAGCTACATTAGCACAGATCTCAGCTTAGATTTATTGTCGTTTTACCGATACTCAGGTACACAGCTTCTTCACCGGTCTCAGTCATAGTCGTCGTATATTATGCAGGTAGTAACTGACTACCTGCATAATATACAACAACGCAACATAAAGATGCCAGACACCACAGTGGAAGATCCACTCAGTAAGTTACAGTAATGTTACTTACTATTGTCACAGGGATGACTTTGGCATGTGAGTATGTAGAGCAGCATCTTGTGTTATGTCTGTTCCCCTCAGTAATCTGCCTGCCTGCCAGTCTCTGTTTTCCCCTGCTGTCTCTCTGCCTGCCTGTCTCGTTAGTCCTGATCCCTGTCACCTGTGTTGCTCCCGCCCTGATCGTTAGCCCCTGTGTTTAAATGTTTCTTTTCATTCCCTGTCTGGTCATTGTAGCTTTTTATGGCTCTGTCTCGTGTTGTGTCGTGCCCTGTCCTGTCCTGCCACTTCCACTTATTTGGAGTATGCCTTTGAGTTCTTTTGGATTACCGGTTTCGATTGGATTGTTATTTCTTTTGTATTACTTGGACTCAGCCACTCAGTTTGTAAGTGTGCTCACTTTGTGTTGCCACAATAAACCTTTTGAACTGTACCTGCTCCGCTCTGTGTCCTGCATTTGGGTCCACCAACCTGCTCACCATACCGCACCCTGACACGGTGTCGCGGCTTCAGGGGAAGAAGTAGAGAGAGAGACAGAGGAAACGGAAACGACAGCGGAGCAAGAGGAGGGAAGCCAGAGCGACGAAGGTAACCGCCACAGACGACCGCAGATGAAGAAACAGACAAAAGCTGAGCATGGACTTCAGCGGAGAGGGTCAACCATGCTGCTGAGGAGCAGAACCTTTTGGGTACACGCAGCAGCACGGAGCCAGAGTGAAGACGACATTGCGGCGTGTTGGAAGTGAGCAGCGGCGAGTGTGGAGTTGCGTGGCGGGGACGCCACAGGAGACACGAGGAGGGGTATAAATTCGTTCCACCCTCCTTCCCAGCTGTTCTGTTGGACCACGTAAAGAGGAGGAGCGAAAACTGAGAAGCAACGGACAATGGACGGAGTCGGCAGACGGAAGGAAATGATTCAAGGACAGTGACTACGAGGACTTGGACAGATTCAGTAGGCTTGGCCCTTGACCCATACTCAATGATTAATACTAGATATTTTAGAGCCCTTTTTATATAGATCAATTTTAACTGCTCCCATCGTGTTTAATACTTTACCTTGTGGGAAATGCAGCCTGAAGTTGACGTAACAAAATGGGGTCACAGGGAGCTGTGAAGAAGGGAGTAGAAGCACAAAAATGAACAAATTAATAAAGTCAATGACGTGGGGCAGGCTGCACACTCCGCTGCTGAAACACTTCTGAGACTCCTCCAGTGGACTTTGACGCAGGGCTTTGGACACATCAAAACCGTGGCGCAGCCGTAACCTGCCATAGCCGGAGTCAGTGAATTCCTGGCGTAAATGGTTTACTATACTGCCTATTCTGTGGAAACAACATGAATTGTGTTAATTGTTTTGTATGGTCCTTAACAGACTGATGTAATGTAAAAAATGTTACAACCATCCCCGGTCTGTATTTACAACTTGTTTTTGCTGCCCCCAAATGGCCAAAAAAAATCTGTTATTGCAAGTTGATCATGCAAATAACAATAATAATTTCCAGGGGTTGCAGCCTGTATTGGGAGTACTTGGATTCATGACTGAGGATGGGGGGAGGAGAGATGAATAGATAGACAGACAGATAGATAAATAGTTTCATGGTAGGACAAAAGGGGGGAGAGAATAACTCATACTTCTTCCTCACCCGTCCATTTCTCTTCCATCCCTCCTGTCACCCCAGTGTTGCTTCATATCCTGATGGCCTTCATTCAATCAGTATCCTTTCATTCATCCCTTCCCAGCAATGAATGAAGTCAGTGCAGCGAAGCAAACAAGCAGTCAGGGAGAGCATAAATAAATGGATGGATGGATGGAAGCATAGCAGGAGAGAGATTATTGCCCACGCAGCAGGTTAGAGGAACAGAAATCTCAAACACAATGTCTGTTTTAAACATTCAGGACATGATGTACATCCAGGGCAAAACACAAGCACACACATATGCACACAGCGAGAGTGAGAGAATCGCTCGATGAATAATTGTCAGTGCCAGCTTGAAGAGGAAGTGGAGAGACTTTACAAGTGTGATGTACCAGTGATTCTCCCTGATGGAGGACAGTCGGTGCTTTGTTGTGGGAGGGCATCAGAATCAGAATCAGAAGGAGCTTTATTGCAATAAACAAATGCAAGTTATATAAAATGGAAGAGAATATCCATCCATCGTCAACCGCTTATTCTGCGTACAGGGTCGCGGGTGGCTGGAGCCAATCCCAGCTGACATCGGGCGAAAGGTGGGGTACACCCTGGCAGGGCCACACATAGACAAACAACCACTCACACCTAAGGACAATTTTAGAGCCATCAATTAACCAAGCCTGCATGTCTTGCGATGGTGGGAGGAAGCCGGAGCACCCGGAGAGAACCCACGCAGACACGGGGAGAACATGCAAACTCCACACAGAAAGGCCGGGGCAACCGGGGTTTGAACAACCTTCTTGCTGTGAGGCTAGAGTGCTAACCACTGCAACACCACTCCGCCCATAAGAGAATATTGTGTACATAAATATATAAATTCACAAAATATGAAAATATAGAAAAACAACGATTAACAATTAACAACATAAATGTGCAATGTGCCAGGTTTGTGCATGATATGACATTAAGTAATATTTAGACGTGCAGAGACATTTGCATTATTTGAAAGGGGGAGTGTCAGTGGGGAACCCAGGCCTTGTTAATGAGGCTAGGCGCTGAAGGGTAGAAGTTGTTTTGTGGCGAGAGGTTTTGGTCCTGATGGACCAAAACCTCTTCCCAGAGGAGAGAGTCTGAAACAGTTTGTGTCCGAGGTGGGGTCAGCTGCAATCTTTCCTGCACGCCTCAGAGTCCTGGAGGTGTACAGGTCCTGAAGTGATGTAAGATTGCAGCCAATCACCTTCTCTGCAGAGCGAATGATACGCTGCAGTCTGCCTTTGTCCATGGCAGTGGCAGCAGCGTACCAGATGGTGATGGAGGAGGTGAGGATGGACTGAATGATGGCGGTGAAGAAGTGCACCATCATTGTCTTTGGCAGGCTGAACTTCTTCAGTTGCTACAGGAAGTACATCCTCTGCTGGGCCTTTTTGTTGAGGGAGGTGATGTTCAGCTCCCACTTGAGGTCCTGGTAGATGATGGTGCCCAAGAAGTGGAAGGAGTCCACAGTGGTGACTGGGACAGGATGATGGAGGAGGGTGGGGCTGGGCTCTTTCTAAAGTTTTGCAGCATTGCTCTGGTGGCCATTTTTCATTGTTACCAAGCAGGAAGACGTTAATCAAATGTGTAGCATCTGGTGAGGTGGAGGCTTTGCACAAATTTACACACAACTGATTCCTCCTTCTGAGTTCAACTTGAGCAATCAGTGATTCACTATGTTGCTCAAGGGCACTACTGCAGAAGCTATTGAGGAAGGGCATGTTGTTGTCACTTCTGCTATTTCAGAGGGTTGTGCAATTTATATGAATTTATATTCTACTTGTACATCTACGTTTTGATGATTCCCCTGACCTTCTGTGACTAGAAATCTTTTGCATGTAAATCCATGTCTTTAGTTCCTAAAACTGTTTCTGTTTTTAGGATCTTAGGCAATAAGAATGTGAGTTGTCATCAGTGCTGGTAAGTCATAGCATGAGAATCAGACTGAACTGCTGGTTTGTTTCACTTCATTTATTCATCCTGACATCTTATTAATTGTGATCAATTTCTGTTGGGGGGAGGGGGGTATTTTGTTTTTGTTTTGCCCTCATCAATCAGTAGTGAGTGATATATACATCCTACCAACATAATTTTTCCTCACAACAGTAGCTGCAGTAATGTGTGCAAGAAGCAAGGACCACTTAACCTACAGTTTCTGTAATATGCTGTAACAAGGTAAAAGGTAACAACAACCTGTGCACCTGCGTCTATGTAATCCACGCTTCCCTCCATTTCTGAGGAAAACAATGGTCAGCTGGCACAGCATCAGACCTATTTGACTTGAATTGAACAAATCAGAGATGAGGGCTCTGATTCAGAGGGATAAATAAAGGTTGCTATCCAAATATGTCTTTGAAGTATGGAAATACTTAGGAGCTGTAATATGGATGCTCCTAGTCATGTTTCTCGTCACCTGGTGAATGTAAGTCCAATATCCACATACATTTCAACTCTGTCTTTAGTCTGCACCAACACCTGAGGTAAACATCTGATTCTGTTGCTGCTAAATTTGTCTGTCTGCTGTTTGGTGCTGTGCAGGATGTGTACAGTGGGTTTGAATGAGCTTTCTTCGTTGAGCTTTCAGCTTCCTGCTACAGAAAACAACACTGACGAGAGGAGCATGAGTAAACCAAAACAGTATAGTTTTCTAATTTTTATACACATAATATTCATACTGGTTGAAATAAAACATTTTATAGTAGCCTAATTCCTATCAATGCTAAGAAAGTTTTGTGCAAAACGTCAAAAAGTGATTGAAGCAAATAAAAGTCCAGATTAGAAATCTGTGTACATCTTATCTCAAAAGGGCCCATACAGGCATACATCTCTACTAGATAAGCATGTCATGAAACAAGTCTTTAATGCAAGTCTTTAAAACTTGTCATAAAGGGTATTAGGCCTTTACAGAGCTGATTTAAATGACTCTGTGCTGCTCAAAGTCGAGATTTCCTCTTTCAGAAAGAAATCGAAGTGTGTGGGGAGCAGTGCAAAAGAGAGGGCAGGAGAGAAAGAGAGGGAGTCCAGGGCTAAAACTGAGCAAGAGGCTGGGTTGGACTAAAAGAAAGAGGAGAAAGTGGGGTGGGTCATGAATGTGGGAGACAGAGTGGAAAGGTAAAGCAGAGAGAAGGCTTGAAAGATAATTGGTGAGCGATAACAGCAGAGGTGGAAGAAGTAAAAGTATGTAAAAAAAAAATATCAGCAAAATATACTTTAAGTTTCATTAGTAAACGTATTATTATGTAGAATGGTATCTTACATAGCATATGCCAGCCAAATGTAATTTTCCACAACCTGGCAACTCAAGAGTAATTGTTCAGCTGCATTAATGGTGGACGCAAATAATCATAATCATAACTAACACGTATATTTTTACAGCACTTTTCAAAACAAGGTTAGAAATTTCTTTACTTGGATGAACAAGGATGAATGCAAGGGATTAATAGGAGTCCCTCCGTGCATATTTATGGGACTGATTTTTAGTTCAACGTCAAATTTCCCCCATTGATAGCACCACCACAACGCTAGACAAATGTATCGTACACGATCAGGGCATATCTAGCTTTAACCAAACATCCCATAGTAACTGTGATGTTTAATGATAACATCCCAGGTCTTGCTTTAGTGGCATTTAAACCTTTCTTAAGAAAAAATATATATAATTACAACAAACTGATCATGACACAAAGATGCAAAGTAATTTAACTTTCTGTGATATGAAATAGGCCATGCAATATCAGGGAAGCAATAAAGCAAAATGTTTCATAAACATAAACAATTATGGATGTGCATGTGTAGTGATTTTTTTCTCCCCCCTCATATGGAAACTCGGTTACAATCAGGATCTCAGAGAAGATTTACAGTTTTATCGAAGATCAGGTTAGACAGCACGTAAGACCTTCATATTCTGTAATTGAATTAGTGTTGGTCTTGGGAGACTGAATGTGAGACGGGGAATGTGTGTGTGTGTGTGTGTGTGTGTGTGTGTGTGTGTGTGTGTGCGTGTGTGTGTGTGTGTGTGTGTGTGTTTGCAGGTGTGCACACAAAACAGAGAAGTACAGAGTCTGAGATAGATAGATAGTGAGTGTTATCCCCCCAACAAACACAAGGGGCATCAATGAGCCTGTTCCACACTCGAAAACAAGTTTCTTATTCAGCTTATTTGAGGAATTTTCTAATATCATCTCTTGTTATGGGGATAAAGATTTCACACAGATAATGCTGAGAAAATACGCACCGAGATGTGTTCGTTTTGTAGTGTAAACTCATGCTTCCACGCCACCAGAGCTACCATGTGTGAAAAATCTCACAGGAAATGAAAACTAGTCCACCTCTCTTGACCACTATCAGATCAAGGGGGATGTATGAAAAAAAAACATGTGTACCCAAATCTGTGATTGACTGAGCAGAGCTCAGTGCTCTGTGCTGCAGAGCGGAGCGGAGAGGCTCGTATGATCAAACAGGGGTCTAAATATAGGCTGCTGCTGCTGCTGCTGCTGCGTGATTTCTTCTGCTTGAGCAGGGAATCACCCAACCTCGGCTGAGAATGAGAGGAGAGATAAAAGGAAAAGAAAGGAGATGAAGACGAGAAGTTAGGGTCATGTTTAGAAATATCCCTTGGTTCTGAGAGAGGGAGAGAGAGATAGGTATAAGCTCAGTCACGTGGCTGTGCAGCCTTTCCCATCCGTCACGTTTTTATATACAGTCTGTGGTCACAACACAGGAGAGGGGCCAGCAGCATTGTAATCTCTGTGGATCTGTCTATAAATGCTGGCTGCTTTATAATCTGTCCATCATCCCGCGTGCTGGTTGCAATGTTGTGGTGGTTGCCCCATAAAAGCATCAGGAATGACACTTAATGACACAAGATACTGAATCTTTCAGGTGTATCAGAAGGAAATCTCTCCACCAGACAGCAACATGTCCCTCCACTTGGCTGAGATGACAAGGAGCATTTCTAATATTTCCCCCTTTCTCTTCCTTTTAATGATACAAACAGTAGATTACATTTAAAGAAACATCAATACATTTAAGACATGTTGCAATTTTTGGTTACAAAAAGGGGTGTGATTTCAGTTGGACTTTAAACACCTTAGTTTAGCATGTTAGCATGCTGTACAAAGGTTATGGTAATTCGTCTAGTAGTTGTTGAGGTATTTCACTTTGGACCAACCGACAGACTGACTCATTTTTCAGTTTCCTGCAGAAATGGCCATTAAACTGAGATGTGTCAATAGTTGTAGCCAACTAGTGTCAGTGTCAATACACATTTCTAATCACAGAAGAAGAAGAAGAAGAAAAGAAGATTACCCAGTCGGTGGGATATTAAAAGGACTTATTTATGTAACTGAACAAAATATTAAACCCTTTTAAGCTTATGTATAACCACCTATAGAAACTCATGGGGCCCGATGTAGGTCAAACACTTTTTTTAAGGGTTCACAAGTCAGAAACTAGCCCACTGGTTTAATCAGTCCAAATACACTGTATTGTAGGTTTATTATTATTATATAGCATACAGTATATTATCACTGTATTAATATAATATCTTAATCTGCAAAGTAACTGAAAGTAAATATATAGCTATAGCTGTTAAAAACATGTAGTGGATTGAAAAGTACAATATCTCCCTCGGTACTTGAGTATTTGAACTCGGTTTCCACACCTGAAATTAAATGAAATGAAAACAAAACAAAACAAAAAAGAGAAAGAGAAAGAGAAAGAGAAAGAGAAAATAAACTTTTGGTGTAGGAGAAAGAAAAATAAAATGGCCTTTCCGTCACAGGAAGCCGTGTCATTTCCACACTTTCATATCTAATGAAGACACCAACATGTGTCGCCTTTGGTTCCCGGATTTCATTTCTTGTGGCTGCCTTAAATGTAAGAGATATGCAGATAGACTGTATCGGTGTCACATGAGCAGAAGGTGACACCCTGTGGCCGGCTGTGGGCTCTCCCCTGTCATATCAGAAACCACCTACAGGCGGCGGTGTCATTAAACAGACCGATCTTTCCCCACCAGCTTCCTCTCTTGACTCCACTCTTCTTGTTTTCTACCCGGTTTACGTTTCTCTCTCTTCCGGTTGTCGTCTGTTCGTGTGGCAGGTACTCAGATTTCCCACCTAGGTGGACTTTTACAATCTTAATCAATCTTTGTGTATTTAACATTCCCGAACATAATCATCAAGTGGTTTTGATTAATCACTTTACTGGCCACATTTACACCGCAGTATGTTTCAGATTTGATCCTCATTAACCGTTGAAGATTAGATTTTAAAAGTGCTAACGCTGTCTGACATGCTAGCGACCAGGCAGTAGTGCCACTCAATGAGTACTTCAACAAAACTGCTAACTCTATTTAGTATACTTGCGCATTTTTTGGTCTGATATGTACTTTTTCATTGACATTTGAGTGTTGTTGATTCGTTACGAAGCTTTCTATTATCAATCGCATCTCTGTTTACATTGCTCGAAGCTTCCCTGGCTACCAGTTAGCGACTCAAACGTTTTCCTTTCATGCTAGTGCTGCAGATAACAGCGATGTAAAATAAAGGTGGACGTCTAAATGAATGCTTTCTATATTTTAATTTTCTTCAGATTAACCAGTGTCGAAATGGCCAAGTCCAAGAACCACACAACCCACAACCAGTGTAAGTATGACTGCAGTGACGAGGAGATTAGGTTTAAAATTGTAGCTAAGCTATTACACTAACGGCAAATTGTCAGACATATTTCAATCTCAGCTTTGCATGCATGTCCATTAAAGTTTAGGTATATTTACTTTGCAGAGGTGAATGTAGGAGGGAAGAATGGACCAATAGTTTTGTGTTAATTGTTTCTCCTTGTCTGAACAGCTCGTAAAGCCCACAGGAACGGCATCAAGAAGCCCACATCTCAGCGCTATGAGTCACTCAAGGGGGTACGTACAGTTGTGTGTGTGTGTGTGTGTGTGTGTGTTTGCAGGAACTCGGGGTTACTCTGAGAAATCAAGAGTACAGGGAGTCGGTGAGGCCCTTTGCTCCCACTTTTGTGGCTTAGGAGACATTTGGATAATGTCAAGATTTGCATGGTAAATAAAGCAAGTTGCATTTTTCTTTGAGACTGGCAGTGTGTTTTCAAGAGGTAATTTAGTCACTAAATTCTTTTGATGAATGGTGGTTCATGCTAGGGCTGGGTGAGATGGCCAAAAAACGTTATCATGATAAAAACATTTCATATAATTTGATATCGATAATTATCACGATATACGTCAAAACATTATTTCTTTGAAGTTTAAAGGCAGATTTTTGCTCTTGAGTGAAAACTAAAGAGACCAGATGGTTAATTATGTGTTTAAACTTTTTCTTTATGGTCAGAATGTGACAAACACTTGATGCCAAACAGTGGATTACTTCACAAATCTGAGGTAGAACATTCAAAACTATTACTGTGCATTCAGACCAAATGCGAATTTAATCCACGCAATGTTTCCTCGCGGGGGTTTTTATCGCTAGACATCCCTGGAGTGTTCACACACAACGCGATAATGCGAATAAACACAACTTGCCATTACTACAGCTGTATGAACCCAAAGTAAACATTTTGTTGTGATTAAATGGCAATA
The DNA here is from genome assembly GCF_014851395.1 of Micropterus salmoides. NCBI lineage: Eukaryota > Metazoa > Chordata > Actinopteri > Centrarchiformes > Centrarchidae > Micropterus > Micropterus salmoides. Next base: position 17,307,437 of record NW_024043372.1, read on the forward strand.
AACGGATCAAACTGATGCTGAAATAACAATACAATATGATGTAGATTTGTTAAACATATGAATTCATGCTTTTGTCAGGTCTGTCAGCAAGACAGCAGGACAAAAACTTCTAAAATGTTTGTTTTCTGAATGGAGTTCGGATCGATCAGGGCTATGTTATGCTAACTTGGTCACAGTAAAGTACAACGATAGCTGGAATAAAGTTACATACATGTTTTCTGAACTCACCAGGTAGTTCAATGTCCTCGCTTTCTTTTCTCTCAGCAATGTCCATTTTTGTCCGGTTTTTATATAAATATGAAGTAGTGTCAAACGACACTAACAACACTGGAACCGGATGTGCACGGAATCTAGCTGCTGAGAAGCTCGAGTGAAGATAAATCAACGTTGTAATCCCAGAAACTTAAGAAAAAAGCTAATTTAATAAAATAATTTTCCTCAGAGCTCCTCCCTCGAGCAAATGGCGTAGTTGTCAGAACATAATCCAGTCCGACCCCGGATGTTTATTTGTCCAAAAATCTGGAGTGCCTGAGCGCTCAGCCGGCCTGCAGATTTTCAATCGCCTGACATTATGACAAAATATTTTTCAACAAAGATGATTAGTAAACCTTTTTTCAGTCCCTTTTCCTCAACAAAATAAAAATCTTAATAGAAAAACTAGGTGCTAATTTGTCTGACTTAATTAAACCAAATATTTATTTAATATTGTTATTGAGGAAAACTACATTGCAATAATTATCATTATTGTTTTATTGCCCAGCCCTAGTTCACACTGCTGTTTAATCCAACTGTCATCACCTTATTTTACAACAAAATGTAATGAGAATTGTTTTAAGGTTCAGACTAAACTTTTAGTTTTTAATTCTAATTTCTTTAAATGTAGATAATGTCATGCTTCTCAGGGCAGCTGAAAATTTAAAACACTAAAAGCATCGTTAATCATCCTGTTGGTTGCGGTTTCTTTTCTTGTGGGAAAGTTCAGATTAGCTTCGGTCTAACCAGCAGGCAGGTTTAGCAGTTGAATCTGGTTATCAAAACATGAAATGCAGTTTTGCTCAGTTATCAGAACAGCATTATGGTCTTAGTAGGAAGCTGGTCGGATTTTGATCAACTGAGTCACTTGCAGGAAAGATTTTTCATAATGCAAACTATATTAAAATCTTTGTCACTTCTCTCTCCGACCTGGGGGAAACAATCTACTTTCATCAGAACTACTTTCATTAAATTTGTCACTGAGCCTACAAACCAAACATTTCTCATTTGTATTACCCAAGCACTAGTGAGGTAGTCCTGTTATTGTTTAGTGTTTGCTTTTTTCAGTTTAACCAGAAACCCAGAAATCTGAACTACACTTTTAATACAGACTAACAAGTGCTTGGTTTCCATTTTCCCCAACATGAGGCGTTGTCTTTTGCTTAATTGTTAGTTGTTTAATTATTTAAATTAATTTAAAAAGTTCTTGGAATTGTGCACCACTTCCACACTTGTGTCCCACCTGTTCACTTCACTGTTTTCTTTCTTTGCTGCAGGTAGACCCTAAGTTCCTGAGGAACATGCGCTTTGCTAAGAAGCACAACAAGAAGGGCATGAAGGCGGCACAGAAGGCAGCTCAAGCGAAATAAACTGCCATCCAGTCACTTCCATGTCTGTCAGTGTTCCATGTTTCCACCATCACAATAAAGCTATGCTTTGTTAACAAACCCATATCAGAGTTTCACCTTTTATTGTGACTGCCTCAGACTGATCATATGTAATGAATCAGTTAACTGGGTGTCTGGGATTTCTTCCCAGTTGTGTTAGCTGTCTTAGTTCATTCATGAAAATCAAACCTGAGGGAATGAGGATTGAAATGTAAAGTTAGCATCTGGCAGCTTAGTGGTTAAGACGCATACCACATACTACAAGTCACAACCTGCTCTGTCTCCCTGCATTTCCTGCTTGTATCTTTATCAACTCTCTTTTAAATGGTAACTATTGAATAAAGGCAAATGCTAAAATAATCTGAAATCAAAATTTTAAACCTTAAATTTGAAAAAACAATTACGTTAGATTAAGTAAAGGGAGTTTTCTGACATTGTTTTAGAAATGTGATGGAATGCACTTTCCTTAAATCTTTAAGTACAAGGTTTGGTAAAAGGCTTTGAAATTTCCACAGATTTGGGTAGTAATGTCTGAAATACAAGATTGACAGGAAGATCTATGAAGTGTTTTCAGAAAAAGGGAGGATACATTATTTCTCAAATGTCATTTTATTTTCCACCTTACTCTGCTGTGAGCTTTGATGCATTTAGCCATCATCACTAGAAATGTCTTCCACTCTACCCACTTGCATGGTCTAGCAACATGCTGTTAGTTGTTACTGACCAGATAATTGAAAATATATTACGGTCATTTTATGGTCTGCTGTTTTTGGAATTGCTCGCTAGATGCTATTCAGTTAAATAATTGGGTTTCGTGTCTACTGCTGAGTAACTCACTCTCACCGCTGGCTCATCAGCTTTACTTTGGTTTTCTGCAGCGGATAGTAGCCCTGTGTAAAAAAAACACTTTTTCTACGTCTTTGGTCCTGAAACAGCCCTTCTTTACACCTGGACAAAGACGTAAGAAAGACGACAATAGAAAGAGGAGATACTACTGTGTATAAAGAAAGTGGGATAAATAAAAGCATCCTTGGCAGAGTACAATATTCATTGTAAAATAGTACTAGTGTTTTTCATAAGCAGTATTCATTAAAATTAAGGAGCAGTAAGAAATGAGCACAGCACCGAAAAGTTATTCATGTAAGTGGTATTTCCCTATGTCATATCTTGTTGCTTAAATTTATACTGCAACAGCTATCATCAATGTCAATAAATCTACTAATCATACTGTCTCTGTAATATATCTGTGAAGATTGTTTAAATGTGTTTATTTTAGTGAAAGAGATACACCAAATCAGTGTGCGTACATTCGTCACTTCCGCTCACGCTGACGCCTGCTTGCATCATTTCTCTTCTCTTGGCAGCCAACATGTGAGTACCTCCATTCAAACTCACAACGTACAGCTTTGATAACAGTAACGCTTCATTGTACCTCTGCTAGTGTACGGGTGCGTACAAACGCTGCCTTTAACTTTAATTTGTTTACTTTGTAGTTTAGCTACAAGCTAATTTACTTAAGCATTGACAGGTTAGCTTAGCCCGCTAGCTAACAACAAGCAGGCGTCAATCGTGTGAACTAACCGCTGTGGAAAAGTGACTTATTGAAGGTAATTAACTAGTTTCGGCAAAGTTTCTGTTTCATGGTCTACGTGGGAAAAATATATTAGATAGGCTTGACTTTAGCACAAAGTGGAAGAACAAAATGCATGTTGTGTTGTCAAACTATCGATCACTGACAGGTCGGCTATTAATATGATCCAAAAGCATCTGTGGAGGGTGGGAGACTTTCACTGAGGAAGGCACATTTTTTACCGTTTTATATATAATGTCAGTTTAATTTCTTTACTTCAGCAAAATGTTCTGTAAGTTGTTGTCAATGAATGTGTGCTGAAAGTAAGATTTAATTTGTAATAGTTCTGTTGTAAAAGGGCCAATATTGGATATGTTAATGGGTAATACTTTGTTGACATTATAGCAGTAAATGTGGAAAAAAGGAAACGATTATCATGTGATTTTCATGTTTGTATGCTGATTTATTCCCATTTCTTTCTGCTCTACAATTCTATTTAGTACCTTTTTCATTTTCTGTTTTGACAAGTCACCATGGTGGAGCCAGTCCCTGAGTCCCTCAACTTTCCTTCCGAGGAGGAGAAGATCTTGCAGTTATGGCAAGAAAAGGACTGTTTCCAGGAATGCCTCAAACAGTCTAAGAACAAGCCCAAGTAAATTCACCTGTTTCTGGTTTATAATTATTTATGTACTAAGCAAAATATATTCACACGGCACAGCTGTTAAAGCATACTCAGACAACAGAGTATCTTGTCATTGTGGCATTTCTGTTATCTTGCATGCTTGGTTGAGAGGAACATCGTATTTCCAGACGGCATAGTCATCTTGTCTTACCATCTCATAACTTTTTTTATTATCATTTAGAACTTACACCATCGAGCTAGATGACCAGACCTTTAAAAATATGTTGCTGCCCGTTTCCCAACCAGGTACACATTCTACGACGGCCCTCCTTTTGCCACAGGTCTACCCCACTATGGGCACATCCTAGCTGGCACCATCAAGGACATTGTTACTCGCTTTGCCCACCAGAGTGGCTTCCATGTGGACCGGCGCTTTGGCTGGGACTGTCATGGCTTGCCTGTGGTAAGAATCTGTCTTCCTGAATATTGAAGTCAAATAAATGTTTACTAAAAGTTCTGCTTAGATTGACTTGATTTGATTATGTATTTGTCTCATGTTCTGTGTGTTTTTGTAGGAGTATGAGATTGACAAGACTTTGGGGATTAAAGGGCCTGAAGATGTGGCTAAGATGGGCATCGCTGAGTACAACAAGCAGTGCAGAAACATTGTCATGAGATACGCCAATGAGTGGGAGGTGAGTATAAAGGAAAGGATAAAATCCTCATGTGAGAGAGCACTTTGTAACCATACTTGTGAGACCAGTAAGGTTTTTGTTTTCATGCATCAATAAAATGAAAGCATGCCTGACTCAGTGCGTCAAACATGTTCTAAAAATGTAGTGAGGCTACACAATAGGTATATCTCTTTATCTTTTATGTTGGAGGTGAATATCTCTTAGTAGTAGTTAGTTTGGCATTCCTGAGTCTTTTATATTAGAATAAAAGTACAATACGGAAAATGTCGACCTTATGAATAGTTTAAAAGTTCTGAAAAAGGTTAATTTATGCACTTAGTACTTGGTCAGGGGTCCCTTTACATGAATTATTGCATCAACTCGGCGTGGCATGGAGGCAATCAGCCTGTGGCACTGCTGAGGTGTTATGGCCTCCACCTCGTTTATGTTGTTGGGTCTGGTGTCTCTCATTTTCCTCTTGACAATAGATTCTCTATGGGGTTCAGGTCAGGCTAGTTGGCCGGCCAATAAATCACAGTAATGACATGGTCAGCAAACCAGTTACTAGTGGTTTTGGCGCTGTGGGCAGGTGCCCAGTCCTACTGGAAAAGGAAATTCATTCATGATGCACTGACTCCAGCCTCAGTCCACTCCTTGTGGACTTTCTTGAGTTGGCTTTGCTTGACAATCCCCTCAAGGCTGCGGTCATCCCTGTTGCAACTTTACATGAATATGCTTTGATTCAGCACTCTGTGAACAGCTAGCCCTTTCAGCAATGACCCTCTGGGGCTTACCCTCCTTGTGGGGGGTGTCAATGAGTGTCTTCTGGACAACTGTCAAGTCAGAAGTCTTCCTCATGATTGTGGTTGTGTGTACTGAACCATACTGAGAGATTAAAGGCTCTTCTCAGGTCGACATTTCTGTATTATACATTCTTTATTCTAATATTTTAAGATATGGATTTTTGATTTCCATGAGCTGTAAGCCATAATCAGAAATAAGCAGAAAAGTCCTGAAATATTTATTTTATGTGTAATGAATCTAATATATTTGAAAGTTTCACTTTTTGAATAAAATTATAGAAATAAATTAACTTTACCGTGATATTATAATTGTATGAGATGCACCTGTATGTTCCTTTGATTTAGCCGTGTGTATGTCGTTTTGTTCCTAGGTTTCAGTAAAGCGAATGGGAAGGTGGATTGACTTTAAGAACGACTACAAGACTCTCTACCCATGGTTCATGGAGACTGTCTGGTATGAATGTCAAATTTTCCATCTTTTATGTACACGTTTTGTCTTAAAGATATATAATTTGTATTTTCCTTTTTATAAACAAGGATTTAAATTAGGCATTGTTTGATAAACTTATAGCACAAAGTAACTTGATTTGCAGCCAGGCTTTAAACACTTAGGTGACAGGAGTACCACAACGGACAACAATGAAGTACCACAATATATAAAAGGCAATACATAATAAAAAAATACAAGCCTGACTTAATTCATGTCTTTAGTCTGTCCTCTTGTGTGCAGTTTGTCTCTCCTTAATAGTTTAAGTTTTTTCATGCATTTTCTTTTCATTCAGGTGGGTGTTCAAACAGCTGTACGACAAGGGTCTGGTTTACCGAGGTGTCAAAGTCATGCCTTTCTCCACTGCCTGCAACACCCCCCTGTCCAACTTTGAGGCCAACCAGAACTATAAGGTTGGCACAAAACACAACCCCCTCACACTTCAACTGGTCTAATGCAGCATTAGTAACAGCATTTACTCTTGGTACAAACAGTTTAAGGAAGGTTGTTGCAGGAAGCACAATTGCCCCGTAGGAATACATTGGATTCCAATTTACCTACTAGTCTTTTTGACACCAAAATATGTGAAAATAGGGTAAAAAAATACTGAAATTATCCTAATCTGTTTAATTTTTGTCTCCAGGATGTACAAGACCCATCCGTGATTGTCAACTTCCCATTGGTCGAGAATGAGGACGTGGCTTTGATCGCCTGGACGACCACACCATGGACACTGCCAAGTAACCTGGCCCTCTGCGTTAACCCGGAGTTCTTGTATGTCAAGGTCAAAGGTGAGAGACAAAGCCTGACACAAGTGCAAATGTCCCAATTCCACACTACAGTATATACAGACATACCAATATTTACAGTATGCTGTTTTGGAGTTGGTGTACAATAAATCAAAATTATATAATACGTGTGCCGTTGGACATCAATCAAAATGTGACTCTACAATGCTACAGCTAATTAAACTAAAACAAACATTTAATTGTTTGTTGTTTTCTGACATATTCCCGGAGCTGTTTCACACCCACCCTCACTTAGTTTAAATTTTTGTTCCATCTGTGAGTAGCTCCTCAGTGTCAAGTGTGCAAATTTGTTTGTTTTTTAAGACTGCATATTGAGTGTTGAGTGTGTGTGCACTTTTCTAGTCTGAACACACTACATACTCAAAAAGCTGTTGAGGTTATTGAAAATCAGGGTTTGGTGACCCGTGCTGATATGAACAACCACTAATGTGTTGACTGGAGGGTTTGTTGCTCTGAGGTGTTTTGTCCTAATAGTCTGTACCCAGTGTTATCCTGTGTTCAGGATACCTTCAGATTATTGTCAAGAAACCCCATTATTTTGTTGCTGTTGTCTGTATGTCCTTTGAGTCAGGGGAAAAAAGGAACTATGTGCTCACATATCCTGCTAACAAACATGTTTGTGTTGTGGATTACTTGAATTACCAGGATTGGTAGTTTTCTTCAACAATGTTGTTTAAATTCTATAGCCTCAGGCCAAAGTTGTTGTTTTTCTTGTGGGTTTAGTGATCTGGACCACATTATCAGCTAGTACTGGGTGTTTTTTATTCAGAAAGGACAAACAAGAGCAAATTAACATAGGAGGAGTGCTGCATTGGCAAATTGCACCAAGAGGAAGGGACTGACGTACCATAATGTGTCGCAGGACGTCCTAGCCTTTGGCTGTGTTTTAGATGATGAAATAAGACGTAAGAAGGTTTTCTTTTTTGCATATTCCAGTTCTGTAACTGCAACTTTGATTTTATCTACAACTAACCAGATGCTTTCCATTTCATGAGCAGTAACTTCATGCTGAGGCATAACTGATGTTTACGTAGGCTCATTAACAACATTATTTGTCCTCCGAATGCATGTAGACTCCTCCACGTAAAATGGCCCTGTCAGATCCAAAGATAAAATAAAGTTGTGTATCATCTTTGCTAATGGTTGGTATATACTGGTTGCACTAAGAATTGTTTAAGTGATGACTTTTAATAGCATAATACAAAATCAGTGTGTTTCTGAATCTGTGTGTGTATCTCGCAAATTTACACTACACGACAACCAAATGTCATTCTAAAAAGTAAAAAAAAAGAAGGCAATTCAAGATATTATCTGCCATTTTTAGAATGTTAAAACTGCCTTTTATCAAGTATTTGTGCTTCACGCCTGTCTGACACATTTTGTTGAAACTTTAAAAGAGGTGCTGATTTAACTTTCCAGTGAATAGTAGTAGTAGGGCTGCAACGAGTAGTCGACGTAATCGTCGACTAAAAATTCGTTGACGTGAAATTTCATTGTCAACGCGTCATTACATAGATGCCTTTTAAGGGAGAGATAACAATCTTCATATAGTCACTCAATTCCGCTTCCGGCTCTTGGGACCTTATTTCGGAAAAAATACGTACGGTAGTCAATGGCAAGAGACCAGTTATCTTTTTATCCGTTAGACTTGAGCCTTGAATTACACATATGATGTTGGTCAATTTAAAATATAATTTTACTAGTCAAGAATGGCGCAGGTTTTCGTAAAACAGTAAATTTGCATGTCGTTTTGTGTGACACCGCTCAACGAACTACATCTCTCGTCTCAAACAATATACGTCACCAACATGTTAGCGCGGTAGTGCTAGCTAATGTTTGTTGCTTGGTTGCTACTAGCGGGATTACTTAGCTGTGTTCCACTCAGAAAAATATCTCACCTGATGTGTTTCATCCAACGACTCTGTCCTTTTATCACATCATCCTCTCATGTAAGTTTTTTTTTTTTAAACGTTAGCTTCAGTCATTGAGACAGACAGTTACGACGTCAAATATGCGACTTTTGGGTTTGTGGTCTTTGTAATTATGTATTGTCACAGTCTTATACCTCAACAGTTTTACATCAAACTGCAATTTTCTTGACTTTAAAATGTATCTTCTAAATTGACAAACATGTGTAATTCAGTGTACAATTCAAATGGGATCAAAATATTTGTTGTCCCTCGCCATTGACTACCGTACAATATACTTCCTAAATAAAGTAACATGGTGGTCCACCGGAAGGGGAGGGGCTTAGGCTCTCCATAAGGAACATTTCTGGTTGTTTATTTCTGCAATGCACTACAGGAAGTGCTGGGAGCAGTATCGCTTCCACTGTCTGCCATGACTGCTTGACTGTGAGACTACTCACAAAGAAGCTTTCATGCGAGAAGTGGAAAGAAATGGAGAAAGAGGTCCAAGTTTTGTACGCTATGTACATTTTACATTTATTCATTTAGCTGACGCTTTTATCCAAAGCGACTTACAATTCATCAATAGCTTGCAGAGGTCGCACGCTTCTGGAGCAACTAGGGGTTAAGTGTCTTGCTCAGGGACACAATGCTGGATGGGTCACAGTGGGGGATTGAACCTGGGTCTCTCATACCAAAGGCATAGTCTTATCCATTGGGCCACTGCCACCTCTATGTAATCACTAAATACACTTTTGAGCGGTTTTGAGGCCAAAGTTGATGGCGAATTGAAAATGTGCTCAAACGTTTTCGAGGCTGAGAAGCTCCACAAGCGCCCGCGAGGATAGCCCAAATCTGTTCATCACAACGCTGGCAATGTCGGAGACCCAGCTTTAAAGAAGTTATTAGTAATGGTTTAAAGTACATCAAGGAACATCTGGCTCGTCATTTAGCCTACAGAACATTCTCCACTGAGTTTTGGCCTAAAACCTATAAGCACTTTTGAAATATAAACTATAGCAGTAGTTTGAAAGGGGACTGTTGCTTTATTGTTCTAAATGGTCATTACAGTGTTAGTGTACAGTTGTGGTTATAGTACTTGCTTTTGATTTGCTCTTATTTTATATAGTTCCAAAGCAAAAATCTTTGTCAAACAGTTAAGTTTTAAAGTTTGTAAAAATCAGTGAATTATAGGAGTAGCTTACGCTGTCTTGACTTCTTCCCTGGTTTCCCTCTGTTGTTGATACTGGTGTTCATTCTGAATAGTAAACCTTGTTCACTTAATGGTAACGATAGCTAGTTAGGCTGTGTGTTGGAGATCAGTAATTCACTTGAAAGATATTTAATTAGTTAAATGGTTTAATTAGGGTTAGGTGTTGACAAAATAATCGTGACTAATCGAATAAATAATTAACAGATTAGTCGACTAAGAAAAATAGTCATTAGTTGCAGCCCTATTTAGTAGGCCTATCACTGTAACTTCAACCGACAGCTTTGTTTGTGTGTATATGCTGTGCACATTTGTGTGTGTGCTTCAGAACTGAGAAATGTGGATGAACCTCAAATCAGGTCACTGACAGAAAAAGGTGTTGTCCTTGTTCACGTATGTATAAAAAAATTAATACCCCAGAGAGGTGGCTAGTGTTTGTCTGTTACCCTCCTGATGTAGGTTTTGGTTTCCTCTGAGAGAAGCTGGTGGGTTTTTAAAAAGGATGACCTAGATTCAGACCAGTTTGTCGTAGCCTCTTTGATCCTGCAGGGGGCACTGTTGAAGCACTGTCTGTCATCCTGACTGCACCGCCTGTGCTGTGCTGCATGGAAGACCACCTTGGAATACCAATGAATGCTTCTTTTTTTGTGTGTATCAGCTCAGTCTCTCTTTTTATCTCGTGTCCTCTCTATCTCTCTCTCTCGCTCCATCTTCATCCAACCCACCCCCACATTTTCTTATCGCTCTCTTTGCCTCTACATCCACATGTTTTTGTCCTTCGTTGTTCCTATTATCTTTCAGTCTGTCTCTTTTTGTGTCTCTTTCCCTCGCTGGCTTTGTCGCTGTTTGAGTGGAGGGCTGTCAGCAGCTCAGGTCTGAGCTGTGCAGTCATTTGTCACACCAGTGAGAGGAAGAAGCATCTTTTATTGATGCTGCCCCGTTCTCTCTCTTTTTGTGTCTCACTGTCACAGGCTATTTGGTGTTGGCCCTCTTCACAACTGTTGTCCCTGCTGTTCTCAACTTCTCCTCTCTCATTTTATCTAAAATCCCCATTTGGCAAGTTTTTCCAGCAGGGTTCTGTTTCCCGAGATAGTCCAGCAGATATGCTCAGTTGCTGGTCTAGTGGTTTTAGCTAAATGATGGGGCCCTTACCTGACCTTGATTTTATGACTCACTGTATTGGTATGAAGCAGGACTTGACAGTGAGGCTGAGCAGACTTGCAACAACTATCACATGCCTGGAATTGAACCACGCTTGAAGAGGTGCTCTTTGTCATATGTGAAACTCAGTTCACTAAACATAAATCATTCTGCAGGGCCTATTGAGACGGCAGAAGGAAGCAAGGAAAATAATTTCACATCGATCGGTATCTTCATTCCCACCTCATTACATTTACTGTGAGGTTTGAAAGCTTTACAGAAAAGAAAAAAGGGGGGGTACACCTACACTTAACACCTGCTGAGATTTTTGTGTTAATGCCTTGACCTTTTTCAAAACATTGGTTTTATTTGTCAGTTTTCTACGAGGTCACAGTCAAGAGATATAGACTTGCATTGGTTGACTGCATCATAACTGTTGCAGATGGATAATTTTAGTATTTTGTCCTCCATTACTATCCCTGACTGTCTCTTTGGACTCACTTCTGTAAGTGTACTGCGCCAATATGTATGTTCTTATGTTTTGATTTTGGCCTACTTGCACTTTGCTTTATGGAACATATACAAGTAACAAGGCAGTATAATAGCATTATAGTTCCTTGGTTTGTGTTGTAGTAGTAAAAAAGCAACACAAAACAAACAAATATAATAAAGAATAAAGTAATGTTCAGTAAATATAAACCAAGAACCATAAACTGGTCTTAAAGATTAGTTCAGGCAGACAGTTTAATTTCAGCTCTCTTTAACTCATCTTCTTACTGTATGTGGCCAGGAATAGGACATGCCTTTGTTTAAAGCATGCCACCGTTTAACTGCAGTACAGGATTTAATATATGCAGCGTTGGGTTAATAATAAGTCTAGATTGCGGACACACAAGTGTGGAAACCTTGCCTCAACAGATGCATTCACGTGTGTTCTTGTGTTCATCTCTCAGATAACACCACAGGCAAAACCTACATCATGATGGAGGCCAGGCTGGGAGCTCTGTTTAAGTCGGAGAGCGAGTACACTCTCCTGGAAAAGTGAGTAAAGTGAAGACCCTGTAGCCACCTAAAAGGGGAAAAAAAGCCTCAAGAGTACAAATGACTTGGACCTTTAAAGACACGGTGCAATGAAAAATATATTTTGCAAGTTTTAAAATGTTGTCCATGTGTTAATTGTTCATTTATCTCTTGATACATGGTATGTTTGAAAAAAAATAATTTGAGTCTTTTTGTACTAAAATCCTTCTGTTTTCTCTAAAATGTACAAATATTTTTTGATGACTCATCTTGAACTTGGGGTCAGTTACATAAATGTATCCAATCAAATGTGATTTGTGGTAATTAGCTAACCGCACCCATCATATATAATTGGACTTGACCGTTGTGTGGGTAGGTGACATAGAAATATCATAGTAAGAGCTGTGTGTTTGGATTTCAGCTGGACAAAAACTTTGTTCACAATTTCATATAATGCCAGTTTATGTATTCCGTATCCTTGAAGGCGAGCAGTTGTCTACAGCTCTGTATCTCTCCACAGCTTTGCATCACGCTGTTTTCACCACTTTTGAGTGATCCAATTAAATATGAAAAGATTTATATTATTAAGAATTTAAATCTGTCCTGTAACTAAACCCGACCACATATTTAGTTTCACTGGGATATGCATCCCAGTCGGATATATAGAAGTGCAAGAAAAACACTATAACTTCCGTTTTAACTACAGTTCTTTTCTGAACTGCTGGGGAACCACACAGTTCAGTTCTATTTCAGTTTTTTCATTAGGTGTTTACATGCCCACTACCCTACTAAAGTAAGTTGAGGTTGCAGTAAATATAAGTCATAAAGGTGACGATGGCAAACCATTGACAATGGGTGTTTCTTCTAAGTGTCGAGTGTAACCTTAATATTCTGTACTTGGAGCACTGAATCTTAAAAACTTGCTAAGTTGAGAGCACTCAAATCTAGCTGTGGTCTCTCAGCAATCGTCAAACTCGTGTTTCACATTTACTGTGAAAGGTTTTCCTCTGAGTTATAACTTGTCTTCTGGAGTTAAGAGACGCGGATGAAGTTACTGACAGGAGAATTAGAAGATGTGTATTTTACCAGCTGTGTGTGCTGTTCTCTGCAGCAAAAAGCAAATCAAATTCCCAATTTGCCAGTTGAATGGATGATTCTTGAGAAAAGGGAAAGTGCAGAATGGAGCTGGGGGGAAAAATATGTGGGGTGAAATAAAGAAAACACCTGAGTGAATAAAAAAATACAGAAACCTGATGGAGCACATTTCCAGGCATTTATACCCACTCATCCCATGTATTGGACATATTAACTGGCAATGAAGAAGGCATGTTGGAAAATGTCTAAAGTGGCAGGAGCTGCTTCTTCTACAAGGATAATATCCCCATGCACAGGGGTAGGGACAAAAACAGTGACTGACTCAGCTGACAAACTTAAACCTTAAATTAAGATTTGGATCCTGAGGCTGTTTTTGTCCTTACCAAATAAATAAAAAAAAAAAGTTGTGAATGCCTGAGGAGGAATTATATTTCTTTTTTTGGTTACCTAGCATGGCAAGGATGTAGGTTTGGTTTCAACATGTCAGAGTTTCTTCAACAAAGAACAAACATAAAAACCCTGAAATAATGCAAATCCTGCGTCTGACATTAACCTTGAGAACAACACATTATTATGACATTGGTTATCATTCATTCCAAAAATGTTTTAATCGAACTCTCACATTTAGTTTTTATTAATAGCATATTTTATGATATTTATATTTCATACTTAAGTGATTGTCAACAAATGTATCTTTTTAGGAGAGTATTGACTCTAAATAAAGATATTGATTTAATATAATATTTTCATGCCACGTTAGCAGCATTGCTCTGGGAATGGCAATGTCAGTCTTAACATCTATTTGAATGGATTGCCTTGACATTTTGTATAGTTTCCAGAGAATGAATTCTACTGACTTTTGGGGATCTCCCAACTATTCATCTAGCGTCACCATGAGGTTGACATTTCTGGCTTTGAATGAAATGAAAATTGGAAGATGTTTGCATGCTAAAGTTATCTTTTCGGTTAGTGTTTCCTTTACTTTTAGTCTTGCCTGTATGTTGTCAGAAGTTGTGGTTGTACAAGTTTTCTGTAGGTTTGTCAATGCAGGCAAGGTGGATCACAGATACTTAAAGAAGGACTTTAAATGTGTTTTGTGTGTTTTTAGATTTCCTGGCAAGACGCTGAAAGGGAAAAAATACAAGCCCCTTTTCCAGTACTTTGCCAAGGTTTGTAAACTCTGTGTTCTTGTTCCTGGCTGTTTTCTAGTTTTATCTGTTGTTTGCCACAGAATGAAGACGCACAAATGTCTCACTTGAATTACCTGTCTTACCACAAATTAGCATTTCAGTTTATGTTCTCTAAATCTGTCTCTTAATTTTTCTTGTCTCTCCGTGGTTCCATTTTATTTTTTTGTTTCCTCACCACTCGCCCCCCTTCATCTAATTCTCCTCATCGTTTCACGTCAGTGTGGGGAGAAAGGAGCTTTCCAGGTGGTGATGGATAACTATGTCAAGGAGGAAGAAGGCACAGGAGTGGTCCACCAGGCACCTTACTTTGGAGCTGTGAGTGAGCTGTTTTCCTGCTCTTCTGTTAGCCTCTGTTGTAACCACAGAATTACCTCATTAGTTAGTGTGATGTAGCATCTAAGCGATCAATAGATTCATATTTTGGCTTATAAAATGTGAAGAAAGGCTGTGTTCGGCCCTTATCGTCGATCCTTTTCGCTTCTGTCACTGTTGGGGGGGCCCTACCTGCTCCACCCTTCCCTGAGTGATTTGGAATGAGAGAAGTTGAGAGATGTGCTTTTTAAATGTTGCTTGTAGGAAGCTTGATTGTCCAGTGATGCAGACGCTATTATGGAACGTACTCTGGAAGGAAAACGAGGGCTCCCTCCTCGAGTGTAACTCTGTGGACTTCCCTCCATTCTGTGGTGAAAAGTGCATCTAGACAGTTTAGTTTTTCAGTGCCCTCTCGAAGCATTGCCTTTGCTGATGCAACTCGATTCAATTATGTTCTATTTTCTTGCTGCATTTCTGTAGTTGCTTATGTTTTTGTAATGTTTTTTTTTTATTGTTGTTCTAGTTACATTGCTTCCAGTGCCTTTACCCATTGCAAGTGTACCTCCTATATACTGGAGTTCACTGTATATATAGAATGAAACTTCCCACAAACAAGATTAGACCGCAATAAGATTGTTAATGAATTTGGTGGTTCAAAACTTGAGCCCAAGGCCAGCACATTTTATCAAGACTAATCAGGGCCCACTTGAGAACTGTGACCTTGTTTGTGAAAATCATTTAAGAGTTTAAGAGTTTTGTCTCGCAATACCTTACATATTCTTCAGTGTGTTTACACTGATATGTATGCTTATTGAAGATATAAAGTATTTGCATTGAATCTTTCAGTGTCAATGTATTCCCAAATTCTAGAGGCCAGTGTTGGAGTGCTATCAGAGGTGTTGGGTCATTCCTTATAGGTTAGATGCCCTTATCAAGGGCAGATGGATGCCCCTGTTGCTGTAGCCAGCTGTGGATACAGACTCAGTCTTAACTTAATCTTGTGCAATCTCCGCTTATTATGCCAGAGCTCAGTCCCTTTGTAGCTGTTAAGTAAACCCTTTCCATCAAGATCTCACTTACATTTGCATTTAACAGTTGTGTTATTTAGTGATCACATTCACATAGATTAGTCAGTGTAAATCTGAAAGACAAATGCATTTGCTCTGAAGATATACAGTGAGCAACTTCATTTTTCAAATTTTATGCTTTTATGACTAGATGTGAAATGACCCTGTGAGCCATCCATCTTGGATCCTGACAGGGTGTTTGAATACAAAATACATTTAGAGCTGGACTGTACACAGATATTTCATGCATAGCTGTCACATACCAGTAGTGCTTGTTTCAACGCTGCAAAACGTAATCAGCTTAACAAGGAATTTAATATGGAGTCATAACATATCTTTAAACTAGTGAATCTGTCTACCATAGGGGTTAGATAATTACTTATTTTCAAATACAGTTTGACCTAATTGGAGAATATTGTCTAAATAAATGACATGAGCTTGAAACACATGGTTGAATTATTTTCATTATAATTATTTTCTCAATAAATTGTTAGTTATAAAATGTGAGAAAATAGAGAAAAATGTCCAAGTCCAAGCTGACAAATCTTACTGCTTGTTGAATCAATTAATTGACTAAACCTTTCAACTTAAGTAGTTACAATGCACATTTTTTGCATTGAATTACATCAGCAGGGTTTTTGCTGCATAAAGAAATTTTTGGCGTCCCCAAAGAGATTTTAGCGAGCGCCAAAGGAAAATCCTCAGCGCCAAAATGATCAGAATTGGGAGGGGCGGACTAAAACCTTTCTGATCCTCTGTGAATGTGTTTTTAATAGCCATTTATCAAACAACTGTTGAGCAAGCAAAACATAAACTTAAATACAATGTCTTGTCTTCCAGCAGTCACCTCTCCTCTCATCCACAGCCACTGTATTTTACACATGCAGCTGGCGCTGGATTTATAAACCAGCTGTTGAAGCTTGCATTAATTACTTCCTGTTATTTCTCACACTATTAAAGCCGTTTATGCTTGAATGTGCTGGTATTCACCAGTACTCTCACTTTTACATTTTACTCTTTGGCGTACTGGCACCGGTTCTCTCTTCTGCCTCTCTAAATCAGGTTCTCTGGGAACTACGTGACGCTCACCTGTTCCCGTTCTCGCCTGCCTGCTAATCTCCGCGGGAGATCGGGAGCCTTACATGCAGCCATGTGTATAGTGGCTCGTCAAAGTCACTTTTCCGTTAACCTACCAATAACAGCCTGGAGTAGGCGGAACATAAAAAAAGGTTGAGGCACTACAGCAAACTTTAGAAATGTTTAACTCGTCGTTCTGTATGCACAGGTTTTATTTTTGACAAGTTAATATGCATAAACAAATGAGACTGACCACCGTGTAGAGCATTTCTCTTGTACAATAATTTAGTGACTGAAAACAACCCACAGAAACTGCTGTTTTGTCCAACTGGAATTAATATTAGGCTACTAATGGTAAGCTATAGTAGCCTGTACTATTATCTGAAATTATAATGAATACACAAACATTAGCACTAATCAAACCTTAACCACAGTGGTGTAGACTAAAATCAGAAAATGACAGTTTATTAGTAGAGATTTAGCTATCTGTAGGCAGATTATCCAAATAAAGTGTAACATGTAAATATATTATTATACTAACATTATACTTTCTATTTAATGTTATATATGTTATATATTTTGTTTATGAAATGGTCAGAAATAACAAGAAAATGCACAGATTTCAGTCATTAGGTAAGTCTTGCCTTTTCTGAAAACGCAAAGTCACCCCCCAGAGGCCTGTTCTGAGCCAGGAAAAACCCTGATTAGGAATAAATATAGATAATACCGCCACTCACTAAACCCTTTAAACTGTGTATTATTCTCTCCGTAGGATGATTACAGGGTGTGCACTGAATTCAACATCATCCAGAGGGACCAGGCTCCTATCTGCCCTGTGGATGCCTCGGGCTGCTTCACTTCAGAGGTCACTGACTTTGCGGGACAGTATGTCAAAGTGAGTGACACATCAGACATTTACATGTAGATTAGGTTGGCAGACATTTCAGGGAGTCTCCCCCTCGTGAGAGCCACTGGTATGATACATGGGATAAATTCCTCAATGATATTGATAGCTAGTTTAATTCACCATTTCATTTCCCTTCTTTCCTCTTTATTTCCTCTGTTTATATCTCAAAATGATATAATTGTAATGATTTTTTTCCTCTTTCATTCTGAACAGTTGCACTGAAATGTGCCCTTTCTTCTTGGTCATAGGTTTAATGCTTTTTAGAATTATGTTCTGTGGTAACTGAAATGAGAATATGAAATAAGTTTAAACATTTTTCCAAATGTAGTAGTGTGACTTGCTCATTGATGTGGAGGGAGTGAGGGAATCTGCATCAGAGCAGTGTCGCAAATTTGTGTAGGAAAACCTGCTGCCAAAGTACATTGCCACTGTTTACCACTGTACTGGGTGCCCTCTTCCTCTGTATCACACCCAACCTCATTATCATCCTAAGTGGATAGTGGGTGAAAAATAGCAGTCATACATGATCTGATCACAATTTCACATCCTTGCACAAATGCTAGGGAGTGGACTTGACCCGCCTGGCCACTAACAGTACAGCGTTAGCTAATAAAGAGCATGCAGCCACAGTTCACTCAAAGTCTGTCATGATCCACTTTTGAAATATGTTAAAACCAAGCGTGAGTTTCAAGGCTGTCTGAGACATTCTTTATTGCCGTATAAAAACTCGGAGGTGATCTGAGGGAACGTCAGGCGCAACGTGGGCCACACGAAGCGAAGTCGAGAGAGCCGCTGTTCCTCTGTAAACTTCACAACAAACCCAGGATTTTACACAACATGAGAGCCGCATCTTACACCCAGAAGAGCCTGCAGGTTAGCGGCTCCAGCGGCAGAGTAAGGGTTCAGAGCCCGTCGCCTTCCCGGTGCCGTGGATCCTCATATGACAGCCGTGGACGTTTGGGTTATCGCAGCACTGCTGTCGAGTTGGGCACAGAGATACACCAGCATCATGCCAACGAGAAAGAGGAGATGCAGGAACTCAATGTGAAGTTTGCAGGATACATTGAGAAAGTCCAGGCACTAGAGCAGAGAAATGCTGCTCTACAGGCTGAGCTGGCTGCACTGCAAAGCCGCTACAAGGGAAGCCCCACAGGCATTGGAGAAGAATATGAGCTCAAGTTTAAAGAGGTGCGGGAGCTTATTGAGGCTCTGACTAATGAGAAGGGAGCAGCTGATATCGAACGAGGCTACATTGAAGAAGAGGTTGAAGTGTGGAGACTAAAGCTGGAGGAGGAGCTGGCACTCAAAGAAGAGGCAGAGATGATCCTGAGGGAGTTTCGCCAAGATGTTGACAACGCCACACTGCAGAAGGCTGAGCTGGAGAAGCGTATAGAGCAACTGGTGGCCGAGATAGAGTTCCTCAAGAAGCTGCATGATGAAGAGGTGGCCGACATCATGAAGCAGATTGAGGACTCGAAGATTACTGCAGAGCTGGACGGCGATCGGCCTGACCTGGCTGCTTATCTACGCAACATGCGCGCAGAGATAGAAGCGGTCGCTGCCCGCAATGTCCAGGAAGCTGAGAAGTGGTACAAGAGCAAGTTTGACACCCTCAAGGAGCACGCTGGCAAACACGAGGTGCAAATGAAGGCCATGAAAGACGAGATCACGACCTTGCACAACCAAGTGACAGACCTGCAGAACCAGATTGATGGGCTGAGGTCTCGCAACGCAGCCCTGGAGCAGCAGCTGGAGGACATGGAGATGTCCCACATGGATAAGGTGGAAAGCCTTGAAGGTGTCATTGCACAGTTGGAGGCCCAGCTCTGCGAAACCAAACTGGAGATGACCAAGTATCTCCAAGACTACCAGGAACTGCTGCACATTAAGCTCAAGCTGGATGCAGAGATCGCCACCTACAGGAAGCTGCTGGAAGGGGAGGAGCACAGGCTTGGAATTGCCAAAGATGTCTAAATGTCTGGGATGAGAGGAGCTACAAGTCCAAAGTGGCCCCAGAGAAGACCAGCAGAGCATCATCAGCTCAGTCTAGTTAAAGACTTCCCTATCTACCCATTCTTTCCCTATTTTATTCTCCTTACTCAAAGGGGACTGTTTGAAATGTTTCAATACCAGTGCCGATTTGACATCTGAGTTTCAGTAAATATATATATAAATATATATATATATTTTTTTTTCATTAAACAAACTAGGACAATACTGTTCTTTCACAAGAATTTTGCCTTAATAGAATATTCTAAAACTGGCTTATTTTTTTTTTGCTTGTTTAGAAAATAACTAAATAAGATTACAAATCTGATGCCAGCTTTCTGTACTTGACAGTTTTGGATACTTGGTGCTGCAGACACATTTCACTCAGTACCCAGGAAGTAGCCCAGTTAGATACCTTGTCACCCCCTGATCCCACCATCCTTAGATCTTTGCTTATGTCTACTTGCTACCAGTTCTTACTTCAAATGTTTCGTAATTTTCCTGCCACTTCCCTTGCCTTTCCCTGTCCAACTCTACCTTGTCAGCCCCCGTCGCCCCATCCTGTTTTACATCCCCCAGGTCTCTTTAGCCAGACCCCTTTCTTTACTCCTTTTCCTACAACACCCTTGTTGAATTCACTTTCTCTTTTTGTTTGCAAATCAACCCTGCTGTTATACCCCTCTCACCATTTCATTCCTTCTCTTTGCTACATCTGCCACAGCTTCTCTTGATCCAATTTTCCCACCCCCTTTACAAAAAACACTTTTGTCCTGCTGTGATGTGCCATGTCTCAGACAGAGCGAACAAATATCATTAGTGCTATTACAGGTCTTTACAGTGCCCCCCGATTATTCCAAATGTTTGACAAGGCACAATTAATAATGTTGACCAAATGTTACTTAATAAAGATTGAAGTGAGTGCATACAAAATAATGCATTGATCATTTTCCTTTCTCCTGTGAACTTCATGTTTTACTCTGAAAAGCAGTTCTATTTTATCCTTTAATGAAATTCTAAATGTGCCACTAAAGGAATAAAACTTTGCTTTTAATGGCACAGGCTGCTATTTTGCATAGTTTAGCTGGGTTGTTTCAAATTATTACTCAAGAGAAATATTAATGTTTTCGAACCTGTAACTCTGCAGATTAATTATGCTTTGTGGCAAAGAGGCTCTAAAAGCGTCAAATATGTGTGAGTAATCTAATAACATATCGAGTAGCCCTTGTTTATACTCAATTGGCCAGGTGGTGTAATGTGTTTAATCTCTCAATGGGTTGCAGGCGAAGTTCCAATGAGTCTCACCATCACAGGTGCACTTTCATGTTTTAATGAGCCTGGGTCAGGGCATAACAAAATTTACTTGTGGCTGAGAAAGTTAAAAAGCCCTCTCTCTACAAAGAGGTCACGACCAACAGTCTGCCAAACACCTTGCTGAAAAGTCATATTTATGAGCTTCCCGTGAATTGCACGGTGAGCTTGGTTAGTGGGAGATGAAATAGGATGTGAGGAAGGCACAGGGCTGATTGCATATTAAATTGTTTGCCAAACGATGAGCTCGATGACAAAACAGACAAATTTCACATCATAGCTGTATGAGCAGATCGTGCATTTGACCTTGAATTGACCTTGTCTTTTCTTAAAGGGAAGGAAAAAGTCATGGTCCATGATCCAGAGCTTTTCTACATGAAGAAATAGTTTATATATAAAAAAAAAAAAAATTATTACCTGGCGAAAAAGACATCTGTAAACGTTTTGTCTGAACTGTAGCCATAGCTGGGGAAATGCACTGCCAGTGATGCATAGCAGTGTTATTATGTCACGGTTTCACTTTGAACCTCTCCACAATTCAAGAAATAAATTAAGTAAAAATTGGCATATTTCTGGGTTGCCTTTGTATAATATGTACAGGGGAACCACTGGTCTGTACTCAGTGTGATGATGATATATGTACAGTAGCAGAATGTGTAACTCATGTTATTACTTTTTAATGTAAAGAAAAAATAAATGATAAAAAACACATTGTGTATTTAAAGAAGATTTGCTGTGTGTCCAAATATGGTTGTTGTTCACACCTCTGTACATGTGTGAAGACCCTGTTGGATATTGGTTCAAAACAAGACACCATGCTTACAGAGTCCCTTTGTGTGTCATTCACTTCACACGCAACGCTTCCTAAATAGAGCCAGTCTGGCTGTAATTAAACAAAATATAGATAATCTTGACCTTGGGCCACCTAGCAAATGGATCACAGAGTGCATCCTTACCTGCGCAGCTTTGTCAGACAGTCAACTCAACAAAGAGGAGAGGCGGAGTCTGAACTTTTATTTCGGAGGGTCACAGGCTGTCACCGTTGGCTTACGATAGGTCACTAAGTGATCCTAACATGACCTGGGAAAACCTGTGTGATATTAACCCCAAATGAAGGAAAAATTCCTGTACAACTGCACATAGTTGCACACTTATGACATCCCCCAAACACATGGAAACTTTAACCACAGTGGACAGAGAAACACAGCCCTTTATTCTGGTATTGGGTTACTCTTTAAAGCTGCATTTTAAAAAATCTGTACTTTGTTTTTGTGTTTCTTTTATAGGATGCTGACAAGCATATCATCAAGTGGCTGAAGGAGAAGGGCCGCCTTGTCAATGCCAGCACGTTCAAACATAATTACCCCTTCTGCTGGAGGTGAGACAAACCGAATTCAACAGCTTTACATTGAGTCTACCACTGTAGATCCTTAAAACAACTTCCTGCTGAACATCAGGGTTGTGTGTCACAGATGTTTGGTTCAAATAAAATATATTGTTTTTCTACTTCAATAAAAACAGCCTTGTTTAGTGGTAGAAGACATAATGTTCAGCGTTCAGTACAGTCTTTAAAAGTAGATGTGTGAGGTTCTTTAGCGCTCATGTCTCCCTCAGGAGTGTCAGTGCAGGATGTCAATAGAGGTTTTTGTGGTCTCTACACAGAATCAATTCACAAAGCCAATGCCAGTGTAGTGACACAGTCAAATCCTCTCAAGGGCCCACATTATCTCATCATAAGTATCAGGCACATGCAGACCCACTCACATAAACATACTTACTTTTTGAGCAGACTAAATCACTCACTTGGAGCTGCTGCAGGCTGATCTGAACAGGATTAATTAACCTAGTAAATATGCAGAGATGTACTCTCTAAGCCACAAGGAGACACAGGCTCGAACAGATAAAATGGTTATTTTATTAACCACTCTGCACCTGTAATGTAGAACTCGGCCATCGTAGAGGGAGCTTTGCTTTTGACAAAAAAAAACTCTTTAAACCACAAATTGCTGGAAAAGATTAAAAGGTGCAACATTATCGAAACGTATTCAGAATCAAGGAGACAAAACAAAGTGGTAGAATTACAATAGTAAAAACTAAGATTTAGATTTTGCATTCATTTTATCCGCATGTACATATTTTAACATAATTTGCTCACAATAATTTTGCTCAAATTTTCCTGTGCTTTTCTGTGGTTGATAAAGAACATTTTTTTTCTCAAGATGGAGTCCCTGCTAGTAGCTCTGTGAGGTTGTACTGCACAAAAGGCCTTTGAGCTAAATGGTAACATGCTAACATGTTCATATTGACAATACTAACATGACGATATAATGTTCACAAATGTAGTTTAGTGTGTTGGCATGCTAACATTTGCTAATTAGCATTAACCACAAAGTATAGCTGAGAAAAAAATTTGGTAATAAAAGTATTGGACACATTTAGATTTTGACCTGATAATGTTGCTAGATGAAAAGTGAGGGGATCATCAAAGTCATTAGGACATTAATGTCAGCATGGCAATCTATCAAAAAGTTGTTGAAATATTTCAGTCTGAACCAAAGTGGTGGCTTGAACGACCGAGCTGCATTTCTAGAGCCATGTTCCTAGCGTAGCTAGAAAACACAGCCACCTATTGTTGCCTGTACCAGCCCAGTTTTTAATGGGAATTCAGTGATCAATACAGCAGAACAACACCAAGACAAAATATAATAATAAATACATAATAAAATAAAAAACACAATATAAAAATGAACTCATCCTTAGCGTCCAGACTTAAAAATAAATAGCTTGCCTCATGAATTACAGTTTGTCTTTGGAATATAATTTTTTGGAGGCCGAGTCCACTATGTGTCATTGTTTGTAATTTTAGCTTAGTCAGTTATTGTGAATCAAGTTGTCCTTGTTTTTGTGATATGTTTATTGTTGTATTGTATTCTTGCAACTTTTATATAATGACTTGCTGCTGCCTACCTTGGCTGGGACATGCTTGGAAAAGAGATTTTCAATCTCACTGAGCCTTTCCTGGTTAAAAGTTTTATAAAATGTTTTTAATTACTTTTAGGTCTGACACGCCCCTGATCTACAAGGCCGTCCCCAGCTGGTTTGTTCGAGTGGAGCACATGGTGGAGAAACTACTGGACAACAATGACAAATGCTACTGGTAAGCTGTTTTCTGACGCAAAGTGATAACCAGCATGGTGCTAAGAGATAGGGAATTGGCATCTATGAGCATCTTGCCCATCAAGTGGTCTAAAACACTTCTAGACCAGACAGACAGCAGTCTCAGTCCCAAAACAATTACAGCAGCGATGCTGCACAACCACGTCAAGTTGTTTGTCGCTGTCACAGGCCTGTTTGTGCAGGACAGCTATGTATCATGGGCATAGTAATTTTACATGTGAAGACATTGGATTTAAAATGCATGTTGGTTTTTTTTGTCATTAAAATCCTCATCAAAGCATTTTAATATGACGCACAAGGGACTGATGACTTATAGAAAACATTAGCATGATGCTAATTGTAATGGCAGAACATGGAGCAAAAGTAAGCGCCAGCATGATGGCTTTGCTAAGTGGTATTACCCCTGGTGCTCCCAGTGCTCTTTCCTGAGCCACAGTAGCTGCCTCTGGTAATGGGACTGTCAAACTGAGATGAATGACTAGCCGCTAGGAAGGTGAAGACGCACAGACACGCATGTATACAGAGACCAGCACAAACACACACACACACACACACACACACACACACACACACACTATGTTAAAGCCTATATTCCTTATCTGCGGGGGTACTAGAGTTGCATGTAATAGAGGACGACCAGTTTTATATGTATGTTAAAATATTGCAACAACAACTTTTCTTTTCTGTAAATTACTTATTTTTTTCTGTTTATGAAGTAATCACTTTGTCTATAAAATGTCAGAAAATAGCGACATGTGCCCATTACAGATTCTCAGAGCCCTAGGTGACACATTTTGTCTGATGAAACCCGCAAAATCCAAAGAAATAGAATTTACTATCATAGAAATTAAACAAAACCAGTTAATATTTACATTTGACAAGCTACAACCAGTGAATTTGGTATTTAAAACAATTATTGATTATCAAAATAAAATTTTTGCTGACCCATTAATTGTTTCAGCTCAAGACTAGAGTGCAGAAAGATGTAAGGTATTTGTAGACATGACAGGGCTTTAAGAAATTATACATGTATACACACATTTCCTCACTGCATTTGTGTGCACACTGAGGGCGATGCTCTTATACAGCTTTCTAATTAAGCTTATTCTCCAACCCTAATTATTTGATTTTGTTAAAAGAGTTTCTTTTTTCTTTTTGATTAGACTCCACTTTCATAGTTGAGTTCTAGTCTCTGGAAGATTGTCTGTCTGCCAGTGAGGGTTGCCAGTTCATCAGCAGCTTAAAAAAAGTGAAATCCTTGCAGAGTTCAGTACCGCTATATGAAGTTCATGTTCGCTGATGAGAGACTTAAAAGAATCCTCCAGAAAGCAAAGTGCTAGTTACCATATTCTCAAAGTGATTTGTTCATTTTATATCTCTTTACTTACATGGTGCAGTGGGTAGGCTCAGGCTAAGTATCTATTGAGAGAGTTCAGACTGATTTCTCCAGATGTCTGTCTATCTGAATAAATTAAGGGCCGAATTAATGAGTGCTCGCAAGGGGAGCTGAGGCTCGAGGTGCATGAAGCTCAGTCACTGGCGTCTGATCTCAGAATGCAGTTTCTAGACCATCAGGGAGAAGAAAATGTGATGGACCGACTGGTCCTAAAATGACTGGATTAAGCAGGAATCAGACATGTTTTTTCTCCGCCCACTGCCACTCAAAATGTTTTGAAACTATGGGTCCTTGATTTCAGACAGTAGATAAAAGTTCTAGCAGGCGACCATCACTTTTGACGGTTGAAATGACAACTGTCCCTAGCAGATTTTATCAGCTGTAGCTAGCAAACGTTAGTTCCGTTACTTGGTTGAAAATACCGTTTCCAGCTGTATTTTTAATGTTTCAAACTTTGTCGTTTTAAAATGAGAACCCTGTAAAGAGATCCTAAATATGCGCTCCGTGGCTACATACATGACACCGTGCTAAAAGGCTGAGGTAAAAGCAGCATGTCCCTGGTACCTTCACCAGGTAATGATCTGTGTGGAAGACATGGACATAAAGAGAGAGCATTGTTCTTGTACTGCAGTGAGCTAGGGCTAGTGAGATCAGACTGTTTCATTCTAACATAACACTGGTCAGCTACGTAGCATAAATGCTTGATAAAGCAAGATTAGAATTACGCTTTATTGTTCATATTTTAAAGCGGTATTTTTCACTTCTACTGTACAACAGAAAAGGATTTTAGGATGAGGACTAACAAGTGTGTTTGGCAAGGGCTGCTGTAGTGTAAACTTCCCCAAATCCAACAGAGCTGATAATGGTTGCCTGCACTCTGATATAGTAGCAACCAGGACCTGCTTTGACAAAGTGGAGAAATGCTTGTTGTGAACGGGGCTTTAAAAAAAAAAAAAGGCATCTACAAAAAATGTAGTACGAAATTCCCCAGGCTTTGAAAATGTTGGCTTAGGTTACATTGATTTAGAATTTGATTTGTTGACCATGTTGTCCCCAGTCCATATGGGCTTACAAGACACTAGACGACAACAACAACAACCTGGATTTTTCCATCATGCTCTCGTTCAGTCGGTCCCCTTTCTTGACCACAACCTCTGTTCCTCTGTCTCCCTGTTGTATCCATCCCCAGCGTGACTCTGACTTATAATAGAAGCCTGTACATATTAAATGGCTCTTCTGTGCGTCTTGAGCACAAGACAGCACACTTTAAATTCTACATTTAGCATGAAGCAAGAGAGAGAGGGTGACGTGTGGAGGAGTGTTCAAGGGTGGTTGGTGAGCAGCAGCAAAAAAAAGAAAAATCATTAAATTGATATATTAGGGGCCTAAATAGAAATGCCTCTTACAAATGGGAATTGATGAACTCATTGCTTAGTGCGTGGATCCAGACGACAATTTATACCCCCCCCCGTTCTACTGAGCCAAACGGTCTGGCAGGAGGGGGTGGGTGCAGGGGAAAAAATGAGAAGAAGAGTAAGTGAGATAGTGGATTAAAGCTAGATATTGGTCAAGGCAAAATAGGAAAAGGGGAGAACATAAAAGGGGTACAAAGGAAGATGCCTTGAAGGGAATGTTTTTAGGGCTAAAATGAGGAAGAAGAGGAAAAGATGCCAGCTCAATAAGGGAATAATAATAATGGATGATTATGACAAAGCTGCTCTAGTTTTGATAAAATAAAATATTTTGCACGTTAAATCAACAGTGGATCAGCAGTTCTTAAAAAGCATTGAAAAAGCATTTTCACAAAAAAATAAAATAAATATATTAAAGTTTTTTAAATATTTTCTCTTGCTTGCCACAAAATGTTTTTGTATCCGACTGCTGGCTGTTTAGAAATGTTACACTTAACTACAAGGGGGATAGTTTCAACAGTGGATTGTGAATGCAGGTTAATTTAATGAATTAGGATTTTTTGTCATATTTTATTGGGAAGTAGTGAGAAAGTTGACTGCATAATGAATAATTCTAGGCCACATTGTCCCTGCTGGTTTTCTATTATATTTTATACTTTGGAGGTTATGGCTGTGAAACTGGTATTAAATTGTTTTCTATGTGGTACCAAAATGGTCTTAAAAAGTCTTAAATTTAACTTGGCAAACCCTGCTGAAGCCCTGATTAAATGGTTTCAAGGAGAAAGGGTGGTTGTAAAAAGCTGCTAAATGAGGTTTGAAAATTAGTATTAGTAAAATTAGTAGCAATATTCCTGTTGTGTTTCATGCCAAGCAAAGCAACCCCCGCCGTCCTTTATGCAGACTGTCCTTGTGGTTGAAATCATGTTTTTTATATTTTAAAAGAATGACTGAATCCATAACACACTTCATAATCTCTCTGTCTCTGCAGGGTTCCAGAGTTTGTGCGTGAGAAGCGTTTCGGGAACTGGCTGAGAGACGCACGGGACTGGGCGATTTCTAGGAACCGTTACTGGGGAACACCGATCCCTCTCTGGGTCAGCGACGACTTTGAGGAGGTCAGGAAAAACCCCAAACACACAGATACGCCCTCGTTACGCTTTAATAGACTACTTAATGCTTCTAATGTGTCTGTGTACTCTGCAGAGATCACACAATTTGTCTTGTGTCATGACCGAATACCAAGATAGTTACTCTTTTTTTCTCAGGGAGCGTTAGCAGCACTCGCAAATCAATCTGGGCTAAGCATGAGAGGGCATAATTGAAAAGTTGAACTCTTCATAACTCTCACTTGTATTTACCATAAAAATGAGTTTGGGGGGAAAAATATCTTGTGTCTCCCCAAAGGAAGACTGGTCTGCTGCGAGGAAAAGGAAATCCAGCTCATAAATTGGCTGGGTGAAAAATGTTCTCACTGACCTCTTTTTGACACTCACACAATTTAGCATATCTGGCCCTTTTTTATGTGTTTGGAGGCTTGTGTAAGAGAGACATTCCGGCATGGCAGAGTGATGTGACCATGGTGTCAAACCAGAGAGGGTAGCGTGACTCCGTACTGCAGTCAAAGTCAGCTCCCCTCAGACACCATTACAGAGCGCCTCCATAAACTCAGCTCATGAATGATTCATTAATGTAAACAGCGAATAAACACACGCCAAAATGTGTTTGGTTTCTCGTCATGACGGTCAAGGCAACTTTAAATGTCCCCAAGACAAACAACGGTCGGAGGAGGGAAGGAAGGAAGACAGAAAACAAGGAGAGGAGGTGGAGGGGACAGATTAAATTAGCTGGTGAAGAAAATGAAGTGAAAGACACAAGAAGGGGGGAAAATGAAAGATGAAAAGAGTAGGAGGGAAATAAAATGGAAGAGGAAAAAGAAGCCGGCAGGGGAGAAGCCAGGCAAACTGTAAATGTTTGTCTGGTTATGGATGTTCATTGCTAGACGTGGCTGTCTCTGTGAAGTAGACTGAACTGAATAGAGATGTCAGAATTGGGTTGTTTGAGCTTTTGAAAAATGAAGTGTTGGTCCCCTGGCTGGAAGAGGGACAGCCAGCGACCTGCTTGCTGGAAATAGCATTGTGACTGTTTCCAGAGCACTTGCTGGTGCTCCCTGGTGCCTCCCTCACACGCCCCTCAGTGGCAAATCACACACCCAAAACTAAAGCTGTGTGTGTGTGTTTCTCTGTGTGCGTGGCAGTACAATTTCTGTCTCTCAGTATCTTTTCTTTTTGTTCTATTTCTCCCTGTCCCTGGCTTTTCTCGATGCCTTTCTTTTACTCTTGTCTTCTTTTGTATCTGATGGTGGTTTATCAGGTGGTATCTGGGCCATGTTACCTGGTGCTGTGGTAAAAGTAGAGCAGAGCCTACAGGTTAACTCTCTGAGGAGACCAGATAACACACTTTTCCATACTTTCTAAGGTAAAGTTACTCAGGAAGTGAGTTGAAGTAGGCCTACTTTTAAATTGTGTTGTATTGCTATTGTGATAATTTAATCCAAAAACAGGCATGAAAAAAGCAGTAAAAGTCCTGTGCAAGTTTTTATATAAATAATTCCAAATTAGGGTGAGTAAGACTGTCTTAAATTCCTGTGGGTTTAAAGGAATATTTTGATATTTTTGGAAATATGCTTTTTCCACTTACTTAATAAGAGTTAGATGAAAAGATCACGATACCACTCTTGTGTGTACAGTATATTTGTAGCTAACCCCAGCATCAAATCAAGAAACATTTCATCCATCGTCAACCGCTTATACTGCATACAGGGTCGCGGGGGGGGGAGGAGATACACCCAGGGTACACCCTGGACAGGTTGCCAGTCCATCGCAGGCCACGCATAAACAAACAACCATTCACACCTAAGGACAATTTTAGAGCCACCAACTAACCTAGCCAGCATGTCTTTGGATGGTAGGAGGAAGCCAGAGCATCCAGAGAGAACCCACGCAGATACGGGGAGAACATGCTCCACACTCCACACAGAAAGGCCGGGGCAACTGGGGTTTGAACCTACGACCTTCTTGCTGTGAGGCGACGGTGCTGACCACTGCATCACCGCGCCACCCTTATATTTTCATGTCTGTAATAAATGGGAGTAATATTATGAAGAATTTAAACTAACAGGTTTTTGATGGTTGACCGTGCTGCATTTTCAGCACCCAGCCAGTTAGCTTAGCTTAGCATAGTAAACAGCTAGGCTGTCTCTGTCCAAAGGTAAAAAATGTGCCACGGGGTGAGCAGTGACTGCTGCATTCAAGTGTTGCCTGAGTAATGTGGATATTTTTTCCCTCCCTAAATCTTTATTGCAAAACGAGAAAAAAAGTGTACATGGGACATAAAGAAGTATACAGAGCTTTGATTCATGCAAAGGCATGTATTGCATATGCATATTTACATACAACTCAGGAAATGGGACCATCCAAGGAGCACGTGAATGCATCATGAGCCACTGGTTGCAATTCCTAACCCTACCCCACTGAATGCCACTAAAACATAGACGCTGATAAAATACAACAAATGAAAACAGTTATGTTTATTTTCTGCATGGTCCCTTTCAATTAAAATACATTTTAAAACGTGAACTCGGCGAAAAAATTAACAAGCACGTTTCCCAAAATGTCTCACACATTCCTTGGATAAAAGTAACAATGAGAAAAGGGTTACATTTGTCCACAGCGTCATAAAGCTTAGAAAATACTTAATTATGTCGATAAGTAACCCGTTCTACTTGTAAAGTAGAACTCAAAATATACTGGATTTGTGAGGCTTATAACGATTATTAATATTTTAGGAGTCTTAAAAATCCAATAGGTATATTTTCAGATTTTTTGATTGAACATTGATGAAAATGTTAGAAATTGAATGAAAAGGCTCAAGGAAATGAGACAGAAAAAAGCAGCAAATCTTCACATTTGAGAAGCTGAAACCAGCAAATGTTGGGTATTTTTTCTTGATAATTTAAACAGTTAATTAATTCTTAAATTGGTTGGAGATCCACTAAGTGATTAATCAACTTTCATTGATTTCAGCAATATTCAGGACATTTGTTACCGTGAATGCCGGTGTGTGAGATTGCTCATTGCTCACTCCAGCTGTACTGTGCATGTGCTTGTTTGTCAGGTGGTGTGTGTCGGGTCCATGGCTGAACTGGAGGAACTGACCGGAGTCAAAGTAACTGATCTCCATCGGGAGAGGTGAGTCACTGATCAAACACCAAGATTATCAGCTGAACACCTTAACATGTATGTGGGTGTGTGTCCGTGATAGTGTGATACTCTCAGATTCACAGGCTGTATCTGTGGACATATGGTGATACGTTTTTGATATGGTGTCCGTGCTTGTATGTGTGTGTCGGCGAATGAATTTGTCCAAGTTAAATCTGCCCCCTGCCTCTCTAATGTGACCTGTCTGCCTGAACCAGGCGGATGTTGTGGAACACAGATCACTTTACTCTTCCGCCCTTCATCCCCTAATTACCTTTAAGTACTTCCATGGGGTTGGCCATCTTTAATTGATGAGGTCGCCTTCACCCTGCTCCTGTGTTTGCTTTGTATTAAATGGGGTCCTGTGCAGGTCTGGAAGACAAAGACAAAGTAATGAAATTTTTTTAAGCTTAAGCTCTTAAGATAAAAAAACCCCTCATCTAATTAAAGAATAACTAATTAGAAATATAGCCGTTTATCACATGTTTTAAACTGGATTTTAAAAGTGTACAATGTACACTTGTAGCAGTAATGGTTCATACAACTCTAACTGTCTGATATGTAATGATTTAAGATGAAAGATGGTTTGGTTTGTAGTGTTTGATGATCTTAGTAGCAAGCCATTCTCCCTAAAAGCAGGTGATTAGGGAACCTGACAGTTGAGATTCCTTCAAGTAAATTGATGTGTAATTATGTCTATATGTCATTGTCAGAAATATACATGAGAGGGGAGCACTAGTGATTTAGTTGAAAGTTGGGAGACATGCAAAAAAAGAATGATCTTAATTTAGAAAGCAGTGACTAAGGTAACCAGGCTTTTAGTCCCTAGCATGGGTCAGTCCCCCAAAACTCTGGATCTTAGACGTTTCATAATGTAGCCTAATATTGGCTCATCATCAACCCTCCATGGGTGGTAGATGCCCATATCTTATAATCTCTAGTGGTGCCGCAAAATTGATCCATGCGTCCTTGCGAAACTGTTGGTGCGTGAAGCTTGGTGATTTATTGATACATGACTACTAGCAGGGCTTGTGTGCAAACTGCCGTAGCTGGCGAGCTAACCACTAACATGCTTACCAACTGGGAACGCACTAGGGTCTGTCACAATAGTTGTACAAAGGAGCTGGGTTGCTAACCGGACAATACATTGGCACATTTTATTGAAGAGACGTGTTGACTCGTAACTTTTGTCTGCTAACATGCCACCTTGTGGCAATTTTGATACTCGAGCTGAGCAGAGTTTTATAAAATTGGATGATGAAACACAGGCTGAACACTCTGACTTTCCTTTACGTTATAGGTGGGCACTGTCAAGACTGCTTGCAAGTGTCAGTGGTGCAAAATTATGTGTGTGTTTCCCAGAGTTTAACCTGAGATGAAAGATTCATTACGGATTCACTTAACATCTGAGATTGGTGCTGACAAGCTCAGCCATTTAAATGAAATCAATTTCACTTTACATTTTTGCTGATTTTCTGGGATGACCAAAACTTAATCCATAGTTTTGAATTATTTTACCAACTGCGGAAAGTGGGGGACAGGAAAGACGGTTACTAAATACAAATACAAAAGATTTATGGATCTCTAACAACTAAATGGACAGACTGTTGTCAGTTCACATTATACGGTGTGAAGTGGCCAGCTCACAGTGATGATGGCTGTGCCCGCATTGTAGGAAAGCGAAGATTTTAGCAACAGATTATGCATAACACACTGCAAAAATGACTTATTTAACTACTCAAAATGTGCTCAGCAGTGCACTTCTTTTTCCTGCCTAACACTCTTATGAGCTCTTAGGAGCGGCAGAGTACCACAGTGGAGCAGCTTTAGTGGCCAACAGCCGATTACTAAAGGTGCAATCTGCAGTTTATAGGCCTGAGTGCTGTTAATTCTAGAAATGTGTACCAGGTCGCTGGAGGGAAAAAGAAATGAAATGTGCTTAATCATCTTTCTGTGGATATGTAAGAATACGACTAAGGATACTTTCCATATATATGGATTTAATCTAGTTTTAGTGGGCACCACACACAGGCCGACACTTTATTACAACTACATAGCCCAGGTTCATCTGTTTTCTTCAGCTAAAATAACTTAATTGAAAAAACAATGATTGTGTTCATGGGCTGAATCTGAGTGAGTCGGTATATGGAGTAAATTAATCCATATCCTTGAAGCATAAAGCAATAACCGACCTTATTCTAGTGGGTGTCAGCACAATAAAGGCACCACTGTCCTTTCCTTAAACCTCAATTTCACCGGTGAAAGATTATAAAATCATTCTTTTGGACTACAGCCAAAAAATACATAGTCTCGTGGATCCCTGCACTGCACAAATGTTTAAAAAGTTGATCATGGGAATAATAAAACAGAATTGTTATTGTTGCCAATTCTCTAAACAATTGTACCTCCTTTTTCTTTCTTTCTCTTCTTCTGTCTCTCTGCCCAGCATTGACAGTCTGACAATCCCCTCGCGCTGTGGTAAGGGTGTCCTGCGGAGGGTCACAGAGGTGTTTGACTGCTGGTTTGAGAGCGGCAGCATGCCTTACGCCCAAGTCCACTACCCTTTCGAAAACAGGAAGGAGTTTGAGGACACTTTCCCCGCAGACTTCATCGCCGAAGGCATTGACCAGACGAGGGGATGGTAAGCTGTGAATGAATGGTTGGATGGAAAGAGGTTGACAGATGAGGAATAGAGACATAGAGACCTTCCCTGCTGAGTTAATTAAGTGAATTGACAAGAGCAGAGCATGGTTTGAATTGAATGGTGTGTCTATGGCTGAAGGGATGGATTCAGTTTGTAAATTTGTGTAGTTCTCCCGTAGAGAAAGAACTGTACTGTTTCTGTCCCTGTCCTACTTGTTACCTGACTTGTGTACTATCTTTGTGTATCCTGCTGTAGGTTCTACACCCTCTTGGTGCTCTCCACAGCTCTGTTTGGCAAACCGCCCTTCAAGAATGTCATTGTTAACGGTTTGGTACTCGCTAGGTGAGACCCTCTTCCTCATCTTAATTTAATTAAATAAAATTTATTTTTCATTAAAGATGAAAGCTGGTGTTATTCCCGATTTTTTCTTATTGGCAACAAACGCTGTGAAATGATCAAACCAACAAATGTCTTTCACTGTTTACCAATTTCCCTTTACTCAGGGACTCAACGGCACTCAGCCTCATTTGTTTCTACTGAAGATAGAAATCTTTACAAACTGATCACAAATATGTAGTTTAATTTTTGAAAAAGGCAAAATAATCTTCTAAAACAGCAGACTGCTAGTGCAACATTGGGCCAACTTTAAATAGTTTTAAAACAACAATGGAGGTCTGTGGCATAGAGGAAATAAGCTAGTAGTCATCAGGCTTTGGCAACATAGGCAATACCCAATAGTAGGATAAATTTTTTGTTTTTGTTTTTAATGGGATTTGTTTACAGTAGAAAGAAGAAAGACACAGGATAGTGCCAACCTTTTCCTTTCGGTCAATTTCAAATGTATTTCTAAGCTATTTCCTGTCTGCCTCCACTAATCCACTGTTTACCCTCCTGTTTACTACAATTTTTATATTCCGTTTCTTTTATCTTTCCTTCTCCCTTTCACTTGCCCATTCATCTCCTAGTTTTTCTACTGTTTCTCATAATCGGTGTGGTATGCGAGCTGTAACATTTAGCCCTTAGAGCTGTTCTACAATAGGGCTACTTGTCCTCAGCCTCAGGGTCCAAATGCAGCACTGTGCTTTAAGGCCCGCTGACCTGGAAGGATTTATCTAATTTGAATACCAAGTGCATGATTTCTAACATGCACTTTTGTGCATGCATGCATGCGTATGTGCGTTAATGCCTTTGCCTGTGTACTTCCTGCAGCGATGGACAGAAGATGAGTAAGCGTAAGAAGAACTACCCAGATCCAGGACTGATAGTGCAGAACTATGGAGCCGATGCCCTCAGGTTAGCGCTGTGCTTGAATGTGAACGAGTGTGTGTATGTGTGTGTTTCTGATGCATGGATGCCGGTGGCAGGGTTCTGTATGTTAGCCTACCTTATGTCTTTAACAGGCATCATTTTAAAAGGTTTGAATCACTACCCATGCTTAACTATGCATTTTCCTAGTCCTACATACTGTGTACCCACACTCACTCATACACATGCATACACATATTGTTTCCCCTCATATATTCACTCCTTTGCCCTGAGCAGTGAGAGGGCCATGGACATATGGCCTAATGAATAAAGCACTATGCAGTTGCGTGATATGCTCACATATACACTGGAAGAGTGAGCTGATTAGACAAAGAGAGAAATGCTACAGTCTGTTTTCTTCAATTTACAAAAGAATGTTTGTTTTGTGCCATAAAACTTTATAGCTGCTGTGGTACACTGAGCTCCAGAGGTTTATACAAAGGTTAGATACAAACTGATCCAGTTAGAAAATGAAGTTTAGACTTAGACTGTGAAATATTTTTAGTTTGGGTGAAGTGACAATTGTCTGTCTCCATGTTGGCTCATTATAAAGTGCCTAAAAGTCTTTGACCAACTGATGGTTCTGTCTATTCTGCGCTTTATTTAAAATTTGTCTTCGTGTTGCTGCTATTAAAAATCGCTCGTGGCCTATTGCACGAAGTTGCATCATGATAGCTTGCTTCCAGAATCATCATCAAAACCTTTTCTAACCAGTCTACGCTGTGTGCTTATTTCTGCCACAGACTATTATATTGATATGCATTACTCAGATTTTCTGTCACTGTCATGTCAACAGTGTGTTTATCCGGCTTTTATGAAGACAAGAGATTAATTTGCACTGAGACGATGTTGATAAAATTTGGTTTTGGCCCAGAAATTTGCACAAAACATATTCAAGGTGGACATTTAGCCTAATTGGTAAAGCTAATCCAATCCAGATATGTTTGACAGCTGAATAGCTTTGCATTAAAAACATGCATCTCGCCGCACAGCTTTCCTTCACTGGTGTCCATTAAGTGTCTTGTTGTGTTTTTATTGTGACCATATAAAGATTAGTGTTACACTCTGACTGTTGTGGCAAGACGTTTTGAGCGGGGTTTGAGTAGCCTCTTCACAAAATTTGTTGGTTCCAGTTTTTACCAGAGTTCAATGGGGACATTTGGACCGCTGGCATACCTGGACCACACTGATTTACAATTTAAAAAAAGGCATGTAGTTGTTTCAGGCTTTACAAACCAGATATAGAAATATACCCTGGCTGACCCAGATACTAATATTGCACAGTGGCTGAGGAAATATCTATCATTATTATAAGAGAAAAATCAAGATAAACCAAATTGTTACTTGTTACATTTCAAAAGAAATAACCATTTAATAAACTTGCCAATATCAAGTGAAACAGCAAATCTTAACATATTAGTTGTAAACCGCATAAAATGATTGGCACTTGACAAGTTTGCTTTCACTTTGAGTTACATGTTGCTATCTCTTCCAGAATGCGTGATTTTGTTTACTTAAGTTTAAACTATCTGTCTGGGTGCAAACTTTGTTTTCCCACACACTTGTTATGATGCTCTGCACCTTTCTATATAGTGCATATATAGTAACTTTGGTGAATGTGTAAATGGGGCAACACCTCTCAGTTTTGCAAAGTTTGTTCTGTATACCATTATGTACATCTCTTTGTCCTCAACGAGAACAAACTTACTTAATTTTTGTAGCGCCACTAACCCATACAGCAAACTGCCTCACTCACTCATACACACTTAAGTTATTGCCTGTGTACACATTGTATGCTCTCACTCACTCATAATAAAGCCGGCCACACTCATCAACTCCTTCACTGTCTCTCTTTGTAGACTGTACCTCATCAACTCTCCTGTAGTGAGAGCTGATAACCTGCGTTTCAAAGAGGAGGGAGTGCGAGACGTGTTGAAGGATGTCTTCCTGCCGTGGTATAATGCCTATCGCTTCCTGGTGCAGAATGTACAAAGGTTACAGAAGGTACATATGTAATGAACATAATAACAGGTCATTACTTCCACAACTCCTACAATGTTCCTTTAGCTATTCCTGGTCTGAAAACAACAGTATTGCTTGATAGTTCAGCAGTTTATTACAGTTCTTAACCAAGAGGTATTAGGTAATCATTGGTACAAAAAGGAAATTACTTTGTGCCATGAAATTAGTAGTAATAGCTGCAGTTATACCTTCCTGTAACGTCCCTATGTCATTGGTTAACAGATGGTTGGGTATTTGGGTCTAATATGAAAAAAAGAAAATCTGAATCAGAAAACTTTTATTCAGATTGTCTCGGCTCCTGTGGGAGTACTTTTAAAAAAGAAATCAGAATTTTGCTTCAGCAGGCTGATTCTTTGTAGCTCTTCAGTTCCTGTCCATGACCACTTGTACACCTGTCAACCTGCGGAAATTATAGACCCCTCTGACCTGCAAATTAAATAATGTCACTGTTGCCACCTACAGACAAAGAAAGCAGTTTGAGCTACTTGCAATCAGTGTTACCGCTGTAGTTCAAGTTCAGCTTGTGGCTGAAAAATGCAGAATGATGGCGCACGTCTTGTGGACTAGAGATTTAAGGCAGCGACCATGGACCGCAGCATGAGTCCATGTTGAGTCCAGCTGGGGACTTTTTGTTGTATGTTTTTGAAGTGTTTATAAATGAATTTACCATGTACTAGCCTTTTTAAATGTTTGACCATTCTTACCATTGTGCTATTTGAGGCATTGAGCTACTTCACATCAATAATAGAAAGCCCCTCATTTCCGCCCTGTGTGACCTTATTTCGGCAAAAATATAGGTAGTCAATTACAAGAGACAACTCGCCGTTGAATACTAAGATTACACATATGATGTTTGTCAATTTAAAAGAGATTTTTTCAAGTCAAGAAAGTCGCAGTCTGTTGTAAAACAGTAAAGTAAAATTTTGTTTTGTGTGAAATGGATGAATGAACTACATCTCTCTTCTCACACAATATGTCACCAACATTTTAATGCTGAAAGGCCACCTAACATTCATTGCTTGGTTACTTAGTAACTTAGCTATGTTCCGTGCACAAATGTATCTCACCTGGTGTGTAATCCAATGACTCTTGGTCCTTTCATCACATCATCTACACGTCAGTTCTTTAACGTTAGCTTCAGTAACATTAGCGTCAGCCATGGAGAGAAAAAATGATGTCGTCACATAAGTGACTTTTTGGTTTGTGGTTTTTGTAATTACATATTTTCACAGTCTTGTTATGGCAGTTTTACAACAAACTGTAACTTTCTTCATTTTCAAATGTATATTTTAAACTGACAGCAACATGTATAATTCTGCGCACAATTCATACGGGATCAGAAAATGTGTTGTCTCTTGCCACTGACTACCGAAAATATTTTTCCCCAAAAAAGGTCACATTGTGGGCGATGAAGTGGGAGGGACTTAGGCTCTCTATATTGTGTGCTCTTGTTCTGTTTATCAAATGAAATTGTTGGATGATTTAAGAAATGGTAACTTGTGTTAGTGTGTTCATTTAACTGTTTCTTTTGTGTGTGTACTTCTGTATTTATGCGTTAGGAGGATGAGATTGGGTTCATGTACAACGAAAACACGTCAAAGCAGAGTGACAACATCATGGACAAATGGATTCAGTCCTTCACACAGTCCCTCATCCAGTTCTTCAAGGCTGAGATGGATGGTGAGACACACACTCTCAAAACACGCACTCACGCAGCTAATCTTTGCTTCCAGGAACCATCCCACCAGTATTCGTGTTTCTGTAGTAAATAAACTGACAGCACTTACTTGTTGCAGCATACCGCCTGTACACTGTTGTGCCTCGCCTGGTCAAGTTTGTGGACATGCTCACCAACTGGTATGTCAGGACCAACAGACGTCGTCTTAAGGTGAGAAAACCTCTCTGATATACTACTTGTTTAGAGTTAAATTAGTTTTTGTGTAAGGAAGGTGCAGGTTTTTAACAGCAGTTAAATGGTAGCCAATGACTAAAATGTACCAGGTGTGACAATCACTAGTAGCAGTAGGATCTGATGAGTCAAAGTATAATTGAATACACAAATGAATAATATAGATGATGCTGCACTTTAACTATTTATGTTGTTATTTTGATAAGCATATAAATTATTCATTCGGTTAATGGAAATGGGTGATTTAAGCTACATCTAAGTCTCTTCATCATAGCCTCCATCTGTGGACATTTTATAGCAATCAGTCTTTGATTATCTATCAGTCTATCTTTTCACTGGTCCAAGGGGACTGACTGTATTTTTGTGTGTGTGTGAACTTTGTAGGGAGAGAGTGGCACTGAGGACTGCCTGTGGGCGCTGGAAACCCTCTTCAGTGTCCTGTTCTCCATGTGCAGGCTGATGGTGAGTCATACTGTTTCTGTGTGTCTGAGCGTGTGAGAGTCTGAGAGAGAAAAGAGATTGGTATGGAGGAAATATGTCGTGGTAAGGTTGTGCTTTTGTGCATACAAGACACAAAGAAATACTGCTGGTATGAGGGAGGTGTGCGTGTGCGCTCGCATGGCTATGAATAATTCATTAGCAGTAGGACTTTTTATTTATAACACGTTGGAAGATGTTTGCATGTGAGGCGAGAGGCACGCCAAGAAGCAGTTAGCCTAGCCCCTGTCAATACAGATCAGCTGTGGGCTATGCAAATTAATTAACCGTGCTCGAAATGGAAGAGAATCACGTAAGAAGTAACCTCACTCTGGCACAGTTCTGTTTGAACTTTTGCACCATCTGAGGGAGTGTGTTTTGTATGCTGATTTAAGAGCTGCATCTGACTTTTAAACCATTGTCAGAAAATGTAAAATAACGACAGTACAGAGCATCTAACAATCCTCCTCCTCTTCCCTTTTCTTTCCTGTCTGCTTGTTTCTTGCCTCCTCCCCCTCAGGCCCCCTTCACACCCTTCATTACAGAGATGATGTACCAAAATCTGCGTCACCTCATCGACCCCGCGTCTGTCGAAGAGAAGGAACGTGGCAGCATCCACTATCTAATGCTGCCCCAAGTCAGGTTTGAAAGATCCTTCAATAAAACAAATAAAATTTTAGGGACAGTGACTGCCATTTACATTAAAGGGGAACTTTGAATGATCTGTCCTCCACTTGATATGATTACTCAGTGGCAAAAGTGCCCTGAGAGTTGTCACTAACCATGTTTTCTGAAAGTGGCCGATGCGATGGAGACTTTCTGGCTCACACAGCAAACCCTCCTTGTGTTAGCGCCTTGTTTCACAGGATGTCCACTACTGATCCAGACAGTGTGGTCTTACAATCGTATTACACTCTGAACTCCTCAGAGTAGAAGCTTTTAATGGGCGAGAGTCCACTGTAGTTTCTACATAACTGTCAGGCTGTTCTCTTTGTGTCTTAACCATTTTTTCTCTTCATTCCTGCTGTTCGCTCCTTCATCTTCCTCTGTGTTATCAGTTCACACACCACCATTCTGAACTTTCCATTTTTATATTTACTATTATATGTGTTATTTTAAGGGATCCGTTGGTTCAGTAGATAGAGAAAATCTCCTCAGAGACTGCTCAAAAGCAAATCTTTGTCTGCTCATGTGTCAAATGCAAGGCTTTTTTTATCTGGGTGATAAAAAGGAATCGCAGATGATGCATTTTCCACAGGGGTACAAAGTCAGCTCCAACCAGCAACCAGGTTCAAGACATCCTCCTTCAAGTTCACCGCTATCTTCTCTTAAATCAGCCTAACCTTGTATTTTGGGGGTATGGTGCCTGTGATGGGAGTTGTGCACTTTTAACAGAGACCTAGAAACACCCATGCAGAACTGCACAGGGCCTGTGTTGACTGTTAACAAAATATGATCATGTCATTCCCTTCACTTCAGTTACTTCAGTAAAATGTGTGCCTTGGTGGCTGATCAGTTTTGTAAAGAAATTTCTAATGGCTCAGACTTAATTGCATCATCCTTAACTGTAAAAAAAAAAAACATGACAAACCAAACTGACATGATTAAACATCCATTTGATTTAGCAAAAGGAAAATAGTTTGTGTGATGTTTTGATCTCCCCTGTCATTTAGGCAGCACTCAGTGCTACTGCTTTATTAGCCGTGTGTCCTTCCTGTTGTCGAATGGGACTACTTCACCCCCTTCCCAAAGGTCAGCTACCAATCAGGCGGTGGGAACAGCTGCTCCTCAATCAACTCATTAAATGATTGGCTGTCCCTGGCGTCCTCTCCTCTCTCATTTTACTCAATTGTTGTGTGCACACACGCAGAAGCACACTGCGGGAATAAATGAATAAGCATTGTGCACGTACACACATACACAGTCTATGTTCCCGCAAACAGTTGGGGCTGATTATGCTGATTATCAGTGGCTGTGCAGCTATAATTGGGGTTCAGAGGTGGAAGTCTCAGTCTACCTTATTAGTGGATATTCCTGAGTTAAACTCTGGCGCTGCTGGCTCTGAACTGTCTTTATTTAGATGTGTGGTGCTAACCTTGTCACGCTCTTATTATTCATTTTCCTCAATAGAATAGCAATTTCAAGTCAGGCACCACCCATTACAATTGCAAAAGTCTCACTAGGTATAGAGTTGCAGATTAAAACTCGGAGAAAGCAGCGCTTAAACGTCTGAATCTCTCCAGTATGACCCATCCTGCTGAGTTAAGAGGGTTCTTAAACCAAACCATAACATTGTAACTCTGCTTATGATGCAGTGATACTTAGATTTTCTTGATTCGTGTTCCTGTTTTTCAGGGAGAGTGTGATTGACAAGCGCATTGAGAGGGCTGTCTCACAGATGCAGTCTGTGATTGAGCTGGGCAGAGTGATTCGAGACAGGAAGACCCTGCCCGTCAAGGTGAATCATCAGCTTTACCCTCTCCATTCATTCACTCTAGCGTATGGAAAAAACTCAAGGTGTAAAGCGTCCCATGCATTACTTGTTCACAATTCTTTCTGGGATCCCTATGAAAAATGTTTATATATAAAAAAAAAATGAATATCTGTCACTATATTGCTATGAGATTTCGTAACTTACAAATATCAATATTTGTAGCTAGTAATTTTTGCACCGTGCTAGGAGTTCCAGTAACTGTCCTATAGATTTCCCCTTAGTGTTTCTGGTTTTGTCATATTAGTGCACTGGGCCTAGCATTGTATAGATATGGTTGTGGTGTTGATTACGCAACCCTATATTTGTGCTTTTGGAACTGGAACTAATTACCAACTGTAATGTTTGTGTGTATTTCAGTATCCATTGAAGGAGGTGGTAGTTATTCACCAGGACCCAGAGGCACTCAGAGACATCCAGTCCCTGCAGAAATACATCCTGGAAGTAAGTAAACTGTCCTTTGTACATTTATTTATTTTATTTCTTTCAAACCAAGAATATCCATTGTTTATATTCTTAATGTTGTTTTGGTAAAGTGTAATTTTATCTGTGCTCTGT
This sequence comes from Micropterus salmoides, assembly GCF_014851395.1. Classification (NCBI taxonomy): domain Eukaryota; kingdom Metazoa; phylum Chordata; class Actinopteri; order Centrarchiformes; family Centrarchidae; genus Micropterus; species Micropterus salmoides. The sequence continues at coordinate 17,349,911 of NW_024043372.1, forward strand.
TTCAAGAGGTGCTGCTTCTTCTTCTTGCCTTTACTATAAGTGTTTCCCTATTTTAGTCTGTTTGCTGTGCTTTGATCAGTTATCAGTTAAAGAGAAACATCCTCTACAACCTTGTTGGCACTCCAAAGCCAGTATGTTGACTTGATAGAGGGGATGTACCAAAGACAGTGTACATCGTCATACGCTGCTTGTATCTTCAGCTGTAATTTAATTTTCTGGGCTTGGATAATTTAAGAAGGAGGTGGAGCAGATGGCTAGTTTCACATTTGATCTACTCCACACACAAACCCCTCATCAAATATATAGTGCAAACACGAGCTGTTTTTCTTCTCCAGCAAATGGAAATATTATATAACTGTTAATGTGTTTGTGTACGTCATAGTCACAGTAATATTTATCATTATAGTTCATGTTTCACATATAGGGCCTGCTACATTATGTGCTTGCTTGCTGTATATATGTTTAACTTTCGAGGTAAGGTAGATGTTATTTTAGTCATACAACCTGTTGGTAACCTTACTATATAAAACTAGGTTATTGCAATTTAAGGTGCCATCAGTGCATAGTTGTGCACTGGAAAGTGCAGATTAATTACAAAAGTTTGTTGTGTGCAGTCCAAGAGACTAGAAAAATGACTATTCAGACATTAGACAGGCTAATTGTAATAGCTTCTTAGTACAGGAAGCCATTACACTGATATCATCCCTTTAGTCTTTGGGTCTGATTTTCCACCAACAAAGCTCAAAAAGTCGATGCTGTTCCACAGCTGACTCCTCCAACATCCTGCTTTACCTGGGAATGCTGCGGCTTTGTTCCCGCTAAAAAGATTTTGTGAAGTCTTGTCTATGTCCCAAGCTGAGAAATTACTGATGCGTTCGAAAAATTAATTCCAGCTGCCGTTCCCATATGATACTGACCAGGAAAATTGACACAACATTTACAGATGAAGGTTCACGTCGGAAAAGTGCTCCTGTTGCATCCTTCAAGTTTTATCTAAGTTTGAGCTTCTTGTTATCTCTCACCGTGTTTCCTTTCTGGTGGGGAACACTTAACATTGCTGACTTCTAGCTTCCCAGCTTCCCTCCAGTAAACAAGGTTTATTTGATCAGAATTGAGAGCAGTCTGAGGTCATGCAGCCCAGGGAAGAACCTTCAAACTCGCTTACAGTGTTGGTGTGATGTAGTTTCAGTAGTGCTGAGCTTTTGACTGTTGGGTAGATGAAGTCTGGATTCACCTTTTCACCGTTGCCTTTACTTAAATTCCTTTATTATTCTATAATTATTACTATTTATCTAGTAATTCCTTGTGATTCATTGACATTTCTTTTACCAGTACCTAAATGTGCACCATTGTGGAACATACAGACATTTAAAAGTTCTGTCGTATGCCATGACTATTTAAATCGACTTACTGATTGATTGATTTCATGGCTGACTTGTTTTCCGAGTGAATAAATGTATTTTTATTGGCCCTTTACAGCAGATGTATGGAGTAATTACAGTTTTTAATTTGACTCCTACAGGATGTAAAGGAGCATTCAGCTTAACCTTTTCTGATGTACAGAGTAGTGGATACTATTGGCACCAATACCAGCACCGACATATTTCATGGGTGTGACAACTTTATTGGCCAGTGGTGAAGTCTTAACTTGTGGAAAAACAGAAGACACAGCAACTTAGCAATTCACACCAAGCACAGGAGTAAATCCTGAATGGTTCTGATTGATGAAGATGATCAGTTGGTGTAAAATATTGTCCCTTTCTATGTCATCACACACACAGACCTCATTATAAAGGTTTTTTTGTGCAATTTTGCACGGATTGATCAAAACAGAAGTTTCAACAATTTTCAACCCCGCACCCTTCCCTTAGGTTTATCACTCAGCCCACTACAGTGGCTTATCTCTGCTCTCTGTCAGCTCAAACTCAGTCTCAGTCAGTTTTTTAGTGTGATTGACTGAAAGAAGTTGTGTATGGCAGGCCGGGGTGGGTGTCAGTATGACTAAATTTAGTATTTCTATTACTTCATCAGATATGACTGCATCACTGATTTCTCTTTCCATTTATAATGAATGAAACGTATTGAAAGGCAGAAATATTGACTGAGTAGGAGGAATGGCTTACTGACTGACTTACTCTTTGAGTGAAAGACACTCAAATCCATTATTGATTTGCTCTCTACAGTAAATGCCTGGGGTATTGAAAGTTTTAAATTTTCTTCTTGTATTTTTATTTAGTTTGTAATTTACTTTTCAATGTGTATCTTACAGGTTATGTTTTTCTTTGTGTGTGTGTTGTGTTATTTTTTTTTTTTATTTTTTTTTTTAACAGTTATGCTATCTCTTTTGAGACATTTTGAGACAGATGCAGTGTTTATATAATTCATGTTCATTTTTTTTTTTTTACCAAATATAATGAAAACACAGGGTTTAACAGTAATTGTATTCATAATTTAATTTAACTTTTGTTAGTTTTTGTAACTTTTGTTGTTTGTTTCTTTACAGTTTTGTTAATGACTTTTTTGGCAACCGTAATATCTCTGGTACTGATATTTACAATGTACAGGTAACTACAAAACAATTACTTTACTTTTTCTAAGATATAGTGTTTGTGTGCGTTTTTAATCCTCCAGGAGCTTAATGTGCGACAGTTGACATTGTCAACAGACAAGGACAAGTACGGTATCAGTCTGAGAGCCGAGCCGGACCACATGGTGCTGGGCAAGAGACTGAAAGGGGCCTTCAAAGCTGTCGCTGCTTCCATCAAGGAGCTCACCAGCGAACAGCTAGAGTCCTTCCAGAAGACAGGTATTGCTGTGTGTGCAAAAAAAGCACAAAATCTGTGAACCCATAACTTAAATATTGAACCCGGGCTGCAAAGGAAAATCCCTAAAACTTTTCAGCAGTGAGAATGTACTTCAGAAAGCTAATGTGCTTGACTAGTTTGTATTTACACATGACAAGTACTTGTCTTCTCTTACAACTTAATCAGTAAGCAGTGATTTTGTTTACCAAATAGTTAGAGAGGTTAGGGTCATTATAGGATTTTGCATTCAACTGCACTCTTGCTGCAGTTGAAATCATATTTTTTAACCACAAACTCAACTTATGAATCCTTCCAATGAAGCTGAATACAGACAGTTTATCCTCAGAAGGCAGACCCTAACCATACTGAAACTATAATCAGAGCTCGAGTACAGATCAAAGCAGTGCAAGGTATCTTGTCCAATTATAGAAAGGTGAGGAGAGCCCCCCGAGTCTCTGAGGAAAGAAGCAGTGGAGGTCAGCTGGGCTGTGGGAACTTAACATTTCCAGTCACTTGGATGTTTGAAGTCTATCTTATTGGAAGGAAAAAGGGTGGATGAGCGATGGAAGGAAAGCGGTACAGAGGACGGTTGAAACACACAAATGAAAGTGTGTACAGTGGTTCCAAGTAATATTTAATTGACTTGTGATCACAGACGAGATGTGATGTTTGTGTGTACAAACCCATTTTAAAGTTTTCAACTGTATAATGCATTGCTTATCTTTGTTTAAAGGATCAGTTCAACACGGTTAATGTGAAGCTACAGCTGGCAGCCAGTCACATTAGTTTAGCACAAAACTGGAAAAGGGGAAAAAAGCTAGCCGGGCTCTGACCGTAACAAAATCAGAAAGGACGGGAAGAAAGGTGGAGTAAAACAACAAAATAAATCTGTTAACTATAAGTCAGTCAGTGGAATGTAACTACTGTCTCTGAAGATAACGACTCACATTCAGTTGAGAGTCACTTGAGCAATTTCTTGCTCAGAATCCATGACTCAAAAACCCTTGTTCCAATTTAGACTTTAAAGGTGGCAATTTGGCTAGAAACTGATTGTGGGTTCATAGCCATTGGTTGTATTACTCATTATTTTCTTATCTGTGCCTTTGATCCCATCATTTTGATGGTGGTAGAAGAAAAGAGGTTAAGAGAGAAGGTGGAGAAGAGCAGAGAAGCAGGGAGGGACACAGGAAATCAAAGCGCGGAAATCTAGGATTAGAGAGAAACGGAGTGACTGTTTCACCCAGCCTCTGGGTGTGGAGAAGTAGAGAGGAGAGGAGAACACGGTCATGGTTTTAGTCACAACACAGACATGGGTAATTGCTGCCACAGGCTAAGTGGAGATATAAACCTGACTAGATTGGGTTTGCTGTATTGTTTAAAAGCTCCAATCTTATGTGGATGTGACCAGGAAGACTGCAATGTACGGAATCTCACAGTGCAAGTATTGTCCAGACCCCAGCTAATTCAAAACAAAGCCTCTGCCTGCATGCAAGTTAAGAGAGCACTTTATTCAGTATGATTGGGTGTAATTAAAACCATTTCAAGAATCCTTCCCAAGCGAAAGACACCGCCAAATAAAGACAGATTTCTTACAATCTGTTGGTAATTTATTCCAATTTAAATTAGAAGAATAGTGGAGCACTAAATTGATTATCATTAATTTGCTTTTAAGTCTGTAGCCAGCATTGATTTAATCATAATGGGCCACAGTAATATATCATTTTCAAATGCATCAATGCATTTTCATCCCTTAAATGATCCGTTCTCTGTTATCAGACTCTGGGTATTATAGTTTCTATCTCCCTATTAGCAACAGTTAGGAGGAAATATTATTAAATATTATGTTATTATCTAGTTTAAATATTTTATAGTGATGTTGGTGGTCATTTTCCTTATATTATATGTCATCTAACCAACTTTGTGCTAGACAGTTTTATTATGATTCGCTCTTTAGGCACTACCACATCAATTTCTCCTACATGATTGTTACCAAGAATATCCTAACACAAGAGGAATATCCTATATTTGTGGTAGCAAACTTTTTTTTAATGAGTGTATAGTTTTATTTAGTCATTTTCATGCCCCCTGGTGAATTATGTGTGGACTGTAAAATTCATGGTTGTTCAGAAATGTGGTCTGAATGTGGACTGATGGTGCTGAGGCACAGTAGCGTTTCATGGCATTGAATTCTGTATGAACAGCACATTACGAATGCATACCGTTTTTTCTATGAACTGCCTAGAATGATCTTTAATATAACTACGGCTATGAACATTTTCTTGTTGTTGTGGTTAATTTTGTAGGATCCATCATGGTGGACAGCCATGAGCTTCATGAGGAGGACCTCAGGCTGATGTACACCTTCAACCAGAGCTCTGGCTCAGCCGCACAGTATGAAGCACACTCTGATGCACAGGTATGCTTGAAATTTAAATCCCAAGAATTTCTGCATTAGATACCTTTGCACGCAAGTTGAACGCCTTTCAGGACAGGGGATTTTATTCTTCTACATCTCTGAACAACTTTAGCTTCCCTTCTTAAATTAGGGGTTAAGTAGATATGGAGCTGTTGGCAAGACAATATGGGGCTCCTCCTCACTGGACTGCCTTCAGGCAGCTTAAAAATAGATGTTCCTTCTCTGTGGGGTGGTGATGGAGCAGTGGATAAGACACATGCCTTTGGTGTGAGAGACCTGGGTTCAAGTCCACTGTGACACACAAACGTGTCCCTGAGCAAGACACTTAACCCCTAGTTGCTCCAGAGGCTTGCGACCTCTGACATATAGAGCAATTGTAAGTCGCTTTGGATAAAAGCGTCAGTTAAATGTGATTGTATGGAATATCAAAATACAATTTTATTTAAATCACTAGACCTAATCTGAACTCTAGAGAATTTTTTAAATAAATGTGTAGTATTGTCATGCATGTTATGTACCAACTTAGAGACTATGAAAACACCTTTTTATTAAAGAAATGGTTTGAACTTTTGGAAACTTCTTGCTTTCTTGCTGAGAGTTGGATGAGAATAATCTATACCACTCTTGTATCTGTACTTGAAATATAAAGCCACCATTAGCTTAGTGCAAATACAAAAAACAGGAGGTAACGGTGAGACTGGTTCTGTCCAAAAGTTACACAATCTGCCACCCCTCACCTCTAAAGCTCATTAAATAACACTTTTTATATTTCGCTTGTTTAATTCATACAAAAACCGAAACATAACAACTTTGCTGTAGCTTCATATTTAGAGCACAGATGTGAGGGTGGTATCGTTCTTCTCTTTCAACTCCTTGATCGCATTTAACATTCATCCTCCCGCTCACAATCTCGCTTCTCTAACCTTAAGGGCCACCATTGCCTCTTTATAACACAAAGGGTTACAAATAATTTGCAAAATGACCATTCAGTTCATCAATTTGTTCTAAAATTTTAATCACTAGATAACACAGACTAAAAGGTACAGAAATGCACACACATCCACTCTCTCCCCTACTCCCCTCTTCTCTCCTTACTGCTACTAACAGTTGTATTACTAAGTGTAATGTAACCTGGTCTTTAAAAAAAAACCCGAAATGCTGCTCTCCTGCACTAAGCTGCCATATACTGTAAATACATTTATGTGTCTTTACTGTGAGTGTGATGTATGAAATCATTTCACGGCTAAGTGGAAACCAGCACGTATGCGTTTCCCACAGGCCCACTCTAATCACTGCTCCTCCAACCGTATACACACACCACACGGCTGCACCTTAATACCAGTTTACTGAGTTGGCTTTTTAATTCTGTGTTACTCTCGCTTGCTCGAACCGACTCTCCAGCAGCCATCTGTCGATCTCTCTGTTCTCTTTTGCTCTCATATACCGTTTCTCTGTTTGGTTTGTGTACTTTTCTCTGTCACCCTCTCATCTCTTTCCCTCCTTCCCATGTTAAAGTGTTCAGGTCTGGCAGCAGCTCAGCCTTACACAACATGACATTCATTTTACTTTAGTGACTCACACAGACTACAATATTGTCATTATTGCTGCTTGGTTGGGTGTTTTTTCTTTTTTTAACATTATAAAGGTTTGGTAAACAGTATATGTCAGATTTATTTCATAAAGCCTACTCTTGTTTTCTGTAGAGTATTTCATATCTTTAGTTTGTAGCACGATGCTGAGAAGGAGTCTGGTTACTCAGTGGCTACAGTAAACTATAATACTGTAATATTGGAAGATGAACACTACCTCAGTGTCTTCATGTCATGTGAAATTCGGTCAGTCTCTGCTGCTATTGTGTCTTACGCATTGCAATGATTGTGGTGTGTATGTGATGAGAGTACAAGAAACCACACTGACTTTTAATTTCCACCTCCAATCTCCACCAAGTTGTACACCCGGTTAGTCTGCCATCCTGGATTTGGTTACTGTACATACTTAGTTGATTAAAAAAACAAATAAGGATTTTAAAACAATTTCAGTATAGAGTACAAATTCTTTTTTTTTTTTTTTTTTTTTTTTAATTTGTGTCAGTATTGTATATTTGTCTATTTGTCCTAAATATAAAATAATATTAAGAAAAACATTTTGCCCATTTCATTTTGTGAACCCTATTACTGAATAGTTTTTAATTTAATGATTGCTATGAGCAATCGTCAGGAATCTATACATTTGATATGTAAACATTTTCTACAAAGGATAACATACAACAAGTAAAGCCAATTTTATTAATGTATAATATCTTTTTGATTTGTACATAAAAATAAGACAAAAAAATTTTATCTGTAGGCCCAGATTCGTAAATGTAAATAAACTGAGGTGTGTATATGAGTCAGACTTGGTTGTCAAATTAGTTGATTGCCATAACAGTTCTGTGATCAGTTCAACGTGTAGCTAGGGCTGGGCGATATGGCCAAAAATGTTATCACAATAAAAACATTTCATGTCGTTTGGTATCGATAATTATCATGATTAATGACAAATCAACATTTATTTAAATTTAAAAGGCTGATTTTTTCCTCCTGAGTGAAAGTTGAAGAAATTAGATGGTTAACTACAGTTTTAAACTATTCCTTATGTCTAGAACATGACAAACAGTTGATGCTAAACAGTGGATCACTTCACAAATCTGAGGTAGAATATTCAAAATGATTCTGAATTTTTTTTTTTTCTTCTTCAACAAATACGATTAGTAAATTTTTCTTTAAGTCCCTTTCCCCATAAAAATTAATTGGAAATTCCTTCATGATTCAAATTAATAATGTTACTATGTATGAAACATTTGTTATATTGTTTTTGAGAAATATTACATTGCGATCATTTTCATTATTGTTTTATTGCCAAACATCTACGTGTAGCTTAAACTCTCTCATTGTCCTTTAGGTCCTGGTGCTGCTGGATGTCTCCCCAGACCAGTCCATGTTGGACGAAGGCGTTGCCCGTGAGGTCATCAACCGCATTCAGAAACTACGCAAGAAGGTGGGACAGTTATTTGAGGAGCACCACTAGCTCTGGTAACAAGAGTGACACGTAACACACTGCCTGTGAATTTGACAATCCCGTGTGAAATGAATAGATTATGACGTATTTGCAACAGTTTGCCAATTCATGTAATCAGGGCTGTGTCAGGGTGAGCAAAACATGCCACTGAGGCAGTTTGAGAAGTTGTACTGGATGACAAAGTACCATTCAAGGCAGTTAAATTTATGAGTAATGTGTAATGACAATTAAGCAGGGGAAAGGAAATTGACGGAGTATTGAGAAGCATTTAGGAACATGACATGTTAGGACTGACTGAATAAGACAAAATTCTGTGTGTAACTATACTCTTTCAAGAGTTTTCCCTTGTTAAGCATCTGTCAACAACACTGTTCTTGCTTTCAGTGATCTTTATTCTTAAACATCCTAATCCTGACAGCATCTTTACCACACACCCCTTCCTAGTTTGATCAAATAGTAGAGGTAAACGTCATCAATCGAGTATTTTTGATCAACAGGAAATAATCGGTTACCGTTTAAATTTATACCATGTATATGAATGTGACAGGCTCATGTCATTATATATTCATCAGGAAAAGTGGAAATGTGATGAGGAAAATGGTGAATGTTGCGTTCCAGAACAGGGAATAGATTATTTAAATGTTAACCAACACCAAAAAAATAGGAAACTAAAGGAACTGAAAAACAATGAGTTAAAAAGAGTAAATTTAAGTTCTAAAGTAGAGTATACAGCCTAATATTACTTTTTACACTCAATTTTAATTATTTAACCTACAATATTATTAATGGATATATGTGGTTATATTTTTGTCTGATTTACTACAATTTGTAATTTTCGGTGCTCTGCACTTGACCGTTGTTTAGACAAAAAAGTAGCATGTCGCTAGCAAACCGCGATCCTCGCATTTAATAGACAATTAATTGATAGTAAAACAAATAGTTAGTTGCAGCCCTAAATTGTAGACTGAGCGTAGGTAAATTTGCTGTATTTTTTTGTTACATTTCCTCCCCCTTTGATCACCCCGTCCTCTAACCTTCCTCTTTATGTCCCATGCTAATTTTGTCAGGGCAGTTTTGAAATCTTTCCACTTCAGCGTCACAGTTAGAAGTTTCTCCATCATAAGGCAGGCTTAATGGAAGCTTAATTACAGTCTGGCCCCTTTCAGATTCTAATGTTCGAGCTTTGAAGTGGTCTGGAGAGTAAAGACGGATTAGCCAACAGCCCCTTGTTTTCACAAGCAACAAACAGTTTTTTCCATGCCCCTATAGCAGTGGTGTGCACTGGATCCCGGCCAGGCTAAATTCCTCCAGTTATTTCAAACTGAGATCTGTTAGGAATTTTCCACCTTGGGGATGGGAATTAATTTTTAACAATTCTTTGACATGTTTGGTAGTAGTTTGTGGGTGTGCGTGTGTCTTTATCAGTGTTTACGTGGGTGTTTGTGTTTTTGTGTGTGAGTATATCCAGGGTTGAGTATTTCCAATTTTTTTTGTTCGTTTTATTGGACTGCTCACAAACTGGAGATCTCCGTAGCTCTATCTGACATGACACACAGAGAAGCACTGTACCAGCCCCTTCAGGGTAGGGTCAGTACCTTGACTTGGCAGGAAAAGCCTATAAACCTTCCTCCATTGATTGACTGCTCCTCTGTATCTAGCTAACGTTATTCCTCTGCCCTTGAGCCACAGACTGCAATTGGAGAGTGTGTGTGTATGTGTTCTACACAGTCAATATACATGTGTGCGGCTGTGCACTTGTGTGTGCGCGGCTGCACACTGCAGATTAGGATGAGATCAATGTGTTTGAATGTGTCAAGGTTAGAGGAAGCTGGCAGCACACAGTGCCAAAATAGATGGGCTTTCATCCAATAAAATATCTCCCTTTGTTGCCTTCTGCCTTTATTTGTTCCATATACTGTCTGTTATTTGCTTTTTAATCCTTACCCTCTCTACTTTTGTCCACCCTTCCATTTAGTATATCCCACCCCCCTTACTTCCTTTATTCCCCCCTTACTTTAGAAAAAAGCTTTGAAGAGAATTGGTTGTTGCAAAATTGTGATTCTTTGCGTCCTTAGGCAATCATTTGTTTTAATCCGATAACAGTTTTGTCTAAACCAAATGGCAGATTATTGTGCATTGTTGTTTTAAAGAGCTATTTAGCAGTGCTTTTAGAATATTTTCTCACTTATGTTGATATATTAAAATCCACTATCTGTTTCTCAATCCCTTGACTCACAGGGCCATTTGGTGCCTTCAGATGAAATAACTGTTTACTACCGCTGCCAGCCAGAGGGGGAGTACTTGGACTCTGTGATCCAGGCTCACACTGAATTTATCCTGGCTACCACCAAGGCTCCACTGTTGCCCTTCCCTGTCCCTAAGACCGCCAGCGTCATCATAGAAGAAAAGACTCAGGTATGAAAGGACATCTGGCAAGCAGGATTATTGTTTGCCGAACTGTGATGCAAGTTCACATTAACAGGCAGCTTGTTTAGTATCACAGCCCTACAAAATTTATTAAACACGCTGTTAACAGACAAATGTGTGTTATCATATGCGCAAGTGATGCTTTTCTTGTGGAGTTGGTTGATTTTATATCCAAAATGTTTTTAGGATCTTTTTAATGATGAAAATGTTTGGCACATCCGACTTAGTGACTCCCATATTACTGCTCTCTAAATATATTTATGGGTTCAAGTCACAATTACATTTTTAGTTTAAAGAACACTTCAGTTAAGAACATAAAAAGTCACTGTGTCTCTGTCTTTGCCTCCTTCATGCTCTTTTCTTTTTCTTTGTTGCAGCTGAAGGGCTCAGACTTGGAGTTAACCATAGTGAAGGGATCTTCAGCCCCTCGAGTTGCTCTAAATGGACCAGCTTGCACCTATGTGAACATCAGGGTGAAGGTCAATAACAAAGAACAAGGTAGCGCATGGCAAGGCCAAAAATGAATTCTCTTTTTCAAGCCTAAAACTGTCGAAAGAAGTGTCTTATTTTGCAGTTTGTGGTAAACTGAATTGGGCTTATTGTTGAGAAGACAGAATATGTACCACTCCATTTTTGGAGTAACGTCAAGGGTTTCTGTAGTCTTGCATGTATATGATAAGTTCCGTCACCTTGTCTTGAACTTTTTATTTAGTAATTCTGTCTGACTGGTTTCTTGTTCAGAGGGGGTTGTGCTGTTGGAGAACCCCAAAGGGGATAACAGACTAAACTTGGACAAGCTGAAGAACGTGTGCAGCAGCATCTTTGGAACTAATAACACCAGGCTCAGATTCTTCAATAACGGGACTGGTGAGAACTGGTTTTAGCCTCTCAGAAAGACAGATGATGACCTCATGTAAAGACTAAAGTAAGTGTAGTTAATATGGAGACCCAAAACTATATATAATTTTATTTATAGACACAATGATTTATCTATTTCCTTTTTTCCCCTCACAATGTTTGTAATTGTGCTAATGCCTATGTGATAATTACATGCATGTGTACAAGTTCAGAGCACTAATTGGTCCAGTATTTGTGCATGTACACGTGACCGGGCTATCAGGCTAGCTAGCTTAACTGAAAACACTGTGTTCTAAACACACTTAGCATCTGCCTTTTCAGCTAGCTACTTAGTCAGTGTAGGTAATGTTAATCATGCACATACTGTACTGCACACCAGTTTGTTTGACATTATGAGTTTTACCAACTGATTAGAAGTGAAATGGAAAAGTATAAAGGTTTTTATCAATTGTGTGTTCATTTCAGAGCTGACCAGCAAAATAGACCTTCAAGCTCTGAGCGGTAAAACTTTGTCAGTGACTTCAGGCTCATCCTCCCCTGGCCCCGCACCCGCCCCCACCCCCGACACTCTCCTATGTCCATACGTGAACTTGCTGCTCTGCAATGCACAACCAGCTGGTGAGAAACATGCACACATAGTCCAATGTCACACTTTTTCATTATAATCAGCAAATCCCCAGGTGAGACCAAAACCAACAATGAATTTATCCTGTTGACCGGTTTTGCCTGTGTAGTCAAAACTTCATTTAACATAATGCATGTAGCATCATAACTCCAACAGATTCTTTGTTTTTGACACACTAATCACACAGTCTGACCCAGAAAGGGTGCATTTCTCAATGGTTCTAAGTGGGGAAAACCTACTATGATCTTTTACTTAACCGAAATTAGCAGTACCACTCTACAAAATCACACTTAAAAATCCTTCATTCATCTTTGAAATAGGACTCATTTTAAAGGAATAGTTTGACAGTTTGGAAAATAATTGTGTGCTTGTTGTGTATATATTATTTTTCTCGTCTTATTTTTTTGATCTATCATTCCTCCTTTCTGTCTCTTGCCTTTTCCCATGGATAGGCTTAGGCTTGTTCATATACCTTCCCAGGACTTGCAAACAAGCCTTGCTAACAAGCCAATCATTTCTTTATTTGTAAAAGAAGTAAAGTCTGTCTGGTTCACTTCTCTTCAACACTCTTCCTATCTCCTACAGAGTGCCAGACAGGAGAGGTGGGCACCCTCCTGCTGGTGAACCCAGTGGGCCAGAATGGGCTCGACTACTCGGGCCTGCTGTCTGAGACCGCCAAGGTTTTTGGCCTTCGCAGTAGACGGCTCAAACTCTACCTGGACCAGGACCTCACCCAGGGTAAGATGAAAAGATGGAGGATATCATATTGACTTTAGCATCCATGCAGCAGATTTATGAACTGACTTGAGGCCAATAGTTAGGGGAAAATATACAGTGTGGGGAAAATCAGATTGATAGTTCTGACCTCCATCATCTAACATGTCACTGATAAGAAAAGCAGTTTCCAGAGCAGGTTTGGAATTCAGGGAATTAAATTTTAATCCCTGGCTGAGAGAAAAATGTTACATTGTAGCGAAGGAGAGAGAGAGAGAGAGAGAGACCCAAGATGCTCAGCCATTTAATCCAATGAGAAAATTATTATTTTAAAACTTGTTCTATTCATTTTCACCAAACATCTCACAGTTTGGTGAAATTAGCTGAAGCAAGGAAAGCCAACAGCTTTCAGCTTACTTACAAATGTTTTCAGCTGACAAAGTCAAATATAAGATGTATTTGACAAAATGGTGCATTCAAATGAGTGTTGTGTGTGCTGTCAGATACTAAAAATATGACTTTTTCTTTATTTAGATGACACGCGTTTCACTAGTGTGGCCTGCACCACAGGTTATATTAAAATTAATGAAATGCTAGAGGAGGGTTAGATGTCCTCATAACCTCAAGTGTACAGGTCAGTGAGTAAGTGTCTATGATAGGATCGCACAATTAAGATGTGATAAAATGGTGCATTATGGATGAAAAATGTAAAGCACATTGCTTAATGATGGTAAGTGTTTTTTGGATGCTCTTTTTTTATTATCTCATTTGAATAAACTAATTTACCCTCCCAGTTTGAGCAGCTTAAGAGCTTTTGAGTTCTTTTTTTTTTTTTTTTTTTTTTTTTTTTTAACTGATCTTTTGTAGCCATAAATATAAACAAACACACTTTGTAACTATGTAATATCTCTCACTGTTTTTCAGAGCTGCCAGCTGATTCATCGGTAACATCTCTAGACAACAAAACTCTGTTTGTGAGAGTTATTCCAACAACTGCCGAAGCATAAATCTAGAGAACCCATCTTGGCAGTTTTTACTGCTAAAATCCCACCTATAGCCCCTTTGATGTACAGTGTAGTCATGACATGAAGTGGTGTCATTTAGATCAGATGCTTCTTTTGGAAATCCTGATGCAAAGCAGGCTTGTCTGTCAAATTCAGAACTGTTAATCCATGTAGTCACTATCACCCATTTCTTGACATTTCTGTGTTTTTTTTAACTTGTTCAAAGATGCTTACAATACTGTCTTCTTTCCCTCATACTGTCTTTAATTTGTAACTGTGACAGTTTTCTAAGAAAGTTTACTCTGGACAAAGCAAGGGATTTGCATTATTTCTTCACTCGAAAGTGGATGCACTTCAAGAACAGTATGATTGTTCATACATAACAGCTAAACAGACCCACTGGACTGTCTAATAGAATCAAAACCAGATATCGAACTATCCAGAAATATATGCCAGTTTGTATTTATTCCAGTCATGTTTTAGTAACTCTTCTTGGAAAAAAGATTCCAGGGATCTGGCTAACCTTTCTAGCTGCCATTATTACTGAAGGGTGTTTTTTCTTTATTATGCTAATGATAAAAATTATGCAAGCTACTTTCCTTCAAGGTTTATTTGAGGTGAGCTTAGTAATTATTGCTGTGGCTCATAATTATGAAACCAATTTGGCCTATTGTGCTTACACACAATTTAGAATTTAACAGATAAACCTGCTCTGTTCATTGCATTGGGAATCCTTTAACAATTGTAAAGGCATTTAAAAGGTGAAATGGATTTTTAGGCTGCTGTACCTTCAGGACAAAAGGGTTGTCTAATAAAAAGAGCAACAAATGGATAATGTACTCTTTTAAGTGACAAATGGAATAAATCAAAGGTGACCAAGAATCCATGTAGGTGTTTCTTCTTTTTCTTTTTGCTCACTGAAACCTCTGTATGACAAAAAAGGACACATCAGGCCTGTAGGATCCTGCAGATGGACTTAGCTACAGATCTGGAAATGTTTGCCTGTGTTCATCTGGTAGCCTGAGACATTTTGACTGACTCGTGGTACTGTCTTTAACTGTGGGGTCAAAGAACAAATGCAACAAAAGGGATTACACGCTTCTTCACTTTCTTGCCGACAGTGAATGAGAAGATTAATACGACACTCATCTGTCCACTAGATATGAACCCAAACCCAGCTGCTGCTTAGTTTAAGTTAGCATTAAGACTGGAAAGGGGGAAATGGCTGGCTTGGCTCTTTAAAAAAAAATAAATAAAAATGTTTTGGGCTTTGTAGCCTTTTGGATAGGACAGAGAAGCAGGGAATGAAGCTGAGCTAGCCATCTTGTAGCTCTAAGTTCATAATAAATGGACAGACATGAGTGTGGTATCGATCTTCTCATCTAACGTTTGGCTAGAAAATGAATATGCATATTTCCCAAAATGTCGACGTTGTTGCAAAACGAATTTAGACTTGCTTTGTCAGAACTAATGTTGGGAAAGAAGTTACTATGGGAAGATAAATTGTGGTTTGCTGGTGTAAATGAGGCCACTTGACAGTGGAAGGACGCAATGTTTTCTAGTTTTTCCTGGTTTCTAATAAAATCTTAAATCATTATCACTGTCTTGACTTGACAGACACCCAGTGTAAAATATTCCGCTCCTCTGGCTGGAAAGGCTACCATGTGATGGTACTGTTCTCCCAAACTAGAGGCATTTTGAGAATAATTTTCATGGCTGCTATTAACCATCTGATTCTAAGCGACCTAAGGAAAGGCCAACTAACGGTATGGGGCATGGCGCTCTTTCTAGTTTCAGGTTTAGGTGATGAAAAGCTATAGTGTCTCATATGTTCTGGCTAGCGCTGACCCAGTAACTAGCTATACATGGACAGAGATATTAATCTTCCACTGGGTCACCCTGCGAATGCCATTTGTTATTGTAAGGATGTCTCAGTCCTAGTTTTTAATTCTAGCAGCCTGTCTAGATTCACTATAGACTTGATCTGAATTGCATCACTTTTAACTAACAAAACTTTTGACCGTAGACCAGAATACAGAGACATGGTAGTTCTGTTGACAGTTTATAATGTCACTAGACTCAATGTTGAGCATTACATTATTCTCTAATAAAGTTGGCAACCTGGTTTGACTGTTAGGCACTTGTGTTAGGCTGACTTGGCTTTCCAAGGGATGTTTATAGGGTACTGATGTCGACAGGATTGGTGTTAATTTGTGTATGGGAAACCGGCTTCCTGTGTGTGTGTGTGTGTGTGTGTACTAGACCTGTGTGTGTTGATTAATGAAGGGTTTAGGTAACTAGGTTGAGGGCACTGCTGCAGAACCTCTCTTCTCCTTGTGATCTTTACAACATCGTACTATAAATATACTAATTTGCACCCAAATGAAGCACATAAATACATTATTAATCTTAAAATGTTCATAAACATTTGGTCGCTGCAGGCTGCTACACAATTAGCAACAGCACAGTGTACTGAACTGCTTTAGACTCAAAATTTGTAAAGCACAACAATTATCCTTTAATTCAAGAATTTGAAAAGAACCAGCTCATGTATCTATATTATCAGTGCCTACACGGTGATATTTTACCCAAAGTAGTCACAGATGTGAAAGAAGTACTCAAGTCCTTCACTTTAATTAAAAACATTATTAAAAAAATCCAATACAAGTAAAAGTAAAAAAACAGACTTAAGGTTAAACAAAAACGAATTGGCAGTAAAGGTAAATTAGTTACTCAGTGTAACTGGTGTTTTGCATAGGGGTGGGCAATATTTATAAAAGTCTTTATGACAGTGTACTGGACATGGTTTTATATTGTGGTGTCATATGATAGATAGATAGATAGATAGATAGATAAATTTTATTTATATAGTGCCAATTCATAACAACATCTCATAGCGCTTTTCATATAGAGCAGGTCCACTCTTGGTGAGACCAAGAATTCCCACCATGAGCAAACACTTAACAACACAGGCAAGGAAAAACTTCCTTTTAAGAGGCAGAAATCTCGAGCATAACCATGGCTCAGTAAAGTAAGGTTTCTTAAAAAATTATATTCAAAATTTGATGTATAAAATAGCCAAAATAGTCTGTTTTTGTTTCATCCAGTGAATAAAATAAGTGTCAAACAAAGGAACATTGATGGAAAAATCATATCGGATTCCTATATTGCCATAATATAAACTGTACCTCAGTATACACAGTATTTTAGGTACAGTACACGCATTTTACCATAAACAGTATATCATTATATTGCCCACCCCTAGTGTTGCAAGAACCTTTTAGACAAAGTCTTATCACTGAGCTATAATGTTGTTTTGTAGAATTTACAAAATTTCCGTGGATATTTTTACCCAAGTACAGCATTTCCCATTGGAAAAATTGTAGACTAAAAGTCCCCAACACTGAAGATGAAGTACCTCCTCAAAATGTGAATAGTATATTGCTGTACTTTACTTTCCACCTGTGAATTCCGACAGCCCTATAATCAGTGTCACTTGAGTGTGATGGTTTTATCCTAGCCCCTCCTGGGCGGAGCAGCATGCTGCTTCACTGGTTAAATATTAAGCACACAGCTCTGTCTCATCCTCCTCTCATCCGTCTCATTCCCATCTGCTCCTGCTGCTCTTATTTGTGCCTCTGCACACCCCGGCCCGGGTAAGAGAGCAGTTCAGCGACCCATCTGCTGATAGACATCACAGAAATACCGTATGCAGCATTGGTGAAGTGAACATGACCCCTGTCATCTAACTCTAATGATGGACAACAAAACTCATTACAGTGTGGTGCAGTGACACTCTGCAAAGAACAAAAGTTTTGCCACAGTGCAGGACAAAGACAGGTGTGTTTTCAAGAATGTATAGGCCAGTAAGGGCTATTTCCTACCAACCCACCCTGGCAACACATGTGCTGCGTAATGGAAAAATCTAAATCTCTGCCAGTAAATCAATTTTCAGCGCCCTGCATGTTGCCCACTGCAGAATGACAGCAGCAAATTCAACCTCAAACAAGCAAGCACAATAGGTAAGAGGATGAAAAACAGAATACGGCATGTTTGTTATTGTGGCTGTAGAAGGTGTGTGAGCTGACAGGCCAACTGAGTGGAAACAGGGTAACACCTAATGCAGTGCAAGTATAGCTATTTGTGGTATCTTAAATTTACAAAAAAAAATTACATTTAAACACAAAGGAAAGAAGAAGTGGAGGGAAAAAAAACCCTGAAACTCTGTTTACCCAGCTTTTAATAAACTAACCGTCTCTCTAAGGCTGTCTAGATCATCTATAATACGTAGTTGTCAAAGTGAAGTAAGGAGGATGTACATTATTCTTTATCTGGTAATTATTATCTCATTTTATTCAGTTTCTTCCCCTGCTTCTCATTATACTAAAATAAATAATTTTTTAATCCTTGGTTTAATGTCCTTTAAACTACCATATACAATGACCCTCTGTCTTTAAGTTCAATATCTACATCTACAGTGCATTTTCTCTTTTAACAGCTTGATGGCCATTACGTCCACATTGCCCAGAATGTCTGTATGAGCAGGGACCCACATAATGTGACCTCTGTTATAATGTGACCTCTGAGCCACATATGTTACTATGATTTCATAAATTAAATCCTGGCATTACTGGATGCAACCTAATTAATGCCAAACATGACATATTGTAGCTGTTGTTGTACAACACAGCAGAGGCTGGCTGCTAAATTGGACAAGCCCATAACAGAAAGTAGTGCAAATAAATAAAGCAGTAGTCTACACATACTGTATGTTTTAGGTTATTGAGAAACAGCTACTGTTGCGTGGATACTGACAGTTTTATTTTTTCAACTGTAATATCAATATATCCCAGCTAGGAGTTTAGAAATACTGGAGTGGTAAGTCCAAGATTACCCAATGCACCACAAAGAATGTTCTTTCTAGTTCATGTTTTCTGCACTTTTTCAGCCCAACATGAAGGTCTACATGCTGCTTCAAAGCCCTTTCCTCACTTCCACGAATACAATTCAGGAATATTTTTGTTGCTGGGTTAAAAATTGTCAAAATAAAATATGTTGAGATTAAAAAGTGTATGATTATCTTTTTTTTTTTAATTCTCAAACATATACGTTTTATTGTTAACAGGTTCCTTTATCGTTATTAAGATATTCATGTGTTTATTTTATCTTGCCTTGTATACAACCAGCAAGATGATACGTGTTCTTCTGAAATTTTATGTCAGTCGGCATCACGTCTCTTCCGGCAGCCATTTTTATTAGCGATACGAAACATAGTCAGAATTGTGGAAAGGAGTTTTCATAATCATTATAGACGTTATATTTTTTAATTCCACTAGGGTAGGAGAATATTTGAGGAATCTGGAAATGTCTTCAAAGCTGCTGTAAATGTTTAAGTAAATTTGGCTTGGTATTTAGTGATGAAAAAAATCTGATGCTAGCAAGAAAGCACTAACACGGGAATTTACCGATAAAGTTAATCTCAACCACTTTCGGTAAATTATCTAAACCCAAACAAGTAATGTTGGTGCCTAAACTCAACCAAACTGCAACAGCTTCACATCGTCAACAAAGTCTCTGGCGCTTAACTTGCCATTTGGGTCACATAATCTGATAGGTCACACATTTTGGTGTCACAGGGGCAAGCAAGTAACTTAGGTAAACGGCAGGTAAGGAAACTTGAACAAAACCATGTGTTTATTATTATGGCTATGAGCCAGACACCTGCACTGCAAGTAACGCTAATGTAACCTTATGTGTTAACGTTAACTTGGCTGTCCTAAAGGAAATTATTAACGTTAGGTAATTTAAATCGTACTTTAAAACGTAAAGCAGGGAGATTGCACATAGTAACGCCACCAATCTTAAATTAACTAGTTGCCCTCCACAGATTTAGTTCATAGTTAACGTAACGTTACTCTTTAATACTGACTAGGTTTCAAAGTCAGTATTATAAATAGTAACTAACAGTTAACGATATTAAATAAAGCAATGAAGCCTAAGTTACAGTCAGTTGTTGAGGTTAGAAGCTTCTGTGGATAAACAAAAAAGATCCAGTAACCCCCCAAATACAATTCAGCTAACAATTAGGCGACCCTTGGGCTCGTCTCCTGCATATTCCAGAAGTTGTGCGCCAAAAGCGACTGCTGCTAAGCGCGCAGTGTACGTGCGTCGTGACTGAGCGAGGGGGAGCACCACCGCGTCGCTGCCACAGCTCCTTTTCTGCTATCTCCTGATCTTCTAAATGCGGCATCAATCTCCATCCTGATGCGCCTCCTTTCTCCACCTCCTCTCCCTCCTGGAAGCAGCAGACACAGGTAGGACACGCTTCCGACTTGGGGAAATATCACCCACACATCCAGTTGGTGGAGGTGGGAGATAGTTATTTACATTCTCGTTATTGAGTTCCCGTTTTAGTTTGTCCATGTCACGGTTGTTAGGAGTGCTGTCACCCTGGCATCCGTAGTGAGATGCCTCGGCAGGAATGACACACCGCCGCTACCCACTCTGTCTGCTATCGCTTCCACAGAGACGCGCGTTGTGCCGCAGGTATGCAGTGGAACCGATGCAGCCAGTTAGTTTCTATCCCACTGCTGTTCATGTAGATGTTTGCTGCACATGCACTGTGTCTCTCTATCTTCATATTATACACTCCGAATACACAATGGTTGGTTGATGATATAACGTTAACAAGGCGACCCATTTTCTGCTCTTGATACTTTCCACTCAAAATTAGAACCAGTGTGTGCCTCTCAGGGGTGGGAGGATTACTTTAAAAATGTAATCCATTAACAGTTGCTAAATACTTGTTAAAAAATGTAATCAGTAAGGTAATCCAACTACTACAAAATAAAAGCAATGTAACCTGATTACTTTTGGATTAGGCTACTTCAATACCAAATATTCAAAAAAAGACAAGAGAGTATCAATGACATGTTGTCTGCTCAGTGTATTTTTAGAGAAACATACAATTATAAAACCCCCCATTTCCATTACATTAAAATTGATGTTTAAATGTTTTTATATGATATGCCTCACCAATATGGCAGTAGGCTATCTGGCCTGTTCACTGCTGATATTTTAGAGTTTGCCATTTATAATGTTGAAATGTTAAAATGACTCATCCTGCACTCTGGGACCTTTATTAATTAGAAAACTTAAAGCTTACTTAATTTTTATGACACTGCTGAAGCATAGTGTTTCTGGGACCAGGCCCCACTGATTGCTGTACAACAGCACAACTTTATTCACTGATTTTGCTGAAACTGGATCATATTTGATGGTGAAAATAGTTTCTCTTATCTCTGATGTCTCCCCTGCTGTTCTGCCTCAACTCTGTTTTACGGAGTTTCCTGATGGACAGATAGCTTTACTTGTTGCTGAACTACGTTCATATACGCACATTCAACAACTGGTTACTGTTAATGACAATCAATATCTGCAACAAGTCCCTCCCTAGCTTTGTGTTTTTACTGGAAACATGTACATAGACGGAAGAAAACAGCACTCCACTTTGGGCTTCATGGGAACTTTTAAGTAATCCCTCTGAGTAATCCCCTTTTTTTACAAAATGTACCTGCAATGTGATAACGTCTTTTTTTCTGCACTGTAACGGAATACAGTTACTTTTTTGGTAATTTCCATTACATGTGCCTCTTATGTATGTATCACCATTACATTTGAGTCACAAGAGCTAAGCAAAGTCATTCAGGCCTTTGAATGAGTACAAATTCAATCATACAATGCCCAGAGAAAGGCTGGTCATCTAATGTGATAAACTCCAGCACCTTGTGATCCCTTTAGCTTTGGCACTTTATGGTGGTAGTTTGTGATTTTTTGGTGTCCATTTCGTCTCTTGTCTGTGAAGGTCATCCAGGTCATACTTATCCAACAAAGGTTAAGGTCAAGGCCAACTGGACTTTTTTTTTTATTTTTTTATCTGCTTTCAGATGACCGTTGTACACTTCTTTATTTTAAATGGGTGATAAGATTTTCATGTGTTATTCTTGCTTGTAGTACCTCCTCCTTAAATGTCACTGAAACATTTCTTACAAACAGCATGTTGCTGATCTTTCTCCGAGACAGTCTAATACTCCTACAAGGCAGACATTTTCTTTCACTTTTATTTGAAAACAAACCACACGTGAGGAAGGCACCTACTGCCCTCCTGTGCCATGACAGTTGTGTCCAGCCAGTGGCTTCTTCTCCAAATCAGCAGCTGTGTATGCTATCTACAGTTGTCCGAGTCCGACTGCGTTGGCCACTGCCATCAGTGAATGTCATCTTATTTGCTTATATTGATGATAGACAACTTCACACCAACGTGAGCAATAGAGCCCCTGACATTATTATACTCTAAGTGTAGCTGTTGTCACCAGTCATGGCTCAGTATGTGTTTTTTTGCTGAGTGCAAGGTTAATTGTAACAGTTGTCAGCAGTCATAGTCCCAAGGTGAACCAATGCAAATCAAGATGACGCGTGCACTCCTCAATGACACTTAAAAGAAGCCTGCACATAAAGAAGAAATATGTTAATCTCAAATTTTAATTTAAAAAGCTTCTTCTTCTCCTTTTTGGTGCAGTAGACTGCTTCACTTTTCAATTTTAAAATGACATTGCACCCCATTACAAATACACTTTTAGGGTCTCTTTGTTTTGCAAATCTAACAAAATCTACTGTAGTGATCTGGCAGTAAAGGTGGTTATAGAACTGATTCTTAGTCATGCTATCTAAAGGTGGAGGACAGCAAATCTAACTTCAACAAGTGTATAGGGCTGTCCCAGACTAAAGCCTAGTTCACACTACATGATTTTTAGCCCGATTTGTCGCCCGGCGAGCTTGGCGTTATGTGTGAACTACACAACGACGCATCAAAGCGGCTCCCCGACACATTTCTGACACATCGCCAATGTCTGCCAGATATTTGGCATGCCAGATATTTGGCATGCCAAATATCTGGAAGAGTCGGCCGACTCGACATCAACATCCAGCCAATGAAAGCAGGCAGCTGGCAGAGCAGGCAGCTACCTTTTCACCGCTGAACACTTTTTACTCACCTCCAGCTCTCTCTGTAGCTCAGACAATCCCTGCTACCTGCGTGTGCTAATCCATTCTTTCACCCAGATTTTTTGTCTTTATAATTGCTGTCTTGACAAAACGTGGTTTGGAGACCAGCGTTGGGTGACACAGCCGCTGTCAGCTCGTGTAGTGTGTAACTCCCTGTCACCGATCAGTCATGTAGTGTGAACGCCACAACAACTTCAAGACTCCTGTCACAAGATGGCAAGTTGTGTAGTGTGAACTGTCAGCATCGGCCGACGCTGAAAATCGTGTAGTCTGCACAAGCCTTAACGATTTACATAGTCGAATAAGAATTCAAGTCCTGCCTATAGTCGATTGATAGTCGAATCTTGTGTGTTTTTGTGCCGGGGGCGGTTACACACGGTAGCTCTGCTTTAATCTTGAGAAGCTGCAAAGCTGCAGTCTCTATTCATTCAACTTACACTGTAAATGTCCAGCCTAACTGAGGCTTTTTCAAGACCCTTTTCTCTCGCTCTCTCACACCTGCCATTCACCGGTCTTGTGCAGAGTTTTGCGTGCATTCCGTGCTGCCGACAACTACATGCACGTTGTGGTTTCTCGCGGGTCTATTTCAAGTAGCTGGCTATTTAAAAACGATAAAATATTCTTTGTGTGGTTCATCAATGGTGATAAATTATCTGAAAGTCCCGCGAGGTACGGACAACTCGGCACAAGTGTTCCTCTTCCTTCACTACATATACACACTACGTCTACACATGCGCACTGACGACCCAGGGTTAGGGTTACAATTTTGGATTTTTTCACGCACTTTAAAAACATTTATTGGAAGTTTTATTCTTTTTACGTTTTTATTTACAGCATTAAACATTGACATATATATTGTAACTGGCTGTATATTAAAGACGTGCTCATTTTCAGGTTCAAAATCTTATTTAGGGGTTGTACCAGAACAGGTTTACATGGTTTAATTTTCAAAAAACACTATATTTTTGTCATACTGCACATTCCTGCAGCTCCTCTTTTCACCCTGTGTGTTGAAGGCTTTGTTTTATCTATGGAGTGATACATCTTGTCTTTGTTGGGAGTTGCACATGCGCAGTTTCTAGTTAAGGACTACTGGCCAGTCAGAAGCAGAGAAGGGCGGGTCATTGAGAAGCCCGTAAACAGCTTCGATTCAGCTGTATGTTTAACGACCAGCTTGGCAACATAGACTGGAGCAAGAGTTTCAGAGTGGTGAGTTATTAATCTGTAACAAAGTATCTTTCATCCATAAAGTTTTAACTGAGCTCTGTCTCTACATCACAGCAACGACTTTATGTCCATTGACTGTCTGGAGGGTAGCTAGTGTTTGGAAGGGAGAGGAGATCCGTGTGCTTCAGGTCAGTGTTTTTCCACCGGTGTTATTGAGGGTGTGTCGGAGTAGCCGCTTGGTGAGCGTTATATGAGGCGCATTTAGCTTTCATTCACAGGGATGAAAATTAAGTGGCTGGACTACAAACGAGCTGTTTTCAAGCAATTCAGAGCAGTGCTTTCTGTGGGAGATGGTAACTCCCTTTGGGGTGGACTTTGGGCTTTTTCACTTTGCAAACCTGTTACATGCACAAAAAAGGTATATAACTCCATAAAGGAGAGAGAAAAAGCCAAAAAGCACAATATGACTTTAACTCATTGGAAGAAAACTGGTAGTTCTATGTAAAATCAGACGTTGAGCATCCCCCATATCGCCAAAATGGCATGATCCTTGTTTCACTGCGAAGCTTCGACTTAGCCCTACAAGTGTATGTTAGTTATGGGTAGGTGGTAGATCAGCCTTTCACTATTCGGAAGAGAATTGAGATTTTCTTTAACAATCTGACTCTTGCTGTTTTTTGTTGTTTTTCAGGTGTGTTCACTTTTGGGTTCTATTCCAAATATGTATTTTAGATGCCTCTTCCTTATAGCTCTATTGTAAAGCCATTGAGTGTTGCCATGTTCCCAGATTTCAGCAGTGAAACTAGTGTGTAAAACTCATATAATACCCAGCAGGATTATTGGCCAGAACTACGACAACAAAACCCAGTTTGTGGGGGAAAAAAATGTTTCTTCAAGTAAAGGAGACTGTAACAAGCCTCAGTAATCTTCACTAACAGTGGCTCTACTGATACTGTTCCTGACACTCTCTATTAATATTGCTAACATAATTACTGTGTTTGTTTGTGTTATCAATGAAATAAGAGCTGACATCTTATTGTTTGTGTGAAATCTAATACTGTAAGTAGGTAGGGGGCAAGCTCCTTCGGTACAATTATGAATGTATATAGAAGTAGTATACTTCTTAAACGAAGGTTGCTTGAGTGATTGATCCAGCTGTAGTAATTTGGCCATAAAAGTAGAAAATGAACAGCAGTAGACACTCCAGTCAATTCAGCGTAGTTAAATCTGAAAAAGACAAACAATTTTATTATTTTGACACAAGCATCTGCACATAAAATACTTGATTAACTCAAAACTATCATGAATTCTTATGCGCCATTAAGGATGGTTAATTACTGCTGCAGATTCAGTGTTCTCTCTGTCTGTCATTTGCATACCATGGCACCGCGTTTGAATTAATTTAACTAAGACCAATTCTCACTGTAACAATCAAACACTATTGCAGGCATTACGGCCCTCACAGAATCTCTGGACAGAGTGATAAAAAAAAAAATCAGTCTCTGATTATGTTTCTTGTGTGCTTTCTCACTGTTGTCTCATTCCTCCCGCGCTCGGTACAGTAGCGTGAGATTACACCGTGTAAAAAATGGGATAGTGGTTTTGGTTGTCCAGATGTGCCAATTAAAAACTCGAGATCACAGCATTTCACATCTGTTTCTAAACCTTTTTTAGTGTTCTATTTTATATTACATACCAGAAATTGTTCTAAAAATCATTTTTATACCACTAGATAGACAATTTATCTCTTATTAAAATTTGACATTAACTACTATCTGCGAACGATATAGGCTTTTCAGTGGCCGATGCTGATATTTAGAGGGCAGGGTAACCGAAACAAAGAAAAGTCATGTATAATTCCATTATTCTGTGCCTACTACAATCTAATATATATATATATACGGTTATCGAAGCAAGTAACGTGTTGTTTTAGATGGAATTTTAATTATTATTTAATGCAATAGAAAAACATTGGGAAAAACATGTCTAAGGGAGAGTGGGGTACAGTTTGTCAGAAGTGACATCATTCAACTGCGTTATTCTCAGAATACAGTTGCAGTATGACATAATATGTTTAACGCTAGCCAGTAAGGGTTTTAGATTACAGCTGCTGTCATTTAAGATGATATATCAGCCTCATGAGTGCAGGTCAGCTGACAGATTAATCAGGCCTCACTATTTACTAATAATTCTAAAAATACTAATACCTACTTTAGTTGAATCTGTATCAATAGTGTGCGCAGGATTTTCTCACATACAATGAGACACAGTGTTCATTTAATGAATGCAGCCATTCTCGTGTGAAGGACACATTTTAAAAAAACATTAACAACACACCTTAGCCGAACAACTGCTAAGTGTTTGTACCACCAGTCAGATTTTAGCAATACCGCCTCTAAAATATTTGGCTGTTCGACCTGTAAACAGACTGCTGTTATGCTGAAAGTTATCTTGAAAGACTGATATCGCTGCTTGCCAACATTCCTCTTCAAATACTTAGGTTTCGATTGTGCCAATTGTAGCTACCAGATTGCACTACACCCTTAAATAAACAGCCACATTTTTTATTAGTTTGTATTACCCAATTCAGCTTTGTGCTACTGTTTTCCTTATTATGTAAGGAATGTCTGTGTCAACTTGCCTGATTTCTGAGTCTTGACAAAAGTGGACTTTCAGCACTAGTTAAATAATCTAGACTCCAGGGTAAACCACACATTAGAGGGCTTACAGTGGACTGTTTGTATTAGGTGCGTTCAGGGCAAACCTTTTTCTCAACAAAGCCTTCAGTGGGACTAAAGGAACTTGCAGGATTTCATTTTCGAGGAATTACACATTACAACAATGTAAGTGGCAAACTTGTAAGAATCTAATGTGTCATAGAGTAGAAATTGGTCTATATATAACTTTAATGCTCTTGGTAACTTATGTTTCTGTATATGCTTCATACATGCATTGTTTTTCTTTCATACTCCTACCTCCTAGGCTTAAAATTCCTGCCCCATATGAGGCACAGCAGGTACCTCCTGAGTGGTCACCTAAGTTCCTTCCTGCTGACTTGCTGTTGTGTGTAACTCTCCCCCATAATTCACTGTGCATGTCTGTGTGGCATTAGAAAAGAGTGGGAGTTTTTTAAGTTGCATTGTGGGAGTGCAATCATGTTTTTGAAAGGGATAGCTAATTGCTAAATACTCAGTGGCAGAAATTGAATCACTCAGAATAGAGCATCTGCAAACTAAAATGTCATTGTTATTTTGGAGTTTGATGGACATATTAGGCCCAAAGAAAAAAAGAATGAAACCAGTTCATGTGAGCTGTTGTTGGAAGATGCATCATCTGTATTTGCTACTGATTATATTCTGAAAAGTTGGGAAACTGATTTTAGTTTTTTGTGTGGAAGTAATTGTCATCAAGTATGGGATGACATTTTACTTGCTAGGATAGTTGTGCTCAAGAAAACTATTGAGGTCAGCACGCAGCCTGATTCATGTACCTTCAACCAATCAGTAGTTATTGGAAATGGCAGTATCACAGTAGAGGATGTCAAAGAAGCATTTGGTGGAATTAACGTGAGACAAGTAACGTGTACTCATAAACTAGTTAATGAACTAAAATTACCCAGGTTTTTTCTCAGTCTGTGTAATCTTAGTGTCTGCTTTGAGAATGATATTGTTCCCTGTGTTTGTTGTAAATCCATTATAATGCCAATGCCCAAAGTCCCAAAAATTTTCCAAGAAACAAACTCTACCCCAGAATTCTCAGCGAGAGACTTCACTTTTGTTTTGGGAACATCTGGCCAGTTGGCAGATGAGCAAAATGATCAATGTTCAGTTTGTTAAGGTTGTATTTAAATATCCTATGTAAGTAGTGTCTCATAATAATAATAATAATAATAATAATAATAATAATCTTTATTTGTAGAGCACTTTTCAAAAACAAGTTACAAAGTGCTTTAACAAGTGTAAAGACAATAATACCCAAGAGACAATAATACAAAAACAATACAAGATAAAAGCATGAAAACATTGAAAAGACTAAAATACACGTTTAAGATAAATATAAAATTAGTAAAATACAATAAAATAAAAGGGATAAAATAAAGTCAAATAAGATCTGGAAAGGCTCTCCTATAAAAGTATGTTTTAAGAAGGGACTTAAAAGAGTTCACTGACTCAGCTGACCTGATTTCCTCGGGCAGGCTGTTCCAGAGCCTCGGGGCCCTGACAGCAAACGCTCTGTCCCCTTTAGTTTTCAGTCGAGACTCTGGAACAGATAGCAGACCTCTGCCCGAGGATCTTAAGGTGCGTGCTGGTGCGTATGGGACTAAAAGTTCAGAAATATAACAAGGCGAGAAGCCATGAAGAGCTTTAAAAGTGATTAATAGAATTTTAAAGTCAATTCTAAAATATTCTGGGGTGATGTGGTCATATTTCTTTGTTCTGGTTAAAAGTCTGGCAGCTGAGTTCTGGACAGTCTGGAGTCGATAATCCAGGAGTGATGAGATGAAGGCTGTAAAATGGTCTCGGTGTCCTTAAAAGTTAACATAGATCGAATTTTTGCTATATTTCTAAGTTGATAAAAACATGATTGAACAAGCTTTGTGGTGTGATGCTCATAAGCATAAACTTTCCTCCCAAGAAAAAGAACAGTGTTCAAGTGGCAGAGCCCTCTAGCAGCTTTACAAATTACTGTATGACTTATGTCCAACTGCAGCAAAATAGGAAGTAGTGTAATGTAATAGACCCACAAAGTCCTCAGAGGGAGGAGGTCATCGTGGTAGGATGGGTTTTGTGCCTAATCCTAAGCAAACCTAAACCATAGGGGTGTCAGAAAAAAAAAAAAATACTCTTCTTAATGGCAATTACAAATTACGTATTTTGTTGTTTACTTTTGGAAGAATTGAATATATCAGCTGGGCACTCTTTATTCATTCATGACTGAATGGTCTCTGATGAGGACAGTGTTAAGATGGAGATTTAAAATATTGTAGGCATTGGAAAACCTTGTCTCCTTCAATGTGGGTGAACTTGTATATAGCACATTGATAAAAAGCAAGTCACTGGAGTGGGACCTCAAACAAGCTGTAGACATGAAGAAATAGGAGTCAGCATGTCATGCCCACAGGTGTCGAGTGAGTCATCTAAATGGAAAGTAGAGGAACAGTGTATTTTCTGGCGAGTTTCACATAATTGCTCAGTAATTGGTTTGCCATGCCAGCATGGGTAGACAAAACATACTAAATGGACTGTCAAAATTTTCACACCAGTGTATAGGCATTGTATGGTGTTTTTAATCTTAAAGATGCATTGATGGCAAGGTTGGAGGATTTACTGTCTGTTGTCCAGTATGTTATAGATGGAGGTTATTTGTCTCCGCTTCATGTTCATACGTTAGGGACAGTCGTTCACGCTGTTTTTGGTAGCTGAACACAGAGGTAGTTTAGACCCGCAAAATGAATTGGGATGGGGTTATGGGATTTTATATGGCACTGACATAATCACGTTGGTAATAAAGACATATATGAAATGGCTTTGAGTCAGTGTTATGCTGCATGCCACGGGGTTAACATATTAAAGGCCATTTAGTAGGACTGGAGGTGTGAAGAACCTCGATCTCTTGCAAAAGTATCAGCAATAGGAGTCCAGAGAGAAACAACACTGTACCTGGGGTGGTGGGGTGTGCATTGATGTTAACAGTAAGTGGCGTTGAAGTTGTCCATGTGTTGTGCTCATTGTCATTGTCTCTTTTATCCCAAAACAAAGCTGTGGGGAAGCATTTTGATGTACTGCTCCTGTGGTTTTGCTCCTTTTAACAATTCCATAGTATTAATACACAATTATTGCTGAACATTATGTAGCACTTGTATCTTCATATAGTTTCTTATCTCAACTCTTATTAAGCCCTGCTGATGGACCAATGCTTAGTGAGGGACACAGACTCTCTAAATAGCACTAAAGATGTGTAACTGGATTCCTGCAGGGTAAAAGGGTTTCAAGAAATGAATCGGTGCTCACAATGCTCCTTGGTGATTATGTTTCTCTTGTATCTTTATTCTCTTCCTCTCTCTGTCTCTGTCTGTTTCCACCACTGTTCATCAATTAGCCATCAGTGCTGGTTCTTATTAATTATGTAGCTACAAACCTACGTAAGAAACAAGCTTGTCTCTCAGAAGAATTCTTCAAACACAAAAGCTCACATTTTCCCCCTACATTTGTTGAAATAACATTCGGACAAATCAGTATTTCATGTGTGTCTTTCTCTTATTTATAGAGCTGCAATGTCTAATGAGCACATCTCTGTGATTGGGACATCCTGGTGTCTTTTTTATTATAGTGAGGACAGTCTCTTGTTTTAAATCACACAAAACTGCACCACTGCTAGCATCACCTTCTTGCACACATGCTGTTAAATTGTCATACTGGTGTTATTTATTCTGTGAGCCCTTCCTAGCTTAGATTTTTATTTTGTATTCTAGAATATTTTAAATTTAACAACAACCCCCATTTACTCTTGACATTTAAAATGTTTTGTATTCGGATTAATTCAGAAGCAATTGAATGCACTTTTGTTTACACTTTGCCAGATCACAAACCTGATGGCAATCTGTCTTGGTTTTCCCTGGCTACATGCAAATCAGGGTCATTCCAACTTCAGTGCAGTGTGGTGGTAATTAGCGCTGTGCAATTAATCAAATTTTAATCTCAATTACAATTTTGTCTTCGAACGAATATAAAAACAAGTTAATTGTAATAATTAACAATTATTGTGCAGCATGCCGTTTTGCAATGACACTCGTTTTGTCATGTGTTATAAATCCAGCTCCCCTCAAGCCAAGATGATGGGGGTTATAACTGCTATAATGTCACTATTATTAGCTTTTACACAGCATAAATTAGCTAGCAGCAAGCGGACGTTTCCTCTACTCATAGCTTTAAAAATTCCATATTATTTATACTGCTCAGTGTTTGTTTTACCTGATCTGTGCTTTTAAAATATCCACTGTGTCTGCATGGTAATGTAAAACATTTTTCTTACTCACGGTTGGTTTAATTAATGGCATCTTCCGACATAATACACACACACACACACACACACAAACACAAACACACAAACACACAGAGCCCCCTCAGCGGCCCCCAAAGCCAACAAACCTGGTAAACACTGCATTGCTGCCTTCCTCTTGCGCTCTAGATGCTGTGTAAAAGTTAAAAATGATGCAATGCTATTTCTGATTTCATGGGCTACTTGGGCTTTTGGGGAAATGCATATATAATAATATTTAAAAATGAAGCATTCGATTTACAGTTGAATTAAACACCCTCAAATTGAAGAGAGAGTCAGGACTATTTAATTTCAAATGCAATGCAGCACAGAGCCAAGAAACCAAACATGCCACTGTCCCAATATTTTCTGAAGCATGTAGCCTTTCAGAGAGAGGATGTTCCCAATCAGTTTTTGACAAATGGCGTAAAACTCGCCATAACCAAAGTGCATTTTTTGGTTTAACTGCCATTTTTGAGGTATTATGTGGTCAAGGCCATCTGATTTTGTCAACTCGGAGCCGTTTCTTTGCGTCCGCTTCCTTTTATTGGTGAAATAAACACTTGTGTTGTGTGAAAAGCTGCAAAAATAATTCACAAACTCGTGGTATGGGCTCCATGGTATCCGCTGATGCATAGCCCTGATGATATATAGTATAACATGACTTCATCATCATCGTTATTGCCCAAGTTTGTAATATATTTGTAACATCTTACTTTAGTTTAGGGGCAATTGAATACAAGTGGATGGTGCAATGCTAAGCACAAGTGTCCTTGATTACATCCAGCTTTGCTTACCTTTTCTGTTAGGTGTTGTCGCACACTTCAGGTCGAAATGCAAACAAATCCTGCAATCAGTGGTTTACTCACTTCTACTAAATCTCCTTAAAAAGTAATAGACTGCGGTGGCTGCTGCAAGACTACCAGTAAATAGATGCATGATGATAGATACCACTGTCAGCTGTTTGCTATAACATCTGTAGCCCAACTAAGAGCAGGCACACAATTTTCTTCACTGCCTCTTGATCTCTTGTAGACAACATTGTTTATCTTCGTCATCCTCTGACCTGATAAACTAATGACCTAAACATTTTTGGAGAGCTTTTTGGCTGTAGGGATCTGACCATATGTCAAGTCATCTCAGTGTCTGTGTTAGTTAGTGTGTGTTTGCATGTGTTCACATCTAACCACAGTACCTAGTCTGCAGCCACTGGTTACAATTACACTCCCCTGAAGAGCAATATCTCAGACTACATTAATTTACTGTACATTCCCATCGCAGTGTTTTAACAGAGTTAATTTACTGTGCGATCTTTGAAGTGGCTCGCTCTTGAGAAATAGTTCAATAAAACCTTGCTTCTGTTCTGCTGTATGGCTATAAGACCCCTCCTGACATATCATAAACTATAACTGTTATCTGTTTGGACATTAACGGTTACAGATGTTCCAGGAGCTTGCCAGCGAGGCTGGGGAAGCTGCGATGGATGTGATGAAATCCTTTGTGCTACTGTACTTTATCAAGCCTAAGCAGGCCAGTGTGTCCTGGACTTTCCTAAGGTGTTCTGTTTCATTTAAGACATTTTGCAAATGTAATCTGCCTGTATTGAGAAAGAAGCTGTAGCTTCATCTCTGTTTAAAGAGTCAAGCTGATGCGCCCCATCTCACTGTGGGGAGAGGCAGTTTGAGTATGTGGTGGCAGGCCAGAGCAGGCATCTAAGTATAGTTCTGTGTGTGTGCATGCATATGTGTTTCTGAATGTATCTGTGTGTGAGTGTGTGAAGGTTTTGGGGTACTTTGGGTCTATTTACAGCTCAGCCTGTGGGAGATGTCCAACTGCAACAGAAAGGGCAGGGGGGGCATGGGAAGACCTCCACTCTGCCTCACGTGTCAGGACTTAAAGCACTGTGTGTGTGTGTGTGTGTGTTTGTAGTTTGTGGGTGCATGCACTCTGTGTGTTGTGTCACACAGTTGCTGAAAATAGTCTCAGTGCATAAGTAAAAGAATATGACACTGCTGCATGCTCATGCACATACACAATTGTTCAGGCGGAATTGTCTAACAGGATTATCCTTGTGGCTCCCCACACAGCTGGTTGTTTACAAGGCCAAATACTTTCTGTTCCACTGATAGTGATTCATTATTTTCAGAGAGGGAGAGACAGAGCCAGAGAAAAAGAAAACAAATGGAGAAACAAACTTTTGTTTGACTCAAAATAAAGTTTTTCTAACACGGAGAATTAGACAACCTAATCAACTGTAGTTACTAAAGAGCTTGTAAGCCATCAACATCTAATAGTACTACTAGTATACCACTATGGCTGCGAGTAATTGTTCTTTTCATTCGTTAAACGGTTGATTATTTTTCAGTTGATCAATTGTGTTGTGTTAAAGTCGTATGTTATAGAAAATCTGCGACGCTGTAATGATCTTTTGTATTTAAATTTGTAATTGAAGTTGAATCACTTAGATGATTAACAAATAATTTATAGAACTAATTGCTGTCAGTTATTTTTCTGCCAATTGGCTAATCATTATTTTGCCCTGTTTGAGCCCTACTTTGCAATACATACAAAATGGTGCTATGGCACAGACAAAATAAATTATCTCGCAGTGCCCCCGTTCCTACTCCTCTGTTGTAACCAAGCAGCAACTACTGTGGGACAACGATGCAGACAGTGCTGACGTGCCTTAACATGTCATTTCCTCTAATACCCCTTATGCAACATGCATATGACATGGGTACACCTGACATAGACCACTAATGCAGGTTTGACCAACATTACTGTGTCTGTCTAAATAAGGTGTGAGAGTGGGTCCCATTAACAGATGGGACTGGTTCCAAACACATTCCCAAATGCAAATTGCAAGAAAACACATTTTGGCAGGGGCTGTCGCCACCCTGCTGTGAGAAGGTTGAAGCCTTACTATTTCCAAGAGTGCAGCCTCTGTAACTATTATCGTCTTTATGAAAAAATGCCTAATATTTGCTATTATTTATTTAGAGCACTGTCTCTAACTCTCTCTTTAAAAAAAATTAAATTCACATAATGTTTAGTGACAAAACAGCATTTAACTGTAGTACCGAACTATTTGAAGAATATCTAATTGTAATTTTTCTGAGAAAAATTGGTATTGCAAATTAAACTGTGATTATTTTCTATAGAATTAAACTTAATTATATGATTGGTGGCTTGTTCCATTAAAAGGACATTAAAACTGAAAGAGTGGAATTGCCTGAGCGCTCGTGTAACTTGACTGACAGGTCCTTTGCACCATTTACCTCTGCCACGGCTGCACCCCCTTGTCCAAATTTGGATTTTCCGAAGAAAGGTGTTAAATTGAAGTCAGTGATAAAGCCAAACTCTGAGCTTCATTGCACTCACAAATAGGGCTAAAACGATTCATCAATTAAATCTGTTACTAAAATGCATCGATGCAAATTCTTTGCAATTTCTTTGCATCGATGCTTCGTTTAATCCATATAACTATATAGCACACTGTTTTGCGCGTTCATTTATAACTGTCAAGAGAGAAAATAGCGAGGAACGAAGAAGAAAGTGTCCGAAGTATGGGATTATTTCATGCTAAAGAAAACAACAACTCTCTAATGTTACCGTCCGTCTACCTTAAAACGAAACTTGTGTCGCCTACCGCAACAGCACGACAGCATCAGAAAGCACCCGGTGTTCTGCCAGCAGACCACAGACAAGGTAACAGTAACAGCAACTTTAGCATTTAACTGAAATCACATAGTGTGAACGCCACGACTTCAAGACAGCAAATTGTGTAGTCTGAACAGCACGGCCATCAACCGACGCTGAAAGTTGCGTGCACGGGCCTTTAGTATAACTTGTATAGCATTCGGGTGATGTTTGTGTTTGTAAAGCAGCTGCCTGGTTGTTGTTCTGTTGATGTTGTTGGTCTGATGTTTGCTGTATGACACTATGAATTTCCGAAAGGACCAATAAATATCTAGGCCTATCACCTATAAACGTGCACATGTGATCCTGTTACCGGGGGGTGCCGCCGCCGCTAAGCAATAGTACTTCTTAAACGATGCATCGATGAAGCTTCGAGTACCAAATTCATAGTTAGCTGCAGCCCTACTCACGAACCTGTGGGTGATGCTTTTTGAAAACATCACACCACAGGAACAGGAAGGGAGGACAGGCTGTAACATCATTTTGAAGCGATGAGCTGAGTGGTAAATGTGGTCTTAATTATGAGAAACCTTAGTGCCTTTAAAGCTAATTTACATGTGTATTTTATTTTTGTCTTAGCAGCAAAAAAAAGTAAAAGGAACCACAGAGAATGCAAACCAAGCATATACTCGTCTTCTAGAGGGACAGAGGAGCCCCTTTGAGGACAAAGATGAAGGCTGTCATTTCATCAGCAAAGTTTTTTCCTGATTGACTGAAGGCTCTAGCTGTGTGTGTCAGTGTGTGCTCTCATTACAAGAGGTCATGCTAGCAGGTCCTATATATACACGACACCAGCTCTGTTTCTCCCTGCCTCCCTCTCTCTCTCTCTCTCTCTCTCTTCCTTCATCTCTCCCTCCCATTTGTTCTAGGGACAGAGCCCTAGTGTGAAGCTTCTTGTTCTTGTACTTTCCCGTGCTGTGCAGCTTTCCAGCCGGCCAGAATGTGTTCGCCTATGGCAAATACAGTGACCATGCGACATGGAAAAGCCCGATTCGGCCTGCTGTCTGCTCTTGCTACAAGCTCTCTAGGTTATATTTAGTTTTGGACAGGCCACCCTGCTACTACAACTATCATCAGCACCAAAAGGGATATCTGGGGAAACTGTACCTAGCACCGCCACCACATTTTTCTCTCTCTTCTGTTTCACTGTAAGTAAATCCTTTTAAAACAATGACATTTCTGTTGAATTTGAGGGACTGGTTTGCCATGATGGAGAGAGCACAAAGGGATTAGTTGGAAAGCGGTTACACTACACTTGACATGTAGTGAAGTACTTCAGTTTTTGTAATCCTTTCATGTGGTTCCCCTTGATATTTCCTGTAACTACTATGGTAACGGTCACTTTCACTGGATGTATCAGACTGTCTTTGAAATGGCCTCAATAATCAACATTGCTTTGGGCCATGGTGTGGAAAGGAAAGCGTGGTTGAATCGTATATTAGCTCATTATTTGTTGTTTAAAAGCAATGAGAAGAGACTGGCTTTTTAAGTGACCTTGTGCATATAGAGCAATAAGATTTGGACTAATGTGACGTGGTCGATGTTTGCAAATCAAGATTTAGTCTTGTGTCTGTACATACATCATGTTTCCCCATAGTAGCTTTG
Organism: Micropterus salmoides; assembly: GCF_014851395.1. Taxonomy (NCBI): domain Eukaryota; kingdom Metazoa; phylum Chordata; class Actinopteri; order Centrarchiformes; family Centrarchidae; genus Micropterus; species Micropterus salmoides. Next base: position 17,386,388 of record NW_024043372.1, read on the forward strand.
GTTTAAGACATAAGCGCTTATTACCATCATGCTTAACTGAGACAGTAGTGAAAATATGGCATATTAAGTTTTTAGTCCTTCTTCTTGTTTTTCTGCCACCACACCATCTCTGCAATATGTTTAAATAGGGAATGCTACATAACATGTTTGTCTGCAGGGAAAACATTTCTCTTACTCATCAGTTACAGAGGGAAGGGAAGGGGGTTGGGATTTGGGCCGTGTCTGTGCTTGCATTTGACAGAGGAAGCAGACAGCAAGACATGGAAAGTTTAAAAGTGAGTTTCTCATCCCTGAAAATGGAAATTCAGAGAGAAGGCAGACGTAAAAAAAAAAAAGAGAGAGAAAGACAGGATGGTGGGAACATCTGGAGAAACAAGACCAGTGCCAAACCCTGTGACAACATGAAGGGACTGGAAATTCTCCTGAGAGAGGCTTGAACACACACTCTCACGCAGTCACACACACGTGCATACATGTTCAAGTACACACCAGAGGTGGAGGATGGGGTGAAAACATTGGCTACTCTAGATGTGCTGAGTTTATGGCAATTGGATTTTATCTTGGCCATTTTAAATGACCAGAAGAAGATCCTTTTTTTATTTATACCTTGACAGTATTCAGGGTGTGTGGCACAAAATGTGTGTACCAACCTCATATTGTCCCTATAATGCGCTTGCAATGTGTTTGGCAATATGGGGCATCATTCATCACCTATGCCTGTACAATGTTCTACACAGCTCACCTGCTGCGCTCTACTGTGGCCTTTTAAGGAGACTTCATGTGGCTATATGTTCTGTTTAAAGGCTTTGTAATCCAATGGCATACTGCAGTTTTATACTGTAATCCAGTGATATGCGGCAGGGGGGATCCTGAACGGCAACGGGAGTTACCTTTAATCAAAATGTAATTAATTGCATCTGTTGCAAATGTGTTTCATCTGGGATTCTTTACATAACAGAAACTATGGGATTTGACATAATTTTAATTCTCTACCAGTAGGCAGGCATGCTTCTTTTTTAGGAAGGAGGCTCCTCCATTCTTCTGCGAGTGCCATGAAGAGTCACTGGTTAAGGATGGATTTGTGCAGTATAAAGACTGAGGAAGCTCAAAAAATGCAGCAATGAGGCATCCCCCTGAGGGATGGGGGTGGAGGGCAGGAAGATGATGGGGTGAGGTATGGGGTCGGGTGTAAGAGAGCACTGCTACTTCTGTTGGACTGACAGGCTAGTTTTCATGACACCAATTACCTGCAGTGAATGTGTGAGAGTGTGTGTGCAATGTGTGTAGAATTACCCCAAGTAAGTCCCCTCAACCCTCACTGCAGGGGGAAAACCTGCTTGATGGAACACTCCCACCAGGATTTTCTCTCTCCATCTTATTCTTCCCGCTTCTCCATTTTTACTTACCTTTTCTCTCACCTTTACCACAGATTTAAGTCTTTTATTCTTTACTTTTCATTCAGTCATCTTACAAAATAAAAAAAAAAATATAATGTTTAGTCTCTTGGTCCAGTTGTGCAGTGTGCAGAATGTATTGTCCATTTCACCAAGAAAAGAAATTGGGGATTTCATTTCTATTCAGGATTTTTCCTGCATAGAGAAATTTTTGGCACCCCCCAAAGAGGCTTTAGTGACTGCCAAAGGAAAATCACTATGATCAGAATGATCAGAATTGAAAAAAAACAACAGCCTTTCAAATCCTCTCTGAATGTGTTTTAATAGCCATTTATCAAACAACTGTTGAGCAAGCAGAACATAAACTTAAATACGACATATTTGTCGTCACCTCTCGTCTCATCCACAGCCGCTGTGTTTTACACATGCAGCAGGTGCAGGATTAATAAACCAGCTGCTGCGTTGGTTTGACTGTGCCTGAACGCTCCGCTATGAAGCTCGTGCTAATGATAGTCGTTTGTGCTTGAAGTGTGCCGGTATTCACCGGTACTGTCACTTTTACATCTTACTATTTGGCGCACCGGGACTCTCCTCTGTCCTCTCCAGATCAGGTTCTCTGGGAACTATGTGACGCGTACCTGTTCCCGTTCTCTTCTGCCTGCTTATCTCCGCAGAGAGATCGGGAGCCTTTCATGCAGCTGTGTGCATAGTGGCTCATCAAAGTCACTTTTCGTGAACCGACCAATCACAGCTAGAAGAAGGTGGGACATTAAAAAACTACAGCAAACTTGAGAAATGTTGAACTTGATGTTCTGTATGCACAGTTTTTATTATTGATAAGTTAGTAATTTGCATAAACAAATCAGCGACTAACCTACTAGTGGTAAGCTATAGTGGCCTATACTATTATCTGAACTTATAATGAATACACAAACACTAGCACTAACCACACCTAAACCACAGTGGTGTAGGCTAATATCAGAGAAAGTGTGTTAATGTTTATTAATACACAAATTTATACCTTTACTCCTCCAGGTTGTGGATATATTTTGTTTATGAAATGGTCAGAAATAACAAGAAAATGTATACATTTTGGCCATAAGGTAACTCATTGCCTTTACTGTAAGTGTACCAACCACAAAGGCCCATTCTGAGCCAGGAAAAACCTTTCTATTAACTGGTTGGTATTATCATTGCCTTCATATGCTTTAAATATGCTGTGATGAAAGTGCAGTAAGAATGGAAGGAATCCAGATCTTTCAACCTCATCTTTATAGAATTTTTTCTGTTCATAAATGCAATAAGAAGTGGCTGAACGTTTTGGAAGAGTCATAGTAAGCGGACCTTTTGCTAACAATTTTTTTGTCAAATGGCAAATGTCTTAAGGAGAATCTAGTATACATTGCACATATAATAGCAAATACCAATTTGTGCTTGAGTGTATGCATCACGGCTCACTGCACAATTTGTGTTAAACACTCTGTGATGTCTTGAAGTACAGTTCACAGAAGATTGGTTTATAATCGAGGCATTTAGGTGACATTTGTATCTAGATTGACTTATGTACAAATCTTTACCAGTTTCACTCTCAGGAACATCAGAATCAGAAGGAGCTTTATTGCCAATTAGTGTTTTACACATACGAGGAATTTGCTTTGTTGATAAGGTGCTACACATAGACAAACATACAGCTGACATACATATTACTGTATGTCAGCTACAATATAAACAGTGTATGTGTGACTGTGTGTGTGTGTGTAGGGTGTACTGCTTGTATTATAAGAACCCACTTTTTCAGAATTAAAGCACACCAGCCTGTTATGTTACCAGTGAATACACCAAAGCACAGTCACTTCTTGCTCCGTATTACCAGGCAGTGTATAGGAAATAATGGAAAAACACAGCTTGTCGTTTTCTTAAACAAGTTTAGAAGGAGTGAACGGAAAAATCCTGTTTGGTCAGTGGAAATAGCCCCTGAGAGGAAATAACTTGCCCATGCTAATGCTGGGTCCAGAGACGAGTGTACCACAGCCATTAATGTGCCAGGAGAGAGATACAATCAATGAACCCATGCACTCAGTGCACCAAAGAACAGCGCAGGATGGAGCATAGCGAGGAACCACCTGCATGCTCCACAGAAATACAGGGACACAGATATTCCTTTCTGCCAGCTGTCTTTGTTTCTAATGGGGCTGAGGGCTAGTGTTCATTCTATGCACAGAATCTCTATACTGCCCTAACAGCGAACTTTGCCTAAAATAGCCAGCTGTTCCAGTCTGCATGTGGGGTTACTCGGTCCAGTCACTGGTCTTAGTTAATTAGCTTCCTATAATGATTGAAGCTAGAAGGAGAATGGCATGAAGGTGGAGAAAGACAGCGAGGAGGTTTGGGAGGAGCAGAGGAGTTCAAATGTTCATGTGCACAAACAGGCAATTTCATCAACATTTTCTGCCATAAACACAATGTAATTCTCCCTTCAATGAAGTAAATGATTGTCCTTTTGAATTATTTAAATAGATGTCATTATACTGAAATGGCCCAAAACCAATGATTATGTAGAGTTTTTACTTTTATATACCAGCCACAGCTACCACGAAGTCCCCTTGTTGTATTTGTGCCATTGCTTCCATCTGCTGTGTGTGTGTGACCCCAATTTTAAAGATTTCATTAAATTTTTGTACAACAAGAGTACACCATTAATTACATTTTTAAAAACTGGCATGAGCATTTCAAGCAAAAATACTATTTCGACACTGGAAACTATTAGACCACTTTTAGAAGATCCCTCCCTCAATGCACACAAACACTCAAAGAGAGAGACAATGGGAGTGCTTCACTCTCAAAGGACTGTGAATGGTTGTGTACAGGTGTATATTGCTACTATGGATACCCCTGCACAGATGTATGTTATGTCACAAACACATTATTTGGTCCCCTGCTCACACACACATGCACCATAAATTCCACTGTACAGACCAAGCTTTTGGCTTTCCGGCTTGCTCACGCTGGTCTCTTCCTGTACAGTCCCCATTACAGTCCCACAAACAATATCTACAACAATATCTAATACACCTCTACCACCTGGAGCTGAATGCCAACAACGCCCACCTCCACAGGTTGTGAAAGTTGTTAGCTGTTAAAGGCCCAGTAGGTAACTTTTATAAAATTAACTTGGCATATTTGCTAAAACAGTCATCCTGAAAGTAGGACATGAGACAGATAATCTGGAAAATAAAGTCAGGTTCCTCTGGCTCCTCCTAGTGCTCCTAATGCCATTTGCAAGAATCCGCTGCGCCCAAGTCAAAACAACCAATCAGAGTCAGGAGGAGTCTCTTAACGCAGTGTCACTGCACGCGCACACTCTGCGCAGCCTCCCTCCTCTCATATTCTCTCCCTTGGTCAAGCTCATTATCTTCAGTGCACGACTGCAGAAGTTTTGCCAACACACTGGCTGAGAACAACCACCAGCAATGAAAGAACTGCCCATCCCTCCTATGCCAACAACAGTGTATAGTACAAAACACGTGTGTAAACACAAACTCATTATGTTTGAGGCGGGAAAGTGGTGTACTAGCCTCTAACCATGCTGTTAGACATTTTCGCAGCTGCCTCTGAAGCCTGGGGCGCTCTGACCTGAGCCACGAAGAGTTGAAGGGGCATCTTTGAGAAGACAAGTCGAAGCGAGAGTGGTGAAGGTCTTGGTGAGAATCTCGCCGTGGAGAGTGAGCCCAACACAGGATGGGGCTTCCAGCTCCTACTTGTGGATTTGGAAGGAGGGGCTTAGTGGAGTGATTTTTCTCTCAGTGTGCCTAGTGGTATAGATACAAATTGTTGCATTTAAAGCCACCAGTTTCCGGCCCTGCTTTTAAGAACGTTTCTGTATGATTGTCTGTTTGTGTATACTGTTTATACAGTTTTGTAAGTTTTATCCCATAAACAACAAATCACATGTGCTTTATTACAAAGCACACTTTGGTAGCAGCCATAGGGTCAGTCTATTTTGTTCACATGAAAATAATCTTGAAATATGTGTGTGTATATATATATATATATCATGGCAAATAAGTAACGTTAGTTTCTATAATCATTGTGTTACATAATCATACGAAACAGTGACTACTTTTAATGGGGGGTTGAAAGGCATTATTGCATACTTTGTTTATTACTATCAATTTATTGTATGAATACAGTATTATTCCTTTTAATTATTGTAGAATTTAATTTAAAATGTACAAAAACAAAAATGCTGTAAGTGTTTATTTTGCTATTTAAACCTGCATGAGTACCGTACTGAGTCAAATAACTGATAACATTCAGGTAGAGCACCACCCTGCTACCAAGTTATTGCAATTTTTGATTTAACAAAGATTTAATGTTCATGTATGTGTTCATTAAGGAAAAAATAGTCTTCTTGTGACAGAAGAGTTCCTTCAAAGAGTTTTCCCTGCCAAATCTAACTGTATAACCATCCATCCATCCATCCATCCATCCATCCATCCATCGTCAACTGCTTATCCTGCGTACGGGGTCGCGGGGGGCTGGAGCCAATCCCAGTTTACATCGGGTGAAAGGCGGGGTACACCCTGGACAGGTTGCCAGTCCACCAAACATAAACCTAATGTTTTAATCTAGAAGATCATAAGGGTCCAGTCAGACATGCATTTATAACAGCAAAATGACTAGGGCTGCAGCTCACGATGATAATGCGTCGTTTAAGAAGTACTTTTGCTTGACTGCGGCGCCCTCCCGGTAATGGGATTAGGCCCAACCAGGCGGAGAGCAACAAACGAACGTGTGTACAGAATTGCGGCTTACTTTGGCTAGCCTTCAACTCAACAATCAATCATGATTTCAGTTAAATGCTAAAGTTGCTGTTACTGTTACCTTGTCTGTGGTCTGCTCCCTGGACTTGACGCTAGACCGGGTGCTTTCTGATCAGATGCCGACATGCTGTTGCGGTAAGAATTTGCATCACTGCTTTTTAGTAATCGAATTAATTGATTTCATCGATGAATCGTTTCAGCCCTACTGAAATTAATTCATTTTAATGGAAATGTCGCCAGTAGTGGATTTCCTTGCGGTGATTAATTAAATGTATGTGCTATTTTCACTTAGATTTGGTGAACGTCAACACGCAAAGTCACACTATTGACACATTTTTGACAGTCTCAACAGCAACACGAACCCGCCTGAATGAATTTGGCTGTGCCACTTTTGAACCACAGAGCTGGTGGACTAAACTCGGGCAATGAATTTTGATTTTACTAGATTCATCATGTGTATCGCTATAAAAAAGTCTGTATTGAGGTGATGATGTTGCTTCATGTGAACTAGATATGAATGTAGGCATTTGTTTGCTATCATGTCTTCAGTCCAAAGAAAATGCTTCCAACGGAGCGCTGACACACCAGAGGTCACCAAGTATTGAGCTCACAAGCTGTAAACAATATATGACAATAATTCTGTTGTGTAGTACAAAGAAGACTGACAATACCCACACAACATTTTGTACATGTTTGTTGACCAACTGTACTTATTTACAGGCTAAAGTCCAACAAAAGTGAACTTTGATCTTAAATATGATTAGTTGTTTGACTGCAGAAACGAGCTAAATCTAGGCCTTATAAGAATGTATCTGTACATTCTCATGTTGAATTACCTGAAACCTCCCTGGAAACCTTGAGAACCCAATTAATCTCTCTTGTATAACAGTGGAAATCTCGCCAGCTTTGGCAAAACCCTCTGTTTGTGACATGGGGTAAACCATTGGACAGATTTTTGTGGCAGTAATTCCTTGTAAAGAGATGTAAAAAGGGATTACAAATAATTAACAATATAACATGACAGAAATCTAATGGAAGTGTCCCCCCTGTTCTGTCTCATAAATAACAACAATCCATAGTACAACCTAAAAGCTATAAATAAGGGTTTGTTGAAGCAGACACAGAAAATATTATTGAGCTGCAGAAACAGGCACCGTTTCTGATGTTTCAGACAGGATTTTCAGTCTAATCTCTTTAAGGAATAGCTTAGTCAGAATGCAGAAGACTGTACCCCACACTGTCGACATTGTGGTAATATAATAGATATCCTAATGCACTAATGTCTGTGGTAGCAGCCAGAGTTACACTAAAATCCACCTATGTAGAGGTGGGAAAGGGTCTTTCAGAAATGCTGCACCTCCACATTCCCAAATGCATTCTGCAATTAATTGGGACCTGAATATTGAGTGTGAATGAATTGGGCCATGCCCCTGAGGAAAAGTTTGCACACAAAAATTAATTCTGAGGTGACATTAAAAAAGTCAATATTGTGAAATTAATTAGTTTACATGTTTCTAGAAATACTTGCTTTCTTAATTTTATTCACTCATTAAATCAATCAATGTATCAATCAGCGCTATCTAAATATCAATAGGGTTTGAGTAAGCACAAGACCAAACCTGCTCCTCCAAAGTAACACACGTGTGCAATTACCTCCCAAACGGTTCAACATCATTTGCCTCTGCAGCTTATTTATAATACTATACACTCTTGTGGTGATTTCTGCCTGTCTGACACAAGGACATGAGTTTCTTCCTGTTCTCTTTTAGCATGAAATTGCCAGGGCACTACTGTAGAGAGCTTTTGAGGAAAAGAAAAATAAGTAATTTTAATGGTCATGACAGAAACCAGGCAAATCACACATACTGATAAGTGTATTCTTATCAGTATGGCCATACCACATTATCAAAAATCAGTTACCATGTATTTTGCACTCGGGCCATGTTCATTTTAATGTGCTTAGCAGTGTATGCCGTTTACTACTTGTGTTTGTGAGAGAGAAAGAGAATGAGAGCGAGTTAAGTATCACCCTTATTCTGTTGCAGACTGGATGACTGCCCACTTTCTTCATGCACCATTGTTGAATCTCTGTGGTGGAGGGGCTATAACTTACACACACACACACACACACACACACACACACACACGTAATTGCTGCTAATCCCATTTCCATTAAGTTAAAAATACAGTTTTTCTCTCGTCCATTTGTTTGTGGTGGGATATGTTTTTACGTTAACACTATATTTTGGGTTTAGGCCTAGCCCACTGTTTATGAAACATATGCTACCAGTTGATGAAAACAACTTACCCCAAATCTCAAGTACTGTATTTCCACCAGGCCTGTTCATGTCAAATCATGGTAACTGTCATTGGTAAAATCATATACGTAGCTCCGGGGATCCGGCAACAGCCACCACTATATCTAACCTGATGTGTTTATCCAAGGACTCTCGGTCCGTTTATCACATCATCCTCTCATGTAACTTCTTTGACGTTAGCTTCAGTAATGTTAGCTTCAGTCATTGAGAGAAAAACTTCCAATGTCACATAAGTGACTTTTGGGTTTGTGGTCTTTGTAATTATGTATTCTCACAGTCTTAACAGTTTTACATCGAACGGCAACTTTCTTGACTTTTAAATGTGTATTTTAAATTGACCATCATCATATGTGTAATTCAGGGCACAAATTAGTTAGATCAAAAGTAGTTGTTTCTTGGCATTGACAACTGTACATATTTTCTCTGAAATAAGGTCCCATGGCCCGGAAGCGGAAGCGAGTGACTTACTGGAAAAAGACGCCTCTCACTGCAAAAAACAAGCTCCATCTAATCGCTACACAGTGCTTCCCATCGCTTCATAACAGCAACAGTTGACCTTTATTTGATACACAGGTGCACAGTTGTACAGTTGTTCATTCATAGTCCTATCTTTCTTTTTTCCTTAGGGAGTTTTTTTCTCAGCCTCTGTCTGCTGAAAACTTACTAATTGAAGGCAGAGTCTCATACAGCTTCTCCCCTGACACATTCAATGACTGTTGGGAACAGCAATTTGAAAACTTTCACACAAAGATGAAAAAGACATCATATCACCCCATGTTCTTAGCTAAAAGACAGTGTAACACAATCATAAAACATTAATCATCAAACAGTAGGAGTTTACTATAAGGGTGTACATTACAGCCCACATAAACACAATAAATAGGTATCTCAGACATTTAGGTTGAATTACCGAAACATTTCCTGAAAACCTTGAGAACCCAATTCAATGAAAATGTTGCCATCTTACAACACTTTTCCTAGCAGTCTTTTGGGACAGTAATTATTGCCCTTTCTGTAATTTTTCCACAAGATTTTCCTGGTAACAGAGGCTTTACCACTTAGTAACTAACAGTGCCTCATTTTCATAACACATGGGGCTATTCCAGCAACTTTTATGTGGATCCAGTTGCACTGTGAGTACTGTATACAGCTGAACAGCCACTGCAACTTTAAGAAATCCTTTGATTTAAAAAAGCACGACTGGAAACATACAAACCAGCCCTCTGTACCTCTCTTCAACCATTCATCTGATGTCTATTCCTTCTTATCTGTTTGTTTCTCTGTTTCTCCATTCATTGAGTCCTTCCCATCTTCTCATCCATTTTTCTTTCTGTGCTGTCTATCACACTTCATATGTTACCCCCCCCCCCCCCCAAATAGGTTTATGGAAGATACCTGTAATTAATGATGTAATGTGGCCTCTACCCACCTCCCCCTCTATTTTTCCACCCTTCTTATACTCCTGCATCCAACCCTGTTTTGTCACCCCTCGCTCTGTCGTCTTAACTAAGAATTGTTCTCACACATTCATCAGTCCCTCCTTTTTATCTTACCTCTTTATGTTTCTCCCTCACTGTCTCCAGCCATCATCTCTCTGTTCGTTCCTCCTTTCCTTTTTTTCTTTGGACCTTTTCTCCCTTATGACTCACCTGGAGGTTGCTGTAAGTGTGTATGCTATGATCTTGAAGATCAGACATAAGACACACACACACACACACACACACACAAAGATGAAATACATGTTATGGAAATCAGATAAACGGCACTGCCAGACCTAATGCGATAAATAATATATGATGTAATGTCATGCTGTGCCTCACTTCCAAAGGAGTGTGACGTGTTTGCCTATCATGTTGTTGTTTTTCATGTAGCTAGGTGCCAGCGGAAACAATGTACATCCTCTTATTAAAGGAACACACACTATCTTAGAGATGTGCTTGTCTGCCGTCTTATTCACAGTCAAATAAGAACACTGATGTCAATTTAATCTGTATTTGTACCGGGATGTGCTCTGGAACAAACAGTGCATATTTAGATTTTGCTCTTATCTTATTAGCTTGAAGGTCACCAGTACATAAAAGAACGTGAGCAGGAGTTATTCACCAGTACACTCAGACTGACTGTCAGTTCTGCTAAGTGAAAGACAAACTGAGGAAGCAGCCACTGCCAATTGGAAGAAAAATCTGAGTTCTGAGTAAGTGTCTCTTTAACTTTTTTTGCTGTGCATGCCTATGCAATCATGGCTCAGTGTCGTAGTAGTTTTAAGTAACTCGTAAAATGTTGGCAAAACTAACAACACTTGTTTGGTTGTCAATGGAGGAGAAGTAGCCTTTAAACTAGAACTTGACTGATAAGTTGGCGGGGTCAATTTGTCAGCTATTGTCAGTTTATTGCGGTTTAGATCTGGAACAATTGGTGGATTAATTGATTAGTTGATCAACATGTAAATGTTTTGATGATTGTTTAATCCTTTCGGTCATTTCTTCAAAAAAATAAATAAATCCCAAACATTCTCTGGTTTTAGCTTCTCAAAAGGGAGAATTTGCTGATTGTCTTTTGTCATTTATCATTCCATACTGAATGTGGTTAGGCGTGAGAGTTTTGGTCTAACAAAATGAATTGTTTGCTGATGTTTAAAGTCGAAATCTGAAATGAAGTTCATGCACACGTGTTAGTGTGCTCTCTTGCACTTTACATACAGTATTTATCAGGTTTTCTGTCTAGTTGAAAACACCCTCCCTCTGGTGCTGACACAGAATGGTGAATTAATTTTGTCCTCTTCAGCTTTCACCTTCAGATCATATGTATGCTTTTAATACATTTTGTATCTGTGGTGGCTGGTGGATGAATGTGACATATGTTGGCTTTATCCCTGGCCATAGGGCCACTCCTTGTCTGACCCTATGTAGAAAACTGTCATTTTTGCATCTATTTTTCACAAAAGAAGCATTAAAGGATGTCCTCTGAAGTGAGATACCAGCCATTTTTCTTTAACCTTAACTCGCTCTGTGTAAGGGTAACATTTAACATGTAAAGAAAACCCCTAATAGCCACAGGCATGTTCAGATGTCATTCATGTTTCATGTGAAAAGCCCATACCACAAAGACCTTACTTCTTATGACATTGTCACACAAAAAGACTGTGAATAAAAAGCCTGGCTCGCTTTGGGTCAGGCAGATGTCCTTCATTATATGTTAAATGTGCTGCATATGTTCTGCACTGTGCCTACTTATCGTGCTAAAGATAAATATAGCCTTGATGTTAAAGGCCTGCTGGTGTACGTTCTTCAAGTATTGGAATTATGAGTGCGCTGCTCGTTTGGGTAACAGATGATTTTACAAGTTCATTAAAGATGTGTCACGCAATGGGATTTGGATAATTTATATTTTTAATAGTGCTGTCTTCATTATCCTTTACTTTAGCACTTTCTTGACGAGTACCTTTGAAGTACTTTAAGTACCCAGTTATGTGTACCTTTGCACTTTAGAAAAAATCTTTAAAAGTCCCTTTTTATATATACATGATTCCATTAATACATGAAATTAAAGCGATTGGTCTATTTCTATGGAAAGTCATTCATGTTTCATGTGATGGTGCAGTGGATAAGACACTTGCCTTTGTTGTGAGAGACCCGGCCAATGTGCCCCTGAGCAAGACACTTAAGCCCTAGTTGCTCCAGAGGCGTGCAACCCCTGACATACATAGTAAGTCGCTTTGGATAAAAGCGTCAGCTAAATGAGTAAATGTAATGAAAGCCTGTGGGTGATTTTGTATCATTTTCATTATGTTGCATATTTTGCTGTTTATAAACAACTAAATATGCACCATAGTTAAACTTCTCTTCACAAATGTCCAGCTAAGACAGAGGCCTAGGCTGCATGCTTACTTTTTCATCAAAGAAATGAAACCCGTTTTTGGCACTGGGTTGCTTTCTTCTGCGGTCCTCATTTATGTATATTGTGTGTTTTTGTCTCAGCGTGTCCGAGTTTAGCTGGCACACTTTAGAGGTGTTTTGCCTCATGTTAATGGCTATATTTTTCATTCTCTTCTGATCTGCTTTTTTCTTAGTTCCATCTTTTAATGAAACAGCTCTGTCTTTAGAGAGCAACCATGTCTAAGATGATTTGCTGCTTTCCATAGGTTCAGCAGCAGTTAAGTTGTAACATCAAAGATGCCTTCATATAGGAAGCCCTGTGTCAAGCTTTTTTTGAAGATTGTTTGAGCATTTCTGTACAGTTGGGCAGCGAGCTGTAGTGACAGGGTTTACTAGCTGGATTCGTGCTGACAATGTTGCAAGAAAATGGCATGTGGCTTGGAAGCAGGCCATTTGAGTCATATCTCATACATTCAGTATGAACAAGAGCAAATTTCCAGTGTGTGTATTTAGGGTTAAAATAAATAATGTAAATGATTTAATAGATAAATATGTGATGTGACCATATGACCAGGGTTGTCCATCCATCCATCCATTGTCAACCGCTTATCCTGCATACAGGGTCGCGGGGAAGTCAGGGTTGTGGGATAATCAAAATCGCTTTGGTTAGAAATATATTGCTGGCTTTGAAATCCAGTCTTAATAGCGTCATTATAGATTCATCAGTATCAGATTATACAAGTGTCATTTTGCTGTATCATCAGCCTCATCAAAGTTCAGATCTCAACACCTTCCTCTTGCATCCCAGCCTGCTCATCAACTTTCTTTCTATCTTCTTTTCTTTCTCACTCTCTCACACCCTTTTCCTCTGACCTGCCCATCCTCTACCAACTCCTCTTTCTTCTTCTACTTCTCCCTCTTCCCTCAGTTTGCTGCAGTGCATCACCAGCAGGCACATTAACATCTCATCTCCATTACCCAGCAACGTCTTGCCCTCTCCCTCTGCTTTTTACGGCCTTCTGTTTTCTTTTCATTTTCTCTCATACAGTGTTGTTCATTTTTTACACACTCCTTCCATTTCACTTATCTGTCTTGAACTGGTACTCATTTTCTCCCCTATGCCTGTGATAATCATCATTAAAGTGACCACATCCTCTCCTCTCCTCTCGTCCCCTCTCCTCTCCTCTCTTCTCTTCTCCTCTCCTGTCCTCTCCTCCACTCTCCTCTCCTCTCCTCTCCTCTCCTCCAATTCACTCTCCTCTCCTCTCCTCTCCTCCACTCTCCTCCACTCTCCTCCACTCTCCTCTCCTCCACTCTCCTCTCCTCTCCTCTCCTCCACTCTCCTCCCCTCTCCTCCACTCTCCTCCACTCTCCTCTCCTCTCCTCTCCTCCACTCTCCTCCACTCTCCTCTCCTCTCCTCTCCTCCACTCTCCTCCACTCTCCTCCACTCTCCTCTCCTGTGCTGTGCTGTTTCAAGGGAGAGGATGCCCTTGGTGTGACCGTGAGAGAGATGGGCTAAAACTCTGCAGTAGCAAGCCAGTGAGTAAGTTGCTTTCACTGTGTGTGTGTGTGTGTTCAGTTAATACAAGAAGGAGAGTGAAAGAAGCAAAGCCTGTGTGTGTATGTGTGTGTCGCGCAGCACCAGTCGGTGTAATTTGCGTAATACAACTCAACCAGGCAGGTCTTGTTAACATGATGCCCAGACTATCTGTCCTCTGAAGCTCACCATTCCCAAGCCAGCCTTGTCTATCCTCTTTCTTCACGGGCATCTTTTTTTTGCTCATGTTTTACTGACACTTTATTGTGTTTCCCACCACCACAGCTTTACTTCATTGAATTCTTGTCCATTGGAAGGACAGTCTAGATTCATAAGTAATGCAGTATCACAATGGTGGAATGTAGATGGCAAAGGATATTGCAAGGACCTTTTGTAAACTGGCACTGAAAAGGGAAGATAGATTGTATTAATACATAGACAGTCGTCCTCAGCTGCAGTCTTCAGCCAGGAATAAGTATTCAAGTCTCATCCTGAGGACTTCCATTTGAATAGAAATGGCTAATGACAGAGTAATAAATTGTATTACTTAAAAGGATTGAGGCTCTTGTCTGATTACTTCCTTGAAGGTGTCATTCAAGAGTAGTCTCTGTCTCTTTCTCTCTTTTTCTTCCTCCCTGCCATTCCCCCACTCTCTTTCCAACTCTGTGTTCCCCTCTCTGCTCCGTCCAGGACTGTGTCGCATCCTAGTTTACCACAAGGAACAGCGATTAGTATGGTTTCAGTTAAGAGATGTGGTACACATGAAAGCAATTAAACTATACTGTTGCACTGTACAGAGTTCTATAATACACCATTTTGTTTTTGAAGACAGCAATTACTTTGTGTTTCACAGTTATGTATTTGTGCTAGCAGCACTTTCTTATTTGTATACCTACTAGCCTAGTCTACAGCAGATTATTTAGCAGGAGAGAATGGAAATAGCTGTATTGCAAAAGGCTTATTTAGTCAAAAACAATACAGATTAAATATGTTTTGTTAATGCTAGTTTAATAGTCCAATCTATTTTAACAAGCACAGGATGTAGGCTAAGAGTTGCTGCGCGTGTGTGTGTGTGTGTGTGTGTATGTGTGTGTGTGTTTGTGTGTGTGTGTGTGTATGTAGGGTTGTACTCTATGTGAGCTAGCATTATTCTCAGTGCCAGGCAGATCAGTTGCATAGCAACAAGAACTTTTTGAGTGCAGGAAATCTTTCACCAGTGGAATGTGTCAAACACATGAACAGTAAAAATGGAAAGAGAGAGATACATACTGTACATAACCCATAACTCCCATATCCAGGTTTTGATGGTCACATAAAACAGATGGATTGTAATTGAAGAACAGTTATTAACCTATCTGGAAATAAATTATAATATAGCAGAAAATCTTTGTTTAAGTATGACTTTGAAAATCACACAGCAGCTGAAATTATCATTAATATGCATTACTTAAAGGGGACCTATTATACTGCATTTCCAGCCCTATATTGTAATTGTGTGACTCCTCTATATTAGCTTTGCATAATTCAAAGTTTTAAAAAAATTCTGCCACTTCATGCAGGATGCTTTCAGACTCCGTCTGAAGCAAGCTGTTGATGCCTGGATTAGCATTATCAGAGCATATAAACAACACGCACACAGCTAGTTCACTCTACAAACTAATCTTTATAACCATATTTCAAATTACATGTTTACAAAATATGTTTATGGAATATATGATTTTGCACAAATCAAAGTTCTATATATTTCTTGATTTCCCATGTCAACTTTAGTACTTTTTTGGAATAAAGATTCAGATTTTTCTGACACCACATGAATGCACCGTTCACTCCTCCCTTTCTAAGTGCCCAGAAGAAGCTACGGTGGCCAGCACGCTCTGTCGGCTCTTGTGCTAAAGCATTTGTGTGCTCCTTCATTTGTCCAAATTTCTCTTCTCTTCCTACTTCTAATAAACCAGATGACTACTACTACTACTAGTACTACTAATGTTACTCCTTCTTCTTTGTATGTATTCAACGTATGAAGAAGTACAAAATGACTCATTCTAAGGCAATAAAAACATAATGGTTCATTATGTTAGGTTTTTATACACCACTGAAAACATAGCAATGTATATTATATTGCTATTCTGTCAAAAGATCCTCCTAAATATTACGCACTGAACCTTTAAGATTGTTTGACCGTTGGTAGAAAAAACTTTTTAAACCGAATCAAACAAGGGGAAAGCTGAGGTTTTGACTCACAAGGATTTCTTTTAAATGGACCTCTGACACTGAAACATTATGGATAATAGAAAATATGGAAAAGCACAATAGGTCCTCTTTAAGTATCTCAATAATCAAAATAATGCGCTAAATATTTAACAGTCAGACATGCAGTAGATTTCCCAAACATGTGTGACATCCTCAAGAACTCCCAAACTCCAGCAGAGTTGAGGCAAACCTGCAATCAGTATTGCAGCAATTTTTGAATAAATGTCACAATAACTGCACTTCAACTAACTGAGGTGGTATTTATCAGCTGAATGCACTCTTGAATAAAGCAGTTGCAGTAACAGATGGAACTGTGATGGATTTTGTGTAAATTTGTCTCTTAACATACAAGTAAACATTCTCTGACATACATAAACAGTTATTCTTCTAAATCTTATCTTATTAACTTATCTTATTCAGACGCTGGACTGTATACTTTCTTCATACATAATATACATACATATTCTAAGTGCTCAGGGGGACATAAGTATAGTTTTAATGTTGGCAAATGTAATTGAAAGAGAAACACACACACACACACACACACACACACACACACGTTGAGAGCAGGGAGACAGCTAAAGTGGAACAGAACTAATGGTAACGTAAAATCTTCAAATGTCAATTAAAATGCATGAAAAAGTGGGGTAGACTACAGAACCGCATGTTTCTAGAGTGGTTAGACCAGAAAATTCGTCTTTTTAAATAAAACAACATTCTTAAGTTTATTTTGTTTTATTGTCACATAAACAATAGCGTATTGGAAACCAGGCAGTCAGATGTCATACGTGTAAAGCCACTTTTACACCGAAATTACCCGGGACTTTTAGTACCAGGATCTCTTTTCAAGGAACAAAAAGGTTCCTTAATATCAAACTAGAAAATGCCATCAAGTTCTTAAAAGAACTCCAGCACAGAGAAAGAAACACAAACATAAAATCGTAGACATAAACATAATAACAGTTTGCAAGGTCATTAAAACATTGCCAGCCGACAAGAGCTGCAGATCAGTTGGCACCACTCACGTCTGTGTCCGCCTGCGCATTGGAGGAATGTGATTATTGCATTATTACCTGTTGTAATCAGCTGGCTCGCTGACCTACTTAAGCTCTGTGTAGAAACCTCCTGACTGAAACTTAAAAAAACAACTCTGGAATCTTGTCAGTAACTTGTACACAGCTAACACACAGATGCATGCTGGCTGCTATTTGCAAGCAATAAATATAATGCCGACGTCCGATCTCAGGTCGACATCGCCGAGACTTGTGTGCTATTTGACTGCTGATTGGGATTTATTGGTTTGCAAACAACGTTGAAAAAGAGAGAAGCAGTAGGAGCAAAACACCTGAAATGCTCGACTTAAAGCCAGTAGCCTCTACTCGACCATTCAGAAATTCACAGCAAGGCAAGCCCCCCCCTATTAAAGTCATGTTCTGTGTTGCAAAGTTGCAGAAGTGGCTGCAATAAGAAGTTGTATTAATGACCCTGGGGAGTGTGTACCCAGCAGGACTTGTGTGTGAGGAGTGTGTGTGTGTGTGTGTGTGTGTGTTTTTTGAATGGTGCCAGAGGTCAGAGTAGAATCCAGATAAACAAGCTTGCGTCTTGCTGGAGATTATATCCCGTCTTCCTTCGGTATATCGTCTTTTTATCATCTCTGTGAGATTGACCAGCTGTAAGTGATGAAATGCCAAATGACATTGCAGTGTTTTCACATAATGTGCTGTGTTTCATTATCACACTAGTTCTTGGGGCTTGGAGCAGGGTTTGAAAAGTAAACCTTTGTTGCGTGTCTAGCGTGGTTACATTGAAAATTACTTGTCACTGGAGGTTTATTTCCATCACTGCCATCGGGGATTGTCAGAATGGGTGTGTCCGCCACACAGTGTCAGAGTTCTCTAGTTCAACATATACTGTACTTGCTATGGCCAATATTGTAACTGTAATTGTAAAATCCAAAGCAATAACTGTGTGCATTGCTGCCAGCAGACGTTTCATAAATGTAGCATAGTCATAATCTGCACTGGCATAGTTTCACACATCAGTCATTTGAATGAATTGAGTGCCACTATATTGCAGTGTTGTATTGCACACTGTTTTATATAAATTAGCTGTTGGTCTTTGGCGCCTGTATATTGTAATGAGAGTCATATGTTTAAAAGCTTTTTGACGTGTTGTGTGCTGTTTCCACTGTAGAATATGTTACCAAGGCACACCACAATACTGATGCAGCAGTACAACCTAGTTCTCCCCACATTAACATTGGGGAGGGACTAGATCGGCTCATCTGCCCATCAATCTGTCACAGACAAGGATGACATGCCAGTAATAAAATTTTAAGACACCTCTAGGGAATAATGCATGTCGTTATTCATTTCTGGCAT
This sequence comes from Micropterus salmoides, assembly GCF_014851395.1. Classification (NCBI taxonomy): domain Eukaryota; kingdom Metazoa; phylum Chordata; class Actinopteri; order Centrarchiformes; family Centrarchidae; genus Micropterus; species Micropterus salmoides. Next base: position 17,404,967 of record NW_024043372.1, read on the forward strand.
ACACTAAATTACAGTGGCAAAAAAATGTTTACCATTTACTTAATGAGAGCTGATGGGAAAATCCATTATTCCATAGTAGATCACTGTACACACTACATATAGCATTTTATATTATTTATGTTAAAACTAATTGGTCTGGACTTACATCTTTTTGACTTAATCCACAATTCAGTGCACTCTTGAGGCTGATAGATGGCGGGACGATTTGACTGACATGGAGACGGTGTTTGACTGTCAGGTTAGGTTGTCTGGCTCAGGCACAGAGATGGACAGCACCCAATGGACAATACTGTAGGCACCATAGACAAGCACTGGATGTGTTGGACTTGTCTCCTCCATGCACTCAGATGATTATGTAAAACTCTGTGATAACTCCCTGTCTCTGCTGTCCCGTCCTGCGGTGAAGAGAGCCGGCAATCGCTCAGTGTAACAACTTGGCTCTAATTAATTGGCTGTTTAAAAAACACATGGCCCTTGAAAAGTTCCTCTCGCTTTAAAGCAACTAATTTTAGATGGAGTTTGAAGTGTGAAAGTGCATAAGTGTTTATTCATGGATCATGAGCGCAGTGAGTTCTCCTTTTAATTGTATTGGACAGTGCGGTTGAGATAATTCCAAAGTGTCTGTACTGAACTTTGTCTTTCAAACCTTCTTGCTGTCAACTGTGTGTGGTGTAAGGACACTCTAGAGATTAAGTTAAGAGTTAGAAAATGCTGTTCTCTATTTAAACAAACCCCAACCACTCTGGCGTCAGTTAAACAAGGGCATGTCCAAAATGCATTTGGCATTATATTTAAAACACATCATCTCATAAAGTATGTGTCTACACAAAGCAATTATCAACAATTGGCCGGATTCCAAACAGCGGGAATAAAGTTATGCTTTGTTTTGGCCTGGCTCAATCAGCCACAACAAAAGGGAGACACACCAAGGGTAACGGTTAACAAAGAGGATTTTATTAATCAAATGAAGTTACCAAAGCAAAAATACTCAACAAGGGGTGTGAGTTGCCTCACTGAAAGAGATGGGGGCGGATGCTGGAAGGTGCACAACAAAAACATGAGTATAAAAATGACCAAACCAAAGCGTGGTGTGCCTGTGGGAAGGAGCAGAGAGGGTGATTAAACTGCACTCAAGACTTAAGTAACCTAGGAACACACTGGGCGCTAAGGGTGTTCCAGGGCACACTAATCAGCCACCTGCTGAGCAAACAGAGCTACAGGTTAGCAACAAATAAACCCCAAGATGACACTATGGATCATCACAGCTTTTTCCAGATGACAGTTAGGAGGAAGTGCGTCAAAGTAGTTAGACACAAGGGGACTCCTTACTGTTTATGTTTTTATGTATTCCAATGGCTGTAGTCTTAACTCAAGAAGTTATTGTTATGTAGTGAAAGTCTATGGTTAAGGTCCAAGTGAAGGTCTATAGGTGAATTATCCAAGTACAGAGTGAATTTATTATTCATTCATTTTATTAGGTATACACTCAGTATTTTATGTTGCCTTACTTGCAACAAGGCTAACGGTCTACAGCAATGCTAGCAGCTCTGTGAGGCTGTAGGCATCCATGCTGACGTGCTTGTAGGTGCCCAATCCGTACTGGCTGCCTGATCCCTTCTGCACATGCGCAAAAGTGGTTCTGTCCGACAAAGAAGGTTACTGCAAATGTACCTATTCAACGTGATCCTACTAAATCTTTCAAATCAAGATAACAAAATGGTTTTTAATCACTGGAAATGAAACTGTTCACTATGATGTAATAGGAATATACTTAAAATATAAAAAACCTTATTCAACAGTACATTTTTAATTTCTAACAATGACAACAATCTAACAATGTAGCAACACAAAGGATGCTAACCCTAGCACATCGGCCATTGTCATTAGATTTTCAGGCATTTCTTCTCATGCCAAAGGTGGCAGTGCTAGTTGAAAAGTTAGGGAATCAACAAAGCTGCAGCAGTCCATCCCGATGGCTCTATTAATGTTTGCACCAAAATTCAACGACACTCATATTTCAGCCTTGACCAAAGTGGTGGAAAGTGACAATTAAAGGAACCTCACTTGCTGTGAGATTTATCTGTCAATGCACTAATGTAGTGAACAGCTCACTTAGATACTTTACTTAAAGTCAGAAAGAATATGGTGGCCTACAGTAGATTCTACAGAAGTTATTGAGACTACATATGGAAGACTTGCAGTTTTTAATGGAGCTCTTTAGTTATAGTCATATTTAGGTACTTAGCAAATAGTCATGGAGTGTTGATATCCCCGTCTTACATCCTGTTTTAATATTAATTTAACAAGGAAATTATGTAACGAAATAAAACAAAAGCACTGCATAAAAAAACTATTATTTAAAACACAATACATATTGTCGAGTCTTGCTCGGAGGACTATTGTATTCAGCTGAGAAGTAACTATATTCACTCACAATTGGCTATATCTATTCATGTGCGTATTCCAGTCTTTTTATAAACTGGAATTGTCCAGCTAACAGACATGCAAGACTGATTAATCCTCTGTCACAGCTTAATCCTCACACCTCATCTCAACCAGGCATTAATTTCTCCTGGAAATGGGGGAATAAGAACTGAATATATGGCTATTTAGCGGGGAGTGTGTATGTGTTGAGAGGGAGAGGAGATAAATGGAAAAGAAAAAACGAGGAAGGTAGGGTAAATTAATGGCTTTGGACACCCAGCTTTTCTCATCTGTACCTCATTGAATCCCCTAACAGCTGAACAGATTTCAGAGGCAGGCAGCTTTGTTACATTATCAGTACAACAATGTATTTTTTTAAGAATTAGCCTAGCTCTGTGCTCAGGGGTCAGCCAGTCAGGAACAGACCCACACCAGCAAGGTTGATCCAATAGAGGGGGGCTGAAATTAGACTTCCATCTAAACCTACTGTACATGGATGGTTTGGAAAAATACAATTTAAATCTTCTTATCTACTAAAACAAGCGAATCTCCATATAAGTAGACTAATGAGAGCTTTATGTTTTTATGCTTTAATACTGCTGCTGCTGCAAAAACATAGTATTATTATTTAATTACTTTAGCAATAACTTGTGACTAATCCAAAAAGTAGGAAAATATTACAAGTTTTGTTTCTCTCTTTTTTTACACTTGAATTTTAATGCCAGGGAGAGGTAAGTAGAGAGCTGTCTAATCAACCACCCCTTACATGTGTAACCAAGACTTAACTGTGCTCTTTGTAGAAAGTCAATTACGGACACGGGGAGGTGGAAAAGTAAAAACTCTGTTTGACGTGGATGTCTCAACAGAGAGCCTTTGTCCTCCACCCACACACACAGTTACTCCTCATCAGAACCTTCTGAAACCTCTGCGTTTGCACTTGTTGTTGGTGTTAAGAATGGGCCATGTGGTCATTAATTAAAATTCTAGCACCACTGCCACAAGTGCCAAGCCACTTCTGCACTTCTTTGCACAGTGTTTGCACTGCCATACAGCCAGTGAACATTTTGTTCAGATTGTTCAAGGGACATACTGGCGAGATAAATAAGGCACCCTTACTGGATCCAGTAAAGTTATAATTATTGCATTCATATAGCTACATTAGGCTGGTTTTAGCTCTCAATGAAATCAATCCAAGCTATCCTGTGTGATAAAATGTACCAAGCAAAAATGTCCAATTTTATTTCAATTTAATTTACAGTAATTCATCCTAATAGTGAACCAGGAAGAAATACTGTAGGACATAAGAGTGTCTGTAAAGCACCTAAAATCAGAATTTCATCACATCATAGAAGCTGTCTGTCTGTTTACCAGGACACAAATAATTTGACTACTTACTGTGAAACGCTTAAACCTTTGGAGCGTTACTTTCATATTAATATCTACATATTGCTCTTTAAATACTGAATTTGTGTCAAGACCAATTGTGTGTTATAATACAAACAATTTGACATAAATAACTTAAATTAATGTAATGTTTAGCTTGATTAATGGACTCATCAGAGGGCCGGGTTTTGCTGCCAGTTTGAGGAAATTAATTAACAATAAAAGGTAACCTGAAACATGGGCAAAGAGAGATGTTATGACATCAGCGTCTCATTTAGGACTCAAACAAGGGATAATGTGCTCAGGCAGAAGCCATAGACCGCTGGCACACGTGAAAAGGTAAATTCTAACTTTATCTTTCTGATAAAACTGCTGTATTTGACACAAGCGGGTACAGCCTCAGTTGAAAAAGGTATGGTGAGTGTTTACAGCTGTTTTATGTACTGCCTCCACTATCTGTCATTGTGTAATGTCCCCTTCTCCTCTGCCTACCCTTGCCTCCGGGTTTTGTATGCAGGAAACCTAGCTAAAGAGAATTTGACTGAGTTCACCCCAACTGTCGGACGAAGTCTCTCTGTCTGCCGGCTCTGTGTGCTCTGTGTGTGTACGCTGATGTAGGTGTCTGAGTACTTGCGCGACTATCAGGTGTGTGTGTGTGTGTGTGTGTGTGTGTGTTTCCATTAGTCTTATGACTGTCCTTGGGGAGTTGGATGAAGCTCTCTATCACTCTTGGAACAAGGACTGAGGGAAGAGAAAAGGGACATAGCAGTGTAGAGAGAGGTGCAAGAGAGGAAAATGGGATGGGATGATGAGGCCAACACAGTAGTGTATTGCCTGACAGGCTGGTGGTGATTGTATAAATCACAGTATTGCCCACATATTTAATTACCCACATTTTTTGTCCGTCTTCTCTGTTTTAATACATTAGGACAACACAGGAGTCCCTCAGGAATTGCTGGGATGATGCTATCAATATTTACCAATACATTCTGCATATTTTATGCTCATAATAATAATAATAAATAAAAAAGTACATAATAAAAAAGTACAGCTTACACAACTCATCAATTAATTGATGTCTTTAGATTATTGATTCCCTTTTAACATAATTTTTGCAGCCTCCACCATCTCAATTGTGCAGATGTCTTGCTTTTAGTGCTCTAATGTGATGGAAAACTGAGTATCTTTAGGTTTTAGGCTGTTGGTTGGACAAAACAAGCAATTTCAAGATGTCACCTTGGGCTGTGGGATATTGAGATGGACATTTTTCATTATTTTCTGACGTGTGCTGAGATCAGGATTTTTGGTGGCATTCTCTGATAGTCGGAAGCAGTATCGACCTTTAGTACATTATTTATTAATCTAACTATTCTGTACAACATCGTTAACTTATTAAATCTTAAACCGTAACTGCCTACACTTTATTTAGATAATGGGAGCAGCTTAGAACTTAACAAATATACAGTGTTTCCCACAGAATGTGTAGCGGAGGGTGTTGGGGGTTCATATTTCTATTTTATTTCTTGTTTCACCACTTATTTCTACTCAGTTTTCCACATTATTTTAGTGTTTACTTACCAACAACTGTAATCTACTCACCTTGCTTTGCCATTCAGTTCTCACACACACACCTACACCTCTGTCTCTTGCTGCACACACACCTGCTTGTTTCTCTCTCCCTGTACTGGGCTTGTAAAATAACCACTGTGTTCGCATCTTCTAACATAATACCAGGTAATGTCATTCTCTCTCTCTCTGTGTTTCTCTGCAAAATGCTAAATTTGGTCGCCAGCCTTTAATATACCTGGGTGTCATCTGATCGGCTCTTTTGATACGTCTTAGTACAGACCACCAAACTATTTAGAAGAAGTATTGGTGGTTAATGATTGGTTGCCTATCAATTACAGAACCCTTAATTTTATCTTGATCAAGCAACTAATCAAGTGATCTAAAATTTGGGGGATTGGAGGTATTGTTGGTTCAATACGGTCTTTGGTCAACAATTAATATTAACAGGCTACCCTTTTTCATTTCAATAATTTGTTATACTCTATGAAGCATATAGCGCACTATTTTCTGTACCAGTGAAGAATGTTCAGGAGAAGGTGCATGCCATAGTACCCTGGTTTCTGTTGGAGTACTCCAGGTTAGCATATTCACATTTGTCAAAACCAGAATAAAGTCCTGTTCAAGTTTCTGAAACCAGGATGTGATGTTTACATGCACAACACATAACCAGGAAACTCCACAAACCTTATAATAAAACTCGATACACCACTATTAGTGCTCTTTAGAAATGCGATAATTCTTTTGTACATATTTGTCTTTCAGAAGCTGGTTTTGTAAATTGCAGATAAAAGAATATGTTGTACAGCTCTCTGTTGCACTTGCATGGGTCACTATTTTGACATTTGTCTTGATTAGTGAGACATGTCAAAGTTAACATGAAAGAGAATGATCCCATGTTGCAAATCACAGCTTGCTTGGGTCTGTTGCAGATTTGCAGATTTAAAAGGGTCAGTGCCATCAGAACGACAAGTCTTTGTGTCTTGTTTATGAACAAGCAAGTCAAAATGTTTAACAGTGTACTCTGTAAGTATTTTCTGATGTACACTTTGGCTAAGATTTTGAGGACAATGATTTAAAATGCACAAGGCTGTACTTTTTTTGTATGGCATATCACTTTCACCATTACAAAGTTATACATTGCAGGAGAGAGGTCAGCTAGGCTTTTACTTTTTGTACTGTAATTTATTGACAGAGCATGTCATTGGACTGTTGCATGGGATACAGTACACCCCTTTGGCTGACGTTCTGGTCTGTTGTATCACAGATTCTCTTCTACATCACAACAGATATCTTCATCAATTCAGGACACATTTACAAAAAAAATCTAATAGACATGTATAGAATGTCTATCTAGATATACATTCATATTACTGTTTAATGGTATTTATCGTTTTGTGGGTGAATGGTCTGTGTGTTGTATTGTGATGTTTTTGTTGTGTATTCTTACTTTGTTTATAGTCCGTAAGAAACAACATTTCGTTTAGCTATATACTTTTAGGCGAACGATATGAATAAAGTATTTTAACTTTTGATAACAACCATTTTGCATGTAGTGAATAATGCAATGAACTTATGCCTAGATGTTTTAGGGGTTAAGATTATTCAACAGAGACTGGTGTAATTCATTGTGATCAGCATGACATAAGTAATTGATAATGTAGGAAACAGCAGACAATTGTACATAATCATTTGCATCGGTGTGTCAAGTGAGGAGATGGTGTGGAGGTTGAACAATTAGTTTTGATAATTTCAATTCTGATCTGAGAAATGCAACAAAGCGACTAAGAAAAACTGTAACACACAGCTGTAGAATTGGAACTGTCTTTTAATCTTCATAACTGTCTGAGATTATTGCTACACAGAGGTAGAGACATGTAGAGTGTGAGTAATATATTAGGTAAGAGGGAGTGTGTGTGATGCTGACCTCTCATAGAGAAAGGTTAGAGACCTTTGGGAGTCATCTCATTAACTGTGTGCTTACTGTATGTGTGTGCCCACACACAGGCAAAGTGCAAGATCTTATTTTACTACAGCACTCAGGAGATGGTCTAAGGCTTCCGCAATTAATAAGGCTAATGGTTATTGGCTGGTGGCTAGTGACCAGGATATGATATGTCTGATTGACCCGAGGTAAACATGGCACTTTAACAGATCCCTTCTGGATCGAAATGGAGCTTTTATGGAAGGGAAGGAAGAGGCCATTTATAGAGAGAAGGACAAAAAGGATGAGGAGTTTTATACTAATGTGTCCAATAGGCTACTTGAATAACTGTCATTTAATTAAGATGGATAGCATAACTTTCTCTTAACCTAAATATACGTGTGTGTGTTTTCTTTCAGTGTGAAGGTGTGCCTGCGGTGTCTAATTAAAATTGGCTGGAGGGGAGAAGCTGACTTTCATGTTAATAACACAAGTGCTATAGTTTATTTGTACTAAAAAAAGAGCTATGCAGAGCAGTGTCTCTCTGAACATCTCTTTTTTGGTTTAAACCTAGAATAACAATCACACTGACAGTTTTACATGTTTTACAGTCAAATAGGTAATCCAAATGAGGGGAATGTCCTGATGTGTTATGATTCATGTGGGTGGAGCAGGATGGTGATTTTGAATGGGTGGTCGTGGCTGTGCAGGTCTGGTACTTTGAGCTCCAGCTGTTGCTACTGTCCTCTCGTGCTCTTTCTTACAGGTTTTGGTGCACTGCAGCCCTGAATTCTCTCAGACGTGCTGCATTGATATTCTGCGCCTGTTTCTGATCCCCATCACTGCTCTCTCTCTCTCTCGCTCCTTCAGAAACTCTCTCTCTCTTTCCTTGCTGTGTCCAAGATAAATGGTCTTAACAGTTGTTCTTTAACACACATTCTGTCCAAACCCCACCATAGGCTTCCTCATTAAACAAAAGCATTACAAAAGATCTTATTTAGGCAAAGTAAGATAAAATGCTCAAAGTTAGTACAAAGTTAGTACAGTCACCTCAATAACGTAAAGACCTATTTCAGGCCTGCCAAATATCTGCACTTTTGCTGTATCCAATTCTGTTTTATTCCACCTGCCTTCACCTGCATCGCTGCAGCTTCTGTGGCAACTCTCTGCTGGGGATGCTGGAGTTGAGGTGTTGCTTTGATGAATAATCTCCTTATTGTCCAGCTTCCCTAAATAGATTGTGATTTGAATGTTTATCTCATCACATTAGATCAGAAATGTGAGTGTCCTTAATCAGACCAATTCCTCTACATATTAAATATATACACATTATACAGTATTTAACTCTATGCTACATATCCAGAAAGCAACGTCAGCTGCAGGCAAGGTACTTTCAATTAACTGGTAATAAGGTGGTTTGCAGTAGTTGAGGATTGCTAAGCAAGCAGGCAAGCCTGATAGCTCGACATTAACCATGACAGAATGCAGTCTTTCTTTGAACAGCCACACAGTAACCCCTTCTTTCTCTTCGTTGCAAACATTGTGCTGAACTCTTCATTTTGTGTCAGATAACCAAGAATGTGCTTCTTCTCACGCTGAACTGTTGTGCAGCAGAAGTGCTACTGTACACCATGCAAAAAGTTTGACCTCTACAACACTGTAGGTATGACATGTGTATTATCATCTGTCCCAGCAAACCCTGATAATATACACAGCTCAGCTCTGTTTAATGTGTATTTGTCCTAGTAGGGAATAACCTAAAATGGGGGGATGCTGCTAGTGATGCAGGTGCCGCCCAAAGTCTGATATTTATATAATCCACCTGTGACACAACAGGGGAGAGAGGGAGAGAGAAAAACAAAACAGAGAAAAAAAGACAAATAAGAGCGAGAGAGGCGCTCTCTCCCCTCCTCCTCCCCCTCTCTCTCCGCATGCTGTGACAGGATGCGTTGTGGGATAGTGACGTGGACGGCAACATGACACAAAGCTGTTATCCTCGCCTGTCGTGGCTGGCTTGCTGGATAGCCGGATGACTGGCTGCGGCAGAACAGGTGTCTTTGTGTGTGTCGTGGAAGAGCCAGACACACATGCACAGAAAAGCTTCATGTCGTTGCAGCCATCATGTCCACAGGGGCAAGTCTGTATGCAAGTTTGCGTCATGCGTCGTGTGGGTCTCCCGATGGGCAGACGACAAGAATGAGCCTGACAACGATCCATGTCCTTGAAAGTTACCCTCTCCTCCTTCCCTTCCCTCTCCTTCATCTCTGTTTATGCACTCGATCTTTCTTTACCTCAACATCTTTCATTCTTGTTTCTGCCTTTAGTGCCTCCCCAGTTTTCTCCCGTCACTTTTTAAATTTATTTCTGTTTCTATTTTATTTTTTTTAATTTCCTTTCCTCCTTCTCTTGCTCCTTTCACCTTTCTTGCTCTAGTGCTTCTTTTCCTCGCATCCTCTTCTACATCCTCTCTCTCTTCTCTCTATCTCCCTCTGTCCCTCTCCCCCGCCCTTTCCCCCATCTCTCTTTCTTCTCCCATCCTTTCTGAAATTAGGTTGCGTGCATGTCTACGGTGGACCTCCTGCTCTGCTCCGAGGGCAAAATGTCACACACAGGGAGCCACAGAGAAAGAGAGATGTAGAGAATATCTCTCACATCTGTTCCCTTCTTTCATATCTTTCTCCATTCTTTCATCCCTCTCCATCCCCATCAACCCATCCATCAATGTATCTTTCCATCCATCCATCTCAATCCCTCTATTCAGTCATGGAAAAGCTTTGTCAGGTGAAGAGCAGCCTCTCAGCTATGCACCAATGTTCACACACACACACACACACACACACACACACACACACATACGCAAATAGTGACACACACAAACACACACACACACATGCCCACCCCTGCCGCCTGCTGACATGGTACAGGCTGTGCATTGAGACAGCCCCAGCTGAGGCAGTAGCAGTGAGTGTGCAGCTTAGCGAGTCTCCACACACACACGCACACCTACACTCACTCACACACGCATACATACACACACACACACACACACACACATACACATATACTGCACTCCGCTGTGGTGGTTAGTCCGCTGCTGCATGTGCCGGTGCATTATCATTTTTAGGTGGGAGGATTTTCACGTCACGGTGATGGTGGTGATAACCTTGCTGCCATGTAAGTATGCATAATGCGAATGAATGAACAGCTTATCTGAGTTTGCTGGTTTCGTTAGTTGCTTTTAATTCTGTTCCAGCGTAAATCATCTGCTCGTCGGGAGGCTGTGATGTGTGACTATGGATCTGTACACGTTGTTCCATGTTTGTCTCTTTCATGTGGATAATACAGTAGCCCTGTATCAGTAGGTGAAGTAGTTAAGAAGCAGGTGATCTATCAGAGAGTCGAGACGCGGATGACATCTGGGAAAGATATTTCTCCTGCAGAATGCATTCATGTTTGGAGATCTGTTTGATGTGTTTGCATCTATTTATGTTGTGCATGACACGTATCTGTACATACACGTCTAAATACATATGTAAAGCATTTCATTGGCTTTGTACCTGTACTCAATGACGAGAAAGTTGAATCGAATCTAATCTAATACACACATACAGTATGTAATGCATGTTGTGCTATATGTCAAACTTTGGAGAAATCAAATCCCCTTGCCTTGTAATTTACTTCTCTAGATTAAGCTGTTTTATCTCACACCTCTTCAATCAGTCAGGCCATCTGTTGGTAGCACGAAGTCTGCAGTCTTTCTTCTCTGTCACACTTACTGACTGGTTCTGTCGTAGCAGCAGGCTTCGCTGTCATAACTGATCATGTGTGTTTGCTGGCTAGCTGTCTTCCCTGCATTAGATAACTGACTACTTGGCAGGGTGACTGGATTAATAAGGAACATTATCACCTCTCCTCTTTGATCTGTTTGCCTTTCCGGATGGCTGCTTTTGTGAATGATTACAGTTAGTGACCAATGAATTGGTAATTTGTTGACTGTGTTGGCTGACTTGTCAGTCAGTTCAGTAGACAGCCAGTTAGTCAGTGTGCACAGCCAGAAAAAAGAAACCCATTCAGAGAAACGTCAGTACAGCTTGTCGGTCAAACAACCAGTCAGCCATTTGCCTAGCCACCAAGTTGTTCAGTCATTCATGCACTTATTTAGTCAGCCACACTGTTAGACAGGCTGTCGTGGGGAATTGATTGTGCCTCTGTTGGGGCTGGGATGACTGTGTGACCTCAACCATCAGCTCCACTGCACCAAGTCAGCCAGATGGCTCAGAGTGTCAGTCCTCTTTCTGTCCCTTTCTCCCTTACTCTTTCACTCTGACTCTTTATGTCCCATTCTGAAGCACAGAAAACAAACATGTGATGACACATTCATGAATTAAAGCACACACGTGCACACAGACGGAAATGGAGGAAAGAAGGAAAAACTAGAGACAACGTGAGAAGAAATAAATGTATGTAACAGCTGTCTCATTGTCCTCGGAAACTTCATGCCCTTAAATACAATTTTAGGTTTTGATACTACACATTTGATGATGTTATAGTGTAGTAGTAGCACATAAAGCATGCAAGCAAGCAAGCTCATTTTAACTTAAGCATAGACAATACAGGATTAAAAGATTTAAAGTAAAGTCACTATGTGAATTTTCCATTTCAGTCCACGGAGTAAATGTTCTAAATATTGTATAATGAACTTTAACATGTCCTTCCCTTCATTTTGGAAATACCAAAGTTCCCTTTTCCCTTAATGCATAGACACAAAAATGTACATATATCTTTATAGTATTCCTTTATGCACCTGAAATTTGTCATGGTGAATGTGATTTAACAGTGATTAAGAACAACAGATGTGTACAAGAAAACCAAACAGCCTACAGGGAAAATCCATACCTTGCTCTGCTCTGTCGTATCTCATAGTCAGGAGGGGAATCTGTTAGCGTCGCAGTGCATTACATTTTGCTGTGTCATCATCACCTCTGTGTAGCATAGCGACAAACACCGTGCTAGAGCAGACATGAAAAATAAGAAAATTTGAGCCAAGGACAGGTAGAATAAGTATTAATTTATTTCTTTTCCTTGTCTTGTCGGTAACACCAAATGACAGCAAATGATAGATGGTGCTTGGTGTCATTATAAATAGCTCATTTGGATTTTGTACTGTAAAATTGTCTACCAGTGGAAGAATTCTTAGTAAACAGGAGAGGAGAGAAAAGGAGAGGTGAGGAGGATGATAGGGGGAGTATAGGTAGGAGGAAGAAAGCTGTCATGCTATTTGTGGACAGTTTAAATTCAATAATTACTCCTAAATCAGCCTAATGTTCAAATGCAAGGAGGTAGGCATCAATTATTTTTATAAATAATTGACGGTCTAAGGATAGAGGGAGGTCATATGCTCTACAAAGGATCAAGGTTTCAAGCTAGTTTATTTATCATAATACAACACAAGGTTGTATAACGAAAAGAAAGTTTGTAGTCCCTCCATGCTACACACACAGAACTTAAATAAAATATGGTAACATAAAAAATAATTAAAATAAAACAATTTATACTACAGTTATTTATATACATATATACATAGGCTACACATATACACCCAGTGCATTTTTTGGATTTGAGTCTGGGGTAAATGTAAACAGCAGCAACAAGATGATAATATCTTCACATAAAGAAGTCTGACATTTGGGAAACAGTGTCTATCCATTTTGACTGTTTTTGAGCACCAAGCATCATCGATGTAAAACACAGAGTCCGCCTCCTCTCATCTTGTCAGAGTCTTGCACTCTGACAGCTCAGAACACGGTCCGACTGCAGAGTGCTTGATCTGGGATGTTGATGAGCATGTCTCTGTCAAGATGTGGGCACAACAGTCTCTGATTTATGTTGCTTGGCTGTCCCATTTTGTCTAGACTGGACATTTAGAAACAGTCTTAAATTCAAGCTGGACCAGCATGGCTCCTATACCGACTCTCCTTCCTTGTCCTCTGGGCGATTACTACACTCACTGTGGTGCCTGGTCCAGCGGGTCCCTCCTTCCAAAAGTGTTTCATCGTTTATTAAATACATCCTGGATATAAAAAAAAAATCAAAAATGTAATCACAGTTAAAATTATAAAAAATAAAAAATAAAACAAAACAATTTACTTTTAAAACAAAACATACTAATAGACTCAAACATGACGTGCTCTCTCTCCTGCTGACAGCCATTTATGAAAAATATACACAGAGCAGCGGATACGAGTCGCCTCTATCCTGATGAACAGGTTGCCATGGTAGCGACCTGTCAATCACAAGGTAGTCCCGTAATATACTAAATGAACATCATGCTGTGTTGAAGAAGACTTAAAACTTGCGACTGAGACTATAAACTCATTTAAAAGTGTTTACTGAGGTAATAAATCAGCTGAGAAGTAGCAACATTTTATCATTATTTCTGATGGAACTGGATTTGTTTTTTTAAATACTAATGTTTTTGCACTGTCCCGAACGGGCCAGTGAGTTGCTAGTTCAACTGTTACGTTTTACTGGACCCGGGCTATCGGGCCAGCGTTATTGTTGAGCCCTGTAAGTTATGTAATTTTATGATTTTCAGTGCTCAAATTTTCTTAGAAACAGTTGACGGTTTTCTAGGAAAAAAAATACTTTGGATTTTGGGACTAGGCTAAGTTACCTCATGAAATGTACCGCGAATAAACATAAAATAGGTTGAAAGTAGGGCGGGGCAATATGGCCAAAAATTGTATAATGATAAAAAATTCTTTCGATAACGATAATTATCACAATAAATGTCAAAATCATTATTTCTTGTAAGGTTAAAGGCTGTTTTTTTCTCCTGAGTGAAAGTTAAAGGAAACCAGATGGTTAACTGTGGTTTTAAACTATTTTTTATGATCACACTTGATGCCAAACTGTGGGTCACTTAACAACATTCAAATCTTTTTTCAGTCCCTTTTTCTCAACAAAATAAATCTTAATAGAAAAAATTTGTGCTAATTCGTTTTTGATTCAAATGAATTAAATCAAACATTTAATGAACATTTAATGAACATTTATTGAACATTTGTTATATTTCATTGTAGAAAATTATATTGCGATAATTATCATTGTTGTTATATTGCCCAGCCCTTGGTGAAAGGCAGGATGTAAGCAATTGCAGGCAGTGACTTGACATTGATGCCCAATTGCTTTGAGTGCATTTTCTTGTTGCATTGCTCGGTCTAGCAAGAAGCATCTGTGTTTCCCTAATTAATCTTATCCAGGTGAAAAAGACTTTGAGTTCAAGTCAGCCATTATGTGAGAATCCGACAGCATGGAGTGCATTTGTGCTCATACACGTGTGTGACGCAGTGAGAGGCAGTGACTAATCAGATTATCATATTTGTGGTGTTTTTGCCTGGTGATTGGTTGAGGAGGTTTTTTAGAAAGTGTCCCGGTGAGGTAGGACGTGTTTCATATGTTTGAGTTGCTCCTCTCCACATTTAAACTATTCAACGTGTGCGGGTAAATGCATTCACTTTTGTACAAGGTGAGATTCAAAACAGTTGCTCTTTTCTTGTTCACATCAGTATAATGGGAAATCAAGCCATGGGTGATTAACCTTATGGGGCACTTGGTTTCAGCAGATGCAAAGCTGTTGGAGACAACTTGGAGTGCATGTTTGATAATTTTGTAGCTACAAATTAACTCACTTGCGCATGTGTTTATGGAACTTCACAGCTAAAGTTATGTTTATGCAAATCAAATGGCAAAGTGCAAGTTTAATACTCATTTTCAATATGAAACTGCTCTTGCAGACCACCACTCATTTCATATTAATCTTCAAAGAGCTGTATGCTTTGCTTTACTTGGTAGAGATGCACATATCTCTATTACTTTGATATGATTTTTTGATTTCTGTAAACATATAAATGCACATGAAATACAGTTGGTAATGAGATTAAGGGGGTGTTAGGGTTGAGGATTAGCAGCGTGCGTTGCTGGCTGCCAAAGTGGGTTTTTTTGTTGTTGTTGATACAACCACTGGGGGCACCAAATCCTTCAAAAGGTTGTTAAATGGCAGTGCTGCACTGCATCTTTATTATAAGGTAATGTGTTATGTGTAATATGTTGCAGTGAGTTTGCATTTCGGTCTGCCAGTATTCACTTGTTGATCAAGTAAAAGAGCAGGGAGCCCAGTAAAGCGGTGAATCCATTTAAAGTGGTGATATCAGCTTGTATCATGTCATCACACTTGGATGACGTATAACATTCAACACACTATGGCCACTTTTGTGTTGCCACAATAACACAGGTGTGGTACACTGTGCCTATCTCAGGACTTAAAATGAAACGTCATGCTGTAGAGTGGCAGTCCAAAAACAACATTTCTAGCAGTTTTTTTTACTTGTTAGGTATTTGTTACGTATGCTTCTCACAATTGCAAATAAAAATGTGGATCCATTCTCAGTTTAACTATCTTTGCAACATGGGCTGATAATATAACATCGTGACAATGTGTGCATTGAAAAACACTGTCTTGATACAGAATTATACTAATATTAATGATATTAATCTTAAATCTCTTGAGTTTCCTGTCTTTATGTTATGCACATCAAGGCTAAATTCAAAGGACCATTGTTACTCATTCAGTCATTTTTTTGGTATTTTTCTCCTGTCCTCTCTTTCTCCTTCTGTCTGTGATCCCATTCTAGCACACGTCAGCCTGCATGTGTTGAATTTAATTAGACCAATAACTCCCTCATGATTTCTACAGGCTCATCTGGAGCAGGGCCACAGCAGTCTTTTTTTTTCTTTCTGTCTTCCAGTGACCTTGCAGCAGGAAGTTAATGTGCGCGTGTGTGTGTGTGTGTTCTTGCTTAGTGAATACGTGCATGTAAATGAATGTATGGCTAAAATCCTTAATATAATCTATAGCATTTATGTGTAGACCGCACCACCCCAAAAGACAAAAATGTCAAGTTATGCTGTCTTTGTCTGTGATCTTGATGATAACACATCGGGTTACTGTCTGTCACTGTAATGTGCTTATTCAGTCCTGGTTTGAAACATCTGAAAAATAAGTGCAGCTGCTGCTAATTTAGGATAAAAATAGGATAAATGTGTTCTGGTGAAATAAAATGGCTACCGGTGACTGTTTTGTAGGCCCTCTCTTTTGTTCTGTTAACAGATAGACATGCTCTACTGCGTGCATACTGCCGCAAATATTACACCACTACAATTCCTCCTTATCTCCCAGTAGATTGCTGAATTCAAAGCTAGAATACCATATTTTAACATTATTAATATCTTTTTCTATTTCTAGTGTATCTTTCTTGGCCTTATGCCTGTTGCCCTTTTTTTCAGTGAAACCTTGAACACTCTTATCAGTCCTTTTCCTCCTCTGCTCAAACCAACGGTTGTTCTCCCAAAACAATGGCACAATTGCATCACCACGGCCAGATGTTTTGCTAGTTATTGTTGTAGAGGTTAGTCACGCATGCTTGGTGTCACCATCAGACAGATTGTTTACAGATACCAATTCCTCATGTCCACATGTCAACCCCTACCCAGCATAGGACCCTAACAGACTCTAAATATCCCCCTGTAGGAAGACTCCGGCATTAAATAATGAACCACTGGCTTGTAAAATTGGGTTTGTTTTTTAAAATGCAATTAGGCACAGTGGCAGAAATAAAAACATATGTGGAGTTGTTGGAGACAACAGATCAATGAGCAATAATGCTATAAATGCATCAAGCAAGAATGATGAAAGCTGTTGTGCTGATTCATTATCCATCCCTCTGGAATGACTGCTGTTACAACAGAAAGCAGATAAAATAAGTGTTATCTGATTTGTTAGGCCAATTCTAGCTGCATTTTGATTATTATGACTGATGTTCAGGATCAGACTGAGCCTGCATTAGTAGAGTTGGCGCAAATTGACTTGTAATTTTGAGGATTAAAGACTTTACTCACATTTGATTTTTACAACTTGAATCTGGGCAAGTCCTGGAGTCTTGATGTAATGATACTAAAGATATCAAATCCATGCTGTGTCTGCTCATGTTTGACGGCCTAGTAAATTGTCAGTGCCAAGTGTGAAATTTTAGTTCAGTGTCATCTAGTCTTTTCAGGCAATTTTATTAAGGTCCCTATCTTAGTGCTCTGGTACCTTGAGCCTAAAAGATCCAATTGTTTCTTGTTAAAAAGCAATTGAGTGCCTTTCTGTTTACCTTAGATGTCATTTGACCGTGCATGCCCATTTAGTTGCGCAGGAAAAACTTCTGTAAGAAGCTGTATTATGCTTTTTGATCCCCGGGTGTTTTCTGGAAACAGATTAAGAGTGCTTCCATGAAAGAAAAAGGTTTACAAATCTAGCAACAGATTAGTAATCTGAGGTCAGTATCTTTGCCTAAAGGGAAACAACATGAAGAAGAACAGGTTAGTTTAGGGTTTTGTTTTTGTTGACACAGATAATTGCTCGTACTAATCACTGAACATGTAGAGTCAACATGAGCAATCTCGTTATACCTATTTGTCAGTCTATAAATGCTCACTATACCACTAATATTATCATCATCATCATTAAAATAACTAATTGTCAGGCTCTCGACGTCAGAGTCATTTCTTAATGTGATTTATTTTACTGTGGCAGTTCTCCCCTCTCCTCTCATCAATACATACTGAAGGTAACCTCTTCCAAAATACCATTTTGCCATTCAACGTGGGAAAAGATGATGACTCAGTGTATTTTGCAGGACCTTTCTAGGTTAGAAACCCTCTTAAGCAAGTGTCAGACTCAGTGCCATTACTAGTTGTCGAGCCATATTACATGTGGACTGCTCTGTGTGTGGATTAGTAAAATCCCCATGAGCACATTTGTCATCCACTTGTTTGATGCATTATTCTCTGAAGGTAGCGAATCTGGCGGTGAAACAGATTAAAACATTCTCATTCATTCGTTCAGCTAGGTTCAAGTGGGCACAGTTATGATACATAAGCTAGGTGGGAGCGTAGGGCATGAAGGGTGTGAAAGTGGTGAATATTACAAAGGACACAAGTGAAAAGGTAGACCAGGCTATTTTTCCTGTTCTTTGTACACAGTGTTTGTGTTGAGGACATTTTCTGGGAATGTTTACAGAGGCTGTTACAATAATGTTATAATAATGTACTGCAGCCATGTGTGGCAGTTTAATTGCACCTGCAACTTAGGAACAAGACTTTGAGTTTACAGCCATAGAAAGCCCCGTGAGACTGTACTTAGGCACATTAGGGCTTTAAGCTAAACACTAATGCCTGATAACATGCATGTATTTTTACATGTTAGACATCTTAGTTTAGCATGGTAGCATGTTAACATGTGCTCATTAGTACTAGGCAAGGCAAGGCAATTTTATTTATATATATATACCTTCCAAACACTACAAACACAAAAACAGATACAGAGGTGAGACTACTTTATAATATGGAGCTAGTTAATTAGTGTGCAATAGATAGTAAAGTCAAGATTAAAACAATACACATTTATCTCAAAGTGCATTACATATGCGAGAGAGAGAATAAAAAAGAACAATAAAAAAAATTAAATACTGTAACAAGAGAAAAAAATAAAAGTAAAAATTGATATTAGAACACCATTTAAACAATGAGTTTAAAAGAGAAATGTATTGGACTGGGCTAAAAACCTTTATTAGATAAATACGAATTTAAAAGGTTTAAAAGGCCTCAGAGAACAGGAATGTTTTAAGACCTGACTTAAAAGACTAATCACACACTACATCTGTAGCTGAGGGGAATGCCATTAGTTTTCCAGGCCTTTGGTCATAAACCAAAGCACTGGACAAATTAAAACTTTGAAGGAAAAGTCATTAGAATTCTCTTTTTGGACACCATGTACCAAATTTCATGGCAATCTATCAAATAGTTACAAACCATAAACAGTTCAGTGTAGACTTAAGTAGTGGACTGAAAAACAGACATTTTGCCTGTGTGTCTGGAAAACAACATACAGTAGCTTTTCCAAGTTAATATATTTTCACATTTATCGCATTGTGTACTGTTAGAGGAGACAGAACGGAGTCCCATTCACTTCTCTGAACAAAAGTTAAATGTCTTGCTCATTTCCAAGTACCTGTCATGTGCTTGGCTCTGATTCACGAATGCTTAACTGCGCTATTGGTTGTGTGATTGTTTCACTGTTCGTAGCCTTACCTCTTGATGCATGAGTTACAGAGAAACACTTCACCTAGCAGGGTGATAACATACTGACTACCCAGAATTGAACATGAGCTTGTACTTTGGATACCCCCCCCCCCCCCGAGAAGCACATGACATGATCAATGGTAATGAAAGTCTTTCTGAAAAGCAAACCTTCGAGAAAAATTTAAAACTGGAAACTATAACCCCCCCCCCCCATCGTTTCATTTACCACGGTTTCACTCCCCCGAGTTCCTAGACAAGGTGATTGACAGGTGATTCCATGCTCCGGGGAAACTGGTCCAGGAGCATAGTTTGATTGGAAAATTCACCAGCAGATAGCAAAACTGGTCCTCATTTACTGGATGATCTCCTACAGAGGTAAAACCACAGCCTTTTAAAGCACCAGAGCATCCCCAACACTATTAAGCCTAACACCACAGCACTTATTATTAGATCATTATGTTTTGACAGTATTTGGGTTAGCTAGTTTTTCAATAATAATGACTTTTTCATGCCACACTTGTTTGTTATGTATTGCAATATGCTTGGCAATAAAATGCCAGTTTTATTTGGTTACAGTTGTTAATGTGCATCCACACCGCTGCTCCAGGCAGGATTACACTCGACATCTTCATATCTCCCCGCACAGCTCGACAGTGTTGTTTGCATTGTGTAATGCCATTTGCTCACTAAGTACACCCAGGACAAGGTATTCAGGTGGCCATAAATCCAGCAGAATCCCTACAACAGCAACATTATTATTTATATATTATAATTATTGTTGCATATTATCAAAGAATTAAGGGATGTTAATAAAACGACGTCCCAGAGAGTATAAGAGGCATTTACAGAGGCGAGAGGAAAGTTGACATCTATACACCAGCCACCCGTTGTACGCGTCTTTCTCTCTCCCCTTCTCTCTCTGGCTTTCCTTTTAACCCTCTCTCCTTTATCTTCTCTTGAGCTTGAAATAAGTTAGAGATGCAGTCCCTTCCGAGCTCCCGCACCAGTTTCCAAAATAACCTTTTTCTTTGTCATATTCTGTCTGCTGCGCTTAGTTAGCATGACAGCTGCTTTCAACCCAATTAGAGAGCGCTGATGGCGTCTGAAAGGAGGCGCTCGTGCAGCTGTTAATTCACCTCAGAGACAAAGTCGGTTATTGTGTCTTTCTTTCTGGGTGTGCGGGTGTGCGTTAGATATTGCAGTGCAGTATTGCAATGCAGCTGCTGTCTAATGTCTGTATGCGTGTGTTTGGGGATTCCCTGAGCACTATGCAACTCATTCTGCTGATTAGCTGATGTTTATTATTTTATTTCCTACATTTGTTGTAGCTTTAGACAATTCAATTTCATAAATGGTCCATTGCAGAAACTGGCAGTGTAGTTGTAACATATTTTTACACAGCAAAGCTACTTTAAGTAGTTTATTTGACTTCCGAAGCAGCAGTGAAACATATGTGTGCTCGCACACGCTGTTAATAGGTCATTCCCAAAGTAGACCTTATTTTTTATGGTCTCTGCCTTATGAATTGTGACACTAATAACCAATGAGCGATGTAACTAATATACACAATCAGCCAGGCACACTATTATCAGCACATTCACAATCAAATACAGTCACATAGAAAAGCAATTTGAAAACTGACTATGTCAGTGAGCTGTTAATGGTCATTTCTGAGGCTGTAGTTTGTGGTGATGTTGTATCACATCAGATACAAGGAATTTGACAATGTACATACACAGAAATAAGCATAGATACAGCTAAAAAAAAGGACATCAAGCTTTTGAACATGTTTTGAAATTAAACTCTTCACTTAATGACACGAACCCACGGGCATTTGTAAACCTGTCATCAGAAATTATAATGTGATGCTTAACAGCTGTGCAGGTGTGCAGAGCAGCTCTATCATCAGTGATGTCTCCTGCACTGTTTTTTGCCACAGACAGGGGGGGCTGTATGCCACTGCTGCTGCTGGTGCTGCTGCAGTGGGCACAGCTATGCCTCAAGGTGCTCAAGGACAATTTGAGATGGAGACTGCGCATGGTTTCACTGTGGAGGATGGCAAACTACCCACCCCTTGTCATGCTAGAAACTTTTCATCTAAGACAAAGCAGCAATTATTCTAGAGCACTGTTTCATCATTAACACTTGTTCTTTATAATCACAGAGCAGAACAGAGAGGCACAGCAGACAACTCAGTAGGCACAATACACAGAGAAATTCAAATTAAAGGTAAAATCGAAGCTGGAATAAAATGCCTAATATTCTGTTGGACTTAATGTGAATTTGAACATGTTGTCCTAATGTTGAATGGAAAGAGAGACTGTGATGTCATCAAGACAAAATTGCATATGGTTGGGATTATAGCCTCAAAAGGGAACTTTAACTTGAATGCCATAAACCATACCATTGGAAAATATTGATAACTTTTAGTAATACAGTAGTTGAGTGTGTTCTTTAGTTTGAAGCAATTATTGACTGAGGCTGCCAGTGTGTGATCTGCTTAAAAAAATACAGTGCCCCCACAACAACACTGTGATAGAAATACAGTGGGTACGGAAAGTATTCAGACCCCTTTAAATTTTTCACTCTTTGTTTCACTGCAGCCATTTTCCAAAAATCAAAAAAGTTCATTTTATTTCTCAGTAATGTACACTCAGCACCCCATCTTGACAGAAAAAAACAGAAATGTAGAAATTTTAGCAAATTTATTAAAAAAGAAAAACTGAAATATCACATGGTCATAAGTATTCAGACCCTTTGCTCAGTATTTAGTAGAAGCACCCTTTTGATCTAATACAGCCATGAGTCGTTTTGGGAAAGATGCAACAAGTTTTTCACATCTGGATTTGGGTATCCTCTGCCATTCCTCCTTGCAGATCCTCTCCAGTTCTGTCAGGATGGATGGTAAACGTTGGTGGACAGCCATTTTCAGGTCTCTCCAGAGATGCTCAATTGGGTTTAAGTCAGGGCTCTGGCTGGGCCATTCAAGAACAGCCACGGAGTTGTTGTGAAGCCACTCCTTCGTTATTTTAGCGGTGTGCTTAGGGTCATTGTCTTGTTGGAAGGTAAACCTTCGGCCCAGTCTGAGGTCCAGAGCACTCTAGAAAAGGTTTTCGTCCAGGATATCCCTGTACTTGGCCACATTCATCTTTCCCTCGATTGCAACCAGTCGTCCTGTCCCTGCAGCTGAAAAACACCCCCACAGCATGATGCTGCCACCACCATGCTTCACTGTTGAGACTGTATTGGACAGGTGATGAGCAGTGCCTGGTTTTCTCCACACATACCGCTTAGAATTAAGGCCAAAAAGTTCTATCTTGGTCTCATCAGACCAGAGGATCTTATTTATCACCATCTTGGAGTCCTTCAGGTGTTTTTTAGCAAACTCCATGCGGGCTTTCATGTGTCTTGCACTGAGGAGAGGCTTCCGTCGGGCCACTCTGCCATAAAGCCCCGACTGGTGGATTGCTGCAGTGATGGTTGACTTACTACAACTTTCTCCCATCTCCCGACTGCATCTCTGGAGCTCAGCCACAGTGACCTTTGGGTTCTTCTTTACCTCTCTCACCAAGGCTCTTCTCCCCCGATAGCTCAGTTTGGCCGGACGGCCAGCTCTAGGAAGGGTTCTGTTCGTCCCAAACGTCTTCCATTTGAGGATTATGGAGGCCACTGTGCTCTTAGGAACCTTAAGTGCAGCAGAAATTTTTTTGTAACCTTGGCCAGATCTGTGCCTTGCCACAATTCTGTCTCTGAGCTCTTCAGGCAGTTCCTTTGACCTCATGATTCTCATTTGCTCTGACATGCACTGTGAGCTGTAAGGTCTTATATAGACAGGTGTGTGGCTTTCCTAATCAAGTCCAATCAGTATAATCAAACACAGCTGGACTCAAATGAAGGTGTAGAACCATCTCAAGGATGATCAGAAGAAATAGACAGCACCTGAGTTAAATATGAGTGTCACGGCAAAGGGTCTGAATACTTATGACCATGTGATATTTCAGTTTTTCTTTTTTAATAAATTTGCAAAAATTTCTACATTTCTGTTTTTTTCTGTCAAGATGGGGTGCTGAGTGTACATTACTGAGAAATAAAATGAACTTTTTTGATTTTTGGAAAATGGCTGCAGTGAAACAAAGAGTGAAAAATTTAAAGGGGTCTGAATACTTTCCGTACCCACTGTAAGTACTGCAGGGTTGCTCAGTGGCATTGCAGCATATTTCTTTTTGTTTACAAGTACAAACTGAGATTTAAATGAAAGAAAACAATCATTTGAAAGTCTGACAAAAATGTTAATATATGGTTAAATAACTTAAATCAAACAAAAAAGAAAAAAAAGTGACTGTAGCTGCTTTATGGTAATATCCCTTGTTTTTTAACTCAGGTATAGTTGATCTCTCTGTGTTTTTTCAGTAGTTTCGTCATATGGCAAACACAGTACAGTATGGTGGTCAGATGGTCGTAGCATCTGGCCAGATTCACATTTTAATGTGAATGTATGGTGTTCAAGTTCATAAAGTCAAATTAAGTGTTCTCACACTTTAAGTAAAAAGCTGTTCATTATTGCAAAATCTACACTTTCTCCTTGAGTGTTTGATTGCATGTTACTCATTACTCACTGTCAAGTCATGGGGAGCGTGCCAACAATTATGCAGACAGACTGGCAAGGAGGCAGGGAGGTAGACAGAAGGGTAGCGCAGCAGGCAAGTGTTTTAGGCAGCTACAGATAGACAGGATGACAAGATAGAGATTGGTGGTACAGTATACGGAATGAAGAGCTCCATATCCCTTGAGGACTTGAGGAAAAGAAAGTTGCTCGCTCACCCTTTGAAGTTCAAATTATTTAACAGTGAGAAGGACAATTTTGACGCACTGCTTTCATCATGGCTTTATCTGTGACTGCATACAAAACACCAACAGTAGCTGTAGGTATAGCTGCCCTCCTTTTCCACAGAAGGAAGAAACTGTTTACATATTGTTTACATATGCATGTTTAGTGTGTGATTGTGTGTGTGTGTGTGTGTGTGTGTGTTTATGTTGTATAAAAAGGAGAACATCGTTGGCCTTGAAGTTACTCAGCTCAGGCTTCAGCAGTGCATTTCAACTATATCTTAGCTTTTCCCTCACTTTTTCTATGCTTTCCCCCCTTTACTCCATCGTCACCATTACGCTTTCAAAGCCTTCCTCCATCTTTCAACATTTGTCTTTTGCTATGTGCATTCTCCCTCTCCCCCCTTCCTCTCTCTTTTCTCGTTTACCTCCCACATCTCGATCTCTCCCACTCCTGCACATGTCATTGTAATTTAAAGATAGGCAACTGCACACCAACAGAATATGACACCACCGCCGCTGCCAGTCACTTACATCACCGACATGATAATGTGAAGCTGGAAACAAACAGCCTTACATTTGTTGGTAGGGAGTTGTTGAGGGAGCTCAGCATTAAATTAGTCATGAAATACTGCATTTCACATTTTTTTCTTTCTTTTGAACAAGGAAAATGGGTGGAAGAATGACACGCAGAAAAGGCGATCAGCTTGAATCAAACTCAAGCATGAATTACACAGTGTAGCTGGATGTAACTGCTGTTGCTGCTTTCTAGGGCTACCAGCGGCTAAAGAATTTCCTAGTCGACTAGTAGTCCTTAGTTCAAGCCATTAGTCAACAAGTTGTTGCGTGTTTATGATATTAATTTAATTATTTCAATATATATTTTTAGAGGCATCAGAAAATGGTTAGAATAGGTAGCATTGTTAACACTGTGCTACATTAGAGAGAAATACAAAACCATAATAATGAGCCTTTCGAAATATAATTTTTATAACGAGAACGAGGAAAGCCACCTATTAACGGCAAGGAGTAATGATTCTGAATGTGTCTGAACAACCAGCAAGGTGACTGAACATTTTGGTAATTTTTTTCATCACAGTGTAACCGAATCACACACGTCTCACTGGTCAAAACACAGGAAAAAATAGCTTCAAAACTCGCGGACTTGTCAACACGATGGATGATGTATAACGTAACTAATGAATTAACTTGCTCACGCCTTTTCTAGCCACGTGTATTGGGAGGCCACTTGCTCGACTCCGGTTCCGGTTCTCATTCCGGTGCCGCTCCCTGGCATCATTCCCCACTGGGTCCCTCAACCCGAGCCTGAAAACCTCTTCCTTTCAGCTTTAAAGCTCCTGTGCAAATGGTGTAAACAAACACCAACACTCCCCATGTACTGTGAGCTGCCAGTCCGGGTAAAGTCAGCTAATTGGACTGCTAACTAGCCAATGGCAGAGCCTACAGTTAGCAGCATGTATAATCCATGAACACGGATGTAAGAGCCACATTCATGGCACCTGTTACAAAAGAAAAGGTCAGTGTTGCAACAACCCCCTGATGGGGTTGTGGCGGCTGTGGCTCAGGAGGTAGAGCGGGTTGGTCGTTAATTGGAAGGTTGGCGGTTCAAGCCCTGGTTGCATGTCGAAGTGTCGTTGGGCAAGATACTGAACCCCGATTTGCCCCTGCTGGCTGTTCCGCCAGTGTATGAATGAGTGTAAATGTTTCTGTTGAGCACAACATTCACACACGTGTGCTCAAATGGTGGATGTAGTGTAAAAGTGCTTTCTAGTTGAAAAGACTAGAAAGGCGCTATACAAATACGGAGCATGATGGTATGATCCTGACACTAACGACAAAGCGCTTCTCCCAAAAGGTTGTTGGGTTTTATTCGCCGACTAACTGACCAATGAAAACTCGGTCGACTACGACTCTTCTCATCGACTAATGGTTTAGTCGATTATTAGGGAGCAGCCCTAGTTATCCATAGTTATAATGCAATATATATGATTCTGAAATGGACCAATCTGCATAATGAGTACTTTTACTTTAGGTACATTGAGTATATTTTGAGGCATTTTAATGCTTCATGCTTTTACTTAAAGTAACATTTTGATAGATCTGGTTTAAATGAATTTATGTTCTTAAGCATGTTCTACATGTTCTACATTATACATTATACATTGTTAGAGAACACATTGTTAGAGAATGCCTTGTACAGAATTAACCTTTTTTATGAGCATTTACAATAATGGAGATCACTGCTTAGGTAAGGCGTCTTGGTGTCTAATTATGCATTTTACTGAATTTAGTCATTTGTGATCTTCAGCATTATTGGTTTATGCTGACAATCTCTCTTCCATGCCATGCAGTTCAATTATTAAAAAATTGCAACCATCAAGGTAGTGGGTTTTCCATCCAGTACTTGTAGTGACCAGAGCCCTGCTGGTTTCCATTTTGCCTGGTTATCTGACTGATTGGTTACAAAAGACAGGCTAGTAGGATAGAAAACCAGCATTACTCTTGCTGCCGAGCACAGATATACCAGTATAACTCTTAATGATGACAGTGTTCCTCTGATATAGTTTTTCTCCTCAACTAGCCACTTCATTCACGCACGCACGCACGCACGCACGCACGTTATTTCCTGGGAGAGCATTTGTTTGCTTTCATTTGACGTTTTAGAGGATCTGGCCGGCACAGATGTCTGCTTTGGCATGCAGAGAGTACCGCCAACATTGATTGGACCTGGTCGGCACGAAAGGGGGACAGCATAAAAGGTTGGAGAAAAAACAGAGGAAGATGCTGTCCTGCCCCGTACTGACCTTTTCTGTTTAATAAATGGAGAAATAATCCTAAACCCAACAAAGCCGAAATATGTAATGCATTTTATTTAATATATCATTGTGATATCAGCCTGTAGGTGGGAAAAATGAACATTTGCTGTAGTTGGAAATGCTCTGCTTAATGTAATGGTGGAAGAAATACTCACATCTTTTACTTAAGTAAAAGTAGCAATACCACGGTGTAGAAATACAAGTAAAAGTCTGCATTCAAAATGTTACTTTAAGTAAAAGCATGAAGCATTAAAATGCCTCAAAATATACTCAATGTACCGAAAGTAAAAGTACTCATTATGCAGATTGGTCCATTTCAGAATCATACATATTGCATTATAACTATGGATGCATAATGTTAAAGGCAGGGTAGGCAAGTTGCTTCTAAAACACTTTTTGTCATATTTGTTGAAACTGTCTATATACACCAATGCATATTAAAAAGTTAGGTGCACTGAAAAAGAGAGTATAAAAATGCTGTCTGTAGTCCTCTCAGGGCTGCCACTCGTTCCATTCGGACCAAATACAATGATTGGCTGTCTGACTGTCACTCTCCCTCGCTGCCATGGCTACCATCCCTGCTGCTACAGGAGCTGCCCACATGCGCGCACCCGGTCAGCTCTCTGACCTGACGAGCGAAGTGGTCAGAATGGTGGGTGATATCTGCATGACTTTTCAACGATAGTAACAACCGAGGAACACCAAGTGGCTGACACACTGTGGTGGCTTTATTTCTGATGGACAGGTAATCTGGCTTTTATCATTTTGTACTACTTAGCATACAGTTACTGGTGTAGGAGCCAGAGTAGAGACGATGAATTACATCTAGCTGTAGGTGAGCTGGAAAACAGCAGCGCGAGCTGTGTTTTCCGACACTAACATTAGGTTAGTCTGAATTGTCTGAACTCTCTGGACACACCTTGTCGATTCCTGTATATACTTATTTTTAATGATGTTTAAAATGATCTATTTGTGATATAGGTTGTAGTTTTAGTAGTATTTAACATAAATACAATAAACAAGTGTTATACCACATTTGGAGACATAAGACATACATGTAGTTGCTTGATTGATTATGCTGCAAGTGCAAAGAAAAGGCATTTAGCATTTTCAATGCTTTATTTAAAAAAGAATGAAAATATTATCCAGAACAGGGAAAAATATCTTTGTGTTTTCTCTACCCTCCTGGGAATAAAACAAAAACAATGTACAGGTATTCATCCACACAGTGGATAGAATTATTTGTGTAGCACTGTTAGTGACATTACATCTTACACCCTGCTAGGATTAAACCTCTGTATTGTCCTAATGGATCAGGAGAACCGTTGCATATCTTCCAGAAACAGCAACTCAGTATCACGACTCTGTGTCTAAGTGCTCCACAATGCCATACTACAAACTGTCTGTATGCTGCCTGACTGAACTGTCTGTTACTCTGTCCTGGGTCTGGAAGGTCAGCCATGTGTGGTGCATGGAAACACTGTAGTCTGGATGTTGTCCACAGTCCTCAGATTCCGGTCTGTAAAGGAATATATAGTTGTTAGAACCCCAAATGGGAAAGATCTGTGTAATTGGAAAGAACATTCATCAACATCAGACATTTTTATTGAACAGGGGTTGGTGTTCTCTAACAGGAATTCTGTGTCTACATTACACACCAGGTCAATGTAGATAACACAGATGAGCCGATGGCTGAAGCAGAGCTGTGGTTAGTTGTTGTAATCAGTAAACAATAATAAAAAAGTAATAACAGTAGTGATGGATTACATTGCACTTTATTTTTGACACCCAAAGGGCTTAGGGGGAAACAACAGAGAAACTTTGAGACAAGTACACTGGGAGACAATAGACTAATATTAAAATATATATACCTGTTCATACTGGCGACCTGTCCAGGGTGTACCCCGCCTTGCACCCGATGTCAGCTGGGATTGGCTCCAGCCCCCCCCGCGACCCTGTATGCAGGATAAGCGGTTGACGATGGATGGATGGATGGATATACCTGTTCATATGCCGTTGCTGGAGTGTGAAGGTCGACGCAGGTATGTGCTGCTCAGCTTGCACCTCGTCCTGCCTCTTCTTCCTCGGACCCTGGCAGCCCTCCCTCCTATGCTTCGCCCCGGGCCTGTCCCGGTCTGAGACAATAATGCTGTCACAGTGGAAGATCTAACATGCAAAACAACGTACATGTTATGAGTCTAACATGAAATTCATGTTTGTGTAGTGTACCTGATGGAAAAGGGAAAATGTGTATCAGCCTGTTTTTAGCTTTGCCCAATGTTACCACAGCTGTTAACAGTTAGCTAGCCAACTCGTTACTGAATCAAAGTCAGTCTTTTTAAACCTATCCAATATTAACATGCTAGCTAGATAGTGAGTACTAACAACCGGGTTAGTTGTTTTGTTTATTTTCATAACGATAAAGTTAAATGTTTTCTTACCCCTGATGTGAGCCACTCGGCAATGCGCATTCACGTGTTTTGGGGGCGTGG
The DNA here is from genome assembly GCF_014851395.1 of Micropterus salmoides. Classification (NCBI taxonomy): domain Eukaryota; kingdom Metazoa; phylum Chordata; class Actinopteri; order Centrarchiformes; family Centrarchidae; genus Micropterus; species Micropterus salmoides. The sequence goes on from NW_024043372.1 coordinate 17,434,603, forward strand.
CTTTGGAAGGAGCCCAGAATGGAGTGGGTGGGTGTTTCTCTGTTGGATACTTTAAAAAATCCAGCAGTTTCTTGCTAGTTTCTCAAACTTACCTACCCTGCCTTTAATGTTGCAGGTAAAAGTGGGGCTAGTTTTAACTACTGTATATACTGCTGGGTAGCTTAATCTGTAATAATACTCAATTTATTAGATGACTTAAAATGAACTAGTAACTAAAGCTGTCAGGTAAAGGGAGTGGAGTGAAAAAGTAAAATATTCGGCTCCAAAATATATAGGTATAAAGTACACTAAAATGAAATTATACAAGTAAAGCAGAAGTACCGCAAAATTGTACTGAAGTACAGTACTTAAATACAATGTGCTTGTTTACTTTCCACGTCTGCCTTGCTTTACAGAAATGCCTTGCAGGTCCGTTAGGTTGCACCTGTCCAGGTGACACTGCCATTGCTGTCTTAACTTTGTCACCTTCATAAAGGCTGGAGCTCATTAACGGACAGCGATGGTTCCTGTGGAGTTACAGATGTGTATTCACAAGTTGGCAGGGTTTCTTCACCCCCCTGCTGTGACAATGGCGGTGCCCCACCGTTCCCAAGTGCACAACTGTACTAGTTCCATCAGTATCACTGGATATTTGCAACTAGACACCGTACTGATTGTACTAGTCTGTTTGATTTAAGCAGTGCTAGTAGTAACTAGAATCCAACAATACCAACTAGTGTGCTCACCACTGCAGTGTTGTTGAGTTTTATCTGCTGCTAAGTTAATGTACTGTTAATTCCTTTGTTACTTTACCAAACCGACTGTTAACAAACAGACAAAAACAAAACAACAAGCTGCCTCTTCAACAGCGTGTTGCACTGTGTTGTTTACTCATATTTCAGTGCGCAAACTGCGCCTACGTCAACGTGTCCTCTAGGTTCTGGGAATGGTTTAACAACAGAAAGTCTCCTAGCAGGGAGAGACATGAATAATGTATTGATGTTCATGTTACCTGGCCATTCTATTACTTCTTTTTTTTACTGCACACCAACAACAAGGTGAAGCACCTTCAAAAACAAAAGACTGGGTAACTCCTTTAACTTTGCTGTGGTTTAAACACATGCACATGTAGCCACAGAAGCAGTCACAAGGAACATGTTTCAGCTTAACATTAGCAATCCACGACATTGTAGCTGCTCGTTCTTGGCTAGTTACGCATTTGATTTAACTCCTACTATACATCTGATTATTGGATATTATTTCAGTTAGATGTGGTATATAAAGCAAGCCTTTTGCATATAGGAAAGTGTGTGATGTAAAGCACAGGTGAACCCCTCAAGGGCAGACTATACACTAAAAGATCTCCAAAAAGTTAATAACTGAATAAGTCATTATATGATTGAATAGTTTGTTTAATTAATTTAGTGACCAGCCTTGTTATTGGAGCTGTAGTTTCAGCTACTTCTTTCTTTTTCAGATTTTAACTGAATATATCGAGAGTCTTCAGGTGTCCCCCACTGTTCACTTGTCGCATTTAATGGTTTTGCTGCTTCACTGCTGCATTATGACTCCTTGGGGATCTCATAGAGGAATTTTTTGCAGTATTAATACTGTGCATGACAGATGATGGAGAGACTGTATAGCCCAGGCAGTCTTTGTGGTTTAGTGTTGATTTACTGTAACATGATGCAATACAGAGGCGCTTTGATTTCAGGTCTCGCCCTGAGTGGGTGGGTAGTGATGAAGGGCAGCTGAAAGCCAGAGATTTACTTAATAATAATATTAACGACCAACCTTATTTAGATTCATCACTAGTGTTTTGGGCATTTTAGTGTGATGTTGTTGTGTGTGTGTTTTATGTGGGGGTGGGTAGAAAAAATGGTGACTTAAAGGAAAAAGGTCAATATTCTTTATTTCCTCTACTTTCAACAAATCTTATGGACAGACGAACTAACAATGAATTGATGCTATTAACAAGTAGTGCTTGTGTTGTTCATTCCTCTGTACCAGAAACCATTACAAACACAACCATTTCACAGGGTGACACAATATTTTGTTACACCTTCCTGGATTTAATTTTAGTCAGCGTTGCAGAAAATACTCACTAGAGCGTAACCAAGGCTGTTTGTGTAACTTGCTAATAACCATAGTGCCCGGCGGGTTTCAGGAAATGACCAAACCTTTCTTGAATGAAACCCTATATGTGATCTATTTTAAAATATTTACATCTTCAGAACAAATGGAACGAAATGTGCTTGAGTGCCACAGACAGTGTAGAGACGCTAGAAAGTATCGAAAGATGAACTAACCAACTGATTTTTCAACAATTAAAAAAAATTTGTACAGACTTTTTTCAGCCACAATATTTTACTTTTTACACCCTCACACCTAGAAATGTATTCCATGATGGTAATTTACTTCCAATTAATGTAAATTGACCACAGAATAAATTGCAGTGTTACACCTTAACTCCGTAGAGGTCCCTTGTCTGAGCTCAGTGTAGTTCTAAAGTGAGAGGGCGGGAGTGAAATCATTAATGCCGGGCATTACAAGACAACAGGCAGGCAGCAATGGATCACTGAGATGGGTGACTGCATAGGATAGGTCACTTACTGTAGCGTGAGAGCTAGTGGAGAGATAGCAGCAGCTGCTCCACAGCTCAGCCCATCCTCCCCGTGACAGTGCAGCGTTACGTGCTGCCTCTCCGCTTTGTCGTCAGAGCAGCCAAAGCCTCCCGCCCGCGCACATCTCCTCTCCGCTCTGCACCAGAAAGGAGCATCCTCTTCTCTCCACCCTCCCTCTCTTTTGTATCCTCTCTCCCTCTCTCTCTCTTACCCTCTCTCTCTCTCTCTCTCCCTCTCTCTCTTTTTCTGTCAGTCGGTGTGTCCTCAGAATGAGGTTAGCAGCAGCAGCAGCAGCAGCAGCAGCAGCAGCAGTAGATAGAGATAGCAGAGCCACAGTTACTGCAGCAGTCAGGGGAGGCTGTCCTTCAGCCGTGCACCATCTACCGCTGCATTCACCCCTGCCCTGAGAACGCAACACTCATCCTTGTGCTCTCTTTCTGTGTCTCTCCTCCTCCTCCTCCTCCCTCACCTTCTGTCCTCTTTGAATTCATCTCTCAAATTTGTCCGCCCCCCCTCTCTCTCTCTCCCTCTCTCCCTCTCTCTCCCTGTAGCAGTGATGGGGAAGACCACCATGTAGAGACAGAGAGGCAGCGGATGTAACAGCAGAATAGCAGCAATGGGAAACCACACATGGAGCGGGTCTGGACTGCAGCCGTGGTGAGCCTGATACCTACAGGACTTGCAACCACCATCATCGCCCTTCTCAGGACCTGACCACTGGGGCTGTCCAACGCTCACCTGGATGCTCCCCGCTTGTGTTCCATCATCCCCGCCTCTCCTCGTTCTCTGCTGCTCTTTCTCCTCTTCTTCTGTTTCTTCTCTTTGATGGTTTTTGGTCTACTGATATCTGACAGTCTCTCCTGAAACAGAGAAGCTGCTCATCGATTTGTCTCCTCGGATTTTCCATTCCTTTTTAATCTCTATCTGCATATTTAACCTACAAGTGGCATTCTTTTTTCCCTTTTTTGGTTGTTGCCTGCTTGATACCTATTTTGGATTTTTTTTTTTTTTGATGAGACTGACCTCATCTCTCTGTTGTGCAAGCTTTTTAATTGATCTTTAAGCAATAACAACACTTACTGTATCTAACTGACTTGACTAGCTGACATCATGGGGGACATGTCCAACAGCGATTTTTATGCCAAGAACCAAAGAAATGAGGGCAACCATGCGGCAGCCTTTGGCTGCTCGCTCATGGAGCTCCGCGCTTTGATGGAGCTGCGTGGCACAGAGGCGGTGGTCAAGCTCCAGGAGGACTACGGGGGCGTAGAGGGACTGTGCAAACGACTGAAAACCTCACCCACAGAAGGTGAGTCTGTGCATGTCTGTGTATGTGCTTGGATGTGTGTGTGAATATGTGTGCACTGGTGTGTGTTGAATGAAGGATCATCTTGAGGAATGTGTTGTACTACTGTATCTCGAGATGATGGTAGACTTTCCTTGTATTTACTGTTGCTTTGGATATAGATCATTATTTTCCGGGTGCACCTGATTTATTTAATTTAAAAATCAATGATGAAAGCACACACGTGCACAAACCTGGTAAAGCACCTGTGTAAGCGCAGCATCAGAACAGACAGCAGACACCGGAGGGAGTCCTGTTTGAAGGGACTAATGAAAATTCTTTTCAGCCAGCTAGTGTTAGACCTGGTTAGTATGCATAGAAATCTCTCTGAACAGTTTAGCCCCCCTCATTCCCCCCTCCCCCACACAAGCCCCCCACCCTCCCTTGTCATTCTTCCATCCTGTTGGCCAATCAGCCGATGCCTTATTAAGGAGCAGGTCTCTGGGGCAACACGGTAAAGGTTTTTGACCACGTGGGATGTGCTGTGGCATCTGCAAATGTGGACTGGGCATGAATGAAATGAGAAAGCAAAAAATTTAAATAAAATAATTTTTATGAACAGGTATGGCACCTGTTTCCTATTTATTTTCTGTTAAACAATTGGGAAAATCCAGCAAATATGTCTTACCTGCAGGGCAAATGTGTAGTATTTCTCCTTGCTGTTTTTTTTGACAGGTGTAGGTTTGTGTTTAGGTATAACAGTATTTTTCTTCATGGAGGAGATATTCAATAAAGAAAATGTGAGAATAGCACAAAAGCATAGCATGTGATACCACAGAATACCCTCATATTTATCACATACCTACCTAAGATCCATCATATCCACTTTAGGTAATTCAGATATTTGTATATGTATTGTTGATAATGGCTAAACCATTACTTTATCAACTTGCGTAAAAGTAGGATTTTCTGTTTCTTCATCCCCAGCTGCAGTGCAGAGAGCATACAAAAACAGGCCTCTCTAATGGCTTCATCTGTCCATTAAGTATTTTATTATTGAAATCATCTACCACCCCTGATGGAGGGATCATTGACAAGTATTCGTGTAGTGTCATCTGTGCGACATCAGAGGTAACCTGTAACCTTGTAGGCTGATAGTCATAGAAGATTGTGTTCCCTGGTCTTCTCATCCAATAGCGCCACTTCCAGGTAAGCTGGTGGTAATACCTGTGGCAAGAAAACGGCAGAGTAAACCAGAAAAATTCAGAGAATCGTCCAAGTCACAGAGTTGAATAACGAGGAAATAAAGATCAAATCAAAATGGGATGGAACAGAATGAAAGCACTGATGAACACTGACTCAGATCGGGGATGCTGTGCCTGTTGCTCACCACATTTGCAACATCAGTAAGAAACAATTAGCATTAGAACTAGCAATGAAATTATCATAACAGACATAAAATTATAATTACAGTTTCCCATTCTCATGAGCATCACGATTAGATATACGAACATTACATTTTATCAGTAAAGACTAACCCAGGATTGCAGCCTGCAGACTTCAATAAAACTAAAATAGTAATTAAACTTACATAAGAGAAACGTAGTTTCTGTTATTGGTAATATGATTTGTTGAACACAACAGTTCCCCAGTGCCACTGCATGTGCAAAACTATCTCTGACACTGAGGGGAAAGAATTATCCTCTTCATTATCATAAAATATTACATAATAGCAAAAGTTATACACTGTACTTCAACGTTTACCTTTTTTTTTTCTTATATTCAGAGTCATGATAACATGGTACAGCTCATTTGAAATATGGGAAAGTCTGATTTGAAGCCAGTGTGCCAGTGTGTTCCACCCTAACATTATTCTGGATCACCGTGCATAGTTATAGTTCCTCCAGTGGGTAAAATAATAATCATAAAAAGAAGAAAAGCATTTCTCTAAGGAGCAATTCAGAATGTATATAAATTCAAGGCTCTGCCGACTGGATCACTCAAAACACTAAAATCTCAAATGTGTGTGCCGATTAATTATTTTGCTATTCATTTGATTTACTAGAGTGCATTGTGTATCTTGTGCAGTACTCTGTTTCGATACGTGAGATGCTTCCATATGATAGTTTGTCAGTATTTTCAATGGCTAAGTCCATTTAACAAGTCACAATGTTTTGGCTGAGATCTTGCCCTACTGCTAACAAGCAGGATGATCCTCTTCTATTATCTCTGTTTATAATTATTAATTGATCTAATTAATTATTTTATCTCCCACTAGTACATTCACTAAGTGGAAACTGAGTAATGGTATCTACTGCTATTTGCATTAGTGCTCCCAGGTGTTTCTATGTTAATGTTGTGTGGATCCCCTTCTGTGCTTTGTGGTTGCTCCACAGAACATATGTTACCCCAGAAATGTGATCATGGTAATCATCCTTGAAGGTATTCTGTATTGCTTGCTGTCGTCATGTGTGGTGTGTGTAATGTGTATGTGTCCCGGGGCCCTGCGTTTGATGGTAAGAAGCCGTGAGCACGGTTGACCTATTAGCCCTGTAGCTTATACCAGCCCGTTCACATGATGCTAACAGTTCATGGCTGTAGCCCATTATGCAGCATAAATGCATAATGGCCCTGTAAGTATAGAAATGCAACCAGTGAAGGGGTTGCACCACATGCAATTTGACACTGCAAGCAGTAAGCCCCTGCAGCATTGTTGCTGCAGTACATGAAACTGTAAAACTTTGAAAAACTGTGACATATGAGAGGCTGTTTATTAATTTAGCCTAAAAATAAATTTAAGTTGTATATGATTTAGGATTAGAGTATATGGTGCTTACTGCATTTCCAGGCAGAGTAGTTGGAGATTACATGAGATTGAGAACTGCTACAATAGCTCCAACACGTGATACACATTATGTACATGATAGCTATAAAGAAAACAGAATAGCGCATACAATACAAAAGCTGTGGTTTGGGGAAACATACCTCTATGTTAATAATCTAGATGTTTTAGGAACTAAAAGAGGCGTCCGTAGGACACATTTCTTAAAGCATTATGTTTATTAATTTTTTGTTTTTGTTTTTAAAGGTTTGGCCCCAATAGATGAACAATTATCTTAATCCATGGCAGAAGAACGCAACACATGATTTAATGTTAAAACTTAAACGTCCCCAGGAAGTAAAATTCCTTTTTCTTAAAATCAAATTTGCATGAGATAACTTGATACATGATGATGAAGATGGTGATCAAATGAATATTGATTAAGTGGCAGATTGACGTAATTCTATAAGATGCCTTCATTCTCTATTTCATACCCTTCAGTTTTCTCAGTAGCCTGCTTCCTTGTATTGCATTCCTGCACCCAGGATGTAGTTACCTATTTGTTGTCTTGTAGGTGACAGTGGGGTGAAGAAGCTAGCGTTTCCCTCAGGCAGTCAGCGGGTGAATGGCATGAGTCAGTCAAGGGCCAGACGGGGTGTCAGGCTACAGCTTAGTTTCCGAGAAGAGACGGCAGGAAGCTGCTCGAGGTCTGACCTGCTTTTCTGGAGAAAGCAGAAAAGAAGGTTGGTTGGTTGGTGCTCACAGTGTAACTACTTTCTCAAGGGACTGTAGAGAGGTGCAGCACATCGGTAGGGAGCAAGAAATTGTGAGAGGGTGCAGAGCCATTCCTCGAGGGTCGGGAGGATGAAGAGGTGCTTAGGGCAGCGATGGTCTTTGATGTTGTGAGAAAGGAAGGGAAGGAGGGTATTTAGCGAGGCCATGTGGAAAAGTAGGAGTAAATATAGATATGTGTGGAAACCACATTATATACAAGGAGTCTATCCATCTCACAAAACTAAAGCGGTAGGCTTTTCTGGCAATTTAGATACGACTGCAAACTTGGATGAACTAATATAATATTGGAAATGAAGCAGTGAAAATATATAAAACTATATATTAATAAAATTTTAAAATATGCTTCCCTAAAAGCTTACACAAACTTTCACTTTTCAGCCGCGTACTGTATTTTTGATAGTATTATCATCCAAAGCAGAACACCCAGCAGCAACCAGCAAAGATCGGCCTCAGTTACCTTTTTTATAACTTTCAGTTCACTGCGTGCTGAGCTGTACATCAGTATGACTTTACACACCAAGGTGATGGAATGAAATGCTATTTCATGCATGCTGAAGAGAGATAGCACTAAATAGTAATTAATACAGCAGAAACTTTTGAATAAGTAATAGGAATTCAATCCAAGAGTAAAATTCAGCAGTTATTCTTTTTTAATAATTGTAGCCAGCCAGACTTCTTCTTATTTCCAACTCAGCGCATTTTCATATCCTCACCCTGAACCCCTTCGCTTTGCCCTCTAATATCGCCATACCTCATTTCAGTCTTCTTACTACCTCCATGTTCTCTCCACCTTTCAATGGCCTCTAGTGCCGGATTTTCCTCAACCACTTACAAATCCCCCTTCTCCGCAAATCACCTTACCCCAACCTGCAGTTTTTGATCAAGCCCTTACCAGAAGTTTACCAATATCTTAATCACATCAATACTATATATAAAATGTAATGATCTCCAACTTAATACAAAATGGATACCTTCAGTTTCTATACGGTATCATCTGTATCCTGACTAAAATGGAAGTGGTTGTCCATGTCTGCAGGTAAATAATATTGACACCTGATGTCCACCTTCTCATATTCTCATCATTAAGTGGGAAGAGTTGCATAGCTCTGAAAATTAAAGTCACATTCATTTTCTTTGTAGACATTGGTGTGTTGTTCAGGCTTGGATGGGCATAAAATGGTCAGTACAAAAGATAAGCAACTGTGTAGAAGAAAGGTCTAAGCTACAAGCCATTGCGCATAAAAATGCATGAACAGAAGTTAGCTACAATTTTTTTGCCGAAAGTTAGAGGAGAAGATTGATACCTCTCTCACTCTAAGAAATAGTCTGGCACATAAACCCCCATAAAATGTCAAATTGTTGTTCTTACACTTTGTTTTTTTCTTTTGTTTCCTTTGGACAGAGCAAAGCTGTTTGCCTATTTCCAGTCTTTATGCTAAGCTAGGCTCACTGTCTGTTGGCTCCAGCTACTGTAGACACTGTATTTACAGTATAGGCGTAAAAGTAGCATAAATCTTGTTTCAAATCAAACATGTTATCACGATAAAAACCTCACATATCATTTGATATCGATGATTATCACGATATATGTCAAATCATTATTTCTTTCAAGTTTAAAGGCTGATTTTTGTTCCTGAGTGAGAATTAAAGAAACCAGATGGTTAATTATGTGTTTTCTTTATGGTCAGTATGTGCCAAACACTTGATGCCAAACAGTGGATCACTTCACAAATCTGAGGTAGAACATTCAAAACTATTATGATAAAATCTTTTTCAACAAATATGATTAGTAAATCTTTTTTCAGTCCCTTTTCCTCAACAATATAAATATTTTAATAGAAAAATTAAGTGCTAATTTGTCTGTGATTCAAATGAATTAAACCAAATATTTATTGACGATATTTTGAACATTTATTATATTATTGAGGAATATATATTGCTATAATTATCATTATTGTGTTATTGGCCAGCCCTACTACCAACTCTATCATGGCTGTCTTCTCCCTTAAATCGTCTTACTTCTTACCTGCCTTCACCCCTCCCTAACTCTCCCTCCTGTCCCCTCCAGACCTCCTCCTCATCAACCCATACACCTGCCCTTACTCTCTCTCCATCTACCTCCCATTCCTTTGTCTCACCACACCTTACCTCTCCTTTCTCTCTCTCCTCTGCTCCCATTTCTATTTCGGTGTGCTGGTCGGTCGCTGATATCCCAGTGGGCCAGTGTACAGCGTAGCCTAAATAGACCTGCTCTACATCTATAACCTTCATCATCCCTCTCTTCTACTCTCACTTCTTTTACTGATTTAGTAACAATGGAATAGCACTGGAAAAGTAGCACACCATTTCCAAACTTCTGTTTGTCCCTAAACTGTTATATTTTATGTTATATTTTCCAGAATGTAGAAATGATTGTTGGTGAATTTAAATGAACTCTTTTTTTTAAATAGAGACAAGACTTCCACAAAGACAACAAAATTTTCTAAGCTGATTCACCTCTGTTAACACAGAGCACAGTAGGCTGTGGGAAAAAGTGGGAAAAATGGCTTGTAGAAATGCAGGTGACAGTTGATTGAGAACAATTGGGTTTATAGCAGATCCCTGAGGGGAAAGCCCCTGCATCGTTTTGTGGCAGTAATGACGGTGGTGGATAGTGGCCAGATGATGCATCATACACAGTGCCTGTATTTCTCATGGGAGGAGGTTGTTGATGGTTCTTGTGTTAACAGTCCACTCACTGAGGTGAGCACTTGACTTGTTTATCCGCATGTGATTCGATACCATACGCACACACACAACAGTGTCTCACGTACTATACAAATCTATTGATCTGTAAGCAGTGATTTGAATTTTTGCATCCATTTTTCTTTAGTGACACTGCCTTAATTTCAAGGACACAGAAGTAGTGATGTGTATGTGAGTGGTTGGCAATGTAGGCAGAGAACAAAAAGGGAAATAACTGGAGGTATAGCAGGAGAAAGAAAAAATGAAGGATGATCAAAAGACACTGTTTCCTGTCAGGGTAGATAAAAATTTGTAAAATTACACTTCATTTTTTTAGCTATCTATCTTTTTTCTATTCTATTCTCCTCTAGCAGATACCGTTGTCCATCTAGCATCATATATAGCATCCCTCTGTAATATCAAGACAGTGCTGACTATTACTCTTCTTATTCCTCCTCCGTATCTCACTCACTACGTTCTGTACTGCTCTCATGAAGAGGACTTTTTTTGAATTCTATACATAACTCAGGAAACTGTTTGCCCCACGCATCTGTCATCCACCTCTTCTCACCTCTATCTTCTCCTCTCCATCTCCTTTCGTTCTCATTTTCCTTCATTCACACCCACCTTCTCACTGTTTTCCTTCTCCCTTGAAATACAATCCACATTTCAGTCTGGGTGCTCCTACATTTCTGCACATTCTCCTCTTCTAATCTTAACCCTGTTCTCTCCTCTCCTCTCCTACATTATTCTTGTCTGTTTGTCCCACATCCCCTCTCCTCCTTGCTCTCGTTCTTTTCCTCCATCCCTCCGTTGCTGATGATCATACTTATCACGTCCTCCAGTCGCAGCACCGCAAGCGCGTTCCCCTCTGACGCAGTCTATTTAATCTCCGTCCCACAAGGGATCTCTCACATGGAGCAGCCATCTCTTTAATAAGGACAATTTCTCCTGCTCTGCAACTTCTCTCCTCCTTCTCTCCTGTCTGCCCTGCTCTCCCCTCCCCTCCCCTAGTGACTCTGTAAAAGGGAAAAAAGAGGTAGGAAAAGAGAGAGAATGAAATAGGAGGCAGTGAAGAAGAGAGAGAGAGAGATGGCTCTCAGAGGACAGATTATAAATGATACACAGCCATTTTGCTCTGTGAGGGAGCAAAACCACATCGTGGGCAAACACTCACACACACACACACACACACACACACACACACAAATACACACCAGTATTCACACAGGTGTTTTTCTGCGGTGTAGTAGCAGTGACCTTGAGGCAGGCTTAAGCAGTATTGTGGCACAGTTGTCAATCATTCTACAATAGCACTCTATATGCAATCTTCAAAAGCTTTACCGAGGAAAGAAATGCGCTAAAGACTTAAGGAGCAGTGCAGCTAATACCCGTTTTTGGTATATCTTTTAAAATTGCACATGGCCCCTTTAATAAAGTTGTAAATGAAAGCTGACTAACCCACTACAAAATATGCCTTATTTAATGCAGAATAATACAGAAAAAGATGAGCACATGTAGGGAAAAACAAATAATGGCTTGCAATCACTTCTCAAATGCTTAGGCTTTCACATAATGGTTTGATCACCGTCCCTGTGGGCTGGTTTTCCAGACTGGAATTAGACTAAACTTATTAGATGGCCACTGAAATGCATCCCTAGTCTAGAACAAGCCTAATTTTTGTTTAAGAAATTGGCATTCAGTTTACAAATGACCTCGAACCTGTGCTTTTAATCAATAGTGGTGCATACCAGTATGGTGTATAATATATGTGCATTTGACGCATAACAGTTTAAAATAGCACTGTAGCAGCTGGACAGAGGGTCAGTGACCTCTTAAGGGGAGAGTAGTGATTGGTGGTTATGTAGGGACTGAACCCTTCTATAGAATGTGACTTCTGACCCTGTGTTTTGTTATCTCAGAATAGTACTGAACCCTTCTATGGTATCTAACATACACCTACACACCCTATATAAGCGATGTTTGATGTACAGAGAGACAGAGTGGCCATCGGGCTGGGTCACTCTCCAAGCTGCTGCAGAGCTTGTAATTGATGCTGAACTCCTTGATGTAATAAACTTTTATGATCAAGAACAGTGTCAAGCGGATTTCTTCTCAACACATCATCGCAGCATTATTGTTCGGGCACCACACCAGCTGAAAAGCCAGTATAACAGTTTTGATTTCCCTAATGAGTAATATTCTATGCATATTGTTTTTCCTCTATCCCCCTCTCACCCCTTGTGAGGTGGGATGTGCCATCCTCAAGCTCAGGTCCTGGGAGTTTGAGGGTTCTGCGCGGTATCTTAGCTGTTCCTAGGACTCCACTCTTCTGGACAGAGACCTCTGATGTTTTACCTGGAATCTGCTGGAGCCACTCTCCCAGTTTGGGGGTTGCAGCCCCTAGTGCTCCGATTACCACTGGCACCACTGTTGCTCTTACTTTCCACATCTTTTCTAGCTCCTTTTCAGCCCTTGGTATTTCTCAAGCTTCTCGTGTTCCTTCTTCTTGATGTTGCTGTCGCTTGGGATTGCCACATCTATCACTACTGCCTTCTTCTGCTGTTTGTCGATCAACACGATGTCTGGTTGGTTAGCCATCACCAGTTTGTCAGTCTAGATCTTGAAGTCCCACAGGATCTTAGCTCGGTCATTCTCAACTACCTTAGGAGGTGTCTTCCATTTTGACCTTGGGACTTCCAGCCCATACTCATGGCAGATGTTCCTGTACATTATGACAGCTACCTGGTTATGGTGTTCCATGTACGCATTTACTGCCTGCATCTTACACCCTGCTGTTATGTGCTGTACTGTCTCAGGGGCATCCATGAACAGTCTGGACCTGGGGTCCTGCCTGTTGTGGTAGACCCAGCCTCTATTGATCTTGTAATGAGTGCCTGTTGTTGAGTGCCTTTTGCCATGATTAGTGCCTCTGTGCTGTCCTTCAGTCCAGCCTTTTCCAGCCACTGGTAGGATTTCTTGATATCAGCCACTATTTGTCTGTGGTACGTACCGTGCAGCGGCTTGTCTCTCCATGAAGGTTCTTTGTCTTCCTTGTCCTCACCCTTGGGTTTCTGCTGCCTGAGGTATTTACTAAGCCCTTCATCTTTGGGGGCCATCTTCCTGATGTACTCTTGGATCTTTGTCGTTTCATCCTGGGCAGTGGTCTTGACACTCACTAACCCTACAGTCTCAGGGTTCTGGATTTGGGGTGATATATATATATATATATATAGTGATATTTTATAGTAGTGTCATTGAGCCAGTGAAAACTTTGTTCAGTTAAATCCCATCTTGTCAAAAGGTCTTTCAGACAGACAGATGTGTAGACACTCACACACAAACGCAGATGCTGGACATGGCCGGCAGTGAAGTCAGCTGTCCCAAGAGAAGCCTGACTGAATTAAGAGGACAGATGCCAAAAACCAGACTCTATTTGGCCTGCTCCCATTGAGCCTGTTGCTGACTCACAACAGTGTACAGTATGTCTGCCTGTGTGAGTGTATACTATAGTGTAAAGATATTCAGTAGACAGGAAATATAAACAGTTAATGTGGTTGTCTTTGTAGATTCCAAATGTGACACACAGCACTTAAACCAGTACTCCTAATATGTGCTCAGTCAACTTTCCCTGGGAAACTAATGTAAGGCAAGCATCACCTCCAACAATTTGATCTGTGAATTGTGACTATACCTATTTCACATCAGATCAGATTTTTTATGATGATCTTATCTTTTATTATGATCTCATCTTTCTAAGCATGACAGAACTCTGATTCACTGCAGTGATCCTTTTTTTTTTGCTGCCAGACTACTCTGGCTTTGAAATAATTGGTGATGTAATGCTAAAGCATTGTTATCAGAGCTGGAAATTAAATCAGCTCCTTTATTTATTTAAGTGTGGTAAGATTCTCTCTCCGGGGCATGGTGGAGCAGTGGTTAGCACTGTCGCCTCACAGCAAGAAGGTCGTGGGTTAAAACCCCGGTTGCCTCGGCCTTTCTGTGTGGAGTTTGCATGTTCACTCCGTGTCTGCGTGGGTTCTGTCCGGGTGCTCTGGCTTCCTCCCACCATCCAAAGACATGCAGGCTAGGTTAATTGGTGTCTCTAAAATTGTCCTTAGTTGTGGATGTGAGTGGTTGTTTGTCTATGTGTGGCCCTGCGATGGACTGGCAACCTGTCCAGGGTGTACCCTGCCTTTCGCCCAATGTAAGCTGGGATTGGCTCCAGCCCCCCGCGACCCTGTACGCAGGATAAGCAGTTGACGATGGATGGATGGATGGAAGATTCTCTCTCCTTGTTTTTCATACATTTAACGTACGGTGAATGTACAGGTAGGTGCGGCCACCACACCACCTCATTATTTTAGTTTCTGCCTGCTGTCTGTCCTCCAGAAACTTCTTCTCTGTCCCAGGTTGCTGTCATACATCTAAATCCAATTCTTGTCCTCTGAAATGTCCCGAATCTGAACTGGCTGCTGGAAGTGAGGAGTATGGATAGCGAGTTGACAGGCGTGGTGATGCTTTTAGCTGAATATGCAGAGTCCCGGGCTATAACTGGCTTGTTTCTCTCCATGTCAGCTCTTTTCTTAGTTGACCTCTCTCCTCTCTCTTCTCCCACTGTGGGGCAGAACAAGGGTGGTACCACTGCTGCCAACTCAGACAGACAGCATTTCCCTCTCAAGGGCACATTAACAGATACAGTCTTGGACTAAATCCAGCCCTGCCTTGCTAAAGGGCACAAAACAGCTATCTCTCAACTTTGACTTTACACGTACTGTAGAGAACAATTCATAATCATTCCCAGCAGCAGCAGAAAATGAGAGGAACACGGATACTGTCTTGCATTAACTTAGAATTATACCATTTCTGAATCTTTAAAATGTATCCATATATGGAAGCAGAGACTCAGCCTGTTTAGTCTTGCCCAGAGGAATAGGGATACTGCCCCAGATAGAGATAGTCACACTAACCCAAGAGCACAGGATCAAAGCACCAAAGAAGTAAAAATTACAGAGGTATTATAAGCTAAATGTATTTAGAGTATCAAGGTAAAGATATGCATTTTACTGTTGTAGTTGGTTGAGGTAGAACTAGATTTAACTTCTGTTTATTCTGTTAAGTAGTTTAATCTATACTAATGCATTGAAATTGTAAGCTATCAAATCAAATGTAAAATCCCAATATGCAAAGTAAGTATAACTATAGCTATCAAATATGAGTGAATTAAAAAGTACATTTCCCCCTGAAATCTAGAAAATTATAGTCAAATTTGTACTTAAAGCTGGAGTGTGGACATTTACATATAAATAAATATCCATAACATTCAAACCCTTAACAAACAAGTTTACACACTGCCAGGTAAATCTATCTGTATTTTGCTGTATAGATTTTAAATCTGGTGACTGCTGGCTCACCGTTGGTGAAGCATGTTACGTCAACCAGGAATGGTTTGACGTTGGTTTGACGTAGCTGAAGGGAGGAGTAACCCAGAGCCATGTAGAGAGCTCCACGATCTTACATTGCTGCTTCTGGATAGGCTGGTGTTTGAGACATATTTGGAGTAGCTATTACATTAACTCTGCCTAAATAATGGAATATTTTAGTCTTGGAACTGTGGAAATGCATCTGTATTTTTGTAACTATTGAACATCATAAGCGTGTGGCAACATTATTTGTGTTATTACTTTCACTGCCAGAAGGGGGACACAAAAGTTCCACACTGCAGGTTAGAGTAATGAACTTGAATAAATGGACTTAGTGACTTTCCACCCCTGCAAAGTCTTGGGAAGTATATTTTTATAACATAAAATTCTTTGCACTCTCTTGCATAGTGTAGCAGTTTAATTTTTGTGCAACTATTGAAACATTTAAACAGTTGTTGTCATAATTGAAACAATTAATCAATTATACTGTATATTTAATTTTTGACTGTGAAAATGACATCGCTTTGGGCTCTGGAAACTTAAGACATTTTTCATTATTTTTGTACATTTTATAGACTAAACAATTTATCAATTATATCTATTATAATAATATTCTACTATTACAACTAGTACTAGTATTGTATTATTTTTTTAAATTCATAATACATAAATATGGCTCTGTTATCACCAAATGACTAGTATTACATTTGTGGTATATGGAAAAATCAATAGTGTTGAATCCCATGTAAGTACATCTGTTTCATGTCACAGATATTATAGGAGATGCATCCATTTGTGCAGCAGATGGAAAGTTTTGGATTGGGTTTCATGGGATCAGTCATATTACAGTTACATACTGTCAAATTGATACTGCATAGCACAAGCAGAGATCAATAACCTTTCAACTGTAATTCCCGAACTGTAATTCCCCTACAGTTTTAGTGTTTGTAAACCATTAGAATATACATAGCATTACACATTTGAACAAAATTGTATTGAATAATGCCAAATTATTAGTATATTTTTAATTGAATTGTCATTTTCCTGGCACAATCACCAGCACCGTGCTTGCTGTATTCAGCAATTTGTCATGACTATTTCATGATTCTCTCTGGTAGTTTGAATTTTAATAGCTGTGCCTATTGTGTCCAAAGCTTATCTGACCCCTGGGTGAAACCAGAGACTGACACCCAGATGGGAGACAGCAGATAGACCACTGTCATTCTCCCTTTCAGCCTTTTGGCCTTGGACACTCTCCCTTTTCACTCCCGGGGTGGGAGTGCGAGTGTGCATCTACTGCGTTTGTGTGTGCTGTTGGAAGTGTTTGTGTGTGTGTGTGTGTGTGTGTGTGTGTGTGTGTGTGTGTGGGAAAATACAACAGCGCCTAATCGGCATGGTTGGCTAAAGCCATGCAACTAAAATTATTGTGTCAGGATTATTCAAAAAAGCATTCTTCAACTTTTATTAATTTTTTTCTTATGGAATACAATAAAAAACCATTACTGTCCTCCTAGTTCACTGGGAAATTATTTAAAATTAACCAATAACTTGTGATTCAGACTCAATTATTTGTAAATGGTGTACAGTCATTTTTAAGCTGTAAATCTTAGCAGTATTAAAGCTGTCTAAATTTTCTTATGTAATTTTATTTATATGGCAGCAATTAATAACAAAAGTTATTTTATTGCACTTTTCAGATCTAGACCATAGTCTTTGTGATAATATTTACAGAGACCCAACAATTCTCACCATGAGCAAGCACTTGGTGAGTGGGGGGGAACACAGACAGACAAAACGTTCCAAGTGTGAATGCTCTTTTAGTCTTACTTGTAGAACAGTCCAGCTCATAACAGTCCCTAGAAAAGTCAACGTATTAGGGGGGTGGACTGGGCAGCCATACTGGCTGCACTTAACAGGAGAGGGGGCATGGCAGGGGCATAGTTTGAGGCTGCCGCAGGGGGGCGCCCTCGCCGTGGGGGCAGGGCCGGCCAAAGCGGTTCGCCAATATCCACATGAGCAGGCTTGAGACGGTCTATAGCCACCTGCTCAGGCCTGCCCCCCATATCCACAACGAAGTTCTTAGACCCTCCCACCAGGACACGGAAGGGCCCATCGTAGGGGGGCGGCAGCGGAGTACGATGGCCATCGTGGAGGATGAAGACATACTTGACTGACGGTAAATCCTTGGGCACGTAGGACTGGGGGAGGCCATGGTGAGACGTCACGTCAATGGGAACGAAACCGTAGGCAATGTCCCGAGACACAGCACAATGGGACATGCAGAGGCTGGCCGTACACCAGCTCGGCCGATGAGGCTTGAAGATCTTCCTTGGGGTCGGAGCAAAGGCCAAGCATAACCCATGAGAGGCGATCGGCCCAGTCGCTGCCCGTAAGGCATGTCACAATGAAACCACTTACAAAGTCTGTTGCTCTGTGGCTGTGGTACGGTGGACCTTTACCACAAGGACCAAAGCCATAATGAACGGATGTAGTGGAGGACAGCGGAACCACTTCTGGCCACCATGGTGAGGAGGTAGGTGTAACCATGGGAGGGGGGAAATGGGCCCACCAGGTCCACATTCACATGATCAAAATGTCTCTCTGGCACTTTGAAGGGTTTCAAAGGAGCCTTGGTATGACGAGTCACCTTTGCGCGCTGGCACGCCACACAGGCAGCAGCCCAGACCCTGACGTTCCTCCACAGGCCCGGCCAGACGAACTTGGCCCCCACCGGCTTGATAGGGGCCTTCACCCCCGGGTGGGAAAGGCCGTGGATAGCGTCAAAAACCTTATGCCTCCAGCCAGCAGGTACCATGGGGCACAGGTGGCCAGTGGAAACGTTGCAGAGGAGTGTAGCGTTGGCTGTGTCAAACACCGCATCTTCCATGAGCAGCGCCGTGGGGGCCGTCCTGTAGGCTTGCACCTCAGAGTCCACGGTCTGATCCTCAGCCATGGCTGCATAGTTGAGGCCCAAGTGGACGGAACCAGTGACCCCCCAGGACAGGCAATGTGGTATACTCAGAGATGGCAGAGAGCTGACGCTGCTGTTGACCAGACCATGGCTCTGAAGACTTGGCCATGGCAAACGTCAGCGGCTTGTGGTCAGCGAAAGCCATGAACCGCCGGCCCTCCAACAGGAAACAGGAATGACGGGTGGCAAGGAAAAGACCCAGGAGCTCCCTGTTGAAGACGCTGAATTTCTTCTCGTTGTCCTGGAGCTTCCTGCTTAAAAAGGCCAGCGGCTGCCAGGCTCTGCCCACCCGCTGTTCATACACAGCCCCCACAGCGTAATAAGAGGCGTCCGTAGTAAGAGCAACTGGGGCGGTCGGAGATGGGTGCGCCAGCAGACGGTGTTGGCCAGCGCAGTTTTGGCAGCATCAAAAGCACAAGTCATCTCTGGGGACCAATCCAACAAGTCCACCGGCCTCCCACCCCGCAAGGCCGGTCGCATGAACCGGGCCACAAGGACATCCTGCGGGTGGACAGACACCTGGTGGTAACCGCGCACCAGGTCCACCTTCGAGAAAATGTGCCGCCGGCTAGGTGGGCGGAGAAGTCCTGTATGTATATGCACAGGGTACCGGTCGGGGGTGGTGGCGTTGTTCAAGTGAAGGAAATTGCCACAGGGACGCCAACCATCATCAGCCTTGGTCACCAGGTACAGGGGGGAAGCCCAGTTGGAGTTGGAGCGGCGCACGATGCCAAGGTGCCCCATGGTGGCGTCCATTGGGGGGCCATGCCCGCAAGCCATGGTGTCCACAGGCTTCAGGTTTTTATGTTATGAAGGCGTGCTTGAAGTTTAGCTGACTGATTTCATCTGGCTTGATCGATAGATATGATATGGTATCATCTGCATAACAATAAAAGCTCATGGAGTGTTTCCTGATAATCAAGCAAATATAAGGTGAATAGGACTGATCCAAGCACATATCCTTGTGGAACTCCTTGACTAACTTTGGTGTGTATGGAGCATTCATCATTAACATGTACAAACTGAGATTGAGCTGATAAATGGGACTTAAACCAGCTTAGTGCGGTTCCTTTAGTGCCAATTAAATGTTCCAGTCTCTGTAATAGGATATGATGGTCAATGGTGTCGAATGTAGCACTAAGATCTAACTAGACAGAGACAAGTCTTTTGTCTGTTGCAAATAGAAGAAGGTTTGTAATTTTCAAAGTGCTGTCTCTGTGCCGTGATGAACTCTAAATCCTGACTGAAAATCCTCAAATAAACTATTGCTATGTAGGTAACTGATTGGCCACTACTTTCTTAAGGATCTTAGAGAGAAAGGGAAGGTTACATATACGTCTTTAGTTGGCTAAAATCCCTGGATCGAGAGTGGGCTTTTTGAGAGATAGCCTGTCACAGATTGATCATGTGTAGTAACCTCCATTGAGGTCTATTGAGATTGGTTTTGGAGCCAGCCTCAAGTGGCCATTCGATGACCTGCAGTTTTTGGCACTTCCGCGATGGCTTCATTTTTCGCTGAGGTTGATGCTTTGTCAAAACACGCTGGCACACTCTCACCATCTCTTTCTGTTTATTTGCAGCACAGACACATACCTCCACACACACACAGAGGCAATAAACAGATGTCTCATTAATGTTTTGTCCACATCTAGTGCAGTTGGGCCAGCTAACATTTACAGTGTTTGAGGCTCAGGTGGTGGAACAGATAAATGACTTATAAATTCAATAAGAGATTTTTGATTTCGGTCCCATACAGCAGGCTGCACAAACACAGCATTAACATAATTCTGACACAGCTTTGTTCGTCCTAAGAAAGCCTTTTCTTTTAACCGTATTTTCACTCCTCTGTGTCTCACACATTAGATTTAGTATATACACCGCTGTGCTCTCCCCCACAGATTGTCATGTAAAGTAACTCACCTTAAGGAGAAACTGGGAGCGATTGGTTTGATACAGTAGATTTCCCCACCAATGTGAACATAGCAGAAACCTTGTCACATAAGAATTGCCTAGCGGAATGGGCTTGATGTGATTAATTATGCATCCCTAATGTAAATGCACATGATATTTTTAAATGTGGGTCACATGCTCCTGGGACCACATAAAGCCATGGATTGATAATATGAACTGGACCTATGCAAAATAATGTTTCATGAATTTCGATAAGGACCATATGCACTGAAGCCGTCATTCTACATGAGACCCTGTAAGCTTGTTTCTGTTTTTCCCCTCCATGCTGCTCTTAATGTGTTACTTACCAGGCCTCCAAAAATAGATTTCTAATAGATTTTACACCTCTTAACTTTGGTAAAACCTTTGGGTATAAAATTCTGTGATGTGAGCAACACACACCAACCACATCTATTTTTAATTGTAGAAACCTGTTTTTCTTGCATAACATTACATAATCAGCTTGTGTTTGCAACATTATAAAATAAAATAAAATAAAAAAACTGCAAGAAGTATCATCATAGAAGTAAAAGAGCATGCGTGCTTTGGGTCAGAATGTAATTGCTTATGAAATTAATGTGGGATGCATTATTCAGTCTTTTAGACCTGAAGATTTCATTTATACAACCATCTTCATCTAGCTATATACTAAGTAGGAATACTAAGTAATAATCACTTATACTGTGGAGTGAGTGGTGTGTGTGTGTATGTATGAGAGAAAGAGCTGTGAGCTGCGTTCTCTCACTCCACTCTGCCATCTCTTGCATGAGTCAGACTCATAGAGCACAGTGCGTGACAGCAAAACTCACCCACTTGTACATCTGCCCCCACAATCTCGCACACACACTCACGCACACACTCACACACAATTGCATATATTATTTTCAGCATTGCCACATACATTTAATTTGGGTTGTTGGGAACTGCCCTGGTGTTTGAGCTTTCTGTATATACATATATATGTATATACTTACATATATATGTATATACATACATATATATATATATATATATATATATATATATATATATATATATATGTATGTATAGAAAACACAAATTAGGTGGCATCAGAAAATAAGATGCAGTAGCTCCTTTGTCTTAACAATGAAAGACCTGTAATACCAAGATTTCTTTTTTCATGGTCAGCTTGTGGCATTGTCCAAATCAAACTCAAAATTCAGCTTTGGAAGACGTGTGCCACATTTAAAGGTGACAAAATTTGCTTACCAGTACCTCTAAATCTCATTAACACTATGTCTCAAATAGTAAAAACAATTTGCAGTTTTATGGGTGGTTATGTGCCAGACTATTTCTTGGCCAGGACCAATAACCTCCTTGAATCCCCCCGCCTAGAAGTATCTTTTAATCTAACTCTCAGCAGCGTATTTCCCAAAATGTCGAAGTGTTCCTTTTAGTCATTTTCTTGTTGAAGCAGCAACCTTGACCAGAGCTCCTCTGAGCTTTCTGTTGCCTGATAAACATGAAAATCTGTCACTGATCCCATTCAAGGAGTTTGTTTAGCTTAGGTGTAGAACATTCAATCTGCAATATTAGACTGATCTGTCAATTTGTCCGAGCAGAAACATCCTTATAAGAGGATGTAGTATTGTGTCACACAATTACGAAGACACACGCACATAAACACACTGTACATGCACGATGGGAAAGACACGGTGTCAGAAATTGCTCACTTTCTAGTCCATTACATTTTAGATGGGGCTGTGCTTAGGAGAATAAATGATGGATCTATGTGTGTGTGTGTGTGCATGCAAGCATACTTTGGTGTTAGTGTGACCCCGTGACTCCTCATGAAATGAGGGAATGTTATTTATTTTTCAGTTCTTTGTGTACATACAGTACAGTATGTCTGCTTGTCTGTTTTGCTACACTGAAAACATGTCACATCAACTCGTCCTCACAGAGATGAGCCTGCCTCCTGCACTGCCCTCTTGTACTCATAATCCTGATAGGGTGTGGAGCGTGCAGAGAATCAGAGCACGTGGAAGCACAATGTAAGCTGAGCAAAGACAATACCAAATAAGACTTTTGTGCTAAAACAAAACGTCTTCAAACAGGGGAACTCGTCCTTGAACACGGGACACGGGTTGAGTCACCCCTTTCCTGCTGTTTTAAATGCTGCACTAACATCAAACCCCCGATGTTTCCCAAAAAACATCCAGCCCTACCGTGATTCAGAGAATAAGAACTTTCTTTCTTTAATTAGGTCTTCATTTAACAGTGTGTGAACCTGCTGTGCTGCTGGGTGTGGCTCCCCTCTCAGGAATAATTCAGTTAAATTCCCCCACTATTGTCTTAAACTAAAGAAGCTGTTTAGATGAAATGCCAAGTGTTTCAACCTAAACTCGGATCCAGTGGATTAAATGTTCTCCAGAGATTGCCCCACAAGGTTAATTGCAATACAACGTCATGGACAGACATGTGCTCATTCTCATGTGAATGCATTTGCATTTTAATATTTTCTGGCTTGCTGTCAATACTATTTGAGATGAATCCCACTGTGTCCGGAAGCAGATACAGTGGGGGAGGATCACGTGGGACTTGGGTGAGTAGGTCTAAATCTTTGCAGTTTACAAGATTGTGCATAAATCAGGTTTTTACCTACTTCTATCTCTCTCCCAGATGTGATGAATCCCGTCACATATATTTTTGCTCTGCTGTCTAGTTGGTTAATATTAAGTTGTAAAGCTTTTCTTTTATTACTATCTTCAAAAACTTGGAAAGTATATATGCCATGGAAAGTGCATCACCATAGAAATTGAACAATACGTCAATATATATTAAACATTGTACCATTTTGCAACACTGTGCACAGCATGCAAGTTATTTTACTCTGGTTTTCCAGTATGTCTCTACTTACTAAGAATGTCAAGAACTAATGTACAGGAAGATACACATAGTCAGTCATACAGCTAAAACAAGGACAACAAGAAGAAGGGTAATCTAAAAGCATCCAGTATTTTCCTCCCCTAAACAAGTACCATCATAATTATGTATGTTGTGATGTAACATCTTCCACCTTCTCCTACGTAACAGACGCAAGCCCACCACCTTTGTAGCAATGACCCAAAAAACATATAAAAAGGTTTTCTGTTTTTGCGTTTTGTTTCCTTTTTCTTAGCTTTGTGTGCACCTTTCTGTTATTGTCTGAATCTTTTCACACTCCTCTCCATCCCACGCCCACCTACTGTCTATGTAATTTACTTACACATAACATAGTACATTCTTTTTCTAATGCCTTCCTTAAGAACATCTGCCCTTTGAAACGATTTCTACTGTATTCTGCCTTTGTATGCACAGTAACAAACCTCTTTTATCTTTCGTTTATGGCATAAATTGGTATCATTATTATGGAGGTCATTCTCAAGGACATTGTGACACATTTCTCCATCACTCCATCTTCTAATAAGAGCATGATAATTATCCACCTTTTAGCCGCTGATGGGTTATTATTCATAGAGTTACTCTATATCCAGCCTACTCCCTGTTTCTGTCCCTGTCTCTTTCTCTTTTTCTCACTCTCTTGTGCTCACTGAGTCACACTTAAACTCTCTTCACACCCCCCCCCCCCCCCCCCCCCCCCCCCCTCCGTCTCTTCTCTCTTTTTAAAATGGTGAAAGCTGGGGATACATGTTGAAGCTATTGATTCGCTGCAGAAAAAAAAAAAAAATGCATCAATATTTGCGTCATTATGATGATGATGATAGTAGAACCCTGTTGCCATGGCGACTTGTTTTGGACATTGTGGCACACAGTATTGTGTACGTGTGTGTGTGTGGGGGGGGGCTTCAGACAGACAGGAAGACGTTAAAGCTAGGTAGGGGGGATACTGGTTGGACCTACCAGACACGTTAAAATGTTGTTCTCTATGTATTGTATTTTATTTTTATTTGCTGCTACACTGTGACGTGCCTATTTGACAAGGACATTTGGAGGTCATCTCGTCATTTCAGTCTTTATCGTCTTAACATACTTACCTGTGCACAAATACACACGCATGCATGCTGTTGTTAACAAAACACACACACTAAATAAACACACACACACACACACACACACACACACACACACACACATACACGCTTACTTTCATATTCACACATGTCCAAGGTTCAGAGTCGCGGGTATTTCCACTCAAGCAGTGGGATGCATAGTGTTTCCATGGAGATCTATTTTTAGCCACCTACAAAAAAAAAGGCCAACTGTTAAAATATGCCACCATGTTCCCTCTGACTGAAAAAAATAATCCTCTCATTCTGAAAGGATGGTGTAAAGTTTAAATTATTTTTTTCTTATTTGTCCCTGTCTTGTTTATTTGAAAAAAACAGGGCATTAGGTAGGTACCATTTGTCAAAGCAGATTCAAATCACTGATGTGTTTGACAGGTCAGCTCATTACTAGCTATAAATTACAGAGTAAGAACAGTGAAGAAGGGGAGGAGAGAAATTCAAAGTTTTATCTTTATCGAGTTTTAAAGAATGGCTGTAAATCTTTGGTTAAAAATACTTCACTTTATCATTCGGTAAAATAGTCGAACTATTTGTCAGTTGACAGGAAATAAATTGTCCAGAGTTGTCAGTTAATTCATACATGAAGAAAAATGCCAAATATTTGCTGGTTTTAGCTTCTCAGTGTGAGCATTAATTAGTGTGAGTAAGTGAGTTTTAATTCATCATATCCTACCTAAATATCTGAGATGAGAAAAGTAATCGACAGATGAATTGTTAGAGAAAACAGTCCTTAGTTGCAGCCCAAGTCCAATCGTATTTTTAATGATATAGTTTCTTATTATTGTTACATTAGAGTTTTCACTATCCCAAATTTCATGGGCAGTTTTTTAAAAAAGGATTTAAGAGCAGAGAGGCTCATCACATACTCAAGGGTAGCTTTCCTTGTCCCTGAACCCAGATGGCAAAAGAAGCCCATACTGATTATTTGTGGTATAGTCCTTTTCATGATTAAATCCATAATCATACATTTTCTAATGGGAATTGAAAATTCTAACTGTAGCCATCTAATGGTCACAATTAAATGTGGTTTATTATTAAGCATGCCTGCTTAATTAGCTAGTATTCAGTGGAAATTGACTGGAAATATGGAAGAGCGATTTGATGGCATGCAACCAAATTCATAAAAAAAGATTAAAACAGGATGCATTTCTGGTACAGTAAATGGCTGGGACTTAATCTGCTGAGTCACCAGGATGCCCACTGTTTGTTTTAAGTCCATCAGCTGACGATCTAAAAAGGAACTGCAATTTAACGCTAATGATAGTGCATCATCTCTCATCTCATATTTCATAAATGGACTAACTTTCCAAAAGGATTTTATTGTTTAAGCCTTCATTGAACAATTACAATGACCTTTGTTGAAATAAATTACCAATTAGACACAGTGGCGGAGGGTAACATTTACATTATATTATATTTACATTTATATTTAAGTACTGTTAAGTGCTGAATTTTGAGGTACTTGAGATACTTGAATATTTCCATTTTCTAGTTCATATTGTACTTTTTATTCAACTATATTTGTTTGATAAGTTCAGATACTAGTTACAAATTCACATTAATACAGTATAAAAAATAATAGACAAGTAAATGATGTGTTATTATAGCTTAAGAGTTGGTAAGACCTACTACTATCTGTTCATACTTCACTACTTGGTAATGAACTCTAGCACAAAGATTCCTTTGCAATCACTCTTAATCCTCTGTGAGGTTGTTGTGACTCATCGGTGTATCGCCACAGTTTTTCTGTCCTCTCGCTGCCTCCTCAAAATCTACTGCCAGAGCAGTTAGGTGGGCTGACAGTATTTAGCCTTCAATATTTCATAATCTGCCAAATGAATCCTGAGCAGCATTGCAGTCAGCGATCCAGGAAGGAATGATAATGTAGCGGAGGATTTTCCAGGAAGCAATGAGTATTTAATGATTAGGGAGATTGATTACAGCATAGCTCACATCTCAAGGGCATTAAATGTTAGAACACAGTTAAAACATTTAACAAGGTTAAATGTCATGCTGAACCGATGCACCATCTCATATTCAGTGGCACCTATCACGTGGCAGAGGTGGGTAGGAGTAGGCAGTATGTTGTATTTCACTGTGAAATGATTGCTGCCCTTATGCAGAACTGTGTATTTGCATGCTATAACTAGCTCTCCGGCCTCTGGGCAGATGCAAGAAATGTGGAGTAGGAGGATTAGCATATGTATTTGTTGTTTTTAAAAATTCTGGATGCAGTATTGGGGTTCTACACAAGCTGAATGTGGCCATGTATAAATATGTGCATCTGCACTTGTTTGTGCATACATGAGTGTGCCTTTTGTGTGTGCACATCTAACCAACTGGAACTGGCTAAAGCCTGATTATATGAGCTCTAGTTTTACCGTGTGATAGTGCAAGTAACTGTAGGCATACTTGGCCAGCCTTATTACACACAAAGCACGTGCATGCGGTCACGACTCACAGAACCATGCACACACACACACGTGTGCACACATAGACATGCTTGTGTGCTTTTGTGTGATGTGATGCAGGGTGCTGTGGAGATCAATGGAAGAGCATGCTAGGTCCTCTCACAGAGACAATTAAAAGAGAATGGATAATGAGGCTATTTATAGGCTGATCTATTTGTAACCAGGGCATTCTCCTACGTAGGAGCTGTGAATTGTTCTCTTCAAAGCATGCCCTCCTTCTGTCCTCTCCTTCTTCCTCTCTGTTGCTCTATGCACTTTTACATGTGAAATTAATCTCTTCTCTTTATTTCCTCTCATTTTTGCAGCATGTAAACAGTTGTCCTTCTCACAACAACTCTGTTATTCATCAGTTATTTTCTGCAGATGTTAAAAAGTCATCCGACACTCATGCATTCACATGTGAAACAGTGTCATGTAGCAGCGATGTTATCAGGTGCAATCCAGGGCCACTCCTGGGAGACCCAGTGACGCACCATGCATGACATAATGCTGTGGTAATGTCTGTGGTTGTGAGGGAGAGAGATACAGAGACGGTGAATGCACACTGCTTGTGTGTGCACTCAGCACCCAGATAATGGTACTACACTGAAAAGCAGCCAGATCGAAACCAATAATAGTAGCTTCATAGAAATCTTTTATTTATTATTTTACTAAAAATACATATATTTGCATTGCCATTAGTACACTTGATTCTACCTCCATAGCTTTTTGAAGGTATAAATAAATATAGTTTATCTATATCACATCAGTGCAGATTCTTATTGTAGCTGTAATAATTGCAATTTAATATATAAACATTTATTTATATAAAGTATAATATGCAAGGTGAGATATGCTCAATTTTAAAGCCAGTTGTGTAAGATTGGAATGCAGATGAAATATATCAAATGAGCCACAGTGCAATTATGTCAAATGAGGTTGTAATTTGATCTGATGCTTGATTTGCTGCTTTTCTCTATGTTATATTATAGGAAGTTGGATATCTTTTAGGTTTGGGACTGCTGATCACATAAAACACTTTAAAGATGTCTCCCTAGGCTCAGGGGAGTGCATTTTTCACTATTTCTGACATTTTATAGACTAAATGTTTAATTAGTTAATCAGAAACAGAATCAGCAATAATCAATATTATTTTGCAGCTGTAATAAAACAAATTTAATATGTGAACATGACTTAATATAAAGAAAAAAGTAATTTAGACAAAGTAGACTCCGCTTTAAGGTCCATTAGTAGTTAGTTGTATTTGAACGTAGACAAAAGATACAGGATCAACCACTCTGCACTACATTTAATCCATATTAAACATAATGTTGAATTCCAAATTCCAAATCATCGACTTAATGCATCGTTAAAGGAAAAATTAAAAAAAAGGACAATTGCACACAAAAAGCTACTGTGAACACTTTTCCGGGCCGTATTCTAAAAGAAAATTGTGCCTCGAGCCAGTATGAAGTTCTTCGTATAAAAGAGCCAAAGATATTTGTGTACAGTAGTTCATGGTCTATGAGGAGGTGGATGGGGTCAAACCACAAGGCCCTCGTCTCTTGAGCAGAATTATATAAGGAGAGCAGAGCCGTGGCCCACCGTGACTCAAACTGGTAATTAGAGATGGTTTGTGTGTGGTGTGAGCGTTAGGAAGAGAAAAGAAGAAAGCCTGAAAAATAAAAAAGGATTTCTTACAAAGCTGGCAGGAGATCAGTGCTTTTAGCAATAAAAAATGACTGCAGTTTCATTTGCAGTTTCCAGCTGTGCTTTTAAATACTTTGTGTGTGTGGGGATACAAATGGTAATTTTCAAATGTAGAGAAAAACAGTTTATTGTTTGTTACTTTAATGTTACCCCTTAATAAATACAATCTAAAACCCACTACAATACATAAGTAAGAAAATCCTACACACACAGTGATGGTACAGAATAGTGGTACAGTGATGCACTACACCATCAATAAATCTATAACTCTCTCAATCTCTGTCTGTGCCTTCCTCTCTCAGGTCTCTCAGGTGCCCAAGCTGACCTGGACAAGAGAAAAGAACTATTTGGTCAGAACCTGATACCTCCAAAGAAGCCAAAAACCTTCCTGCAGCTGGTATGGGAGGCGCTGCAGGATGTCACCCTGATCATCCTGGAGCTTGCTGCCCTGATCTCCCTTGGCCTCTCCTTCTACCACCCTCCCGGGGGGAGCAACGGAGAGAGTGAGTGAAGAAGCTCGTGACATCACTTCCTTTTAAAATGCTCGATCGTCATGCTTTTTGAGGTGTTAAGACAGGTGCACAAGCACAAACACACGCACAACAATAATCCCTGGTATCCCCACTATTGCTGAGGACAGCAAAGGGCTATAAATGCATTTGGCCCACTGACATCGCTTATTCTGACATTACTGACACTCGCTGACACACTTACACCTACATGTATGCACACTTTTTAATTGGTGCGGCAGGTCACAGTTGTTTGTGACCTGCCTCAAGAGATTAAGTGACTCATCGACCATAGAGGTAATTTTTGTGCGCGCGCGTGTGTGTGGTAAAACGTACCGGGAAGGTTAATGAAGTGTTGAGTAGAGAAATAACCTTGAGCTCCCAGTGCCCATACATCAGCCCTGTGAGCCATGAAACAGGAAATGAAGACAGAGACCATAACGAGGTGCTGAGTCAGCAACATCAGTCATTGCTCCCAGCATTATCACAGTAATGGAATTCAGCTACCCTGCCAAAGGGACCAGTCATCATTTTTAAAGGGTTTAAAAAAGGTTGAAATAAAAGAGAAAGAAGAAATAGTTATCGCCGTCCTACTTGCATGCGTAGTTAATCAAACCATTTCTTAGTTAATAATTTTTTTAGTTAATTGGTTAAGATTAAGATTGGGTTAATGATTGAGTAAACAAATTTTCTACTCAGTCAGCCAAATAGTTAGGTCGTAAAATTAAATTGGATTTATATTAGGGATGCACCAAAATGAAAATTCTTGGCTGAAGCCGAAACCGAATATAATGAAATGAACTCAGTGCTTCCCACAGACTATGGGGGGTGGGACCGGGACCCGAGAGGGTCTGGTAAAGGAAATTACATGTGTCCATTTACTTTTAATTGACATGTAATATGTTTTATACTTTCTGTCAATATAATCCAATTAATCTTATTTCCATAATGTAGAGACACCTTATTTTGAAAACCAGACGTTGTCACATATGTATCCTCGCGCTAAATTCATCAAGTCCAACCCAATTTGATAAATAATTTTGTATGTGGTTCTCGTGTAACATGAAGACTTCATAGCCTCTCTACAGGTAGAACTCTCATACTGCAACACTTGTCTTTATAAAGAGAGAAAAGGACAGGAGAAAGTCGCAAACTTGCCTGTCAGCTCGCACTGGTCTGTTTCAGTGGATCTACCATAAAGGCTTGAATACGTGTGCACTCCAAATTTAGGTGCGGCTAGCATAATTGTCTTCTCACAAACGAGTGATAGAAACACTCAAAGCGTGTCAGAACATTTGTTGACTTTTCTAAGAAGTCAGCCACAGATGGTGTGGATGCGCTAAAAGACAATTGAAAAAATGGCAATTTTTGCGTCTTTCTCTGACATTTTAAAATGCTTCCACACTGCCGACAATTGAATGTAATTGTTCGGTCAAATTTATTCAGTCTTTTGACGTATTAGGCCGAATACCGAAAGTGCTTTTATTTTCGCCCGATTAATTTCAGTGGTTGAACATTTGGGCCATCCCTAAATTTGATCATCAGTTATGACCAGTACTTTTTCCTTCTTAGTTTGCTTCCTTTTATTTGCATCTTTTTTTAGCTGCACCACTTTATGAATGAGCTCTCTGCATCACAGAAGAAAGACTAAAGGAATCATTATGCTAATAACTGCATCCAACTGCAGATATATAATCAAGCTTCCCTTTAACTTGAGGCAAAAAGATGTGCCAAATCTATGAATACATATGAATACAAAACAGCAGAGTGAGACAGAAAGAAATGAATGCATACCACTTTGAGTCACCTTATTCAGAAAAACACTACATGCATGTGTGTGTGTGTGTGTGTGTAACAGCTGATTTTTAGATGGGTTTTAATAGTGGTACTAAGAAACAAGAGCACAACCCAAAATCTTGAGTCCCGTAACAAAATAATAATGAAATATTGAGCAATAGTCCTTTGGAAGAAAAATGTTAATTAAAAACATCTACTTTTGAGTCTGTAAAACATTTATGCGCTTGGAATTTCTAAATAGCAAATATCACAGCATCTGTACACATGCATGCATACACAAGCAAACATTTCTCACTGCTGGTTTACTGTTTTGCTTATTAATAGGTCAAAAAAAGCTCAACGGTCCAGAAATAGAAGGTGGTGGGATGACTTAATTCTCATTTACATATGAAACAGCCTGACTGCAGTTGAATGAGGAGGCTCTTAATTGCGTCTGTATCAAACACACAACATGCAATAAAAAGCTTTGAAGCTTAGAGACAGTTATTTATTCATTTGCATGCCACCCAGTCGTAAAAGTTTCTCAGTCAGCCGCATTTGTTGGCACTTCAGCACCATGGACAGCTGCACGATTGTGTGTGTGTGTGTGTGTGTGTGTGTTTCTTTCATTAACACGTGTGAATACAAAGAGCTGGACAGTCAGCACGACGGACAGCTTTTATGCTGTACACTGTATAACTGTCAATGTGCTGCAATGACCAAGCAGGACAGGCTGAACTCATCCTATTTAATTGTTTACACTCACATTGTTTTGTGGATAATTTAATAGTTGTTGGTTTTTTTTAGTAAAATAAATAAACGGTAATGATTTGATAGCTTCTCTTAACACACATGTACCAGTCTGAATATGTTGCATTATCCTGAAGGAAGTAGATAACAAAACACAATTAACTGGAGACAATGTCCTTTGAAACAATATAACTTTTCTAGATAGATCAGTGGAACCCCCCCCCCACAATAAATACATACAAAATATTTAGCACATAATGTTAAATAAATTATTACATTTGAATGTTTATTTAAATATGTCTCTCTTTGTGCTAAAACCTAGATGAGATGAGTGCATGCATGAGTATGTGTGCACTGCTTCTTGGAATCTAGTTCTTGGTTAAATCAGACCCTGCATATATAATGTCTACACCACGGTGTCTGCATTAGTTCCCTTGTGAGCTGCAAGTGTTTTATAGTCCAAAGCAAATCACTACACTGGGGGCTTTTGAAGTCAGCTAGCCAGGAGTGTAGGGCACAATGGCTCCCAAGAGTATTACATGAAGCAGCACGAGGAGGACTGGGAATAGGCCTTGTTTCATTCCCAAATATACCCCAGTCTGTCAGTGCACAGCCAGTAGACTGTGGGGCATTCATCTGAAGAAGAGTAAATGAATGAAGAGGTAAGGAGAAGCGAATTCTCTGAAGGTCATTTCAGCCAGAGTTCATTTTATTTCAGATATGTCTTTTATTTTGCACATGTTGTGCATAGGCGAAGAAATTGCACATATGCATTGACACACACACACACACACACACACACACACACACACACACACAGACGCACACTTATTACACACACAGTCAGAGCTGTCTTGGTCCACAGCCTTCCAGTCCCCAGTGTTGGTGTGAGATTTGATTACATCCCTTTGTGTCTATTTTATTATGAAGGATTCATACTCTACATAAGTAACAAGCATATATACGTGTTTACGACATTTGTGAGTTGATATCCAGTGTGTCAACCAAATACTTTAGTCTGTATGCATGAATGAAAAAACATTGTGCTTGCATGGCATTCTCTATAATTCTCTTGTCACTGTTACCAAATTGCAGGCTGTGGTGCAGCGGCAGGTGGGGTAGAGGACGAAGGTGAGTCAGATGCCGGTTGGATTGAGGGCGCAGCTATCCTGTTGTCTGTGGTGTGTGTGGTGCTGGTGACGGCCTTCAACGACTGGTCGAAGGAGAAACAGTTCCGTGGGCTGCAGAGCCGCATCGAGCAGGAGCAGAAATTCCAGGTGGTCCGCGGTAGCCAGGTCATACAGCTGCCCGTGGCTGACATAGTGGTGGGGGATATTGCGCAGGTCAAATACGGTAGGTATAAGGTGATTGTCAACTGCACCAAAACACAGGCAAATATTAACAAACATCTTTTTAAAGTTATCAATGAAGCAGTGGATCTCCTAGATTAATCCACTTAGTTCCACGGTATGATTTCCACATTTTACCTATTTCTTTCTGGGAACAAGAAAGGTGTAACGTGCACCTTTTGTTTTCCCTTTACCATCTATCTTACATTTTAACGATTTCACATTCTTTTGTAACAAAGTATGCAGTTACGCTAACTCTCTGTTTTATCTATTTATGTTATTATATTTGACATATTGGCCTCCAACCAAGATTGTCTTTTCTTACTACTACAAAACTTTTTGTGTGCTTTATTTCAACAATGGCCTTCTTCTGGGACATGGTTGCTGACCAGAACTGACCAAACTTTCCAGCACATTTTGCTAAGTTTGATGTGTTTGGACACTGACTGCCTCGATTGGCTTATCCATTGTTCTGTACTTTTCATGGTTCAGTAGCTGAAAATAGACTTCCACCTCATTTCCAGAGGGGGATTAAAGTTATGAACTCCACCATTAGCAATTAAATATATTAAAACTAAGGTACAGTATGTTGTGAGATTAATTAACTGAAGAGCCATACATGGAGAAACATCCTCTCCCAGTGCCGTACCAAGAATATACTACAGTGATCGCAATCTGTCCTGCCTAACATTGGCTCAAACCCATGTTAAAACTTGAAGTTTATCTGAACTATTTTGTTGTGGAAGGCTATATTAGTGAATTCCAGATTTGTAAATAGATCCACTGCAGACAGCAACTCTGCCATTTCTGTTGTTGCAGGTGATCTGCTTCCTGCTGATGGAGTGTTGATCCAGGGTAATGACGTGAAGATTGATGAGTCATCACTGACCGGAGAGTCTGACCACGTCAAGAAGGCTGCAGACAAGGACCCCATGCTGTTGTCTGGTATGTCGCCGGTTGATGGATGGGTGTGTATGGCATGCCACAGGGATTATTTTCCTGCGTGTAATGTTGTGTAAAGGAGAACAGAACAGAAACAGAAGAGGGGACTCGACTTTGAGACTGAGGACTCTGTACTTCACCTTGTCAGTGTTCACCTCCTGTGTCAAAACAGCATTTTGAAGGTAGCAACTTCAAAAATCCCTTCATATAGAAAATAATATTGTGTATTATTGGTTGGTTGGTTTGTGACACCTCCTAGCCTCACAACTTTTTTTCAGCCACTGACTTCAAATGAATTACAGAATTAGAAACACTAAATGTTTTCATAATTATCAGAAGTTTGTATTATTATTTCAGGGCAGACATACAATGTTGCCTCAGAGAAATGTTTGTTGTTTTATATTGAGATTTGCCTGCCATTACTTATTATTAGTCGCGGTTTTGGTCTGGCCAGCTCCTTTTAAATAATCATTACCTCAGAAGGAAGAGAAAAAGTTAGTAATTTTAATCTGAATATCAATACAGGAGATACTGGTGACAGCCTGGATGAAACTGTTATCTGCTTTCCCTCTTTATTGGTTTAGTATTTGCTGCAGCAGAGACACTAGAATTTGCAGCTGTAGGCTTTTTACAATTGATGACTATCGCTGATAACAAAACGTGGGTTAATCTGATCTCACATCTCAGTATTTTTTCCTGAGGATAATCAGCTGTGTGCCTTTTTGCTGCCTTCTTTAATTAACCCTATATTCACCCATATCAACTTACTGTCCCAAAGGTTAATATTGTTCTGTGTGTGCATGCTATACATACTGTATACCTGTGCAAGTGTAGTGCAGCAGGTATTTGCACAGTGACACATTTTACTGCTTTTGACTTCCTACTCTAGGATTTAAAATTAAACAGAATGTGCTGACTTTTGGCTTTAATGGTGTTTGAGGTACTCTCTATAAGGTGAAGTGTTGGCATTGTAGCTCTTTTCACACATACAGTAGTCCCCCAATTCTCGGTCGCTGAACCAATTTAGAACCAAAGTGACCAGTAGGTTTTCTGAAGCAAACATCAGTCAATCAGATGTATAGTTACAATAAGAGTGAGCTGTTTTGATGTAGACTTTACTATGAAATAGGAACACGCTGTAAACCAATGAATACTTTCATTACCCCCAATGTACACAATCATGGCAGGGTCACAAAGAGCTTACACAGAAAATATATCTGATCTTGCTGTAATATATTTTAACACTCTGCTGGCCTTTCTCCAGGGACCCATGTGATGGAGGGGTCAGGGCGCATGGTGGTTACAGCTGTCGGTGTCAACTCACAGACTGGAATCATCTTCACCCTGCTGGGGGCCGGCCCAGAGGAAGAAGAAAAGAAAGAAAAGAAAGGTGCGATCTTTATATCATTAAAGTATCTTCTTTGCTCCGTAAGATTTTTCTGCATTTGCTTCAGGAGTGCTGAGGTAATTTTTTTGTCAGTGTTGATCAACAACATACTCTTGAAAAAGCTCATTTCATTAGCTTATGTCCTGAAATTCTAAGTGTGTATGCTCATTGCATAACATCAGTGTATTTAACTGTTCTCGTTATCAGAAGGGTTTTAAAAAGTAAACTCACAAATGAACAAAAGTCCACCTGTTTCACTCATGTGAGCTGTATGAACCTTTTGTAGTTATTTGTAGTACAGTACCTGACAGTAAGCCTCAATCATCCTTGATGAATGTGTGTAAATACTGGAAATGAAATGAGTATTGGTGGTACACTTGTGAGCTGCAGTGTGCAGGTTCTCTGGGTTCAGGTGCATTATTGTCCTTACTCTTTTATCCTTCCAAATTCATCTCGATGGAGGGGCAAAAGAAGATGGACACCAAAATACAGGTAGAGTATCCCCTTTCTCTGATCCCTGGGAGTGGTACTTGATCCTTTTGACATTTAACTCCTAATGTTCCCAATAAACCACCGTTATTCTTCACCCCTTTTCTGTAACCAAGCACCCTTGCCCCAATTTAATTCCTTACTTAAAAAGAGAAGCCTCATCATCACACTGCATCTTTTTAAGTGTTGATAAATGACACATTTCACACAGCATAAACCTCTCCCCTTATAACAGGTGCTGCACTCATCAAACTAACTAGCTTGCATTCAACATCGGTCCTGTTTCGTAGACCTATTGAATGCCATGAATAAACAAAGCCTGTCAGACTCATCTCATTTCTGTATTGCAGAATAGTGACATGAGAACGGCAGCCTTGCAGGTGTACAGCACATGTACTAGCAGTCAAGAGTAAAGTAGACAGTATAAGCTTTTGTAACATATTATTTTTACATTTACATATTTTACCATCAGTAGGGTTTTGTTACTTCAGACAGCTCTGTAGTTTCACTCCACCAGCTTTCACACATGGCATGCTACATGTTCTGAAGCATTATACAGAGTAACAGTAAAATACATTACCTCCTGTGGATAATACTTCTGATGTGAACACACAAATACTATTCCTTATTCTTGGTTTTGACCTGTAATTGTAGTACTTCAGCAGTATGCTTTTGATCAGGCTGTAGGCACTGTGGTAATATCCAGGTTTGATCAATATTACCATATTGACCAAACCAGGAAAGGTAATCCCACGTGTCTAATCAACCAAGAGACCAGGGAAGCAGTCGTTGACCTATGCCAATTCACTTTAAATTGCCGTTCACTGAAATGCTATCAATCAGTGTTATGCTAGTACATCTTGGATCGTCCTTGTATTTTTTGTTTTTTTTTAAAGTTACAGATTTAAAAAAAAAAAAAAAAAAGTTCACTGTATTAAGACTACATATGTACATAAAGTTAGGACTATCTGTAGGCAGCTAAGACTTTTTTAAAAGGTCACATTACCCAAATGTAGTATTATTCAGATGGATTTGCTGACAAAACACTGTTCATGATTGCAAATTCATCATTAGTTTGCAATAAAGTCACTGGGGTGTTATGTCATGAAGGAATGCAGTAGCTTTTAAATTCTATAAAGAAATGAAGTATATAATTGTGATAAAACTTTCTGTCTACTATAATGATTATGTTTTTACCAATGAACTCTAGACACAGAACCCAAAATTGTAGACCTTGTATTGAATTTCTTTTTCCACTAATCATAGTTTATGTCAAAATACATAAACAAATACTTGCAGGAGCCATGGAAGCTTTTGAAAACCATAACTATAACAGCAAAATTACCTTCTCACATTTACACTAGTAACTGGTTGGCACGTTTATTTCCCTGGCTAATACTTACATTTTGTTTACTTTGCAGTAAAGTTTGTTTTCAGATTGGCTTTGCAACACCCTTTATCTTATTTTCTTTCTGCTCTTCTGCTCAATTTATGATTTTTGTGATGCAAAAGATATTACATGAATAATATGGTTTAAATTAATAAAGTAACAAAAATGACAATAAATCCAGTATATGAAAAATGACATAACAATTGATATATTCAATATTGTTTGCCATAAATTCAAGATTATATACAGTGCATTCAGTATATTATCATGTGCAAAATCAACTTACAGTAGGTTTTTTTGTAGCTCTGGTTTCACATTATGTTATCTTGTTTTTCCATATGTTATGTTCAAATTTCATGTTTCATGCCTGTCCAATGTTACACTTTATTGTAAATTTATTTTGTAAATCTATTTGGTAAAACACATACATAACACACATTTGATCACATAAATAATTGACATTATAAATGTTTAATCCACACTGATTACAACACTAGACTTTAGTATTCACATACAATCTACATATGTTGAATCTCTTAAATGTGCTATAACCATGTTATTTCTGTTCATTGTCTTGTGTGTGCACGTGCGTTGGCGCGTGCGTGTGTTTTTGCTCATTCATGTTCGGCCTTCATTGTTACTGGCTAGACTCCTCCCATCCCCCTATCCACCCCATCGCAACTATAGCCACGGATGGGGCTGCAGGCATTAATGCCCATGGCAGTGCCAGCCTAATTAATGGTAGGTTGACAAAACCTCTGATCTCTGACCTCTTTCTGTCGTGACTTTTGACTCCTCCTACCTTCTCCATTCTCCACCTGCCTCCTATCATTGGAGCACACCTCCTGCTCTTCTCTACCTTTCCCCCCCCCCACAATTATGTCGGGCCCTTTTGTATCCATGCTATTAGTGCATGTCCTCTTTAGTTGTAGAAATGAGTCTTGTTTCTTTTTCTTCTCTTTAAACTATCTAAATATTAGGGCTGTTTGATGATAAGAAGTAGTGAACACCTTTTGAGCCTTTTTAGATTCATTCAGAAAGACTTTGTGAAGGATAACAAGGATATGTAACATTTGTGAAGTCTTACAACATTTGAAGTGGGTGTAAGTTAAGGAATAGTTCGAAATATACTCATTCCCTTTCTTGCTGAGAGTTGAGATGAGAAGATTGATACCAGTTCTCCTGGCCAAGAAATACACATGGCACATAAACCCACTTAGTGTCATTTTTACAATTTTAGTATAGACCAGACTAGAACAAATGAGTTATAATGTTTTAAGTAGTCAGCTTTAGAGGTGCTGGAAGGCAGATTTGGTTACTGTCGGACAGTGCCAGGCTACCTTTTTCTAGTCTTTATGCTCAGCTAAGCTAATACACTAATATTACCAAACAGGCATGAGAGTGGTGACAAGTTTCTCATCTAACTCTCGGCAAGGAAGTAAATAAAGACATTTCCCAAAAAGTAGAAATACGCCTTTAGACTGTGCTGTTATGCTATTGTGTTTTTGGCTGTGTAGTAAAAGAAGTATTATATTAATTATAATTTCTGACAGTAGACAAGACGGTAGCTGAAGAAGGTTACAATATCCTAGTGTAGTCAGATGTCCGCTCAGATCACTTAGTGCAAATCCTCCATTTCTGTGTTAGCTAGGCAAAATGCAAAACATAAACTTCATTCATTGTAGCACTGGATTCTCTCGCATTTTTGTCTCCTTGGAGAGCAGCCCCAAAAATATTTGCACTATTACAATGACCTTGTGCTGTGCTTGGCTGGAACAGAGCAATTTGTCATCTTCAGCTTTATTGTCACTCCAGGGAAGTGGCTAATGTGGAAGTGGAGAAACGAGCCATATACACATGCCAAGGATTCTGACAAAATCTGGTCTTCCAGCTCTACCTAAGTCATTTTCTCTGTGACATTTGAGTACGTAGCAGTGAAAGACAGACTATGTTCAATTTCTAGCCCGCCTACCACTGAGACAAACAGTGCCTATCTCTATAATTAAAGCCTGGGTAGATAATGGGATCAACACTGCAGTTTATAATAAATCCTTATAATTATTTTGTAAACACTGTGCATACAGTTGGTTTGAAAGCACTCTTGTCTTAACTTTTTGTTTTATGTTTCATCAGCTTGCAAAATGACGTATAATGTGTGTACTTCTGAGAATGCTCTTAGCAGCTCTATTACATTACCAGCAAGTTGCTTCTGTAATATAAAGCAATATTGTTTGTTTGAAAAGCATGTTTAAATTAAGCTCACTCCTTGTGTAAGCAGAATCAAACAACAAAATAAATTCACTGTCCCTGAACTTAGATTTCGATTTTCCTCCAGTTGTTCTTATGTAACTTCACCATGTGGGAGGCTTTTCCTTTAGGCTTTCTCTCTCTCTCTCTCTCTCTCTCTCTCTCTCTCTCTGTGTATTGTTCACATCTCCAGTCTGCTTCCCTCTAAGCTCTAAGTGTGTGATCTTGCATGTACTTTCTGAATTTTCTTCTTATGCATGCTGTCTTCTGTTCGTGTGTACTGTGTGTGGTGTACTCTGCCTCAGTGTCAGTGTTCAATGTAATACTGTATCTGCTCTATATGTCTTGATATCTCATTTTATACCCCGACGGCTTGACTTGTATTGTTGATAATATGTGTGGAATTACCTGTGCTCATAGTGTGAGTATGTCATCCAGAACAATATTTAAAGCACAGAAAACAGAAAGTGGGCAGTTTGTTTGTTTTTAAATATGATGTCCGAGGATTTATGTTTCAGACAGTATTAAGCATTTTTAATTACCTGATTATTTGCTTATGCAATAAAATAAAGTCTATTCCAACCTAATTTCCTCCCACAAGAAAATCTGCACTCTACAGTACATTTCTGTGATTAGTGTTAGAATAACTCTTGATTAAAGTTTTATTTTATTATCCCCTTGCCAGTAGCTGTAGCTTCTAGTTACATTACATCACTTACATATCACAAGCCTTTCTATGTGACTGTCACGGAGACGTTGTATTAAAAGTCATTTTCCTGTCTCCCTGTATGTCATTTTTGGTTCTCACTGTGTGTGTCGTCTCTGTGGTGATAACTTGTTGACTTGTCTGCTTTGGTTATTTTTGTTGTTATTGTCCTGTATGTCTCCATCATAGGTAAAATGCAAGATGGCAATATGGAGAGCAACCAGATTAAAGGTAACCAAAGCATATCTTTCACTCTCTCCTCCCCTCTTACTCTCCTCCCTCTCCTCCTCCTCCCACCTCTTCTCATTGTTTCCCTTCTACGGTGAGTGGCGTAAGCTCTTAGTCAAATGCAAGTTATTTATTTATTTCAGCCTATATTATTTTCTTTTTCTTTACTGTGCAGTGCAAATTCTACCACTGTCTAAGTAAATCACAGAGAATGTAAGTGTTTGACCCAGGTTTTACTTGCATTCATATTAGGTTAGATAACCCCTCCTCTTCATTCTGTCTACCACTGACATGTTGTCCCTGGTCTGTTGTTCTGTTGTTGTTCTTGTTGTGTTGTTGACTTGTTTTGTTCTCTGTGAGAGAACAGAAAACCTGTCCCTCAACTACTGTATCTGCTGCTTTATCTCCAAACACACCTAAAGCTGTCCTCTTGGTGCTCTCCCTAATTTATTCACCACACCTTTTTCCCCTTTCCACTGTTTGATAAAATTTGCCCCACACTATATGAAATATATTGTCTTGGTTTAAAGGGGATATTGTGACATTTTTCATGGTGTCCTTTAGGAGTGCAACTACAGTAATGCTTATTGTTTTATTAATTTTAATCAAATTAGTGTGAAAAGTGATTCAATTGCCAGTGCCAATGTCAATGTAAAACAGAACAAGAAAGCACATTTTGACATTTCAGGAGGTGTTATCAACAAATGTCTGATATTGTTTTTCTTGATGAATACATCTTTCACTAAAGATACATTTTCTTTAACTTAAGTATTTAAGTATTCATTGACTAATGCTTTACTACCAGGCGCTTGTCACGTGAACAGACGAATATTTTTTCAGCCATCTGAAAATTCGTGGCATCCTCACCACTTCATATTTGTTTTTCTTAACCATCAAGTCTTCAAGTCTGTCCACAAGTCTTAACTACCAAGTCTAAGCATTCATGTCATGTCAAACTATGTTTCCTGTCTCAAAACAAAAGCATGGCAAAAGGGAATAGCAGACACACTGTGAAAAACCCAAAAGGGCAAAAGGGTAAATGAAGACTCTTTACACCGTGGTACGATGGTTACAGTCTAGATCCGCATTGCTAGATTATTGGAGAAAAAGCTGCTTTTACGAGATGAACCTTTGTCCTCAGCGTGAATTAAGATCAAGTGTTTGATTTTGCTCAGACACTTTCTGGCTTGTGTCATGGGGGTGGAAAAACAAAATGCACAACACAGTATGAAAAATGTTCAACATTAAAATGTTTTTCGTGAGCATCAAACACATCCGTAATTGCTATTGGGAAACTGGGTTGAAATCATTCTTGGCAATGGGTTACATTAACAGAGAACCACTGGTGTGTGTGTGTGTGTGTGTGTGTGTGTGTGTGTGTGTGTGTGTGTGTGTGTGTGTGTGTGTGTGTGTGTGTGTGTGTGTATGTGTGTAATGTGCTACACTGTGTTTTTCCCCGTCACTTTCTGCAAAAATTATCTGTGAACATGACCTAGACCTTGGATGTAGGACCACTGAATTATTCTTGACTTACTCCAAATGTGTGTTTGTGATGAAAAGGTAGCGGCATCATGAATTTATAATTCCATACAGAAATGAGGTTCTTCTTGGTTTTAAATCTAAACTGTTTATATGTACCGGAAGCCCTGTAGCTAGTGTTACACCTGAGTATTGAAGTCTGGCCCCCCTGTTCCTCTTCGCTCCCTTAGTCTAATCTACACTTCTAACACTGCTGGTGTCTGTTTTTTTGTTGTTGTTTTATTGTGGTGTTTACAGTAAAGAAGCAGGATGGAGCAGCTGCCATGGAGATGCAGCCTCTAAAGAGTGCTGAAGGTGGAGAGGCCGACGAGAAAGAGAAGAAGAAGGTGTCTGCTCCGAAGAAAGAGAAGTCTGTGCTGCAAGGGAAGCTGACCAAACTGGCTGTCCAGATTGGCAAAGCAGGTACAGCAAATTGCACACGGACAAGTTTATCACTCACTCAGGCAGTTAAATCATGGACAACAAGTAATTAACCATCATCCTGTCCATCAAAGTAACAAGTTGCACTGATAAGACTCACCTCTCAATCAAAACACTAAAGTGTCTTAATTATATAACTGTAAGGCTACGTTAAGACTGCAGGCCTATGTGACACAATGCAGTTGCATTGTACAGCGCCAGAAACAGTAATAAAAAGAACAGAAAATTGTGAACACCCGTGAGAGGATAATGAAAAACGGGAGTCTCCCGTCAGCTAACTGGAGCTAACCTCTGTTGCTCCTTGTTTACTTCTGTAGCCTGCAACAGCATGTTATTCTTCTGTGCATGCGGGTCACTCTCAGGCCGTGGACAGTACATACTGGAGTCTGATATGGGCCACATTTAAACAGTAATGTGAACTGTCAAACAAAAAAAATTGGATCTGGGAAAAATATCGGAATTGAGCATTAGGGCCTGCAGTCTGAACGTAGCCTAAAAGAGCATGTTCACTTTATTTTTCTAAATGACCTGCCCTCTAGGTAAATGGTAAATGGACCCTCTAGCCACTCAAAGCACTTTACACTAGATTTCATATTCACCCCATTCACACACTGATGGCAGAGGCTGCCATGTAAAGGGCCAACTGCTCATCAGAAAGCGACTAATCATTCACACACAATTTGGGGTTCAGTATGCCCAAAGACACTTCGACATGCAGGCTGCGGAAAGCTAGGGATCAATTTGCTGATCTTCTGATTAGTGGGCAACCCGCCCTTCCTCTAAGCCACAGCTTTAGGGACTTGCTGAATCACTGTATTGGGAACAACTGAGACTGCATTATGCTGCTGTTACAACCCAGCTTGTTAAGGTAAGGCAGTAACAAGTGATTTGGGATTGAAATGAAGGTGGCAAAGGACAACTGAATTCTGGTTAAAGTCAAAGGTTTAATTAAATGAGTTGACTCAAGAAAACCCAACAAAAAGAGGCTATATAGGTGCTGACAACAAAAGGGAGAAACAAAAGAGGGTCTTGTCCAAAGACAGTTACTCTGCTCAAAAAACACTAAAGAACAAAAGGAGGTCAGCACCTATATGCTTTACAATAATGCAAAGTAAACAAACAAGCAATGCTCAAACAAAAGAGCGCCCAACACTTGGTGCGCTATCACACTATGTGATTTACAAAGGGGCGAACTGACTGAAGCCATTAAGACAGGCAACAGACAGAAACAGGAAATACAAACACTCTAGCTATTCACTATCTAACAGAGGCACACAACCAACAACAAGGCAAGGCTCAGTCGCCCTGAACTGTGGGCACACAACCTATTTGTAGTCCAGCAGGTGTTGATTGGAGAGTCCTGGTTGGCAGGGTCGGTCGAGTCACAGCCACACCAATCACAGACGCCAGAGAACAGCAACCAGGAAGTAGGCGGTCCCAGCCCCAGAGGAACCAATCCTCGACAGGGACTCACACAGCTGGGATTTGCATGACAGCCAGAAGCACTCAGGAACACAATTACTTTAAGGCAGCCAGTGGCGGCTGTAACACTGCTTGTTCACTTTTGCACACCATAATCAATTTATTGTAATGGTATTTATGGCAACGAGGAGTTGATGTCTAAAACACTTGTAGTGGGTCTCTACCAGCAAGCATTTTTAGTAACAGATGCCCACATGCCAATGTGGGTGTCCTCTCAGCAGCAGCATAGTAGGATTACTGTTGAACAAATGATAGCCATGAAAAGTACATACCTTAAATACTTTATGCAAAAATGCAACGGTTTTTGGACCAGTCTGGGGAAATTGGGATTCTTAAAACCAAAATCACAAAAATCCTGTATTGGAAGCTAAAAGAACCTGACTGCCAAGGCTTTCTTTCTTTAGTAAAAAGGTACAGGTTTCTCCTTTTTGGAGAATCTCTGAAAGGAGTCCTCCTTTTTACAGGGTGCCGTTACATCAGACTCTTGGCCTGATTGATGGAATGAGGACGTGGTGTCAGAACAATAAAATACCGTGGATGGATTAGCATATAAGCAGCACTCATATGGCCTTCCTGCGGGTCTGGCAGAAAGTCTTTGGACTTAATACACTTCAGGGCCTGTGACCCTCTAGCATGTGTTACTGTAGCTTTTCTCCTCTCTGTACTTATGGCTCATTAGGTTAAAACCCCAGATATATTTGAAACATATGTATAGTTTATTTGACTACATTGCATTTACACTGGATTTTAATGCATCCGCCTCTTAAAGCAAGTGTCACATGGTCTACTGTGTATAGCTGCACAAACACAGCCAAAAGATGTGTGACTGTGTATTATTTCCAATCCAAGCCTGCATATTTTCATGCCACCAAA
Source organism: Micropterus salmoides (assembly GCF_014851395.1). Lineage (NCBI taxonomy): Eukaryota > Metazoa > Chordata > Actinopteri > Centrarchiformes > Centrarchidae > Micropterus > Micropterus salmoides. The sequence goes on from NW_024043372.1 coordinate 17,479,453, forward strand.
GAGGAATGGTAAAGGTTTTAGAATGGAAGAAAGAGCGTTATTAAATGGTGGTTAGGGTCTGTCCAAATGTGTCCCTTGTAGAAATGACCACAGCTCACATAGGAGTGTACACTGAGTTAGGTACACACCTAGTTAAACCTAATGCAGTCTAAGACAACAGCCCTGCAATAACTCCTCCCTTCATGAAGGTTGCATCGTTTTGGATGAGTTCTGACTGGAGACTGATACATTTTGACTTGACAAACTTCTGGATACAAGGCAGAGCATTCATATAACTATATACCATGTGTTTGTTTACCCCTAAATGGACATGGTGTTGAATTTTTTCTTCTGCCATTGAAGACGAATTTCCATACATGGATCAATGGAGTGTCATGAATGCTCCACTCATACACTATCTTTTGACTATCAAGCACTCCCCCTCTGTACTGTAGTCAGTGTCCAATGACAACATTTTAGTATTTAAATACACTTTCATTATATAACCTTCTGTTGCTCAGCTGAAAACCTTTTTTTAATCTCTTTTCAGGTTTGCTCATGTCAGCCATCACAGTCATCATCCTGGTCCTGTTCTTTGCCATTGACAACTTTGTGATCCAGAAACGCCCTTGGTTGCCGGAGTGCACTCCCATCTACATCCAGTACTTTGTCAAGTTCTTCATCATTGGTGTGACTGTGTTGGTGGTGGCTGTGCCGGAGGGGCTGCCGCTGGCTGTCACCATCTCCCTGGCCTACTCTGTCAAGGTGAGGAAGAACTAACACATACAGTGCATAGAGTGAGGCACTGCTGTACTTGCTGTCTGTTTACACATTGTAAACATTTAGCACTGTGTCCATTTGTGCATTGTAAATCAATTCTTTATAAAATTTGCTGAGAAGATACATGTTTTGTTTTTTTAAGAGTGGGAAATTAGCCTGCATTTTTCACGTGCTTTGCAAACTTCTGAACCTCACACAGAGTGAATGGTTTACATGGTTACATAAGGAATGGGTGTAGGTAATGCTCACAGTGTAGCTTATTTGATTCACAGCAGCAAACAGAGAACAATTCTAATGAAGGCCACGTCCGGGAAAGCACATTTCTTTCTTTGACTGTTGCTGTGAATTAAATAAGCATTTCAACATACAATGTGAGTGTAAGCACCGGCCTTTTTGTATTTGTAGCCATTATAGCCAGTGAAGGTTAAGCAATTAAGTGCCTCATAAACTAATTCAGACATCAATCTAATAGTTCAAATGGTTTAAAGCTGTTTCAAATATGCATTGGAACGTAATGTGATCATCATGTTGTGTCCTACTAACAGAAAATGATGAAAGACAACAACCTGGTGCGTCACCTGGATGCTTGTGAAACGATGGGCAATGCCACAGCCATCTGCTCTGACAAGACAGGCACGCTAACCACCAACCGCATGACAGCTGTGCAGTGTTACGTTGGAGATGTGCACTACAAAGAAATCCCAGATCCTGGAGCTGTGCCACCCAAAACACTGGACCTTCTGGCCAATGCCATCTCCATTAACAGCGCCTATACCACCAAGATACTAGTAAGCCACCTGTTATTGTAGTCACTGTAGAAGTTACTTTGGAGGCCTTTCCTCCAGGGGTTTAACATGAATGTAAAGAAGGGGACACAATGTTACTGCATTTGACTACATTTACCTAACATATTCATTTATTTATCTCTTAAAAAATGGTAACCAAGTGTTTCATATGGAATTTGAAACCCCAATTTATCCCTTCCATTTTTATAGTGGACATCATATGTGGCACTCTCTGTGAACCCTTATCAGAATATTTCAGATATTCTATTTTACTAAAGCCTATTTAGTTAAGACTTAAATATCTTAGGCTGGCTGCAAAGATTTAAGCTTGCTCTGGGTGACAATGGCACCATACGACAAGAGTAGTGCTGAAACAGTGAGACAGTTCTGCTGTGCTTTCTTCTTGGCGCAGCAGGCAGCCTGTGTCCTTGGCTGCTGCTTTAGATTCATCAGGCATTCACTCAACTTGTCACCTTTAGAACAGTTGTGTCATTTTGTCTTATCTGATATTCAGAGCATAGCAGACTGTAATTGAATCCAATCCGTCTAAGTGCTTAGGATGATCTCTTGTTTACAGTGAGTGCAGCGAAGTGAGATTTTCTCTAAGCCAATTAGACCTGTATATAAAAATAGATAGATATATACATATATAGACATACTGACTCACATATAGACTGTTACATGTTCTAATCCTAGAATCTGAAACCTGTTAGCGCTGATATTCCTTCAACCCACAAGTCTAAACCTTATTTCCTTAATAAATCATTTGGAAAACCTTTCCGGACAGCAGAGATTGAAAGTAATAATTTTCCTGGCATGACCATATAAACTCACCTGCACACACACACCTTTTGTGCCTCTGTGTGTCATTATTCTTGTAAACCCCTGTGGAGTGTATACATTGATGGTTGACCAACTGACAAATGCCCTTATGGAACTTGCATGGGGAATGAGCTGAGCAGGCAGGACATCTGCGACAGAAGGATCCCACAGATTTCACTTCCTACCCCTCAAGGCACGATCACAGTCTTGGTAAAAACAGAGTGTTGGTCATTGGATTTCTAAGATGGAGAGCTACATATTTGTGTCTACTCTACTTTTAACTCTGGTTTCTTTGAAACACAGTAGATACATGTAGGCACTTCTGGCGTACAGAAAGCATAATTGTGTGGCTCCCAGGCTTTATATGCCAGATAGCACAGTGTTTTTTTTTATTTTATATTTTTAATTTCATGTTCACAGAGAGAGTACATATTTATTTATTTTTCATTCCTCAGCAATGTACATGGTGTATTTATTCACAATTAGCTCTACTTTCCCCTATGTTACTAAAGCAGGACCTTCAGCATGGACATGTCTCCACAGACGATGTTTTACTGTCACAGCCACATCAAATCTGACCGGACACCACACATGCTTTTCAATCTGCAGATAATATACAAATAGAGTCCTTTGCTTTACAGCTCCTTTTTTCTCCACTTGCCAAATACTGAATAGTGACCCTGCATTTGACCTGGACTTTCAGGCTGGGTTGTAGTCACAACCACTTACAGTAATTCTTGTTCAAGACAAGCCTCAAATTAAGTTAGATCAAGTACAAATAGGGGTTGAATCCAAGTCAAGACTAAAAGAGGTGAGACCAAGTTTAGAGTGAAACAAAACAGTGGCCATTCACTACCCGTGATATAATTTCAGTCAGTCAGTACAGCTGTTTTGGATTTAGAAAAGTCTGAAATGTGATGGGAAGAGGAAACAAGTGGTGCAGTTGTTGTAATATCAAATACTGTGTACTGTATGCTGAGAAGAAGTCCACTGAGTTTAAGAGGGGCAAAGGTTTTATATGTAAATGTGTCTAAATCTTGTATTATTTGTTAAAATCTTGATTACAACACTTAAGAAAAAACAATTATATTTGAAAGTAAATAGTCTTGCACAATGCACCAAGCTAACTATGAAGGGGAGCTACCTTTCCACAAAAACAATTACATGTCTGTCAATGTCTGGTTGTTACATGGCAAAGACAAACTGGAAAACAAACAAGAACAGGATATTTAAGCTTTTTGCATCTCGGTTGAGAACTGATTGAAATAAAAGACAGAGGTGGCCAAGAAAAGAGAGAGATTCTAGTAATATTGTCTGTAGCCACTTTGTTAAAATGGTGATTTAGTTTTGTTGATGGAGCTATGAGGTTGCTTCAGTTTGCCTTTTCCCAGAGCATTTCTTTACCAACACGTGCTACATTAAGATGTTATTCCTTTTGAAAAACCTGTAGTAATGCATTGCAGCATTACATCAGACTGTTGCACGTCCATGGCTGCTTAGCTCAACAGGCAGAGTGTAGCTTAGACTTGGTGGATTAAATGGCACATTTAGTCTGTTTTATAATCTCTTCAATCATAAAATAGGTCACCTCATGCAAGTAAAACTTCAAATGATATCAGGTTACATACCTGTACTGTTTGTTACTGTTACTGTTATCCACCAAGAGTGTGTACTGTGGCTTGCTAACCACTGATTACAATGCATTCATATACATACATCATTATACAGTACATACATCAGTTCATCAAGTATGCAGCACGTACATAAATAAATATAGTATGGAACACAAAACCTAGTACATAAATAGTAGGGTTAATAGTGCTGTACATGTTGGCCTGAATGTATTTATTTACTGAGAGTTTACTAAGTTACTCTTATTAGAATGAAGAAAAGGAACAAAGGGAAAGAAAGACAGATATAATTAAGGAGTGAAGTGAACTCAGAAAGCAGGATGCAAAAGGGCAATTTCTGAGGAATATTTAGTGCATCCCTCTCTCCCTCCCCCACCGCCTCCACTCCCTCAGCGCCACTCCAGCCCTGCAGTATGCTGGCTGTGGTGGTCTTATATAAGAGGCCAATCCTGTGGGATGCCAGGATGACTATGGAAGTCTTTGATGGCCACCACACAAAGGCACAAAGGCAAAGAGGCAGGCTCTGATATCCGTATCAGTCCCTCTACTGCCTCTCTTCCTTCATAATACAGCCAGTGGTATAGCTCTGCTTCTTCTGTCAGGACATACACACTCTAAAGTGGAGAAGCCTCACACACATTTACACAATGAATCCATGCGCACATACAGTACATGTCACACTATACATGGCGCATGCACATTGATACTGTATCCATGTGCACGCATACACTTATTCAGAGATTCTGAAAAGAATCCGTGTACACATGGCAAGTCAAACATTCTACACAGCAATTTGTGAAAGGCATTCAGTGACATTAATATACTGACGTCATTTCAAAGGAACATGCGTCATCGGCGGTGGCAAGAGCCTCATAGCAAACAGTCACCCCATAGAATTTGCTTTTATTATTTTACTTCAACTTTCACTTCACATTCTTAGTTTTTCATGTATGGGACATTTTAACATTATCTGTAAGATGACTGTGTATGAGGCTTAAAACTAGTGAGGTGCAGATGCAGTTACAAACAAATATCATACATCATAACACACATCTGTCTTATCAGACATGCTCACACTGCAGGAGGTGTATGTTCTCGCAGCACAGTGGCATGTGTTTAGCATGGCTGTGTGAGAGTGTCCTGGGAGCTCAGTCTCATGTTGCTTCAACCACCTGTTCAGGTCAATATTCCGGTCAGTGACTAGAAAGGTCGGTAATACACAAAGACCCAGAGAGAGAGAGAGAGAGAGAGAGAGAGATGGCTTCAGTTGTGAGAAATAGATATTTGGAGAAAGGGAGAGACAGTTTCAGTAGCTCGATATTTGGTAGAAAAGTTGATCCAGCTGAATGTGATGTTATGATGTACTACAAAATTCAGTTCATGTTAAATAAGAAAAAACTCAATTGGTCGCTCCACAACGAGCAATTTCTTGTTTGTAATTAAAATGAACTGCCTCATTTTTGTTCAGTAGTGAGTTGTGAGGTTCTGATTTAATTGGCTTTGGCTCACAGTGCTTTTGTCATATAGACATTGCATGCTTGTTTGCACAACATGGAGGAGAGATGAGAATGTCTCGGATGTCTTTAGCTTGAAGCACCCAGTGTCCCCATGGAACTGTTTTGGACCCTGGGAAGGAGGTAGAGGGACAGAATCAGTGGGAGAAGCAGAGACAAAGACATCTTCAGCAGAACTATGTCCTGTGTTCTGTGTTCAGCACTTGCTTACAACTTGACAGTGTTGCTGAGATGGCAGTGAGAGAGAAGTCGTCATCGCATTAGAATGACTTGCTTTGATGTTTCAGAGGCACAAAGCTTAATGGGTTCCCTGTGTTTCCCTCAAACATGGCATGATAGATATCATGCTTTCAGTGACTGTGTTTCTAGGCTTTCCAGTGTTCTTAATTTATTAAGATTTATTTAAAGAATTTGATGTCGGTGGAAGTAGAACTTAAATTCATAAGATTATTTTATTAAACATATAGAATACGATACCATTGCAAAGTAATTTTCTGTTGCCTTTTATAGACAGACATGGGTTGCTTCAGAATAACCAGTTAAACCTGCTCACCAGACTTTGCCTTATTTTACTCTACCCTAAAGTCAACTTAACTCTTGACTTATAATCGATGAAAGTGATTTTTGTGAAATAGTTCAAGGCAGAAAAAATGTTTACAGGCAATGTAATCTAAAATTGTGCCATTTCCATATCAAAAACATTTTTAAAACTGCACAAAATTATAGAATCTCAAAAAAAACAACAACAGTAGATTATTCTCACGCAAGATCAGGATGGCGGGGGAGTTTCTGTTTAATGTAAATTAAATAAAAATGCCACATACTGTAAATAATACAAACAACCTCAAAATCCTCACAGTAGTAAGTCCAGGTTGGTATGGAAATGTCTGAACTATGGTGTACAGCTTTAAAAGTAAAACAAATCCCAAAGCTATGAACTGTGTGTTGGGAGTCAGATGAGCTTTTAACCCCCTGACCTGTAAACAGGGCAGCCTCACCACCTTCAACTCAACATGTAACTGAGTAGTGCTGATGACGAATTATGTATACACCTGCTGTAAGATATGAGACCAGATAATGAATCTACTGTAACAACGACATTCTCTCAACTCTAGCTAATTAATAACCTGCCAGTCACACATTAAAAGGCAAAGCCCAGGGTAAAAACTTTGCATGTCTGTGACGACATAACCTGCAACTTTTCAAAACCAGAAAATAAAGATGATAAAGTTAAAGTAAGATGCAGAGAAGCTTACATGATGGCAAGAGCTGCAACACAATTAAAATATATTTAGATACAAAGTCCTGTTGTTATTAGCACCATGGACGGGTGTGATCACTGTTCTATACAGAAACTCTCGCCTAGTGGTGCAGAGGAAAATAGCACATGAGACAAGCACAGATTTTATAATAGGACTAATGGTAATAATGTAGTTGCTGTATTTGGTAAATGTTGTTAAAAATTGTTTACAAGGAAAGCCTTATCAGTGTTGTCACTGTTGCAAGATAAAATCAAATGTCTGTAGTAGAAAATTATACAAGAAGAGGAGAGAGAAACCACACTCATGTCACAAGTGTCCTCATCATGGACTGGAAGATTGTATTACTGCCCTCCAGCATGCCTCCAGGCCTTAGCCCAGTTGGCTGGTACAGTCATGTGGAGTGCTAGAATATCACCCACTCCAACATTCAAAGAATGGGGGGCGGCGGGGGGGGGGGGCGCCTTGTAAGAGACTGGGGAAACTCATTGTGAGGAAGAGGAGAAAGGCCAATCAGGGACGGAAAGAGAAAGACAGACCAAGGAGTGAAAGGGTGGGTTTGAGTGTGAAGAGAGGAGGAAAAAAATGGAAGAGAAAGGGAAGGAACAGGAGGGACGGATTATGGAGAGCCCCAGGTGGAATAGGAAGTAAAGTTGCCAGCTCTCCCTCTGGCATATGTCCTTGCCTGCGGAAGCACCCAAGGACCAGGGAGAGGGCAGCTGGTCCTTAGCCACGACCAGGCCAAGACACGCCAACCATAGCACAGTCATGCCAGTGTTGGAGATCCCATGCCAGCAACTGTCCTTGCGCGTAGAAACCCACGTGTCAAGCTTAACCCCTATGGAATCTCTTTTGTTTATTTTAAGTTTATTTATTTGCTCTTTCTGCAGCCTTGTTTTGTTTTTGCAGCAGTTATCTGGCTCTGTGTTTCCCTACAAAGTGGCTGGAGTTTTGCCACTAGCCAAATAAATTTAAGTCACGTGTTCCTTTTCAGAATTAGTAAACTGAATACTATCATGTGTACCTTTTGTATATTTGTATATTGAAATTTTAATTAAGGGTGAGGAGTTGTGGCTCAAGGAGCACCTTAGCCCAGATGAATGATTACCCTGATTATCCTGTATGAAGACCACCATTTTGCAACATATCTTTTGGCAAGCCTTTCTGAATGAAACCCGGTAGAGTAATAAGTTTTTCTAAATGTATTTTTAAACACAGTTTGGTAAATGAAAGCAATTCTAAACTGTAATGTATTTAAAAAAGTAAAAATAATCAGCTATAATTTACTATTGCTATGTTTCTAATTTCATTTTCAGTGTCTAATCTTTTTCTGCAAATTCACATGAAGAATTAATTTACTTTATAATCATCAACCGTCTTGAAAGCAGCCATAACATTACATTGAGATTTTGCAACAACCAGAGATATATCCACAGTCAAAAGACAGACAAATATATTGAAAATGGTGAAAACACAATATTATTTATTTCTAGATCGCCCCACAAATCAAATTTCCATAAAATAAACATTCTCTTACATTTTGGCCAAATAATGATTGAATTCCATATGACAGCAAATAAAATTTTTACTGCAATCAGGCCTGGCTCATTTTAGGTCTATGGTGATGTCAATTTTTTGAGGACACAAAGGCCAAATGCTAGGGAGGTAAGGCCATTAAATAAAACAATGATTTTAAGTCCATGGAAATTATGAATTTAACTTAAAGCAGCAGTAGGGAATTCCTTTAAAAACAACGTAATTGCTAAAATTGTCACTATATTCCAACAGTAGCACATGAGATAGAATAATGTGACGTTTTGTAAACAAGTGGAATTACTGACACTCATTGGCCAAGTAACACTCCTCTTTAGGAAAAATATGACTTGAAAAAAAATGCCTTTTTAAAAAACATGCGTTTTACACCTTCTGAAATGAAATTTGTCCTCTTCAGCAGATTCGTTTAGGACTCGACTGTATTTGTACTCGGTCTCGGACATTGAGGACTCTGGATTTTATTTCAAGACCAGTCAAGACCATAACTTTGGGAATATCAATAAATTGCTGATTTATCCTAACTTTGATTGGATGTAAAATGTATTACTTTAAATGCAACCAATAACCCTAATTAAAAATGTGGTGTTCCCATTAACAACGGTCACCCATCCCCGCGATGGTAAGCATGGAAAAAGAGTGTTGAATAAAGATAATATATATATATACATATTCAGTTTAGGTTTCAGCTGGCCATTTACATTTAGTTGTTTAGTGTGGTGTTTTTTTTGTTGTTGCTGGGAGCCTATTCTCCCAGACACTTAGCAGACAGTGCAGATGAGGCCATTTGTTCCGTCCCCTCGTTAGCCAATGACAGGCAGTCTCTTCCTGATGTAATCATTGGTCATTAGGAAAAGGCATTAATTCTGTTATTTACCGTAAACTCTGTATAAAGTATTTATACTCCTGTCTGTGTCTGTGACACGCACAGCTGAACAGTAACCAGAAATTTCCAATTTGCTAGGTGAACACGGGCCACCGGTCTGATTGGGTTTTAATGATTAATGAGATTTTATCTGACTTTCTTTCTAACCCTCTTGGCTGGAACCCCTGGCTCACAGCAGCTGCAGCGACACGGACATGTAAAATATGTCTGAGTCTGAATAAATCCATTGTTTTAAGAGATTGTGGTTTCAAAATATTGACCTGCTTAAACAAACATGGAAGGTAGATATATCACTCACTAGACAGATGAATAAAGCTTTTATAGAACTTTGCAATGATCTGCCAAATTTCCACAGATTGCTTAGAATCCTTACATGATATTTTTTATTTAATGTAGGATTTACTGAAATGAAAGACACAGAAAAGTGAAAACATCTCATCCAAGTCAAGTTAATTTAAAATCATATAGCCCAATCAACACACGACATCCTTAAAGAGGTGGTATTATGCTCATTTTCAAGTTCAAAATCCTATTTAGTGGTTGTACCAGAACAGGTTTATGTGGTTTAATTTTCAATAAACACCATATTTTTTGTCATAGTGCAACTTGATGCAGCTCCTCTTTTCACCCTGTGTTGAGGGCTTCGTTTTAGCTATGGAGTGATCATCTTGTCTCTATATGATCTTTGTTGGGAGTTGCACAAGCGCAGTTCCTAGTTAAGGATTACTAGCCAATCAGAAGCAGAGAAAGGCGGGTCAGCGAAAAGATGGTAAACAGCTTCGATTCAGCTGTAGGCTACATGTTGCCAACCAGGTTGGCAATTTGGACTGGAGCAAGAGTTTCAGAGTGGTGAGTTATTAATCTGTAACAAAAGTATTTTTCATCCATAAAGTTTTAACTGAGCTCTGTCTCTACATCACAGTAACAACTTCATGTCCATTGACTGCTTGGAGGGTAGCTAGTGTTGGAAGGGAGAGGAGAGGTGTGTGCTGCAGCTCAGTGTTTTTCCACCGGTGTTATTGAGGGCGTGTCGGACTAGTCGCTCAGTGAGCATTATGATACGTATTTTCATTGTGACGTCACAAGAAAGGGAAGTAAAGGCTAGACTACAAACAAGCTGTTTCCAGGCAGTTCAGATCAGTGTTTTCTGTGGGAGATGGGAACTCCCTTTGGGCTGGACTGTGGGCTTTTTCACTTTGCAAACCTAGTACATGCACAAAAAAGATATATAACTCTATAAAGGAGAGGGAAAAAGCCAAAAACCATAATACCACCTCTTTAATTCTTATACCTCGGTTCAGATAAGGAAAAAACTCCCCCCAACAGACACAGACAGCAATGACGTGCAATGGATTGCATGTTGCATGGACAGAGACATGGAAAAAAAACAACAGTAAAATTCAACACATTTGTTGAAATAATGCTTCCTTTTCTCAAAATGCTAAAAACAAATCCATAACTTCTCACCCAATTCCCAAACTTTCTATTTTCAGGTCAAAATGTAGCTCTCAACTCAAAACGATTCAATCTTGCTGAAAAGCCAGACTTTGCCCTCAGACATGACACACAAGCCCTCAAAAACACACACACTACACCACAGTCTTACACACTAGTGAGATAAATGCAAAACAATACTGCAAAAACTATAAGAATGTGCTCGTGGTTCTCCCCCTCAAAAACCTTTTCACATGATACAACACAACAAAAGAAACAACAAATGTATACTGTACACATGAACATTTTTGATTCCTTAATGTGCTGTGTAGTACCATACACCAAACAACAACAAAAAATTATTCTGCTCCAGCATCACATCTCTGGTCTGGGATAGGCCAGAGAATCTCGTCCTCCACCTTCTCCTCCTCTTCCACCTCCTCCTCTTCCTACTCCTCCTCCACCTCCTACTTTTCCTCTTGCTTTACCTATTCCTCCTCTCCATTCTGCTCCTCCTCCTACTCCTCTCCGGTGTCCTGGACCTTTTCGTTCACGTCGCTCTGGATCCATTGTTCCAAAACTGAATGAACGGACTTGGGCCCTTTTATCTATCTATTGAAGGTTGTGATTGGTGTGTTATCAATTATGTCTCTTTGTGTTTTCACTCAGGTAGCTGTGTGCTAATTTAGCTCAAGATTTGTTGACTTGAGTGAACAATATTGAATGGTAGTGCTTAGGCTTGTACCGATTGGCGATTGGATCAGCTATTGAGGATTGAAGGGATGATCAGCGATTGGTTTTTCATCCGTCAATATTACGGCGATTTTAACTAACTTACTATCAGTACCTCCACTTGCTCGCTCGCCCTCTCTCACAAACACATTGAAAGTGAGCAGTCTGTATATAGAAAAACTAATGGATTCAACTCTGAGAAGTTAGTTTATCTATTTTCTTAACACAACTGTAAATCGATTGTGGTTCAGCAGAATTTTCTTTCTGCATGGAGATATTTTTTAGCTTTTGTCAGTTACCTTAAAAAGGCACATTAACACACTTTATTAGCATTCTCAATCAAAACCTCGTTAGCAAGTGGACAAGAGCAGCCATTAGATAGAGAATCTTAACTGCACCAATTCCAACAAGCCATTAATGTGATTAAATGCACTGTCGATACAGAATCTTTCTCAACACACTTTTGGCAAGTGCCGAGTGAACAAACAACAACTCAAAGTAAAACTCAAAATGATGAAATGTCAAGCTATCCTTCTAATCTATCCTTCTATCTAATCTTGGTTAGAGGCTTGTTTAGACGCAGAATAGCAAGCCTGCAGTCAATCTATTTTGGGGCAACTAGCACAGACTGAAAGTGTCTGCTTAGCAGCAAGTTGGAAGCATTGTGTTCAGTGTGCTTTTGACATGCCGTGCTGTGTGTGTGTGTGTGTGTGTGTGTGTGTGTGTGTGTGTGTGAGAAAAAGATAGCGTACCTGACAAGCTGTTCTTTTGTTGTGAGTGTAGGTGTCAACTGCACTGTTAGTACTAATAGCAAGACCCCAGGGAGACTAGCTTTCAGCTCTGCGCCAGCTAATAGGGATCCGAACGAACAAAATGTAACCAATGTAACCAGTCTGTGTTCTGCAAAATGTTTTTGTCAACTATTTTGGTAATTGATTAGCCGTTTTAGTCATTTTTGAAGCAGATGTGCCAAGTGCCTCTGTTCCCAGCTCCCTAAATGTGAGGATTTGTCTTTTATCAAACTGAAATGAATATCAGCTTGAGAGTGTGTCATTATGCGAAGGGGCATGTTAAGAATAATGACAGTAAGGATTGCACCCTCTCAAATGTGTCCAGACTTATGAGCCGCAGTGTCACTACAATGCTCAGTGTGTGTGTGTGTGTGTGTGTGTGTGCAGGATAGTGACCATAATGAGATTTATTCTATCACAGTGGCTAAAACAGAAAACAATGCATTGTCAAAGAAATATGCTTTATTGCTTGTGTTTCTGTGTGATTTGATGCTTTATGGAGAGTAAATAAATGGAGTGGAGCTCGGGAAATACTGATAAATAAGGACTGGGAAAAGACAAAATGGGAAACACAGGCAGATTCGAGGACATGTGTGAAGTGAGATGAGTGAAAATCCTGTAAGAGAATCAGAGCCAACGAGTAAGAATCCTCGAGTGGCGGAGAGAGAGCAACCCTCTCTTCTCCCACAAGTCTCTCCTTCCAAGTATGCTTTGCCCAGGGTTACCATGGCAACGCTGAGTCTTCCGCAAGCTGGCCACACTCACACCTTTTGCTCATACAGTAAGTGTGTACACAAATACTGTAGCACCTGAACAGCCTAGTGTATAGATCTGAACAGAAACACACACATAACCAACAGTAAAAGCCTCTACTGTAATAAACCCACTCCAGCTTTGAGAAGCAGAGAAAATACAAGGTACAAGGCTGTTTATTGGTCATTATACAGTACAAGGCTGCATAACGATATTAAATTCGTAGTTCATTCGTGCTACACACACACACAACATATAATTTAGTGTAGGCCTACATTAAAATATGGTAACGTATAAAATAAAATAAAATAAAACAATACAGTTGTTTATATACATACATACATGTAAACACCCCGACCATTCCACAGTGCATTTTTTGAATTTGCATCTGGGGTGAATGTAAACAGCAACAAACAGATGATAATATGAAAGTTTCATCCTCACAATAAACAGTCTGACATTTGGGAAACAGAGTTCATCTAAACTGCGTTTGAGCACCAAGCATCATCGATGTAAAACACAGATTCCACCTCCTCTCATCTTGCCGGAGCCTTGCTCCTTTGACTTAACATACTGTATGACAATTTTTAAAATTTTCTGATATTTCATAAAACAAATAATTAACTGCTTAATCAAGAAAAATAATACACTTTAATTGGTAATAAAATTATCATATCAGAACCACATTTTACGTTTCATGTAAAAAAAAAAACACAATCCGTTTAGAAATGTGGAGACTGAGATGTTTACTGAACAGGAGAAAACGGTTCCAAATGTGCAATTACATATTGCAATGGGCTGATCTGTATGCCTGAAATAAGGGCATTGAAGTTTTATTCCATCTATCTCATCTCCTCCCCTCCCACACAGAGCAAACCCTTCACCTGCTGGCTGGTTAATTATCACTAGAAGCTATTTCAAGCCTTACTGGTCGCACTGCACTGAAGAAAAGAAGATCTCATTGACTGAATAGATCACAGAACACACAGTATAGAGTATTTGTTCCTAAATGTGTTCAACTGAAGACTTGAGAGTCTCCATACCAGGGTTTTCTTTATTTACCATATGAATATTGGACTGAAAATAAATCTGAAGATCTGAAAATCTCTTCCTCTCTCCAGCCCCCAGATAAGGAAGGCGGTCTGCCGAAGCAGGTGGGCAACAAGACAGAGTGCGGCCTGCTGGGATTGGTCTTGGACCTGAAGCGGGATTACCAGCAAATAAGAAACCAGCTCCCAGAGGAGAAGCTTTACAAAGTATACACTTTCAACTCTGTCAGGAAGTCCATGAGCACTGTCACCAAGTTGGCTGATGGGAGCTTCCGCATGTACAGCAAGGGAGCCTCTGAGATCATCCTCAAAAAGTTAGTCTGGTTTTGTGATTAAAATGAGATTAATCTGGTAATAGTTGCAGCACATAACCTTGTTGTACAGTAATGTAATACCAAGTGCTGAATTTGTATAACATGTATAGAAAATCCATTTTGAGTGCATAATGGACTTGAGGGTATAACCTATTGCACATTCTCTAGGCAGCGAGAGTGGGCAGAGTTTCCACTGAAAGGTCACATAAATGTGACACTTTACAGTACATTACAATAACAGCACAGTAACAAATGAGTAACCCTCAGAAAAACATGATAAACAGGTAAAAAGTTCCCTCCACCCACTTAAGGGATGAACAGAAATTATCCTTAGACAATGAATGATTAAAATGAAACATTAAATTCAAACTAACAATAATCTTTTAGGTTTCTTAGCAGTTACACTGTGGATTTAACACCTTTAACATCAATACAGATCAAATACCTTAATTTGAGGTATATATAAGGTTATTTACATATTTTTGTAAAATGGCTTTTACACGAATTATAGTTAATTTGCTTAATTTACAGCGGGTGAATTCAATCTAGCTCTTTGTGTTGTATTTTCCATTTGTGTGTTCATTTATTTAGCTAATGAGAATTAATTGACTGTAGATCAGATGTATTTTGGCTGCAGTATTAATTTAGGTGGTGCTGTTGGTTCACTGTCATGGCCCACATTTAACAGCCAGGAAAATTGCAATATACAGTATCTTTTATGGAGTCAGCATGGGATTATATCCTGGTCAAAATCAGTCACAGATAGCTGACACAACATTTTGTAGATGTTCTGGCGCTTTGAATCGTATCACATGATCCTCATTAGCTGATGGAGTTAAAAATAAATAACTCACAAACAGTTACATATCTGTGAAGAAGCTAGATGATATTTTTAAAGCAATATTTTCACATTTTGGGAAATTCCCTCATTTTTTCTTACCAACAGTTCCATGAAAAGATCAAGGCCACTCTCATATCTGTCCATTAAATGTTAAGATACAGCCAGCAGCCGCTTAGCTTAGTTTAGCATGAAGTGGCAAATTGTTGTTTTTACTGTTCGGTTTTTGTACAGATTAAGCAAGCTAGATATAACGTGTTAATCAGTGAGCTTTAGGGGTGCTTTAGGGGTGAGTTTAGTCTTTATGCAAGAAAGCATATTTCCCCAAATGAATTAGCGTATTTCCCAAAATGTCAAACTGTTCCTTTAAGTGTGCATGTTTATCCAACACTGAGGAAGCACTGATCATGATCATTTAGACCAAAATGTTTTCTGTTCATCCAAAACCACTACTATTAAAAGATTGCATTTTACATTCTGTATTTTCTGAAGTGGCTGCACATCTTCTATGGTTTTCCATGTTGGCTCATTTTAAGATAACAATAATGACAATTCCAAAGTTAAAATACATGATTTAAAATACTCCCATCCCACCTCTCCACCCTTAATCACAGATGCAGCTTTATCCTGAACGAGGTGGGTGAGCCGAGGGTTTTCCGTCCACGGGACAAGGACGAGATGGTGAAGAAGGTGATCGAGCCCATGGCGTGTGATGGCCTAAGGACCATCTGCGTTGGGTACCGTGACTTCTCTGGCAATCCTGAGCCCAACTGGGACGATGAGAACAACATCCTCAGTGAACTCACAGCTATCTGTGTCGTCGGGATAGAGGACCCCGTCAGGCCAGAGGTATGAGGGTGTGAGACATTTTGGTGACATACTGAGAGTTGGTGTTGGGCAAATCGGCTACACATGCATGAGTTCTCTCCTGTCCCTTGTTTTTAATATTTTCTAGATCTTAAAAGACATGTCCACAGTTTCTACTGTGATTCTTGTGTGTGACACCAGGAATGACTTAAGTATCATACAGTATATCAATCATCTATCCTCTATCAACCTACTGTATCAACTGTCTATACGATACTTGCAGTTCGTGCCTACAGTTGGGAAGGTATTTAGGCTTTTCTACATACAGGTCTGTACTGTAATAACTGAGACAGTTGACCGAGAAACATCCTAGAAATGATAGACAGCAAAGTCAGTTACATCCTGTTTGTCAACACTGTGTTCAAAAAAAGACAACAGTAAATAGTCATTTTTTTGAGTAATGGCATAGAACATACCTTGCTGTTTCAAGAGCAGACACACTGTACAACTGTTAAATATTATATAGATAAATTGTGTGCCATTAAATGGGTATTATATAAATAGATTATCATTTAATAAAAATGTAATGTCTTTCTTAAAATATAAGAATGAAATTTATTGAGAAAACTTTACCATAAATAACAACTCATTTAAGACTGATTCAGACTGTGAGAGAAGTGCTTGTGTTTTTCAGTGCAATACAGTTTGGTGTAGACCCCTAATTATAATATGTAAGCTTCTTAAAGAACTTTATGTGTGTAATGTCAGAGAATGAAATCAGTGTTTCATGACTTAATTGACAAACTTTTACAGTATAAAGTCAAAAAAGTGGGTAAAAAGTCATATAGGAGCAGAATCTCCCCTCAATTGCCTCTTAAATGCATTTTTCTGGGATTGTTAGTAAGCATCTACTCTGTTGGCAAAGTTAATCCGGTGAAGCTCCTCTCTGGGATGGATCTCCAGCTCCTTTCCTGTGATCACTTTTGTAAAATTACTCTCTTGTTTATATCAGACTTGAAGAAATCTCTGAACAGAACAGAAATATTTGAATTTGATGTTATTTCAGTTATGAAAGCTCACCGAAACGGGCATTTATTAATAATTATATTATTACAATACATTTTTTCTGTTGACTTGTTTGTCATATAAATTGACAAATAGAAATAGAAATTATAATATCGGATCTTAACAGGAGGAGAAAAGAGTGACAAAAGCAGCCAGACTCTGGTGACAGTAGCAGCCGGCATAGTGAGTTGACAGAGAGGGATGATGTGTTATTTGAAAGACTTGGCATTAGTGTGTTTATGTGCAGCACAAGGTTGCATAACAAAATGAAATTTGTAGTACCTTTGTGCTACACACACAACATATAATTAAGTGTAGGCCTACATTAATATATGGTAACAAAAAAATATGGTAACATAAAATAAAACAATATATACAGTTATTGATATACATATGCACATACACGTAAACACTGGATGAATGTAAACAGCAGCAACCAGATGATAATATGAAAGTTTCATCTTCACAATAAACAGTCTGACATGTTGTGTTGCAGTTATGATGTTGACACATTCTGAATTTATACTGTATTATAAAGATTATATTTTTATATATTGATTGATTATATTGGGTCAGACAGCTGTAGAACATTACGGATATACAGTGCTAGATATTCAGGCGTGGACCTGTTTAAAACAAAAGCAATCCACCTGGGCCATTGACAACATAGAAACATTTTTTGTATGTTAAGGCATCATTGATTTACTTAATTAACTAATTCAGTATTGTTCCTTTGGTTTTATTGCTCCATTTTACTTTGAGGATGTCATTTAGCTCAATTAAGGCAGTATAAATAAATAATTTATAAATAGTAAATCATGCATCAAGAAATTATTTCTTTCATGACGATTTTCACTTGAAGACAAGACGGAATATATTTGGGAGACAGAAAGTTGAGTGGAAAGAGGTACTGTATCAGTGTACAGTAGGAAAACTGACCTCTCTTGACAGTTCCAGTGGAGGTACAGGGAAGCAGGAAGCTAACTGACTACTGCATTATTCAACTTCCTCCTTTCATCTTTTTTTCCATCCCTCCTCTCCTCACTGCCTAACAAGGTCTCTCATTCAGCCTCTATGTGTTTTCTCGTCTGCACCTGTTTCCATATTGTAGAGTTTGACATTCAGGTAGTTCTTTTTTCTTTTTAACTGAACTGTCACAGAGAGAAGAAAGATCTTTTGTATCACCATGTTATATAAAGTTGATTATTTAAGCAAACTACAGAGTTGACATGAAAAGAATTAAAACAAAATATCAGAAATAGCAAGACATGCAATAAAGCAGATTTCTCTAAATGCTGCAATGTTTGTGTGTTACAGTAATATAGTCCCTTGCATTGCTCCAAGGTGCGTAGTTTGTGGCTTTTCCCCTTTTTTCCACCGCAGAAGTCACATCTGACATCTTCAATCTGATGTGGAAAAGCAGTGCACTGAACACTGCACTAGTAACATCTTTCCAGGTCTCTTAGTAAGACTGGCTAATATTGGAAATTAGATGACTTTTCCGCTCTGCTAAAAAGGTCACACAGAGTGGTAAACATGTTTTTGGTTTGTTTATTAGTTTCCAATTTCTTCCTCCTGAATGCGATGTTCTTTTAATAACTGGCTGCTCCGTAGGGTTGCCCCCAGAGAGACAAGAGAGAAGAGAGGAGGGGATGAGAGAGGGGAAAAAAGGAAAAGAAAGAGAAGAGGGAAAGACAGAGGCAGAGAAAGACAAACGGATTCAAAATCCGATTCATGTCAAAGGGATGATGGACCACAGGAGATGGAAGACGGGTAAGGAGAGAAACGGAGGAAAAATAGAGTGTAACCAGACCCTTATTTGAGACCTGATAGGCTTGTTTTTAAGTCTCACCTACTAGCCTCCTACCCTCTTCCTCTGTTGGGCCAGATTGTATTTTTAATAAGCCTCCACTCTTCTCCTCTCCTCCTCTCTCCACCTCCTCTTTCAGGTATCCAGTCAACTAGAGCAGTGCTGCTAATCCAAAGGAAAGAAGAGTAAAACAGACAGCAGGGCTGACAGATAGGCAGATGGGAACTTGATATCTTGATAACAATGACTTGATGAGAAAGCAGGATGTAATAACCTGCTCCACTTGCCACAGTATTGACTGCAAGAGGTTCTTTATTTTGTCAGATCACATTACTTTACACTAACTATAGTTACTATATTAATTCATTACCAACTCTGCTCATGTATGAATCCTGGTGTTAATAGGCCTTTAGGAGCGCATTTGTGAATAATATTGCTGTCACATTAATGAAATATTCAACCTTCTCCTCATTGGGAAATTGGTGCAAAATTATAGCCAGAATTCAAATGTCTTATTTAATATTTTATTTTTATGCAAGTGATAAGATGAAAAGCTAATTTGGCTTCATCGTTCATTGCACTTAAAGTGGGTTGAAGTCAGAAGAAATTGAACACACCCTTGACCTTAATTGGTCTCGTTTAACCAGCAGCTTATGGCGGCTAATGTTAGCAAACTTTAGGTAACTATTGCAATCACAGTGTAGAACAGACTAAGTCAGCTAATAGACTATTTAAGAATTATTGCTACTGTTATAGTTGGTCTTAGTATTAAGTATCGTAAATTTTACTTGTGGCCGCTGTCGAGCTAAAGTTACATAGTCTCACTTCAGAACTATCTATGATGAGCCATAACTAAATCATACGATGTCATACATAGTAGTAGTAAGTAGGATGAAATTATCTGTTTGTTTACTTATTTGTTTAACCTCCAGCTCATTAAGGTCCTGCCCTTCTCCACAGTATAGATTTACTTTGTAATCCTCTCCCTGTAAATGAGTTAAATCCTTTGTGTTTTACATGCATGAGCTGCTTGATTTGGCAGTTTAATGTCCAATATGTTTACACATTGTGGTGGTGGATTCATTTGGTCTTCCATCTAATGTTGTACTATGCTGTGTGTGTGTGTGTGCCTGCTCCCATGTGTATGTGCAATATGCCCAAGTGTCTGTGAGTGTGAAGTGGAAAGTGTGCATATTCCTGCCTCCGTGTTTGTGTGTCAGAGAGGAAAATATAAAGCGAGTCCAAGGCCTGCGTGTATGTGCGAATGGATGTGAGTTTCTGTTACAGTATGTGTGCACACGTTTGTTTATGTGTGGGTTTGGAGAGCAGTGCTCGCCCACACTGACCTTTGTCATGAAGAAGATGCGTTTCTGAATTATTACTCCGCTTTTGCTAGCTGGTTTTCACCACAAATCAATCTTCATACATAATATCTCCTAGTTATTGTACAAGACTACTATCTAGAGGGAAAAGTGCTCAGATAAAATGCACTGTTACACTGTATATCTCATTAGTAGAAAAAGGTACAAAGGCAGCAGAATACTGTTCCAATATAATATAAGCATAATGGAGTCAGATTTGTTTTGTATATGTACCTGTATGTGTTTTGTCTCAAAAATAGCAGTATTGTTGCTATTGGTATGTTCTCAAAGCAGAAATAGCCAATAATTTTCTAGTAATATTGGCTAACATGACTGCTTGTATGTGAATGGAGCTGCTTGAAGTGACGAAGACAACTGTCACCTCAGATCTACAGAACTTTATAGCGCATCAGCTCATTGTTTGAGTTCAGTCTCAGCGCTGTCATACAGTAGCGTTGTCTTTGGCTGTTTCCAATGATAAAGTTCTAAAAGCTGACGTTAACTATCCAGCAGAAGGGTGTCATTTTGTATTGATAATTGGTGGGGAAATAAGGGCTCAGATTAGGGGTGTGATGATGGACTTAGCTCAGAGACGTGACAATGCACACTATTGGTTCACGAGAACAAGATGAGATGTTGTTTTAACACTGTTTTGAAGAAATCTTCAATGCTGCAATGAATGAGTTTGGGGTCTGTGGCTACTCTCCCAGAAAATTTTGAGCATTAAACACTAAATTTCCTGCATTCTGGGAAAATGTTCTGCACCAATTTTTGGTTGGTATTTACATAAAAAGGAAACACAAAATTCTGGTATAAAAATAAAAAAATATATAAAAATATAATGGAACATTATGTAGTAATGAGTAGCTTTTTTAAAAAATCTTAAGTTTACTTAAGTTAAGTTTACTTTTTTGGACAATGCACATTTGTTTCTTCTACATTTACATTGCATTGCATGTTTTCTTATTGTGCAAGTAAACATTTCTTGAGGTTATTTAACATTTTTGTTGCAAGCCATTTTTCAGAACATTTGTAACAAATGCTTTCAGAAAGTGATAGGGACAAAATCAGCCATTTCAAAAAGTGGTGGGGACATGTCCTCAGTGTCCCCAGTGTAAATGACACCTATGATCCAGCACCAAAGGGCAGACTGACAAAGTTGGTCAAAATAGTGGAGCATCTAGCTACAAAGAACCCCCATATTTGTCCCAGGAGTTAGTTGCGACCAAAACGACCAGGTGGCCAGAAACACGACCACAAATTAATGCTAATGTTGTTCCTTGTCTATTAGATGTAAAAATAAGCAGCTGTTTGCTAAATCAACTTTAAAGATGAGATTATGTCAGTGTTGCGTTTACAACTTGTTCTGCTGCCCCCAAGTGGCCAGAATATCAGTTATTGCATATTAATATATATATATATATATATATATATATATATATATATATATATATATATACATATAAATCATTTTGTACATGTGTTTATGTAACACTCTTTAGGTGCCCGATGCTATCCGGAAGTGCCAGCGTGCAGGCATCACAGTGCGAATGGTAACAGGAGACAACATAAACACAGCCAGGGCCATAGCCATCAAGTGTGGCATCATCCACCCCGGAGAGGACTTCCTCTGCATTGACGGAAAAGAGTTTAACAGGAGGATCCGCAATGAGAAAGGAGAGGTACAGTTAACTACTGTCTGTGAGCCAGAGAGCGAGAAAGGCTGAACCCAGGCAAAATAAAGATAGCTCTCTAAACCTAAATCCCCCTAACCCTCTCCTTTTGTTTCTGTTTGTGTGTGCATGTGTGGATGTACACGTGCGAGTCCAGGTGGAGCAGGAGCGTATTGACAAGGTTTGGCCTAAACTCCGAGTTCTGGCCAGATCTTCCCCAACTGACAAACACACACTCGTCAAAGGTGAGCTGGTTTGCCGGTTGCACTATTTCATATTAATTACTGGTGTTCAAAATGATGAAAATCACCCTGATTTAATTTGCTTCACCATTACACCAACACAACACATTTTACCAAGCATATCAATTGTCAAAGTTTTGCAAAGGCAGTAAATAACTGATCAAGATTGTTGTATATACACAAGTTCACGTAGAGTTGTGTTGCCTTTCCTCATTTCCGATGCTGTTTTCAATGTGTGTACACTGCTACATGTGCTGCTTTGTTTATGTGTGTTTGACAGGCATTATTGACAGTACTTTGGTAGACCAGAGGCAGGTGGTGGCTGTGACAGGAGATGGGACCAATGATGGACCTGCACTAAAGAAAGCTGATGTTGGCTTTGCCATGGTGAGCAAACCCTGGTTTCTTTGGAGATTGATATCAGTCAACATCTGCAGATATCTTCTTCACCTCTGCAGTAATTAGGATTTCTTTTCAGGCACTCCGCCTCTGTCTGTGTAGATTAGGAGCTCCCCCTAGTGGATTTGTGAGCTCATGCAATTTCTCTGCAAGACATTCTACTTTTCAGACTACAGATAACAAAAAATAAACAATGCTGATTCTGTTCTTTTTGTAACTCACAGCTTTATGTTTTCTGTGTTTGGCAGTTGTGGTGTTTTCTCTATTTCTGCTCCCCTCAAATAATTTTGCTCACCCAGAGCACCATTTCCTTTCGGTCCAAAAACATAAAGCAGTGGTTCCCAACCTTTTTTGTCATGAGTACACAGCGCTATCAGTACTCCTTCATTGACACCACCTGCTCATTTTAAGTGATTTTATCCTGGTTATTAGTTAACACTATTAATTAGGTAAAAGGAGGTAAGGAAATGCATTGCAATGCAACGGCCTTTTGGTGAGTAACTGAATATAAACATAACTGTTTAAATAAAGAAAACTCCACAGGACACCTTTAATTGGCTATTGTGACAATAAATGTACTATAGACCAGCCTCACACCAAATTATATTTATATATGAGTGTTTATAGTCCTCCTAAACACAGAGCATAATTTGTATTTTACTATGATTTATGCCATGGGTCGGCAAATAAGTCTGGCATCGGGCCAAATTTTTTTCATGGCATTATATGGTGGGCCAGAACAAAGTCAAAATATTTCCAATCATATGCACGTTTAGCTCAGTCGGTACTGTGCGGGACTCCCATTAGGAAGGTTGTAAGATCGCTTTTTACTGCGGATATTTTTTTCTCCCTTGTTAAACAAATTGAAGGGACAAACTGAATAAAAGGACGCTTTTGCACATGCTCACAATAAAGCAGTGTGTGTGCGTTCCAGCGTTTGATCCACATTCATTAAACATATGGACGCTTATTTTCAGAACTCTTCAAAGTAAAAGCTCTCAATAAAGTCGACATAGAGCATTGCTGCAAAAGACATTCTCGTGCTTTTATTTTAGAGGCACAATCACTTAAGAGGAAGTGGCTGGATATTATTGCTGGCGGGCCGGTTCTGGCCTGCGGGCCACCTATTGCCGACCACTGATTTATGCCATGCTGCACCCTTCCACTTGTGCTATAACTCACAAAACATGACAGAATATCAGGAAGGGTGTCCAGCTCCTCCCATAAATGTGGAGTCTCCTCTCATCTAACCACCAACGCACACACACACTGACCCCTTAATTACTATGTCTTATCATTATCCATCATTGATTTAGACAGATTTCTTTCATTTTGTAATGTGGCAAGTTGAGGATTAGTGCAGTAGGATGCGATAGATAATTTGCACATTTAGAATCGCCATACTTGTGTACAAGCAAACCCTAGTTTCTATCTGACAGAACATTTTCTGCTCTCCTCCAGGGTATTGCTGGTACAGATGTGGCCAAGGAGGCGTCAGATATCATTCTGACTGATGATAACTTCAGCAGCATCGTTAAGGCAGTAATGTGGGGCCGGAACGTCTATGACAGCATCTCCAAGTTTCTTCAGTTCCAGCTTACTGTCAACGTTGTGGCCGTCAT
This sequence comes from Micropterus salmoides, assembly GCF_014851395.1. Taxonomy (NCBI): domain Eukaryota; kingdom Metazoa; phylum Chordata; class Actinopteri; order Centrarchiformes; family Centrarchidae; genus Micropterus; species Micropterus salmoides. Next base: position 17,503,550 of record NW_024043372.1, read on the forward strand.
AGTTGCTTTCACTGGAGCCTGCATCACACAGGTCAGAGGGGTGTGGGCATGGGACTGTATATGCATATGGGGGTGGAGTAGATGAGCAACTTTGCATGAGCAATTATGCAACAGCACCTTCCTGTAGGCAAATACACATCTACGACAATGAAAATACTACTGTAAGTCAATAATAAAACTGGATCCAGATGAAACCATGGTATCCTATGATGTGACTTCTTTGTTCACCTGCATCCCCACCATAGAAGCAGTAGAAACCATAAGGAAACAGCTAACACAAGACAACATCCTGGACAACAGAACTAGCCTCAGCCCTGACCAGATCTGTAAATTACTCGACCTCTGTCTAAACACCACCTATTTCCAGTACAATGAGGGATTCTACAGACAGAAACATGGCTGTGCCATGGGCTCACCGGTATCCACGATTGTGGCAAACATCTTCATGGAAGAAGTGGGCAAAGCCCTCAACTCCTTCAGAGGAACAGCACCGAGCCACTGGTACAGATATGTGAACGACACCTAGGTCAAAATTAAAAGCCAGGAAGTGCAAGCCTTAACAGAACACATCAACTCTGTGGACAGTAATATCAAGTTCACACGAGAAGATGTTCACAACAGTTTGGCCTTCCTGGACTGCGCTGTACACATTGAAGAGGACAGGAGCCTGCAGATTGGGGTTTACAGAAAACCCACACACACAGACCAATACCTACTGTTCGATTCACACCACCCACTAGAGCAAAAGCTAGGGGTCATGAGAACACTGCACCACAGAGCGGAAAACATACCAAGAAGCACCCAAGCCAGAGAGAAGGAACAGAACCACTTGAAGGGGGCACTTACAGCCTGTGGATACCCTAAATGGACCTTTGTGAAAACAGCCACAAGATCCAAGAAGAACAAAACGTCTCGGGTTACGTATGTAACCCTGGTTCCCCGAGAAGGGGAACGAGACACTGCGTCGGTTACGACACTATGGGAACGCCTCTAGGCGAAGCAGGTCTGAACGTGAATGAAATCACTCCAATCCTATTGGCTTGTTGCTAGAACGGTAAGGTGTGACGGAATAACCGGAGGAGTATAAAGCACACCTGTACACACTCATCATTAGCTTAACTATGAAGCAGGCGCTTCAGGCGGGGAGAGAGGTGCGGCGGGCCGACGCAGTGTCTCGTTCCCCTTCTCGGGGAACCAGGGTTACATACGTAACCCGAGACGTTCCCCTTCGAGGGAACTCGAACTGCGTCGGTTACGACACTATGGGAACGAGATACCCACTAAACCGTGCCAAAAACCCCGCCTGCCCCTGTGTGCTATAAAGTGGCACGACTAAGAGGAGAGCGCACGAGTGCCAGGTGCCGAAGGAAGGTCAAGACTGTAAAACCGAATGAATGTGTGCGGAGTGGCCCAGCCAGCCGCTAAACAAACATCCTGCAAGAGGCCCCGGAAAGGAGGGCTCGAGAGGCCGCCATGCCTCTGGTAGAATGAGCCCTCACAGCCACAGGTGAAGGCAAACCACACACCTGATAGGCCAGGGAAATAGTCTGAACAATCCAGTTGCTAATAGTATGTTTGGATGCAGGGAGCCCGGCCCTGGGAGACCCAAAACACACTAGCAGCTGGTCAGCCTTCCTCCAACAGGAGGACCTCAGAGTGTAAATACTCAGTGCTCTGACAGGGCAGAGCAGATGAAGTCTCCCGTCCTCCGCCGTCACATGAGGTGGAGGATGAAATGCCTGCAGCACTGTGGACCCTGCCGCACAAGAAGGCACTTTAGGGATGTATCCTGAATGAGGGTGCAGGATAGCCCTAATATTCCCCGGGGCAAACTCCAGGCTTTGCGGGGAAACCGAAAGCGCTTGGAGATCCCCCACCCTCCTCAGAGAGGTGATAGCAAGGAGAAAGGCCATCTTGAGGGTCAAGTGCTTAGCCTCAGCTGACTCCAGGGGTTTGAAGGGGGCCTCAGCCAACGCCCCAAGAACCACTGCCAGATCCCAAGTGGGAACCTTGGACCGAGTCGCAGGTCTCATCCTCCGGGCACCACGGAGGAAACGTACAACCAAGGGAAGTTTCCCCAAGGACCCCTCCCTCAGAGGGGTGTGGAAAATAGCTGCCTTGTACACCTTGAGGGTGGAAGGGGAAGACCAGCAGAGAACCGGTCCTGGAGGAACTCAAGTACCTGAACCACCGGGCAGGTAACAGGGTCCACCGACCGCTCCCTACACCAAGTGGAGAAAACACTCCACTTCAGGCCGTTCATCCTCCGTGTGGACGGGGCCCTGGAGCTCAGGAGGGTCTCGACTGCTCCGGCTGTTAGACCCGCCTCTAGGTACTGTGCCCCCTCAGGGGCCAGACCCACAGTCGCCATATGGCGGGGCAAGGGTGAAGAACCCGGCCCTGCGCCTGGGACAGCAGGTCTCTCCTCAGAGGGACCCGCCACGGCGGGCCGTCCAGGAGCGACATGATGTCCGAGAACCACACCCGGATTGGCCAGAACGGGGCTACGAGCAGTAGGCCGACATTGTCCTGGCGGACCCGCTCCAGAAAAGCGTACAGACGTAGCCTCGGCCACGAATGTACCATGGTGTCCAGACCCAGAAACCATAGCAGGCAGTGCGTAGTCTCTTGAGACGCAACAGATCCACGTCTATGGGGCCGAACTCTTCGCACAAGAGCTCCACCACTTCGGGGTGAAGTCTCCATTCCCCGGGCCTCAGCCCCTGCCTCGACAGCAGGTCTGCTCCCTGATTCTGCGTCCCCGGGAGATACATCGCCCTGAGCAATAGTAACCTCTGCTGGGACCACAGGAGGATCTGACGCGCCAGTCTGTCCAGAGGGCGCGAGCGCAGACCGCCCTGGTGATTCAGATAGGCCACCACCGCTGTGTTGTTCTCTTCGGAACGAACCAGGACGTGGTGGCCTTGGAGATCGGGCAGGAAACTCCTTAGAGCCTGGAACACCGGCAACATCTCGAGACAGTTGATATGCCACTCGGATTGATGCACCTGCCAGGATCCCCTTGCAAAGCGGCCGTCCATGACCGCGCCCCAGCCCGTGAGGGAGGCGTCTGTCGAAATAACCAGCCGGCGACAAGACCCTCCCAGCACGGGCCCCTGGGACAGGAACCAAGTTTCCTTCCAAACTGATAGGGAACGAAGACACTTGCGCGTAACCCAAATCAGACGGAGAGGATTTCCCCTCGGGGAAAAACCCTTGTTCCTTAGCCACCACTGCAGGGGTCTCATGTGCAGCAGTCCAGATGGTATTACGCTGGACGCAGCCGCCAGGAGACCCAACACTCGTTGAAAGTGTTTCATAGTGATGGCGTGGCCTAACTTCACCCCTTTCACGGCAGCCAATATGGTGTCGACACGTGCCGGAGACAATTGTGCCCGCATCGTTGTCGAATCCCATACAACCCCTAGGAACGTAGTCCGTTGGGTGGGCGCCAGCACGCTCTTCTTTGCGTTGAGCCTCAGCCCTAAACACCGCAGATGAGCCAGAACGACATCTCAATGCCGAACCGCCAACTCTCGAGACTGGGCTAGGATGAGCCAGTCGTCGATGAAGTTGAAATCCGGATGCCCTGGAGCCTCAGCGGGGCCAGTGCTGCATCCATACACTTGGTGAATGTGCGAGGGGAAGTGCCAGGCCGAATGGAAGAACCCGATACTGGTAAGCCACACCCCCGAAGGCAAACCTCAGGAACTTCCTGTGAGAAGGAGGGATGGAGACCTGGAAATAGGCGTCCTTTAGATCTATCGTGACGAACCAATCCTCAGATTGGATGTGCGTCACGGTGGCGGGGATGAGCATCTTTAACCTGAATCTCCTCAGAGACCGGTTAGAACCCGCAGATCCAAAATAGGGCACGCAGCCCTCTGTCCTTCTTGGGGACTATGAAGTACCGGCTGTAGAACCGGCGTCTCTGTCTGGGGGGGAGACACGTTCCACGGCCCCTTTCCTCAGCAGAGTACGAACTTCCTGTCCCAAAACCGGACCTTGCTCCGGGCGGACCACAGTCCAAACCACCCCCTCTCTTCTGTTGAATTTGGAGGGCGGGTTTGAACTGTAGTCGATACCCATCTACAGCAGTGCGCAGGACCCACGGAGAAATGTTCGTCAGGCTCCGCCAAGCCTCTGCAAAGTCTGCCAATGGAACCAGCCCCTCGGGGCTGGTGGTCGGTGTCTCGTGTGATCTTCTGGTGGACCCCTGAAGCCCCAGAACGGCAGGGGGGAGCCGCCGAAGATCCACGGTGAGTGAGTCGGGGCACCGCCTGACTGCAGACCCTTGGGGCAGGCAGTACGGCGTGGACTTGATGGTGGCAGGTGCGTCCTGAACGTGTAAACGGCAGAATAACATCACCTGTTGCCATGGCGGAGGGGACCTCGGTCGGCCTCCGGGGGGGGTGGGGGGGTGCGGGAGGGGAGAAAGACTCCCCTACCCCGGTCTTCCCTGAGCTCCGTCGGGACTGGATGACGGTCCTCAGATCGCGTCTCTCAGACGGCTGAGGGTGAGAGCGCCGTCTCGCTGCCCCAGCTCCTCGGGGGGGGCCCCCGAGAAGCGACACTCTGCTTCCTCTCCTCTCCGTAGGAGCTCGTAGAGGGAAGGGACCTTCGCCTGGCAGCCTCAGCTGCCTTGGGTCCAGACTGGCGAGGGAGGTACTGGCGGAACGCTTCGCCCTGCGTCTAACGCTCCGTGGTTCTGCGAAGCTCCGCCAGATCTTCCTCAGAGGGACCCCCCCTCTGAACCATCTCCTTTAGCAGGTCGGCTTGGTAGGCTTGAAGCACCGCCATGGTGTGCAAGCTCGCACCTGCCTGGCCCGCTGCCATGTACACCTTCCCCACGAGCGTGGATGTGGTGCGACATGGTTTGGATGGTAACGCCGGCTTCTCCAGGGAGGACGCAAGTCGAGGGGAGAGATAGCTCGCAAGCGCATCCTCCACCCGAGGCATCCTCCCATAACCACGGTCCCTAACCCCCATCACATTACAGGAAAGAATGGCAGAGACCGGCGTGGAGGTGGCGTGTGGTGCTTAAGAAACCTTTCATCCAGCTTACCACTAGCCTATGGTGTCTGCTCCTCCTGTGGCCAGTTTATGTTGAGCTTAGCCACGGCTCTAGTCACCACCTCCAGCAGCACGTCATAGTCGGGCGCCGCCAGATGACGCCGCCCCGACACTCGGAAGTCATCGTCCACTACGCTGAGCACGTCCGCCTCCTCGGAGTCGGATTGCTGCAGCGTCTCCGGATCCAAACCGTGAGCGGGAGAAGCCGAGAACGGGCTCCCGAACGAGGAAAGGAAGCGTCGGAGCCAGCGGATGAAGGTCGGGAAAAAGCCTCAGCCGTCCCGAAATCCTCCGACAGATCACGCTGTGAACCCCATGAGTGAAGCCGCCGGGCCGCCTCAGCGGCCGCAGGGCCCGCACCACGGGGAAAACACATCCGGCCATCCTTGGAAAAGAGAGCCATGCTGTACCTCAGTACCCGCACGGAAAGGGCTTCGCAACGGGCGCAGGCAGCCCCCTCGAGAGCTGCCCGGGCGTGCTCCATCCCCAAACATGAGACACACATCTCATGAGAATCTCCATCCGTGATGTACCGAGGGCAAGAAAAAACACTCCTTCTGTACATCTGGTTGCCGGACATGCTGGTAGACTTCTTCTTCAGGTAAGACATACTGCTTGTAGGACTGGAGCTTTCTTCAAACAACATACAGAGCGCCTGCTGAATAGAAAAAAGCTAATGATGAGTGTGTACAGGTGTGCTTTATACTCCTCCGGTTATTCCGTCACACCTTACCGTTCTAGCAACAAGCCAATAGGATTGGAGTGATTTCATTCACGTTCAGACCTGCTTCGCCTAGAGGCGTTCCCATAGTGTCGTAACCGACGCAGTTCGAGTTCCCTCGAAGGGGAACTACATGGGAGGAGGAAAAGAAGCTCAAACGCAACAACATTGTGATTCCATACATGTCTGGAGTATCAGAGAAACTCAGGAGGATTTTCAACAAACACAACATCCTGTGTTTTTTAAACCCAAGAACACACTAAGACAGATACTGGTACACCCCAAAGACCGCACACCCAAACACAAGAAAAGCAATCTAGTGTATGCGGTCCAATGCAGTGAGGAATGCACAGACCTGTATATTGGGGAGACTAAACAACCACTACACAAACGCATGGCTCAACACAGAAGGGCCAACTCCTCAGGTCAAGACTCTGCAGCCTACTTACATCTGAAGGACAGAGGACACTCGTTTGAGGACCACCAGGTGCACATTTTAGACAGAGAAGATGGATGGTTTGAAAGAGCTGTCAAGGAAGCCATCTACATCCAGGTCGAGAAGCCCTCATTGAACAGAGGAGGGGGTCTACGCCACCACTTATTCCCCACTTACAATTTTGTCCTTTCATCACTTCCCAGGAAACTCAACAAATGTAACCTATTGGCCTCAGGTGAAGATACCAACGATGGTCATTCAGTCTTGGCCTCGGGTAGTCCTAATGACTGTAACGACAGCAACCAGGGACACCAATGATCCTGGCAAACGACCCCACTGATGTTAAATAGCTGAGTTTCCCTGCCACTCAGTCAGAACTGAAGAAGTCCTTTGGATGAGGGACGACACGTCTTCCAGTATCTTCAACCAAGTCCAGTTGCCCTTGACTTTAACCTTCGTTTGATAACTATGACCTGGATGACTGAGAATCTTCATAGACATCAATAATAAAAGCACAAAATAAGCACAGACTCAGAATATTGTCACAGTTGCCATACATATAATATCACATCACAGCTTGATGCTTTACACAAATTAATGTTATTAAACACAGATAAGCAAATAAATATAGATAGACAGCCAATATTTGCTAGATTTGAAAAAAGTATTTTCAAATATTTTTAAATGAAAAGTAAAACCACACTAGTAGAAGTGAAGAAGTAGCTCTTTTGAAGACTACTCAGGGTGACATTTACTCAGTTACTAAATAAAAGATAAATTCTTAATATATCCATCTATGGCTGGAATTACTTTTCATGCTCAGCTATTGAGATTGTCATGTCTTGTTGGGGTGCACCTGCTCCGACTGATAGTGCCACTAAAGTCCTTTAAATCAGAACCACTGAAAGGGGCACCCAAGAGTTGGGGCCTGTACCATGTTACAAGTTTGTGTATAGCCGAAAACCTTTAATGCATACCATATTTTCTGGGGTCATAATAAACCATTAGCCCGTAAATTTTGCAATGGCTGACTCATTGTTGACACAACATAGGGCGTTGAAATGGTACATCCTCCTGATTGGGTTATATTATCATTACTGAGGTCTATTTGGTAATTTAAAAGCTGTATGACTGGAAAGGCTGTGCAATTTTTCATCAAATATATTGCAATGCAATGGCTTATTTTAGAGTATGTTGAAATAAATTCTGTGAAATAGTTGATCAGCCATAGTACAGTAGTACTGGTTATTAGTTACTTTCCACCCCTGGTTGTATTAAAGTCATTGGTTTGTAATTGTAATTTCCGTTGCATTTCTCCAGGACTCTCCCCTGAAGGCAGTGCAGATGTTGTGGGTAAACCTGATCATGGATACTTTTGCATCTCTGGCCCTGGCGACAGAGCCTCCCACAGAGTCTCTATTAAAGAGGAAGCCATACGGTCGCAACAAGCCTCTCATCTCCAGCACCATGACGAAGAACATCCTTGGACACGGAGTCTATCAGCTCGTCATCATCTTCACACTGCTCTTTGTTGGTACGGACTATAATTTTGCGCTGCGGAACATCAGGGGTTCTGCACCTTAATGATGTGAAGCAATATGGGTTCAAAGTCAATGACATCATACTAATTGTCTGTCTTTTCCCTCCTGTAGGTGAGCAGATCTTTGACATTGACAGCGGGCGCAATGCTCCTCTCCACTCTCCTCCATCCGAGCACTACACCATCATCTTCAATACCTTCGTCATGATGCAGCTCTTTAACGAGATCAATGCCCGAAAAATCCACGGAGAAAGGAACGTCTTCGATGGTATCTTCAGGAACCCCATCTTCTGCTCTATTGTTTTTGGCACCTTTGCTATGCAGGTAAGCTGATTCAATTATTTGATGTTATGAATTATTCATTTTTGGTTGGTTATTATCATACTGTTAAACTAGATATGCCATGTCAAATTAAACCGTTTTTAAATTATGAAAGTGATTTCTTCTTTTTTTTCCTTTCTCTAATTTTCAATTAATCTATTTTCATGTCTTGCTTGTTTGCTTTATGTAGGTTATAATTGTGCAGTTTGGAGGGAAGCCATTCAGCTGTCAGCCTCTGGACGTGACAAAGTGGTTGTGGTGTATTTTCCTTGGGCTGGGAGAGCTTGTTTGGGGACAGGTAACATCCAAACTCATCTGTTTCTCTGTCTTCCTGTTGTCCCACTGTACTTGCTTTTATTGTAGTTCACCACGTTTTACTCTTCCTCAGTGTATCCCTACTATACTGTATGCTTGCCATCTTTCCTTTTAACCCAGTGCTCTGTCGTCTCTGTGGGTTAGGTGATATCCACCATACCCAACACCAGGTTGCGCTTCCTGCGGAGGGCGGGCCAACTAACTCAGAAAGATGAGTTACCAGAGGAGGACGTAAATGAGGACAATGAGGAGATTGACCACGCAGAGAGGGAGCTGCGGAGAGGACAGATCCTCTGGTTCAGAGGACTCAGCCGCATTCAGACTCAGGTGAGAACACTCAAAGGACAAAGGTTTGATTCACATGTTGCAATTTGTTTCATGTCACAGAGAGATTTTGCTGGATTGATGCTGCCTAAAAGAAAGAATACATGGATATTGGTTTTGTTTGTCACTTAAAGAGGTGGTATTATGCTCATTTTCAGGTTCAAAATCCTATTTAGGGGTTGTACCAGAACAGGTTTACATGGTTTAATTTTCAAAAAACACCAATTTTTTTGTCATACTGCACATTGCTGCAGCTCCTCTTTTCACCCTGTGTTGAAGGCTTCGTTTTAGCTATGGAGTGATGCATCTTGTCTCTAAATGATCTTTGTTGGGAGTTGCACATGCACAGTTCCTAGTTAAGGACTACTAGCCAATCAGAAGCAGAGAAAGGCGGGTCAGCGAAAAGATGGTAAACAGCTTCGATTCAGCTGTAGGCTACATGTTGCCGACCAGGTTGGCAATTTGGACTGGAGCAAGAGTTTCAGAGTGGTCAGTTAGTAATCTGTAACAAAAGTATCTCTCATCCATAAAGTTTTAACTGAGCTCTGTCTCTACATCACAGTAACAACTTCATGTCCATTGACTGCTTGGAGGGTAGCTAGTGTTGGAAGGGAGAGGAGAGGTGTGTGCTGCAGCTCAGTGTTTTTCCACCGGTGTTATTGAGGGCGTGTCGGACTAGCCGCTCAGTGAGCATTATGAAACGTATTTTCATTACGACGTCACAAGAAAGGGAAGTAAAGGCTAGACTACAAACAGGCAGTTTTCAGGCAGTTCAGAGCAGTGTTTTCTGTGGGAGATGGGAACTCCCTTTGGGCTGGACTTTGGTCTTTTTCACTTTGCAAACCTGGTACATGCACAAAAACGATACATAACTCAATAAAGGAGAGGGAAAAAGCCAAAAACCATGATACCACCTCTTTAAGCGGCAGTAAACACCAGCAAGATTAAATTATATCCAGTATGTTTTCTGACATGGCTTTTTGTTTTACCGTGTCTTTGTCTTATAATCAATTTTCTGTAGGAAGTCGAACCCCCCCTCAGAAATTACCTGAGAAGCCAAACTTCTTTGTGTTAGTCAGTAACAGCCTTAAAGTCATTTTGTCTCTAGATGATTTATTTAGGTACATGAAGATGGAGCGTTCTCTCGCTAGACTGAGGCGGTCACCTTTGGGAGATCGACGGTCAAACCTCGGAGTTAAACACAACTGGACATGGTCACTGAATTGTTCTCACTGTGACCATCACACTGTGATATTCAAGACAGTTTTGCCTGAGTGTTGGATTTGATTTCATTTCACTGATGTGTCACCAATGGTCCAGGGTGAAGCTATCCCTCGACATGATACCATGGAGCAGCATGCTACAGAGGCAGCCAAACATGGTTAAGGGCCAGTAGAAATAAAGGTTTTCAGTATTAAACTAGGGTTTATTTCAAATGATCATCAGAGCTCTAGCCGTGGGTTGTGATAACTTTGTACTCACTAGCGTATTTGATGAGATTTTGAATTGCAGTAAAAGGTTCAACAGGGCAACACACAAGAAAGGTCAGATGACCAAACAGGTATTAAACAAACCCTCAGATTAGTCAGATTTATTTAGAAGAGAAAAATTACAAACAAACTGTTCTTTTTAAACATCCATCACGAGTTACACACCGACATCCTGGTTCAGCTTTGTCCTATTGTCCTTGCTGTAGCTGTGCACACTTGGCTTTCCTATATAATGTCAGATTATTAGCGACAATATACAATAGATTCACATTCACATAACATGGTTTAACCAAATTGGCAATCTAAGATTTCAGTAGTTATTTAGTGAGTATTCAGTGTTATCATAATTAATAGAACCGATAACCGGAGATTCAAAAATGAAACACAAGTCGTACTAAACCATAGTTTTTCTGTAATTCCTGAAGTAAAATGAGTTCGGATGAAACAAAACATCTTGAATGATAATAATGGCTATATATAATAAATGGCTGCATCTGTATGCTATACTGCACTTAGTATTTAAAGGGTCAGATCACCCACATTAGCAAACTCATCTCATCTTTTACCTCCTACAGTATCTAGCCATGCAGATAGTTTTGGTTTTATTTGTCTAAGTCTGGAGATTTCTGTCTCTGAGATGTCTGTCTTCATGTACCCAATACAACAGAGGTGAATGGACTTTTGTTCTGTGGTGCCTTAAAACGTTCAACAGCAACACCTCTTTCTTGAAATAATAACGTTATTCTGGATAGGGGTGGTGATGGGGCAGTGGAAAAGACACACGCCTTCGGTGTGAGAGACCCGGGTTTGAATCCACTGTAAGACACTAATGTGTCCCTGAGCAAGACACTTAACCCCCTAGTTGCTCCAGAGGCGTGCGACCTCCGACATATATAGCAATTGTCATGTAAATGTACGGTCAATTATTTTCAGTACCAAGGTTACTATAGTTTTGGATTTTTCATTAGTTTTTATTTTTATTTCGTTTTGACTTATTGTTTTCAATTTCTGCTTAGTTTTAATTAGTTTTTAATGTGGGTTTGCTAGTTTAGGTTAGTTTTTATTTTTGGAAAATGCTTAGTTTTAGAGTGAGTTTACACTACACTTACAGTACAATCAGAAATATTTGTGAAAAGGGACACCATTTTTTAAGCTGTCTGAAGCTTGTATACGGGCCCAAACACTAAGCAACACCTTATATATATTTGAAGTACTGACACATTGTCTAAATGAATACTACAAATAAATGAAGCACATGCAATCTACAGTATAATTTCTAACCTACATACAGAAAACCCTAAGAGCAAACTACCCTAATCATAGTATCCAGTGGTCCCAAGAAATCCATTACATCAGTCTCTAGCGCTATAATTATTGGTAAAATTGGTGAAATAATATAAATGGAGGTGAAATACAATTGATGGACAGCTAAAAAATGGGAAGATAGCGTAGGCCCCCCTTGGAGCCATAAACAACAGATCCCCAGCACCCTGAAGGCATGTATGACTGGAAAGCAGTTATATTAAAATCTAAACCTTTATTAATAAAAAAAAAAGGGATTAAAACAATGTGTAGCTCAAAGAGACAGTCTGGCTGAGATATCAATGACCCCATAAAACACACACTAGCTGATACGCAATAAATATAATGATCAGCAGACACGTTAACCCAGTGCAAGGGGAGCTCACAGTCAGTGGGCAAGGGACAAGTTTATCCCACACACAGGAACTAAACAAAACACAACTCCATACAGTTGTTGCATTCATATTATTTTGTACACATTTATGTATAAAAGATAACAGAAAACATGTTCAAATCGCACCAACTACGCAGCTGATTCCTACCTGGGTCTTCCCGACTACTTCAGCCTTCAGCCTCTCCTCGTAACAGCAGTCGCCACCTGCTACGCTGCGGCCAGACACAACCCCTGACCTGGTCGCTCTTGACAAACACGCAGCGTGCCAGCTCTTCACGCGGAGGACAAAAGCATAACACACCCGCGGCTCACCAACAAGTGCCTATCGGCTAATTACCACACATTGCTGAACTGCCGGTCCGGCCCATAGGACCGGCCAGACCAACTGCCCCGCAACGTCAGTTCCCCCGGCTTCATATCCACTCAAAATGTAGGCCTATAAATAAATAAACGAAAACTAAGGACATTTACTCTTTCATTTTAGTTAGTTTAACCTACAATACAGTTTTAGTTAGGTATGATTTTTTTTTGTAAAGTCTCGTTTTTATTTTTATTTCAGTCAACGACTGTTTTTTCACATCTAGTTTTCGTTATTTTGTTTGTCTTCATTAACAATTATAACCTTGTTCAGTACAGGCACAAAATAGTTCCATTAAAAACAGTTCACAGTGAGGTCTGTGGATTATTATGAGTGGGACAATTGAGAAGCCATTCACCTCCATTTTATTTGGGTGTGGGCAGAAATCTTGAAATTAAGTAAGAGAAGATGGTTTTTGTAATTTGGGTGAAATAATCCTTTTTGAGGGAAATTCAATTTAAGGGGACACTACACCCTGACCCCCCTCCCCCAGTCAACCTGTGTTGCCATTTGTCACTCTGAGCAGCCATTTGTGCTCTTTTGTCCCGCTCTCCTCCCACAGATTGATGTAGTCAACACCTTCAAGAGTGGCACCTCCTTTCAGGGGGCGGGGGCTCTGAGACGCCAATCATCCACCACCAGCCAGACCCAGGATGTAACCAATGTTTCTAGTCCTAGTCACGTGTCCTTGTCCAATGCCCTTTCCTCTCCTACAAGCACTACTGCTGCTACTGCTCCTCCTCCTACTGGCCGTGAGTCAGAACACTGTCAGTCTGCTTCTCTGCTCTCTTTGCTTCAGGGGTGCCATCATGTCATGAACAAAAAGTTATTTTTCTCTCCTCATTGTCTGGCTTGTAATTCTTAAAACAAATAACCATTTGGGGGTTGGCATCTCTGAAGATTTGTCTTTACTTTCTTGCTATCTGCTTTTTTCATTTCCTCTCTTTCTTCTTGTCTTTTTTTCTGTTCATACTGGATTTCAAATTCATCTTGATATCTCCTCCCATGCTTGGGTGTACTGTCCTCTCATTGGAGAATGTGTGTTTGTTTCCTCAGAGTGCTAGGAGCGCAGGACTAAGGGTGATACCCAAGGCGTGACATTTCAGGTTGTGAGTTTGTCTCTCTCTGCTCATCCCCCATCCAACCTCCCATCCTCCCATCCTTTCATTTTTATGTCTTGACAGGCATATGAACTAATTTCAATCAACTCACCAAGGGTCTGGGTAAACATTCAAGTATAAGTTGCAATGTTGTCTTATTCCGTCTGTGAGTTTGCCACTGATGAGGCAAATCACACTGAATTTAGCTGCAGCAGGTTTTACCTATTTCATGTGTTCTCCAGCTGACACATCATCCGCAATGACAAGAAAACATAAAGGAAGCTACAGTGTGTGTGGCAGACTTTAAAAAAACAAAAACAATGCTAGTTACTTTGCAATCTTTCAAATGGGGATCGTAAATGGTGCGACTAAAATCTGTCAGTGTGAGGGACTATATCTGCTTAATGTTTTTGTCCACCTTCATCTTTCCTTTCTTTCTCTCTCTTTTACACACACACACACAAACTTTGTCTCTAATCTTTATCTGCTTGATGAAAGTCAGATGTAAAACTCTGCTTAGGGTCTGTGGAGTCACCATAAAGCAGTACCGCACCAATAATTCATTCCGTCTTGTCGCTTCATATTGTCAGTGTAGTTGACTGTCATGTTGCTATAGTTACGGACATAGATCTCTGCAGCACCAGCGACATTAATTCAACCCCCCACCTTTTTCTGACACCCCATCAGTGTTACTTGTCAGACATCCTGTCACATGCACTCATCCAGACAGGCTCCTCTTATTATTTGTCTTTATCTGTTTTATGTCCATGCGCTGCTACAGTTACTTGAGTAGCAGTACTATAATATTTACAGTATATACAGTATTACCATACATACACAAAAACCTAATATCTTTGAGGTTTTTTGTGCACTGTTAATGTATGTGTCATTTCAAGCAAAACAATTAGAACAACTTCCCATGGAATAGAAAAAACGATAATATCATACTTACATTTTAGGGAGGGTGGCACGGTGGTACAGTGGTTAGCACTGTCACCTCACAGCATGAAGGTTGTGGGTTCAAACCCCGGTTTCCCTGGCCTTTCTGTGTGGAGTTTGCATGTTCTCCTCGTGTCTGTGTGGGTTCGCTCTGGCTTCCTCCCACCATCCAAAGATTGGCTCCAGCCCCCTGCGACCCTGTATGCAGGATAAGCAGTTGACAATGGATGGATCAATCAGAAACACAGGATATTCACTTGTTACAGCTTTGCAAATCTGAGTATTTACTGCTTTATATCAATTGATTGCTTTTGGGGTTTTAGATTACTGTTTGGGCAAAACAAGCTGTTTTTTTAGATTTTGGAAACTGTGATGAGCATTTCATAGACAAACAAACCATTGAAAACCATTTAGCAATAATAAATGACCATTAGTTGCAGACCTAGAAATATTTGTGTCTGCTGATACATATACAGTATTCTGAAACAATTGTACTATTCACAAGTTTTCTTTTGTTAACAATTAAAACAACTATTGTTTTATTCACAAACTGAAGATTAGAGAAGTAGCATTTTCACTGACATACCGCTTTTGTACAGTATATATCCCAGTGTGCTGACATGAGTCAATGTCCTGTAAAAGCAAAGTATCATATAATATCTTTGTAGTTATCAGTTTATGGGTGTGGATCCTACATTTCGGCATCTGCAATACTCATAATCCACAAATTGAAGGAACAGATGACATACAGATACTACTATCCTCTCTAAAGTTTCACATAGTTGTTTGGGGCCTATACTTGAGTGTTTACTTAGACGTGCATGGAGTTGAAAACATGCTTTGACTGTCAGACGTCTTGACAGTAAACTTATTACTTTCATTATTCACTTCCATATGTTTTGTGTCAGCAATCTGTGTGCCGGTGTCCACTTCTTCACTGTCCTGTTGTCTTGTTGCATGTAGTTTGTGTTTTACCCCTTGTTTACTTCCTGTGTTCATATAGACTTAACCTGCAGTGTTCGCTCTCTAAATGCCACTGTGTGCTTTTTTTTCTTTGGATGTGTCATTTTGTTGTGAGTTTCCCACCGCAATGCTCGTGTTGAACCAACCTCCTCCTGCAGGCTTGAGTTTGACTCTCATCATTGCCCTGTTTGGGACCATGCTTCACCCACCCTGTGCTATATTCGTGTGTTTGTGTGACCCATTCAGAGTCTGTGTGGATATTGTCCCAGACAGTGCTCTGGTGCCTCCAGAAGTTTTTTGAACCACCTGATTGGATCTCACAGATCTAACCTCCTTCCTTCTTACTGACCTCGTCCACCAGATTTCTTCAAACTTGCATGTGATATTCTCCTTAAATTTTTTCTGTGAGCATTCCATTTATTAACGTGGCTTGTTTCTAGGTATACAGCACATTGGACTAAAGCGTATACTTACAACGAGCGTTTGTGTTGCTTTGGTATTTGTTTTTCTTGAAATGTATGATTTTGTTGTGGGTTTTATTTTATGAGTGTGTTCCTCACGGCTTTTCTTAGTGCACGCCAAAATTGAGTGACTTGTGAACTGTAGTCATCTTGTGAAAGCAGAATACAGACTGCAGTTGCCTTTTCTCTTGTTGCTCTATCACCTTCTCCTCCTTCACCTCTTTGAGAGGTCCCCCCTCTGTCCCTCCTCTCTCCCGTCTCCCTCTTTCCTCTCTTTCCGAGGGTCCCTCCAACCCTTTCGTTTTGTCTCTAACATCTGATCATTTGTCTTCTTTTTCCTCCCCCTTTTTTTACGACAGATCCGTGTTGTGAATGCATTCCGTAGCTCCCTCTATGAAGGCCTGGAAAAACCAGACTCCAGATCATCCAT
This sequence comes from Micropterus salmoides, assembly GCF_014851395.1. Taxonomy (NCBI): domain Eukaryota; kingdom Metazoa; phylum Chordata; class Actinopteri; order Centrarchiformes; family Centrarchidae; genus Micropterus; species Micropterus salmoides. The sequence goes on from NW_024043372.1 coordinate 17,519,717, forward strand.
CCACAACTTTATGACACACCCCGAGTTTAGGATAGAAGACTCCACGCCCAACATCCCCCTCATCGACGACACAGACGATGATTCTGCTCGGAGGAGGGGGAAGTACTCCAGCCAGCCCACGTCCCCCAACAAGAATAACAACGCCATCGACAGTGGCATCAATCTCACCATCGACACCAGTAAATCAGCCGCTTCCTCCAGCCCCGCAAGCCCTCTTCACAGCTTGGAGACCAGCCTCTAACCCTGATCTTAACTTCAGCTCTAACCTCTAATGTCATTTCCTTGCAGTCTGTGGGACACCTCCTATTCCTCCAGACCTTTAACTGCAATCTTACACCTTGTCATCACCCCAGATATTTCACCCAGCCCAGCCCCAAATTTACCACCTACACAGGACGGGTCCTGTGGCAAAAATCTTCATCTTTCCCTGTTAACCTTGAGCTCTTAAAGCTTGCCCGCTCCTCTCGAAATGGAGAAAATCTAAAGTAATATGGCAAGGTGAAAAGGAAAACATACTTAACATACAATCAAAAAAGCGCAACAAAGCTACAAAACCTACACAGCCATCCTGCTTTTATGGTTGTATGTGTACGGTGGCAGCGGCGGTGGTGTGTATGACTATATGCGTGTTAGCATGTACTGTATTAGCGTGTCGCAGACTGCACATATGTATGAACTGTGTCTTTAGTGGCACCGGGAGGAGGACGATGAGGAGGGAGACACTGCTGAGGAGTAAAAATCACGAAACAGGACAGGACTCTAAACTCCCCTTAACACTCCCTCTCATCAATAATAACATTGTCAATACTGAAAGTAGTTTAAATTAAATTGAAAAACATTGTTATTATTCTGATTCTCATTCTGATTATTATTGTTATTATTATTGTTGCTCCTGCATGAATGTACATTACCCAAGTTTTATTTAAAAGGGTTTTAATTTTATTGGAGTTCTTTCATTCTGATGGGCTAGGCCTTTGCGGCGGACTACTATTTTAAAGACAGCTTCTATGAGTTCCTGGCCTGCAAAGTTCCCTCTTCTGTGTGGCATGAACATGTATCCGACTGTAAAAATTTATTTCATCCATAAACAGAAATGTGTAACGAGGTGGCAGGGCTCAACTTGCACAGTAGTTTTGCACCTGTCGTAAAAGAGGAACGCAAAATAAAAATGATGATGATAGCATTTATGGGATATATTCTATAAATATAAATATATTTAGAGAGAGTTTATCTTTGTTTGTCGGCATGTTGCCTTGTTCCTGCTTCAATGGCTCAAAATACTTTTGACTTATTTATGTCTTAAAGAGAATGTAATTTGTTTACAACCTCGTAGAGATAAACTTCCTGGTTTCTAGAAGGAGAGAGGCAAGGCTGAAGGTCAGAAGGACCAGAGCTGTTTCGGTGTGTTATTACTGAAAAACCATGTGCTGGAATTTGCCTGCTATCTTTTCAAATATTGTAGATATTTTTAGAGGATTGACAAACAAAAAGAAACCAAAATATAATGGGATACGTAGTAAATGTGGAATCTTAGTATTACTCTATATGATTGTTGGGATTAAGTTGGAGGGGCTTGCCTTTTCTAAACGGAGGCCTCCTTTTTGTGACAGAGGGGGAATATTTAAATCTTTTTTCACTACTTCTTCTTCTCTTTTTTGTTTTTATTGTGCTTGTTTTTTTCTGTGCTTCAGCACTGGCCTGGGGTCAGGGCTCGAGTCAAAAGCTGATATCAGGACCTTTACAGTGAACTGTCTTCTAGATAAACCTGCTTGTTTAAAGGACTTGATGTTTTAAAAATATATGTGACCATCAGAAAGGCTGCAATCGAGTCATTTTAGAAATCTGCAAAGTTATATTTGGCTTATCTGTGCCGCACAGAAATCACTTCTTTTGTTTAAAATTTGAAATATAATGTGTTATTTTTTTATTTTATTTTTATTTTTGATTTATGTTTAGGGGTCTAAATGATTTCCTTTTCACTCGCAGCCCCACACAATTGTTGGCATTTTTAACATCCATAAAAAAAAAGGAAAAACTGATAAAAACACCCTCCCCCAACAAATTACAACAAAAATGGAATGTTGCTTTGACTCTTTTTCTATATATAAAAAAGATGATCCTTTTCTGCACTATCTGGTTATGAATGAAAACTTCTGTGGTGTAATTCTAGATGTGCTTTTGTGTGTTTTAAACAAGCTTGTCTTCCTGCCGTCACAGAATATACAGTACTCTAGCATCTCAACTGTACTCACTAGTTGTAAACTATTTATTGTGCTTTTACAAATCAGACATTACCAGAGAGACGTTACATGCAGAAGGCACATTTACCCTGTCTTATTGCACTCAGAAGGACAAGGCCACTTAACTAGCCTGTACTATTGTTATTTCTATTACTAACTGAAGTAATTGGCAAGCATGACGCGATAGACTCATTATGCAACTTGAAAAAAAATTGACAATTTTTCTACTTTTAAAGAAATCCTATACACTACTACAGTATATCCGATCATTTATCCGAGCAGTTCTATCTTTTTTATATCCTCCTCCTCTGTCATTTCCCAGTCGATCCGTCCATCTGGAGAGGGTGCACAAGCTTTACCGGTCAGGCGTGTTGAAAAAATAACATGGACCATTTGAATAAAATCTGTCTTATTTAAGTTGGGAAAAAAGTCTGGATTCTGATATTCTGCTTAAAAGCTGTTGATTTACTTTGTTTTCTTTCCAACATTTTTAACTTCACAATTTATTTGTATGTCTGTAAAAAAAAACAATAAACAAAACATAACAACAGCAACTACAGCATTTTCAATAAAAAAAGAGACTTAAGCCAATATTCTCAAACCACTTTTACATCCAGGAGGACATTCAGCTTTAAGAGGACGCAAAGACGACAAGTTTAAAAATAATCTTTGTAAATACAGCAATGAGTCCACTGAGGACAGAAACTCCATGTGGACTGGTGTGAAAAACAGGAACTCTTCCTGCCTACATCTACCATCATGCACCACAACGAGTCATACTGCCGACGCAGCTGTTTGGCCGTATGTAATCAATCACTGCTCCTGTCAGAAACACTTCAAAACATAGTGATTACATCCAAATGATAACGTGTTGTAACAACCAATAATTATGTTGACGATGACACCGACGATGATGATGATGATGATAATGATAATGATGATATCGATACTTTTTGCAATATACTCTCACCTGCCTCGATGTACTGTATTTAGCAGCATGCAGTTTGTGGAACAAAGAAAAAGAGAAATGCCAACAGATATCTTTTTGGCATACTTAGCCATTTATGGGTAAGTGATTTACGTGTTCATCTTGTTTTTATGATATTTTTTTTATCTATACAATAATTGTAAATAAAGAACTCAATGTCTTTGTTCATTTAATACTATGCAAAAAGTCATGCTTTTCTGATTGTTACCCACCTTTAATCCTAGAGTGTGTTACTGGAATGTTTGTGGTCTCAAAAGTCAGTAAAAACAATGTGATGTAAATTATTTTCTAGCTTGAGGAAAAAGTTAAATGATGATGAAAATTATTATTATGATAATATGAGGAAGATGATCATAATGGTGGTGACAGTGACGATGATGATGATGATGATGATGATAATGATGATGAACTGTGACTCTTGTTGCTTGACTGTCCCATTTACAACACTCCTGACAGGAGCGCAAGTGAAAAACAGAATAAAAACGAAAAATCACTAAATAAATCTCCCAGAGCAGCATGACCCAGCATGGTGTGTCCTGGCCCCGTGTGACATGTCCTGTTCTGATTCGTTGTGCTTCACCTACCGGTGTCCACTTTCACTTTGATTGTTTTTACCATTTTCGTTGATTTGTTACAAATGGATGGGCTTATAGCATATATATGTTTGGGGTTTGTAGTTTGATTGCCAAAAGAAGCTCTTGATATAATACCCTTTAAGCCAGTGGGTCCCAACCTTTTTACCTTAAAGTTAGGCAATACTGGGGTTACATCCCTGATTCAAGTCTGGCTGCCTTTTGTTGCATGTCATTCCCTGTCTTTCTCCCACCTTTTCCTCTGGCTGTACTGTCTACTCTCCAATATAGGCATAAAAATAGAACCACTGTCTATTTTCATTGAGTTTCAGCAAAGAGTGAATTTGAGATTGTTAGAGTAGAGGCCTGATGAGGTAACCCTATCCGGTATTCACATGATAAATAGATACAAAACTGAATGTCTGCAGCCTTGCTCTGTAAGGCTGTCCTTGGGCATAGTGGTTTCCTGAGCTAAATGCTAATGGCACATGCTAACATGAAAACACAATGATAATGCGAACATGCTGATGTTTACCATGTCCCCCTGTCTTTGCACAACTGACCTTATGGGAATGTCATTAGTTTTGCAGGTCATAAACCAATGAATTGGCCTGCTGGTGGTGCTAAATGAAAATTCAGAAGATCACCAAAGTCAGTAGGATTTATCCTCAAGGGATCACGATTGTCTGTACAGAATTTCACAGCAATCTATTTTATAGTTGTTGAGATATTTCATTGTGGACCAAAGTGGTGGACCAACTGATTAACCATTGCCATCTTTAGAGTCATACTGTGTGTGGCCAAAAAAAAGCGGATTAGAAAAATTATATTCTATATTAATAATATTTATTTACACTTCACATTCACTCTGTTCAAGACTTTCATATGATGAAGCTGCCGGCTCCACTGGAGCAGTGAAGGGTCTTGCTCAAAGGCACAAAGGCAGCAGTTTTTTTTCACTTCTCCAACTCTGGCGCCATGTTGGGAATCACTACCTGCAACAACCATGTTCTTTTAATATGTTGCTGTTTGTATGCTGCACTTCTCTCTACAGTGGTTATAGTGTTGTGATCATTACACTCTTGAAGTCATTCCATACGACACTAAGCATGTCATATACTATTTTTGAAAGCTTTCCTTGGATTTTGAAAAGTTGTAGTGAGGTTTAACACGGTGACATGGCAAATTTCTTCCCATTACTTAAAATTGCTGATGTCTGCTGCATGCTGAGAAGGCATTGTGCAGGATTGTCCCACCCAGTTTATGATGGGGAGGAAGGGGTGATGGTGTCTGAAGAACATCAGAGCACTGACTTAATCTCCTTTCCATTTGAATTAAAATGGCACTATGCCTGGCATTTGAAATGGAAAGGCATAGCACAAATCTGCTGAGCATGTTGAGCTGACTGTATCCTCCAAAAATGATGACAGGCCCAAACTGTTTACCCATGAGAGACAGACGGATGGAAACCAAGTGCCAACCCAGCGCTACTCCCAGTCACTGAAGACATGATTACTGAAAATCTGAGTAGCAGATGGGGCTCCTTGTATAATACAAAGTTTTATCTAAATGTCTATGTCCACTGGAGGGCAGCATTTCACTAGAGATAACTGAAGACATTGTTAGTTCCGGTTCATCCATTTCTCTTTAGCATCAATGTTATTTAATTATAAGGGAAAGGTCATCATGATTTAGACACTTGGTGGTGCAAAGGAAACAAAAGAGGCAGTGGAATAAGAAATCATGGTCACCTTCAACTCACTTGTCTTTTATTCTGAAAGTTTTATCATTTCAGTCTCCAGACTGAATCTTGAATATTGATCTTAATGGAAAATGTATCTTGAATGTTTACTTCATTGTAGTCTGAAAGTTGAATGTAGCGATAGTCAAGTTCAGATTCAAAGCCTTACATACAATTTTAAATGATTAAACCTGCATGAATTGAGCTGTAAATACAATGTGAAGTCATTATCACCTTCTAAAGTTGATATGGTGAAAATATTTACAAGCAGCTGCTGATTTAATCCAACAGACACAGAGCAACATTAGCATTTATTTAAAGTCTTGTTTCTGTCCTCCTGATGAATATAAGTTCAGTACTTACTCTCTTTTTGGCTCTTCACCAACTCCTGAGGGAAATATCTGGCTCTTTAGCTGCTTAATTGTCCACCATGTTCACAAGCTAGTTGTTAACTCTGTCTGTGTGTCAGCTCAAACACTCCGTTAGAGCTTAGGGGGACCGCAAAGTTGAGTAATAATTGTCTTATATCTAAATATATCTATAGGAGCAACTCCTTTCAAATTGCACACGGTCATTTGATCCATTGTTGTAAAATACTGAGTTGAATAGCTTTAAATAAAAATTCAGTTGTACAAATTCAGTTTCTTGGGCCACTAATCTCTCCCCAGTAAAATATCCATCCATCGTCAACCGCTTATCCTGCGTACAGGGTCGCGGGGGGCTGGAGCCAATCCTAGCTGACATCGGGTGAAAGGCGGGGTACACCCTGGACAGGTCGCCAGTCCATCGCAGGGCCACGCGTAGACAGACAACCACTCACGCTCACCCTCACAAAAATTAACCTAGTCTGCATGTCTTTGGACGGTGGGAGGAAGCCGGAGCACCCAGAGAGAACCCACGCAGACATAGGGAGAACATCACATTAGACGTAGCACCCTAGAACAGTTTTAGATTGTGTTGCTGTGCTGTCTACAGTATAATGTGTTTACTGTCAATGAGGAGACCACAGAATAATAATTTAAAGTGTATCAATGTATCCAGTGATGCATACTGTATATGAGTTTTCAAATGAAAGGTACTGTATGCTTGATAAATGGTGGTCATGGTCGCAGTTACTACACTGCTCAAAAAAATAAAGGGAACACTTAAACAACACAGTGTAACTCCAAGTCAATCACACTCCTGTGAAATCAAACTGTCCATTTAGGAAGCAACACTGATTGACAATCAATTTCACATGCTGTTGTGCAAATGGAATAGACAGCAGGTGGAAATTATAGGCAATTAGCAAGACACCCCCAATAAAGTAGTGGTTCTGCAGGTGGTGACCACAGACCACTTCTCAGTTCCTATGCTTCCTGGCTGATGTTTTGGTCACTTTTGAATGCTGGCGGTGCTTTCACTCTAGTGGTAGCATGAGACGGAGTCTACAACCCACACAAGTGGCTCAGGTAGTGCAGCTCATCCAGGATGGCACATTAATACGAGCTGTGGCAAGAAGGTTTGCTGTGTCTGTCAGCGTAGTGTCCAGAGCATGGAGGCGCTACCAGGAGACAGACCAGTACATCAGGAGACGTGGAGGAGGCCGTAGGAGGGCAACAACCCAGCAGCAGGACCGCTACCTCCGCCTTTGTGCAAGGAGGAGCAGGAGGAGCACTGCCAGAGCCCTGCAAAATGACCTCCAGCAGGCCACAAATGTGCATGTGTCTGCTCAAACGGTCAGAAACAGACTCCATGAGGGTGGTATGAGGGCCCGACGTCCACAGGTGGGGGTTGTGCTTACAGCCCAACACCGTGCAGGACGTTTGGCATTTGCCAGAGAACACCAAGATTGGCAAATTCGCCACTGGCGCCCTGTGCTCTTCACAGATGAAAGCAGGTTCACACTGAGCACATGTGACAGATGTGACAGAGTCTAGAGACGCTGTGGAGAACGTTCTGCTGCCTGCAACATCCTCCAGCATGACCGGTTTGGCTGTGGGTCAGTAATGGTGTGGGATGGCATTTCTTTAGGGGGCCGCACAGCCCTCCATGTGCTCGCAAGAGGTAGCCTGACTGCCATTAGGTACCGAGATGAGATCCTCAGACCCCTTGTGAGACAATATACTGGTGCGGTTGGCCCTGGGTTCTTCCTAATGCAACACAGTGCTAGACCTCATGTGGCTGGAGTGTGTCAGCAGTTCCTGCAAGAGGAATGCATTGATGCTATGGACTGACCCGCCCGTTCCCCAGAACTGAATCCAATTGAGCACATCTGGGACATCACGTCTCGCTCTATCCACCAACGCCACGTTGCATCACAGACTGTCCAGGAGTTGGAGGATGCTTTAGTCTGGAAGGATATCCCTCAGGAGACCATCCGCCACCTCATCAGGAGCATGCCTAGGCGTTGTAGGGAGGTCATACAGGCACGTGGAGGCCACACACACTACTGAGCCTCATTTTGACTTGTTTTAAGGACATAACATCAAAGTTGGATCGGCCTGTAGTGTGGTTTTCCACTTTGATTTTGAGTGTGACTCCAAATCCAGACCTCCATTGGTTGATAAATTTGATTTCCATTGATAATTTTTGTTTGATTTTGTTGTCAGCACATTCAACTATGTAAAGAAAGGAGTATTTAATGAGATTATTTAATTCATTCAGATCTAGGATGTGTTATTTTATAACCTTTATTTTTTTGAGCAGTGTATAATTAAGATGCAGGCCATTTGTTCACAGTGCCATTAGTGCAAAATAAGATGTGGATTATTAATTGACTGCCGCCTGGTTAAACACTCTCTGACTAGAAACAGACCCAGGCTCAGATCATTGTTAATGATGCAAAAAAGAGAACACAGGGTCAGTGTATAGTTGTAATAATGGTGTTTGTCTGAGGGTAATGACTATCTCTCCTCACTGGAATGACCATCATCACCAGAATGTACTATAAGCTGGAACTGTATATTTGTGTGCATGCATGCGTTTATACTGTTTGTGTTCGGTCCATTAAAGCCTCCATGTGTTGACTTTCTCATGTCATTTCTGCATCTTTAAAATTATTCAGTTGGTAGAAGTTTTTGTCTGCAGACATTTGAGACAATCCAACATGTTGAGGTGGTTTGAAAGACTCTGCATCTGTGAAGGTTGACATCTTTTTCTTAGGCTTAAACAGCCAAGTGTAAATAATGGAGAAAACAATGTGTTTGTCTGCACTAATGTAAGCACCAAATGTTAACATGTACAGCTAAGTAACTAGCTGGTGGCAGTTGTAACCTAACTCAGCGTTACTTCAAAGGCCAAGGTGTATATCATTACATTACTGCACTTTATGGGGTTACAGGTTAAAGAAGATGCCCGGCTCACGTTAGCACATCTACAGTGTATTATTTCCCCACTGTGCCGGTCCTCCTGGGTGCTACTATCACAGTTTAAGCTAACATTAGTGGCTCTGTCCTGCCCTTGGATTTGGGGAACTCCAGTAACTCCAGCCAAACATGTTATCCAAGACAGAGTTACATTTGCCTGACAGATTGGTTAGTTCTCATTCTTAATGCCTTTTCTCTTGTAACATTAAAAGTGAAATGTAATGTTTGATAATATGAACAATAAAGCATCTTATCTGTGTCTTGCTTTTCGTCTTTAATGATTCTGAAGGAAAAGCAACCTTTTGTTGAGGCTTATTTACACTCTTTGTGAATGATGTGGGGATGATTCAGTCTTTTAGTCTGTGAAGTTGTGATCGTGATACTTACTTCATGGCAAACTTTACCTGAGAATCTTTAAAGGGTTGTTTCATCCAATCGACAACCGACATTTAAAAAATCCCTGTCTGTTAGACCTTAACTTTTTTCCACTGGGACTGCTTTCTTCTTCAACAGTCTGAAAGAAAACAGTATACACAATGTTCAGGGAATTTCTCCACAGTAACGGAAGATTTTGGGCTGTTGTATTTTTAATACTTTAAGGAGACAGACATCTCTAGACACCACTAGACAAAAGTGAGGTAGTATATTTTGTTAATGTATTTTTTTAAAGGATCTTTAATTTTCTTAATAATTTGCTATAGTGTTTTTCAGAAAGAGCTATTTCATTTGGTTGTAATCAAGTAATTAATGTTAATTGTGCACTGTTTCCATTTCCCTACTTCCTAATTAGTTCCAAATTGAACAGCTCTTTCCAAGAAACCTTTAGCAAGCATTAATGTGTTTTTTTGTAATTTGGGTTGCCTGACCCTTTAGTTATGTAAGCTGTGAAGAAGTAGAAATTTACCTTCAACATATAAACATACATTATTATATGAAATGCTACTGATACCTAAAGGTACAATAGATGTACGGCGATCAGTGTGGGAGGGAGAACGAGAGAAAACAATCAGACACACAAATCTTGAGATTTCACTTCATTAGCATTAACACTGTGTTAGCTTTAGCATTAGCCTGGTAGTGTGTGTAATAGCATCAGCATGCGTAGCTGTGCCTGCTGGGGTGGCACAGCCTGTGAATATAGAGTGGGCTCCCACAGCTCGGAAGATTAGCGCCCAAGTGCATTCAAGTCCATGTGCGAGGGCCGATTTCCAGGAAGAATAGCCCTTTATTGGGCCCCAAGTTGAATCCTGCTGCTTCCCTTTGGCCCAATAGAAGGCTGCAGTAACTGACAGTCCTTTACAATCAGCCAACACTGGTGGAGGTTTTGGGGCTCTCTTCTTTTTTCCCCCTCTTTTTCTCCAAAAAGGATTGATTTTGAAATTGCTCTTTCTCTGCCCTGTGTGTATGGGTTGGTATATTTGTGTGCATTCATCCGTATATGTGGCTTTGTGTGTGTGTGTGTGTGTGTGTGTGTGTGTGTGTTTGCATGCATACACACACACACACACACACACACGTGCACATGTTTGAATGCCAGTCTTGGCAATTGTCTTAATGGGATAAGGGGAGACTATGGTTCCTGTTGGGGGGGATGGGACTGTGGGAATGACATGGGAAAACATGCACACATTGCATTCATGGCACTAACAGCTATGTTGTCGGATGATTCAAAGCAAAGGTGACATGTGGTGACTTGTTATCTCCCAAATACACCTCAGGGCTGTAAACACTCTGCACACTAGCCAAAAAAGATATGACACACCGTTCGGCAGGACTGAAACATTTCTGAAAAACAAAATACGACCGTAATCAAAAAAAGTAATGAGTCAGTGCTCAGTGCCTCCATAGTTTTCAACCTTTAGATGTTTGTTGATGTTTTGTTTTACTTCACACAGAGCAAAAACTAAGGGTCATTTAAGAAGAATGAAAGAAGTGACATAATTGTGTCTGATTTTATTTTATTATTATTTTATTATTGTGTTATGGTATTTTTGTATGAGCAAGCACATCATGAGCAATGTAAAATCCTGAGTCAAATTCCTTGTATGTGTACACATACCTGGCAATAAAGCTGATTCTGATTCTGATAATAGATTACTTAATGAGGGGTTGATATGGTGTTGCAATTAAGAGTTGTGACCAGTAGGGGTCATCTGTGTCATAATATTTATAAAGGCCATCACGCTAACAAGCCTGCTACAGTATCTCTGTTTTTCCCAACCTTTCTGGCTTGTGACCAATAAAATAAACAAATATCTACTTGCAGCATCAGGTTACATTGATTCATTTGAAGGACTTTTAGAGGTTGGAAGAGAGGAAAATGTCCAGTGTTACACAAAATAATGGTGAAAGTCAGCAAAACAACTCTGTGAAACAGACCCCCGCCCCCCCTTTCTTATCTTGGCTTTAATTGTATTATGACTCACCTCAGATTTATCTTGGGATCCATGTCTCTGGTCATCATATCCTTCGCAGACAATAGTGACAAAATCACCGTCTTTTAAGGTTTTCATCTTTTTCTCATTTCAGAGAAAAATTTGTTCCAAAGATTTCAGGTTTTGGCTCTCAGCAGGTGGAGTTGCTCCATTATCAAGGAGATGGTTTTGTTGTAGTATAACATGACCTAAGGATTACAATTCTGCCACATGATAACAGGTGGTTGGAAATAGGGGGTTGTAACCTCTGTAACCCCCCTGCTGTGGAAAACTGGAGTGGTGTTTGGCATCACGTGTTACGTGCCATGTGGGTTAGGTTAGCGTGTGTTTTTTTCCTGCTTTCTGTCTCTGTCCCTCCCCTGTGTTTTCTCCTGTGCTCTCTCTAGGTGCTAACAGGGTGATTGGCTTCCACCTGTGCAGTCTTGCCTTGCTGCTCATTGCTCAAACAATTCTGAAGCTGGCCAATCATCATGCCAAGCTCTCAGTAAAAGAAGCCTGCTGGAAGAGTTCACTCTCTCTGACCTTGATTATGCTTTTGCATTGACAGGTCGCCATTGTTATGACTTAACTATTTTCCTCAAATGGGACAATAACTTACTAAATGAACATCATGCTGTATTGAAGTAACAATAAACTAACTAATAACTAACAATTAATATCATAAACTCATTAGGAAAGTGTTTACTGAGGTAATAAATCAGGTGAGAAGTAGGCTCAGCTTTTCCCCCCAAGCTATCAGACTTTTAAACTCTAATTTATCCTTAGCATTGCTCTATTGAATATAGTTTATTTCTGTTTATTATAATTGCTTTTATATTAATGTATTTTGTCTGCTACGTAGCAGAAGGGAGTTTCAAACTCAAGTCAACAACCTGTTGTATTGTGACAATTAAATCTACCTTGTATTTCTGAACAAGTGATTGGTAACAATGTTGGAAGTCACTCAAGCCAACGATGTTGTGCTGTCAGTAGACGCTGATATGTGTTTGTCATTTAATTTGGAGGACTTGAGCACTATTCTGTTGTTATAACATTTGTGTCCTCTCATAAATGACAGTCATTTTGACCAAGCACTCCAGAATGTTATTTCACACGTCTGAACAGACTGGGATGAATTAATTAGTGAAACTGTGAAGTTTAGGAGTCATATTCCTCCCCTGAAATAAGATATAGCCCGGGGACACACATGTACATAAAGTTGTACACCACCAACTCCACAAACGTGCTTGCTTGCATGCTCTCTTTCTGTCTCTCACGCCCAGAGGCACAATCACACTCTATTCTCTGGTGACGGCAGATGGACAGGTGTGTGATTACCATCCCACCTCTAAACCCCGCGGGTACAATAGTCCCATTCCCCCGCTCAGTGTGTCGATACTGAGATGTCAGCCAGTGATAAGTGAAATGACAAAGTCAGAGGAAGATGTGGGGGTGTCATATTTCCTAGATTGATCAACATTTCATCTGGAGGTGAAGGATGAGCTGAACAGGGGGAGGTGGATGGATGACGGTGAGTGAAAGAGACCACCAGCAGCCATTATTTCTATGATATCTCCAGTTTGTCTTTATTACCCATGGTCCATTGCACTCCAGGAAGTACTGATAGCTCATGCATCAAAAGGCTTTCTGGCAGGTGAGCATGGAGACCGATATCACTAATAATAGCTGAGTTTAATATTATCAGTCTCGCATGAGAAATCTGCAACGTGACAGGCTTGAATGCAATTATTACCTTGGCGCTCAGTCAATCAGTACTGGCACTTACCTTAGGCCTTAGCGTGAGAAAAAAGGACTCAGGACGTTGTTGAATGACAAAATCTGTACAGAAAGTAAAGTTAAAACCTTTTTTACCCACTTCTCCATTCCCTCATCTGTCTTAGTTTTTTTTGCATTGTGGCTTTAGCACTGGTGATTTTGTCAATATGGCCTCCAAACTGTGTTAAGATTGAGATTGCCTTCCAAAACGATCCATATTAGCATTTCTGCCCTGGTGCTGCTTTTGGGAGAATGACATGATTGGTCTGTTCCTTCCAAAAGGCACATGTAATGTTTTTCATCTATCACTGCTGTGATTAAGGTATGGTTTGGTTTAGGCACAGAGCTGTTTAAGGTAAGAAAAAAAATTGTGGTTTGGATCACAACAAAAACAAGGCTGTGCTTGGAACAGTGGCACTTGCTCAAAACCGCATTTTGTGTCTTTATTAGACAGCGATAGTGATGACTGATGCAACTGCCCCAGCAAGATTTGATGTTGCCGCTAAGGGTCAGTGTTTTTACTTCCAAGCCACAGGGGTCAAGGGGTTAATCCTGAGAGGTCCATGTATGCCTCTACCAAATTTCATTGCAACTCAAAGCCACAAATGACAACCTCATGGCACGTCAGGGGATCACTTCCGATCACTACCACAGTAGCATTCATCCTCTGGTGACAATGAATGCCTGTACAAAATTTAACGGCAATCAATCAAATAGTTGATCAGTCTGGAGCAACGTTGTGGACCCGACCCAACCGACTGACCAACATTTCCCAGATTTGTCACTATAAATACAGTCTCAAAACAGTCTGAGACAGTCAAAGGAAGTAAAATTAGACTGTGCTATGAAAACTACTTGGCTTAAAGTTTTTGGTGGATAAAGATAGTTAACTGCACCGCGCTGGGGACTATTTAAGCCACTGATGTCAGTTCATCTATGATGTTTTACATCAAGCCGAAAAGACTGCAGATGTATGTGTCACTAAAAAGGGGTGTCATGATTAAAAAAAAAAAAATCACTGTATTATGTACATTTAACACAAATGTATGCACAGGTTAGCATAGTTGTATTAGTAGATATGTTGTACGTATGTACTATATTTGTTTGTACATGAAGTTTTTATTCCCAGCATTGCTCTGCCCCCCTCCAACCTTGGGTACAGGTGTAAACAGCCAAAAGTGAAAACATCAAGGGTGTACAATTATTTTAAAGGTTAAGCGTGTAAGATTTAGTGGTATCAAGCAGTGAGGTTGCAACCAACTGTCGAGTCTACCGCTACCCCCACCCTTTCAAAGAGCGTAGGATAGCTACGGTGGTTGACACAGGACAGGAGGAGTTGTCGTCATCTGACACAGCAGAGCCAGTCAAGGAATGAGATTTCTTTAGATGGATATATTAAGAACTTATATTTACTTAATTATTCAGTAAAACCATATGTTATAGTGAATTGGCAAGTGACAGATGGGAAACATGGGAAATATAAGCCAAAAGTGTGTAACATTGTCACTGTTTCCATCGTAAACCACAAAATACATGAAGTTTAAATAAAGGCATTTTACAACCATTACAAAAGAAAAAACGTTACGTCTCTTAGTGATTTTGGACCCTCGCCAAAACTACCCGGCAGCAGTAATATCTGACCGTGGCCAGATTGTGGTGCTTTGATAACGGCAAAAAACAAAAAGAAATTTCATAGAGGTGCGGAAATAGATCTCAGTCATGACAGCAACAGTTACTCACATAATCACTTCCTCTGGTGGTTTTGCCTGCGAAATAAAAACGCAAGAACATTTTTTTTGCAGCATTGCTTTATTTTGAGTTGAATTAAGAGCTTTTACTTCTGAAATTCTGAACAACATTAAAAAGTAGACTGCTTGGCACACCTCTGAAATAGCCATCAGGAAAACAAGCGCAGGAATTTCCTCTGCCTTGGAGATACTGGGAAAATGAAAAAGCATCAGTAGGTTGATGGATGCGGATCAAACGCACACACTCCAGCACATGCTTTATTGTGAGCATGTGAAACAGTCACATCATCATCAATTTGTTGAAGAGGGGAAAAATTTGTGGGATGTGGGATCAAACATGCAACCTTTTTAAGTATGAGTCTTGTGCTTTACCAACTGAGCTAACGGAACACCATAATATCCATTTTAAATAGTATGTCTTCTGTTCTCACCCATCATGTAATGGATAAAAAAATTACTCCGATGCAAAATATATTTGCCGACCCCTGATGTATATTATTACTTGTTGTACGTATTCAACATAGTAATGAGCGTCTATACTGCCAGAATATAACAAGAAGAAGAAGAACGTAGTGATGAAACATGCTCTGTAGAGCAGTTTGTTTGTTACATGGCGACGTCCATGTAAGGGAGACCCACGGTTATGTAGACAGAAATGGCTCATTCTAAGGTACTAAAAACGTAACGGTATATTATATTGCATTTCTGTCAATAGATCCTCAGAAATATTACACACTGGACCTTTTTTAAATGTGCAGCTTCTATACAGCAGTTATGCCACATAATATGATCTTTTGTTTTGCCTTGATCACCCCCTCTGCCACATCCAGAAGGAAGGGCTTGTCCGTGTCACCATTCCGCCATTAGAGTCAAACTGATTCTTTGGGAATAACTCAATAGTACAACAGAACAAACAGTGAAGCTGGTGAAGCCAAATTAAATGGAGAGCTTCAGCACATATTACACTAATTGGCTCCTGCTCTTGCATTTATTTATGTGACTTGATATTGTTTTCAATATGCTAATATGAAATACATTCTAATTATATGAAAATATACTAGCCTATGCAAAACCGATTTCACATTGGAATGAAATATTTTTTCATTGGTATGTTGAATAACCCAATAATTGACACTTTAATATCACATAATTACCTGTAAGGAAAACATAATTGAATGTTGTGTAGATGAGAAATTTAGCTTGTTAAATGTGGGTTTGTCTTTGTTGCTGCACTAGTCTCTAGTAGTATTAATATTCAGCATACCAATATCAGCCTTCTCAGCTCTACTGGCATGTGCACTGCGTTGCTGGCAGGTCTCATTCACTACTGGGTGGCCTGGTTGGTAGCTACTCAATGCCCCCGTCTTGCCAAGCAGAGAAAGCTATTGGACAAGGAAAGCAGTAAGGTGGGGTCAGTGTGTGTGTGTTTCTGCGTATATGCGTGCCCACGCGTATGTTTGTGACTCAAGCTTAATTATCACACCCTCATACTATTGTCTGATACTGTCACCCTATTGTTGTGAATGTAAATACTACCGTTTGTTGGACACCACAGTAATTGTTGCATGGGAATAAAAGAAACACTGAATTCAAGTGGACTGAATAGATGCTGTGGATTGGCCGCAGCTAGTTTGTTGAACCTGAGTTTGGGATCTGTTGCGGTGGGCTCTTTGTCTTGCATTTCCCCTAGTTTCTTTTCTCTTCACTTTCCCTTGCAGTTTCTTTTTGTTGTTGGTGAAAATTGCGCATCAATGCAGTCTAAAGCTTTCTCAGTGAAGTGACCCGTGTTTAAATGTTCTGGGGGCGTCTTGTTGAATTGCTCAAACAAATTGCTGTTGATAGGAAGATGTGGGGTGGTGTCTCTGTTGAGTTCGAGGTTTATACACTTGGCGAAGAATTAACATTGTAAGGCAGTGAATGGTAGATCTGGCTGAAGTTATGACTTTGTCTTTTGTCATTCCCTTTGGGTTCTTCCTTTTACTGGGCTCTGTTCCAAACATAGATGAATTACTATTCTATTGTAAATTATCTTATAGAATATAACTTAGCAAAAGTTCTTTGCTTTTCTTAATGGTTAGCCCCTCTTTTTATTTAGGTTTTTGCTTTTGTTGCTTCTAAATCAACTCAAACAGCTGACTGAGGGTGTTTTGCCAAATCCTCTGTCAACCAATCAGCTTGTTGCTGTCAATGGCTAATGCTGTGCCATAACCTATATGAAAACACTTGAATTTTACTATTGTTCACACTATAAAAAGTTACATTTTGAAATTGATAGCATCTATGAGAACATTTTGTGGCTGTTTTTGTGTCTTTCCCTGCTCAAATGTAGTGAGTTATCTCAGAATCAGAATTGGGTTTATTGCCAGGTACATTTTCACATATGAGGAATTTGCCTTGGTATGAATTGGTGCTTACAGTACACATAACATAAATAGTAATATAAATATATAAAAAGTAAGGAGATACATTTTTTTTTTACAAGTATACAAAAATATAAAAAGATACAATAATACTATAATACAATGCTGACAAGTATGTGCAAAAGTTGGCAACATGAGTATAAAGCACAGTTGAGCATTGTTGTAAAGTGTGGAGTCAGGAGACTGTATGAGTGTGTGCGAGTTTGGGGAGGGGGGCATGAGAGTCACTGACAGTGGGGACCCGGGCCTTGTTAAGGAAGCCCACTGCCATCGGAAAGAAACTGTTCTTGTGGTGAGAGGTTTTGGTCCTGATGGACTGCAGCCTCCTGCCAGAGGGGAGAGTCTGAAACAGTTTGTGTCCAGGGTGGGAGGGGTCAGCTGCAATCTTTCCTGCATGCCTGGAGTCCTGGAGGCGTACAGGTCCTGAGGAGAAGGAAGATCACCTTCTCTGCAGAGCGAATGATACGCTGCAACCTTTTCCTTGTCCTTGGCTGAGGCAGCAGCGTACCAGATGGTGATGGAGGAGGTGAGGATGGACTCAATGACGGCGGCGGTCGCTGGAAACTACATAATGTCCCTTTAATCAACCTTTAGGCTACGTTCAGACTGCAGGCCTTAATGCTCAATTCCGATATTTTTGTTTGACAGTTCACAACCACTCATCCAGAAGATGGCGGCGGCGGTAGCAGCGGTGGTGGCAGTCTTAGGTGGCTGTGAATTACTATGGCAAACAAACAGCAAATATGTGAAAATTCAGGCGTCTGCAGGTCTGATATTTATCAAGTATGCTGCAGTATTGACATTCTACTGGCTCCGATTGTGCTACATGGCTGCCTGCCAAAGCCGCCCATCATTGTCTTTGGCAGGCTGAACTTCTTCAGCTGCCGCAGGGAGTACATCCTCTGCTGGGCCTTTTTGATGATGGAGGTGATGTTCAGTTCCCACTTGAGGTCCTGGGAGATGATGGTGCCCAGGTAGCGGAAGGAGTCCACAGTGGTGACTGGGGAGTAACACAGGATGATGGGGGAGGGTGGGGCTGGGCTCTTTCTGAAGTCTGCGATCATCTCCACTGTCTTCTGAGCGTTGAGCTCCAGACTGTTCTGGCTGCACCAGGTCACCAAATGGTCGATCTCCCACCTGTAGGTGGACTCATCCCCACCAGAGATGAGCCCAATGAGGATGGTGTCATCCGCAAACTTCAGGAGCTTGACAGACTGGTGACTGGAGGTGCAGCTGTTGGTGTACAGGGAGAAGAGCAGAGGGGAAAGAACGCAGCCCTGAGGGGAACCAGTGCTGAGGGTCCTGGAGTCAGAGAGATGTTTTCCCAGCTTAACGTGCTGCTTCAAGTCAGTGATCCACCTGCAGGTGGAGTCAGGCATGTTCAGCTGAGAGAGCTTGTCCTGAAGCAGGGCTGGGATGATGGTGTTGAAAGCAGAGCTAAAGTCCACAAACAGGATCCTGGCGTAGCTTCCTGGGGAGTCCAGGAGCTGGTGGATGTAGTGAAGGGCCATGTTTACTGCGTCGTCTACAGACCTGTTGGCTCTGTAGGTGAACTGCAGGGGGTCCAGGAGTGGGTCTGTGATGGATTTCAGGTGGGACAACACAAGGCACTCAAAGGACTTCATAACCACAGATGTCTTTTTTGGGGACAGGGATGATGGTGGAGACTTTGAAGCAGGCTGGCAAATGGCATGTCTCCAGTGAGGTGTTAAAAATGTCTGTGAACACCGGTGACAGCTGATTGGCTCAGTGCTTCAGGGTGGATGTGGGGACAGAATCCGGTCCAGCTGCTTTGCGAGGTTTCTGCCTCCTGAACAGTCTGGTGACATTCCTCTCTAGGATGGTAAGAGAGGGGGAGGAGGTGGGGGATGAGATGGTACGATGGAAAGGTACGGCAGTGTTGATCTGCCTCTGTGCCGGGAACGTTGAAGTAACAAGCCTGAACATGTCTGGAGAAAAGCCACAGCCTGCATGCTGCTGTTCCTGCATTTATTGTGGTATTTCTGTATGAAAGTGATTGTGTTTCAGATTATGCTTTCCAGCGACCATGCGTCGCTGGAAACTACATAATGTCCCTTTAATCAACCTTTAGGCTACGTTCAGACTGCAGGCCTTAATGCTCAATTCCGATATTTTTGTTTGACAGTTCACAACCACTCATCCAGAAGATGGCGGCGGCGGTAGCAGCGGTGGTGGCAGTCTTAGGTGGCTGTGAATTACTATGGCAAACAAACAGCAAATATGTGAAAATTCAGGCGTCTGCAGGTCTGATATTTATCAAGTATGCTGCAGTATTGACATTCTACTGGCTCCGATTGTGCTACATGGCTGCCTGCCAAAGCCGCCCTACATGGACAATAAACAAACAAAGGACTAGTCCTATAGACTCCAAAAATCTTCATGCACACCACCTAAGTCTGGGTTTTTGCCCACCTTTTTGGGTGGTCCTGTCGGCATGGTTTTTGTCCTCATGGTGGGTCTGCATGGTGTTGGAGTCCCTGCTCCTCTTTGCGGTCGTCTTCCTCCCCCTCAACATCCGATCAGTTCTCATTTTCTGAGATCTCACAGAACGAGGTGATACAAACATTACATCTGCTAAAAAATTCTTATGTCCATGATATTTATGATTTAAACACCTTATTTTTAAAGACTCATGCTGATAGCCTCATACCTCTCTTTCTGCATTTAACCAATCTTTGTATCAGGCTTTCTATTTTTCCTACTAACTGGAAAACAGCACAAATTACTCCAATTTTTAAATCTGATGATCACACTCTTCTTTCAAACTACAGACCTATTGCAATACTCCCAGCAATGTCTAAGTTGCTGGAAAAAGTCTTTTATAATCAGCTAAGCTCTTACCTTGAAACTAATAACTGGCTCAGTGATTGTCAACATGGTTTTCGTGCTAAGAGATCAACCATGTCTGCGTTACTACTCTTTACTGAGCAATTATGTGACTCTCTTAACAAAGGTCACATCACTGGAGCTATTTTTATTGATTTCCGTAAAGCTTTCGATACAGTGAACCACCAGATCCTGCTAAATAAACTTCACTCATTTGAACTGTCTTCATCTGTGACAGAAATGCTCTCTTCTTATTTGACGAACAGATTGTAGACAGTCAAAATTAATCATGTCACCCTTTAGTTTATGACATTTCTTGGACCCTTACTTTTTCTTTTATATATCAATGATTTCCCTTGAGTGTGCAAACACTCAAAATGCTTACTGTATGCTGATGATACCGTGATTTCTCTCTCTGATTCAAATCTTAATGTCATAAATTCCAAATTATCAATTGATCTTCACTTGCTACATGATTGGCTGAAAAAGAACCATCTGACCATTAATGTAAAGAAAACTGAATGTATGTATTTTCACTCACCCAGAAAAAGTCTTTCTTTTACTAATTTTATTACTTTTGCAAACCAAGAACTTGTCGTCACAAAGACCTACAACTACCTTGGTGTGCTACTTGATTCACACCTTACATATTGGGAACACATTTCTAGATTAACAAAAAAGTTGAATCAGAAACTCTATGTGTATAACAAAATTAGGTCATATCTTTCCTTTTTGGTTTCTGAAACTTACCTACATGCCACTGTGTTTTCAACAATGTCCTATTGTCTTCCAATCTGGTCTCTTACCACTAAGGACATCACTAAACCAATAGCAGGACTATATTACTGAGCACTTAAGATCCACAGTAATCTTCCAAAGTGGTCTCATCATTGCAGTGCGCTCACACGCACAAATGCTCTGACTTATCAGAACTACGTAAACAGTCATGCTATTGCATTTTACTTTCAGATTCAAAATAGCTCTTCACCGGCACTTAAAGGTCTTCTTCACTTCTTCACTGGTCCATCATACAAAAACAACTACGGTCAGAAATCTTTTTTCTATATTTACAGTAAAATTTGGAATGACATTCCCCATCACATTCGAACATTATCATCCATCACATATTTCAAAAAGTCATATAAACTGTTTCTTCTTAATAGTCATACTTGCACACACTGATTGTTCATGTATTGTTTTTAGTCTTGTTTTTCCGTATTTAATGTTTCTCTTGTTTGTATCTGTCTTGTCAATAATAATGTCCCGTATTAATGTGTTGAAATTGTGTTTATTGTTCTATGTTGCTACAGAACAGGAACCTGCTGTAAACCAGTTTTTAAACTGTGTCAGGCCCATTTATTGTAACTAAATTGTTGCTCTTAGACTTTTCCAGTATAATAAATGAAATAAATGAATAGTTTAAATGTGGCCCGTATCAGACTCCAGTGTGAACTGTCCACGGCCTGAAAGTGACCCGCATGCGCAGAAGAACAACACAATGTCACACACAGCACGCTGTTGCAGGCTACAGAAGTAAACAAGGAGCAACAGAGGTTAGCTCCGGTAACCTGCGGGAGATTCCCATTTTTCATTGTCCTCTCACGGGTTACATTTCTCCCGAATTATGACAAGTGTTCACAACTTTCTGTTCTTTTCTTTACGGTTTCTGGCGCTGTACGCATCTGCCCCACAACTCACTCTCTCTCTCTCTCCCCACTGCGTCCGCTCGGACAAATAGCATGCACGTAACTCTGAAGAGAGCCCCGGTCCGGTAAATTTTAGGTATAAGAAAAGGAGTTTGTGAGCAGATGATAGCGAGGTAGAGAGGAAGAGAGCCATGTGTTTAATTATGGCTTTTTGGGGAGCTTTTTTGGGGAGCTTTTTCGTTCAGCGCGGCTCCATCTGCAGCAGAACAGCTGCTCTACAGTGATGTCAAAGTCAAGCTCTGTATTGGATTTAGACCACATATCGAAGTGACCCAATTCCGAACTGGAAAAGATCTGATTCCATGTGACTTGGCCTGTTCACACTGTCATAAAAAGATCAGATCTGAGTCACATAAGGGCAAAAATATCGGATTTGGGTCATATTGGCCTGCAGTCTGAATGTAGCCTTAGGTAAATTATAAGCTTGGACACCCAATTTTGCCTAATTTTAAAGACTGCTGATCAGGAACAGGTAGTGTTGTAGTCAAGACCGCCCAAACCGAGACCAAGTCAAGACCAAGACCAGAGTTTATCGAGACTGAGACAAGACCAAGATTTTAGGGGCTGAGAACAGTCGAGACCAAGACCAGTTCCGTGCATTGCATGGCACGCAATAAAATATGGAACGAAATCATAGGTACTTCTCAAAGTGATCTGAAAGATCCACATTCCCATTAAAACATCCACATACAAACAAAACACTAAGAGCTGAAATCAACGTAAGCATGTTTAATCAGGGTTATTGGTTGCATTTGAAGCAATCATTTTTACTTCCAATCAAAGTTAGGATGTTAACAAATCAGACAATGCAAAAGCAATTTATTGATATTCCCAAAGTTATGGTCTTGACTGGTCTTAATAAAATCCCGAGTCCTCAATGTCCGAGACCGAGTCAAGACCGAGTACAATAGCGGTCGAGTCCGAGACGATACCATGACCATCAAAAAGTGTTCTTAAGACCGGTCTCGAGTACTACAAAATAGGAACAGGGCCAAAAAACATATGACACCCCTACTGTAAACAGATTAAAATCAATGGGAATTGCAGTTGAGTTGAAGCACTTGCAGCAGTTGAAGAGTCAGATGAATTTGAAGCACTTAAAGTGTTTGAATTGTATTTTGATGTGTAAGAGATGAAAGCATTTGAAATCAGCTCAAGTATAATTGTAGAAAATAAAGCCTTTTACACTCAGTACAGTGAAGAATGGATTGAATTTTTGATCAGTTTTGTTTTCGATTATGTCACGATCCTGCCCTGAGCTTGTCTGTGTTATGTTATTTTGGCCATGCCTTCTCTGTGTTTTGATTTTGGTTTCTCTGTGTCTTGGTTTCAGTCCTGTCTGTCTATGGTCTTGTATCCAGTCTTCTGCTTGTTCTGTGTGGTGGTTCTGATCTGTCCTGTTATCTCGGTGTCTGCCTTAGTACTTTAGTTCTGTTCCTGTCATGTGTTAGTTTCCCACCTCCATGCTTGGGTTCCGTCTGTTGGTTAGGTGTCATTTATGTTCTCTGCCAGTTTCAGTAATCTGATTTTGTTTAGTCAGCTCTAGTCTCTGTTTAGCCTTTATTATTCATCCACATCTTATTTAGTATCTGTCTTGCCTTGTATCTTAGTTCTTGGTCCTGTACCTTAGTTCTTGTCTTAGTGTTCACTCCTGGTCGGTGTACTTCTGTGTTTTGCCCATGTCTGAGTTCTGTTTTACCTTAGCTTCTGTCTGTGTTCCTTGTTGATGTTAGTTCATTTGTGATCTGTCTGTTTGTGTTTTGTCTTCAGTAATCTGCCTGCCTGCTAGTATCTGTTTTCCCTTCTGTCTCTCTGCCTCGTTAACCCTGATCCCAGTCACCTGTGCTCCCGCCCTGCTCGTTAGTCACTGTGTATAAATGTCTGGTGTTTCTGTTCATTCCCTGTCCGGTCATTGTGTCATATCAGTCCTGCCCTGTTGGCTGTCGTGTTTCTACCCGTTGCTACCTTTTGGATGTACCAGTTCCTGTACTCGTGAGTTCTGTTCATGCCTGTTGTCGTGCTTGGGATAAATAAACCCTGGAACTCAATCTCAGCTCACAGTGTCTTGCATTTGGGCTCACTCCTGCTGCACTCACTCAGCAAACCCTGACAGATTATACCAATCCATTAAAACTTTCCTGGATCGGTCCAAATATAGACCCTTAGAATTGGCTCAAGACAGGACTGTTAAATCAAATAATATTTCAAGAATATTTACTGTTAGTTTTAACATCAAACTGGAGAGATAATAAATAACTACTCTAATAATAAATTCTAAATTTAAGTAAACTAAAATAAAGTGCCTAATTTTTAGAAAAAAATTAAATAAAAAATGTAGCTTGAAGTGATGAAGTGTAGTCTTAACCAATTTTATAATGGGCTAAACACTCAACACATGAACAGCTGTAATGCCTCCTTCTCTTTCATTCCCTCTTATAAATCTCTTTCCTACTTTCTCTTGTTCAGTGAGCTAGTATTGGAGATCTATGAGATATTCTGGTGTTGAACTGCCCGTGGGAGGAATGTAGGCTACATGTAAAAATCTGTACATTCTTGATTAAAAGCCTTGTGAAATCTCTTTTCCCTTTTGTCTCCTCAATTCATGTGTTTCTCTTGTGAATCTCGCGGACTCGACTCGCAACCATCGGAATGCACAGATTTGATTGGCTGAGCAGCGTCACATGAGACAATTGGAGCACATTCGATTGGTCTGTGAGGTTCCTGGGCCACTAAACCAGTACAGTAAATGCTACAAAAGCTGCGCAGGGTAAAATAGAAATGCTCCATCACAAGGTAGTAATTCTCAACAATAAATCGGCTGAAGGTCGGTGGTCCGGGGAGGACAGCAGCTGGGTCCGGATCCAGACCGTGGTCCGCCTACTAGTGACCTCTAAACTAAAATATATCAAGTCCTTTTAATAACTGCACCCTGTATAATGCAGCATGCAGGGAAGATTATTTTTTAAATTATGACGGACATTCTAAACCGTGACTCCAGTCACAAATTTGAAGACTTGAGACTTGCTTGACTAAAACAGACAAAAGATTCTACTTTGACTTGGTGTTCATGACTTGAGACTTGACTTTCACTTGAGACAGATGACTTGATTTAAAAAAAAAATGAATACTTGCATTCACTCATTTCAACATTTGGGCGTAATCTTGCAACCACATGTGCATCATGTAATGTTAGTGGTCCAGATCTCCGTAACAGCTGCATACAAAAAGTGCAGTACAACACAGACATTCAAGGATTATGTTGTTGATGACGGTAGGAAGAAAAGTGGTGTGTAAGGTCTGCAGCAGCTCAAAAATCAGTGACACAACCACCACAACATCCAACTTCATCCACCACTACAGAACCTATAAAGAAAGGTACGTTACGTTGTGATGATTAGGTGTAATTCCACATTGTACCAAACGGTGTCAGTAGTGGTTTGTGGGATTGATGTTTTAGATACAGAGAGGCAGCCGAGGTAGTTGTTGTTAACTGGCTAGCACGAGGAATAAAAAACCCACGGAGTTTGTACAAGAGTGGTTGCAGTTTATTTCATGAAATATAATGAACCAAACACATAGAAATCTAGCATTAAGCTATACCCAGTTGTTTGGCTGCAGTTTGGTGCTGTTGTAACTTTACGTGAAACTTAATGTGTTCCTGGTCCGGTCCTGATGACAGCTCTCATTATGTGACCACAACTGCTATATGATACCTTTTGAAAAAAATCTTCGTAATTCGACCAATGCAAACCATTTCAAGATACAATCACCACAGCAGGCACAATCAGTGCCTCTGTCAGACCAACCAGTACAATCAAAATTGGCGCGACTCACCTTTGAAGCCTTATAGTAACTTAATTCACCAATCTATTATATTCCAACAAAAATGGTCTTGTTCCATTGTCAAAGGTCCAGAAAATCCAATCCAGTAAAAATATTTAGTCCAAAACACATTATTCCATCAATAAATCCCCAGGGACTGCTGCTGCATCATTTCATATTTGCCGGCAGACGTGGCTCGTATGTTATTATGACCGTGATATCTCCGATTTGGATGTAAATAACGAAGGTTACGATATGGTAACCCTAGTTGTATAAGCACAGGCTCCGCCCTCTACTGGACTCTATGGGTACTACCTCCTCCAATCACACACACGCACTTGCCCACTGAAATTTTATCGTGCACGTAGCCGACCAATAGGACGTCACTACCGATACGTGCATGACGTATAAATAGCAGTGTCCCTACTGCCTCAGCATACGACCGCCTCTTCAGCAGATGCCGTCAGAGCGGCAGGGCTCATAGGTAGAGGGCTCCGCCTGTGCTTATAGAACTAGGGCTACCATATCATAACCTTCATTCTATCTCACACAGGCTCCGCCCTCTACTGGATTGTATGGGTACAGTGGGTGGAGCCCAATGACTGTCCGCCCTAGCCGTAACAAGCCAAAGTCCACCACACCAACCAGGTCGGCCACAGGCTGGCCAAAGCCCTGTCCACCACATCACCTAGTGACAGAATGGTGGGACACCCCTGAGAAGGTCGCTGGACCGATAGGGGCTTGGCCTGACCATTAACACCTGCACTGCCCTGACTTCTCACTGGAACGTCAGGCACTGCCAGTGTATGTTCCCTCTCTACACCCAGTAGTCACCAGATCCTCACTTTTCAGATCCTAGGTCGCACTTGCGAGCTGGATCCCGAGAAGGAGCCTGACATATCCAAGAGATAGAAACACACAAACTGGCACAGTAAGGGCCAAGATGCCCTTGTGCATATCTCTTCGCACAAACCCCCCCGAAAAGGGTCATAGACACTTCCACACTTCCGAGTGGAATTTGCACGCACCGCTAAGGGTGGGTCTGTTCCCGCCCGTGTACAGGCTTGGGAGATTCACTCACAAAGCCAGCTGGCCAGGCTCTTGTTGGACAGGGTTTTACTGACTGCATCACTGAAACAGACGAACAGCTGACCAGTGCATCGAATGGGGGCTGTGTGCTCTACATAGGACGTTAGCCTAGCACATATGGACATAACAGATGGACTCTCACCTCCCTGCACCCTTAGTGGGGTAGGGGGATGGAAAGCATCCAGATTTATTGTCCTGGACCTGAACATGCTCCTTATGTTCTTAAGCTGCACTGTGGACACCAAGAACCAGCATGCAGCTGGGGTGAACTGACAGGCACATAGCTCACTCACCTTCTTAGCAGAGGTGAGTGCAAGGCGCAGGGCTGTTCAAGAGATAGCATTTTCAATGAGGACTGCTCCAGGGGCTCATAAGGTGCAGATATTTAAGCCACCAACACAAGCAGCAAGTTCTACTGAGGCGCCAAGAGACACGACACAGGCGCTGTCTTCTCACACCCTGCAGAAAGCGTCTCACGAGGGAGTGGGTGAAGACTGTTCTGGCATCAAACCCCCTGTGACAGGAGAGATAGCTGCAGCGCGACAGCCCCTTCTCCATCAGACCTTGCTGGAAAGAGAAAACGGATCCCACCGAACAGGTAGGCAGATCCGTCTCCCTCTCAATGCATCAACGCTGAAAGCCCAACCACTATGCATCACCTTTGCCTCTTGAGGTCCAGATGCAGGCTGGCAAACCAACATTGTAGCCGTCGCATGTGCAGCAAGCCCAGAGGGACCACATGATGGACTACTGCCCTGAGGCCCAACAGCAGCATCACTGGCAGCCCAGTGGGACCACCTGATGGACTACTGCCCTGAGGCCCAACAGCAGCATCACTGGCATCACTGGCATTATTGGCAGCTGTCCCCTGCTGCAGCCTGTGGACCACCAAGCGACACGTACAGATACCCTCTTGGAGTGTTGCAGTTGAGCACAATCCCCAGATACTCCGCTCGCTGCAGCAACCTGGGGGGAGCTCTCTTCCCAATTGATCGCAACCCCAGGCTGTTGAGGTGCAAAATCAACTGGGCTGTGTGGAGATCACTCAAGGCTTCAGTCTCCCCATGACCATGAGGTCGTGAGTAGAAAGGAACCATCATGCCCTTCTCGCGCAATGATTGCAGTGCAATGCATCTGAGTGTGTGGGGGGCTAGCGAGTAGTTGATGGTGAGCCTAATGTATTTGTAGACTACCCTCTGAGAGGAAAAGCCTAGAAATTCCCTGTTACTGTGTCACCTTGACATGAAATAGGCGTCTTTCAGGTCAATGGCGGTGAACCAGTTGCCGGGCTGCACTGGCTCCAGCATTTTCTTGATCAGCATGTGGAAACACCCTCTTGTCCATTATGCTGGTTCAGGTGGCGGAGATCCAGAATGGCTCAGAAGCCTCTCGTCTTTTGGGGACCAAAAAGTACATGGTACAAGACCTCTGTGCATGTCATGCGCAGAGATGCCCTAAGACAGCCTGCTTCAGCAGAAGTTGCAGGATCTTGGCGGCCAGGAAGTCCACTTCCTCTTGAGAGGATAGACTGGCTTCCATTATGTCCAGAAAAAACTGGTGGTATGCAGCAGAACTGAAGAGAGTAGCCTCGTCTCAGAATGCTCTCAACATGGCTAGCTCAATGGGATGGGGGTGGTGGTGGGGAATTAGCACTTTTAAGAGTGTAATGTGTTTCTAATAAACAGTTTAACATTCACAAGCATCCCCACAGTCTAGAACAGCAGAACTGAAGAGAGTAGCCTCATCTCTGAATGCTGTCCACCCAGCTTGTCAGCATGCAGTGCCGTCGCCATTCTGCATGAAAATGTGTACACGTGAACAACGCATCTTTGGCACTCTCCACCGCCAAAGTTTAGCCCGGGGGGGGGGGGCGATGTCGAATGGGCTATAGTGTCCCTGAACGCACCAGGGCCGTTTGCTCCCTAGTGTCCTTGAAACACACCACAGCTTGCTGCTCCAATGATGGCTCAATGTGCAAAAGTGTCACCGTGAGAGTGTCATCAGTGGAGCAGTCAATATCAACACAGCTGCCGAGAGAAGCCGAGTCAGGACAGGGAATCCTCCTCTCCACTGCTGCTGGGCGAATTAGCCGCTCTTCACTGTGATAAAGTGCCACGGGCCACACCGCTGGAAGAGACGTGCTGTCTGGTTGCATCTCTCTGGCTATATCTGACCTAAATTGGCGTTAGCTCAACTCATGCCGTCGCAGCTAGTCAGCTGAAAGCTGCGCTGGTTCGGTTGAGCATATGTTGACAATATGGTTGTGTTTTAGGAACACACACACTGTCAGTGAGCTAGCAGTGTTCCCGTGGACACTGTCGTTAGTGCACAGGGAACGCAGAGTTAGCTCGCATTGCTGCATTGTGTCACCGTCATGGCAGCAGCCCTTCATTCGGCTGCCAGGCGATGTAGGTGACCCCTTGTGCGGGCAGGACAGCTGGCTAGCAAGGAGGAAGCCCAGGTCCTACTACTGTCTCGCTAAGATGCCACCAGGAGAGCGACGTGGGACATGGGCTTCTGTCCCAGTGGTTTGATTAGCGCAGCAAAGACCTGGGCCCTCCCACTGTCTCTCTCGAGCTTAGCAAAGAGAGCAGTGTGGGCCGTAGGTCGGGTTATTAGCTTAGCATCGGTCAACGTGCAGTTTTGTGGAGACTGAAGAGTGTTACCAAAGCCAAAGATGGAAGGGGTTCGGTGGGGAGGAGAATGCTCTTTAGGAATGTACTGTATTTAATCGGTTGAACATTCACAGCATTTTCAGTGTGTACACAAGCAGCACATGAAACACAAATGCATGCTGGACACATAACGGAGGGAGGAGGTCTGGTGGTGTGCATCAGCCTCTGTACCCCTGTCACCCTTCTTTTTTCATTTTTTAAAATAAATAATAAGGCTTAGACTTTTTCCAAGGGCTGCAATCGAAAAGGCCGTGGTGTCCTTGAGTGCACCATGGGACGTTATCGAAAGGTTGTGGTGCGTTCTAAGACACCACAACCGGTGTTGACATCAGCCTCAAGCTCAAAGGTACCATGTGAAGCAGCGGCAGGGTAGACAGCCTCGCCTGCTGCAACACGCGTTACGAGCCGCTCGTGGAGGAAACGAAACCAACCGAAGCAGCGAGCGATCTCTTTCGTCCCGCTCTACCGAGAGAGACCTGACTTTAGCTGTCTCTCTCCGGCTATAGCGGACTAGCCTAACTGCGCTGTGACTGCTCGGCGAAGGAGATGTCGGTGGGGCGCCGTGTCTGTTTATGTAACACGCTTTCACCGCTGGTGAGCTAGCAATGCGCCCGTGCAAGTCCTCGTGGGCGTGCTGGGAATGCAGAGTTACAGTACACTGCTGCATTGCCCAGTTTCCATGGTAAAAACAGCTCGTTTCTATTAGTCGGCTACGTGAACGATAAAATTTCAGTGGGCAAGTGCGTGCGTGTGATTGGAGGAGGTAGTACCCATAGAGTCCAGTAGAGGGTGGAGCCTGTGTGAGATAGAACTGCGATATCTTGTATTCAAATTAGCCGCTGAACTCTGACCTTACGACTGACAGCTAATTCGACCCAATAAGAGCTCACATGTTACGTCCACGGCGTACAACAGCCAAAAAGAGCCCACACTGTAAGGACGGGCCAGCCCCTATTATTCCGTTGGTAGGCCGAGCCAATTGCAAGCAATTGTGGCGATGACTGGCACTTTGTGTGGCGATGACTGGCACTTCGTGTAGCCAACGAAATTCTGAAAATAACTATATCCTTCTTTAAGTAGGAAGTTCATGATCTATCAGCAAAAAAAACACGTCTGCTTTAATCTACGGCGTGATGCAGCAGCAGCCCCTTGCTGCCAAGGTTTTATTGAAAAAAAATGTGCTAAGACAGAAATTTTTCATGATATTGGTATAAAATTGGACTAGGTAAAGCTTTATCCTGTGGCCCCACAGTGTTTTCCAGCTAATAAATCCCAGCTGTAGTTGTCTGCATGGAAACGAAAAATATATTACTTTTAGTGTGTTTAAACTTATGTTAATCAATTCCAGTAGCACTTACAGTGGTTCTGACTTTTGGGTTAGACACTTAGGAGTGTTATCTTCCAAAGAAGCCCCAGAACCATGCATTTACTCCAAATGGTTCATTCAATTAACTTAAGATATGCCTTGAATAGGTGTTTAAAACAAATTTTACAGGAATGGTAAGAGCTTATCGTTACTGACACATTTCTATTACTCTATTTTTCTACCTCATTTAAATAATCACTGAAGCCAATAGTAGACTAAATAATAGAAACACCGTTCTGTATAGTTCAATATAGTTAGAACAGAAACATTCACTACATCTTCCAAAATTATCATACAGTTGAATTGCCACCTCTCTTAAACTGTTTAAACAAACTGAATTCCTAAGAATTTAAAATGATTTGACTTGTGACTTGCTTGACCCCTGCAATGACTTGACTTGCTTAACTTTCATCACAGTAACTTGGGACTTGCTTGAGACTTGAAGGTTAAGACTTGAGACTTGCTTGTGATTTGGACATGTGTGACTTACTCCCACCTCTGCACTAATGATGTAAATATTATAGGACCTGCTTTTGTGTGATGTCATATCTAAATGTTGCCTTCCAAAGGAAAACAGCTGACAAAATTTGCTGTCAAAGTAAATATTAAACTACACACGTTAAGCACGAAGAAGTGGATTTGTGCAAGTTTAATACAAAATTGTGCAGAAGTCAGTGTGTTCTGTTATTTTCTTGCAGTCCCTGCTAATATGAAATAGTAGTTTGTTGTTACAATTTGTTGCAAAATGAGTGACAAACAGAACTGTTTATGAAAGGAGCTAATGCATGAAAAAAATTCATGAAAGTTCACTCCAGAGCTCTGCAATATATAGATTCAAAGACGAATTGAGCAGCATTCATGAAACGATAAAAAAAAAATGCCACTGTTATATAACATCATGTGAGACGAGGGCGAGAGACATACCTACAGCTTTATCCACTTTCCTCCTCTTACTGTCCTTCATTTTTCATTCTGCTTCTCTCCTTTGTATATTTTTACACTTATCGTATTGTATTTATTCCACCTCTGCCTCTAACATACTACAGCTCTTGAAGTCCACGTATTTTCTCTTCTACTCACAGCACCTTGTAAAAGACTGATGATGGGTATCCTAGCAACACGTTTGTTCTCAGTGTCCTAATTGGACAGCATTGACTCTGTTTCTCTCGACTCCATCAACCAATGGAACAAGTCTGTGGTCCCTTAAGAGCAAGGCGGCCAATCGCTTTGAAGCATCTTGCTTGTTCTGGAGTCAGTAGGCCAGAAGGATAATGGTTGAAGAGAATGACCTATAACCATCTTGTCAACAGCCCATCCAGTGCTGGAGTGAAAGGTTTTCTACTGCTAACACATGTCTTCTAGAGGCAGTCGCTCTCACATTGTAGTCCACAACTCTTGACCTTCCTAAAGTTTGACAGTGCATCCTGTGGCTACATTAGAAAGAGTCAAACATCATTTTTGTGTACTTATATCACCAAACTCTGTATTTCAACTGCATGAAGCACTTTTTAGAGGAATTCATTTGATACTTCTTACCGTCTTACCAATATCATACAACGAGCAAAGGAGCAGTAAAACAGGAACATTAGCCTCTGAAGAGAACGAAGCTTACACCTGCAAGAAACTATCAAAGTTGTATCCTCATCAAGCATTCCCCCTCTGATAATGTTGTACAGGACAACATAAATGAAGGACTTGACTCTGCCTGAAAAACACAGTGAGTGTTTGCCAGCCACTTTGGGTGGCCATACTTTTTATGCAGAGCACTTCCTTTAGGCTTCTAATGACGACTGACCCTTGCGTGAAGGGATTCTTAGAGACTAGGTCAGGCTTTTAGAGTCAGGGGAGTTCCTAGTGCACCGAGTCTATCACGCCTGGAAACCATGCAGGCAATCAATTTGTGTATGAACAAGCTCTACAAATCCTACAAACTCCTTTTTTAAAGTCCCATAAGGAATAATTGTTCTTCAAGCAGCATGGGTTATTAGGACTTTATGATGGGCTAATCATTCATCATTGGCTAGTGACAGCAATATTCCAGTTTTTTTAAATGAGAAAATCCATTCATATATGTGTGTTTGGGTGCAGAGTGACTTCGAGAGGGGACAAAGAGGTGCGAGTTGGTATGCTGCGGGCAAAGCCCAAGGAGCAACTGCTTTGACAAAGGGAACCAGCCTGTTGACATCAATTCATAAATCAAACGGGGTCACTGGCTCTTTGAAGACTGAGACTTGAATGAAAGCATTTAGCCTTTAATTGTGTGTGGAAGATTTTTAACATAATTTCTGTGTGGTCATGTCCAATTTCATGCAGGCTAGTAAGCCAGACTGATAGATGTTTTAGGATGATACTTTACTATTTGTGAGAGGAAAAAAATAAAACTACATAATTTGTTCAACAAAACAGGAATGTAAACTATTTTTATACAGAGGTTCCTTGCCTATTAAAGACCTTTTTTTCCAAAAAATGTGAGAAATTTCACAGTTGGAAAAAAAATCTTTATCAGTGATCACCAGTGGACAACGTCACGTGTTTAGAAATGTACCTCAGAATTATCATAATTTTGGCATTACTGGACTGCAGTTGATGCATATAAGATATGTTATCCTGATACTGATAAATCTGTGATAAGTTAAAGGGGTAATATATTGTTTTCAGTGGCCGAAACACAACCGCTTTCATACAGAGTTCCCACAGTAAATGCGGAAACAATACTCCCAGAAAATAAGTGTGACAAAGTTTTCAAAGATAGTTATTGAACTACAAGTTTTACAATATTTCAAGAAATGTAACTCAGTCCTTTATTTTGAAGCTGAATCAGTAATGACCACTAGGGCACACAAGTGCATGCCTTTTCTGCAATTCAAAACATATTACCTACATGCTTAAAAAAGTCTAAATCTAAATAGTGATATTAAACGAAAAACAAAAGTAAGATGTGAAAAAAAAACTCAAATTCCAGGAACTCAAATGGAAGGCAAAAGAAAACAATGGGCTTTATGTGGGCAACAAATCACTGCAATGGTTGTTGGTGTGTGCCACACCCCACCCATGACTTTAGATATATCTAAGCCAATGGAGCAGCTGTAATAAGAGCATAATAATATTATTGACTGTCATTTTTGAAAAAACTCCACAGCTCATGCTTAAACTTGAATCAGCCTAACTTTTTTCTCGTGTTTCGCCCGTCTCCCTGTGTCACCCTGCTCTCTTTGCGCCGTGGTAACGGTGATGTGAGACCTAGACTGGTTACCACATGGCTTGTATCCAGTAGTGGCGCTTGAGAGTAGACCACTTGGAGAGCGGCAGCGCAGTCGCAGGCTCTCCATCGTCTGGTGCAAGATCTACCGTCACTCTCACGTCTGAGATCTTCCTTTATATAGACGAGAAACTTAACAAAACCACTTTACTCAACGCGGATCCAGCGTGTTCTTCTTTTTTTGCCCCCTCTCTCCTTTTTTTTCACCCAGTGTCAACCATCCTGTGTTTTGTAAAGGCATTGTTAGTGCGCATCATCGCGGGAGCCAAAAGGAGGTTTGCCACTGTTAAATAAGAGACTGGTGAGTAGAGAGATCCAGTGTTACATGTCTTTGACTTCTATTTGCATGATCAATGTTTCATACTTACAGGCCTACCTCCACCTTTTTTTTGTATTGACTGCTTTTCTGCTGTTGTCCTTGATTGAGTGATTCTAACTCTTTATCAGGCTGCTAACTTACTTACAGTGAGGAGATACTGATGATTATGTTGTTTTAATTTCACGCAAGGTGTAACTGTATTTTAACAGATTATGGAGTTATTTTAATGCTAAATGCTGTATTACAATGATATCACAGTTTGGAAGAGTTAGCCAGCTTCACAGAAGTTAGTGGTTTAGTTGCAATTTACTGAAAGCCTGTTGTTTTTCTGCCCACACACAAGCAACCTCCCACAACATTAATGTACAATGTCTATTCTACCACTACTTTCCATTTGTGATGTTGATTTAAATTGCATTAATAGTTAATGGCTATCACTCTTAATTCCACACTGCCTGTTTTTTATTTAGAGTTATGGCTGATTAAAGGGCCATGCAGTTACATAATAAGTGAAAATTAATTAGAATGCTTTCACTTGATTTGAACCTTCACATACATAAGTGTGGACTATTAGATGGGCGTGGTTTTGTATTGATGGGGCAGTCCCATTCAGATGCTCCAGGAAAGATACAAATTTCAGAAAAAGTCACTGAATCCATCCAAGTTTTGGTTATAAGGTCACCTTTTTTAAAATATTCTGTCCATGTGTTTTTTTCTCTCTCACAGCGGGCTGCTGGAGCGTCATGACAGCTGAGAAGAGCGGGCCCGTTATAAACGGTAAACCAGAGGATGGCAGAGACCCGGAAGGGTCCAGCTCCAGCCTAGATAATGGGGGGTATGAGAGGGGCCAGTGGAACAACAAGATCGAGTTTGTCCTGTCTGTGGCTGGAGAGATCATCGGGCTGGGCAACGTCTGGAGGTTTCCTTACCTCTGCTACAAGAATGGAGGAGGTAAGGAAGTTTCCCTTATCTGTGCTGGGAGCAGGGACATAAACCAAATAATGAAGGCGGTAGGAAATGTTTTATGTGTTAGAAAATTGGACATAAGACATTATCCTTTGCAGGAAGGAGGAGGTAAGGCAGGTAATGATGATTAAGGCAAGGTTAGAAAAGAAACACAAAAATAAACAAGTGTATCTGATTAGACACGTGCTATGATTATTAAAATGTAAAAGACACATTCCTGAGTAAAAGAGGTGAGACAAGTTATCTTATCTTCTACAGCACCAAAGGAGGAGGCCACTTTGTATTTTTGAGGTATTAAAATATGATGTTCTGTATTATTTCATCCATTATGCACAATCATGTCAATAGAAGAGGTGGGATCACTCATTAGGAACCATTAGATAGCACAGTATGAAAAGGTCATCATGCAGTATGAATGTGGTGTCTTAGTGAGCGCTTTCTGAATTTTGTGAATTGCTCCTACTCCTTTAAAGTAGCAATTAAGAGGTAAGTTTTGGTTTTTGGTTGAAGGTACATTTAGAACTATTATGCTGTCAGACTTTTTAATTTAGTATTAATCGAGTTGTATTCATGCCCTGTATATGTTTATGTTTTGTGTGCATAAAGGTGCATTCTTCGTCCCATATGTCATCTTCTTCGTGTGCTGTGGTATCCCTGTGTTTTTCCTGGAGACTGCCCTGGGTCAGTTCACCAGTGAGGGAGGTATCACCTGCTGGAGGAAAGTCTGCCCGCTGTTTGAGGGTGAGAAAACATTCGCTTCATATTGGTTACTAGGGCGTGCTAATTCTATAATTGTAATAATTGTGTGCTAATTACAATTGTAATAATTAAATACAACATGAAAAATAGAGGGACAATGCAGTTTGGCCGCTGAAACTCGATTCTTGCACATGTACAATAAATTATTTAATGTAAATGTATTTTCCCATAATGATCTTAAGTCACTTGATTTGTCATATACATATATATAATGGACTTCTTCAGGTGTCTTTTTGACACTGGTCACTGGAGCTGTGAATACTTGCATGTTGCAAATCTAGCCATTCACCTGCAGCCTTTACGTTTTCTTTATGTCTATCTTTGCCTTTTCAGGTATTGGTTATGCAACGCAGGTGATTGAAGCTCATCTAAATGTGTACTATGTAGTGATCCTTGCCTGGGCCATCTTCTACCTCTTCAATTGCTTCACCACTGAGCTGCCGTGGGCTGCCTGTGGGCACTACTGGAATACAGGTAGGAGGAGGAATCCTTGGATAGAGGAAATTCGTCTTGCAAGCAGAAATAATCATCCACATCTGTTTCTAGACAAAAGAAAATAGAAAAAAACAATTTAATGTGCAATGCCATAGCTACACCTATACCTGCAGTATACTCTCCAAAATAATATCACGTCATTGTTTATCCACAGAGAACTGTGTTGACTTCTATGGAGAAAATGCCACCAACATTACAAACCCAAATGCAACTTCTCCAGTCATTGAGTTCTGGGAGTGAGTAAATTTTTTATTTCTGTTGTGCTCATATGTTCTTATATCAGACTTCTCACCCTGTTTCTGTGTGCAAAATCCCATTGGACAGTATCCTATGATTCTGGCTTTCATCTCTGTGGGCATAAAGTATTAATTGTATCACACTATATATGTCATAGCATGAGGAGATGCTTTGTCAGTTTAGGCAGTCTACAATGTCTCAGGTCCTCCTTTAATGTCATTATCTACCGTAATCTGAAAATCTGAGCTTTGGACAGCTCCAGACTCTTTCACTGACCCCCCCCTAACCTTTCCCCCAATAATTAGTCAGCCCTTTTCATATTTGTGTGTCAACAGGCCCTGGTAGGCCAGCTGTCTCCCAGCTAGAGCCATGTGTGTGGCAGCGGATCAGGCCTTGTCAGTGTGTAATGCTGACCACACTTCCTGTCTCACTGCCAATGGCTATGTTTATGCTGCTGGGTCAAATCCCTTTTTTATTTAACTATATATTGCAGTCAAATAGTTCATTCAAAACCGTGATCCATATTTTTGTGTCTAACTAAAATTTAAATGACATGATATATGTAACACTATTGAAAACAACAGATCTGAGCCAGCAACATAAACCTAACCCCGGAGGCAGACATGCCCAAAGGAAATGGCCAAAGAGCCAACCACCATGCTGTTGGCAAAAATAGCGACCGACCAGGCTTTGTTTAATCTATGCCAAGACACACTTTCATGTTTTGTACTGTAAATACAGCATAAACAAACATCAGAGGAGTTAATAAGCTGTATTTTGCCATCTGTATGGATCTTTGTGTTGGTGTTCCAACATAATATTCATCTTTACACTTAGCTTATGAAAGAAAGTTTGATGAAAAGAAACAAACAAACACATTTGTACATTTGTGATTCATATTTTATTTTATTTTACATATGTGCAATAATATTACCTGTACATAACTAAAGGAGCGATGTGTCTGGCCAAAGTCTTTTTAATGAACTAAGACAGAAAGACTAAAGATACTATCAGAGACATAATGCTGCATGCAGGAATTGTAGGAAGTGTCCTCATCCTCTAGGAATCTCTTTACCTAAAGCGTGCACTAATGTGTAATTTTTAAATTGAATTTACAAATGAGTAAAGGAAAATTTGACATCTTTCTTTCTTAACGCAAAAACTCTTTAGGTTGATTACATGGTATTTATTTGAGCAGGCAGAAGATACCTGGCTTCTGTTTGCACAGCTTTAACTTGAACCAAACTGAACCCATAAAAACTACTAGATATTTTTACCTTAGAAACTTGCACACTTACTTATTCTATCATACTCACATAAACAGTATGCAAAAACATACACAGTGTAGAAATATGCGGCACACAAGTATATTTACACATTGGCGTTCACGTCTTGCCCTTTTGGCTGACCAGGGAGGGACAGGGGGGCTGTGTTGGACCTAGCCTGTGGCCGGCCACCAAGAACATGTCATGATGATCAATGGCTGGTCAGGAGCTCCGGGGGTGAACTCAGTGGCAAAGATTTGGCAGCTCATCTCATCCTCCATCAATGCTGTTGGCCTGGCTATTCTTCAACAAACAGGAAATGCACTGTTGATTCACCACTGCCAACAAGCTATGATGTCATAATCACTGATAACATGCCCTGTACCATTACA
Source organism: Micropterus salmoides (assembly GCF_014851395.1). NCBI lineage: Eukaryota > Metazoa > Chordata > Actinopteri > Centrarchiformes > Centrarchidae > Micropterus > Micropterus salmoides. The sequence goes on from NW_024043372.1 coordinate 17,558,160, forward strand.
CCTGTGGGCGTATCACAGGAAAGAACGATTTAATTGTAGTCTTGTAATAGGCCTATACTATCACAGCAACGGACTGCAAGTTCTCAAATGGATTCTATTGGCTTGATAACTCTCTACTGCTGAGCAGCATGCTGAAATTAGCTATTTTAATAGCAAGATCCAGCTCAGTATACTTTTTGTTTTGGACTCCGCCATGTCCGGATCACACAGAGCAACTGAGGTCCACAAACGCATAGAATTAAAAAGGACCTATCATCCTTTTCCTTATTTTCTGTAATAGTGTTACAGTATCGGATGTTCACACTAAACATGGCCAAAGTTTCAATAATGAGGTAAACATATTTAAAAGTAATCCCTGTGAGCAAAACGCTCAGGCTGCAGACTGATCTGAAGGTTTCCAATGTTTTTTTCAACTTTTCTGCAACTGATGTCAGCTGGACGGGGAATGTCCAAATACAGTCATCTGCTCATAATCTGCTCTGAGTCTGTCTCAGTATTCTATCAGTCCGTGCAGAGTCAGCTAAGCTAATTGAGCCGCTAGTTGCACAGCTAACTAGCTGACAGCAGCTAACATTACAGTTAGCAGCACTTAGTGGTTACTTATCCATCTAGAAACTCCATAAAATATGATCTAGTTTCACCAAAATTAGTGACTAAAGGTATAAAAGCTGTGTTTTTGTACGGTAATAAGTCAGAAGATTGTTGCCAGGGCATCATCATGTTGTGCAAGACTGCAATTGCTGCTTGCATACAGTCTTATTACTGGATAGTTGCATCCTCTTCTGCCAGTGTCAATGTTAGCAGCAAGATGAGGATCAGCCATCAGGATGAAAGGAAGAAGTTGTCGTCTGATTCACGGAGGATGGATAGGGTCATCATATACTGCTGGTTAGTCCTATCAATGGCAAGTTACTCTTTGAGTCGCTGACAGAAAGTGTATGCATGGTTTGGTCAGAATGGCCATATTTAGGACTGGCACTGTGTGATAGGATACACTCATCCTGAGTGACTGAGATATGTCTGAATTTTAGTGTGCTGTTCAGCAGTGGAGAATCAAAAAAACACAATAAATGATGTGGAACAGTATGAAATAGTGATTTCTTATTGTTTGTCACGCTGAAATCTTTCAGATCATCAAACAAATTGAAGTATTAGACAAAGATAACACAAGTAAACACAAAATGCAGTTTTTAAATGAAGGGGAAAAAAATCCAAACCTACATGGCTCTGTGTGAAAAAGGGATTGCCTCCCCTCTTAAAACAAAAATTAATTGTGGTTAAATCACATCTTTGGAAAGCTGAGTTCAATTTCTCTAGCCATACCCAGACCTGATTACTACCGCACCTGTTCTCAGTCAAGAAATCACTTAAATAGGACCTGCCTGACAAAGTGACGTAGACCAAAAGATCCTCAAAAGCTAGACATCATGCTGCGATCCATTGTAATTCTGTAATAAATAAGACACTGAGTAATTGAGGTTTATCAGTCTGGAAAAGGTTATGAAGCCATTTCTAAAGCTTTGGGACTCACCATTATCCACAAATCGCGAAAACACCATTGGTGAACCTTCCCAGGATTCGCCGGCTGACCAAAATTACCCCAAGAACCCTACAACAACATCCAAAGAACTGCAGGCTTCACTTGCCTCAGTTAAGGTCAGTGTTCATGACTCCACCATAAGAAAGAGACTTGGCAAAAATTACCTGCATGGCAGAGTTCCAAGACGAAAACCACTGCTGAGGAAAAAACATAAAGGCTCGTCTCAGTTTTGCCAGAAAATCCCCAACACTTTTAGGAAAATGCTATGTGGACTGACGATACAAAAGTTGACCTTTTTGGAAGATGTGTGTCCCATTACATCTGGCATAAAATTAACGCAGCATTCAGAAAAGGAACATCATACCAACAGTAAAATATGGTGCTGGTAGTGTGATGGTCTGGGGCTGTTTTGCTGCTTCAGGACCTGGAAGACTTACTGTGGTAAATGGAACCATGAATTCTGCTGTCTACCATAAAATCCTGAAGGAGAATGTCCCGCCATCTGTTCATGACCTCAAGCTGAAGCGCACTTGGGTTCTGCAGCAGGACAATGATCCAAAACACACTAGCAAGTCCACCTCTGAATGGCTTAAGAAAAACTAAATGAAGACTTTGGGGTGGCCTAGTCAAAGTCCTGGCCTGAATCTGATTGAGATGTTGTTGCATGACCCTAAAAAAGCGGTTAAGGCTCGAAAACCCTCCAATGTGGCTGAATTACAACAATTCCTCCACAGCGCTGTAAAAGACTCATTGCCAGTTATCGCAAATGCTTAATTGCAGTTGTTGCTGCTAAGGTTGGCCCAACCAGTTATTAGGTTTAGGGGGCAATCACACAGGACCATGTAGGTCTGGATTTAAAAACTGCATTTTGTGCTTTACTTGTGTTATCTTATATCTAATATTTCAATTTGTTTGATCTGAAACATTTCAGTGTGACAAACATGCAAAAAAAAGAAATCAGGAAGGGGGCAACCACTTTTTCACACCACTGTACTATGTGGGGTTGGAGAGTGCATGAACTGAGATTTCTTGGGACTGTGGTTAACCAGCAAAAAATTATATTACTTTTTATATTGAGCAACCTCAAGCAAATATTTTTCATTTCATCCCCTCTGTGTTGTGACTGATTTGACACAGATTGCATTTAATCACTGAGTACGAACAACAACTGAATGCTTGAAGTCTTTACAGGTTCTACTTTTTGTATTCATAGCTGCTTCACCTTTTTCTCAGTGTTTATCAAAGCTTTTTGTTATGTCACGCAAGAGTATGAACCACACCAAATTGTAAATCAGTAATCTGTTTTCTTTGTGCCAATTCAGACGCAGAGTACTGAAGATATCAGATGGTATTGAGCACATGGGGGGAATGCGCTGGGAACTGGCCATGTGTCTGGCCCTGGCTTGGTTCATCTGCTACTTTTGCATCTGGAAGGGACCCAAGTCAACTGGCAAGGTGAGACAGAGTAATTCATGTTTACTATTGTGTGTGAGTCTGAGTGGTTGAACTGTTGCAATCCAAAGAACGAGTGCCATATTTAAGTATGTGTGCTGTTCCTGCCAGTTTTTATCCAGTGAAGCAGTTTTAATTTCCGTCTTACACACACAGCTACACGATAATAATAGCACTTTCCCTTCTTGTCCTCAAAACAACTCCCTCGCAGGAAGCCCCATGCATTCCCCTCTGCAAATGGAGGATGAAAGGAGTGTCTGCACTACCTACTTCTACCTTTACTCCAATCACCCATTTCATTTTCATGTCCTCTTTGAGGTTTTTCTAGCAGCCTCGACGACGATAGTGAGGGCTCTGCAGCTTGCTTTGGGTGCTCAGCAGCCCTTAAGAAACTCTTCTCAGATTCAATGAGCCAGAATGAGTAGAGAGAAAAAAAGTAGAGGGAAGAAAGAGAGTAAAGAGAAAAGGTGTGTGAGTAAAAATTGATGGGTTCACACTACATGAGGGAAGAAAAAAAAAAACTAGGCGGCAATGCCTATATCTCCTTGAAGTGTCTTTTTGTCTGGCTGTGAAGTAAGAGGGGAGAAGGCTTCTTCATGGCTGGGCTTTAGCAGCCGGTCCAAGATTGATTCCTGTATTCACTGGAGGAAAGGAGAGCGTTCATGAGGAGCATGCAGAGTATATCCTCAGCCTCTGCCTCTGCTGCCTCCCTCTCTCTCCTGCTATGAGAAATTAACCACAGCGCGCTTGTTGCAAGAGAGGTACATTCTTCTCCACAGACCCTACAGCCCATTCAGTTCCGACTCTGCTAAGCTGTTTGCTTTTTGTTGGCCGTGTTTGCCAGCCATTCTCACATTTAAGCCCTCCTGTTAGATTTACGGCGAGGCAGGGGCAAGTTTGACCAGTAAATTTGTTTACCCGCAGTGAGCTGGACAGAGAATGTGGAGCATCAAAAGTTCATGGAGAGATTGAATATTGTCCTTTTCATCTCCGGAGAGATGGAGAGAAAGAGGGAGAGAAGGTTTAGGTTGTGTGATAGTTTTATTTGACAAATTAAAGGAGGGATCTGCTGGGCAGGAGACAACTTTTCCCACACTTTCCGTGTAGGCCAAGCAAGGATTAACAGACCTTAGAGTTGAAAATCTCATTAAGTCTCATGGATCCTTACTGTTCAAACACTACTGTGTTTAGGAATTAATTTTTTTAGATGACTTTTAATTCTGACTTTTAAGGTGAAAGATGTTCAGTAAAAAAGAATGTCTTCAATTTCTTATTGGTTGGGGGTAAAATCAAGAATTAGCTGGTATTTTAAATCAGTCCCGCTTGTCCCCACACTGAATGTCTGCCCCCTCCAAAGAGGAGTTTCCATTCATGAAAGTGCTGCTTGCAGTTGTACAGTAATGTGACCAGGGGTGTATGGGTAATTGGAGTGTGCATCCGTTTATCAGTGTGTGCTTAGGCTTGTATGTGTGAATGGTCCACTCTGTCTGTAGTATGTGCACACCCATTTCAATGTTATGAATGAAGGTGTGTGTGTGTGTGTGTGTATGTGTGCGTACTCATGCACTCCTGTTCGTGCTTCAAAGAGAAGCACATTTTCCCACACTGCCAGCATCACTCCTCTGGCCTTCTCCTGTTTAAGAGACGGGGCCAGAGGGGCCTTTTCTTTTCAGTCTCCTGGCCTGGCTCTGTTCTGTCCTCAATTGGACTTTGACTGCATGCCAGCAAGCCAGGGGATGTATGTTTCCCGCCTCTGCCTTTCAAGAGGACAGGGTCTTTGTTCAAGATGTTTCTAAGAGTCTTGAGATGTCGAGCACAATTCTACAAAACCTGAATAGTTCAATAAAAACGGGAGTGTTGGTTTGATAGCAAGCGCTAGCTACTGTACTGAAAGTATGTGTGATGTTTACTATTGGGGAGTTCTAGTGCAGCTGTGTATGATACCCAATGTGATGTATATATTTAGATCCTTATCCTTACACCCTACCCCAGTACTAATAAACCAGGTTGCAGTTTGGCACTTGTGTAAAGTATTTTAAATGTTATAAATGTAGTGCTTTAAGCTTGGGCTATCATGCTATATGACTGGTGTTAAATGCTATTGATAGATGCTGTGAGAAATACTGATACACTGGACAGAAAACATAAAAGAAACAATTTGAAGAATGCACCTATGAAAGCTGTGGTTCCGGTGCCTTATGAAGTCTGCTTATTTCTGACATCATGAATACAGTCATACATAGATATACAGTATTTATAGTGTGTGTGCAACAGCAAGAATGTCAGTTCTGTTCCTAGTCTTCATCTTCTTCACTTATCCTCCCACTCTTCTTTCTCCTCATGTCTGGATGCGTGTAGTCATGCCCTCTCACCTATGTCTGAGAAGTGGTTTGTCATTTTTGATCTGGATGGATGGCATAAAATAACAAACTTTTCCCTTATGATTCTTTCAGTCCAGTTTATAGGTGGACATCTTATCATCTGTTCTGACAGTGACTCACCGTCAACTGTGCTTTTCTTTAATCTGTGCATAAATTAACATTCCAAACCTGTGCACGTTTATACCTACAGGTTGTGTATGTGACAGCCACATTTCCTTACGTCATGTTGTTGGTCCTGCTGATTAGAGGAGTGACGTTGCCAGGAGCATATGACGGCATCAAGTTCTACCTCTACCCGGACATGTCACGTCTCTCTGACCCTCAGGTAGGTTTGGACCCCCTGTGTCCTTCTAATATTGATTAACAGGTAAAAATAATCTACCTCCTTCATAAATAGGTAATGTGTGCCACCTGCAGGCATTGAAAATCAAAACTGGAGTTGTGACACTCATTGGCTGTGGGTGGCACATGTGTGGCACATGTGTAAAGGTTGCAGAAGCAACTACTGTCCTTGCCTGGAGATGACTGGAACTTCCAATCCAGAAACCCCAGATTCGGTGATACTGAATGTGTTTTTTGGGGGGATGCTTCACATCAAGGATGCTGTAGTACCCTAACCTTAGACTATAAAGCATGTCAAATACTGTAAAAAAAAATCCCAGCTCTCCCTGTATTTACTTCCTTGTTTATATTGTTTCCCATCCTCAAATTATGATTTGGGTATATCCTGATGGAATCTTAAGGCAGCATAATGTTAACCTGATCAGTTGAATCTGTCAAATTGCACTGTGCAAAAACTGACTGTTTTTGTCAGCTTATCCATGAAAGACAGAAGGTACCTAAGTAAAGCAGGAGGGGTTAAAAGGACTAGTCTCATGGGAATGAATTTATACCCTTGCCTCACACCCACCTGGAGCTGAGTAGCTGCCAGGGGGGACAGGTGGTGTTGTTGTTACTGTAATGTGATGGGGGATCAGTCCTTTGTTTTAAAAACATCATTCACTTTTTATGTACTCTGTTGTAGCAAAACACTTTCATGTACACAAAACAACTGCTTGATTTGCAGAAAAAAGCTAAATGATAAATAACACCTATATTTCAAATACAATAATTGTACACATTTGGCTGCATTTTTTTCATCCCACTCTAGTGGGAGTACTGTTGCTTAATATGGTGCTACAATTGTCATAGCAGAGATGATGCTTGTTGTTAGATGATCAAGGGTCATGTAAATAGTGTCAGAACTCAAAGGGGTTGAAAGATCAGGATTTAAGGCTGATAGGTGTAGCATTAATATATATAACTCATACAGACAGACAGACACACTCATGGAGCAGACTCCTTGACCTTGCCTGGAAAAGGCAGGTGGCTCGGGTCGCTAGGCAACAGGGCAATAGAAAATGTCCATGGATGGGGTGTCATGACAACATGAATGGGGATTGAGGAAGAGTCTGAGTTAGATAGAGAGACTATATCAGAGTAGATAGAAATAGAAAGATACATACACATACAAACATAAGTGCTGTGCATGGGACTATAGTAAGAGTGATATTCAGCATTTTTATCTTTGACAAAGCCAAAAAAGCTAGAGCAAAACTGTAAGGAAGGATTACACAGTGTGTTTGTCTACTCTGACGTAAGCTGCAATTGACCATTCGCTTAGCCACACCCCCTTTGCTAAGTCCGACAACCTGTCGGACCTGTCAGATTTATCACTGTGCTGCCACTGTCTATATCTGCACAGAAAGGTTTGCATTATACATTTGAAGGTTATATTCAGGCTGTCAAACTGATGTGAAACAAATAAAGACAGAAGTTAAAGCCTACCTATCACAGAGTAAAAGTGAACCACCGAATCACCTGACGATTGAGACTAAGGACAACGATATTAAGGATCAACACAGTTCCTTTACAGCTGGGTAGATTCACTATTGTAATCACGATAAAGCAAAAACAATAGGGTTGTATAACGTTACATTCAGTAGTAAGTTAGGAAGCGTTAGCTAACTATCATTACATTAGGAACAATCCACAGCCTAAAGTTACATTTTTCTGGATTTGTTGTAGGTTTCGGAAAGGGAATAAATCGTACTTCTCCTTTCAACCTCTCTGGGTAGTGATTGCAATTATTACAAGTGCCCAAGGAACAGCGTTTGACCATATCTTGTAAAAATACAGCCAAAAAAGTTGGATAACAACTCCTTTTGCATATGAGTCAATGGGGCGCAGGACCTCAGTTAGAGCGCACCCTATACTGCGCTGTGATTGGCCAGCTGCTTGTTTGGGGGGTGGCTTGGCGAAGTGTCAATTGTTAGCATGTCTGGTTAACTTGCTTTCTACCTGCAGTAGTACCTATCATGATGTCCAAGGCCAATGTAATGGTAGCCTGTTATGCTGTGCATTGAGTAAACCTCACTCCCTGACACCTTTAGAGACGCACTAGCGACCAGCGCTAGTGCCCATGGCTTTTAGCCTCCTTGTTACCTGAGGTCGCCAGTTTCAGTCAGGACCGTGCTGTACAACTCTGGGTCGGTTACACCAGCATATCATTAAGTTTGCCTGGGACATGCAGCATTAGCCTCAGTCTTCTTGGAAAATATCGACTTTTAATAGCCGTCAAGTGCACATTTAAGACACCTTTTAATGCTTCAGAAACATACTGTATATAAGAAATGGACGTAGTCATTGTGACGTCACCCGTTGGTTTGTGGACTGCTGTTTTGAAGCCTCGAGTTTGGCAGATAGGGCACCAGGAAGCGCCCGGAAGTGACGATACGGCGGAGCTAACGGCCATGTGTGGAGCTAGCTAGGTGCAACTGTAACTCACGTTAACTGTCATTTTAACAGGGCTGATAACTTAGTCTAGCGAACAACAGTCTTAAAACTAAATGTACTCACCAGAGAAAGTGAACAGCCAACTCTTAATAAGCATTTTCAATGGTGCTGGTTACATTTACACAGTGCCGAGGGTACGAGTCGGCTCTAGCCTGATTGACAGGTCGCCATGGTAATGACTTGTCAATCATAGATAATCCTGCCCTGAAACATACTCTGCTTTGTGGTCTATTTTAAAATAAATGGGACCATAATTTACTAAATGAACATCATTTTGTATTGAAGACTTGAAACCATAAACTCATCAGGAAAGTGTTTACTGGGGTAATTATTCAGCAGAGAAGTAGGGTAATTTTCCCATTATTTCTAATGGAGTCTGACTTCTTTTTGCAACCAGAAGAGTCGCCCTCTGCTGGATTTTCAATAGAATGCAGGTTTCAGGGACTTCCGCATCGGCTTCATATTGTAGACCGGAAGCTTCCCGCTAGCTCAGAAATAACTAGAAATTCAGTCAATCTGTAACTGTAGTATAGAGACAGTCCGTTCACCAAACAATGCTTTGGGATTGTAGTACTGACCAGAGTTTGGACCTGCATCAATCGTCTCTCATGCTCTTCTGGGGTGTCAGATAAAATTATCAGATCAATGAAGACCAGCACCTCCTTCAAGTTAAGGTCTCCCATACAGCGCTCCATAAACCACTGGAAAGTGCTGGGTGCATTGGCAACCCTTGCAGCATTCTATTGAACTGATAGAAACCCAAAGGACTCACAAATGCTGTTCCTTCTTTATCAGCTTCCTCCATCTCTATCTCATAATCGCCTGACTTCAGGTCTAAAACTGAAAACCACTTGGAGCCAGATAAGACGGAGAAGTCCTCTTCCATGTTGGGCAGCGCATATGTATCCTTGATTGTCTGTGAGTTGAGCTTTTGGTAGTCAATACAGAGGTGGATAGAGTTACTGCGCTTCTGGACAACTACAATGGGGGATGCAAAAGGAGACTGACTCACGAGACATCAGCATCAAGCAGCTCTCTCAGATGTTTCCCTACAGCATCAACATCCTGAGGGTGGATTGGTCGTGCTCTTTGCTTAAAAGGGGTTTGATCTTGGAGCTTGATGTGATGCTTAACTTGACCCGTGTGCCCAAAGTCAAGGTCATGGTGGGCAAACACCTCAGGCATGGAGTTTAGTTTTTGTATTATCTTTTCTTTCCACTCAGCAGACAAGGAAGCGTCACCAAAATCAACCTTGACATCTCGTCTGGGTGTGGGCTGGTCTGCTTCAGGGTCACTTGTGCGGGAATCACACTTGTGTGGGATCACTTGTTGAATGGCATGGAGTTCTGCTATCACTGTCCGCTGTGGGATTACAACATCATGTTCTGTCTCATTCCTGATTATGACAGCCATATTTCCCAGTCGTTTTGTAGGCAAGGTGATTAAACAGTTACACAAGCCAGGCAAGGAGGGAGATGACTGCTGCTCTACAACTGCCCACTTTTCCACTTGTTGACTAGCCCTTCCGAAGCAACGGTATTTCCAACAAGAATTATTTCAGGGTTCTTCCCTGATAGCTTCACTGAACCCAAGTTGCCACATTGCCCTATTTGTGTCTGATCTCCAGGACTTTAAGGACTGCACAAGCAGGTTAACATCATCAATATGAGGAACCAGATCTGAATACGACATGTCAAGTATGTTGGTGACAATGAGGAGTTGCTCTTGAGCTTCCTCTCTCATTTTAGGAACAACAAGGGCCAGTGTTGGAATCTCAACTTCCTGCCCAACAAACTCTCTGGGGAAAGTGATATCTAGCTCCACAAATCCAAAATATGGGACCTCTTGGCCGTTTGTCCCTTCTGCCTCCAATAAATAATCTAATGGCCTAATCTGCTGTTCTTTTAGATTGCTCTCATAAAAGGACAATTGGACTGTCGTAACCTGAGATCCTGTGTCTAAGGCAATTAACTCTTTTCCCTGCTACTCACACTTGAGCATGGATATTTTGTCCCAACCAACCTTGCATGGCAACTTGCGTCGCTGGTCTTTCAAACATGTCTCTATGTCTGTCTTAGATGTTAGGGGACATATATCATTTGACTCAACTCCTGTTTGTTCCACAATGGGAGTTGCAGTCAGTTTAAATAATGAGGGTCAGTAGAGGCATTCTCTGATTCCCATTGCTGCTGCTTCTGTTGCAGTTTCTTTGTCTTTTTTGCTACTAATGTAGGGTTTGCTTCGTTAGTGCACTTGGGAGCTGTGTGTCCATACTCTCCGCAGCGAAAACAATACCATGGGCGAGGTCTGTTAAGTGGCTCTGAAGTGGGTAAGGGCAAGAAAAACGGATGTGCTTTGTTTGAAAGGTTGCCTTTGTGTTTGAAGATGTTTTACTTTTGGTCTTGTGTTATGAATTGAGCAACTGGTGCCTGTAGCTCAGCAATTTGCTTCTTCAAGTTGTCTCCTTCAGCTGTAGCCTTGTTCTATGAGCAAGCACATGCACTCTGTAGCTGGGAAAATACTCGCTGTTTGGGGTCACCTGGTGGTGGTTTGGGAACACCAAGGTGCTTTTTCTTGTGCATTGCCTCATTAACATGTTTGTCTTCCTCTGTACATAGCAGGAGCAGCAGCTCTGCAAAGGAAGGGGGCATTTTATCTTTTGCTCAAGCTGGAGATCAGCAAGTAAAGAATCATCCCAGCAGCCTCTACAGAATTGCGTTAACAGATGCCTATCAAATTCATGAGTAGATTTCCCCTCGTCATGGCGGAGTGTAACACAACTTGAAGTCTGTGGAGTTCATCACCATCTTCTAATGTTCCATATGCTGAATCAATAAGCTGAAGGTATGCAAAAGGTAATGCTTGAGAGCCAAGGTGTTTGATAAAATCTGAGGCTGGGGGTAGTAAGCTGTCCACAATTTTACGAGATTGATTTAAATCAGACAGGGCTGGATCTGTTGGAAGAAGCTTCGCACTTGACCTCCAAGTCTCATTATCTGCCTCATTATTTGGTCTGGGTAATCTACCAGACAAGGCCTGGAGAAGAGAGATAGCATTGTAGTAAGGTGGGGCTTCCTCATTCCTCACAATATGTTCCACCACAACCTTCTGTATCTCAGGTGGGTTCATATCACTTGCAGTTAAGCGTGTATTTGAACTGGTAGTCACTGGTGATTTGACTAATTGTGGCCCTTTGGTCAGGTTTTCCTTCGATGTGGCTAAGCACACTGGAGAGGGAGCAGTGATTACAGGGCGGGCACCACTCAACTGGCCTATCTCATGATCTGAAAACACACTCTCTGCAGCAGTTGCAGATGTCAAGTTAAGCTTCGCTAACTCTTCTTGCAAGACAAGTTGAAATGATTTTCCTATCAGTTTGGCAATAGCCTGTAACTTGGAGACTAGCAAGTCCATGGACATGGAATGTTACATCAGGTAGAGTAGAACTGGTTGTAAAGGGGTGAGGGTTTCCATTGCAGTACCATATGTGAACTCAACTATTGCATTGCTATGAAACTCTGAGCATGGTTCATCTATGTGAAGGACCCTGTTAACAGATCTATTAGTCTGCAAATGGCTCTGAATTTCAATATCTACTTCATTTCCAGTTAACCCACTGATAAAAGCAGATTTAGGAACTTTAACTACCTCACGTGTCACTGTTTCCATCTTACTGAAGTTGGTCAGAACACCTAAACATTTAGCATTTAATATTCCACAATATTAAGTGTAAGCAAGGAAGATTAACTCACCGATATCCAACTGCTCCTGGCTGGCTTGTCATATTTTGTAACATCCCATTTAATGAACTGAAGCAAATTTGAGAACTATTGTTTGATGCAGGGCCAAATTGTAAGGTTCGACTACCAGAGCAGTATTTATTAATGAGACCAACTCAGAGGGTTTCATTGCATAACATGTATCTTCCCACAGTTATTACACACTTACACCCCAATAAAATGTAGCACACACAGTGTGTGTGTGTGTGTGTGTGTGTGTGTGTGTGTGTGTGTGTGTGTGTGTGCTACTCAAAATAACAAGCAATCATAACTTGGGGATTTTTTCACAGTCTCTTTGGTGTACACCTTAAATGAGTCCAATGTTAAGATCTCTTGTTCTCCGTGCAGAATGTGCTGAGAAGTGAAGTGAAAGTCTGTCCTACCGCTCAAGCAGAATCAGGAAAAAATTCGCAGTCCATCCAAAGAACTTCCAAATTTCCTCTTAGATCTCAGTTGTCATCACAGTGTATCCTGGTACAGTGGCTTGCCATCTTTGGACTGGAATGGTGTTGAATCACACATCACAGAAAAAAAACCCTGATCTGTACAACACAGAGTGATATTTAAAATAAAAAAACCTACACTCAACCTCCTCATCTCTCTTGATACATCATACTAGCATATAGCATATTTTCATGTGTTTTTCTTAACCTTGATAAACATAATCAAAACATAGTAAAACATCTGTAAAGATTGCTTCTTACCAAAGGGAACAAGAACTTGAGGTCTCCTGAAGCCTGATAATGGCGACTGTGTGGTGCTACGGAGCAGCTACAGAAAATAAAACTCCTTTTTAAGTTATACTCATTTTATAGTGCATGCAGCTACGCTCGGTGCACAAAAGCACGCACTCTACAATTTGCATATAACCGATATTGTTTACATGCAATCTTTCAACAAGCTAATTACATCTTGTAATCCAGTATTTACAATTTCATAGTTTCACGTGCTCAGTTAACAGCGTTAGCCGTTAGCACATCACTGTTGTGAGTTTAGCTAAACAATTTCTCATTCAGAAACCGTTCAACTCAACTAGCAAATTTCCAGCAAATCCAAAGGTTTATCTCAACAGAGCGAATGTTTGAGAAAGAGAAAAGAGTTAGACGGTGAATGAGTTAGAAAAAAATGAATGGACAAACAAAGACACAAACAGAGGAACAGGGAGAGTGAAGGAGGGTGATAAAGAAGGCCTGCTGTTTGGCAGAGGAAGACATTACTTCTGACACCAATGTTAAATCAGCTTCTTCAGTACAATGAAGGTTCTGTTCACGAGGCTGTGTCACGCGCTCTTTTTACACCCCAGAACTTCATCATGCCTCCCCTATTCTATTATTTCCTATAGCTCTCTTTCCCTGGCTGTCTCCCTCCTTCTCACCCTCCACCCAACAATGTGCATCACCCCTCCTCTTTACACTTCTAACTCTTCCACCCGTCCTTGACAGACAACACAGAAATCTGCAAGACACTAATTTGTGATACTTGATGATTTGTTAAAAGCTTATATGTCCAGGTTCAGGTAGTCCCTCTAGGGTTTGTTCTTGAGTTAAATCTGCTGTAACTGATGTTTGCCACGTGAGAGAAATTGAGATTATAACCTCAAAGTCGATGTGATGAAGGTGTTACACAAGCAGAAACCTTTACTTAATCGGGTAATCCCATTGAGCTCAAGACCATAGCAACATTAGCATTCATTTGGATTCCACCTGGTGAATTTAAGTCCAATATTCACTCTTCTTTGAGCTCTGGTTTTAGTCGCTTAACACCTCATGAGAAAAACATCTGGCTCTTTAGCTGCTAAATGCTTCACTATAACTACCTCACCACTTTGAGAGTGGTGAGAGTAAATCACACCAGTAAAGTTGGGTCTGAAAAGCTGAGCTATAAAGCTCTGTATAGAGTTAAGGGGAACAAGAAAGTGATAATTCTCTTTGGGTTTGTCACTACAAGGAGCTATTTTTTGCATACAATATTATATTGGTAACAACCAACAATAATTAAGTACAATTAATAAGTTTCATCTGTCTTTCCCCTTTTAATATAGGTTTTGTGTAAAAGGGCTGATGGTTGATATCTTGTGCAGATAAGTTAATGTCTTTGAATTTGACCTTTTTCAGAAAAAAATCTGGACCATGTGTGATGTTCCATCGTCCATATCAGGGGTTTTCAGTCTAAGACTGTGGGCCTCCCATGAGACTAAGCTTGTAAAAAGGCCCCCTTTGTCAGAACTTCAGACTACACTAAATACATTTTTAAAAAAAAGTCTCTCCTATGGCATTTTAGTTTCTGACTTTGGGAAAGACAGTAAACTTCCCCAAAACTACTGTATCTCTTTAACCAAATCACACATATCCCAGAAGCGTCCCAGACGCAGCTCTCTGCTCCTCAGAGAATAGGTAGCCTGTTTGTGAGGTGCCTATTTTTGACGGAAGCCGCATCAAGCAAGGCAGAGCAGATCAAACCGAGCAGGAGGTCAGACACAGAATGGCATTGAGAATTCGGTCAATTTTCAAAATAAAACACCTTGTGCAGACTCCCATTCATAAAACAATAAACAGGGTTAAACCTGACACAAAAATAAATAATTTAACTACGTAGCCTACTTAATCATAGAAGCACAAAAAGCAAGCACTGATTACCAAATCAACAAAATCTAAACATGTCAGCAAAATCAGGCAGGCAAAATGCTCTGATTCTAAAATGCACCCTGAATTGATGGAATGAAACGGGGTAACAGAGCGGTGACGAAGGTAGCAGAAGCAAAAAAAATTAATAACAAGTCAATAATGAGAACTCTTCTGAGACGCTTCCAGTGGACTTTGACGCAGGGCTGAGGACGGTTCAAAACCGTAGTGCAGCTGTAACACGCCATATCCGGAGTCAGTGGACTTTCGGTGTTATTGTTACTTTGGTGTGAAATTTTGTGTATGGGATGACAGCTATCCAAAAGCTCATGAAGAATTGAATTGATTGAGTTGAATTTAAATTGGACTAACATCCTTAATGCTGTAGTGTAACATGATGATTATTCAGTAAAGATCAAACTACATTCATTGTATGGCTATAAGGTAAAGTGGCAAGTGAAATCTAATTGATTCATTTCAGCCAAATGTCATAAAGCTGGGATAAGCAATTTATTTCAGAAGCACTTTTGTTGTATTTGCTGAATACATCCCAACAGCAATCAAAAATTAAAATACTCCTAAACAAATTTAAAAAATCTGGTATCTGTGACTGTAGGACTGCAATAACCACGGCCAATAATACCTGCCTGTCTGCCTGCATACCTACGTGCACCCTGCCCATGCTCTCACTGCACATGAAAATGTGCTTTGGGGAGTGGCTTTGGAGGGAGGCCTGAAGGAAGGCAGTTTTTATTTATTTTTTGGTTGGATACTTTTACAATGAAGCTGTCTCTTGCTAATTTCTCCAACTCTGCCTACCCCAGTTTTAATGCTGCACTTGACACAAAATATCCCACACTTACGAATCTCAGTTATAAAGAGTGGTATACATTACAAGAACACTATCTTACAGCCGGTGTCATCCAGCTTTCACACAGTAGAAACTTTTCCTGGAGCCACAGTCTCAACATAACCAAACAGAAGCTGGCCAAATTAGGCACAACATCAACAAGTGATTCTCTCTGAGCCTAGGCCTTTAAGGTTTCCCTGCGCTGTGCGGCCATCAGCCGAGGGTGAACTAAAGGGAACATTAATGAACATTAGGAGAGAAAGGCCTGTTCTTCCACAGGAACAGTCCTGTGTTTGTGAGGTCACAGAAGTTACCGTGGTTACTCCCAGGAGGGAGCGAAAACCGTGCGTTTGTTAATTGTTTCTCGGTGGGGAAATGAGATTAGTGGCTGAATGGTGATGTGAGAGAGTTTTCAAAGAGCCATGCTGCATTAAGTTTGAATTCACAGGATAGCACTCCACGCTATCCTGTGGGTCCTGTGCTGCACTACAAACTAGTTTCATTTTACTGCTGTCTCGGTGAAGAATCTTACATCTGTAAATCCCCATGTAGCTCATTAATCAAAATTCTGTGACTTATTTCCACCTACTGTATGCCTTGCATTACACTTCACTTGTACTTCTTATCACAAATTTACTAACAATTTGAGAATTAATGCACTGAAACAGACTTATCCAGGGTGTTTCCCTTCAGCCCATTGTAGAGTGGGATAACCCGTGACCATCAAGAGGATTAAACTGCTGAAAAAGTTAAGAATGAATGGTCCTCATAGGAAATTACTCTTTTGCATAGACTGGACGGTCAGCTATACAACAGCACCCCTGCATAGGAATTTACTCAGACATTTCAGTGTAGCAGCTGATTACAGACCAACGATTCCTCACAAATGACAAAATAGGTTGCCTGTCGGTGCCTTAAATTAAGACGTAACTCATGAGAGCATTTTCTGATCTGCTACCTTTATTATTAAGTTCAGGCAACTCAAACTACTTGGTTTAGTTTAGAGAAAGATTGCCTACTGTATATGCCTAAAAGAGGGGGGAAAAAAACATTAGCTCTTGTTAGGAGACATGATGCAAACTCTATTTAGCATGCTAACATTTGCTAATGGCAATGTCAGTGACCTTGTCTTGACGGTATTAGGTTTATAAACCACAATATTGGAAAATTTTTTATTTTGACCTGATGATGGCGCAAAACCTGAATTTCTGTCCCAATCCCTGTCTATCCAATAGTTGTCGGCACCTTTCACTAAAAACCGCAATTGTCAACCTCATGGTGGCAACCAGGTTCATTCTCTTGGGGTCATGAATGTCTGTACAGAATATCATGTTAATGCATCCAATAGTAGTTGAGATATTTCAGTCTGGACCAAAGTGGTGACTGAACGACTGCCAGACTGTCGATACAGCCATGCTGCTACTGTAGCTAAAAAACCCCAACAAGCAGCAGAAAGAAATAGTGAAGCATAACATGAATATTTGAGCACTGGATGACTTTGAATCTACTTTTAGGGTGTTAATCCATGATTCATGCTGCTCAATTGTGTGCCTCTCAGAGAGGAAAGAAAAAGGTTGAGCTGACATATGATTTTATTACAAACTCACTGAGATGATGAAAATCAGGTAGATGAGTGGTGAAAAATGAAATATAGGGTTTCATTAGAGAAGATAAAAAGCCACCTCTTGACATATCAGTGCATATCAATATAAACTCTTGTAAATGGGATAACCTGATCTACTCAATGTAATTTTGTTATTTACTTAATTTGAACAAATCTCTCAAAGAATTTATATTGTCATTGACTATAAGAGAAACATTGAAGTGGAAATTGTGAGCTCGAAGTTACTGAAACTTTGATTTGTGTGTGTAAAATATGTGTATGCGCAATGGTGCACATACAGACAAATTAAAAGAAAAACGAAAATGTCTGTGCCTTCAATCTCTCCAACAAAGGTGAAAATGGCAAGAAAATAGCTACAAAAATTCAAACACAGGGGTCACTGAATGGTTTAGAGAATATGACATTGAAGTGAATCATATTTTAAAGATCATGTGCTACAGCCTTTATAATGACCAGATTTTGTCACCCATCTGTATGTGTACTACATGTTCATGCATACTTTTCCTTCAGGTGTGGGTGGATGCAGGAACCCAAATCTTCTTCTCCTATGCCATCTGCTTGGGCTGTCTCACTGCTCTGGGAAGTTACAATGCCTACAACAATAACTGCTATAGGTAAGATAAGAATGTGGATACTAGTAGATGGATGAATAAAGGATAATGAAAGCCTTTCATATCACTTTATACACTGTATACTTCACATCATAAAGAATAGAAGAATACAGGTAAAGCCCCACAGGCATGATTTTTAACATGTCTGCTAACATGTCTGTGCATGAGACTGTATGAGGCAGAATGTCTGTGTTGCCTGTCTGTAAGTGTAGTCCAGTGAAAGCTCTTTCAATAACTGTGATCTCCTTCTCTTTTCTCTTGCTCCTCAGGGACTGCATCATGCTGTGTTGTCTGAACAGCGGCACCAGCTTTGTAGCAGGTTTCGCCATCTTCTCTGTGCTGGGCTTCATGGCCTATGAACAAAATGTTCCTATTGAGGCAGTGGCAGAATCTGGTGAGAGAATAACAATCATGTTTCTTAATCAAAATCTGAATGAGTACCAACTTCGAGAACTGTAACATGGCCATACACTAAAATGTATACTGTAGACTAGAGAAAGCCTCTTTGTGCCCACATCCATCATATTTTGCCAAAATGGATGGCCAGTTATATAACTCCACACTCTTTACCTAGGCTCTTAGACCACCGCATTATGATTTATTCACGTCAGTATGAATGATTTAACGAATGTGACAGAGCGAGAGATTTAAAATGTTTGTCTTGGTGCATGGTGAGGACAGACCTTAATGTTTTAAATAATGCGTTCCTGAGGGTTTTTCACCAAATGTAGGTTTTAAATAATATAACAGCATGTCACCCTTATTTTGAACCAATCAGTATTATTTCACAACAGAACCCCATTCATTTATGTTTTCATAGACCAGACATTGTGCCACTTCTGCTTCTCTGGACCTACAGTATACTTATGTCTATTTGCAGTTAGTTCATATATAATATTTTTTGAGAGAGACATTTAAAGCTTGGGCATATGATAAATATCATAAGCGAGTGACACTAAAATAAATAAATACAAATGGGATAATCCTGCTTATACTGCTCATTGGCCAATGGTAAAAGCATAATACAATCACGTCACATTAGGCCCTAGTAAATAAAAAGACAGCACCATTAAGCAGGCAAGGGAAAAACTAACAAAATTCCTTTAGGAGGGAAAAAATAAGAAATATTGGGAAGGACCACACAAAACTAGCTCAAATATAACATAAATACAGAATAGCGTATCCTACGATCAACTGATTTCACAAAACATAAAAAAGTAAGAGAAGCTTAAAAAGGGAGAGCTTTATGGACTATGCTATGAATATGCCTTTGTGAATTTTGCTTGAAAAACTCATACCTGCTCTACACTAATAAGAGTCCTGTCTGTAATTTGTTTTGTGATGCAGGTCCTGGTCTTGCATTCATTGCATACCCCAAGGCTGTTACTATGATGCCTTTGTCTCCGCTTTGGGCTTGTCTCTTCTTCATGATGCTCATCTTCCTCGGTCTGGACAGTCAGGTGAGGACCACCTCACCACCATGGTATGAGAATACTCAGAGTATAGAAAGTGTTTGACTGTATAAAGAAATGTAAAGGTTGGACTTTATGGTAAAGATGTGTAACTAAAAAACTGTTAAACAGTATGTGTGAATTTTGCATGTAGAAATATGTGTCAGCATTGCTTATGTTTTTAAAAATCCATTGTATATAAACTATATAAGCTCATAATCACAATTTTTTTGTACCATAGTATTGCCTTAGGCGCCGAATGATTTTTAAAAATATCTAATTATTTTGACCGATACTGCAATTGCGATATGATTTGTGAAATTGGAGGAAATGATCATTTTTACATCGTTGTTCTCATTTTCATTGAAAAATATATTGAAATGATTATGATGTAATTATGAGGGATCTGTACCAAACAAAGATGTTTTCTTAAGTCTGTAAAATGTGATGTATAGTCCAGGACATCTCTACAGCACGACAATGTTTATCTTAAAATGGTATTTTGACACACATTTTGTCTTTAAAAAATATTGCACCTCCTGCAATTTGAAAATTGCAATAGGCCATGTTGATATTTTGATACATTTTTCAGCCCTTGTCATCTAATTTATAACTACACAAGACTGTGTAATCACTCCATTGAGAAAAGTATCTTCCCATTTTATTTAAGTAATATTTTTTTTATTTTGCAGTTTGTGTGTGTGGAGAGTTTGGTGACAGCTGTGGTGGACATGTACCCAGAGACCTTCAGGAGAGGCTACCGCAGAGAGCTGCTGATTCTGGGCATGTCTGTAGCTTCCTTCTTCATAGGACTTATCATGTGTACAGAGGTAAGACTCAGCCATAGTTACATCATTGGAGTTAAACTTAGCACATGTGTTTCAAGTTTTCAATCCTAACCTAACCAACCTAATTGTACGTAAAATATTGTACTGTGAAATTTTCTCAACGATATTTCTGAGGTGGGGGGCTGGTTGTCTACTACTCCTTTGAGGTTTGGAGATCACACAGTTTTTTACCTTCACATGATGTTTATGTTTTTATTTCTATGTAGACATTTCATCATCGCCATCATCACCACCATCATCATCATCACCTCCATCATCATCACCAATTTACAAGTCTGAGGTGAAACCAAGCCTGGTATATTCTTGATCAACAAAAAAGTGGACCAGTTAGATTCAAATAATGGAATCATTTCATCCAGAGTGTATCATGTGATCCACCACCTTCTGTAGTTGAGCGTTTAAGAAACGACACAGCGATGCTGGTCTCTCTTGCAAAAGAGATTTAAATCTCAATGAGATTCACCTGGTTAAATAAAGGTTCAGTAAAAAAAAGATCTGTTCCATTGGACACTTTATTTGCAATCCTAAAGGTCTGTGGCCAAGTGACCCATCTAGAGCTTGTATCCATGTCACCAGCTCTGCTGTGTTTTTAGGCCTTTCATCTTTATGTTGTAAAAAAAGTAAGAGAATCTGATTCTTCACACTATCAAGAAAGTCTTTCATCCACTAAAAGCATTTCATGTGTATATATGCCATCTACCCCCACTGTGAAACATGCTGTACTCTTCTCTAGTGGCCCATAATGGCCGTGAAACAGGGGGAAAGAATTTAATGACTTGACGTCTGTTGTCATTACCCATTGTCCCTGTCACCACTATATAAAAACCGCCAATTTCTCCCTTTGCTTTTACTCGTTTTTCAGCACTACCTTCACTCTAGACACTTTATTCCTCTCTGCTGCCAAAGAGCCATCATGAATAAAATGTCGCAAGAAGCCTAGAGTGAGATTAAATCTCAGTTCAAAATGTCCTCGGGGAGTCTAGTTCAATACCTGGCAGGACTATGGGCATTAAGACATTTTGATGATATTCTTGTTTATGGGTAGTTTAGAGCTGTGATGTAACCCTACTCTCAGATTTATGTGTGATTTTAATTATGATGACCCTTTTAGTGGAAGCAGAGAGAACAGATGAGTTGTCTTGAGAGGAGGTAGGGTAGGTAGAGTGGGTGGAAAAATGTGAGCACCGCCATTGATACTTGAACAATGGAAATGCACTTATTTGATTTCTCTGAGATTCTCATATCTGTCCGGTTAAAGCTGTAGCCAGCAGCTGGTTAGCTTAGCTCAGCACAAAGAATGTAAACAGTGGGAAACAATTATGAGTCTTGTCGTCACTGTGAAGTCGAAGATACAGCACATTTATTTTTGAGCCTTCAAGATGCTAGTTGGCAAATTTTCTTTTCACATTTTGGCAAAACCAGGATAGGCGATACCCCCTCTTCCCACTAAGATAAGCTAACAAGCTGCTGGCTCCAGTTTCATATCAAACTGATAGATTTTATAGTGATATAGCGATTAAGTGCAAGTCTTTTAACGTCCAAGAATAGGTCACAGTGATGGGTATGAACATCACCTATAATGCAGTGCCCTACAATGAACAAAACAAAAGATAATGCTCTTGGCTGAAGTTGCTCTTCTAAAGTAGGTCTATATCACTTTTTACAGTATATCAGACCCATAATGGACTACTAAAGAACAGTGTGTAGTTTAAAGGGTTTAAATATTCCTCTAAAACAGACAACAGGCAACAACAAAAAGCACAGCATACTGCATATATGTTTATATATTAATACCGCATTCGGTGGTAACAGCTCAGTACTAGGAACCTCTTGAGGCGATAAAATGTGGTAATTTTAGGACAAATCCTCAGTAAGGCATAAGAAACATCAGTTGCTGTTAACATTGATTTACTATGTGTCATTGTGACATTGGTCCCTGACAACCAAATCAAGCACATCCAGATTCATTTCAAATTTGATGTGATCTAACCTGGAGTCTGATGCTCACGTAGTGGCTGTTACCCGGCTGTGACAGAAAACTGACACCTGTCTCGTCCTATCAGGGAGGGATGTACGTCTTCCAGCTGTTTGACGCATACGCTGCCAGCGGGATGTGTTTGCTGTTTGTGGCCATATTTGAGTCTATATGTATCGGCTGGGTGTATGGTAAGATAACGGTCTCAACATGAAATGCAACAATAGATCTGAAAGAAATGTTTTCCATTCCTAACCCTCCTCACCTCAACACATTTCAGCACAGAAACGGGCTGCTTCCTCCATGCTGCTATTATATTTCTTCTCTGCCCTCTGCTGGAGAATGTGCTAAAAAACACGAGTCATTAATCAATTAGTATAATACAAGGCACTCAAATATTTCTACTGGGATATTAAAAATAATATTATGATACTATAGCATTGTGAAATTCAAACATAGTGCCCTTTTCTGTCTAATATGCTGCCCTGCAATGGACATTTTATGCCCTAGCTAAAGAGGTAAAGACTTTGGCTTTGTTTGGGTTTAAATGTCATCACATTTACACTATTGCCTGCCTAATTGAAGCAGACAATGTGACATCAGACCCAATTATATAAGTTAATAAGAGAAGAATAATTTACATGAAGCAATGCAAAATGATTGTCTCTCTTCAAAGAAAGTTTTAGACAACATTTTATCCAGATCTGCAGCTCTGTTCAGACAGCCATGCTGTCAAAAGACATCAATCACGTCATTATTTTGTTGTTGTATGAGGAAACTTTGAGTGACACTTATTTGCATTTCAGGTAGTGACAGATTCTACCTAAATATTGAGGACATGATTGGCTACAAACCTGTCTTCTTCATCAAGTGGTGCTGGATGATTCTGACCCCGGGCATCTGTGCTGTGAGTCTCATTGCCGACACAAAATCAAGAGCAGCAGTAGCATCAGCGACCACAAACAACATCTCATGTATTTATGGCACAACAGTGAGGAAGGCCAGACACATTCAGAAGATTTTTTATTTTTTTTTATATATCTATCATATGGATTCTGGGTTTCAAAATATCATATATACATGATAGCTATGGAAACATAATTTCTCACATTATGTAAACAATTAAGTTGTATCCTGTAGATGTTTCCATGTAGCCAGTGAGACATGAGACCAAAATGTTTTGGGATTTAGGTTACAAATATTTCCAAAAGGCAAAAGCATTGGAAATGACTGTGTTGCATATGTGGCTTTGATAAATGGATTTAAGGCAAAGTACTAACATGTTACACATTTGTTTGTGTGAAAATTGGTTTGTATTGTTTTCACATGAATGACGCATGAACTTACATTTACCAGACCAGTAATTACTATTGCACCACACCGACTCCGAATAAAAGTATGTGACCTTTGTTCATCAGAGGAGCAGAGGAATTTCTTTCTCACAATGTAAATAGCGTTTACAAACAGAATGTAATTTTTGTCCCCTGCAGGGAATTTTCTTGTTCTTCCTGATTAAATACAAACCGCTGAAGTACAACAATGTGTACACCTACCCTGACTGGGGCTATGGGATTGGCTGGTTCATGGCCATGTCCTCAATGGTCTGCATCCCTGTGGGGATTATCTGGATGATCTGGAAGACTCCTGGCACCTTCTCTGAGGTAAAAACACACACATGGAGGAGGCTTACACCAATACTGCAGTATATCACAGGTTGTAACTGAGAATGTCACACAGTATTTCCAGTTTTTCACAGGTTTTTAGTCAAGTGAAAAACACTAAAGAAAAATAGCAATGCTTTTTTAATATTGCCATTGTCCAGGAAACGGCAATGCCTTTAAATTACTTTACAACATTCTATCAGTTATTTATATACATAGATACATACACGCAGAACATTCTACAGTGCATTATTTAATTTTTTTTTTTATCTGGGGTAAATGTAAATTGCAGTAACAATATGATTATATTCCTTTTTCGTCACATAAAAAATTCTGACATTTGGAAAACAGTTTCCATTTTGACTGTGTCTGATCACCAGCCATCATCAATGTAAAGTCCACTCTTGGGCTGCGTCCAAAAAGTCAAAAAAATCTCCTTTCCTAACCATTTTTCCTTGACCTCAATGGAAAATGTCATAAGGAAAAGTATCATAATGTGAGTCTGTATTGCAAGGACTTTTCTAAATGTGGTCAATGGATTTTATCTTCAGAACGTGCGTCGCTTTAAATGTTGCCGCCGCAAGGAATTGTGGGACGGCATTCTCTCCTTTCCTTTTGTAAAGGATGGTCCGGTGTAACCTATGCTAAAAGAGATGAAAGGAAATACTGAGGCACCTTTCCTTGGTTTTTAGAGAAATCGACCAGCTCTTATCATGGCTGCCACTGAAATACTTCCGGGTCACTTCACTCAGTTAGGAACCTTCCTAAGCAAAAAAGAGTTTTCGGGCGCAACCTTGCACTGTGACAGTTCGGAACACGGTCCACCCATCGAGTGCTTGATCCAGGACGTTGATAAGCAGGTGTCAAAACAGTAAATGTATAATACAGGAAATATATACCATTTATACAGTATGTTATGGAACAGTGTCTCAATTCTATTCTATTCACTTGGTCGTCCCTGAAGTACCTCCAGACTTAAAGAGGTGGTATTATGCTAATTTTCAGATTCAAAATCTTAATTAGGGATTGTACCAGAACAGGTTTACATGGTTTAATTTTCAAAAAACAGCATATTTTTCTCATACTGCACATTGCTGCAGCTCTTCTTTTCACCCTATGTGTTGTACACTGCTCTTGAGCTACAGTGATGCATCTTACTTGTACAAAATCTTTGTTGGGAGTTGCACATGCGCATTACCCAGGTAAGGACTACTAGCCAATCAGAAGTAGAGAAGGGCAGGTCATAAGAAACAAGGTAGTGTGATCCAAATCAAAGCCGCTTCAGACTGCGACCGTAACCTAGCAGATGGTATAAGTTACTCACAAGTCCACAACCACACAACATCATTGTTCCACATCTTACCATTAGGACTAAACGTTGAACTGTTGCTGGTGTTCTGACGATCTACGCTGCCTTGCCGTATTGCTGCCATAGCGCAAATATATAGACTCGACTCTACTCGGCCCTGCTCCGTTTTCCATTGCAGATAGTACCCAGAGATAGTACATAGCTTGTCGTCATAGCGACGCCACACACAACTGCACACCAGCGATCCACACAGCTTTCTCTTTTTTAAGTTAAAATGTTTCAACATTACTCAGAATGTAAAGACAGATAAGCGGTATGAAAACCTTCCAGCTGTGTTTTTGTCTGCCGTTGTTGCTGCAGCGGTCTGTGTGATGGCGGGAGCAGAGGGCTCTGTGAGCGGGCGGCTGGCCGGCCTTACAGGCTCCTCCCGCGGGTTGGCACAGGCTTCCCCCGCAGCCACTTGCGGAGCTCCTCAACTCCGAAAATATTCAAGCACATTTTTGTTTGGCCATCACTTTTTGTAAAACTGTCAATATTCGAAATCTACACAGCTGATTTCTCACCTCAAAACTTCTCAGAAGTGGATTTAGTGATGAAATTCCATACGAAAACTGTAAAATATAAAACTTTCTGTTGCTGGCCTCTCTCTGTTGCACGCAATGATGATGCAGTGAACAGTGAATATTGTCTCTGACCAATCAGCAGTCTGTCGTGTTTTCACGTTACATTTTAGTATCCCTCAGCTCGCTTGGAACCTCGACGGAGGTGAGGTGATATGAAAAAAAGTACCTGGAAGGTACAGGTACAACATTTCTACAAAGGAAAACCAAACAAAGGCAAGTCAAGCCAAAGGGCCTCCGCTCAGACTAGCTTGGTTTGAGGGCGTGCCTGACCCCGCTAGCCGCTTGGCAAGCTTTATGATGCGTTTTCATTGTGACGTCACAAGTAAAGGAAGTGAAGGGCTGGACTACAAATGAGCTGTTTTCAAGCGGTCCAGAGCACTGTTTCTGTGGGAGATGGGAACTCCCTTTGGGCTGGACTTTGGGCTTTTTCACTTTCACAAGATAACTCAATAAAGGAGAGGGGAAAAGACAAAAAGCATAATACCACCTCGTTAATACGAAGAATGAAACTAAAAAGACATAACGATTCAGTCTGATATCTATACAAATGAGGTAATGGTTAGTTGATGTTACACTGCCACAAAAAGAAAATTGACTGTATATGACAAGAAATGAACTGTTAGCACACACATTTCAGTGTTGGATCCATTTTTTGTTGATGCTTTTTTGAGGTCCCTCAAAGAGTATGATTATATGCATACGCTGTATGCCTGTACGGTGATAACATCGTTTTTCTCTTGATGCTTTCTGCAGAGAATTAAGAAGCTGACAACTCCCAGCCCGGACCTGAAAATGAGAGGGAAAGTCGGCGCCCTTAGTCCTTACGCTGCGAACGATGCAAAACTTAAGGTTGATGGGAAAATATCCACCATCTCAGAGAAGGAGACACATTTCTAATTGCCCACCTGACTGACTGACCAAGCTGCCTGCCGTCTTCACAAGTCCATCAAATGAAAACTACAGCAAATGACAACAATATTATCCACCACTACACAAAACAGGAAATGAAACAAATGACTCGGGAGTGTTATTTTTGTTTTGTAAAAAAAAAAGGAAAAAGGAAAAGCTATCACATGATTATGTAGTCTGCTTCCGTTTTGCACAAACTTTGATAACACATTTGTTGTTTTCAGTTAACAATGTGACTAAAGCAGCTGTTTCTTTTCTAACCATTAATATTTTAAAATCTGTTTGCTGACATATATGGTTGAAAACTTGTCCTAGTACCTTGTCAGTACTGGTCACACCAGTGTCTGGGCCTTTAGAACAATACCAATGTGTTGTATTGTGTTGTGAAAGGCTTACACGGTTCATTTACTGGCAAAGTGCTGTGCCTCTCTATTAGGTACTAGGTACCCAAATGTGACTATCTAAGATGTAGCAGTTCGGGGACCAGTCTACATAGTTTTGTGTGTTAAGAGAGGATACTGTGGTATGTGTTAGTACTGAGGCTATAGGAGGGCATACCCTGAATACTCCTGCAAGTAAAACTTTGAGTTGTATATAAGGAGTTTTGACATTCAAATCTTGGACGTTATCTGAACCAGCTGTGACTATGAGGGCTGTTGAATGTTTTTAGGCCTTCAGTGATTTTTATTTACTTGAATTCAATGTTGTCACTTAGCAACATAAGTAAATACTCTGCTTACTGGATGTAACTGAATGATATTACTAGGTTATTGATCATCGTGTTAAAATATATTGGGTCCTTGAGGGCTCTGCTGATTTCCATGGCTCTCTAAACAGATGTTTCTGGTTTACAGTAATATTAAAGGGCAAATCAGTAGAAGTTAAAACTCTGTGAAACCATTCCCTTCGGTATTAGAAATCTTTAATTTTACATCTCTAGTTTTGAGCTACAAATAGCAGTGTGACTTACAGGCGGAGCCTAGAAACACACCTCTCTCTCCTCTAGCTGCCCTCTTACAAGTCGTGGGTATCTGTCATTTCACAGTAATTATGCTGAGCCTAACACAGAGTGACAGATAGATGTGCTTCCACCCTTGCGTTTTTATTTCCTACTCCGCCTGTGTAGGAGATGATGGACGCCCATCAGATGAGCATTTCAAAACCCATCTGTCTTCTTATCATCCCTCTTTTTATTTCTTTCCCCTCGTCCCCTTTTCCCTTTTGTCCCGCTGTCCTTCCTTCTCATCTTCAACCTCTGCTTGTCTGCTTCTTTCATTTTTTTTCTGTCTTTGGCTTCTCCATCACGTGGAGGGCTTGAGCAATGACACGGACCTTGTATGAAACTGTGATGCTGCTGAAAGCTTTGAATTGAGTCACAGCCAAATGCATCAGCGATGGGCTTGCTATGGGGTAGTGACCTTTCATCTGGCATTGTAAAGCATTAATCCTCACTGAAAAATAGATAGATTTTAATTTTGCTGTCTGAGCCACTACATGGGGTGAAAGCACAGTCTGCTCCTGTCATCAGTTTAATTGCGGTAAGGGTGAATGAGCTGGTCTCATTGTTCAGATCAATATCCGTCCATTACAGCCTCATCCAATCAGCACTCGAACAACTCCGTGTTGTCCTTCCTTCCTTCCTTGCTTCGTCCGACTTTCTCACTTCCGTCCTTTCTTCCCTCTGTCCTTGTTTCCTGAATAAAATGCAATCAGAGGAATGCATCTGAGGGGATGAAACTCAGATTTATCTCTTACAGTTTTTCAGGAGGAGGCAAAATAGCAGGGGAAGAAATAAGGAACTGATGAGCTGAGGAAGTGTGTGATCGAGTAAGTAATGAGGGAAATAGAGGAAGTGATTAGTGACTGAAGCCCCTCCTGTCTAAGCTGTGACATCCTCTTAAACATGTGATTGGTCCCTGTGGCCTGGTTGCATTATGACATTATCACCACCTCACTGATGTTTGTGCAAGTTAATAGTCGTGTGCATCGGAAATTATAGCTTGCTGTTTAACACTGATCATGTTGATGTTGCTGTATATTTTTACATGTCTTTTTAGAAATCTGTGGTCTATTTCTTGAGATGAAAGACGTTTTAAAAGAATTGCTGTATTAAAATAATGTCCTTTGTTTTGACTTTTGATATGCCTCTCAAAAGATCTTGTTATAGAAATATAATGAAAGGTGTTGTGTTCTGTACTGTTCTACACACATTTTGGTATTCACAGGACAAATGAACTGTCTGCTTACTCATTTTTAAGAATAAATATTATAAAGGAAAGCAGAGTGTAGACTCTGGTCTTTTTATTGCACTTAATCTCACAATTCAGCTTTGATGCTGACATTTCCTTCTTAAATTCCTTTGAAAGAGTTTCAATGCCTCTATTTGGGATAACACTTTACAGAATAAATGATTGGATAAGATGACATTTAACCAAGTCAATACAGCGACTGGATCATTGACAGACACAAATAGTAATAGGATATGGAGCAGAAAAAAAGTACTAAAAATATAAATGTTTTGTGTGTATACCTAGTGCAAAACAAAATTTGCACTAGAATGTAAAGGAAGAATGACTGAATTAGATAATGAAGGCTGAAGATAATGACTTAATGAATTAATCCAAAAAGTGTACCTTTAAACATCAAATTACATCTTAATTTACATGTGAATTATAATGTGAGAATAAGAAAAAGATGGTTGTGTTTACACTGACTGGTCTACAGGCCATGATGATCTTCACTGGGATTGAATGTGTTTAAACCCCCCCCACACACACCTATTCCACCCACACAGGTGTTTTCACTTAATCTGCCTGGTTAGACCTCTTCATTGGGCTTCATTGACATCTTCCTCTTGTTGTTGCGCCTGTCATGCACCAGTCGAACAGTGGTCTATAGTAGACTCCAAAGGGCTAATCGCCACAGTGATAGGCTTTTTTTTGGTCATATTAATGATGGCTGAATACCATTTATTTGCTTCGGTTTCAGGGTCTTGGTACTGTGTTTACTGGGACACTTGAATGGAATAGAGCACACAGAGAAACAGCAAAAACAGTTAAAAACACAGAATTTGCAGATAGGAATATGTTATTGCTGCTACCTCAAATAATGCAGTACTATGTCTGTACTGATACAATATTTTTAATAGTGTCTCGGTTGGACGCTGCATGTCATACTGCATTTCTGTATCTCTGCAATCAAATCAAGGAAAAATGCTAAAAAAGAAAGATGATGTTTTGATGATGGACTTAATAGATGATCTGTTTGAGGGACCTCCACATCGCTGTAGTGCAGATCTGATGGTAGCCCTTAACAGTGTGTCTGTAGGCCTCTGGGTGTGTGTTTCATTGCGTGCGTGTTGAGCATGCTTTGTGTGTCTGTGTGTGTGTTCAGTCATGCGCATACATCCAACTGTCACACTTCAGAAATCAGCTTTACTTTCTTTGAGTTGGAGGTGACATCTCGACTTGATCTGGTGGTGATGGTGTGAAGTAAATCTTCCTTTGTCGTCATGTCACATTGCTGCTGCAACTTCTGAAAATACTTTATGAGCTGCAAAAGTTTCTGGACTCTTCAGCCAGGCAAACCCATTTAGGAAGTTGTGTGAAGTTTAATTGGCTGTCAGCTGGAAAACTAATATCTCTCAAATGCTGTAAAATGACGCTTGCTTTTTATTTTTATTTGGAGATAAGCTTTTATCTAATACCTTTATCTAAAACTATGCTGTTGACTGACAGTCACACACTGTATACATTATGAATAAAATTTCCCTAGTAGGGATGTTTTATTCTAGCTCTTCAATAGATTGTTAGGAAAGAAGATCTTTTTCTTTGCCAATAGGGGGCGGAAAAACTAGCAAAGTTACACAGCTACTGCATCTATGTTATTAATTATACGTGTTATTGTTATATGTTTTCTATATTGTTTAATGCATTTTATGAAGCAGATTAACACAGAGCAACATTAGCATTCATTCTCCATGAACTTTGTTTTGGGTTATACTTCTCATATATTATTAGCTAGCTGCTAACATTGTCTGCTGTTTGGCATTGGGATAGAGTGTGGTATATTTTTTGAGACGGGGTTGACAAGAGTGGCTCTGAGACTACTATACAAGTCAAAGTAAATGCACAGGCCACAAAACCAAAACAATTAGCTAAAATTGGCTCACAAGAATTATATTTCTCAACGGTTTTGGTACTATGAGTGACAGTTTCACATTCCACAGAGTCATTTGTTTCAACATTAATATCATTAAAAAAAAATACAGGTTCCACACATGATCCTAGTTAAACATACCACAGCCATTCAGCCAGAGACAATAGCATGAAGGCAACAATCATGTGACTTGGCAGTAAGAGAAAGACTGGTGACATGGAGGCAATCAAGATAAAAGACAAGCAAACAAACACATGCCATTGTATCAATACAGTGACAATTATACAGTACATACAGCACAAACAAGCAGCCTAACATAGACACAAATTTACAGACATGATGGAGAGAGAGAACATAGACAAATACCATACAACAGATGAGGAAATATGAGGCAGTCAGTAAGAGAGAAAAGAGAGAAGCAGCATTCTTCCCTGCGGTTATGGAGAAGGCATAACAGATTAGTTGACTCACGCACAGTGTTCTGGGGCAGAGCTTCAGGACAGAGCCAAGATAGAAACACAACGCACCATGGCCAAAAGTCAGCCTTGCCTAAAGAGCATAGCAACCTAGATTTTTATCCTGATCTTTTGATGGGGAGCAAGAAAGGAAAATAAATGTGCAAGAAAATCACTTTACTGTAAATTCATGGATAACACTGTTAATATTACATCAAATCATTACCCTTTCATTCATTATTATGCTGTGGTAGATTTCTGACTGCCCGTTTTTAATGTTATCTGATGTTCATCTTTTGGAAAAAATTTAACACTGAGCCATTAAAGCTGGCATTAAAAGTGGCTCAGTTCAAGTTTCTTGTCTTATATGCATTAATATATTATAATTTATGCCAAATCTGACCAAAAAAACTAACTTCCTGCCTCGAAAAAGTAGCGTATAGTATCTGGCATAATGCCTTTGTGAGTATGTGTGTGTTGTTTTTGGCTTTAGTATGATGCAAATGATTTCCTGCACTACTGATAAGCGCCCAGTGGCAGCCAAAGCATTATGAGAAGGAAGGAAATACTTGATGGATAAAGTGCAAACTGAAAGGCAGAGAGCAAACTGAGAAGACGGATGGGTCATGGGGCAAATGAAAAGACAACAGTAACCAGAAACAAGGATCAGAAGGGACAAAGAGCCTTGCAGAAGAGTATAAATAAGTTTGTGTTTGTAAATTTGTATTCATAACTAATCATGAGAATGTGTTAATCAACACACATAATTTAATAAAGATGTAGCCAAATTCAAAATTATTGATGAATATGGCTCTTCCATTCTGCTTTTCACTGCTAAAGAGGAAAAGATTGAATCCTTTCAAGGCTTGCAAGTTCAGCACTAAGTTCCAATAAGGGTTCAATGAATGAGTGAGACCACTATAAGACTATTGTGAATTGAATAAAAAAAAATTTGACAATATGATTAAGAATATCGTTAAACCGTACAGTAATAAAGCACAAAACCTTCCTTTAAAGTGCACACAGCTTTTGTTAAATTCTAGGCTCTGGCTCAGAGCCTAAAATCAGCCAGAGGTCATGTTATTGGTTCTGTGCTTTAAAGAGAGTCTACTTCCACACTAAATGTAATCTGTTTTTGTTCCCTTTTGATCCCCTGCTGGTGTGACATGAGGCTGGAGTTATTCTTTAAATTTCAGCAGGGGGCAGCAAATTCCAAACTACCATGACCGGAACAAGCTTCTACACCAGGTGAAAATACCACTTGTACATATGTGTGTGTGCTAAAATTTCTGAATGTGGCTGCATATGAGTGGGCGTGTGTAGCTTCCGTGCACATATTTGTGTGTATGAAGTGTATTTTCCAGCCTTTTCTGCTCACAGCGATGCATTTGTGTGTTCAAGCAGCATGCGTGCCTGTGTATCTGTGTATGTCATTATCTCTAAATTAATGGTTTGCATGCTCACAGTGCCTGACACGGCATCATGTAATGTCAGGTAAATTTCATTCTTGCACGCTTGACGCTGGCAACATTCTCTCAGTCATTGTGAGCATGTCTTTGCACATGCATGTCTTGAGTGTGTGTAAGCATGCGAGGCATTTCCTGCATGTATCTCCTTCAATGACAGTTGGAATCACGCTTATCTTAATAAAAGAGGGTGATAGAGTGGGATATATGGAATGCGGCTGACCAGTAGTGGAAAATATATTCGTGTGAACTAATATGAAAAAAACAAGAGGAAAAGAGAAGGACGGGAAAAGGAAATGGAGAGGGGAGGGGCATGAGTCAGAGTAATCTGGTGTGTAATGAAAGGAGGCAACACAGAGAAAATGGTTTCTGTACCTGGTGAGAGGGAGAGAGTAGAGAGGCTGAACAGGAAACTCTGAGGTCAAAAAGGGTAACAATGTTCATTGTCCTTTGTATGGAATCGCCAGACACTGCTTAAAACACCAGCTGATGAGAATACCTGCTTTCCACTGTTGTTGTTTTCAGACAAACAATATCAAATGAATATATATTATAAGATATTATAAGATATCAATTTTGGGAAAAATAAGTTAATCATTCTATGTCTATAAAGGATAAGGTATTCAGTCTGTAAATACGGTATCATTTGTCATTTACAAGCCTTTCAAACGTTATATCAGTTGTGTTATGTTTGGTGGATATCTCTTTTTGGAAAAGAAATCATCAGAAAAGGAGGAGGTACACAGTAGAACATGGCAGGTCCTCTCTATATTTGTACCAGAAGATGAAAGTGGGTCATGAGAGAATTAAAATCAGACCACCCCAAGTACTTCTGGAAAACCTGACTCTACCAGAGCCTTTCTGCATGTGTGGAGCATAAAACATACTGCATAGAATTAATACATACTAGTAGATTAAACAAGTAGGTCAAAATAAAACCCAGAAAGTGGTCCAAACCAGCATGTCACACGAAATGTCACAATAGATAGCACAATAAAAATACTGTTCACAGTAAAACATGTTTCTAGAAGATGTTCACATCAACATTCCTCATGTTCGCATGATTTTGGATCCTCACAGATGTTTGGTTCTATTAATTAAAGATACAAAAATAAAACTCATGACAATTTTGTAGCCATTCTTTTCACCTCATTTAGTCCTACTGAATAATGTTATTCTTGCATTGTTCTTCTTCACAACCCTTTTCCTATTCCCCTGAGGGACCAATTCGACAAATTGACATGTGATAATAGTAATTGGGTTACTTAAGATGTGTCCAATTCACCTCCATTTCCTCCGCCAAATGGTTAGTTTGCATCAGGTTTTTATTTAAAATTCTCATTGGTCATCAAATTCCGAGGGTATAGTACCTGAACTGATACATTCCCGGCCATTATAAATGTAAATGCATTGTATTTGTATAGTGTCTTTCTAGTCTTTGCGTCCACTCAAAGCGCTGTTACACTACATCGCATTCACCATTCACACACTGAGCCAAAGTACTCAAACAGAAACTAACATTCACACACTGGTGGAACAGCCACCAGGGGCAATTGCAGTTCAGTATCTTGCCCAAGGACCCACTTGCCCACTTCGACATGTAGCCCGGAGGAGCCGAGCCACCGATCTTTTGATTCACAGGCAACCTGCTCTACCTCCTGTCTGCACTATTCTTTGTCAGTCTCTGAGTGACACAAGATTTTCTGCTTTGTCCATGTAGAGATGTGTGACTGGTTTGAAGGCAGCTTGTGCTTTTCTGACCTTGACTCATCATCCAAGTCCTGTAGCAGATATGTTTTTACCACAGGTGCATTCGATCTTAGACTTTAGAGTAATGTCACAATTATGATGATGAATGATACCACCTAGTTAAATTCATAACTACTTTGTGCAGGTCAGTTTTTGTTTTATCACTTACCCACAGGTTAGCTTGGATGCACAACTCTTTTTTGTGTTTAAACTAGACTAAACTTATATCAGAATAGCAATGAAGGCAGTCTTCAACAACAACAGGCTCCTGTATGTATCTTTAAGTATAAGGTAGAAAGTCAAAATACTCCTGCACACAGAAATACACTTCATGGTCACATTTCACATCTTCACACATTTCACATCTTGGTTATTGTGCAAAACCTGGGAGCTGTGCTTGTCATCTCTCACCTTTTTCTGCAGAGAGGAGAAGTCCTGCTTTGGAACACATGGTATTGTTCGCAGTCTGGTGGCCAACCTGTTGGAGCTACATAGACATCCAAATCCATATCAAATGAAAGGTCTGCTCAATCCACCATCACTGTGGGATGTTCCGTTATCAAGCTACACACCTGTAAAGCAGGGGGTGCTTATCTATATTTCAATGTTATGTTATTTGGAATGTGGTTGTATGGACATAAATAATGTTTTAAAGATAACTTCCAATAAAAGTCAATATTTAAACAGTAAATACTGCCAAAATATAGACATTTG
Organism: Micropterus salmoides; assembly: GCF_014851395.1. NCBI lineage: Eukaryota > Metazoa > Chordata > Actinopteri > Centrarchiformes > Centrarchidae > Micropterus > Micropterus salmoides. The sequence continues at coordinate 17,593,171 of NW_024043372.1, forward strand.
CCTGGTTTATTTCGAAAATGTTGTATGATAACTATTTTAGTTTATTTCCATCAAATTTACAGTTACAATTGCATTATAATTGCATTATAATCTATCTTATGATGGTTTTGGGGTGGCGCGGTGGTGCAGTGGTTATCACTGTCGCCTCACAGCAAGAAGGTTGTGGCTTCAAACCCCGGTTGCCTCGGCCTTTCTGTGTGGAGTTTGCATGTTCTCCCCGTGTCCACGTGGGTTCTCTCTGGGAGCTCTGGCTTCCTCCCACCATCCAAAAACATGCTGGTTAGGTTATTTGGTGGCTCTAAAATTGTCCTGAGGTGTGAGTGTGAGTGGTTGTTTGTCTATGTGTGGCCCTGCGATGGACTGGCGACCTGTCCAGGGTGTACACTGCCTTTCGCCCGATGTAAGCTGGGATTGGCTCCAGCTAGCCGCAACCCTGTACGCAGGATAAGTGGTTGATGATGGATGGATGGAAGATGGTTTTGATGGTTTATTGCATTAAAAATATAGCTTTTTTACCAGGCGTGGATGAAAATACCATATTTTTCTTTATTGCATTTCCATTTAGTCTGTAATGGTAAAATAAATATTTTAATTTACACTGGATTTATATTCCTTCTGACCTTTCAAAGGAGACCAGAATTATACATCCAGGCCAAATGGTTGAGGAGTTATTCCTGATTCAGGTTTTCATTTAAAATTGTCATTGGTCACTCAATTCCCAGGATATATTGTACCTGAACTGATTCGTGCCCGGATATTGTGAATGTAAATGCTCTGTATTTGTATAGCACCAAAGTACTCAAACAGAAACTAACATTTACACACTGGTGGAACAGCCAGGGGATCAGTATCTTTCCCAAGGACACTTCAACATGTAGCCTGGAGGAGCCGGTGATTGAACTGCTGATATTTCCATTCGCAGACAACCTGCTCTACCTCCTGTGCCACACTATCTGCAATATTCTTTGTCAGTCTCTGAGTGACACGAGATTTTCTGCTTTGTCCATATAGAGATGTGTGACTGGTTGAAGAAGGCAGTTTGCGGTTTTCTGACCTTGCCTAATCATCCACTGTCATAAGTCCTGTAGCAGATCACTAAGTTTACATGAAAGCAGTAACAAAGGTTATGATATGGTAACCCTAGTTCTATAAGAACTGAAATTTTTACTGTACATGTAGTCGACCAATAGGACATCGCTACTGATACGTGCATGACGTATAAATAGCAGTGTCCCTACTGCCTCAGCATCGACTGCCTCTTCAGCAGATGGTGTAGATAATCCCAGTCCTGTTTTAGCCATTTGCTTGTCTTGTAATCAGATCTAAATTCACAAGAAAGAAAAGGGGTGAAAGTAGTTGGAAGGTTCTATCAAGTCTCCTTCTTTGTATGTAACTCTCCCTTGCAAGCCGTTGTTAAAACACACCAATCTCCCCCATAATCTTTCCTGGTCTCTCATAATGACTCTAGAGCATCTCTCAACCTACCAAATCAAAGTTTTATTAGAGTAAAAAAAATACAATATATAAACCATTTTCCCACTATTATTGCATATGTTGCTATTTGGTTACAACATGACTTTTCCTTGCGTAATCAGTTTTGTTTATCCCACCGTGTCATTTAAAGGGTGTCTTTCCTCCTATATAGGAATATGTTAGATATTACCTTGCTGGTAGTCATCAGATAGCAACTTAATACTAACTTGAAATTTCCCCAAAGGGATTTTTGTTGTGTGTTATGGTGTTGTTGAATAATTTTCAAACTTAGTAACCTTTATTTTTGTATTGGAAAACAACAGAACATTTTTTTTATTTAGTTTTTTAGTTTTAGATACTTAACTTTTGTTTTGTTTTAATTTGCTCTCTGTCTCTTTCAGCAACTCAAAGTTGTCTTTGTGACTTTGAAGAGAAAGTCATATTCATTCATCCATTCTGTATATTCAAAGACAATGTCTTGCAACATCGAATGCAAATACAGACATACTATGACTGTGGAACCATTTAACATACTCTGACTTGGAGTCCTGTGCTGCCTATATTTGTTGTCTAAATTACACGTTCATTTCCATTGACAATATTAATCAGTCATTGAAAAGCTATTACACAACCTGGGGAACCTTGACCCACATGTCAATATTTTCTCTGCACTCATTAAAATTATGTATGTGTGTGTTGGGGGTGGGGGGTTTGTTACAGGGATAAGGATGTTAAATGGGCCCCGACTCGGCACCTTCTTTGAGTTCTCTGTTCACGGGTCAAAGGAGAGGACGCCTGAGGACACTCAAGGCATCTTTCTTTCTCTCCATCGACCTTGCTCTCCTCCTCACTTGGGAGCAAATGAAGTGAAGCCTGAAAAACTCAGTATTACCACCATGTATCATCATCATTACCAGCATCTTTAAAGCAATGTAGCATTTATTGACTAACTAAAGGGGCGATCAAGTGACTACTTTCAGCAGTACCTCACTTTCTGTATTTTGTATTTTTACATGAATTTCAAGCCTTGAGTATCAGCACCATTTTAGAACTTTAGATTACCCTTGTTACTTTTTTGTATAGTTGGCATTAAATGGTTTGGAGAGTGTGATTATGAGAGCATTTTTTTTATCTTCCTTTTTTGCAAATGCTCTGTTCTTGTACGTTACTGTAGAACTGTATTGTGATTGTGTACTAGATTCTACCCTATTAATTGTCATTTTAAGAATCAATGTTTTTCTATACAGATTTAAATATTTAATATATACTTTTAAAATGTATGATGCTTCCTGTTTATTTTACAGTATATTAGTCTTTTCTGTGGATTAATTGTTTTTTGTATCTTATTGTTTGTCCTGCTACCCATAAGTTCAAGGAATTCGTCTTAATAATATATTTTTTTGCACTAACAATCCCAGGTGAATGTTTACACAAATGTCTTCATTTTTGCATAAAATGCCTGATGAAGTTTGCTTGGCCAAAATATAGCGATTTCTGATTTTTATGTCTTGAACCACTGCTTTATCTACTACGCACTTGTCATACACTTATACACAGACCACAGACACCCAAGAAATCGAAAGTGACTGCTGTAAAAGGTCAAACTCAGCTCAGTGTGACTGTAGGAAGGAGAGAATTGCAGTTGATCACAGAAGCATGATTCGGGGGGCTGAGCATCTTTTAGAAAGCTTTGTTTTTTCATGCCTGGTTTGCTTGCAGTAAATTTTATATTATTTTCTACTGAAAGGTTTTCATAGTCCACCAGATTTGTCTTGGTAGGTTCCTCATGTTAAAGGTTAGGGAGGCAAAGCTCTTCTATGTTTCTGTTTGTCGATTGAATCATGCAGGGGAGTAAAGAGAGCACTCTGATTGAAAAAAAAAGAAATAGTGTGGCATGAAGAAAATATAGTACAAATGATGAGCATAGGCATGAAATGTGATAAAGTCACCATGCCTGTTTGTTTTACAGTAGTGTGTGATTTGTTTGCTTTATTCCGTGTGGTCTTTTGTCCAATTTTGTATTATAGGGCGAACACACACACACACACACACACACACACACACACACACACACACACACACACACACACACACACACACGTATGTGCACAGATTCTGGTGTGTTTGCTTAGTACACTCAATGAGTGGTCTATGCCCATTGGGTAGGCCCTGTGTTGCACGGTTCTGCAGTAATAGGTTTTGGCAGCTGTGTAATTTCAGTTGATTTATCCCTGACCTTCGAAAACTCTTCTTCTGCAGTGCAGGTGTCATTTGTAAAGACTCAAACTTCCACTCTCACACACTTATATACACACACAAGAGCGAAACAAACAGAAACAATTTAATGTACAAAGCTACTCAGCTTTGCTCACACACCACACACATATTCACACAAACATACCCCCACCAATCTGCGCATGCATACCCACCAGCTCACATTCACACATCAACCCCCTCCAGCCTCAATCCACACACATTCACACACACATGCACACACTTGGTGTTAATAGGTCTCAATTCAAAGGCCAGCAAATGACCGTTGTTGACGTTTCCAACTTCACTGTCAAGTAATGTTGACTGGTTGAATGGGTCACTGGTTAGAACACTGTATATTGCTCTAGGCGTGGTCTCTTAAACTGCATTTAAGAAACCTAATTTACACAAGGACATGGGATTTTTTATGGTAGAGAAGAGAACAGGACTACAGAAGTATTTGATTTAATGTCTCTTGATGACTAAAATACCATGTATGGACTGTGCATAGTAATGTTCAACCTATTACATTCAACATCATACACCAAAATGTATATATCTTCATTTGATAGTCTCATGTATAGTAGATGTATGTGCACAGTTTAATCAATGTATGATTTAGTTTTACTTCTACAGACCTATTTTTAGTACAGGTGTTCAGAAATTAAAAGTATAATGTTTATCAGATGTTTGTGATTGCATTGCTTTGAAATGAGTTTTGGTAAGACATTTTCCCACGAGAAAAGCCACTCACTCTTACTGTTGAATCTTACTATCCTTTTTTCCACTCATCACACCAGGGCCAGCCCTGAAAATGTCGGAGCCCTAGGCGAGATTTTAAATTGGCATGCCCAACCCTAAAAGTCCACCGCAGCGGTTGGAGTCATCACTCCTCTATTCACAGGAATTGTTTTAAACATTCAGCAGCCAAACTCACAATTATAGCATGCATAGATGAACAGCCAAGTCAGTAATCATGGTCAATAATGAAAAAGTGTGATCTGCATTCTTGTCCACCTCCACATCATAGCCTAAATTGGAAAACCAAAACTTCCCTCCATAAACTGTGAGTCAACCCAGATACTGTTTACTTGCATTATGTGGTAGATTTCTTGAAATGCAAGAGCATTTGTTGAGTTTCAATGGAAGAGGAGGGCCTGCGGGTTCTCCCCCAGAAAATTTTAAACATTGAAGACTTAATTTCCTGCATTCTGGTGAAAATTTCTGCACCGATTTCTGCCCTTCCTGCCTCAATTTATAGTGGAAAAGTCTTCATTTTCGTAAAGGGAAACACAAAATTCAGGCAGCAGGTGACAATTCAAAATATAACAAATTAATAGAATATAATGCAGTAAGGCTTTCAGTCATTCTGTAGCTATTGCTTGTAAATAGCCAATGTTTCTCCTGTAGATCAACTTTTCTAATTTAATAAAATCCCTGCTGAGTCAGCACACATGCAGGCATGATTCAGTCTTCCCTCCTCTTTTGTGTCTTTTGTTTGAGGATGTGCATGTGGCACCTTTTTACCTCAAATAAGTCCATTTTAATTTAAGTTATAAATTCCTGGATTTTAATAGCTCCTGTGTTTCAGCAGATTTTCTGCTCATGTTCAAAACTTTATGCACATTCACAATATCTCCCAAATATCCGTGTTCTCTGACATGTTGAGAAAAAAATCGTAATATTGTGAGTCATTATTAGTTAGAATTCATAATATTAATAAGTCATAAGTCTACCTATCCTACACTCTGCTGTGCATTAGGCTGCTTAGACCTTTAGATCGTTTGTCCGACACAGTGCACAGATTGCATGTTGCATGTGAAACCTAACCAACTGGAAAACACTCACCACAAATCTACACGCATGTTAACTTAAGCAGCTCACAGTCCCAAACGGAGCAAGGCTGCGCCTCAGGTTTTAGATGTTTTTACTGCAAAACTCTACACAACAACACGACTCGTCACAACTGTCTGGACTCACAGCGCAAGGTGCACTTATTTACTATCACGGCGTTTGCCGGTGTAGCAGCAACTGGGCAGAGTTGATTTGCGCGAGTCGTAAACTGTCTTTTGCGGCGCCCCCTGACATTTTGCAACCGCCTATGCCACGGGCCGGCCCTGCATCACACTTTTTGTCATTGACCACCAAAACAGTCAATATCTACTTACTCCTTACCATTATCCCACCTCTTACTGCTTAAACAGCATCTATATATGTGTCATGATCAATGGCAACAGATGAAGGCAAGAGAGGAGTCAACACGTCTTTGTACACATAATCGTTAATCTTCACAAAATGTAAATCTAGCAGGTTCTGGAAAAAAAGTTATTGCACCTTTACTTCTTTTTATGTGGAAATTACAAGGGACACAATACAAAATATATGACATCTTTTCACACTTTGTTTACTATGTTCCAAATATTACAAACTAACTTAATAACAAAAAACTAAAATTTAAAATTAGGTAGAGCCAGGATATCAGAGTGCCACAAATTGCAGTTCACTAAAGATGTAGTGAAGATAATACAAAGCAAAGGATTTCTCTTTCTTTTTCTTCCACTGTATGTCTGGATATATTTCCAAAACTATTAGAAGTACAGTGTGTCAAAATATGGCTGTGCCTAGCTGAAGCCTCCTCATCTCAGCTCACAATTGACCTATCTCGCAACATGGACAAAAGTGAAAAATAATCGGGGTAGTGATGGTGCACACATGCCTTTGGTGTGACACATCCACCAATGTGTCCCTGAGCAAGACACTTAACCTGTAGTTTCTTCATAGGCGTGCAACCTCTAAGTCTCTTTGCATAAAAGCATCAGGCAAATGTAAATAATTTGTGTATCGTGCACCGTGATTCAGATCTGCTCCAGAATTTTATGGGTTCTTCCAAGCTACACCCTTCTACCAAGTTTCATGAAAATCAGGGGAGTAAGTTTTCCATAATCCTGCTAACAGACAAACAAAAAGCACCGAAAACATAACCTCCATGGCAGAGGTAACACAGTGAAGGAGGAAGCTGCAGAAAATGCTGCTTTTTCAAAAATTCAAAAAGTCTCAATATCCTATACAGATGTAGCCCACCCAATCAGTTCAAAATATGTTACAGGATTATCATGGCAAACCCCTTTACATCTAATAATCACATCGCAGGAGAGGCGAGATGGTGAGGGTATACTAAAATATAAACTTAGGATGTGTCTACTGTAACTATCAAATTTCGGTATATGAATCTGGCTAGGGTGCAGAGAGGCCTAGTCGACTTACTGAATACCTATACTGCTATTGTGAGCTTAAAACTCCCAAGCAAGTGTTGTTAGTATGTTTGTAACTGGTGCCTACTCTTGGGACAACTACTCCTTGTGGAGCAGCGGAGTCAACCGCTAGCCATTGTCTTCTCCCAACAAGAACTACTGGAGCTTGTACCGTTACTTGCTAGTACAAAACACATTTTGGGAGAATTATTCAGGAGGAGATGCCAAGGGATGAGAGCCGGTATTAAAAGAAACAAGATGCAGAGAGATAAGGCATGCAGAAGAACTTTTAGACCTAACCTATCCATTATCATAGGAAAGGTCAGCTCCTTAAAGAATGCTGTACAATGTAAAACTGTATTTACCTTGGCAGAGTTGAAGAAGAGTTCAGTACATGGAACTGACGTTACATGTGCCTCAGTCACCATTGTTTCCTCCTTCATTTGTAATCCCATGCAAGATCCCAGAAAAAAAGCACAAATGTGAAGCAACATCTGGACTCATTAATATTTATGACCCCAAAATTTACATAAACCAGCTCACATTCCATAGAGATAATAATAATAATAATAATCTTTATTTGTAGAGCACTTTTCCAAAACAAGTTACAAAGTGCTTTAACAAGTGTAAAGACAATAATACCCCAAAAACAATAATACAAAAACAATACAAGATAAAAGCATTGAAAAGACTAAAATACATGTTTAAGATAAATATAACATAAGTAAAATAGAATAAAATAAAAGGGATAAAATAAAGTCAAATAAAATCGGGAAAGAGACTGGAACAGATAGCAGACCTCTGTCCGAGGATCTCAAGGTACATGCTGGTGTGTATGGGACTAAAAGGTCAGAAATATAACAAGGCGAGAGGCCATGAAGAGCTTTAAAAGTGATCAATAAAATTTTAAAGTAAATTCTAAAACATACTGGGAGCCAGTGTAGTGAAGCTAAAATAGGGGTAATGTGGTCATATTTCTTTGTTCTGGTTAAAAGCCTGGCAGCTGAGTTCTGGAAAGTCTGGAGTCGATCAGTAGATTTTTGGGATAAACAAGTGAAAAGGCTGTTGCAATAATCCAGGCGTGATGAGATGAAGGCATGTAAAATGGTCTCGGTGTCCTTAAAAGTTAACATAGATCGATTTTTTGCTATATTTCTAAGTTGATAAAAACATGATTGAACAAGCTTTGTGGTGTGCTGCCCGAAATTTAAATTACTGTCAAACCAAACACCAAGGTTCTTTGCAACAGGCTTAATGTGATTTACTAGTGAACCAGCAGATGGCAGTATTTGTTTTGCCATCTGCTGGGACCCAATGACCAGGATTTCTGTTTTGTCTGAGTTCAGCTGGAGGAAATTATTTGACATCTATTTTTTTACTTCGCAAAGGCATTTGTTAAGTGAACTCAGCATTCCAGGGTCTGTGGATCTGACAGGCAAGTACATTTGTGTGTCATCAGCATAAATATGAAAAGAAATACCATGTTTATGGATAATATGTCCAAGGGGAAGCAGATACAAGGAAAACAAAATGGGTCCTAAGACCGACCCCTGAGGCACACCATATTTAACTGGACAGAACGAAGAGACATAGTTGTTTACAGACGCGCAAAACTTCCTGTTTGACAGGTAGGATGAAAACCATTCTAGGGCAGTACCAGAGATCCCCACCCAGTGCCTCAGTCTGTCTAACATGATGTTGTGATCAATGGTGTCAAAAGCAGCGCTAAGGTCCAGGAGTACCAGGACTGAGCACATACCTTCATCAGCAGACATTAAAAGGTCATTGGTGACTTTAAGCAGGGCAGTCTCAGTGCTGTGGTACTTCCTGAAACCAGAGTGAAACTTTTCAAATATTTTGTTATTTTCTAGTACAGTGAACAGCTGTTTGGACACAATTCTTTCTAGATTCTTTGCAATAAAAGGCAGTTTTGAAATTGGTCTAAAATTTTGATGGAGGGAGGGCTCTAACCCAGGTTTCTTTAAAAGTGGGTTCACGCAAGCCGTTTTAAAATAATCAGGGACACAACCAGTAGATAGGGAGCTGTTAAAAACAGAGATCAAATGGGGCACACAGTTCATCTTACTTGGAGGAGGTAGGGTCAGAGACGTTCTGTTCACAACACAGTTAATTTTATCTTACCATTTCCCTTTTAAAAGGCTCTTCACAACATGTATACCATTTAAAATACACAAACAGAATTGAGAACACAAACAAGTTAATCGAAACAACACAACCAAACTGTAATTCAAAAAAAGCAAAATCATTTAATTCAACAAAAAAACCCTGTTAATTTAACTCCAAAGTAAACAAACATAACTTTAAAACAGAAACAAAAGTTTCCAAACAAAAATCCAAACCTTTTTATTTACAATAAACAATATTTACTCCAAGTGAAAAACAGTCTTAAAAACTGAGCTAAAAGAGACAGTTCTCACACCCTCACACCCAATCACACTTTCATAAAAGGTTACATTAAAATGGTCTTTAAAACAGAACTTTGGTCATGTACATAAAAAGTGTTTTTCTAGCATATAAAGCGGCAAGGCAGCTTTTCCTCCACTGTGCAGGCAAGAGACTGGACTGCCACTTCAGGAAGGCTCCATGCCCTACAAACACAATTACTAAATGCCTTGTTAGCACTCATGTGTCGCTAAACACAACTGATTTGCTGTTCACCCAGTCTACAAGAACACCTACCCTTGATTAACGACATGATTAACGACGGATCCTCCACAAACAACGTCCAACCCTGCAGGAAGCCTACACTGGCAAGCAACTGCTCATCCACATGGGGATACAATAACGGGGAGCCTGGGACTACAAACAACCCAAATTAACAGCTTGCAACAGTATTATCAATGACCACACATGAGAGCATTAAAGCGGCTGCGCACATTGCAGCACACAGTGATGTGGGTGCTTGGCATAGACAGTATATTACTGGACGAAGCCACCCCGCTGATTTTAATGGAGAGCAGTGAAGCCAGTTTTGGACCAATGAAATACTACTACAGGGCTATTTCCTGTTGGCACCAGCGTCTACTGCGCATGATTGCGCACCATAACCATGGTTTAATGATGTAGAACAACGGCAGAAACACTATAATACTATAATTCTTGTAGCTGCATAGCTGCACCAACAAAAAGTCTTATGGCTCAGTGTGTTTGTCTGACTCGGATCGTCACTGTTTCATCAGCCCACCTTGCAGCGTCACTGATTGCCGAATAGTTTTTTTTAGATTGCCGAGAGTTTATAATCTAAGCAATACGGTTACATCTCTCATGTGTGACAGGGTGTCACAGGGTTTTGACGTCATTTTTGGGCCTACATGGATCCCTCCTTGCAGGCTTTGGTCGGCTTTGCTGTCCAATCCCTGGCTTACCCCCTTGGTGCTTGGTATCAGCAGCAGGAAGGCCATGCCAGCATTGACACCTTCCTGCTTGCTATTTAACCAATACCTGCCATCTACTGACCGCGCCCACTCCTGTCAATAATGTTTAAGGTGTAACCACCAACACCCACCAACTTTCCAGTTAGGGCAGAATCAGCAATAGGACGTCTAGTTGCACTGCTAACTGAGTAGCTAGCAGCAGCTGCTGTTAGCAGTAGTTAGCGGCTAAAGTAACTGGTAACATACAAAATCCCTAAATCATCAAGTGGAGGCAGAGCAGCCAGAGGACATCAGAGGGAAAACCGGACAATATTTTCTTTATCAAGTCTGATCCAGTTTCACCAGAACCAGTGAATAAAGTTATAAAGTTGTGTTTTTGTACAGTAATTAGTGAACCCTAGTCTTGCATAGCAGGCCTTGATTCAGTAGTGTTGTGTCGTTCAAAGAACGTTTTGTTCATTTGACCTAATCTTGTATGTAACTCAGGAGGAACGGGTTGTCTCAGTGAGTAATTTGTTCATTTTCACGCATGCGTGAATAGTCTTGGACTCTTACGTTCACTCGTGGTAAGCAGGCAGCACAGGAAACAGAATTGATTCGTTCAGGACTCATAACTGTGGGTCTCTGGGTTTGAGTCGTTCATTTTTCATGTGACATCTCGGCTACTGTAGAGCAGGAATGAACTAATCGTTCAGCGCTCACATGGATCTTCACTCGGCAGGCTGACTTACTGCCAGCACCGGGGAATGAGAGGCAAGGCTGTTGTCAGGTAACAGTCACTGGACTGACATATATCTAATATCTATTTTGACAATTTTGTGACATTTAATAAACCATAACGTTATTACAGCACAGTTATGTTGTGCTAAGTTATAGTTTTAACACAGCCGCACCGTAACTTTAGTCCTGCTAGTGTTTACAGCCAACAGCTGATGAGAGTTGTTTTGGGTCCGCTCCACTTCAGAGCCCTGACAGAGTACTACCGGGAGCTGAATTCCCACAGAGGTCGTCTCCTCTTCAAAACAAATGGACCCGGACATTAAACCATTAAAACACAGCCACATAGCAGCGTTAGCGTTAGCCCTGTGGTTTGTTTACAGCTAACAGCTGATCCGGTCTGCCAGAGAACGCAACTTAACTTTTACTTTTTATTTATCAACAGAGCCCTGCTGTTGTTTCACCGGTCCTCACTGGTGAACAGCCCGCAGTGTTTGAGATTATTATTAAATTTGTTAAATTTTAATAAGAGTGTGTTTTATTCATCTAGTGTGTCAAGCTTATTACTTCAATATATTCCTTCTAAATCTAATGTTAATATATAGATTTTACTCATGGATAGGCGTTAGGCTACTGTATGAATGAGCACTTTAGAGATATAGTGATAGTAATTCTAATTATATATATATGGCTGGTCTGGTAGTATATTCAGGAAAGATTGTGAAAATGGACAGATTTAGCCGGAGTAGTGGCTTAATCAAGTATTGACAACATATTTCTGTGGTTTTTACATGGTTTGAATTTGGTTGTGGCTCCATGGGGCTTTATAGAACCATGATAGAGAAAGATCAAGAGGTGAATTTGTGCATTATACTTTGTCAATTAGAGCAAGCCAGACAGCCTTCTGTGTTTGAGAACTGCGCTGTTTTTTTAAAAATTGCCCACTAGAGGGCTGCAGGGCCGCAATAACCAGCCTAGCCCAGCCTAGGGCTTAAAGAGACAGGAGCTAAAATGGAGGGTTGAAACAGAGTGTGAAAAGAGGTCCTCAAGCAACGAACAATGTGACAAAAATAATGTGTTTTTTACATTAAACATTAAAACACGTAAACATTTTCTATTAGAAACCCCCAAAACAAGAATAAACCTGAAAATGATTTCAATGAATCAAATTACGGCACCTTTAAACAAAAACATGAAGGAACCAGAAAGTGTACCGGGAGAGCAGCCTTTTCTGTTTTTGTGAAAGATGGCTCAAGGACCATATTCCTAATTCCACTGTAAGCATAAATGGCTTCCGGACAATCCAGGTAGACATTGTAGCATGTCTAAAACTAGCTATGAATTTTAATATTACAAAAATACATGAATCCTTAAAAAGCTCTCGTTTTGGGGCACCACCAGAGTTGTTATTATCCTAGAGTCTCCGGACCTCTAGGTAGCTTTTAATAATTATACAATTATTCACTAGTGATCAGTTAGTTAATAATCGCTCAATTAACTTAAATCAATCAGTCAGTCTCATATCTAAAGGGTCAATTCTCTTGGCAGTAAAGCGATATAAAAGGGTGGTTAAATACATCAGGGAAAATAAACAATGGCTAAACAATGAGAATAGAGGTTCGATTGTGGGAAGCATTTGACTCATACGGCAGAGGAGAACTAATGAAAGTAAGCTATAAGTTTAGGAGTTAAAAGACAATATTAAAATTATGGGACATCCCTGACTACAGAATGTTTTGTTGGTTCTTACTGCTTGTCGGCGGCTTGCTTTGGCCTGTTGCACGGGTCCCATGCTAGCTGCCCGATCCTGGCTTTTTGCTAGGGATTCTACGGGGTTCTCTGTGTCTGACTGAAGAAAAACCTCAAGGGTTGGCCATACTCCGTCTGGCAATTCGGCTGTTTTCAGGTTTCCTTCGTTGCCGCTGGCGAGACCACGTAGCTTGGTCTGACCTCGGTGAAGTTAGCTCGACGAAAAAGCTTAAAAAGGGAACTTGGTCGTTCCTGAATTAGACCAGTGTAACTTAACGGACAGATAACTTTAACAAAACAAAAGAAAGAAAGAAAATAAAACTAGTAAAGTTGCTGGAACTGAGGTAATAATTGATGTTGCGGCACTTTACATATGTAGCTTCAAGCGAAACAAAGGCTTCGTTGCGCTGGTCGGAATTCTTAGGGCGTTGCCGGGAGAGGCACGCCGGACGCGTGCCGAAGAGTCCAGAGAGCAGAGGTTACACACATTACATTGGTTACACATAAGATGAAGGAGTAACCTTAATCTTGCTGAAAATAAAAACTAAGCAATAATATCAAAAACAGATAGCAACAACATGGTAACATAACTACTCAAATAGAGGCAAACGTAATCAAGTAACTAAAAGATTTAATTAAACAGTTAATGCGTTGAGTCTTTGGAGACTGCAGTCTTTGTTTACACAAAGTTCAGGACAGTCCGTGGTGCTCTGGATTTTGTCACATAGGCGTGAAGGGGTATCCCTTTGATGGGGTAATGAAGCACAGAGCAAGGTCAGTTGCCACGGTTACATGTGTGGGGGGGCAGTTTAGGGTTTCCTGCCCCCCTCCAAGGAGAGTTCCGATAGGCTGTTTGTAATCTCTGGTTAGTTTCTTTGTCATTTTAACAATTCAGGCACCGAGAGACTTATCTCGGCTGTTGTCAAAGGGGGCCAGTTTTACGATCAATTGCTCAGGAATAGCACTTAGAGAAAGTGACCTCTCCACCCCCCTTCTGTTGGGGTCTCTTCAGCCATCTGTAGAGGGTTGATAATTAACCCCCCTGCTCTCAGGGAGAGGGGAATAGTTTTGAGTAGTTCAAATTTATTTAATATAAAAATGCACAAATCCACACTGTTGTCCACTACAACATGTGGAAACAGCCTGGGATGTACTGCATGCTATTACCACAAGACTAAAAGCTGAATATCCAGACTCATTTATTTTATATCCGGTGATGTTAACCATGCCTCCCTCCCCAACATTCTGCCCATGTTTAAACAGTTTGTTGACTGCAGTACAAGGGAATACAAAACACTATCTCTTGTATGCTAATGTTAAAGACCCCTCCAAATTCTCTGCTCTGCTGTCCCTAGGGGGATCAGACCACAGTATTATTAATCTCTCCCTGACTTATACTGTGAAAAGAATGCCTGTCACCACCTGAACCTGAAAATGCTGGTTGCAAGAATCCACACAATCTATGCAGGGTTGCCGGGAAATAACAGACTGGGATGTTTTCTGTGAGTCCTATGGGGACGATATTGATGGTCTTTTTACTGACTGTATCACAGAATAGATCAAGTGATTGACTATTTAACTCTCAGACCACAGTGCGTGTGACTCTGGGACTGTTCTGTGCAGTACAGGGGCTCCATTGGGAACTGTCACCTTTCCTTTTTAATCTGTACACAACCGACTTCAAATACAACTCTGACACCTGTTTTCTTCAGAAATACTCAGATGATTTAGCTGTTGTGGGCTGCATCAGTGGAGAATGACTTTGTGAGCTGGTTTAACAATAACCACCTGAGGCTTAATGCCTCAAAGACCAAAGAAATCGTCATTGATTTTAGGAGGAAGCGGCTCAAACAGATCCAGGCTCCATTCAGGGAGCAGAGGTGGGGCTCATATCCAACTATAAGTACATAGGAGTACAGCTCGCTAACAAAGTGGACTCGTCCACCCACACGGAGGCAGTATATAAAAAAGGGTCAAAGCAGGCTGTATTTTTTAAGAAGGCTGCGACCTTTTAACATCTGCTGTGCACCTTGTATAAGACTGTTGTGTCCAGGGCTATTTTATTTGGTTGTGTACTGGGGGGTGGGTGCACAACACATCTGACAGGAACAGGCTCAAAAAACTGATGATGAAAAAAGCGAACTCCAACATTAGCATCACGCAGGACTGGGTTGAGCAAGTGTTGGAGGTGAGCATGCGTTATAATGAACAGTGACAGGCACCACTTCATGCCTTAACCGCAAAGTCCACTGAATCCCCCTACGTCGTGGTTCTAAGACTGTTTATGCTGATCCCTGATAAAATAAAACTGTTTCTGCTGATACCTGTTCAGAAAAAAAACAAGAAAACACATTTACATATGTTAACCTGTTGCTCAGTTATGATGTTCTGATCGTGGCTCTGGACATTAACTTGTTTTAACAAGCTAGATAAAGGTAATGCCCTGGCAGTGGCAAATAGCTTTGGTTTTTTATATTTGATTTGACCACGTTATTGCACTTGTGTACATAGCAGTACATTTAAATTAAAAATGTGTAATACACTATGTCAGAATTCATTATTCAACTTTGCGCATAACAATGCGATTAATCGGGATTAAAATTTTTAATCTTTGCCCAGCACTAGAAATAACTGTCTTTTATTTTATTGTTTTATTCTTAGATATTTTGAAATGTATGTGAAATTGGCCCTTTTGGTGCGATAACTCTTGAAGCACTTTTATTTTTCATCCATTTCATTGTAATCCATGTTTTTAGTATTATAGGGTATAGTATATTTTAGCTTAATGTTTTTGAAGCTAGCTGGATTTAATAATTAAGTTTATGGCTTGTGATAATGTTGGTCCGGTGGTGAGCTGTGCAATGAAGAACACCTGTACTGAGGCTGTGTGCAGAAACAGGTCCCTCTGACATGCGGCTACAAGTGCTGAGCACCTCTACTGCAGCAGCATGTGTAGCAGTATCCAGAGCACACTAGCCAAATATTCAAACACTAATGAACTTCCTATCTTTTAACTATAAACATCCATATCATTACTCACATGAACCTCTAATGGAAGTCCAGGTTGAGAAAGTAAGTGACAACTGATAAGTTGTTCTGGGGTTGAAGTAAACAGAGAAACAGATTTATGTTCAAATAAAAAAGCATTTATTTACAGCTAACAATCTAGCAAAAAGGAATTTCACAACAATGAATCCGAAAACAACTTCCTAAAAGGGGAAACAATAATAAAATGACTTGACAAGGGAAAATGAAGGAAATGCCAACACAAAGAAAAGGTAGCAACACACGTCTGGTCTTCACGGTCTCTTCAGCTCTCTGACTCTTCTTCCCAGTTCTTGTACTCTGCACTGATTGGGCAAAAGGAATCAGCTGTGCCCCTTAGCCTGCTGGCTTCAGCATTGGGGCAGGGCAGGTCCTGCTAAGGACAGAGAAGAAACAGCACACATAACATGCCACATACACATACCCAAGGTTCGTAACAATTACATTTCTCAACTCATTCAGAAACTCCAGACAAAATGGGCTTCCATTATAACTCTCCTCCCAGCCAGTGAGGACGAAAGCTAGTTAGCAACAGTCCACACATGGCTATGGCGTTTGCACCAGATTGGCAGAATTACTGACTGAAACAGCTTCAAAACACAACTCACAAATTTCTGAGTTCCCAGTTGCCTGGAATGGGGCTATAGATACACTGTGTTTGTTAACCTTTCCGCTCCGGACCTGCTCCCCTGTGGGGGGGGGCTCGTGCTGGCTCCGATGGCCTGGTGGTGCTCGGAGTGCTTCTGATTGTGTGGGAGGGGTGAGGCGGGGCTGCCGGAGGGGCTCCGGCAGTGTGGGGAGGGGGTTGTTGGGCTTCCTGGTGCTCAGGGCTTTGGTATCTCTGGGTCTGGGGCGCTAGGGGGCCCCCTTGGACCCGTCCTGGGGCTGAGCGGGGTTGTCGCTGGCTCTGGGGTGCTGCCGGTGCTCGAGGGGCTCTTGCTACAAGCCCTGGGCTGGAGGGACCTGGCGTCCTCTTGCTTAGGGGAGTGGGGGACAGGGCCAGTCAGGAATCTGGACCCAGTGGGGAGGACCATTCTAGCCTCCCTATGACTTCCTTCATCTTCCCCCCTTTGGTCATGTCTCACTACATACATTCTGCCTGGTGTTTTTCTCTGCTGGCTTTCGCCGTTGTGTTCTGTCGCTAGCTTTCTCTCATTTGCTCGACCTTGCGCGCGGTGGGGGGGGGGGCTGCCGGGCGGCGGGTGTCACTGTGCTTGTTTGGTGTGCGGGTTGGGATCGTCACTTGCGCGCTGATGTTGATGATTGCGGCATTTTTGCGGTTTGGTTGCCCGTTCCGCGGTGGGGTGTCGCGGGGTGGCCCTGGTCTCTGTTGTGTGTGCGCCATAGTCAGTCCGGGTGCCGCTCTTCTTCGGGTTCCACCTTTTGCTTTCCGACGGCATTGCGTTGACTGGCATTTGGATGGCCGGTGTCTTTGGTGTTTGTTGGTCGGGTCGGGGTCTTTGCATTCGCGTCTCGATTCGTCTGGGAGTTGACTTCTCTCCCACCCCTATTGGCTACTGTGGGTCTTGCCTGCCTGTCGCTGGAGTCAGTGTAGCGCGGTTGTGGCATCCCACTCTCACTATGAACTATATTCTGTAACAGGCTTATGTACACATACAGACACACGCACTCAGACACATACATTCTCACATATAGACACACACACAAACAAAGGTTCTCCCTGGTAGAATTATTGTTTTTCATTCAGTTACTTATTTAAATTAATTGTTATTATTTCAGCTCTCACGGCGGTGCTGTGTTGTTTATTTATGTTGCCTTTTTCTCGTTTTCATTTCTCTCTCAATTGTCTTCCTATGTCAGCTGTTTATTGCTGCTGTTCAGCCGGTTGTCTCTTTGTTTTTATTTGTTTGTTTGTTTGTGTGTTTGTTGTTTGTTTTTCTTCGCCCCAAGCCCCCTGCAATTGTCTTCAGTGAACAATAAAAACAAAGAAATTTGCATTACTGTTCCAATACTTTTGGAGGGGACTGTAGCTCAGAAACAACAACCTCATAGGTTAGTTGGATGAAAAGCACATGTATTAACATAGTTTGAGATTCAATCTTGTCTGGACACTAAATATATCAATGCAGTCTTGTACAATAAGTGACCAAGAAACAGAAAACTTCCATGTTCTTGTACAAACATAGAGGCGATGTCAATCAACTGTGTTCAGCACCATATTTATATCAGGACTACCAAGCTCACTGCTATGTGTAAATCAGAATTACAGCCATTACATGCCATTCTTTTAAAAATGCACTGTTCAGGTAATAATGGCACATACTTTACAACCCTAACACTTATAAATAACTTTGTAAATGTGACAGATTCTCCTCTTACCAACCTTTACTCCTCTAATGTTCTTTTTATGGTGCCACTCATGTTCCATCATCCAACCCCCATGGGCGCATAAAGGAGCTGAAAGTGTCCATTGGATTTTAGGTCATTAGCCCCAAGTGTTAATGGTGGTTTCCAGCAACATTGTACATATCTTTATTGGACTTCAATTCAATTTTTATTATCCTGTCACACCAGTATGCCTTAGGTGGCAAATCTGAACCAGTTCCCTTTGCAGTTCAACACACGTCTTCAGTTATGATAGAATGGTTAAAGCTAGTAACCCATAATTCAAATTAAGAAATCATATACCAATCTGTAGGTCAATCAATCAATATGGTGGTGCCTTGTAACATGTATAAACTGGGGCACTTACCCCAGGTGGTGCAAATTACAACTTGCAGCATGTCTGTATTGTCTGAGTTTTCAGTATGTGCTGCGTTTATGTTTTTCAGAGGGGTAAATGTGTTTTATTCATTTGCTTGTGTTTTGTCTTTTAGCTTGTCTTTTCTTAAGTTGCAGGGTGATGATGCTCGGCCACAAAAGAAATCACAGTTTGGAATTATACACCAACCAAGCAGTTCATTATTTGGGACACTAATTAATGTGTATTTCTCACTCATATGCATTAAATTGCTTAAACATTTGAGATGTCAAGTTTTAGGAGCCTTGGAGACATCTGAGGAGTATATCGGTTGCGTTTCATCTGCGGCAGAAGAAAACTGGTAGCTAGGTAGCTAGCAAACTATGTGCCAGCCCTGTGAGTGTGGAGTGTGCCTGGGCTTTGCCTAATGGCTCAGCATTATATTCATCTAGACCCCTCTCCATGTCTTCTTATCTCTATACATCCATGAGTTGGAGAAAGCTTTAGGATAAGCATACATTAGATTACATTCTGTTGAACACATCTTGAAAGCTAGAAGTGAAAATCAGGTACTAAATTGGCACCAATACTGCAATATTGTGCACAAACTGACTATTATTCTTTATATGTTTATTTGTTTGTTTATTTAACAGGGACAATACAGGTAAACATTGTTACATTGGGAAAAGAAAAAATGTACATGTCATCTATGCAGGATGTCTAGCTGAAGATATTCTTGAGCTTATTTGCAACCCCTGCGAACCTCCTATTCACAAGTACATGTAAGACTCTACACACATTTGGACTCGCTGTTTAATTCATCTTTAATCAGATGACCTAGCAAGACCAATGGCAACACATAAAAAGCCTACTAGCAACAAGGAGACAAGATGAGACAAGTTTGGAGTTTGTCATTTCTTGTTTTTTCGAATGATGCGCTCTGGGCTCTTTGCAAACATCAGCTGAAGGATTGATTGTATTGTCGTTCAATCAATCAACTTCCTTGGGTCAGGTGGTGATGGTGGGTAAAGCAAGAAAGACAGGGCCGAATTAAACAGAGAGAGAGAGAGAAAGAGAGATGTTATCTGTCACTTCTGGCTATTCTAAAATGAAACTCCTCATCATGGCTGTGACCTCGAGCCTCTGTTGTAAAGCACAGGGTAATTGAGGTTAACAGTGTAATTTGACCTTTGAAGCTTCTGTGTGGCTTCATGTGGGATGTTTCCTGGTAAACTGTGGAAATATAAGAAAAAGCCACCTTTTGAATATTCTTATCAGTAGCTCCAGAAGGACTGTAATGTGAAGCAGAATATTAAATCCCTGCCACAGAGAGCGAACATCACGAGGGGTAGATAAAATGTTTTAGAAAAATAAAAATGGGTTCTAAACTGAGAGTTAAGAACACATTAACGACACTCTGTGTTAAGTGTTAAAATTAGTTTCTCATTGTAAATATCCATATCATCTAATGTGTCACATTTTGCGAGCCTGCCCCCCCATTCACCCCATTGTGCCTCCTTCTCTACCCTCCCTCTCTCTTTCTCCCTTCCAAGAGGACATAATACACTACCATATGCACATCCACCTTTCTCTGGAGAGCTGGAGCGCTATAAAGCTAACAGCACCACAACAAGCGCAACACTACACAAACACGATTGAGCAAAAACAAAACATGAATGTGTGGCACAAAGTACACATAGACATACATGTCTCACACCACAGCACATACCCAAACCTCAAGACAGATGTCACCCCAAGGAACAACTACATTTATTTTTTCCACTGCTGGCCTTACATGGTGACCTTTCTATCTAAGCGGTAGGTGTGGAGCGGTAGGACTGAGCGGCAGGACCTATGACTCAGAGGGAAGTGTCTCTGCCTGCAGCCAAACTCATTGATATGCATGTATTTAAGCCCCTGGACTCCAAAGGGTGTGTGTGTGTGTGTGTGTGTGTGTGTGTGTGTGTGTGTGTGTGTGTGTGTGTGTGTGTGTGTGTGTGTGTGTGTGTGTGTGTGTGTGTGTAGTGACTGGTGATTTGGTTGGGATGAATTATATTGATGTTTTATAAGTGTATTTGCATTGATGGAGGATAACGTATGTTGGGATGGAATTTCAGCATGAGCCATTTAGCTTAGAGTATTTTAACAATGTGTGCTAATAAGAATATAAACCTTTTAAATCTACATTTTAATTTTTTTACACATACATTTTATTGTGGCTGGTAAACCAACCATCTTAAAACCTGTTTTGAGTTTGTCATGATGTTGACAGGACCTGAGTCCGATGTCAACATACACTACACTAAGAGACATCTAATTATGGAATATTAGCCAGGTTAGCGCACGTTTCCATCCAGGAATGTAATGTAAATATTAGGAATTGGTTCATCTAGATAAAAAGTAGGTGGTGCTAATTCTCCAGTCAGGTGCCATTCTACCATTGTAGAAGAAGAGGGTGCAACAAGATGGCATAATTAAAAGAGCACCAGTCAGTGAGTCAATGTCAGTGGAAAGCAATGTAGAAAACAAGATGGAAATATGACATTCCTGTTTATTTCATGTATTCATTCGGGCCACGTTATAGTCTCCTCATTGCTCCACACAGGTTTGATGTTTTCATCTGCCAACATTTTAAGTCTCGGACTCTCTAGGAGTGGAAGGCTCATGATGTATTCACTAATTCTGTTTCCATTGCACTTTATTGCATTTTGCTTTTATTGGTACACAAACTTTTCCACCTAAGATGAATTTTTGTTGTTGTTGTTTTATTTCAAGAATCTTTAGCAATTCCAGTCAGAGTTGAATTGAAACCACGTATTCATACAGGTTGTAGTGGCAACTTTAAAAACGTATTTTGCAACCATCGCAGGACGTAAAGTTTCTGACTCGTGCTTTCCAAAAAGGGCAAAACTGTATAATCCAGTGAGGCATGGAGGCAGATGTAAGATGAAAAAATATCTGACAGTTGAAAAAAGATGACTGAATGAATGTCTCCAGGCAAAGTCCTAAATATGTGTTCTATCACATGTACTTACAGGTAACAACTTCAAAATTTCCTACTGCTATACATGACGTGACAGTCAGAAAACTGTTGCTCCATGTCCTGCTTAGCTGACCTTTTTTACCGCAGCGCATGCCAATAGGTGCATCTAATTTTTACCACACAGCTGCATTTTACAGCACTTGAATAGCTCTGAGTTAACAGGACAAACTATTGGAGCACAGTTACACATGTTAATTCGCTAAATACACACTAATGACATCTGTCCGAGACAAACATAAATATTACCGAGTGAAACACATGCAGGAAAATTAATATAACTTATGAATACGAAATTATCCAAAAGATTAATGGCTCTAACACAGCTGTATGGAAACACAGCAAACACCACATGTTTACTTGATATCAGGTGGTGGTATCACAATATTTCAAATTCTGTTCACTGCCTCAGAATTATACTACATGCCAGTGTGAAGGTGAACTGCGACTTATTTAAACATTTATGATTCTCATGAACATCACAATCCAGCTGATTGGTCAATATTTTGTGTGAGAGCTGACGTAGTTTTGAAACTGGCCAAAAAAAGTACTTTAATTTACAGCATTATATATAGTAAGCTCCTGTTAATGTTATAATCATTTTTAATGAAACATTGTCCAAGCTGTGATGGTGCTTTACTGATGACTCAGCATCTCGTTTATGAGTTCAATCCCAGTGTGAGGTAACGTTTTCTCGGTGGTGTGCACTTCCACCTTTTACACCCAGTCTCTTTTTACTGTCATTCTCTCCCATTTTCATCACCCTTTCTTCCCCTATGTTTATCTTTCTGTCTCTCTCTTGCTCTCTGTCATCCTATTTTTATCTATTTTCTCCCTTCCTGTTTCCCTCTATTTATATCTCTCTGTCCCTCTCTCTGAATGAAGTGTGAAATCAAATTAATTTCAAGGAGAGTAGGTCCCTCAAGCATTTGGCAATATGATAAGAAACTGCTAATTTCTCTAACTCTAATTTTTAGGATTTTAGGAAAAATATTAATGTCCAACATATTGTAATATGGTGAGAGGTCTTCTGCAGATTTAATTGAGAGAAACAAAACAGATATTTGCAACTTTTCTTACACATGACAATACCTATAGGACTTGTTAAAAGGACTAGCTTCAGTGCCTGCCATGTGTTGGCATGCCTGCCATGCCAACACATGTCCGGCAAATTAACTTACATGCTAATTATGTCAAACAAATTCAAAACGCCCTTGTATAATGATTTTTTAAGGGTTATTAATCCCATCTTTTGGGGAATAAAACACACAAAAAAATCCAGCCAGTTGGAAATAGAAGCTTTCTGTCTACCCACAGTGTCTGTGCATAATCTAACTATTATCTGAAAAAACAAAAAACAAGGCAAGATGGTGTGAGAGTATTTGCATGAGAGAGACAGAGGGAATTGATAGCCGGAAGAGTGCCTCCCACAGTTGTACTTGGTAGCCACAAAATCATTATGCATACAGAACAACTACAGCAGAGTGACTGCATCATTGTATTTATATGTAAAACATTCTGAAGATCACTTAAACTCTGTAGCATAGTTTTTTTCAAGAACAAATCTGTGAAACATTCCTGATTTTGTTTTTATCAGCAACAGAAACTGTAGAGCATGGGGAATTAGTAATTCCACATTAGAAGAGAGAAGCTAATTTTGGTGACTGACTGCTTCAAAAAGATAGGGTGTGTGCCGAAAGAAAGGCATGCCAAAATGAAATATCATTTGAAACCACCTTACTCTCCTCATCAAAGGGAATAAACTTTTTACTGGATTCAAATTTTAATTCAGAATTATTTTCCACCTAACCGAAACATTTAACTTCAGTTATGGAATTCGAAAAGAAAGGTGCCTCCAGTCTCAATGCAGTGAACTGGAGTGTGTGGAAATGTCTCACTGCCAGGTCAGAGGAAGCAGACCTGAATGGCAGCATCAAGGCTAGAGAAACATCCATTTTTCTTTCTTGCTCTGCCTCTCCCTCACTTGGTACCTCTCCTTTCTTTCTTTCTTTTTCCAAATCCTGTTTCTCTCTGTTCATTCCACTTTTCCTTATGTCAGATGGTGAATCACATGGTGCAGTTTTGCTCCATTAGTAAAGTCTTGTCATATATCACAACTCACCTCTCATCATAAAATCAGAATAATGAAGGTTATTAGTCATTTTCAACAAAGCCTCAACAACATGCTTTCATTAAAAAGTGGCATTACATGTATAGTTTACTTTCTCATTCATCATTTTCTCACTGGCTTTCGCATACGTCCCCTGAGAAGAAGAGGAATCTACAAACTGTGGTATATAGCACATTACCCAAATTCCTTATGCCTAATGGTGTGTCAACATGGATAGGCTATTAACGTATAATGATGTGCTTTGTGATAACGAGTGGATTATTTGGTTTACTAAGCCACGAGCGGCTGCACGGAAATAACACGGTGGAGAGAAGAGGAGGCTAATTCGGCCTAATTCGATGCCCGAGGCGATGTTATCCGTTTTGTTCTTGTATGTATGAAGTGCCTCTCGTCTCCTACGAGTGCAATATGGTGAAAAGCTATTTTAGACCCCGTGGATGCAGTGCAAGCATCAGATCCTTTCAATTTTCCTCAGCACAAATCAGATAGTGGACAGGATATTCTTTCTGCTTAATTCTGCTGCACACTATCAGCAAGTCACTTTTATTTTGCTCTGTTATGTGAAGTTATTCGTTGTTTATTCATTCATGTGTATCCAATGACGTCAAAATAAAATAAAAAAACTAATAGATTAATTCTATTTAGGCTGAGGTAAGTGATATTTCACTTACCTCAGAATGTCAATTCTTCAGCACACTAAACTTAATGTGACTCCTTATCAGCACTTGTCTTCTAAGGTTAATTGTAGTGGAATGTATATTTGACTTTGAGCTTTTTAAAATATCAGTCTTATATGGTAGATAGATTTAAAGTCCCGCATTAATAAAAACAAAAAAAGGATATTTTGTTAAAAGTAATGTTGTGTGGCATTTAATATACATCACCACGTCGGACATCAGACATTTGTGTCATGGAATTTCTTTGGGATGAATTATGACTAAGAGGTGTTTTGTCTGCTCTTGGTTAGAAACTACTCACTTCTTGAGAAACATAGTATGGGCACACTGTACACACTGCGTCAGAGACAGCTATTGTAGTAATCACTCTTCTTGAGACTATTCCATATTTGTCACATCTGCAGAGATGCAATTGTGCACAAGAATGACAAGATGCAAAATCTGCTGACCATAAATCTCTGCTACTGTAATTCCAGGCATTTATTTAATTTAATTTAATGAATATCTGATAATAAAGGTGCTTGCATTTGAACCTACCGTGTTCAACAATGAATCATTTAGTACACTAACCTTTGTTAGGAAAAATCCATCTGAGAGCGTAGATATCAATCTTTCACTATTCATTTTCAATCACAATATACATCACATAACAAGCTGAGGCATGGAAATAGATTTGTGATCATTCTATAATTACTTTTAAATTAATTCACGGTGAAAGAGAGAAGAAACGATTCCCAATCGTGAAGCAATTCAATGTCAATCACTTAGTAGAAATTAACATTGAGATACTGATCCACTGTCAAACTAGGGAACATGTGACTTGATCGTGGACTTTCATAATATCACGATGCTACACTGGTGGCTATAGCCCTTTCACTGTAGCTCCAAGCAGCAATATGGTGACATGGTTATAGTCATAGAAGGAAGAAAAGGAAAAATGTTTTCTTGCATGTGGATTCTGCCTCACAAACTCATAGACATTTGTAAGATTTATTATCTGCACAGAAGCATTTTCAGAACTTCCTTTTTTTGACACTATTTTTTCCTTAAAAGCTAGAGGGCCTCTTTTTGTCATATATTTTTTTCTTTTTGCACTAATAGTACACCATTTAAGTATTTGCCTGAACCCATCTTAGCAATATGGGCAATTGATATGAACAAAACATTCAGGCCCGCCCCCCAGTTTGAGAACCACTGCTTTAGAGAGACCTGTAAAGACAGTCCTTAAATTCTTGATATATTCTAAATGTCATAGTAGGCTGACTTTGTAGTTGTCTTAATATGGATGCTATTTAGACCTTGACAACACCAAGATTTCTGACCATGTTTGTGGTCTGGAGCTGAGTACTGACTTTAATCTTTAGGTCCAAAGACAATCATTTCTATTTTATCTTTGCTTAACAGGAATTCATTTTGGCACATCCATTGATTTGTTCAATGCAGAAACTTGCTTGTATGAGACCATAGTCACTTGTTGATGTTGTTATGTAGCTACATCGGGGCTATTTCCTTGCAATAACATAACATTTGAGTACTTCACAGAGAAATAGTAATCATGCTATGGATAAGTTATCCAATGCTGAAATGCTAATAGTTTAGATTTATCCTTAGTTATCAACCCTGAAGGGTACAGTCAACACACTTTTTAATGTCAAACTCTGTGTATGAAAACAAAACTTGTTTCTGTCCCATGGTACAGTAATCTTGTAGTGCAGTTATCAAGTGGGCCAACTGTCCTCTTCTTACCCTTTAGAAATGACACTATGATGAGAGCAGTTACTGCAGGACTAATGATACAGCATCACGCAATTATCTGTGTTCATTTAAGGTCTCCTTGTTACCCACCCCTCACTCCCTTTGACTTTTTTTTCTCTCTCTCTTCTCCATTTTTCCTCCCCATTACTTTTCGCTTTCACTCTCCCTCCATCTGCCCACTTTCTCACTTATGCTTGTTTCTTTTTTCTTTATTCTGCTGTTTGTTTCCTCTTTTTTTGTTATCCTATGTGTTCTTTATTTCCTCTTGCTCTATCCTCCTCCCTGCGTTATGAGTAAAGCATGCCAGTCAGAGCCTAGTAGGCAGAACTGTCAGTACAGTTCACGCTAACCTTTCAGTGATGAAGACATGCAATAGTTAAGCCAGCAGCAGCGCCTTGTTAATTCTCAACTGGCTGCTCCCCCCTCCAACCCTTCCTCTAAATCTCTGTTTCCCTCTCTTTATCTTTGTTCCATTGTTACTTTGTCTTTCACATTCCAAGCAATTTTGCATCATCTGTTTTTTCTCTCTCTCTCTCCTTAACAACCCATTGCATCTCTATACTGAGGACCACAGAGTCAGAATGTGTGTAAAGTAGTAAAGAAATAGTTCCAGCAGGAGAGACAGCAACTAGGGTGCTCCTAATGATTTCCACTTTCATAAATACTGCCGAATAAATCGGAGAAATGGAGAAAGAAAAATCTCAAAATGTGCAGCTGAGCACGAAAGTCTGAAGGTAATGAACCAGTAAACAGAAACATGACCCATAATAATTGGTCTCCTCAGTCACCCTTACCTCTCACAGTTGGACCAGAAGAAGACATGTCTTGTAGCTATGCTCAAGCAAGAAATGTGTAATACAGGCTAATTTTCAAGCAAGTGGCATGACCATAACTGATGAGCCTTTGCAAAAACACTTGATTATTTATAGTTTAATATTAAGGACCTTCCAGAGGTACGGTTTCTACCTAATCTGCAGTTAAAAAATTATAGTCAATGTCAGATGGTGAAAGAAAGAGATGAGCTGTCGCTGACCTTTTTAACAGATGGATTAGGCTCCACAAGTTATAGATGATGAATACAATATCATCAATATATAGCATCAGCTATGTGGTAGACATTCATACACATTTGCTAGTGCTCACACGTGAGAAGCTGCTGAGTCAGCCCCCTTGTCACTGTAGCAGCAGCTGCAAATTGGTTTGTTCTTCAAATAAAACCTTCTCTGACAGATAACTTCATACAAACAGAGAATCACAATACAAGCTGTTCGTGAAGGAGTTATAATAAAGTTAACTTGCTTAGTTTCAGATTCATTTAAAGGGCTCTGTGTTGTAATATGTCACAATATATTATACTTAATCTGGCTGCACCCCTTCATAAGCCTGTAGGTTCTTCAAGCAAGGTTAGCTTGTCCCCAGTGTGTTTTCTGCTTCAGCAGGTGGCTCAGCCACAAAACACCCGCTGGAACCTTTTCACTTGTCATTGTCAGTCTACATCATCAGTTAGCCAAACAGACAACCATTCTGAGAGCCATGTCACAACTCATCTGTCCCTTATACTAAATGTCTATTTAGAAGCGCAGACATGGAGAAATGACTGTCTTTTCACCAAGGCAGCCAAAAGATACTGCAGCAGAAGTAGGTGTTACAATTGTCTTTTGGAACTGATAGTAAGAAAGACGCACAAATCAGTATCTTTTTGGAGGGCTACAATGCATCTTAATGCAACCTGTCATCATTCAGGGAAGATCATAGCTCCTTGATCTGTTTTTAAGATGTCACGACCAGTAATTGCTAGCATTTGCCTTTGTTAAAAAAAAATTGTGCCTAATGGTTTCTCCCAAACAAAAAAATTTCTTTATTGTTATTTTCAGTTATCATTCAATTTCAATTTCCTATAAAATGAATAAATCCAAGGGTATGTTCTGAAAGAATATGTCTTGTGACTAGCCTGGGCTCTGAAATAGGGCAGAAAGATGATGTTCAAAGAAACAGGTTTTAAACCAATTATCCTTTATCCCATGTGTGATCTGTCATTGCCACCGGGCTATTATACACAGTCATTTTTGATCACAGACTCTTGCTAAATCACTGATAAGATTAAAACCTACCTAAAAATGATGCGCTATAAGCTTGATCCTTCTCTTTTTCACTATGTATTATTTCCTCTCAGTGTTTCCTTATATGGACAGTATGAGATTGAGATGGTTTAATAATATAAATAGAAAAGGTATGCTCATTACAAAACGTTGCAGAGATTATTTGTTTTGTATTTGTAACTTATTTAAAAGCTGTCAGCACATTCCTACACTTTCCAGTAGGTCAAAATGTTTCTTTTTTAGTGGCCACAGGGTTGTCCGGAAATCAGCTCAATGATATCCAACTGAATGGCATAATTTAGTGAGCAAGTCCAGTGCTACTGTCACAAAACCTGTTCAAAGTTTCATGGTCAATGATGGGAAAAATTTGAATGGTATTGTTTGTTTTTTGCAAAGAATAACACAGTTGTGACTGTCCCACCTCTTGTGGTTGTGTCGCTGTATTTTGAACCTCTCTGTGTTTTAATACTTGTATTAACAGCTGACTGGATCTGTAAGTACTAAAATTAGTCACAATATAAAAGGCATCTTGTTGCACCCCCCCCCCCCCCCCCCCCCCTCAGTAGTGTCTTTCTTTCTTGACTGATATGTTGATAGATGGCGGAGAGTACAGTTTTCTGTCTTAATAGACATCCTAACATGGTCATCAGCTATGCCTCTGTCTAGAATCGACACACTAATTATCACACATGCTGTCACACTGAGGACAGTGATTTTCTCCTGCAAAGCTGTGTAGACCACAATCCACTGTCCTAAATGCAAATGTGGAGATGTGTGCACTGTGTCCTCACAAACATTGCTCTGGTCTGAGAGACTAAGGAATCTATCTGTCAAGAACAACTTAACATCCCCCACTTCACAAATTAAATTAAATTAAAACTTGGACACACCTTAGCAAACATTGCAACATTGTATAACTGTTGTTTGAATGTCTTTCAAAGGCATAATGCTTTAAAGGCAGCTCCAAATTAAAGCTGAACAAGTTTCCTAGACCATAACGGACACTGTGTCAGTGTCATGTTTCTCATTGACTATACAGGAAAAGTACAAGTGTGTATGAAGGTGCAAAACCAGCAGGGGGCTATAATGATGAAAGAAAAGGGCGAACATAGCATTAAGAGCAAAAAAGTGGGAAGAGTTCAGTGTGGTCGGGATTATTGTATTAAGACAGAAGTTATTTCAACTCAAACCATGATCTTTTTATAAACCATGATCTTTCTATAAACCTAAGCAAGTAGTTTTGGTGAATTGGAGCTTTATTTTGAAAGTCTAACTGGACATTGCATATTTTTTTTTGCTAACTTGGCTGCATTATTACACCAAAAACATGTACACGCTGGTCCAAAGTGTTGTTTTCACCCCTAGGCGGGGGAAAATGTGACACTGTCATGCTTTTACACGCTTTGATGTGATACACAGATGCCCAGCAAAATAAATACATACATACAAATACATGTACAATAGGTTATCTCACACGCCACATACACAAATGGCTGTAGGTAACACTCATTTCAATTCCAATGAGAAAAGGGTGACTTAGTTCTAACAAAATTACTAGATTCTTATACTTTCAGAGGAGGAATAAGCAACACAGATAAAACATGAATTAAATCATTATTGAGAGTCTAGTGCAAAAACTTGTAATATTAGACGTCTCCAGTATATGCAGACATACATGACAATATACAGTATACAAACAGATGCTCACTTATCTGACATCAGAAAAGACTTTGTATACCTGTAAATCCTTTTCAACTGTCAGTGGTATTTTTATTTTAAATTCTAAATCCTGCCAACTCTATCACACCTATATTACAGTTAACTGGTAGCTGTCAGCAAATTGTACTGTGAAACTCTACACTGCAGACAAACACTTTTATCGATCAGCAAAGCACTCATCATAGAGAGTGGCAAAAGAGCTTGTTCATCAGTGCAGAAGAAAATCTAGCGTTGAAGGACACTGCACAAGAACACAGTATTGAATCCTAGCAGAAAAGACTACAAGTTGAATCTGTTCACACTGGAGTGAAACATAAAAGCAGATAAAAAGAAAACAGGTACCCTGTGCTCAGTCTCCAGACACTCTTCTTGGCACATTTTCACATTTTCATTCTGTTTATCAATTTTTAAAAAACACTCTCCACTAAAGTCAGTGATTTCAAATTGATTTTGAACTTGAACAGTTACTCTTAGATAAAAAGAACAACCATTTGTTATTTGTGCACTTTAAAGAGGTGGTATTATGCTTTTTGGCTTTTCCCCTCTCCTTTATTGAGTTATATATCTTTTTTGTGCATGTAACAGGTTTGCAAAGTGAAAAAGCCCAAAGTCCATCCCAAAGGGAGTTCCCATCTCCCACAGAAAGCTCTGCTCTGGACCGCTTGAAAACAGCTCGTTTGTAGTCCAGCCCTTCACTTCCTTTACTTGTGACGTCACAATGAAAACGCATCATAAAGCGGCTAGCGGGGTCAGGCACGCCCTCAAACCAAGCTAGTCTGACTCGCCTTTATTTGGTTTTCCATTGTAGAAATGTTGATACGAAAAAAAGTACCTGGAAGCAGGTACAGGTACTTTTTTTCGTATCACCTCACCTCCATCGAGGTTCCAAGCGAGCTGAGGGATACTAAAATGTAAGTGAAAACACGAGAGACTGCTGATTGGTCAGAGAGAATATTCACTATTCACTGCATCATCATTGTGTGCACCAGACAGAGGCCAGCAACAGAAAGTTTTATATTTTACAGTTTTCATATGGAATTTCATCACTAAATCCACTTCTGAGAAGTTTTGAGGTGAGAAATCAGCTGTGTAGATTTTGAATATTGACAGTTTCAGGAGAGGTGATGGCGGAATATAAATATGCTTGAATATTATATTTGCGGAGTTGAGGAGCTCCGCAAGTGGCTGCGGTGGAAGCCTGTGCCAACCCGCGGGAGGAGCGTGTGAGGCCGGCAAGCTGCCCGCTCACAGAGCCCTCTGCTCCTGCCGTCACACAGACCGCTGCAGCAACAACGGCAGAGGAAAACACAGCTGGAAGGTTTTCATACCGCTTAACTGTCTTTACATTCTGAGTAATGTTGAAACATTTTAACAAAAAAAAGAGAAAGCTGTGTGGATCGCTGGTGTGTGTGTCGCATTGAACATTACGTCGCGGCTGTTGTGTGTGGCGGCGCTATGACAACAAGCTACATACTATCTCTGGGTACTATCTGCAATGGAAAACGGAGCAGGGCCGAGTAGAGTCGAGTCCATCTATTTGCGCTATGGTAGCATGTTTCGGCAAGGCAGCATAGATCATCAGAACACCGGCAGTTCAACGTTTAGTCCTAAAAGACGATGTAAAACCGACTCTGTTTGGGCCTGGAAATTCACAATCACGACCTTTAAGTATGCTTTATTGGTTGTGGATTTTATTTAAAATAATCACAACAATGTAACTTCACAGACTGTTCAAGTGCAGAGTTGTTGTAAACGTTGGCTAATACACCTAAAGTTATAACTATAATGCTAATGTTACACCTGATGTGAAAGCTACTGAGCAAACGTTCAAATTGTTTGGCCAATTTTTATGTAAAATTGAGTAGGAATATGATGATTTTTATACTGGTATATGGTAAGATGTGGAACAATGATGTTGTGTGGTTGTGGACTTGTGAGTAACTTATACCATCTGCTAGGTTAGGGTCGCAGTCTGAAGCGGCTTTGATTTGGATCACACTACCTTGTTTCTTATGACCCGTCCTTCTCTACTTCTGATTGGCTAGTAGTCCTTACCTGGGTAATGCGCATGTGCAAATCCCAACAAAGATTTTGTACAAGTAAGATGCATCACTCTGTAGCTCAAGAGCAGTGTACAACACATAGGGTGAAAAGAGGAGCTGCAGCAATGTGCGGTATGAGAAAAATATGCTGTTTTTTGAAAATTAAACCATGTACCTGTTCTGGTACAACCCCTAATTAAGATTTTGAACCTGAAAATGAGCATAATACCACCTCTTTAATTCTCAATTACTCAACTTTTCACACTAACTCTGCTGTTGTCTGGTTTCTGCCCCCTCTCTGTGCATGCGTTTTAAAATGACATTGCTGGTAAACACATCAATAATTTTGTGCTTGCTCACTGATCGTTTTACCCACAGATCCAGTAGTGTGTGCACACACACACACACACACACACACACACACACACACACTTTTAAGCCTGCAACATAGGAGATTGGTGTTTTTTTGATGGTTTGCTGATGTGGGAAGCCCATATCTGTAAAATGGACACTGGACAAGACTACATGCTACAATATAATATTTATAGCATAGGATAATATCAAATCACCTTTGAACATGTTACCTAAGGCTTACTTTAATCCTGGATTTATATCATATTGAATTATTTTGCCTGTTTGAGACAGTTGGTTTTTTATCCTGGGCTTATGGTCATCCTGAGGTGGAGCTGTCCACTTCACCGTGGTGCTGAAAGTCACTCACAAGCAGAAGCTTGAATTCTGTACTGCCAATAATGTTTCTTCCGTAAGTAGCAATTGTCAGAAGAATGTATTATGTCTTATAAAACTGTTACCAGTTCAAAGGAAGGTGATACCACTTTATTATCATTCAATTGTGTTAAACAGTTATGCATGTGGCTATGCTTGTGCAATTTAGGAAATGCAAAGGTTTTTGCAAAGTAACTCTTTGTGTGGATCCACAAATGTGTGTGTGTGTGTGTGTGTGTGTGTGTGTGTTCCTTTGTCTTTTTGCTAGTCCATAGGCAATACGGATATTATACATATTTACAGTTTGTACTTACTTTTTCTAACTAGCCTACATTTATGACTGTCATAATGAATAGGTAATATGTTTTTGACTCAAGGTAATCATTTTCCTCATTGTTCAGAAAATTAATTTAAGTGGGTGAAAACTGGAGACCAAATCCCACATCCCCCAATGATGTATTTCACACATACAAGGCTTTGCTCAGTCTTAATTTACTATTATGTCTCTGAGTGGGCGTCCATTATGAGGCCAATGACTGGTGGATTGGCACCAATCATCCATGTAGCAATCCATTAATTTGTTACCATAGAAACGGCCTGGGTGAATAGGGGATAAGTAGGGGAGCATAGAGAGATTGCTGACACCTGCTCTCCTTCATTTCCTATCACCCCACACACATATATAGGTTATGCAACCATGCGCACACACACAATCAGAAAATATATTCAAAGCCTTTTCAGTAGGACTGTATTTCTTATAAGCAATGTGAAACATCAGCAGATATTTTTGAATTCTGCAAGTCTTGATTGAGGATTGATGATTTTTGTTCATGTTTGTTCTTTACGCTTCAGTAACCCAAAAAAGTGAAAAGCTCCCACATTCTCAGTGCAAAGCACAGTGATTTGGCATTGTATTCACCCTTTCAAACAAGATGAATAAAAAGAATAGAAGATATGGATAAAAGAATTCACAGGAAATTAATGGGCAGATCCACAAGTCTTCCAAGTTTCTGCACAAGTCTGCCACAATAAATAGTTTTACATAGTTTAATAATTTTATGTCATACAGAATAGTTTTCTGTATGTAGTTACAAGTAACATTTTGTCATTTTAGCAGCAAACATAAGTAAAAGAGTCAAAACCAAAGTACAAAGAATACATCATGACATTTACCTCTCTAACCCATACTCATTGCTTTTTGCTGCCCTACAGAAAAGGCACACTACCTGCTGCATTGTGACCAAATGTTAACACTGGATATATATGTTGTGCTGCAGAACTAATATGAATATACTTATATTATATATTATGTTAAAAACCTCCTGCTGTGTCAATGGCCTACAAACAGGTCCTTTAGCACGATGATGATGTTTATGGGTTTTTGGGTTTTTTTTTACAACACAGAATGTAGTGTAAAAGCGTCAGAAGATACCCAGGTATGCTGACAGGGCAGTCTCCTGGGACACCGTCATATAGCTGCATGGACAACACTGCTCAGGTGGTCGACACACGGTTGCATGTCTGTTAAATAATTCATAATTTAGGACTTTGTGGTAAGTCAACCTCCATGATTCTAAGATTATTCTCAAGCAGGTGTAGCGGGGTGAAAGCAAGGTGAAAGTGGAAGCACAAGCAAACACACACACACTGTGGATCAGGTTGTGATGTGATCCACATGAGGAGACAGGAACTACACCTGATTGAATTCAGCAAGCAGCAGCATTTGCATAATAACATATCACAGAAAAATGTTTAAACTCAATGTGACTTTAGCATAGACGTCACCTTTTAAATTATCTAGTGGAGCAATCCTGCAGGAGAGTAAGCTCTGTCCTCTCTGGAGGAGTTAGTGGGGTATAGGAGGTGTATGATTGGATCATTACACGGCAAATTATGCTGGACCAACCTAGCCAACTGGACAACTCCTGGTCTAGCTAGGCTAACAAGATGGTAAATAAGTGGTGTGTGGCACTGCATACACTGAATACATTAAGCCAAAAGTGCTTTAGAAGCTAGCCTTTTTTGCCTTTTTTTCTGAGCTCACATTTTTGTGACGCCATTTTAAAAAGAGTGCAAATTATCCCAAGTAGAAACCTCCCTTCCATCACAGAGTATGTGATTGCATACATCTAGTGATTTATAAGAAAGCAGCCTCTCTTTAGTAAACAGTACATTGCTTCTTCATTTGGACTATGTCATAACTATTTTACCTATTACTTTTTTGTGTTGCAGCAAAATGTATTATGTCGAAATGCTGAAAATGTTCAACTGCAATTAGGCAGATGTTTTCATATACAGTAAGTGCTGTCTAGCACCATGTGCCTGCTAAAAATGCATTTTTAGCAGGCACCAATGCCAAACCCCAAGCAACATTGCTACTAACCTGGGATGCAAACATGCATCACTTTGAACTGTGCAGATGCACAGTAAAAGATCTGAGCAATACAGGATCAGATTAGAAGAGGATTCATATATAAAACATGTTCCAACTCTGCATGAAAAAGACATTCTGGCATCTCCTTCAAGTGTTGCCTTATCCTCCTCTAGGGAACATTTTAAAAGCTTGTCCTAATAATGTCATATATTAATGGCAGCAGGTGAAGACTGCTTCTATCTTTTTCAGTGGTATTTTGTTTTCTGTTCTATTATCAAACAGGGAAATACATTTTTAACTATACCTAAATAATTACAACATTATTCAACTTTATTGGTCACATACAATTATACACAGTACAAAGCATGCACAATGCATTTAACCCATCCTAAGGAGCGGTAGGCAGCTACTGTGCAGAGCCCGGGGAGCAGTCAGGAGTTCAGGGCTTTGCAAGGGCACCTTTAATACCTATATAATTATAAATTCTGGTACTGCACACTAGTGCTTGAATTTGCTTTACACTGCCTGAATTCAACCCTCACAAAATTGAATTAAATCAAACTAAATTAGTTGCACAACATAAATATTATATTAATATATTAATATAAAGGCAGTTGCAGTTGGTGCACATATGAATAATGACTTCACAACTATTCAATTCAAAGTTATCACTCATCTCTTTATTCTATTTGTCACATGAGTTGAATATTGTTGATTTCTGTTGATCACATTTCAAATTGGTATTGTTAAAGTTTCATTGCCCTGTTTTCAATCAAACACTGTATTTTCCCCAACTGCAGAAATAACTGATTCACTTACACACCATACACAATACATGAGAATTGTATATCAATTGGCCTTTTTGAAATTCTGATGTGCAGACATTAATTCTCCAAAAAAATTAAACCCTATAGTTGAAAAGAAAAATATTTGGCTGTACTAATTAGCATACAAGTAAAATGTGCTTGAATGACTGACAGACTGTTTTAAACAGAATACAATGCTGCTGATTTTAGCAATCATGAGACCATGAAAGCTTACAGGCTTAAAGCTGCAAAACTACATAGAGCTTTCCGATGGAGCAAACCAATATCAAATTAACCCCCAGAAATCTCAATTGAGGACCCATAATAGGGATTCTGTAAAATGTATTGAAGCCTGTTTCAACAGCTGCTGTAGCAGCAGCCCACAGAGTTGTAGGAGCACCCCAGAGACCTACAGTAGTGTAAGCCTCTGGTCCTCAGTTTTAGTTCTGTCCTTCATATCAGACACAGCCTCCTGCACTGTCCCTCGGACTGTCTGCTTTACTCTTCTGCCCCAGACTTCAGTCTATGCCCTTGTTCTTGTCCAAACATCGACTCTAATCTTTTACTCTGATGTCAGAGTGATGTCACACTCAGTCTACCTGCTCCTGGCTGCAGCCTCAATTGATACTTCACTTTAGAGCCCTTCGGTGTGCTGCCCATCTTCCGAAGTGGCAGTCAGTGCTCTTCCGTCCAAGACCCTTCTCTTCTTCTCACTTGCTTCTTAAGTGAGCCATATCTAAGACCTTTGCCCTCAAAGCATTCACACAGACATGGTCAAACTAAGCTATGACCAACCAACCAAACAGCCCACAGCTCTGCTGCTTAGCAACACATGAGTGAAAATTTCATTTATCACAGCAGGGATTTGCACTTAAACAGCCACGTGTTTGTGTTTCAAAATATTTTAGATTCTTCTGTTTTGCTGTGCTGTGAGCCAAAAATCAGCATCTTTGATGATGTAATTCAGTGAATATCTTAGAGGATTACCTCACATTAAAGTTACTGTAATTTTCCAAACTGCAGATGTTTAAAAAATGCCAGAGGATGTGAAAGCAATCCCCATCTCCACTTTTTCTCCATAGATCCTTGCCTTTCCTCTATGGTCACAACATCAGACAGCCGTGTGTTGTGTTAAGGGTGCAGGTGGTGGTGGTCCCAGATTTTTCGAAAGCCATTAATTCTAAATATCAGTCCTAACTCGTGGACCACAATCTGTCTGCCTCAATTACTTTGACTAGGGATAACAAACCATAAAAATTGTTTTGGGAACAGTGTTGAAACCCATCTAAAGGACACATCTTCCTATTCCAGGCAATGTCTCTTGATATAACACAGATGCATCCTGTTAGGGCTACTGCTGGCACCCTGTTTGTTTTTGATTGTTCTATGATTTGTGTTATTACTTTAAGAAGAATGTGTGATCCCCCTCTGAGGATTGGCTGAGTCAAGATCACCTAGTCCGGCCTCCTCCTCTGGTGTTCCTGATTGGAGCGGCAGCCACCCATAGGAAAGCAAAATCCAAGACGAGATCTCATAGTTGTTTCCTTCTTTTCTCCTAGATACAAATGAGCTCCTTTTAATACCAAGGTGTGACCAAAGGCCTTTTCTCCCACTTCTCAAATTCATCTCAGGAGAAACAACCATGTAAAATCTCATCTCTGTCTGACTCTGATCAAAACAAGAGATCTCTAACTGATCTTAAATAAGTCTAATTTAAGTCTCGGACCATGAGATCAGAGAAAGAGCTCAAAGACAACTCAGCTATGACTCCTGGGATCAAATGATTCTTCTCACATATGTCTCAGTTTTCTCATATTGGCCTCAGGAGCAAAAACTCATGGAAGTTACTGAGAAAAATACACAAAATTTTGACATTGAAAATAATGCACTTTCCAATGTCCTGTTTTCCAATTTGTTAAGGTAGTTACAGCCAGCATAACTGGAACACCAAATACTGTGACATGATGGTTAGAGATTAATTCATTAAGGACCAAATGCACTCAAGAACTGATACACAACAAGTATCTATCTGTCTAAGCACTTTTACTTTTGATACTTAAGTACATTCACTATAGAATATTTTTATAACTTTTACTTGAGTAGAATTTTGAGGACTTTAATTGTGGATATGGTATTTCTCCTCTTTGTACTTTATTAAAGACAATCAGTCCTTCACTGTTAATTTTAGCTGGATGGGGCAGTGGCAGTGTTGTTGCCCTTTAAACAGCAGGAGCGGGGTTTAAATCCCACTCAGGGCCTCCAGCATGGTTCTCTAAGCATAGACAGTAATGTAATACAAACATCTCCCCAGAGCTCCCAACTGCTTTTTAGTAGCAATAAGCAAGACATTAATGAACTCAAAAAGAGACAATGATGAGATCTCATCTGTTACTTCCATTTATCCTATTGTAATCTCAATTCAGTATCCATTTGTCTTACCTAAGTCTCAAAACCACAATCTCTCTTCATCTCATCCTTTTCTCCTAAGGGGTTTTAGGAGCAACAGTTCATTGGAGTGATCTCAAAAAGATATACTATTGAGATCTTAGTGTTTTCTCAAGAGTTAAAGAAAAGACTATTCCGAGCAAAAGATTTTTCCTCTGGCCAGCTGCAACCGCCAATCCAGAGGCTGCGATTGGGCCGCCTCCCCTTCCAGAAGCCTGTCATCCTGCTGCTCAGAGCAGTTTCTCACTCCCATTGGGAAGTTTACCTTGGTGGTACAGTGTGTTTTTTCCTGTTAGCTTCTGCTAAATTCAGAGAACATCTCGGGTTACGTATGTAACCCTTGTTCCCCGAGAAGGGGAACAAGACACTGCGTCGGTGACGACACTATGGGAACGCCTCTGGGCGTGGCAGGGCTGAACTATGAATGAAACATTTACTACTCCAATCCTATTGGTGTTACTAGAACGGTAATGTGTGACGGTGTAACCGGAGGGGGTATATAAGCACGCCGGCAAATAGGACACATTAGCCCTTTCTATGAAGCAAGGCACTCCAGGCGGAGGTGTGGCGGACCGAC
Organism: Micropterus salmoides; assembly: GCF_014851395.1. NCBI lineage: Eukaryota > Metazoa > Chordata > Actinopteri > Centrarchiformes > Centrarchidae > Micropterus > Micropterus salmoides. The sequence continues at coordinate 17,632,146 of NW_024043372.1, forward strand.
GCAGTGTCTTGTTCCCTTTCTCGAGGAACAAGGGTTACATACGTAACCTGAGATGTTCCCCTTCGAGGGAACTTGAACTGCGTTGGTGACGACACTATGGGAACGAGATACCCACTTAGGCCGCGCCAAAACCCCGCCTGCCCCCAGCATGCAAAACCTGACGGCACGACTAGGAGGAGAGCTCACAGGTGTCGGGTGCAGAAGGAAGGTCCAGACTGTAAAACTGGATAAAATTGTGAGGGGTGGCCGAGCCAGCCGCGTCACACAAATCCTGGAGTGACACCCCTGCGAGGAGGGCCCTAGAAGCCGCCATGCCTCGAGTAGAGTGCGCCCTTACGGCCATAGGTGAAGGCAAACCGCGCACCTGATAGGCCAGGGGAAAAGTCAGAAAGATCCAGTTGCTGATGGTGTGTTTAGAAGCGGGGAGCCCAGCCTTGGGGGACCCAAAACACACCAGCAACTGGTCTGCTTTCCTCCACCGGGAAGACCTTAGAGTGTAAATACTCAGTGCTCTGACAGGGCAGAGCAGATGAAGTCTCCCATCCTCCGCCGTCACATTAGGTGGGGGATGAAACGCCTGCAGCACTGTGGACCCTGCCAATCTGGCCAGAACCTTAGGGACATAACCTGGACAAGGGTGCAGGATGGTCCTGACCCTCCCCGGGGAAAACTCCAGGCATTGGGGAGAAATCGAAAGTGCCTGGAGATCCCCCACCCTCCTCAGAGAGGTGATAGCGAGGAGAAAGGTCATCTTAAGGGTCAGGTGCTTGGCCTCAGCCGACTCCAGGGGTTCGAAGGGGGCCTCAGCCAGCGCTTCGAGAACCACTGCCAGGTACCAGGTGGGAACCCTGGAACGAGTCACGGGTCTCATCCTCCTGGCTGGACAAGGATGTGGCGACCAGAAAACTCCTCAGAGCTCTGAAAACCGCCAACATTTCCAGGCAATTTATGTGCCAAGAGAAATGATGCACCTCCCAGGAGCCTCTCACGAAGCGGCCGACCGCGCCTCATCCCGTGAGTGAGGCATCAGTCGAAATAATTGTTCGGCGACAGATCGCTCCCAACATGGGACCTTGGGACAGGAACCAAGATTTCCTCCATACAGACAGGGAACGAAGGCACCCGCTCGTAACCCGTATCAGACGGCGCGGATTTCCCCTCGGGGAGAATCCCTTGGATTTTAGCCACCACTGCAGGGCTCTCATGTGCAGTAGTCCGGAAGGTATTATACTGGACGCTGCTGCCAGGAGACCCAACACCCCCTGAAAGTGTTTTACAGTGATGGCGTGGCCTAACTGCACTCCGGTCACTGTGGACAAAATGGACTCGATGCGTGCAGGAGACAGGTGGGCCCGCATCGTCGTTGAGTCCCACACCACCCCTAGGAACGTAGTCCGTTGGGCGGGTGTCAGCATGCTCTTCTTCGCGTTGAGCCGCATCCATGCATTTGGTGAACGTGCAGGGAGGCCAAACGGAAGAACACAATACTGGTATGCTGTGCCCCCGAAGGCGAACCTCAGGAACTTCCTGTGAGAGGGACGGATGGAGATGTGGAAATAAGCGTCGGATTGGATGTGACTGATGATGGCGGGGATGGTAAGCATCCTGAACCTGAATCTCCTCAGAGATTGGTTCAGGGACCCTGGTGGTGGGTCCCCCTACTCAAAGTCTCAGGACCTCTTCCCCCAGGCCCGCCGAGACTGAATGACGGTCCTCAGATCCGTCTTCCCGGGGGGCTGTGGGCGAGAGTGCTGTCTTTCGTCCCAGGTTGGTTGAGGGGGATCCCGTGAAGCGACGCTCTGCTTCTGGCTGCAGCAGTAGGTGCTGGATGAAGGCTGCGTCCGCCTTTCCTGAGCCATCGCGGTCCTGGAGTCTGACCGGCGGGGGAGATATCGCTCAAACGCCTCTCCCTGAGTTTTGGCGTGCTGGAACCTGTTGACGACAGCATCCACTGCTTCGCCAAACAGGCCAGTGGGTCGAGAGGGGCGCATCCACTGGATGCCCGAGAGGTTGAGCCACAGATGCTGCTCCGTAGCCACCAAAGCTGCCATGGATCGGCCGATGGAACGGGCCATTTCCTTGGTCACACGGAGAGCTAAGTCCGTCGCTCTACGGAGCTCAGTCAGGTCCTCCTCAGAGGGACCTCCCCCTACGTCACAGTCCCGAAGGAGATCGGCCTGGTATGCCTGCAAGACAGCCATCGTGTGCAGGCTGGCACCAGCTCGACCCGCTGCCATGTAGGCCTTGCCCACCAAATTGGACGTCATCCGACACGGCTTGGTGGGGAGCGCCGGCGTCCGGAGGGATGAGGCAAGAGGTAGCTAGCCAGCGCCGTGCTGTCTGATCTCCATCACGTTGCCGTAGTCCAGCCAGGGGGACGTAGACAGCCGTGCAGAGAAGGGTTTGTTCCTACCATTTTTTCCAGATCTACACAATTCGTTGTGTAGGGGGCCGGCGCGGGGGTGGCACTCGGTGTTGCAGAAACCACTCGTCTAGTTTGCTGCCCACCGATGGCTGCTGCACCACCTTGCCAATCAATGTGCAGCTTGGCCACAGCCCACGTCACCGCTTCTAACAACTCCTCGTATCCTGGCGAGGGCTGATGATGTTCCGTTTCCCTGAAGTCATTCTCCATGCTAAGCACATCTAGCTCCTCAGAGCCAGATCGTGCAAGCCTCTCCGGACTCACCCCTCAAGTGGGAGAAACCGAGAAACGGGCTCCCGATCGGGGATGAGGGGAGGAGGATTCCGCGGAGGAGGATTCCGCGGATGAGGACCGAAAAAAGGCCTCAGCTGTTCCGGCACCCTCGGCGATCTCACGTTGCAATCCCCAGGATAGGAGCTGCCGCGACGCTTCAGTGACCGCGGGGCCTGTGCCACTGGGGGAGCGCATCCGACCATCCTCTAGAAAAAGAGCCGCTCGAGACCTCAGCACCCTCAGGGGCAGGGCCTTGCAATGGTCGCAGGCAGCCCCCTCGAGAGCTGCCTGGGCGTGCGACATCCCCAGGCATGAGACGCACATCCAATGGGTATCACCTTCCGTGATGAAACGCTCACATGGAAAGACACACTGTCGGAATCGCTTCGACATGATCTGCTTCATCTCGACTTCAGGTAGGATGATGGAGCTTCCAAACATAGCCAGAGTGCCTGCTGAATAGAAAGAAGCTAATGTGTCCTATTTTTTCCCCCTACTTTGTTTCGAAGGGGAACTCAAGTGTGTGGTCTCACTAGAGAACTGGTGGTTTGTTTTGTATATGGTTCACCTAGAGGATATTGGGCAAGGGATTAGCTCTAATACTGACACTGTTCTAACTCACATAGTGTGTTCATGTCTAGATTCACTAGGTTTAGGGGTGCTGCGCTCCCTGTGTTTGGTTTTGTCAGAGAGGTCTCATTGTTACTTCTGTTGTTTTGTTGCCCTGTAGTTAGTCCCTTGTTAGGAGGGATCTCTTTTGGTTATATTGTTTTCATTTATTTACGCAGCACCGACTATCTCATTTTCCATTTGTAGATTTTGAAACTCTCTCCTGAAAAATAAACAACTTCCTTTTACCAAGAACAACTGGTTTATATGTACGTCCCCCACACGAGCTGGGATGTAACACATCCCATAAAATTACAGCCATTGTTTAAATTGTGATAGATGACATGGTCTCAGCCCAGATTGCATATCAGTGGAATCATACTTTGAGCTTTCATTTCTCAAGCAAAGCCTCTTTATTACAAATACGTGATTTTCAACACAAACCAGTCGGGATGAACATCCCAGTTATAGCTCTAACCACTGAGTCCTTCCTGAGTCCAGCTTGTCCGTCCTATTATTCATATTTCTGTAACTTCTGCAGCTACAATCTATTCAAATCCAGTCATAAAGCACCCCACACACACACACACACACACACACACACACACACACACACACTCTGCTTTGATGTTGTACGAAACAGAAGATTGATGGGGAACATTAATATAGGTGTACAAGCAAGAAAAATGTCCTCCGCTATAAATTATAGTATAACCAGAGGCCAAAGTGTATTGCTATTCCCATAATGCAACCCACTGGCCCTCTGGACAAAAGGAACAGGATTTTGTTTTGATATTTACTAGTGGGTCAATAATTCCTCTGTTGTTTTCATCCAAAACTGATGCAGATCAATTGTTTGAGATTGGACTGTATCCTTTTTTAATAAAAATACTATATGCATTTTATATTTTTATTCATTCATTTTAATTCCTGATTTTCACATATATTTCACTTGTGCATGTAGCGTTGGAGTCATTTAATAGAAAAAATTAAACTAAATAATAAACAGACAGGGGGACCCTCTCCAATACCCTCCTCCTAATCTCCCCTGTTACTCCTTGGCCTAACCCACATCTTAGAAGTAGGGACAGTTGCGTTTTTCCATAACATGTAATGCATTTCTTTTGAATTTTCTGTTAGAAAAGCAGTAAGACAGAAAGTGCTGTTTTATATGTAGAAGAATGTCATCTGCGTACAACAATATCTTATTGGTTGTTCTTTTAGTGGTATAGCCGTGTGTCGGAGGTTTGGGGTTTGATTGCCAGTGAGAAAATTTGCAGGCATCCCTGTCCTGTCCCTCTATGCAAGCTAAAAGGGAATGAAATAGTCCAGTTTGTGAGAATTTAAGTTGTGGGATTCTTGTAGATGAGTTTGATCAGCGAAAGGAATTTATTGCTAAGGTTAAATCTATTAAAAACTTAAATGAGTAATGCCACTCAATCTGGTCAAACACAAGAGTATGACTAAGTCAGTGGTTCTCTTTGTATACATAACATTAATAAGTTGTCTGAGGTTAAAGGTAGAGGTATGAAACGTGTCTGGTCTGTATGCACAGTGAATGTATCTTTCCCAGTAAGGTGTTCAGCCTGCTGGACAGTATCTTGACAAATTATTTTACATTCTACATTAAGAGCAATGTGTAAAATATTAAAAAAAATTAACTGACATTATTAGCAGAATATGAATAAGTAACAGTTCTGATGTTATGTTAAAGACATCTATGTATTGTGTTGCAGAGACGATGTGGTCTCGTAATACCACTTTTTACTTTTACCTCAAGAGGTGATAATCTGATTGTACCTCCCCTATAGTATCAACTGGGAGATGTGTGCATGCGACAAGTTCACTACGTTACAAGGGCTCTCTTAGCTTTTTTAGTCTAATAAATAAACAAAATAAACCTACAATATGTCAAGAAAGGAAATATTTGTATACCTATTTTCCATATCAAACAGAAAAATACAACCATACATCTTCTGAATTCAAGTTTCTCTCTTTCACCGTTACAACAAGTGTAATTCTGTTGTTAACTCGTTTAAAAACACATTTCATTCAAACAAAACTCACCAAAACTGTTCTCATAATTTTGGTCAAGATGTACCCCTAGTTCATCGAGTTAGATGTGAAATATTCTGGTTCTACATGCTGTCACTGCTCTAATGCCTACCCTGCTCCTCTCCCACAGCCTCTCCTGTCCTTGCCTGAACCCACAGTGTATTAGCTGACCCCAGAGTCAAAGTCCTGGTAGGAACTGCTGTCACCTCGGTACTATATTGTCGTCGAACTGGCCAATGTTGGTCTTGGAGGTATTGTATGAATTAGACAGGTGGAGAGTAGTCTTAATTCTTACACATTGTACCTTTAAGAAGAGGTAGGTGCCTACTTCCTGCAGGTCCTTCCCTTTTTTGTTAATTACTGTAATAACAGCCTCAGTTAAAGTGGGTGGTAGACTACAGTTTGTCTGGGCTTGTTCACATAGTTTTAATATGTAGGAGGTAGGGTTTTACTAAATGTTTTGTAGAGTTCCACTGGGAGTCTAACAGGACCAGATGTTTGATTACTTTGTAGCGAGGCGATGGTTCAGAGTTCAGGGTATTACAGTCTTCCTTATTCAGTTTGAGTAGGTAAGAATGTATTAATTGTCATCTGTTATTTATGTCTTTGGGCTTTGTAACTATTTTAAGTATGTATTGTGCAATCACTTTTTATTTTTCTGAGCTGTCTAGTTAGTGTGTGTGGCTTGTCACAGAATTCAGTGTATTTTTGCTGATACGATCTTGGGGGCATATTCATTTACTTGGGTGGGGGAGATGTTGTCGATTTCTCCCTTTTCTATAATGTAATAACATTCTTTGTCAGTGATTGGACATGCCTTTTCTTAATAGAATGGCTGCACCTCTCACTTTGCTATTTAACCTGCAGGGTGAGCTATTTTTCAAGTGTGTCTCTTGCAGGAACATAACAACATAATGTCTGAGGCCAGTGATTTTAAGTGTGCCAGGACCTTCCCTGGGTTGTTTACTCTGCGCGCATTCCAACTAGAAAATTTTAGACCCTCCCCACTGGTATTATTATTTACACTACTATCTTGAATCACTAATTCATTAGTATAGTAAATTTAGAATCACAAGTATCACAATGTAGCATCTGAGCTAACGATCTTCCTCTCCCTTCCACCACCACCAATTCCCAACTCACCACCGGTCAATTGAGGTCAAAATAAAAAAAATAGTAGTATGTACAATAAAGTATGATTAACATGTTTATGTTTTATAAACTAAAATTTAGAGCAAAATGTAGTTTTTATACAACAAAAACCAAGTGTCCACATATGTGGACTTCATGCAACAGTGGAGTGAGATTACATTAAGGCTGCAAAAGTGCATATAAAAGCATCAAATGGCTTTGACTTTGACTGCTTTGCGGGGTTTCACATGAAAAAAAACATTGTGCTGTACGCATATACTATAAAGAAATCAGTTTTAACTAGTACTATGTAATCTGTTACATTTGGGATGTTGCTATGTTATAACTGAAATGATTCAATATGAAGTTAGATAAGGATAAAAATATGCTACTGGGTTTCCACATACATGTAACTACAATTATAAATACCAGTGTTTTTCTGCTATTTGTTCCTTGAATATGTTTTTCCTTGTTAGTTTTCAATAATTGAGCTTAAATACATAGCGTAACATGTAACATAAACACAATATTCCATATTGTCAGGTGTGGCATTTTACTCCTTTGTTGGATGATATCCACATACGTGGACAGTTAGATAATTTTAAAATAAAACAGAATTTTGTTAAAATGTGAATGGATTTAAATTTTGAGTGATAAAATGATTTTAATAATTGATCCATGAATGGGTTCATATGTTAACCCACAAGACTTTAGGATGGATATACAGCATAAAGGGTATTAATGATTAATGATTTTTCACCCTGCGTGCAGCAGCATAGCTAATCTGTAAATTAGTGATTCTTCTTGATAATTATACAGTAATACTACAATCATGAGACTGAAAAGATGTGGGGCAAACGGCACAACTGTACAGTGATGTAACAGTCTCACCTGTTGACGTGTGTGTGTGTGTGTGTGTGTGTGGGTGAGAGAGAGAGAGAGAGAGAGAGAGAGAGAGAGACAGCTAAAATGTCTGTCAGAAAATGTACATTTTAGCAGAACACAAACAACATACAGTATATTCTGGTGTTGTGCCTAAAATAATCATTGTCACCATTCAAAAATCCTGTTTGTCAGACTTAAATACTGCATAAGAAAATGTTGACACAGCAGTTTCTGGAAAAACCTTTTGAAGGTGTACAAGTTATTACATGTCACAGGATACATTTTGTACAGTTTAGCTTGGGGAGCAAACTGTCACTTTTAATTTTTTTTCCCATGAACAAGAAGGTGAACAAATGAATAAATTATGGTAAAAATGTATGATTTGGAGTGTCACAAAGAGCTTTTTGTGCATAAATAACATATTGGTTTACAGACAGTTGTTGGAGCTCATTTAGACATTTTCTATTTTGCACCCACTTACTTGACAGAAGGGGACTATTACTAAACCTGTTTTTAATGTTTAATAACCTAGTTGATCTTACAACAAATTGTGCAATTTATTTATTTTTAACAGAGAATACTTGATTCTATTTGGGTGTAATTTAAGTATGTGTTCATTATTTTCAGATAACTGCCAGACCTTGACATCACTGCTTTAATGTACTCTCAATTTCCACCACTTTTTTTGTAGAAAATTGTTTGTGCTGGGCACCACGCCAAATAAAGAGCACCTACTGTAATTAGAAGGGCCAGGTTAGAATATGAATTTTATAGGCTGCAATGCCAGAATCCTGTTGGAATCACATTGTGGAGGGAAGCACATACGGTCTGTTTAATTTGACTTTGGCTGCATGACCTGGTGGAGAATCAGCATAGTCTGCGCTGCCATGGCTTGTGCAGTTGCCTTCTGAGCGAGTGCAAGGCTTGAACTTTTGGTGTGTGTTAGTTGTTACAAAGTACAAGGTGCAAGGTTGTTTATTTGTCATTATCCAACACAAGAAAACGAAAAGAAAGTTAGCAGTCCCTTCATGCTACACACATAGAACTTAACATATAATTCAGAGAATATTAAAATAACATAACAAAATAACATATAAAATAAAATAAAATAAAACAATATATACAGTTGTTTATATGCATATATACATAGGTACACATATACTAGGCAATGGCTACATGTTTGAGTGGTAAAGTAGTATTTCTATTCCAAGACTAGAGCCAGCACCTATTGCAAATGTAATAATATTCACATTTTTCGATCACTAGCAAGTGGTTGTAGTAAAAAATTTAAATGCCAGCATAGTCCAACAAAAGACCACTGATAATGATTTCTGCATTTCAGAAGTTAGGAGAAGTTAATTTCTCAAAATGGTGGTATTTATTTGATCTGTGGCAGTGAAACAAATGAGCCAAGTAATAATAATGTTTCAAAAGACAATACAAACAACAGCACTGAGGCGTATCACACACAATGTCAGATATGTACACAGTTTTAAATATAGCTGAATGAATTCAAACGTACAAGACTAACCCAAATTCTTTGTTTGATGACTCAGTGTTTCCAAGCTATCTAATTTAACATTTCTTCATTCACAACCTCTTTTTTTGTGTATAAATAACATACAGTGACATAGGCATAGTCATATACGGAGCCTGTTAAAATGGCTATAATGTTTTTGATAGCAATAGCAACAACGTCCATGGTGCCCGGAGGTCAAAGTCTACTGATTTTAGTGATACCCTGACTTTTCCTCTTGTGCAACAATTAGGTTGTTTTTTTCATGAAATGTCTCAAAAACTAATGGATGGATTGCCATGAAATTTGGTACAGTGCATTATGTCAGTGCATGTTGTCTTAACCTGGGGCAGGTCACAAGCGTTTCCTTTAATAATTATTCCCATATTTAATATGACATATGGCAGTTATATCATCAGTCAAGGAAAACATGCGTTTCATTCTTAATTGACCTTTTTACCTTGTACACTCAGAATTACATGTTGCATATTCATCTGCTGCAGCTCGGTAACCTTTCACAACCTGTATCACTGATGTTGTAATAAATCATGACAGGGGTCAAAACAATGTCACGGCACATTTCCAGACAATACATTGCTCATCATGTGTCTGTACACATCTCTGGCTTGACACTTCTCTTATACTTGGATCATGACAGTTCTTAGACAGTAATTGATTTAGAAGAGAATTTAAAGCCACCTTAAGGGATAAATCAACTTGCAACTGCCTTTTGATTTAGAGTTATCTTTCATTCTGGCATTTCTCCAAATTTCCAATTCAATGAGTGTTTTAATCTTCATTTTTCGATTAAGATACAGTTCTTAAAGATGTAGCAAAATTTCAGGCTGGTTTGGCAGAAACGTTTTGGCCCTCATCAACTTCTACATTCCTAGCTGGCTGTGAGAAGAGTGAGGGAGGCAGGGAGGGAGGCCAGTATTTGTTTTACTTTGCCGCTGTGTTTTCACCCTCCTTTTTTCATAGAAATGCACCCTGGGTTCTTTTTGTGAATCACCCAGCAACAGACACATCACTTTGTCTCCGTCTTTTCACTGCGAGCGGAAACGTCGCACCGAGGCTCTTCTGGAGAGGCCTAGCAGCGTCCTACCTGACTGACTTACCAATGAAGAGCCAGACACATTCTATGGGCCTGCAGTGTTACACATAACTGGTCCTGACAACAGTCCCTCCCTCTCCCCACCACCCGAAAAGAACAGAGGCTTTTAGGATTAATAGACATGAAAAGCTTCAGCACAGGGCTCTGTCTGTTTGTTTGTCAGTGTGTCTTTCTGTTTACTTCTACGTCTTTATCTATCTTTCCTATGGCCAAACACATACATTGATTTCCATAAGCTCTGAACTGCTAAGCCAACATACAAAAATGTTAGTTTAAACTAGGTTTTTGTGATGCTAATGTACACTTTACATTGATTGGCAAGCACTGAAACTGACTTGGAAAGTGACTGCAGATGATGCATGCACTTCACACAGGTTCAGAGCTCACACGGTCATCTAGTGTGATAATACCATGACAATGTAAAGTTATGCAATTATGTTGATGGAGAGACAGAACATTTTTGTCAGGTTCTGACCCAGTGGAGCATCTTATGGGTTTGCAAAAGCTGTTATTTACACACTGAAAACTCCTGGGTTATTTCTTCAACACATTTTCTGGGTTATTTGTGTTGGGTTAAAATTATGGGTAATTTTTTCAGAGAGTAACCATTTTCTGGGTTATAGGGCTAATATTTTGACTCAATTCCTGGGTTGTTTGGGTTTCTGGGTTATTTTTCAAAGAGTAACCCATGTTCTGGGTTATAGGGTTGGCTTTCTCTCTCTCAAATTCAAATTCTAATTAACTTTATTGGCATGAATGTATAGCAACCACCCCGCAGTTGTTCTGGAATTTGCTCACAACAGTCATTTGAAATAACCGTCGCTTTGCGCACGATCCGTTTTGGCCTGTGCTTCGTCGGTGCAACTTCATCGTGTATTCAAGGTAAGCAAGTATTTTCAGTGTTGATGTAACGTAAACTTTTCTGTTTCCATGTCCCCGCTAGTTGCTATGTTGAGACTAGCGTTAGCCGTTGTAATTCTGTGGTTGCCATGTACATCTAACTAGTTTAAAGTCTGTGTAAAATCACACATGACATGACACAACCATTGTTTGAAGACTTTAAGCCTTAAGTTCAATCTAGTTATTGAATGTTGTCGAATGTTTGAGAGTTGTTTATTTTTAAATTTTTTATATAGAGTTTAATTAAAATTTAATGCAATAAAAATGTAAAAGTGCTCGAAGTGTATAATATTGTCACAGTCACCCCTAATCACATGTTCCTTTGTTCTGTTTTCCAGCCACTCATCTGTTTCCATGGTTTCTGTCATTTAGTTTATCTGCATCACCTGTGTTTAGTTAATTACCATCATCATCATCGTCATCATCTGTTCCACCTGTGTTCTGTTAATCAATGTTCATCTGTGTTAGTATTTAGTTCTTTTAGTTCAGTCAGTCTTTGGTCGTTTTACTTTGTAGTCTTGTTTAGTGTGTGTGTACATCCTGCCTGTCTGTACCTTTTGGAGTTACTTTATTAGTAAAACATTTGAATTGGAACTTTGGACTCCTCCTCCTCTTCTTCTTCTGCCTGCACCACACTGTGACAGATGTAATGTAAAACAAATTTATATTTTCAGAAATAAGGCATACTGGCATAGTAACCCAAGTTAGGTTATTTTTGACCCAACTCCTGGGTTAAAAAGAGACCAACTAATTTCTGGGTTATTTCAACCCAGATATTGGGGTTGTTCTTTGGGTTATATTAACTACAATGTTGGGTTTTTTTAACCCAACATTTGGATCAGGTATTTAACCCAGAAGTTGGGTCAAAAAGAATAACCCAATTTTCTGGGTTAAAATAACCCAGAAATTAGCTATGCAAATTAGTTGGTCCCTTTTTAACCCAGGAGTTGGGTCAAAAATAACCCATAATGGGTTATTAGTGTGTATTCTTAATATTAATTATATTGTAATATTGTTCAGAATCACTTCACATTAGAGTATTCTATTACTGATGGTGTCTTCAGTAAGATTTATTTGATCCTAGAGTGTTTGCAAAACGGTAAAACGTGTTAATGTTGATCTGTCAGTCGATCAGTTTGTCGGTCAACTACTTTGGTCTAGTCTGAAATATCTCAACAACCTTATGACGGATTTCCATGAAATTTTGTACATTCAGGGTCCCCAGAGGATGAATCCTACAGACTTTGGTGATCCCCTGACTTGACTTTTCCTCTAGCACTACCACGAGGTTCACATTGTGGTTTTAAGTGAAATATCTCAACAACAATTAGTTGGATTACCATAGAAATTGGTACAGACTGCCCCCCGCAGGATGAATTGTAAAACCTTGGTGGTCCTTTAACTTTTTAACTATCGCCGTTATCAGGTCAAAATAATAATCTAACCAATACTTTGGTTTATGACCAAATATGCCTAACTGTGTGTTTATTGCTAATTAGCAAATGATAGCATGCTAAGATGGTATCTTAAGATGGTGAACATGGTAAACAATATACTTGCTAAACATCAGCATGTTAGCATTATCATTGTGAGCATGTTAGCATGCTTACTTTAGCATTTAGCTGAAAGGTGTGCTGTGTAAGCTAAGCATTCCTGTATATTGCAGTTTTCAAAGTGATACTCATGGGTTTCTTTTTTTCATATTCATGTTATTTGTGTTGTGCTTCTTAAAGAGCCTCACCGTGTGTGTAAAGCCTAATAGAAACACTGAGAGGCAACATATTTCTTAAAGGCTCTGTAAATACGCCTGGATTATAAAAAGCATCTGTCATCATTATCACTGTCATCATCATCTGTATCACCAGTTTGTCTTTCTCACATGAGCGATAACCTGCTCTACAGTTTCAGAACACCACGTTTGTCCCTGATGTCTGAGCAGTGAAACTGACAGGGGGCCAGCTGTCTGCCTGTGTGTTTGCCTGTACTCTGCTCTCTATTACTACCACCTCCTTCTGTAATTACAAGCTCCACTGCACACAGGCTCACCATCAGGTGGGGCCAGGGCCACAAGCACAGCACCACCAGCTCTCATCATTGTTGCGTTTCAAATTCTACCCGTGTGAGAGCTGCAGGCCAACTGGAGGCTTTTTGCACATCTGAGGTGCCACAGCCTGCGGGCCAATCAGCCAGTTGGGATTAGAAAAGCAAAATTTCGCTTCGTATCATTAGAAGGTTAGTTCACCCCTCATTGGTTCACCATCTGGGCATTATTTCCTTTCCTCTCAGTGGTGTGGCTTTTCAGTAGCACTGTATCAGCACTGCACAGCCTACAGCATGGTGGATGGAAACAAAAAGAACCAATGATGGAAGGGAAAGATTTGGGCAGATGAGCACAGGGGGGTAGCAAAGGAAGTGAACCGTGACAGAAATGGGGATGGTGTAGAAAGAAGAAAAATTAAAGGAAATGGACCAAATGAATAAGGAAATATGAACATAAAAAGTAGGTTTTTGTTAGACATCTTTTGACACAATCCACTAGTTCCACACACAACCATTACAGTGACATAAGCCATGACATTGCATATGATCCCACCTGACATTAAAATGAAGCTGCTTTGCATAATATCACAAGTCAGTATAAGGTGTCACCTGACAGCTTTATGACAATTACGAATTACCTTACGAAAAGATAAATATCACCATCACAGTCACGCATTTGTCATTCCCAAAGGCGATGCAGATTTTTTTTATATTAACATTGGTTTAATCCTTACTCATTTCCACGATTCAAACTTTAACTGTTAAACCCTGCGAGACTCTAATCTCCCAGTGAGAGCCTAATAATTTATCTCGATGTGGGAGTAAAAGTCTGCATTAAGACTGCTCATTTGGGATGTTCCACAAGGGTATTTCATTTTGGAAGACAGCGGGCTAAGAAGATTATAAGCACAGTTTTCAATTTATCTATCTCACACATCCTGACTCCCTTTATTGGCTGGGACCCTCTTATCATGTTTTGCCAGGAGCTAGAGCAGCTATTGGCATCTTCCTCTGCATGTGCTACTTTGGAGTGGTGGCATTTGATGCAACACTACTGCTACTTATTTTTACCCATAGCATGCACAAGTTGATTAAAGTTGATTAAAGTTAATCAACCAAATATTGGATGGATGGAAGTTTAGAAAATGAAAATAGTGAACAAGTGTCACTTAAGGGTGCATAAGAGTTATTTATGGCGACTTTATGGAATCCAGTCATCTTTAGAGATAACTTACAGCCAAAGCAACCCATAGAGGCCTACATTATGCATCAACTGGCCCTTGAGTGATTCAGAAAGGGAGAGAGAGATGAAGAGAGAGAGAGAGAGAGAGAGAGAGAGAGAGAGAGAGAGAGAACTTGCTGATATAAAAAAAGAAGCTGCAGGAGTAAGGATATAAAACCTTGAGACAAGAGGATGCTCTTCTCTCAAACCCGCTGCCATCTCAGTGGTGGAAATGTTGGAGTTGGGGAGGGTCGACTTTGAGGTGACATTGACGCTATGTAGATGAGAGTGAGGATCCTGCGCTCAATGTTACGTCCCTGCTCGCTTCAACTCAGACGGCGGCAGCTCCTTTCCCCGTCTTCACTCCCCTCCTCTCTTTCAGCACCACTCCTTTCAGGACAGCACCTCGCTCTCAAAGACGCATTTGTCCACCAACCTCCCCCCTCAGGATCCTATATGTGTTCGCTTTCGTCGGATGCAAAGTTTTCACCTTGGTTTTAATCTAAAAGCGCAAGAAAGTAACTTTTTTTTTTTTTTTTTCGGATTTTCCCATCGGGGAAAAAATCTGGTAAATAAACGATTTTTACTGTAAGTATTATGTTAAACAGTATGCATTTTTACGTGGATTAGGGATATATTTCTGCTTGTTGACATACTTAGCGAGGGCAACCGAGGAATCTAACATATGCAGATGCGCTGAAATTGGCAATGTGCACGGATGTTCGACTCCAATTCACTTGATGGCGACGAAAGAGACTTAGCCTATCTCACGAGGAGCATTAGCGTATATGATTAAGTCGTGCAGCCACGTTTAAAATATGTCGAATGAAAATGTGTGATGTGTGTAAAAATGTAGCCTATATAATTTTTTGATTTCTTCACAAAAATCCAGATTTGTCTTTGAAAGCGCGTATCTCTTGGAAGTCAAATGGTACATGGATCTGGAATACTATCAACAGATTAATATAAAATACTTAGCCTATCATATAAAATATAAAAACATTTGTGACCCTGTTGCCTCACGTTGCTCTTGACAATTACGCACGCGAGGTGACTAAGAGCGCGCTCCGTGTTTGATTCGTCTTCATGAGCAGATGTTCATTGTGCCTTTCAAAAATTAAAAATAATTGCTAAAATTGTGTTGTTTGAAAAACGGTGTAGTTAATAGTTTGTTTTAATACTTTTATTATATTAACTGATATTTGATGAAAATGTCTACTCAAAACCTCCAAGGAGTTATTAGCTTCTCCAGTTGATTAATTCGACATTAACTTTGCGTCTGACTTCTAAATGTGTTTAATTGCTCATCTCTTGTACCGCAGCAATAGGAAGTGGGCCATTGAATTTAGAGCATAATGAATCAAGGACAAGAGCAGGCTCTAAATTTCTGCTAACATGCATTCACTCCAGGCAATTAAAAGTAATTCTTATTGCATGACAAGTCTTTATTTGATCTTGCGGGGTTCACGGATCGTGGGGCACATTTTCTCTTTCCTCCCCTGAAGAAATGCCATGCAGTCAGACTGGATGCTTGCAATAATCGTGTATACTGATATTTTTAAACGTATTTTTAATCACAGGCCAGTCAAATGCCCAACTAAATACACAATTTAGTCTCAAATTTAATATTTTTTTCCCCAGAAAACTAATTCACTTATATTTCCACTTTTATTGAATTGAAGTTCAGAATCACAGATTGTTTTTGTAATGTCTAACAATTAAGAAAGAATTACGCAAATGCGTCTGTTATTCTCAAGACCTGACATTTCGACTGCAGAAAACATTTCAACCAATAGATTTGCATGCAAGTAAAATTATCTCACCTAATTGATGTCTTCTGTCTTTTTACAAGTGTATTTTTAACTCTATACATATATTTATGCTTTCAGGGTTGTTGGACCGCGGCTCAACTGCCCCTGCTTCTGCTCTTGATTATCAATCTTATTACCCCGATTATTCGTCTCTACTCGGTGTTATCTGGGAGCTAGGTGTACAGGACGGAGAATCTGTTTACCTGGACCGGTACTGAAACCCCCTCCTCTTCACAGGTCAGGACTATCCAACACGCACAGTGACCATGGCCACCAACGGGACCAAAGCCTCGGACGGACACGTCTTAACGGAGACGGTGAATGACGCGCCCACCACCACGCCAAACGACAAACCCAAAACCTTGGTGGTGAAAGTGCAGAAGACGAAAAATGAGATACCCGAGAGAGAGACCTGGGGTGGGAAATTTGACTTTCTTCTCTCTTGTGTCGGATACGCAATCGGACTCGGAAATGTGTGGAGATTTCCTTATTTATGTGGAAAGAACGGAGGAGGTAATCAGGAATTCTTGGCATTTTTTTTTCATTCATCCATGTACCTAAAGGAGAGCAAAGATCTCGACATAAAAACCTGCCAGTTTGCCCCCGGAGGTTTTTAATTGAAAATAAATCTAAAATGTATTTCCTATCTAAGGCGTGCGTAACTGCGCACAAACGAAAGTTTGCGCAATGATCTGGGCGCAGTGTGAAACAAAATACAAATTTTTACCAGATATTTTATCTGGATTATGATGAATGTTAACAGTTCATGATTTACGTTCACTTACACGCCTTTACCTCTTACCTCTCATTCAGGGGCCTTCTTGATTCCTTACTTTTTGACCCTCATATTTGCTGGAATGCCACTGTTCTTTCTGGAGACGGCTCTTGGTCAGTACACTTCTATTGGAGGGCTTGGAGTGTGGAAGCTGGCCCCCATGTTCAAAGGTAAAAAGACCGTGACTCTACACTTTTTATGTTAAGGGCTTGCTTCGTGAAGGCCAAGTTGATTAACAGACATTGGCAAAGTCAGAAATTGGTGCTCTTTGCAATTACATAACAGTGGGCAAAGGCTTATCCTCCGTGATCTACCAAAACTTTCAAACATGCCTTACATATTATTTTTCTCCTTTTATTTCAACAAATATTTCAGCACAATTTAACATCATGCCTGTGCTCTACCATTGTTTCAGGTGTGGGTCTGGCTGCTGCTGTTTTATCCTTCTGGCTAAACATCTATTATATTGTAATCATTTCCTGGGCTATTTACTACCTGTACAACTCCTTCACTTCTGTGAGTATTTGATATTCATGTGAATGCTGTTCCCTAATCAAACAATATAATAATAGGATATGAATACCTTTTGAAAATGTAGGGGCAGGGGGACTTAAAGTGGTAGTAGTTTACTTTATTTTTACTGAAAATCTTTTCACACAAACGTCCTTTTAAATCTTCTTTGTTTGTGTGTTTCTTCTTTTTTTTTGCTCAGGTTGTATTTTTATAGTAACCCTTTAAGTTATGTGGCAGGTTCTGTTTGCCAGCACCTCTTACATAAGGGTGCGCGGCCCTTAACAGGGCATGACATTTATTACTTCCTTTCCCACATAATTAGTGCCTTACACAAGGTATTGATAAATGCTATTTGGCTATAAGGCATTTACTACGCTGAATAAAGCATGAAATCTCAATGAGTATCATGGTCTTGGCTGCTCGACAGCCAGAAATAATGGGACCCGGTTGTGGGAGAGAGGTCCATCTAAAAAGAGCTGTCTGTGTGATTTTCAAAAATCTTTCTTTCCCTTTAATTTTCAGGATCTGCCATGGCAGAGCTGTGGCAATTCCTGGAACACAGACCGCTGCTACACCAACTACAGCATTGCGGACACCAGAAACCTCACCAGCGCAGTGGTGGAGTTCTGGGAGTAAGCTAGACACAAGAGTCTGTTGAGATCGCAAGGACACTGCTCTGTTGTGAACAGATTAAAGCTTCACAGAAGGGTCATGATCCCTACTGTGCATAATGACGATCAGGGTTAGAGTCTGATATGGCCATTTGGTTCTGACCATAGTTCTAACAAGCCAATGGTTCACCAAATCCATGTATCTCCAGAAACTTCTAAAGTGGGAAATATTTTGTACGTACAATAAGGGGCCACAAACAATTCTATATAAGAACATGAATAAAACAAGTTGTATGTACACATGCATGCATACAAGCATGACTTCCCTTTACTGTGGTGCCAGAAAAAAGCTTTAGGGGTGAAAAAGAAAGCAAGGGACAGGGGTCTTTGTGAATATCCAGGCACGTGTATGCATATTTGTGTGTGCACCCATGTGTGCTGCGTGTATGAGATTAAGGATGCATTTGTGCGTTGTAGTAAGACCACTTTACTCCTTCCCTGCAGACGTAACATGCACCAGATGACCGATGGTCTGGAGAAGCCTGGGGAGGTCAGGATCCCACTGGCTATTACACTCGCCATTGCATGGGTGCTTGTCTATTTCTGTATCTGGAAGGGGGTCAGCTGGACTGGCAAAGTAAGTACAAGCAGAGGACAGAGGCAGACACAAAACAAAATGGATAGCCAAAATCCTTTCATGAATTGAATTTGCATCATCTTAAGGTCATAGAATAGGCACGACATGTTGGATTGTTATTTGAATTAAGGGATGACATATTGTCACTTAACAATGTTTCTGTCCAATTGTAATTTGTTTTACTGTAGGATGAGCTAAAATTTTAGAACTTCTAAAAGATCATGTTACATCTTGATTTCATGAGGTTTACTGTCTTATATTATAAATTAACATTTATATGAAAATCAGAACAATTGATAATAGCCTTTTTCACTCTTTATCTCTTTGTTTGCTAAGTTTACGATTGGTAGATTTGTCATTGATTTTTATACATAGCAGTTGTATCAGTGACTGTGTCTCTACTGATTCTATTCATTGTCAGCAGATTTTTATCACAAATGATCTGAATTGTGTTGACGTTGATAACACAGTGCCAAATGAGTTCAGATAAGGAGGGAAATAGTGCACCGAGAGTGTGCTGAACCCAACCATTGTGGGGTCATTTTGCCTTTGGGGAATGGCTGACTGGGTCACTGTGCTGCACTGTGCTGTGTGGATGGTGCCACAGTACTGTAACGCTGTTCATGTTAAGTTATACAACTTAGCAGTTTTCACTTCTTCTGTAGTTTTGTTGCCTTGCAGGACAAATTCCAAATAAAATAATGCTCAGTAGCAGATTGATATTAAAGTTAGTTTTGGCTTAAATAGACATCTCCTTCTTTTCTAACAATAACTTTGTCTCCCACAGGTGGTGTACTTCTCAGCCACATACCCTTACTTTATGCTGTTCATCCTGTTTTGTCGTGGTATCTCTCTACCTGGTGCAATTGATGGGATCCTCTTCTATATCACACCAGACTTTGCCAAACTTAAGGAGTCTGAGGTATGCTCTCTGCTCCCCCTGCTCTCTCACATCATTAAAGCTCAACAAGAACATGAGATGAAGCTAGACGAGGTGTGGAGAGACAATGCGAGGTCTTACTGAGTTAAGTCGATCAAGATGGGATGCAATGGAATCAGAGTGCATCAGATAGGACCAAGTGTAACAAGATAGCACTTAGGTGAACAAGTATTGTTCCCGGTTCCTGCCATTACATAAAAGGTTTACAAGAGACATGCATTTGTACACATGGCTTGATCAGCCCTGTCACAAAAGAGGTCATATCGTCAGTAAAATAAATGAATCCCGTCCAATTTCTTTATTTTATAAAAAATCTATTTAGCATCAAGTTTGCACAAGTTACATCTACACCATGTAAACCTCTTTTTCTAATGTTTGTGTGGCAGGTGTGGCTGGATGCTGCCACTCAGATCTTCTTTTCCTATGGGCTGGGATTAGGCTCTCTGATAGCTCTTGGCAGCTACAATACCTTCAATAACAATGTGTACAGGTAGGTGATTTGTTATGTTTCATGTCACATGAATGACACATGAATACCTGTGCAGATGAAATCTCACTGTCTAGCACCGGTCACTCACACATCTTTTTTAGAAGGAGACTGTGCAAATGTCTCTTGCTAGGATTATTTTTGGTTTCCTGGCAACATGGTGTCTGCTGTACCTTCTATTTTGGGACTATTTGAGCCTCCAGCTGTATCAGTCATTTCATTATTTTGGCTCTACATTTGACACTCATAGGTACAGGCGTTTGGTTTGCCTCAGCCTCTGTCACATTGTTGGATAAACACTGGTCTGCAGCCCAACTACATAAATCTTTGGTTCCAACTATTTTGAAGCAGCTTGAGCTCACTGCCATTTTATACGAACAGGTCAATATAAATGTATTCAGCTGCTGTGCTGCTGCAGGATGCAAAATGGCTCTCCACCGTCCCTTCCCCCTATGCCTCTAGACAATGTGTGACGGGTTGATAAGGAATTGATATTGGCGTGACAAAGGCTGCCTTGTGCTTTGTCTCTCCCCTACAGAGATTCTGTCATTGTCTGTTGCATCAACTCCTTCACTAGCATGTTCGCTGGCTTTGTCATCTTCTCTATTGTGGGATTTATGGCCAATGTAACAAAGAGACCCATCGCTGATGTGGCAGCCTCAGGTAATTGCAATCACCGTTGAAACTCGATAGTGACAATAGGCGCAGACAAGAGATACTTGCGAAAATTAGCCCTTGAAATTGCAAGATGTTATTCTTTCAGTCAGAAAGGGAAGGTTTTAGCTTGGCACTATATGTCAGTACTTTCTGGTTTTATTAGAAAGGACATTACTCAGTGATTTTGCTAAATACTTACTTTGACATTCAGTACTCACGTTTTTTCCTCCAAGGACACTTTGGATTTGAAATGTTTGCATTTCATCTAGTATTACAGTTACTTTCATTATAGCTGAGATTTTCTTTGTCATAATTGTACAGCTCATTTGTTGTTAGTGTCCACATCACCATGTCTTTGTCTTTTGTCAGGACCTGGCCTGGCATTTTTGGCTTATCCTGAGGCCGTCACCCAGCTGCCAGTTTCTCCTCTCTGGGCCATACTCTTTTTCTCCATGCTGCTGATGCTGGGTATTGACAGCCAGGTAAAGAAAACCCAACAGTCTCAGGTTTTTGGACCATATTCATATAGCAAATGCTGATGCTACAGCTTCTGTCAAGAAATGCTTTGACAAATAAAGGCAAAAATAAAATAAACTAATAAAAATGTTCATGTTTAAGGTCAGGACTGTATTGTTTCAGGGTGGAAACCTTCACAGTGTATCACTGCGATGTTACACTGCGTACTTTAACATAATTTAAAATTGCAATATTTGCTGTTTCTCTTTATTCGTGAAGTCAATCCTAAACCTTAGAAATTGACCAACTGTTTTTACTGTGGCAAGAGTGTTTTGACATGACTCTGCACTTTCTCTAGTTCTGCACTGTGGAAGGTTTCATCACTGCACTGGTTGATGAATTCCCTCAAGTTCTCCGAAACCGCAGAGAGATCTTCATCGCTGTCGTCTGCCTTGTTTCTTACATCATTGGACTTTCCAACATCACACAGGTAAATTTTTCTTTCTTGTTCGATAGTTTAACAGCTTTTAGAGACATTACTGGGTAGTTAGATCAAAGACATTCACAACAGCCTCCAACTGAATGAGGTTGATATCTGTTGCAATATTCAATGGTCAAAATTGAGTCTGCATTTCTCCAGTTTATCAAGTAACCACACCATTATCTCATATTTCTATTTTACATTTCTGATATTGGCATTGTCACAGGGTAATAAAACATTTCCCACAGACATGTAAGCATCCTACAGGACACCAGTGGTGTGACATCGGCAGCTGTCCCAGTAATCTGCTACATTGTTATCTCTGCTTGCCCTTACAGTGGCCCTCATTTGAAATCCAAAGAGCCTCTATGTAAAAAGGTCATGGTGTCATACTTCCTCTGAGACTGTAGTTCCTAGCCAAAGTGTTTCAGGTCATTTAGCATCATGTTTCAGTCTGCAAACATGAAACAACTTGAAACAGGTTCAAAGCCATGATTTAATTTCACTTATTTACCTGCTAGCTGCCGGACCAAAGGATGAGGACATTTGGCCGAGAGCACGATGTCTCACACCTTCCGGCCAGATTACCATGAAATTCTGTATTTTTATCAATGATGAATTTTGGGACCACCTGATATAGTATCTAGCGCCACCATCAGGCCAAAATGCACCCTTGACCGACACTTTATGTCCATGACATGGTATCACTAATGGCTATATTTTCATGAAATTTGTTGTGTATATCCATGATCCATGGAGGATGAATCTTAATGCTTTTGGTGACCCCCTGACTTTGCCTCTAGCGCCACCATCAATCCACAATTTCCATTTAATTGGGGGAAAAAATAATAAATGACATCATAAAATAGCTTGCTCATGAAATTTGCTGAGCACATTTAAATTCCTAGAGGAATAGAAACTCAGTTTTAAACATATTAAGATTCTAATTAAAAATGCTGTTTAACTACTAAATTTGTTTAGTTCATTTTGTATTAAAATACAAGTTAGAATCTTTGTTTAATTGTATTGGTCTACTGTTATCTTCCACCATTGATAGCAGCATATCTTAGCATTGATAACATGCTCAGTGAACCACATTTTAATATGATTGGTATAAATTCTAAACTTTCAGATTCAGACTACACTGAGTGCAGTATGTCAAAAACAATGTTAAGAAATGTTTTTTCCTTATCATTTTCCCACAAAATTACACAATTTAAAACAAAAAACAATAAAGGAGGGAGCAATCAGCAAAAACTTGGCAATGATGCTTTTGTGTCTGCCAAATTGCAAGCTAAAAACAACAGAATCACTGCAGGCCAAGGTCATGTTGACTAATGACACTCGAAGACCCTGCATTGTCCCTCTACTTCTGCCCAACTGGATTACCATCACACCACATGCAGAGCCCCGTTAGAATAAGGCAGCTACCCTTATCTCTGCTCTAGGCAGGATAAAATACTGAATATCAAGCTTCACAGAGTAAGAGTTGACAAACTGTAGCAGGTCTCTTTGAGCTGGTCTCCGTAACGACCTGATAGCTGCAAGAGATTGTAGACAGACTTGAAATGTTTCAAGGAGATGCTGCACTGGTCTTGTCTGTGCTGCACAGCCCCAGTTTCCAAGGAAGTCTTAGCACTGTCTCTTACTGTCCTCACCAATGAGACGTCACTAACTCTCACCAGCCAAAGCCGCTGGTGCTCTCGCCCTTGGTGTTATTCCACTTGACCGATTTAGTCCTGCACATCCAATACTATAATTGCTTCTTCGATGGTTTCCTTTTCACCTCTCTTATCATCTTCATTTCTTTTGTTCTTCTGCTTCTCTCCATTTGTAGGGTGGACTGTATGTGTTCAAGCTATTCGACTACTATTCAGCTAGTGGAATGTGCCTGCTCTTCCTGGTCTTCTTTGAGTGCATCTCTATTTCCTGGTTTTATGGTGAGCCACTCTTCTGTAATCCTCTAAATGTTGTTTTGTCTCCATCTAAACACAGGACTGCATATTTTCGTCTGTTGTTGCTAAATTATTGGAAACTAAAACCTCAAGATTTAACGTCTAAGATCCAGACTACAAACATATCTGAGATCATAAATTACGAACTGATCTATAGTCACGCAACACAAATAATTAAAAATGTATTCATTACGCTTTGGTTCCAGGTGCAAACAAATTCTATGACAACATTGAGGAAATGGTTGGCTACAGGCCCTGTCTGTGGTGGAAGGCCTGCTGGGTCGTTTTCACTCCGCTCATTGTGGCTGTAAGTGTTATCTGTGGGTAACATGGATGGATTTATCTAACAATGTTCCAGACACCAACAGGGAAAGTAACACCCCATCATGGACATTGTTTAGGCTCATAAGGTCTCAGGTGAAGCTATGTATTGAGAATGATTGCTATAAGCCTTATATACAGTAATACTTCAGATTAGGCTAACCTAGAATTTAATTGCATTCACACTGTCTCTGACCATGATGCATGAAGTTGCTGAGATCTATTTTCTTGTCCGTCTTGTCCAGGGAGTCTTCTTGTTCAGTGCAGTGCAGATGGTTCCCCTCACCATGGGTGACTATGTGTTCCCAGCCTGGGGCCAGGGGGTTGGCTGGTGCATGGCCCTCTCCTCCATGACCCTCATCCCAGGCTACATGGGCTACATGTTCCTCACACTCAAAGGCACATATAAAGAGGTAATAAGATCAATATTGGTTCAGTCTAATAGTAATGAATACTTGCACTACACTACACACAGTTAATAATTTTTTCTTACAAAGAACGCATGTGGAGTTACAAAGTGCTTATAAGAAAAAGTACACATTAACTGCAAATGCAAATTAAATCTAAATACTGTATGATCTATATACAAACACTTAAGGAATTGTTACATCTAAATGTAGGTAAATTAGTATATAAATACCAAGATTTCCCCAGAACAAATGCATCACTGTACCCAGCACTGAACTCTGCACACATTTATTAGCTATTTTGAATTTTAATCTGCAGTCGACAGCAAGGCAGACTCTTAACTCTGTTAAGAGTTTCAAGTCGATTACTCGGTATGCTAGATTTTTAGCTCAAACATATTAAAACGCACTGCATGATAGACAAATCCAACACAGTAGTGTTTTCACTACTGTGGTCCCTGTTTTGTAAGAATAATGTAATGTAAATGCGACAAACAAGCCCTGAGGATTTTACAGGGGAGATCTGTTTTAACCATGGAGGGCAGCTTGAACGAAGATTTAAGGTCACCCTGTAGATATTTACCGACAGTCTGGCTCAAGTATGTTTACCAGAATATCCTCATTCGAGGATTTATATAATCTTTACTTACTTTTTACAACACTTACATAATGGCACTTACATAACGTAGTACCTGAAATGTAATTTTGCAGCAAAGAGACTCTTATCACTGGATATAAAATGCTCAGCTTAGCCCAGTGTGGTTTTCCTCTGTGCATTATAACGGTACTGTGATTAAATGCTTTTGTAATGAGCAAGCACATAGGCATACTGGGTAAAGAAGTAATAAATTGCCATGATGAGTAGAACAGTGATAAAAGGATTAGTAAAAGAGTTTCTAATTAGTTCTGTTAACAATTTTTTTGCTGTACCAGCCACTGAGATCTCACTAAATTATACCCATTTGTATGCAGCAGAATGGTACACTGCACATTTATTGATCTGATGATCCTAATCAATGGCAGATAATACCTTTTCCAGCATGCCATTTACATTTACTGTTACTACCATATAGCTTTATAGCCACCACTGACAGAATAAATGGGCCATAATTGCAGGCAGTGCAACAGAGGCTGTCAGAGGCGATGTGCAGGTGTCAGATCCTGCAGTACCAGCTGATGGCTGATTGTCAAATTGTAGCAATCAGCCAGCTGATTAGTGCTCTGCACCCAGGCGGACCCTTAGTTTCACAAACACTCCATATAAATGCCTACTGTGCAGCAGATCCCAGTAGACTACCCAGAGTTCAGAACATTTGGAAGAAGGACCAACTTTGAGATGGTTTGATTTAGTTTCGTGGCTTATTTGTTATTGCCATGACTATCGGCTTTTATTTTTCTTTACCAGCCATATCTTAGGCTGTATTAATTTATATAACCATATATCACATCTGGGAAAATTCTTTTCTGAGAGTATCTTGTAGAAAGTTTACTCTCAGAGCCTGAGGCTGTACATACATAATGCTCACAGCTGTGTAGCTGGTGTGTTTTGTTACAGCTTATGGGTTTGATCATAAACTTTGCAGCTGTTTGGTCCCTACTAATGGTGTGTCTCATTGTAATTTCGACACCATCAGTGTATTTTTCAGCTGTGTGATATCAGCGGTATTACTGCTCCTCTCTGTGCTTCTCCCTTTCAGCGTCTGCGGATGATGATCAAGCCTGTCGTACTGGTGAAGGCTCAGGAAAATGGCCCTGACCAGCAGACAGAAAACCAGAGTCAGAACCCTGCCAACGAGGAAGCTTACATCTAGAAACTTCTGCCTGTCTCTGACTCGACGGCCAGACTGGCAATCTACATAGAAGGAAACGTAATCAAGGTTGGGAACGACCACCAGACTTCCATGTCTGCTTTTATTCACCTACCTCCTGGGGACACGTGAGACCAACCTGATTACACAGTTATTTTTAGGGGGTTTTCTGTTTTGTTTATTTGTATAATACAGAGTTATAAAACTTATGAGGAAAAACAAACTACCCAGCAAAATTGTTGTGATATCATGGATTTCATTATGCAAAAAAGTTAGTCTTCTTAGAAAAGCAAATGTGACTTAGGAAATTACTGTATATTGAATATATAATTTAAATTTGGAGGCCCACGTTGATTCAATAGTATTGTGCTACTGAAGATATTAATTATTCTACTAAACTACAATTACTGTACAAAGAAAAAATATTGGTTAATTTTGCTTGTACATGAAATAAATACATTAAAATGAATGCAGTGTATTAGGTGAAAAAAATGCAATTTGAAAGTTTGTAAAGTGAAAATTGAATATTGACCAATTTAAGGCAATGACAATATGGGGATGTGCAACAGGTAAGGCCAAATCTGCTTGTATGTGTACAATATAATTTAGACAGACTATCACTCCCTTGGAGGATCCTGCAGTTCCTCTATGATGTTTACCACCCATGTCTGGGGCTACCTTTGAAAAGCACAAGCACAGTATGGAATTTTGAACCGTCACACTTTTTTTTGGCTCAATTGAAAATTGTGACAACAGCAAAAATAACTTACATAGGATACATAGCAAGAGACTGTTATAATTGTTTCTTTGTTTTCTAAAGAACAATAACTTTGTATGTTGTCTGAATCTTTTTTGTAGAATCATTTTTAGGTCATTTTCTATATGTGAGAGTGAGAAGGACCAAAATCTAAACTCAAGTTTGAAAGATTGGTACAGAATTTTAACCCGCTGGCTGTATATGGATTAACTCAAGCATCCCTTTTTGTCTCTCTAAAGAGAAACTGGGTACAGTAGTGGAGACAACATCCGCCTACAAGCACAATTTGGATCTGTAAACTACCACCTCTAAAAATGTAGGTGTAGCCAATACAGAAATCCCACATTTGCACTGTGCGTACAATATTTCTGCCTGACATTATTTGGAAAATGTAGATTTTGACAACCAGTTAAGTGTAAAGACAGAGTTGGGTTGCAATAAGCCAATGCTAATTCTGATCTATATTTGAAACTGTGAGAATGAATAGTTACCACTATTCTGACTGGAGCCGTTTACTTGTATATCTATTTAGTAACCCACTTCTCAGGAACAAAGGTGGACGTGACCAAATTCTCTCAGATACTACCATTATACACTGAAACAATTAATGATGTATTTTTTTAAAAATCAGCCATTTTCTCAATTCAATTAATCCAACATGCTACCTTAAACAGCAACAAAACATGAACACACAAATCAGTATAAAGACTACATATACGTACTCGGGCACCCTCGAAAGCTGATCCAAATTGTTTCCTATTTTCTATGTGCTATTCAGTTTCAATAATTTCTTTCAGTGTAAATGAACTGTGATGGCGTTCACTCAGTCATTTTAGTAGGAGCCATAGTGTGTTTCTATCCTGTGGCGAGTGCAGATTTCAGATAGCAGACTAGGAGAGAGAAACTTTGGCTTAGTCAGAGAACAAAGCCAGAAAAAGCACTGTTAATACACGAGGATATAGCCAGATGCTATATAGGCCAACACCACTAAAACTACTCCTTTTCATAGAGTAAAAAAAACCTATTATTACATATCAAGTTTGCTTGGCAATATCAAAAACATATGTAGAAGCTGACTTTGTGACAGACCACTGACATCACTGTATTACTATGAAGGAGGATAAAGAAAATGTGCTTCTGTGGCAGCTACATGCGACAGGAATCAGGCTGAATCAGTCCCGTTTATTTTCTTTTACTTAAATATATTTTTTTAAAGATATGTGCATTAAAACGTGCAATGACAAAGGGTTCCGTAAATTTTGTATAAAGTTACCATACTGCAGTTTTCTCTCTTGAATGATGTTGTAAACTGGACTGTGTAATACATGTGTCTGTGAATGTCTGTACAACCTGAGTTTTTCTTTTCTTTTGTCTAAATGTTGAACAAAAAAATGTGATATTATTTGCTGTTTTCTGCAATAATATTATTATCTCAGAAACTAAAGCACATATCTCTCTCAACTGTAAAAATTATCATTACAATAACAGAATAGAGTAATAATAAAGATGATATGATGATAATAATAAATAATAATAATAATAATGTAATAGAAATGTCTAGTCAGAGAATATTGTTTTGTATATTTCTAGCTGTTTCATGGGCCTAATGTAAAATATTCTATGTAAAAAAAATATATAATAAATGTCTTTAGATGGTGTTATATGAAAAAGCATGATTGCAATATATGTTCTCTGCAAAAATAAATAAAGACCTATAGATTATAATGTCTGTGTCATGTAATCTTTCTGTTGGGTGTGCTGACAAGATATGTGTCTAATTGGTTTTAGATGCATAAAAAATATTTTTTACAAGCCAATGGTGAATAGATATAATAGGTTAATTATAGAAAGTACAAATACCGTTTTTATTTGTTAACTGGATGTGACTCTATGAATAGCTACATGTGCTGACTTAAAAGGTATTGAAATGCTCTTCAAATATGCTTGCTACATTGTTGAATGAGTTGGTTTAACATGACATTGACCTGCTAAGTGTTATGCTAATGTTAATCGACTTATTGCATAAGTGGAAATGAATATGCCCTCCGCAAGAGATGTTCTCTGTAAACTTAGCTGATAGTTTCTGACAAAACAGTTCTTGCCACAGCAATACCCCTGTAACACCTGCACTGAGAGCTGTGCCAGCACAGACACTACGGCTATCCTGGCTGACAGCCAATCCCTCCCAGTCACAATGCACCATCCATCCCACTGCACTTTTATGCAGTGGTTAGCCTACATTTGTTTTAATCCAAAAAGCCACCAAATAATCACAATATGCACAGTGAGAAAGAAGTACAGAATGTGTAGACATCTTTATTTTAAAGAATTTATCAAAACATTTAAAATCCTAGCATTGTACATACATTTCTTTAAATAACATAACATGTCTGGATTACTTATTTGTACAGTTGTCAGCGGGAAGCACAGTAATCTCAAAATATGCAGTGCTCTGTTTTTCTCAACATAAATCTCGTTTGTCTCTTTTATGTAACATTAGTTAACACATTAATTAACACACACTAATGAAATATTTTAATTCTTGTTTTTGTCTTATCAGTCCACAAGAAGGTAATTTTTCCTCCAATAATTCTAGAGGCTTGAATATATATGTTTTTTTAGCACATTTGATAGAGCAATATTGTAGTTTCTTTACAGATTTACTTTGCCTCACTGTATGACCTTTTGAACTGGGGTGTCTTCTAAGATATCTCTTTATCCAGCTACAATTGCAGTGCACAACACACGAGGAACAGACATGAATGTGTGATGTGAATGCATTATATATATAGAGAAGGTATCTGGTGATAAAGCTCTGACCTTGTCACTCCCCAAAAGGATACGCCAAGCTAAAAACAACAGAGATTGGGGAGTGACAATAATAGCAGCCCCACCCAGGAAATCTACAGTAAGCTTCAAATGAATTAAGTGCTTGTTAAGACTTGAAACACTTAACACAGATGAAAACACTTTCATTCTCATTTTGGTTCATTCATTACACCAAGTTTGCTGTTGTGCTCATTTTTACAATTTTTTACAACAAGACTACAAAGACATGCAAAAGACACATAAGTCTTGGAGGAGACAGTGGGAAGAAGCCAGGAGGAGATGAAAAAAATAGATCAGGCCAAAATGAGTGGAGTAACTGGAGGGGAAAAGACTGTACCAGTTCATCCAGCTGTCCTTGCTGTGCCCCTTCCCTCTGACAGCAGGCCTTTCCCCCACCTTTGATTGTGGCCATTTGGAACAGGTATAAAAAGGTTTGCCTTTAGATGTGGTCAAACATTTCATATTACCTTCTTCATTTGAAGCATACTGACGCCGTTATACTCAGACCACACAGTGACTGCTACAGTGGAGTTTTGAGGTGACCAGCGCAGCAGCAGACAAAAGACAAATCAAATGTCTGAGCAGAGAACTGACTTGCTTAAATAAATACTCTAATGCAGGAAGCGGTGGATATATAAAGCAAGTATTGTGTGCAGACTCCAGTTTTCTTTCTGAACTAGCACAGGCTTTGTGCCGTTTCAGTCAGCCCAATGATGTCGAACAGATAATTATGTGAATGCAGAATATGTAGAGAGTTTATAATTGGTATCTTGGCTCTGACATCATCATTCGTTGCAAGCATGTACAAGCTCAGCAAAGCAAAGATTGAGAAGTGACCATAATAACATCCCTCCAAAAACTGCAGTAGACACAGAGCCCAACATCAATATATGCATATATTATGTGGACTCCTTTATATGTGTGCTGGCGGCTCAGCTGTTGCAGCCATTTCCCTGAATAACACCTCAGTTCAAATATCTAGTGAGCACTGGTGCTGGTACCTGGCTTAGTTGTACACATCAGCCAGGCACCAGCCACTGTATGGCTGTTCTCTTGCTGGTACCTCAGAAAAGGAGGGGAAGATGTATCCTACGATCTGAGATGAAAAAAAGGTAAACCTAGCTATTAAGTCCAAGGCATCAGGTTTTCATAGGTGATTTTGATCATGTGAAATACTGCTACTTTCAACAAATAACCCCCTAAACAAATACGGTTTTTACCATGTTTCTGAGTGTCCTCCTTGAAGGAAATATACCAAAAAGTGGGAATGTTTAAATTTAAAGGTGTGTCTGTTTGTTTGTGCTTGTGTGTGTGAGGGTGAGATAGAGAAATTTAGAAAGTGAGAAAGAGAGTGATTATATACATGGTCGGACACACCCTCAGTGGTACTCTAGTGGTAATGACTTGAGCACGTGTGAGTGTGTGTGTGTGTGTGTGTGCATACATGCGTGTCATTATGAGTATGCATATATATATATATATATAAGTCTTTGTCTGCTCATCTGAGCATATGGCAGTAGTAGAAGTGTTAGCTGTGGTTATGACACAGAAATGAGCGGAGCAGCTCTGACAGCTCCAGTCTAGCAGAGGTAGTAGCAACTCAGAAGTCAGCTCTGGGGCCCCAACAATACACACAGTGTGGAAATGCTAATCTGTTTTCCTTTCATGCTAGCTTGGCCAAAGCTCCCAGTAGCATGAACACTCTCCAATCGCATCATAATCATTGGGTGCTGAAATGCGCAGTACGATGGGACCAAAAAGAAAAAGAAATAACACTCTATTTACTCTTCTAATAGCCGCAAGGCTGTATTTTTCCAGAGTTGTTTCATGTGAAAGATGCAGTGCGGTTATGCAATTGACTACGCAATAGGAGACAGCACATAATATTAGATGGGTATATTAATGGGAGTTTTGGGGAAGAAAACTCAGTCAGTCCTTTCCCTGTTATTGGAGTTGATATCAAGATTTCACTGTTCGTTCCCCATTTTCCAACCATCAATGTTGGTGTGACCACCATCAAGTCAAGTCAAGTCAAGCTCTATTGTCATTCTTCCGCAAAGTATGCAGCTGAATGAAATGTTGTTTCTTACGTACCAAGGTGCATAAACAATGCAAGAATTAACAATAACAAATCACAACACTCTACAATAGGCAGAGTAACACACCCGATTCACACTCTATACAGTAAACCGTAACAATACACAGTAAATGTTAACAATACACAGTAAGCAGAAAACAGTGCAAATCACCAGTAGATAGATAAAGTGTAATAGACAGTAGGTAGTGCAACTGACTTGAGCAGAAGCCAATAAGGTGTCAGTGCACACATTTTACTACTCATTGTCCATTTAAAGTGACAGTGCACAGTCCTTGTGTGTTTTTGAGTCCTTTTTTATTTGGGGGGTAGATGATTATGGGGGTGAGATGTTGGGTGGCTCCAGGGTATTCAGGACTCCGACAGCTTGGGGGAAGATCCTATTGCAGAACCTTGCAGCACTGGTCCTGATGCTGCAGAACCTCCTGCATGATGGTTGAGGGACAAACACACTGTGTGAGGGGTACTTTACAGTAGCAGAGGCTCTGCATTCACAGCGTGCCAGGAAGATGTCTTGGATGGGGGGAGGTGTCCTCACTATGTGCTGCAGGGACTTGCATTTGATTGTTTTGCAATTCCCATACCAGTGATGCAGCCAGTCTGGATGCTCTAAATTGTTCCTCTGTAGAAGGTAGTGAGAATGGGTGGTGGGAGACTGGCTCTCTTCAGTCTCCACAGGAAATACAGGCTTTGTTGTGCATTCTTCATTTACTTCTTTATTACTTTTTCATTACTTCATTACTTCTTCATTCCCTAACCTCAACCAAGTAGTCATTTTAACTCAAATTACAATGTTTCCATTTAACCTTAAGTAAAATTAACCCAAACCATGATCTTTCCCTAAACCTAATCAAGCTGTTTTTTTAAACCTAACCAAACCTTAACCATGTCATGTTATGTCATCTCAAGTCATAAAATTACGTATTAACAGTGATTGGTAATGGTTTTGGCACAAATGATGCTGTCCTGCTGACAGGGGCCTCAGATCAGAAAATGCTTCTGTGTGTCATTCTAGAGGCCATGGACAAACAACACAATTTTGTCATTTGATTTGGAGGAATTTTTCAGATGTCTGCAGCTATTACACAGAACCTAAACCTTCAAAGGCTTAACCTAGTGTACCCTGGCAGGCCTTTCCTTTGCCTAGGATCCCTTTTTTCCAGCCGACCAAAGCTGAATCAGAATATTAGAGAGCCTTCATGGCTTTCCTTCTGTTCACCTTTACAATGGGCCACTGATAGCATATCTGCTCCCAGCAGACTGACAGAAAGACAGGCACTGAGAGAAGCAAATGCCCTTATCACTGACTGCCATATGATGGGATTAGCTTGAGTGTTGTCTAACAAAGCATTAATGAGCAGTTTTAATTGCCTGCACGGCACACCCTGCCAAGTCCTGCCTGAACCAAACACACACACACACACACATAATACAACACAGAGTGGTGACACATGTTTGTCCCATCTGAAATGGCGTCCAAGTGATACAGAATTTGTATTCATCACTGGAGTGCAAAAAGACCATTCTTGCTGTCATTCCAACACATTGGTGTACACTGTTAAAGAGAAAATGGGATTGAAGACATTAATTTAACCTTAACTTCCATTCACTCCACACAATACAGACTTAATTGAATCAATAGATGTTCTTGATTATCTTGCGGTAGAGTGCAGCCTGACTGTAGACACAGGACTTCACCACTGTGACCTTAAAACCCCTCTGATTTTAGCAGGGCTGAGGGCCCTTCTTCCATTTGATATAACTACAATTCTACAAAAATACTGTTCAAAAATACAATTTTATATGAATGTCAGTCACGTCTGATGAGTGACTTGAATCTTCATCAGTTTGTGGTGAGGGGGCCTATTGCTTACACTAGATAAGTAAACATCTCACAAACACATTTTACAAGGTTACAATGGCTATATGCAATGCAGTAAACTGAATGACAGATAAAATACTCGATTAACGATAAGTGCATTCAATGTTGTGGATACAACCCAAAAATAACCTTGAACTGCTTCAAGTGCTACATTTAGAAATAATAAGAACTTTTTTGTTTAGTTTTTTATGGGCCAAGGTGCAGTCTGAACAGATTAGGTTTCAGTCGATGAAACTTGTGGAGCCAGGACAGCAAACATTTGTGATTTTGTTCAGCGGTAGCTGAAGGCAAGCTGATTGGAAGTAGCAAAGCGTAGTGGATAGGCTGGAATGTTTGGTTTGAACATGAACTGGATGTAGGATGGGCCTGAATCAGCACAGTAGGCAAGTGCCCATGTCTTGAATCGGATTTGAGCAACCACTGGTTGCTAGTGCAGGGTGCGGAGGAGCAGTGTAGTTTGGGAGAACTTGGGTAGGATGAAGAGCAGCCGGACTGCTGCATCTGGATGAGCTGCAGTTGTCAGATCGCCACATTATCGGATCGACTGGTGTGCCACGCATCAAGTGTCACACCCAGGTTCCTTGCTGTCAAAGCAGGGGACATCATAGAGTTCTCAATGGTAATGAAGATGCCATGGTTGGGAGATCCCTTCCCTGGAAGGAAGAGCAGGTCAGTCTTGTCGAGGTTGTGTTTCAGATGGTGTGCAGAGAAATGTCAGCAAGACATGCGGAGATTTGTGCTGCCACCCAAGTTTCAGACTGGGGAAAATACAGAATTAGTTAAGTGTCATCTGCATAGCTGTGGAAAAGCCATGTGAGTGAATAACAGAGCCAGGTGACTAGGTGAAAAGAGAAAAGATGAGGGGACCCAGAAAAGAACCCTGTGGGACCCCAGTAGTGAGGCTACAAGGTTCAGACACAGACTCTCTCTAAGGTAACGTTGATTCTTTTTAACTTAAGCTATGTAAAGTATGTACGTATGTACGGAGCAAACTGATATATGTAATGCAACTATGTAACTGACTTATTTTAACCCTAACCAAGTAGCTTTGGTGGCTAAAACTAATCAAACTGCAACTGTTTTGCAACACTATGTGTTTTATTTAGACACTCTAACCACATGTTGCATATTAATAATTGATAACTTGACTGTAAGTACTTCACCGCGGAGCCCTGCCCGCAAAAAAACGAATGGGGTACCCAGTGCGTTAAAAAGTGATGCCAAGTGGTCTTGACCAAGCATCCATATGCAACAAGTTGTGGGTGAGAACATGTTGCTCTACGTTGATGTCAGATTGTGATGAAAGTACTAGTTAAACAAGACAAACAAGATGATGTGGAACCAGTCACCATGATACAAACATCCACAGGAAGACACAGCATGTCTCTGTAACAGCACAGGTTGCACACTGATCCAGGAGCATACTGACCAGGAAAAGGTTAAAAGTATCGATACTGCCCAATTAGCACAATGTTTTAGCATGTCAAAGAAGAGGGAAAAGTGCCTTGTGGCACCCCTTTTACAATTCGGGATCTGACTGACCTTCTACCTAACAGCTTATAGAGAAACAGAGAGCAAAAAACAGAGGAAGACCATATGTGGTCAAAATGTTGTCAGGAAAATGGTAATGAGAAAAGCAATACCAGGATGACAGTTACATGTATTATGGTGTTTAAATTGCAACAGCAATTTATATAGTAATAATTTTAAATCAGCTTTATGTGCAGGTAATTAGGAGTATGAGACTTGACCCAAATGGTGTTCTTCAGACCCTCTCTGTGTTTTTGTGATGAATGGAGAAAGAGGAGGCCTGTGTGACAAACCAGGGAGCATGACTTCCAGCTGGAAAACAGTTCCTTTCTCTTGGCACAAAAGAGTAAAGAGCCCCAAACAGAGCTCAATACTCTCTTCTCTCTTCCTCTCCTTACTTAGTCAAATTTTTTCTCTTCTCTTCTCTTCTCTTCTCTTCTCTTCTCTTCTCTTCTCTTCTCTTAGGTAGAGTGAGTGATTGCCATGCCAGCACCTCAGCCAGTGAACCCATACTATCCCTTCCAGTCTAGGGCCTTTTGCCACGCCACATTTATCACCAAATGCACCAGTAGCGATAGCGGTGCAGTGCATGTCAAAGCTCAGAGGCAGTGCCCTTGCCTTGTGGCATCTTCTTCAACACTGAAGCAGAGAAAACAAAATGGTTCAAGACTATGTATACATAATATCAAGAATATAATAATAATAAGGATATATGGTAGAGTGAGAAAAGGTGGAACGTTGGACAAGCTGGACATAAATGATGGACATAAATGTTTACGTTTACTTCTTCTTATTGTGCTTATTCTTTCTGTTCTTAATTATTTTTTTATATTGCAAAGCACTTTGACATGCTTAGTGTCCCTCTAATCTTGAAAAATGTTTTTGAGCCGATGCTGTAGGATACCCTGTGCTAAAGCCTCGTAATGGGCAGAAGTAGGAGTCTAAAAATCGTATCTTATCACTGAATAAGGTTTAATTAGTGTTCCTTTTTCTGTCAAGAACCATCACCCCATGATGCAGGTTGGAGCAGTGCTCCAGGTTGGTAACGGGCTTGTGTCTCTCAAGAAACATGATGTACTTGACACCATTATCTGAAGAGTACAACCCACACAACTTACAAAAAGATTAAAATTACATTAAAAGTGTTTTCATGGTGGAAGAGAGAAAGCAAAAAGAGAGAAATTAACAGTTCTGTTCAGCCACAGTCGTCGCCTTGGGAACACTGTGAAATCAGAAGTGATTCACATGTGTTTGCTTTCATGAAAGGTTACTGCACCACCTCACAGCAAGATACAAGGGGTTGAACACACTAATTCCCCTTCGAGGGAACTCGAACTGCGTCGGTGACGACGGTCTCGAGCGGCTCTCTTTCTAGAGGATGGTCGGATGCGCTCCCCCCGTGGCTCAGGCCCCGCGGTCACTGAGGCGTCGCTCGATCCTGGCGATCGCAACACGAGATCGCCGCGGGTGCTGGGACGGCTGAGGCCTTTTTCTGGTCCTCGTCTGCGGAATCCTCCTCCCCTCGTCCCCGATCGGGAGCCCGTTTCTCGGCTTCTCCCACTCGAGGTATGAGTCCGGAGAGGCTTGCACGATCTGGCTCTGATGGGGCTAGATGTGCTTAGCATGGAGAATGACTTCGGGGAAACGGAACGTCATCAGCCCTCGCCAGGATACGAGGAGTTGTTGGAAGTGGTGACGCGGGCTGTGGCCAAACTGCACATTGATTGGCCACAGGCATTGCAGCAGCCTTCGGTGGGCAGCAAACTAGACGAGCGGTTTCTGCAACACAGAGCGCCACCCCCGCGTTGGCCCTTACCAAGGGCCTGAGAAGACGGATCTGAGGACCATCATTCACGGGCGGACAGGGACCCTGTGGGGACCCCGTGGGTCCTGCGCACAGTAGTGGATGGCTACAGGCTGCAGTTCCGGGTTCGCCCCCCCAGATTATGCAGGATGGTCGGGACTGCAGTACACGCAGAACAGAGCCAGGTGTTGGGACAGGAAGTCCGCTCTCTGCTAGGGAAAGGGGCCATAGAACTCATTTCCCCACCGGTCAGAGAAGCCGGCTTCTACAGCCGATACTTCCTGGTTCCCAAGAAGGACGGAGGATTGCCTCCGATTTTGGATCTGCAGTCCCTGAACCAATCTCTGTGGATTCAGGTTCAGGATTCTCACCATTACCGCCATCATCAGTCACATCCAATCCGAGGATTGGTTTGTCACAATAGATCTGCATTATTTCCACATCTCCATCCGTCCCTCTCACAGGAAGTTCCTGAGGTTCGCCTTCGGGGGCACGGCTTACCAGTATCGGGTTCTTCCGTTCGGCCTAGCACTCTCCCCCCGCACATTCACCAAATGCATGGATGCAGCTCTGGCCCCGTTGAGGCTCCAGGGCATCCGCATACTGAACTACATCGACGACTGGCTCGTCCTGTCCCAGTCTCAAGAGTTAGCAGTTCGACATCGAGATGTCGTCCTTGCCCACCTTCAGCGTTTGGGGCTGCGGCTCAACGCGAAGAAGAGCATGCTGACACCCGCCCAACGGACTACGTTCCTAGGGGTGGTATGAGACTCAACGACGATGCGGGCCCACCTGTCTCCCGCACGCGTCGAGTCCATTTTGTCCACAGTGACCAGAGTGCTGTTAGGCCGCGCCATCACTGTAAAACACTTTCAGTGGGTGTTGGGTCTCCTGGCAGCAGCGTCCAGTATAATACCTTCCGGACTACTGCACATGAGAGCCCTGCAGTGGTGGCTAAAATCCAAGGGATTCTCCCCGAGGGGAAATCCGCTCCGTCTGATACGGGTTACGAGCAGATGCCTTCGTTCCCTGTCTGTATGGAGGAAATCTTGGTTCCTGTCCCAAGGTCCCGTGTTGGGAGCAATCTGTCGCCGAACAATTATTTCAACAGACACCTCACTCACGGGATGGGGCGCGGTCATGGACGGCCACTTCGCGAGAGGCCCCTGGGAGGAGTATCATTTCTCTTGGCACATAAACTGGAAATGTTGGCGATTTTCAGAGCTCTGAGGAGTTTTCTGCCCGCCCTCCGCGGTCATCACATTCTTGTCAGAACCGACAATACGGCAGTGGTGGCCTATTTTCACCAGGGGGGTCTGTGCTCGCATCCGTTATGCAAACTGGCACATCAGATCCTCCTGTGGTCCCAGCAGAGACTGCTGTCCCTCAGAGCGATGTACATCCCTGGGACCCAGAATCAAGGAGCAGACCTGCTGTCAAGACAGGGGCTGAGGCCCAGGGAATGGAGACTCCACCCCGAGGTGGTGAAGTTATTATGCAAAGAGTTCGGCCCCATAGACGTGGACTTGTTTGCATCCCGAGAGACGGCGCACTGTCCCCTGTGGTTCTCCCTTTCGCCCCCAGCCCCGCTAGGGCTGGATGCCATGGCGCAGACGTGGCCGAGGCTGCGTCTGTATGCGTTGTATGCTCTAGGTTCTGGAGCGTGTCCGCCAGGATGGCGTCAGTCTACTATTAGTAGCCCCGTTTGGCCGGCACGAGTGTGGTTCTCGGATTTAATATTGCTCCTCGAGGGCCCGCCCTGGCAGGTCCCTCTGAGGAGAGACCTGCTATCCCATGCGGAGGGCCGGATCTTTCACCCGCACCCTGCCCTGTGGCAGCTATGGGTCTGGCCCCTGAGGGGGCGCAGTTCCTAGAGGCGGGCCTGACGACAGGAGCAGTCGAGACACTGCTCAGCTCCAGAGCCCCGTCCACGAGAAGTATGTATGGCCTAAAGTGGAATGTGTTCACCACCTGGTGCAGAGAACGGGCGGTGGACCCAGTTACCTACTCGGTAATTGTGATACTGGAGTTCCTCCAGCACCGTTTCTCCGCGGGCCTCTCCCTGTCCACGCTCAAAGTGTATGTGGCTGCCATTGCAGCATTCCACGCCCCTCTGAGTGATGGGCCCTTGGGGAGGCTTCCACTGGTCGTGCGCTTCCTCCATGGAGCCAGGAGGACGAGACCCGTAACTCGTTCCAGGGTTCCCACCTGGGACCTGGCAGTGGTTCTCGAAGCGCTGGCTGAGGCCCCCTTCGAAACCCTGGAGTCGGCTGAGGCCAAGTACCTGACCCTTAAGATGACCTTTCTCTATTTCTTTCTCTACTTTCGCTATCACCTCTCTGAGGAGGGTGGGGGATCTCCAGGCACTTTCGATTTCTCCCCGATGCCTGGAGTTTGCCCCGGGGAGGGTCAGGGCCATCCTGCACCCTTGTCCAGGTTATGTCCCCAAGGTTCTGGCCAGACTGGCAGGTTCCATGGTGCTGCAGGCGTTTCATCCCCCACCTCATGTGACGGCGGAGGACGGGAGACTTCATCTGCTCTGCCCTGTCATAGCACTGAGTATTTACACTCTGAGGTCTTCTCGGTGGAGGAAAGCAGACCAGTTGCTGGTGTGTTTTGGGTCCCCCAAGGCTGGGCTCCCCGCTTCTAAACACACCATCAGCAACTGGATCGTTCAGACTATTTCCCTGGCCTATCAGGTGCGCGGTTTGCCTTCACCTATGGCCGTAAGGGCGCACTCTACTCGAGGCATGGCGGCTACTAGGGCCCTCCTCGCAAGGGCGTCTCTCCAGGATTTGTGTGACGCAGCTGGCTGGGCCACCCCTCACACTTCATCCGGTTTTACAGTCTGGACCTTCCTTCTGCACCTGGCACCCATGCGCTCTCCTCCTAGTCGTGCCATCAGGTTCTGCACGCTGGGGGCAGGCGGGGTTTTGGCGCGGCCTAAGTGGGTATCTCGTTCCCATAGTGTCGTCACCGACGCAGTTCGAGTTCCCTCAAAGGGGAACGTCTCGGGTTACGTATGTAACCCTTGTTCCCCGAGAAGGGGAACGAGACACTGCGTTGGTCCGCCACACCTCACCCCACCTGGAGTGCCTTGCTTCATAGAAAGGGCTAATGTGTCCTGTGTGCCGGAGTGCTTATATACCCCTCCGGTTACGCACTCACACACTACCGTTCTAGTAACACCAATAGGTTTGAAGTAGTTTCATTCATAGTTCAGCCCTGCCACGCCCAGAGGCGTTCCCATATTGTCGTCACCGACGCAGTGTCTCGTTCCCCTTCTCGGGGAACAAGGGTTACATACGTAACCTGAGACGTTTATTTACTCCAGCTCACTAACCATTTCATTATCATCCAATACATGTAGCTGTGCTGACATTGCTGAGCCTCCGGCGACAGATTCACAGATAGTAAAGATGGTTACTGAAAAGCAGCAAGCGAGCTAACGCTGTAGCACGTGGGCTAAATGCAGTAAATGTAATGTTATCATGTAACGAGCGTGGATTAGTTCAACATACAGTTGATAAAACTATTACTGAAACGTTGCAGTGGGAGTTTACCTGAGTTTCCAGCTCTGTCTGTTCTCCCTTTCTGTCAATAGCTGCTGTCACTCTGCCTTTTTTTGGGAGTAGTGAGCCGATATGCGTCTGGCTGCGCTGAATGAAAGGTACGGCGCCGGTGTTGATCTGCCTCTGAGATGGGAACATTGAAGTAACAGAGCCTGAAGATGTCTGGAAAAAAGCCACAGCCTGCATGCTGGTGTTCCTGCATTTATTGTGGTATTTCTGTATGAAGGTGGTAGTGTTTCGGATTATGCTCGCTCATGAGTTCAAGCGAGCACGCGTACGAGCACACACCTGGTTGCAATCTTAAAACCGCAACCGCTAGTGGCCGCTGGAAACTCCATAATGCCCCTTTAATGATTCTCGATTTTAAAAGAAATACTTTTTTGGGAAACAAATTTCCAAATCTAGGAAAACAACGTTAAGAATATTTTAGCGTTACCAACAGTCTTAAAATGAAATATTTTCATACATATCACTTACAACAAGTTATGCAATGCTGCCATCATCATAACTTCAGAAACCTCCTCCCCCCTACGACCTAGTGCAAGACCATGAATGCCTTCTAGAGCAGACTGTCTCAGAATGGGTATGTTTTCCCCATATTTAAAGATAAGGAGCCCCTCTATGCCTCTCTATTACAGACTGGTCGCTCTGAATAACTATGAACATGTGATTGGACAACACGTCTACGAACTAGTTCTGTTCTAGCATAGCCAGAGCGTACAGCACTACATGAAAAGTTAAGGGATCGTCAATTTTATTAGCATTTATGAATGTCTGCACCAAATTTAATGGAAATCTTTCCAATAGTTTTACGCAGCCAACATTAGCTAAAATCGACATATACAGTTGATCCCTGTGTGTGAGCAGCATTACTACAATACTTGAGCCAATCCCCCAATTCATATTAAACATTGAAACTGAGACACCTCTATTTAGGGTGTCCCCTATAGCCTTTTAAATATCTGTATGTCCATGTGTACAAAACCCATATTAGGGATAAAACAGAAATGCTAAAAAATTATCCTTGAATTAATGTCCTGTAGCCTATGTTGCTGCGATTCATTGCTCAACAGCACAACATCCAACCAAGGATGCATCATATGTCAACACCCCCTGGTGTATCTCTCTCTCTCTCTCTCTCTCTCTCTCTCTCTCTCTCTGTCTCTCCTTAATACTGCTTATGCATAGAGGAAGAAATCTGATGTCATGCCTGCCTGCCCTCAGCTGTCAAGCCTTCTGACACACATAAACACTCATACATACACATACAAATGTTATTTACAGTATAATTACTTCCATGACAGTTCAGATGCAAGCCCATCACTCAGTATTATCAAACTAGTGAGGCGTGTAATAGTCTATATATAATACAGAAGGAAAAATCTGAGTTCTATCACAGATCCACACACTTGACCGAAGACACACCCACTGTAATCCATCAGCTTTCTTCTCACGAAATGATTTTCTACAGTCATCTTGGAAAAAACATCGACTGATGTTTTCTGGAGTTTTTTTCTTATGAATGAACCTATTCCAACATTCGGAAAATTCTGAGCTCATTAACAGACTATCAAAAACACAAACCCTTGGAAGCCAGAATAACACATCAAAGCTGCATACTTTTTCCTTATGCTAAC
This sequence comes from Micropterus salmoides, assembly GCF_014851395.1. NCBI lineage: Eukaryota > Metazoa > Chordata > Actinopteri > Centrarchiformes > Centrarchidae > Micropterus > Micropterus salmoides. The sequence goes on from NW_024043372.1 coordinate 17,674,281, forward strand.
CATAGCCATTCAAATTCAGGCTATTTTGCAGAATTTGGCAGGAAATAGCAGGGAGGGATATTTATATGGGTTTCTAAAGGCTACAATTACTATACAAAATCCAGTGTGGATGGCTGAGTGATTGCACAGAGACTCTCCCATCCTACTGCTCTCTCTCTCTCATTCCCCATAACCTGAGCCACCGGAGCAGAACATGCACTTGTCTTTGCTTCATGCTTTAATTTTAACGTTGCTGAGGGGCGTGCTGAGAGAAATCAGATTTAATTAGGCGGATGTTTGAGAGGCAGTTGGATATTAACATGGGTTTCACCACTTGACATGGTGTTGAATGCCAGGCGCACATCTCCTGCAGTCACTTTATGTCTGCAGACAGATGTTCTTTAAGACCCCCTATCCCATCATGTAATTGTGGGAAGTAAGCGCTATTTGTAGTTCCTGTACACATGTATGATGGAGATAATGTGGTTTGAAAAAACGTTTGACTAGAGTTTTGTACAGTTTTCTTGCTTTGGGAAAATTAAACTATAGAAGGCAGAGAATTACATGTTTATTAGCTACATTTCCAACCCTGTCTCCTAGAAATTACACTTATATAGTACTTATGTATTTTTCCAAATAAATTTAGAAGACCAGTTGTTTTTTGACAACGTACAGTCCCCTCCAAAATTATTGGAACAGTAAGGCAAATTCCTTTGTTTTTGTTGTTCACTGAAGACATTTGGGTTTAAGATCAAAAGATGAGTATGAGACAAGAAGAATTTCAGCTTTTATTTCCTGGTATTCACATCTTGTCACGCCTCCCGGACCCTGATCCCTTCTGGTGACAGTGTGTGTATGGGTGAATGATTTTTGATTTGTTTTTTGCCTTTTGAGTGTTTGCTGTGTGCTTGGTGTTTGTCTGTCTCCCTTTCCTTGTTTCCCACAGCTGGTGGGCGTGGTCTTCAGTTCCTCACGGCTGTGGCACACCTGTTCCCCGTCGGGATCTAAGCACCTGTTGGGTATTGCCTCATCACCACTCCCTATTTAACCCTGGCCAACTCTCCATTCCTTGCTAGATTGTTGTGTAACCATAGTACGCTTAGCCCCAGCCCCAGCCCACTCTTTTGTTCATCTCCAGCTCCAGTCTGCTCTTGGGTTCTGTTACCAGCCCTGACACATCCAGATGTGTTAAACAACACATATCACAGTTTGTATTAGAACACAGCATTCTTAGGTGAGCAAAAGTAATGGAACAAATAATCTTAAAGTAAATAACATTTAATATTTGGTGGTATAACCCTTGCTTGCAATAACTGCCTCAAGCCTTCGACCCATCGTCATCACCAAACTGTTGCATTCTTCATTTGTGATGCCAGGCTTTTACGCAGCTTTTTTCAGTTCTTGTTTGTTTCAGGGTGTTTCTCCCTTCAGTCTCCTCTTAAGGAGATGAAATGCATGCTCTATTGGATTAAGGTCAGGTGATTGACTTGGTCACTCTAAACCCTCTACTTTTACTTTGTTTTGTTGGCAGTGTGCTTTGGGTCATTGTCCTGCTGCTTGATAAACTTCCTCCGATTAGTTTCAATGCATTTCTCCATAAATTAGCAGACAAAATGTTTCTGTACACTTCTGAATTCATTCTGCTGCTACCATCATCAGTTACATCAATAAATATTAATGAGCCTGTTCCAGAAGCAACCATGCACGCCCAAGCCATGATATTACCATGCTTCACAGATGAGCTTGTATGCTTCGGATCATAATGGAGTTCCTTTTTTTTCTCCACACTTTAGCCTTTCCATCACTTTGGTAGAGATTAATCTTGGTCTCATCAGTCCATAAGATTGTGTTCCAGATCTTTTGCGGCTCATCTCCGTACTTCTTTGCAAATGTCAATCTGGCCTTCAGATTCTTACTGCTGATGAGTGGTTTGCATCTTGTGGTGTGGCCTCTATATTTCTGCTCTCTGAGTCTTCTTCCAACAGTGGATTGTAATACCTTCACCCCTTCACTGTGGAGGTCGTTGGTGATGTCACTTACTGATGTTTTGGGGGTTTTCTCAGCTTGACAATGGCTTGCTTTTCTCCCATAGACAGCTCTCTGGTCTTCATGTTGGTTTATCCTCTTTAACACGAAATGCAGTCTTTATAGGTTTGAACCAAGGATGAAGACTTAGACTAGTCATGCAGAGCTATTTAATGTTTGGACAATCAACCTAAAAGGCAACAACTGGGCAACAAGAAACATCTGTCAGTCACATGTTCCAATAGTATTGCTCACTTGAAAAATGGGTGGGTTCAAACAAAGGGTGGTATGTCCTGAGTTGTTTAACACATCTAGATGTGAATACCACGAAATAAGAAATAATAATAATAAGAAATTCTGAATTTTTCTCACCTTTTGATCTTAAACCCAAATGTCTTCAGTGAACAACAAAAAAAAAGGAATTTGCCTTACTGTTCCAATACTTTTGGAGGGGACTGTACCTACAAAACTGACATTCCCATCAGCATTAGCTGTACTTTGTGTTTAATGCTAATAAGCAAATATTAGCATGCTAACACGTCAAAGTAAGATGGTGAACACGCTTAACATACCTGCCGAACATCAGCATGTTTGCATTGTCCTGAGCATGTCAGCATGCTGAGTTTATTATTTACTATTAGTACAGTCTCACAGAGCAACAAGAATGCCAACCAACTGTCATCATTGCTATTTTTTAAAAGCATGACCATCATCGTTCCCTAACCTTAACCTTGTGCTTATTATTTTAACCATGACGTCAAAGCTCCCCTAACCTCAACGAGGTAGTCATTTGAACCCTACCCACGATGTTTCCCTAGCCTTGATCAAACCAGCATAGTCAAAAAGGTTCAAGTGACGGTCATTGAACGGTTTTGGAAGACACAGAAAAATGATGTCACCTTGCTGATATGTACATCAGATCAGAAAATACTTTTTGATTTAATTTGGAAGAGTTGTTGTAAAAAATGGAATGCTTTAGTTTCTGCAAGCAGATGTTTTAGGAAAAACAGTGAACGCTTTGTAGACAGATTCTTAATATTTTGCAACTTAACAGATACACTTGTTACACAAATACACAAAGGATACACAAATTTCTCATTATGTTGATATTGAACTGAATTTGGGTTGAATTATATTTCTCTTAAAATGTATTTGTTTTTGAAAATGAATAAATTTTGGTATGGCAAACCCAAATTCTTTTTGAAGAAAACATATAGAGCATGGGAATGACCATGCCCACATGCAGCAATCAAAACCAAATCATATACTAAGGGGCCAGATTTCAAAAGGCCTTCCTGACATTAAGTGATTTTTGTTTGTTTGTTTATTACTACCTTTGCAGACATGGTTGAAGACAACACTAATGTGTACTGAATATTGTAATCAAGGGAAAAAGAGGATTTAAAGAGGTGGTATTATGCTCATTTTCAGGTTCAAAATTTTATTTAGGGTTTGTACCAGAACAGATTTACATGGTTTAATTTTCAAAAAACACCATATTTTTCTCATACTTCACATTGCTGCAGCTCCTCTTTTCACCCTGTGTGTTGTACGCTCTGCTCTTGAGCTACAGGGTGATGCATCATACTTGTACAAAATCTTCGTCATAAGTCGTAAGAAATAAGTAATGTGATCCAGATCAAAGTGCTTCAGACTGCTACCATAACCTAGCAGATGGTATAAGTTACTCAAGTCCACAACCACAACATCATTGTCCCACATCTTACCATAAACCAGTACAAAAATCACCATATTTCAACTAAATTTTACATAAAAATTGGCCAAACAATTTGAACGTTTGCTCAGTAGCTTTCACATCATGTGTAACATTAGCATTATAGTTATAACTTTAGCTGTGTTAGCCAACATTTACAACAACTCCAAACTTTAACAGTCTGTGAAGTTACATTGCCGTGTTTATTTTAAATTTAATTCACAACCGATAAAGCATACTTAAAGGTCGTGATTGTGAATTTCCAGGCCCAAACAGAGTTGGAGTTGCATCGTCTTTTAGGACTAAACGTTAAACTGTTGCCGGTGTTCTGACGATCTATGCTGCCTTGTCGAAACATGCTACCATAGCGCAAAACGATAGACTCGACTCTATTTGGCCCTGCTCCGTTTTCCATTAAAGATAGTACCCAAAGATAGTATGTACTTTGTCGTCATAGCGACGACACACACAACTGCCACGACGTAATGTTCAATGCGACACACACACACCAGCGATCCAAACAGCTTTATAATAATAATAATAATAATCTTTATTTGTAGAGCACTTTTCAAAAACAAGTTACAAAGTGCTTTAACAAGTGTAAAGACAATAATACCCAAGAGACAATAATACAAAGACAATACAAGATAAAAGCATGAAAACATTGAAAAGACTAAAATACACGTTTAAGATAAATATAAAATTAGTAAAATACAATAAAATAAAAGGGATAAAATAAAGTCATAAGATCAGGAAAGGCTCTCCTATAAAAGTATGTTTTAAGAAGGGACTTAAAAGAGTTCACTGACTCAACCAACCTGATTTCCTCGGGCAGGCTGTTCTAGAGCCTCGGGGCCCTGACAGCAAACGCTCTGTCCCCTTTAGTTTTCAGTCGAGACTCTGGAACAGACAACAGACCTCTGCTCGAGGATCTCAAGGTGCGTGCTGGTGTGTATGGGACTAAAAGGTCAGAAATATAACAAGGCGAGAGGCCATGAAGAGCTTTAAAAGTGATCAATAGAATTTTAAAGTCAATTCTAAAAAATGCTGGGAGCCAGTGTAATGAAGCTAAAATAGGAGTAATGTGGTCATATTTCTTTGTTCTGGTTAAAAGCCTGGCAGCTGAGTTCTGGACAGTCTGGAGTTGATCAATAGATTTTTGGGTTAAACAGATGAAAAGGCTGTTGCAATAATCCAGGCGTGATGAGATGAAGGTGTGTAAAATGGTCTCGGTGTCCTTAAAAGTTAATATAGATCGAATTTTTGCTATATTTCTAAGTTGATAAAAACATGATTGAACAAGCTTTGTGGTGTGCTGCTCGAAATTTAAATTACTATCAAACCAAACACCAAGGTTCTTTGCCACAGGCTTAATGTGCTTTACTAGGGAACCAGCAGATGGCAGTATTTGTACAAATACTGCCATCTGCTGGGACCCGATGACCAGGATTTCTGAACTTTAAGCAGGGCAGTCTCAGTGCTGTGGTACTTCCTAAAACTAGACAGAAACTTTTCAAATATTTTGTTATTTTCCAGTACAGTGAGCAGCTGTTTGGACACAATTCTTTCTAGAATCTTTGCAATAGAAGGCAATTTTGAAATTGGTCTAAAATTATGTGGGAGGGAGGGATCTAAACCAGGTTTCTTTAAAAGTGGGTTCACGCAAGCCGTTTTAAAATAATTTAGGGACACAACCAGTAGATAGGGAGCTGTTGAAAACAGAGATCAAATGGGGCCCAACAGAATCTATTAATTTCAGTAAAAACTTTGTAGGTATTACATCAAGTGGGCTGGAGGACACTCTCATTTGTGATACTGTTTTTAAAAGCTCAGACAAGTTGATGGGATAAAACTGGTTAAAACTCTCTTGTTGCTGGTGAGGAACCTCTGAGTAAGAGGCCGCGGGGGTAATAGAGGCTCTGATTGACACCACCTTATTGGTAAAATAAGATAAAAACAATTCACAGTCATCATTACTTCCAGCTGAGGCACAAGGAGGGGTTGGGTTCACCACTTGATCCACAGTCTTAAACAGAAACCTGGGGTTGTGTTTATGTGTAGTAATGAGTTCAGAAAAATAGTGTGTTCTCGTATCCTTAACCAAGTTATTGTATTTAATTAATAAATCCTTCAGACTGAGGTAATGGACTTGGAGACTGGATTTTTTCCATCTGCGCTCTGCTTTCCTGCATTCCCTTTTTAGGCTGCGAATGCTGTCATTTATCCAGGGTTGCTTACTAGCTTTAGACGTAGGCCTAACCTTTAGAGGAGCAGTAATATTTAGTGACGACAAGCAGATATGATTGAAGTGATCGACCAGATTGTTGGTGTTGGAATCAGACAGGTGTTGGCTTTGGCTCTGAAAGAATGCGCAAAACTTTGAAATACTTTGTTCATTAAAGATGCGAGAACACACGGAGCCTGGTGAGGCGGCATGGTGAGTAACAGGCGAATCGCAGCTAAAAACAATACATCTGTGGTCAGATATGGTCATGTCCACTAATTCCACAGAGGAAATGGTGACACCCAGGGTAAAAACCAAGTCCAGTGTATGACCACGGTTATGTGTTTGCCCTTTGACATGTTGTTTGAAGTTAAAAGAAGTGGCCATATTTAAAAAGTCAGTTGCATTAACATTGGTGGGGTCATCAACATGAATATTAAAATCGCCACAAAGAACAATTCTGTCATAATTTAAAACCAGAGTAGATAAAAATTCAGGAAGTTCTGATAAAAATCCTCCAGGCGGTTTTGGGGGGCGATAAATTATAACAAATATGATAGGTTGCAGCCCTCCAACTTTAAGAGTGAGAACTTCAATGGCAGTTAAATTCATCACAGCGTACTTGATGACATTTTAAATTTTCCCTATACATGCTCACTAGCCCACGACCATTGACCCTCGGTTGACTAAAACAATCATATTGAGGCGGACACAGTTCAGCTAGCTGGCTATAGTCATTCATTTGCAGCCATGATTCAATTAAAAACATAAAATCTAGATTTGCAGACAAGATAAAATCATTTAAGATAAAAGTCTTACTTGACAGAGATCTCACAATGAAGAGAGCCATTTTAAATGAGTTTGTTCTGGGTGCTGGAGTTGGTGCAGTTGTCCTAATCCTTAAGAGATTACTATTATTTCTGTGTGGGATGTGCACATTTCGGTTTACTGGTCTATGCGTGATGATGACAGGAATAGAAGTCTTTGGAACAGCGCTGGGAGCAGACAGTTTTACATGCCAGCAGGTGGAGACAGTTGTTAGTGGCAGTGAGGCAGAGATCTGTTCAGTGACAGGTGGTGTGTCCAGGTGTGCTGCATGAATGATTAGTCATTCATGTAAATCATGTGTAGACCACACCATATGCTGTATGTGCGCAGCTAACATTTCTGAGCACCGTTTGTTTGGGTGAAGTCCGACTGTCTTAAAAAGAGGCATTCTTTGCCAGAAAAAATTAAAATTATCCACATAACACACACGATGAGCCCTGCAGGCGGACTGGAGCCAGTCATGGAGCCCAAGGAGTCTACTGAAGCGGCCAGCACCGCGACCAACTGTGGGAATGGGACCAGAGATAAAAACAGACTTTCCACACTGCTTTAAAAAGTTAAAAAGACAGTTAAAATCTGATTTTGTCAGCTCAGACTGCTGAAGAGCTGTGTCATTTGTTCCGACATGGACTATCACTCTTGTGGATGGGAGGACGGGAGCGGTGGCATTAGGTCCTGGAGTTTTTTTTAAATGTCAGCTGTGGTGGCACCGGGGAAGCAGTGAGTGGTAGCGTTAAAGAAACGGATGTTTCTGGTTATGGAGTCACCAATTATTAGTGTGGTTAGGGAGAAAAGAGGATGAGGAGATGCCGGTTGTGGGGTTGCAGAGCAGGACTGAGTAGAATCTGCTTCAACACTGCGTGCGGACTGAGGATGGAGTGCATGAGCTGCCGAGTGTTGTGTTGGATTAGCAGTAACATACCTGAGAGAAGGGCTACCCGACGGTGCAGGGTAGAGACGGCCTCCGGAGCGTCTGATCGCAGCCTCCTTCAGAATCCTACGTCGGGAAGCGGAGGTTTTTGACCGGGATGACGGCCACCGATCAGGCCCAGCGGCAGAGGGGTCCCATAACACGGTGTCCTGGATGTTAGCGGTTGCGCTAAGAGAAACAATCTGTTTGGCTTGTACTGAAGCCACATCCATAAAGCCAGTCAGCAGGGAATCTTTCTCTTTGAGTTCCTCTGAAAGTCGTCAGATGTCTTCCATAATCAGCAGTCTTCTTGTTCGCTTTCTTAAGGAGTGTGCAGTCCTCATGGGGCAGAGTTATCTCGGCTAGCATAGTCACCGGAGCTTTGTTGCGATCAGTAGCGTTGATTGCGTTTTTACGTTCATCTAGCTTAAAATCCATGTCGGATGACTAAAATCCTTAACCCGCGTAAAACTTAAGTTTTTTAACTTAAGTTAAATAAAAAGGATATAAAAAATGTAACGAAAAATAGTGGATAAAACTGGATAAGAGTTCAGTTTAAGAAGGAGCTTCCGACAGGTGGCTACAGATGCCAACGCATGCGCAGAGTGCAGATTACGTCAGCAATTACATCAGTGATCTTGTGCTTTCTCTTTTTTAAGTTAAAACGTTTCAACATTACTCAGAATGTAAAGACAGATAAGCGGTATGAAAACCTTCCAGCTGTGTTTTCCTCTGCCGTTGTTGCTGCAGCGGTCCATGTGGCGGCTGGAGCAGAGGGATCTGTGAGCAGGCGGTTGGCCGGCCTCACAGGCTCCTCCCGCGGGTTGGCACAGGCTTCCCCCGCAGCCACTTGCGGAGCTCCTCAACTCCGAAAATATTCAAGCACATTTATGTTCTGCCATCACTTCTTGTAAAACTGTCAATATTCTAAATCTACAAAGCTGATTTCTCACCTCAAAACTTCTCAGAAGTGGATTTAGTGATGAAATTCCATACGAAAACTGTATAAATATAAAACTTTCTGTTGCTGGCCTATGTCTGGTTCACGCAATGATGATGCAGTGAATAGTGACGATTCTCTCTGACCAATAAACAGTCTGTCTTGTTTTCACGTTACATTTTTGTATCCCACAGCTCGCTTGGAACCTCGACGGAGGTTACGAAAAAAAGTACCTGGAAGCAGGTACAGGTACAACATTTCTACAATGGAAAACCAAACAAAGCCGAGTCGAGCCAAAGGGCCTCCGCTCAGACTAGCTTGGTTTGAGGGCGTGCCTGACCCCGCAAGCTGCTTGGCAAGCTTTATGATGCGTTTTCATTGTGACGTCACAAGTAAAGGAAGTGACGGGCTGGACTACAAACGAGCTGTTTTCAAGCGGTTCAGAGCAGAGCTTTCTGTGGGAGATGGGAACTCCCTTTGGGCTGGACTTTGGCTTTTTCACTTTGCAAACATGTTACATGCACAAAAAAGATATATAACTCAATAAAGGAGAGGGAAAAAGCCAAAAAGCATAATACCACCTCTTCAAGGGGAGTTATATATCCCATACTGTGTATCTGATCACCACAGCTTTATCACACCTTTATGGTAGGCCAACAATTACAATGGTTAAAATATTTGAATTACCTTATTTGTGTTACTTTAAAAAAGGTTTGCCAAGCCTCAGCTAAGTACTGTGGTCACTGGTTGGAGTACAACTAAGAAGAACACTGAGACTGACCCAAACATATCTGAATAGGACATGCTTCTGCAAATGACAGATTACAGATTAAGCGTGCCACCTCCAGCTCTCTAACTCTCCTCTGTATCTCCTTTGTCATGGTAAATGCTTTCCTTTTCTCTGTTTGGAGAAAGTAGTGGGAAACAGTGAGTCAGGCTGGAGTGCTGAGAGCTGGACCGGACTGTTAATGCTGCCCAATGAATTAAGAGTTGGTTCTGGTGGTTTACCATTTGAATGACTGGGAGGCTTGGGAAGGTAGCGAGTTCTGGACACAAAGAGATGCTTCACAGCCCTAATGCACTTTGCTTCACATGTCTAAATATTTGCTTCCAGGGACACAGCATGTTGTGCATAAGTGCAATGACATTATAATGTACAACAAAACAAAAAAGTTATATATCTAATTTAGATTTACAAGTGGCTTAAACATCTTACTAAGTAACACACACATAAAATAATTAAATTCATAACCTGCTGTTATGGGCCCAGGTAAAAAGCCACAACCTTTAACTAACCGTTATAATAAATGCATTAATTCCTAAATTTGTTTTCTTAGGGAGAAGTTACTTCCAAGCTATGCATGACCTAATTATGTACGCATCTATCAGAGCCCACTTGCATGACAGGAGTCCACCTAGTTTAGGGGGCACAGCTGTCAGTCTCTGCTGTTAGCTGCTTACACTGTGTTTCCACTGTTACTCCTGCACATAAGACGATTGTGTTGGTGGTTCACACAGCTTGACTTGCATTTTGTACACTATCAGGTCAATCAGGACATAGAACACAGGATATCTTTTGTAACCTTAGTTCAGTTAGGAGAGACAACAATAATGTACTGACATGTAATACGCTGAATATGAGAAAAGGCATTTGGTGACTCCATCATGATGACATGCTATTTAAAGGGGTAGGTGAAGCAGCAGAGGCATAGAAATACCCCCGATGGAGTCTAGACACTGATGGTGGTGGTGATGAAGGGATGAAGAACATGCTGAGGATCTGAGTGAGAAGACTTCATCTGAGCCTGAACTAGGCAGGATGTGATGAACAGGAGTTGAATTGGGAGGAGGAGGGCCGCTGTCATTTTGTATTGAAATGATTGGCTGGGTTGATGGTGGTAAATCCTGATAGGAAAACTGGGTGAGAACGTTCAAAGTGAGCTGTTAGAGGCAGGGAGAGAGAGCGTATGACATAGAGAGAGAGAGAGCGAGAGAGAGAGTTGTCTATAAGTGATACATAAAGATAGTCTTCCTGTTGAACTTAAGCTGAGCGTCATAACATCAAGCACTACCTCAATGTATTTTCAAGGTAAAGAGGTTAAGTGTCTGACTTTCTGGACACCAGATTTGGGTATGATGGCTATTTATATCTCTGATAACCAGGTGGGATAAATGGGTCTGTTGGACTTTTTTACTGGGTGACTGATTGTGGGTTGTTGGATGGTTGTGTGATGGAAGAGTGAATAACTTGAAGCAGGTGAGCACTTCATTCCCCACTAGGCGCTTTTATAAGCCTCGTCATCAGTGAGGCGAGCCCATCAACAGAGTCCTGATTACAAAGAGTACTTTAATGCAGCCTTACGGGAAACCCACTGATGGGGCTATTTTTAGAATACAAATGTTCAAGTCACATTTCAGTGGAACTTTTCAAAGTTTACAGGGAGAATCCAATAGGCAGTTTGTGATGTGACTGTGTCAAAAAGTATACATGTACACTCAAATAAATCAATAATGTAGTCATTCCTCTGAAGTTTAAGCCATTCTAAGTAATGTTTAAACCACAAATCATAAAAACCGTTAGCATGGAACTTGTTGCACCTGCTAATGGCATCATTAATCATACAGGCCACTACATTTGTCACAGTGCAGAACAACACATTCTTTTCATTTCCACATGGCACGAAATTCCCCTCTCCAACCGACATTGCTTCCTTTTCTGCAGCAGGAATATCTCCAGGCAGCCTTGAAAGACAATGACACACAATTACCCAGAGCAAAAAGCACTGTGGCACTGACAAATGTAGTTTTTACAGAGCAAGAGACATTATGTTCTCACATCAGAGTTAAATACCTCCTATTTATGTCAACCAAGGAGAGGGAGAGAAAAGAGGAAAATGGAAAAGGAAGGCAGGGAGAGAGAAAGCCAGAGTGATCGAAACAGACAGAGAGAGGGGGAAGCAAGCCCTAGGCTGTAGAGACATTGCGAGAAGTTCCATGACAACCATGCTGGAGGATTCTGAACCATTTTGTGGTTCTATGTTGCTTTTAGGAACATCACATGCCAAGTGGGTTATAGCACAGTGAGAAGGTGGAGCTGTGTAATGACCTATAGCTTCTCACGCAATGATGAATGGCATGGGCTATTTAGTGCAGCTCAACTGAATTGAAACTGACGTAATTCAGAAACGTCGAAATACATTTTCATTTTATATGAGTCACAGTCAAGGATTTGGAACAAGTTTAAAAATTTTACCATAGCAAAGTCTCTTGCCTTTCAGGATAAGTTACATTGCTGCAGTTACATCGCTGTCTGATTTTGTTATTGTATTATTGTTAAGTAAGCACATCGTGAGCAATGTACAATTCTGAGTCACATTCCTTGTATGTGTACATACCTGCTAAATAAAGTTGATTCTGATTCTGCATGTTACAATACACTTTTTAAAATTTGCAGCTATGGAGAAGACATTGCTTTTTGCCATTTTTGGTATTAAGACTTGTTAATTGTGCGTCAAGGAAGAAGATTACACCATTAGGCCAACAAGCTAGTTATCTAATTATGCCATTAAAGGATGTCACAGGAAAGTGCAGTCAATACACATTATATTTTTTATAAGTTCACAAAACATGTATAAACATAAAGACAGATACAAATAACGGGGAGTCTATGTGTATAGGAATGTGCCCATATTGCTCTGCAAGCAAAATAATGACCCCCCCTCTGCCAGATACACACACAAACACTAACTTGTACTCATGCAAACCCTCTTATGTGCACAGGATAAAGGAGAGAAAAGTTTTTGTGTTAAGTTTTGCATTTTTATATGATTTGCCAAATAGTAATAAAGTCATGGTCATAATTCTTTTCTATTGTTTCTACATATGCAGTATTTTATTTATAGAAATACAGCATCATCATATGTTTAGTCACAGAGAAATAAGAAATAAATTAGATTTTACTTCCAATAGAAAGCAATGTATTTTCCAGGAGAAGGTCTGAAGAAACATGCAAATCATATTAACCTTTACACCAGTAATGTAGACAAAGACTGGAGTGATTTACTTAATCTTAACGCATGTAAATTTAAAAAATGAAAAGGCATTTCTTTATTCATTTTATGGAAAATCTTGGGTCTAAGGAAATAATCATTCTTTTAGGCCTGTATGACTGTGTGTATGAAACTGCTGTCCACTGATTTTGACTGTTTCATTATTCTTACATACAAAATTCAAACATATAAGAATAGAAAATTGATCCTGTGTGTTATTCCCATTTCAAGGGGATTTGTTCCTGGTGCACTAGTTTATGGGCAGGAGTCCTCCTGCCGTCGGCCTTGACCAAAGCGCTAGGTTGTAAATAGCAGTTGGACCCTAGGCACTGGACTGTGACTGCCTACTGTTCCAAGATAGTGAGGATGGGTCAAATGCTGAGGACACATTTCCCAACAGGGACTAATAAAATACAACTTAACTACTTTAGGGTTTGGGTTGGTCCAGTCTGCAATTATGAGAAAAAGCAACATAAATGCAATTTTTAAATGTTGCTATATGTTGACACCATTTTTGTTGGTGTAGCTCTGTTGGGTGGAGTTAAAGCCTGCTCCTCACCACCTATCGTCTTTTGAATCAAGGTTTGTGTTGACTGTGAGCATTAGTTTGAAAAGAGGTCATTTTGGGGATCAGGGCTCAAACAGCTTCCTTAGGAAGCTTACCTTACTGTCTGTGTGAATTCTATGCACAAATTTTGACAGCTGTTCATATTGTGACGTAATTTATAGTATGCTACATAGATTATTATAGTCAATACACAGTAATAATTACAAATTAATTACACATGCAGGAATATACATTATCATACATTCATAGTCATATAAATCATTTATGATCAAAGTTAGGTTACAAGTCTGATTATTCCTGAAGAAGGCAGATCTTGGTGACAGGCCTACATACACAGCTGGTTGGAGTTTTGTCACACAAGCCCCCTCCTGTCGGCAACTGCTTCAGTGATTTTACCAATGATCCAGGAATTACGGGGTGCAGAATCATCCACTATGAGTACTATGTCTCCAGGGATGAAGTTGCGCTTGACTCTCGTCCATTTGTGACGTTCTTGTACTTGTGGTAGGTACTCCTTAGTCCATCTTTTCCAAAACAGATCGGACATGTACTGAACCTGCTTCCATCTCTGGCGTGCATAGATGTCCTCCTTCTGAAACAGGCCGGGTGGTAAGCATGGTTTGGCCTTAAGAAGAAGGAGGTGGTTAGGTGTCAATGCTTCTAAGTCATTTGGATCTGTATATTCTTTAGTGATAGGTCTAACGCTCAGAATTGATTCCACTTCACAAAGCACTGTGTGGAGTCTTTCTTCATCCAGACTTTGTGTCCTCAAAGTGGAGTTGAGGATTTTCCTGATGGAGCGAATCAACCTCTCCCATGCTCCTCCATGATGTGATCCAGTTGGAGGGTTGAAGATCCACTTAACCCCCTTTAAAGTCAGAGCATCATTGATCTTCTCAAGGTTCCATCCTTCAATGGCTCTTCTCAGCTTACGCTCTGCTCCGACAAAGTTGGTGCTGTTGTCTGAGCGTAACTCTTGAACCTGTCCTCATCTCGCAATGAAACGTCTCAAGGCATTAATGAAAGAGTCTGTGTCCAATGATGATGCCACTTCAATGTGTACTGCTCTTATTGCCAAACATGTGAAGATGACTCTGTATCTCTTCACAAGGATTCTCCCACGCTTGACTTCAAATGGACCAAAATAGTCCACTCCAACAAAACTGAATGGAGGTTCCTCTGAAGAAACTCTGTGTTCAGGCAAGTCCGCCATTTGTTGTTGACCTGCAGCTCCATGTAACCGACGACAGACCACACACTTCAACAAGATCTTCCTTATGGAAACACCAGCACCAGGGATCTAGTATCTCTGATGTAATCTGCATAACATGTGATTCCTGCCTCCATGACCAACCTCTTGATGAATGTGTCGCAGGATGAGGTCAGTAATATGAAGATTAGTTAGTATGGCAGGATGCTTGGACTCCTCGGACATGACAGCCTTACTAAGTCGTCCTCCAACTCTCATTACACCATCATCCAGTACAGGATTCAGCTTGTATATGTGACTGTCTCTTTTCACACACTCTCCCCTTTGGAGGCTTGAGAACTCTTCTGAGAACCTTTTTCTCTGACAGAATCTTATTACCTGCATCTCGGCTTCATTGATCTCTCCCACTGAGAGATATTCACGACAGAGCTTATTTTTGAAGTTGTGCGGCTCACTGTGGACCGCACCTTCCTTTGGAATTTTATCTGACGCAGACTGAGCAGGACATGCAGTATCTTCTTTCCGTTTCCTGAGACTCATGAGCAAATCCTTGAGCCTTAGGATCCAGCCAATCACTCTTGTGAGACGTGTCCAAGATGAGGCGCGATTGATCGAACATGTCACGGCGTCGTCTTCACCTTGGGCTGCACACACTTCAATAGCAGCTGATACCTTAACCTCAGGGTCTCCAACCCTGAAAGTTGTCTGGGTTGACGGGCCAATCCTCTTCTGGCTGCATAAGAAATGAAGGACCAGATGTCCACACTTCATTCCTTAGAAATGGCTCAGCCCTCATCCCTCTGGAGGCCACGTCCGCTGGATTGTGTGCAGTATTCATAAATCTCCATTGAGATGCGTCAGAAACCTTAAGAATCTATGAGACTCTGTTTGCAACAAATGTGCGAAACCTTGAAGTTTCATTCTTGATGTATTTCAGTACCGAAGTACTGTCTGTCCAAAATACAGAGTGTTGAAGTTGCAGTCTTAACTCCTTTCTCCACAGTTTGTCCATTCGAGCTGCTACAACAGCTTCTGTCAGTTCCATGCGAGGGATCGTAACAGGTCTTAAAGGTGCCACTCTTGATTTTCCATTATGAATGCGCTGTGTGTCTAAGAGCAGTTATTCTGCAGCAGCAGATAGGTAACAGTACCATATCCCTTCTCACTTGCGTCCGCAAAATGATGTAATCAAGAAGTAGTTGTTTCTTGAAAGTTCACAGGTTTTAAACAGTGTCTGATGCTGAATTCATCCAACAAGTGTAACTCTTCCACCTAGTCTGTCCACTCTTGGGCAACCAGTGCTGGTATAGAGTCATCCCATCACAGCCCCTTCTGACACAGATCCTGAAGGATCCGTTTAGCTGTAAAAATGACAGAGATAGGATTCCCAGAGGATCATAGAAAGAGCTGACAGTTGAAAGGATACCTCTACGAGTCAATGGTCTATCTTGAATGGTAATGCTGTACTTAAAGGTGTCAGATTGAACACACCACCGCACCCCTAGTGCTCTTTCCACAGGTAGCGTGTCTTGATCCAAATCCAGGTCCTTGACTTCCTTTACTTTCTCCTCCTCAGGTATAGCTCCCAGCACCTTACTTATCCACTTTGTTAGATGAAAGCCACCCTTTGCACAGATGTTTCCAAGGTCCTTGTAGAGGGCTATAGCTTCCTGTTCTGAAGCAAACGAAGCAAGACAGTCATCCACATAGAAACTGTGCATGATGGTCTCAATCACCTGCTGGCTGAAGAGTTCTCTGTTGTCTTCTGCACACTTCCACAGAGCAAAGTTACCGCAGCTTGGAGATGATGTTGCCCCAAACAAATGGACAACCATCCTGTACTCCTCCATACACTGACTGAAGTCTCCACTGGGCCACCAGAGAAATCTCAACAGGTCTGCATCTTCCTCTGGCACTCGTACCTGATGAAACATAGCCTCAATGTCAGACATCAGCACCACAGGTTCCTTCCTGAATCTGGTTAGGACTCCAAGCAAAGTACTTGTTAGATCAGGACCATGTAGAAGCTGTGCATTTAGTGATGCACCTTGAAATGATGTTCCACACTCAAAGACAACCCCGATCTTTCCTTTCTTGGGATGGTATACTCCATGGTGTGGAATATACCAAACCTTGCCGTCACTACGTTCCAGATCTGTAGCAGGCACTCTTTCTGCATATCCCTTTGATATGAGGTCGTTCATGAAGACTGTGTAGTCTTGGTGAAATGCAGCTTCCCTGATGCACCTCCTCTTTAGGTTGAGGTCACGTTGTTCTGCAATTCTGCGATAGTAAGGCATGCTCAGGCTTCTGTTCTTCAGAGGTAAAGCAATGCTGTAATGGCCGTCAACAAGTTTCAAAGTCTTATTAGCCATTTCCAGAAACTTACAGTCCTCTCTTGACAGCCCTGGCTGTTCATCCTGACTGCATTCTGGAAAGTCTGTCTTGAACTGATGTTTCCAGAGTTCTTCAAGTGTAACAGCAGATATTCTGTTGATGGTAACAGACTGACACTCCATCACAATATTCTCCGCCAAGTGGTCCGTTCACTGTCCAGCCAAGCATGGTCTTGATGGCATAGTGGTTCACAGTGGTTCTAATGCTCTTGGAACATTCATGCCTATTAACAGTTCCACCTCTTCGTCTATCTCAGACAGGAAGACATGTTTCAGATGAGGCCATTTCTCCAGATCTTGCTGTCGTGGGATGTTACTCACGTTGACAGGCATCCTATGTTGTGTAAAGATGTCTGGCATTTCACAATACAAGTCACTGTCTAATCCAGCCACTTCCAAGCCTGACACAATACAACTGTCCACAATTTTCTCTTGGCCCATAGTGCGCAAAAGAATCTTTGTTTTTCTCCCAGAGAGCTTCAGTCCGTCCATTAGACCCATTGTGCAGAAGGATGCTGAACTTCCCTGGTCCAAAAAGGCATAGGTTTCCACTGACCTTTGACCTTTCGTGGATTTAACTTTCACTGGTACAATGGCAAGTTTTCAATCTTGGTCACCGGCCCCAGTGAGACCACTACTTTGAACCGCAACCAGTGAGCATTCTTCTCCAATAGAATACACAACTCCAGTGTGTGTCCACCCTTGCAGTACAGGCAAGATCTTTCAGATGAATGTCCGTGTTTAACCATATTTTCTGTTTGAGTTCTTTTTTCAACAGCAGAGATAGTAGTGGCAAAGCTACTTCCCTGAGTCCGTGAGTGCGATGGTTTTGTTTCTTTGTTCGTCACCATTGGTGGGGCATCCTGTAATTTTCCAAATACAGGGTCAGTTGTAATTTTGACTTTTATTTTTAAATTCATCACATGCCAATAGTCGCCACTTGTCTCTCAATTTGCAGGGCAGTTTCCTTATCACAGTAAGCATATTGGCAGGAGTATTTAATTCACACAGACCGTGAACCTCATCCATGGCATTGCAACATCCACGCAAGAAGAGACTGTATGGCTGTAAAGCCTTTCCATCTTCTGACTTAATTAAATGCCATGAAGTCACCTTTTCCACATATGCAGATGCTATCATATACTCATTTCCAAAATGTTCAAACAGTAGGGTTTTAGCCTTTGCATATCCAGTGCCATCAGTCCTGTGTTGACAGCTTCTGAAAAGCTCTCTTGGTTGCCCCCTGGTGTCCTGACTTAGGAAATGCAAACAATCTTCAGCATTATCAGTTCTTCCCTCAATAACCTGTTCAAAGGATCGCATGAAAGCATGGTACTGTAGTGGATCACCATCAAATATTTGAATGTCTCTCTTGGGCAATGATGAAAGGCATTGTTGATTCACCAGCATTGAAGTTAGTTCATTTTGTTTCTCCATTATAGACAACAGTTGATTGTGATCATTGTTGCCATTCACAGAAGGAGATGTATGGACATGACTGTGATGAGATACTTGAGGCGCTGCTGCATTTGGGGCTGTGCGCTGTGTTCTCATTAGCTCTGAGGCCCCCTGGTGGAGATGAAGGGCATTATCTGCTTGCTCTTGTTTAAGCCTTGTTCTTCTTAAGTTGGAATCAGTATTGTCAGGTAATGATTTTCCCTTTCCATACCTTTCATGTTTAGGTGGTACAAAAGTCTCTGCATCAACGTTAAGATTTTCAGTTTTTCTTTCACTTTTCTCAATATAGGACTTCATTCCATCTGATCGTCGTGAAGCAGCACTCCGTACACCAGATCGAGATGCTCCTAAGACAGCCATTTTCGCCATTGATGCAGCTACAGTATATCGGCTTCAAGCTGAAGTTGTTCTTTCCTTTTTCTTATTCATTCTTCCTGTTCCTCAATAGCATGTTTTTGTTTGAGCAACCTTTGATGTGCAAGCAAAGCAGACACTTCAGCCTCTGCTCTGATATGTGCAGATAAAGTTGTGGAGATATTGGATTTTGAGTTCTGCTGCCTTGATTTGATATACTGTCACTTGGTAATATTTCATCCTGGCCGTCATGTTGAGGATTTTGATGAGATTCAGATTCTTGACTGTTGTTAATTTCTCTTTTTTCCTCTGACAGAGCTTCCTGAGGCCTTTCTTCATTGTGAGGTAGCTCTGAAGGAAGTCTGCTTAGATGTTGACTGATTTCTGAAAGCTATACTTTGCCATCCTCAATAAATTCTTGATTGGTTTTGTTGATGCTGGTGAACCATTTATTTTGTTTTTCTTGTTCAGCAGATGGAATTAAATACATCAGAGACGTGTGCAATTCAATAGCATTTTCAGACAACTGCTCCCAAACATCCAACTGTTGCTTAACCTTTAAAGCACTTTCATCTTCTTTCATGAGCTCCTTGAGAGACAATATCACAGTCTTTATTTTATTCACTTCCTTTTGACGCTCCTTCTGGATCGTCTCAATTTTGCTCGCTAGACCTTTTTCTGTGAGAGTGATTTTTCTTTTATCTATTTCAGATTTGCCATCATTTGAACCAGCACTTGATCCACTCATTTTTAACGCATAAAACAATGAGCGTCACAATACGTTTCCAATGTGAATCCAGCAACATCCATAGCCACAGCCATAGCATGCAAGGCACAATAGACATCCAACTTGATAAGCCAAACCACACACTTCCAAGGCCCAGGCCCCCCAACGCAACGCCACGAGCAGTGGTCTCCAAACGCAAACGAAACACTTCACCTTGTGGCAGTAACCTTTTCAAACTGCGCTCCAACATGCCATACACAGTAGCTACAAAGCAGAGGTTACATACCGCAATTTGCGAAGCGATTCTGTTGGGATGGCCGCTGTTGAAGCTGAAGCCGTGGAGATAGCGTGTGGCTCACAGACCGGTTCCAGTTTCTCCGTGTCTGTCTCAACAAAGTTGCATGGACGTGGCTCCAATTTTTTGCTGACAAATATAGGCGTCTATCTAAAAACTAAAATGTAGACACCGAGAGGCTGAGTAGGGAAAATCTGTCTGCCAGACGCGCTGATTGTCTAATAGTTCCAGGATTCCGATTGGTGCGTTTTGATGGTTTATTTACAGGTAAGTTAGACTATACAGGTGATCAGTTCCATACAGCAAAGATATCCATAAAATACTTGAAAAACTGTGAAGCAAAATTAGGCTTTCCCCCATCACCCCCTCTCTCCTCCTCTCTCTAACGTGAACAGGTGATATCCTAATTTACTATCAGCACCCACACCATGTGATTACATAGATTATTAAGCATAAATGGGGAAAAAAGTGCAGATATAGACACACGTACATGCACAAATTCAGGTGATGTTGGTAGTGGTGTCAGAGAACAGCCTATCCAAATAAACAAAAAGGGAAAATGGTGATGCACATGACCTGGCTGCAGTGATGTAAATTACACAATTAAACATCCAGGATCTCATGAATCACTGAAAATGTGGTTGGTAATCAAACATCATTGTGCTGCAAACACTTAAACAACCAAAACACCATCCTATACTATTATCACTGCAAGGTGCCTCGGCTCAATCGCGTGCTACATCATAATATTTGATTCCAAGAAAAATGCATCTTGCTTTGTCACAAAAAATCCAATTTAATGTTACACCGTAAAGCGTGACTTGATTTTGTGGAGCAACCAATTTTGCAGTGTAGCCATGACAGGACTGCCCGTCTCTTTAGTTTTTCATTTGTGAAGGTTATCCAAATGAGACTGAAATGCTTCACAGGTGTGGCTTCTGTTTGTGTGTTCGGTCTTTCTCAAGCAATCAGAAATTATTTCTCTTGTCCTACTTTAATTTCTGGAGCCCAGCTGTAAGTCTGAACCCAGTAAATTACTGGGGGTCCCTGCAGGTTCAAGGTCAGTCAGAGCTTTGAGTGAGGTCCAAGGGAGGAGGTTCAGTCCCATCAACACCTCACCCAGCCCTTCAGCAGGAGCAGCCACAGTGATTGCATATAATTAACCCGGCAATGTGCAATGTGTGGGGGGTTGACTGTGTTTGTGTGTGTCTTTGTCTCCTGGCTTCTTTCTTCCCAGCATTTCCAGTATTTGCCCTGTTTCTCTTTTTCTCTATTTTATCATCAAAGTATAGTTTGTCATTTGGCTGCAATCACGGTCAATATGATCATTGTACAGACTTCTGCCTTTAGCTTCAATTTTCATAATGCTCGCGTGCAAATAGTTCAGGATTTCCATCTCTGTTTCTATATAATGCTATTACATATTATATATATAATAAATTCAAATTGAATTTTCCTGCAGACCAATCTCCTGAAGTCCTAGATGGAAGAGGTGTGTATGCAGTTCTACCTGAGATAAATCAGTTTTTGTCATGTTCTTTACTATTTTTGCAAAATAATCTATATTTCATTAGTTCTTTGGATGCTATTGCATAAAAAAAAACATACATCTATATACCAAATGTACTCCTAGCAACACTGACATTTGGACAATATGAAGTCTTTTTCACAACGATACAGTACAGAAACCTTTTTTTTATAATGTCTGTGTCACCGTGTCACAGTTCACAAAGCTCTCAGGGCTCTCTGTGAGCTGAGGCATAACGCAAGAGGAGCTGAGAGCAATGGGTATTTGAAAAGAAAGCTCTCATAGTATTCAGTCTTTAGCATTTAGTGCATTTCATAGTGCAGTGGGCACCGGGGGGCTGGAGGAGTTAATCCATGGCCCCTTTCAGAAAGTTAGTGAATGCCCTGAGTGGCGCTAGGAGAAAAGCACAAGGCCCAGCAGCGTTAGGAACTGATGATCCATGATGCCTTTATGCTATGCTCATCTGCATCATTATGCGTTCTTCTTCTCCCTCTTCATCTGCTGTAGCTGTAACTGTTGAGGGAGAAAACCTGACTGCACTCCACGAATACAGAGAAGCTGTCTTATTTATTAACTGAAGGCAACTCATAACTGAAAGTTCTACATCTTTCTTTCTGTCTGGTGTTCACAGCTCACTAATGCATGGCGGCATTAAGTGTTTAGAGCAAGGTAATACAGTAGCAATATTTGATATGCTACATGCTAAGGTGGTGTCAATCAGAGCCTCTATTACCCCCGCGGCCTCTTACTCAGAGGTCTCTCACCAGCAACAAGAGAGTTTTAACCAGTTTTATCCCATCGAGTTGTCTGTGCTTTTAAAAACAGTATCACAAATGAGAGTGTCCTCCAGCCCACTTGATGATGATACCTACAAAGTTTTTCTGAAAGTAATGTAATGGTATGTAATGGATTCTGTTGGGCCCCATTTGATCTCTGTTTATAACAGCTCCCTATCTACTGGTTGTGTCCCTGATTATTTTATTTTTCAGCTTGCGTGAACCCGCTTTTAAAGAAACCTGGTTTAGATCCCTCCCTCCCACATAATTTTAGACCAATTTCAAAACTGCCTTTTATATTTATTATTAAGATTCTAGAAAGAATTGTGTCCAAACAATTGCTCACTTTACTGGAAAATAACAAATTATTTGAAAAGTTTCAATCTGGTTTCAGGATGTACCACAGCACTGAGACTGCCCTGCTTAAAGTCACCAATGACCTTTTAATGTCTGCTGATGAAGGCATGTGCCAGCTCTGGTATTCCTGTACCTTAGCGCTGCTTTTGACACCATTGATCACAACATCATGTTAGACAGACTGAGGATCTCTGGTACTGCCTTATAATAGTTTTCATCCTACCTGTCAAATAGGAAGTTTTGCGTGTCTGTAAACAACTATCACAACGTCTCTTCGTTCTGTCTAGTTAAATATGGTGTGCCTCAGGGGTCGGTCTTAGGACCCATTTTGTTTTCCTTTTATCTGCTTCCCCTTGGACATTATCAATAAACATGGCATTTATACTGATGACGCACAAATGTACTTGCCCGTCAGATCCACAGATCCTGGAATGCTGAGTTCACTTAAAAAATGGATGTCAAATCATTTCCTCCAGCTGAACTCAGACAAAACAGAAATCCTGGTCATCGGGTCCCAGCAGATGGCAAAACAAATACTGCCATCTGCTGGTTCCCTAGTAAATCACATTAAACCTGTTGCAAAGAACCTTGGTGTTTGGTTTGATAGTAATTTAAATTTCGGGCAGCACACCACAAAGCTTGTTCAATCATGTTTTTATCAACTTAGAAATATAGCAAAAATTCAATCTATGTTAACTTTTAAGGACACCGAGACCATTTTACACGCCTTCATCTCATCATGCCTGGATTATTGCAACAGCTTTTTCACTTGTTTAACCCAAAAATCAACTGATCGACTCCAGACTGTCCAGAACTCTGCTGCCAGGCTTTTAACCAGAACAAAGAAATATGACCACATCACCCCTATTTTAGCTTCATTACACTGGCTCCCAGTATTTTTTAGAATTGACATTAAAATTCTGTTGATCACTTTTAAAGCTCTTCATGGCCTCTCGCCTTGTTATATTTCTGACCTTTTAGTCCCATACACACCAGCACGCACCTTGAGATCCTCGGGCAGAGGTCTGTTGTCTGTTCCAGAGTCTCGACTGAAAACTAAAGGGGACAGGGCGTTTTCAGTCAGGGCCCCGAGGCTCTGGAACAGCCTGCCCGAGGAAATCAGGTCGGTTGAGTCAGTGAACTCTTTTAAGTCCCTTCTTAAAACATACTTTTATAGGAGAGCCTTTCCCGATCTTATTTGACATTATTTTATCCTTTTTTTAAATTCTATTTTACTTATTTTATATTTATCTTAAACGTGTATTTTGGTCTTTTAAATATTTCCTTCCTTGTATTGTTGTCTTTTGGGTATTGTATTGTTGTCTTTGCACTTGTTGAAGCACTTTGTAACTTGTTTTTGAAAAGTGCTCTACAAATAAAGATTATTATTATTATTATTATTATTATTATTATTATTACATCTAAACAACAATTACAAATGGTCATCTGCTCACTGATTGACTGTGACATGCACACAGTAACACCAAAAACACAGTTGCAGTGTTCAAACATTTAATTTCATTACAAAATGGCAGGTTATTTTACAGCTCGGTCTTCAAAAATATATTCTGCCTTCTCTCCCAAGCCTGGCAAATAAAATCTGTTGCAGAAAAAGTTCCCTTCCTACGCTTGAACAAATGAGCTAAATACACCTCCAATAAAGACAGAAATTTGTTTTTGAGGTTTTTTACTGGAATCAAACAAATCCAATGATAGAGAATCCTAATCAGAAAAAGATGAGATACCATAACCAATAGTTAACAAACATATTGTAAAAATGAATTGGTACATTTTCAAAGCAAAAGAATTCACATAAGTATAGAATCATCATAGGAAGTTCAATACAGTAAAATTATGCAATGCCAAAATTCAGCACAATACACTGTCAATGAAATAAAAACTTAAATTGATTCCATATTCCCTGTTCTCATACAATAAAAAAATTCATGAGATATGTTAAACCTGCAATAACTGATGTATTGGGCATATTGGAAACAAGCTGACACTGAATGGGAACAGCTGCTTACACCCAGCAGTTATGGAGCAACAATATAATTCATTTGTATTTCAGCCTACCCCTGGCAAATGTAACTCCAATATTAATCTCTTTTAGCTCTATTTTTGTCTCAACCAACTGTGTTCACCAGCTAGTTGCTAACTTTGTCTGTTTGCTGTTTGGTGCAGGTAAAGTAAAACAAAGGTTATGATATGGTAACCCTAGTTCTATAAGCACAGGTGGAGCCCTCTACTGGACTCCAATCACACGCACGCACTTGCCCACTGAATTTTTATCGTGCACGTAGCCGACCAATAGGACGTGGCTACCGATACGTGCCCCTACTGCCTCAGCATCCGACCGCCTCTTCAGCAGACGGCGTCAGAGCGGCAGGGCTCATCGGTAGAGGGCTCTGCCTGTTCTTATAGAACTAGGGTTACCATATCGTAACCTTCATTCTATCTCACACAGGCTCCGCCCTCTACTGGACTCTATGGGTACAGTGGGTGGAGCCCGATGACTCTCCGCCCTAGCTGCGACAAGCCAAAGTCCACCACGCCAACCCGGTCGGCCACAGGCCGGCCAAAGCCCCGACCACCACATCACCAGACAGAATGGTGTGACACCCCTGAGAAGGTTGCTGGACCGATGGGGGCTTGGCCTGACCATTAACACCTGGACTGCCCTGACTTCTCACTGGAATGTCAGGCACTTGTATGTTCCCCCTCTACACCCAGTAGTCACCAGATCCTCACTTTTCAGATCCTAGGTCGCACTTGCGAGCTGGATCCCGAGAAGGAGCCTGACATATCCAAGAGATAGAAACGCAAAAACGGGTACAGTAAGGGCCAAGATGCCATGATGCCGCTGAAAAAGGGTCGTAGACACTTCCACACTTCCGAGTGGAATGTGTTTCTTGGGAGATTCATTCACAAAGCCAGCTGGCCAGGCTCTTCTTGGACAGGGTTTCACTGACGGCACTATCACTGAAAAGAACAAACAGCTGACCAGTGCATTGAATGAGGGGAGTGTGCTCTACATAGGACGTTAGCATAGCACACACGGACACAACAGATGCACTCTCAGAAATCTGCAGTCTCCACCCGCTCGGTTGGGGGCCAGCCCTCGACATGAGGTCAGCCACCCCCGTTCTCCAAGCCTGGGATGTGAAGGGCTTTCAGAGAAAGCAGGTGTTCTGATGCCCACGTCCATAGGTTCCCTGCCAGCGCCAACAGAGCCATGGATTGGACTCTGCCCTGTCTGTTGTAATGTAATGTACGCGCTGGAGAAAACACACCACCACACTAGAAACACAACCTGTAGTGGATTGTGGGTGTGTGGTGTGTGGCCCCCTCGGCTTGCCTCAGGGAGCCACAACACTCACTGCACTCCCCTGGCAGGTCCCTCCCCATCCAGTGAGAAACTCATCTATGAATACTTACACGGATGAAGAAATTATGAGAGTTGTCAGAGTGAAGCAAAACAATAATGTTGTGGGTCAGACAGCCAAACAAT
This sequence comes from Micropterus salmoides, assembly GCF_014851395.1. Taxonomy (NCBI): domain Eukaryota; kingdom Metazoa; phylum Chordata; class Actinopteri; order Centrarchiformes; family Centrarchidae; genus Micropterus; species Micropterus salmoides. The sequence continues at coordinate 17,700,130 of NW_024043372.1, forward strand.
GAGCTGAAACTCACTATAAAGCTCCGTTAGGATCACTGTTGCTGGCTGCAATGGAATCCCTTTGATTTTCTTGTTTATGACATTTGTAATGGGTCTTATTCCTGCTGCATCTTACACCCTTTACATGAAAAAAAATATAGAGAGAAATTAGCCACGGAGATACTGGTATTTTATTAAGCTGTATTACTCCGTCAAACCTCCCCTACTTTAACTTTCTTTTCTCGTAGCTTTTATGATTTTTTCTGTATTTCCTTTGGTTTGCCATCTCTAGTTGTTACAGCCATCTCTTTCTATTTCACTATCCTGTTCTCTTGAGCACCAGTGAACCCGACTGTAACCTATTAAAAATACACATGAGAGGATCGCAATGGCCTTATTGTGAATGTGCGTTTGGTAGCTCAGTGTGCTGCCCTAAACACTTCTCTAAATTTCACCGCTGTTGACCCACTGTCCCATTGTCAGTATATTCAGTAAATCCACCAAGACCAGCACCAAGCTGAAAGTTTACAGTTACAGCAAGACAAGGTGTCCTATAAAACAGTACAATTGCAGTTATAACCTCATGACAAAATACACAAAGACCAAATACTTCCATTCACTGTTGGTGCCATGTGCAGAATTAAGATGATGTTTGATAAGAGTTCTTTGTTGTGTGTTAGGCTCTGTGTAACTAAAGTGTATACCAGTCAACAGTGCTTCGCACAAGAAGGATACACTCATTTTCTAATCCACAGAACACGATTTGAGTTTGGGAGAATTGTTAGCTGACATAAGCCATTTCCTTCATTTCAAAGGGTTTCTCAAGGCGGCAAAGCCCCCAGAATCCTCAAATGACCTAAATGTGGGAATGAGGAGAAATGCCATAGCAGTTATTCAAATACTGGTCATGACTCGAGTGGAAATATTTTGTCAGACAACCTTACACACTATGGATAAAATATATGTTGTATTTTGATGCTGACACTGATTATGTGATGCATTAAATACAAAATGTGCTTTATACCAAAATGTGCTGGAGCGAAGGAAGTTCAAAGGGCAGTTGTCAAAATTAAAACAAAAATAATTTGATCTAGCTGGAGGACAAATCATTTAAAAGCATGTTATGTTCAAACAACACACATCAGTAAACCCCAGTCTGTTTTACGCAATAGTTTTGCCCCCATGGGGCGAAAAGCACTAGATAATTGTTACATTTTTCCATTATCGCAAAGTTGTATCATAATTGACAATTCGATTTTTCTAATAGATATTTCATACACATAATCATGAAATCATTAAACATGACCTCCCAATGCCTGAGGCACAGCGAGTGAGATAGCAGCACTGTTCATTTCAGTGATCTCATGCTGCAGTTAACTCATTACTTTTAGTATTGTTTGCAGGCTGCTGTATCTTCCATGTCAGTGTGCAGAAACTGCAGTAGTTGGGAGCTTATTTACAGTATGACATGGAATGTATTTGTCACATATGCATATTTCCAGTTGGAAACCTGACCTTTGCTGGTCAGGGCACATATTATCCCAGTGTATGATGAAATGCTGTGAGTCACCAAAGAATCCAATTGGTCTCTGAGCAGTCCATCTCCTTAAATCAGTTCGGTCTGAATCTAAATTAAAATAAACGTTTCTTATGGAGTGAATTACAGGTCTGATGTGTAGTCAGGCAACAGTCAGGCAACAAGTGGCGAATCAGTTCTGACTCAACAGCAGACCATGCTCTTTTCACTTGTAATTATGTGAGGCGAGGTGTTGGGTAAGGCACCAAAATATAAGCCATGTCTAACAGATTTTGCAGTGACATTTATAACACAAATCATGTTTTAGCCAAGTCTATTTTTAGTCCACTTTGCTAGCACTGTGTCTGTCATACACTTCCCTACTGTAAATCACACACAATATGCATACACAAAATGCCAGATGTCACCTTAACCCTGAGTTATAAGTCTGATGTAAGATATGTAAGATACGTAAAAACATTAAACTGTTTTAAGGATAGAGCTACTACAGAAAATATACTGATGGGTGGAAAATTAATGGAAAACCCTAAAAAAAATGAGTGGAGAAACAGATGCTTCCACAGCTAATGGGTCATTAAATGGTTTGACTAATTAGAAAATTATGTAAAACATTTGCCATGGCCTTCACCGTCACCAGATATAGACCTAACTGAACATCTGACTTGGAAGCAATGACATTTTTCTGGTGGCTTTTGGTGGCCCCAACACATGTTGGTCCTGAGTTTCATGGTGGTCCAAGCTAGCAGAAAGACCGGCATTGGTAAGTGCAAAGTCAGTGGTAACAAGATGAAAAGGGTGGTGCTAATTCAAAATAATGAGCTGTGTGTTTTGTGCCTCTACCAGCCATCTGAGCGATTGATATCACATCTTGTCATAGTGTAAAATCATTTTAGCACTAAAATATCAGTTCACCTCTGAGATCGCTCAGCCTCAGGACAAGAAAAAAATTACAGCTCCTGTCAAAAATCTGAGGAGAATATTTGCACATTATTACATTAATAAGGAATGTGTCCGCTAAACCTTTACAGAATCTGGGCCAATACTTGTCATCTTGTAACTGTTCTAATGGATTGCTTGAAAGAAAAAGACAGTATATAAACACAAAGAAGAAGATGAAGACATTAATATAGAATAAAAGAGGAGAAAAGGACATGTGAAGGTGAACAGTGCCTTTTTAGGGGACAAATAGAAATAATGAATATGCACAATCCAGTTAGACTTTTAAAATAAAGCCATTGGTTTGAGACAGAAAACAAAACCCAGTCTCCTGTTTGAAAGTCCTGTGTTTGACCCATCCATCCATTCACTCCAGCCTCCCCTGTATGTAGACTTTGTTGCTCTTAATGTTTGTCATTTGTTCCTCTCATAGCCCCCTGCTGGTACTGCACTTTTATAAAAGTCACGCCTAGGCAAGTGGATTGGCGGATGTGTTAGATGATTTCACATGATACCATTTTGAAATGAGGACGTGAGGTAGACAAAAATAAAGGAACAGAGTAAGATTTGTGGGCTTGGGCTGTGTGACTTACATGACTCAAGCCAAATCGTCAGATAGCGTTCCCTCTTCACATGAATGATGCTAATCACAAGCTAATGTGAGAGAGCTCAGCTAATGATGATTGTGTGTGTGCCATAGAATTAAAATAATGAAACTGTCAATATTAATATAATAAATTAATGTGAAATACATATATTACACACAAAATGACATTCACATGTCATTTGGTCGTACCAGGCCTGGCGGCAATCTGCACTCTTTTAATATTATTTGGATTGTCAATTGAACAGCTCACTTACACCTCCAGAAAGGTCAGCACTACATTTCACTGATCATCATTGATCCTCGATGTAAGACATAGTAATATAGATAATTTATTGCATGCATGTGTATGTATCACACCCTTAGAGAAGGAGTTATTGATTCTGTTGCCATCAAACAAAGTCTGATATTTGTGAATTTACTATGTATCTGTCTGTGAGTGTGAACTGTACTTCTACATGGAGTCCGCTGGAACTGAGTCAGTCTCCAGTGGACCAGAGGATCCAGACTAGCCTGAATGCCTCTGACTCATGAAGAGAGAGAGAGAGAGAACGGAGAATATGACCTCGAGTCTCCCCTCCATCCATCTCTCACTACTCATCGAGCCATTCTTAATGTGTTACTCTAACCTGGCTGTTTAACACACATTAACATCAGAGCTCCCCTCAGCTGGAAGTCTGGCTTTGCATGTATTTGGCTACAATGGCTTGTTTGGAGGCCATTATCATATATGTTTGGAATGGTATTTTGTTGATTTGAAATGGATGTAAAATCTTTGTAGAAATGCATTTTGTATGTTAATATACTGGGAACTTACTCAGCTGTTTTTGATCTTTATGTCTTTGACAAAAGGACTTATTGCAAACATAAGCTAACGCATTGCATGCATAAAGCCACACCACACTATTATACTTTGTTACTCGAGAAATGCTACAGGTTTTACATTAATTTTAACTCTGTTCAAAGGTAAATGACGTGTGTTGAGTTGTGCAATATCCAGGAAGTTCCACGTGGGTTTAGTGAGACTTGTTGGAATGTAAGTGTCCTTTATAATTATACATGGTACGTTCACATGGTAATTTTATGGGTTTATGGTTGTTAAATATGGATTTAACAGGTTTAATGTTATGTTTTCTGTCAATAGTCATAGCCCACTGCTATGCCATTTTGTTTTCATTGTTTTCGCTTTGAAATCATTTTGGCGCAAAAGACTGATACAAACTTTAGCACATGAGCTGTTGATTTAAAGGACTCAGCTTATGCACTCTGTTAAAATGATTTGTTACAAATGTGGTCAACAATAAAAACTAAAGAACCCTGAAGTAATGTGCCTTATGTGGCATTTAATTCCATGGACTACATACATACACACAAAAAAACGCCTTCATCACAGTTTTGAGAGGAAATGTTGAGACAGATAAGAAGAAGACAATCACGGGTAACATTCAAAATTGGTGTAACATGGCTATAAAGTCTGCATACAATCACCTTGAGAACACAACAACAATCAGATGATTTGTGTCCAGGCATTATATCCATTTATTTTATTTTCAGAACGTTGTAGTAACGAGTGTAATAGTCCTTCAGGTTTCCACTCAAAAATCTCAGGTAACTTTAGCTCTTTCAAAATGCTGCTGCTGATGTCTTAACAAAGATAAACAAAGATGAACAAATCACACCAAGTCAAGTCAGTATCAAATTCTCAGGTCTCTGTGCAAGGGCGTAGAATCTGGTAGGGACATGTCCCTACCAATATCCATCGACTACTGAATTGTCCCGAGCAATCATTTTGATCCAAAAATGTTAACATAACCACCATGGTCCGTAAGTGTAAGTGTAAATAAGTGTTTTTTCCACTTACAGTACACCCACACTCACAGTGTATCCATCTTTATCTGTTGTTCTTTTTTCATGTTTTTAATTAGTCTATTAGTAATCCTTTTAATTTGTTTTTTTTTATGTATTATGCTACATTTCCTGTTTAATGTTTTTAGTGAAAGTCATTTTAAATTATCTTTGTGTATGAATTGTGCCATAAAAATAAACTTGCCTTGTCTAACATGCACAAAATAAGCAGTTGAGCTATTTTAATAAGTTAAGTTATTATACAAAAGGTCTACAGAAACAAACAGCACAGACCAGGTTGCATATTTAAATTCAAGCAAACAAAGGACAAAGGAAAAGTGGAAACTGAAAATTAAGGACACAGTATGAAATGGGTATGGGGCTACATCTTCACATATATAGATCACTTTATTAATGTCTTTAACAAAACACATGAACGCAAAGTTTAATGTCTGTGGTAAAAAAAAAAGTCATGGTGGCATTACAGTGAAGAACCAATTAACATTGTCATATGAAAAACTATCGCCCAGTGCAAGCAATGACGCAAGACAAGTTCCCATATTTGTTTATCTGTTAATGATGAATATACATTTACCGAGGGCAAAATGAAATGAAGTGCTGCTGATGCTAAGTTCATTAATCAGTAACGAGAAACAGTCGGAGAGTGGTTATTGAGAACACGGCTCCCTGCTGTTCTGGTTGGCAGCCATAATGATGTTAGTTTTACATTAACTTGATAATATTGTCTCCCAGAGGCACTACAGAATATGCTTCCATCAGGGGAGATTGTGATGAAAATAATTCTTAACTGTGTGCTCATTTATAGTACTTGTTTCCCATTTTTTTGAGATTTTGTTATATTTATTTTGGTCTCCTTGGATACAGACCTTTAGCCAAATGACTATGCTTGCATGCAAAATGACAAACACCACCGCTTTTTCCATCAATACTGCTAGTTGCCTTTAAACATTATTAACCATAGCCATAATAACACTATGCGATCATTCCTTTTACTGTTACCATAACACAGTTTATCCTACTGTGATACAATACATTTTGTATTTAACATGAATAGTTGATTAAAATGTAATTGCAGTGACAACTTTAGCAGTTAATACTAAGAAATTTAAGAAGCTTCATGCTAACATGCTCAAAGTGACATGCTGATGTTTACAAGGTATGATGTAGTGCTAATTTCAACATCATGTTCTTTTTCGGGGCTGCGTGCACTGCAAATTTGATTGAATGGATGGCTTCAACCATCGTGGTGAATTTCTGTACAAAATGTCATTCCAATCCAATCAAACTTAGTTGACTATTAGCACTGGCGCCCCCCAGGGGTGCGTGCTCTCCCCCTTGCTCCTTCTACACCAATGACTGAACCTCAGGAGACCCATTTGTCAAACTCCTGAAGTTTGCCTACGACACAGCGCTCATCCGGGACAATGAGTCGGGAGGTTGATCAGCGGGCTCTCTGGTGCAGTTTAGATGGCCGTGGACTGGAAGAGCCCCCCCCCCGACTCTGCCCCCCATCACCATACTCAACAGCCCTATGTCTGCTGTGGAATCCTTCAAGTTTCTGGGATACACTGTATCCCAGGACCTAAAGTGGGAGCCCAACACTGACACCATCATCAAGAAGGCCCAGCAGAGGATGTACTTTCTGCGCCAGCTCAGGAAGCTCAACCTGCCTAAGGAGCTGCTGATCCACTTTTACACAGCGATCATCCAGTCTGTTCTCTGCACGTCCATCACTGTCTGGTTTGGATCTGCCACCAAAAAGGACAGGAGCAGACTACAACGGACAGTCAGGACTGCAGAAAAAAATCCTCGTGCCAATACATTTCCAGAGTGAGGAAACGGGCAGGAAACATCACTGCAGATCCATCTCACCCCGGACACAACCTGTTCCTCTCCCCTCTGGTAGGCGCTACAGAGCACTGTATGCCAAAACCAACAGACTCAAGAACACTTTCTTCCCACAAGCCATCACTCTGATGAACAGCTGACTCTGACTCACAATGTCAGGAACTATTTCTGTGCAATAACCCAGTAACTCTGCCACCTGTTTACTGGCTACCCATTACTATACATTCATCATTCTCTAATTCAGAGCTGTTCATACTGTTCATATTATATGTTGTATATTGTATATTGTACATCCTGGATAACAAATCCACCTACCTCATGTACATAAAACCTGCGCATAATACGTATTTATTCCAGCATTCTTTGCACTCATCACACTGTGTACATGTATGCTTCTATGTGTATGTGCACCTGTATATCACATCCACCTCCGACATGTACATAATAATAACAGTAACGGTAATAATAATTTTCTCCTGCATCCTTTACACTCTGCTCATTGCACTACTGCACTATTGTCTCAGTCTGTTTGTTTTGTTCATAGTGTGTATATATGTGTTCGCTATGTTCGACTGTGTTTGATTATTATTGCCTTACTGTATTATTGTATAAGTAAGCACATTGTGAGCAATGTGCAACCCAGAGTCAAATTCCTCATATGTGTACACATAACTGGCAATAAAGCTGATTCTGATTCTGATTCTGATAGTTAAGACATTTTACTCAAAATCACAAATGTAACACTTGAGGAAACTTCAGTCAGTTGCTCAAGAAAACATTCAGGAAATCATTGCATATAGAAAATATGCAGTAAGTGCATCAGAATTTCAACATCATGTCCTTTAATGGGGCTGTGTGCACTGCAATTTTTGTTGAACAGAAGGCTAGTGTGACAGCACATAGTAAACGCCACAGATTATGGCAAGAGGGTTTTTCACGATTCTAACTTGCTCTGCAAGATAGATACTTGGTTAGTTACAGTTATAGTTGTCGAGATAGTTCACTCAGAATCACAAATGTGAACCTTATAATGGCCCCCATGTAGAATAAATCCTCTGGGGACCATGACTTTCTCTTGCAGAGAAGGGCTTTCCTTGAGTAGGTTAGCTGCATCAGTTAGATCCTGCAGAAGGTACCCCAGAGGTCCTTTGCGGAAAAAAACTTTGATCCTCCTATTAAATATACACATCTTCTTACATACATATGGGGTATAAAAGGACCCGTTTTGACAGTTAAGTTCAATTTAGTTCACTGTGCTTTATTGGCATGAATGTTTAATTTAAACAATGTTGCCAAAGCTGTTTGACTTTTGAGAACAATAAAAACACCATGAATGACATTCTGTTAGCCTAAAATCTGACAATCTTTCCTCAAGTGACGCATTTTCTTCCCTGCGAGTCCTGTTTGACCCATAGTTATTGAAATGCCATGTTTACAATATTCAGTGCAAGTTTGTAAATATGTTGATATTCTTGTTTGTCTGTATCTATTTTATGCCGCGTCCGTGTGCCTTCAAATAAAAGCCATTACAAATCTAACTCGTATATACTGTATGTGTAGCTTTTAAAAATTCAAATATGATGATTTAAAGATCATATGTGAATCACAACATTCTAAAGCATATATTCAAGTGTGCCACGGAAATAAAAACAGACGGTAAATAACGTTAGCTAGCAAGTTTCCCCTGTTGTTGTATGTTAAGTTAACTAGATATGCTGCAAAGAGAGAAGTCCAAATCAATGTCATTCAACATGCTAAGCTCCGAGACTCAATGTTCAGACAACATACATATTGTTGAGAAATATTGTGAGCCAGGTTCAGGTGTGAAGAAGTTTCGGAGACTGATGAAGAAAAAGTCGCCTACACACACAATCTACAAAGTAACCAGCGATGCTGTTTTTCTCCAGTCACCGAAATAAAAGTTGAGGAAGAGAGCCAGAGTTGAAGCAGGTACAGTTACAAAATGTCAGTGACCAGAAGGCACATTACACTTGTAGTGGTTTTGCACCACCATAGAGAATGAATGGATGCAGGAGGACAGGGTTCAATTCTCGGGGCAATGCAGGAACAGCTTTAACTTTGTCACAACAGCAGAAACTGTGCAGATACAAAGACAACATTCCTGTGGCCCAATGGACTTTTTATTCAACATGCTCTAAGAGGCAAAGTTGATGAAATTAAAATACATTTTCAGTACTTCATAGAGCTCAAGCTCACATTTGTCATTGTCTTGGCTGAATTTATGTTGAAGTTACATTCAATGTTTTTGTTCTCATTAACTTTCTCAGCTCATGTTTGATTAATTAATTTGAAACTTTGACTTCCACCACCCACGGGTACAGATACCCATACTGTATTCAGCATTGAGCAGAAACCAGCAATTAATCTGCCACTTTCAAAACAAGTCCTTTTTGTATCAAATTGGCCAGTGGGCTACCACAACACACCCACAATCCACACACACAAATCCCAGTGCACTTCAGCGAGGTTACCTTCCACAAGCCCAACATTTAGTATGTGTGTTATTGTTCCAGAGAGACACAGGGGCTCCCCTGGTATACCCTTACAGCAGGTTGCTGCTTTCCTCTCAAGCTGTGTGATTAATGGTTTGTCACCATAAATGTAGGTCACCAATGACAGCTTTATTATAACATTATGCGAATAGATTGCCATTATTTATTTAAGGAAAATTAATTGTCTGTCTGGGAATATTGAACATGTGGGTAGACCGATCATGGAATTTCCAGGTTTTTTTATAATGGCTCTGTAAGTAATACTAAATCATGCCATATTTAACAATAAAGTAAAAAACAAAACAAAAGGGGCTAGCCTATTTGTCTGTATAAGCCATTCATCCCACAATTTTTCTGGTGTAACACATTTAGTTAAACCTTCAGCATTGCCATTTCAGTGCAGACATCCTGAGTTTGGGAATTATAATGGATATTAAAAACATGTTAGTCATCAAAATGTAATTTTGATCTCTGGCATTCCCTGTCATTCAAGCTTCAAAGTGAAAGTTATTTATAAGTGTGGGATTTGGGGGCATGGACTTAAGGTTTTTGGTAAAGGTAGGTTTTGCTTACCCTGAATAATTCCTAACTTATTCATGGTTTATTTTATTTATGGTTTATTTTATTAGGGACATACATCAAACATTGACAAAGGGAAAACAGCAATCCAATGTGTGTACCATAATGTTTTTAGCAGTTGCTAATTTGCAACACCCGTCCCTAGAACGGCTTTTAAAGAAATAAAACATTAAAACAATGAAAAAAGAAAAAAAGATAAAAGGAGGTAAAATGAGTAAATGAAAATCCAATGAAAAACATGCAACACTAACTTCAATAGACTAGACGTGAGTACAAGTTTGTTCCTGAACCAACCAGGACTTGGCCTCTCTTTCAAAGTTTAAAATTCATTGGTGTCCGCTATCAATTTGGCCTGAAAATTTTCAAATCTTAAGAAAACAAATCGTATTTCTTTTAGTGAATATTTTAAGATGTATGCAAAAATATTATTCCACTGTTTTTAATATCATTCTGTAGCAATTGTCATGTTACATTGTGGGTTGTATTTAAGGTACTTACTGTAAAAGTAGAAAAATATGTTGTACATTACATGTGCCTGAACAGGAAAAATAACAGAATGTTGCTGTGGTTAGCGCTGTCGCCTCACAGCAAGAAGATCGCGGGTTCAAACCCCGGTTGCCCCGGCCTTTGTGTGCAGAGTTTGCATGTTCTCCCTGTGTCTGCGTGGGTTTTCTCTGGGTGCTCTGGTTTCCTCCCACTGTCCAAAGACATGCAGGCTAGGTTGACTGGTGACCCTAAATTGTCCTTAGATGTGAGTGTGAGCGTGAGTGGTTGATGGACTGGCGACCTGTCCAGAGTGTACCCCACCTTGCGCCCGATGTCAGCTGGGATTGGCTCCAGCCCCCCCGCGACCCTGTACGCAGGATAAGCGGTTTACGATGGATGGATGGATGAAATTGTCCTTAGGTGTGAGTGGTAGTTTGTCTATGTGTGGCCCTGCGATGGATTGGCGACCTGTCCAGGGTGTACCCCTGGGATTGGCTCCAGACCCCCGCGACCCTGTACGCTGCATGCTAAGGTTTGCAGATAGAGAGGCTTAAGGTGTGTGTGTGTGTGTGTGTGTGTGTGTGTGTGCATACTATTTGTACTAGTTCCCAGAATCATCAGCCTGGTCATTAAAGTAAAAAAAAGCAGGCATACTGTATTAAACATAATGCCAATGGTTTTCAATCATGTGCCATTGAGGCTCAAGAGTCTGCTTCCAACGTTCCAGCGAACACTATAGCAGCTGATTTCACTGATTACAGTCTCAAGCTGAGTCACAGAGCACGAGGTCTTTCAGTATGTGCATTTTGTAGCATCGTTAGATATATTTCCAATTTTGTCTTTATAATGAACATGTCCCTACTTACAGTATTTGCCGAACAAATTTATACTCACAAATTTATTCTCACTTTCATATCAATGGAACACTCCAGCTTTTAATAAGGCAATGAGTGTGTCCAAAAATTATTATCAGTGTCTTTGTTCTGTGTCAATTTGCAGTTGTAACATGAAGGGAGTGCATCACAAAGTTCAGAAAATGATGTATGATTTAGTGTACATGTGAGGTCTCTAAAGTATATCTATACACTGTTAAACATGTAACAATAGAAAATGACAAACTCTCACACATACTATATATATAATTGAGTATAATTTATCAGTGTATGCTGAAACAACACACTGTCCTACAGTTAAAGTTAGGACACTAAAACACTTGGGACACATGGCCACTATGGTTAACAAATGGTGAAACAAATGTACAACCATCTTTCCAACTTGACCTCCACACCCCAACATCTCAGTGCGCTATAACATTACTTCCTTCTTTGAACTTAAACATAGGTGATTTTAAGCAGTTTGAACTTATCATCATAATCTTTCAAGAAAATATAGTTCTTTAATTCTCCATTTTCTCCACTTCCCTGCTGCAGTGGGGACTCATGTGGTCGCTAACCTCATGGCACACTGGCCAGTACATCTGTAGTATAAAAGTCAGGACTACTCCCTGACTTGTAGATCAGCTGTCACTTCGGGTCTTGTTTATTTTAAAAATAAGTCTGCCTGCAGACAGCATATGTCATTGTCCTCTCTTTAAAAATAATAACATATCCAACCAGCGTCCTGAATAGTTACTGCACATTATTAGGTGGAGTTATGCATGACAGGCAATGAGTCCTCACCTGAACATTAAGGGGAACCACCCTGAAGCAAAATTGTTATATAGTTTCAAGCACGAAGAAGCCTCTCAAAAGACTTTCATACAGGTGTATTTAGCTGGTACACAGGTTTTAAATGGGACGCCTACTGACCCCAATGGGATTTCATAGGAATTGCGGATTGTAATATTAATGGTGGAAGAAGCATTTTTCTGCATTTTACTTAAAGTAAAAAGTCATGACCTGTTCTCATTAAAATGTATGTAAAGTAACCTAAGTAAAAGAAAACATTATGAGACAGAATGGCCCCTGTCAGAGTTATCGTAGCTGGTCGAGGTGGAGCTAATGTAAACTACTTTGGATACTGTTCAGTAGAATTACTTAAAACTGTCAAATAAATGCTGTGGAGTAAAAAGTGCAGTATTTGCCTAATTTAGTGGAGTAGAAGTATAACGTAAAACAGAAATACTCAAGTGTAGTAAAAGTACCTTGGATTTCATTGTTTCCTACTCTCTTAATTACTCAGACATTTACATGACTCTCTTATGTGTTCCTAATTTATTTGACTTTGTTGTTTTCATTCATGTGGTGAGATTTTATCTCTTAGCATTAATGATTAGTGCATCTTTGTTCACAGTAATTTTTTCATGTTCAGCTCATGCTGTTCACCTTCATGTCAAAAGCGGTCACATGTCTAAATGACTAACTACACTGCAGTCTCCGCTCACATATTTTACACTCTCTTCAGCAGCCTACTTCTATTTCGACCAGTACAGTAACCGTGCTTCAAGCTTCTGAATATCTCACAGAAGAGCAAAATATTAGACAACTCATGTTTTGTTAATAAACATGTCACAGTCCAGCTGAATTTTATAATGTGTCTGCTGCTAGTCAATCCATCTCGATATTTTCCTTTTCTTGTTAACCCAAGGTCGAAATCCCATTTGGATAATCTCAAATCCGTCATCCTCCACATTGTTATGATAAACTGTCAATATAAAATATGCTGAGCGCTGTACTGAATATCACAGGGGTGTCATATCAGGATGACAGTGCCATTGTTGAGGTGGAATAAAGCCATAAAAGGTAATAATTGAGTGTTTCCTTCTTTTTTCTCACAGCCAAGATGTGAGCTCAAACTGCTGCCCAACAAAAACACTATGAATCAAACTGTCGGTCTGTAGAACAAAGATGAAATTGATTGCGCAGTAGTGTGTGTGTGTGTGTGTGTGTGTGTGTGTGTGTGTGTGTGTGTGTGTGTGTGTGTGTGTGTGTGTGAAGATGGATATGTTTTGGTCTGTAAATGTGTGTGTGTGTGTGTGTGTGTGTGTGTGTGTGTGTGGATGGGCTGTTTCTTTGTGTGCTGTTGTATTTGATACAGTGATTCACATGGCACCCATATGTTAGTGCTGAACATCTGATTTCATTACTATGCTGCCATGTCAGCCTCCGCTCTTCTGGGAAGAACCTGGCTGCAGGGATTTGCTCTCACTCGGCCACAGGAGCATTAGGGAGGTCAGACACTGATGTTGGGTGATAAGGTCTGTTTCACAGTCAGTTAAAAGGTGTTTGATGGGGGTGAGGTCAGGGCTCCGACCAGTCAAGTTTTTCCAGACTAAATTTTGGCACAAAGTTGGAAGCAAACGAAACATACAGTAGTAGTAGTATCATTAGAAGTAGAAGTATCATTTTAAGTTGTAGCATTAAGATATTCCTTCATTTCCTTCAAACTTACAGCCCAAAACATAAAAAATAACCAAAAGTCTCAGACCAAAAGTAAACAAAAGTATGTGGACAGGGCTGTCCACTGGACTATAGAGAAACATAATGAAACCAGAATACAATCTCACTATAAGGACCATTCAGTAGCTGTTCAGGAACTTTTGATCATATCACAAGACCTTTATCACCAGATGGAGTTTGCCCAGTTGTCATGAAATTGAAAGCTCCACAACAGCTACTAAATGGACCTTGTGGCGAGACTGTTGACTCAACTGCAGTTTCCAAGGTCAGGAATTAGCATAAAATCAGATAATGAAACCTGCACATGCAAGAAAACCTTACGCTGCTACTGACATCTTTACAAATAAAGTAGTGTTTCTTTTCAAACATACAGTATAGTTGCAAAGCAGTTCGAAACACTAAAAGAGCACGGGCCACTTCATATGAAAAAGGGGAGTAGTTTGTTTGGCAGAGGACAAAATTTTTAGCTCACTGGCTCATAAGGAAAGAAAAGCAAAATAGGACAGAGATAGAGAATGAGTAATGAAAGTGGAAAGAAGAAAGAGACTATCTTCCTCAATGAAGGCAACAACAATAAACACTTCCTCTTCGCATTTACGCAGACAAAGAAAATACAGCTTTCCTCAGTCACCCAGCAAGACTTCGAACATCAATAAAATTTGTTATGATCATCTGTCATTTTACAACATTTGTCACAGTACTCAAAGTGCTTCTTTTTTTTTTTTTTTACAGAAAATCTATTTTGTGTTTTTATTGCTTTCCCCCCCTCCTTCTAATGAATTGGCATGAATGACAAGAAGGCAGTGTAGTGAGAAGCCTTTTCCTTGTCTCCATTTGCAGGTCCTATGTTTCCAGAGAAGCATCAAAGAGAGAGGAGCAGGAGTACGCAGGGGGGAGGCAGGCTGTAAGCTTCAAGCTGCACACAGAGATAAAGACCAGACATATATGCGAGTGTGTGTGTGTGTGTGTGTGTGTGTGTGTGTGTGTGTGTGTGTGTGTGTGTGTGAAGGATTAGGCTGACTTTGACTGGGTCTGCTCCATTGTGACAACAGCTCCAAAGAAGCTGCACACTGCCACATGATGGACAGAGCTTGGAATTACACAGATAATGTCTGACTCTCCATCTTTCTCTCTCTGTCTCAGGACGCTCAGGCTTTACACATTTGTGTGTATGGAAAAATATGCAGTATGGGGACTGAAGGTCATTGGCTGTTGAAACTGTCCAGTTATATACTTTTCATTTTCTATTTGTGTAAGTGCTTGAGAATGAAAATGTGTAAGAGAGAGTGGATAAGACACTTAAATGGGAACTGTAACAATTTTACACATCAAAGTCTATTTAGAGATGTTGGGGAATACTACTGTATGTGTGAAAAAAAGGTGTTTCTGCTTTTTGTGGCTGCAGTCTGATAAATTGAAGTCTGAAGACTTCAAGTTTGAAAATGAAATCAATCTGGGGGTGTAGGAGAAGTGAGCTCACCAGACCTCTAGCTCAAGGCTCAAGGCTACATTAGCCACGACTAGCATAACACACCTGAATCTCTGAACCCAACCAGTAATTGTGGGTAATTTAGTCGACAGGTTTTGACACGGAAGAAGAGTGCGTGGGATAAAAATGACAATGTTGCTGCTTCTGCTGCATCACTTTTTGTCCTTTTTTCAAACTGTTCACTGTGAGGCCAATAAAGTTTATATTAGCCTACAATTCTAAATCTGTGGAGAATTGTTTGAAACTGAGTAAAAAAAAAACTAGACAGAGAGACAAGACTAAAAGGGGCATATTTTTAAAAAGGGAGGAAGAAGAGAGTCTGTTTGTGGTGGAATGAAATGACCCCTGTAGGAAAAACGGGCCAAAACAAAAGCTGAAATAATGATGCTTTAGAAGTCCAAAAGCAAAACCAGCCCAAATAAAGCCCCTTCTCCTTGTTCTGTTCTGTTCTCAAAGTACAACTATATTAGACATTTACTGTACAACCTGCTTTAAGAGTTTTCTTCAGCGCTTTAGTTGGAATGACATAAGCTTGTTTCACCGGTCAGAGTTTTTAATGTTTCACTAAAAGCCCTCTGCTAAGTCCTACCATGCCTGACCCTTCTCATTACCTTCATCACTAAATGAAACCGGCAGCGACACAAGCTGTAATAATACTGCAGTGTAACCACGCAGCTGCCAGAAGGAATTGTGTGCTGATGCGTCTTTGCCTTTATTCCACTTACAGTGCTTATTCCCAATAAAGTGGGAGATTTTCTTAATGTATCAGGTTACCGATTAAATCATATCTTGTTTTTTGAAGAGTTATATGTTATTTAAAGTACATTCCCATTGTAAATGCCTATGTACAAATTGCAGTTTATGCTAATCTGTTTGGGAGTCATTTTGTTCACATTTAATGTGAGGAGATGCTGGAATATTGAGAGAAATACTTGCCTCAACTTTACAAACAAACACACTTATATAGATTGTCAAATGGGTTAAAAGAAACCACCCCTCAGTTATCTGGGACCTTAAATGTCTCAGTCTTCAACATGAAACCTTATTTGGGCAATAATAATAATAATTATTCACTCCATTCAGGGCAAACCTCACTGCATGCCTTATTTTTAATGTATTGTTCACCTACTGTTATGTATTTTTCTCTAGATAAAATGAAAAAAAATATCTGGAAGATAATTCTAAATCACTGCTACTGTATCCAGTACTAACTCACTTTAACATGTGCCTTTTCTATTTGATGTAAAGGTTGATCCTCATATAAATGCATTTCACATGCATAGAAAAATTTAATCTATTAAAAAGAAAGTGTAATATACAGTTTTATATATATATAGAGGTTTTTTAATGTATTAGCAACTGCTATCTCCCAGTGTCATTTCACTGTATCACAGTGTCACCATGCTTCCCCTCCAGAGGCTCATCATATATGGTTTTATCAGCGGTGTTTGACATGCAGCATACTACTGAGCTCCAAACTCCCGACTCTTCGCTTGAAAACACATTTCAGCCTGCCAGCGATTGCATAACAGGGAACGATAGTTGGCGACAGGCGAGTATCATCAGCACCACCAAATCAAGGAGTGTTTCTGCTTTGATGTGAATATTACTAATAAAAAGTCTTATTATAAGATGGTTGTGTTGAATTATACTTGCTGCAAATGTGCAGTCAACTGCCAAAATGAAATCTGTTGTTGTACAAATTATCACTCTTGCATGATGAAGAATACAAATTTTAACGAATGAAGACTTGATAATAAGCAAACTATTCTTTCTTGTTCCTATTGATCAAATGTTTTCTTCACTTAAAGGTAAACTGCCAAGATTTTATATTATAAAGTTAATGATTTTTTGACATTGTAGGAACCTCTATGTTTTGTTTTGTTTTGTTTAACCTGGGGAATAGAGTCAAAAACAGTCCTGGGGACACTTACAGCTGTCCTGTCCAATAAAGCACCAAAGACAAGACACAAAGTCTCTGGAGGACATTGAAAGTATTTTTATAATTCCCCAGCAACCTCTCTACAATATGACAAAGTTTAACTCTTTACTCACTTTCATTTTACAACATTTGAGTTGTCATTTATCAGCTGGGTCAATGTGGATATGAGGATGATTTATATTTTTATGGAAACCAGCTGCAGCTCATGTGGGGCCACCTGCTAGGTTTTATCTTAGTTTTCTCTTTTTACATATGTGGAAAGTGTCTAATAACAATGGCGCTACTCTCTGTGTAGATGTGTGTGTGCATATGCTTTGTGTGTATTCTAGTGTGAGCTATTAAAGCCCAGAAACTGTTAATGCAGCCTGCAAGGTATTGCTGTGCACAGCCAAGGGCATGTGTTGTAGGTGCATGTGTGTCTGTGTATAATGCATGACTGTGTGTACCAATATGTATGCATGTTTGCGTGTGTGTGTGTGTGTGTGTGTGTGTGTGTGTGTGTGTGTGAGGGGAACGCTTTTGTCTGTGTCCAATGCAGTGCATTATTCTTCATTAGAAACAGATGAGTGAGTCTGTCTATTCCAGGACTGCCCCTGGGTTCAAGTCAATCCACCACCCAAAGACACACATACAGTGAATGCACACACACCCACCCACACACACACACACGCATTCATACACACATTCAATTTGTGCACAGTGTCTGTCTTAGACAATGAGAACTGAGTCAGATGCCTAGTAGAAATTTGCATTTTGGAGTTGTATCTCAGCCAACATAGCATATTCATCTCTGATATCTGAGATTCATCTCATATGAATACAGACACAACACATTAACGTTTCAGTGAGCTCCTTTTTCATTCTATAACTCAACTATAATGAATCAAACAAGGAATAAAATGTTTTATTATGGAGACATCTTACATAAAAATGAAAAGTGCAAATAACTTGTGTAATCTAATGTGAATTAAAATGTCCTAAAGGTAATTGATGTTTGAACATCATCATCATATTTAAGGTGTAACTTTGGCATCCTTATCACTTTTGCAGTTACTTAATCATTTATTTACAATTCAGAATATCACATTCCCACTATCTAAAATAAGAAATTATTCCTTATTGTGCTCATGTGCTGAAATACCTTGAGTACCCAGTCAGCCGGATTTCATTCAGACCAAGTCTAAGGTATAACTGGAGGAATATAAATTGAATTTCAGGATGGATATACTTGCTTGATGAGCCTCTGCTATCTATCACACGGATTTGACTGAATATTGCCTACCTCCACATTGCTGGCTATTTGCTGGGATGGAATTATCCAATATGCTAACACCTCAGTATTTCTGCTTACTCGGGGAGGATAAAGCTTTTGGTTTGTTTCGGGGTTTTTTCCAACATTGAAATATTTCTGTAAAAATAAATTTCCAACTTATTGATGTTCAGCGTGATATCTAGGAAGTGAGACATGTGTGTCCATAATTCTTAAAAAATATATATAATTCTTTAAAATGGTTGAAGTGTAAAAAAAAAAATCACTTTCCTCTGTCATATATAACATAACAGTGAAAGTTAATTTGTAGCTGATTACTTTGACAGACGGGAAAACAACACAACCAGTTGTTGGTACATCCAGCTGTGTGCTTTACAACAGCATTCCACCACATAAAGACAAGAGGCGAATTTGACTTCTGTGGTCTCCACTTGATTGTCAACTTAGTAGGCCCCTACAGAGAAAGAGAGACAGACAGAAACAAGAGACAAAGAGAGAGAGACTTTACAAAAAGAACAGATTACATAAGTCCTTCACCTCACATGCCTGACTATGTGACTACAAAATGCCCAAGAGACTGAGGGATGGAGGAAGGCAGCAAGAGGAGAGGAGGTGGGGGAAGCGGAGTAAATTGGAGAAAATTAAGGGGAAGAGGAGAGGGAAGAGGGATTTGAGAGAGAGACTGGGTGAGCAAGAGGGGGAACGAGCAACAGAGCGAGAGAGAGAGGGAGGCTGATGAGAGGTTTATAAAAAGGAAAGTGAAGATGATGTAGAGGGCGTATGAAGTGGGTTGTCATTGTAGTTAATGCTAGTCGCCTCGCCTCAACGACGGCAAAAAGACTGCTGCTGAAGAGGGCTCTGATACGCAGCCCGACAAAAGCACTTATCAGATCTAGCACAGCTTGAAAAACGCTGACGTGCCGACAAAATTTTCAAATCAAATCAACTGGAAGACAGATTCGTGACCTTATTTAAATTGTCTGGCTGACGCACTGTCAGAGAATATTTTTTGTAATGATTTTACTCATTTTGGTAAATTACTGCATTCATTCTGCACATTTAAATACATAAAAAAAACAATTTAGTTGATGTGACGGAACATAATTTCTGGTTAAAAAAAGCATTCCTTTTATGTTCTGAAGTGAAGATAAATGTGTCATCAAAATAACATGACTAAGTGGTGAAATGACATGTTAGCACAGTTGTCTTTTCGGTCTGCACAGCTACACAGCCACTGCTACAAATCCAAATCAGTGGAGCTGGTAAGGATTAAGTGTCTTGCTCAAGGACACTTCAGAAGGGCAGATGCTTACTGACTATTCCAATTCCAGTGATATAATGTAAGTACATTTACTCAAGTATTGTACTTGAATACAGATTAGAGGTACTTACTTGAGCATTTCCATTTCATGCCAGTTTATACTCATACAGTAGAGTTCAGACTTCACTATAATTATTTGACATCTATAGTATTATACCAATTACAAATTCATATACAAAACATATGAAGAGCTCATATGATATGATGCAGTATTATATCTTAAATTACCCAAATGTGTATCAAAATAAAGTTGAAACAAGTAGCTGATTAATCAAATTGTCATTAAACAGAAAATTATTTGGTAATTATTTGATAACTAATTATTTCAGTCATTTTTCATGCAAAAACTTTTCATATTTGAGACTTGAATGCTTTTTACTGTAATTTACAGTAAACTGAACAGTTTGTAGGTTTGGGCTATTGATTCAGCTCTGGTTAACAGTAATGGGCATTTCTCACAATTTTCATTTTACAATTAAAATTATATTTCAATAATCAGCAGTTCAAACCATAATGAAAAAATTGCAGCTCTATTAACTAGTAAATAAAATTCTCAAAAATGCTGCTGATATCTAATGGTATAATATTTAATAGAATGACAGTCATAGGGTACATTTTCTCAATAATAGCTATACTTACTTACTAGTAACATCTTCAATACAAGACTTTTACTTGTAATGATGCATTTTTTCCCAGTGCTGTATTCAGGATCCCGGGTTTGGTGGCACACTGGCAGAAACAATCTGCTGTTTCAATGAAATAAAGAGTTTCAGAAATAATGTGCAAGAATGTTGTGAACAAAGTGACACAACCGGACAGGTAGGAGCAGCTGCAGTGAAAGAGGAAAGGCAGTGTCTAAATTGGCAAGAGAAAACGGAGCAAAAGCAAGAACGAGGGCTGGAGGGAAGAACATGAGGGAGAGTAAAGGATGGGAACAGGGGGAACGAGCAGTGATAGCAGGATGGAAGAAATGAAGGTCAGCTCCACTTTCTGCGGTATATATTGTAAAAAGGAAGATGACATCCCACTGTCTCGATGTAATGATTGTCAGCCAGGAGTCTACTTCACAACTGTTATTAAGTTTCACCTTTCTGTTCACTGTAAAGTGTTGACAATTGATAGGTTGGTTTATGGTGGCTGATTTCAAGTACTAAAGTGAGGTTTGATTTATTTTGCGAGCTCATAAATGCCCCACATATTGCTATGTACAAGATGACTGCTGCATTGCCAGGCCTCTTTCATGGAATAGTTCAGGAGGTACAGACCTGACCAGCAGATGTCACTGTTGGCCTACAAAACACAGGCATGTCAGTTTGACTAAGTGTTGCTATGGCAAGGCATTACTTTAAGCATGTTTATTTTCACTATAAATGTTTAAGGTCAAATCCTGTAACTGTGGCCTAAGAGGTACGTAGATATTCAGTTTGAAATATTTCATGGAAATCAGTAACGTAAATAATAAAAGTTACGTCTGTGACCAATGATTGACTTCCATTAACAGCCTCTGCCTTAATTTGAAAGATATAATTACCACACACAACAATGCACTGTAACTGACCTGACTCTTTCCATACACTCTGTAATTACAGGCTATTATGGACTCCCATAATACAGATTGACCTTAATGAAATTAGGAAGATGTCTGACGCACTCATTCACACACACAAATTAGAATGCACACATTCTTAAATCAGCTGCGCACAACAACACAACACAACAGACAGGTGCACACACAGGCACACAATCAAAAAAGAAATCAGGTTACTCACACACAGCTGTGGAGCAGAAATAGAAAACTACTGCCCATTCAATTCGCAGTCTGTCAGCTTTAATCTTCATTAATGTACAGATTCGATCACAGTGACGACATTTAAAAACATATTTTGTGTGAATTATAGAATATAAATATTGATCAACCCACATAAAATCCCTAGTTGCTCATATATTTCACAGCTACCCTGTTGCTGTCCATGTCCTCATATGTACTATCTCATTTTTATCTTTATCCAGAGGAGGCTAACTTAGAATTCAGGCTGTCTGTAAACAATTGCTGGCTTCCTGTTTTCATGAATACATTGAAGCCGTCCAGTTTTTGGCTACAGAGCAGCTCCACTTGACTACCTTGATGGTTTTTGATAAAAGGGAAGTCAAGGAGTTCAATATCTGGAAATCTTGTGGCTATGAGGACATTCTGTCAGCACCTACCGGTCCTTTCTTGACAGATTTTTCAATTTAAGTCACCATTTCCTCCCCGTCTTATCCTCTACTCAATTCACATACACACACACACACACACACACATACTAAAAAAACCCTCC
Organism: Micropterus salmoides; assembly: GCF_014851395.1. Taxonomy (NCBI): domain Eukaryota; kingdom Metazoa; phylum Chordata; class Actinopteri; order Centrarchiformes; family Centrarchidae; genus Micropterus; species Micropterus salmoides. Next base: position 17,722,216 of record NW_024043372.1, read on the forward strand.
TGGTCCCTTTCTTCAAACCTCCCTTCCCCTTTTCATCTCATCCATCCTTTCTCCCTCTCACGCTACCCTCCCTCCCTCCTTCCCTTTCTTTCTTTTCATCGCCTCTTTAAGCACAGCTTTTACTGTAGAGGGGAACAGGGATGGTGGTAACAATCCATTTTCCCCAGGGATGCAAAAGGGATTTTGCCAGTGCATCCAGTGTTTTGCAAAGCATAGACTTTGAAGAGAATACATTTAAGGCGTTAAGACTCTCCCACTTGAACAAAAACACCTGATGAATTAAAGGTGTTGCACACCCACAAAGATGTTTACTGTCGCATCCTGTCTTCACCAGACATCTTTCAACTCTGATTTTCAGTCATACATCAGCAACATTTCCATTTTACGTAATCAATGCAGCTGTCTACACTGGCTGTGTAACTGTTCACGCTTCACACACAGTTAATGCACGTAACAGTGATTCAGAGCCTTTTTTGTCAATTAAGTCTGTGACCGTCTGATGACAGACTAACAGCTGCCACTGTTGTGCTGGTGACATGTTCCTATCGCAGTACAGCCGATGTGTAGAAAAGGTGTTATTCCTAATGATTATAGCGTCCTCTCAAGCTGAAGTTGGGCAGAGTGATGCTAGGGGTTTGCCATACAGTCACCAAACTCCAGACTCAAGTAGAGGTCATTTGTTTCTCCCTAACAGGCGCAACAGTAGAAATAGGAAAGTGAGGATGGAGATATAAATTAAGCACTCTCTGTACATGCCCACACAGTGCCTGAAGAGAGGTCTACTCTGCCCAAAATAACTGTAAAAACACCTGTGTGGGTGTGAAATGGGTGTAATGTCTAAAACTCCATATGCCGTTTACTTTTTCTTTTTTGTTTTATTTTATTCTATTAATCAATATATTATTTCCAGAGACAATACGCACTGATCAACATCACTGCAAACGAGCCCGGCCCATCTACTGTTGTCCCTTGGCCAGATGTTAAATTAGCCATTAAAACAACAATAAAACACACAACGCGTACAATTACAACAATAGACAGTAAAACAAGAAGCAATTGAACATCAACAGTATAACATTGTCATTGTTTAAAAGTGTTATATCTTCTCCTGAAGTTCTCATTTCTACCACAGAGTTTTACACATCTGCCATTATCAGGCAAAGCTCAGCAAAAAAACATTCATTTGTCATCTCATTGCTGTGAAAAACAACCGCTGCCCTCAGCACCTTTACAGCTCTGCATCATTTGCTTTGCAAATACTACTTAAAAGTGTTTTGCACGTTTCAAAAACCTGACATTTTAAGGGATCTAAGTTTGAAAATTATGAAGACATATAGGTGTGTAATGTTATATGTAACATCCACAACAAATGTTGTGCTGACTTCATGTAGCCATGAAAACTTTGCATGAGTTTTTTCACTCATATGAAATTACTTAAATTATAAGTATAAGAATTACCTGTGCATGGACCTCAGGCTCCGCCAAGGAGTGGAGGTTTGCTTAGATACACAATCTTTGTCCACACTGGCATAAAATCCAGTATACACAGTCACACTCCCAAGAGGGGAGAATACTGACTTGTCTCTGTGACCCTTCTATAAGCCAAAGTTTTAATTTTCCAGTGTCTGTATTTCTTCACCTGTTGCTTGCATACAGACCAAAAATGTGTATCATAGTTCACACACCAGTTTGGTGGAAGAAACTTGATTTTATCTTACCCATGACATGATCACCTTTCAGTTTTTAAAAAGTATCTCCAGACAGTATCTCATAAATATACATTCAAATATTTCTTGTATGTGTAAAACTAGCAAGAAAAAGAAACTACTTGAGTTTTATAACCTTGTGGACTTTCCCCTACAGTAGCCATGTTCAGGTCAAACACATTAGAATTCCCTTTGGCCAAGCAGCCATTTCACAATGGGTCAAAGGCCAGATTAATCCCAGACTTATTCTCAGAATCAGTATTAGGGTCATTATCACCCTGCTGCTGTGAGATGTTATCTGACATGCTTGGTATTTTGTCAGAGCTCTTCCTAGTGTGAAACCCAGTGCATGTTGTTCCAAAAGATAATCAGAATTGTTGGCAAATGTCATATTAGTTCAGGCAAAACAGCATCTATTTGTCATCTGCGCAGTACCATGTTGACTGTGAAAGCAACAGTTAACACTTGACATTATTGTCCCTTGACAGACGAGTGTTTGTGTTGTTTGATGAGCAACCTGAGACATTTATTTATAGCTGAAGTGTGAAATATTAAATAACTTTGGGTTCAAGCTGCTAGAATTGGACATTGCATAAAAAGACGTTTCAATTCAAATGAAGTAATTTATAATAAAAGTACGCTTTAATTGTAATGGGCATAGTGAAATAGTTTCTTTGTGTTAGGCTACAAGTGAAAATGTAAGCAATAGTAGGCTAAATATGACAGCATTTCTGGATCAGGGAGAGCCATCATAAAACTGTGAAACAAGTGGCAATAAAAATGTTTAAAATGCCATTTATGGCCCTTCCAGAATTTTTAAAAACTCAAATCATGGGTGCATACACCCAAGTTAAACCAGTCATCCTTATGTACACTGTAACACTAGCAGTGGTGAGACACACATTGGAACCAGGTTAGCAACCCAAATACACCTTACAATTCAATATTAGACTTGCCCAGTGAACATGCTGACACCCAGTCAGAGCTTCATGAGTCCATAAGTGTTTTTACCACTGCTTGGCACACCTTGCACAATGTGCGTTGTGATCTGGGACCTTACCATGGTCCCTTGTTAATGCTGTCCCTATAGTCTCCCCTACAGCCCCCACGCTCACGTCTGTCTGAGCCAAGATTTCCTTAGAATGGCTCCGCTGTAAATGAAAGTTAATAAGATTTAAACTGGTAATGCAGATGTTTTAAAATATTGCAGAATACAAACATCAGTAGCCTATTTGCTGACGTCTAATAGCGGTCTTCATTACAGTTGTGTAGATTTCACTGGGCTCATGACATGTAGGAAGTTACATCTCCCTGCTGCTCTCCACAATGATTTCACGGCGAATCATTATGAGCCACTCCTACAGGTGGAAATAGGTGCAATTGCGTGGATATCATGTTCATGTTGCCTATAGGCTACTCCAAAGTCTGTATTCAGTCAGTTCAGAGTGGAAGAGAGGCAGAGAGCAAGAGCTGGAGAGCGAGAGCTAGAGAGGGAGAGGGAGGGAGAGGGAGAGGGAGAGGGAGAGGGAGGGAGGAAGGGAGACGTTTTCTTTGCAATTCCAACCTCTGTCCTTTACTCGTTTTCTGATTTTCACCCGGATACAGGCTGCAATTGAACGGTCTTGTACATCACTGGTAAGTCTAAAACTGTCTACTCTCACTGGACAGACACAATAACTTACATTTTAACTGATAAACTTTTTTATAGTAACTGGCGAATGTGACTATAGCTACTAAAACATATATGCATGTGTTTGTCGGTTGTGCTGAAAGCCTAAAAGTTTTAATGCGAGATTTTGCAGCGTCTCAACAGGTGGTTCTCTCGTAGTATTTCGCATGAAAGCGATTATTCATTTTTATAGGCTCCATCAGGTCCCTGCAGGACAAACTAAAGCACGATCAATCTGTGTTCCCGCTCTTTTGTAATGAAATCAGAAAGACACTGGTCATTACAGATAGGCTAATCATATTGAACAATTAGTGCCGTACAAATATCCTGTCCTTTTCTGGTGCGATAAGAAGTGTGCTGCTCACACACACAGAGACAAAAAAAAACACGCAGCACTTCTAAGGTTTTTTTCTGCTATCCGTATTTCTTTATCTTGCTATTCTGTGCAAATTCGGTGAGTAATAAGGTTCCTAAATATTTGTGTTGCAGAGGCAGTTATTGTATAAACACCGAGGCTATAAACGGAACGACAAAATAGTTGTGTATGAAATCACACATTTCAACTCAAGATTCACATTCAAAGCCAAATAGATTTAAAGCCAATGATACACCCTCTCTGTTAATTGAGTGGCTTCCATATAAGCTTCTTATGTGAGGCTCAAAATATGAGGTAGCCTACAGCATCTATTAGAATATGGTATAAAAACGACTTCATCACCAATTTGAGGGTTTGTAATGTTGGAATATGCTCCTGTCAGTCTCCCCACTTGATTAAATGATGAAGCAGGAAGTCTATGGGGACTTAACATCCATCATATTAAATCCACAGGACAGTGCCTTAATGTAGGGTATTATCTGCCTCTCTCAGTCTCTCTGACCTATTCATTCATTTATTTATTTAATTTGGTGGAGACAGGGAGGTGTAAACAAGGGGGCTGAAACAAATGTGTATTCTTTCAGCATTACCCCAATTTAATATCCACGATGACAGTTAGAATGAGTCATTCTGTGAGGATGCTCTCCTGAAAACATTTCAGCCCTCACTACTGTTGAGAAAGTGTTTTTCCCCCCACTAAGCATTAAACACTTGTGAGCTTGGTGTTTTTTCCTCCACCTCCTCCTCTTCTTGAGTGTGTGTCATGGGTGAGTAAGCCGACACAGATATACAGACAAAAATATCCAAATTCTTAAAATTGTTAGTGTTTAATTAATTGATTTATTCATTTAGCAGGCTGGATTTTGCTGTATACCCAGACAACAGGATTTGGATTTACATGTACATTGGTGGCATCGATTCCAGCACAATTACGGAATCTCCTAATTTTGAGGAATTATTTGATATGAGTGGGACGTGATGGTCATTTTGGCATTTTTCTATGTATTGTTTTATAAGCAGGTTTGAGTCCGAGGATCCTAAAAAGGCTGAATGACATATTGCAATTGTAAGATTAATCACATAAAACACCCAACTGCCACCATGGCAACAGATTTATTTCAGTCATACTGTCTAAAAAATCAATACTTCAAAACAGTGGAGAAAAGTGTTTTTCCAGTAGTAATTTGGTATGTTTTAATATGAGACGTCTTGCTGTGCAGACTCAAGCATTTAATCAGACATGGTGTAGTAAATCCTAAGACATAGATTCCATCATACAACACCGGCAGCATATCAGTGCCTCCTTCCCTCATATCACACAGTTTGTCTACTGCTGTGTTGTTGATGGGATTTGTCACCCTCCCCTTGCATGAGTGTTAAAGAAAGCCAGCTGGACATTGAAAAAGAAAGAGCAAGAGAGACGCATGTATATCCAAACCAAAATAGTAAAAAGATTGCAGGATGTGTTGACCAGTATTTAAGTTTCTTCATGTGGGCAATGAAACTGTTTTTTTTTTTAAATTTATCTCTCTTCTCTCTTCTCTCTGCTTCCTTAAAGATCCCCTTAAGACCTGTTTAAGACTTACTAACAAATATAAAGCCTGTGTCTAAGATGTTTTTCCACTAAAAAGAGGTAAAAGATTCACAGTGATGGAAATTAAGTACATTTACTCAAGTATTGAACTTAAGTAACATTTTATACTTTACTTGAGTTACTTTATACTTCTACTCTAATTTAAATTTTTCAAATGGGAATATTAGACTTTTTACCCCCCTACATTTACCTGACAGCTACATTAATACTTCTCACATTAAGATTTGACACACAAACAAATTTATCAAATATAGCATATTGTGGAACGAGTTGTTCCCAACCTTTTTAGCTCGTGGCCCCTTCCAAAAGGCGCAGTGTCTAGTTCCCTATAGGTCCCTTATCACATTTCGGATGTCTTAGACTTGTCTGCAGTTCCACTGGAAACATTTCCTCTCACCACCTTCTTACTTGCGGCGTGAACAGATAAAATGATATATTATTTTTTTAAAAGCAAAGAGAAAAGTCCACATTTGTGTAGCAGAACTTTTTTTTTCTCTTCTTTACTAGCTCATTAATCATCTTACAACCTCTCAGATTTATTTTGTGACCCTTTGGTGGGGCCCAATCCCTAGGTCGGGAGACAGTGTACTTTAAACAGCCTAACTGTAGGCTGTTTAAAGTATTTAAAACTAGCTCCACCTCTACCAGCTACAACTGTAAAATGCTACGTGCACATTCATACATTAATATTTAATAATGTTATTTATAATGCTATATCAGTCAAAGGGGCACTCTGGATAGTGAGAAGTGAGTACTTTTACTTTTGATACTTTAATTATATTATTATATTAATATTTCTGCTCTTTCACTTAAGTAGGATTTTGAATGCAGAATATGTTTCATTTCAAAATGTAAACTGCTGGACACAAGATGTCTCCCACTTCACAGAAAAGTATGCGTGCACTCGAGGCTTCAAGTTTCCACAATACATTTGTGTAAGTTGCATATTGGACCAGGACTGCCTTCCAGACTAGTTATGATGTCACAAAATCATGCTCACACGTCTGAAACTTAAACTCAGGTTTCAGGTGAGCACAGATTCAGCAGATTAATGTGAAAACAGTCTTCTTCTGTTAAACTCTGCACACGGGTCATTCCTGCACAGTGATGGTCAAACAAGTTCAAGTGTAGTAACAATGCTCAAAACACATTGTAATGTTTTTTCTTTATGTTTTCCAGGTGTTAACAGTCTGGATTTACATAACAAATGGACTGACAAGACAACACTGATTACCACCTTTTCCAGCATTATAAAGGATCACCATTTTTAACGGGTTTTACGGTCCACTGGTCGTTTGGCTGCAAGAGTTTGATCCAAGCTGAGAAAAAACACCTTCCCCGCCTGACTTTCCATACATGTTTTGGCTGACAGTTAAAAGACACACTGGCCTACAATTTTCCATGATGTGACTGGATTCAGAGGTGTCCATCTCACCTACCATGATGGAATCTGGTCTGTCACCTTCCACAGACCCTCTCCACCTCAACACCAACAGCTACATCAAGAACAGCAACAACAGCTGGAGTGGCCTCCTTGATGGTGACTCACTGAGGAGCAATCACACCCTGACCCTCCATGGCCGCTTCCACAACGCCCTGCTGGGAGTCTTTCTTGGACTTCTTTCTCTCCTCACAGTCATAATGAACCTGCTTGTTCTTTATGCTGTAAAGAGAGAGAAGAGCCTCCACACTGTCGGCAACCTCTACATTGTCAGCCTGTCTGTGGCGGATCTCATTGTGGGGACCACAGTTATGCCTCTAAATTTGGTGTATTTGCTGGAGGATGAATGGAAGCTGGGAAGGGCTGTCTGCCAATTTTGGCTTATTATGGACTATGTGGCTAGCACAGCCTCAATTTTCAGCTTGTTTATCCTGTGCTTGGATCGGTACCGCTCTGTCAGACAGCCGCTCAAGTACCTGAAATACAGAACGCGGGGAAAAGCCAGCGTGATGATTTGCGGAGCCTGGCTTCTGTCGATGATGTGGATTATTCCAATTTTAGGATGGAGGTCTTTCACTCATGTAGACCTTAAACCTGAGGAAGAGAACAAGTGTGACACGGATTTTCGCTTTGTCACGTGGTTCAAGGTTATTACTGCCGTCTTCAACTTCTATGTACCCTCAGTTTTGATGCTGTGGTTTTACACACACATCTACTTGGCAGTGAGGCAACATCTCAGGGACAGGGAGAGAATCATTCATCCGACGGATTCATTTGGTGAAAACGAGAATGGACAAAATGCTCAAATGTCCGTGAAAAATGACTCAAAGTCACCGAAAAGGGAATGTGAGGTTCCACTGGAAGTCTCGAAAAAACAATACTTGTTGGACCAGAACACTCTAGATCAGACATATTCCCTCGAGGATGTGGATAAAACTAAAACTGCTTCATCCAGATCTCACAGAAAAATTGGTGTGAAGTGCCAACAGACGACATTTCTCACCATGACAAAAAGACTCAGAATGGCACAAAGGGTCAAAAGGTGCTCCCTGTCTCCTGAGGAGAAGCAGGCAGACATAGAGATTCCCCTCAGTCGACCTTCAGCGCCACAGGATGTAATTTGCTCAGAGGGGAATAATGAGAACAAACTTCAAGCGTCTTTAAATGAGTGTCACGTCACAGTGCCAAACTCAGTGAGCGATGTCTGTGATATCAATCAGGTTTCAGACGTGCAGAGGTACACTTCAGTGCTCTACAACAACTATAACCCCAACCATGCTCTGCCCTGGACTGAGGAAGTGGTTGAAGATGGCAAATTGGACCCTGCTAATGCAGTGACCCTGCGGCAGACGTGGCAGAGATTTATCGACCAATCACGTCAGCGTATCCAAAGCCTAAGGATCCATAAAGAGCACAAGGCAGCCAAGCAGTTGGGCTTCATAATTGCTGCTTTCTTGTTGTGTTGGATACCATACTTCATAGCTTTCATGGTCATGGCGTTCTGCAGAGAGTGTGTGCACCATGACCTTCACATGTTCACCATATGGCTCGGTTACATCAACTCTACTCTCAACCCTTTTATATACCCGCTCTGCAATGGGAACTTTAAGCGAGTCTTCAAGAATATTCTGACATTCTGAAAGGCAGAACAAAGTCAAAGGTGTCTAAATGCTGCTGATATTCAGTTTGCATCAATTACATGTCTTAAAGTCCCTTTCATGGGTTAGCTTTGTAGATAAAACCAAATGTATTTTTATTGTCAGTTATTTCTGTTCTAGATTTTATTTTTGTAACTTGCTGCCCTTCGATTCAGACTCATGGCAACAGTTTGCTGCCTGAATTTAATGTTATTTATTTTGTCTATATTCTGCTAATGATAATAAAGTGTGTCTAGGACCAGAGACCTTTATACTCAGAAGAATTTGATCTCTCAACCTTGAAAACAGAAGCATGTATCTAGTGTCTTGGCTCTGGCCCAGAACGGAGAGAAAACAATGTCCAAAATGTTTTTTTAAAGAAAATCTGTTTTCTTTTTGCACAGTGAATGTACAGAACCAGAAAGCATGATGTAGATACAAAATATTTAGCATTTTACAAGCACTGCCATGCATTTGTGAGTGTTTGTCACACAGTTTTCTCATCATTAAAACAGGATATGGGACATTATTTGTCCTTTCTAATGTCAGTCCAGGAAAAACACAAATCTCACCATGTGTCTAGTGAGCCATTACCCCAGGGAAGGCTGATTTGGGATCTGTTCAATTGTTCCTTTATTTTACCATTCTTTTTGAGAGTTTTTAAACATTCAATCTTAAATGACTTCATTGTGTTTTTAACACATTGAAGTGGCAATCTCAAGGATTTTCATTTAAATAATTGTCTGGGGTGACTGAGCTTATGGCCCACTAATGAAAGTATTGCATTATTTGTGAATTTGCCGCATGACAAACTGGGTCTCTGTGGACATTCCTGGAAAAAATGATGTTAATGCAAACCAAACATTTCTGCTGCGGCTTGACATTAAAAGCATTCAACTGGTGAAACTTTTGAAGCAGTCAGAGGTGTGTGTTTGTCAACAGAGCTTATACTGACTGCTATCGTGAATTAAAAATGCATCTACAAAACAAGACAGTGGAGACTGATGGCATTTTTTGACAGCGGATCAGTTTGAAATATTGCAGAGAGTTATGAAACAATAAGGGGCAGCCACAGTGAGCTAGCTGTTAGATTAAGAGCTGCAGGTGACCGGCTGTACACCTCCGACTTCTCAGCAAGGTTACCAACTCCTTTCACTGTGCCCTGCTGTTCGCAGACTCATGCTGTGTGCAGCATAGAATTACATCATGGTTGCTCACGGAAAAAGGTCAATTACTGCCAGACTTCTTTATTAAAACAACAATAGTTTGTTTTGCTGCCTCCAGCATTCTGTGACCTGTACTGTATTAGCACTTACTGCTAAAAGGTGTTGCTAAATCAACCAGGCCTGACATCTTAAGGATTGCCACTTTACAATCACTATCTTAATAACCCATAGAAATGTTCTGGTCTCATTTTACCTGTTTGTGCTTTGTTAACTATTTATTATCCTCAAGTATAAGTGGAGAGTATCAGCAAAGATGTAACGTAAAGAAAAGCTATTAAGAGAACCTTATATCCACACACACACACATATATATACAGTTTATATAATACTCAAGCACTTGCTAAACAATGGATCTATGTCTGAATTCCAGGAAACACATTTTAACACTGTGAACAACATGTTAAATCCTTTTGTTAAACTACATAAGGATTTGATTTTTCTTCTAACAAACCTACCTTTTACGAACTCAGCTTTTAACACTCATCTATTTTATGATGTGAGGTAGCACCTCCTTTTATGCCCTTAGTCAAAGACCACCAAATATTATTCTTTACCCTATAGAAAAGCGACTAAAGTTGAGACTCATTTAATACATTGGTATTGAATAAATATTCAGAACAAACACAAAGTGTATCCATCATTAGAGGCGCAGCATTACAGCACAATTATGTCTCCCATTGGAAAAGGTTATGCCTGCAATCCTCTTGTGAAATAGAAGGTAAATTATGTTAAAATTAACATTTCCATAATATAAGTTCAAACAATGTGTTCCGATTTTCAAAAACAATTTGTCATGTTTAATAAATTACATTTTGTTCTCATGACAGAGGCCCATTACTGTATTTCAGACTTTAATATGTGAATAACAGTGTCTGAAATAGGGTTAACCTACGTTAAACTGCAATGACAACCCACGTTTCCTGTGTCCAGTGAACACAGACGGGTTGGTGAGTCACTACTTAGCCAAATTGAAAAAATCAGAGGGGGGTGGATCTGAGCTGGAAGAGGTGATGATATGAATAGAAGAAGCATGTGTGATTGTGTTCTGTCATCTCTACAGTTCATTGCTGTTAACGCAACAGAGCCGGTGTCCAGCTGGTATTCAGGAAAAACTATTTTTCAGATGTTCTTTCTTAATTTTTTCACAGATCAAAGCTATCAAGTTCTGCTATTACATACTACTGAATAGTTTTATTCCTAGCACAGAGAGCAAAGGTCTTGGTCTAGCATTCTAATGATCACTTTCGTTTTTAATAATGCTTCATGTTATGACAACCAGAGCACCTGTCATTTGAGGGGTAGTAGTCCCTATTCAAAATGAGGCAATTATAAATGGGGTTTGAATATACTCCATTTTGTTTTCCAAAGAATCGGTTGGATAAACCTGAATGGGGGCCTTGGGGAGAAAATGTTGCAGCCATGTTTAGTGCACATGGCACACTGCAGATGGCAGCTTCTTCGTTTGTTTTTTTTGCTCGGAAGCCCATCGAACTACCCATCCTTAGGTTTTCTTTATGCCTATTAGTTTGTGTTAATTTGATGATGCAGAATGTTTGCACCATGTGAGCACAACATAAAAAATAATTAAGGTTTTGGACATAGATTTTGTGCGCAGAAACACCAACTAGGACAATATGATTCTGTGTTTTCAAAGTAGCTGAAGGAACACCACCCACAGTCAACAGGGCTGTTAATATAAATGTTTTTAAATCATGCAACCCGTTTAACTTTCACTACACATTGTGGCATTCACATGCAGAACGTAGCTTTAGGGACTGAAGCGCTTCAGCCGAATCGTCCCATTGACCAAATTAATTATTATATTATTATTAATTATCATATGTACTATTATTACTGTTTTTGTAAGAAAGTCTGCCAAGCTCCAATACAATGAGCGATAACATCATCACTTTCAGTCTCAGCCTTTTGTTTCTTTTATTGAGGACTACTGCACTACTGCCCACGTAATTTAGAATAGAAGAGACTTTATTAATTCCACAATGGGGAAATTCACTAATTTAGGGTTGTTTTTCATGTTTGCCTAAAACTAAGGTGCTCATTAATTAGATATTTGTCCACACTGAATATGTCTGGTTAAGTGGTCAGTGTGTTGAAACTGTTTTTAACTCTTGTGAAGTGTAAAGAGGGTTTTTTTTTTATTATTCATCCATACCATCTCTTTACATCCCTGAGTGGTAGTGGTCTGTCATGGATTTCTGAGGTGTGTGTTGAATGTATCTCAGTGGATATTTGTACTTAATAATAAAAATGTTTTTCATGTGTATATATATATATAAACAGGAGTGGGCTGGATGAGGCAAATTTAACTGACAGGACATGGCAGACCTTTTGCCATACCTGCCAGTGGCTAACAGCCTTATCCATATCAACATTGTCTCAAGATACTGAGCCCCACGTTAAACTGCTGCATAAACCAAAACCACTTTAAAGGGGTCCCATTTTATTCTAGTCAATTCTACTTTGACTTGTGTAAGTGTAATTGAAAATCAAAAGGAGTTATTCTACTTGCAGTGAAAAAAAAGAGAAATTAAAACAGCACAGAGGTAAGTGTGAAGCAGTGACTGACAATCAACTGTATGAGGAGATGAGAGGCAAGGAAAATGTTAGATTCAGTAAAAAACAAGTGTCACATGTACTGAAGAAATCAATTATTAAATTAATTTAATTAAAGTTATGTCTATTTATTTTTTTCATATGGCTATATTCATATGGCTTCGAGGAATATATTGAGGGCAAGAGGTGCACAACTTGATTTTCTGCCTAGGCCACTTTTCAGTCTCTTCAATCACTCATTCATTATTGAAACCGTACCTTTACATTAACCAAAAATAATTTACTTATTACAATTTAACCCTTTTTTAAACCTCGAAAAACCCCAAAACAAATTTGTATTTATTTGTCGTAGGAGGTGGAGTGGTCGATTCATCTAGCCCAGCCTCACCCTCTCACCATGAGCTCATTGGCCACATTCTCACCAAGTCCAGAGATCTGGGCCGGTATTTATCCATCCATCCATCCATTGTCAACCGCTTATCCTGCGTACAGGGTCGTGGGGGGTTGGAGCCAATCCTAGTTGACTTTGGGCCAAAGGCGGGGTACACCCTGGACAGGTCGCCAGTCCATCACAGGGCCCAGTATTTATCAAGCTTCTCAAAGTGCCATTTTAGTATTAATTAAGTAAGTGCTGAAACTTCATGAAATTTACTCCCACTTTCAAACTTAAGTATAAAACCAAGTTATCAAATGTCTTAAAGCTAAGAATCACTCTTTCTCTCCCAGTTATTTAAGACAGCTCGAGAGGTCTCTCAAGTGGTTAGGAGCTGCCAGTAGGGACTTGTGATGGCACTGTGGAGACAGAGACATGGACAAATCTTTCAGGAGAGGTATAATATCTCTGAATTATTTGACAATACGCAGTTAATTATACAGTATCGTTTGGACAGTGCAGGCATCACCTTTGTCAGCGAGTTGGTGAGGGACGTCATCTCACCACTGACTTTACACATCAATGCGTTTTCAGCTGAATTGTGGTAATAGGGTGATGGTAAAAGGTGGTAATAAAACTTCATTTCTTTGCCACAGGACAAATGCACCAAGGCAATGCTAATGATTTGTGGCCATCACAACCATCAATAAGGTGAACTGTCATGGAATAAATTATGGCACTTACAGCTCCACACACTTGTTTCATCGACCTCCAATGAAATGAGATAATCCAAACACAATTGCGAATTATTACACAAATGTAAATAGCCGGATTCCCAGGAGTAGTAGGCGCAATTAATGGCACTCTTAAAAATATCAACTGTTTTATCTTTTATTTCCAATGTGTATATAATAATGTATTCTCTTAAAAAATCTTTATTGTCAAATGTCTGTTGAATATAAACTCCTCTTAGGAATTTCACCATTCAATATGAATTATTCTGAAAATATTCTTAAATAAGGAAATCTATTCAGTGATTGCTCCTTGTCATCATCCAAAATCCCATTTGCGGCACAACAAAATGTCATGAATTAACTCTAAGACTGACACTTAAGATTTAGTCCTAAACTTCACTTAAATTAGGATTGAGATGCTTGATAACTAACTTTTAAGCTTTGAGCCAAGAATGAGTAATGAGCCAGACTGGCATTTCCCTTGCTTCTCTTAAGTGTGCTCACCTTTGTTGAAGAAAAACAACCTAGATCCATCTGTAATTATTAATTACAGAGCAATTTCCAAATTTCTTGTTCTTAGCAAAATACTTGAAAAAGTTGTGTGCAAACACATGGATGAATATCTTTCAACTCACAAATATATATATGATACATTTAGTGCGTATCATATCACCAGAACACCTCTAATAACAGTAATCAATGACCTTAAGATCAACAGTGACTGACAGAGAACTTCGATTTTAGCTTAGCTTGATCTCACTGCTGCCTTTGAGACTATTCATCATGACATTTTAATTCAAAGGCTTCATGTTTTATTCATGTGGTTTTAGTCATGTGCTGATCTCAGTCCTGTTAACAAAGTAAACAGAATTAATGATATTAATTGATGGATGTCCAGAAACATTTTACAGCTGGATAAAGACAAGACTGAGATACTCAGAGTTGGTCCTAAAAGTCAGTGACATTTATTCACTGTCTCTGAAACACAGTGAGCAAGTCATTATTTTGGAAAATTTACAGCATTCATATCTCAAACTGACTCCCAAAATCGTGGCTCAAGCAGGTTAGACTACTATAACACTCTATTTACAGGATTATCCAAATAATTAGTGGTAGGGCTACAGCTCATTCAAAATGCAGCAGTCCAAGATTCAAACATATTACTCTGGTACTGAAATCACTTCACTGGCTCTCGGAAAAATACAGAATCACCTTCAAAATCCTGCTAATAGTCTATAAAGCACTTAATTGTTTGGCTCCTCAGTACATTTGTGACTTGCTTAATGATTATAACCCGATTAGACCTCTCAGGTCATCAAGCCAGCTGTATCCATAATTACATTATTGTGGTTCTGCTCTCTGGAACAAGCAGTGTAGTATGTTTAATATATTCTTGGTGTATGCGTCATTAATTTAGTTTTTGCAATTTTCTCTTGCTTTTACTCTTATTTATACCTATTGTCTCATGCTTATATGTATATTTTGTCTTTCACTGTAAAGCACATTGAGTTCATGTGTAATGAAATGATATAATGAAATAAATTGCCATTGCAAATACAGATTATGTTTTAGAGATTTCACTACCTCTGTATTAGGTCTGGGCAATAAAACAATAACGATAATCCTCGCAATATAGTTTTCCTCAATAACAATAAAATAAATGTTCAATATTTTTTTTATTTAATTCATTTGAATTACAAACAAATTACCACTTAAATTTTCTATTAGATATTTATTTTGTTGAGAAAAAGGAACTGAAAAAAAGATTGTACTTAATTTGACTCAGTCATATTTGTTGAAAAAATATTTTTTCATCCTAAGTGTTTTGAATGTTCTAGCTCAGATTTGTTAAGTGATCCAGTGTTTGGCATCAATTGTTTGCCATGTTCGGGCCATAAAGAATAGGCCTTGTTTAAAAAGAAAGAAAGAAATTGCCTAATGATTTGACATATTTCCTGATAATTGTCGATATCTAATCATCTGAAATTTTTAATGCGATATTTTGGCCGTATCGCCCAGCCCTATTTGTATTTCTAAAATCCTTGCTTCTGCCCTCGGCCTTTAATTTTGTTCCCTCTCAATCCATGGCTCTAACTTTGTGTGCGTTTTTTCCCCAGCATTATAATTTTGACACGGCCCCTAACTCATTGTGGCACAGTACGCTTTACAGATGGATCCAATTTCTGATTTCCCGGTGACTATTCTGGTGAAAAGGAGTTCGTTGCTCCTTACATTTCCGGAATTGTGGACGTCTTCCTGTTAAAATACACCTTAGTTTCAGTTGTGACTTAACCTACTTAAACCGGTGGTACTGGTGTGACATAAAGTACGTTAAGTTACTTCCCGGTGGCTGGCTTGCTCCTTTAACAACCGTACATTACATTTCTGCTCAGACCGACATGAAAAGAAGCGGCGCGTACAGGTTTTTATCAGTTTTCTCGTGCTTCATCGTTTGCGCGTTCTTATTTTTATTTTGGTTCTTTATATTTCACTCAATGGTAAATGCACCATAAGACACAGAGACAGACTTCTGTTGCAGCTAAGCTAAGTTGGCCGGCTACCTACCCACAGTGCATTGCTTTATTGACAAGTCCCGTGATCACATGATCAACTTCACCAGGAAGTAAGCATCTCTGGTAAGTGTACAAAGCTCAGCTTGTTAGTTTGACATGAACGTGTGTCTGGTTTGTTTAACGTTACCCTAATTTATCTGGTTTTGAATAACGTTACAGTTATGTCCTAATATTTTGGTCTGTTTTCCTTGGAGATGCTCATCGTGTGTAAAAAACGTCAGAGCAGTTTGAGCAGTTTAAGCTGTCAAAGCTTCTGCTTTTCACTGTGTGGTCTGTTGGTCCGTTAACTTACTGCACAGTAACTAACAAGTAAAAGTCCTGAAAAAGTAAGTATGTAATTTGAAGATACATTAACTGTAATTACATTAGCTAGTGTTTAAGTGTTAGATGTGTTGGTGCCACATGTTTGGCAACAAGAAATACCATCCATAAAGTAACACACACTGGGAGTGCGAAGTTGATATTTTTAATTTATATAAACAGCTGAATTGGCCAGAAAAATGTATCCAAATGTTGACATTAAAGGTGTCAGATGTTACCAGGTGGCATAGTATCCATTAGATTAATCGATCTTGATTAACTAATTTATTCTGAAATGTCAAGGTAGTGAAAATGCTTGTCATAAGTCACCACAGAGAAATAAATAAATGTATCTGAATTGTTTATGTAGTGTGGTATTTGTTGAATTTTCTCCCGTGGATTAATAAAGTATTGTCCTGTCATATCCTATTTTACAGTATTTTATCTTAGTAATGATATATAAAAAAGCAAAAAGCAAGGGACTATTTAGGTATCTGTATGTAATAAATGACATTTATTTGATTGTCAAAATCAGGTTAATTTTATGAACTGTCAGTCAATTTCAATAGATAGTACCCACATAATTACATTATATAGATGTCCATACTTTGGGTTCACTTATGTCATGATAAATTTAGTCTATTCAGCTTTAATTGTATAGCCACAAATCTGCAAAAGGCTTCACAATCTGTACAACATATAACACCCTCTGTCTTTGTTCTTTTGTGAATGATTTAAAAGTTTACTTTGTTGATACATCGATTATTTGTTTAGTCTTTACCCATTGACTGATTGGTGGAGTGAATTAGTTCTCTCGTCTCATTTCACTGTGTGCCTTTTTATTGTTTAATTTGCTGGATTGTGAATGAAACGGCACCATCAAAGCTCATGAGCTCAGAAGCTAATGCTTTATTATGCTTTTTATTGTTTGTTTGTGTTAAGCTTGTTCAGTAAAAGATCAGTGTGATTGTAATACTGTAACTGTGTCTAAATTATGACAGACTATAGAGCCTGCAACTTGTTTGTAACCCATAACTGTTACATTTTACAGTTTGTAGTACTTGACTGCTCGGCCTGTTTGTGAAGTTGTGATGGCATCTGACACCAGTGGCACAGCGTCCTCCGCTCCAGACCTCAAGCTGCAGTTTGCTCCCTTCAGCAGTGCTCTGGAGGCAGGCTTCTGGCACGAGCTTACTCAGAAGAAACTCAATGACTACAGACTGGACGAGAGCCCCAAATGTATCAAAGGATATTACTACAATGGTGAGTGGTGAGAGCAGGTGGTATCATTATAACAGTGACTCTTCAGTTACTGCTTTTTCACTTTGATGATTCTAGACATTATAGTTATTTAAAACATCTTTTTTTATGCAGTGTCACACACATGGAAAACATTTTATTCAAATTTCTGTCTTTTAGGTGACCCACTTGGTTTGCCCACTCGCCTGACTTTAGAGTTCAGTGCATTTGATGTGTAAGTACAATTCAGTATGTTGCCGATATAAACCTTATGCTAATCCCAAGTTCTTCTCTTGTTATTTAGTCTTTAAAGTGCAATGAATAATGTAATGTACTGCAAATATAACTAAAAGGGTTGAGGCACCAACGAACACAAATTGATTGAGAAGTATTTTAATACGGGCAGTAGACAACAGTAGACATCTAATGCTGTAAAAGGCTTGCTTTACATAATTCATTGTGTACAATGAGATTTCTTCACAAATAAACCAGCGTTGAATTTTTCACGTATAAGTCAAAATCAGATTTAGTCAAATTATACATCGAAATATATCTCTAATGTATGTGGTCAGAAATGATGGGTCTTTTATTATGGCGACATGTTGAGAAAAAAACAAGAGACCTAGCAATTATGAGCATCTTTTACACATTTATAGAAATCAAGATGGTTTCCTTTTTAAGCTTTTGTACAGTGCGTATAAAGTTGAGTGAAGTCTTCATTGTTTTGGGATACTGAATGGCTGAACTTCTCTTTTTGTTTGTCAGCCAGGTTAGTTCAGGGTTCAGCCTTCAGCAAAGCAACTGTGTTCACATTTACAAAACATGCATGCTGTATACAAACAAGTACAGTACAGTTTGCATACACACAGTTTAATACAAAGGTATAGTATGTTTTGCTGGTAGGGATGGTCCGACTCCAGCACGTTGCTGTCCAGCTAATGGAATGCTGTATAACACCAACACACTCGACGCATTTAAGACCACGGATAAGAAGGCTCTGCTGGAGAAAGAGGCCAAGGAGGTAAAAAAAGACATCCAATGGGAATTTTCTGTCACACACACGTTCATTTCGCATCTGATGGGGAATTTCTGTAAAAGAGAAATAATTATTAAGTTGTGCAACTGAGAATGTAGTGAATTAACGAATGAAATATTTCATCTCCTGTTGTTTTGTAGATATGGGACGCTATACAGTCTGGGGCTGCTTTGAAAGACCCATCCCTCCTCTGCAGATTCATACTGCTGACCTTTGCAGTGTGTATAAACAGCATTTTATAAGTGTTTGTTCCATATCTTAATTTCTTTATGTGTGAATATCTATTTATCTTTAACTCTTTTTTTCCATTTTATTGAACATTTTATCAGGATTTGAAGAAATACCATTTCTACTACTGGTTTTGCTTCCCTGCACTCTGTTTCCCAGAGGGAATAAAGATTGTCCGACAGCCTTCTGTCCTAGAACAAGTGTTCTCAGCAAAACAGGTTGGCTTTAAAGATTATTACACAACTACTGGAATTAATATATTTGAAAGTATATTTTGAACAAGACTGTAGATAAATTACTACTTGCAGTTTTCAGCTTTTGTTTGACACACACACATGGATTCTTCAAATGTTGATGCTCATTACAAGTTCTAGGCTTTTGAAGTTGAACTACTGTATTATTATTTAAGTTTCCTATTTCCTATACTATATAATTAGATGGTTTCAGTTCCTAACAGTGTTCTTTAAGTCTACCTGCTCTGCCCAATACGGTGTAGGTTATACACTAGTGTAAAATTCAAGGGAATTGTTACCTCTCAGGTTTGTGGATCCAAGGAGTGAAAATGCCTCATTAAAAGAGAGTTAGAATGACTCATGAACAGTGAACAGCGTGACGCCAAAAGCAGGCTGTAGCAATGACGATTTCTCTCTTCCCCATTTCCCTTTCTATTGTATCTCTCTATGAACCTATTTTATCAGAGTTATATAACATCTTGACAGTTTATAATTGAGATTCATGAGCTGCAAAATTATTTAATTAATCATTTCAATTTCATTCAGCCAGAATCCCAATATGACTTCCCTGACCAGTGACTCTGGCAGTCTGACTTTGATAAAATCCAACTTTAGCAGATGCCAGCTAAGTCTACAAAGCTTTTTAAGGTTGACCAGTCGTAATGTTATTCATACATCTTAAAACCAACCTAGTTTTCCATAGTTCTGTGCATATATTTAGCAGATCTAGCAAAATATGAACTTTCATTTGCAATGTTCATGAAATAATGGCATGTTTTTGGAAAGAGTAGAACATATTTTCCACTCTGAGGCAGCAGTCACTGTAAAAGACCTTGATACAGATTTGAAGGTGATTATAGCTTTATTATACTAATTGGTAGGTGCCTGGAGTGCAATGCACCCACCTCCAGTTCCCATCCCTGAGGGTGATGTGCCCACAGGTCAGCGGCTGTGACTGAAAGAATGAGATTGTGGATACATGCGGCTGAAATGAGTTTCCTCCGTATCGTGGCAGGGCTCTCCCTTAGAGATAGGAGCTCAGATATCCGGACGGAGCTCAGTTGAGGTGGTTTCGGGCATCTAATCAGGATGCCTCATGGGCGCCTTCCTTTTGAGGTTGGTACGTTTAACAAACGCCTCGGGATCCCCCCAGGAGGAGAAGGCTGCTGGGTAGAGGGACATATAAGACTACTTTGCTTAGCCTGCTACCACCGCAACCTGGCCTCGGAATGTGTGGATATCATTCATGAATGCCCTTTAAAAGCTATATATATATAAATATTATGTCCACGACAGGTGGTGTTAATGTATAGTATAGAGCTCAGACCTTTCTATAATTATTGCTGACATCTAATTATTTCTGTCTCAGATCGCAGCCTTGCAGGAGGCCTATGATGGTCTGTGTATCAAAAGAGGAACCACAGCAGTTCCTTACTTCCTAATGAAGTACACAGATGACACTGTTCAAATGATTCCACTCGAGGACTGGGATACATTCTTCACTGATTCTAAGAAGGTACTGTTTCAGTTTTTGTAATGGGATCGGTATAATTTAAAATGTCTAATAAAATGTATGGATTTTATTTTTTCATCTTTTGAAAGATTCAAGTACTCTAGGATTGTTCTGTACACAGAGTATTGTACTATAGGCTCATCCCTACGATCAGATTAGATTCTGTTATATCTCTCTTTCACTCACACACTTTCTAGGTTACTGTGGGCGTCTATGATCCGTGTACTCTGTCTCAACATCCGGGCTGGCCTCTGAGAAATCTGTTGGTCCTCTTAGCTAACCGATGGTAAACACTACTCGTGTGTGTGTGTGTGTGTGTGTGTATGTGTGTGTGCGCGCGTGTTTGAGTGTGCTGGGAAACGATGAGGAAGTTGTCTAAAGGGCTCATTGTAGATCCTTACTGTGCATTTCAAAACATATGTGTTTGTGAATTTCACAATGACAGCTTACACTAATACTACTTTATTTAGGCACAAAGCCACAAAGTAAAAGAAAGGAAATCCCTGTTTAACTAATTTCCTGACTCTGCAGTGTAGGGAGAAAGGTATGCATAATGTATTTGTAGCATGATGTAAAAATAGCATGTTCTGTTTTTTAAAAAACTTAAGGAGGGGTCTGGAAGCAGGAAAATTATGAGGGAATTATGTAACTAGTATTTTTTCAGCGTGTTTCTGGTCTAATGTGCATGAAGTAAGTTAAGTACTGAATGAATGACTCACAGCATTATAATGTTACAGCTCATAAATTGCTACGTGTTTACTGACCTGTCGATGCAGAAATGATGGTGGTATGTGGAATCTTGTACTTGTTTTGTGGAAAGATATTTTACTGAAATATTTACAGAAGAAATATTTCAGCACAGCGGTGGGGAGTTTGATGCATGTCGTTGGATCTATTACTAAATATTTAATCCAAGAGTCAGGGTCTGAGCATATTCAAATATTTACACAAGGATTAAAAACATACGCCGCAGGTGCCAGAAATTGTAATCCTATATCAGCTTGTAACTTTGCAATCAAGAGTCTATCTTGTGCATTTATTTTATTTACAACCACATAGCAAGTGGGAAACAATTTCAGAAGACTGATACAATGTTAGGAAAGTATAAATGAAATAGTACTTTCAGCCAGTGATAGCCAAGTTCTTGGCTACCAACAATGCCTAAAATAGTTTTCTATTTTAACAAAGTTAGGAGGCCTCCTACTTACAGTTTATTCTTGATTATAAACAAAGCTGTGCTTGAAGAGATTATTACCTTCCACATGAAGTATTATCATTTGAGCTAGTTATCTTGTTGCAAACCAGATTAAGTGATGTTTTCATTGGAGTACACACCAAAATGTCTTTATTTCAGTTTTATCAGTTTTTCAAATGATTTATATTTTACATTAGTGCCGACCATTTCCAAACCATGCTGCAGTGCTTTATAGTCATTAAGCATGTGTTTTGCATTCCAGGTATACATTGTTGATTTGTTTATTTGTAGACTTCAGTCTCATACAGAAGGGTTTTAATGTCACAAAAATATGCACACCGAGGACAAGTTAAGTACAAGCATAACTAAACACATTTGTCTTGAGTTTATTTTAAAAAAAAAGATTGTGCAGACTTAAAATCAGCAGGATGGCTGCTCTTTATTCTAGGAGCATTGTTGAATGCTCTGTTGCCAGGGTTTGAATGAACGGCTGTTCTGCGACCTGATAAATCTAAATCAAAGACAAAGTTGAGTGGCAATGATGAAGCTGGACGTGCAGATTGATTTATCACCATAGACTGTATATAAAAACAGTAACATGATTATGACAAAAAATAACACCTGGCATGATGATAACTGCGATGGATTATTAATCTTAAACAAGAACAAGCAACTACTAATCTCTCCACGTTAACCTCAGTAATGTCTGAAAATGGATAAAAACTTAATTATCACTGCTTTTGGTGCTGCAATTACAGTTCAGTTAGGTGAAACAGTCTGTAAATACTTTAAAAAACAGGTCCACAATCAGTCATTCTTGATAACACTTTTCCCTAGAGATCTTAGTTTTTCCTGGCACTTGTGTTGCTATTTCTAAATGAATTATTTTTTTCATTTAAACAAGGAACTCCCATTGAGGCCAGTTTAGCAATAGTGTCCTGTGATATCGGCGGCTTATCAGCCGCAAATGCCTTTAGAGAATTTAGCCCTCATGCTTTGTGGTCAGACGCAGTTTTTATCCAATACAAACCTCACCAATCTTGTACATGACTACACTTTGTCTCGGTGTTAAACATAAACTGTTTATACTGGCTTAGATGGGTGAAGACAGAATGACAATGTAGCCACAATGTCTCGCTTATTCAGCTGTTTCACCGGAGTTTGATTGTGTAATCTGACTGTGGTTATTTAGTACCATGTATGGGGAAAGTGTTTGTATGTGGATATGTGTTGGTCATATTGTTGTGAGTGCTCATTTATCTGCGTGTTGTCTCCTCGTACTAGAAAGGGAGAAAGAGCGTTTTCCGTGTTAAGTTGTACTTGTGAGATTTCACTAGTCACCTATATATATATATATATATATATATGTATGTATATATATATATATATATATATATATATATATATATATATATATATATATATATATATATATATATATATATATATATATATATATATATATATATATATATATATATATATATATATATATGTGTATATATATATATATATATATATATATATATGTGTATATATATATATGTGTGTATATATATGTATATGTGTGTATATATATATATGTATATATATATATATGTATATATATGTATATATATGTATATATATATATGTATATATATATATATGTATATATACATATATGTATATATACATATATATATATATATATATATATATATATATATGTATATATATATGTATATATATGTGTATATATATATATATGTATATATATATGTATATATATGTATATATATGTATATATATATATATATATATATATATATATATGTATATATATATATATATGTATATATATATGTATATATATATATATATATATATATATATATATATATATATATATATATATATATGTATATATGTATATGTGTATATATATATATATATATATATATATATATGTATATGTGTATATATATATGTATATGTGTATATGTATATGTGTATATATATGTATATATATATATGTATATGTATATGTGTATATAGTACACATTATAGCTTCTAATGTAATCAGTGCATGATGGGTGTGCTATTTTTATTGTTTGACTTTTGCGTCTCATTTATTTTTGTGTATGTTTGTGTATCTCAGGGGATCTAAGTTGGACACAGTGGAGGTGCTGTGTTTCAGGGACAGAACTCTGCAGGGAAGCCGCTCCATTCAGCATAGTCTCATCTTCCAGATAAAACTACCTGAGCTTCCCCTCAACTCAGGTATTTCCCATTAGAGAGAGTGTTTATGTGTGTGGTTGTACCTGTACATGTATCATGTATGTTTGTTGGTATGCCATATGTCTTTGTCTGTACATCAGTAACGCGTGGATCACAGTTATATCTAGGCAGCTTATGTATGCTGGTATATGGTGTGCTGGGTAATAAAAATGAACATTCTGATTAATTTTCATTGGTTGAAATAGGTTTAAGCGTCTCCCATTAAGAGAGACTCTGGAGAGAGGCACAGCAGCGTTACTTCACTGATTATTTTAATCTCCCGACATTCGAGAGGATCGGTCAGGATCTAATGTTAATTAATTTTCTGTCTTCTTCTACACATCCAAAACTTCTCACGCACACTCCATGTTCAGACAGAGAAAGAAATAGTTTGGAGTAAAGCAGCCATCCTGCTGATCTGTCCTTAAAGCTGCCTAAAAAAATGTATTTCAGAGGCTAAAATTGTAATTCCGTTTCCTCTTGAGAGTTTTAGTTTTTAGTTTTGGGGCTTAAATGTCCCACAATCCCACAGCTGTGACATTATTGCTCACATGGAAGCATTTTAAAATTAGTGAAAGCAGCCTCTGTAATCATTAGAGTAAATTGTTAATGAAAACACACAGACATCAATACAACACAGAATAAAGAATTCACCTGGAGATGTCTCACTGCTCAAATAATTTAAAAGGCAATATATCCTACAGGGACCAGTAGAGTTGGAGTGAAATGTCCCTGCAGGTGTGGGTCTCTTAATCTGAGAAAATAATTCATTGAGGTGAGTGGCAGGTGGATGATTTATGCGTAGATGTGCATTTGGATGACGTCAGAGCCGATCTGCGCATCACTACTGTACATCGTCCTGTTCATCCCAATGTGTGTGCTCTTATGCACAGTAATGTGTATATTGTCACTGATGTGAGTCTTAGTTTACTTTCCACTGAGACCATCTGTTTCCTTTTCAAGCCACAGTAATCTCACATAGATTCTCCATTATTCCTTTATCTGTGGAATAAAGCAGGAAAGTAATATAAATGGTAATAGTGGGATGGGAAAAGGGGGTAACTCTGTGATCTGTGAAGGTTTTGTTGAGTTCAGAACGAGGTGTCTTTGTTTACCTCAGACTACTTCTTGAGCACATCTTGGGTTTTAATTCAGTCACAGAGGAGATGTATTCATGCAGCAAAAATGGCTTCAGCTATTATGTTTGTGGCTTATGGCTTTGTATAGACAAATTTGGTATTGTTATGCAAGGGATTGATCAATTTATCTCCGCCCAACCTTTTAGATACACCAGATTCGGTTGTTGCCACAACCAATAAGTGTTTTGCTCTTCGGCAAGGTGAAATAAACTTCATGATACTGGATTTACATTCGCACATCTCAGTCCAGATTGAAAAATAGTAAATAGCAACATCTAGCAGCCAAAGCTGACCAATGCAGAGTAAACAAGAAGGGCAGACGCAGTGTCTAGTGTAGTGTCAAAAACTGGGTTGAAGGTTGAGTGGACAAGGAAAAAAAACAAGTGAAATTTCATGGTGTTAATTTGAGCAAATAAGTTTAATAGTTTGAGTGCATCTCTGCCCTAAAATGCAGCTGTGGGATTGTGGGACATTTAAGCACCAAAACTAAAACTCTCAAGAGGAAACAGAATTACAATTTGGATGCTTCTCCATGACTAACTGGTTATGGACACAACAATCTGTAACATATCATACTGCTACAATAAGTTAATGTAAATAATGTAATTCATTAAGTAATTGAAGTACATAACTTGAGAGAGAGAGAGTTTTGGTTTTGTGTCATAGGTCATGTGGTCAAAATTTAAACAAAAATGAAGGTTCTCAGTCAAAGTTATCCTAGGATGGTTAAAATCAAGGGCAACTGGACTTGGTTGAAAATATTCGAAGACGTTTTGTCCCTTATCCAGGAGACTTCTTCAGTTCAGACTGACTGGTAGGGAAACTCAGCTATTTAACCTCTGAGGGGTTCGTACTAAACACAGCGGACTCTACCAGACCAGGATCCACACACTACTCATGGACACAAACATAAATGAAACACTGAGGCGAGATCCCACCAGCGGATATAAGAAAAAGGCCATAGACAGCAGCCACAGACCATCGTTACCTATGAACAAGATTACTGTTTGTATCCTGGAGAAGCCATTTCATGTACAGTATATACGGACTACCCAAGATACACAAAGAAGAAGGCCCACTCAGGCCCCTCATCAGCAGCGTAAACACTGTCACCTACAACATTGCCAAACCCACATCCAAGCCCCCTTGGTTGGCAACACGCCTCACCACACCCAAAACTCCATAAACTTTGTGAACAAAGTTTGAGGACTGAAACTGGACCCAGATGAAACAATGGAGTCCTATGATGTGACTTCCTTGTTTACATGCATCCACACCATGGAGGCAGTAGAAACCGTAAGGACACGACTGCTTCAAGACAACACACTGAACAACAGAACTGGCATTAGCCCCGACCACATCTGTGAACTATTGGATCTCTGCCTATACACCACCTATTTCCAGTTAAGCAGAGGATTCTACAGCTGTTGTTTTTATTGTTTTTTATGTCTGGAGTATCAACAAACAGCACATCCCTGTGTTTTTTAAACCATAAGAACACCCTAAGTCAGACACTGGTCCACACTAAAGACTGCACACCCAAACACAGTCAGCTGCAGTGAGGAATGCACGGACCTGTATATTGGGGAAACTAAACAACCACTACACAACTCCTCAGGTACAGACTCAGCAGTGTACCTACATCTGAAGGATAAACGACACTCTTTTGAGGATCATGAGGTGCACCAGGTGCAGAGAGGACGGTTTAAGAGGTGTCAAGGAAGCCATTTACACCCGGGTTGAGAAGCTGTCGCTGAACGGGAGAGGGGGTCTGTGTTTCCCTACCAGTCAGTCAGAACTGAAGAAGTCTCTTGGATAAGGGACGAAACATATTTGAGTATTTTCAGTCAAGTCCAGTTGCCCTTGATTTTAACCTTCCTGGGGGGGAAAAACATGTTTTTCTCACCCACCTTCTGCTGTTTGACATCCTGTCAACACTTTTCACAGGGAATATTTCTTCTTGAGAAAGTAATTACTATGAAAACTGTTGACAATGAGGCCTGAGTATAATCCGGATTAATTGCTGTGAAATTCCATCTACTTCCATATGTATTGAGATCTCAGATATGAATATATCAAAACTTGAGCAAATAATACCAAAATTTCAGCATGGCAAGTGAGATTTTGTGTAATTTGGGTGAATCAACACTGTTTCAGTGTTTCATAATTTTTTTCTGAAAACCGTTTCACAGCGTCTCCTAAGAGTGTAGGTTGGGAGAAGAACCCCAAGGGGGCCATGGGACCCAGGATGGTGAACCTCAGTGAATGCATGGACCCTAAAAGGTAATGAAAACAATACAGATGTGTTTGTGTAAAGATGTAAGTGGACTGTATTACCTACAGCCCAATAAATAATACCTAAATAATTTCAGTATTTATTGAATATAAAAAACGTATTAGCTAATTTATCTTAATAATACAGTACGTATTAAACCCAATATGCAACCTTCTGCTATTCTATACCTTGGGTGCCATGTGTAATTTTTCTTAGCATTTCTACAGTCAAAGTAAAATATGTTGTTTCCTGAAGTTAGCTCTCTGTGAATAAAGAGATCCTTCAGTTGTCATTGACTGTCTGCAGGCTTGCAGAGTCTTCAGTTGACCTCAACCTGAAGTTAATGAGATGGAGGCTGGTTCCTTCCCTGGATCTGGACAAGGTGGTCAGCACAAAGTGTCTTCTACTGGGAGCTGGGACTCTGGGCTGCAATGTAGCCAGGACTCTCATGGTAAGGGTGGAAGGATGAATACATTGAACAACAGACTCAGGATTGAAGGGATTTGACACTGTATTTAGGGCTTAGCAAATTGTTAAATACTGTACATGACCAAAAACAGTGTAACTGATCTTTGTTTATAATGTTTTATCTTCAGTTTTATCTTAAGTTTCAGTGTAGAATATTTAGAAGAATCTATTGACAGAAATGCAATATAATATACTTAACTATGTTTGCAGTAGCCATTTCTATCTACATCCACACGGGTCCCTTTACATGGAAGTCGTCGTCGTAGTAGTAGTAGTAGTAGTAATAATAGTGGTCTAGACTAGTTAGAAATAAGAAAAGAAGAGAAATTTGGACAAATGGAGGCCCACACATATTATTTAGCACAAGAGCCGACAGAGCTTTTGGCTTTCAGCTTCTCCTGTGAGCTTGGAAAGGGGTGAGCGGTGCATTCAAGTGGCGTTGGACTAATCACTAATCTTTTTTTCCTCCCTTAAAGAGGTGGTATTGTGCTTTTTGGCTTTTTCCCTCTCCTTTATTGAGTTATATATCTTTTTTTGTGCATGTAACAGGTTTGCAAAGTGAAAAAGCCCAAAGTCCATCCCAAAGGGAGTTCCTAGGTTACGGTCGCAGTCTGAAGCGGCTTTTATTTGGATCACACTACCTTGTTTCTTACGACCTGCCCTTCTCTGCTTCTGATTGGCTAGTAGTCCTTACCTGGGAACTGCGCATGTGCAACTCCCAACAAAGATTTTGTATAAATAAGATGCATCACTCTGTAGCTCAAGAGCAGAGCGTACAACACATAGGGTGAAAAGAGGAGCTGCAGCAATGTGCAGTATGAGAAAAATATGGTGTTTTTTTTCAAATTAAACCATGTAAACCTGTTCTGGTACAACCCCTTATTAAGATTTTGAACCTGAAAATACCACCTCTTTAATCTTTTACATGGGTCATAAACAAGTATACAGAATTTTGATTTGTGCAAATCACGTATTACATATGCATATTTTACAAACATGTAATTTGTAAGTTGGTTATAACGGTTAGTTTGCTGTCCATGTAAAGTGAACTAGATTTCTGCTTATTGTTTATACTCTCTGACAATTCTAATCCAAGCATCTTTGTAGCAGCGTCCATGTTGATTCCACATGAATACACACTGAAGTCGGAAGAACTACTTCACAGCTAGGGAAATGGAACCATCCGAGGAGCATGTGAATGCATCGTGAGCCGCTGGTTGCAACCCTCACCACTAGATGCCACTAAAACTTACACACTGAACCTTTAAGTAGCCAGTGGAGCAATGTTTAATTAGCATTTTCTTGTTTAATATCTGCTGTATGAGCACCAGACTTGTGACAGCACTGTGCCTCCATGCTCATCGGAATCCATAAAGTGTCATAAGTTGTTACAGTTAGTGCTTTTGACAAAAGGATATTAACACTGGCGACAAGTGTCTCCTGTCTGAGCTAGCTCAACATAATACAAGTAAACGTATGTGCAGGGCAGGCTTTGTAGCAAATCAGGGCTGAATTCCCGCGTGATCTCACAATTCTCACATGATCTCACAAATCCATCTGCCGTGCATGGTGGACAGCAGGACTGCTTACCATGTTTTCACATGATGTGAGAGCAGTAGTTGTTAGCGGTAATGTACCTCCAAGCTGGTTTGCCAAATGCTGCAGAAGACAAGACTGACAAGAAAACATGGAGGAGGAGTGTTAAATTGTAAATTAAGAGCAGGAGGAGTTTTTGTTTGTTTGGAAGTTCCAAATAAAAGGAAAAAAATAATCAAATGTGATGAAGTGCGGTTATTTTAAACCACTTCCTAACTGCAGAACAAGTACTGTAAATTTATATATAACTGTGATATAAAATGACATATACTGTGATAGAAGATTTTGGCCATATCACCCACCCTTGTCTTGGCAAATAAAAGCTCAGTTGATTATCACTGAAGCACTACCAACTGTTAACAGAGTAATCAACATGCTCCACAGACGTTCACAAGTCAGTACTGTACATGTCTCTGCAAAATGTGAAGTCTTACAAACATCAACTTCATTGAAAACTGTTATCTGTTCTGAGGATGTAAGCAGCCCCTTTGCAGGACAGATGGGACACATAGCCTCCAAACAAATTGATCTGGAGTCAAATTGATTTATCATGATCTTGTCGTCTCCCCGGTCGCCAGGCCCTGCCCAACTGTCACTGGCTAAACTAGGCACAAATTTGCTGTATACTGTAATACATTAGCCTTCAACTTATATTGGAATTTATTAGCATATACAGACCAGAAACACAAAAATGTGTCCCCTCTGGCATTCTCTGTGTTTCTTGTAAGTCTGTTCCCCCAACACTCATGACTCATCCATTATTTTAAGTTAATATTAAGAAATGTTGAAATTCACACAACCTCCCACTCACTGCCACTGAAGCTGCTTACAATGTACTGCTGAGGACAATGTTCATATCAGTAAATAGTGGTCAAGTATTTCAAAATAATGTGATTTAAAACTGTGAATTCTTCTTCTCCTTTGTTCTCCAGGGATGGGGAGTGAGACACATCACATTTGTTGACAATGCAAAGATCTCATACTCCAATCCGGTTCGGCAGCCCCTGTACGAGTTTGAGGACTGTCTTGGAGGAGGGAAGTCCAAAGCCATGGCAGCTGTTGACCGACTCACCAAAATCTTTCCTGGAGTGGTGAGTACTTTTAAGTCAAATTTATATTGTATGTGAGGACCACATCATTGCTTGCTCTCTGGAAACCTGAGATTGTATCATCTAGCAATCTGTCCTCTAAATCTATCCTCTGTTTTTGTTAGTTTTAATTCCTGAAGTTGACAAGAATAATGGTTCTATTGATCTTTACATTTGTGCAGTAGCACAAAAAAAAGGTCACTGCTTTACCACTGCATTTGCATCATAGCGATCTGAATTTTGTTTATGCTAGGCTTATAATCGTATTCCTGTTTGATTAGTTGTGTCGGAGCTGTGATGGCCAAACCATGCAGAAAATATGGAGTCATGTTACTTGAATATTAATGCTAGTGGTTTCATTGCTTAGTTAATTAATGAGTGGGTTCTCTGAGTGAGATATTTTGCTGGATTACTAAATGAAAAAGCAGTTAAACACGCAGGGCTCTGTTTTTGTGCACCCATCTCTTATTAAGCCACATAGAAACGGAGTGATTTTGTTTTTGCTCACCTAAGAATGCTGTGGTCTAATACAAATGGTGATATGTCCTTAGTTGTTTAACACATCTAGATGTGAATACCACGAAATGAGAGCTGAAATTCTGAGCTCTTGTCTCATACTCATATTTCGATCTTAAACCCAAATGTCTTCAGTGAACAACAAACACAAAGGAATTTGCCTTACTTTTCCAATACTTTTGGAGGGGACTGTACATGAGACAAGCAGGTAGGCCTGAATTAAAAGATTGGTTCTGCTTATAACAGTCCTGTGACAGCCACAAATACCTACCTGACGTTTTTTTTCACTTTTGTGTCAGAGCATTTGATGTATGAATCGCTGTCAGGAGAGAATTTCATGTAGAGTATCCTTGAGTCATTGAGTATTTTTAACGTGGGATATTGCTAAGTAAATTAGTGCTTCTTCCCCACTGCTGTTGTGAGACCAGGAGGAGGCATACAGGCTAAAGGTTTCCAACTGTGCGGTCAGCTGCCATTTTAATAGGTTTTTGATCTTTTAAATCCTATGAAACATCACATTGATGCCCTAAGAACCCATGATTGTGTTTCAGATGTTGGTTTTTAAATGCATTTCCTGGGAGTCCTGTATCAGGAAAGTAGAGCACAGTCTGAGTAATGAAAGGTTTTTACCTTCTGGACTTCTTGTGAGTTTTGATTAGACTGAGTCACTCACTATCTGACTGGTAATCTGTGATGTAATTTGAACTCTGTAAGATTGAAGCTTCGCTTTTAAATGATTGACCCCGCAAAGCTTGCAATCACGACACTATAATAGGTTATTTATGAAACGAGATACAATGGGCCAGAATTATAGTGTACCAGACAAGATGATACACGCACACACACACACACACACACACACACACACACACACACACACACACACACACACACACACACACACACACACACACACACACACACACACACTATCCGAGTCTCCATTTCTGCCCCCTCTCATTTTCTGTTACTCCCTTATTCTCTCTGGGGATAAAATAGAAAGTAAAGAACAGAGTCTCAGCACTTGATGGATGGGCCTGTGCTGTCATAATGTGCCGGTGTCTGTCTAGTCACTTTGTTCATATACCTCCTATACTGGCTGCATCCCCTACCTGCCCTCCTATTTTTATCTGTGTGGGTTTGTGTGCCTGCTTCTCTCTCTTCCCTGCTTGTTTTCCTACAAACACATGGGGCATCAGGTGTGACAGACAGAAAGAAATAATAACACATAGAGGACAGAAATGCATAACTTGAACCGAGAGGAGCTAGTTCATACACGGTTGCAATGTTGAAAAGGTCATAAAAAAATTCATATTTTATTCATACTGTCACCTTTTCTCTCTTTAAATTTTGTCAATATTCAGGTCAGAGCTGGTGGAAGGTATTAGCAGTGGCTTCGCTGAAATACGATTTATTGATACTTTTCAGGCGCAGTTTTTTCCAAGATTGAGAATGATTTTTTTGTCTTGGCTGCAAGTTGATGATGTTTACAGTGGAAATTTGAATATTATTAACATATCTGCAGCCTGAAATCACTCTCCGAATGCTTAGCAACACTTATGTCATAGTGAAATGTAAATTCATCAGCTCCCACTCTTGAAATGTGGAGAGCGAAGGAAGTAGAGCCACTGATTCAGTGAACGTGGCATTTCTTCTTGTTAAGATCTACCACCTCGTCTTTGCCCTTTTCTGTCCTTCTATTGACTATGAAATTACTCTTGACATTTCCATTTGCCTCACTGTCACATCAGCAATCCTTGGAGCGAGTCATCGTAATGCAAGTTTGGCAATGGACAATGAAATGATGTTTTTTTTGTTGAATTGGAAGAGATGCTTCAAGGTTTCCTTTTCATATGATACTGTCGACTTCTACAGGAAAGCCAAATCCAAACTGGCCTCAGGTCATCTGTGACAATGATGTGATTACCCTCACTTATTTGTCTGGACAAGTATGTCACTCAGCAGCAAGACCTATTTGGCCTATGTTTTCAGCTTCTGGCTGCTGATCACATTTTAAACTTCAAGAAATGAGTTTTTCATTTTCAGGGCTTTCTGCAGAAGAAGAAGAAGTGCAGAAGTATCTAAAAATAGCACCGAAACGTTATCTCATTGCACTTTTACATAGTGTTTGAACTATTTGACTTAAGAGCTTGAATCGGACAGTGTTGCATGAAGTGAGTATTGCATGTACCATGCAAGAATGTAAAGCAGCCACAGTTTAGATCTAGAGGCAGGGTGAACAGAAATTAAACTGTTTTGACACTTGTGTCACCTACAGGCAATGAGATGTAGGGTTTTTATTTGTTAATAAAAGTGAATTTCCCAACATAGTTAACAATTTGGATTTCCTTCAGTGAAGATGCACAACATACATTTCCATCCATCGTCAACCGCTTATCCTGGGTACAGGAACCAATCCCAGCTGACATCTGGCAAAAAGCGGGGTACACCCTGGACAGTCCATCGCAGGGCCACACATAGACAACAACCACTCACGCCCACACTCACACCTAAGGACAATTTAGGGTCACCAATCAACCTAGTCCGCATGTCTTTGGATGGTGGGAGGAAGCCGGAGCACCCGGAGAGAACCCATGCAGACACGGGGAGAACATGCAAACTCCGCACAGAAACAACATACATTTAGTAATTTAAATTTTTATGCAAGTGCACAGATATTGGAAAATGAAAACCAAAAAGAAAACATCATTGTCCATTGAGGAGAAAATGTGTCATTATTATGAAATGTACTATGGAGTATTCAGCCTTAAATGCAAGTGACTCACTGTACATAAGGGCTCAGTTTATCAGCAGAGTCTCTGTTTTTTCTCTTTCTCTTTGTCTCTGTCTTCTCCTGCAGAATGCAGAGGGTTACAATATGAGCATCCCCATGCCCGGTCACCCGGTGAATTTCTCTCAGGCCACTCTCTCCCAGGCCCAGAGGGACGTCGAGCAGCTGGAGAAGCTCATTTCAGAACACGATGTGATCTTCTTACTAATGGATACGAGGGAGAGCCGCTGGCTGCCTACAGTGATAGCTGCCAGCAAGAGGAAGGTAGGACGGAACATCACAGTATGTACAATGAACTTACCAGCGGGGATGGAGTCGGAGATTGTATGGTACAGTGTTACCTCTCTAATTAACCCCATTTCTAGCCGCAGGAGAGAGCTGCTTTAAGCAAAGAGCTCTTAAAAAATCCCTGCCCAGCAACAAATGGCAGATTGCAAGTAACTGGTGAACAAAGTCGAACATGTAGCACCTGAAGATTCACATGTTTTTCTAGGAGCAGTGACCAAAACAGAGCTAAAGATAGACTAAACTTTACACTCATAAGGTCGCCAGAAACATTGTGTCAAATTAATGCTTATTAGAGCTCGACTGATTAAACAATGCGCTGATATCATCGGCCGATATGAGTAAATTGCAGATAAATGACAATTAAAAAAGAAACATGGCGGATCTTTCAATCATGTTATGAGTGTTGTCGTTGCATAGTTTGTCCACCAGAGGGTACTCTGCAACTACCCTGTTGGCACCAAATGTGTTTGGAACGCCACAAATCCACAACAAAACACAGCAATCAACTGTACTTTTGTCAAAGTACCATTTATAACAATAAAAAAGTTTATTTTTAATCTGCATTATGTCATGTGATCTTGGTGAGTTCTCATAACTACACATAACAAATGTTAGGGATAATCTTTGTTTATGTTATGTGTTTCTGAAAAAAAGAAAGACACCGGCCAATATAACGGAATTTAAAATGCCTATGTTGTTTAGTGTTTGCTGGATGTTTAAATGGGTAATTTCTATTTACCCGTTAGCAAAAACAACTTTATAGGCAGTTCTTCTGACTCCAAGTAGTAAAAAAGAAATCAAAACAAAGCAATTTTCTGTTGTTGGAAAAAGTTACTATTCAATACATCAGTTCACAGTTTGTATTTTAACCACACACTTGTATGTTGCAGGAGACATTTATGACTTTGTAACATCGTTGTTGATTTGTTTACTTTGAGCTGCAACTTGAAATTTCTAACCCGTTTGTCCTCTCTCCCGGGAAATTGAAATTGCTCAATAATATTTTCACTTTCTGTCACAATGTCTGTTTACCAGTTTCAATTCTATTTGTTGCCAGGCAACATTAAGTCCAGCAGCGTTGAGTGCGTTTTGGGCTGCTAATTAGGTTTTCGTTATTTGTCCATTTGTGCTGTGGGGCTGTTTCAGGCATCACTGCAAATTGGCTTCACAATTTATTTTCATTGCTTCTCTGAAAGTCTAAATGCTCTGAGCATTTTAAAGTGCCTATTAATGTTTTATGTCATTGCTTTTTGAAATGATTCAACACATTGCACCCTTATTCTTTGTGTAAAACAAGCCATTTAATTAATTTGATATGGTTGAAAGGTGCTGTGTGTGTTTTAAGAGAGATGGAAAAGCAAGCCAAAGCGTTTAAAGATCATTTTTGCCAATGCTTTGTAGGAACCTTTTATTACCATAATTTACCATAGTTTTTGTCTTTCCCTCTCCAGCTTGTGATGAATGCTGCTCTAGGCTTTGACACTTTTGTAGTAATGCGCCACGGCCTGAAGAAACCCCCAGTTAGTCAGACTGTTTCTGCAGGGGCAGACTCATCCCCTTCCTGTTCCTCTGCTTCCTCTTCATCCTCCACACCGGCCGGCTGTGTGCCTTCTGTCCCAGGATCCTCTCTGTTCTCCAACATCCCGGGGCACAAGCTGGGCTGCTACTTCTGCAATGATGTTGTGGCACCAGGAGATGTGAGGAAAGCACACAGATAACAAGCATATACCGAACAACCGAGAACAAACACACATGCACAACATTTAAGAATGAACACCAAGGAGGAGGCAGAATTCTCATTTTTAAAGTGGTACTAATCAACTTTTTATATTAACATGTTGTCGCCATCGTTAAGACCCTACTGAGAAATTAAACCAAACTCTGCAGTTCTCTTCAACTTCATGGAGCTTTTGTAAAATCGTTGAAGGGCAAACATCTCTCTGCAACTTTGTTTACAATCATAGCAGGCTGCTGTTTTCAACAAAAAAGATCTGATAAACCCACCCTATGCTTCCTGACCAGCACCAAATGATTGACAGACACAGTTAGCGACTAGCTGGTGAACATAGTGGAGCATTTAGTAGCTAAAGCCTCAGAAGAAAACTTCAGGAGTTGGGCGATACCAAAAGAGTGTGAATATTGGAATATGTGTCAGTCTCCAAATGAATGCTAACACTTTGTCCTTATCGACCAAAAAGGGTGATGATATATCATTGCACAGCTTAAAATTGAACAGATTATGTGATTATTTTTACATTTTCCAGGGATTAAGTTAGAATCTTTCTTATGAGAATTGTCATATGCTGCAAAACTTGTAGCATTTAAAACCCTGAGTTTAATTGTTATATAGAAAGGAAGGGTGGAAATGCCTGACACAACCTTTCCACATTCTGCCTGTGTCCATTTATTTTGTACCCCTGGCACTCTTTGTTTCTCTCTTTGGTCATTTTCTTTTTCCCTCTTCCTCATGACATTTTGATACGAGTCATTTATAAAAGCAATTAATCAGCCATTGAAGGCCGCAGTCAATTGTCAGAAACTGTTCTATTCAGCTCTGACTTCTCCTATAAATGCCATATGGCTCCATCCTGCTGTTATAAATTATAGTAAAATTAACATTTGAATTAGAGGCAAAACCTGCTCTCAATAAAATTCTAAATGTTAGACACGGAGTTTGATAATACAAGCGGCTTGTGTGTTTTCCTCCATGCACTGAACCAAATGGTACAACGGATTGTCAAACATATGCCGTCTGTCACTACTGTGTCATTAATCAGCTGTTATAAGAAAGCCAAACAAGCTGAGAATGAGAATGAAAATAAGCTGTAACGTCCTTTTTGTACAAGGTTTTATGTTTTAATTGAACTATATTGCATTTAAGTGGTTTTAGCCATGCTTGTGGTGTAGCCCTATAGAGCTCAATTATTTGTGTCAATAAAAGTAAAAAGTCTGTCTGTTGGTCCAGCTATTTGGTCCAGAGGGTAATTTCCAGACAACTACTAGATGAGGTGCAATGCAATTTGGTACAGACATTGATGTGTATAGGATGGCGTAATTAAAAGGCTACTTAACTGAAAGGTCATACTAGACATTTAGCCATTTAGATAGCTAATTAAGCCCAAGTCACTTTGTATAAGAGCATCATCTTAACCTGTTAAAAATATAATGGAAATATTTCCTGCCTGGTAACCTAACTGCCAGAACGTCGCTGCTGTTCTTATATTGCCAGATGTGTCCTTTATGTTGTTGTTTTTTGTTGTCAACAGTCAACCAGGGATCGGACTCTGGATCAGCAATGTACAGTCAGCAGACCAGGACTAGCCATGATTGCTGGAGCCCTGGCTGTTGAGATGATGGTGTCCATTCTGCAGCACAGTGAAGGGTAAGCACAGCGGACTTACAAAAGTGATGTAGGGAAATTATTAGGAAACATACTAGTAATAGTACTAGTACTTATCTGGTCCAAACATTCATTAGTACCAATATAAGTATCAATAGGAGTCTTGAGCACAGGGTTGTACTAAGTACTGTATGTGCTAATAAAGAAGGAAAAGTAAGAAAGGGAAATTGCAAACTGTTTAAAACAAATGAAATTTCTGTATCGTTATGAGGAATGACTTGCTCTGACGTTGTTGACAGCAGCAGATACTCCTGCTTCTGACCTGCCCTTTTGGGATCTGTTGCAAGCCTGGGATGTTCACCTCTCAGGAAGGTGCTGCAAGTATATATTTGGGGAGGTTTTGACCAGGTCCTCCAAAAGTTTTCATGTCACGTCGTCATCTTCTTGACCCCCTCCCCCCCCAACTGAGCCTTGCAAACACTAGAGTTCTGCAAGGTTAGACACTCCCCTACCTTAGTGAGCAGCCCTGATCACCAGTAGGTGTCTGACGTCCTCTCCTCAAAGCTTTATCTTGGTATTAAAGGAGATTTGTGCCTTTGAGGTTGTGGCTCCTAAACTTTCAATAAGTTTTACTTGCTTGCTTTTGCTTTTTGATGAAGCAGCTTTGCAGCTGAGGTCTTACCGCACCAGAGGTAGTTTCCTTATTTTGCTTTAGTGTCCTAAATTTGGTTGTAGCACAGCTCCCCGAATTTACTTGTGTTCACTTTAGAAGTGTTGTTGCAGTTTATAATAATCTCACAAATTTATGCTTCAAAAGCTTTGTGATTCAGTCAGCTCTCAAGTTTAGTTGGTAGCCTGTACTAGTTCGATATGTTCTCCTCTTAAGTGTTTTTCTTTTTTTTTTCAGACACTGATGGGGATGTTTTTATGCCTATTAAGTGTGCATTCATGTGCACGGGTGTGTCTTTGTGGAGCTGTTTATTGAAACTGGTTCAGTGAAAGTTATACTTAAGTGGCCGCTTGCTGGGCCTGATAAGACAGCCATTTTCTCTGAGTGTTTTGAGATGTTATAAGCCGTTACAGAACTGCTCTGCCTATCCTGGATAAAACGCTTAGAAAGCAAAGAAGAAAAGGAGAGTCTTCATGTACACTCTTTACCTCTGCAGTTGTGTAACTCCTTTCTTTACAACAAGGTCTCCATCTCTTGCATCTGCCCTCGCTATTTCCTTGTTTTTCACTTCATAGCTGCGTTTATTACTTTCTTTATAAATCCCTGTCCTCCAGCTCTTTTATCCTTTTTTAAGGCTCTAACATCAGAGATCATATGAACAACCATGGGCTTTAGAAAATCATCAAGTAAAGATTAATGTTGCAGCAGCTTGATAGACATTTTTACTTTTACATTCTTAATTTGCAGAACCACACTGAGATCAGTGTAGGACTTGTCAGTTGTTATCCATAAAGGGTCAAATCTTACAGATTTAATGGTCAGCAGGAGCTCTCCTATCTCATGGAAAATGTAAAACGCTTAGCTCTCAATACAGGTTACCAAATTAACAGGTTAGTGCTATATATTTGCTATATGCAGCATATATAATAAAATGAATAAGCATACTTCAGGTTGTTCGGCTCATACCTGACCTAAAATGTGTAATATTTTTGGAAGTTTAGGGACATTTGCCGCCTTGCGCCCGATGACAGCTGGGATTGGCTCTAGCCCCCCCGCGACCCTGTACGCAGGATAAGCGGTTGACAATGGATGGATGGATGGATGGGACATGTGCTGCTTTTAATTCTTAATCCAATTTAAATTTAATTTTGAAAAACGCTTGGATGGCAGGAAAAATGTTGCCAAAGTTGTGGTTACATTCATGTATAGAAAGGCAAATGGGGGGGGGGGGAGCATCAAGTATATAATGTTCTCTTTCTCCATCTC
Source organism: Micropterus salmoides (assembly GCF_014851395.1). Classification (NCBI taxonomy): domain Eukaryota; kingdom Metazoa; phylum Chordata; class Actinopteri; order Centrarchiformes; family Centrarchidae; genus Micropterus; species Micropterus salmoides. The sequence goes on from NW_024043372.1 coordinate 17,761,559, forward strand.
CAGAGGCTATGCAGTGGCCAGCAGCAGTGATGACAGAATGAACGAACCTCCCACCTCTCTGGGTTTAGTGCCGCATCAGGTCAGACACACAAACTCACTCACACACACACACACTCAACTCACTCACATGCATCCAGATATTTTATACTGAGGACACTCTGTGCTGTTCGCCCATTCGCCTCCACTTGCCTGCCCCCTCCAATGTATGCTTGTGTTAGCCATTACTCATGTTAGTAAGTGTAAGTGTATTTGCCTGTTGTAGATCAGACTGAGGAGTAAATGTTTGCGTACACACCAATTAACACAAGCAAAAATCTTTCCTTTTTGAAATAGGGGAATTTAGAAATAAGGCTCAGGTTAAAACTTTGTTTACATAAAGTTAGTAATGTGAGGTCTTAAAAAGTTGGTCTGTCCAACAAAGAGGTTGACTTAATGTCCTGTTATGATGAGCTATTCTCGACTGTTTCCGCAGACTGCACAAAATGACACTAATGGGCTTTGACTGTGTTTGCACTGCAGTCAGTTTCTGCATAGAAAGTTGATGTGTCAAATCGATCCAGTCCAGACACCCACCACCCTGGCTACGCCTCTGTCTGAATCAACACCTCTCGATTACATTACAATGCACAGGGGTTTCTATTTTGGTTATTTCAAAGGTCGCTTGATGTGTTTAACATAAAAGATCAGACACAAATAGGACACAAGATTGATTAATGAAGAGACACTGTGTACCCTAAAACTATCACAGTTAAGTGAAGGTAGAAGTATTTGCATTGTCCGACCAAACATGTAAATGTCATCAACTGTGAGAAGAAGACATTTTAGTATATGCAAACTACTGATAATCTCGTTACCATGGCACCTGTCAGTGGTTGGGATATATTAGGCAGCAAGTGAACTTTTTGTACTCAAAATTGATGTGTTAGAAGCAGTAAAAATGGTCAAGCATAAGGATTTCAGCGACTTTGACATGGGCCAAATTGTGATGGCTAGATGACCAGGTCAGAGCATCTCCATAACTGTAGCTCTTGTGGGATGTTCCTGGTCTGCATCGGTCAGTACCTAGTATCAAAGGTGGTCCAAGGTTGGATGAGCAGTGAACCTGCGACAGGGTCATGGGCGGCCAATGCTCATTGATGCATGTGAGGAGCAAAAGCTTGCCTGTGTAATCTGATCCAACAGCTGTAGGGGGTTACATGGCCACAGACCAGTCAGGGTGCCCATGCTGTCCCGTGTCCACTGACGAAAGCGCCTACAATGGGCATGTGAGCATCAGAACTAGACCACGGAGCAATGGAAGAAGTCAGGAGGCAGTGTGATGCTTAGAGCAGTGTTACTGATGAAACTTGGGTCCTGCTATTCATGTGGATGTTACTTTAACACATACCACCTACCTAAGAATTGTTGCAGACCATGTATAACCTTTCATGGAAACGGTATTCCCTGATGGCAGGGCCTCTTTCAGCAGAATAATGCGCCCTGCCACAAAGTAAAAATGGTTCGGGAATGGTTTGAGGAAGTTCAAGGTGTTAACCTCCAAAGTCCCTAGATCTCAATCAAATCGAGACAAACAAGTCCGATCCATGGAACACCCACCTTACAAATTACTGGACTCAAAGGATCTGCTGCTAATGTCTTGAAAACAGAACACCTTTAGAGGTCTAGTCGAGTCCATACCTCCATGGGTCAGGGCTGTTTTAGCTGCAAAAGGTGGACCTACACAATATTAGGCAGGTGGTCATAATGTTATGACTGATCGGTGTACATGTCTTTTTGTATTATCTATTGGAGTGAATCTTGTTTTGTCTATTATGAATTAGGACACTTGAATGTGGAAATGGATCAAGGATAAAGCCCTGTGTCTCACCATAACAGACCATAACTAGACTTGACAAAAGATTTATTCAAAATGAATTCAGTTTTAGCATCGCAGTCAAGGTCAGACCAGAATTAGCTTGAAGCAGTGGATCAGCTCTTTTGAATGCTGAGAGCTCAATACATTAACAATAATATGTAGTGATTGTCAATAAGTTGGGTAGCTCATCCTGCCCGAAGATGAAGTGTGCGTGTGTGTACCTGTGCTTGTCTGGATGTGTCTTTGTGTAGCGATATTTCTGTGGTCTGTCCTTGGCCATTATGTTATTGCATAACTACGATGAATGGTGTAAGCCATGGGTGGTGACAGTGTGTGTCTGTTTTTATAGAGACTTTCTCCAAAAGTCTGGACAGGGATGAGATTGGATTTACAGAGGTGTGAAAAAATGTTGCCCCCCCTCCTGATTTCTTATTGTTTGTCACACTGTAATGTTTCTGATCATCAAACAAATTGAATTATTGGACAAAAATAACATAGGTAAACACAAAATACAGTTTTTAAATTAAGGTTTTTATTATTAAGGGGGGGAAAAATCCAAACCTACATGGCCCTGTGGGAAAAGGGATCCCACCCTAAAACATAAATCAACTGTGGTTAATCACATCTTTGGAAAGCTGAGTTCAATTTCTCTAGCCACACCCAGGCCTGATTACTACCACACCTATTCTCAATCAAGAAATCAGTTAAATAGGACCTACCTGACAAAGTGAAGTAGACCAAAAGATCCTCAAAAGCTAGACATCATGCTGCGATCCAAAGTAATTCAGGAACAAATGAGACATAGAGTAAGTGAGATTTATCAGTCTGGAAAAGGTTATGAAGCGATTTCTAAAGCTTTGGGACTCTAGCGGACCACAGTGAGGGCCCTTATCCACAAATGGCGAAAACATGGAACAGTGGTGAACCTTCCCAGGAGTTGCCAGCCGACCAAAATTACCCCAAGAGCACAGTGACTACTCATCCAAGAGGTCACAAACAACATCCAAAGAACTGCAGACTTCCCTTGCCTCAGTTAAGGTCAGTGTTCATGACTCCACCATAAGAAAGAGACTGGGAAAAAATGGCCAGCATGGCAGAGCACTGCTGAGCAAAAAGAACATAAATGCTCGTTTTAGTTTTGCCAGAAAACATCTTGACGATCCCCAAGACTCTTGGGAAAATGCTCTGTGGACTGATGAGACAAAAGTTGAACTTTTTGGAAGATGTGTGTCCCATTACATCTGGCGTAAAAGTAACAGCATTTCAGAAAAGGAACATCGTACCAACAGTAAAATATGGTGGTGGTGGCAGTGTGATGGTCTGGGGCTGTTTTAATGTTTCAGGACTTGGAAGACTTGCTGTGGTAAATGGAACTATGAATTCTGCTGTCTACCATAAAATCCTGAAGGAGAATGTCCGGCCATCTGTTCATGACCTCAAGCTGAAGCGCACTTGATTTCTGCAGGAGGACAATGATCCAGAATACACCAGCAAGTCCACCTCTGAATGGCTTAAGAAAAACAAAATGAAGACTTTGGAGTGGCCTAGTCAAAGTCCTGGCCTGAATCCGATCAAGATGTTGTGGCATGACCCTTAAAAAGCGGTTAAGGCTCAAACCCTCCAATGTGGCTGAATTACGACAATTCCTCCACAGCACTGTAAAAGACTCATTGCCAGTTATCTCAAACGCTTGGTTGCAGTTGTTGCTGCTAAGGGTGGTCCAACCAGTTATTAGGTTTAGGGGGCAATCACTTTTTCACACAGGTCCATGTAGGTTTGGATTCCCCCCCCCCTTTATAAAAAGAAACATTTCACTGTGACAAATCAGGAATGGGGCAAACACTTTTTCACACCACTGTATAAACTTAGTGACACATTTAAAGGTCAATTAACCTAGCATATTCCCAATTCACTAATCTATGGTAATGGTAGTCTTGTCTTTATAATGGTACACCCATAACTGGAAAAATCCTGTAATATTTTTCCAAGAATGCTTTGTTGTATTGTACACAGAGCATTTTCTAAGAATTATTGAAATTATAATTAGATCCTCTGAACAGGGGGGTCGCCAAATAGAGGAACGCTAGTTATTCTGCAGCTAACCAAGCTGTGTCCTTTTGCTTACTGAATGTTGTCACAAACATCTCACCACCTCCATTTGCATCATAATCAGTATTCATCACCCTGAGAGTCTGCATTTTTGCCATTTGCTTGACACATCTGCTGCTCATGGCATTTCAACCAAATAATCCAGAGAAAATGGCATGCAAATGGGTTGTCTTATGTGTGTGTGTGCGTGTACAGAGAGTGAAAGAGAGGAAATAAAAAGATGATGACCAAAGAGGGGTCAGTGTGCATGAGGGTGAAAATGTCTGAGTGGGTGTCCAGTTTTTGTATTAAGCCTGGAAGATTTGTTCCTCCAGCAGTCCACTGCTAAGACAACACAGTGCAGTTGAGTATTTTGAAGCCTTCTGTGGTCCCACAGTGACAACTTGTGGTGGTTTACCGAAACTACATCAGATCTTATTTATTTACAAGGGACTGAACAAGTACCAGTATATATGTAGTAGATGTGATTGTCAGATGCTCAGACACTAGATTAGAGTCACAATTATAGTTCTTTATTCCAGTGCTGTAAATCAATATGCTTTCTATAAAGGCTGAGCAGTTTTATGTAGAGCTACCAGTCTGTTCAAGTCCATCTCTGTTACTGCAGTTGATCTTCCAATTCCTGCGACCCTATTTATTTTTCTCTTTGTATTTCCTTGAATACGCCATCTACGTCGAAATGATCAGCACACAGATGGGAAGATGTGAAAGATGAGAAGAAATGGATTAAATGAGCCTCAGGCTAAGGCTGTTGTGCAGTTGGATTAAATTGAAATGTTTTGCGAGATGACTCATTGTACCACGTTATACTTGATTAGCAGCTTATTATAAGCTTATTAGCTTATCATCTTAACCCGCTAGCCTTAGGTTACCACATAGCCTGGGCTAGTGCAAATTTGACCCCATGAGGAGTCATTCAAATGCAGATGCATGAAGATGTCATGGAGTTTGCTTCCAAATATCCCAGCCAAGAACTGAAAGCTTTTAATTTCCATCCCTGTTCACTTCGCTGTGCATTACGCAGTAATTGGTTACAAATGTTTGATATATTTGTGGTTTTCAACACCAGATAATTATAGCAAGGAAGTCATTTCATGCTCTGGTCTACATGCTTCACCAAAAAAAACATAATGGGACAGGCTTTTATCAAAAAACAAGAGGATGTGGGTATAAGAGAGGAGGAGGGAGGCGATGAAATGAATATCTTGGCGATGAATGGCGTTTCAAAATGTTTCGCTAAAACGTTGGTGTGTGTGTGTGTGTGTGTGTGTGTGTGTGTGTGGTGTGTGTGTGTGTAGGGGGCTGTTTAGATAGTAATCAAGGTAATTAGCCATAATTACTGCAGCCATAAATAGGAGTGATGCCTTTCATCAGTGAAGATGGTGAAAAAGACTGCATGCTCTCTGGCACCAGAGGGCACTCTCAGCATGAGTTTAAAATGTAGTCAGAAAAGTCAAACTGCTTCCAAATTTTCAGGCCTCAGACTTGATGTTTGCAACTTTACTAATGTTGCGTTTGCTTTTGCATACAAGGAATAAAGATACCACGGGTACTTTCTTCTCACAAATGAATTACTTTCTGTCCAAAAGGCACTTGTTTAACATTCAATAAACTCATGTACCTAAGCTGTCTTTCCCTCAACGTGTGTTTCTTTATAGTTAGAGACCTCTTGTTGTGTTCACATCATTTAAATGTGCAGTGTTAAATAAATAATATGTGCCCTTTTTTCAGTGCTGCTGTGTTTCATGTCAGTTTTTGATTTCTCTTTCACAGATCCGAGGCTTTCTTTCGAGGTTCGACAACGTCCTGCCTGCCAGCCTGGCCTTTGACAAATGCACTGCCTGCTCACCCATTGTAAGTAGCACGTGCTCTAACTGAATAGTTCAAATGATATGTTTTCCAATCCAGTTTACTAAAAAGACAGTGTTTAGACAGTAAATTTGCTAGAAAGATTGAAACAGATGCAGACAAGCAGGTTCTGATTTACTCATCAGATTAGGTCCTGTTACTATGTAACTACATTGTTTTGAAACACAAATTGCAGCCTTAGCAGAAATAGGGGGATTCCCATCTCTTCCATTTGTACACACAAGTCATTGGAGCTGTGTTGAAATGTTGTTCCTTGAGGAATACTGAAGACAGACACACACACACACACAAGCTGGTAAAACCATATGGTAACAATCAGGCAGCAGTTGCTCATTGATATCAGTGACTGTCGTATGAGTGGAATTAGCTCCCACCACTGCAGTGTGTGTGCCTGCATGCGCATTTAGAGAGGGGTTGTTGAAGGGTCCACATATCCCACATCAACCAAGTGGGGTGGGAGAAATTGCCTTCGTGTCTTTTTACCACGTTGTCATTGGTCATTGGTCATTGGGGGGGGGTAAAGAGAGGAAGTGCAGGGCTAAAGAAAGGGTGTTGTGATGAGTGGAGGGCTGGTTCACTCTCTCTTTCTCCCCTGATCTCAATGCAGTCTTTGTGTCTATAAAGAGGTCATAAAGCCCCAGATCTATCACTTTCATGTGAAGACAGAGCGAGAAAGACACAGAGGGAGAAAGCAAGAAGCAGAGGGGGGAGGGAGCTGGCTAGCTTGTACTCTAAAAGTTTAAAGTTTTCTCCACCTACGCTGCTTCTGAAAAAAGAAAAGAAAAAAAGTTCCACCCCATCTTAGGGTGTCATGTTTCTGCCCGTGTGACTGATGAGATTATTCGGTCTGCAGGGAGGGTTCATAAGGTTTGATTGGGATTGGGTAGAGCCTGTGTAGTCAGGAACAATGAACAACATGAGTTAGGAAAGAGGATCCTTTGCTGAGGCAGGGAAAAAGGTTATGTAGTGAAATTGGTGAATATGTTTTCATTCCGTTAATCCCACCCACACATTTCCACCCTGTGTTTTGCATTTGCTTATCTGCCTAACTCTCTCTATTTTACCAGCCTTCTCCTATTCCTATCCCTTCTTTTCCTCTCCTGTCTCACCGTCTCACCCTTCCTGTTCTCCCTCCCCCATATCGCTCCTCACTGTGTGTGTCCCTCTGTCCATCCATCAGTCCGTGTGTGTGTGTGTGTGTGTGTGAGTGAGAGAGAGAGAGAGAGCTAGTGCATGTCTGTCTGTGTATTCCTGCCGCAGTCAGCTGTGTGCTGCCAAGTCACTATGGAAACAAAACAATTCAGCCCCTGTCCGGGCTGGAGCAGTTCCTGTAGAGTGGGGGGGGTGTGTATGTGTGTGTTTTTCTGGGGCTGCAAGCCAATAAAACTACATGCCAGAGAGTAAATCACAGCTGACGTGGCTTTGTCTTAAACCGTGCCAGACACCTCTTACTACAACTACTTGTACTAACACTACCAAATATGCTACCACTATTTATAGCAAAAAACATTTTTCACATTGTAGTGCAAAGTCTTGAACAGACACTGAACTGGTCACTAACACAGCTCACAGTGTTTCTCTATTAAGTTATTCCTTCCTTCTGAGCCTTTGATAACTGGAGCTGTTTTATACTTATCGCCCTCATAGATTGTAAAGAAAACCTGATATCTATGTGCAGGTACCTGTCTATTGTACATGATTGATGGTTGAATTTTGTACCTATCATCTATCTCTAAGATTTTATAAATGTAAAGACTCTACAGACCGCTTAATTTCAAAAACACTAAAATGTACTTTTGATGTATGATTGCATTTTAAAACTAAAACAGTTAATAATTTAAATAAGTCAATTGACTGAAAATTGATGGCTAGCAGTGTGATAATCTATTAACTGTTTAAGTCAGTGATCAGGCAAACATTTCCTGCTTAAAACTTTCCAAATATGAGGATTTTCTGCTTTTCTCTGAGTAAAATGTTTTTCTTTCAGGAATCACTCAATATTTTAAAAAACACAGATAATTCTGTGCTGTATTGTATGTGACAGCCTTAAGACAACTTTATATAGTTATAGTTTTAATAGTAACCTGTGATGCCCTTTACGTTTATAGCGGCAGTTATTTTCACACTAGGTGCAAATGTCATAACTTGAATAAATAAATCATAATATTTTATTTTCTATATGCCATTTTTATGTAAACAATGCAAACACGTATGTGGTGTATAGCAACACCAGAGCGTTAACTACACATACTTTATGAGCTTTGCTTCCTGTGAAGTGAGCTGATTCTCCGAAATACCACAAGGCCTGAACAGTTACTTAATGAGTCTGTATGGAGTGTGTGTGTTGACCGTACATGTTAACAGTGGAAGCTAAAGTCTCTGAGTCACAAGGAACTGTTTACTCATAATACTGGTGTGCAGGAAGTGTCATATTATGGCAAAACCACTAACCAAGAGCCTCTAAGCATTTCATTGAAATTTAATAGATAAAAAAAATCACCAGTGTCACATCTATTACTGTTCAGACAGTTACAAGGTGATCTTGGTTCCTTAACAATTGATAAATATGGGATAGGGTTTAATTCTATGTGACTGCAAAGCATCTACTATATACTTTGAAAAACAGTCGACTATTTATGTTTATTTTTTCAATTGAAGTTAAAGCTCCTCTGGGCCACCAGGACCACCCAATGTATGTTTTGATATGTTTATGGTTGCTGCGCAAACACACATGCAAGCATGGACGAGGATCCACAGTATTGATCCACAAACAACTTCAAAAAGAAGACATAACCACTGTCAAATAAAGCTGGAAGGCAGGGTTTTATGTGGCTGCATGAGGAAGGACGCTTCAGAACAGTAGTGCACATGTACGTGCACTACTACAAACTAATCCAGATGTTAATGATGTGTTTGTTGCTTGTCTTAATTAGTGCTATCCGTCAACAGCGTGCAATCTTTACTGAAACCCATCAGCGCCTGATAAACACAGCAAAACCTTGTAAAGGTTTCGTTCTGTGTGTCTGCATGTGTTAATTTTTTTTATTGCATATTTCCCACTATGCTTAGCACAGTGACACAACTGTCATAGCACAGTTTAGAGTCAGATATTCGATGCTTGATTTACCCTCTTAAGAAAATCGTTCTAAAACCTATTTCTGTTCTTTATCAAGCAGTGTGTACAAACTGTATCAACGGCATCGAGTGCTATCGCATTTTTAAAAAATGCTGTCATAGGACTGGATATTGGAGAAGTCGTTGTATGTCCTGTATGTCTCCTATTGACAAGGACAAGTGAATGACAAGGACAAGTGAATGAAAGTGTGTTTTGTATGTGTGTGTAATTGTGTGTCTGTGTATTGCTCGGAGTGACTTTATTAACGTTATCACACCATCATCACAGTTATCACGTTGCTATATTTCAACAAACTGGGTTTTGGCCGATGGCGTCTCATGTAACGGATCCCATGGATGGAAGTAGAGAATGAAAGAAATAAAAGAAAAGGAAGGAAAGAAAAGAGTGGTTGGTTGAAAAGGTGAACGAGGGACACGTCAGTGTGTATTGTGTGCAGTGTGTCTGGCTCCAAGACTAGACGCCAGGTCAGTCTGCAAACGTACACACACACACACACACACACACACACACACACACACACACACACACACACACACACACACACAGGCACTGATTCACACAGTGTGTTGATGTCTGAGGCAGAGGTAACCCTACACCTGCAGAGGAGGGTCTGTGGGCTTCTATGAAAGCCTAGGAAGGTAGTCAAGAGGGGTGTGTGTGTGTGTGTGTGTGTGTGTGTTTTGGAAATAGTGGGTATTTGAAGTCAGTACCGGCAGGAGATCAAGGTAAACATTTCAGCATGATTGCAGAGGTGCTGAGTTGTGGTGTTACACAGGTCGTGCCGATGGAGCAGAGCAACAAGAGTGAATTTTTATTTTATACCATTAAAAAAAATCCACTTTTGACAGAAAGTTGCCCCTTGCCATCTCAAAATGTTGGAAATGGATACCTCTTCTTCTCTCAAGTCGTGATGCATTAACATGACATACTTGAATCAGACTTTTTGCAGTTTCAACTGCTGAACAAATTGAACAAGGTTTGAAAGGGTCATGGTCCTTTTTGCCAGCACAGGCTATTTAGCATTTACTCTTTCAGGTAACAGGAAAAATTGTCAGGGAAATTATTTTTATCTTTCAGCCATTTTCTATTTAAGTCTATAACTATAGTGCAAATGTATAGCATTTATAGGTAGGCAACTCAGTAACACATACAAAGGACCTCCGTAAACACAGACTACTTATTTTTCTCTCTTTCTGTCAATTTTGTCTCTGTAAGTTCCAAATAATTACAAAAGTGATGGTTATGTTGGTCAACTGTTGTTGCTTACACAGTCATTTCATGTGTAAAACAATTTGATACTCCATATGCACTTATTTTTATTTAGCTTTTATTTAACCAGGTTTGTCCCATTGAGATCGGGGATGTATTTTCACAAGGGAGACCTGGCCAAGAATAGCAGCAACATACCGTTTCAACAGTAAATTAACAGGCAAACATAGATTTGAGTAACAGCAGTATAATTGCCTGTAGTGTAAATGTCAGAATGCATGTGTTGTTACCCTAGCAGTAGACATTACATTTTTCTGTAAAATCACCTGGATTTTTTTTTTCAGGTCCTGGACCACTATGAGAGGGAAGGTTTCAGCTTCCTGTCAAAGGTTTTTAATTCCTCCCACTCATTCCTGGAAGACCTGACAGGGCTGACACTGTTACACCAGGAAACACAGGCTGCAGAGGTAAGTGACACACTCATATACACCTGCCCAAACAGATAAACACACAAAACCTGCTGCATTAAGAGACAAAAGCTGCAGTGTCAGTGTATATGGGTATAAAAACAGTTTAAGGCTCAATGCATGCACTACGCGGTTTCTTTGAGTGTTAGAGTATGCGTTTGATTTTTCTCTCAACCCAGTTTTACGAGAGAAAATCATATTCATGTTTGTTTATCTATCTTTCACCTTTATATGTTTGATGGCCAGTTGTTTAGTGTGTAGCGGAAAGAGTAACCTTGTCTGTAATGGGCCCCTGCCTTCGAGCGTAGGCTAACCTGGCTAGTTGTAAACAGTGGCAGCATCACACGACTTTGTCGCTCTAGTTGAAAAATTTCAACTCGTGCGATTGAGCGTAGGACACGAATAATCATACACTCTGCATCGTTTCCATTGCATCCTGCGTGCCGCCCGCCAGGAAATTTATTTGCATTGACTTTGTGTATAATCACTTGCGTTTGGTCTGAAAGTACCATAAGTCGAGCGGGTGCTGGACTTTACCACGGTAGTACCTTGTCACCAATTTAATTTAATGGATTTTAATGAACAAAAACTTTTGTCATATTAAATTGTATCTCTGCTTTCTGCAGATGTTTTAGAGTACACCTTCAAGTTTTAGACAGTTGTTTCCGCAAGATGGTGGAGAGAATGGTGGAAATCCTTTCCCCGGGCTAACAGCTTGAAGGGCTGGGAGCAGGTTGAAGGATTTTAAGGACCTTAGATTTGTTGACAAATGAGGGTAACATGAGGTACTATAGGTGAATTGGTGCAGCATTAGGCATTTTACTAGACATTTGTAGGAAAAAGGGAGCTGAACTTGAATGTAAAGCTTTTGATTTGCCTGCTAGTTCATGTGCATATAGTCTTAACCTCAGGGTAGTAATGGAGCACATCCTTAGGGACAGACTGAAGAGCTCAGACATCCGGAAGGAGCTTACAATCACTTCTCCTTCACATTGAAAAGAACCTATTGAGGTTGTTTTGGCATCTAATTATGATGCCTCCCAGAGAACGTTAGAGGGATTCAATATCCCACTTTGCCTGGGAATGCCTCAGGAGAATCCGGACATCATGGCTGGGGAGAGGGACTTTTGGGCGTTCTTGCATAGCCTGCTGGAACCATGATCTGGACCTGGAAAAGGGCCAGAACATGCATGGCTAGGTAGAGCTAACCATGGTCCCCCAGGAGCTGACTAAGTTTTATGACCATGGGAAATCCAGACAAAATTCATCATCTAGTTTCAAAACAGCTAAGTCCTCCCCTGGAAACTAAGGCCTTTTGTAAGAATTCAATTAGTAGGATTTAACAGCAGATACACTGTTTAAAAGGGAGAGATATTTTGGTCCTGTAACCTTCTTTTAATTATTCTGTTGCCATAGCAGCACACAGTTTATGTCTGTGGAACAACTAGCAGCGTAAAGTTCCAACAAGCATCCAGAATAGTTGGTGGTGGAATATGGGTGGTTTTCCTCAAGACTCCCCTCTGACATGTGACAGAGGGAGTGGAAGGAGAGACAGAAAATGAGTGGGTGTGGGGTTGGGTCTGGTCCTGCCGAGCTGTGGGAAAATCCCACGTACTTTCTCCCCGACTCCTACTCATAAAACACAGATGGAGGAGGGGGAAAAAGAGAAGCGTGGAAGCAAGAGGGAACGGGGGGGGGGGGAGCGCAGATAAGAGAAACAGCAGAGGGAGAAAAGACAGAAGGAGAAGAAATAATGGAAAACTAAATAGGACAGAAAACTAAATAGGACAGGAGATGAAAGAGAAAGAAAAGAAAGCAGAAGCTCTCCTGCTATCAATCTTAAACTCACTCCCTATTATTCTCTCCATCTCCCATTGTATTCGCATCTCCCCCTCTCCCTGATGAAGTGTGGTGAAGACTCTGGCGTAGGTCCCTTTCTCCTCAATCAGAAGATGGAGAGATTGTTTTGATTGCTCAGCCCACTAGCGCCAGAAGTCTTAGCGCCTGTTTCCTGTACACAGATTAGCTATTCTGAAAACTACTGCACTTGGAGGACGTCCCTTCAATTTTTTTTTTCCAATTCCAGGAAAAGTTCTTCTCCCGCTTGTGAAAGCATATTATTACTTATTTCATGCGGGAACCCACTAGAAACAGGCCTGTGGCTCATTCTGGGGCTTGACCCATATTTTAAGAAGCACTGGCCTGAAGTAAAGATAATTCTCAATGTAAAAATTAGGGGTTATAAGGGTCGTTATGGGATACCTTTTTATGTGCACATATTGGAGTTGTATACAGTCATCATTGGATAATGATTAATTATATTTTATTTGACTTTTACATTACATTTAGTCATTTAGCTGATGCTTTTGTCCAAAGCGACTTACAATTGCTATTTTATGTCAGAGGTCGCACACCTCTGGAGCAACTAGGGGTTAAGTGTCTTGCTCAAAGACACATCAGTGGGTGTCACAGTGGGCAGTTTAACCCGGGTCTCTCACACCAAAGGCATCTTAGGTGGCACCAAATGCAAAGGCATCTTATCCACTGCTCCATCACCGCCCCACAGTTTACCTAAATCGTTCATAATCACTCAATATTTGCCTTTTTCCTGAATTATTTGTTTAGAAGTCAGAAGTATTATAGGTCAGTGACAAATCTCTAGGCATGGATTACAGTGGACTTGATTATATTTGCGTAATATTACAATGTTCTGTTCTTCCCCTGAAGCATGGTATTGAATTCATTACAGGCAATGTGCGTATCTGTGTGTGGTTTTTGCACGTTCAAGTGTACGTAACCCTTCTAAATTATAATCTACGTCACCAGATAGCAGTACTATATACTTATGGTCTATTTTGGGCGAGTTTGTAACCTGAGAACCACTTTTTATGCGGTCACCACTGGGTTTTGGGGGAGTTCAAGTTCGGTAAAAGTTTAGACTGACTAAAAGCTGTGTGTACGTGTGTGTATGTGCGTGAGTGTGTGTGCACAAATCAGTGTGAATGGCTTCTTTGTGAGATCAGCCCTACTGGGATTTCATTTTCTGGTAGGAGCATGGCAGGTTGGAAAATGTTCTATAAATCTGGCATCTGGCAAATTAGTTACATGTATTTGAAAGTTTGTTGAACATTTGTTTTAGTATGCAACATGCTGAATCTTTTAGCCACATGAGACCATTCATGTTTGTGGCAAGGAAAATCAAACATGACAAACCACTTTTAAATATTTATGATATGATCTGTTCTTGTACTATATCCCCCCCCTTTACTCTTCAATTTAGGATGGCCAGTTTCTCCTGGATACTGCAGTCCTTCTAACTCTTACCTTCACTGTCACAGCGTCAGTTTAGTTCAAATTAAGTGAGTCATCTAACAATGTGTAAAGCCTCCTTACCGGTGGCAAAATATTTAGTTTAAGTTTACTTTCCAAAAACAGACAACGTGAAACCTCACAAGAAAACCAACACAGGCACAGTCCTGGAAGGCACAGTCAAATAATGTCATCCTGCTGATGGTCTGAGGTCTATCTGACAACCATGCCCACTTCACCCAACAACTGGCTAGTAGGCAGGGTTTAAACAGCCTGTAACTGTGTGTACAATTCATTGTATTGAGACTCCAAAGACACGCAATCTTGGAGAGACATCAGGAAGGCAGTGTGATGCAGACAGCAGGAGGCTATGATTGCAGGCTCAAAGTCTGTCCATTTGCACTTTTGTAGGTATAAATACTTAAATTTGGACAAGTCATGTGGTTGGTTACATGTAGTTAAACATAATTAATATTTAACAAATTGACCATCCATAATAAAAATGTCTGGTCATCAAAGCTAAGTAATGTCTGATCTGCGTTCAGTTAACCCAGTTTTGGAGTAGGTCAGAACCAGGTTAGATGGCACAAGTTAGCCAATTCAGATCGATTCCCAACACATGTTCAACCCTTGTCACTGTGTTGGTCTAAACGGGGTATTAGATGAATTACTGAGAGTAACTTATCTGTGAGTGCTGACTAATTATCCTTTCTAAGTGTAAACTCACTGTGGAGGGCTGGGTCGGACAAATCAACACCCTCAACCACAGAGCCTGAAAGGAAATGAGTGTCTATACAGGATGCTGTGCCTCTCCGCTGACGTCCAACCACTGTCTTTGGCTTGGCAGATTATGTTACAGAAAATACGGTACTCAGACAGACAGGGGTCAAGCGAATCCTTATTATGTAAGAGGACAGTGTACAAATGAGATGGATTTTCTACACACCAAATCTGAGCATTATATTAGCGCAATATAAAATGGATATACCACTGTGAAAACCTACACATAATAATATGTGTGTTGCTTTTGCTCCAGTACAAATGTCATGCCCTAGTGGGTCAGTCTAATAAGGTGATATGGAATTATACAGTGATTGTAGTGAGGTAAATGTTACATTATAATCTTTATATATAAAACATATATATCGCTGCAGTTTATCACGTTCAATTTTAAACTAAAATCAGGCTTTGTATTTGTTGTTCCTGGTTCTTTTAGGGCAAAAGGTAAAGTAGTTAAAGCCCAACTGTGAAATTACAGCCTTCAGAAAATCCCCTACCACTGTTGTTTAGGAGAGACATTGCCACCCATGCCATGCTATTAGGTAACTTGGATTAAACAACTTAAACTGAAGTTGAAAAACCTTGTCATTCCTGTATTTTCCCAAAGCCACCATAGTTGCTTTGACATGTGACATCAAAGGAAGCCCATGACCATTACTCATTCTATGCTATTCATATAATAATATTCCTATCGTGACTTCCAGTAAGAGGTGGCATTTGCTGTTGTGAATGTGTGTGTTCCCATACACATTAATCTGTGAATGCCCCACACAGAGGATGTATGACCCTCCCAGCACAAAGGGTCTTTCTGCAGAGTTCATGTTCCACTCCCTTCCACCTACTCCAATCGGCGCTGCCAGTAATTCACAAGATAACATTCGCATTGAACATAGAGAAGAATGTGTCACTTGTTACACTTTATTCTTTTTTGGTGTGGTCTTGTGACATGCTTTTTTTTTTTTATTAGTCTCATTCAAATTAAGTGACATAGAATTGTAAAATTAGTGTCAAACCTTTTATTATTTTGGATAGGGTTTTCCAAAGATTTGTTTGACAAGACCCCAATATGGAGCAACGGATCTGCACTTGGGATGATTTTGTCCCATAGATTTATAACAGAACACAATGAGGGTTTTTATTGTGGATTTAGTCATGCAATAACACTCTTGTGGGTGTCATACTACAGATATCCAGGGCAAATCACAATGAGTTCAGTGTCTTGCTTAAGAACAGACACAGTTGGGAGTATCGAACTCATGATCATTAAGTGTCAGCGCAATCAATTGCTTTTTACTTTTTGGTTGTACAGGATGCCCTAAATTTGAACCATGCTTGACAAAGTAATTTTCGTTAAGACAACCTTTGTGTCGATAAAAATCCTAGGTCTTGACACAGTCTACTGGAATCAGGCCAATAAGAGGAGTCTTCAGTAAAAATATAAACACCTGTGTTGCCCAAGGTCTGTGCGTTTGGCTGTTTGATAGCAGTCTGTGCCATCACAAATCATCACCTTGAGTCATACTAATAACCCGGAGGAACAGAGTCTACCCAACCACCCACGCTCGGCCCTGCTCTGGTCTGTGCTTCTCTACAGTGTGTAGATGATGAAGTTGATTTAGTTATGTTGGCTCATCACCCAGCAGCTTGGACAACACACAAGCGAGAGCATTTAGCACACAGACACACACGCACACGCACGCACACACACACACACACACTTGAGCGTCAGAGGGCCCCATGTATGTCAGAGCTTTATCCAAACACAGCTACAGTTGCTACATGCTACAATTATTACCAGATGGACTCGGGGAAAACATATTAAGTCTGCTTTTTGATTAGCACACTGTGCACCCTCCTGTGAGACTGAGAGATGAAGAGAGAGAGAGAAAATAGGGAAAGAGAGACAAAAGGTGTAAGTAATTTTCAAATTGAGCACAATTGACCCTTGTTGACCACTGTCCCTGAATGGTTGTATATTTCCATTTCATTTATTTCCATTTCATTTAAGGTCCCGTGAAATCAAAAATGATTTTCTTTGTGTTGCTATGTTTTCAAAACATCCAGTTTTATGTGTTTATAACAAAGTCCCACCCTTTTCTATTTTTTCAATTGTACACTCAGGGGAGTATTAAGAAACTCTGTGTGATTACAGAATGGGATCCAGCCATCACAATCTACAACTTTAACTTTGTTACTACAACTAGCAGCAGTCACATGGTTTGGAAATAGTGCAAAAAATAAGTTAATTCATCATCATAGATGATTAAATAATGAATCCATTTTTATTTATATACAGTACAGGCCAAATGTTTGGACACACCTTCTCATTCAATGAGTTTTCTTTATTTTCATGAGTTTACATTGTAGATTCTCACTGAAGGCATCAAAACTATGAATGAACACATGTGGAATTATGTACTTAACAAAAATGTGTGAAATAACTGAAAACATGTCTTATATTATAGTTTCCTCAAAGTAGCCACCCTTTGCTCTGATTACTGCTTTTGCACACTCTTGGCATTCTCTTGATGAGCTTCAAGAGGTAGTCACCTGAAATGGTTTTCCAACAGTCTTGAAGGAGTTCCCAGAGATGCTTAGCACTTGTTGGCCCTTTTGCCTTCACGCTGCGGTCCAGCTCACCCCAAACCAACTCGATTGGGTTCAGGTCCGGTGACTGTGGAGGCCAGGTCATCTGGCGCAGCACTCCATCACTCTCCTTGGTCAAATAGCCCTTACACAGCCTGGAGGTGTGTTTGGGGTCATTGTCCTGTTGAAAAATAAATGATGGTCCAACTAAACGCAAACCGGATGGGATGGCATGTCGCTGCAGGATGCTGTGGTAGCCATGCTGGTTCAGTATGCCTTCAGTTTTGAATAAATCCCCAACAGTGTCACCAGCAACGCACCCCCACACCATCACACCTCCTCCTCCATGCTTCACGGTGGTAACCAGGCATGTAGAATCCATCTGTTCACCTTTTCTGCATCACACAAAGACACGGCGGTTGGAACCAAAGATCTCAAATTTGGACTCGTCAGACCAAAGCACAGATTTCCACTGGTCTAATGTCCATTCCTTGTGTTTCTTGACCCAAACAAATCTCTTCTGCTTGTTGCCTCTCCTTAGCAGTGGTTTCCTAGCAGCTACTTTTCGCGATTTCACGATTCGCGCAGTCTCCTCTTAACAGTTGTTCTAGAGATGTGTCTGCTGCTAGAACTCTGTGTGGTATTCAGATGGTCTCTAATCTGAGCTGTTGTTAACCTGCGATTTCTGAGGCTGGTGACTCGGATGAACTTATCCTCAGCACCAGAGGTGACTCTTGATCTTCCTTTCCTGGGGCGGTCCTCATGTGAGCCAATTTAATTGTAGCGCTTGATGGTTTTTGCGACTGCACTTGGGGACACATTCAAAGTTCAACTGACTGACCTTCATTTGTTAAAGTAATGATGGCCACTCGTTTCCCTTTACTTAGCTGGTTCTTGCCATAATATGATTTCTAACAGTTGTCCAATAGGGCTGTCGGCTGTGTATCAACCTGACTTCTGCACAACACAACTGATGGTCCTAACCCTATTAATAAGGGAAAAAATTCCACTAATTAACCCTGACAAGGCACACCTGTGAAGTGAAAACCATTTCAGGTAACTACCTCATGAAGGTCATTGAGAGAACGCCAAGGGTTTGCAGCGCTATCAAAAAAGCAAAGGGTGGCTACTTTGAGGAATCTAAAATACAAGACATGTTTTCAGTTATTTCACACTTTTTTGTTAAGTACACAATTCCATATGTGTTCATTCATAGTTTTGATGCCTTCAGTGAGAATCTACACTGTAAATAGTCATGAAAATAAAGAAAACGCATTGAATGAGAAGGTGTGTCCAAACTTTTGGCCTGTACTGTATATGATGACAAAAGTAAAGTACACACATGTATGCCAGTGTCATCATGTATCACCGATATGAAGCACATGTGTATTTATGTCCTGTATGTATGTTAGTTATGTCTGCTTGACATCTAAAGCACTGCTAATTATAAATGTGTGCTCTACTTGTAGGGATGCATGTCCGCTATGTGCAGACACATCACACCTCCTATCCTTCCTTTCTGTACATAGTTCCTCTCTCTGTTTGGATGGCTGTCTCTCCCCGACACACATGCCCATACACATTCAACACTATACATAGTTATTCTAAATCTCCCTAGTTCTTTACAGGCTAAATTCAGAAGCTTTGTGTCAGTTGGTGGCTTGACTTATAACCTTGCTTGCCAACCTTCCTAAACCTCTCCTGTATATTTGGTTGTACAGATTCCTGGGTAGCTATATTTGTGAATAATTTCTTACTTGACAACTGTCCTTACACTTGAGATTTTAACCAACCTCTCACAGTGTCCTCCTAGATATCAAATTATTCTGTATTTCTCTTGTTATAGAAAAATATTCTTTGAAAAGTTTGGGACTCCCAAGATTTGCATGTATGTGATTCTCTATAACTCTTCAGTAGCTTTTAATGACTATTCCTGAATCTGTGTCAGCATTACACTTTTAAAATGGCGATCATATAATATCATTTTTTATTCCTCTTCTTTATCTTTTCATTCCTCTTTTTCAACTTTCTTGAGTGCATTTCTGCATTTAGTTCTATAGCTTTCAGTGTTAATAGCTGCAGTCCAGCATCTGGCCAAAGTCATATCCTTCCACACACTCAAACGCCATGTACACAAAGCCTGTCCTGCTGTGGGCTGACAAATGCATACAAACAGAAAAACATTTAAAATTAAAGGAATTCGACAGCTATGGCAAACAAGATAAAAACAACAACTTGTTTGAAAGGTCCCTGGGTTTTTCCTGCAGTATTGGGTATACTATCTTTATAGTGCCTAAATTCCACATAGGTAAAGGATTACATACTTACATAATTCACTATTTGTAGTTAAAAATAGTAATCAGCCTAGAGCTTGAAATCACAAAAGAGAGACACTAGGCATTTTATACCCAGTTGTCTTTCAACTTTCGGGAATAGGCCTAATTTACTCTTATTTTATTACATTTGTTCACCATGTTGTAAGAGTCCCACTGAGTCTATATTACACCTGGACAACAGAGATATCTGTTAAATAACACACAGGCTGTGTCATGGCAGATACTTATCAGGTGGGTATCCTCTTTCTGTAGCTGAGGTAATATGAGTCTCAGAGCTAGCATAAGCCGCTCAGTGTTTCCCTTATTATAGGGTACTACCGTCAGCAAAATGCCATTCAAATATAAATACCTGGGATACATACAGTACATATTTAAAACAGAACTCATATTTAAATTCAGTGAGTATCCTGTTCTTTTGTCTCATTTTGTTACCATAAGAAGCAAAGATCTTCACTCTACTTCTTCCTAGATTAGTGACTTACTAGGCTACCTGAATTCTACTTTTAGTTTTGCACTATTATTTAAAAGATTTTTTTCTTTACTTCTCCATATGGTATGGAGATAACAGAGATTAAATAGATGAAGAGGGTAGTGTGAAGAATAGCAGGTGATAAGATCTGAATGTCTGTGGCACGCATATTACTCCACTTCACAGGGATACTACTTTGGTGGGCTGTATGTTATTAATATACAGGGCTGGAGTGGGCAAAGGGAACGCGGGGCCCGCAGGACAGCCATCTCACATTTTGATCCCAAGGGGGCACATTCAGAATGACCAATAATCATAGGGGAGTTATTTTAAAAAACAACTTTTCCTTCACTACACGGGAAAATTTACAGTGGCCCTGCTCCTATACATGGCCTCTCCTCCTCGGCGCCAGTCAGTCCAGAGCGATGCCTTCTTCTGGCCTGGCAGCTGGCTGCATGCATGGATAGACAGTTAAGACAGACAGATGACTGGGTTGCGACAGACTGAGTAGTAGTCTAGTCGTCCCTGTTTAGCTCCTACTCTTCGTCCCCTTCGGTAGCTTTTAATGACTATTTCAGTATCGGTGTCAGCGTTGCACTTTTAGAATGGACTTTCACTTCCGAAAGCTCACACATCATGGGGATCGTTTTGCTACAGAGGCTCATCATCTAAAGTACACAGCTGCATATGAAAAAAGCATTCTTTAAAATTGACTTCTTGAATGTTGTTATGATCAACATTTTATCATTTATTTTTTTTATTTGTTGTCTACCATTTTCTTGCACACAGCATTGAAATGCAGAAAATCCAAATCATTCACTATTTTTGACGACATCAATTTTTATAGTCAGTGTGATGGAAGCATAACATCATCCTTGCAGGTAGAAATGGTATTTAAACAAATGTAAATGTATATACATATACAAAATAATTATGCAATGATAATAATAATAAGATAATAATAATAAGCGATCCTAAATTTGAAGGATGTTTATCTGAGTGACATTATCGTGGAGGTCACTGTGGCACCTATATCCCCCTGTATACTGTTGGGGAGTTAATAAATCATTTTCATTGAAAATGCAGGAAGTGAATATTATCAGTGAGGGAAGCATACATTGTGTCCTGTTAATGCTCTATTGTTTCATACACTAACAATCACTTGATGTATTTAGACTGTGAATCCCTCTCAGCTGCCTAAATATGAAATCTGAATGTAAAGTAACATAATGCCATTCTGCTCTTACCTAGTTTTGCTTCACTAAGAGAATTTATCACAACTAATCCATCTTAAAATGGCTGTCATTTTAATAATGGTTAAACATTAAAAGTGGTAATTTGGTCCTGCTTTCCTGTTTGTGTAAGTGCGTAAGCAATTTCTTGCGCATGCAAACTTAAGTATGCTTTACATGTTTAATGAAGAAGTCCAACTATTGTACTGTGTGTGCATGCAGACTTTTCATGAATCCCATCTGAGTGCAGAACTGTTTATTCCTCTGTTCCTGGTTTGGATGTTTGATACAGAAAAACGCTCCAGCTGCATCAAAGACAGAGATAAGAGCCAGTTGTGTGGGTGCCTGTGTGTCTGTGTGTGTGTGTGTGCGTGTGTGTGTGCGTGTGCGTGCAAGTTGGTGCCTGCATGAGCGTGTCTGAATCTTGTGTAGCCTGATTCTAGCCTTCCTGGTTGGTCACAGGTAATCTGCCCTGGAGCTCTGGCCTGATAAAGAAATGCATGCGCGCGCATGTGCGCACACACACACACACACACACACAATGTACATCTGGTCACATTACCAGTTCTTATCTTTTCCCACTGATGCTGTTCTGTCCAGCACATGGAAGACAATGATAGCATCAAGCCTCTGGTTTAGATAAGTAACAGTGACACACATATACACAAACAGAAATATATATATATATATACACACACACGTATGTATGCATGTTTGTTTTGTTCATGTATACACATCATTTCCTCTGAGCTAATTTTCAAGTGAAAACAAAATCACTTTGATGACGCACTTCAGTAAAGCTAAATATTATACTGAATGCGTAAATGTATTGTGACACTTGTTATTGAAAACATAGTAAAATGTTACAAAACCAGTATTATTATTATTATTATTATTATTATTATTATTTACTATTCATGAACATCTGTATGTAGTCTATTCAGCCTCATGGTTCCCAGCATTGAGTCCAAAAGCTTTTCCAAAATGATCTGTCACAGTTGCCATCTCTGAAGTGTTAAAATGTATAATCTTCCATAAAGAAGAAGTTGTTGTCAGTGATTGATTCACAGAGTGAAGGAGTCTTTGTAATGAAAGACTGACTGTCTGGTGTTCTTAGCGTCAGACTAAAAGATTGCCTTGACTGTGGTTATGAGGCTCTTTTCTCCCATGAACTGTGTGTGTGGAGATCTTTTAAACCAACAGAGAAAGAAAGAGGGCATTTTTCCCTAATTTTTATCCTCTTGAAGTGTGTTTGTATGTAACTTCAGAGGCTGCGTGTGTGTGTGTCTTTGTATGTGTGGGCATACCTACATGTATGTGTGCCCACGGGACTCTACTAGTGTTTGATTGCTCTTCTGACCACACATCAGTTGGCTTGGTTTTGACTGTAATTAAACCTAGGGCAGGTCTGAACTGGCAGTGTGTGTGCGCGCGCGCGCGCACACACACACACACACACACACACACACACACACACACACAGCCTCTGAAGTTGATCTGTTATTGCTGACAACGCTGACAACGGTTCATTAGGAAGAGTTTATCCTGACTGCACGCACACACATGACAATGCCTCACCAGAGGCAACAGCAACTGAACTAAATGAAGGCTTCAAACTGTTTGGGACTTTTAATTTCTATTTTACAGCAACTGTGATATGAAGAAATCATCCTCATTACAGTCATAAATAATAATAGATAATAAAAACATTTCTAATGTCATCACTCTAGGTTTAGAAAATGATTCAAAATTGCATGCCTGCACTGTGATTCAGTATGTAGTTAATTTTGTGACTTGTATGAGAAACTGGTGGAGTTATGAAACACTTGTATGACTCAGAAAATGTGTTGATAGCCTTTTCTAGTATACAGGAAATGTGTCAGGGGGAAATGGTGGCCTGTGGGAGATACAGAGGGGGAGAGGGAGATGGGGACTGACAGAATAAGTGAAAGAGAGAGAACTGAAAAGCAGCGCAAATGGAACAAGAGAAAATCCAAACTTTTAACAGAGAAGATGATTCAAGAGAGAGGGGATACGTCAAAGAAAGTTTAAGTTTAAAAAATTATTGATTCGTTCTCTGAAAATCAGTGATCAGTTCAGAGAAAGTGCTTAGAGAGGACAGCAGTCCGGACAATGTGAGCGCAAAAAGGCTAAATATTTAAGAAGTTAAGGACATGGAAGGAGAGCTGTCCTGAAAACGAGGGCGAGCAGTCAGTCGGTGTCTCGGGAGAAACAACAGGACCCAGCTGTTGCTCCGCAGGCCACCACACCCAGCTGAGAGAGACTCCATTTGTTGTTGTAGCTGGCCTTTATGACTCTGAGAAAAAAAGAGGGAGAAAGGGGAGGTGGTGGCAGCAGTCTGACCAACTTAAGAGTAAAGAAAAGGGAAATAGGTAAGAGAAACGAGCATCCGCCCTTTATTCGGAAATGGGAAGAGCAGGGAAAAGACGGATGCTGCGTCACTTCCTAGTGTGTCGTTTCCCTGGTTTGCTATCTGGGCCGACAGTTGTGAGTGCTGGTGCTTTGTTTTTTTTACCCCGAGACTCAAGAGTTTATGAAAACACAGCCAGGGGACGCGACCTCAGCTGGGACCTACACACTAACTCTGTTCCCACAAGAGCTCCTCTAAACCATCTCTTTCCTCTCCTAAGCAGTGTCAAACCACTTTCACTACCGGCCACTTTTATCCTTCACTTTTCCCTCTGATGTCCCTTTTTTAAACCTATCTTCAACCTTTTGACTCTCTCAGGCTTCTTCTCCCCTCTCTTCTGTCAATCACCCTTTCCCTTGCCTTACTCTCTTACCTTCCCTCTGCCTCCTAATTTTAAGTAGTTAAACTTAAATTGAAAAACAAACATTTTTAATGGCAAAGTGTCTCAGATTAGTAAGATACAATATGTGGCTGTAGCCTGGATATACCACAAAGCACACTGCTGTCCCGTCACAACATTAAAAGCAGTGTTCATACTTTTTCCAGCTGAATCACATTTAATGAATTTTTGGCCGAAGCCACAGGTGAGCCACACTATTAGGACTCTTATTTTACAGTATAAAATAAATAACTAGCATGTGGTAGGTAATTAGGCTTAAAAAATAAACAATAGCTAATTATTTTGTCAAGTTCAGAAACAGACTAAACAGTTGTGTATTACATGAAACCTACAACACAAATTAAGGAGTAAAGCTGTCAATATTTCAAAATTTTTGTTTAGTCTACATATCCAACAAAAATACCAAAACCATGTTTATGTAGCCAGAGCCTGATATACAGCAGCTTATTCCTCTGTGCCATAGAGCTCTGTATAAAAACACATAATTTAGCCAAACTACATTGGATGACGTGTTCTTTCATTACGATGAACAAGTTTATTTTGACACAATCTCAAAAAAATATTGCCAGAGCAACATGTGTGTATTAATCTGCAGTTGAAAGCAGTCCTCAAATAATGTACTATTTACTCTTGTTTGAGTGATCTGCAGTGCCCTGCTGTTTTACCGAGTCTTTTTTTAAAAGAAAGTCGATAAGTATTGAGGTACTGACATTTTTGATTCTAGTTTTCTTATCAAATTTGCTTACAATAACAAGAAACGTAGTCATTGGTAATCTTAAACTTCTCATAATAATGATGATCATGATGCTGATGATGACAATAATGAAGTTTCTCTTAGGATCTTTGTAGCGTTCTTAAGTATTAATGGCCTTTTCAGCGCATTTTTCTGTAGGTATATCTCACTTTAAGAGGCCAGTAAACCTCGCCAACAGCTTTCTGACGTCTGATTAGGGATGTGTTCGACCATTTCTGTTACTTTTCCGAACCCGATGATCCGACATTCACATCCACTTCTCACCGGGATTGGCCAGCTGTGGGGAGGTGAGAAAGGAGCCGGAGTTTGAACTTCTCTCTCCAGCTTTCTTTTTTTCATTGTTAATACAACTATTTCCGTCACTTTTCATCTGAGCAACAGAATGCAACACTGGAGACAACGACAAGAGAGACTGTCTGAAAATGTCCACTGTTATTCCCATATTTCAACGATATCACGTCTCCGCCCTCTCTTCGTCGAGCGTCCAGCTTTTAACTCAAACTTTGAGTGTAGTCGTTTAGAATAAGTACAAACACTTCTGAGTACCCCCGGCATGCAATAATCATATGCCTTTCCACTAGGTGTTTACAGCCTGTATCCACCATAAAGCACATAATGCTCTCATGTCATGAAATTAAAAGCAGGATTAAAAACTTTTTCAGTCATTGAAACACATTTACTATGCTGCTAGCACTTAATTCAATAGTATAATCAATACCTAGAGTGCAGTAGGTAATTAGGAAGCAAGTTTAATAAGAAAGAGGTGATTGGCTGAGCTGGTTGATTATTTTAATAAGTTCAGAAGCAAACTAAGAAGGTGTGTATTATGTGAACCCTACCACACAATCATAGCGTGTCAGTGCGATCAGACACTTTTTATGATTGAATATGAAGTCATGGTTCGTGCCTGTAGCGTTTAACGTGGGTGTATGGGTCAGTTTTATCTCTAACCCAGGGGACAGGACATGTGCTGCTGAGAGGGCAGGTTAGGTTAGTAGGTGCCCCTCCTCTTCCTCTCTCCACCCATCAACTCTTCCTCTTCCTGTCTCAAGTCTCAGTGAATAGAACGTGTACCCATACACACACACACACACACACACACACACACACACACACACACACACACACAGTCAGATCCAACACTGTGGCCTGTTCACTGTGTTCCCCCCTGAGGGTTGTAGCCTGGAACAATGTGGACACCAGAGAGCACGCACAGGATCACTGCAGGAAATGGAAGGGCACAAAATGATCATTTAAAACAAGGGGCAGAATAAAGCTGCCTAAATCTTTGTGATCTCAGTCCAGACATACTGTATTACAAGGGAAACATTCAATGTGGGAAAAGTTTACATTTGGCTCGCTTAGTTTTCCCTCAAATAAGGAATAGCTAGTGTGTTCCACGTGACAGGCTGCTATCTTTTGTAGAGGTTGGGGTTATTGAGGCCTTGAGTTTTTGACTACAATGTTTTTTGTCATGAAAAGTGCAATTTCAGGCTCTACAGGATCATTTTTATAGTAGTTTGACTGCAGAGACAATAGAGGCACTGCCCGTCAGACGAGGACAGACATTAAGATGTGTTATATGATCACCGTGAGTTATTGACCAAGATGGATGGAGTCTGGGCAAAGAGTATTTCCAAAAATGTTGTACTGTTTCTCGAACATTTCTGTTTTGGTTCATGAACACACAAGAATTGCTGTTCTTGTGGGATCATCCAGGATGTGACTGTAATCATAGACTGTCCTCAGTCATTCGACATGTCCCTTTTCCCTGAGCATGCTGGTGGAAATAGTTGTTGTGTGTGTGGGATGTCTAGACATTTAAACAATTTTAAAGTCTGTTCCCAGTTTTGGGCGACTTCCACTACGTCCAAATCAGACACTCCTACAGCTTCGAATCTGGTTCACAAAGTCCCAACATCTTGTATCCACTGAGGCATCTGGAACTACTTTATCAAATGAGTGTTTTTACTGCCAAGCAATATTAGCCAAAGCTCTACTTATTGTGGGGAATTGTATATGCTGCCTGAGGACATTACTTTTATTAAACAGAAGGCATTAGGGACTTTAGAGTCTTTCAGTAGTATGTTTTTAGTGTTGGATGGCTTTGGATAGCCTGAAGTGGTAATGAGGAGAAAATGAAGGCCTGAAAAAGCGGCATACAAAGAATATGACGGCCCTCCCCACATGGGCTCTGACATGTATCACCTAAAAGTGACTTACAGATTATTCACATTGAAGGCAGTTTTGTGCAACGCGTGCACTGTAGATCAGAATATCGTGCTAAGATCTATAGTGAGATAAAATAAACCACGAGTGTTTGTTTTAGATACAGTTGTTGACTTTGTCATTATTACATAAATTCCCAAATGCAGCACAAAGCAAAGGGCTGCAATATTGTAACGGCTAATATCTGGTTGATCCACCACTGATGTATTTGTATTTTAGTGTACCATGCCCCTATTGATATACTTTTTGTTTAGAATTAAAGGCATGTGTTGACACATTTACAACTTCATTTATAAAAAGCTCAGCTCAAAACAACACTGCCCAGCCTCGGAGGCGAAGACTGGACGCAGTGGATTTCATTCATTTTTCTTTCATTTAATTTCATTTGAATGTACAACCCAGAACTACTAAAAAATGTTTTACTCATTTGTGTATCTAATTTGAATACCGAGCACTCATTCACTCTTGACTGTGTCCCACTCTGTTTCTCTCTCACTATGAGACATATAGACTCTTATTTTCCTGACTTTGTAAGAGATTTGACCTTTTACCATTTCACCCTACTTTAAAACCGCCTCTCCATCGGTGAAACAACCACACTGCAGATTCCCGCCACATTGTACAGGAATGTCTGAGGGGAATTCAGGAATGTAGTTGGGAATGCAGCAATAGTTGGAGTTATGTTGGGCCACGAGGTCATTTTCTCTGCTTAAAGTGGGTATGCACATGCACTCATCAGCATCTGTGCCTGTGTACATTTGCTGCATGTACGTACGTACGTGTGTGTGTGTGATAATTTTAAGTGTGTTACTGGAAGAGACTCACAAAATAGGGTTTAACACTCTTAATCCTAGCTGATCTTTTTACGGGAACATGACACACTGTCTTCCCAGACCTAGATTAAGTCTGAATATTTATTTAGCCAATTACATTTCCAGCAACATTTTCCTATAAATTGTGCAGGAACCATAATGGATCAGAAATGGTAGACTACTGAATAATTAGGGACTCTAAATAGACTTGTTGCCAGCCTGCTGTGCAACCCACAAAGAAAAAAGACATCAATCATTTTAGGACCCAGAAGATTCTCTTTTTTTCGAAAGCCATCAAAAGAATTGGCTTCAGTTCTGTGTCCGCATTAATGTAGGCACTCTATCAGCAACCCTTTACACGCATGGATGCCTACTGGATAGAAATTCACAGTATAATCTCTTCTTCAGATACCAATAAACTACTGCACAGCTTTCTGCAAGACAAGCTGCTGTTGTTGTTGTTGCTGCTGATACTACTGATCTGTGAGTTGATATATTAAAACAAACATAGGATATGATTCCTGAGGAGACATTAACGAGGGAAAGGATGAGGGTGGCAGGGGTAAGAGTGAGGCTAATAAATCTATAGACAGAGGTCTGTGTGTTTGCTTGTGTGTCCACAGTATGCAGTATTGTGATAATGATTTTATATATTGCATTGTGAATCTGAGATATACGTATTTGGATTTTTATTGATTATAGGTCTAATCAGAAATCTAAATAAATGAACTAGAATTAAATTTTGACATTAACATTTCATACCCTTTTCTGAAATCTAATAGGGTCATTTCTTTTTCACTCTTTACTTTGATGTCAGGAATATGCTTTATTTTACATTGACACTGCCATTTTTATATATATTTCCAGTTATTGAGTTTATATAGCAGTTTTGCTGTTGTAATCAATACTGTTGCTGTTAAAATGTAAATCTATTCCAATACTGTTCTGAATTTAATGATCATTATCAAAAAGGGCTGATAAGTATAAGTCGGAGAAATAAGTATCAGTATAAGCCTGTTTTACCAATGTTGTTACAATTATTTTAAGGCACAAGGCTTTTATTAAGTTACAGTAATGATCCTAGTTCAAGTGAAAAGTTTTTAGTCAAATTACATAAAAAAGATCAGACCTCTCGACGCCCGTGAAACTTTTCTCCCTCAAACAGCAAGTGAACAGAGCACCTTTGTTTATCTGTGTGTAGAAGTAATAATAATCCTTATTTGTAGAGCACTTTTCAAAAACAAGTTACAAAGTGCTTTAACAAGTGTAAAGAATAATACAAAAAAAAATAAAAAAATGAGCATGAAAATTTTATATAAAATTAGTAAAATAAAATAAAAGGGATAAAATAAAGTCAAATAAGATCGCGAAAAGCTCTCCTATAAAAGTATGTTTTAAGAAGGGACTTAAAAGAGTTCACTGACTCAACCAACCTGATTTCCTCGGGCAGCCTGTTCCAGAGCCTCGGGGCACTGACAGCAAACGCTCTGTCCCCTTTAGTTTTCAGTCGAGACTCTGGAACAGACAACAGACCTCTGCCCGAGGATCTCAAGGTACGTGCTGGTGCGTATGGGACTAAAAGGTCAGAAATATAACAAGGCGAGAGGCCATGAAGAGCTTTAAAAGTGATCAATAGAATTTTAAAGTCAATTCTAAAACATACTGGGAGCCAGTGTAATGAAGCTAAAATAGGAGTAATGTGGTCATATTTCTTTGTTCTGGTTAAAAGCCTGGCAGCTGAGTTCTGGACAGTCTGGAGTCGATCAATAGATTTTTGGGTTAAACAGGTGAAAAGGCTGTTGCAATAATCCAGGCGTGATGAGATGAAGGCGTGTAAAATGGTCTCGGTGTCCTTAAAAGTTAACATAGATCGAATTTTAGCTATATTTCTAAGTTGATAAAAACATGATTGAACAAGCTTTGTGGTGTGCTGCTCGAAATTTAAATTACTATCAAACTAAACACCAAGGTTCTTTGCCACAGGCTTAATGTGATTTACTAGGGAACCAGCAGATGGCAGTATTTGATTTGCCATCTGCTGGGACCCGATGACCAGGATTTCTGTTTTGTCTGAGTTCAGCTGAAGGAAATTATTTGACATCCATTTTTTAACTTCACAAAGGCAGTTGTTAAGTGAACTCAGCATTCCAGGGTCTGTGGATCTGACGGGCAAGTATATTTGTGTGTCATCAGCATAAATATGAAAAGAAATGCCATGTTTATGGATAATATGTCCAAGGGGAAGCAGATACAAGGAAAACAAAATGGGTCCTAAGACCGACCCCTGAGGCACACCATATTTAACTGGACAGAATGAAGAGACATAGTTGTTTACAGACACGCAAAACTTCCTATTTGACAGGTAGGATGAAAACCATTCTAGAGCAGTACCAGAGATCCCCACCCAGTGCCTCAGTCTGTCTAACATGATGTTGTGATCAATGGTGTCAAAAGCAGCGCTAAGGTCCAGGAGTACAAGGACTGAGCACATACCTTCATCAGCAGACATTAAAAGGTCATTGGTGACTTTAAGCAGGGCAGTCTCAGTGCTGTGGTACTTCCTAAAACCAGACTGAAACTTTTCAAATATTTTGTTATTTTCCAGCACAGTGAGCAGCTGTTTGGACACAATTCTTTCTAGAATCTTTGCAATAAAAGGCAGTTTTGAAATTGGTCTAAAATTTTGTGGGAGGGAGGGATCTAAACCAGGTTTCTTTAAAAGTGGGTTCACGCAAGCCGTTTTAAAATAATCAGGGACACAACCAGTAGATAGGGAGCTGTTGAAAACAGAGATCAAATGGGGCCCAACAGAATCTATTACTTTTAGTAAAAATTTTGTAGGTATTATATCAAGTGGGCTGGAGGACACTCTCATTTGTGATATTGTTTTTAAAAGCTCAGACAAGTCGATGGGATAAAACTGGTTAAAACTCTGTTGTTGCTGGTGAGGAACCTCTGAGTAAGAGGCCACGGGGGTAATAGAGGCTCTGATTGACACCACCTTATTGGTAAAATAAGATAAAAACAATTCACAGTCATCATTACTTCCAGCTGAGGCACAAGGAGGGGTTGGGTTTACCAGCTGATCCACAGTCTTAAACAGAAACCTGGGATTGTGTTTATGTGTAGTAATGAGTTCAGAAAAATAGTGTGTTCTCGCATCCTTAACCATTTTATTGTAGTTAATTAATAAATCCTTCAGACTGAGGTAATGGACTTGGAGACTGGATTTTTTCCATCTGCGCTCTGCTTTCCTGCATTCCCTTTTTAGGCTGCGAATGCTGTCATTTATCCAGGGTTGTTTACTAGCTTTAGACGTAGGCCTAACCTTTAGAGGAGCAGTAATATTTAGTGACGACAAGCAGATATGATTGAAGTGATCAACCAGATTGTTGGTGTTGGAATCAGACAGGTGTTGGCTTTGGCTCTGAAAGACTGCGCAAAACTTTGAAACACTTTGTTCATTAAAGATGCGACAACACACGGAGCTTGGTGAGGCGGCGTGAGTAACAGGCGAATCGCAGCTAAAAACAATACATCTGTGGTCAGATATGGTCATGTCCACTAATTCCACAGAGGAAATGCTGACACCCAGGGTAAAAACCAAGTCCAGTGTATGACCACGGTTATGTGTTTGCCCTTTGACATGTTGTTTGAAGTTAAAAGAAGTGGCCATATTTAAAAAGTCAGTTGCATTAACATTGGTGGGGTCATCAACATGAATATTAAAATCGCCACAAAGAACAATTCTGTCATAATTTAAAACCAGAGTAGATAAAAATTCAGGAAGTTCTGATAAAAATCCTCCAGGCGGTTTTGGGGGGCGATAAATTATAACAAATATGATAGGTTGCAGCCCTCCAACTTTAAGAGTGAGAACTTCAAAGGAGCTAAATTCATCACAGCGTATTTGATGACATTTAAAATTTTTCCTATACACACTCACTAGCCCACCACCACGACCACTGACCCTCGGTTGACTAAAACAATCATATTGAGGCGGACACAGTTCAGCTAGCTGGCTATAGTCATTCATTTGCAACCAGGATTCAGTTAAAAACATAAAATCTAGATTTGCAGACAAGATAAAATCATTTAAGATAAAAGTCTTACTTGAAAGTGATCTCACATTGAAGAGAGCCATTTTAAATGAGTTTGTTCTGGGTGCTGGAGTTGGTGCAGTTGTCCTAATCCTTAAGAGATTAAGGATTAAGTAATGTTAGCTGTCGGCATAGTGTTAGCCGGTAGCTAACGTTACTTCTACAGGCAACACACAACAATATACACAACAACTGTACATCCAACCCACAACAAGCACATTGCAGCAAACCTCACTTACCGGCGGCATCAAAGGTGTCCTGAAGGTGGTCTGAACGGGAGGGCTCGACACGGATGAGGTCATCAGGTGAAAGGTCATTATGTGGGTCATTTTATTTACTGTGAAATTATTATTCATTCATTTTACTAATAGTTTGATTAGGCAGGTCTTCACAAAAGGGTCTATACCAATTTTTAAAATAAATAATTTAAGGAAATTTTGCAGTAATTAAAAAGGCACTTTGGGCATCAATCTCACACATGATAGTGTGTATAATATTTGAAGGGGTTAGTAGAGAGGGCAGGACAAGGACATTTGAAGGATGCCAAGACATTGTGAATTAGTAAAACTTCTGAGCTTGGAGCCTCAACACAGCTAGTGTTTGCACACGTACTGGAATAGAGATGGACCCCTGACATTTTGTGGAGCCACATACAGTAACCTCGACACGTTACTTCAGATAACATGCAGCACTTCCATCTTGGTGACAGGTGGTGCTTCAGCTGGACATGTGTTGCAAAATGGGGATAAATCAAAGTACTGGATAGACTGAACAGAGATTTTGACCAGATGATGCTAGATGAAAAGTCAGAGGTTTAAACTTTTTACAAATCATGGTCTGGTGACCATGAATGTCTGTACCAAATTGTATGGCAATCCTTCCAATAGTTGTCAAGATATTTCAATAAAAAAACGAAGATGTCAACCTCATAGTTGCGCCAGGGGATCACCACTGGCATTAGGATACATCATCAGGGAACCATGAATGTCTGGGCAAAGGGTGTGTCAATCCATCAAAGAGATTTTGAGATATTTCACTGAATAAGTGAAAACGGTGACCTGCTGGTGGCGCTAGAGGAAAAGACGGAGGATCACCAAAGTCATTAGAGTTTATGTTCTTGAAAGCTTTGAACCGCAAATGTCAACCTCATTGTGGCACCAGAGGAACGTCTGTACAAAATATCATGCCATCTAATAGTTGCATAGACATTTCACTGTGGGACAAAGTGGTGGACCAACCAACAGACAGTGGCATGGGCAACTCTACAGGCCACTAGTATGGTTAAAAACCGTCAAAGAACAGTCCATCAACATTTGGTATGTAATGCAGACGTGACCACTCCAGACTTTAAAGCTTCAAATCGCTGAGCAATGCACAAGAAGTCCTTGCAGTCAGACAAGAAAAATATTTTGCATATATTTACATGTCTAGTTCAATCTGTGTGCCATCAAAAGTGCTCACTGTAGAAGTGCAGTGCCTCAGTGGAAGACACAAAAAAGGAAATAGAGTGTCTGCCACATGAAAAGTGGCAAGATTCTCAATATATCCAATCTCAAGGTCTCTTACGCTTTTTTAACTACGGTATGGTCACACACCATTACATAGTTTGAACTGAGCCCAAAGTTAAGATTTAAAAAAGTAGCTGGAAGTAGCTTTCTTCTTTTTCCCAGATGAAGATGAAATGTTGTTCCCTCAGCCGCCCCTCAGGTGATTGTAAACCTTATCACATCTTTGGTACTTCAAAGTGCTTTCGTTTCACAGCTGAATACTCCTCCATACCGGAAACTGAAACCTCAGAAAGGCTACACCCAAACTACATTATTTATTTACAGCAACAATCCCTGAACCCACAGTTTGTGTGTGTGTGTGTGTGTGTGTGTGTGTGTGTGCGCGCGCGCACATCAGTAGGTGTGTGTGTGTGTGGGAGGGTGAGTGGTCATCCAGGGTTGCAAAGCAATTTTAGCATTATGAGGTCAACACACATATGCAAACACACACCTGATTTTGTTTTTGTTGTTTAGGTCATTTCCAGTTCAGTGTGTTTCCTAGGTATTGTGTCTCCATGATGAGTGGATTGTGGTTTGCTAGTGCATTGGTAAAGAATGAAAAAGAGATGAGAGGAAAAAAGAAAGACTGAATCTGTGTCGGTTTCCAAATGTGTATGGTCAGTCATGTAAAGGGACATGAGATCTGAAGTGTGAAGGGGTTTGGCTACTACCAAGCTGTTCTGAGCAGAAAACATTTCAAAACCAAGTGTGTTAAAGGTCTTGTTTTGACTTCCAAACAAATTCATTTCTCTTTGATTGTAGCAGTGTGGGTATTCCTCCCCTTTCTGAATGTTAAACCCGCCCTCAGGGGGCCGAATGAGAGGGGATGAAAGAGGAAGCACCCCCCACCACCTCCTCATTACCATAAACCATCAAACGCATCCTCCTGGTCAACAGATGTTAGATCATTTGTTAGAGGAAACAAGAATTTCCATGGCCGACACCCCTTTGTGAAGTTTAAACTAATTGCCCAGTTCTTTCATTTCCCCAAGGTCAAAGATTGATCAGGTTTAAATTATATTTAATTTAGATAAGAAAGAATTAATTAACACAGTTTGGGACTTTCTGTAGACGATGATTATGCCATTTCAAAGGATCAGCCTGTATAATCTGTGGTGTGAAAGTATTTGCTGAAATCCCTGCTACAGTAGTTAAAAACACCATTATATTTCCATATTTAGCTGTAAAAATGTAATTCATTGTCAAACATGATCTGGATGGGTTATTTCTCATCTAATACTGATTATGAATATGACAGCTATCTGACAAAACTTGAATTTGTGATATTAAAAACCAACAGTTTCCGTACTTTCTCCAAACACAGTGACTGTTTGAGCCTTTACTCCTGTCCTGTGTGAGTTTTAATTCACTGCAGGGCTGAATAAAGACCTAGTAATATTTTCTTAACACACGTCTGAATTGAATGTTAACAACATTATTGTAAAGGCAACAGTAGCTCTAGGTTAAATACACAGATTAAATGTGCATCTTGTTTTCTTTCCTATAGTAACTGTAATAAACTAATGAAAAGTTGTTGATGAGATTCTTCTCATGTAAGATTTATTTTTTACCCTTGCCGTGCTGGGCAAAAGCCAAAAGAAATGCTCATACACCCACAACGATAGTCAGACCAACACACCCTCCCGATATTCTCTATGTTCATTTATGGCAACTGAATAAACATCCAGCAACGTATTTAAAAGCACTTGCGTATTAAAGGTCTCAACTTAAAATTTGCTCATTCTGTGCTTGTGCTCTGTTGGACTGAAATAAGCAGTAAAATTCTGTAGTAAATGATGACATTAATGAGAAAATGTATGAGAAGCTTCCCTGTAAATAGAGGGGAAAGTGTCCCTCGAGCTACTGTGCTCATTATTTAAGGCTTCACTGGCAAATTAAGTTTTAAAATCTGTCAGGGATGCAGCCTGACAACACTCTACTTTTCAACTCACCACTCGGCAGCAGGTGCACATTTTACCCAATCACTGTGGCTCTGTCTGTAAATGTCCCGTCATGACTGGATAAAACCAAAACCATAGCAAACATTTACGTAATGTACACCCCGTGTCTGAATGACAAAAAGCCATCACTTTAACAAGCAGAAGCCGCCAGCAAGGTTAGATTTCCATGTCTGAAAAGGGCTAACAGTAAGTTGTGTCATCTTTCCAGAGAGAAGTGGGTTGACAGTGTGTCTCATACCGTTTGTAATGACACATGTCAGTCACAGTCCACACAGTTTATTGTAAAAACTCACATAAACTACCCAACATCACAAGAACAAAACAGAAATTTATAGACTGTATTTCTTACTTTTCTTCCTCAACCAGCAGCACACTGTTGTATCCAGCAGCCATAAACCACGTCACTCTGTGTGGTCCACTAATTGCGTATCAGATGGAGCCAGTCTCCATGATGAAAGCTTGACTTTGCGCTTTGGTGTCAGTTCTAATATGTAAAGCAGATGTGTGTTTAATATCAAAGCCCATCAGTGGTTGTGTAGCGCTGCCTAGTTAAATGGCTTTAGAGGTTGGATTCCCACTGGGGCCACCCGCACTTAGGATGTGTTCCTGTAAGTAGACTCAGTGTTTTGAATCTGCTCGCCTAAAGAAACAACAACCCTGAGCCTGAAAGTGTTAAAGTCATTGAAATCACAGTGATCTGAAAAGTTGCTTCAGGATAAATGCCAGACAGCAAATATTTTATAGGTCTGACGTTACTTTTCCAGAAGCAGTGGTTTGACCCGGGCCTGCAGACTGGTAAGTATTGCTAAATATTGACTCTCATGCTGAGGCTTGTGTTGTATTTGTGGGGGAACAATAATCAGCGGCAGCAGTGAGTTGGCGGTGACTGCGCCAGCCTCAGCTGCCAGCTAAAACCTCCTCTATCTGATCAGATCCCAGCCTTGTTTCAACAGATAGCCTGGATTATAGTTGTCACATCATCCGGAGCTCGAGTGATTACAGACACAAACACATTCACACAATGATTACATGCAGCTTACTGTAGGACTTTATGAAACATCCAGCAATCCTTTTTCCTTTTTTAACCTGCAGTGACTCAAGGTCCTGAAGCGATAAGGCTGCTTCAGAGTGAAAGATGTGTTGATTGTGTTACTGCCAATCCCTTTGCAGTGCTGTCACGGTGTGTGTCTGTATGTGTGTGTGGTGTGGTGTGGTGGTTAACCACTTAGGACAGATGTAATTAAAGCAAAGTGGCAACTGACTGTCAGTTTTATTGTTGTTAATTTGTTTATAATTGATATTCAGTCTTTGAAATAGTAACACATCACAATTTCCCAGAGTCCAAATTGACATTTCTCTAAACTCTCTCTAAGTTCACTCACCCTATGTTCACTATAAGGTCATTTTCTTCAATCAAGTTTCCCTCAGCACTCTCATAAAAACATAAATACGACCGGACTTCAGAGTGACTGAAAAATCTCTGCAGCTGCGTCTTCCACCATGTTGTCATTGACCCAAACAAACCCACGTTGCATTCTGCGCATGCGCGCCTGCGTCTGGGAGACTCTGGACAGTGTTTGCCGTGAGATTATAACAAACCGTACCCGGTTGTCATGGTAATTAAAATGTGTATGGTAATAATAACCGTCGGGAATTTTACCATGGTTTGCCGTTAAACCAGGGTTCCCGCGGCTCCTTAAAAAAGCTTAAAATTAAAATCGGGGAAATTAAGGTCTTAAATTGTTTTAAATTTGCTGTAGGTATTAAATTTGCCGATTTTTGTAATTGGTAATGTTACGTTTATGTTAGCTGCAGACGTTGTGGCTGCAAGATTGGGAGACGCAAGTTAAAGTGGTTGGAGGAAGATCCGATCGTTCTGTCTAGCTCAAACAACTGTAGCCTACATCACGCCCTCCTCTCATTTGCGCAGGTCCCAAAAATGATCTATAACTACAGGTTAAAATAACGTTCTAAAATATGTCTTTCACCGTGATTTGTTTTCCTTATGGATCACCTCTCTATAGCGGTGCGCCTGTGCGTTCCATTTGATATGGTAAGTCGGAATTTCCGAGTTCCCAGTTGGAACTTTCAACTGAAATGACCCCTGAAGTCGGATTTCCGATTTGGAAAGTCGGGACTACCGCACTACCCCGACTTCGTGATCCAAGATGGCTGTCGAGGTATCAACAGTTAGTGAAAGTTGTAGTTTATACTGTTTATTAGTACTTCTGTGTACTTGTGTCTCATAGAAGTGCTGTCCAGCTGCTGTCTGTGGACGTGTTGCTACAGTGTTTAGTGTGAGTAAATACTGTACAATGCTTTTTTTTAATCAACCGGCGTATCAATAGCTAACCTGGCTAGTTGTTAACAAACAGCTGGCCGAGCGAGGTTTTCCGACTCGTTAACTGGAACGCCGTCAACTCGGGTGTGACGTCATTCCCTGCTCCGACCTCCGACTTCCGAGGTAAATGGAACGCAGCAGCTCGGCCGGAAAGTGAAAGTGAAACTTAAGTTTGATCCGGCATCGTTTTCTTGCTAACTGTCTTTATGTGTAAGTTACTTTTTTCTGTTATTATTGTACTTTATATTTAGTTTTACACAGCAGTGCATGAGTTAGGGCTGGGCGATATGGACATAAATAGTAAAATAA
This sequence comes from Micropterus salmoides, assembly GCF_014851395.1. Classification (NCBI taxonomy): domain Eukaryota; kingdom Metazoa; phylum Chordata; class Actinopteri; order Centrarchiformes; family Centrarchidae; genus Micropterus; species Micropterus salmoides. The sequence continues at coordinate 17,799,800 of NW_024043372.1, forward strand.
TTATTTAATCTTTTTGTTTTTATTATAACTTTTAGAGTAGTGTTTCCCAACAGGGGCGTTCTGAGGACGATAGGGGCCGCTAGAAGCAATATTTTGGAAGGGGGGGGGCGCTGAGCTGCTTTTGGGCGTTTGTTATTTGGAAATTCTAAGGCGAGTTTATACTTAAGATTCACAACAATACGAGTTTGAACTTTAAACTACTTGCAAAAAACTGTGATCTGCAACATTAAAACCTGACAGTTTAATCCACTACGACTGGACGAGACTGTATTTTTTTCTCCGTCAGCTACTTGTGGTGCAGCTTCGTGCTGCCTTCACGGGAACGGGAAGTCAGAGTATCATCTCTAAAATTTTACCCACATGGCGTTTACTGTGTAAACTCTGGAAATTGACGTTCTCTTTCTTGGTGGAAAAGTGTTTATTTCTCTGAGGAATACACCGTGAACATGTTGTTATCGCAGTGGTTACACATCTACAAGAGGGAAATTCCGCTGTCAGACTCACTCTGAAAACAACTTCGCTGCGACACCAGCGAGTGATGAGTCGCAGACAGTTTGTGCCAAACAACATATACTGTAGGTTCAGTAGGCTATAAAAATGTTAAAAACTGAAGCCCTGTCTTGCTCTGTTGGGGATTGTCATTGGCACTTTATCAGAGGTGCTGAAGTTAACGTGTGTGGAATTATTCATGAGCTTTCTGTCTGATCACAGGTGTTGTCGGTTAGTTTCTTTTTCCCCCGGCATGAGCACCTCCCCGTCTCGTTCAGTTTTGTCTGTTAGACGGCGAGGGGATACTTCCAGCGAATCAGTAACATAATGCAGTATAGAGCATGTAGTAAAATATTATGAATTCTCTTTAAATAGGCTAATGACGTTAGTCTCCCATTATGACTTTTTTTCTTTACATTTCAGAGAACTCAGATATGTGGGAGAGATCTGAATGTGCAGAAAGTTTTGAACATGAACAGATAAGTTACAGTGGTTCCCATACGTTCATTTATTTGTGGCGGCCTGCCACAATATCAATGCTGACCGCCACATATTGATTTTAGATTTTTTTTCCTAGGCCTATTTAAAATCGTCAGGCAGCGCGTATTCGCGCACCACACCCTCTCGCTTGTCTCTCTCTTCCATCCCTCGAGCTCTTGTTCTCTCTCCCTCGTTAACACAGCTGCACAAATCTGTCCAACACAACGCTGTCAATGTCGGAGACCCAGCTATTAAAAGTTATTAGCAAGCATGTAAGGAGCCTAGCTAATAAGCAGCGCTAAGTTAATGTTAGAATACAGCTGGGTTTTCGATGCTAGCATGCTGTTACACTGTCATTCTGTGGGAAACCCTGAGTTATGATAAGCTATTAACAGATGAGCTAATAAAGTCCAGTCAATAACTTAATTAAAATGGATTAATTTATTACTGAGATGAAAAGGGGCCACAAACACATTTAAATAGGTTACTTCCCCACAAAAGAGGTGGTAAGACTTAATCATGTGTGTTGACTCAGCAGCGATGATATTAAATAAGTTGATCTACAGGAGGAAAATATTTAAAAGCAATAAGAATGCCTGAGAGCCTCAATAGATTATATTCTATTATAATATAAATTGTCACCTGCCACCTGAATTTTTCGACATTTCCACCATAAATTGGTGCAGAAAAGGCAGAATTGGAGGAGAAATTTTAACCAGAATGCAGGAAATTAAGTGTTTAAGGCTCAAAATCTTCTGGGGGGCCCCATGCCCCCAACTTATTAAGTGCCCCATCCAAGAAAACAGTATCTGGTTTCACACACAGTTTCTGGGAGGAACATTAGTTAAATATAATTACTTTTCACATGGCTTTTTTGTTACATTTTCCATGTTTTTAATAACAATAGTAACAATTAAAAAAATAGCAAACATCTTTTTTGATGGGGGGTGTGGTAAGGGAGCTAGATAATGGATAGGGGGGCGCTGTCCCAAAAAAGGTTGAGAACCACTGCTTTAGAGGGTGATTTTTGCTTCTGAGTGCAAGTTAAAGAAGCCAGATGGTTAATTGTGCTTTAAAACTTTTCTTTATGGTCAGAACATGACAAATACTGGTAGCAGCCTGGTATCAAAGGTAGAACATTCAAAACAACAAATATGCATGAGAAAAATAAAGTAAAATCTTTTTTCAGTCCCCTTTCATTTCACAGTCAAGTCAAGTCACAGTCACCAGCTAAAACTGCTTTGTTTTGAATCACATTACCTTGCTTGTCAGGACCCACCCTACTCTGCTTTTGATTGGCTAGTAGTCCTTACCTAGTTGGTGCGCAAGTGCAGCTCCAAACAAAGATTGTATAGAAGTGAGATGCTTCAACTTGAGTGTTCAACAAGCAGGGTGAAAAGAGGTGCTTTTAGCAATATGCATTAGGACAAAAATATGATGTTTTTTTTGAAAATGAAACCATGTAAACCTATTCTGGTACAACCTAAATATAATTATGAACTTGATACTTGATAATATAATGCTATCTGAGATAACATTAACTAGGGTTGCTGAAGGCAAAAACTTAAACTTCCCCAAATCCAATTCAATCCAAAAACAGGACAGAGCCACTAACTTTACTGTAAACTGCAATATAGTAACATACATGATTTTTATACATAACCTGTAACCCCCAACTGTATGAAATGCTTCTTTGCTTACTAGCTGGTCATGCTAATTTTGCAGCTTGCAACAGAGCAGACAAATCCATTCCTAATACTTATATACATTATAGCTGTTATATGAGCCCCATTGCACACCTCATCAACATGAGGACAAATCCAAAGTTTGACATGGCTGCTGTATTTGGACATACATTGTTAGCTACTATATGTTTTTCACATTGGGAAAAAGTGTAAAAAGATAAGGTACTTTTGCTTGACAAATTACTTTAGAATAAAAGAAGCTACTGATTTCAATAAGCTCCCTACTTGGACCGAACCGAGAAGTAATTTATTTTGATCTGGGCTTAACAGAAATCTTCTTATGCATTGCAGCAACAGAGGTAAATGGTTGAGAAACATCCCAAGTACTCAGCCGTGCTTGAAAGAGTGTAGTAGAGTTGTTGGCTTCATTTTGCCGGAGCTATTCATGTTACATAAGGTCTCCCCCCTTCAGATCGCCTCCTTTCTCTCGCCCCCCGCCTCTCTTTCATTTTGCACAAAAGATTTCTCAAAACACACACACACACGCCATCAGTGCGGCATGGCAGCCGTCCAGAGAGGGGCTCCAGTGTCGCTCCGTTTCAAAGAGCTCTTTGCTTGCTGTCCTTTTGATGCGCGCTCCCCAGCAGCAGTGGAGCAGAAATGCCGAACGTCCAGCTTTGATATGAATTTGTCCCTCATTCTCCACACTGCTCTACAACTCTCCGGCTACACTATGAGAAAAGGCCTCCTGAAGTCACAATAATGAAAACAACCCGGGAATAAAACACAGAAACACACTCAGTTTTAGCCTGTGCACAGCAGACTGCTGCTCAGGTTAACATGCTGCCGAACAGGTTAGACAACTTTTTTGACACAAAAGACTGTTGGCCACATAGCCGCCGCTACCTCCCTGGTGAATGCATGATGTAGATACATGTAAGCTTCTGACTAAAACCTTAGCAAAGCCAAAGAGAAAGAGAACAGTGTTGGAAACATCCTTGTTGTGAATGGAATCCAAACAACGAAAGGGGGAAAAAGAAACTGAAAAGGAATAATGTGTCTCCACGGTAACTTGACTTCAGCTGCTGCTGTCACTTCCGTGTAGCAAGCTTCAGTTGCTAGCTGCAGATCCCACTGAGGCAATAGGTGGTTTTAGCAGCTCCACCTTTTTATTGTTAGAAACAACTTCTCCACAAACATTATGGCCCTGCATTTAGTAGCTATCTTTGGCATTGTAATTATTCTTAAGGCCAATTAATGATGCATTTTGAACTGGTTTATGTGTAACTTGTACAAATAGTTGTTTTCCCCCTGGGATCAATCAAGTCTAAAGCATGTGTCATTTAAAAAAAAAGTTCAAGGTTTTCAGAAATACTCCTTATACCTATTATCTTTCAATACAACTCTCATGTCTGTGTGTATGGAGGACATGGTTAGCCTAGCTTAACAAAAGACTGGAAGCACTGAGAAACTAGCCTGTGAAAGAAAACAGAAACAATGACAATGTGTTTTTAGGGGCAAAAAGCAGTCATGCACAGTGACTGGGCACATCTTCCTGGAGTCTTTTCCTCACAGTGTGTTGCCAGGTTTGGTGCCATCTTGACTATACAGAAGCCTACCATTATACTAAAACCTGTGCTTACCAACCGCTTGTGGCAACCCACACTATAGCCAGAGACGCTCCGCTGAAGTGCTGAGCGGATGAATGAACTGTTGTTCTACAAGAAATAGTTACAGCACACCACTCCACCTCAAACCATACACCGTTTTTTTAAACTAACGGTTTGTGGAGTGATTAAACAAACAAGACGCAGCTTTAGAGGTGTTTTTTAAGGTAGTAGTTAATGCTAATGTAATGCATATTTCACTTTTGGAAAGAAAGCTTAAAAAAAACTAAACCTAAATCCAAACATCGAATATTAAAGTTGCAAATTTAAAGGGAATGGGCTGTATTTCATTGTTTCAATTATGTGTTTCATTTGCACCTTGGTTGGTCGTGAACTTACACACAAAGCATTTTCATACAGAAATAGATTTCACATGGGATGTACTGTAGTCATACCAGCATATGTTGCCTAAAATAAAAGCCAGTGGTTCAGAGTACTGGCACCTTTTCTATTCCAGTACAAGGACTGGGTTTAATGCATCATCTCGAAGCATCTCTTGCTATTTTGCAGTATTTATCATAGGTTCATCTCTGTTTTAGTGAGGCTGACATCCAGTGAGTTTTGTACTGTGTATTTTAAATTGATGTATTACATTGACCGTTTCACATGAACCTGCCAAATATGGATGCACAGTATAAATAACTCTAAAGAGCTCTTGATGTGTGCTGTTGAGGACGTGGACTATACTCTGAGCAGAAGAGGCAGAGCCATTACTATCCCCTTCATTTTTTGTTCACTCCGCACCTTTGTACACTCACCTCTCTTCACCAGCATGACACATAAGCACTAAGAGTTAGAGAGAGAAAAACAGTGTCATGTATTATTTTACAGATCTGTTATTTACTCATAGTTTCCTAGAAAGGTTCCTGGTAAGAAAAAAAATGCAGTATGGTACTAATTTTAGAGAATTTCCCTGAAAGAATGAGTGCGCGGATACATATGTAAATATTCATTCTTTATCGGAAACTCTTTTTTTTTTTTTAAAACATGTTGAATTGTGTGCTCCCCCATGCTTTCCCATTTCTGCATGTTCAACTCCTATGGAAGTTACCAGGAAGTAATTTGGGAACCAAAACTTAAAACCTTACCAAAAACTGTTTTGGAAACCTATAAGTTCAGCCTTGTAAATCTTAATTTGATTTTCGTTTTGATTTAGGCATTTGTGTGTGTAATCGTCACATGGAGCTTATATGACCAGTCAATTAATCAAATAGCCAATCATCTTTTGGTTTTGGACTGAAAAGTGTGACTTTTTTTCTAATGATATATTTTTTCACAGTCTCTTTTAGATATGGATTTTCTTAAGGCCCCTAATAGTGCATTTGGATCTGCGTGTGTGTGCAAAAATGTATTCCCTGTTGGTATGAGCTGCACAAAAAGATCTTCGCTCCATTAAGTCTAACTCTATTACATTTCACCGAGTTTCACTTGGTTTCAGTTGTTGTGCTGGAATTCAAATTTCCGCTCTTTTGAGTTGTGTAGCAGCACATTGAAAGGAATGCAGCATGTATGTGTCAAACCTGTGTGTGTGTGTGTGTGTGTGTGTGTGTGTGTGTGTGTGTGTGTGTGTGTGCGCTCTGAGCCATGTGTGTGTAACATTCCAGACAGTGTTAGAGGTATGTGAATTACGTCTTACAGAGAGAGAATGTGAAGAATCTGCTGCCACAAGAAGGCGGCTGTTTACTGACATAGTAGTGGAAAGGAGGTGTGTGTGTGTGTGTGTGTGTGTGTGTGTGTGAGAGAGAGAGAGAGTCACATGGCTGCTGTCACTTCCTGGTAAGAAACCTCTTAGCCGTGATTGTAAGTAATTATTTTCAAAGCTCTCCATGCAGCCAAGAAAGGGGAGCTGCAGGCTCCCTGTGTGTTCTCTGAAGTGTATCTTTCTTCTTACAAGTAACTTCTTAAGATGGAAATCCTGTCTGTTTATCCTGGTTATCTGTCTCCACCTGTTCTATCAAACTTGCATGGCTATTAATAGAAGTGTATTAAATCAGTGCAGCCTCTATAGGCCAAACACTCTTGACCACAATCAGAGGCTAATCACGATCAGAGCCCTTATTGCGTTGTTGGATATAAATCGCTGTAGTGTGACTTAAAAGGCAGCACAGAAGATTGCAGGCATGCAACCATGAATGTAAACAATACATAAAAATTGGCTTTGCAGGAAGGGAATGCACTCGTCTGGTTTGTTAGACCTCAAGGACACACCCAATTTGGAAAAACACTGAATGTAAAAATAGCTTTTGTTTGTTTACAATAAAACTTCTATAAGGTCCAGTTACTAGCTTTTTCTGGATTTTTCTTACCGCATCTCACTGAGCAAACGCCACTGAAAGCTATTAGATGTGACAGCGAAAAGACTAGTAATTGAACCTTGAGTTAAGACTAGTTAGTGGAACGATATGGACGTTGTTTTGTAGACAAAGAAAATGACGTCCGTGTTTTTAATATCTTTTTCTGTCGTGTCTTTTTCTCATTAGATTTGGGATATGAGCGATGATGAGAGCATCTGAAGGACTGGAGGAACAAAGCCTGAGCCTCCGAAGGACTGGACACTCCAACCCTCCAATCCACCTTTCTGTTTTTGTTTTGTTTAAGAATTCTTGCACTTACAAAGGACAAGGGGACAAGGGCTTTGCGGACAACAGCGGACACACTGATAAAATTCAAGTAATCAAAACCAAGTACATTACAAAACGTCTTCAGAAAAGTAAGCTTTAGAATTCGTATTAGTCTTCATGTGGATTCAAGGTCAAACGAATCGTTTAGACCCTCAGCAGTAATATGATAAAAATAATAAACAGGGAAAGAATCAGATTGCTTTTACTGCTTAAATATTCAATGAATGTCTGTTTTTTCACTGTTACATTAGAAACAGGACAAGTTTCCACATTGTGTATGAACCTGTTGTATGTAAGGGTGAATGTACCTCTTCCTCTCACTTGCTTATGTGTAATCAGTCACATTTAATCAGTGTTTGAGACAGAAACACTCTGCATTTGTATAAAGGGGCTTTATTGTTTTTGTCTAAAATGGTCACAGGTCCAATCCCTCCCACGGTCCCTCCATCACACATTTAATGGGTTAGCTGGAGAGTCCTTTGGCAGGACTTTAACATACTACATCTGCTCGCTCATTCAGTTCAGAAAAGAGCTTCAGATGAATTATGAAAACACAGAAACACAGTTGACCAGTCAGAAAATCCATCCATCTCCCTGTCTGTTTACTGGAGAGTGTGATTCATACAGTAGTTATTACTAAAACCAGCTTGGTTCTCCCAAAGGTGTTAACTCATGAGGAAGCCTGCACACAGACATTGCTGAACTTCAGCGACTGAACTGTGTTTGCTTCTGATGTACTTACTGTGGACAACCTGGAACCTACAACTGCACGGTTTAATGTAAAAGAGCCAGTGGACAAACTGAAGGTCTTTATGGTGTTTGTGTTGACGCATGCTCGTGTTCGTCTGTGCAAGTTATGGTTTTCCTACTCTGCCTTTTTGTATTTGTCTTAACTGCTAACATGTACAATGTTTTCAGTGTAATGAATTGTAAATGTCAACAGCGGCTTGGATATGTCTGGAAGAGAATTAGTACAATGTGGAGAAAAAAATAAAAAGATCTGAGATTCGTTTCAGAATTTGAGCTTGAAGTTAGCTAGTCGGAATTGTGACTCCAAAAAAATCCAAAATTCAAATTTTTTTCCCTCAGATTCTATTCTCAAAATTGAGATTAACCGATGTTGATTTGGATTTTATCATTAAGTAGTCTGAGGTTTTTGTCGTTCTTTTTCTCTTGTGGAAGTATTTGACCAAAAACTAGAATAAAAGGTCTGTACAATTTTTCTGTTTTATAATAGTGGTTTATGTGGAATTCAAGTGTGCTACTTCATTCTTGTGCCTTTATTACACTATGCTATGTCCTTTCATGCACTCAGTGTGCCTGCATTATACCCATATGCCCCTTTTTCTAGTATCTCTATCTAAACCACTGCACAACCACAAACGCACAGTTACAGAAGCCACACAGTCAGACAGTGGTTTAAAAGCATTTTATTGTTCATCGAGGCTACTTTACGTACAAAAAAGGTGGCCTGCCAAAACCTTTTTAGTAGGAGACACAGAGCCACAAATTTCTTGATACAAATTTCTTTTACAGTTCAGAGTGTTACTACCACGAAGCACATGCTATTTCCATTTCAAAAACGATCTGGAAAATGTGGTACAGTCACGAGTAAAGACTGACTCCTCTTTGATTTATCGGCACAATTTTCATGTTGTTTACTTGATTACAGATGCAAAATGGCCTCCACAGATGGGAACAGCAACATTAGATACAAGGGCGACATCCCCAAAGCCCATCTCAGCCTCACCAACTGGTAAAGAAGCAGATGAACTTGACCATAATGTTTATTACAAATATACAGTCAGGTCAGTTAAGTTTGGTGTTATAAACCAATCCAAAAAAAAGTTCTCAATGGGACTGATGATTTAACTTGTAGCTCAGTTCCCATTGTCATCAAAACACCTTCAAAACCCACATTTTATATTGCTTACATGCAATGGTGGAAATTTGACTAAGCTAGCCCATGACTATGACATGATGAATTTTATTTAATTTTTAATAGTTCAATGGAAATTACTTGGAAATGGCCGCCAAGACTCACCAGGCTAGTGGCAAAATTTATGTTCCATCAATGCAAAACATGCAAATTGCTCAAGAGGGCACTAAAAGGACAACCTCCCATTTGCTCACAAGTGAAACTTTTGTTCAGAAGTCACATGATTTAACACAAGTTAAATGATTGCAGAACATTGAGGACCAATGGAAATAGCGATTGTCACCGGCACACCAGTGGCTTACTGTGGTTTCATAAGTTTACTGTGTTCCTGCACTTGAACCTTTACTCTAACAAGACAAACTCTATAAACAAAAAAGATCAACTTTTTTCACAAAAAAAAAGAAAATGCAATGATTACAATATAAGGACAGGAAAACCAACAATTAAATAGCTACATATCATTAACAAATTAATTGTTCCTCAAAAAATACCTACGATTTTTTTCTCTGTACATTCGTTACGCACAGCGTAATGATGGTCTTATAGTTACCTATTATAAAAAAGTATTTTTTTTATTAAGTGATTTTCCTACAGTGTGTAGGGAGTGTGTCAAAGCAGAAAGAGAGCCTCCTACCTACAGGGTGGTAGTGAAATGATAACAGAAAAACAAAAATCCATGACACTGAGCCCTTTTCCCTCATGTTTTCTAGCATGTTAAGTCTTAATCGGGGGGGGGGGGCATTGCTGTGACACAGGTCGTGCTAACAGAAGCTCAGCTCCTGAAGCACTGCCCCCACCTCCAAAGCGTAGTAACGTACTTATTTGTTATGGAAATGTCTTCACTAGATTAAACGATGAAAAATGTTATGTATGTGAAGATTCTAGAACTTTAACCATCAGCTGGTGTTCTGTCACATCGGTTCTGAGGATGGAATGTGTGGACGCTCTAGAACACTGAGGGAGAGAACTCTTTAATGGATGTACTTGATTTTTTTTTTAAATTACCTAAAACAAACGAATATGAACCTCGTCACCTTTCAACATCAGCTTAGGGGCATGAAATGATTCTGTACTTTGCTACTTTTCTACTGCCCACCTGTTACAACCCCAGTTCTCTAAATTCTGTTATGGCACAAATGCTTGTTTGTTCCTTTATCATACGGTACGGATTTTATTGCAAATTTGCATGATGCAAAGACAAAAAAAGTGGACACATTGTAATTCTGCTAAAGACACAATAAAGCCTGGGACAGTTGGCCCCAGCTGGTTGTTAGCTCTGTGTGTTGATGTGGAGATGCTGGGTGTGTGTGTGAGGCCTGTACAAAGTTCCCTATAGGAGGAATGTTTGCCACCTTGGCACAGGCTCTTCCCACTTCATTTTCTCAGACTGCAGCAGTCTAGCTTCACTGCAGCAACATTACAATGTTGTTCAGAAAAGACAGCATTGAAGTAACAAAAAAATAAAGCCTGGACACCAAGCCAGGACACAAAAAGTCAACTGACGAAGGCTGAAAAAGCTGTGATGTCGCACCATGCATTCAGATAACCATAAATTATGAAGTGTTTTGTTTGCAACCATCTCGCTGCTATGTTTTTCATAGCTCTGAAACTTTTCTTCTCAGGCTGAGATGCTTTCCAGAAAAACAAGGCCCTGCTGACTAATTTGTGTCAGTTTGGTGTCTCAGCTTAGTCACGCTGAAGTTTGTAGCATCCTGTACCACTGATTGATCAACATCTTAAGAAAACCTTTACGGGCTGCGTATCCCAATGGCAACTCGACACTAGAACCGCCACTGCTGCGATGAGCGGTGGCGGTTACCGGGCCGAGGTGGTTTTGAGAAGCGCAGCTCTCATCGTTAAACAGAGCCTGTCCGGAGGCTGTCCCGCTATAGATGTTTGTTACCATACTGATATTAATGAAAAACAATTACAAAAGTGTAATAATAACAGTAACAATAATAATATGGAGTACAACTGACCCAGCAGTGAGTGTATAGTGTCTATGTCTGTTACTGACAATGAAAGAAGTAACAACTAACGTCCAAATGAAAAGTCTAATAGTAGTTAAGATTGAAATGCTTAAAAACATTAATAGATACCAGCTATTAAAAAAAAAAACATGCATCTGTAAAAGCATTAGTTTACCCTTCAAACCTTGTAGAAATCTACCAAACCACAGTGAGTATGAGAGGGAGGGGTGACAGGGTGTAAGCCAAATATAATTACACCTGTGTTCAAAGAGTTACAAAAACAAAAAGGCGCGTTTGAAGAGATGTGAATGATCTCTCCCCAGGTCGAGAAACCAGACTCTTTTTTTCTTTCTCCCCCAACCACAAAGTGACATGCGGCGTCATCTATCCCCTCATCACTGTCAGCAGTTAAGACCATGAAACACATCAAAGCACGTTGTTCAGCAGAGTGTAGCCTTCAACACAGTGAAGGTTGGACAACTGGGTTTTCAGGCCTAATCTCTCATAATGGCTGCGGTGTCCATCAACACCAACAGTTAGCTGACTTGATAACCTGACTGTGCTTGTGAAAAACAAAAAACAATTTGGCACAGCGTGTGAAGTTGTTTTATATGCTTTTTGTTGGGGCGGCAATATATTCGTCTACGCCGATACCAATCAGCACGGCTTAATTAAAAAAGTGGATGTACTTACAGCCTAGAGCAGGTATGCAGGGCTGGGAGGTCCAATATATTTACTATCCCAATATACTATGAATACTGGAGATACTGTATACATCATATGGTAGCCAAATTACTTTGCATATCTCTAACATTTCATACTGCCCACCAGTCCCCTGGTATGTACTTTTCTGTCAGGGTCAGAATGAAATTACATCCAGGTAGATTAAAATTTGGAGATCAAATAAGAGATTCCAACAAAAGCTGGATTATGCCTGATTGCGTCCACGCCATCAGTCCCAGTGTGTACATTGCCAGATTACAATTTTGACACGCCACCCTTTACCCACTACGGCAGTAGTGCAAATCAGACCAAGTCGATCACTTAAGCGTACACATACAGTAACAAAACCACCAGAACACATGCACAGGAGAGAGGGGGGAATGAGAGGATGAAAATAAAAATTAAAAAAAGAGATAAAACAGAAGGTGGAGATTACAAGATGGCTGTCTGTTGTTTTGTTTTCGAGGTGGGCAGTGAATAAACATCAGGTTCTGAGGTTTCTTTGGTAGCACAGTCAGGTGGTTTGTGATTATTTTCTCCAAAGTGTTTCTCACTTCAATTTTCTTTTCAAATGTCAGGCATCTCACAATGCAAAAGCAGTATACAGAACTACTGTTAAAGAAACAAAAACAAAACAAGAAGAAAAATTAATAATTAAAACACCGTCTTGCCTCTCTATGTACATATAACTACAGACACTTGCTCAGCTTCAAGCATGACATGCACGGGTGATGAATGATTGAGAAAAGGAGCAGCTCGATGCTCCAGTCAAGTCCCAAAGTCGAACCTCATCACCCATTACTGATTACGGTCTGGCATTCCCATACCAGAGGACAGAAGAAGAAAATAAAATAAACAACCTTGTTGTTATTGCTTGATTGATCCTCTATGAGTGCATAGAAAGAAAAAGCAGGTTTGAGGGTTTTGGATGTTTTTAGCAGACCAGCAGGCAGGCATTTCCTCTGGGATGCTGGTGACAGATCAAAGTGATGGAGGCATGGGTGTTGGAGCCGGGATGATTGGGAGGGCAGGGGAAACGGGAGGCAAATCCCTCTTTAACCCGTCCTCCTTCAGGAGACGACAGAAGGGGAGTGGTTGTGATTGACCATGTGACTGTCGGGGGAGGAGTTTGGGCTGCTGCCGGACGACGAGGGGCTCCCCTTGTTTTTAATCTGCAGCCAGGTCTCGCCCAGTGCCTTGGCGAAGTGGTCGTCCACCGAGCCCGTGATGGACACTGAGTTGGTGGCGGTGGGCTCGGGCTCCTTGTAGTTCTTCCCAAGACTGCGGCGGAAATGCTCTTCGATCACCGGGTCACAGGCTGTGTTGGCTAGAACAGATAGGGAGGGGATAGGAGAAGGCAAGAGACGGAGAGAGTTTTTAGTTCCCACAGTGAAACGTTGGTAATGTGCATTTTAGGACAATGGAAAAAATACTAACTCCAACATCTACTTCAGTTTTTCATTGCATTTTATTTTATTTTTTTAAATAACCGTTTTAAATTTCACTGTTAACCCCAATGAGATCATAGGGATTTCACTGGGATCATAAAACTGGCCACAGTAAAGTTATCAACCCACAGAAAACATGGCCGACACTCACAGACAGGACAAATAAAACAGACGCATGTTTGGCTAAGGCCTCAAGTGACTTTTTACGTAGAGAGATAACAGACAAGGTAGTAAAACAAAGCCTGTTGAGTCGTCACAATAACTCATGTGCTATAAACAGGAACTCCGACTCGCTGACAGAGATGATTTTTTTTTTCACTAGTTAAAGAAGTCAAACTGAATGTGGACAGCAGGCTGTGTTTTCCCTGAAGGGTGATTTGTACAAAAACTGCACTGTATGGGAAATGTGTTTGTTCCCAAAATTACATCCACATTTAGGGACACATGTGCCCAATATAGTATACTTGGTAACTATCAGCAATCTAGGATGTTACGTGTCTGTCTGTCTGTCTTCATCCACAAGAACACTTGCATGAGTGCACTCACTGTTGATTCTCCTGTAGCTGTTAGAGAGGCTTGAGCAGCCGTTGTGAGAAACCGGACAGTGAGACAGGTTGCAGTTGCGGTTGTTAGCTGGGGCGCATGTGATCACTGAAGGACGATTCTGAAACACAAGGACACAAACTCAACATTTAGGGATCTCCAAAAACAACAAACGATTGTGTCAAGAGCAGGTGCGAGAAGAGTAACTACAAAGAAAACTGAGTTAGAAATGCAGGAAATATTCATGTAAAGAAAACGGCCCAAAAGGGAAGTTCTGAAGCCTGAAGGAGAGAGAATGATTCAGTGACCACCCGGGCTTCAAAAATGTTTTGGCCAACAAGCCAAATAGGAAATTCTACTCTCCACCATCTGACGAGCCCAGCTAATGCAAGCACATTAGTCACATCTTGTGGAAGACCTACCAGAGTTGAGGTTTTACTAAAGATGTAGTCAGTACTAGAACTAAAGAAACAGGATGTGCAAGTTACCTGCTGGCGCTCCACGGCACTGACTGTGTGCGGCACTGTTGCCATAGCCGCTGTGGTGCTACGTGCAGACTCCACCGTGCTGTTTTTGGTGAGTGCCAATGGCTGGTCCATGCCGGCTAAGCTGGCCAGGTGGTGGTGGTGGTGGTGGTGGTGATGGTGGGCGTGGCTGTACAGGTGGTTGCTGTGGACTCCCAGAGCACTGGGCACCACCACACGCTCGATAGGACTGCGGCTCTGTTCCTTGCAGACGGGAGAGCTGCGATAGTCTCCGTTAGGTTTCCTGGGGAACAGAGGAGGTAGAGACAGAGAGAGGCACCTTAATTTATCATGCATATTGGGTTGTATTTATTTTATGTGTGTATTTTAGGGTTGGGATTTGATAGCACCATGTGGATTCTGAATCCAGTAACAAGACTGAATGTGAATAGGCCTACATATTGAATATATTTTGGTTTGGCTTCCAACTATTTTAAGTAAGAAAAAACTAAAAAACTGAAACTCAAGTTTTGCCAGATCCATAACATATTTGCTCTTTAGCTAAATGACGTTCCTACTAAAGAAAAGGTTATCTGATGAGAAAATCTGAACTTAAATAAACTTTGTATTTGAACCTACATGGCACCTGATTCAAAATGATCAAATAACAAAACTTAGGTGTCAGGGATGAGCTCAAAAGAAAACAAGATGAGGACAGACTGGAGTGTTGAGGCAGAAAATGGACACAGAAAAAAGTAGAGCAGCGGAGAGACGAATAAACACAGAGAGGTAAAAAGTGGCCCAGAGAGGAAGAGAAATAGATGAGGGAGTAAAGAGGGAAGAGAGAAGATAAACAAAAGAACAATTGTAAATGGGGCTCTGAGGCTATTAATACTGACCTCACACACACAAACACACACTCTCATACACACACTCAGATTGCAGGAGGGTTTGATAAGACTGTTTTGTAATAGCACATGCTCATACACACACACACACACACACAGGCACTCTCTCTCTCTCTTTGCTGTTCAGTCTAGGAAGCAGGAAGGAACACTCTCCTAACTGTCTCCAACATGGACAGACTCCAAACATATCCCTGCACAGAGGGGCAAACAGGCACAAAGTTCAAAGCTCTAAAGTGGTTTCGTCAGTACAGCAAATCAACTTTATCTCTCCAGTGGACTTGAAGCCAGCTGCACTCACTGCTGTCAAATGAAAAATCCTGCAGCACAGACACGAGCTGAGAAGTTGTCTCTGTCTGCATCTCACTGCCAACATTTGATTTAATCTGCTTAAGTTGTCGCTGAAATGTCTCTTCTTGTGTGTTTTTTTATTTTTTTTTACTCTTTCTTTCCCTTGACTTCTGTTCAACAACACACTGGCCACACTCATGAGCTGAATACTAAAGGTGAACAAAAAGGTAGGCTGGCTACACACTTTCCATATGAATGAGAGTTACTTCCCACCGCAAAGAAATCCCTTTGTTCTCTCCAATCGGTGAGCTCATATTTTAATCATTGAAAAAGCAGAGATAAGGATAAGGGAGTAAAGTAACGACAGTTTAACACAACACAGATTTTGGCCTCTTTTTTCCCCCTCAGCTCCCAGCTCTGATGATAATGACTTTGAAATGTTTTGATATGTAGTGAAGCGGTGGTGCCTGATACTGTGCACATTCGCTTACAGTTTAACAGGTAGCAATTATTTTGCTCAGTGCGTAAAATGTGGTCTGTTTGCTGAGTGAGAGTGTGTGTGTGTGTGTGTGTACGTACGCAACTGTGTATTACAGCCTTACTGCAGCTCCACTCCCCTCCTGCAATTTGAGGCCCAGTTACAGGGAGCAAGATTTACTGGTCTCGCCTCTCACTATCTCTTCTTCCCTCTCCAACTCCATACCAAAATGCATACACACATCCATTCATAAATCAGAACATACACACCGACTTCCTCCTTCCTAGACCAAAATACACATCATAGAAGCCTCAATTGGGAAAAATACATAAAATTTACTATAAATAAGCTTAACGTGACATTCCCTCTTTATTCTTCACCAGATACCGTGTGGAGGCATTTCCCCACCCATGTGAAAGAGTTTGAATGACAATACGCAACAGACTCAAGAGGGAATACGCTGCGGCGGCCCTTTAAGGTTTGTTTGGATGCAAAACACCAAGTTCAGGCAAACAGTTGTAGATCCGTGTGACCAGGCAACCTGACTGCTGGGTCAAGCATCTGGAGCCCACAGCACCGTCCTCCACAAATAAATAGTTTCCAGAGAATACAGAGGGGGATAGAGGAAGAGCTGAGGGGAGGTGGGGGGAGCTAGACTGTGAATGGTCCGGACCTCTACTACAAGAAAGAGTGAGGTCGGTATTTTCCTTCGTTTGTGCCGAGAGCTTACATTAGCAGGAACCCCCCTCTTCTTTTTTTCTGTCTTTGTCCGCCCCCCCTCACACACACAGCAAACTTCCTGAGGGTTAAAGAGGGAGACATTTGACCGACAGCTCACCAAAAAGCTTTCATGTTTTCTTATAGTGGCATCAATTTTCAGTTTCATTCTTTATCAAATAGTTTAAAAAGCACTGTGGAGTTAATCACATTACACCAGGCCATAGTAAAATGAATGTAGTGTTTAAATGATTTCTAAAGGAAACTTTTAATCAAATGCTACAAACCAGAGTCCTCCTGTATAACTCTGTTATCTTCAAATATAAACAATCCCTTGATTAGCTTAGAGGCAAAGAGATAATAAAGGTCTCCCTCTCTCTACCCCACCAGCAGCTGGGTCTTGAGTAAGGTTGCGGAAGTTGTTCCAAACTTTAATCATTGCCAAAGAGCAGGCATGCCCACATCCTCGCACAAGAGGGGCCGTTGCAGGAGCCAGCGAACGGGATCAACAAATCCGACCAATGAATGGCGTGGCTGTCGAATCCACCACCGCCCCCCACCGTTCCCCTCGCCTGATTGCCCACCAAACCCAGGACCGCATTTCATGCCAGGGATCAGGCATTCAAAAACCCACCCTGTGTCTTTGTGTCTCTTACTCACCTCTCAATTATCGTTAGGTTCGCAGCTGGGAAGAGAGAGGGAGAGGATGTGAAGGGCGGACGACGAGGGCTACACATGAGACATGGGGATGGGGGCGGTAACAAGGGATAGAGCTGAAGAGACAGGGTTGCCAGGTCTGGAGCTAGAGGAGGGGATGAAAGCGGGGGGTGGGGGGGGATAGAAAGGAGAGAGCGCCTTTGGAAAGTAAAGAACACTAGGACTTGGCACCTACAAGGGGTATGGGGAGAAAAACTGAATAAAAGAAGAGGCATAAGGAGTGAATTGTGGGGGGAAAAAAAGACAGGGGAAGAGGTTGGCGACGCAGCTTAATCTTATTTCACAATAAATGTTCACTGGGTTACTAATTACACTTGGAGCAAGCATCAATATGGAGTAAACAACAAACCTGGGGCAGGGAGAGAAGCACAGATCTAATATTGTACAGTCTGTATAGATGTGAGAGAAAGCACTAGCGCTGTACTATTTTATTGAGGTTTTCAAATGAAGCTTCGAATTCTGATTGTTTTAAGATGGTTATGTTCTAAAGCACAATTAAACCCGGCCACAACTCCACAAAAAAAGTCACCGTGTGACTTGTGTGACTGACATCAGAATGGACAGCTTGACACAATGAAATAGAGAGCAGATATCTTTTTGATTCTATTTTACTAAAGTCTAGGTTATGTGCAGCCTGGCATTAGTGGTAGTCACTGTGGTGGGCACTCACTGAAAGATCCCTTAATTTAAAACCCAGAGAGTCCAACCCTCGATACATAAATTATATACTTAGATATCTTGAACAATATTACACACTCAGATCTGTCATTAAATATAGCCTTTAAGTAACCATTCACATGACACTCCGTCTTCAAGTTAACCTCAAGTTAAAGATCACAACTGTGACCATGTGTTTGAATGACTTATAAAGGAAAAAAAACACACTGTTTGTAGATCTGTATTCCTGTACAATATGAAAACTTGTTCTTGCTGGGTTAACAAGCAGCTTTGTATGAGCTAACTTGTCTAATTGCCACAATGAAAAACTAAATAAAACAAATATAAACATAGGAACCAGGGAGTTTAAAAATATTGTTTAGTTTTCAAAAGTGTGTGCCAGGTTTAGCTCTATGGTAGACTGCCAATTTGGTGAGTTAGCTATATTATACAGGAGCTATAAAAGTTCTGTGCCGTTTCTCACAATTGTGCTCCCAAGTCTGCAGAGAAAACCTCACTACAAATCTTTGGTTGGGCAGACGTTCATATCCTACTCCTTTAAGAAATAAATAAAGAGCGAGAGAGAGAGATACACACACACACACACACACACACACACACACAGGAAACATCTGGGAAGAATCAGGGCGTAGAGAGGAGAAGATGACCAAAAAAAAATTAAAAAGATGAAGGCTCACCACAGGTTACAACCAGGCCCAGGCGCTGCAGAGGTCTGCAGAATCCCACAAAATGGACACACACACACACACACACACACAAAGTGAGCCACAGGGCCTACCCAGGCTATGTATATAAAGCATACAAACATCTCAGCACAGTTTGCATTCTCTGCTCAGTCCAGGTTTTAGTAGCGGGACTGAGCGGAAGTTACCAATAATATTTGTATCCTTTAAAATAGAACAGTCGACCCCAAGAGGAAATATACCTTAACAGATGTCGTTCACAGACTATTACTGCTATAAATCAAATAATCATCCTTGACATACAACATGCAATATAAAGTATTAAATGAAATGCTATATGTTAAATCATACATTATGCCCAATCTGAAAAGCAAGACAAACCTTGCATCATTTCTTTCAGCCATTTCAAATCTTTTCAGATTTCATGCAGAAGATCTGATAAATATCAAGCACACATTTGACAGTTAACTGACTGCAGAGAAAAAGAACTGAAGAAAATCCTTTGTTATTGAAGCTGGGACAGATCGGATATGGGATCAACCACAACAAGAAGGCAAAGAAAACAACATGTGAACACACACAGAAAAAAAAAAAAAAAAAAAACACCCATATGCTCTCCCTCCTTTCCTCACATGCTCACACACTGCAAAATAGTCCCATGTAAAACAAGAGGGTAACAATGACTTCACCAGGCTTGGCCACGCTCACACACACACACACACCCTCTCTTATTTTCTCTGCATTTGGTCTATGGAGAAACTTCCATGAGAACAACTTGCTGCTGAAGTTCCCAGTAGAAAGCAGCTGCAGTTACTGTATGCTACAGTACTGACTGCAGCAAGCTGAGGAACTTGGATCTATAGCCTTACCTTTCAGAGTAACATAGCACTAATGAGAAAGAAAGATTACGTATCATGTGAAAAGCGTGTATAGCTGAATAATTGTCCATATGCCAGCTTTTTTTCAGCAATTAAAATAATGAAGGGTAAAGAAATCATTATCATCAGGCTAAAGAACAAGAAGAACAAAGAATTGCTTGCTCCAAGCACTGATGCAGGTCAACTCATCAGGTTCATCACTGAGTAAAATAACTCTTATGTGTTATTGGTAATTCACAGAGAAAAACAACTCACAGTATTTAAAAAAAACACTCAATATGGTTACACAGAAAATATCATAAATTCTTATTCTCAACCAACCTAATGGCCACTGAGACACATGTAACCTGGCTGCAGTTATATTCCCAGATTAAAAGCCTATACAAGACCTTGCTCTGTGACTGCCTCTCGTTCTTAAGGAGGGATGAAACAGCTAAGCAAGAGGACTTTTAAACTGGCTGGCTTACAACTGCAGAGTGGCGGGCAGGCAGCAGCAAGCTTCCAGCCCGCAGGCTCCAGTGGACAGGATAAGGCTTCTTTGTTCAAGACTCCTCCTTCTCCTCAGAGAAAATGAGAAAGTAGCCCCTGCTGCCTGACAAGGAGCCCACTCACACACACACACACAGATGGACAAGCACACATGCATGCATGGACATCACATACTATGACACATGTGCATACCTGCACAACCACATGCAGACTCAGAACAGACAGAGATCATGTCCACATATCAGCCTGCCACTAAGACTGGCAAAGTTTTCAATCGGACTTTTATGCAGAATTCACATAGCCCCGCCTCAAGTCGGTGGTGTCAGTTGTCTGTCTGTGTCAACACTCATCGAAACTTACAAACTTGCAGACAAAACAAAGCCATCGAGAAGCAGCTCAACAACAAACAAAAAACAACCAACCAAAAAAATGCTTGTTATTTAGCACACAGGAAAATTGCCATTCAAGCAAAGACAGAGAAAACTGTTTTTTTTTTAAAGAGGAGAATGAACACAAAAGCTGCCAAACATGCAAGAACAGTCAACATGGAGCAGAGCAATCAGTGCAGACAAAAAAAACAAAACAAGCTACACAGACAGAAGCAGCTAGAATGGTGTCAGATAACCATCTCTGGAAATATGAACTGTGTGTGTGTGTGCGTGCGTGTGTGTGTGGGAGGGGGGGGTTTGCAGGGGTTCATTTTCTGGTTTTCAGTCTAGCCTTTTCCCAAGAACTAAGTCCATCGTTTTCAAATTAAACCTAATCACTGTTCCTACAATTGAAAGATGACTTAAATGAAGCAGAAAGCTTGTGTATGTTCAGTAAAGGCAAGTCGACCGTGAAGTACCCTCCAGTGTTTTCTATAGAGGCTGTTTTTCCCCACTATTTTTAACAAAACTTTTTCTGTAACGACAACCCATCATTCTCCACTTTAGTGTAATCACTGTTCTTTAGACAGGCACGACAGTTCAAACGAGGAGGGAAACTTTTCAGAGGCCGACTCTTGACGGCAGGTTTCAACAAGTCACTCCCAAGCAGCTACCTTTGCCAGGGAAAGGATGCCCTCAGAGAAAGCTCAAATTAAATAACTAAAAATAAGACATATAGAGGATGGCCCTGCGGCAAATAGGTTCCCAGAATGGAAAAAAAAATATTTTGATGAAGCTTGTAGAAAGCCTTGTATTTAACTTCAAGTTGCAACAAGTCAACTAGCAATTGACTTTTCTTGGGCAGAGATTAACCTACAGCAACTACAGTCAAATGACTTCAAGGACATAATTAAAATGAAGGTTAAATAAAGGGATTATGGCTTATCACAGGTTTCTTCTAGGAAATAATCACAGTACAGTGAGCAGTTTGAAAACTCTTAAAACCTCACAGACTATTTAGATCAGTTTCATTTTCACAGAACCCAATTTTAACTTCACAAATTGGTTGCATTTAGAAGCTGTGGCTAGGAGTTGCGACACCAACTGAAAGCTGATATGACAATAAGTCCCATTGTACTTAGTCAGGCCGACTTACAAAATAAAAATCCAACTCGTGATACGCGAGTAGGAGCATTTGCTTATCAATGTATGCAGAAGTTAACCGCATCGTGCAAGAGACATTTCTCAGAAGGAAGTGAAAAACAACTGAGACAAGAGAATTAAACACCAAGTGGGGAGACGGATTTACTGCCTGGCTTCTCTGAAGAGTATTATGGTAATTCTCCCACCACTGACACATCCATAACTAAAAACAAGATGACTTTGCACAAATGCCAAGAAAAAGAAGCTAATCCTTTGTTATGTGTGCCCAGATGGTCACAAGATGAGGGAACAAAGACCCCCCCCCCCAAAAGTCATAGATTCCTACCTGTAACACAAGCCATGCAAAAATATCCCTGCCCTGTCACACAGGACAGTGAGCACATACAACTTTTGCAATTACTTTTGTCGTGGTGAGACTCACCAGGCAAAAGCCCTTAACTTATTCTGGAAATAAAATTTATTGATATTTATTTATTTGTATCTGTATGTTCCAAACCACCGCTTCACCAATAAACTACTACTAATACCCTATTTATGAGAATGCGAAAGTGGATTTAGCCATTTTGTAAAGTGTTTCGAACATACAGATCATGCAGATCATTTTGCAGAGGAGTGAATTATACTGCAGGAGTGATTTGAGAAATTTCCTTGGACATTCAGATACTTTTGCATTTGCTACAACTCTCGTTTGCCATTTTAATTAATTGTAAATGCTATAAATACAAGCTCACAGCAGCTGCACAAACTTCCCAGCCTTTAAAGTCTAAATGGTGTTTGTGCCATCATGCACTAATGACAGCATGTACTGCATGTGCATCCACACATGCATCTGTCTGTTTGCACATGCTTTGCCACATAAATACATTGGCAGTAACAGTGCTCTACTCTTAATCCAGGGCTTCTATTATATCCAGTGTATCATCTACTGGGTTCCGTTGTGTCACGTCACAGAAAACAAGTGACTGTGATGAAAGCAGTCACACAAAACCAGCTATCCTTCATTTTTAATATTACTGCTATTTTTGGCTACAGGACATATTGCTAACAATTAGCATCCATGCAGAACTGCAACGCTCTATCTAACACCTCCTTGACTGTCTGCAATAAATAGCAATGGCCCATGACTGACTCAGTCAAACCGAAAAAGAGAGAGGGAGAGAGCTCTGACTCCACTGCCCCCAGCCCTAGCAGGGCTTCACCACCAACCAGCGCTCCAGAATCTTTGGAATCTCTGGAAGTGGGAATGTGGGAACGCTGGAGATGTGAGTAATCTTTCTGTTGCGCAGTCCGTTTCCAAGCTTCCAGAGATCTGCGGCTATAAGGGGAACACCGTGAGGCCAGCTAAACCTGGCATAGCACCCTGGAGTCCAAACTGGGACTTCTGAGAAAGCCTGCCTGTGCACAGCTCCACCAAGTGAAGTAATTTTGTATGCATGTAGCTTCTAGGCAGCAAGGTGCTCTCTTCAGTGTGTGTGTGTGTGTGTGTGTGTGTGTGTGTGTGTGCGCACGCAAGAGGCAGAGACAGGAGAACAAAGAAAATCTGAGACACATATTTTTTACCAGCACCTCAGGAAATGAGCACCTAGAAAATAACTCTATTTCAAGGTCTTCAAAATGGATTTTATTAGAAAGTGTGTAAGTGCAACAACTAATGAGTGTTTCTCAGCGTGTGTACTCACAGCTGCGCAGCAAACAGTCGGCTCATCTTTGCCACATGCTCGTTGTCGTCCATGTCGCTGTCCCCCTGGTCCCCGCTCAGCTTCCTCTTGGTGGGGCTGATGGGAGGAGGACCCGTCCTGTGGCTGGAGATGGAGGAGATGGAAGAAGAGGATGATGACGACGAAGAGGAGGAGGAGGAAGAGGAGGAAGATGAGGACAGAGACAGGGACTGGAGTCTGGGGTCGCCCCTCAAAGCTGCTTCACCTGAGAAGAGGAGAAGATGAAGGAGAGAGTGAGTTATTAGTGATGCTGAGCCTCTATTACAAAGTTTGAGAATTCAAACATCTTTATGAGGACAGAGAGCAGGTAAAGTCTACTTTTACACCAACTCTAAAAGAGGCAAGGAAGCTCCAGAAATTTAGAGTACAATGAAAAAAAGAACTATTATTATTATACAATGAGAATATTTGTTAAGTTTTCAAACATGACTGAGCATGAACTGACACTCATGCCTTTGCTGTCAACTGACACGTTTACACTCCCAACAGGGTGCTCAGCCATGGATGTAAATTAGGGGTAATTAGTCAAAATGATGGTATGTTCAAGTAGGAAGCAATATTTTTATTGCCACTTTAAACAAGTTGACCACAAAAACTACTTCATGACAGTGTTACTGTACAGGCTGTGTTCCAGGTCAAACTTTGGATTTTGTTGACTTTTACTGTTTGCTGAGTGAGGCACAAACCTCTGGCATAAGCAGAGGAGTATCTGGTTAGGAATGTTTTGGAAGAAATAGCTGTGGATGGGTTCTGCATATGTGTGTGTATGTGTGTGTACTATATCTCTCTGTGTGTCTGACTCTCTCTGCTTCCCTGCAGTCTTGTCCTGGTACAGAAGGCCTACAGAATCGTCAGTGAGTGGGAGTAAGAGCAAAAGAGAATCAGGAAAACTACCACTGGCTCTGTCTCAGCGCGGGGACTTTCCACTGCTTCGACCTCATGTATCTGTCTGGCTCTTCCAAAACAAAACATGAAGCCTCGACTCGCAGCTTTCTTCATAACTACTCCCATAAAAAACTGTTGGTTACTAACACTATCCCATGTAATGCAACGCCAATTGATTGTTCCTGCTTCATTTCAAATGACGTTGATCATATATTGGAGATTTATTTATTTTTCTGCAGAATCAAAATGAAAACCCTATCACATAAAAGAAACACCCGGACGATATACAAGTATAAATGCATCAGTGCCGATTAGCATCACAGCAGAGACATAACCATTCAAAAAGTATTGTTCTAAATGTTTGTCCTTATTACTTTTAAAGTTGTGATGACTCTGCTGGACACTTCTTATTGATTCTGGGAATTTAAATACACATTGTTTATTTTGAATATTTTTTTAAAAAGGTGATTATCGGATTTTACAAATCTGGATGAAAAGTGAAGTTAAAATACTATTTAGAAGCATAACACTTAGAGAAAGTCTCCTGTATGGGATTCTTTTGTTGAAAGAAAACACAATGACTTTTGGATGCATGAGGTCATAAAATCTGATAGAAAACCAGTTCAACCCCGATCTGAAAATAATTATATCATTAAGTCATTCAGAAAGCTGTAGCACTCACACACACAAACACACACACCCTGAAAAGGCTTTGTAATGTAATAAAAATATGTGCTCTATTCCTCCACTGTTTCTATGCATGTTTAGTTTTAGCATGGCCTCCCAAACACAGCAGCAGCTCCTCTCTCTCTCTCTCTCTCTTTCTCTCTCATGTTCCTGCTCGCCCCACTGTGTACCATGGCAACAAGGGTGACATCATTGTTTTTGGCAGGGCAGAGGGATGGCAATAAAAGGAGGGAGACTGTGACACTACACTGTCCAATCAGGGTCCAGGACACATAAAAAGCTTATCAGAAGCTCAGGAGTGAGGCGCTCAACAAGGGTCGAATCTGCAAGTGTTTCCCCTGCAAACAAATAAGACATTTGGCCGCATAAGTCAAACACTGTTGACCGACCTGCTGCGTAACAGTGAACCTGAGCAACATTACACTCAGTTACCAGTTAGGTGTACAATCTAAAAACTAATGAAGCCCTGCATTCATGAAGGTCATGATATTTAGTTTTTTGTTGACAGCGGTTTAGAGAGATGAATTCAAAGTCATTTTGGAGGCAGTGTGAGATTCAGTTGTTACAAAATCCGAACACAGATTTACACTACATTAGTTCTAGCTAGGGGTAACTAAATAAACTGGCGACTGGGTGTATAGATTTGCATTAAAAACAAAACTCTGTGAGGCATGCCTCTTTCAACATGACAGACTTTTAAAAGTAAAATGTTTGTGTTGGTGTTTCTGAAGCCTAGTTAAAATGTAACCAAATGATATTTGAACAGCATTGGGTAAAAAAAAAAATACACAGGATGAAAATGCTAGAATAGGACTCTCTGCTTTGCCCTTCTGTCTTTTCATGCAGTTTAACCTCAAAAGACAGTTGGGAACAAGAAGACGTGCTATGCTATACACAAGAAAATTAGCTACAGCGTGTATGTATTAGAAATACTGACACAAAGTATAACAATTTATCTATTCTGCATATTTGTTTAGCACATAAAAAAACATTGCAATATTACTAAATTCAACCAGCAGACAATCAGTGGAAAGACAGGCTATTGCACAGAAGTAAAGCTCCACTCCACTATCTTTTCCCCTCTGCTCGCTCAGTTCATTAGGTCCACATGATCAAAGCCTATTTCTCTTGACAGAACTTCAAACAGCTTGGAATCAGGATGAGATTGGATTACAAACGGAGGTGAACCTCTCTATCACTCCCATTCCCTCCCTCTTTCTCCCCTCTTCCCTTTCCCCCTTCAGATACTTAAAAAAAGATGAGTCCAAGCATGTCCTCTTCTCTCTCTCTGCAAAGTGATTATTTTTGGCGGAGTTTCTCTGTAACCTGAACTTGCCCCCCTGGGTTGCCGTAAAAGAAAATGTTTAAGTCCATAGAGGTTTTAGGCTTTAAATACTTAAAAAGGACATACAAAAAAAGCTCAGAACATCTCGTCTGTGTGAGCTGAACTTTTAAACCGGACGTTAGATTGGTTTGATCTCTGACAGAAAGAGGAAGGGAGAGCAAGACAGACAGACGAGGAGGGAGAGACGTTGACAAAAGTACATGGCTTTGAGGAGGTTTTCAACCTTGTTTATTTTCTCCTGCTCAGCACCAAAAAGGGACAGTCAGCATTCCCCAGCACCCCTCACTGCCAGGCATACAACTGGTAGCAGCTTTACAGAAAAAGAAAGAGAGCTGGAGGGAGAGACAGATGAACAGACAAACAGAGAAAGAGAGTGGCAGAGGGCTAAAACACTGCAGGGCGGTCAAATAGTGCAAATCAATCACACAACTGGCTAAAAACAATCATTTCCAAAAATATAATCAACAGCACAGTTTAATATGGTTGTGAAACATAATGGTTTGAAATGAAATGGGAGCAATCAGTTGGTGTGCTACTGCAGGAGATTGGAGTGTACAGTTAGCAACTGTTTACAATGCTGCAGCAGGCAACCAGGCGTTCTTGATCTGCAAATTAATGGACTTCCTTGATCAGTTATTGTAATAAAATGAATGTAATAATGGCATACTCTGTATGCTACACTGAGCGCTAAACGGCACACGGTAGAGGTTAGCTGTCTTGTTCTAAAGCATGACAACAGGGTTCGATTCCTGCTATGCTACCTGGCACCATAAGCACAGATTGCCCGCACTTCAAGGCCAACTTATATATGACTTCATAACTGCTGTTAAATTTATAGATTTAATATGAATTCCCAGAACTGCTTTGTATTCAAAATCAACACATTATTGCTTTTGACACATTCGTCCATCCACTCGGGGCTACAACACAAGAAGGCAATGCTAGATGTGATCTTTCGAAGCCCAAAAGTGAGATGAGGTAAGTGATACAGACAGAGAAGGTAACATGGGTCAGACAGAAAACACTGATACTGTGTAGATCAATGTCACTTAACCAAACTTTGTCAGTCAGAATCTGTGTTACCGTAGCATAATTAACAGACAGAAATTACTATCAACCTTTCATTTCACTATAGCACATAAATCTACGTGTGATTCTTTTTGTCGTTTTGTTTCACATTCAAGCACGGGAAAAGTCACAGAGGGAATTGGATGGAGATCAATGTCTTAATACTAAAC
Organism: Micropterus salmoides; assembly: GCF_014851395.1. Taxonomy (NCBI): domain Eukaryota; kingdom Metazoa; phylum Chordata; class Actinopteri; order Centrarchiformes; family Centrarchidae; genus Micropterus; species Micropterus salmoides. The sequence goes on from NW_024043372.1 coordinate 17,827,070, forward strand.
TTTGTCAGTCAATGTATTAGCCCCCAAAAAGCCATAGACATCAATGAAATAGTTCCATTTATCTTGTTATCCTTGTCTGTTTTTAATCACACTGACAAAAAGCTCACTGTGTGCCACTTCGCATCCTTCCAAAAACTGACCCGATCCTTAAACTAATCATTAAACCTTAGACAGTTATTCAAAAGCATTAAATTGTGTAGTGTGCATGTTTGATTATGCTAAACGCCAGATTTTTTTTTTTTTTTAAATTAGGCCACACCGAACCTTTCTCTTGATCAGGGTACAGGTACACACATACGAGACAACTGACACACCTGAACGGGCTAATTTTAATGATGACAACAGTGAGAAAGCTTCAGTATAGAAGTGAAGCTCTTGGGATAGTGCACCGGTATGTATGAGTATTTGTCAGGAATGTATTTGAGTATGTGTGCTCATGGATACAACAAGATGTCTGCACACTGAAGATCACAAAGCTCCGACCCCTTCTTGGCTCAACATGTTTGAACACGAAGGGCTTTTCTTTCACTCTTTTTACTGATTGGCTCTTTTCCATTTGTGTTCTTATCATGAGACACATGATAAGAGTGAGGCTTTAGCTCAGTCAGCTAAAAAAAAAAACACACACACAAACCAAAAAAAAACAAATAGATGGGCGAATCCTGCCTTTATGTGGTTCCAGAGATAGAAATAATGTATTGTGTCTAAATCTATCACATAAAAGAAACACCCGGACGATATACAAGTATAAAAATAACACTAAAAAGTAGTCCCCTCCCCTCTTCACTCCTGTAATTTTCTTCACTGGGATAGACAGGATGAAACCTGAGAAAGATGAAGCTCTGCTGTGACACATACAACCCTTCTGACTGGCTTCAGTCCCAGGCCAGTGGCAGTCTTATCCGTCACAAAAATGGCTCAAGAGCCCAAACCCCTGAGGAAACTTGAAAAAGCCACATGCCTATAAGCAAGTTTTAGCTGCAGTTTTTCAAACAGGAATTACAGCAACACAACACTCTTGCTTGGAGAGACCACAATCACATGCATAATCGCTAAAACCAAACATCTTCCCTTCCTTACTTGCTCATATAAAATGGTACTTGGACACCTGCCGGAGTGCCTCTCTGACCCTCCCTGCAAATCTGCAAAATGGTTTTCAATTGCACGGATGCACAAATTCATTATGTTACATGTAGAAAGGAGCTGCTAACTGTGGTACAGTAACAGTAGGGGAAATAAGCCCAGCAGAGAGGGAGAGATGAAAAGAAAGCCTTTTGTGTTTTGTATAAATCAACCTTGGACGGGCATTAATCATTAGTCACAACCTTTAACAACTCTTCACTATTTACAATCCTAACATGAAATTTTAGGTGAATTTCAGTAGGAAAACCACAGGTCGGATTCAATCTAAACTTAATTAAACAAGGAATTATATTATTTCAATGTTGGAGTTCATTATGCATGTTGCAGTAGAAATCAGGGGCGGAGAGACAGAGGAGGGAACTTGTATTTAGCCCCCAGAAAGACTGGATGATATTACAACCTGACATGTGAGCACTAGCTGCAGAGCGGAGGACAGGAGTTACACTGCTTCAAAGTCAGTCACTTTGCAAAAGGCATGGAAGCTCCTGGTCTGTGTGTCCACATGACATAACATGAAATACTAAGCTGCCCTGCTAGAAATAACTCTTAAGCCACACTGCAGAGTTAGGAGAAGACAAGCCCCAGCCCTCAACAAATACACATATTATCTTAAAATGCAAAAGCAGTTTGTTGTGCTGGGTTCAAATCACTAAAAAACATATTGTGTCAATCCTTGAGACTTTGTCAGAATCTGATTCAACTAACTTACAGGCAGACAATTAACCACAAATATCACAACGATAGGAATGCAAGAGGTTGGTATGAATAAAAGAGAGCAGAAAGTCTGAATAAATGAGCAACGAACTAGTAACAGAGTGAATCAGCCAAAGGAGAGCCATTCACACATGGCTTCCAGTCTATTGAACTATTCAGCATTTGGCCTCAATCATTAGACAGGTCTTCTTCAAAAATGAAGAGACAAGCTTATAAACATGCAGTTTTTCAGATAACGAGCAAATAACGTTAGGTAAAAGTGAAAATTTACGCTTTATTAACTACATTTACTAACGTTACGTTGCTAACGTAAATTACGTTCTGTGGAAAAATAACGTATGTTGGCGTTACGCTCAAAACGTTAAAAAGTTACAACCAGTTAAAGAAGTCATTATTCATAAGTTGCGTAGGAATTCAATTAATCAACGTGTATTAAATCCTACAACTTTTCTCTGCAATACGTGCAGAAAAAAACAGCTAGGCTACCGCAAGTAACTTGAGTGAAAACTTCGACCAACAACGTCGCTAACTTAACGTTAACTCGGCGTAACGGCCACTGCCGAGCTTTTTAGAAACAACCGTAGTAACACCCTCAAACCTTTCACTTTACCTTCGTAGCAGAGAATGCCAATGTTGTTGTTCATTTTGTCCAGGTACTGGTAGTTCAACAGGTCCATTTTCGTTAGTAGCATTTATCGAGTTTTAACAAAAAAAATACCAGCTTTTTCTCCTTCTCTCAAACGACGGTCAAAAAGCTAAAGGCCCAGCCTCCAACTTTGATTTATCTAGAAGTCTCTTTAATAAAATGAAAACCAGCGGAGAGGATCGACACCAGATCACTTCAGTTATTCTAACGACTTTACTTTTTTGAAATACAGGTAAATGTATCGCAGTGACAGAGAGCAAAACAAAGAGTAGCGCCAGTTCTCCTCACAGCCAGCTGTAAGTCGACTGCACTGACACGCAGGCTATGCTTGGTATGACTCCTATGCTGCACCAGTGGTTTCCTCTGTTGCTGAGAGGGGCGCACTGGGCATGCTCGCTAAATCCCTGGAGCGCCTCAAATATCAGGGATGTTTTACGCGCAAGATCAGCCTCTCCAAACTCATGCACAGAGAAAGAGAGAGGAGAGCGCCAGAGAGACCCAACGGGCTGCAGCAATCCCGTATTACATTTTTAAAGTATCACAAGTCTCAGTGCAGAAGTTTTGCCACAGGATATTAAAACATGCCCAAGATTGTTGTGGAACAACAGACGCACCTGAGATACCAAAGAATATAGAAGTGATAACTGAGATTAAAAGGTGCCATAAAGGTTGCCATAACCTTATCGCAGGGTGTGAGTCCCTGCAGTGATAACATAAAAGTTATAAACTTTGATAAGTCACTATAAATGTACTGTTTACAGATATGGGAGCACAGAGATGACACAAAGGAGAAAAAATAGCCAGGAGGGTAAAAAGAAAGGTAACAGTGTTTCTCTTGAAGGGGTTTCTGATTATAAAACGTTAATTTTGGCAAAGATGGTGATGTACCCTCAATCTACAATGTGTTGATGTGTCAGGCCCCTTCCAACAGAATATAATATAATAGACTAAGGACTTTTCTTTATACCGTGATGACGCCTCAAGTAGGTATGTACACATGTTTACACATGTAAAAAGAAAAAAATAGAGCAGATTATATAATCTATATATTCAATGTGCAATGTGAACAATTGCTTATAGCTGTCTTATACATGGAAGGAAAGCAAACTTCACTGTGTTGATGTTAATAGACATAAAAATTTACCAAGTCCCAGTGAAGTCGCCTCAATTTCAGAGTGGTTCTCTCCTGCCCTCTGGTGCTTGAGATGGGCTACTCCAAGGTTATATCTTCAATAAAAGTTATTGATGTGGAAAAAGCAGGAGGCAAATGGGATGAAAAGAGGAAATATGTAGGCTATCATCATCATAGATGAACAGTGAACATGGCTGTCATCGCATTATATAGAGAAGAGTTTCCTCTGGGTACGTAATTGAGAACATAATGAGCAGGGTGTGGCTGTACTTTAGAGTGTGACTTTACATGCAAACACACATTTGCTATGCGCATGTTCTCATGTGACACATACCCGCAAAAAAACACACACTGACCGGGAAATGAGAGGCGTAAGACAAAATGATGTCACAGCCAACTCAATAGACAAGACCTGGTTTTGAGGTCAAATTAAACATATTCTCAAAGCAATAGAAATGACTCAGAAAGAAAGAAAAAAAAACATTTTGTATTGCCTTGCCTTCATCCAGTCTGGCACCCCTGGATCTTTACCTTGGTAAGACTGCCATGCCAAGAAAGGAACAAGGGGAACCACTAAGAGAGAAAATGAATTAGGAGGAAGAGATAAAGCTTTCAGGTGGATTTACTTTTCTATCCTGGGCTAACCAAAGTTATGGCCGTTTCGCTGACCTCTGTCTCACTACACAGGCCTCTCCTAACTTCTACACTGTTCCAACACTGCTCAAAACTGGATTAACAGACTAATTATACAAACTTTACCCCTGTCTCACACTACCTCTCTCATGCACAAACACACAACTACAAAACAAACACGTTAATCTACACAGACACAATCACACATCTACCCTTCTCTGCTTTACAAACGCACATCGTTCCACATTGTTCCACACACCTCCCCCTTTATTTCTCCTACACACACACGCAAGCACACAACTACACACAAAAGGCCTCTTCCCTCCTCCCTTTTTGCCTCCCCCTCTAACGGTGGCTCAGAACTAAGGAACATGGCTCTTGTCTCATTGGATAGCCATTGTTTCCAGTTTCACACACAACAAGGCTGAGTTAAGACAGAGGGTTCATTCAGTGCTGCTGCTGCTACTACAACTGGTGATGCAGGTTCCAACTAACTCAGAGGCTTAAACATTTAAAAACTAAGGACTGAAATCAAAATTTGTGTGACAATATAAAAAGAGTTGTTGCAGGATGTAAAATTAAAATTTTTGGAAGCTTTATTGTTCAGTGTCACAAATTTTCAGGACATATAAACCACAAAGCTCTACTGGTTCAGGTGGCACACATCCATGCACACAAACCCGTATGTCATGTGATCATCTTCTCATATTTCCAGACTGTTAGAAACAAGACGTCATTCTATTCACTGGAGTGGAGGAATAAAGACAGACAGTAACAGGCTTGTACTCCCATATGGCCTTCGGCCCAAGTTGCCAGACTTAAAAACTGCCCATCATAACAACCGAAAATGGAAAGAAGACTAAATAGCACAATTAAAAGTATTTTTTCATACGAAACATTGGTTTATGGCTGACACTGATGTTGTGAAATCTAAATCATCGTGTTAAGGGATAAGCCTGAAATTATTTAAAGCGCTGACTTTCACCTCCTCCTTTGTTAACAGAGATTTGACATTTGCATTAGTCAACAGGTTACAGTTAAAATGTTTTTTCCCAGAGGTAAAACAATTAAATCTGATGCAACTTTTAGAAAGCAAGGCTCTAAATATCAGCCCAGCAGGTTGTCTTGTATCTAGACAACATGTAGCTCAGGAAAAAAAATGGTTTGAATATAAAACATCAACATCCACAGGCAGTAAGTGCCAGAGTAACAGTAACAGGGCGTAAAAGGATACAATTCAACATAGCAGATTTGTCAGACACCATAACGTCCTTGAATGAGGCAGCTCATTGGAGCAAATAAAGACTTAAAGGTTCTCCACAATCTTCTTGGACTATCAAGGATATAAAATATTCCATGTATAGATTCTAAAAAGTTGACCACCTGTCCTTTGGCTCCTTAATTGCCTAAAATTGACTCAAACTGTGTCTTTTTCACTTTTTGCCCCAGACGTTGTGTCTGCCATGCAGTAAATTAGACAACTCAGGAGTGAACCATGGATGAATATGACTCTTTCCTCTATATTTACAACAAAGGGTATGCTTATAAAAATACCAATAACGCTATCATAACTGGAAATAGACCATGTGTTTTTTCCCATATTCAATTAAACTCAACATTTCAACACAAATATTTCTTCTACAAAGTTGTCATGTTTTGGGAATTTTTGGACATCATTCTAGCTTAGTGCTGCTGGTTATTAGATGCGTTTCCCTGTGGCTGCAGCATTTGTCTTGCAATTATTACAAACACTTGACTGCAAATTGACTTAAAAAGGGAAACACAGTCTCCTAACACTGTGTCTTTGTCCTGGCTTGGCATGATTCAATACTAAGGAGATTAATGGTTACACAACAAGTTGGTGAAATTCCACCTCTTTCTTCCGTAAGGACAAGTTGTTACACATAACTTAGCCTACTGTAGAAATAACCTTTTCTCCTCACCGTTTCCCCAGCTTGTTTTCTTCAGCATGTCTCAGAAGCAAAGAGGTCGCAGTCAGGCTGCTGACCTATACCGTTAACTGTAGGAAAAGGCAGGCTGCGGTATCGCCGTTAAATTAACTGAAGTATCCGCGTAATTACATTAAACGTCTGTGTAAAAGCACCACTGCTTCACTAAAGCTTGTTTTACTTACTTGAACTACAGACGTGACTTGGTTTTAGTATGTTCTCTGGACTTACAAATTAAGTTCTTCTTAGAGTTGGATGTCTGTAATCAGGTTTGATTTCTACTCTTAGAACAATTCAACTTAATTTCAAAATTAAATGGGTATTGGGTCTTTCAATGTACTCACCCATTCACTCATCTATCATTTAGTGGTATGGGCATCCACCTGCCCTTCATCTCCAGTGGAGAATTCCTGCTTTCCTGTCATTATCCCCTTTCTTTACTTCCTGCCTGCCTATTTATTTATCTAATCTATCAGGACAAGGCGCTGCCACACCTACTCAATCTCCTGCGGTGTTGTATGTCTCTCTCAACAGGTCTGGGCTTCTCCAGGGAATGGGTGTGTCTGGATAACAACAAGGCCAGGTGGTGATTCAGAATGCTTTATTAACACTCTCCAGTGTTGTGACACAAACACTGGCAGAATAAAACGCCGTAGCCTGATGGTAGTGTTAAAAAAAAAATGCCTCTCTCATCTATCCTGCTCCCTTCCTTATCTTACCATTTATTTACTTAAGAAAATATCATTTATGCCTTGTTGAAAATGTAACGTCCTTTAAACTTGATTATAAACGTGATCTTTAATAAGTCAAGGGTGGAAGAAGGACTCTCACACTGGCGATTACTTTATGGCGCCCTCCGTTGAAATACCACGCACCATTACAGGCTTTGTTTACATAATGGCATAATGTAATAATTGAAGACGTTATTCCCTTCTGAAATGTGTTGTCTCAGCTCTTGGTATTAAGGTGGTTACTTAACTGTGACTTTTCTACAAATCTTGAGGCTGTAGAAGGTTTGATTACACATGTCTACAAACATCTGAATAAGACAGACCTGTATTACAACTTAGGATTTGTGTTCCACAAAGTGGTTTTTAACCATCTACAAGTCAAATTTTTGCAACTCCCATAAGGATTAATCCAAATAAGTGACCCTTCGTTTAATTGTCAGTGGAGTAGCTCAATGATGTGCATCAGTATAACATCATAGATGACTGATTAGTGTCAGTTACAACCTCTTCATATGAATATTGATATCATAATATCATTCTTTTAAGTCATATTAAATTCCCATCATGTGCAACAGCTTGCTGCCACACATTAGACTCAACTGGAATGTGGACCACATTCATTCATGGGGATTCACTGTCCTGTGTCATAAGGTAAAAACTGTTCAGAGCTTGCATCTCTAACGAGCCACGTTTTTTTTGCAGAAAGTAGAAGAATCTGTGTAATTTCCATCATTGTTGGGCCACTGTTTTTACATTTTACAATTAGATAGTTTCTGAACTCTAATATCACATAGTAGTGTCACTTAATAGAGGCCCAGACCACCTGTGTACTACTGTCAACAATGATTATGGTTTGTAAGTATTGTTATATAATCTGCTGTGACAGAAACAAGATAAGCCAGCTGAGGACTGTGTAAAGTGCTCTCATGCAGCCAAGACATATAAGTCATCTGTGTCCTACTCTTCCTTATAGCCCATCTGTCCTGCTTCTCTTTTACCTTTTAGTCCTACCTTACACTGTCTGCATTTCTTGTTCTATCGATTTAACAATGTTCTTCTCTTACAATGCAATACCAGGCCTTGGCTAAATGTTCACATCCACCTCCCCGCTTCCAGCATTTACATCATAAAGAAAACTAACATGAGGAGGAGCGTGGCTGCACTCTCACACTCCGGTGATGCAAGGTTACATATCTACTGTATGTTATTACAAAGAATGCAACTGTCTGGAACACAACTCAGATCTCATTGAGAGATGCAAATCTTTTCTGAGCAGCGAGCTGAGACTTGAATGTCTCATACGGTAACAGGAACGGTGTAAAGGATATCTTGGGCACAGCAGTGACACCTGCTTTTTAACAGAACATTCACTCTTTCAAACTAAAATTTGGAAAATACATGTATCCAGATATGTCATCCAATTTTTACATGAAAGGTTTGATGTTTTGTTGCTAATTGAAGGAAGATCAAGCATTTCAAATATATAACACCAAACAGATCTTATTTCTGGTGATGGAAAATGATTGGTGCCTCCATCGGCCAGTGGGACCTATGACAACATTTTTGCCGTGCTAACAATTAGCTGGTAACAAACTGAGCCCAGGGGCTTATCATTTCTCAGACTGCTCTGCACTCTTACTACTCATGTTCTGCATCTGTGCCTGGATTATAGCCTCAGCATGCTCAGATGTTGTCAACAGAACCTTAAATTGGATGCCGAGGCTACAAATACAATACATACTATTCTGAGAGGAGTATGTTCACAGAGGTATTACTATGTACTACTATTCTTATCTTCTTCAAAATAATTGATATTCTTGGACTAAATCCCATGAAAATCCCATTTGAAAATTAAAATGAATATCAAATTTAGGGAATAGAGAAAGGATATCTTTAAATATGTCTATGTACACCCACATTTAGTTTAAATGCAATAAATACTTTCAATCTGTTGAATGCCTGCACATATGGGAAAAACACACCTCTGGAGTCGTTAATCAAATCAAAGAAAATGCAGCAGTAATTTTTTTTTTGCACTATAAAAGGTTAACTTTTTTTTGTGAAAAGCAGTGCAATCCTGTTTCATTTCATTCTGAGTAACTATGGTGAGTACTATCAAAAAGAGAGGAATGCAAAGTATGTGTGGTCAGCACAGCTCTGAGAAAAAGTTTCCTCGCTATGAGAGCAGAGCTGGTATGGGACTGAGAGTGAACAGAGGATTTGAGCTTTTTTAGACAATATTAAGAAAAAGTAGCCACAGCCACAAATTCAGTGCCATCTAAAAAAGGTGGCGGCTACAAAGAAGTAATTTGGCCTTGTCAGTGTGGTGGATGACTCCTCATACAGCCTTGTTCTGAAAGACCCTCAATGCCTTAAACTCCTTGCTGGCAGGCGAAAAGCATCAGCAGGTGGCAAAAAGGTGTACCAGAGGAGACACATGGCTGTTTACACCCTCACCAGGTCAATAAAGGAGTTCGCAGAGACAAGGAAGACACTGCAAGGGAATTGTTTTTTTTTAAATCACTTACGGTTTATATCTAATATAGATGGAACAACAAAGAGTTGTTGAAAGTAAATCACTTTAGCCACACCTTTTCTACCACAAACTATTTTAGAAATGAAAAACATGTGGAGAAACATGTTGCCTTGTTCAGAAAGACAAACAGCAAGCCATGCAAAATGATTACTGCTATGTAAATGTGATGGGGGAAAAATGCAAAGTGCAAAACATACTCCAATACAACTCTACTGTGTGTAGAGAAAAACAAGGGTTGATTATGTTTTACCTTGTGACTTGGAACTGTGACCCTTTGACACTTGACCTTTGACCATGGTGGCCCCTTGCCCCTCTATTCTTAATGGCTGCCCGCTGAACCATGATACTTAACAAAGCAGTGATAATTCTGTAAGTGCCTGTGTGTGTGTGTGTGTGTGTGTGTGTGTGTGTGTGTGTGTGTGTGTGTGTGTTCTTGCATCGGTCAACCAACTAGTAAGTTAAACTGCAGAGGGAAGTGTATTTAGAGGCAGAGAAAGGTGAATGTGGGAGGAGGGTAAGACAACAAGAGATAGACTGATGGTAAGGAAGAGTGACTGGGAAGCTGTCACTTCCCATAAGCAGCCTTTCACTGATCTTGAATAAGGTTACATTTAAAATCAAGCTCTCCTTGCGTATTATGATTGTCCGGTGAGCAGAGATCAACACACCCTCCTAAACTCATTTTTTTGAAAGAAACAAAATAAACATAAATTTTATATATAAATATATATACACACACACACACACACTTAGTGGTTCACTTTGTCAAAGCAAAAGTTTAGTATCTTCAGAAATGCACTTCACTTTCTTGCCAAAATTGAGACCATACCACACCAAAATTTGTCCGCTCAGTATGAAGTACTAGCCAGTTTAGCAGATTAGCATAGCAAACTGAAAACATGGGAATAAAACAGCTAGTCTGGCTCTGTCCAAAGGAAATCAAAATCACACACACACACACACACACACTGATTGCAGGCAATAACTCAAACACTGTTAACAGTTAATGACAAGATAGATCCCCATTTATCACAAAAAAACAACAAACTTTGACTGGGGAGCTGATAGGAAAACAGGCAATAAAACATGATGGATGTATTGATGTCTGAGACATAGAGCATACAGCCTTTCATGCTTACTTCAATTGTTATTGCATTCACAAACAAATTTGACCAAACGCACTAGGGATGCACCAAAATCAAAAGTACATTCACATTTTGTTTAATTTATTTTGCCTTTTTCTTATCATTGCATAAATTAGTAGTCAAAATGTGCTTTTTACTCATTGTTTCCCACAGGATTTGGAGAGACTTTAGTGGGTGGGCCCGATGCCCAAGAGAGTCCGTAAAGTAAATTACATGTGCCCATTTACTTTTAATGTACACATGATGTAATATGTTTTATACTTTCTGTGAATATAATCCAATTAATCTTATTTCCATACTGTATAGACACCTTATTTTGAAAAACAGACGTTGTCACATGTGTATCCTCGCGCTAAATTCATAAAGTCCAACCCAATTTGATAAATAATGTTGTATGTGGTTCTCATATCGTGTAACATGAAGACTTCATAGCCTCTCTTCAGGTAGGACTCTCATACTGCAACACTTGTCTTTGTAAAGAGAAAAAATGACAGGATGAAGTTGCTAACCTGCCCGTCAGCTCGCACTGGTCCATTTCAGTAGATCTAACGTTACCATAAAGGCTTGAACACGTGTGCACTCCAAATTTAGGTGCGGCTAGCTTAATAGCCTTGTCACAAACGAGTGACAGAAACACGGGTCAGACCGTTTGTTGCCTTTTCTAAGAAGTCAGCCACAAATGGAATCTGACACTTTAACACTGCCATGTCAACATAATTGTTAGGTAAAATTTATTCGGTCTTTTGACTTATTAGACCACACACCCAAAGTGCTCTTTTTTTTGCTATTTTCAGCCGATTAATATTGGTGGCCAAACGTTCGGTGCATCCTTAAAATGCACAAAAATTACAGCGGGAATACACAACCACACTAGATGCAAGTGTGCTCCATATTGCCCCCTACTGTTTTGTTAATGACTGTTTTATGTGCTGCAGACTTCTAACATGAACCTTCAGTCATAACTTATAGTTGGTCACCCCACTACTCACACACTTAGGAGACAGATCAGTGCATTATTCATTTAGTCACAGGGCAAGAAGTAAAAAATTGTGTAATGCCATGTTTCTCTAAAAGATGAGTAAAAATTAAGTTACTAGGAGACTGAGTTAGACTTTCTTTCTGTCTGTGTTTTGACAGACAGGGTCATAAAAATTCCATCATCAATAATATTTTTACCAGTCATTTAAATTTTTTTAAATGATAATGAGACATATAGCATATTTAATAGCATTTCATTTGCGAAAAACAACTTGATCCTATTAACATTTAATATACAGATTATGGATTTATAAGGGCTTGGACAGAAAAGATGAACTCAGACCATTTTCATGTCAGCACACAAAGTCGATTAATGATTACTACCTCCTTGACACCAGTTGTTTCCCCTGTAATATTAGCTGCCACTGATGTTGTGATGACGTTTTTAGTATTACTTGCATGTCCTTCACCCTCCACGACACCAGTCCCTGTTTTTTTCACCCCGTTTATCAACCACATTACAATTACTGGACTTTCTAAAGACACTTCGGACACTCAGCTGCTGGGACATTTTGTGATAGCTAGGCTATGTAGTGATACAGCCTACCAATGCGATGGCTAAAGCCAGCTAGACAACGAGGTCAGGCATGTGAAATCAAAGACAAGACGACTAAACAACAGCTAATTAATATGGACACTTGGAACCAACTGACAAGAACTTCACATCTCACACTCTGGGCCAAAACAAGTGATATTACATTTCAATGTGTCACTAGGCTCTTCGTAGTTGTTTTTTTATTTAGAGTTACTTATTTTAATCTTATTAAGTAGTAAAAGTTTAACAGGTGATATGTTTTGTTGAAGAAATATTCTGGCTGTCTTACAGCTTAACAAAGTTAAGTCTATGGGAACAGAGCTTTTAGGGTCAGTGGGCATCATGTGAATGACGGCAGTTGGGCCACTATGTCACATTGACTTCAAGACATGGCATACTTTGTAGGTTTGGTAAAAACAGGTTTTAGTAACTTCCTGGAGTCTTGTTGTTATCATGAGGTTGCCAACCACACTGTTCTTTAACATAGTTAAACATATGTAAACTAAACAAACCACTGACTCATGTAGCATGTGCCACAGGGAATTTTTGACTATGGAAAAGAGTGCTCACTAGTTTTAGTAATCCTTCACAAAAAGATTGTTGGCTGTCTAAATTTTATCTGAGCTCACCTTCTTTGTGCTGTGACATGATGGGTTACTTCCATCCAAGGACCAAATTATGTGTTAGAGTTTAAGCTCTCTTAACTTCAAAACACCTTAGCAAGCCTCACGGGATGAGAGTTATGCTGCTCACCATCTGTATGCTTACACTATAATGTCTAGTTGCTTAACACCTTTATCATGTTACACAGGCAGCATTGAGAAATATCTTTCAGAAACCTGGACAGGCTGGAGGGCACACCCACTCGTTGCAGAAAAAGCTACAAAACCCAACCCATGCCATGCACCCACGGGCATGAATCCTCGGTCAAATTACCTCCCACCTAGAATACTGTTTTCCTCCAGCAAGTGCCTGATGCAAGCTGATTCAAGCTGATGCAAGCTCTCTGATTTCACTTTCAGCGTTGATCTGGCTATACACTACAGAGTATCGACAAGCTCTGACATATCTCAACTGCTGACTTACTGAGGACCACCAAGCCAGCCATTTAAATGTGCTATAAAATCTGATTAACCAAGCTTGCAGTAGTTCATTCATATAAAACTTAAAGTGAGGACACCCAAGAATAAGAGGATGAGGTTGCCTCTGCTATTCTGGTCCACCTCAGTACCTCCTGTGCATGATCACATTAACCAGATTGAATTAGCTTGCCTGCCTGCCCAGTGTCAACATCACATTTCATAAAATCTCTTGCATGACCATAAAAACCATAAACATAAAGCTTTGTGAATCTGCTCAGGACCTGCTGCACGTTTAACTTCATGTTCCAACTAAAACAAGATTTATAGTCTATAGCCATGCTAGCAGCTCTGCAGTGCCTGTTAAATACTACAACATCAGCATGCTAGCATGCTCACAATGAAGATGCTAACAGGTTTAGCAGGGATATCGTTTACCATGTTCACGTCTTAATCACAAAGTACAGTGGAGGCTTAAATGTAATAGCTGCTGTATAATAGTTTTTTAGCTATTTGGTCGTATACAAAAGTACTGAACCAAAGAAAGAAAATTTACCTGATGATGGCACTAGGATAAAACTCATGGTATCACCAGGGTCAATAGAATTCATCCTCTGGGGATCATGACTCCCTGTTCAAAATTTCAAGGCAATCCATCAAGTAGTTGTTGATAAGTTGAAAAGTTAATATTTCAGTCTAGACCAACAGACCAAATCTAACTAAATTTAGATAGTGGGGAAAGGGTATTTACTAGCAATTAACAGATTTACTTACACCCACCCAACACTGGATTTTTATACTGGAGATGGACAAAATAACCCAAAAAACTTGCAAAATCACACAATCCAATGCAGCCTCGCGATGAATTTAACCTCAGAATGTTCCGTCTTTGTTGAGACTGGTGTTGAATCAGCTCTATATTGATTCTTGCGGCTGCAATTTGTGGCGTTCCTATTAATTTCTCCCCAACCGTCAGTATACTACTACACATTTGGCGTTATTCAGCACATAACTTGACAGTATTAAAGGGTCTGTTTTCATGGACTGTTTCACAAAGAGCTAGGAAAGACTGGGGGTTACTATAGCTGGGGTTATAGTTTCCATGGTTTGAACAAACCATGGAAACTATAACAATGAAGGGGGATTCTGTACATGTGTGTGTGATTGTGTGTGTTTTCTCTAAACAAGCAAGCTGGGTTTTAGTGTAGAGCATGTGTATTCCTGCGTGTACCGAAGTAGAGCAGAGGGCACTGTACAGATGTCAGCCAACCACCTTCTCTTGGCACCAGTTCTTCTTTTGTTGTGGCTTGTGTCAGAAACAAAAGGTCCATATTCCATCTCCTCAGTAGGGCCCTAAACCACTGACCCTCTTTGGAATGACTGGTTTTGATATAACATCCAAGACCCAACAAACACATTCAGGGCCTGCTGACTGGCAATTTCTTTTAATTTGCACTAAAACCAAATAAACAACTCTAAAAAGGTTTAGTAAAAACTGCTATATTTTAGAAAACACTGAGCAACAAACAAACATATTTCAAGATGTCCTTGGAGCTGGGCCTGCGGTGCAATCCAGACTCCTTAAGGTTGATTTCAAATACAGGTTTGCTTGCAGGAAGGGTGGAGCACACTGCAAAATCTTCCAAGTAGCCACCAAAATTGCTATGGAGAGGTGATGGCAAGTATTAAGCATTTTCCATGCATGCACCGTTAAATATAAGGCACACACTTACTATAAAAGCAGCAAAGTAATCGCTGCTTTTTTAGTAAGTGTGTAATTACTGTATATTCAAGGTCAGGACTATTTGACTGAAGACCTGTGATTAGTGTTGTTCACAGACAGCTTGTTCTGCAACCGGAAGGTGGGAGTTTAAGCTCACTAACAGCAAGGATCAGCCCTGCTGAAGTG
Organism: Micropterus salmoides; assembly: GCF_014851395.1. Classification (NCBI taxonomy): domain Eukaryota; kingdom Metazoa; phylum Chordata; class Actinopteri; order Centrarchiformes; family Centrarchidae; genus Micropterus; species Micropterus salmoides. The sequence continues at coordinate 17,842,260 of NW_024043372.1, forward strand.
TGTGCATATACTGTATGTATGGCGTGAGTTTGGTTTCAGAGAGGACTTAACTTACTTGTATACATTCATATCAATCTAGCAAATAACTAATTCTGACTAAAATTAAAATAAAAAATTACAAATTTTTATTGGAAAGTGACAGGTGGAGGAAAACTGGAAATGGGGAGAGAGAGGGGGGTATGACATAAAAGGTCGCCAGCTGAAGTGGAATCGGCGACGTTTGTAACCATGCAGCCATGTGGCATGCGCTGTAACTGTCGGCTATCATTCCAATTCAACTTTAATTAAATTTTATTCATACAGAGGCAATGCACAACACAAGTTATCTTGTTGCACTTTTCATATAGAGCAGGTCTAGACCATAATATTTGTAAAACTATTAACAAAGACCCAACAGCAAGCACTTGGCGGCAGTGGAAAGGAAAAACTCCCTTTTCCTTTCAAGGCGCACCATTATGATAACATATTTTGTCACATTTTTCCTAACACAGGTAAAACCAAAGCTTAGACATGTTCCACTGATTCCACTACACTCATGGTTAGTTTTTTGATAGACAGTGGAAATTACATCAAAACACATTACAAAATTGGCTCTAAATACATTAACCTGCAAGGCAGGATAGAAATGTAGCTCCAAAGTTTTGATACTTCAAACTGTAACATCTGTGGGCTGATACTTGCAAAAAAAAGCTGTTGCTGCTATCAACCCATCACAAGTACAAACTGTGTGCAAACTTCACGTACAGGAATATTAAATTTAAAAGCAGAACATATCCCAAAGGTTTAACAAAGTCCTCAATGAAGACCAAGTTTTCATAAAAACAAAGAAAAAGTCTTAATTTTAGATAAGCACTCGCATTCAAGTAGCTTTAATTAATCTGGGCTAAGGCCAACAATCTATTTTGGGATGACATTACTGTAGTATATTTTCCACCACACAGCGCGACCTCAGACCAATATATTATTCATGAATTGTAATTCCATTTCCCTCAAGACAGCATGTGTGTAATAATCTCAGAAATTAATTTCCCAACAGAGATGGGTTATTTGCTGGAGTGTGGTTTAAAAAACTGAACAATGTGTTTCATTTTATGGTCGAAATGTTGTCAACTGCAGCACTGGACTCCACAAGTCCCACTTAGTGCTTCTGAGTTACTGCGGCTGTTGGGAGGGAAGGCTCAAGCCTATCCCTGTACTGTGGCAAGTGCTCTGGTATAATGGGCTTGCCATAAATGCAAACAAGTAGTCAGAGGTTATTGACTCAACTGGTCGGCTGACTGGTTCACAGCTAGTTTGGCAGACTAGCTGGTTGGTTAACTAACTTATTTAAAGGGCTGGCTCGCTGGCTAGCCCATTTCTCCTGCACTATTGTGGAAACAGTTTGAGTGCATTGTCTTTGGACAAAGAGGCCGTGCGGGACCCACAACAAAAAGTGACATCAGCGCAGAGGAAAAAACAAAAACACTGCAGGGGAGCGAGGGAGCAGAGGAGGAGGGGAGCTCCCATGCCATTTCACTCAGAAGTGCAAGGAAGCTGATATTCAGCTCATTTAAGCCAAAGCATTATGGGAACAAACTGGAGATGTTACAGCTGAAGCTCTTTCTAAATATTCCCAATCTCTCAATGCACCAATGAACAGATGTTATTTTCTAAAACGTACACTGTATATTCCAAGTTGATCTATTATCATGAGGCTCTGAAAAGGGAACTTCAAGAACCTTTGTCTCAATGTGAAATGTATTTAACTAGAGCTAGCTTGCACTTCTACTAAATTATAATATTAATTTCTCTTAAAGCAATTCGGTGCTAGGAGCTTACAATCTACCTGTTTGTCACTCTCAGCATTTTACTCTACCTCCTCTACAATGGTATATTAAATTTGAGAGAGCAATTATTAAATACATGATGCAAGATCTGTTGAGGAGAAAACTAAAAAAACAATGAATTAAACGTCCACCTCCCAACAGGGCAGATCAATTATCTGCAGCATCCGCTGAATGTTAAGTGTCCTTGTAGGTTTCACTCAGCTCAGGGGCCTGCTGGCTATGGAGAGGCCTGCTGACAAGGATTGGCCATTTCTCCTTAATCTCGTAAGGAATTGTTTTCAGCAATAAGTTCTCAGATATGATTAGGAGAAGAGAAAGGAAAAGACAGAGGTAGGTAAGTGGACGGAGTTCAGTACCAGACAGCCAGAAAAACACTACAAAGGAGGTAGAGACAGATGAGAGTCACCCCACCCTGATTCTAGCGAAAGCAGGTTAACACAAGCAGCTGGTTAAAAAGCAGTGCTAGTGGCAGTTGAGTGCGGTTGGTCTTATTTGCCTGTGTATCAGTAACTGCAAGCCTGCTCAGCACAAAGACGCCTATTGTTGCACGGCAGAAAACAGGGCAATGGCTCATGGCTGAACATAATGTTGCACTCCATCCACACGTAAGGCGACTCTGATGTCCACAGTGTACCTTTTGACAGCACAAGTGTCCAGACAGAAGGAGCGGGAGCAAAAGATGTGCATCCAACCTCCACTTCTACCGACACACAAACACAAGAGGGACTGGTAGTCTGATCAAACTTACTCTCTTCTTCATTCGCATGAACAAATGATGCTGCTCTTGACAGAACATCCAGTGGTGTCTCCATGCTTGGATGCCTGTGGGAGAGAGGGAAGGGCACTGTGCTGAAAATGTTATGTTAAAACTGTTTGTCTTGCTCATCTCTGTGAAGCAAGTTAATATTTGATAGATGTCAAGTCATTAAGAGCTCCAAAACTATAAAGAGTATAGGGTCAGGCATCATTTTAAATGTACCTGTACGAACAGGATACATAGAGACATCAAAAATTTTAACTTTTTTTTTTCTTTTAAATGACATAGGTTGAAAAACAAATACATAATGTTTTACTACAAAACCAATTTTTCACACCAACAACTGAACATGAACTTTGTGGAAGTAGAATAGTCTGCTCTGATTTAGATTTGCAAATTGTCTTTATAGTCGATTAACCATTTATAAAATGTCAGAAAATAGTGAAAAACATCCATCATAATTTCCCAGAGGCCTAGGCAAGGAGAGGCTGAAAGCTGTACATTTCTGCCATTTTTTTCTTATTAAATTACTTTAGCAATTAATAGATTTTCAAAACAGTTGCTCGATATTATCGACTAATCCTTGTCCTTCAATGTAGTAGCCTATATATTATGCATTATAGTAAACAGTTTTAGAGCGTTGAGCCTGCAGTCTAGCTGAGCTATGAAAGGTATTTGTAGATAAAATAAAACTCTCACGCTTCTCTTCCCTCTTTCTGCATTCCTAAGATACCTTCCCCTCATTTCCTCAAGAAACTAGCGTTTTGAGCAAGGCTGTCATTTAAAACTATTCGTACGGCTTCAGACTAAACTGCACACTCTTCAGGTTTGTTGTCCTGTTGCTCGTCACAACACAACACTGTGCACTGTCTACGTTGTGCGTGTCAAGAAATGCGACAAACTTTTCCTACGGTCGCCTCGTGCAAAATTTAAACCGATAAATATTAGTAGCAAGTGCGTCCACTTTTATTCCCACTACCCCTGTATCAGCCCGACTCAGTGCTTCCTTATCGGCCCCCTAAGAGGTGTCCAGGAAGGTCCCCAGCGAAATAAAAGGCAACATATAGGCTACAGCTTTTACTTGAAACAGGCACTACGAAACAAACTATCGCGACTTGATCTTGTGATTGTGTTTCTGCACTCCTTTCCACCACACAGAGATAACGATTAGGCCTATGTCCCAAAATCCCTGGAGGGCAGGATGGCTACAGGGGGTTTCTTGACATGACAAAGTTTGGGAACCCGTCTTGTGCCGCTTCATATGGTGAATGAAATTTCACCTTCGTAAAACAAGGCGGATATTAGTATTTCAGCCCTGTATTAAATATGTTCTTAACACTTCACTGTTCATTTACAAGCTGACTATTTCACTAAAAACAGACTGATTTTTTTCTTTTGGAGGTGTTCCTCCAACAAAAAAAAAGCGCACTCTCATCCTACAAACCCGAAACGATGTCAGTCCAACACAACTTCATGTTTAGGTGCACATACCTCATTCAAGCGCCACTTTGGTATCTTCCGGTATGATAATGTCAGAAAAATAAATAAATATATCCCACGGAGATTTTAAAACAATACGATCCAGTACGAGGTTAGACAATAGTAGCAGAGCTGTCGGGACAAACTTGGTTGTAGGCTAAACAAGGAAGAGGAGGAGGAGGTAGAGAAGGAGAAGGAGGGGAGGAGGGCAGGAATGCCTGGAATGATGGAATTCAGTTCCTAGCAGGTGGTGAAAGTGTAGCGCGCTGATTGGCGGAGGACTGAAGCAATGATATCAGCATATATTATGATAATAGAGCATTGCATCATGTCCTCTGAAGGTGAGGCTGCTGTCACTGTGTTTATTACTTAGGGTGTCTAAGGTGGTGAAATATTTAGTAGATGATGAAGGAGAGCCCCCTCCCATAACCATCCGTCATCATTATGTTGAGCTGTCTACATGACAGCTTTTATTCATTTCAGCACTGCTGTCCACCAGCCCACCTCAGTATCATATTTGATGTTACATTTTTTCCCCATATTTTAACTTCCGCACTATTTATGTCTTTGTCTTAGATTCTCATTAATCATTTCACTTTGGTTAATGAATTTATAGGCTACGTTTTGTACGAGCATTGTTGGAGGGAGCCTGAGAACAAGAATTTCCTTGCCAGGGACTGCTTCACTGTAGTTGTTGTGGATATGACAAATAAAGAACTTTTATTACTTTATGGGTGCCTTTGAGCAAGGCAGTTCAACCCTGAACATCAACAACAATAGTTGTTACTCTTCCTGGGGTCCATTTTCAAATATACATAAGGCTATACATGTGTACACTTACACACACAGTGTAACTCAACTTATCATTTATAAGCTGCACAAACATTTCATTAATGGGTAATAGCACACTATAATGTAGTCGTATGCAGTGTATTTTGTATATTTATAACTCATTAATAAACAGTTGTATCTGCATACAACTACATACTAAACTATGTATTAGATGTTTATATAATGTTTATAATGCTTGATGACTTAAAGTCAGGTGTTACCTAAAACATTTGAACATCACATTAACACCCAGCCCAACCTAAAAAATAATAATAAATCTCATTGCATTTGCACATCTACACTGCAAATAAAGAATAGCCTACATATATTGTTTATATATGTTGTACACCGGTCTTAAAAAAGCTTTTCTTAAAAAACTTTTTTTACTAGGGCTAGGGTTAGTAAATATTGTACTTAAAAAAAGAAAGGACAAGTGTCTTAAAATTGTAGTCAATTACAGTACTTGAGAGAAATGTACTTAGTTTCTTTCCATCGCTGATAGCAACAGTTGGTTGTGGTTGGAATATGTCTGCAATTACACTAATGTTGACCTGAGCATTGCCAAAGAAAGTGAAGAAGAATGTGCGGTCAGAAAACTGCCCATAGAGATTTTACAAAAATGCAACAAAAGGCTGGTAGATTATGTGTGAAAAATAGCTCATCCAACAACGAGGTGATTCTGAAGTCATTGTTTAAAGTATGACTCATGATGAAGTGATGAAGAAATGGAGGATTAAAACAAACAAGTGGCAGTACCAGGAAGTAACTGATACCAGTGACTGCTCTACGAAGGAAATAAGGACCAATAGACCTTCATCACAGCACTGACTTCATTCATTCAAAAGACTTTTTTTCCCCCTTAAAGATGTTCTCTTTGGTATTTTTTGATTATAAGAGGGAAAATGAAAACACAAATAATATGATTCAGCTAATTTTTATTGGCCAAATTCTACATGCATAAAAAAACAACCTTATTTGCTCTGTAGTGTTTGTTTTGCTTCTTTATCAGAGCAGATATTTTGACTCGTCATAGCAGCAAAAGCACAGCTGTTACTAACAACTTTAATGATGGCTTTGTTCCATTCTGGTGTCCCACTGCATCATGCCACTGAGCCAAAATATGCACAGTAGCAGGACCCTAAAATGGACACAGCTAAATGCAGTCCTAAGTATTAATTACAACTGTTGCTTTTCCTGCAACAAAGTCAAAATATTGATAGAGAAAAATGCCTATGAACATGCTAATTTTTGATGAATTCCATATTCATGTTTTTTTTTACTTATAAATAAAAATAACTTTGCATAATGCAGGAAAATAAATAAAACAGAAGTAATCTATCACAATCAAGTATTCTTTTCATTAATCCCTCTGGTTAGCAGAGCAGCAGAAAAAAAAATGAGGACAAGAGATAATGTAATATTTATTCTGTGATTATAATTCTTGTCATATTTTATGATATTTTGTAAAAAAGCGAGGTGTCATAATTTATCAATACATACATTTCATCACCACTTAACTTATTGCTGGGTAATCCTACTTTTTCTGGATTGAAACGAGGATAAGAAAAAAGGAATGCTACTGAAAACAGAGTAGATGCTGTTGTATTAAAAAGTTTATTAAACTCAGGTATTGTAACTGAATTAGACTACAGCAAGTATTTATGAAGAACCAATCGATGCATTTTCCAATCGGAGACCTCCAGCTGTCCACATGACCAGCTCATAACCGTAGGGTGGCAAAGAGGTTCTATTCTAATTTATATTTTATGAATACTGACATAAATATAGTACAACCATCAAAAACGGGTATAACAGTAAACCAGTAAAGTAATGAAAGCTCTTTGGCAATGTGAGAAGGGGATAAGAAGTGTGAATGTAACATTAGTCCACATCTGAAGAGAGGTCAATAAAGTCCTTTCTCAGCACAAAGATGAGAATTACCCACAGAAAACTTGTTCCCAATTTCCATCGTGTCTTATCTGGGTAGGACCACTCACATGGAACATGCACAGATAGACTTGTATAATTCAAAAGATGACAGATGACGGCAAAGTCTTTTCTTCATTATATTATTATATATATTGTGCTGTGGCTCTAGACATAGCCGATTCAGCAGTTCCTCGCCAGTCACTGTAGCCATTACCCAGAAAGGTCCAATCTGGACCATCAAAAGGTCAGCCATAATTCAGTCAGGCTCGTAAAATGTCACCCTCTTTTCTACAACTTTTATGAACTACACGAGAAAGGGCAGTTGTACAGACAGTTCCACACTATTCAAACAGAACTATGCCTGGTAAGTGATTCCATTAGAGAGGTGAGCTTGTGATTGTTCCAGCCACAGTTGTCAGATTAAAATCAGAAGATGGGTGTTGACTGTTTGGCTGGCAGTTATAGACAAAGACAGGTTCCTGGTAAACGGACAGGATCAGGACATCTGCGAGACAGATGGCTTCCTCCTCCAACCCTTCCACATCTTCAGCAGTTTCTTGGAGCTGTACGACACTGTTTTCCACAAGCCTGGAGAGGACACAGTGCACTTAACATGAACAAATCATATTTCTACATTAAAACAGTTGGTTATACACAGTGGAAGTTTTAGGAACACACTTGAGAGATGTCCAGTTTGTCCAAAATACCATTTCTTAAAAGGTGGACCATCTTTCATAGGATTGTCCATGTTTTGAAATAAAAAAAAGTTACAAAGCACACAATGCTTAAAGGAGCTGTTTGCAACACTAAATGTCGATCAATGTTTTTCCCAAAAAGGGGGTCCTGTCCTGCTATCTGCATCAGTGAACAGGCTGAGCAATGTATCACTTGTTTGAGCTGACTTCCTTGGGATTTCTGTTTCCCCTCCAGTCAGCAGTCAACATGTAAGACATCGCTTGTAGTATGTGACAAGTTTTCACACTCCATCCATTGAGGTGTTAGCTGGCAGCCCCGAAACGGGCTGCAGTGAATGTAACGTAATCCTTGAGGACAAATGTGGCCGTGAAAACAGCATAGGTTCACTAAAAGTGTAACATGACAACTTTATGGAAAGGATCCCTATAGAGAAGGCCCTTTTTATTAAACAGTAAGTTCCTTTTTGTTTAACCAGAAACAGCTGTTGCTCACCACAAGACCACTAAATCCTCAATTCACCACGTTAGATGAAAAAAGAAACAGACTCTGATTGAATTTACTCAAAGCCAACAGTTTCACAGGGAGGGACTCACGTGCACTAACATGCATTCACTCTCTTTACATAGCAAACAGTTGTTTGCTGCTACATTATATTAATGTTCATAATCTCATATACAGGGGGGGGGGGGTAGCCTTCTTGCCAAGAGGTAAATGAGAAGATTGATACCACTCTCATATCTGTACAGTCAATATGATATGCTACAAAGACTGGAAACAGGGGGAAATAGCTAGCTTGACTCTGTCCTAAGTTAATGAAATCCACCTTCCAGCACCTAACCCTTACACCCAATAAAACCATAAATTGTCATTTTTAAACTTTGGTTTTTGTACAGATTAAACAAACACTAATTAGTGAGCTTTAGAGATGCTGGTAGGCGATTCTGTGTCCTTTGGACAGAGCCAGGTGAACTGTTTTATCCTGTTTCAAGTGTGAAATGCTACGCTAAGAGGCTGGTGGTTGTAGCTCCAAAGTTTGCATATAGGCACGAGAGTGGTATTTATCGTCTTATGGAACTCAAAATGTCAAACTCTTCCACTGTCAAATGAAAAAAAGAAAAGAGTGCCTACCAGCAGTAGCAATGCCTTTGACACCCTGCGTTATACTGGAGGACTTCACTATAGATGAAATACCTGAGGAGGAACAAAAATGTGCAATGACACAACAATTAATATCTCATGTCTCTGCAATATGATTTTATGACTATATCAGACAGCACTAGGGCAATTTGTGATAAATTTGGAAGAATGATGCATTTCAACATTGAGTTGCAATTAAAAAATGACATTTACTGGTATAAAATTAAGAAATCACAAGGACCTCATCTGCCACACTGAAGGTCTGATTTTGAGTCAGGAGTGATGATGCTACTTGGCAATGATGGGCATTAGGTGCCACAGGATGACATGTTTATTTGATTCACTACCATCTTTCCTCTATTCTTCTGTCCCTCCACCTCTTTATTTAGTCCAAACCTTGCTGTACTACAGCTCCACAGTCTGGGTCCTGAGCAACCTGCAGCAGGATCTCCTCCACGTCTCGGTTTTTCCCCGGAGGATCGACCAGCTTTGTGATCTTTTGCTGCAGTGTCCGAGGCAAGGCCATCAGCTGGATGAATTGGCCCTCGGGGCTTTTGTCAACCTGCATGCACACAAACAAAAGAATACATGAACAGAGACACACACAGAAAACTAAATACCACCAGCAAACTTCTTTATTGATTGCAAATATAAAAGTGGTGCCTCCAGCAAGAGGTGCCCCAGCTACAGATAACATCAAAAGGATAAAAACACAATAAAGCCAGATGGCTTTTTTCCATTGTGTTCTATTGTTATTAGGATAAATGGTGTTAATGCAACACTGATATATTGTTCATCTGTGAAATTAGCAATGGGCTTGTATTGAACCATCTAATCTATCAAGTTTTATAGTAATTGTATCAACTGATACAAAATAAATTTTTGAGATTTAAAAAAATTTGAGAACAATACATTATATATTCATTTTTCACAAAAACAGATGAACATGTTTGATGAGAATTTTATCTTTTTTAAATATATGTACTGACAGAAATATTTTACACTTCACACAAAATAAACTTGTCAGGGCTCTGATGATCACACTAAATCACCTCAAACATATCTGTGGTAATCATGTACTGCAATTTCTTGGTATTTATTGGCTTTAATTATTTATTGTTATGGCCTGGCAAATTTATCAGTCTAGTTTTAGATTCTGATCCTCAATAACAATAATAATAATAATAATAATAATAAAATCCTTTATTTATAGAGCAATTTTCAAAATCCATTTGCAAAGTGCTTCACGAGGGCAGAGGGAAAAAAACACAGATTAAAAGAAAATTAAAGTCAAATTTAATGTTTTAAAAAGGGACTTAAATTAGTTCACTGATTCAGCCGACCTGATTTCCTCGGGCAGGCTGTTCCAGAGCCTCGAGCCTCTGACTGCAAACACTCTGTTCCCTTTAGTTTTCAGCCAACAGACTTCTGCCCGAGAATCTGAAAGTATGTGCTAGTGCGTACGGTATTAAAAGATCAGATACATAGCAGGGCGAGAGGCCATGAAGAGCCTTAAAAGTAAGAGGTGATATTATGCTCATTTTCAGGTTCAAAATCTTAATTAGGGGTTGTACCGGAACAGGTTTACATAGTTTAATTTTCAAAAAACACCATATTTTTCTCATACTGCACATTGCTGCAGCTCCTCTTTTCACCCTATGTGTTGTACGCTCCGCTCTTGAGCTACAGGGTGATGCATCTTACTTGACAATCTTTGTTGTGAGTTGCACATGCGCAGTTCCCAGGTATGGACTACTAGCCAATCAGAAGCAGAGAAGGGCGTGTCGTAAGAAACAAGGTAGTGTGATCCAAATCAAAGCCGCTTCAGACTGCGACTGTAACCTAGCAGATGGTATAAGTTATTAACTTTTTATATACAGTCTATGGTTATTACCAATCCACAACCACACAACATCATTGTTCCACATCTTACCATCAGGACTGAACGTTGAGCTGTTGCCGGTGTTCTGACGATCTATGCTGCCTTGCCGACAAATGCTTCCATAGCGCAAATTGATAGACTTGACTCTACTCGGCCCTGCTCCGTTTTCCATTGCAGATAGTACCAGAGATAGCGAAGCTACACACAACGGTCGCGACGTAATGTTCAATGCAACACACACACCAGCGATCCACACAGCTTTCTCTTTTTTAAGTTAAAACGTTTCAATATTACTCAGAATGTAAAGACAGATAAGCGGTATGAAAACCTTCCAGCTGTGTTTTCCTCTGCCGTTGTTGCTGCAGCGGTCTGTGTGATGGCGGGAGCAGAGGGCTCTGTGAGCGGGCGGCTGGCCGGCCTCACAGGCTCCTCCCGCGGGTTGGCACAGGCTTCCACCGCAGCCAATCGCGGAGCTCCTCAACTCCGAAAATATTAAAGCATATTTATGTTCCGCCATCACTTCTTGTAAAACTGTCAATATTCGAAATCTACACAGCTGATTTCTCACCTCAAAACTTCTCAGAAGTGGATTTAGTGATGAAATTACATACGAAAACTGTAAAATACAAAATTTTGGCCTCTGTCTGGTGCACGCAATGATGATGCAGTGAATAGTGACGATTCTCTCTGACCAATCAGCAGTCTGTCGTGTTTTCACGTTACATTTTAGTATCCCTCAGCTCGCTTGGAACCTCGACGGAGGTGAGTTGATACGAAAAAAAGTACCTGGAAGCAGGTACAACATTTCTACAATGGAAAACCAAACAAAGGCGAGTCGAGCCAAAGGGCCTCCGCTCAGACTAGCTTGGTTTGAGGGCGTGCCTGACCCCGCTAGCCGCTTGGCAAGCTTTATGATGCGTTTTCATTGTGTCATCACAAGTAAAGGAAGTGAAGGGCTGGACTACAAACGAGCTGTTTTCAAGTGGTTCAGAGCAGAGCTTTCTGTGGGAGATGGGAACTCCCTTTGGGCTGGACTTTGGGCTTTTTCACTTTGTAAACCTGTTACATGCACAAAAAAGATATATAACTCAATAAAGGAGAGGGAAAAAGCATAATACCACTTCTTTAAAATCTGTTCTAAAACATACTGGACACTGTATTGAGGAAGGGAGCTGAAACACTAAAAGAATCAGTGTGGAAATAAGGCTGGCTATACGAGACCAGGCATCACAGATTACTGTACAAAAACATAACTTTATTCACTGGTTTTGGTGAAACTGGATCTGGTTATCTCTCTGATGTCCTCCAGCTGCTCTGCTTCAAACGTTGGTGATTTTTGTGGAGTTTTTATGTTATCAGTTACTTTAGCCGTTAAATAACGCTAACAGCAGCAGCTGCTAGCTACTCAGTTAGCTGTGCAGCTAGCCATCCTATTGCTGATTCTGCCCGGACTGGAAGCTTGGTGCTCCAGGGGTGTGTTGGTCTAGCTCGATAGACTGACCGCCTCCCTGGTACGTGGGCTGGTTAAAGTAAATTATGGGCACACAATGTACTATTGCACTGCCCACATATCAGGTGAGATAACAATAGTACGTGTGTGTTCTCTGCATTCGTGTGTGCACCATGTGTTACCTCCAGTTTTCCTTGATGAGGTTTGTAGACCACCTGAGGGCAGTCCCGTAGGATGTTGCTGTACAGAATCCGGAAGTGCTGAATGTTGTCTCTGACGATATTGGCCACTTTGGATTTATCTTCTCCAATCACCATTCGAAAATCCCCTTAAGAGGCACAGACAAAATGTTTTCCGATAAGTGTAATAAAGTATATTTGCAATGATATCTGCTTTACAGTCTTTGCTGTGGTACCACTTGCTTTAACAAATTCTGCTTCACCTGCTTCAATTTCACATCACTATCTGTATTAATCAAGCAGTTCTGTGTTTTGAAGTACTGGAACACACACTTAGTACTCAGAACCATTCATACACCAGCCAAATGCCTCTGATTATAAATAGCATCCAGGATGTTAGATCACACTGTATTAGCATGAACATTCAATGTCTTTGAATCACACAGGCCACACCGTTATTATAAAGAAAACCACAAGCTTGGACAGTCTTGGATTATCTATAGTGTATGTGTGTGCGCGCATTAAGTGGGAGAGAAAGATAGAAATTATTTGTTTGTTATCTCTGTGTGATTAATAAATCTGATTTGGTGCACAAGCACATATGCATCTCATAAATGTGTCCGTGTTGAAGTTTCTTCAGGTTACTGTTGTTACCAGCATAAGAAAGACCAGCTATCTGCAGGAAGAGATCTTCCTCACTGAAGCTCTCTGGCAGCATGAGGAAGGAGGCTACCACAGCGCTCTTCAGGTTTGCCACCAGAGCAGCACGAAGTTTTGTATTCTCACTCTGTACCAGCATTTTTACCTGTGGGAGCACATAAAAACATACATAAATAGCTGCACAATAAAATAATCAGTTTTATATAGTTTTTTTCTGATTGATCATGACACTGACTGGTTTGTGAAGGCGTCCAGCAACATACATGGTCTTCCAGTGCATCAGGTCATTTATCAGAGACTCTGTACTAATCACACCATATTTTATTATCTGAGAAGAAGAAGAGAAGGTCATTAAGGTATGTGGTTAATAAAGTCCAGCCAGACAAAAACAATAAAAAGCTTTTCTTCTGCTAATAGCAAACCTTCCTTGGATAACTAAAATCAGACCAGTTACAATAGTGAATTCCTGTGCGTAGCAAATGCAGTGAGAGACACTATAACTGCTTCAGAAACACAGGAGGAGAGTTAAGTAAAAGATGAGAACTGGACAGCTTAGTTATTGGTGGATTCAAAAGTAGACAGAGGTAATTTACCCTCCCATCCACAGGCACCAGCGTGTTATAGTACACAGAAGCCCCATGTTCATTTTGTATGGAGCTGATCATCGTGGGGCCCAGCAGCTTGAGGATGGAGTAGTGTTTGCGATTCTGCAGCAGATTCATGGTGTGCCACGTCACTGGGTCGTCCACCGCAAACACAAAGTCAAGCATGTTCTTCTGTATATAACACATAACATAATAGGGAACATCACATAATTTTCTACAATGAATCAGGATAAGGCTTCAAATTCCAACATGTAGTGACTCAGGCAATAAAAATTCAATACTGTTATTTATCAACTTTTATTGGAATTAAAGTTCTGCTGTCCAAATTAATGAAACAGAGCCAATTGAAATTATTGTTATTGTTATACACTTGTGGGAGTTGTTTGATGTAATGTGGAGCACACTTCACTGCACTGAAATAATTCGTTTCATGTTAGAATTTTGTTTTATAACAGAAAAATATTCATATTAATATAGAGATTCTGACTTACACCACATTGCTTATCCCTTTATGTACTAAAACCGAGCCTAGTTCTTAAAATTATGCATTTTTTACAGTTTGTGTGAGGCTGAAAACCTACAAACCCCTGTAATATTGGACACTAAAAATAGATAAATAAATAAATAAATATAAGACAAAATGTGGCCTTATTGGAAAATGGATCGTTGGTCTGACTTTATTTCAGAATGTGCACTCTATGAGGGGTAGACTACAATGGCACTGCATATATGTTGTACAGTTAACGTTACAGTACAAGTTTTATGTCATGAGCAGGCTGGGCAGGTGTCACTTACATCCATTTGACCTTGGCTGGTCCCGTGTTGTTTGAAAACGCCAGATCCATAGGCAAAAGCTAAACTGATATCCTGGGGAAACTGTGACAAAATCCGTCTGAAAAACACGCCGGTGTTGTGCAAAGCTGGAAGGGTCATTTTGAGCTAGCTAAAGGATAGCGTATCCAGCAACAACACGAGTTTATAAGTGGGATAACCGACTCAACAACTTGCAAAACGAAGTTCCGAACGCATAAAGTAGGGGATACATTTCAGACTGAGTGGCTCAATGATTTTAGACACCACCAAAGCCACTGAAGAGGTTTTAAATCGTCCGTTTTATCGTGTAACTACGTCCATCAGATGAGTTTGGGTCAGCTGTGCGTTTGACAGTCGCCTAAAATGTACGTCACAGAGTACACTTCTGACTGGAGGCTCACGGGAAATGGAGTCAGTGATTGGAAGGCAAGAAACCTCAACCGTTAAACCGCCGTCAAATAGGATGAACAAGTACTAACTGTGCGACTTATTTTGCATTTAACTACGTCTATGATTGTATAAATGCAAATTGTTGCATTTTAAAACAATTCGGGAGACGATTTTAACAGCTATAAATTTAACCAGCAGAGGGTGGTTTTGGACCAACTTTAGCTCGTGGGCAGTTAGGTAATGCTGATTTATATGGATAGTTAGTGCACACTCAGATCAGAAGCAGCCAGTGTGTGCTGTATTATGCCCTGCGAAAGTCCAATCAAAAAGAGAAGGATTTAAAGATTTAAACAAAAAAATGTAAACATGAAGCCACATCATATGAAGCCCTCATTCTGAGAAACATGTTTATTTCCATCTCTTTTAACTTAAATGCACTTTCTTTTTCAGGAGTTAATTATTATAATTATGAGAGCGTTTGAATATACACACTGATAGCTGATTTGATGTTCTTTTTTCATAAAGCGTATCATGTGAAGTGCTAACCTGAACAATCATTAAAAACACATTTCGTTTGTTTTGTTTTGTGATTAGAATAGACTCAATCAAAGTCAGGGCTGGTCATTCAGTTAGATTGATTATTTCATTGTTTGTGTTGTTAAACTCCCACTTAAACTCTTGCTTAAAACCAATCGCCTGCGTAAAATCTATACAGACCACTTTACAAAAGTAAAGTTAATCTTGACCGTGAGATTCATGTGAAAATACCACTGCAGCAGTTAAAGCCAAAAGCTTTTGAGGCCATCATCAGTCTTCACTCACACATTATCTGCTGGTCTTATTGGCTCGAAGCTCACATCTATTTGAATGAATAAATATTAAATGTAGGCTCATGACAGTTAGCAATATGTCTGCAGCTCATTATGGTATTGTCAAGTGCGGGACAAATATTATCTTCTCAGTAATTGCAGTGAGCCATCTTTTCAGCTAAATGAATATTGATAAGGTCACTAAGTCGTGACTAACAAGCTCACTCCCTCTGTAAAAATGCCTTAAATCAGGGACAATGAAACTCCAGTAGGAATAAAACGGTAATTTTTCATTTGTTCATCATTTACTAAATCTTGTACGTGTTGAATTAACACATTTGATCAAGACCCTAATGATGTACATTAGTCCATACATTTTGCCAGCCTCCAGCTGTACAGTGTGGCTATATTACCACGTGAATCTTAACATCATCCCCTTGTGATTTATTCTGTTATGTATTTCCATGAAAGGGCCTTCAAACTCCATAAAGGGGAGCTGCACATTCGGGTGATAATTCTGTAGGTTCATTGCCACGAGTGCCCACTTTCACATTGTAACATTATTTTCACGTTGACATTTGATTCACTGTAACTGTAAAAATATTGATTCTCGTCGCTTTAAGGAAACCACTCAATAGTGGTAGTGGCTAGTAGGCTCAACACAGGTAGAGAGGCAAAGAAGAATATTCTTTTTCACTCATTTCACACCTTTTCTAGTCCTAAAAAGATCACCACTCATCTACGTTTGTAAAGCTTGCAAAGCAACAGCAAACTGGTTACAAGCTGATATTGCCAACCACTGCGAATGTCGTTCAATCACACCTCAGTCTTTCCTCACAGTGTTTGTGTGGGCCAGTGTGAAAGTGACTGAAGTAAAAGCTGCCTTTGGAACTTTTTGTTTGAGCAAGAACAACTAATTAAACGGAATCAGTGTTTTTGCACACTGATTTTCCAATTTGAAGTGATTTGGGATTTGTTTCTATCCCGTGTATTAGTCTGAAAGTGGCACATGATTTACAGCTCACGGTACATCTCCTCGTGTTTGAGTGGCCGCCTTAGGAAAACAAATTCTACAGCTTTGATCGGTAGGGCTTGGCAAAGACCCAGACTGCAGTTCAGCCTGAACTTAACTCCTGTTGTTAAAACATAAATATCTGTCTATCTTTTAGTTTCAAGAATTCCAGCATTTTTATATTATAATAAAACTACAAGAGGAGGAATACAGATTGCAGTGAATGGTGCCATTTAAAGCTCACCAGCTTGCATACACACATACTTCCTCTGTGTGTGAGTGCACAGATACAAACAAGCACACACACACACACACACACAAAAATGCACTAACTAGGAGAATCTTTTTAGGTTTTGCACGCCTGTTGCCATGGAGATTGCCATTGCTGCCCATGCCTAGTGAAGGAACATAAAAAAAAGCACCATTAACCACACAAACACACACACACACGCATGCACGCACACATACACACGCGTACGTGCGCGCATACACACACAAACACTTGTGTAGATGCACAGCTGCTCCAGGCCCCCACAAGAGGAGACAAACAGAATCAGCCACTTTTATCTTACTCCACTGAAGGGTTACAGTGTCACAGAGCAGGGAGTAAGCCCATAATGCTGATAAAAGGGAGTCAGAAGCAGGTGAAAGCTGAATTAAAATGCACATTTAAGGCTATATTTACGCCATATGAGATGCTGGTTAGTACCTTCGGTGACAGAAATTGCCTTACAATCAATATCTGATTTCAGGCTGGATTGTTCTAGGTACATTAGAATTGAATGAATGAATTTTCCACCTACTCCAGCTGGTAGGTGCTTGTTTTCTCATATAAAAACACCCAATATCCATAGCTGACAGCTACTGTATGTAAATAAATATGCATATTGAATACAAGTTTAAGAATGTCAGTTACATCTTTATTTTGCCTACACAGTAATATAGTTATTTATCTTTATATTGCTAATAATATTATTATAATTAGATATATAAGATAGGAGCACATTAGGAAATCGCAAAACAAATAGCAATATGTAGCTCTTTTCTCCTGGGGGAAACTTATTATCGTCACTCCCCAATCCCTGCTACGCTGAGCTTTATTGTAACAAACTCAGAGCCTAAACACCAAATTTCAAATGGAGATATTCTTCATTCATATAATATTCCATTACAAGTTAGTTAGGGGACTTTTACTAAATCTTTGTTGTGTGTAAATCTTGTTATGAACTGCTCATCAGTATTCTGATTTATCATTACTGTAGTGCCTTTATTGTTGTGCTTCCCAAGCCAGCTTCTGTTCTAATTGTTGCCATGGCAGTTTTAAATCTTGCATTTTGTGTTTTGCCTAAAAATATACACCACAACTGTAAGCCTATTGTCAAAATATCAGCATCTGTCTCCTCAGCTCTGCAACACACTCTGCAACACACTCTGCGGTAAGTTGTGCTGTGCGTGTGTGTGGTACCGCACACGCCTGGTTAAATGGTGTTTTGGGGGATTTGCTACGGATAGCAAGTTGTGTGTGGGTGTTTTAATCTTGTAGCTCCATCCATCCACACAGCACTGTTGAAGTTCATTCAGAGAGCTATCTTTTACAATAGCTGAGTCTAAACTTGTAGCTTTAAGGGCTATGATAGACATTTCAGTCTGTGTTATTTCTTGTTTCTTTTTTATTCTTGTTGTGTTTCCGCTGAGTTCTAGCATCAAGACTAATTTTGAATGCAAAAAGCACAGTTAGGTGACCTCTGTGAGGGTCTACCAAGACCTTGTATTAAGACAGGAATAGACATTAACTTTATAATCCAATGAAGGTTAAAATCAAGGGGAACTGGACTTGGTTGAAGATACTGGAAGACGTTTCGTCCCTCATCCAAAGGACTTCTTCAGTTCGGACTGACTGGCAGGGAAACTCAGCTATTTAACCTCAACCTTCGTTGGATAACTATGACCTGGATGACTGAGAATCTTCATAGACATCTAACTTTATAATAGCATTTCCCCAGAATAACCCTGTTGTTTCCTGGGTTGAGCCCCGTGTGTTTTTAATTAACCTGACAGGGCATCTGAGATAACTCCCAGGAAGGGAAACTTCCATTTATTCACTTTTATGCTTCAGTATTAGCTCTACCATTAATCTAGTCATTAAACAGTAATGTATCAATTGAATAAAACTTGAGTTGATATTGAATAATTCATTCAAATATTGGAATTTACAATTAGACTAATCCCCTATTAAGGTTGTACCATATATTATATCACGTCATGGGCACCTACCATCAATGCCTGATGTGCACAGAGGCCAAGTGTTCTAAATTGAGTCAGTGAAGCCACAGGAGGTTTGACTCTTGCATAGTCACCCACTCACACTCGGATCTCTGCAGCAAATCCCCCCCATAGCAACATATAACCAGGCACGTGCACACCACAAACACACACACACACACACACACACACACACACTTCACCAGTAAAAATCATGAAACGTGTTAATATCCCATCCTAAAATAGTGTTTTATGTTCTAACATTCCTGTCATATCTGCTGATGAAGAAGGATCACATTAAAATATTTTTATTACTGAATGAATTGGTGTTTAACATAATGATTAATTTCTTTCATGGATGCAAAATAATTAATTCAATTGCCCACACTCTCATTCAGTTGCTAAATGTCGACTTCTTGTGAATGTGTGTATGCATGCACGCATACTGGCCAAAAGAGTGAGAGGGCTGGATGTGTTTGTGTGTCAGCATCTGTGTTTTGTGTACATCTCCTCTGTGTGTGTCTACATGTATGTGTATTGGTGGAGGGAGTATGGGTGCGTTGATGAGTGATGCTCCTGGCATTGTGGATCTGCTGTTTGCGTACGTTTACTGTGTTTCCTCTAAAGCAGCAGCAGAAGACAGTTCATATTGTACTCTCCTCTTTAAGCGTACTTAGAAACACATACTAAAGCAAAAGAGGGGAGGAATATTATATTATATTATGGCAGTTCGAAATGTGTTGTATGTGTGTCATGAACCATGTAGGCCAGGACGAGCTTAGGATGTCGCTACAGTTCACACTGCAGCTCTGTGAGTCACTCCAGCTCTCTTCTGGTTGACTAAACACATACCCCCCACCCCCACCCTCCCCGGCTTGACTCATCGTGACTTGCTACAAATGTGCTTCCTGCATGTTATGCAAAAAATGGCTTTTGAGGACTGAACACAGGTCAATTTATAGATGATTTCACAACACGATATTCAACTTTACCGCGTGTACTCACCTTTTTCTGTCATCAACACATTTTATGTCACACGGCCACAGACACATATACATTTGGATGCACTGGTCTGCACAGTCCAAACCTCTGTAGCAGTTTGATGCTGAATTGTTAATGAAATAACATAAGCAGTGAATAAAAGGTGAGTTGGTGGAATATGGTGCAATATTGCGCAATGATCTATACGGTACTCACTCCTCGTCTGCAAATTGCAACAATTGCTCGAAACAACAACAACCAGCTAATCCAAATTATGAGTCACTTGAAAATAAATAGCTGAGGTTCAAACAAGATATGGCCAGCGGTTGAGAGTAAAGCTGAACGCAGCCTTTGAAAGGGATAAAGGTCAAGGAACACATTTCCATCAATCAGTGCAAACTAAATCTGTACTGAAAATGAAAGCTGTTGGTTTCCAGAAATCTCAATCCTTCATTCTGAATAAGCAGTCAAATCTCATAAATGGGTTGAAGAATAATTCTTCTTTACATCCTTTAAGGAATAATTGCATATTGAAGATAAGATGGAGGTAGGTCTCCATTTTCCTCTACTGCAGTCTTCTAATGCCATGCTGTTCTCGTCATTGTGGTTCAGACGTGTATAGGATTTTCTTCCCGCTTGAATAATCTTTTTTCTCCCTCTTTGTCCTATCATCTTTTTAAAAAAATTTTTTTTTAGTAGAGCTCAGGCCAGCAAACAGTGCAGATGCAGCCTGCTCACGGCATTTAGGAGTAGTGCTATTCTCGTGCCCTGAAATAGTGAACACATAATAAAGTCAGGCGTAGAGGGGAGATATTTGTTTGGGAATAAGAAGTGAAAGAGACACACAAACAAACTGCGATTGTAACTATGAATTTGAATCCATTATTTGGATATCCTGAGATAGTAGGTACTTTGCATGCTACAATGGTCTTAAGTGAAATCATTAGTTAAATCTTATACAATTACAATAATTATAAATCCCATTATAGAGATTAAAGATGATGCATCTAAAATACTGATCACTTTAAGGTCTCCTTAAGCTTCGTTGCCATTGGTCAGTGCCACCATTAACCTCCATGTGTTGCTTTCACAGGCTGCAATTCAGGAGACGTTACGGAAGAGCAACAAGTTCCACTGGAGGGAATCATTTGCCCGATTAGTCAGTCGATAGAAACCATGAGAGAGTGAATGACTCTCTCTCTGTCCTTCTCCTCTCCTCCATTCTCTGTTTTCAAACTGTCCTCACCTGGGCTGCTTCAACATAGTGGTTTAGATTACAGATCAACCGTGCCTTCCATTATTACAGGGAAAATATTGGCAAAAGCACATTCCCAGAGGGGATTATTTTTTCAGTTCTATGAAAATTAATCCACCAGAAAATGTATCAGCACTGTGACATACATGAACCCACAATGGAGGGAAAAGGGATGAAGGGAAGACAGGTTGAGAAGGAGGATAAAGGGGTGGATGGATGGATGGATGGATGGAGAAGGAAGTGGGGTGGGTGGTGTTTTCCATCTGTGAACTCCACCTTATGGACGCACGCAGGAAACCCCTTCCAGTGGTTGCACACGGCACGCAGCGCTACAAGGCTGCAGCACGACACACACACGTAGCCTGTGATGTAGGAGGATGATGACAAGAGAGAGGAGGAGGCAGAGTGGGAGGGGGGAGGGGGAGACAGCCAGTGAGCGTGAGCAGAGTGAGAGAGTGAGTGAGCGAGAGGAAAAAGGGCAGAGGGAGCGTGAGCGAGTGAAAGGGTGAGATAAGCAGGGAGAGTAGCATCTCTTGAGCGTATTCGGTTCGCAAGGTAGAGGGGGGAGAGCACCAGCATCTCACCTCTCTCTCTCTCTCTCTCTCTCTCACAGATACACATTCTCACACGTCACACATTTGTGAGGAGGCGTGAGGCTCAGGAGGAGGAACACCACACAACACACGCGCTGTTTTGCTGGCTTAGCTGCGCTTTGGAGAGCTGTCTCTTGAAGACTGGACCAGAGCTGAATCCATCGCTTCATCCATCCTGTCCTTCCTTCCTGGTTTCCATTCCTCCAACACTGAAGCAGCTCTCCTTCACCCATCCCTGGACCATTTTGACTGATTTGCTCTCTGTCATTCATCTAACCTTTGATCACCTGTAACCATCGCTGCCTGTCTCTAGCTTTCACTTCATTCAGCCAAGAAATCAAGAGACAATCTTAGAGAGCAACTAACTGACCGACTGAGAGACCGACCTTTTCAACCGCAATCATGAACTTCCTCCGGCGCCGCCTCTCTGACAGCAGCTTCATGTCCAACCTGCCCAATGGCTACATGACAGACCTCCAGAGGCCTGACCCACCTGCTCCTCCTCCCCCCACGGCGTCCTCCCCTTCCCAGCAGGGTGCAGATCTGACCACGGCGCCCGCCCCTGCCCTATCCCCGACCAAAGCTCCAGCACCATCCCAGGCGCCAGCCAGCTCCCCCGCAGCTCAGGAGCGGCGTGCGAGTCAGCAGCCTCAACAGGCCCAGTCCTCCTCCTCGTCCGGCGGTTCCTCTGGCTTCTTCAGCTCCTTCAGCTCCATCACCAACGTGGTCAAACAGACGGCCGCATCCGCTGCCGGGTTTGTGGAGCAGTCGGCTCCCTCTCCCTCCCTCTCCAAGAAGTTCAAGATCCTGTTGATCATCGATGAGGCCCAGCATGAGTGGTAAGTGTTAAGATGCAAGTGACTTTAAAGATGGGATGAGTGTTGTCCAATTGACTGGTGGGAAGTTGATGTAGTAGGTGGTTGCGTTAACCGGCAGTTTTTGGCAGTTAAGTTTCTGGGATGCTCTACAGATCAGATGTAAAAAAACGTTTGGTAGCTATATAGTCAGCCAGATGGAACATGACTTACTGTTAATTCGAAAAAGCAAATTTAAGCGTGGGTGCGCTGGCCTTAGGCTGTATGACACGTGTAATTGATTTTAATCTCACACGAATCGTGAAATTAATTCTTACATCCATATGTCTGCTTCAGTGTATTCAAATATATTCTCTCCTCTCACTGAAGCTGCTCCCGAAATAGAAACAGCTCTATTAATCCAAACAGACAGGACAGCTTTTCTCTGGGTTTCAGATTCACACATCCCACCACCCAGCACTCTGTCACCTGCCCTTGTTTCTGTGTTTATGTGAGCCTTTATGACGCCATGTGTGCATGTTTATGGCAGTGTGTGTATTTGTGCATGTGTGTGTGTGGATGTGTGTGTGAGAGACAGTATTAGAGAGCTATGGGTAAGTGTTTCCATCCCTTGACAGCACACGTTTGATAACAGGATATTAACCTTACGTTATCTACTCGTACATCATACACTGTCATACAAGAGCATGTAGCTCTGAATAAAACATCGTCTTCTACAGGTGAAATTTAAGCCTTTGGCTCTGTAATAATGTTGCTATATTACTCGCTGCTTTTTGTCCCTGCAAATCACAATTTCAGGCCATAAAGGTTTTCTGGATGTCGATGATGGGTTTTACAGTCATTCATTGCCATCATTATCTCGGTGTAGTTTCATCTTGTCAGCCTTGTGTTGGTTGGCTATGCGATAAAGTGGCGGCCACATGAGACACGCTTGACCTTTTCAATTTAATGGACGTTCTGAAGTGTCGTCAGATGGCAATTATTGTTTAGTGTCTCACGTAAAAGTGAGTGTGATTACTGTTGCAAACAATGCGATGATGTTTAAAAGCATAGCAGAGCATGTGAGTAAGTGGACCTCGAGTTGAGATTGTTGCTGTTTCCAAGGTCAGTAATTAAGTGGCAAGCTTTTAAGGCAACAAGGATGAGAAGTCCTAAAGGGGCTCATTAAAAATTTGAACATCTAGAATTTAATTAAAACTGAAAAAACTCCCTCTGCTGATGAAGACTGATCTGGTGAACAGCTCTGGGATAGTAATAATAACATTAATAAGCGAGTAAGTGGACCTTTAGCTGAGATTGCCTTGTCATCTTTGCATGGGTTTGGGTGGATGTTGGCTATATTATCATTGCTTTTAATAATGATTTTGGAAGCTGACTCTACTCTGATGCATCTTGGTAGTTGCAAAGACAGATTGAAATGAATTCTAGTACAATAAATCTTTGACGTGTAGATGTATTTAATCCTGCTTTAGTATATGAATACACCCTTCTTTGGGATCTTGCCAATGTAGGTGTCTGATACTGAGATTTAACAGTCTGCAAAAATGTAAAATGCAAAATACACCTAAATGCTTTGTGAGTATTACCAATTTTGGCTTGAATTACAGTCTTTTTAATAATGTACAGTAATACTATCTGCATTACTGGCATCTGTTTTGAAATAAAGTGGTGCCATGTACCCTTGGTTAAATAATGTCTGAGTTACAGACACTGTTGGTAAAATGGACTGAATGGTCTTCACTTTTTAGTGCAGTGGATTTTATTTCCAACAGGGCTTTCTCTAGAACAGTGCATTATGCATGTGTGGATACATGCATGAGTGCTGAGGTTCCACTGCACTGTACTGACTGAATGTGATGGCAGCTCTACATTATGGTAATCCTGTATCACTTGCTGTGAGTGTTTCAGTGGCTTATGATTGGATGGCTGCCACCATCGTGATGTGGCGAAGTCTGAATGTGAGACCCTGCAGCCTACATCCAGATAAGAGGTGCTTGAATGCTCAGCTTTACTTCATGCAATCCTGCTCATACAAAATAAGTGACGACCATACATTAGAATTGCATTATACAGTATATCTGGATATAATATGCTATTTCAGACTCAAATCATTTGAATTGTAAGCTGTCATATCTGAATGGAAATAGATTAAGAGAGGTTTGGGTATGGTACCTCTTTCCACTTGCTGAATGCATGAGCAACTACTGTACATAGCCAGAAAAAAACATTTGTTTGATGCCAAGTAAGTAATATAATTTAACATTTAAGAAATGTAATACAGGGAATTTGCAACTTCACTGGCATCATTTCCAGAAATCCTCCCATTTTGTCTGTAAACAATATTTCATCTAAAGAGATCAGCATAAATATTAATGTTAAGTCTTTGGTGGGGGGACGCTTGCAGACATAGCTTCCCTTAAAGCACCAGGGCCAGAGAGGCATTCTGCTAAATGTTATTGATTTTCCACTCTGCAAAGAGTGGGACCAGAGGCTCTCAGTAAGTGATATAACTTGCAAAAAAGAAAACTGGACATTCCTCTTCTGTAATGATTCTGTACGTCGATTACATCAAGACTATATTCTGATCAGTCAGAAATTAGAGGGCGTGCTTGTCTGTTTGACATAGCTGGTATGTGCACACACAAAAATAAATAGGTTTTTGATGGATAGCAGTAGCCTGACGCCAGGCGTCTACTTGATGATCGACATCATCATGAAACTTTTATCCCTCATTTCATTTTTAATTAAATCACAAAGCTCATGTGGGAAATGAGCACATGTTTGATTTCGGAAATTTGAGATGCCACAAGCTGGAATGAACAGTTACAACTTTACGTTACACTACATTCAGACACTTTTGTCCAATTAGTGCATTGAATCTGGGTAAGACGGTTTCCAGCCAGTGGCAGAAGATGGGCAGTGATTGTGCTGTCCAGTCTTCAGTGGGGAGTTTATGCCAAAGCTGTTGGGCAAACTACTACGATAACTTCTGTGCATGATTTAGAAACTCCTAACAGCCCCTCATGAAATGTATGGTTATTTAAAATACAACTAAATAAAAACTTTCACTATGGGAAGCACATTTTATATAACACGTTTCTATGAATAAATCCAAATTTACCATAATACTTTATATATTTATTTACCAGGCCACTTGTCATCTTGTCAAGAATCTAATACAAACAGAGCCATTTTACAGCCCCGCTAATGAATTACAAGCCAATTTTGAACAGATTGATGGAAGGGCCTGTCATTTGCACCTGTCACTTACAATTAACTAAAACACCCTAATGGTTATTCCTCATAGTGGTTTTGTTGATACATTTAGAGTGGATGATTGCCTGTAGTCACCTATCCCCAAATTAAACTTCTTTATTCTCTAATTTAAACATACCATTTCTAAATCCATCTAAACTTTGCATCTCAAAATAGACTAAATGAGCATGAAATGTGCATTCCGCATGCATTGCTAGCTGAGGGAAGCTATAGATATGCTATAACTCTATATAAAGCTGGCACCACAGGTATCATAGCTCTCCCTGCATCTGGCAGCTCCTCCTCTGAGCTCTCATATATCGACTGTGCTGCTATGATGGCTTTCTTTGACTGTGCCACAAAAAAGAGGCCACAATGGGAGTCCAGCAATAAAGCTGTGAGTTGAAAGAGTGATTGTTTTTTTTCAGGCAATTCAATGTGTTTGTTTGAGTAGCCTCATGTGGTCCTTATGTAACAGACCCGAGCCCATTGAGGTGGCTGCAGGAAGAGACAGTGTCCTCCAGGGCCTTTCAAGGTAATGTTGGCGTACAGAGGAGGATTGAGGAGACAGAGGGAGATGATCAGGGAATCTCCCTTTATAGCTTTTTTTCTGCATGTCTGGATGTGATGCTCTTTCCTGTTTGTCTCACCCTCTCTCTGTGTGTTTTACTCCATCTCTTTCCTCTTTGTTGCCTCTCTCTTTGCCTTTTATCATGACAGTCTCTCCGTGTGTAGCTCCAGGAAAAGTACTCCGGGTTCATGATGTGATGAAGTGATGAGAAGAGACGTGGTGATTCAGCAGTTTCAGCCCAAAGGCCACATCTGCTCTCTTTCGTTTGCTCACTCTATCTGTCTACATCTCTCTCGCTCCCTCTTTTTGCTCTCCCTTCCTTTATCTCTCTGGTTATCTACTGAGGATCTACTGTGTGCAGTTTCTGCATCAGTACCAGTGAGTGTGTTTACCACCTATGTTGCATAAATATCCATCAGAGGAGATTATTTTGGACAGTTGACTTTTCAATATGACTCATAGTGGAGGATTTTGTTGGTTTGACTGCAGGTTGATGTGCAGTTCTCCATCGAGCACGGGTAGATGGGGAATGTCACCCATTTGCCCTTTCACTAAGCTTTAACTGGTTGGTATTTGAATGCTTGTAGCAACATTTGAAACTGCTTCACAGGAATTGTGGGGGTATAAACATTATTTTATTTAGTTATTATTGCAGACTGGGAAGCATGATCATTTAAAAAAAATAGAGATTGGGGTTATTTGGTTTCCTGTAGTTGAACAGCAGAAAACACACTGTTTTTAATGACTCACTCAAATTTTTTGGGTGTAACGACAATGACCTGAATTTAATGTAAACAAGAGTTTTTGCTTGGATCCATGCGTTAAAAATGTCGTTGTAATTTTCTCTACTGCCAGTAGAGACAGGAGTACACAGTGAGAGCAGGTGGGGAGGTGGAGCCTTGTATATCTCCATCAACATATCACACACACACACACACATTTACAAGCACCTGCCTTCTCTTCTTCTCGTTTCTATTTTCTGTCATCTAATTATACAACGATCGAAAAAGAAAGTTTTCTGGCAGAATTCAGCATTTTCCGGTGACATACTGCTCCTCTTTTCTGCTGACTGAGTTTAGTATAAAACAGTGTTTTGGGAATAAATCTGTTAATTTTTAAAGGTTTGCTAAACATTTTTAAATAAACATACCCACATGCAGTGCAGTACACACTCTTATAAACAGGTGAGATCATCTTGAAGGGTGCTTGTGATTTCTGCCTGCTGTAGGTTTGACTTCATGGCAGTGATTAGGAATTATCGGTGGCATCACGGTTCTCAGCTGCAGGCCACATTTCCACACACACGCAGGCTGAGAGCTGACCTTGTTACAGCCGGTGGCAATGTCATGTTGACTTTATAAGGTCCTCCTGATGTCTTGTACCTCTCAGCTGTTGTCATACACCAATGGCATTTTCAGCCCAAGGGATGATACAGAAACAACTCCAAGGTAAAATGTGTAACCTTGTAACTTCCAAAATAGGATGTGATAGATTTACACATTCACAACTTGGTTGAAGTTCTTGAAAGTATGTGTTTACGCCTGTTTTGGAGAAAAACAAAAACAGTTATCATTTGTTCAAATGGCTAGTATGATCTATGGTAAACCTTTACTTGACAAGGACCTCGAGCGGCCATTATGACTTTTGTCTGATGAAAGCAAAAAAAGAATGATGTCGTTAGCTACAAAACCTCTTAGAGGACAGGCCGGGTGATGGGTACACAGAGTGTTCTTTTCCCATTTTCTACCAGCAGTCAATTTTTTAAGGTTATAGCAACTAGAGGGATAGACTTATACTGTACCGGGTGTATGCTGAGGGTGAATTAAGGAGTCTCACAGCCTGGGGGAAGAAGCTGTTGTTCAGTTTGGTGGTACGAAAGTGAATACTTCGGAACCTCTTGCCAGACGGCCGCAGGATGAACAGGCTGAGGCTGGGATCGGCCCTGTTTTTCATGCTTTGGGCTCAGTCCATGCACCTCAATGATAACGCTGATGCTCGATAGATGGGTACCAATAATATCCTGAGCAGTTTTAATCACCTGCTGCAGAGCCCTCCTGTCCTGGGCTGTTCACATCCCATGCCAGTTTGTTACAGTTTGTTTCCAGTCAGTATGCTTTGTGTTGCTCCTCTGGAAAAAGTAAATAAGAACTTGGCACAAGAATTTTGCCTTCTTCAGCCATCAGCCGCAATGCTCTATAAATATTGGCATCGGCCAGTGAAAAACCCCATTTATATTTATGCATGTTTTGTTCTTTTGTTTGCTCTATATGCCTAATATATATCTAAATGGAGGCTTATATAATATTACTCACTGAGAAATAGATAGCCTGTTTTAGAACAGTATCCCTTTTAAGATAGAAAATTCATTTGAAAATAGAAACGTGGACTATTCAAGCCAATCAATCTTGTGTCACTACATTACAGGTCCATTCAAGTACCAAAAAAATTTAACCTCAGAAAGTAAGCTCAGTCACTAATTAATGCTTAAAATGGACTATATACTAATACACTTTCAAACTATTTAGGACAGTGATCAGGCAAAACATTCTGTGAGAATATCATTTTACCCTCACAGGGTGGAAATTGAATATATTAATTGTGTAATATTTAAATTAATAATATTTAATTTCCAATTATATGGGCAACAGGTGAAATATCAATGCCCTTGAATATAAGCCGGACATTTTAGGTTTTTTAAAATTTAATCTTGCCTTTAGACCTAGTCTGATTGTAGCATGCAGACCTCTTCAGTCCGCTTCTATTAAATGGCCTCTTCAGTTGGATGAGGAGGCACTACTAACAATCAACCACGGCAGGTCTGTGTAGATGCGTCTACTATACTCCGCAAAAGGTGTGACTATTTTTACTCTGTCATCTTATTATATATTTGAATTGAATCTATAGTTGAATTTTAGGAGATCCAAGTAAAGTAGAGTTTAGTAGAAGCTCCAAAGGACTGATTGACCAACAGAAGGATTTTTACTCTCTGCGGCTTGCAAAATCACACAGAAAGGGGTAACTGGGAAAAGCTATTTGTAGAATAATACAGAGAAACTTCTGAATCATATTCGCTGTGTCGTTAGTAACGCTGATTGTGCTGGGTGCTAACTTGAGTCCTCTGCAGTATTCCAGATAAACCTGATGCATGAGGCATAGGGACACCTAAGAAGCCATCAACAAGACCGCAAGTCAGCAATCACAACCTCTGGCGAAATAGTCCACTGTTGCTATGGCAACAGTAAGTTGTACATTCACACACAAAAATTTAAGCTCCCTCATCTCACAGCTCACCCTCTCAGTCTTGTTGTCTCTCAAAATCTCACTTAAACTGTTGTGGACATTTTATGAGCCTGAAATGCAGAGGACAAGTACAGTTATAAGAGCAATTAGCAAGATCAATAACTCGTGGTTCAAATCGCCCTTAAGCACTTCTGTTGTATTCAATCACGCATTTTATACCCCGTGTAGGCTACTTTTTAAGTTAGTGTGAACTATGTCCTCTCATAACAATCGGGTAGTCCCTGAATAAGGAGTGTGTGTGTGTGTGTTTGTGTGTGTGTTTGTGTGTGCGTGCGTGCGTGCGTGCGTGCGTGTGTGTGTGTGTGCGTGCGCCTGTGCGCATTTCTGAGATTATGAGAGGACAGTGCTGGCACTTGCTGTGATAATAAGTGCTCACATAGTTTGCATGTTCTCCCCTTGTCTGCGTGGGTTCTTTCTGGGTGCCCCAACTTCTTCTCACCGTCCAAACACATGCGGCCTAGGTTGATTGGTGACCCTAAAATTGTCCTTAGGTGTGAGTGTGAGCGTGAGTGTTTGTTTGTCTATGTGTGGCCCTGCGATGGATTGGCGACCTGTCCAGGGTGTACCCCGCCTTTCGCCCGATGTCAGCTGGGATTGGCTCCAGCCCCCCATGACCCTGTACGCAGAAAAAGCGGTTGACGATGGATGGTAGTGCTTACATTATTTATTTGTACTTAATTGGATTTATAAGATTTGCTGTAAAAGTCTTGGCTTGTAGACATGGCTATACTGATTAATCACACATCTGACTAATTTCCTGGGCAAAATTACAGTAGAGGAGGCATGATTGACGTCACACACTTGGCATGATATTATTAGTGTCCATATGAACAGATATCATGGACAGTTCTGGTCCAAGTGAGGGGACTCACTGTTTGACCTCTTTATTATTTGGCCTGTTAATCTGTCCAAATCAAGCATAAGTCATGAGGGACTGCATCTTGGTACAGCAGCCGAGGTACAGTAACTCCTCAATAGTATTTTTTTTTTCGCACACACAAAATGTGACACACGTGGTCTATCTCTCACGTCCTACAGTAGTTGCCATGGAAACATACTAATTAAATTGTTTTGCATTTCAGAGGCTAGTACACAACGTGTGCTGTATTGTTGTCAGCATTAGCGCACAGTTGCTGCCTGTTAAAAGTGCTCATAGTGAAACACACCTTCCCTGAGGCTCACAGAAGTCGGTGCATTACTGGATAAGCAGGGAAACGCATTCAACGATTTCTTTAACATGGTTACATTTTCCCCATAATACCTATTTGCTTCTTGTGTGACGAAGTTTCATTGACAAAAATTTGACCAGAGAGTAAAAACAAGAATTTGTTTCTGTTGGAAATTAGCTGCCAAAAAGAGTCAGCAGTGGTGTTAACAGACGAAATAATTTGAAAATATTAATGGAACAGCTGTCACTGACGTGTCATGAAAGACATAAACAGGTAATGGTTTGACATGAAGTTGAAAGCTAAAAAACGTCTTGTTAAACCAAAGTGGTCCATGATGTAAGATGAGAGAGGAAAATTAGATGAGAGGATGAAAGAACTTTCTCTAGCATCAACTGTGGTAGTTGAACAATATATGAAAAATAAATATGCCAATAAATTTATAAAATAAAATAAAAAGTATTGTTATTATTATTATTAAAATAAATTAGCATGATGATGATAATGCGATCAGAATCATCATTTTTCATTAACTTTGTCTCAGCTATAGATTTGTTTTTAAGTTAATTCCTCATATTTAAACTCCAAATTCATTCAAATCGAGGCATTATGATTTCAGGTCAAATGAGTGTTATTTATCACTTGACTCGACACTTAAGAACAAATTTGTTCATTTGAGTGGTTCTTGCAAGAGGCCCAGTTTTCAATGTGGCTAGCAGCTTATGCCATTAAATTACATTCTAATTGTATTGAAAGCACACATAATCTGATCAGCTCAGGGGCAGTGCAATGCAATAAGCTGACGGGGCGAGGGCACTGTACAAACCATTGGAAAGAAGCGTCTTCCTAATGGCATATACGTCTACTGTGTGATTAAACAATTAATTCTGAGGTTCTGTGGATTCCCTTTGGCCGAATTTAGATGGAGAGTCATGCCTGCTCGGCATATCCCTTTTATCTGCGAGCTGTGAGAAGAGTAGCCCGCCTTTGTTTGTCTTCCATTAAGCTAGGGTCGATGTGAAGCACTGTTAGTTTTCGAGTCAGCAGGGAATCAGAGGTATCCAACAGATAGTGGAAGTAAGGAGTAGAAGGGGAAAATAGAGAGAAACCAGATAGGAGAACAGTAATGACAGAGAAAGCTGGTTGGAAAGGGAGAGACGTGAAAGAGAGAAGACGGAGAGAAAATGAGCTCAGCAGAAAGACAGATTGTCCATCCCTGTATTCCTTCCATAACCATTAGCTACTTATGGTGTATAACAAGAAGCTCTATCAAATAGGGCTACAGGCTTTTCCCTCTGGTAACTATCTCTCAGTGTCTGTTGCTCTCTCCCCTTCTTTGCTCTCTCTCACTGTCTCAGTTCAATCCATATAATGAGAGGCTATCCATTAAAGGATCAGATAGTCATAAATCCAGCCTGAGCCACTGGCTGCTCGGCTCTACTACTGACTCTTGGTGTTGCCCACATTAGTTGCCGACCTTGTTTTTACAGCAAAAAGTCAGATACAGAACAAGTAATTTCCTGTGCCAAGTATTTATGTCTTTATGTGACCAAGAAGTATTCCAATACACATTATATTGTTTACCTTATAATCAACATATAGTCATATAAAACACACAGAATTCGTTTACAGTGTTCACATATACCACAATAAAATAGGACCTGTGTGGAAAGAGAGAATGTAATCATTCACAACATTTACGTTTTTTGAAAGCTTGATTTGAAGGCAGTGTTTTCACTCAGTTATCGTCAACCGCTGATTTCAAATGAACTTGTAAATTATTCCAGGTCCTGTGTGCATGTTACAAAAATGCCGTTTTGCCAAGTTTCGAACAAACTCTGGGGACAACAAGATCAAGACAAGCACAATATCAGTTAGACACAAGAGAAAGCGTGTTTTATGCACTAAAATCTGTCTTGAACTTTGAATTGTTGATATTAGGGGTTGGTGTTATAGATAAACTATTCTGCCACAGTGTATTTAATTTTAAATTAGCATAGAGATATACTGGATATGGATATATGTCAGTTTACTAGATGACTGAATGATTGAACTAACAATATGGAACAAATTGGAGTACTTCATTGTATTGTTGCAAAGATCAGTAGATGAGTCATACATTCTCTGCAGGTTGACGCACACTATACCTTTGTATTGCCTAACCCGCATTGATATCATAAGCATAAAATCACAAGCTTTGACAGTGTTTGAATGGTGAGAATCTACAAGGGGCTGATGGTACACTGTAATATTAATCAGATAAAGTGTTTTGTGAAAGATGTTGGTTTAGATAATGAAATAGGTCTGACCTTGTTTCCATAGTGTTTTGTCAGCACTTTCCGTCGCAGGCTAGATGGCATCAACAGAAAGGACATACAGTACCACACAGCAACAGGGAAACTGCAGACCCTTCACATATACTGGTATACAATACAGAAGCTGTCTCCCATCCTGCACCCATCCACCATTAGTTCTGCAGCGTCTGCCAAATTTAGTGTCTGCTGAAACCTGTTCCTCTCTCAGTTGTTGTAGTAGCCAAACTGATGTAACGTTGTAGAGAAGCTGTTTCTCTGAAGTGAGCAGACATAGAAAGAAAATGTGATTTTTACAGTAATCGATCTGTAGCACAGCTGCATTGAAGACAGCAAGTGGAAAGTGGGACTAGTTGGATCTAGCTGTGACTTTAAATTCAGTGAGGCCTAATTCGCTAGCCAGGCTTTTAGGGTTTTAGCCAGCTGCAGCATAGCATCAAATTATAATTCTCTGAGGCTTTAAATGGCTCAGTTGGCCATATGATGTAAGGTGCAGTGGTGCATTTTGGCTGGAAGTATAACACAGTTGGCACAAACACAGAGACACACACATATTTGCACTCCTACACTTGTAAGGTCATTTGACATAATATATCACCAAATCATAATCTTAACCACTGCCGCTACATGCCTTACCACAACTTTTACTCTTCTGCCCTCTCTTTGAGTGTAGGTACACAGCTAAGCAGCGAGCTACAAACACTTCCAATAAAGGTCGAATTCGGCAGCTGGCCTTTCAAGTTTTTAGTGGAAGCAATTGGAAAACTATGAAAAAGGTATTGTAAAAACAAATTCCCTGAAAGTGACAACAAATCAGAAAAAGATGAGATACTACAAACAAGATCTACATCAAAGGTATTGTATTAAAAAAATGCAATGGAAACAGACTTTGCAAATTAATCATGGCGTAGATGAAGTGTGCGACGTTCACTGAAGTCTCTGCTCCACTGAAAAGGCTAAAATTTGTGACAGGCAAAACACAGCAATGAGGAGACTGTAACCTTCCTCCAAAAAATACATAAAACAAACAAAAATGTCATATTTCCGTCATGCTTTCTACCATTTGAGGTCTGGGCTCTTATTAATTACATTTGATCTTGTTGTGCCCTCTTCTTCTGTACTTCTGTATAATAGACTAACACCTGACTGGAGAATTAGCACCACCAACTGTTCTCAAAGCTTCCAACTCTTAATTCTCACATAGTGAGTGGAAACACACATTCATTAGCATTTCCTTTTGCTGGAAATTACTTCTCATTCGCCGGAAGTAATTAATCTATATAACATACATAGTCAACAAGAGTATGTTGTAATAGCAGCACATTAGCTTCAGACAGCTAGCAGCTAGTAAAGTGATCGCAGAAAACAACAAATCAGAAATCAGCAATAACAAAACACGGATAACAAAACTGATAATGCTGCAACAAGTGTATATTTTTATATACCCTTGTTGAGGACACATATACCCTTGTTGTTATATATATATATATTTTATTTAGTAAATAAAAGATGTCTGTCCTGTCAATATTTGTTTGGTCACAGATCTGTAAAAATGGTGGATTTAAAAATGTAAGTTAAACTGTTATGGAACTCTCTTGATCGCAAACGTGATAACCAGATAATAGGTTAGTATAACAGTTGTTTAAGGGAACATATTCGTACCATTGCCTCCTGGCTCATGACTGACTACAAACCCCATGCTGCATCTCTTTTGTGGAGCAGTTTATACTCCTGCAGAGCAGGGAAATCAGATAGTGTGACACAGCTAATACATAGCTTCTTTCATTTTAGATTCTCCAGATTTCTCTGTCTCAAAGGTCAACTCTATCAAGTTGTAATTGGTCAAGAGAGCAAATTCACCAAAGTTAAACACTATGTGAAAGCATCAATAATTTACTTAACTTTCACACAAGTAAATCCACTGATTTGCAATCACAATGAAATTAATGGATTTAATTCCAACATTTGGCCATCATAAATACTGATGTGACTGAACCTTCAAACGAAGAGAACTGGTAAAAATATCCTCACTTTCCCTAAATGTCCTCTTTAAATCTAAACTGAACTTGGCCCTAAACATTACACACGGGCACAGAATAGCCCTCTTTATACCGCTGTTTGTCTCTCCCTCCCTCACGAAAATACAACACAGCACACACGGTGCATAGCCTGCTCATGACGTGCAGCACTGTAGTAGGTGTAAGTGTCAAATTGTCAATATGGAGACGCCGCAAACTGCAAAGGCCAAGCGGGAGATCAACTCTCTGTATAAACAAACAGTACACACGCTCATATGCACATACTCACACTCAAATAAACACTCGTACACTCATACTGTTATACATTGATACATGATGTTGTATCAACTATGTAACTGTTAACTCACACCTGCTTTCAGATAAATCAAAAGGCACTCCAACTTTGTGTTCTCAATTATTTCCAATCAAGACTAATAATATCTTTGGGATTCATAATTCACAGCAGCACAGGGAACAGACTGAGAGGTACAAATACCAAACAAAATGGAAAAAATAAACCATTTGAATGAATGTTATGAATAAATATATATATATAATATAAGAAATAAGACTATAAGTGAATTGTGCAAATATTTGTGCAGCAGCCTGTTGCAACAACTGTGATTCATGCATTATTAAAATGAAAGTGGTTGCACCACAGAGGTGAGTTACAACGTAACTCCAGTAACAAATGCCCCAGGGTAGGTGTCAATCATAAAATGTCACAGAATTATTGATCAAGTTTACTATGATGTGCTGCGATGCCAAACGGCTCATGCCAGCCAGCAAACTAATGCTAACCATGATGACGGAACTCTAAATTTGATCATTTATTGGCCACTTGCCTTAGTTATGACTTTATGTCCAAACTAGTAAGGTTCTCTCCCCAAATAATCGTGGTGCAACCAATTTCAGTAGCTGATTTAGTTTCTAACTAACTAGTAGTTACCAAGCCTCTGGTGTCGACTGTACACCCTAACTTAAGAGAGGACTTACACACAGATGGTGCGACCCGGTCCAATAGTGCAACTCCAGCAGCCATGTGTGTGAACTAAATATAGTATAATAGGTATAAAAGTTCAATATACTTAATAAATATTTGCCAGAGGTCACAACTTAACCCTGCTTTTCAGTCATTTTTATAATTGTCATTGCTTCAGCGTCTCCCTACAACTCAGTTATTTGTGTCTGCAAACAGAGGCCTTTTAAATTAATGATTAAGTAATTGAAGTACTGTATGTGAACGTTGGGAGCAGATGTCACCACACCAAAACTTTCTAGTCTAAAGGAATAATTACCGCTACACTGAAAAGAGATTAGCAGAGAAGAGGAGTCTGTCAAAGAGTGCTTTCTGTTCTCTGTAGATAAGTGTGTGTATGTGTGTGTGTGTGTGTGTGTGTGTGTGTGTGTGTGTGTGTGTGTGTGTGTGTGTGTGTGTGTGTGTGCCTGTGTGTGTGTGTGTGTGTGTTTCCATATGTGCATGCACTGTAGGTGTGGGCTTGTGTGGGTGGATTTGCAGAGACTGACTGTGTGTGTGCTGTCATGCTGAATGCTGCCTTCTGCATACATATATAAATATATATCTACCATTCATTCGCGCCGTTCGCATTTCACACACCTCGGGGGAAGCACATGACTTGTCTAAGCAAGCACGTTTCGAAAATGTTTGAAGAATTATGGCAGGAAAATGTCAACATTTAGCTAAACACGTGTGCCTGTGTGTGCTGACGGTGAGTCGTGACCAGAAAATATCCCCCTTCCTGAGCACGTCTCAAACACCCACATTGAGGTTTTGCTGCAGTATATACTCTGCTGTGCATCACTGTGTGATGCAGCAAGGTTAAAGGGTAGAGAAGACGCTTTGGGGAAACAGTGGCTAACTCTGTCCCCCACAGGAATCCTCCAAAAATCGACTTCCGACCGGCAGAACACCAACTCTTAGGACAGTAGTGATGTGGCTTTATTGGCCCCATCATCTGCTTGCAGCTTCATCCTCACAAGTAGCGCAGCTGCTGTGGAGGAGGGGTTTTCTGGAGTGATGCTGCTGTCTTTAATAAACCCTCTGGTTTAACCCTGTAGAGTGCAATAGCAAGCAGTTTATCACAGACAAGACTGGTGTGAAGTGTTCCCTGGGGTCAGATCAAGGTCCTGCCTTTTAAAGATCTATGTTTCACTTCATTGACTTTTGCCCCGAGACAAGACCTGGATACTGCGCCGTATATATCATGTCTCTCTACTCAACATGCTCGGTTTGTCAAACCCATCCATATCCTTCTTAAACCAGTCGCTTTAAAGTGTCACTCATTGTTACACAATGCATTTCCCTGTGACAAAGAGCTATAATAAAAAATAAAAAGAGAAAAGAGGCAGCCCAGAGGGGAAAATCATCTCAAAGATAAATGATTGCTTGTCAGCTGCAGGGCAGTGTATTATGTTTCTTGAAAGCTTGATCTGGGTCACCTTTAGGAAAGGCAAATTTGGAGCTGTAAGTAATTTCAGGGCAGTTTATTGCTTTTTTTGGACTGTTTTTTGAACATCATGGACGGATGGATCACCATCCAGTGGTCACTCCAGAAAAAAAATCTTGCTGAGACACATTCAGCTCCACAAAGAAAAATCTCCCCACACTCCATACTACTTACTTTTGGATATATTTTGCATTCAAGTCAATGCCAGGTATGGTTCTAAAAAATGTTCTTTGTCTTGTATTATGAGCTTTAACTGTTGTAGAGCCACGATTAGTCAATTAATTGACTAATCCTTAATTGACAACTATTTTGATTCTAGTTGTTTAATCATTTAAGTCATGTTTCAAGCAAAAGTGCAAAATAAAATGCACTCAAATGTAAATATGCACTTTCTTTGTCTTGGTCTAGATGTTAAACTAAATATTGGACTGTTGACTGGATAAAACAAGCAATTTTAATAAGTCACCATGGCACATTTTTCTTTGCAATTTTATGATTAGACAATTAATGGAGAAAATAATCAACAAATGAATCGATAATGAAAATAATTGGTAGCTACGTGTCTCTTTTTTGTTTTTTTCACTCTCAGGATTATTTCACTTTTCTATTCACTGCTATTTCAGCCTCTGGTTTGGAAGGACAGACCTCAGGATCAATGAGAGTTTTGTCATTATTGTAACTTTGCATCACATTCAACAGCCTTTGAGAGCATGCCAAATTTGACATTAAAATTATTCAAACTGGTTTCACATGCAACTTTCACATTTGCAACATTCTGCAAAACATTTCAGGTTATCAGAGGTCAATTGCTTGGAATTAACAAGGCAATTAAAAGAGCTACAAGCAGAGGTCAGGGAAAATGTATGTTGCTCGACCTCCTGGGACACTTACATGATTTGGTTTTATTAGTGTTCATTTAAGCAGATGCTAGTGGAATCTCCTCTGCAACAACTGTCAAATATTTTATTAATTAAGATTATATATTTAATAATTTATATAAATATCATGCATGTTAATTAAATTCATTAACATTATAATCAAAATACAGTAAATGAGCTAATTTGAAGTTAAAGCAGAGACATTAGGAGACACGTGAGCATTTCTTATTCTGTGCGGAGGCTACTGACTGCTTTTGATAGATAAAGATAAATGTGTATCAAAATAGTTTAGACAGTTTAATGTTTCATTAGCTGAAATAAGTGCCATTATCAGCAGCTTCAGGAACTTAATACATGAAAAGCATGAATGTCAAAAACTAAAGGAATATTATATAAATATTAGAATGAAATATTCCCGTTGATTTCTGCTCTGATTTTCTTGTGGACAAAGACAGTATTTGGTCTGTGAATAGATGACACCATCTGAGGTGTCTGGAGTATTTTTTCTCCTAAACTGGTGTAATTAAAATAATAACAGACCAAGGCGTGATTTTTTACAAAGCTGTGTTTTAAGCAAATTATGTGTCCTCTTGAAGGAAACCTTTGGCATGAGACAGATTTAATTCTCCGCTTTGTTACTGTGAGATTTATCATAAAAGATAAACAACCTCTTAGGGAAAAGATGTTAGAACGTGAAAAAGCCCTTGGCTTCTGAACAGAAGTGAACACATAATATTTAGCACCAATGCTACCATGTCTTGTGGCCAATAAGAATCCAAGAAGTAGAATTACATTTCAGCCTCTAGGAGAGGAGAGAAGACATAGGAGATGACAGGCAGAGGAGGTGATAACCAGTGTGCACAGGCCAGGATTTCAGAGAAAAAAACATAAAATGTGAAGAGAAGAGGGCTTCACCTCCTGTCTCTGATGTCACTAGGTGTTAGTAAAACAGGAGTAGAGGATGATTGAAAGTGAATAGAGGACATGTTTTTATTTGTCAAAGGAGGATTGAGGTGGAGAATTACAGATTTGGGGAAAAAATGTTAGAGAAGGAAATGGT
Source organism: Micropterus salmoides (assembly GCF_014851395.1). NCBI lineage: Eukaryota > Metazoa > Chordata > Actinopteri > Centrarchiformes > Centrarchidae > Micropterus > Micropterus salmoides. The sequence continues at coordinate 17,881,649 of NW_024043372.1, forward strand.
GGACTGAGACAGAAAGATAGACATAAATGAAGGGAGACAGGGGAAAAATATGCTGAGAAAGCAACAAAGAGGATAAAAAGGCTCAGACAGACATAAAGGATAAATGAATGATGTGTGTGTGAGAGCGAGTGATTGAGAGAGAGAGAGAGAGAGAGAGAGAGAGAGAGAGAGAGAGAGAGAGAGAGAGAGAGAGAGAGAGATTAGCACTGGATGGTAACTGGAAAGATTTGCAACACAAGTCTCCATCGTCCAACTAAGCACCACAGCGCACTACTGCCCCAGGGCTGCTGCACTCAGCTATGTCATGGCTGACATAAGAGAGAGAGAGAGAGAGTGAAAGGTTAGAGGACAGAGGAAATGGAGATTGAGGTGTGGAGAGATGTCAAGTGAAGAAGTAAGATAAGGCGGGGGAGGAGGGGCAGTGAGTGAAAGGAAGAGTGTCACAGCAGCAAGGCTGAGACACCTTTGGATTCAGATACAGACATACAAATGGAGCAAAAACATCACAGAGGAAATATTTCCACTGTACTGTAAGTGCATGCAAAATGCTGTTGCTGTGTTAAGCTGTTCCCTTGACTCCTTAATTGTGCACAGGTGAGCTTTAATATGCAGATAAATCAAAGCTCAGATTCATTTAATGCAGTGTCACTGGAGAGACAGCGGGTTGGTTGAGTAATGAGAATGAGTCTCTCTGTGGGACTGATACTGTCTGTGGCTTGTTGGGCTACAAAAGGTTCAAATTGTATTATCCTGTGTGTTTGATACCTTTTGTACACTGATTGTAAATGGCAAAGTCTGAAGTGGAGCAAGGAGCTTCAGAGAATATTAGATTAGTGTAGCAAACAGTTAGTGCTCATACACAAAGACTGGTGGACTTGTGGTCAACATAACTATACTCTAGTTGTGCACTGAGGTCCTTGTATTTTTATGGCTATTGCCTTTTTGTGTATTTAGTATTTAGTAAAACATTTGCAAAGCATCTGTTTTATGTATTTTAAATCCAGGATCCATGTTCACTAGCTTGCAGTCTTTTTCTTCCCTGCTTTTGTTGGTGCTTTGCAGCATATCTTGGCATGTTACCGCCATCTGTTGATCTGTGGAATAGCATGAAACCATTGCATGCATGGGCATGCATTGTGAATAATCTCCTCTCTAGTATGCATCTTGTTTTCTGACAAGTGTGATGTAATGATCTTAAGGTTTAGTGCAATGCATGTGGACTCTATATGATCCCATGTGTCGGACCAAAAGTCACAATCTCTTTAACTATGTGTTAAATATAATCACACATAATGAAGCTCTGTATGTAGCAATTCTATATTCAGATTTGCAGCGGGAGGGACACAGATGTGTCATTGAGATTCTATACATTCAGTGTGATACTCTTTTTTTTTAATTCTTTCTCATTATCTCACACACACACACAACAATAATGGCGAGTCCGTCACAAGATGCAATTAATAAGTTGCACTGAACCACAACGAAGCAGAGGTCCTTGGTATTACAATTTTGTGACAAGCCATTATGCAGAACAATGAAAAAAGAAAACCACATTAAGAGAGCTACGCAACCCCTGTGAGTCTTTGGCTTTGGATGATAGCTCAAATGCTGATATACAACAGGCAGTGTGTGTCACTGTCTACTTTATTCAGCTGTGTGATCCCTCAGTGTCCCTGCAAAACTGATCATGAGGACCTTGTTTCTGATGTTTCCAAATGCCAAGAGTACCAGCATGGTGTAACTGTGTTTTGTGTCAGCAGGAAAAAATAAATAATTCTTTTTTAAAGTGACACTGACACACTGTATTGTATTATATTTGTATTTAGGATTTTCCCCTCGGCTATTCTACATTATTAGGGTGACGTAACACACTAATAGTGACATGCTTAAAGCAATAGTTTGATATTTTGCGAAATCCCCTCATTGGCTTTCTTGCTGAGAGTTATATGAGAACATCTATACCACTCTCATGTCTGAATGGAAAATGGCAACTGCCTAGCTTAGCCTAGCATAAAGACTAGAAACTAGGGAGAAGCAAGAAGCATGGCTAACAACGGCTTCAACAAGTATCGACGTTTACCCGCAGCAAGTGCAACGGACGATGCAGAGAGATATCGTGTGTGTTTAATCTGTATAAATAAAGATTTCTAAAAAAGTTGTGGTTTTACAGTGAGTTCTAATCTGCACAGGAACTTTCCCTTGCCTGGACATAGTGACTTTCTCGATTCTCCACTGGTTGCCTTCCGGGAGTTGGTTAGCTCACTTGGTAGAGCACAGGTGCCAAATACAAAGGCTGAAGTCCTTACTACAGTACTGTAGTTGCACAAACACTGCCAGTTACATTCGGCTGAGCCAATAGACAAATCATTAATCTATCAGTCTGTGCGAATGTGTTTTCTGTACTTTCTATACTCTGCTTGTCAAGTCCTGCCTGTCAATGTGTTTAAAGTTACAAATTAACCATAGTGTCAATCTCAGTTTGGGTTTTTAAAGTGAATACAGAAATCTTGATCGTATTTTTTTTGCCAAGTGTCTAGCGGGGGGGGGGGGTATTTTAATTATCTTACAGTGATAGATGGTAACTTGCTGTTCAGGTTTAATCCTTTTTAACCCCAACACAAGCTACTTCCACCTCTCACCAGTTCAACAGACTGATTTGATTAATCCATTAGAAATTGTAAGACAGCTCTTTCATGGTTTCCTATCGTCTAACATACTCCCTCCTTCTCTTTGTTAATACCTTCTCATACAGTACTTGTCGTTTTTGTCCTCCACTCTCTCGCTCTGTTGGAGAGTTTGAAACTTCAAATGGACCGGTGAAGGGAAACATAATCATCTGTTCAGTTACTTAGTAAGCAACTCGGAGGCTATATAAGCTATAAAGCTTGGTTAGATATGCAGGCAACGTTACAATGGTTTGGGACAGCATGAATTGCTGCAAATGCCCTGCAGTGTTGTGTTTAAAATGTTATTAATAGCCACTGATATACACAGATGCAATTCATTCATCTACACAGACAGTTTGTTGGTTACACCTAGATAAAACTAATGCAGTCTAATGTGGCAGTCCTGCAATAAATGCTAGAGAGGTGTTAATTCAACTGTATGATCATTTTTGGAGGACCTTCATAAAGTTATGATCATTTATTGCAGGACTGTTGTATTAGCTGCAATAGCTCGGAAGGTGATCTGGATAAGATGTGTTTGTGGATTCAGAAATTAAATTGCAGTCAGATTAGTTCTAAACTAAATTAATAATACTCTTGTAAATTGTGTGATTTAGGAATAAATGACATTTGATAATAACAATAACTGAAATAGATGAAAGAGCACTGCTCCACTCGACATTCATCTGCCTTATAAAATGCAGTACATGTCTGTATCAGGAGGTGTTCTCTGCAGAAATATAATATGATCATTTCATGGAGACACATTTACAAATAGATTATACAGTCATCTTGTAATTTTTGTCAATCATTTTAGACAGGATTATCTTGCCATCGTAAAATAGATGAGTTATCTGTAGGAATAATCCATCAGTATATTATTATTCTGGCACATACAGGACAGACTGCTTAGCCATGCAAATTGCATTTGGGAGACAGTTGCCACATTTACTAAGCACAGACGCAACCTGAGCTCCAGAAGATATTAACTCTATGCACAGCAGGAATTACTGTGCGGTCTACAAAGTAAGCACAACACTAACAATAGCCACGGGTGTATTTTGTTTTGCGTCATTTGCTTAGTGGTACAGAAGCAGCCGTAGCTTCCTCCTTAGGGACTACTCTAATGATTATATGGTTAACTTAATAAGCAGGGCTCTTGAATCACTCTCATACGTATGATCACATTGCTAATGTGAACCTCTACGACGCCAAGTGCCGAACAGTACTGCAATCACATTCCCTTTTTCTTATACAGACAAGTCTTTAAGTTTTTTATTTAATTATGGATGTAGTATATAACAAATGTAGCCGGGTGGTAAATCTATTCATAGGCGATTTTCTACTTAGGTTTAATGTAGTTCTAAAAGTTGTGTAATGTAAATACATGTGTTCTTTGTTGTTTTGTTTTGAGAGTAACATTTGTTCAATTAAAAGTAAGTGTGAAGTAGATTGTAAGTGGATTTCCACAGTCTTTCATGTGATAGCAGACTTTGGTCACAAAGCAGTAGCATTGAGTAGTATTGTTGTTGTTTCGCCATTTGCATCATGGTCTTTCTTCCTATTTAACGTGCGATGGACGTACGAGGGATTGATACTGTAGTAAAGTAGTAGGGAAATGCATGCATATCTTGTAAAATATTCCTGTACAAATGTATAAAATGGCAATATTTTAACAAGATGGTTTGATTTAGGCACTACTGGAATTGTGTGCTGGGATTTTGGGCGCCAATCGTCGACCATTGTGTACTAAATTTCAAGGTAATGCTAGCGTGCATTAAGTCACACTGTGATATTGTAGGTTTTACATTAATTGTAACTCTGTTTGAAGGTTTGGTGGAACTTGGTGAAGAGTAAGTATCATTTACTGTTTCGCATTTTTTATTCTGATGTTGATGTAACATGATTTATTTTATGTTTTCTGTCGATAGTCACAGCCCACTCCCGTATTTTTTTTTTACCATATTTTTATTGTATTTTTCTGTATTTTATTTTATTTTGCCTCTTCTTTCTCCTAACATTTTTGGCGGTTAGAGATGGTTACAAAACTCAGCATTTGAGCTGGTTACGTGAAAGACTCAGTAGCATACCATTCTGTCAAATTACCTGCACGTGTGGTCAAAAATAAATCTAGAGCTACAATAACCCCTGAAGTAATTGTGTCCTGTGTGGCATCTAATTCCACGGGCTACACATAAGTATTTCAGGTGGCTTGCCGGTGGAAAGAAAACAGTCTCTTTATCATTTTCACAGCTTAAGAAAATACAAAATGTTTTGTTCTAGGTAGTTGCACCTTAGAGCAGTGTCTCCCAACATGCAATGGGTTCTGCTATGATTAACAAAAGAGGAAAGCAGAAAAGCAGATTTCAAACTTCTGCTTAAATTTTTTTAGATTTTCCTCTCATCATTCTCATCTTAAATTTTTTTCATGAAAATAGTTAGTAAAATGTCACTACTTTCAACGCAGAAACAAGGAGAAAGATCACGTTTGGGAATCACTGCCTTAGAGGTAACTTGTGCTCCATTGTTTGCATTCAGTATTTTCCTTGTCAGTCTTAAATCAAACAGTGAGAAAAGAATCTTTTAACATTGCCTGTCTTTGGACAGAAGACAGTAGGATTTTGAGCATCCTTGTACTAAATTACTAAACAAAGTACCAGCAGGAAGCAGGATATATTTCATAATTTCACTTCAAACACATGTCACTCAGGAGTGTCACAGGTTAGCAGGATGATTCACTAACAAAATCTCTCTCTTTTTTAAAAATTACCTGTCTGCAGTAAATTCATATCAAAGGCCATCTAGCTTGAATGCTTACTTTGCTTACACTACAAAAACACATGTTAATTAAGCTTGTTTGCATAAAATGTTGTGCTGCTTTATACCTGCTTTGAAAGCTTGTCTCCTACATGACATCCCCAAACCCATCCCTCGGAAACTATTCCAGTTCATCTTCTTGCTGGAACTACTCCTTCAAAACAATCATTGAGGAATTGACTGGAAAACGAACAGGCTAGGTAAAGGCCTGGCTTACTGCCAATACCCAGGAACGACATAGGATTGATAACGTTTTGCGCAATTGAGAAATAAATTGCCAAAGCTTTCATCGCTATGTTTTCTTTTTGTACGAGGTATGGAGTATATCAATATCTTTTACTTCACAGTATATGGTTGGACTTCCTAGCACAGGATATTTCAGCATTTTTGTTTTGTTTGTATTAGAGGCAGTGATTCTGTAACATAGAGTGAGAGATGAAAACAGGACAGGAAGACACACAGGTAATACTACTAAATTGTAAAAGTGGGAACAGGAACTTCAGTTTCACTTGCCATACATCCTATTTAAAAAGGCAACATCATCTGTCCTTGGAAGCATATTTGGAGTGCTGTATATTTGTGGTTTTGGACTCTGCGCCTTCTTGACAAAACCATTTTTCTCTGAGGCAAGGCCAACTGGACTCCCCACAAGGCCCATTATGAAAATGTCTGCTGCTTCTAAAGATGGAGCTTATGTCATCAGGCATTGTTGATGCGTCCCAGCTCCACCTGCTGATAATATATTCCCTCCTACTAACAATGTTAAGTAATCATCTTCCTCCAGCCACTTCTTCAGATTGCACTGTACTGTGCCAAGAATGCTCTTGTGTCCATGATCAGCAAAATTTATAAAAACATTTGGTACAAGAACACTTACACGCAGATGCTGCCCATTTAAACAAAAATAGAGCAAAATTTTCCTGTATTCTGCTGAGGTCAGTCTCATCCATAAAGGAGAGAAAGGAAGTTAAAGCTGCATCAATATTTTTTTTTGTCGTTGTTGTTGTTGTTTTTGTTGCTTTTTTGTTTTGGCCACTACTATAAGCAGCTCAAAGCTGAACAAGAGTTAATATGGGTAACATGTTAACTCTCATTACTCATATTATTAGCAAGCAGTTGACTACTTACACATCAAGCAGATATACAGAAACATTATCATTCATTTTAAATCATTTTTTCAGGTGATCTGCTAAAGGTCTGTCCAAAATTCACTCTCCTTTTAGCTCTGTTTTTGGTTACACCAACACCTGAGGGAAATATCTGGCTCTTTAGCTTCTAAATGCTCCACTATGTTCACCAGTTAATCATTAACCTATTGCCATAATGTGCTGGGCAGGTAGCATATAGTGGTTTTATCAGAGCTATTTCATTGAAAGCAGGTGTCTGTTACAGTTGGAAACACAGTTGTTGTGAGAAAACAGTTCAATTGCGGGCTGTAAAAGCGAAACAATGTGCTGAAAGATGCTAAAACTCTATGTAGAGCTGAGGGGAACTGCATACTCGGGTGACAATTACCTGTTGGTTAGTGAAGACAAGAGAACCTTTCACATTGCACATAGTCAGTTGAGCAATAGTTCATATAAATATATGAACAATTCAGCTTTAAATGTTGCCCACTAAATTAATATAGTTGTGACTTGAATGTCAAACTAAACAGAAAGTTGTTTAGTGTATTAGTATGACCATAAATATCAATGAGTGTTCAACTACAAATTACTGTAAAACAGTAAAGTCACATAGCAATATTTCACCTGCCTCTCAGTATCTGATCATTGCCAAAAGCACTTGCTATAATGGTTGAAGTGGAGTGATGGCTACCTCTATAAACGCATCATTTACTATAGCTCCCCCGCGCTGCCTTATCATCCAGTTGGTTGTGGTAACCTGGAACTTTTTGTTACTCTTCCCATTAGACAGAGAGCCAGTAGTTAGATCAGCAGTCTCTGAGTCCTCTCTCTGTCTCTACTGGTCTATATCTCCCTCTGTAATTAAACACTCTGCTCCAAGCATCGTCACGACAAATAGGCGGTGTGGGCGATGGACCAACATGCGTGCACTCACAAGACCACACACAGCAGTGCATCACGCACGTTCTAAAAAAGCAGAACAATAAGTGAAGTGATGATGACTCTGCAAACAGATTACGTTGATGACATGGTGATGAGCGTGAAGCTCTTCATCTAATAGTTCACTGTGGCTGCTCTTGTTTCATTAATTCCTGCGACGTTTACAACTGATCCGCTGTCCAAAAAATGCAGAAAAGGTTTGTTGTGTTGTTTGAAAATGTTTTGGTTTTTTTTTGTCATGAATGATTATGGTCAGAGCTAACCTCTGTGACAAATATATTGGATTTCCTGTGACTACTTTACAATAAAAGCTACCCCTTGTTTTGACAGTTGAATTGTTATAATGGGAACTGGCGCCAGTAGGAAATGTTCAGTTTGCGATAGCAGTAACTTAATACAGCTCTGATACAGTGGGAGAGTGGCCAGAAAACAGGTTAATATCAAGCTGAAATTACAAACAGTAAGCCTGGATTACGTGTGTGCATTTTCCCTGTGTAGGTAGAGGCAAAATTAATTAATCCACCACTAGTCATGAAAACTACACTGAATAAGTATGGACCCATAAACTGTATCAACATTTGGTTTTATTTTATAAACATTTTAAGGATTGTAAAGGGAATATAAAGGGTTGAATAACCCAACCTTCTCATTTACGTCTAGTGTTACCCTGCTATTTAGATAATTTAAGAACTTTTTCTGCTGAAATGTGACCATCTACTTTCTGTCTCTCTGTGCAGAAAGACATGTCCCAGTGCTCCTGAGTGCACCCTGAGAGGGCCTGGTTTATCATATCAAATAGAGAAATGACATTTAAAGTTGAAACTTGAACGGAGACGTAAATCCTGTTTTTATTTTAGTTTGTATTTAAGTGACATGGAAATGCTCCACAATAAGTTGACTGTGGCTATGAACCTGAACTTCTGTCGAGTGACAAACTTGAGTGCTGACACCATTTTAAGGCTGACTTCCTTAAAAGTCTCACTCAACCTTGAAATAGTCCTCTACTATTTCTGTGACTAGACTGTGTTTGTACGTGCATTTAAAATAGTCTGTGTTCTCAGATGTGTCCAGACAGACAGCAGGACACACAAAAAAGACAATAGCTAGACTTTATCTGGATAAAGTGCACATAAAGTCTAATTTGTGCCAAGCCATGGCAGGGTTGTCTGCAATAATTTATCTGCTCTCCATCTTGCTGCAGACAAACACTCAATGTCTCAATCCAACATTAAATCAGAACGAGCACTCACCTTAGTTTCACCTCTCTGAGAGATGAATCAGTGTGTTGTCATCTCAAGACTGGTCAAGAGTGCGTGCTCAGGTTCCTTATGACTTTCATATTTCCCTGCTACAGTGGGATCAAATTGTCAGCCAGGTACTATTGTCGAGAAATATAAAAGGGTCTATAAAATGTCCCTTTTTTGAAGCCTGATTCACAGTTCCATCATAAGAGGACCTGGTTAGATTGACACACTTAGTTTCCAACATAAATGAGTTGTGGAGAATCTTAAATTTAAACCACTCTCCTTATCTCTGTATCCATCTCAGCCTTTCAATTAATAACACATTCAGTGGGAGTGGCATCTTTGAAACTGAGAACACAACTCTCTTAATCTTAAAAGTCCACAGTGGCTGCAGGGCATGTATCCTGGCAGGGCATATATATTTTACTTTCATAAAGAAACAGATGAAAGGCAGACTTTGAATTGAATTTATGTTTAGCCTCTGAACTGTTAACCAAGCTTTCTCTTGAGCATATCCTGCTTTATATAAACAAGTGTCTAATTGTTTCTCTGCTGTTAAAAACATTGAGCACTCGCACTGAGTACACTTCAGAAGGGTCTCTGGCACAACTTACAGTAATAGTCATGTTTTCACAGCAGAGACAAGTGAAATGCCTAATTAGAGCAGAAATTAAACAGAAATATCAAACAAAGCAATATAGCTGATGCAATCTGCTGTAAGACTGTTAGACAGAAAGAAATACAAACTGAGGTGTTGAATCATTGGTATAAATTTAACTACATCGCCCCTCAGAGGTGATGCATTGTTAGAATATTGTGCTATGAGACAGTGTGTGCTTTATTAAAAATGTAAATTGAAAATACATCTCCAAACTATATTGGTAAATCGTTTAAGTAATTTCTGCTCTTTACAGCCGGGCTGGCTCATGGCATAGGCGACATAGGCGGTCGCCTAGGGTGCAAAATGTCAGGGGGCGCCGCAAGAGAAAGTCTTCGACTCAGTGCGAAATAATTCCGCCCAGCTGATGCGATTTTAATCATGTGCACCTCGCTCTGTGAGTCCAGACAGTAACATAACTGGTAGAAGTTTGCAATATCTTAAAACTGAAGCGCAGCCTTGCTCTGTTTTGGACTGTGAGCTGCACTGTTACGGAGATGCTGAAGTTAATGTGTGGATTTATGGTGAGATTTCTGCCTGATCAAAAGGGTTTTCGGTTGGTTTCGGTGTCACATGCAGCATGCAGTCAATCTATACCAGCGGATCAATAACATAATACACAACAGAGTATAGGGCAGGTAGAATTAAAAATATTATGAATTCTAATTTAATGATGACGTTACTCTCGTAATATTGGGATTTTTCTCTGGACATGTCAGGGAACACAGATATGTGGGAGATATTCTGAATGTGCAGAACGTTTTGAACATGAGCAGAAAACAGAGGAGCTATTAAAGTCCTGGAGTTTATAATTACATTAAAATTTAGGTGAAAACGTTGATCTACAAGAGAAACATATTTAAGGTAACAGCTTCAGAATGCCTGAAAGCCTTACTGCCTTATATTCTATTAAATTTTAATATTTTGAATTGTCACCTACCCCAAATTTCAAATCTCGCCTAGGGCTCCAACACTGTCAGGGCCGGCCTTGCTCGACAGGAAAGGTTGCACTACCATTTTCGTACAGACTGAAATATCTTGACAACTATTGGATGGATTGCCGTAGGGATGTCATGAAATCGAGGTTTTGACATGGAGCTACTGAAGGTAACAGCCGTGAAATACCTTCACCCATTTCCACACACTGCACTTGTCGCTATCTTCCACATGTTGGATCTCCGGTACCTTCAGTACCTAGCAAAACAAGTATCAACATGTTTTCGGAATTTTGGTATTGACTTGGTAACAAAGTATCAGTTCTCATGACATCCATAGCTTGCCATAAAAATCTGTCCAGACAACATTAGTGGTTTCCAGATGAAGTAGCCTAATGAGTTTGATGATCTGACTTTTCCTCTAGTGCCATCGTGAGGTTCACACTTGCGGTTTTGAGTGAAAAATAAACATTTGGATGCATTGCCGAGAAATTTTGTATAGACATTCATGTTCTCCTCAGGTGAACTGTAAGAACTTTGGTGATGCCTTAATTCTTTATGTAGTGCCACCATCAGGACAATATTTTATAATACAGGACAAAAATACTTTGGTTTATGACCAAATACCTGCCAAGGTAATGACATTCGCATCATCCTGTTTAGTGCTGATTAGCTAGCTAACACACTGGTGAACATGGTAAACATTACACCAGCTAAAACTCAACATGTTAACATTGTCATGGTAAGCATGTTAGCATAGTGATGTTATCATTAGCTCAAAGAACCGCTGTACCTACAACCTCACATGGCTTTTTTCCCCTCACAAAGATGATGGTATTTTGACTATCTTAAGGATGTGGACTGTTGGTTAGATAAAACAAAGAATTTCAAAATGCCACCTTGGGCTCTTATTAGATTAATATTCATAATAATAAAAAATGTTCAATATTTTCTGATATTATATAAACAAAAAGATTAAATTAATCAACAATTAATATAATTGTTAATTGTAGCTGTGTGTGTGTTTTACTAAAAATCCATTAGAAATTCAATGGCCAGTAATGTTGACTTAATTAGAGATGAGGATAGATCCTAGCCTATATTTCTTTTTTCTTTTGCTTTGGAAGCTTCCATTCAAGGACAGAAATACAACAGGCCTAATCACACTTTTTCACCACAGTCATTGAGGGTTTTCTGACATAGCCAACAATTTGAGTAATGTGGAGGTCTGTTTCTTCTACCTGGAGAATCTCATTTTGAAATGAGCAATCGTGCCCCATATTTAACCAGTAATGGTTTGCCTTTGTCACCGCATTCACTCTGAATGAAAACACTACTGGCTAATTGGTCAATTTGACAGCAGTGAAGACAGCAAAATGTTGATACTGTGTCACCAAAGCAGATACCAATGCATACAAAATAGTTGCATATGTCTGAGAGGTTAATAATGCTGTCATAGACTAAGTTAGTTCTAGTGCATCATCTTAAATCCATTTCCAAAGAATGCTTAATAAGTGTACAGTTTGGATTTCTTCTTATAAAAGCATCAATAAATATTTCATTATTAACATTCCTACTGGAATGGAGCGCTCAGATTGTCAGTTTCTGTATTCTCATGTTCATTTACATATAAATATTAATGACTGAAAGCCACAATGGGCTGACACTACTGATCAATTTCACAATCCCGCCCCAGCTTGCTTCCCAAATGTTGCGAACAAAACTAGCCATTGTAGTTACAAGCTAATCACAAATTCAGCAAATTTTTTTTTTTTACACCTAAAATGTTTATCAGAACCAGTCATCTGTGGAGATGAAATTAGAGATTGCTTCTGCCCCAGCCTGTCATGTTTAGCCAGTATGAAAAGAATGGACAGATTCATTACTGGTGACTTGCTGCTGCTGTCAGCTGTCAGACATTCAAAAGTTTACTATGAAAACTCATGTTAGAAATTGACTTTTTTTTAAAGGTAGTCGAAATGAAAGTGTGAAAGTATAGCAATACCATAGCATAACAATATTCCAGAACTGTTAACAGTTTTAATCTCAAAAGAAACTACAAATTACAACATTATAAATGTTGTGAAGTAATAAGTACAACATTTCCCTCTGAAATGTCGTGGAGTGGAAGTATACAGTAGCATAAAATTCAAATACTAATGTAAAATACATGACTGAAGGAACTTTCTACCACTGTGTAAAAGCACAATAGTATTATGGTAAATGCTTCATGGAGTTAACAGACTCAAATTTGTCACAGAATTACCATCAAAGCTAAGCAATCAAAAAAGAAGACTTTTACCTGTAGATGGGCTTTAACTCATAAAATGTCAGAGAAACAACAGGAGACTGTGACGGAGAAACTGTGAGGTAGCAAGGGAGAGAAGGTACAAGAGAAAGGCAAAGAAAGCTACAGCATTATGTAAGCTGTCAAATTACAGGGACAAGATTCTTGTCACTCCTTTCACTGCTTTCCAGGGACAAGAAACATAATCACACACACAGACACAAAACCAACCCACTTATAGCACACACACATACACACACATGCACACCATGATGCACACACATGCATGCATACACACACAGTTCAGTTACAGACCTCTAAGTATCTGCAGGCTAGATCCAGTGAAACCTCAAGAAAACAATCAACTCTGCTGTTTGTTTCAAGATGTTCCCTAGACAAGCCTTTTCCAGTTAAGCAGGTGTGATGTCATCTGTGACACCACGACGGTGGAACAAGCTACCACACGCCATCAGAGCAGGGGCGTCACTCTCTAACTTCAAGAAGCTCTTGAAAACTCATCTCTTCCAAGAACACTTCCTCTTATAACACCTCTAACTCCTAACCTCTAACATGCACTTCCTGTGCTCTTCTTCTTCTATCCCCTACAATGATCTTGTATTGATTTCACTTTTTGTTAACTCTTACTTCCTTCCCTAGGTATTTACCCCATTGATGTGATATGTACTATGAGCTCTTACTAGTATTTATTCCTGCTCTTACTAGAATGTATTGTCAGTTGTAGATCTGTAGTTGATGCTCTGTTGATGCTTGTATGTTGTTCCTCAAATGTAACTCGCTTTGGATAAAAGCGTCTGCCAAATGAGTAAATGTAAATGTAAATGTAAATGTGATGTCAGTGGGTGCTCTAACACACACTCACAAACTCACACCCACGTACACAAACTTCTCAGTGAGCGTGCGTGTGCGTCTACTTGAAAGCACAGCCTTCCCTCTAGTTCATCATTTGTCACAGTAATATAATAAAAACAAACAAACAAACGACAGACACTGATTCCTCCACCGTTACACAGACACACACATCTCTACCACTCATTTGTTAGATGATGCAGGTGGTCTTAGAAGGTCTTATGTATTTCTGTGTACAGGAAGACATTTCTGTTATTAATCATCTGGAGTATTATATTTTATCCACTATTGGACGTTATTCCTTTTTCAAGACGAGCAAACAGAGAAGACTGCACACCTTTACAAACTATTGTCAATTTTTCATGAAATGATTCCAGATTTTTTTTACCACTTCTCAATATGGCACTCTTTATACTATAAAGCTTTTCCACGTTGTAACTAGTAATGGTTGACACATTAAATAATTTATTAATACTTTATATATCAATAATAATGCATTCATAATAAACTACTTTTGGGTTGCCAGATTGTGAAAAATCTCTTTATCCTCCTCCAGCATGACGCTTGCTTTGACTTTATAGCGAGCTCATTAATTAACGAGGATGAAGGAAGGAACAGGTAGTCACCTTCTGGAAAAGGGCTGGAGTGCATCTGGATTAAAATCCATTATCAATTAACATTTAAATAATCGATTTTTGACTTTTGTTAATTGATTAATAATCGTCTACGTCTGCTACGCGATGCATCTAAGAATCAATTTCTCCCACTCCCAGTTTTTAACCTACTGTATAATGTTTATCAAATGTGCTCATCTAAAGTTCTTGTGAAGGTTTGATGCTAGACATATTGACGTGACACTCTCACACACACACACACACACACACACACACACACACACTCTCTCTCACACACACACACACACACACACACACACACACAGTTTATGTGTAAGGGAACTGCAGAGTCTGGGAAACTTGCATCCCTGTAGAGTTAGGAGACAGACGATAATGGCAGGAGGAGGTGTTACAGCCTCCTGTGCAGCAGCTGAATAATTCAAGTGACATCTTCACCTCAGGGCAGAATATGTGAGCTAATGCCACTGATTTAAAGCTTTGTATGCTGTGCATGTTCAGTCAGCACAGCCAATCAGAGCTTTGGGTCTTCTGCCTAATTGTTTCTTCACACATTATGTGCACAATAGCAAACTCACACACTAAAGGACAAATGTTAGACTGAATACTGATCCTGTACCCTTGGAGAGAAAAAGTTGAAGTTGAATTCTTTGTTTTTCTGCCTGTGTTTGTCTTCGGTTGAGAATTGTGTGTCTGATGAGTCTCTGCGCAATTTACTGCAGCCCTCTAAGCTCCTCTGTGTCATCAGACGGCTGGCTTGTCTTGCCACAGTGTCAGAAGATTGGAAACATGCATTATGAGACTATGACAAACATTGACCTAAGCAGTATAGACTGGACCAATAAGGTCAGTTTGGGATAATAACGATAATTAAATAATTAGTAGACAATCTAATAAGTAAATCATTATACCATGTATAGGGGAAAAATTCTATCTATACATGTATGTTTAGCTGTTATTTCTCCTTGTGTTCCTATTGATTGTTACCAACAATATATACAAATCTGTATACAAATTTAACAGTATCTTTTTTTGTGTTTTTCATGCTTTCTCAGCCTTTTCTTCTTCAGTCCAACATGAATGAAGAACCTCTGAGCATGTGGTGTGCTGCTGAATCAGTTGGTCATTATTACCATGTATAATACTGCAAGTGGGTATCACACTCCACAACCTACCTGGTAAAGTCTATTCCAAGGTGCTGGAGAGGAAGGTTTGGCCGATAGTCAAACTTCGGATTGAAGAGGAACAATGCGGATTCCGTCCTGGTCGTGGAATAAGGGACCAGCTCTTTACTCTCACAAGGATCCTGGAGGGGGCCTGAGAGTATGCCCATCCAGTCTACCTGTGTGTTGTGGATCTGGACATGGCACATTACGGGTTCCCCTGG
The DNA here is from genome assembly GCF_014851395.1 of Micropterus salmoides. Taxonomy (NCBI): domain Eukaryota; kingdom Metazoa; phylum Chordata; class Actinopteri; order Centrarchiformes; family Centrarchidae; genus Micropterus; species Micropterus salmoides. The sequence goes on from NW_024043372.1 coordinate 17,897,208, forward strand.
GGATATTGTGAGAGGTGCTTCGGGAGTATGGGGCGAGGGGGTCCCTTTTAAGGGCTATCCCATCCGTACATTCATATTCATGTATGAATTCTCGGCAGTAAGTAGGACTTGTTCAGGTGGGGGTTGGCCTCTTCCAGGGCTGCGCTTTGTCACCATGGCGTAGTCGGGTTGGGGAGGGGTTGCAGGGGATCTCATCGCTGCTTTTTGCAGATGAGGTGGTCCTGATGGCATCATCTGTGGGTGAAATTCAGCACTCACTGGATCAGTTCACAGCTGAGTGTGAAGCAGTCGGGATGTGGATTAGCACCTCTAAATCTGAGGCCATGGTTCTCAGCAGGAAACCGATGAAGTGCTCACTTCGGGTAGGGAATGAGTCATTACCCCTAGTGAGGGAGTACCTCGGGGTCTTGTTCGCAAGTGAGGGGACAATGGAGCGGAAATTTGGACGGAGAATCGGAGGAGCTGGGGCAGTATTGCATTTGCTCTACCGCACCGTTGTGACAAAAAGATAGCTGAATCAGAAGGCAAAGCTCTCGATTTACTGGTCAATATTCGTTCCTACCCTCAACTATGGTCGTGAAGGCGTGGTCATTACTGAAAGAACTAGATTGCAGGTTCAAGCAGCTGAAATGTTTTTTTTCATGAGGGTGGCTGGTTTCTCCTTTAGAGATTGGGTGCAAAGCCAAGTCATCCGTGACGAACTCAGAGTAGAGCCGCTGCTCCTTTCCGTCAAAAAGAAGCCAATTGAGGTGGTACGGGCTTCTGGTAAGGATGCGGGAGGAGTTCCAGGCACATCAAGCTCGGAGGAGGCCTCGGGAAAGACCCAGGACTAGGTGGAGAGATTATATCTCCACACTGGCTGGGAAGCGTCTTAGGATCCCCCAGAGTTGCGGCTGGGGAAAGGGAGGTTTGAAGTCCCCCTGCTGAAGCTTCTGCCACCATAACCCCGGATAGGCGGTTGAAGATGGATGGATATATTATTGCAATTAGTGTTCCTGGGTGAAACCCAGTCAGCCTTCGTCAGTGTGCAGCTCGCTGTTTTCTTACTCTCAGCTCTTGTCTGATTTAGGAGTTTTTGTAGTAATTAATCACTTAACATAATTTACTGTACTTGTATAATCAGAATCAGAATCAGTTTTATTTGCCAGGTATGTGTACACATACGAGGAATTTGCCTCTGGATTGTACACTGCTCACGATGTGCTTTCTCTTATAATAATACAATAATAAAATCAGACACAGGCTACATTATAGAGAACATAATATATACAAATTATAAAAAAAACAAAAAAACAATATAGACAGATCGACACAATAGTGCAATGAGTAGTGTCTGTGAAGCTTCTCAGTGATCAGTGTCGTGGAAATTATATTCCTGGTGAGGGGTTGAGCAAAGAATTGAGTAACAACCAACCGTTGTCTTTGAAGAATTTATTTAACAAAAGAGAATAAACAGAGAAGTACTAAAACACATATACAGCTGGTCCAGAGACCTGCCGCCTAGGGCGGCATCGGGCGTCTGGCCTCGAGCAAAGGGATGCATCATCATTTACACAGTCTAGGTTTCTATGTTATGGGGAACAGAGATCCTCTCTCAGCCTTGAATGAACATTCCATGAGAGGAGAGGAACAACAAGAGAGGAAAACACCAAAACAATCCCACAGCTCTGACCTAAACCCTAGTAAATGTGGACAGAACAACATAAGGAATAAAGGAGACGAAAGGTTAAGGATAAAAACACAATACATATCTATAACAATAATAGTAATAATAATGATAATATTAAAAGATCATACATAAAAGATTAAATGTAAGAGGACACAATTTTCTGCCATAACATTCAGTTCTGAAGAACTGAAGAAGTCCTTTGGATGAGGGACGAAACGTCCCTTGACTTTAACCTTCTTTGGATGCAATGAGTAGTGCAATAATTTCAAGGTACTTACTATTGTACTTTTTACTCCACTATATTTATTTGATAATTTTAGTTACTAGAACAGATTTGGATTATCAATACAAAAAATTATCAACAAAAACAATTTGATATATTATTACAGATTAAGCTACACAGCAGAAAGTAATTAAAACGTATCTTCACCATTACCAGCTACAACATTAAAGTGATTATGATTATAGTCTGATTATAGTCTGATAACATATTATTCTGAAATGGGCCATTCCACATAATAAGTATTTTACTTTTGGTACTTATACACCAACATAAGTAAATGATCTGAGCACTTGTTCCACCGCTGCTTGTGACATTCAACAACAAGAGTGCCTTGAAAAACACACAGTAAGACGTAGCATGCAGTCAAAAAGCTTCCATAGAGACTGAAAATTCATTCTTGGTCTGCATCCAGCACAGTTCACCAGCCCCTGTGTTATTCTTTCCAATGTGCTCTCGTTTTCATGCCCCTTGACTGCTGCACCTGCAGTAACATCATGCCAGCTTGCCAAATAATTACACTCCTGCTTTCTTGACCGCACTAGGGCTGACACGACTGCTCTAACACTTTACCCCAATAATCAGAGTCTTGTTTTATACAATTTCCACTCCATATGCAGAGCAAGTGGTGAGAAGGTTTTATATAGTTTTGCATTGTCAGACACTTTTTGTTGTGCCAGAAAATGACGATGGTATTTTTTGTATAGGATTTTGAAAAAACATTCTGGGTCATGTGAATTTCTTAAAAATGTCAATGCCCTAACTTAAGACTGTAGCTGAACTTGGTAACTGGTAACAGTTTTGTTTTTATCAAGTCTTAGATATGCAAATACTGCTGTGTTTAATTGCTTTGCTTCTTTAATCCTGCCATTGATTCTTTCTATTGGTAGACAATTATGTCAACATGCTGTTCACAGAGATTGATGTATTTTCTACATTTAAAAACACCACAGCAAAACAATCTGCCTCGCACGATTGCTCTTGTCTCACAAAACCCATTAAAATGCAGTCACTTATCATTGGTGGTTCATTTGTATGCATACATTTCAGTTACGTGTCTTTGCATTTAAGCGATCATGATAATCACAGTGGGTAGAGAAAAACAGATGGGTGGAAACCATTGTATAATTAAAGGTCCAGTGTGTAATATTTCTGAGGATTTATTGACAGAAATGCAATATAAGATCCATAACTATATTTTCAGTGGTGTATAAAGACCTTACATAACGAACCATTATGTTTCTATTACCTTAGAATGAGCCATTTCTATCTACATAAGCACAGGTCCCCCCTTCCATGGATGTCGCCCTGTTGCCTTGCCATGTTTGAGAAGCCGAAAACGGACAAACAGCTCTACAGAGCATGTTTTGTCACCATAGTGTTCTTCTTCTGCTTGTATAATTCCGGCAGTGTAGACGCTGCTAGACGCTCATCACTGCAATGAATGCGTAGAAAGAAGAAGAAGAGCAAATAATAATAATAATATACAGTCTCTGAGTAGTGATCTCTAGGATACTCATATAAAAGGACCGATATCTAAACACAGTCATTTGGAGTGAGTGTGTGTTTTTAAGTATTTTACTGTCACCAGGATGGTCTAATTATACTCGGTTAATAGGAACTACTTTTCCTTGCGCCTGTCAAAGTCATGCTTGAAGTGAGACGCTGCAGCCCTTTACATTTAGGCAATAGAACACTATGGCTGACTGTAACAGCAGTCACATCTGGCTGTATTTTAGCTGTGGTAATAATGACGCTGTCTGTGATGTGTGTGCAAAGACAGTGAAATACTTTGGCAACACCGCAAACTTTGCTAAACATCTGATATACACAATACATCATGATGTTATAAAGCAGTGGTTCTGAGCAGGATATTTTTATTATAATTAAAGAATATGACAGTAGTTGGATTGTCATTATGCAGCTTTTATTTGTAATTGGTAAGCTTACGGTGGAGGGTGGGGTCATATTAAACTAGAAATAAAGTATGTAAAAAGTATTGGTATCAGTATTGGTAATACCAGCCTGGGTATTACTTGGTATTGGATCATTTAGGAACTAAGTGGCATCGGACATCACTGGCATAAATGTGTTGGTTGCCTTCGTGAGACAATCAGCTGATTATTATTGGAAATAAAACGGTACAGCATGGAAGTTCAGATCACTTCACTGCTAACAGCATTATGATAACAAGACTGTGTGGAGAGGAGCCTTGATCCTCACTTGACAATGCCTTTGTAAACTTCATGCATTATGTGGTTTATAATGGACTGTGTTGCTGAAACAGTGAGCTTACTTTTTCCAGTTATCTGTCAGTGGTCATACTTGTAGTAGATGAAATGTTAGTCAAGATGAGCCAACCCTCCCAAAGTGTAACAAAATTCATGATAACAGTACAGTAAAATAAATTACCACATAATGTAGCAATTCATTTATTGTTGTTGCTGTTGTTTGATGAACAATTAACAATAACATTCGCAAAATCACTGAATGGATTTACTGAATAATTAAGTAAAATATAATTTCTTAATATATCTATCTAAAGAAACCTCATTTGTTGACTCTGTTGTCTTGTTTTGGCCACTGTAGCTATCTTACGTGCTTGGATAGGGGAGGGGGGAGTTGAGTGAGGAGGGTTTTTTTGCAATTCATTACAATTCGCAACCCTCACCACTACATGTCACTGAAACACACTTAACCTTTAAGCGATCAGTGCAAAAAATTCAAATCAAGAATGTAATATGTTGATAATTATACATATATGTTATTAGGCAATGGCTGCTAATACCCAAATCCACACTGCAGCTCCTGCACATCATCTTTGTTATGTTTAATGTACTTATTGTATTGTTCTATCTCCATTGATTCCTCCTTTGTATTTCTCCCTTCTTCTCTGTGCCATCTTTTTGTGTCTATTCCTTTCTGTCATTACCATACATTGATTTGAAAGGCTTAATTTAAACAGGACTGTGTGGCCATCTCAGACTCTTTGACTCCACAGATCAATAATGAAAATGGGTTTGCATCAAACGACCCTGAAAAAATTGAGTCAAAAGAACTCAGCTGTTGAAGATAGCCCAGAACAAAGCCTTCCGTCATGTGGTTTTCACTGGCATCCTTGTTGGCTTCTCAAACCTGCATCAGTGACTTGTCCATCTAATTTGGCCTTATCATCTGATGTAATGTCAGATGATGCAGCTCTAAAGGAAAAACATAAAGTTTTACAGAATGTCATGGAAATATGATGCCTATTAGTATTTACTATGTACCACATGCTACTTATTTTGTATGATTTTCTGTTATTGTTATTCACACTTTATATTATTCCTAGATATCTATTTACAAGTTAGTTTTTCTCATCCATAAAACTCCGGCTGTGGCTCAGGATGTAGAGTGGATTGTCCACTGAACAAAAGTTTGGCAGTTTGATCCTCAAGTCTGCATGTTGAAGTGTCCTTGGCAAACCCCAAATTGCTCCTGATGGCTATGCAGCCTGCTATGGCCATGACAGTTTGTGTGAGTGAGTGAATACATTAGTCTTTGCTTCTGATGAGCAGTTGGCACCATTGCATGCCACTGCCACTGGTATGAATGCGTGTGTGAATGGGTGAATGTGAGATGTAGTGCCCAAATAAATAAATAGATCTGCAGCAGTTACGAATTAAACTTAAATGGATCCCACTTTGTACCAAAATGCATGCACAATTTGAGATTACAAAATGATTATACTGCCTCCAATCTCTTGGAAAAAGTATTCCTCACACCGTTCCTGGGGTGGTGGCAGCGGTTATTAAAATGTAATTTGCTCCATTTAAACTACATTTGAATGCATGCTTGCATCTACAGTATCTCTGTTTATTTTAAATCCTTAAAGCCTATGATTGGAATACCAGCCATTAAATCTTTAGGGATTTACACAGGAAACATTTGAGATGTTGACTTCTGCCGCTGTTTACCTCAGCGGTGTGTACTCCATCATTTCTAATAGATTGAATTCTTCAAGTCATGTAACACAGGTATGCAAAACATATGGGTATGGATATCTCTGAAGATGTATCTATTCTCTCCTTATTAAAGTTCCAGTAATTTATCATAACAACATGTGTTGCCTTGCTGTCCTGACTGAAGGAAACATTGCTGACTTGCATTTCTTCAAGTCTTATTTTCAGACACTAGTGGGTGGTAGAAATTGAATACAGGAACTCCATAATGTGTGGCATCCTTTAGCCTAATTCAATTTTATTAAATTTTATTTATATAGCAACAATTTATAACAAAAGTTATCTCACTTATCTGCACTTTTCATGTAGAGTAGGTGTAGACCATACTCTTTGACCCCAACAGGACTAAAATCTATAGCTGTGTTAGCTTACCAGTGAAAGCAGGATGGATAAAAACTTCTCAAAAATTCTCACATTTCAAGTTGGGCCTGAGGATAAAAGAAGTTATAAATTTGTGTTGGCACTTGGTAGAGCTTGTTGCCACAGTGCTACTTTGTCTGTTCGCAAAGTATGATATGTGGGCGTTTGGTGTAAACTGTTTCAAGTTTAAACATTTCTCCTCTATAGTCTGAAATAGATCAGAGGTAACAGACAACTGGGTTCCATGTTACAGGTTCCATGTTTCAGGTTTACATGAAACACTCTGCACTGCAGGCTGATGCCGTGTACTTGAAATGTATGCAATAATCAATAAATTTGTATAAAATTGAGCAGCATCTTCGTTCAGCATCGTTAAGCTCATTGTTTTGGTTTTCTAGCCCCTAATACTAATTTTCAGATGCACCAGGCGGTTTTCAGTGACAAAACTCTAATAAACCCACTGTATGCTCCTCACCAAACAGCAGGTAGAAAAAGTTTGCAAGTACAACATAATGGAGCTTGTAGCAGCTACAGTAACTGGGAGAGAAGCAGACCAAAAATCAAAAGGAGAGTGAATATTACATTTTCATCCAGAGGCCACAAGCACATCCCCAAATTAATTTTCATGTTGCTCCGTGTCTTCTCTGTGTTTAAATAGGTCACCTTTATATGGTGATAATATGACAGAGTTGTGTTTATAGCTTGTTCTGCTTCACCCAGGTGGCCAAAAAACATAGTAATGCACTTTTAAAAGCATTCTGCGGATGTCTGGTAAATCAAGCTTTTGTCATGCCATAAAATACATAATGGTTGTATTTTTTTCTTTTCGTGACAAGCATTTATGTCCTGTAAAAGACATCTCTCAGAAATTCACATCCAGCTCTGTCAGAAGGAGTCGTATTTGCACATGCGTGAGTGTTTTGCTATGTGGCAGCTACATTATGGCGTTTGATGGAATTAAATTAGGAAGCTACATCAGCAGCCTCTCTGTAAAACACTATAATTGTCCATTACTGTGTCAGCCTAATGTCCCATGTCTTTGTGTATTGTTTTGCATTGTGCACTGCAGATACTGAACACATTCTGAATGTGGAGCCTCTTTAAAACATAATCCTCTGATAAAACTGTGATGTAACTTTTAAATTAAAGCTGCCGGGGAGTGATGACATTTTTCAGTCAGACAGATGATGTTTTTTTTTCATGTGTGCCGTGTGTTTTTAATGATGTAAGAGAGGTTTCGGTGGTGAATGTTTGGGCGTCATCAACATTATAGTGTGTTCAAGCAGTTGCCCATGATGAAAAAACACACATACACCAATAGAAGCGCACCTTCCAGCAGGACTAAAAAGATATATTGCTGTAATTCTACGGTCACTAATTTTGCTGCCCTGGTTATTGATCGGATGTTATAGCATCATACCCTCAGAGTCTTCCTCTCACAGATGGTCTGATCTAATGAACCAGACTAACAGATGCCACGGTGCTGCACCACACAAAGTCCTCTGAGGTTATATGGAAAACCTCATACATGTTCAATTTAATTGGCACAGAGAGTAATCTTGAGTGCACATACAATTTGATTAAACATCATATTGGGGTATATAAGCTGACATACTGTTTAGTGGAGATATATGGGGGGTTCAAGGACTTGTTGACAATGACGAGGTTAGATGAAAAGTCATGAGAAGACATTACATTTCACAAACTTCTATATTGCAGCTGGTGCATACAACAAAAACATGAAGACAAGGGAAAGAAAATAAAAGACTTCTTGAAGGCTAGATGCTGTAGTTATCTTTGTTTTTATTATCAACCGTAACATGTAAACTCTCTCTGGTTTATTCTCTTGGTTATTGCTTTATTTAGCATTGGGTTGATGATGGGCGCCATTTAAACCATCTGCGATCCATTTACAATGCTGTGTAAAATGAGATATCCAGAGTATTTTGCCTGTTTGTGTGTTGGCTGGCAGCCTGTGCCTCTCCGCTTGTCTCCTTCTCTCTGTCGGTCTGCCTTTGTCTGTCTGCTCTCCTGTGTGTCTTTACTTGTAATCTATTTCTCCATCACTCATGAGCAAGTAGCAGCCAAGATGTAAGAAGTCAACATCAAATCACGCTGTTATTAGGTACATTCATCATTTAAACTGACGGCACTTAATATTGCAACAGAGTTGCAGTCCTGACCAGAATTTAATGTCATCATCACACATTGACATGACACTAATAGCAGTTTTGGTGTGGCCACATTGATCTGCTGTATCTTCTGAAAGTTCAAAAAGCTCATTAGAATAAACATTTTCCAACAGCTGAGTAAGTTTGGTCATTGAAAGTGCAAAAGCTGGCATCCATTTTCTCTTCTTCCCCTAATTTGCTCCACGGGGAGCGTGATGTCCAGTAGAGGGCAGCATAGACAACTGAGAGTGTAAAATGGCAAACTAAATATTTCCTCTTCTCCTCACTTTCAGGGCCAAAGTGTTTCGGGGAAAGAAGGTCCTTGGAGACTACGACATCAAAGTGGAGCAGGTATCATATAGATTTTGTAAAGCTATGATGATGTAAAGCAAGTTTGTACATTTATAAAAGGCTGACAGGGCTCATAACAGAGATGAAAAGTGAACTGACACCATATTCACGTTTGATATGGAAATGCATAGGTTTTCACTGACAAGCTCAGACACTGGTGCCCTGGCACATTTTTGAATAAAAACAAAGTAACCTTTCAGGTAAGTTCTTCTTGTCTATTGCTTTATATAGCAGGTTATAGGAACTTAGAAGCCAAAGCGTAAAAATAAGTTAAAGGTGTCACTACAGAAAAGTGCACTAAAGTTGGTACAGACCTTCATGTTCATGACTTTAGTGAACCTTTGACGTTTCCTCTAGCACATTTTTGGTTTTGAGGAAAATATCTTGACATCTACTGGATACATTGTTATGAGCAACAAATATTCCAGGTCTCTGAAGGATTATTAATTAAACTTTAGTCATCCCCTGACTATATATGACTGCCATAGTCAGGTCAACATTTGGTCAATACTTTGATTTATGACCAAATACCATCAGTTTCATCTGTACCTTGTGTTTATTGCTACTAAACAAATGTTAGCAAGCTAACTGACCCCATAAATATTACGTGTTAAACATCAACATGCTAGCATTGTGCTGTGAGTATATTAGCATGCTAATGCTAGCTTTTAGCTCAAAGTAGTTGAGAGTCATTAGCAAGACTCTAGACTCTGGTATTATACAGAAAGATTTGCAAAAATGTCACCTCAGTCAGGAATTTGTTGTAGTGGTTTGCAGCCCATTCTGCCCCATAGAAACTGACAAGTAATTTTCTTAATTTTCTTTGCAAAAACTACCTTTGTGCTATGTATGTTTTACTGTGTATAAATTTATAACCACAGTTACAAAACCACCAGTACTTCAAATGTAAAATAACAACAGAATCTTGATCCTCATGAGCTGTACAGTTACATTATATGTTTTAACAGTATGTGACAGTTTGGTTTCATGTTGGTTGAACCACTTAACCAGCAAACCATTTTGCAATACTTGGTTACTGCATTTGAGATGACTGTTCTCTGGGGTTTCACAACAAACAGTTTCACACCTAATAGATGTTGACAGTTAAATTACAACCTCAAGCCTTACCACAGAAACAAAAATAGACGCCAGAGGAGACAGGAGTCGGCAGCTATGAGTCACAGAGAAATCCTCACTATGTTTGCAACCACACCAAAGACAAACACATGTGCATTTTTTTTACCAGAATAACTACTACAGTAACATTGATTTGTGTATATTCTAATAAATATAAAGTAAGATGATGCAAATAATTAACAGCTTCTAAAGCATTTGTTGTCATCTCCTGCTGCTTCTGCAAAGGGGGGGGTGTATTAAAAGAAAGAGTATTTATTACCAGTTTGATTTGCTCCCAGTACAAGTCATCACTTCATATTATAAAACACATTGATGTCTCTGGTATGTATATGTATAGAATAGATATGAAATATTACACCTTATCTTTTGCAGTAACCTTGACTATTAAAAATATAATCATCTGATATTCTGCTTGTATATGATATTCTACAGTTTCTGACCTAGGAGCCATTTACTAAATTGAAGCATATGATTGTGGAACATTTACCATTTAAAGATATTCATGTGTATTTCGTCACCTCTGTATCAAGACTTAATGTATGTATCTGATGAAACTGTCTTGTGTCCTCTTTCCATCCTCGTAGGCTGAGTTCTCAGAGGTCAACCTCGTCTCACATTCAAATGGCACCTGTAACGTGGACATGCAGGTCATCAGGGGTGGGACCAGAGTGGTCAGGTCAGTGCCACATACAGAAACACACAGACACACGCACACACACACACACATTGATTCTTCTGTGATTAAGAGAAGATCAAACTGTGTTAATTTCGGAGTCAAATCCTTCTTCCCTAATCCCAAATCCTAATTGTATACCTTTCTTTAACACTGACCAATGTCCTGACAGCAAAATGAATCACAAAATAAAAATACAAACCTAATCTCACCTTCTAACCTACCAGATGGACCTCGTCTCTTGACACTAAATCTAAGCAGAAATAACCACCTGTTCTTAGAAAAATGCCCCTGCTTTGGAATGACATTTAAACCTCACAAGCATTTTATAAGAGCAGCAAGCTCTTGATGGTGCAAACATAATTGTTTTATTCACAGAGATAAACCAAAAAAATAAGAATAATAATATTACAGAACTAACCTCAACCATTAATATTATTGATGGACATAATCCCCTTGCTATAAATATATAATAAAGCTACCTCAGAAATATACAAGAAAAATCTCTGGTTTTGGTTAATAATTTGATTTGCATTTTTAACACAATGTGACATAATGTGCCTTCATGGTGTTGAGTATTGTTGGCCACTGCCATTAACCGTTCCCCTTTCTCACATTACCATATTTATTATTTTTTTGTGTGAATTAATGTGTTGTCTGTGTGCCCCTTGAGAGACAAATAAAGTATTTTAAATTTAATTGAACATGACAACAATATCAAAAGTCCATATGGGCATAATATGAATTGTTGTACTCTCTGGACTAAATTAATAAAATGGAATCTATAATCCCAAGAAATACAAAACTACCCTGGAAATAAACCTGGGCCTTTTTAAAAAAAGCGTCCCCATTTTGGAGGTTAATATCGTGTTTTTTATCGAGGACATGCGGTCCTCACAAAGAAGAATAAGACATCAGTTTTTAGGGCCTGGCACCGTCCTTTTCATTGTGTGTGAAATAAATTGTTCTACTCTTTAAGCTAAAATACTCTGACCTACAATCCCCAAATACAACAAAGAAATACAAACCTGAGCTCAACAATGAATCTGCCCCTAAGCCCAAAACCTACGGCTAAACCCAGAGTCCTTAAAAACTTTCCCCCTTTGGGGGACATTTGGTCACAAAAAAGCATGAGAATAAACAGACTTGCATCAATTTTCAGACCCGAGCATGTTTATGCATCAATTAATGATGATATGAATACTTTTCTGTGAGATCATACAGAAAAACCTCAGCATGCTCGTGGAAATAATAAATATACTTGTTTACTGCAAGCTCGGAGCAGTGGAAAAAGCGCAGAGGCATATGACCACAATCATAACCCAGAGACTGGCATAGAATATCTGTGTATAAACATGTGAGCTTTCTGTAAACTAGACAATCACACAGACCCACTCACACACCACAGACCACACTGACACAGACACCAGTGTCCCAGCTGAAGACTGCCAGAGATTAAGCAAGACGGTAACTCCCACTGCTCACCAACCAACGAAACCAACAGGAAATGAAGTTTGCAGCCTCAGTCTGACAATATCAGCATCTCTGCCCTGTTATTATGCTTTACGAGGGGTTGGGCCACACATGCTCACACACAAACATGCAGTCAACAGCGACCGTTGCCTGAGATAGTGTAAGTTCAGGGAAATTTTGATTCATCGCAGTAGACAGAATGATTCATATTCACCTGACAATGTCACGAGGCATTATTCTTTTACAACACGTGTCATCTGAGCTCCTCATAGACCTCCAAAGTTGCATCATGGCCTCGACCTCTCCCAAACATGGACTTGGCTGTGGAGAAAATTAATGAGTCTTCAACATAATTGTCAGACTGTCTTGTAGTCTGCCTGTCTGAGTTCATTGCAGGCTGTTTAGATTGGATGTCTTTAACTATCTACATTTATCTCTGTAATTGCACGTGTCCATCAATTTCAAGTCAGAGCGGTGAGTCTGCGTGTAGCTAAGTAACCCTTACAATGAAGAAGATGTAGTCTCTGAGCATATCACTGCACAATCTTCAGCACCTCTTTTCTTAATTCTTATCTTTTTTTATTATTTTTTTTTGACTGACTGACTGACTATAACTGAAAGAATATAAGATGACAAACTGTACTATGATCCACCATTTATGAGAAATATTTACAGTATAAAACATAATTTTTTAAACGTTAGTGTAAAAGTTACATTTGGAGCCTGATCAGTCAGCAGATTGGGTGTTAAAGGAGAGTAAGAGGCTGTGAACCATCACAAGCATTATAATACATTAACTATCATACTGTATGGAAAAATCTATTCATTGTTGGTTTTGGTCTTTTCATGAGATTCGTTGACGATTAGAATATCAGCAGGCTTATCCTTTAAATGTGTTCATTTTAAGGTACTGCAGATGGACTCTTCCCACGGAACATCTAATCTCTTGCTAATCTCTTTGGTGCATGTCTGGGTTCCTGCCATGCGTTCTTCCACACACAAAAGAAATGTCCACGTCGCTAAAAAGGACAGTGAAATTTGATAAAAGGAGTTCCAGACATACAGTTTGCAGACTTATTTTTCCTTTCCACCTCTTTGACTTTGATGTCTTTCTTATTTAATTTTTTAATCTTAATTCCCCCCATGAAATAATAATAAGAAAAATAAGATGAGTTTAAATAAGATGACTTTACCAAATTGTCAAAGTTTAGGTCTGTTTTGGGCTATTTCAAATGTTTTTTTCTAGGGCTCTGGGGATGACAATGCCAGGTTGTCAGTCAGACTAATAACATTGCCAGTCTCAGTTGTATTTTCCGTTTAGTGCTAATTAGCAAATATTAGCATGCTAACATTCTAAACCAAGATGGCAAATATGGTAAACATAACACCTATTCATCAGCACCTATGTTAGCATGCTAACGTTAGCATTTGGCATGAACCACTGTTGTGCCTGAGTACAGCCTTGCAAAGCCGATAGCATGGCTGTAGACTCTTTGTCTCATTTTATATTTGTTTCAGGCCACGGGGTTAAAAATGCAAACGTGTATAATGAAAAATCCGAAGTGAAAGCTAGTTAGGATGGCTGTGGCGTTGCTGACAACACTGATTCAGGGTATTAAATTGAGAGTCATGACCATGTTGCTCTTTACAGCCTACTGTCAGTGATGAAGAGATTACAGTCACATTAATTACTGTGTCCTCCCCACCAGAGTCTTCTCTTTCTTTTTCTTGGAGTGTCTGATTAGTATTCTCGGTGCATGATGAGCTGGTGGTGGTCACACTGTGCCAGAGATCTCTCCGTCTGTCTCTTTTCTCTCACTCCTCTCTACATCTCTTTTACTCTGTATTTTTTCTCTCTCTGTGTCGTTTTTTGCCCCTCTCCCCCCTCTCTCTCTGCTTTTCCTCACATTCCTGTTACTCCTCCTGTCGCTCTCTCTCATACACACATTCAGAGACAAAGGGAAAAATAACAGGAGTCATGCCCTATCACCATCAACATTTAACTGAGCTGAACTGCACTGAATATTGTTTTTGGCCTTATCACGCTGGTCAGCTGTGGTTTTTACAGTGTTTTGCTATGGAGACTGAAACATAAAAAAATCTAACAAAACTGTTATAGATCATAAAACACCAATCTTGGAACCTATTATTATCTGCCATTTGGCATTTGTTTTCTATTTACTTGTGTAGAGTTTTGAATGCCAGATTTACTCTGCAGATTCAGTCCCCGATAACTCTACTGTTGGCCTGTGGAGGGCTGCTGACAGCCAGCTCTGCGCCACAGCAGCTTCATTTCACCAATGATGCCAATGATATGCTAATGACAACCTGGTCTCATGAGATATACAGGTGCTGGTCATATAATTAGAATATCATCAAAAAGTTTATTTATTTCTGTAATTCCATTCAAAAAGTGAAACTTGGATATTATATTCATTAATTACACACACTGATATATTTCAAATGTTTATTTAATTTAAAACTGACAACTAATGAAAATCCCAAATTCAGCATCTCCGAAAATTTGAATATTACTTAGGACCAACACAAAAAAAGGCTTTTTAGAAATGTTGGCCAACTGAAAAGTATGAACATGAAAAGTATGAGCATGTACTTGTAATACTTAGTTGGGCCTGAATTACTGCAGCAATGCGGCGTGGCATGGAGTCGATCAGCCTGTGGCACTGCTCAGGTGTTATGAGAGCCCAGGTTGCTCTGATAGTGGCCTTCAGCTATTCTGCATTGTTGGGTCTGGCGTATCGCATCTTCCTCTTCACAATACCCCATAGATTTTCTATAGGGTTAAGGTCAGGCGAGTTTGCTGGCCAATTAAGAACAGGAATACCATCGTCCTTAAACCAGGTACTGGTAGCTTTGGCACTGTGTGCAGGTGCCAAGTCCTGTTGGAAAATGAAATCTACATCTCCATAAAGGTGGTCAGCAGCAGGAAGCATGAAGTGCTCTAAAACTTCCTGGTAGACGGCTGCGTTGACCTTGGACCTCAGAAAACACAGTGGACCAACACCAGCAGATGACATGGCACCCCAAACCATCACTGACTGTGGAAACTTTACACTGGACTTCAAGCAACGTGGATTCTGTGCCTCTCCTCTCTTCCTCCAGACTCTGGGACCTTGATTTCCAAAGGAAATGCAAAATTTACTTTCATCAGAGAACATAACATTGGACCACTCAGCAGCAGTCCAGTCCTTTTCGTCTTTAGCCCAGACGAGACGCTTCTGACGCTGTGTCTTGTTCAAGAGTGGCTTGACACAAAGAATGCGACAGCTGAAACCCATGTCTCGCATACGTCTGTGCGTGGTGGTTCTTGAAGCACTGACTCCAGCTGCAGTCCACTCTTTGTGAATCTTCCTTGGTTTTGTTTCACAATCCTGATTAGAGTGTGGCACCAGGTGTCTTCAATATTGAACCTTTTCACAATATTCTAATTTTCTGAGATCATCAAAATTAAAAGGAGTGAACACTTTAAATATATCAGTCTGTGTGGAATGAATGTATACATTATACAAGTTTCACTTTTTGAATGGAATTACTGAAATAAATCAACTTTTTGATGATTCTAATTCTATGATTCTAATTATATGACCAGCACCTGTATGTACCTCTGACTACATTTTTGCAGCGCCACAATTACGTACCCTCAGGTACATTTTGCCACAGTTTTGAGAAACAAATGTCCACTGGGGGTGCTAAAGAGAAAGACTGTAATGGAACACTACGATCACATTAGAGATGGGCTGTAGTTGACTTTTTAATTTTTATTATTAAAAAACCTTAAACCTCAACTTTTATACTTTTATATAAATATACTATTTTACAGTAGTGAACATGTGTATGTACTGTCACAGCCCAGCTCTTGGACTGTAAGAAAAACAGGAGACACACAGGTAAACTAAATAACAAATTGATTTATTGATAAGAAAAATCAATGGTTTAGGGAGTGGATGGGTGAGCATGTGCTGCATGGATGTTGTGCTGTAAAAACAAAGACAAGAAACCAAACACAACATATCAAGCTTTGAGATGACGAGATCCAACCAAGACTGACTGCCACTGTGGCTTATATGCATGGGGCACACCAGGCCCAGGTGTGTCCCATGGTGCTGATTATCCTGCCAGGTCTGCAGCCCTGGAGACAGAAAGCATATGAATAGCAGTATGAACTCCTGTAGAGGGGGCCGTCACAGTACCTTAACCAAGCAAAATACGGGCATTTTTCACCGCAAAAATGCCATAACAACCTTTGTAGTCAGACAAACCACAGGAACACACTGACTGACTGATTTATTTATCTACCTGGATCCATATAAAAGTAAAAACCTGAAGGTACATAATTGTGGCGCTGCAAAAATGTAGTCAGAGGTACATATATCCCATGAGGCCAGGTTGGATAATGAGCTTCACCAGGAGGATAAAATATGTAGGAGGTTCACACTACTCCATCCCCAGGGGTTTGCAATACCACAAAACTTGGTTTAAATCTCTTACTGGATAATATTACTCAAACAGTAATACCGGGGTCAGAATCATCAATACCAGTAGTGGCAATAAGTCGTCGTTTGTCCGTTCTCTCTTGCATGACTCATTAAAGAGGTCATATTATGCTCATTTTCAGATTCAAAATCTTATTTAGGGGTTGTACCAGAACAGGTTTACATGGTTTCATTTTCAAAAAACACCATATTTTTGTCATACTGCACATTGCTGTAGCTCCTCTTTTCACTGTGTTGAAAGCTTTTGTTTTAGCTATGGAGTGATGCATCTTACCTCTACAAGATTTTTGTTGGGAGTTGCACATGCACAGTAGTTAAGGACTACTAGCCAATCAGAAGCAGAGTAGGGCGGGTCATGAGAAGCCGGTAAACAGCTGTATATGTTCCACTTACCATATTAGTAACATAGACTGGAGCGAGAGTTTCAGAGTGGTGAGTTATTAATTTGTAACAAAAGTATTTTTTATCCATAAAGTTATAACCCAGCTTTGTCTCTAAATCACAATAACAACTTTATGTCCCTTGACTGTCTGGAGGGTAGCTAGTGTTTGGAAGGGAGAGGAGAGGCAGCAGGCGGACGTCTTGCAGCACTGTGTGCTGCAGCTCAGTATTTTTCCTCTGAGGGCGTGTCGGACTAGCCGCCAGGCGAGCATTATGAAGCGCATTTTGCTGTGACATCACAGAAAACAAAAGGAAACGGCTGGACTACAAACGAGCTGTTTTCAGGCAGTTTAGAGCAGAGTTTTCTGTAGGAGATGGGAACTTGCTTTGGTTGGACTTTGGGCTTTTTCACTTTGCAAAACTCATTACATGCACAAAAAAGGTATATAACTTAATAAAGGAGAGGGAAAAAGTCAAAAAGCATAATATGACCTATTTAAAGTGTTTTCTAAACAGGTATCAATCTACTCACTCCTAAGTCACATGGTGCAAGATGTTTATCTAACATCCAGCTAACTATGAAGGACTTTATTTATTTAAAATAAATCAAACCAACTTAAGTTATCGTTCATCCCAATCTCTATCAAGCTGCTGAATTCTAATACTAAGTCTTAGTAGAGCAAAGTGCAATAAATACACCAGCACTTTTAGTAAATCTTACAGTCACTTTTTAAGATGTCATATTGTCTGTACAGTCAAATATACCTTAAGATGTCTTATGATCATTTTATGATGGTTTCTTGGTTTGTGTTATGAAGCTACAGATTGTAGCACTGTGTCCAGGAAAAGTTTCCCTTGGGGACAATAATGTGTACTCTGTTCTTTTCTATTCTAAAGACAGATTTCCCTGACATCATCCACTTTTATATACAACAACATGGGTAGTGACTGTTTATCAGAGATTTTATGTTAAGTTTTATTATCACTATAGCCACACCGCGTTATCTGCTTACTGTCTTGCTAAATAATGCATTACAAACACGAAGGGTCATCAGTGTCTTTGCTTAAGATTTACAACTCCATTTTATTAACTTGTCCCATATCTCCAGGTTTATGTCCACTCACAATGTTTAAAAACACAAGTGTACACAAAAATTCACTTTAGAAATATCTGACATCATCCAAGCTGAGGATCCAACTGAAGCAAAACTCATCTCTTGCTAAACAGTGTGGTTGCAGAAGAGAGAAAATGACCAGAGCTCACTGGTGCGGAGGGGTGCGCAGTTTTTGAAATCCTGGCTGAAACAAAGCTTTGAACACTCTTGGGGAGTGTTTCTATAATGAATTTTTTAGATGGTGCATATCACATTTTAGAACAAAACAGGAGGTGAAATAGTGACATGGTGGCAGAAAGCAGATCAGAGAAAGTTTGAACAGTTTTAAATATCTAGGTCACACTTGTTAATTCAATTTCCTCTCTGAATGATAGAATTTAAATCATAGAGTTGCAACTGATAAAGTGATGCTAGTAAAGTTATACATTATAAAGTCAAATTAATTAAATAGATGTGTCATTTTAAATGAAAATAAATCCATCGATTACCCACTTCAAGCTTTACCATCAGTTCTCTTCAAGAGGTTAGTAAATAATCCTAAACAGAGTGCTCAGTAAGAATCCTTGACAGCAGATCTATGATTGTCTTTTTTCTATGTCCAGTTTTATTAATGTGGTTAGACTGGCACATTCTCTCACTGCCACAGCATCCTCAGTGTAAAAGACAATATACTACATTGCACTTGTGGTTTTGTGGGTTTCCCTCTGTACAATGACAGTTTAATCCCTCTGTTTAATGCCATCAAATAACCAGACTCTGACCCTTTTGCCTAATACTGAGAAGTGACAGATTCTCGTAGTCTAATTTTTGACACAAGCTGTGTGGGGAAACAATGTATTAATTAATTAATTCAGTCAAACCTTTATTTAAGCCTCGAACATCATTATTTCAATCTTCTCTATTTCTTCCTTGTTCCCCCTGCTGTTTTCACACCAGGTCTTTCAGGCCTGACTTTGTCTTGGTGCGCCAGCACGCCTTCAGCATGGCCCAGAATGAGGATTTTAGGAACTTAATCATTGGTCTACAGTATGCGGGCGTCCCCTCTGTCAACACACTGGACTCCATCTACAACCTCTGTGACAAACCCTGGGCTGTAAGCGATTACAGCAAAACTAATTTACATCTGCAACAACCCACACAGAATTTCATGCACTGTACTGTACATTACATCGATATAGAAAGATGTTGTTAAAGGAGCTTGCAGCTGATTTAATTAAGATTATTTGGAAGTTTTCTCGTTCTCATATGAATTTTTGTGGCTCCAACTAACAAACACTATAGCATTGATTATTACTATATTAATAATGTGACTGTACTGCATTACGTGTTATATATACACTCATTCAGCTACCTGTGTTCAAATTTCAGTTGACCCTCTTGCTGTTTTCTCTCTTTATCTGTTCTCCTCCTTTCCACCAGTTTTCCCAGCTTGTCAACAATCGGAAGAGGTTGGGTTCAGATAAGTTCCCTCTCATTGATCAGACCTTCTACCCCAACTACAAAGACATGGTAAGATTTTACTTTATTTTTTTAATGTTTACACATTGTATATTGTCAATGTGTATTTAGTAGTTAAGCTATTTGTCTCCGGGCAGTGAAATGTTCTCTTTAAGCAGGAGACAATGTTGTTTGCCAATTTTAGATTTCTGGATATCACTGGAAAAATAAACATTCATATTTTATTTTTTTTCCCCCAAAATGCTATGCTAATGCTTATTTTCCATATTTCTGGCATAAACACAAGTGCTTAACACAAAGTCGATAATACCCATTAAAGAGTATATGCACAAGACATGATACTTTTCTGAGAATACTTTACATTTGCTGTTTAGCTTCTGCTAAAGCCCCAATTCCATAAATTCAATTCACTGTGATTGCTACGTGGTACTTTAATGTTTTTATGTTTCAAATGCCCTTAGATAAGCCTTATTGTTTTTTAACACTCAACATGTGTCGAGGTTAAAGAAACATTACAAAATTAGACTAATATAAAACAAGTTGAAAATACAATGTTATTGCATATTATACTCGGGAGAAAAGTGATTATGTTGCTTGTTTTCTTTATGCATTTTACTTACTATTTTCACTAGCGCATTTATGAGATACTGTGTAGTATAGAGGTGAAGTATAATACATATATACAGTGCCCTGTAGGCACCAGAGTCTCTCTGGCCTGTTACAGATATTCTGTAACAGTAGAAACCCTTTGCAAGCTCGGAACAATCCTCATTAAAGCATTTTCATTTTTTCATTGTTAATGTCACCTTTTGAGTTCTCACTGAAGTACTGTCTTATACTGAGTACTGAGTCTTATTTTCTAATACACTTACTGAAGAGAAGAAAAAAAGAGACCGTGTCACATGATCCCATTGAGACATTTTATATACAATCTTTTTTGGTACATGGAAATATAAAACTCTATTTAGACAGAAACAGAGACATAAATACAATCCCAAACAATTCTTTCAGTATAAAACAAATGTGAAATTGTTTGATAACTCTTCACTAGAGCCATACAGTTATTATGCATTATTATCCTATCAGTCATGAAAGTCAAAATTGAATAATTAACATCTTTCAAAATAGTATTAAAACATTTCAAATTACTGCAATGTGCAGGTTAAATTAACATTTTGTGTTGCTGAGTGTGACCTTTAATATGATGTTTAAATAGTGGCTCATGCATGAAGATAGCAAGCAATGTCGCATTTGAATCTGTATGGCTTCAGTGAAGTAGTCCAGTAACAAGACAGGGGTCAATCCAGATTTGGGACTTTTAAGAAATGTTGAGTCATTATATCAAAAAATGCCTATAAAACAACAATTAAATCACTAATTATAGCTCTTTCATGAATATCTGTTATTGCTCCTTTTGCTGGTTAATGTCTTGTGCCAAAGTTTTACTATCTTTTCTTGAACTTGAGCATTGAGAAAAATTCACTTCCTGTTTTTAGGGAGTGAATTGAACCTTGTCCTGTTACATCGTTTCCTCTAAGGAGAGGTGGCTTGGCGTCTACAGGTGGCAGTGCTGTTGTTAAAGCGCTGGATTAGATTTTTGGCACATAAAATAGTACAGCGTTCAACCAAGGAAACTAAACACACAAAACCACAAGATAACAATTCCTATGCTATAACACAAGATCAGGTTAGCCTTTAAAATGTTAATTCTTACTGAAGTACAATATTTACATTCTCAGCAATTTGAGATTATAAACTGATGATTTAGATGTACAAGAATTATGGTCATGTATAATTAAAGTGTCAGATTTTGTCAAAATATAATTAATTGTGGAATGTCTGGTTTTGCCTTGTTCTATATATACACACCACATTTTCATTCACATGGGACAGTTATTCAATAATACATAAAGGTAAAAATTCAACACCAAAATGGATGTGTCTGAGGGAGAATGGTGGCAGTGCTGCAGTCTACTTGCAAGATTTTAACGTACAGAAGATTTGTTTACAGGATGTAAAGTACACTTTTGCTATTTTTTTCCTCCTGTTATTTTACAATAAATTTCCAACTTCCTTATTCTTATTTTAGAAAATAATGCAAAATGACTATATAACCTATAGTAACATCAACAAATATGAGGTCTTCAGTATTTGTCAAGGTTATGCATTTACCATCAGAAATGAAGAAAATATTCACTCAGATGAATTATTTGCAGAGGATAGTCTGTTGATATTCTTATTCTGTGGAAAACAGCAAGTGGAATGTGTGAAAGTGAGAAAATGAGTCAGAGGAATACTGAAAGGCCCTGCAGTTTATAAAAATGATCCTAGCATTGCTGTAGCAACCACCTGAACTTTGCTAACAGAAGCCCAAAGTTGGGTTAAGCTCCCTCGAATGTAAAAAGAAAATCAGCCAATTTTCAAATCAGTTGCTACTTTGCATGCCAAATTTGATCTATATAAGCAAAAGCACAAAATGTTTCTTGGGACTTTGCAGGAGTGAAATGGAGTAAAATGAATGTCAGAATTACAGGGTCAAGGGTCAGTCATGTCCAGGAAGTCTTTCTCGGGTGGAGGTCCACCCCGGTACCAGCTACAGGTTGTGTCAGAGCGGCGGATACAGGCGTACTGCCGAGCCTGCTCCCCATTTAGGCTGTTATCCAGCAGCCAGTCAGTCCACAAGCACTCGTTTTCTCCTGTAGACGCACACGGCACTGTGTAACAGGTGTTGATCTGAGGAGAGAAGAGTTTTTGATTAATTTGTTTGCATACTCGCTCATCTGATTATTTGTTCCTGAAGTTGGCCTCCCGCTGTGTTATGAACTGGAGCTTTGTTGGGGTGAGAGTTGGAAGAAAACTGGAGTGTCTCCGCATACACCTGATGTTGTGTGTTGATCAGAAAATAAGATGACAACAACACTTTCACAAATCAACGCAAATCTTTTGTACTGAAATGGAAAGAAGATTTGAGCCTTTTTGCAATATCTGCTTTGTTCCTTGAGGCACCTCTAAGACAGATACATCAGTGGGACAAAGATAAATATGTTTGAATAGAAAATAAACAGTCCTTACTCACTCTGCATTCACAGCCCATCTGGTATCTGTAGTTGAGATTCTTCTTTTGTGACAGTGATAAGTTGTCCCAGGACTCTACTAGGTCACATTGGCCAATAGAAATTCTCCCATCACTCCACATGCTTCCTGTATAGTGACATCACAACATGGCCATTGTAAAATTCATCATCTAATCAAGTTATGTTGCTGTATTTAACAGCCTTATCGACTGTCATTAATACAAATTTGAATAACGTTATAAAAAATAGATAAATACTTATATAATAATAATAATCTAATTTTATATAGGTTGTGTAATATAACTAGGACTGTCATAAATATGGTCAATATTTTACAATGTGTAAAACACTTTCAAAATGCACATATTTGATTTCTTGCCAAGAGTTGATACGGTGGATACTAATCTCATGTATGTTCGGTTCGCTTAGCTTAGCACAAAAAAACTTGAAACATGAGGAAACAGATAGCCTGGTACTAGGTTTTTGTACAGATAAAAAAAAAAGACAAATAAGGTGTTCACTGGTAAGCTTTCGAGGTGCTATTATGCAAATGTTGTTACCTTTGGACAGCTGGTAGCAGTTTTCACCTGTTTCCAGTCTTTATGCTAGGCTAAGTGTTTTCTCATTCTTCTCATCTAAACTCTCAGCAAGAATGCAAAAATGCAAATTTCCCAAAATGTCAAACTGTTTCTTTAAATGAAAAGCCATTTGGGACAAAACATCCTGCCACTATCACTCTACTGTATAATACTACTGAAAACAACATGTATGCACCAATTTGACATTGCTTTACATAGCCCGCCTTTCATTGGACTCATTCTACTGAAAGTGTAACATAAAAACTGACCATCGTGTACTGTACCTGAGAGCAGATACCCTGCTTTATTGTTGGAGTCCAGTTTCACTCCACACAGTGAGGAGAAGACTGGAGTGTACACATACTGGATGTCCTTGGCCTTGTCAAAACCTTTGAACATCTGAACACAGAAACATACAGGGAGAAGGTTGTAGAGAGGTTCTGTCTTTAAGGAAAGGAAGATATAAGCCTTGCCTAATATAAATTAAATATGGTATACTGTATACTTTATGTGGCAGCAATGTACTGTAAAAAGGAATAAGAAGAACATATTTTATCTGTCCTAAAAATATATGCCTTACTGCCATAATCATCAAACAGGTGTGGAGAATGTAGAAATAAAACTGTAAAACAAACTATAAATGTTCCTAGCCACACTTATACATAGCCAATACTCAGATAAACCACACAACTATACACAGCAGCATAAGCAGTAAAAAATGAAGTATGTCTGCACCAGCAGCAGCTGTTACTGCTGTCCAGAGATCTCACCTTGATCATTTTGATTTCATATTGGATCATCTTCATGTAAGGTGAGGAGCTGTTGCTAGGCGACACAATCTTCTCTCCAGAGATCTTTGCTCTTATCACTGTCAAAAAAAAACAGAAACCACACGAAAGGAGGATTCAGATAAATTGAAATGCCAAATAAACGCAAGAGGCAAGAGAACAATGTGATTTACATGCCAGAGACAGTGGAAAACATTTGGAACTATGCACATGTTTTAAACTGTTAATAGATAGATAGAGAGAGAGAGAGAGAGAGTCGCTTGTCACTCGTCTTTGTCCCCACGCAGACAGTGTAGCTCTCAGTAGTGATACCGGATGTGTCCCTCCTCTCCTCTGGGAGGGAAATCAAAACCCACATGGAATAACAAGTAGCTCTCTGCTTGCACACTCCCATTAACTGACTCCACACACACACATTTATGTATATCCTGCACGCACGCTTACTCAGGCCAAACCTTGTCTGGCACAGAAGTGACTTCACATTATTTTGTCTTATACTGTAAATCAAGTACAAGGGTAAAGTAGCAGAATAATTGGTCTGTGGTTTTCAACAGGAACAGTGAAGTCATATAATTTTACAACCACTCATTTCGAGACAAAATACTCATTATACTTAAAACATTATTAATGTTGAATGTTTTAGTCACACAGACCACAACATGCAGTCATCACAGATCAAACTGTTATTACAGACTTCATTGCTACAGAACTTTTTATTTTCCTTCCATCAAACCCATAAAATGTGCACTTTTAGACATCTGCTCTACTCATTATGTTAACTGACAAATTTATTTCACTGTCAAACAACACCGCTGTAGCTCAGTCTGTCGAAATTAAGTTTAGCATTATAGCCTTCTCTCAGGTTACCTCTGAAAACGAGTCAAAACGCCCTACACAGTGAACACTTTGAACATGGCCGACACCTGCTTTAACTATGCAGCCTACTGAAAAGCAGAAGCACCGCAAAGCAATGGGAAAATGTCACTAAGTAGGAAAGAGTATGAATAGATTAAATGGTGTGTTTGTCTGCTCTAACTTGAACTGCAATTGTAAGCATGTCTGTCTAACTATAGCTATACCATTTATAGTAGTAACCTGGTATCATGTACATACATAATTGTGTGGGTTTAAAAGCCAACTTGCACATCAACACTTCTAGGCCACTACAGATTTTAAGATAACATTCGCAGCTTTCTCGTGCTTATTAGATTCAGGGATAGTTACACTACTATGTCCAAGCTAACTCGTTATCCAATCCAAAATAGCGTTATGTTCACCTCAATCTATAAAACCTTTTTCCTTATAATGTTAAAATTGAAACATACTGTTGTTAAAATATGAATAATACTGTGTAAATCTCATCTCTGTCTCTCTTGTCCAGGAATGTATGTTATGCAGCTAAACAGAGTTATGTTAGATCTGATCTTACATTTTTCTTGAATGTACACTAGGTCTGCCTGGCTCTACACTGAAATACAAGACACTTATGCAGGGCTCTCATTTTAAAAGGAATCAGTTGGAAACATTAGAAAGACACACAGGGAAGCAACGTTTGCTTAACTAGTTAGCTACACCTAATATCTGCCAGCGACTGTTGTCAATTGATAAGCCCTCCTCCTGTGTGAGAAGGTAAAGCTTGATAGGCGTAGCATCAGGGGCAATTAGAGAAGATGATTGATTTTGGAATAACATTTTTATACTGTTGCTTATGTGGATAATCAACAACATAAATGCAATATCCTTAAATATATTTATTGTTTGACCTGGTATATATATATAATATATAATAAGCTGCCAGCTGCATTAACACTGCTGCATAGCTGTAGCACTGTAACCCCTGTAGATGCAACAGAGTGGGAATTTCAAATCGGAAAGAAGAAACAGAGGCAGAAGTGGAGCAGGTGACCTTGTTATAACCATGAAAGAAAGAGAAAGCTAGGGAGGGCGGGAGAGAAAGTGTGACCCAGCATCCCTCCCAGCCTTCACCCTCTCGCACAGCTACACAAACCAACCTCTCGCTTTTGCTTTTCGCTCATCATATAACCACACCTCAGTGTGTACTGTGAAATTGGTTTGGAAAAAGACAACTTTTGTTAGTCAAACAAGCAAGAAGATAGAAAGGCAAGCTGACAAACAAATACAGACCGACAGGAAGTTGATGGAAACTTGTTTGAAGTGTTATACTTTAATCAAAATGCACTGCATCACCCACAGCGAGCTGGTCCAGGGGCGTACACTTCATAGAAAATGTCAGAAAGCACATTATGCTCGGCAGACCTTTGATATACGTCATTCTTATACTGCATTCATAGCCCGAGGCTCAAATAAAGTGCGGCAGTACATCTGAAAACATTAAACTTGCGTCCGTCAGTAGATTAAAACAGCACTGCTGTAGTTGATAAGGTGATCCAAGTGAAGAAGAAAGGGAAAATTTTCTCCTGACCTATGATATGTTACAAACAAGTAGATATACAATGTTCTATAATACTTTGCAATACACTTAATGGTGTCTGACTCCACAAGGAAACACCTGCCTGTAAACTCACGCACACACTTGCAGCTGTGACCTAAAAATCCATGCAAAGAACTAGAGCATTGAATTGGTTCGTACATAGGAGTGTGGTGGATACTTTTGGATTAATCTTCACTGTGTTCAGTTAATTTGATATTGGCATTGGTGGAGCCATAAAGAATGGTATTTCAATGTTATATGTTTACTGTAATATTATATTTGAGTGAAATGTACTTCATTAATTTAACAGCAACAGTTTGAAGTTACTTTGCAGATTCAGTTTTTACATGCTGAGCATATGCTAAACATTTCACCACCCAAAATATAAAGTAGTAAAATAGTTTGATTTAAGGCCAGACTACTATATTATACACTGAAATGCTGCTTAAAGGTCAAAGTATCAAAAATAGATAACATAATGGGTACTTTTACTTTTGATAGAAAGTTATATTTTGCTACCCATACTTTTGTTCTTCAGTTTCGCATGCCAGGACAACTTGTAATTACAGCCTATCAGTTGATATTTGAGAGTTTTGAGAAACTCTAATAACGATATACAAGCCAATATTGATTTTTTGAGAAACATGTTTGATAAGGATTTTTTGGTTATCAGTTGTGACCAAGAAATGTACTGAGCATGACCTCATACGGTTGAAAAATAAAATTATCAGTGGAGCCGCTTTTCAGTTTAAGATAAATATTGTCGCTGGTGGACAAACTCTGTAATGGAGACATTGTTAAGTATTGTTTTTACAGGCCAATGTCACATCTACTATAGAACAGTGAAATATCATTACACCCACCTCCTCGACTAAGATTACACCACTGAAAAAAGGCTATCATAACCAGTGGTTACCATATTATTGCGCTCTTTGTTCAGTTCAGCTCTTTGAGCTGCACTTCCTTTGCCAAGAAGAAACATAATATGAAAGTAGATAGAGTGCTTTGTCATATTAGCCACCCCATTTAAATCTTCCCTTATGAGCAGAATAATGGATCTATGTGGCCTATTAATGGTAAGTAATACACCAACGCATAACCGTACTCTGTGTGAGGACAAAATAGTTGGCAGTCTGAGCATTGGCTGTATATCAGTGCAACACTGAAGACAGCAGTTACTATATCCAATAAACCAAGAATAGAACAGATCAGTGGTTTTAATCATCTATAGAGAATTTTAAAAACCTGATAACCTTCCAGGCACAATAGGTTTTGGACAATAATTGTACATTTTAATTGCATTTATTGTAGACATTACATGTGATAACTGAAATAATAATTTTATTCCAAGTTTGTTGTCTCATCCTAAAATGATTGTCTTGGCCCAGATTCTCTGACATGTTTACCCCCCACCTAGACATCTTTGAACTGCGCAGGCTACCCACTCAATTCATGCTGCAGCTGTGTTATGAACAGGAATAAGGACAGGCATGCCTGCAGAGTGAAAGCTGCCTCACAGCTACATAACCAAAGAGAAATATTGCAAACTTGTACCATGAGAACTGATGTAGTAAGTAACTTCCCCCCCTCCCTGATGAATCGGCACCCTTGTCATGGTCACAAAGCTGGACTGTCAGCGGGCTTTCACACTGATATTGTTAGTATGCAGACCATTAGACCAAGCCTATAGACATGGAAATGAAGTGGGGAGAGAGAGGAAAAGAAAGAGAGAGAGAGATGGAGTAGGCTGTGTTGGCATGGCTTGGCCTCCGTCCAACACGCACACACTCACAGTCATACCCACAATCTCAAATACACAAGCATTGCCAGGGAATCGTCTAAGGTTTGTCCAGATGGGATATTACTCAGATGCACAGCTTTATTCAAGGGCCTCATCGACTCTGACAACACTGTCAGGTCAACTGAAGGCCACCACCAGCCTATGCTTAGAAAACAACCAGGACAGTATAAACACAGATGCCACCAAAGACGCACTCGGTGAGGGATTTTACTTATTTGTTATTCATGGGTCCAGAAAGTTGCATCCTTCCTGAAAGGGACCACTTCCTCTTGTACTCATACATTTAAAACGAAACACAGACCTGAACCCCAATCATACCCTGAGGAAATGGGATCCAAGTACAAAAGAACCTGTGGTTAATTGACCATTTGTGAAGCCCTGCCCCCCATTGTTTTTGCTGCTATGCTTGTCAAGTTTTCCATTCTTACACAGTACATATGCAGTTTACAATTATATGGTGGCAGATTTACCACTTGTAATCTTTAAACGGTAAACAATGAATGGGTCCTTGATTTCATACAGAGGTTTCGCAAATCTAGCTAGAAACCTTAGATTTTGCCAGCTGAACTGTTGCTAGTATATTCTATTGTTGTTAGCAAGCTAGCTAATTATCATGAGCTCCATGAGTTGGTTAAAAACTCCTTGTCTGACTGACAAATGAGAACCCTGTAAACGGATCATAAATCTGCACTTATAACATGCATGACATCATGCTAATAGAGGCAAAGCACGTTGTTTTTGTACTGCAGAGTAGAGCTAGTTCTAGTATTACATGAAGAACAGCAAGCCTATAGGGACATACATCCCTATTTGAATGTTTAGATTACAGAAAAACATACTTTGACAAGCAGCTCAAGCTATGATGGTTATAGGAAATTGTACTGTTCACATTTTCAAACCGTCTGTAACATAATGCTACTTTGCTGGGATTCCTAGAGTGTTTGCTTCCCCAAATCAGGCAAACATTACACTAAAACCAACTCCCATATGGGGAAAATACTAACCTGAAAAAAATATGTACTTAGTAAATGATGCTGCTTGGCTTTGAAAGTAATGCTATGTTAGTGTTACTACTGTAGGTAGTAAGTTAGTTAGTTAGCCAAACATGCTAACCTTTTTGCAGCTCACTTTAGAATAGAAAGACACTGTAATCTTTACACTATGCTCTTGTGTTTCTGGTTTTGGAAAGGAATAAAAAGAAAAAACACTCAAAACTCTTAGGATAACAAGCATCACCAAATCCCAATGCGTACCACTTCAACATGTGGAAACATCTACAATACTGCATCTGTTCTTTTATATTCCTTGTGCTGCTATGTTGACCTAAATTTCCCCTACAGGGGATTAATAAAGCAATGTCTTATCTCATCTTATCTTTTCGTAAAAGTCCAAAGCTTGACAGACCTCCTGTAACTAGTTACAGTTGCAAAGCTAGGATTGGACAATCACTGTTTGGGGGAGGGTTTTAGTGAATGGTCAATTGGAATCCATTTTGTCCAGTGGTTCTAACGGACACAAACTGAGAAAAAGTGGTTCAACGTGTAACTTTTGCTGATACCAGCATAGACCAGACAGTCTTGACTGAGACCTGGTTGAGGTCTGTTCCAGTCTAACTCATTGGGACTTGAAAACCTCAAATTGTTCAGTTGGAGACCGAATAATCATACTTGCAGGACTTCCATCTCAATCTTTGATGACACACTTAATATGTGAAACTCTGTCCTAAAAACATTGCCCCAAATACTCTCATTATGTTCTCATAACCCAGATCTAATTTGGCATCATGGCAGTTTTCGAAAACAGGTCTCAGCCTCCATTTCATACTGACTATATTTTCAGACACATTTTCAGAGTACTTTGAAGGAGATGACCCTCTCTAAACCTGACGGGAGATAGAGACCAATTAGAAGACAAGACTAAAATACAGTAAAAGCAGCGTCTTTGTCTACTTTGTCTTTCTGTCTGTCTCTCTCCTCTGCTGGAGTGTAACCTTTGACAGAAGCACATACTTCAGCTTTCCACAGTCTGGAGCCAAGTACTCAAAGTCAGAGCAGAGTGTTGGTTTTGGCCTGTGCTTAGACAAGAAAGGACTGGATGATGAGGGGCGTCAGACAGAGAGACGGGCAGACAGACCGACAGACAGATAGATAGAAAGTAGGCCGGGGCCAATTGGTGCGGACAGTTATTTTTTTTTTTAGGGTTTGTTTTTGTGTTATTGAGAGCAAGAAGACTCAGATATATAACTACAAAAAATAAATAGCTGGTTGCCCTGTTTTCAAATAATAATAAAAGGGCTGGTAGTGTATTAATCATGGTATATAAGAAAATGAAAGCCCAGTCAGAGAAACAACTCATGTGTGTTTAAGTATTTCTTATGAATATTGTTCATTCAACATAAAAAAAAAAACTTAATTATAACAGATATTAATCAATAATCAATCCACCAAACTAATATTTTATATAGCCTTTCTATATACTGCTCTAATACATTGAACTATTGAAGTTCTCTGCATAAATCTGATAATATGTATGAATAGAATCTGAACAAGCCAAGAACAATAAATCAACAAACTAAAAGCTCAGCATGGAAGCTCTATTGATTAGTTCTTGTCACAGTGGGTTTACACTATGGACTGAAACATTTTCCCTGTCAGAAAATGTAATTAAGTTGATCAATAAGCCAAATCGTCAATCATTTAGTTAAGAAGGACGGCCAATCCTCCCATTTTAAAATCACATACACCCCATCTGGGTCAAAATGAGTTTTTCACTACTATTAAATACAGCAGTTTTTATATTAACTTTTGTCTGAGTGAACAGAAACTGCACTGGTATCCAGTTATTAACTTACCGATCTCAGCACTGCAGAATAGCTGCTGTGGGTGTGCTGGGTGGCAGCTACATCCCTCCACAACTTCCTCCATGCCTGCACCAAGCAAAAGGAGCACCCAGAGCCCCAGACACGTTGTCCGCTCCTGGGATATGACCATGTTGACTCTGACTGCCTGTTCCACCACTCGATAAACACTCTGCAACCTCTTGTGATCCTGTTAAGTTCCGTGGGAAAGCAAATCAGGCCAGCAGTCAGCAATGGACGGATGGATAGGACAGTAAGATGAGCTCTGCTGAGCTGAAAGGCAGCTGTGGATAGAAATGTTTTCATAAATTTAAAGTACACATTCAAGCTGGAGCAAATAAGTTGAAGGGAAAGCTGCTGCCACTGCTCCCTCTTTCACTCTCTTTCTGTCTCTCTCTCTCGCCCCTCTAAGTAGACAACACATAGAGAAACTTACAATAGTTGGATTCCCTCACACTCTGGTCTTGAATGCTGAGAGGGTCGCACACAGAGAGCCTCTTATGTACTCAACAATTTAGGGACAGCCTCCTCAAACGCAGAAAAAAAACCCTACCATCCTTTGCCTCTTCTTGTCCCCTCTTTTGATGTCCTCCCTCTTCTCCCATTGGCTGCTGTAAGTGTATTGAGTGTATTAGTCATGAAAATTATGGCTGATTAATGTCTTGTTGGACAGGTTTTTGAAGCACAGATCAGAAATGACCTCTACCCACACAAACAATGGTGTTAAATCATGAATCATTTGTGCATTTTTTCCCCTAAAATTCAAGATTATTGTTGTTGTGCTTGTTTGTTTGTCAAGACAGTATTTCATGACTCATTTTGACTAATTAGGACATCTGAGCGCATGCCAATACATTTTAAAAAAAAAAGCAGCAGTAAATATAAAAGAAATAGATTTAAATGGCAGAATGAGACTCTAACATTGGAAATGCTTGTTGAAAATTATCAGAAGTTTATCACAAATAATGTAGATTGTGTTCATCTGCGAATCTGCACCAAACAGAGCACAAGCTCTGTGTCAAGTGTTCAGTAATATTATTCTAACAGATATCCTTTATCTGCATCCATTTTCATGTTTGTATTTCATATTTGTTTTATATGCCCACTGCAGAAAACATCTTTCCTTACTAGTGTATCACATTCTTTAAAGCTGCACTAATCAATATTTTTAGATTTACAATGGATCCAAAAGCTACATGTAAAAGGTGTTGCTTGTAGTAAAGAACCCACAGAGAATTATCCCCCAGGTCTGTAGTTCCAGATATTTACCTCAGGAGTTGGTCTGAGCCAAAGCAGCAAAAATGACTGGGCTAACATTCTTCAAGCGGCCAGAAACACAACCCACAATTCATACAAATGGTGCTCTGTGTCTGCGGGATGTGTAAATAGGCAACTGTAACACGTTTATCCAATCAACTTTAACATGCATGTGATAATATATGTATATAATATGGAAATACAGTATGTGATAATAATAATAATATGCTGTATTAACAGCTTTTTGCGCTGCCCCCAGGTGGCCACTAATAAATTAATGTAGATTTAAATCTTAAATTTTCACTAAAACAAGTAGAAATGTTCATTATTCCACCACTTTCTTGTGCTGATTTTGTTTTTGTAGAAATAAGGTTAGTTAGGTTGGTGAAAATTAACTTAAAATATGGCAGATACTGTAACTTCAGTACCATCTCCTGGCAGATCTACAATCTGTTTTACTGTAAAATATAACTTAAAGAATTAAAGTAAATGATTTGTTGAAATTTTCATTTTTTTGCAGTTCTAGACCACAAAGGCCCACCTACCTACATACTGTGAATGGTGACGCGGAGTCTTTCCAGCGTGTTGTCATTATGTACTGTTCATCATTAATCACCCTTTAATTAATTATTTTTATTACTTTTCAGATTACAACACCAAGCTTCCCAGTAGTGGTGAAGATCGGACACGCCCACTCTGGAATGGGAAAGGTAATGTTGATTCCTTTACAGGAATACTGCTCTCTTCATACCAGCTTCCACAAGAAAAGTTATTTTACCCATTTTACAGTTACTTTACAAACTTAAAATGTTAAATGGAGTGATTTGACCTCCTGAAAGCAGTAGTTTAGACAGTAGACAGTTTTGAAGTTTGGGAAAGAGCTGCATGTTGGACTGAAGCATTGGAAAGTGCTTTACAATCTATCTGTGTGCCAAGAGATAGTTAAATGGTTTACACTAAGTAAACCCACATATGAAACCACATCGTAGCCTGCCGTGTAATGTTTTTTTCTGACATACACTACCACTTCATTCTCCATCCTCTGTCTCCCTCTTATCTGGCTTTCCTTATCCTTTCCTCCTTTCATGACTGCAGCGCATGCTTTTCTATTCTCCCTCAGCCGACCTTCTCTCCTCTCATTGATTGACAACTGTGTTAATATTTTCTGGGTGAAATCAGATTGACGTGTTTATCCTCTTTCTACCACTCCACATCAATCCACCACACTTCATTCCCCTAGACTGCTCAATCTGATATTGTGCTATTGTCCCCCCCGCCCCCTCTCTCTCTCTCTAACTGGGCCTATTATCAGCCTGTACCTTTAGTAGAAATCCCTTTTTTTCCACTGCTGCAGTTGCTTCCCTCTGAGGGGAATATATACTGTACGGACTGTACTGTATACTACTGCAATAGTAACTTTTTAATTAAATCGGATCATGTCATTACTACAACAGTGGCTACTGCAGAGACCATTACGACATCATTGCAAATGCAAACTACAAGCCGGTTGCATCACTCAAAAACAGCAATCTTTACGTTTATATTTTTCAGTCCACTGACCCTTTGTGGATGCCAGAAGAAACAGTCTGACATGTGGGATGTACGAAAAATATTTGATTATTGCTGAGAGTTGTCTGTATAATATGTAGCTGGATCCAGCATGTGATTAGCTTAGTTTAACACATAGTCTGGAAGCAAGCAGCAAACAGCTAGCATGGCTCTTTCTGAAGGTGACAGAAATCTGTTTTGCACTTACATTTCTGTATTTTGTGTATTCCTCTGTAGGTCAAAGTGGATAATGTGAGTGACTTCCAGGACATTGCAAGTGTGGTGGCCATCACTCAGACCTACTGCACTACAGAGCCATTTGTAGATGCCAAGTACGACATCAGGGTCCAGAAAATCGGCGCTGACTACAAAGCATACATGTGTGTGTTCTTCTTCTTTAGCAGTTGGCCTTTCATATAGTGTGTGTGTGTGTGTGTGTGTGTGTGTGTGTGTTTACTGTATAATATGCACGTACTGTGTGTGTGACACATTGTTTTCTGGGCTCAGGACAGGGCAGGCGATCAGTGACATACAGTGGGGGAAATAAGTATTTGACCCCTTGCTGATTTTGCAGGTTTGCCCACTTACAAAGAATGCAACGATCTATAATTTTAATCATATGTACATTCTAACAGTGAAAGACAGAATCCCAAAGAAAATTCCAGAAAATCACATCATATGAATTTATAAAAATTGATAACCATCTGATGAGGAAAAACAAGTATTTGACCCCCTGGACAAACAGCATGTTAATATTTTGTAGAAAAGCCATTATTGGCCAGCACAGATGTCAAACGGTTTTTATAGTTGGTGACAAGGTTTGTGCACATTTCGGCAGGGATGTTGGCCCACTCCTCCCTGCAGACAGCCTCCAAATCATTCAGGTTCCGAGGTTGTCGCCTGGCAACTCGAATTTTAAGCTCCCTCCAAAGATTTTCAATTGGATTCAGGTCTGGAGACTGGCTAGGCCACTCCAGAACCTTGATGTGCTTCTTCTTCAGCCACTCTTTTGTTGTTTTGGCGGTGTGCTTAGGGTCGTTGTCGTGCTGAAACACCCATCCTCGACCCATCTTCAGCTCTCTCCCTGAGGGAAAGAGATGTTGGTCCAGAATTCCACGATACATGGCCCCGTCCATCCTCCCCTCAATACGATGGAGTTGTCCCGTCCCCTTGGCTGAAAAGCACCCCCAAAGCATGATGTTGCCACCACCATGCTTGACGGTGGTGATGGTGTTCTTTGGGTTGTACTCGGTGTTCTTTGCCCTCCAAACACGACGAGTTGCGTTGAGGCCAAAAGTTCTATTTTGGTCTCATCTGACCACATCACCTTCTTCCAGGCCTCTTCTGAGTCGTCCAGGTGGTGAATGGCGAACTTCATGCGGGCCTGTACATGTTTCTTCTTGAGCAGGGGGACCTTGCGTGCGCTGCAGGATTTCAATCCATGACGGCGTAGTGTGTTACCAACCGTTTCTTTTGTAACTGTGGTCCCAGCTGCCTTCAGTTGATTCATCAGTTCCCCCCTTGTGGTTTTGGGATGATTCCTCACCGTTCGCATGATCAGGAACACCCCACAAGGCGAGATCTTGTGTGGAGGCCCAGACCGAGGGAGGTTGGCGGTGGTGTGGTGCTTCTTCCATTTCCTGATAACTGCACCGACAGTTGATCTTTTCTCTCCACGTTGCTTTCCGATTCTCTTGTAGCCCATCCCAGCCTTGTGCAGATCAACAATCTTGTCCCTGATGTCCGTAGAAAGCTCTTTGGTCTTGCCCATGGTGCTGATGTTGGATGCTGGTTGTTTGGGTGTTGACAGGTGTCTTTTATACAGGTAACGAGGTGAGGCAGGTGTATTTGATGTAGATAATTGGTTGGGATTGGGGCTGTGTCTTAAAGAAAGACTAACTGGCTTGTAGGAGCCAGAATACTTGCTGTTTGGTAGGGGGTCATATACTTGTTTTTCCTCATCAGATGGTTATCAATTTTTATAAATTCATATGATGTGATTTTCTGGAATTTTCTTTGGGATTCTGTCTTTCACTGTTAGAATGTACATATGATTAAAATTGTAGATTGTTGCATTCTTTGTAAGTGGGCAAACCTGCAAAATCAGCAAGGGGTCAAATACTTTTTTCCCCCACTGTACATATAACAGAATAAGCCATATATATAAAGTAAACTAAGCTAGAAAACTTAAACCAAATACATTTCATTTTTACAATCATTTATAGATGTCAGAGAAAAAAAAATCCTGTGGTTATTGCAACATGGTTGTGCGTACCTCTCCACCTTTTTTTTGTGATTCATGAATAGCGCAAAAAAGGAATTCATCAGTAGCCTCAGGTAGGACCTCTTCATTTCGAGAGTTGCTGTTGTCAAAACCCTCTAATATCAAGGATCTCTGTACTATATATGATATCCAGGTGCTGTGTTACTGCAATAAGCAGTAATAACAGTAAGCTACTATGAACAAACTTTTTCATCATAATGTATTTATTCATAGTACCAGTAAGACAACGCTGCTGTCATGTGGCCAAACAGGAAAACACAAACACAGTGGCATTACCTGCTATCACGTCCAACTGGCAGGCAGTGAATAACAACTTTTACTAATGAAGTAATGAATTATACAGTATGTAATATAGTCCCTGGTCACTCTCCATCTTGAGGTGTGCATTTAGGGGTTAACCATTTCTTTTTGTCCTTCATGCTAGTTGCACAAAAAAAAAACAATGGTAATTTATCAGGATGCTAATCAGCCTGATAACCTGCCGCTGTGCATGTTACCTGAATACGCTGCCTTTTCACCTAAAGCTAGCGCTGAAATCACACCCCTTTTGCTAAAGGGTTGTCTAACTCTCTCTTGCCCGTATTTGTTATTTCTACAAGAGAAGGTTGGTGTCTGTAATCATTTAACGCACAATTTCCTCTTCTTTTCTAGGCGAACATCCATCTCTGGTAATTGGAAGAGCAACACAGGATCTGCCATGCTGGAACAAGTAGCCATGACTGACAAGTGAGCACCACTTCCACATTAGTGATGCTCAGGCTCTTGTGTTATGTCACAGTTGGTCACAATGTACTCACACTGCAGATTCATTCAGCTGAAACCCGTTCACATGGGTAAACACACAGATGTTTGGAAATCGGTTGATTGGTTTTCAGTGGACTGATGCTGCACTGGGCTTTCAGTCTTTTTCCTTGTATTGTGTCATGCACACATAGAAAGAGGAAGTTGTTTGTGTGAGTTTAGTTTGTGATTATACAGGGGGGGGGTTTGTCGAAGGGTAAGAACCTTGCCCATTTTCACATTGAGCTGCTCTGTTCATGGTTACAATCCAGAACCTTTTCCAAAGCATGTATTTTGACCTTTCACTGCAGGAGAAGCATAGGTGTAATTGATAACATTAATAATTCATACTGGCGTGGCTTTCAGAGACACTAAAATAGAAGAGAGCCACCATTAAAGTTATGTTTCTGCAATAACAGGTCAAAAGGTAAGCTGTGAAGAAGGCCTATTGTCAAATATAGGACAAGTGAGTGATATTGCTTATAGTGCCAACGTCCATATGGCGCACCGCTGAAAAAATAGCTCAAAAATGGATGCATTAATACTAATCTGACGTATATAACAGAGTACCAAAGTTGTTATTTTCCTTTTCCTTACACTGTCTGACTTGTCAAACAATTTTAGCTCAATTTGAATTCAATTCAGTCTCTTCAAACCTTACTCTGCCAATTACTAAAAACCCATATGATGAGGTAAGTCAATCTTATGAATCATTAAATTACCTTACTGCCATAATGTAAAGTCAAAAAACTTATTTTTTTAATTATTACAGAGACATTAAATATTACAAATGTGAGCTAAAAACTGTGAATCTGACCCTGTATAAAAAGTTCAATACCTGCCGTAGTACATAGTATGTAGTACAGTATCCCTTTGGTCAGTATTGATGTGTCTGTTTTTGCCATAGTTTGAATGTGTTCAGTTCTCCAGACAGAAAGTCAATGGAGCTCTTTACAGATGCCGGTGCAGCAGTCCGAGCCAGCAACAGTACCTTATGGGCTCCAGTAAACCCCGCCAAGAGCTACAGAGATTCTGTAATAGGTTAACTGTCAG
The DNA here is from genome assembly GCF_014851395.1 of Micropterus salmoides. Taxonomy (NCBI): domain Eukaryota; kingdom Metazoa; phylum Chordata; class Actinopteri; order Centrarchiformes; family Centrarchidae; genus Micropterus; species Micropterus salmoides. The sequence goes on from NW_024043372.1 coordinate 17,935,263, forward strand.
GAAAATGGCCCTGAAGAGCAACATTCGCACAGACATACTGTGCTGAAGTGGTGCATAAGTCAATATAATTGATAAAACTAGTGTGCAAGAAAAACATTTTTTTTTACTAAGCTAAGCAAGATGGTGTAAGGCAGAAAACATTTCATTCACTACCAGTTGTTTTATACAAAAAATAGGAAATTAACCCAGCTCAAGTTAGGACAACTCACAACAGTGTTACACACACAGTAGTGGTAACCTATCTGATTTCCTTTTTAGTTTCCTGTAAACAGATTATGACTCTTTGTAGACCTAATCCAGCTTCCCTCTGTGACAGGTATAAGCTGTGGGTTGATACCTGCTCAGAGATCTTCGGAGGGCTGGATATCTGTGCCGTTAAAGCCATCTGTGGCAAGGATGGTAATGACTACATTACTGAGGTAAGAAAAAGACATAATGAATGGAGGGAGGAAAGGAGGGATGGATGGCAGGGGGGATGGATGGATGGAAACTCCAAAGAGATCGAACAGCTGACAAGGCACTAAACCAGCTGCCGTATTATCACTGTATTTATTGACTCCTGTCTTTTGTTTGAAAACTTACACCATCAGCCTGTGGGAGTTATATTTAGCATATTTTATACTGCTGGTATCTTAGATTGTCTGGCTGGAAATAAACTAATTGAACCTAACCTGAATACACATTACGAGTTTGATAAATAACATCTGGTGATATTTCAAGTATGGCTATTCTCCATGGGCCACCTATGTTAGTGTTTGTTGTATTTGTCTGTTTATGTATCTGTCTTTCTCAGTTAACTGCTCTGTCGTGTTGATTTCAGCCACAGTTCTTTCCCTCTTGTCTTTCGCTCTGTTTCTTTCCAGTAATTTTTCAGTATATTGGTTTCATGTTTCATAGCTTTTAGTCTGGAAGTCATGACCACAATGGTTGTGAATAACACATTAATGTAGGAATTTGCTTTGCTGTAATAATAGCTTTCCTAAAAGTGAAGTTATGTCTCGGTATGGAAAATTACTAAGTACTCTGATCCCATCAAATTTAATCTGAGGAGGCAGGTCATGGGTGGACATGCAATCTCATTGCCCAAGGTTAACATGGAGGTGGTGTGTAGTGACTGTAGGCAGGAGGAGATCCTGAGCAGTGGAGAAGAAGGACTGTTTAGGTGGGCAGAGGTTGAGAAGCAAAAACAGGCTTTGGTGAAACAATGTCATGGCTCAGACACAGAGACAGGTAAAGGATCAGACTGAAAGAGAGGTTCGTACTCTGACGAAGAGACAGGTGGACTGCATTTTTATCGCGCTTTTCTAGTCTACCACTCAAAGTACTTTAATTTTTGTCAAAATTCTGGCAGCTGACAATGAGTAGCTGGACCAAAATGCAGTGTTGGGCAGTAGCATCACTACAAGTAGCGCCATTACTAGTTTAACTACATTTCTTAGTAGCTTGGTGGTAGCGTCGCTATTTTCTGAATCAAATAGCTTTTCAGTAACGAAGCTCTTTTATTGACTGAGTAGCGCGGTAGTGTCCACACACGCTACATTTCCCCAAGCATTTCTGAAGGATCAGTAAGTGACGGCAGAAGCGCCTCCGTGGGATGGTGACATCACATACCGATCATTGGGCTAATGTCTGCGACTTTGCTGCAGGGGAATAAAGACAAGCGCAACTGAGTTTACTTTCTATTGTGATAGTTATTGTAACACCTGTTGTGAGAAGGATCAGGGTCCAGCCTGGACACCTCTTCCTCTAGTGAGGAGGAAACTTTGATATGTAGAGGCAGAAACTTGTTTCCATGAGATGAGAGATCTCTCTCTCTCTCTCTCTCTCTCTCTCTCTCTCTCGCGCCCATCAATGTTTAGGTTGTTTAGGTTGCAGTGTTGCCAGAGCACAAATTCACATCTAAACAATAAAAAATATCTAATTCATTAATAATGTGATAATTAAGTTACTTTATTCAAACAACAATGGTTCTCCGTTTGTTGCATGAGGAAATACATTTAGCTGCAATGATATGGCACTAAGTAGGAGAGTTTCTGTGTGTCTGATTTAGCTCTCTCTCTTGCACACACACACTGTTCGGAGCAGGATTTTAGTCTTTCTTCTATTGCTACTGTGGAATGAAGGTAGTTCAATAAGAACTAGGCCTATAGCCTACTGTGTGTCTGTGTGTGTGTGTGTATATATACATATACATATATATATCATACACTGATGGCATCAGGAGCAGTTAGGGGTTCAGTGTCTCAAGGACACGTAAACACTATCTGGGGGAGCCTGGGATCAAACAAGGAACCTTGATTACTAGATTTCCGCTCTAGTTCCTGAGTCCTAAAAGGTTTAGGTTCAGGCTCAGATAGAGACACGTTCAGCCAGAAGTAAAGACAGGCGAAGGCTCAGATACTGAGAGGACAAAAAAGAAACATAGAAACAGCAACAGGGGCTCTGTACTTGCAGGAAAGTGGATTTCTGGCCGACTGGATGACTGTAGAGGTGGATGACAGTGGAGACTCGGGAATGCTGGGCAGTGGAATGACTGGAGAATGACCCATGGGAACCAATGGAAATACACTTGCACAAATGATCCCTGCTGGGACTCCACAAAGGCACCTGGGAGCAAGACTGCAGAGGCTGAGAGGGCATAGGCAGGATGACTTTCAGAGGAAGGTGGAAGGCTGCCCTACAAGGATCTAAGCTGTAAAAGTAAGCAGTAAGCTCCTCAGAAGGGAGGCTCTGGAAGTAACCCGGCAAGAACTGAACGAAACTGGAAAAGAATTTGGAGACAGGATCTGGAGCAGGGACTAATTTGGCCACAGTATTGAGTTGTTGAGTGGCCAAGATTTCTGCCAGCTCAGGGAGCAACTTGACAAGCCAGGGTTTGTAGGACACAAGCTGTAGTGCTATCGAAAGAGCTGCTTCTCTCTGGACGCATTTTGGCAGTAGGTCCAGAGCAAGTCAGCCCCCTCGTGCACTGAAAAAGCTGGGTAATATTTTGTCAAAATTCTGGCAGCTGACAATGAGTAGCTGGACCAAAATGTAGCCTGTGATATTGCACATATGGTTGAAGACAGTTTGCAACGTTGCAACGGCAAAGTCAGTAAACAAACTTACAGTTGATCATGGACTGGCAGTCAAAGCAGGCAAACAAATCCAATTGTGCTGAGGCAGAACAGACGAGGAGAAGTTTAAAACACGCAGATAGCACTAGCAGGCAAAAGCTAGTAGTTGTTAAAGTAAGTTAAAGTTATTCTTAGGGAGCTTAATTTATGTAACAGGGAAGGGTAAGACAGGGCTAGCTTAGAGTCATTAGCTGACACTACAAGTGTTCACTGACCTTCCAGCTCTAGTTATTTCTCACATGTAACTGTCCCTGTTATGGAGACAACAGTTAGACTCATAAGGTAGATATCAGATAACAGAGATCAGTGTTCTCTGTGAATCTCGCAAGGTTGAGTCTTACAAGAATGTTTACAAGAACATACTGGCTGTAAAGATTACAGTACAACTCATGGATAGTAATAGATTCCTATATGACATAGCATTGGAGTCTAAACATCAGATAGATTAGTTGTTCTAGGTTTAGGCCAGTTAAAGTTAACCTCGGAGGGAAATGGTGTTGGCACTCAGTGTTTTCACATGTTGTTTTCACTGTGTCTCCTCGGCCCGGCTCAATAAACCAGGCCATGTTAAGTCCTCATCAGTCTCCGAAACTTCTTCACACGTAAACATGGATCACAAAATTTCTTCAACAGTAGTGAGCTGAGGTTTATGCAGGTAAGACAGGTTGCTGAAGCTATCAGATGACTAGCAGAAGCAGAAATCTCAAGGAGGACAATGAGTGGAGAAGTGAGGCATGACGATGTTTGGACAATCATGATTACAAAGCCCAGTAAGCATATTTCGGGATGAAGAGGGAGATGATAAAGCAGCCACAATGACACTAACACCCGGTCAATGTGGTGTCCAAGCACTCTAAGCATCAAACATCGAAGTTGCCTCACTCCAAGATTGAAATAATAAGTAGTTTGATAGAAGTTGCATTTTTAGATGCTGAAGTGGGAAAGCTGTGAAAAGCATGACTCATGGGGAGACATGTTTTTCACATCTCCACTGGAAAAGTGCTAAAACTAGAGTGGATTTTCATTTACATGGATGTTAATTTGCTCCTTAAAATACATATCTTCTATCTTGCTTAGCAGTATAATGCCACAACGATAAATAGAATAAATAGATGATTACCACATATTACACAGATGCCCTAATGTTGTGGGGACATAAATCTGTTTACACAGTCACATTTTGGAGACTCGCCATCCTTATGGAGACAAAATACCCCATAATATAATCATTAAATTGTAGGGTGAAGACTTGGTTTAAGGTTAGCGTATGGTTGGGGTTACGGTTAGGTTTAGGCAAGCAGTGATTAGGGTTAGTCTTCAGGGAATGGATGTAAGTTGTCCCCGAAGTGATGGTGTGTGTGTGCTGACAGTTTTGTTTCTTTCTCTTTCTTAATCATTTATCTTGTTTTTGCGTTGGGAGAAGAAGTCACAGTAAGCGCACAAGAGAGCTATTACCACACATGAAGTGTTAACCACTGTGCAGTTTATCCTGCTTAGTTTGTCTGTCCTAACTTTGTTATCCAGTCTGGGTAAACAACATTTCAGTCTAGTAAACTTTTCCAAAAAAAACGGCACACATTTTCTAATACACTGTCTGTCTTTGTCAAGGTCGTGGGTTCATCTATGCAGTTGATTGGTGATCACCAGGCAGAGGACCGCCAGCTCATCTCAGAGGTGGTGCTGGCTAAGATGAACCAAGCACTGGCTGCCAGATCATCTAGTATTTCCCGCTCACCTGCTCGCTCCCCTCAAGGCCAGAGGCCAACTACTGTGCAACCTCAACAGGTAGACACGTGTGTATCTGTAATGGATATAAAATAAATAGCTACAATGACACATGCTCATACAACATCTGCTTCAGAGTCTAAGGGGTGGCAGGTTCTTTAAATGAGAAATCCAAGCTGTTAATGTTGGCAGATAAATCATTTTGTTGTAGACCTTTACAGTTCACTGCTGATTCTTTGCCTAGAATCTGCTTAACCATGCTTGCTTTACTTTCCCACTCTCACTCTTTCTCTTTCTCCCTCTCTCTTTTCCTTCTTTCTCTTTCTCCCACCCCCTCACTCTCTCCCAGGGTGCTGCCCTTAAGGAAGGACTGGCAGATCCAAACAGGACCTCAGGCCAGCGCCCTCAACCTCAAGGTTGTCTGAACACTGTTCTCCATTGTAATACAAATACTGCTGCTTTAGGGCCAAAGCAAGTCTAGAAAAAACACCTCTAACTCAACCGTGGGACAGATTAGTCTCAGAAACCTTAAGAGATATTTCTGAAATGAAGTATCCATTTAACACCTTCTCTGTCAAAAAAGCACTGCCATTAGAGAAGAAAAAACCTTACCTGGAAAAGTTTACTAATATTAGTCAACTACAGTAATTTGTTATTAAACTAACCAACCAAGATTTAACCAGTTCATTAGTGAGCTTTAGAGGTGCTGGTAGGCGGACTTTGACAGGGCTAGGCTTGCTGTTTCCCTCTGTTTCCAGTCTTTGTGCTGAGCTAAGCTAACCAGCTGTAATGCCATAGCTTCATATTTACCGCACAATCGTGATAGTGGTATCAATCTTCTCATCTAATTCTTGGCAATGACTGCGTATTTCCCAAAATGATTCCTTTAAAAGTAAGAGCAGTTTGTATTTCATCTGCATTCTTATCTCTGTCCCTTGAATGTAACAGTGTCCATCATCGTTGACTCAAACTAATGCACTGGTATCATGGCTTCAGTGGGATGTTGACAGTAATAATCACTGCAGTAATCTGGGTCCAAGAAAAGAAAAGAACCTCTGCTGTCTGTTTAAGCTGCTTTGCCTCTGTTGAACTTGTGACTTTTATCACTTGAACTAACAAACCAGTGTACAGTGCTTTTAGCCATCTTGTTGAGTTTAATTGTAGCCATAGCATCTGTGTTAGTGTGGTGATGTTTGTGCTCAGGGCTGGTGTGTTAAAACTAAATGTTCCTACTAAAAGCAGTATAGAACATGGGAAAGTTATTATTATTGGTGTTGAACTGTGTGCGTGTGTGTTAGCATATTTATTCATTGTCTTGAATTCCTTTTTTCCTCATTTTGCATGGATGTGGAAAATGCCTGTACTCCATGTCGTGTTTAATATATTTGTGGTGGTTGTTTTAGGAATGCCAGCTTTTTATGTTTTACAGGAATTGTTAGAGATGAACATGTGTCCACAGTGTTTAGATGTTGAGATGTGCAAATCGGACTTCAGTTTCATTTATTTGCGGTCAGTGCGTGAAGTATAATTCATCTGCAGCTGTTAACATTGTATGATTCCGGTTTTAGACTTTCCTCCTCAATTTTCATTGTACAAGTTGGATAATGGAACAAGTCGATGGCTTTGGTGCGCTAAATTGCATTGCACAGCTTCATTCAGTGCGACAGTTACACAGGCTTCATGCTAACATCGTTTAGGCAGCATCGGCTCTGGAAAAATGAACTCACATGGGTCAACACACATTTGCATTAGGGCAAGTAGGAAAATTAAATTAGGTAATACCCCCTAAACTGGCATTTTTCATCATACAAAGCATCTGACATTAATGACATTGCCTTTCAAAGATAATAATCCTCATTGCAACACTGTTGCAAACAAAAGCTTTGGACAGTGGCAGACATGCGCTTATTTATAGATGGATGTTCTGTTGACTTTGTATGCATTCTTAAATGGAAAGTAATATCACCTCTTAAATGTGCTGCTCATGATCACTGTGCAAGATCTGGTCACCTCAGTGCCGTTTCTGTCTGAGTGCTCATTGTTTGGCTTTTGAGTCCTTCTAATCATCTCTAAATCCTGTATGTTATGGTGCAAATCAGTTTATGGTAAACAAAGTGTTTTTTCCTCCTGTCAAGCAACACAGCCACATTTGCAATATCTGAATGTTTTGTGAATAACTGCTTAGTGTTGCCTTTGGTTGTAAATTAACCTTCATTGTTCTGTGTTATAATACCTGAGACAAGACAAAGTGGCCTTATATGAATTTATTAAACCTGGATACCTGATTAATGAAACTTGTCAAAGAAAATAAACATCTTTTTCTTTCTCTGCATGATCATTCCTGATTTGCTTGGATCCAGACCATTACATTTCTGATATTTGATCTTCATACAGCATCTGACTGCAAATATTAGTTGCCTTAATCTTTCCTGATTGCGCGAACACCGAAGGCTTTACCAGTTTGTGGCTGAACTGCCTGAAAGCAGTTGCCCAAGTAAAAATACAATCTAATAACAGTCAACAAATATAATGTATAATTAAGAAGTACATAATTAATAATAATGAGAAATTTAGGGTTTGTATCCAAGCAAATTCTTATTGTGGCTCCCTTTACAAATTATGTTTGTACAAATGGTGTTTTCTTTGGTTTTTATGCTTTGTGAGTCCAAAGCAACCATTGGGATTCTTTATGGCAAACTCTGATCAAACGTAAGACTTATAGCCATTTAGCTGCCTTACAACAATGACTGTCTGAGAATGTGTGGGATGAATTTTCATGAAGTTGTTGTTGTTGTCTAGTATTATCATGTAGATAATGTCGTCAAAAATCCACAAACTGTAAATGTAAATGTTTACACTAAACATACATTTATATACTCTTCCAAACTGTCTTCAAAGAAATCTTTTTGAAGAGGCTTTAAAGGGTAATTGGTCCAGCACTGAGCGAGCGCACTGCAGTCAGCAGCAGCGAGACAGGGCTGCAACGTAAAAAAGTACATCCACTGAAGTGCTTGTTTTAGACCTTTTTTTAACGAGTAAGATCCTTTTTGTTTAGCCAGAAAGGGTTGCTATACCGATCTTGTCAAAGACACCAGACTCCCTTTACAAAAATAGTCATTTTACCTCCCTGGTCTCCTGTTGCCTCAGTCGGGTAGTCATTGTGTGACTTTGGTGCTACTCTTAAAAAAAGGTCTATCTCTGTAGGGATCCTTTCTACAATGTTGTCAGACACGTGTAATAACAATCTGAGCCTGTCAGTGGCAAAAACAAGCACTTAAGTAGACGTACTTTGACAGGGCGCAATAGCCCGAAAGGATTATGTTGCAGCCGTGTCTCACTGCTGTCGACTGCATTGTGCTCACGCAGTACTGGAAGATTTTAAAAAAAATCTTTAGTCTCTTTAGACAAAAACATGGGAAAAGAAGCTTGAAAAATACCAAAGTTACCCTTTTACTTATAGTTAACATACTCAACTATAATCCGGGATCCTGAAAAGTGTCAAAATCAGCCGTTGGAAACTCATCCCTGCCCAGACACATCCTACTTAGCATGTGTAATCACTTGTTTCTTTTGTGCTGCATGACTGGTTGCTTTGCTGCCTCCTGTGTTTGGGTCGTTGAGTTGTTTGACGCCATTACTCTTTCTTGGTTGTATCATCTCTCCTTTTGTTATTTACTTTCTTTCATTCTCATCTCCGACTCTTTCCTTTACTCTTGTTGTCTCTTTTTTAAAATCAACACATTTCCTCCTCAGGGTCACATGAGACATAAAAGCATCTAACACTTGGCATGATGGGCTTGTCACCACACCTTCTCGTAAGCGTTGATCTGCTACCCCCTGCTGGTCATTGCAGTCTAAACAGTCAGAGCCTGCTTTGCCCCCAGCCTGTTCTTGACAGATGAGTTGGTTAGGATGGTTCTTTGAATGTGAGAGGTCATCGTGTGAATTAGCATGTCCAGACTCAAGCTTATTATCTGTATCATGTTCTGCTTTAGTCTTTGGTGAGTGTTATAGGCACCTGGTTTTCTAGCTGCTGCCCTGAAACAATAGGTGCGAGATCTTAGATATAATGATGCTTATTTATTTTTTATTTGTTTCCTTTACTTCGCCTTTTGCTTTTTTGCTTTTCTTGCCATTATGCAATATATTGGCATGGATCTATAATCTAATATAACTTTTTATCTCAATCTTTTAGGTGCACCAGTGAAATCACAGAGTGTAGAGCCATCAACAGAGTCAGCTAAGAGAGCATCTGAACCAGTACCAAAGCCCAGCCAGGCCCAAAAACCTGTCCCAGGTCCAGCTCAGAAACCAGTCCAGAGGGCCGCCTCAGTTACAAAGCCTCCAGTGCCGAGGCCTCCCCCAATGACGAGAGCCCCATCCGTCACAAAGTCAGCCCCAGGTTCTGCTTCCACCCCAGCCCCAGCAAAAGCTTCACCATCATCCCCAGGTAAAGCAGCAGCAGCAGCCTCAGCAGCTCCAGGCTCTTCCCCAACCAAAGCAGCAGCAGCAGCAGCAGCCATAGCTCCAGGCTCCCCTCCATCCTCGGCTTCAACCCCAGCTCCAGCCCCAGCTCCACCCCCAGCCTCTCCCCCAGCCTCAGGTCCTACCACAGAGCAGCCCAAGCCCCAGCCTCAGAGCTCCCCATCTCCAGCTCCTGGCAAACCAAAAGAGCTGCCCCCCAAACCCACACCGCCTGCAAAGCCTATCCCTCCTGTACGCAGGAATTCAAGGCCACAGCTCCAGCCAAAGCCGCAAACCCCGCCTCCTCCCAAAGCTTCACCTAAACCCCAACCCGCTGCCCAAGTCCCAGCACCCACTCAGACCTCAGATACCGCCTCAGCCCCTGCCCCAGCACAGGTTCAGTCCCCAGCCAAAGCCAGCCACTCCCCGCTTAATGCCCAGTCTCCAGCTAAGGCTCAGCCCCAGGCCAAGCCGGCCTCTCCTTCCCTAAACCCTGAGCCTGGCCCAGATGAAGCAGCTGCGGCCCCAGATGAGGCTGCCGCGACCTCGGATGAAGCCCAGGCCCCCGTGGAAGAACAGCCAGCATCCCAGCAAAAGACCCATCCTCTGCTGAAGTAAGAGCCGTATTATTAGTGAACTGTTGCAGATACATGCACTTCAATGGGCCATACCTTGTGACAAATTAAATATCAAAAGACATTCTTCTGTAAAAAGATAATATGTGTATGTCAAATTCCAATCATTTGCAGCCTTCCTATTTAGCATTCATAAGCAGTATATAAAAATGTAATACATACTATAATGTAGTTTTAAGCAGATATATGGCAATTTTTAAAGGTTTAGAGATGTATTGGTTAACAACTTTGACTCCTCTTGTGAACCATCCAAAACTGAATGTTGGCATATAAACAGTTAAAAAAGAAAATAACGCAGTTGTTATTATATTCAATATGCGTTCATAGAAAGTTTTCATTGAAAATACTGTAAATTAATATACACTTCAGTGTCTGTATATCGGCCCTCTATATAATGATAACATGTTTAATTTTATGTTTATTTTATTATATGTTAATATACTGCTTAAATGTGGGGAGATTATTGTACAAATATTGTTATCTGTGACTTTTTGTCCCTCTTACACATTTCCCTGTTTGTCTTCCTTTTGCCTTTAACTTAACTTTTAACCTATTATCATTCACATATCCTGTGTTCTACCCTTCCTTCATTCCTCCCTGCCTCCCGTCCTTCCTCCCTCTTTGTCACCTTCTTCTCCTCCCTCTTTTTCCCCTCATCTTCCCCTCCAAGTAAGTCCCAGTCCCTGACCAATGCCTTCAACGCCTTCAGCGACTCTTCTTTCTTCCGCGGTGTCTCGAGCTCTGGAGGTGACGGCCAAGAAGAGGTGAAGGCCGAGACCATTCGCAACCTCCGAAAGTCCTTTGCCAGCCTTTTCTCTGACTAGGCACAGCCGAACCGTAGTCAGCCCCTTATTGATTCTGGCCCCCCTTTTACTACTGGCCAGTGATTGACTTGATTGACATTAAATGTGAACCAGTCTGAGATTAAACTTTGTGTGTTAACTGTTCTGTTTCCCTCTGTCCTGGTCCCTCTTCTCCTCCACTTTCAGCTTCTCTGTGTGAGTAACTGTGAGGCCTGCAGGGTATGATATTCAGTTAATAATGCTGTCCCAGAGTAATTCGACTGAAGGTGTTACGTCATTGATGAAGAATAGAATAGAATAGAATAAGAAAATGTTTATATTTCCCAGAGCACACTTTAAGGAACACTTTCTGAAGTATATAAAAAATATAATTCAAGATTATAGATGGATGTACAGTATAGACAGTATATATATACTGTGTATGTCTTATATATGTAATATATACAGTATATAAATATAAACATATATAGCTATAAAGGGAGCTAAGCCAATAATTAAAAAAAATCAGTAGCACTTTTCAATAAGCTTTTGTCAGTGGCATAACTCTTTCATTCAGTGACTAGATTCATACACGTTTCAAAAATAATCAGATACTTGACATTTGATGGTTTCCCTCACAGTGAATCTGTTTTGGTCAGTAAGTGAATTATGTGAGTAAAAGAAGAAAAAAAAAAAACTTTTACAAATTAATCATTTGTTTCTGTGTAAATCCAGCCGTTGTGTGTCTCTGGTCCTTGGCTACTGACTACTGGGCTCATCATTGCTGCCCCTTCTTTTTGTCAACAAGCCTTGAGGTTCATTGTCACGTGAGGGAGTTGGAAATATGTGAATGTTCATCTGTGTTGTCATGCATGGCTCCTTCAAGTGGCTCGGTGTGACTTTTGGAGCAGAAGGGATCTCTTGTCAGTGTTGAGTTTTGCCCTCCTTCCCTCTCTCTCTCTCTCTCTCTCTCTCTCTCTCTCTCTCTCTCTCTCTCTCTCTCTCTCGATGTTGTAGCCTTATTGTGAACATGTTTTCAATTCACAGCTACATTTGTTAGCTGTGCAGACCTGGGTCGATTACAACTTGAAATCCGTTCATTTACTTCAAGCGTCTGAATAAGTACTAACTATTGAGGCCGAGACTGATTGCACCTTTTGTTGTTTTGGGAGCTTTGGGATTGAGCATAGTGCACGAGACTGAATAAATCAGTCCTAAAAAGCAACTGAATGCATTTCAAAGAGTAAAAAGACTCATGTCTGTAGCTGTGACTGGTGATCTCTTGTTTCACCTCTGTGTAGATCTATCAACAGTATTGTACTTTGTTGATTATTCTCATTAAAAGACATTGAGACAGTAGTGCAATAACACCTCAACGTGACTGTTGAGCACTGTCACCCTATTATAAATATAAATATGACCATACATACAGGACTTGTGTATCTGTCAAATACCTTATTCTTACATTCCCTTTAAGGTTCCGTTCAGTGGCAACTTTCCAGGTTGCTTTTTTACTGTAGTCAGAAGCTGGCTCCGATGAATATGCCATATAAAACTGTTGATTTTTGTGATTATCCTGCTTGGATTGTGGAACTGAATTTAAGGCAACCTGGAATGAACACAGTACCTTGACTGGTTATTTTCAGTTGAGTTGCAGCATTTCATGTTCCTATGAGTAAAAAATAAAAAAACACTTAAGAACTGCTTACCAACCTGTTAATCCATCTCCAGTACTATGTTGCAGTAAATTATAACATATTGTATTTGTATGTATGTATGTGTCATCTCAGGAGTTTATTTTTTGTAATATATGGATTTATTTATTTATTTATTGAGGCTCCATATTAATGGTACAGTATATATTGTTTGTTTTGTAATGTGTTTTTATTTGTAACGCAATACTGCTTTGCATGATCTGGTGACTGATACTGTTTTTCTTTCCTGTACAGATAAAAGTTAATAAAGATGTGGTTCCATCATTCCACTGATTCACTAAGTAAGATACATCATGCTGATGGCTGTGCCATCAGAACAAAAGAGAAATTGCATCAATTTAACACATAAACATCTGTTTACCGGTATTCATCATTAGGGTAATTACTCAGTCTGTGGAATCAGCTGTTTACTGTCTTCTGGGGCTCTGGAGGAGCTTTGTCAAAATTAAGTCTTATGACGTCAACAGGGTTAGGCTTGAGGACTGCAACATTTTAACAGAAAGTCTGTGTTACAAACTGCATGGGTACTCACCATGCAGGGAAGATGAATGAAAAGTTGCAATGCGGGGATAAGTAGAATTCAGTGTTCTTGTGGCTTGGCCCATTCTATGGACAAAAAAGGCCAGGATATCTCGGCCTCTGCTGCTTCAGTTTTGTCATATAAAGACACAAAATGAAAGATAACTAGCTAGGGTTTTCATTATAGGTGAGGAGTACAGCTGTCTCTCCATAGGTCTCAGTCCTGGCCCAGTAGACATCTTAAAGTGTCATGAAAGGATCAGGAAGAGACATGCCGTAACTCAGAAGTATGTCTGATATGATTAATGTAGGTGGGGAGTTAAGTGCTCTCATGAATTTCAGTGAGGCTTTAACAGCTTTCTCAACCTCTCTCAAGTATCTGCCCTTTAGAAAAAAATTCAGTAATAGGCTATTATGACTAATAGAACAAAAAGGCAGTTCTGCTAATGTCTATGGTGGATACAAAATCAGGTGGACAACCATATAAAATTTACTAGTATTCGGCTTAAAGGGACTATATGTAAGTTTTTCAATGAAATTAATCAAATTTTCATTGCCTTATTGTCAATGGGCTCAAAACTCACTTAAAAATGAAGCGCATGCCTGTTTTCTCCTGTGCGCGCTCTCAAGCCTCTCGTACTACAGCGACAACACGGCAGCTAACGACATGCAGTCCACTAACACCATAAAACCACCGGCTCACAGCAAAACACAGGCTCCACGTAAGGATACAGAACAACAATAAAGGTTTATGTGCTGAAGCCCATCAGACCAAACAGGTTCAGATGATGTCATCATTAGTAAAGCTGGAGAAACACAGAGAAAGTCACGTTAGCTCGCAGGCTAACGCTGAGCAGTTGCTAATGTTATCCGGTGCAAAGTTATATAACGTTAGCTTTCCATATTACTTCACCAACTAACGCGACCCGTGTTACTATCCTGTGTGCCACTGTTGATTTAGCTTGCAGAGAGGATGTAACGGTAAAAAGCAAATGTGGAGCGATTTGTTTACTAACGTTAGCCTGTAGTGATGCAGCCAGGAGCAGCCAGCTAACGCTACAGTAGCTCGGAGTTGCTGTTTGCTTCGTAACATTCAGTTTATGTTTATTGTGGTTTTTATATACAGTCTATGGGTTTTACCAATAACGTTACTCAGGTATACAGCCTCTCCACCTCAGTCACTGTAACTAACGTGACCTACATGACATAAAACACTGCAACAAAACGGCCACAACAACCCAAGGGAAGAGCCCAGCTAGTCACACAACTGTCTTATCTGGGCTTCACAGTGTACTGGAAGAAGAGTGCTCCTCTCCCCTCCCAGAGACTCACCTACCTTGGCGTGGTACTGGACTCCTCTCTCCGGAGAACGCGGCTCTCTCAGGAGATGGTGGATGTTCTGGTAGAGCTGCTCCACCGTGTTGTCCCTCGCAGCTCTGTCGGTCATGAGGCTTCTGGGCCTCATGTTGGTGGCTCACGTGGTGGTCCCCCTGGGCCTTCTCCATATGAGGAGGCTGCAGCGCTGGTTCATCCGACCCGGTGAGACAGAGGCACCTGATCTGGCCTACTGGTGCGACCCCCTCTCTCTTCGGTCGGGGTTCCCCCGGGCAGGGTCACGTCCCATATATCGGTCTTCACAGACGCCTCCCTGATGGGCTGGGGCGGGACCTGCCTTTCTCTGGTGGTGGGCGGACTGTGGCAGGGCCGCAGGCCTCTCCATAAAAACGTGCTGGAGCTCCTCACGGTGTGGAAGGTGATCCGACATTCTCCCCTCTGCTACGGGACCAGCACGTGCTGGTCCACACCGACTACAGGGCCGCGGCAGCCTACATAAACCGCCAGGGCGGGGTGCGCTCGGCGCAGCTGTTGGGTCTGGCCAGGCGGCTGCTCCTGTGGGCACACACTCACCTGCTCTCCATCAGAGCAGAATACAGGTGCTGGTCATATAATTAGAATATCATCAAAAAGTTGATTTATTTCAGTAATTCCATTCAAAAAGTGAAACTTGTATAATGTATACATTCATTCCACACAGACTGATATATTTCAAGTGTTCATTCCTTTTAATTTTGATGATTATAACTGACAACTAATGAAAACCCCAAAATCAGTATCTCAGAAAATTGGAATATTGTGAAAAGGTTCAATATTGAAGACACCTCGTGTCACACTCATTAATCAGCTAATTAACTCAAAACACCTGCAAAGGCCTTTAAATGGTCTCTCAGTCTAGTTTTGTAGGCTGCACAATCATGGGGAAGACTGCTGACTTGACAGCTGTCCAAAAGACGACCATTGAAACCTTGCACAAGGAGGGCAAGAAACAAAAGGTCATTGCTAAAGAGGCTGGCTGTTCACAGAGCTCTGTGTCCAAGCACATTAATAGAGAGGCGAAAGGAAGGAAAAGATGTGGTACAAAAAGGTGTACAAGCAATAGGGATAACCGCACCCTGGAGAGGATTGTGAAACAAAACCCATTCAAAAATGTGGGGGATATTCACAAAGAGTGGACTGCAGCTGGAGTCAGTGCTTCAACAACCACCATGCACAGACGTATGCAAGACATGGGTTTCAGCTGTCGCATTCCTTGTGTCAAGCCACTCTTGAACAAGACACAGCTAAAGACAAAAAGGACTGGACTGCTGCTGAGTGGTCCAAAGTTATGTTCTCTGATGAAAGTAAATTTTGCATTTCCTTTGGAAATCAAGGCCCCAGAGTCTGGAGGAAGAGAGGAGAGGCACAGAATCCACGTTAAATCAACTTTTTGATGATAATCTAATTATACGACCAGCACGTGCACATCCCTGGCACGTCCTGGTTTCCCTGTCTCCAGCAGTTGCTGGCGGGGCAGCCTTGGAAACTCCCCTTGAGGGGGGACGCTCTCTCTCAGGCGGTGGGTGCCATCAGGAGTTACCCGCTCCTCGGCCGGCCTCTCTGGGTCTGGCCGCTGAGAGGCGACACCTGGAGGGCTTAGGTCTCTCCCGGGAGGTGATTCGCACCATCCAGGGGTCGAGGGCCGGCTCCACTCAGTCCTCTTACTCCTCTAAGTGGTCGACTTTCCAACGCTGGTGTCTGGACCATGGGACGGACCCGGTCACCTCTCCGCTGTCGGCGGTGCTTTCGTTCTTCCTGTTGCTCATGGACGGGGGGGCTGGCGTTCAGTACAGTTAAAACCTACACTGCTGCTATTTCGTCCTGTCACGAGGGCTTCGGGGACAGGACTGTGTTCCCCCATCCCCTGGCTGACGCGGCCTGTTGCCCCACAGTGGGATTTGCCGCTGTTTACGCGCCTTAACCCAAGCCCCGTTTGAGCCTTTGGATACGGCGGATCTGGGATTCCTTTCAGCTAAGGTCGCCTTGCTTCTGGCTCTGACATCGGCCAAGAGGGTCAGCGATCTGGCTGCCCTCTCTGTGGCTCCGTCGTGTCTCAAGATTCAGGGCGACGGCAGCTCAGCTGTTCTGCGCCCTAACCTGGCGTTCATGCCTAAAAGCATTGCGCGCAACTCCTTTCGGTCGCGGGTCATCACCCTCTCGGGTTCTTTTCCTCCCCCCCATGGGTCAGTGGAAGACACCATGTCCCACCTCCTCTGCCCGGCGCAAACGCTGTCCTGTTATGTGGCGCGCACGGCCACCTGGCGCCGTTCGCAGCATCTGTTTGTGCACTACAGGGAGTGGTCCAAGGGACTTCCCCTGACAGCGCAGCGCCTGTCTCACTGGCTGTGTAATGCCATTTCCGAGGCTTACATGTCTGCCGGTGAATCCACCAGAGGTGTCTCCTCCTCAGTGAGATGGGATGACAGTGGACGGCGGCCTCCTGGTCGTCCCCATGGACTTTCATCCGTTTCTACCTGCGGGATGTCTCCCTTTTCCATCTGACTCACTCAGTACTGAGTGTTTTGGTTGAGTGAATCTCCTTGTGAGTGTGCCCTTTCCCATGGGATGGTTGGGGGGGGTGCTCATGTGGCCCTTGGCCTCCCATGCCCAATGCCGCTGTCAGCGGGCGACTGGGTGGCTCATTATGGCTCTGGGCAGGTGAGTTGTGCTTGGTGGTACCGTATGGGCCAGTGAGGCGTTGACTCCTCCTGCTTCGCCAAAGAGCAGACATAGGAGAGGCCCACGCTGTGGGTGGTCGTAGACTAGAATTCTCAGTGCGCGGCACGGAAGGGGTAAACCCAATAGCGATAGCCTTAGAGGGCTGCGCCTATACTCATAGAATCCGGGTTACAGTACGTAACCCCTGTTAAGTGTGACACAATCGCATTATAATATTCAGTCCAGCTCACTAACCGTTTCATTATCATCCAATACATGTAGCTGTGCTGACATTGCTGAGCCTCCAGCGACAGATTCACAGATAGTAAAGATAGTTACTGAAAAGCAGCAGGCGAGCTAATGATGTAGCACGTCGGCTAAATGCAGTAAATGTAACATTATCATGTAACGTGCATGGATTAGTTCTGCATGCAGCTGATAAAACTATTACTGTAATGTTGCAGTGGGAGTTTACCTGAGTTTCCAGCTCTGTCTGTTCTCCCTGTCACGCTGCCTTTTTTCGGGAGTATTGTGCCGATATGTGGCTCGCTGCGCTGAATGAAAGGTACGGCGCCAGTGTTGATCTGGCTCTGAGACAGGAACGTTGAAGTAACAGAACCTGAACATGTCTGAAGAAAACCCACAGCCAGCATGCTGGTGTTCCTCCGTTTATTGTGGTATTTCTGTATGAAAGTGGTTGTGTTTCGGATTATGCTCGCTCATGAGTTCAAGTGAGCACGCGTATGAGCACACACCTGGTTGCAATCTTAGAACCGCACCGCTGACCCCACCATAACCCCCGCTCAGGCCTCCGGAGGTAGGATCTGACTGATTTCTGACCTCCCTCTCTCTCCTCTCCCGCTTTAAGTCTCTCCTGAACCAGCTGTGTCTTCATTGTCCCCTGGAGTCAGAGTCCTGGTTGAAGCTTCTGTAAATCACCTCGCTAGAGCTACTGTGTTCCCTGTCGTCAAACTGGCCTCTGTCGGTCTCAGACGCTGTGTTTGGTCTCAATCCGGCCATGATTACTGGGAGGCTGCTAATTTGTTTGGAGTATGGATTTGAAAGGTGGCCAATTCTTACATATTGTACCTTTAAGGTTTTATGTCCAAGATTTTACACCTGTGCAATTCAGCAGCAATTCTGTGATGTCAATGAATTGAAATGATCAATGTAAAGAATCAGTTTATTACTATATTATCCATCCAACTGCAACATGGTGTTTAATATATCATATATCAAAAATGATCACTGATGCCCGGACACCAGGTAAGTCTATACTAATAAAACATTTTTTATCTGACATGATTTACATAGAGGATCCCTCACGACATCAATTGTTTTATTAATATATTTATATTGTTTTATTATTCATATATATGTATTTTTATAAGAGTTTGGTCTATCTCTCTCTGGTAAAGAGGAGAATTTGGGGGGGTTTTTTACACTTTTTTGTGAGTGAGGCTTTTTTGTTTGTTGATGCCTGAACAAGAAGATGGTTCCTTCTGTTGAATAAGTCTATGCAACTACAAAGGCATCCATGACTTTGTAATCATAGGACGATCATTAAGAGATTAGCGATTGTTGTACAGTACTCTTTCCCCTTGTGGCTGCCATGTCAATGTCACATGCTCACCATATTACAAGCATATTTTATTACTATTATAAAGGGAAAGTACTTTAAGTCTTACAAAGCCTAACACAACCATAAACACATGCATGAAGAACAGCGTTTTATGATTAACCCTCAGAGCTGATTTCATACGTTTAAATACTGAGGGCTTAAGATCATCAAGTCTTGATCTGAGCAGAATGAGCATATTGTAAGGCACAGTCTTGTGCTCCTTAATGAAGGAGGAAGGGGTTGAACTACCTTTGCTGAGCCAGCAGATGGCACTATGTACATGTGTAAAGACTGCATATGAGAAGTACATTTCTCTTCTGCAAAGATTCATGCTTAGAGATGTTTTGTGTTCAGTGTTTATTGTACAGAATTTGAATATGCGTGACAGCCGTCTGGACCATTTGGTTGCGCCTTGTTTGCTCTTCTCTTCCAGGATGTAATGTATTTGCATGTAATTGGTAGGCAGGGTCCTCCGCTTGGGCTGGCTGGGCCCAATGTTCCCCATCATTATAAAAGCTGCTCTCAGTGAGACTCTTCTTTGTTTGGCTCTGTTATCATTTTGCCAACAACTGCACACCATATTGCCCACACATACTCTCACCTACACCGCTAACTTTACTGGTTGGTTACGTGTCTTCTCATTTTGCAGTTTAATTGAATGTTTTTGTCAATAAATCAGTGCACTTCTGGTGTATCTCCCTTTATTTGCCACGGCCCTTGGAGCCGGTCATGACAACAATACACAAGTCGAAAACCATCACTGATGTCAACATGGCCCCTATTATTATTTTTATTATCATGATCAGGTGTTGATAGAGATGGTTAGAAGGTGGTGAGGGTAATGATAGTAATTTTTACCGTTACTTTTGTTTCTTCTTTTTTTATGTCATGCTGCTCTGCTCTCACATTGTCATTCACTGCCTTCGCCAAAACCTCATACATATCGACACACTCAGCATAGCACTCAACATCCACTTCATGCACACAGACAACACACATCCATGATATCCAATCTCTAGCACACTGGTTTACTCTGCACATCACAGCAATTTAAATCTGAGGCCTACATTTTTTTTCTTTTCTACCTTTTTTCTAATTTTTCTTCTTAAATTCTTTCATGTCCTAGCTTCAATGTTCCACTTACACTCAAATAAAGCAGGGGGAAAGGCCCCTTTCAGTAGGTGCAACTAAAAGTTTTAAATCTTTAACATAAACCACACCATTTACATGTAAAGTAGGACTTATTTTATGGTATACACAGGTAAACAGTATAAGCAAATGTGCATGTATTTTAAATGAATACCAAATTCACCAAAGGTTTAAGAGTTTTTCTAACATCCTGCATTCTTTTGATTGTAAATCTGATGAATACAACAATTTCCCCAGCCTGTCGTTAACAGATGATGTGAAACACATATACAGGTCCTCTCGCTCAAACTCTTTGTACGCATTGCCGTACAACAAAGACAGAGGAAACACTCTCCGCTTGTGGTTCTTGGTCCATGGGTCGACCAGTCAGTGGAGATCTGTGGGAACGTCTCCATCACATTGCTCATAGGGACATGGGACGTGGGCGGCTAACGTGCCAAAGCAAGCCTTTACTAGCCAAACCGTGTTTGTCTTGGTGCTCATCCCAACCTGCTGGAGCCAGACTGAGAGCGAGGCAGTATGGACGTGGGGCAGAAGGTCCAATAATTACATTGGTTAAAGATTATAATAATATCCAGATTTAGTTATTTTATCATCCAATATGTTTGAGGATGGAGGAAGAAATTAAGACATTTTGGCCTTTTGTCATTTCATTGATTTTGAACAGCTTAATCCCCTCCTAGGCCAAAAAAATTACGTCAGTTCTACTTATAATAATTATGGTGTCATGACAGCGTAGGGGAGTCTTGTAAAGATACACAAGCATTTTCATGATGAACATTTTCAGATACCAGAGCTCCTGTCCCTCGGTACTCAAACTGTATAAACAATCAGAAAATATTGCTTCGTTTTGTTTGGGGCAGGAAAATTCTCAAGGGCATCATTTTATTTAGCTCAGCACAAAGAAATTCTGCGTGGGGAGAACTGTTATACACGTGAGAGAACGAGAGAAAATGTGTGTGTGGGTCTGTAAATAAGCAAAGTGTGCCAGCTGTCTTAGTTCACAGTGTTGAGTTATGATAGATCGGAGGCAGCTGAATTCAAGCTGACGGCTGCACAGTGAAAGTAGCACAAGTGAACTACGCATTCAGCCGCTTTTAAAACAGTGATCACACAAGACTGTACGGCACCTTTCTGAACAGCGTGCAGCACGGTTTCATGTCTTTTGGGTGATTTTGACACATAAGAGCTAAACTTTACCTCGATATTTGAGAAGCTGTAAAGTATCCGTTTACACGTTTTGTTTTGTTCTGTTGCTGCGATGAATTCTGCTGCACAATCAGAGTCATTTGTCTGAAATTTCCAGGCTGACTGTTTGAGCTCCTTGGGATATTTCTAGTTATCTATTTGAAAC
The DNA here is from genome assembly GCF_014851395.1 of Micropterus salmoides. Lineage (NCBI taxonomy): Eukaryota > Metazoa > Chordata > Actinopteri > Centrarchiformes > Centrarchidae > Micropterus > Micropterus salmoides. The sequence continues at coordinate 17,956,375 of NW_024043372.1, forward strand.
TTTGGGCTGCTTCAAGAATTGCTAAAATTGCTGAAAAGTTGCAAATCAAATGTCACATTCACTGCCAACAACAGACCAGAAAACATAAAAACAACAAACCTGCAAGACATTAATTAATTAAACGCTATGATCTGTTGGCCTGTTGAAACAAATCTGTCTCCAAATCCATGAATACAAATTATGACATACAAAGACTCAAACTTCAAATAGTAATAATTAAGTCCTTTCACCTACACACCTAGTCACAGAGCAGTTATTTACAGCAGGAGCTGCATCACTGGAGCCGACAGAAGGTCAGTGTCTGGTCAAGTGACTGACAAAAACGGGAACATTTATTTCTTCACGGACTGAACTTTAAGGTTGTGGAAACGTTTCTTCACCAGGCTGCTCTGCTGCCTGTTGTGCGTCTCTGTGAGCCAGCGGAAGTTTAAAACCAAATCTAACCACAATATGTCAGCTTGTCAGGAGAACTTTTCGCCAGCAGCGCTCATGCGATGCCACATTGCAGTCTAAGTAGCCTTGCAGGTCCATGTTTTAGCAAACATTTAACATTTACAAGTGGCATGAGCAGGCTGAACGGTGGAACACTTTAATTTGCAATCTTTAAGAAAAACATTTTTCAACCTCATGTAAACGATATTATTACTTTAAGACATCCAATATCTTGACATAGATGTGATTTCAAGATAGGAAGTTTGAAAAACAATGTGAAGAACCACGGCTGCTCTCAGATAACAGAGAAGATAAATAGTCTGTAGATTTCAGAGCATGGTTTAGTCTTAAAAATAGAGTGAGGTTTAGGTTGGGGTTAGTCTAGGCTCCTCAAACCTACAGTCTATAGAGTCTCAAAAGATGCAGCCCACATGACTATTTGTTGTGCATTTACTAAGTAAGCTGCATAGCCTCCAGATGTAATTTTATAAGACAATTAGTACACTAATTTACAATTTATAAGAATCTCTTTCTAGGTCAACTTGTAATAGTGACTTTTTTTATTTTAAACATAGTAAACCACAATGAATGAAAGCATCAACAGGCTGTCCTCTACAAATAACTGCTGGTCACTTTTTTTTATTACTGAATTGGGATGTAATTGCAGAATCTGTCAAATCGTTGCTCCACTATTACTGTCTTTCAGCAGATAAGTCCAAAGAATGTGTGGAAACGTGATTGTGATACCAGTGGTGTGACTCTATTAGTCATCATTAGTCCACTAATTGACTAAGAGGGGGGTAACCCTACAAAGGTGTCACTCATTTACAGATAAGTAACTTATTAAAGTAATTACACATGATGGGAAATACACTCTAAAGCCCCTCAACTAATAAGGTAGGCTATATCCAGTTTCTTTTGCTAATCCCTGATAAAAACTGAAATTTAAAAAATACATTCACCATTTAAGTCAGGGAGCAGTAACTTTCTGTGGCACAGCATGCTGTAAAACCACAATTTACTTTTTTTTATCAGGTTAAACAAACGAGATAAAGCGAGTTAATTTGTGAGCTTTGGAGGTGCTGCTAGGTGGATTTTGTTACCTTTGGACAGAGCCTAGAGTCTTCGTGCTAAGCTAAGTTAGCCTAGTACATCTTGATAGGTCAGTGTTGATCTTAGCTAACTTAATTAATTTATCAGCACGAAAGTTAGCATCTCCCAAAATGTCCCACTAACATTAACGTTAACGTTATTCCTTTAATCAATTTGGCTTCAACCCGAAATGCAGCTTTCAACAATAAACAAGCAACCAAGCCAATAGTCTCCATTTCCAAATGATTTTTAAATTACCTGGCTCCCGCAGCTCAAACGACTAAGAACCCTCTCCCCCGAAAAAAGTTAAAATTAAGTACTTTTAAATTAAAGGGTAATTCGAAGCCTCTGCGTGGCGCGTCCTCAGGATCCCGGGTTGCGTTGAGAGAGGAGGGAGGAGAGAGAGAGAGAGGCTGGCTGACACCGACCACGGCAGCAGCATGACCAGAAACAAACAGACCCGACTACTTTGACACTGCGCTCCTGTGGAGGCGACGAGGGGAGACGCCGCGCTTCCCAGGGCTGACACTGTACATTTTTTGTACAACCGAAGAAGACGACCCGACTTCAAAAAGCAAGTGGGCTCGGTCTTCTGCGCGCTTCAAAACGCTGATCAGGTCAGTCACCTTCCGCTCGGTTCACAGTTTGTTGCGCTGTTGAGTGTTGTGGCTGCTGGTTGGGCGATTACGCACTGGAAAAACCACCTTAAAAAGTTATTTAATCCGTCAACACTGAGTCTGCTTTTCAAAGAATACAGAGTAGTTTAAGATTTGGCACTGACATGAAATAATTCTGGAAAAAAAAGCCTATTTGAATTTATTGTGCTCGAAACTGGGATTACACTGGAAACCACTTGAATCACCCATGCTTGTCCACATTTCCTCTTGTTTAAGACTGTCAGGTGTCATATCTTGTTATGGTGGTCACTTTTACATGGTCATGGACTACCAGCTGTGTTAATGTTACAGATGGGGGGTGGGTGGGGAGGGGGGGGTGATGGTGAGCATGAGGAGGGGGTGGGGGGTGCGGTCACGGGAATGACAACTGGCACACAATCAGGTGTTGGTCCACAGGGTGTCTGCGGGCCACAGTGTGAGTGTGAGGTTGACATGCAAACACCAGGCAGGGATTTTAACCATCAAAGTGGTCACAGCTTCTCAGGTGAGTCCAGGAGACGGTTAGTGTCCCACTCCCACTGGGTTTATTACATCGAACAGTTTTTATGGGTGAGCCCGTTAGAGGGATCGATTTGTGTGAGGAAGCAAGACTTTTTATGTATGCACCTTCTTCTCTCACGTCTGTCTTCAGTGTCATATGAGGAATCTATAGATAGACTAATTGCGCAACATTCAGGCAGTTCTGTGTTTTTGAATTGACTGGAAGACTGGAAAACCTTGGTCGTGACTCAGCACAAACTCAGGGGCCAACTCTGGTTTCTGTCTGAGATTTGCTGTGTGGCTCCATGGCAGCTGATGCAAACTGGCCCTAATACTGTTTTATTATGACACAACAACAGCACTCGGAAATCAGACGTATCACATTGTTGTACAATACTCAGACTGTCAACAGTGAGTCTAGTTGTTCACCATATCCAAAGTCATCACTTTGTATGATGTTCATGTCAATAATCTGATACAATCAGGGAAAATGTACCAAGGATTACTATCTATTATCTAAACTAAATGTTTTTACATATTCAAAGCAATTTAACTTGTGTTTTCGCTCTAGATTTTCATAGTTCTAATGGGTCGATTCAGACACATTAGTCCTACATTTTTTGGAGTCATGCAGTGTTTTGCCAGTGACCACTGAAGGTATTTGTCTTCCAGGCAGCTGGTAGTGTCCAGTAATTTCTCTATGCTATTTAAAAAATATCTCGCGGACGTGCTATATTTGATCGAGATAAAGATCTGTTTACCATTTTATTTTGGTCAGGCGTTGTGTTATTGTGGTGATGCAGTTGAACGTGCTGACGGCTCGTCATTATCACACGATAATAAATCTCTATGAAAAGTTCACTGTGGTAGAAAATCTGTTCATTTCAGTTGTTTTATTGACAGCACTTAAAACTAATCGCCGCCTGGATGATAGGAAATCAATCAATCTACAACAGCTTTGGAAAAATAGCTGCCAGTTACATAAATAACATGTTCATGTCAAACCATCTGTGTGGTCTTTGATAGTCTCCTAATACCTAATACTCTGTGATAATAAAGTTAATGGAAATCAACAGCTCTGTAAAAAACGCAATATGGATTTAAAATAGAAAGTCAAATAAACAGGCAAGTAGTTGTCTTTTACCAGAAGTATAAGTCTCCTACCATAAAAAGCCAACCAGATTGCTGTTGAAAATGAATGACAGAAAAAGAGAGAAATAAGTCATCAAGAGTAAATCAGCAGTTCACTCACACTTCCCTGAAAGTTGAATACTTTGAGTTACAGGTTTTACAGATAATCCTTATAATGATGAAGTAACAGGGACATAACTCATCAAACTCATGCTATAGATTATTAGGCATTTATCAGGATCATATCATGGGTTTTAAGTTTATTAAAGGTTAAAATGTCATTCCTGATGTAGTGTGGCTGTGTGAGAAGCTAAGATACATTTGTGGTTGAGAAATAATCTCTATTTTGGAGAAGTTATAAAAGGTCATTTCCCTCATGCTCATCCAGATTAATGTCACAATATCCCTTTTCCATTTTAACGTCAAAATTGACTTTATAACAGTGGAGTTAATTTTGAATTCATGTTGCGCTGGGCATAACTGTTTGGTCTTTCCTATGTGTTTGTGTTTCAAGCGTCCATATTTTTTCGGCAGCTGTTATGTGTTTTGGATCTTTTGTGTGCCCAATGTAGAAAGGTGTGTCTATAGCGCACAGATGGATTAAGATATATCTGATTAAAATCTCAGGAAGTTTAAATCAGTCACAGGAAAACACATAAAAATCGTCTTGTAATCTCTGCTTGAGTTACTTAAAGTCTGACTGACAGACTGAGAGTGTTGATACAGCAGCCATTCAGTGAATTATTGCTTATCAAGTTATATAATTCCTAAAGAGAGAGGGGTGTGTGTGTGTGTGGGTGAATGACTGAGACAGATTTGGACTTTGCTCTGTTGTCATAAATGAAAGGAGTGTCTCAAGATACCATGCTATGTTTATGTTGTCTCTCCCACAGCCTGAAAATGATGTTTAACTCTCTGTAGACAAACATACTTCCATACAAAGCTTAGTATGAATTAGTGTAAAGACAAAATTCAGGTTTTTAAAGAAGCCTCCACACCAGGATTCGTCTTGGTTTGAGAAAATCTGTGTGAATTTAAAAATACAGCAAGCACCAACAGTTCAATCTTCTGAGCAGTTGTTGGCAGTGGCTTTAAAAAGGCAGATATATAAAACCTCTGTAAGAACTACACACAACCACTGCATGAAAGGAAGGAAGATGTTAAACTATGTGCTTGTTAACTAAACTGATAAATGAGTGACACCTTCTGGCTCAACCCACAGATAGTTAACCACTTTAGCCTCCTCAAAGCCGACATCCTGGTTTGTTTACTATAAATCAGCTTTTTCTTATTGTTGTTGTGAGCATTTTGAAAAGGCCCACTTTGGATTAGATTTTTATCAGATGACATTGAGACCATGTTGACCCAGTTTAGCCTCAAGGTCATTTGTTTTTTATATTGGGTGTAATTATTAACTTAAAGGCCAATCATTTCATCATTTACTGTCTAACTTACAGCAACATTGTTTGTTGCAGGATTGGTTTTATTTTGAAATCAAACCAAATTTGGCACACAAGCAGGTTGTTTGCTGACGGAACATTCAGCTCTGCTTGTTAATCTTGCCTCCATCGTACTCTGTGAAACCACAGTGTCCTCTCTTCTTTACTGTACAATGTAACAAAGTGTTTCCTGGATGTGTACTGATTTGCATTGTAATTCATGAGGGAGAGGATTTAAATGAGCTAAAGTGGTGTATAGTTGAAAAAAATCTATAAACAGGAATAGCAATAGTTGTGGACAAAAATGTTTAAAGTTGAGTATGCTGCATATTTTTACAGTATGCTTTTCAGTTTTATATGTACTGCGAACACAGTCTACATAGCTTTTTCCAAAATGAATCACTTGTAACCCTGTACACCTGCTCACATTTTCTCTCTCTCATGACAAGATGTTGTGGAGAGCAAACGCTTCAATCACAACACCTGCCATCTGAGAAGTGACTTGTGTTCAGGGCAACATCAAAGCAAGTTTGCAGTTCTCACTCTTACACTTGGTATTAAATGCAGTCTGTGTCTGAATTAGAAAAGAGCACATTTTAATGCAAGGTATGGCTCTTGGTTCACAGCCACACTTATATTAAGTGCCATTTTTCACACCCAAAAGCGAAACTCTCTCAAAACAATGGTGTATGTTTGGGTGCTGTGTTACACTAAAGATAAGAAGCCAATTTTCAGTTGCCCTCTTTATTAGTAAAGAAATTACAGTGACAAAAGTAAGATGTTGTTTCTCTTCTGTTTCTGCAGCAAATAAAACATATGTACAGGCTGCTTAGCATCACCCTTACTCATTGCCTCCTCCCACATGAAAAATGATCATAATCTATTAGTGCTGTAACTAACAACTATTGTCTCAGAAATAAATACTAGTCATATCGTATTTTGCTGTCCTTTGTAATATAACATTTCAAAATAAATGGGACTAGGGCCGAGGTGAGGAGGAGAGCCTTTCATTTGCTCTGCCACTGCCTTCATTCAACCTTCTGTATCATGGAAAATGACAAAAGAAGGAAAACAAAACTATAAATCGCATCAATTTCTATTTCAATATCTACCATACTTACTGGAGATGTGGATGTAAACCATTTTCCTGCACAGTAGGCGATTATTACATAATCTCGGGTACAACTACTTTTGGTTTTACCTCTAAATAAAGTGGTTTAGATAATCTGACTGAACTGTTGGTTTTTTTACAGCCCGTGAGTGTCACTGTATTTTCAGATTGTAGAGCTTAACAGTTACTTGAATAAGTACAATTATATTATAACAGAAAGAAAATGAATGAACCCCAGTAGGAATAAAATGGAATTATCCATATCATCCTTATCCCAACTCTATTGTGCTTTAGTGTTGCATCCTCCCAAACAAATTTGCAACTAATTACCATAAAACAACTGATACACAATGAAGCTGGAGCTTTTGAGGTCCCATGGAGGTCTGAGGCAGATGCCTGGTTGGTAATCTATCTCCGCGCACACACACACAAACCTAAAGACACATGTCAGCTGACACAAACATAAACTAATTATTAGAGTTTCCTTGCCAATGCACTTTAACATAGATATTACTCAACAGACAGTTGGGATATCTAGCAACCTTTGCACCAATTTCCCTTTTAGAAAGATGTGGGAGCAAACAGCAGCTCCTTAGGTCAAAACCTCAGTCTCTAGTGGGATCTTAAGACTGACTCAGACTTTGTGTGCAGAAGGTCCTCCTTGGGTTCACTGGATGTGGCACCGCTTGAGACATCACTAGTTCAGGTCTTGCAAGGGATGATGCATGTAATCCGCCCCCACAATTTAAAATTGGCTAATAATGGTTAAATGCCAAAGGAACTGGGAAAAACAACAGGAACAAAGACTTCCGGTAGTTTTACCTCTTACTGGAAACATTTACTAGAAACTTCTGTTTTACCTCTTTAGGTATTTCCAATTGCATTTGTCCTTGTCATTAACTATTCTTTGATGATTTTGAATAAATTGACAGTTGAATAAGCTCCACCCCCCTTTGTTACTGTTGCTAAACCGCGACATGTGAGGCTTTCCTTTCTCAGACAGCACTCCCAGGGCGCATCCTTACGGCGCATGATCCGGGGTGATACATAGTAGCCTACGTCCATCCCTTAGAATTCCCATGATGCATGACGGTGAAGGGAGTTTTGTTCAAATTTTTCTAATAAGTTTCCCATTTGTTTGAAATACAAATGTTACCTTATGATTTATGTTTTTTAAAACCTGTCTCCTCAGAATATACTGTTTTTTGTTGGTAATTGTCATTCTTGTGGTGGTTTATTATTAAGGATATTACTAAACCATTAGTGAAGTGACTGTTTAATTTGATAAGAACAGCTGAACTTTTTTACTTTTTTTATATATATATATTTGAAATGAACTTCATGTAGCTCCACTCGTTCGGCCGCATCTTTGATCAACTGACATAAGCTTTGCGGCCCACTTAGGGGGCCCCCCACCCAACCGGGGCCCTGGGCCAGCTCCTCTCATGCACCCACGCTACCTCTGCTTCTGAGTGGGTCCTTCATGTCAGACTAAGGCGAGTTTCTCTCTTTCTGGCTGGAGGTCGTCAGTTCTGCCAATAGAAATGACAACAGTCGCCAGCAGTAGCTAGCTCAATAAGCTGACGCAGTTCCATGAGTTAGTTGAAAATACTGTTTGTTTGTGTCTCGCTGAGTCAAATTCAAGGCTAAAGCTGAATGTCCCAGGCAAAAAGTTTGCAACCTCACAAGTTGGTGATCCATGTAGTACACGTCGTTCTTACCTAACCCTGTAGGGCTGCTTAGCTTACAACTCGTTTGTGTCTTGGGTATATTTTGGACTTTTGATGTTGCAAGATAAAGGACGATAGCTTATGTTACACAAGTTTAATCCAAAAAATCTAATTGGTCATGTGGCAAATGAGGCTAAAAAAAAGACACCCTCTCACTACAGCCCCACGCACACTGGTTTAATGTGTGGAGAAAGCCAAAGCTTGACGTACCTGCCTGACTTGTTATGGTCAACTGGACAATCTCGGGGCAGGGGTTAGCAATGGTTCAGCCAACTCTGACTCTTATTTGTCTCATTTCAAACCTTCGTTGAAGCTTCCTTTTTCACAGACAATTCTAAATCAGTTTGTTTTGCGTACACCTTTCCCGGTATACAAGTGTTTACAGTAGGTTCTGTGAATGAGAGTCACGTCATGTGTTATTTTGTTATTGTCCAGCTAAACAACAGCCGAAGGCAGCACACTCCTGTCTTTTCCTCTCCACTTCGAGGAACAGGGCATGACCCTTTCCACACTGTACATCTCCCTCTTCCTACCGTGTTGCCCTCCACTCACTCCCTATCTCCATCAAAACACAAGTTTTGCTGTAAAACCTCACCGCTGTGATTTTTCACACGACTCCCACAGCTGAGATCACACTTGCATAAAATGATCATTAACCTATGTGATGTCACCATAAGTGACAGTTGTATAGTGAATGTGAGTGAGGCCTTGACAGCATAACAGCTCCCTCCCCTTATCCAGTGAGGAAGCTCTTAAGGCTCAAGAGACTCATCAACCATTAACTCATAACTATTTAAAGGAAATGGAAGAAAGTTCATGTCCTCAGATTATTGTTAAATCTTAAGATTCCCAGAGAGCAGCATATGGGGCAGACATAATTACACACATACTACAACAGTGGATGCTCTCTCTCTTTCAGTCTCTGTCCACGTGACCTGCTGATGTGCGTTGCCCGTATTTGAATACTAAGTTTGTAAGTGTGCTTACATGCCCTTGCATGTTCAAATATATGCAGCATATGTGTTTGCATGAAGAGGGTTTGATATGTTTCTTTACAATCAAAGTGCTCTGTATTTGTACATATTATATATATATATATAACATACATAACATATTCTGAACATCAGTGGGTTTGTGTGGTGGGTGGGTGTGTGTGTGTGTGTGTGTGTGTGTGTGTGTGTTCGACTCCTCATCACAATGGATAATTAACTTTTGTGACAATGATCAAAGGCTGTGTTGACAGATTTAAGAATTTGATTAGCCCTTTTTGTTTAAAACAGTTTGTGTTGTGTGTGTGTTATAGTGTAAACATTTGGTGATTGGTGAGCTGATTATAACTGTGATTTGGGCCTGAACATACCAAGTCCAACCGTGTCTGTTCAGATCTGGGTCAGACAGGCGGGAGAAAAAATCTAACAGTATGGGGTGTTTAATGATTCTAATCATTTGTCTCCTAATGCCCACTTTTTCGGTTAGATTATTATTTTATGTTGACATCCATAGGTGCAAAGCTGCAAAGTAGTGTGATTATTTTAGAATCCACTTTATCAGGTTTTAGTACAGAGCCACAGCTCAATTCAAAGGAGTAGTTCAACATGTTGGGTAACATGCTTATTCACTTTCTTGTCAAGTTAGATTAGAACAATACCACTCTATTGTTTGTGCACTAAATATTGAGTTGAAGACGTAACTCCCCACAAAGCAACCATTGCATCTCTGTTTGTATTCTACATAAACAAATGAGAGACGTGTTTATTGATGAGCTTTACAGGTGCTGGTAGTAGGGTTTGGCCGATGTAAAAATGTTCAGACCGGTTTGATGTCGAGTCAAATATCAGACTGGACCAGTAATACTGTATTTTACCTCTAGGTGTTGAATGCACCATAATGAAAGCCCAGAAATACATTCCTACAAATGTTTCAGAATAAAAGCTTTGTTAAAAAATGAAAGGCTTCTGTCTACTGAAATGCTAGAGTGTTTTTAATTTAAAACGGAAACAGGAAGTGTTTGCAGTATGCCCAAAAGGACTCATGTCACTCCCTCACTCAGCGACCTCCACTGGCCTCCCGAATCAAATTCACTAAAGCTCGCATAAAGAGTGACTACTGGGTCCGCACCTATCTACCTAAAACCATAATACAAGCTTACGTTCCTTCTCGGCTACTGCGCTCCTCAAACGAACGTTGTCTGGCTCTGCCATCCCTACACACAAAGCAATCTAGTTAGCTCTTACTAGTGTTTTTGCTGCTCTTACTAGTATCTACAGTCATTTGTAGATATCTTACTTTATTGATGCTTTATTGATGCTTTTATGTCGTTCCTCAAATATAAGTTGCTTTGGATAAAAGCGTCTTCCAAATGAGTAAATGTAATGCAGTAACTTTAACAAGAAAACAGGAGCGGATCAAAATGAGTTACTGCTATGTTACTGACTGGACTGTCAAACTATAGCTGGCTAGCTCCCTCACTAACATAGTAAACACATATGATGAGCATGAATGACATGATGTTTTATGTTCCAAAATGCACATGCTGTTTTATAGTTTTAACCATTAGTGAGGTGGCTGTTACATTGAGCCCAGCTTTGCTACTGTTTTTGAGTCCCCCCCAGAACTGCTTCTTGTCTCTTTTTAATTGGCCAGAACGTCTCATAATGACATCTGCCAGTTTAGTCAGTTCGCATGAAATAAAACTGATGTAAGATCATAAAGCAAACCAGATCAAAAAAAGACAACCAACCGTAGCTGGTAGGTGTATTTTTTAAACTTGTTTCCAGTTTTTATGCTAAGCTAAGCTAATCACTTCCTGGCTCTTGTTCCATACTTAATCCATAGACATGAAAATGGTATTGATCTTCTCATCTAACTTTCAGCAAGAAATTTAAAAAGCACATTTCCCGACTTGTTGACCTATTCCTTTAAGATCACCTGCCACACGATTGTAGTTTAAAAAAAAAAAACTGTACATGGATAGAAACAGTCATCAAGTGTGGTTTGTCCAGTCTTCATAAGTTTCAGCTAGTATTCAGTTCTGTTTAACAATCTGTCAGTGTTTAGTTCCACAATATCAATGGCTAACCAAAATACATAATGCAGCCCCTTGGCAACAACGGCTAGAGGGTTAACAGCAAGCAGCCAACAACCATAGTGCCGCCTCTCACTTCTGAATCTTATAAGAGTTTAGCTTGGTTTGTGAAGTTCAGGTTGCACACATCAGGGGTGATGCTGCTTCGCCTGCTTTTTTGTGCAGTTTGACTTACTGAAAACCAGTTCTTGGCACTGAAAACCAACACTGGTCACAGGGGTTGTGTTGGGTATTGTAGTCCGACTGCCTACAGAAACACAAAACCTAGTCTCTTGTTGGAAAAAATTGTATCATATGAACTGATGAGTCATTTTTCACAGTTTGCCCCCTCACTTGAGGTTGTTCAGATACCTGAGGTTTATGTTTCAACCATAGACTGTATATAAAGATAGACGACGTGATGGCTCCCCAAAAGTGAAGCCAAAACATCTTGATCGCCCCCTGGTGACAGGCTGCAGTAAAGGTCATAAACCTCCATTTTAAGTAGTTCTTATCAAACAAATCGACAGCTGAGCCCTGCTTGCATTGAGTGGGCTTTGTGTATGGGCAGGACGTCAATACTGCGGCTCCAATCTGATCACTGTAGTGCACACACTCTGGCTCACCAGTGCAAGATGGCAGCCCCTGTATCCGGGATATTTTGGCTTTGTTTTTGTACAGTGGGAGGAAGTGGAGACGCTTTATATACAGTCACTGGTTTTAACCTACAGTGCTGTATCTTTTTCAAACGGTTAAACATGGTGATAGATCTGTCATGGTGTGGGTAGCAGCTTTGTGTGAGCCTTTAGGTAAGCAATACGTTACATCTACAGATACAAATGTTATTACCAAATATGTACAATAGTGATCAAATTTGTCCTGTTTTTTAATTTTTCAAAGAACTGATGACATCTCTTGGAAAACACGCCGTTCAACATTCCTTCTAATTTTGGAAGGACCGGTTACCTTCCCAGTGCACATTTGAGGTATGAGAGTTCAGTAGTCAAAGCTGCTGTCAAGCTAAAGTGACCCTACCTGTCCAATCTTGACCCCTTTTGGGTGAAATCACACAGTTGAGAGCGAATGAGTGATGTTAGCAGACAAGCTGAGACTCTCTGTCTCTGAATTGTTCAGTCAGTATGTCTCTTCTGACTCATTTCCTTCATAATTGTCTGTGAAGGTTCTCAGTCATCCAGGTCATAGTTATCCAAGGAAGGTTAAAGTAAAGAGCAATTTGACTTGTTGGAAGGTACTTTAAGACGGTTCGCTTCATTCATTCATTTGCATCATTATTCCTTGATACTCGTTTCACTTTTTTCAGGATCACTTTTGTTACTGAAGTTTTGCTTTGTATTGGTTGTGTTCATCACTGTATAGTCACGTAACTAATATGCACATGGAAATGAAGGCAGACATTTCCTATTGTCCACAGTGAACAAGAAGAAACCACTTCTCTTGTTTGGCCTGGGAACGCATTACTGCGTATTTTACTTAAAACGTAAAATTTGAACACATTTATACTAAGAGACAAATGTCTCTACTGGATGTTGTGCTGTCTCAGTGCGTTTATTTATTTATATTTTGAAAGGACGATGCACATTGGTCAGCATCACTGTAAATGTGTTAGCCACAAGGCAAATTTTTCAACTGCTATCCCCCAGCCAGATGTTCAATTAGGCCTTCACATGTACTGTAAAAAAATAAGTGAGGTATAATGATTTGAAATAACCTGACCATCATTATTATAGTGCTGTATGCACAGATTGTACTCTACTATATCTGCCATATCTGAATGAAAAAGGATCGACTTGAGGTTTCTGCTGCAATGCTGAAATTGGTTCACCCTCAGATAAAATCTGAACAAAAAAGGACTCATTGACCGTCTGGCTGCAGTTTCTGAGAGATAATAGATCTCAATTTCTGGTTAGAAAGTAATCATTATGATGATTTTTTTTTAAAGAAATAAGAATGGCAGCCATGTATTGTGTTGGTATTGCACGAGGAGGCAGAAGTGAGTGCGTCACTGAGTGACTGAGCAGAGGGAGAGAAGTGCAACCAGAGAGGCATGATGAGGTCGCCTGTCAGAGTGAAGCAACAGGAAATCATCTGCATCTGATGTCTGCCACCTTATACACACACACACAGCAGAGCACACAAATACAACAAAAAACTCTTTTAAGCACATGAACACACAAACACAAGTATATGCTGTACGCAGAGACATGCAGACATAAAAAATTAAGAGTGAAAGACGCACACTTACACTGCTTACACTTGTACACACACACAAACGCACACACACACAAACAGACCACATGATATTTAGCTGTCTGAACTTCTGCTGAGCCCAGACTCTGTCAGAGAGAGAAAATGTGTGTGTGTGTGTGTGTGTGTATGTTGTTCCCTTTCTACCGGTCATCACTTCCTGAGGAAAAGCATGACCACACACACACACACACACACACACACACACACACAAACACAATCAGTGTCTTCTCCTGTCACTGCCACTGTCACTTGGTTGCTGGTCATTGAGCTGACACTGAACACTCTCTGAATCGAAACGGGAGAAACAGGGTGAGTGGACTGTCCTGTACACTGGTGTGTGTGTGTGTGTGTGTGTGTGTGTGTGTGTGTGTGTGTGTGTGTGTGTTGTGTCACCCCGTCATTCAGTTCATCATGTTTAATTAATGAATGAGCCGTGGATAGCTACAAAGAATGCAAAGACCAGTCTACTGCTACATCTGATAAAAGACTAGGCTGTGATAGCTGCAATGAACACGTGTGTGTTTAAAAATGGTGTGTGGTGAGTTGAATTCCACTTTCAGTCTTTTGGGAGCAGACATCAGTGCTTACCAGTTTTGTTTGATATTCAGCACGCCTCCTCTCAGGCAGTTCATCGCCTCACTTTGTTTGTGTTTGGGATATCTGTAATATTTCGTAGCACCGGTGAGCTCAAAAACCTTAACAGTTCATAGATTGTTTTTCATTTCTTCCTGTAATCTTTATCTTTAACTCGCTCATGTAAAGCAGGTCCATATTCTACATATTCTTCAGACAGTCTTCTGTCTTCTACGTTCTTGCATGTGTCTTTGTGTAAATGCACAAACCAGGTGCTCTTTTGTAGTAACAAAAACACAAGGTTTAAGTCCGAATTACACATGAAGTAGTTGTGAAATTTTCGGATCAAAAACTATCCTCAACAGTAACTGAACCCTGGGTGTGCATGTTTGTTGCTTGCAAAATGCAGAAAAGCTAACTTTTTTTCAATTTGTGCCTATTTGTAAGAAATGTTGCCTCCCCCTTAATCTGACCTCAGGATGACCTGATGTTTGTCAGTGCTCCAATTTCCTACCTTTTGTAAGATGAAAGCCAAAAATTAGACAGAAATCAAGTAGAAATCAGAGAGAGGTTGTCTGGGTGCTGTTTTACTCAGAGCCGTGCCAAGCAGAACGAGATTTTGGTTTCTGAACTCCCACTATGCCACGTTTCATGATTAAATTCAGTACCAACCAAGCAAGTGGGTTTTCAGACACCAGGAGACTCTTGTTCCTGTCAAGAGGGCAGTCCAGACCGCTGGCTGACACTTTGGGTGCACATGGTTTTCCATTACTCTCCTGTTTGATCATTTAGGTGCAGAAGGGGAAGGCCCTTTCAGGTAATTCTGCCCATAGTGGCTTCACACCACCAAAGTAAAAAAAAAAACAAGTGAGATTTCCTGAAGAGTGATGCATGCAACATTTTACCCTGATGTTTTTGATGGGTAACACTGAGCTCCTGCTCAATAACTAAATTGGTAAAATCAGCTGCTTACATATAAAGTACAGCATTATTGCACCACGTGATCTTTCCACTGTATCCCACAGTTTCCTCATGTGGGGACTAGCCAGGTAAAAACTAAGCACACTTCATCTTTTCAAAGAAATTGTGGGGACTGTGAGGCAGACGTGCAGGCGGGCATATCTTTGTTTTAGTCACTGACACTGAACCACATGCTGTTTTGCATGAAGAGGTCAGGAAGTCACAGAGCTCTGTGCACTAACTCACTCCGTCTTTCTCTGTCTCTGTGTTTCACATATACACACATTCATATATAGGGACAACTGTCATAATATAAATAGCTTACTCTGCCAAAAAAAACACGCCTTCTTCTAGAGGGGAAATATTCTGCAACATTGTTATCAGGATGTTATAGAGGCAACAACAAGAAAACTTGTGAAGTGCTAAATTAATCACATGCACATCTCTATTCATATTTACCCACTTGCATTTTGCTTCACTTGGTTATGATGTATAAAAAATACCATAAAAAATAAGTCGTTTTCCTGTGTGTATATTGCATCCAAATTTTTCATCAGTTCTCATGTAGCAATGCAATTCATTTTCAACTAAATCTGTTCAAATATCGAAACTTGCTTCCAACAGTGAATTTTGGTCGAGCGATTGTCTGCTTTGGCATCAGTGGTGTAGTTCTTACCCTCAAAGAGAGAGCATAGTTTTTATGCAAACAGAGAAGATAAGAGGGTTAATGCCTCTGAATGCAGTGGGGCAGGTTCTGCCTTTTGTCTCTTACATTACTAAATATACCACACTGCCTCCTGTGTTGCCTTCTCTCCTTTCCTAGACTGCTCCTCGCTCCGTGCATTTTCTTTGCTTGACTGTCAAATGAGTTACTGTGTAGGAGGCTTCTACACCCTCGGAAAAAATGATGATTATACAGGATATTTTCTGACTGCAGGGTTTCTACACTATGAGCTTTTTGTATTCTTTTAGAAGTTTTTGTTGAGCTCTGTAAGTGTTTTCCTTTTGTGGACTTTTTGTATATAAACCAATAAAGGTTCTCCCACTTTCTGTCCAGTAATCTGATCCCCAGCCTTTGCTTCAGTCCGTTTTGGACTGAATCATCGCAATTGTGAAGAAATATGACATGAAAAAACATTTCATAAGTTTTGCAACATTGTCCCTGAAGGAAATATTTCACATCTCTCTGTTTGACCTCTTAGTTTCACCTCTTTTTTCCTGAACTGCTGCTTTCAGACTGGGAGAACACCGTTCCCTCTCCTGAAGTTAACATTGCAGTGGTAGCGTCATTTTGTTTAATGATCCAGCTTTTGTGGGTCAGTCTGTACTTTTGTACGTCACTCCTGTCTCAGTTACTGTCTTTGTCCATTCAAAGATCCTTTAAAAGATTTTACATGAAAAGTGTGACATGCTTAACTGCATGTGTTGACTCACTTAAATATACACACACACACACACACACACACACACAGTATCAGTCAGGCTTGTCGGTACAGTAGCTTGCCAGACCTGCCTGCCAGTTTGCCGTTGGCCTTTTTGTTATTATGTCATGAGTGAGGCAATAGCTAGAAAATACTCCTACACGCTGTACTTTTACCTGCAAGACAAGTTCTGACATGTGGAAATCTGAGAACTGGCAGGAGACACCGACACAGCTGTCACGCATGTGCTCACACACACACACACACACACACCCCTTTGCAAACAAAAACCTTACTAATGATCTGTCATCTTTTATAATATCTGAAAGGCTGTCGCAGATACAAACATGTTGAACTCAGTGGATTTTATACTTCACTGTTTCTAGGAACACTGTCAGGAGAGAAGTCACTGTACAAATTTACAACATGATTCAAGCACCATGGTTTAACTGTCAGGCTGCATCCGCCTTCCTCTTAAAAAAAAGAAATTGTGTTGAAGAGCTTGTGGAGTACAGAGCATTCATTTCATAAAAAAATTTTTTTCTTAAAACCCCTGGGTGCAGTTTGATTTCTTGAAATGGTCTGGGGACTCGCTCTCTGTCACCCCCTCTCGATTTATCTCTCTCACTCGTCATCTCCAGAGCTCCCTCTCTCTCCCACTAGATTTTCCTCTCCATATGATGAGTTGATGCCAACCGGGACACAAGTCGCTCCACTGCTCCATCTATTTAAGGTTTGGATCGACTGGCTACCGGCCAACTAATGGAAAAATAACCAGGTTTCCCCATGTATTAATAGTCAGCATTTTCCCCTCACAGCAGCTTCCAAGACAGTGGAAGCTACAGCCTGCGGACAAACACACACACACACCTCTTTTCTCGCTCTCGTTCTGAAACAATGTCACAGTCGATGTGAATTTTAAGTGGAGCCCCCGCTGATTTTTGTTGCCACAGTCCAAACAAGTAAAAAGGAAACAATAAGTAGTTGAGAGAGGAGGATGTTTGCTCCACGGGGATGTTTTGTCAAGTAATTTGGAGCCATTTCTATACCTGGTACTACTGTGCCATCGGAGTAATGCTATTTTAGTTTTGTCCTGTTGCATAATTCATCGCATTCTTTGTCACATTTTTTTTCCCAAATCAGGAGCTCGAGGTTGATTAGAGGTGGTTTATTTTGAGATTCGGTGTTGGTTACAAAAGGTTGTTTGGCAGGTCAGTTGGTTCAGTGCACAGACCTTTTACTCTATTTATCTTATTGATTATTTATAAACTGTTTCTTTAGTTTAAATCAACGTTAGAATTCAGGCATGGCTCCATCTTTCTTAAAAAGTTTCCAGTATTGATATTTACAAAGACACATAGACATTTTGCCTTCAAATTTTGCAACACAGAACAAAAGTGAAATACCTTTGATATGAAGTCTGGTGATGCTGTATATTCTTCTTTGTGTCAGCAAATTCCAATAATAGGCCAAAACCAACAATCAGTTGTTCCCCCCAATGAGATTTATCCAAGTATCCATAGCCTGATGTAGCTTATTCCTCTGTGCCATACTCTTCCTTTGTTGTTCAAAATATCAAAAACACATAAATTAAATTTGCACTGGGTAACGTGTTCGGTCATTAGGATGCACATGGGCAATGTAGATTATTTTAGTCTATCCCACATAAAGCACACCATCCTTCTGCATTAAAAAGTAACTATACATCAAGTTAATACACAGCATAAAATAGTCCCCACAAATACACTTAATACTATTGTTTGAGTAAAGTTTGCTAAAAACTTTATATGTGTTAACCATGTTAAAAATCTACATTTTCAGCCAGGGCAAATGGGTTTGAGATTCAGTGCTACAGATAGGGCAGGGATGGCAGAAAGTACTGGGAGACAGACTAACGCATCGTAGGTTTTGGACGTTTCATTTCATCACACTTAACAAATAAAGAATATCCCCAGCCTTATCCTTTTAATATCTTAAAGTCTGTCAATATCAGATTTCTTGACTTAGTTTGTTAAGAATAATTAAATACATCACATAAAGATATTCTACTAATTTTTAAATCACCAAACAACCTTGTACAAACGTCCTTTGACCCTATAGCCCTGTATGTGGTTTGCTTTTGTTTGGACTGTAGTAACCGCTGGCGACTGGACTTTGACCACCTCGGCTGACTTTTCTCCTGCAATGTCTGATCTGAGTTAGATTTTGGAATGACTGAAGAGGCTTCATTTTTTATACACAGAGCCGAATATCAAGAGAGAGCAGTGTGGCAGAAATGTGGTCAACAAGCAAATGATAGAAATTTTTAATAATAATGATGCGGAGAAAAACACAGTCTTTCTAGGATGAAAGAATAAAATTCCTAGAAGTTGAACACAGTTCTACTTAATAATCTGCGACGTGTTTCAACACTCAGAAAGTGCAGTCCTTTCCACTCCAAAAGTTAGTGTCTTACATCCTTGGCCCCAGACAGAGGCTCAAACAGTCCCTGCTGTCTATGTGCTTTGGTTGGGCAATCACACAGCGAGCCACCCAAACAGAAACGGAGGAAGATGGTGTTTTGAGCAGAAGAGATGTTCCCTAGTGACAGCGTTTGTCTTGTACTCCCTGTGACACAATCTGCCTTGCTGTTTACCAGATAGCAGACAGACTGCAGGAATGAGCTGGAGGGCCGGCAGTACTCCACATGGTGGTGTGTGTGTGTGTGTGTGTGTGCGTGTGGGTATTATATACATATTTAATCATTAACACCATGTCCAATGAAGCATGTGGGCTTGTCTATGTATATATTCATCTTTCTCCCTTCCTCTGCTCCTCTACTACTTTCCTTATCTCATCCTCCCTTTCCCTCTCTGTCTCTCCAACTTTTCCTCTTCCTCCCCTCCTCTCTCCGGTTCTTCCAGTGTTGTTTTCTTTTAACAAGGCCACATACAGTCAACAAAGGATATTGCATCAGCTGTCGCGTCACTGCTTCATCTCTCTTCACAGTAGACATGGTGGACACCCAGCAGCTCCTAGCCTGGCCTGTTGGTTTCAGCCTGAGCGCCGTGGACCTGTCATCAGAGCTGGATGACAGCTCCCACTCCCTCGACATGAAGCATTTGTCAACGTTAGACTACGCCTCCATCTCCTCCTCCTCCATCCAGTCCTCCCTGTCTCCCCCGCTCGTATCCTGCATCTCCTCCGCCGGTGTGGCCTATGACCCCAGCCCTCCGCAGAGCGAAGAGCACCTGACCAACATGGACTACACAAACATGCACAGCTACAGGATGGAGCCGGACACTCACAGTAAGTCCTGTTTGTGTAATGGCTTAACCAGAGCGAAAACACGTTATCTACTTTCTTTTTGCTGATTAAATGCACATGGAGCTTAGCAGCACAGTTCACTTGCAGAAGGTAGAAAATGAAGTCTTCACATAAAAGCTTTAATGCATTAAGTGTACCACATTTAGAGGACAGTTGGTTAAGATATTGATTTGTACTTGTGCTAAAAACATTAATGAACAGAATAGTGGTTATAGCCAGAGACCAGGTTTAACCAACAGAGCATTAAACTTTCTGTCTGTCTGCCTCCTTGGTGTGCTACCTGCCTGATGATGTTTCTAATATCAGACTTGATCAAGTTGGAGCCGGAGTCGCCTCCGCAGTACTCTGACAGTCCCGTGTTCTCCAAGCTCCAGGACGATACGACAGCAGCGGCGCTAAACATCGAGTGTCGTGTGTGTGGGGACAAAGCCTCAGGGTTTCACTATGGCGTCCATGCCTGTGAGGGCTGTAAGGTACGACTGAAAGATGTCATGAGTAAAGATGCAAAATAAATGTATGATTTACTGTATGTATCAACTTACTTCCCCAAAAGACAACGAAAAGCAGCACATCCTCACGATTATGAGGATGGAACTTACTTATGTTTGGCATTTTTGCTTATAAAAGATGAGGCACCAATTGGTCTACACAACCAGCAGAGGTCTCTTTTCAGATAGTTGTTCAGTTTTGACCAAAATATTTTTTTCTCACTTATTTCTGGCTCTGGTTCTGGCAATCAATTATTTGAGAGATGCATATTATATCTTAAACTGCGATGCACATAGGTGAAAAACAAATTGATTTCTGCTCTCAATAAGTAATGCTCAAGATCAAGATCGTACCACCTTAGAGGAAGAGTCATGTCAGGAAATGGTGATGGGTGTAACCATTTCTACTGCAAATCATAACGTTTTGTTTCCCTGCCAGTCTTCCTTTTTCTGTCACCATGTGTCACTCTTCAGCGAAACATGTTGGTGGAATAAATAATTCTATAATGCATGGAGAGAAGTGAGCATTTTTTCGTCTTTTTGATGTCTGTCACTCTAACCACAAGCCCCATACATTTTCCACTGTGCAAGGGCTCAGCAAAGACTTGTGCTTCCACAGACATACAGCCCCTTAAACTCTCTGTCTGTCTGTCTGTCTGTCTGTCACTACAGAGTATATAAATAACTAATAGAGGGGAAAGTGGGGGAAGTTTCACACATATTTCCATTTTCTTTGAAATATTGAGACATTATAAGAACAGCACATAAATTGTGACATTGTCCAAAAACAAACGAGGTGGATTTTCAGAAACAGCAGCAATACTACGTATGCTTTTTTCGGTAGTTTTTTTTTGTTTGTCTTGTTTTGCCAAGAAAGGTATAAAAAGCTGCTGTACATGCTGTGTTTCGCTCACCTTCAGCAAGTCTCTGCCTTTTAAGAAAAGCTCACCCTAAGCCTAACTTTAAGACAATAACAGAAGAGATTTACTTAGATTAGATAACTTAAATGCGAAGGAAAAAAAACACAGATACCTCAGCTTACAACATAGTCTCATATTTGTTATTGTAACATTTATTTATGGACATTACAGATAACTGTTAGAATTAGAGATCATCTTAGGAACTTTACTAAATGTTATTTAGGGAAACAATCACCAGGAATCTTGAAATATTTAGGTATGTGATAATAAAACCCTTAATGTTGATACCATCAGTGGAAAAAAGAAACCTTGACATGCAATGCAGGCAAATAGCAACACCTGCGTGATGTAACAGTAGTTACAATACAATAGTGCAATACAATAGGCCTGGTATAAATGCTACATTACTGAAAGGATAAGTCTGGTGATATTATCTGTTTGCTACGAGAGGACCAAACCCAGCAATGAATTGATCTTACTAACTAGTACTGCCTTTGTAGCCAAAGCCTCATATATCGTATTAATCCTTTGTTTAAAACACATCAATGAGCCACATGGTTACACTGAGTGACGTGTTTCCATGAAAATGTGCTCTATGGTTTATTTTGATCATATCCCACATACACCCACCTGCTGCCGTAAATACACTATTTACTCCTCCAATTTTTAACACTACAGCCCAGCTGTTTTAAGACATTTCTTAGCCTGTTTAAACAATTTAAGATGATTTCCATGTTTAGTTGGAATGAACCATCTCGTGGCTGAGAGCCACACACAGGGCAGGGAAAGTACTGAGAGTAACATTATTGTTGGTTTTGGTTTTTCATGGGTTTTTTTGATAATATGTGAGATACAGAGTATCCGCAGCCATATCCTTTAAAATGCACAGCTTTCTGTAAAGATTACTACATCTGTTGTGTGTTGACTCAGTTGTATGATACAGTTGTATTGCAATGTACTGCATTATACTGAGAGGTGTAATATTTTGACAATCTCATTTACATATTGGAGCAACAAAGGTATTCTAATCAACATACAGTCTGTCAGGACTATTGTATTGGATTTACTACAAAGTACAGAGGGGTTTTTTTCTGTCCACTTAGTCTAAGTCATACTGTACCTTCAGAGGCTGAATGAAGCTAAGGTACAGTATTCATTGTTCTGCTAAGGTCTCAGGGGAGACTCACCAGAAGAGGGGGGTCAGCCAAGAAGGCAAACACTTAATTGTTTCAAAACAGAAAACATTCTTTATTGAGGTGGAGTCTTGACCCCCTTTAACTTCCTCCTTCTTTAAATAACCTATAATTAAAAAAAGGAACATCTGTGCATCCCCAGGAATGCAGATGCCAAACACACCAGTCTTCACGTAGAGTCCAGATGTGATTACAAAAAAACTCAAATACAATTCTCCTCATGACACAGCCCTCAGGTTTTTTCTTTTTGTGTCGATTCTACTCTATTCAATTCCTCTTTCTGTTAGCTCTCTTAGTCAGCACACCATCAAGCCATCAACAAATCCATAAGTGTGTGTTAAGAGTTTGACCATGGCTACATAGTTAATAGCTGAGATAAGCACAAGTCTTATGGGTCCTAAGGTTGAAAACATCAAAGCTCAAATCCACCCTAAATCACAATCTACTTTCAAACACACTTGTGGGCAATAGGATTGGCTTCCTTGCAGATTACAAAGACACAGGTATCTAATCTGCATCTACTTGTCAATAGATACTATATGGAACAACAAACTTGAATCAGAAGTTGAACATGTAAAAACTTATTACTTCTTATACTTCTTATTATTACTTCTCCTGTCGTCTGTCAGCTATGATACAGATAAAAGTGTTTTCTGTATTTGTAAGGCACATACAGTACTAGGAAAAGCATTTCCTACTAAAATCTTTACAAGACTTTTTCTTTACTTTATTATCATACTTTTGTCTTATTTGCCAACACAAAGAGTCTACACTAGTGCAACATTAATCTCTCACCAATTCTTAGAATAGAAGCAGAATTAGCAGTGTAGAGCAAATAGAAAAAAGTGGCATATCTTTAGTGCCAATATTTGAACTAAGTGTCCATCTCTTTCTTTCTCACAGGGTTTCTTCAGACGCACAATCAGGTTGAAGTTGGTCTATGATCACTGTGCTCTTCACTGTCGCATTCACAAGAAGTCCCGCAACAAGTGCCAATACTGTCGCTTCCAGAAGTGCCTCAATGTCGGAATGTCACACAACGGTAAGATGGTGATACACAGATTTGAGAACGGTCAGTGTATATGTGCTTGATTCATTTTTATTTAAGATAAACTCACATATGAAATGAAAACATTTACAGTTAGGCCATGAAAAAGCTTAACTACATGAAAGAAACAGCAGTCAAAGCTTCTGTACCCTCGTGACTTTTCTTCAGACAGGAATGAACCCCTCATTTATGCTCACTGTAAATAACATTTATACATAGGTTAAAAGACAGGTTTTTCTTTGAAATTGTGGCCCAGGAAGCGCCTGTTTGCAGATGAATTTTTCTGCCTCTGATGCCTCTGAGAATGGCAGAAATACATCTACACCACACTACTGCCAATTTGGTCATTGAGGTGTGATGGTCATATATGCAGCAATGTACACCACTGCCTTCTGTGTTGCCAGTTGCTTCCTCTGTGGTCTTCAGCCTGTATAGCAACCCTTTGGTCATGCTTCAGTTCCCATCACTCGTGCAATGTGCCTGCCACCCCAAGAGCATGACTCAAAGATTAAATTGTGGTTGAAGGGAAACTTAAACCCCCTCTTCCAAGGGCTCGTACTAGCAGAATTGAAAGCAAAAAGCAGTAACTGTGTTTAGATGTTTGATAAAACTCTCTGATGTTTGTGCTGCTCTTAAGCTGAAAGAGTGAGCCACTGAAAGTACTTGTTTACTTTACTCACTTGCGTATTTAAAGCTAAAATCAGTTTTTAATGAATGAATTATAAGATAAACATCTGTATCTGTTCTACAAAAGGACATTTTCACTGCTTGCTAACAAAAATGCGCTTGAACAACCTCATGAAATCCCCACAAGACGCTCTTGTCAGCGTTGCTGCCGTTTGAATGTGTGGATTGCGGTGTTAATCACACAAGACGTTTGTAAAACAGTTACACGATCACAGATGGTCATTGGTCTGCCTTCATGGGCCTATTAAAAATGTCAGAATAACCAGCTGAGCGAGAACAATCTAAAAAGTTGCTGATGTTTATGAGCAGACAATCCAATATAAAGCTTTGTCTACAGTTTCTTTTATTACACAATATCTATAGAACTTGAAAAAAAGCTAATGTAATTAGAAAATCCACATGTACAAGCCTTGCTACACCCACACAGGAGTTTTAACCTGTACGTGCCAAGTCAGGGTAGAAATGCACCGAATACTGAAAGACAGCGAGAGACTGCCAACACCTCCCACTCTCAGCCCCGTGTGGGTTCATCCATTGTGTTGCCAGTCTAAATGCAGTCTACTGCTGCTTCTGCAGATTTACATGCTGCGTCTGATGAGAAGTGTTTGTCTTTTGTTCTTAAAAATAGGCCGCACTTTACATTGATTGACAGTAAACATACAACTGATCTCAGGTATGATTGTTATTGCACTATGTAGCGCTAACACAGTTCATTTATATGATCTTTGCCATCTGCCGCACATTCTGTTGCTCTCCCTTCTGGTGTGAGTAAGTGTAGCCACTGAAATACAAGGTGATAGCGATCATACGACGTCACCTCACAAGCTCCACAACAGACTTACAGTATGTAGAGAAATCATGTATACACTTATACCATCACAGATATTTGCTCTCCCATGTGACTGTTCAGCTGTTGGAAGATTAAAATTTTTTAACATTTGTTGGCCACCGTTTTTATATCAAGCGCTGACAGATGACATGTACCTCATGACTGTTTAGGTGTACACTGGTTGTGCCTGTTTGATAGTTCTCTGACTCCTGTTTGTTTTGTTGTGCCTATTAGGGTAGGACAATCTATGGCCTTCTGCCATTTGATATTAAAATTCTCAGCATAGCTTTACACAACTTGAGTCTTGTTATGTCTCATCATGTTTGCCTTTCATTCAACAAAAGTGCTTCCCACTGAAAAAGGATGTGAGGGATGGGACTGAATTCTGATCCTCAAAAATTTTTACTTCTCCATTTTCAAATAGCACATCACAATTACTATGGGCTGGCCACGCAAATTTGCACAGTCTGAATTAAATTTTTCAGCTGTACATACTTTAAGTGAAGTCAGTGAGACATAAAGGAAATATTCACAGAGATAAGTGCTAGCGGGACTGCGCCTGAAAGCTGTGGCCATACTAGGGCTGTATCGATTATTTTTCAAGTCGATTAATCTAACGATTATTTTTCGATTAGTCGATTAATCTAACGACTAATTTTGTTTATTCTAAAGAAAGAAAAGTTGCCTATTACTCGATTAACATATCAATTTATCCAAAATAAATATCAAAAACATGTCAATCAATAAATCTATATTTTATCCAATCATCCTGATGTGTTGTGATAATAACAATAACAGACATTAATTAGGCTACTTTACTTAAAACTTTAAATGTTTCTGACATGGATTCATTTCAATATTAAGTAATGCAGTATGATAATTAAATGTATTTCTGCATCAGTGAACACCTGAAAGGACTCACAGACTGCAGACAGTCACAGATTGTCTGTAATTAGATTCAGCTGTTTTCTCGCTCATACGTGGCCGTTAAATAAACAGAAAATATGAAACAGCCGATCGTTACATCACTCGCGTTGTAACGTTACGTTACCATGACAGCAGCGGGGCAGAAATTACTTTTAACATGAAGGCAATAAACATTGTAACAGACTACGTGTCCTCGTGATTCAACCTACCTGAATTGTGGTCAATTTGAATCCATAAGTGAATTCTTCTTGCCCCTGCTTCTCTTTGAAATGAAAGGGTAGATACATCCAGAGTTACTGCAGCATAAGAAGAGGCGTAATCAGATAAATAGGTGAAAACACCTGTGTGCGTACAGAGGGTCTCTTATACCCATCTGCATCTCGTATCAACATTAACTAAGGGGGCATTAACGTAAGACACTTATAAACCATCATCATTTTGCAGGTGTACAGTCACACAACTGTTCACTTTCACATCTATAAAAGAGCATCAAATTGTGGGATTGTTTGTAGGAAGTAGTCTACATGCCATGGACACATGGATTTTTGTTCCGTTTGTTCCTGTCTTTCAGCTAAAGTGAGCATACCAACATTTTTTTCTCAGATGATTTTTCTGTTTCTATTTGTAGTGTCTTGTAAGGTTTTTCAAACATGGATGAGTTAAACTCATCTCAGTACCCGGGATTTGAGGTCAACAGCAAACATGGCTTTATATTTACAGTATGCTAATAGCATCTACTATAATTAGTTTGTTTTTTTCTCCTCTCCTGCCTCTTTACCTCTCTGTCCTTCTCCCTGCCTCCTCTGTCCCTTATATCAGTCTACTGTTAGCGTGTTTCATGAAATACAGCCCATGTTTTGAAAGTCTACTCTGTGTGGGTTTTTATTTTTATCAATGATTGACATCTCAGAGTACATAGACCTCAACCCGATTCCTCCAACCTGCTGTGTCACCACTGGTGGCTCGTTGCCAGTTGGTGGTAGGGCCACTTTACTTTGTACTAATTTACTTAAGGTGTGCATTCATCACACAGTCAGCATTACACAATCACGTACACACTGTGGTAAATGCAGAGCACAGGTTTGAATGGAGGGATAATAAATTACTTCCACAAATAGAAAAAGAAGGTTTAACCATTTCACAACTTAGCATCAAATTACAGTTTGAGTTAAAAGAACATTTTCACTGCATTCACCATAAAAATTTAGATTACAATTATTCATTTGTCAAGCGTAATGCAGCTTTAATTAATTATTCATAACTTGAGCAATGGATAATCAGTCTGAGAAATAGTATAGTATAATATGTATACATTTACCTGACGCCTTTATCCAAAGCAACTTAAAATTGCTAGACATGTCAGAGGTCACATGCCTCTGGAGCAACTAGGGTTTAAGTGTCTTGCTCAGGGACACATTGGTAGATGGGTCACGGTGGGGAATTGAACCCGGGTCTCTTATTCTAAAGGCATGCGTCTTATCCATTGCGCCATCACCTCACCACCCCTGTATAATATGTATTGTTTTTTTACTGAAAGAAATAAAACCACGTTTTGAAATGTACGTAATAGTTTTTTAGGTTTTCGAATGAGCTGTGAAACCACAATTACCAATAAAAATACATATGTATTGTTAAAGAGAACAGTATTTTTGTAATTGCTTCATGAGACGCACCTCATAAAACTACAGGAGGAACTTTTGTTGTGTGTTGTTGCCAGTGGATTTTCTCTTTCACTGAGTAATGGTAATAACTGTGTGACTCATTTGTAGAAGTTGTAGAACAATCCAAAATCCAAATAGATATTATCTATATTCTATTTATTATCACATACGACTTGTCACATTAGTCAAGCTGGAAGCAGGGAATATGGGCATTTTTGCTCAATAAATGACTGAAACGGACAGTAGTCTATTATAACTGCCAATGAAATTTCTGCCGATCGATTAATCATGTAATTGTTGCAGCAAACTTTTGCGGCCCTTAGCTTTGGTGACTAGATCTCGATGCTGTCTCAAATTAAACATGTCAAATTTGCAAATGTGTCCAGAAATTAAAATGATTTTAATTTTAGCTTACTTTGAACCACCAGAATCCTTATTCTTGCTTACAGTATGTTTCTGTGTGTGCTCTTATATACTGTGTCTGCCTGCCTGCCAACCTTGTGTCCATGTGTGTCTGTTTGTGCGCTAAACTGTGTTTCTGTCTGTCCGTTTCCTTTTCCCAGCCATTCGTTTTGGCCGGATGCCCCAGGCGGAGAAGGAGAAACTGCTGGCTGAGTTCTCATCTGACATGGAGCACATACACCCGGAGGCAGCAGATCTGAGAGCTCTGTCCCGGCATCTGTACGAGGCCTATCTAAAAAACTTCCCCCTCACCAAGGCCAAGGCCAGGGCCATCCTCTCTGGGAAGACCGGAGATAACGCGGTAAGCAGCAGTGCCTTAGTTCTACTTTAAGGGGTGGGGGATGGGGATGGCATGTGCCTGCATAAGCCAAAAACCTATTATTGAATTTTCTACTGGATATCAGTACAGTATATTGTGTTTTGGTGAGACTTATTACAGGCACATCCACTGCATTAGCAGGTTAATTTTGTGATGAAGGCCAAGGAAACATCCTTCTTTGGTGATGATTGCATTTACATACAAAATATATCTGTTACAGATTACAATATATTCACTGTAAATTCAGTATGTAATAACACCTTTTATAATACGGCTGTTGGTTTATAAAGCACTCAATGGTTTAAGACCGAAATACATTTCTGATATACTGCCACGCTATGAACCATCCAGCCCTTTTAGAGTCAAAACTTAAGATGGAGAAGCAGCGTTCAGTTTTTTTGAACCATATATCTGGAACAAACTGCAGGTCTGCTGAAACAAGGTCTTTTATATCAAGGCTGAAGACTTTCCTTTTTGGTGTGACCTTTTCTCAAATCAAATTTGAGGATTTTGAATACTCTACCTTTTACTCTCCTGCTTTATCTCATTATTTTCTGTTTAGCTCTTTTTAATTGTAGTTGCTTTTCTGTATTATGTAAAGCAATTTCAATTGCTTTGTTGTTGAAATGTGCCATACAAATAAACGTGCCTTTTCTTTGCCACACACTGATCTGAGCTGCTGGACCAGTTGCGCCGTCCCTTTCAGCTTTTTCTCCACCGTAATTGAGATGTTCAGTTCAAATTTGACCTATATTTTATTTATGTTTTTTTTATGAATCCCACTCATCACAAGCAACCCAACCACCAACCAAACAACATGTACTATACATATATATTTAAACATAACCAGTCATGATGGTTTAAATCAGCACAACCTCATATTCTGCCAACACTAAAAGAAATGAAAAGGCCTTCTTTAGTAAAAAAAAATCTATGTATCTTCACCTACACATATACCACAGATTTTCTCTCATGTGGTGCCTTGAGTTTTAAATGAAACAAGCAGTCGCTCAGGGAAAAACGATGGTAAACAAGACAAGTTTGAAGTGAAGGCGTTTAGAAGCTTTGCACTTTAAAGTGGTTCAAACTCTTCCACTCACTGCATGTTTTAACTTTTTTTTTTTCCGCCAGCATTGTCTTCATGCTTCCATGCTCAGTTTAGTTCAGATGAGGTCTTTTCAGAGTTTTATTGCTGCTCTAACAGGAAAAGTGGACTGACTGGTTTCTACATGTCTTGGCTGTTAGAAAACCTCTCAGGTTACAGTGGTCAAACTTTGCAACACGATAACGTGGCTTCTCAGCACTCTGATGTACAGTAATGGCTTCAACATTCCTACTCAAAACTAATTTATAAAGACATTTGGTAATATATACAAGGGGGCTGTTGGCCAAAACCCTGAAAATGTAAGATATCATCTTATTCTGTGTTTTTGTACTTGAGTTTGAGATATTGAATCTCAGAATTCAAAAGAGACTTACTTAGGAAATCCACATCAACTGAATTACAAGTGGCAGACAAAAGAAAACCATTGTGAATATTTTATAATGATCCACAGTGCATTATAAATAGGTTATATATATATATATATATAACCTACTTATAGTATCAATTCTGCAAGATGGGTCCAAAACATGCCCCATTGGCATTTTTATGGACTATTAGAGCGGGTTGGCCGGTAATCGGAAGGTCGGCGGTTCAATCCCGGCTCCCCCAGGCTGCATGTCGAAGTGTCCTTGGCCAAGATACTGAACCCCGAATTGCCCCTGGCTGTTCCGCCAGTGTATGAATGTGTGTGAATGATAGTTTCTGTTTGAGCACTTGGGCTCACTGTATAAATGTGAGTGAATGGTGAATGCAGATGTAGTGTAAAAGCGCTTTGAATGGTCGAAAAGACTAGAAAGGCGCTATACAAATACGGAGCATTTACATTTATTTACCAACGCATTCAATATAGTTTTTATCTATTCATATATAAGACAAATCATCTTCCTTTGCAGATATTTTCAATATGTTGTGATAACTTATTCTGAAAGTTAAATGTTGTCAAGTAAACCTATTAAGTAAATTGTCATTAGGTAAAGCTAGTGAATTAGTGCAGATTTCCCAAATCAGTAGCTTTTAATATATTTTTAGACCCAAGCACATGGATAAGGCACTTAAAACATACTTAAATTTAATTAAATTATAGTGTTTATTTGAATAGTGTTCACTGAATAATGAAAATGAGGATGTACATGAATCTAAATGCACCAATTACAGTGCTTGCCCTTAACAGTAATTATTATTATTAGTAGAAGTATTGGCTCTGTAACTGAGGATCAAATGTACAAGTAGCATTTTTTTCCTTTCCTGCTGCTTCTCTCTCTCTGTACAGTCAGATAAGTTCAAGGCTGCGTCACATCTCTTTTGTCTGATTGTTATGACTGTTCATCACAGCGATAGCAGCCAAATGGCACTGAATCCACTGAAACCACAGCAAACCTCCTGAAACACAATGGGAGTCAATGGTTTTATCTTTTGTAGAATATTTACATTTTTTAACATGTGGGGCTTTTATATGAGTTGATGTACAATCAGCGTTTAACTGCACCAGCACTCCAGACACAGCATCAGAGGTGAAGGAAGAAGATAGTTTTTACAATTCTTATCCTCAATAATTACACATTTTGTTTGACAGAGAACACTTACTTTTGTACAATGAATTAGACATTGGAACTGGATAACTGTGATGTTTCTGTGGAAACAGAATAGACAGACATGGCAAGTTTCACTCAATAATTTCTTATAGCATTGATGCATTTTTAAACAAGGAAAACTTAAAAGCATAAAGACATACCATAAAGATTGGATTCGTTTTATTTTTGTCATGCCTATAACTTTTGCTGAAAGGCAACCATAAGCAGTTTCTGAATAATGGCAAATGGTAAAATCCACTGAAACAGTAGCACAAGCAGAAAAGGTTTACAAAGTCAGCAAAGTGACTCATTCTGTTATCCAGAAACATCTATCTAAAGTTAGCTAACTTTAGCCAGCTTAGACTGCTGTTCACCAAGTAAGTCTGTCAACAGCAAACCCCTTGAGTGTATTGAACGGAGCAAGCGTGCATTTTTAATGCTAATGAATTCAACTTCACTTATAAGGGATTGAATGTGCTATTTCTTCTTTAATTTTAAATTATTTTATTCCAATGCTGGCAGACCTGAACTTCCATACAAACGCTGCACATTCTATGGAATTCCAAAAAATGACACTGTTCACCAGCCACAGACTTTAATTCAATTCAATTCACATAAGAAATGATTATTCATTTCATAAAGTTTTTTGAGAATTGCTTGCTGTAATTTCCTATAGGATGTCTCATTATTCATTTTACTGCTATGAAAATGGAAGATAATAGGTGTATGAATGCTACTATTCATCATTCAGGCCTGTGCATGTCCATGCCAGTGTTTTTAAAAAGTAAGCGGAACTTTAACTCAGTTAAGCTTAATTTACCTGAAAAGTGTTTTTATCTGCCCCAACCTGCAGCTAAGATTTGTTTACTTTGCCCATCAGACATGAAATGAGATGTGCGGTGTTTGCTTTTGCAGGTCTGATGAATGAGCCATGACCAAAGTGCATACGTGGTATATGTGATTACAGCTATAGCTCACATGTCCTCAGAAAACCTACAAGGAGCTGATGCTGTTTTTTTCTTCCGCTTCCTCCCCCTTTTTCTATCTGCTTTTTCTTATTCCCACAAATCCATATTCTTCCATATTCTTTCATTTCTCCCTCCAGCCTTTTGTCATCCATGATATGAAGTCTCTAATGGAAGGGGAGCAGTTCATTAATTGCAGGCAGATGCCCATCCAGGAGCACCAGCAGCAGACATCCGCCCTAACGGTCGAACATGGAGGTTAGAAGTATAAAATACCGTTCTTGTCATGATGTGAGGATGTTATCAAGTCTGTTTTTCTATTGTTTTCTTTTCTTCTATCAATATAACCTCATAATAAAACTGAACTGCCATTTTCATTTAATTCAATATTTAAATCCCTGAAATATATTAGAGATGGGCAGTGATGAAAGGTCTAAAGCCAGGGTCAATAATGTGTGTGTGTGCACAGAATTGATTTGATGTAGCCCCAATAAGATGTGTATGTATTTTTTTTTAATCAGGCCTTTGCACATCCTGCTCGTTGTCATTTCCCAATTCCATGGTCCTGGGCTAGTTTTCCTTCTACTCCTGTAATTGAACTGCCTCATTAGAGAATATGTTTTTTTTCCTATGCACACCTCATCCGATTTCATGTCTCACAGGAGCCCACCCGGGGTCAGAGTGTGGCGTTTTGAACGCTGTGGAGCTGCGTTTCTTTCACAGCTGTCAATCACGTTCGGCTGAAGCAGTGAGAGAAGTGACAGAGTTTGCCAAGAGTATCCCAGGATTCATCGATCTGGATCTCAATGATCAGGTGAGAGGCACGAATACTGCTGCTCATCCTTTCTGTCACTCACATCATTCACACCAGTCGGTTGTCAAGGATTACAACGTTGACTGATGACCGTGTATAGAGGTATTTTATGAGTGTAAAAACATCTCTTACTAACAATTATTCCTGAAGATCTTATTAGCCTCAGCTCAACCTCTTTCCCTTTTCACAGGTAACTTTGCTGAAGTACGGCGTGATCGAGGTCTTAATCATCATGATGTCACCCCTGATGAACAAAGACGGAACCCTCATCTCCTATGGACAGATCTTCATGACGCGGGAGTTCCTCAAGAGTCTCAGGAAACCCTTCTGTCAAATGATGGAACCAAAGTTTGAGTTCTCAGTCAAGTTCAACACGCTTGAGCTGGACGACAGCGACATGGCGCTGTTCCTGGCTGTCATTATCCTCAGCGGGGGTGAGTGGGTTTTTTTAGTGTAGCGTATTTTGTAGATGTCAAATCATAGTAGCCTAGGAAGAGTCTTAGTAGTATTAAAAGAATAATTCAATACAACTCTTGTGACTGTCCATTAATATAAAGCTGCAGCCAGGAGTAAGCTTAGGTTAGCATAACGACTGGACACGTGGAGCAGGGCTGGACTGGGACAAAAAATCGGCATAGGCATTTTTGGCCGAGGCAGCCCACCAAAATCGGTCGGACACCCCTCACAAATACACCATCGATCCATTTAGTGGGTCAGATTAGGGGTGTGATTAAACACTCAGACATTAGATTTGCACAAGTTTGGTTTCCATAACTACAAGACAAGAATATATTTTAATAGACCTGCTATTTGGAAAAAAATATGTATAGATTAAGTTTTTGATTGGGGGGTCTGGGGTTCCTCCCCCAGAAGATTTTTAGCATTAAACACTTAATTTCATGCATTCTGGAGACATTTTCTGCACCAATTTATGTGGAAAAGCCTTAATTTTTATAAAGGGAAGCACAAAATTCAGGTGGCAGATGACAATTAACAATATACAAATATAATAAAATATAATGCAGTAGCTTATTATTATTTTTTGCTTAAGTTACTTTTTTTGGACCACAAGAGGTTTCTTCTATATTTACAAATAAACCTTTCTCATAGCATTTTTATTTGTTAATTAAAATTTCTTGGTGCAAGCCATTTTTTAGAACATTTTTAACAAATGCTTTCAAAAAGTGGTGGCTACATGTCCCCAACATGTTCCTAATGTAAATGACCCTCCCTGCTCCCTCCCTACAGGCTGAGCTACTCGATGCTTACCGCTTCACCTCCACGCTCCTCCTGCTCTCTTTCTCACTCGGCCCTGTCACTTTGTCCATCTGCTTCGCTAACACCTCCTCCTCTGCCTGGCAGTGGCCACCACAGCTCTTTTACTCCTTCACGTGCCTGTGCCTGCACTAGGCAGGGTACTGCAGCTGATATTGAAGCTACTGCAGCCCCTTAGCAAATATATGTGTTATTTTCGCGCATCTTTGCCCCGCAACTTAAGAAAAAGAGAGCAGAGGGGGTTAGTAAGAATAAACAAATGAGATGCGTGTAATGTTATCTAAAGTGTTAGTGAGCTTTAAGACTTGTTTGTGAAGTTTTTTCTAGTGCCTGTGCTAAGCTAAGCTAAACGTCTTCAGCTTCATATTGAATGGACAAATGTGAGATGTCAGTCTGTTCCTCTTGACAACAAAGCAAATAAGCATATTTCTTTGCTAAATTTTTACCAGCTTATAGTGCAGAATGGTAAATGTGTATCTATAAACAAGTTACTTTAAGCACTCAACATTTTTACATTTGTTTCATGAACTTCATGATATTTTGGTATCAGAACAATTTAGTTAACTATGAATATCTGTGGGGCTGTGGCTCGGGAGGTAGAGCTGGTTGCCCACTAAAACCCAAACTATGTCATTTAATATTGCTGGTTAGCATGTGGCTACTTGATAAAAGTCTGGCCTTGAACCTGATGAGTATGAAAATTAGACAAATATGTCAATTATTAACTGACTAAGATTATAGCTTGAAGTGAAGATAAGAAGGCTTTTGTAAATGGCAATCATACAGCTAGGTCCAGTAATAAGGACAGCTAATTTAAAGGATTTTCAGCCAAGAATGCTGACCTAAAAGATAATTCATGTGTGGTTGTTATCACCCCTCAATCCCATTTACAATTTGAAAATGTAGATCACCTTCCTTCTATGTCTGTATATTTTTCTTTCCTTATGGACCCGTACTTCTTTTTTAATTTTTCGTGGATGCCCTCACCAGAAATGTCAGTGATTGATCCTCTCTGTGACCTGTCTAGACCGTCCAGGCCTGCTGAATGTGAAGCCCATCGAGCAGCTTCAGGAGACGGTGCTACATTCGCTGGAGCTGCAGCTGAAGCTAAACCACCCAGACTCTCTGCAACTGTTCGCCAAGGTGCTCCAGAAAATGACCGACCTGCGTCAGATCGTCACTGACCACGTCCACCTCATCCAGCTGCTGAAAAAGACGGAGGTGGACATGTGCTTACATCCACTGCTGCAGGAGATCATGAAGGACTTATATTAGAATTAAACAGGAGAAAAGGACACAGAGAGAAAAGTGGGAAGACAGATCAAAGAGAGAATAAAGAGATTTTATTTTTGAAATCATGTCATGTGAAATTAGATGAAAAAGCACTTTGTGCTGCTGGCGTGTTAAAAGGGAGGTAGCCAGACAGGCTGACTGATAATGAGAAAGAGATGAGGAAGAACAGGAAAAGTGAAATCAAGGAAAGAAAAAATCTGTGTTAGATCTTGTCTAGACAGCAGCATGTGAATAACTTGCGGTGCACAGTCATTTAGCCACTGCTGAACCTAAACATTTTGTGAATGAGTAGGCTGCCAACTTAACTACGAAACTACCAACTATTGCACCAATCATGAGTCGTGTCCATGACTAACCGAAAGAGTGGGGACTTTCTTATTGCCAAGCTGAAACTTAAAATTTGTGAGTGCCCAACACAGCCTTCTTCAAGTGCCATAAGGAGAAATGCACCACTGTGAATATTTTACAACGTGTCACACAGCACAGTATGTGTTACATTACAACTGTCATAGGCAGCAGCAGTGTGTACGTGCTTCAGTACCTCTGTGAACACACACAGATGCATGAATGCTCACAAGCTCGCGCACAAGCACACACAAAACAATGATCAGAATGAATAGTCATTTTCTGTTTTGGCAGGGTTAAGGTGCTATCTCTCTTTCATCAGTTTTATCCAAAGACAGAAATCTGATTATTGCCTGTAACATATTTTAGTGTCAGTCACCTGTAGAAACTGTGAGAAAGTGTGAAGCCAACAAAATGTCATTATGATGTCACTTCTTTGTTGAAAAATGAAACAGTATACGCCATATTGTGCCTTTTAAGACTAGGTTTTTTTGTGTGGAATGAATGACATTTAAATAACATTAGATATATTACACATGTATAATGTATAATATATATTCATTTATATTATTTTTGTATGGATAAAATTGACTGTCAAACATAATTGGCTTTTCAGCCGTAGTTGTTTTGTTTCAAATTCTTACAAAGTGGTTTTACTATGAAATTATTTTGTATATGTGCAAAGGGTCTACTGTGTCTGATCAATGAGATGTTGGGTTTGGCAGGGGAAGGGGGGGGGGTTGTAAATAAAATATTTTCTAACTTTTTATTTGAAATCTGCCTCTTACTTGAAGTCATACAAGTGCATTTGCACGTGGACCGTCAACAACCATTTCCAAATGCTGTCGTCTTTGAAAGCATTCCAGTCGCCCAAACTCTTGGAAATCTGTTTTGCAGTCATTACATCAGCTGTCCTCAGTGTCTCTTACCAAACACACACACACCCTGTTGGAACGATTGCAACATCTGAACTCTGCTGAACTGTGCCAGAAGACCAAGGTCTGTGGATACAGATTTGATCAGCAAGCTGGGAGGTGGTTTTATTTATTTTTAAGTTAAATGTTTTTTGGACATGTTGCTTCTTTTTTTTTTAAGTGCCCCCTTTTTTTAACCCAATCAATTTACAGAGAGACCTGCGGAAAAAATAGGATAGAAAGGGGAAAGCATGCAACAACGTCAGAGTCAGTCTCACTTTTTAACCTACTGAGACCTCAGGTCTCGCACGAGTTCATTTACACAAAGCTTTTCTGTTGTGTGACTTTTTTGGCAAGTTAAAAAATATGCGGTACATGACTGCACGTTTTTTTTCCATTACTCACAGTAGATGGTTCCATTCATATTAAGAGATTTACATTTAGTAAAATCCACCATTGGGATCAAGCCCAAATGTTTGTTGAAATTACATATTAGTCAGGAGAAGCCACTGGACCTATTAAGCACATTAAAACACCTTTATATTACCTTATATACGATACACTGTAAAGATGTATTATATCTATCAGTACAATTCAATGTTTGCCCATGAGAGGATTTTTCTTCTTAACCCACAATGCTTGAATTGGGTTTTTTTTCTGATAATGTATCAATCAAAAATATCAGGAGATCTGTCTATTAACAGGTGAAAACAGTATATGCATATACATTAGAAAAGTTATATTAGAACATGTCGATGATCCCTTGCTTCTTTATGTAATAATTCTTTTTTCAAATATATTTGATGGACATTGGTCTTCATTTTGTTCTTTCTCACTCTACATGGAACCTCAGGAAACGACTGCTTTTGGTTGTGAAACATCATAAGAAATACAATTCTTACTTTAGGAAATATGTAGTTCCATAACTTCTTAGTGTTGACTCTAAACTGGTAACACACACAGAACTGCCTCTCAAACTTGATTGTGCGATGGGATCCATTCTTCCTCTTTGGCAATGCCCTCAAACTCACTGTCCAACCAATAAGCAGGAAAAGACACTAGCAAATCAGGATCCTTGGGCCCATAGTTACCATAGATACAGCTGTGTTTCCAGCTGATCAGGAAGCCTTAGGAATCAGGTTATTCTAAGTGGCGTTACTTTCAAACAGAGGATGAATAGAGGTACTGCAGTAATGTACAGTATGAGAATAATAATGTTTGTTAAACATTTTAAAATGCAGTTAGGTGTTTCAGCTTCTACCGTCAACGCTTGTGTGCATTCTACTAGGACCCCCAAATAAAAGTATGAACCCAAACATGACCATAATATGGTCACTTTAAGCTGACGTGGTGAACTTGTTAGAAAACAGCCCATGCATCCTGCACACAGGGAGCAACAGTAGCATTCATTTGAAGTTGTGTTTCTTGCTAGCTGGTGAATTCAAACCAATGTCCACTCTCTTTTAGCTCAGTTTTTGAGCTTTAACTGCTGGATGCTCCACTATGCTCACCAACTAGTCTCTAACTAATTGTGTCTGACTGACTGGTGATGAGCTGCCTGCTGTGACCTAAAATCACACTATGAACCAAAACAGTAAACTTGTGGAAAAGGTTACCAAAAAGCTGAATTGATTGAATTGAGCTGAAAGACGCTAAAACACTTAAGGAGAACTGTAGAATCATGAGCTAATCCTTTGTGGGGGCCTTCACTTCCTCTCCTCATTCAATTCATCATAAACATGTCATCTGATATTGCAACATGTAAAAATTAAACTGTAGACTGTAAACTGAAATGGGAGTGTGTAAGAGTCAAAAATACTTTAGGTTGCCTCACGGGCAACGAGGAAGTGTTATGGGTCTCTCTCTGTCTTTCTCTTTCTTTGTGTGTCTGTTGGGATCTTCTTCTTGGGTTCCCAGGATAAAGAAAATTAATGGGAACAATAAGGTCTGATCAGGAGTAAGAGGAATATGAGTGAGCTGTCAAAAAGAGAAAAGATGAGACACGGAGACAGCCGGGCCGTGAGAATGTAGCAGAGTAAAGCAGAAGTTTGGCCCCTAAAAATAAGCTTTTGAATTGGCAGATGATGGTGGTGGGGGGTTTCTGGCTCTGACCCGGATGATCCTCTTGGATGGTTGATGATGATGGTAATTAAATGTGTTCTTTATGTCGAGTCAGCATATCCTCACTTTGTTAAGGCCAGTCTCTGCTGACCAAATCCTGCCAAGATTCCTGAGCTAAACTGCCAACTAATTTTCAGAAAGTATATTTCTGCTGTTGTCCATCCACACAGAGCCAAGTCCAAAGATAGCGACTGTGATTTACACAAGGAAGTTTTGTTTTTGTTTGAGCTCCTTCAGAAACAGCAGCTTCGCTTTAAATTCTTTTGTTTTAGTATCAGAAAGGAATTTTACTCCTACCACTGTTTGATACCTGATATATATGTGTGTGTGTGTGTGTGGTGTCCTTGTGCAATCATTGTTTCTGAAGTGATACACCTGCCACTGTAAGATGAATATAGCTCTGGAGAAACAGTTTTGTTTAATCTGGTGTTTAAATAGAAAACCCCTGTGGAATTTATATCAAGGCACTTTATGTTCTTGTGAGCTGCGTAGGAAAACATTTAAGGCTTCCAACAGAAGCAAGCATGTAGATACGCGGTTTAAAAAGTTGTAAAAAGAGAGTAGGTATTTTGTTCTTAATATAAAATAATTCTTACAATTATATATTATGATAAAACTGTTAGGATGTGTCCTAGTAGTTAAGCAGCACACCATATGACTGCAACATCCCTGGTTTCCATATCCAATAAAGCAAAAATGACTACAGTTAGTGTAGCATGATGCTCCAGATTTTTCAGTTCTTCTTTCTTACTCTAATCCTATAATAGTTATAGAGCCTGTAGTATGAAGTCAGCTTTCATAAATGTGTAGGCTACAGGAAGTGTAGCTCTATTCGTGGCTTGCAACAATTCACCACATTTTAGACACCTCTTCTTTAAGAACAGAATCAGAACTATACTTAAAGATTTTAAATTGACAGTGCCAGTTCACTTGGTTGGATGCATGGGTGATTTAATATTGGCAAACATGAAAACAACTAATACTCTTGACATGAAAGTAAACGTAAATATGACAAACATGTTCTGTGTTTTTCCGCCCACCAACACTTTTCAGACACTGTGTGGCTTCGGCGTTAACTGGCAGTGCTTAAACCACATCACATCACCTTTGTTAGGTAATTTCTCTTGCAAGTGATTCACTCATTTGCTTTCTCTTTAATACTATTAATTGGCACTTGAGTGGAAAGTTAGTGTAATGTGATGAAATGTGACCTGGCTTAAGCTTTTCTGTTACATGACTCAAATGAGGACAGTGCTGATCAACATACTGTACATCATTCCTGTTTCCTGAGTGTTATAATTTACATTTTTAGTCTCTCAGTATTTCTTACTGTTTGCTGTGTAAAGACATTTTGCCTGAAAGAGACCTTTTCTTGATATGAAGTCAAAAGGACATAAATAACACAGAAAGAGAAGGAAATAAGCAAAGATCTTATGATGAGATCCAAACCCCACACAATTTAAATCACAAACAAAAGTGAAAATACATTTAAAAAAAAGATCTTTCATTTTACAGGAATAAGCTTGACATTTTAGGAAATACTCTTATTTGCTTTTTTGTGAAGATTTTCATGAGAACATCAAGCCACTGACCAAAGACTGGAAACGTGAATGTGCTGGTGGGCTGATTTTTTAAATTGTTTAATCTGTACAAAAACCATTTGGACTGTGGACTGTGTATTTTGGTTCTCATCTTCAGATATTTGCGTTTCCCTAGTGCTTCATATCAAGAAAATGTCTCTTTCAGACAAAATGCTTTCACAAACTTTTCACAGTGTAGTCCCTGGTTAGGAGTGTCACTGAAAATATGATAAATACATTGAGAGGCTGTCAATCCTTTCACTTCACCAAAACAAATTAGGAATGATGTACAGTACATTCACCAGCAGTGCCTTCATTTGAGTCACATAACAGAACAACTTAAACCAGGTCACATCAAATCGCACTAACTTTCCACTCAAGTGCCAATTAATGGCGTTAAAGAGCAACTGAATCACTCAGGAAAAATTCACCTGATTGAGGTGATGTGATGTGTAAGCCTTGACAGTTAAAGCTGAAGCCACACAGAAAAAATGTTCAAAATGTTGGTAGGCGGAAAAACACTGTGATGTTTCACATCACAATCAATCACGAGAACATTTCTACACTGTACAGAACAGTTTGTTATTTTTAAACTTACTTTCACATCAAGAGTACTGGCCGTTGGCCAATATCAAATCCCCCACATGTCCCACCCAGTCAACTGGCACTGTCAAATATCTCAGTTGAACAAAGTCCTTTCAAAATATGTGTACTCAAATATGTGTGTCAAGTGTACTTAAAGAACAGGCGTCTAA
Source organism: Micropterus salmoides (assembly GCF_014851395.1). NCBI lineage: Eukaryota > Metazoa > Chordata > Actinopteri > Centrarchiformes > Centrarchidae > Micropterus > Micropterus salmoides. The sequence continues at coordinate 17,997,331 of NW_024043372.1, forward strand.
AATGTGGTGTTTACCAAACGCTGTCTGCACAACAGTGTCACTATCTCATCAAGTGTCATCATGATTTTTTTTTTTTAGCTAACTCATCTCCAACTGGTAAATGCCAGCCTTTCTGTCTCACTGTGAAGGAGTCTTTCAATGTTGACTTTTTTAGGAGGCATGACAGAGCTTAAAACCCTTTCTCACAGAGTATCTGCAGAAATAGAAATGAGCTAATATTTGAAAAGAAAGGCTAAAACTTTCTAGAGGGAGAGCCTGGCAGTAGCTGACAAGACCGGTAAAAGTTGGCCCCTCTGAAGTTGTACCATCTTCTCCACGACAAAAATTCAAGGAGGGCAGTTTGTCTTGTTATCATCAGCAGCAACGCTCTTCTATATGGCTATAATGAAACTGAGGCCCTAGAGTAGTTCAGACTGACCCGGGTCGCCTTTAGTCTAGTTTTACCCAAGCAGCACATCCAAACAGAGGATTGCAGCGTGCCAATGATCAGTAATAGACTGACTGATAGATAGACTGTTTGATTGACGCCCGTTGTATTGTAAAGTAGTTAAATATCTCCCTCTGCAGGCTGGAAACAACTGCTGAACCTCACTGCAGGGAAACTTTCCTCTGCTAGAGCCAAAACCAAACCAAACCAAACTGTGTTACGCTGCAGTGACCTGACCACACATCCTCTCTACAGTTGCTGATTCAGATTGGAAAAAAATCAACTGATAATAATACAGTAGATCAGCCTTGTAGTGTGATGATGACTCAGGAATGAGTTGATCATTTGACAGCAGAGGTTCGGGTCGAAGATGGATAGTCCAGAATTTCTATGCATCTGTCTAATTATTACAGATTGTTCATAAACACACATCGACTTGGAGGAGCTGCAGCACTTCAGCAGCTGGTGTATTGTTTCAGCTGGTTGAGCTAAGGAGGGAGAGGAACAATAGAGGCCAATAACAATAATGTAGCTGTCAGGACTGTGAGGGAGGCAAGGTCAGTGAGGTGATACAGTAAACAGGACAGCCCAATTCCTTCCCATGGCCTCCCAGCTCAACTGAACCAAGAATAAGTCAAGTTAAAGCTGGGCTATTTCACAACGTCAAACAGTAATAATGAGTCACTAATGTTGTTAAGAAATGTTGATTAGCTTGGATCAACACAGGATAAAATCAAAATGAACTAACAGATTATATTTTTAACAATGATATTTTATAAATTTTAAGCTTTTTTAGTTATAGGCAAATAAAAAAACACTGAAGCAGATACCCAAACTATCACAAAAGCAAACATAACAAGAAAAAAGTTATTATATATATATTTTAAATATATACAAAGAAAGCGTTTAGAACACTGTTCACGTATAACACCTTGAACATAATTTTAAATAATTTCATAATTAATAATAATTTAATCCAGTCATTTTGTGTCAACATATTGCAGTATAAAGGAGCTAATAAGACCTTTGTTTGTGTGCTTTCTGAGTGGGAATAAATTTGTGTAAGAATATTTGGAAACACAATGGAATCATTGCTTTCCCGTCTTTAGGAATCAGTGGTGAGTGTACAGCTTGTATAACAGTGTAAATTTGCTGTCCCCTCAAAATAACACATTACACAGCCATTAAGTCTAAACTGCTGTACTCACTTTTGAGTACATCCCTAAGTGAAAATGTCCAAATTGGGCCCAATTAGCCATTTTTCCTCCCCTGTGTCATGTGACTCGTTAGTGTTACAAGGTCTCAGGTGTGAATGGGGAGCAGGTGTGTTAAATTTGGTGTTATCGCTCTCATACTGGTCATTGGAAGTTCAACATGGCAAATAACTCTCTGAAAAAAAGAATGGTTACTCTACATAAAGATGGCCTAGGCTGTAAGAAGATTGCCAAGACCCTGAAACTGAGCTGCAGCACGGTGGCCAAGACCATGCAGCGGTTCAACAGGACAGGTTCCACTCAAAACAGGCCTCGCCATGACCGACCAAAGAAGTTGAGTGCATGTGCTCAGTGTCATATGCACCGGAAAGGGTAGCTCAGAACATCCCAAGATAGAGAACAAATCATAACAGTCTTATATTGGACAATATTCTGTATCATAACACTGAGGCAGAGGAGGAGGTTTGTGTCAGATGGCTTTTGAATAGTAGAAGTAAATGGGCAAATGCAGACGTATATGGTCATAGTTGTTGAATTTCTCTACACTACTTTTGTCTGATCCCCTGCTAAAACAAGAAAAAAGAATATAAGCTGTAGCATCACATTTTTGCCATAGCAGTTAAGTTCATTGATTGTAATTAACTTCTGCAGAAAACAAACATTAGTCATGTTCCCACAACACAATTTCTGGACTTATTCAGTTTAAATTCTTTAAAAGAAAAATGTTCAGCTTTAAATTTAGCACATTTAATGACTATAGTAATCATAATGAGGTGCTGAAAGCAGTGCAGCAGTTATCCCCCATGTCTTTCATACACACACACCTTCCTCAGGGGGGCAATCAACTGATCAAAAGTAATAGCTCCCACTGGACTATCAGTGTTTACGTGGGTGATTCCAAAGATGTAATTTTCTTCTGCTGAAGTAAGCTCACAGTTCATTTGGGTTGTTCATGCAAAAGAGCTGTTAGTATACTGTTCTGTGAACATAACATCATCAGTATTCTGACTGTGTGTGGTCCCGACCCTGTATATCATACACACTGCCTGGAAAAAGTGACTCAATTATGCTCCCATTACAATACATTTTGAACATGTAAACATAATGTAATAATTTTAAGGCACATTTTAGCAATTAATCTGACATGTGCTTTTCCAAAAGAGGAAGGTCATCCTATATCATCTATGCTTGCTGGCTCACTGTCATGGCTTACTGGGACACTGGGACTCTTCTTTGAATTAGTAAATTGGAGTGTCAGTAGCAGCATTTACAAGTTTCTAATGCATCTTTTTCACCTAAACTTTCTATACATTAGTTTACACTATTTCTGAAATGCTGGCCTCTGTATCCATATCTTCACGAGACTTGTTTAAACAAATAAGATTCTGAATCATATATATTGGCCAAGTATGTGTACACCTACTACGACTTTGACTCCAGTTTTAAGTTGCTCTCAGTGTTACACACAGTTCCAAGAACAATGCATAGGAAAATAAAAAGAGACATACAGCATTGAAATATTATGAAAATATAATATATATATATATATATAAATACTGAAATGGGTAATGTGATAGATTTAATGTAGATACATGAAGTGGGTGGTTATGCACAGTATGAATGTATACTATAGATTAGTATGCATACTATGTCTATATGCAGTATAAACAGCGTGGAGGATTTATGTTAAAGTACAGTGTGTATTTTAAACCGTAAATACATTACAAATTGTAGGTGAGTGGATGTTTTACAGGGTTGTAACAGTATTTGAGTGATTTAACAGATTTAATGGCAGTGATATAAATACAAAGTGGCTTTACACACATGTCAATGTTACTTGTTGAACAGCCACATGGGAATGCAGGAAATTGTGGTGTGGTAAAATTTAGGGAGATGCATTAATGCTATAAACAGCGGGGGCGGTATTGCGACACTAGGAAGAAGACGAAGAAGAAAACCCGGAAGATGGTTTTGTTTGGGTTTTCGTCGCGGCGGGAAAGCTCTCCCAGGAAGTAAACAAACTGCAAGGTAACTTTAAAATTCAGTGTCTAATCTAAGCAGTGTTGTTTGTAACCATATAATCTGTTAATTAGGCAGCAATGCTGCCGTTAAACGGGTTAACGCTACGTTAAAGCTAAACATGCTAACCAGACTTGGCTTCTGTAACGTTAACCACCCGAAACAGTCGCTCACGTGAGAGCTGAAGTCAGTGTGGACTACTTTTTTAGGTTAACTTAAGTGCGGTTAAATTAGGTTAACGTTAACTTACTAGTTAGTGGTAAGTTAGTTCAGTAAACTAACTGTTCAGTAAACTAACTTACAAATCTGCAGTAACACCGGGCTATGTTTACTGATAAGTGCTCTTGGCCAAATAACAGTCACCTTTATACTGTCTCTTACAGCCCACAGATAAGAGCAGGTGCAAACATACACTCACTGATAGAAATGGTTTGGACAAAATATTAGAAACCTCTCAGAATGATACAATAAAATTCAAGAGCATCCCAAACTACATCCTCCAAAACGACCAGTTTAACAAAAACTGAGCAGTTAACCTTCATGAATGTAGGATTTATTGCAGTGTTGTTGTATTAGGCTGCATTACATTTAACTGTATCTAAATTTCCTAATAAACTGGCAGTGAAGGGCTGCAACTAGTTATGGGAGAAGCAAAGTCATTGAGAAGCAGGTGCTTTGCAAATGGTTGACTGTATTTTTATTCATTTAATCTATGAATCGTTTTGTCTGTAAAGAAATCCAGAAACAGTGACAATTGCTTGGCACAGTCATCCAGAGCCCATGATGTAATTATTTGAAAAGGCTTGTTTTGTCTGACTAACAGTCCAAAACCCCAAAGATGTTAATTATACTAAAATGTAAGACGAGCAAGTCCTCACATGTGAGAAATTGAAACCATCGAATGTTCATTCATTTAGCTGACGCTTCTATCTAAAGCGATTTACAATTGCTATTTAAGTCAGACGTCGTGCGCCTCTGGAGCAACGATTGACAGGTTCTGATTGTACTTCAGTGTGTGTGCTCATAATGTTAATAACAGAGCACCACCATTAATATTTTACATGTATTAAGTACCGTCAACTCTGTAATTTCCCCTCTTCCACCAGGTGAGACATGTTGACCGCATCATCCAAACAGCGGGATGTGGCCAAATCTAAAATCTCCCCCGTTCTATTTCTGACCGTGGACGGCGAACCCATGTCTTTCTTCTTGCGCCCGGGTCCTGTTAAACGCAAACTTCAGCCGCTCATCACAGCTGGGGGAGGTTTGTTGTGCAATGTCCAGCAGCCAGGAGCAATCCTGCTGATTAACCCAGAGGAAAGAGGCTCTATTCCTGAAACAACTGCTCACTGGTAGGTGTAGGACTGGGATGCCATTAGAAAGGGTTTATGTCAGGAGAAATACTCTTTAGCAATGTTGATGTGTTTATTCTACCAATTTATCTGTCATATGACATTTGACCCACAGTTTAGCAGAACATACCACTTCCACAGTAGAGCACTTGGGAGATTTGAACAGTGGTCAATTTCTAAGACATGGCAAGCTTTTATTTTAAAGAGGTGGTATTATGCTCATTTTCAGGTTCAAAATCTTAATTAGGGGTTGTACCAGAACAGGTTTACATGGTGTAATTAAAAAAAAAAAAACATAATTTTTTTTCATACTGCACATTGCTGCAGCTCCTCTTTTCACCCTGTGTTGAAGGCTTCATTTTAGCTATGGAGTGATACATCTTGTCTCTAATTGATCTTTGTTGGGAGTTGCACATGTGCCGTTCCTAGTTAAGGACTACTAGCCAGTCAGAAGCAGAGAAGGGCGGGTCAGCGAGAAGCCTGTAAACAGCTTCGATTCAGCTGTAGGCTACATGTTGCCGACCAGCTTGGCAACATGGACTGGAGCAAGAGTTTCAGAGTGGTGAGTTATTAATCTGTAACAAAAGTATTTTTCATCCATAAAGTTTTAACTGAGCTCTGTCTCTACACCACAGGAACAACTTTATGTCCATTGACTGGCTGGAGGGTAGCTAGTGTTGGAAGGGAGAGGAGAGGTGTGCTGCAGCTCAGTGTTTTTCCACCGGTGTTTTTGAGGGCGTGTTGGACTAGCCGCTTGGCGAGCGTTATATGAGGCGAATTCAAGTGGCTGGAGTACAAACAAGCTGTTTTCAAGCAGTGCAGAGCAGTGTTTTTTGTGGGAGATGGGAACTCCCTTTGGGCTTGACTTTGGGATTTTTCACTTTGCAAACCTAGTACATGCACAAAAAAGGTATATAACTCGATAAAAGAGAGAGAAGCCAAAAAGCATAATACCACCTCTTTAAGTTTTCGCACAGTAAGCTGAAGCATTGCCGTGCGTATGTGATCAGCTCGATAATATGTAATTTAGCAAAAGTTGTTTCTCCTCAGGTACGTGTCCACCCAGTACATTATCAACTGTGTTGAGAAGGATGAACAGCTAAACTTAGAAGACTACAGGTTAAATCCTGGAGTGGACACAAGACACTCTGCTAGACTCAACAATAGCAAAGAGAGCTCCGGTTTCTTAGGAGGTATGATGTATTTGTCAACATTTTGTGCAAAGATTTGGGCAACACCTAAAATAAAAAATAGCTGGTTTAGCTGTACCAATCATTATCAAATTTGGATTTTATCTTGCTCTGTTTATTTGTTTTAATCTGCTGATTTATATACTTTCATTCCTTCATTATAATTAGGCAGGGTTGCCTACACACCTGAAGATGATGCTGCCATTTTGAATTATGTCCGCGAACACAACACAGAGGTTGGAGGAAACCGGCTCTGGCAAGAGATGGAGAAGCAGTGTGTGACCACTCACAGCTGGCAGTCCATGAAATATCGTTACAGAGTACGACTGGCAAAGAAACGGTCAGAGGTTGTGGAGGTTGCACCAACAGAGGAAGACACCAAGGAAGCAGAGGAGGAGACCAAGGTAATGTACCTGGAAGATGTTTCTTTACATTTCTTTAAAATGTTGAAACAGTAAAACTGTAATCTAAACTAATACATTTCAGCCCTGCAATAAATCCAACATCTGTTAATGTCTCTTAATGTTAAGGTTTTAAGGTGTTAAGAGAGTGGTTTATTCAACTATTTTGACATTTATTGCTAGTTTTGGTGGTATATTGTACTACAATATATTAAAAGGTAATATATCCCCCTCATGTATGTAAATGCGTGTGAACAAAATATGAGACAACTTTCAATATAAGTGGCAAGCAATCGATGTGGCCAAGTAATACCAGGGAAACAGTGGTGTTATTAGCAGTAACTTCATGTTATGAAGCATTCATTGGCCATGTCATCATTAAGTTAATACGTAACATTTTTGAGCTCTTAGCTTTTAACAGGGAAAAGTCAAAAGCATGTCCTCTTTGGTGCAACTGTGTAAAGAACAAAACTTCCATGTAAATTAACATAACATTGTTTTGTCTAAAGTTATCACACTGTGAAATAGCTACTGAAAAATGTTGACAACATCAAAAAAACTGCTTGATGTTACAGAGGCTGCCTGGTGCAGTGTATTAGTTGATACTACCACTGGGTGGTGCCAAATAATAATAAAAAATTAATTGTACCCACTGCTACTTTAAAACATTTTAAGAAACATGATAATCATAAAAACATACACAGTATATTGCGACAGAAAATGCAAATCAAAATGCAAATTCAGCTCAGTCCCATCTTTTATAGACATAAAGGGTCTCATCGGTTTGCTTTTAGGTAGAAGGAAATCAAGAGACAGACGCTGCACAAGCTGCTGCTTCTGCTTGGACAGATTCAACAGCGGCAGACCCTCTTCAGACACATTCAGTGGAATCAGACCTAACACAGGTACTAACCAGAACTCACTGCTTGCAACAAACATATTTGTAAGTGATTTAATAATTCATTCAAATAAGCAGAACTGAACAGAACAGGTTTGGTGTCTCCACAGATTGAAGACCTGTCCATACCAGCTGAAAGCACACAACAAGAAATTGTAGAGGCTCAAACATCGGCCTCTCCAGAAGGAGAAGTGCAACATGTGAGCCCACAGACAGATAAACAACCAACTGAAAGCACACAAGCAGAGACGGTAGAAGCTGAAACACCTAACTCCCCCCAGATCACAGAGGATCCTTGTGTGGACCCACTGACAGATGCTCACCCCATTCCAGCTGAGAGCACAGAACCAGAAACAGATGAACCACAAACAATCGTCTCTCCACAAAAAGAAAGCACGCCAGAGGACTCTCCAGCAGCTCAGCCCAGATCCCTGCCTGACACCTCCTCTCAGAAGAAGCCAAAAGAGAAGCAGAAGGCCTCCCCCGAGCCGGAACAACCACAGCGTCGGTTTACACGCAGGCAGCTTCAGCTTGAGGAGTTGTTATCGCATAAACCGTATGGCAAAAAACTCAGATCAGCATCAAGTTCTGCTGAGCAACCGTCATCATCTCCCCAGCCCTCGAAGAAAACTAAATCAGCCGATAAGTCCGCTCTTCAAAAAGACACAACAGCAGACCAGCCGCCGTCTAAGAGAGCCAGAGGAAAGAGCACGGCAGCAGTGGAAGAGAGTCAACAAGAAGAGAGTGCGTGAGCTACTGTCTCTGAAACAGCACAAGCAGGTTTGTTATACCTCTACCAGTGTGGGGCATAAATTGTCTTGTTTTGCAGTTACAGAATCCAGTTCAGTGTCACAGAAAGGAGAGAAGAAGAAAGAAAAGAGAAAGTTGGGGATTCTAGAGTTGGCTACAAAAGAGTTTGAAGATGAAAGTGAGGTAAGATTTTGGAAGATTTTGCAATAGCACACTTATAACAGCAAGGCCATTTTACATTGAACTGCATGTGCAATCACGCACCCACTCAAACTCAGTAAAGAAACCACATCCACCCCACAAACACACACATACAGTTAGGCATCATAAGCCTGACAAACATTATGAAATGGGTAGATATTGTACCTACCGTAAAGTACAGTATTATAAGTACCTTAAATAGTTGACGTGTAGAGAAAACGGGTACAGTATTTATTTATATATTTTCCTGATAACTCTGAATGACTATTCATATTACCTCCTCCATTCCTCATCCCAAAGGGAATATCCATCACTCTACATGAATATAATACTATTCAATAAAATCAACTGACTTCCCCTGTTCACGAGCATTTAAATGGTCTAAATTTGGTTTGTTGAGTTCAGTGACTAGTGGTGACAAAATGATAGTTTCACATAATTCTGGTGTTTTCTCACCAACTGTCTTGCTCATCAGTGTTGTTATGTTTGTTATTTGTTGGCTTATTATGAATTTATTAAGAATCCCTCAAGCAATTTCAGAAATATATAGTTTAATAAACATTACATTACTTTATTCCAGATTATTTTCTCCATCAATCTTTTGGTCTATAGAACAGTAAATCCTCAGAGTTTGAAAGATTGAACTTAACTTAAAACAATTAGTTTATTGTCTAAATGTTTCTGATTATTTTGTCTATCAACTAATTAATTAATCAACTATGATTAAGTTGCTGTCATCTTTTGCTCACTTTACTTAAAATAATCTGAGTCGTGTTATTGTTTAATTATTGTTATGTTCCTGTTTCTCAGTTCGAAGAAGATGAAGCTCCAGATCTCCAAAACCCGACCGCAACAGGGACGATACAGCCCATATTGACAGACTCCACTTCAGACACAGCAGAGCCTGTCTCTACACAGTCCAACAACAGATATGGACCCAGCCTCCAGGAGGAAATGCAAGAGACTCAGACCTCCACTAGCAGCGGCCTACAACAGACTCGCTGCCCTGAGCCTGTAGCCACAAAGGCCTCCGAGGCCCACCTGTTCATATTTGACAGTGAATCTCAGGAAGAAGACTCTCAGTCCATTGTTGGTGAAAGTACAGTAGCTCCAGCCATACAACAGCCACGAATAGACAAAGACGACGCTGCGTTTTCACTGACTCAGGTCCAGTTGGAAGAGAACAAGCAGCGAATCAGAGAGCTGATGAACAAGACGAAGCAGGTGAGCACTGTGGTGCAGGAGATTTAAAATGTATCATTTAGACTGCATTGCCATTTAATAATTAATTGTTTATACTCCACTCTATCTGTCTGTTTCAAACCATTTTCGAACCTCTCCTTACTATTTCTGTTCCAGGACTTAGCCAGTGTGACCAAAGCCCTGCTGAAGACCAGCGGAGACTTCTCTGCTGCTCTGGATCTGCTTCTGAATCCCTCCTCCTTTTCAGCACTGTTTTGGGATCGCTGTGACGACAGTCTTCTGCACTCAGCTGATCTTGTGGTCCGACAGCAGCTGCTAGAGAAATACGGTGAGGAGGCCGTAGCCAAAAGAATCGTGTTCCTCGAGATAGAGAGATGAAAATGATTGATATTTAGTATAGATAGAAAGGAGGAAAATATCAGATCTGGACATAAGGAGTATACTTGTCTTATATATCACCTAACAGAGGGACATAAACGAGCTAGTTAGCTGATATTCAGTAGAGTTTGAATTTCCACTTTCTCTGTTGTGCTGACCCCGATTCTTCAGGAAAGTTAATCTCTCCTTCATTGCTGCTCCTCTTGACTAACTTTGAAGAGGTAAAATCCCATGTGAGGATTAAACATTCCCTGACTGTTTAACTTTTAAAAACTTTTAGGTATATTAAGTTAAGGCTATTGTTTGTGTCATGGTTTATACCTTTGTTTGGAAACAGAAACTTGTATGTGTTTTAACATGATAATACTGTATTATTTTATGTGTATTTTAAAATGTTTTTTGTTTTGTTTTCATTTATTTTTTTTAATAAATAGATTATTACCAATGCTTTGCATTATGAAATGAATCTCCTTTTGTACGTATTGTAGAAAAATTAAAAGGAAAAGAAATACACTTGCAGCCTTGTATGAAATCTGTGCTAGGAGCTCAAGTGGTTGCAGATGAATGAATATAAGCTAAATTGGTTTCCTTTAACCAAAAAGAGTTACTTCTCTCAGTGTAGCAAGATCTGACTAAAACTGTTAAGTATTAGAAATATTTCAGCAGCCACGTTCTTGCATTTTTCATAAGCTGTCACACTATTCTGGTTACAATTTGCAAGTGAGAGTAAAAAGGTCAGATTTAGGTGCGTGAGTAATTGACATCCACTGTTTAACTGTTTAGTGGCTCAAAAAGTAGAGCAGGTTACTCGTTAATCGGAAGGCTCTTCCAGGCTACCCGTCCTTGTGTCCTTGGGCAAGACACTGAACCCTGAATTCCCCAAAGGCTGTTGCATCAGTGTTTGATGGGTGAATGCGCTGTAGTGTAAAAGCACTTTGAGTGGTCACAAAGACTAGAAAGGTGCTATACAAATATAGAACATTTACATTTAACTGAAAATATTGTGTAGAAAATGTCTGTTGTTTATCCAGCTGTACAAAACTACTTAATTATTTGAATTAATACCAACAATTACCAGTTTAAGTAAAATCATTCATCTTTAATACACTAGATACTGAACAGGCCAGATTTTAGATGAGTGATTATACAATTATTTAACAGTTATAACTGTTTGTGATTGGCTATTACACAACCACAATACAACAAAGACTGTCTTTATCACTTGGACTACTGTACATGAAAATAATAAACTTTATGTATATTGCACTTTTCAAAGCAAGGTTAGAGGTGCCTTTTAAAAACACTTGCTGAACAAATATCTTAATAAAAACAAAAGCTGCCATTAAAACTAGTTAAGCTTGGTAATATAAGTAGCTTGTTGGAAACCTCCAACTATTTGCCCCTATTTCTAGGAAAAATGCCTAAAATAACATACCCAAATGAATCAGGAATAACTCCTCAACCATTTGGCCTAGAGATGCATAATTCTGGTCTCCTTTGAATGGTCAGAAGCTAAGGATAAGAATATAAATCCAAATTTACATTAACATATTCATTTTACCATTACAGACTTGATGGAGATTCAATAAAGAAAAATTTATTTTTCATCCTCATCTGGTAAAAAAGCTCTATTTTTAATGCAATAAATCATCAAAACCATCATAAGATAAATGATATTCAGTAGCATTATAATCTAATACACCTGGAATGATCTCTGGCTTCCTCCCACCTTCCAGAGACATGCGGACTAGGTTAATTGGTGACCCTAAATTGTCCTTAGGTGTGAGTGTGACTGGTTGTTTGTCTATGTGTGGCCCTAAATTGGATTGGCGACCTGTCCAGGGTGTACCCTGCCTTTCGCCTGATGTCAGCTGGGACTGGCTTCAGCCCCGTGTCCCTGTGCACAGGATAAGCAGTTGACGATGGATGAATGGACACCTGGAATGCAATTGTAACTGTAAATTTGATGAAAATAAACTAAAATATAACAGTTTTCATACAATATTTTCAAAATATTGCAGGCGAATGTCCATATTTTGGCAATATTTACTGTTTAAATGTTGATTTATTGGGAGTTATCTTTAAAACACTATTTATGTCCATACAACCACATTCCAAATAACATTGAAATATTGATTAAAAACAGTGAAAATTCATCAACATTCCTGTGACCAAAAGCACCCCCTGCTTTACAGGCGTGTAGCTTGAACGGAACATCCCACAGTGATAGTGGGGCATCAATCGATCCGGATTGAGCAGACCTTTCATTTCATGAGGGATGTCCATGTAGCTCCAACAGGTCGGCCACCAGACAGACAGTGTTCCAAAGCGGCACTTCTCCTGCTCTGCAGAAAAAGGCGAGACAGCAGATACAGCTCCCAGGTATTGCACAATAATCAAGATGGCGCCCGGTTCTAGCAACAAATCATCTGATTTTTGGAGTTAAAACGGCGAAAGTATGTAAGTAAGTCAGCGGTTTAAAATATTTTAAATAAATTATATAACAATTAGAAGCCAGTGTAAGCATGTAAGGACCAGGTAAATATTGTCTTTCTTTTGTTTTGGATAAAATTAGCAGAATATTGAACAAGCTGCAGGCAGGAGGGAGGTATTATACTAATGCTAGAAAACTAGATCATATTAACGAAAAACAATGCAAACACAATGATCAATCTCTTGACATCTACTCTTTAAATGAAAAATTTATTTAAAGAGTAGCCTTGTTTTTAATCCAATCCACCATTTTATTTCATTTTCCCCCCAATATCAATTGAGTACATTCATAATTGTGACACAGTCAGACCCAGACCTACATGAATATATTGTATCACCAAAATAATAATTCCACAAATCTTAAAGAGAAAAGCAATTAAATTAAAGCAGACAAATCAACCACTTAAAATTAAATCAACAACCTGTGATGCAAATGAAAGACAGTTCAGTAGATTTTACCCAAATATGGCCACAAGTATTGCTGCACCTTTTTAGTACCCCGTCACGTTTATGAAATTAAGCAATGACACTTAACACATATGTCGATGAACATGTACAACTGTATGTTGACACGACAGTTAACACAACCATAATCCCAGTGCTACACTGATAAAAACCAATCGTATAAAACCCTTTTTAGTATGAAACATTCACATCCACCAGGACCTCATTTACATACACCTAGGTCACACACTGTAAATTTGCCCGTTAAGAACCCGTTGAGTAAAGCAAAACATACCAAGATCTACAATAAGTAACAGAACACCATATATCCCTGGATTTAAACGGCTCCATTTGTTTTTGCTCAGCTTTTACTTTTAAGGGCTTTAGAGGATGTCTCCAATCCAGCTACATTCATTAAGGAGGGTTGCTACAGTTTTAGAGACTGGGTGTCATTGGAATTTGACCTGCTTTAAGAGAAGAAACGTGAGAGAATGTACTGAACGTAATGTGTCAATAGTCTGCAAGAATTGCTGATTTTGAAAAATCAAGAAAATGTCAGTAAACTAACACATCTGTGGTAGGCATGATCAAACAGTGAGACTGAGACTTTCCAGAGTTAGTAGAATTCATAGCTTGATTTACATCTTTGTCGTATTACTGTACTGTACACTTATGCTTTGGTTGGCTGGTTAGTGTGATGGGCAAAGTGGTGTGGGCTACAATCTCAAGTGACCTTTTTTGTTCCTGGATGTTATAGCCATACAATAAATAAATAAAGAGTTTGATGTCGTCAATACAAAGTACAGTACCAGTAAAACAATGGCTCTTTGTTACTTATCAGGCTGGTTTTATATCAACTCAAACAAGGATGTGAAGGTTCACTCTGAGTATGACTGTACCTCACTTATGTCTTCATTTTTATTATGGGTGATCCGATACGGTCAATAAGTGACCAAAACATCTGGAACAAGTTAAATAGTCCTGCAGAATTAATATAGCAGAATATGGCGACAGTAACACAGTTTTTGGTTAACAGAGAATGATTACAAAACAGTGAAAAATAAATGTTCTGCCACAAATACAATTAATTATTGATTAGGATAGATGCTGTTTTGATGAAAATGTAGCGCACAGTGTGCATTGCAGCTATTTAGTTCAAAAAATAATGGTATTTAAAAAAAAAGACCCAAAGCTCATTTCTTCCACACAAACATGCTGAAATAACAAAAGGCCTGTATTTTAACATTCTGCTTATGTAAAACTTCAAGATAGAAGTAGCACTTAATCTTTGATCCAGCAAACCGTACATATATTATAATACAAAGAGGTGATAAAAAGATCACTTCTGTCCCCATGCGTCGATCAGTTCCTACGCTAAGACGTGAAACTGTGAAACATCTCAATCATTTGCAAAAAGACTAATATGAACAAAAAGGCCTCTGGGGTATACGATCACATGCCTACAGCCCTCTATGTACAGTCTGACACTTTTAGCCCCGATTCAGTAGAGACAAAGCAGGATGTGCAACCCATCTGGAACAGTGTCCCCAGCAGGACAAATAGTCTCATAACGAAACCACACATAAACAAAGAAATAAGTTCTCCAAAATAAAATAAAAAGATGTAAGATCGTCATTTATGAAAGTTATGTGAACGGGAAGCTTTTCAAAATGTGTCCTTTGGTTTTACTTTAGACGCTGGAGGGCATCGTTTGGCTTTAAATAACTTCAACTGTTATTAAAACAATGGGATTTTAGCCATTTAAAATGATATGTCTTGATGTGCACAAAATGTACTGCACAAGACGGGAACAATGTGTCCTCAATAAAGCACATCAGAATCAGAACAATGCACTACCTGTTTCAGTAGCATCTGGCAAATTCATGACTTCATTCACAATTATAATCCGACAATTATAGTCGTGAATGAATTAGTCCCTTGTTGAGGGGGCACTGTTCCAGTTTTGATGTCCAAGAAAACAAATGTCCTATACTAAGATTATGTCACACTCAAACACACACAAAAAGGAAGAGTTTCTCAAAATGATACATAGAAAACACCTGCTTTGCTTAAAAGGCTAATTGTATTGGTTTTAAGAGAAACGAGGAAGGGTGAAAGCCAGTCCAAAAATAAGGCCAGCTAAATTGCATAGAACGTCAGTAGTGCCCTGATGCATCAAAAGGCTGTGCTCCTTTCCTCCGTCAACTTTGGCAACCCGGCAGAGTTTCCTCAGAAACCACCAGAACTCCAACACCATCAGTCTCAACTCCTTGTTTTGTCTCCTTGGCAGAAGACACTTAAACCCCCAACAGTTTACCTGGACCCTTGTAAGTCATGTCAAAAACAAAATAGTGTTCCAATTATGGGGCACAGACATTTTTCTAATCTAAACTAAATATTAAAAAGGATATGTAAAGATGTATGTGTATTTGTTTTGTGATTGTTACGTGGAGGAGCACAATATGTACTATTTTCAATTCCTTTTAGAAAAAAAGGACATTAAGAGCTTAACAATCTGTACAAAATACTTCTCAGCCAGTTTAAAACATTTGAGAATTGTTTTCTTGCTCCCCTAAAATGATGCGAAGCTCTGGAAAAGGATCCAGCAGTGAGGAAGAGAGCACAGCTCAGACTCTATTTGCACCCTTTCTCTTTGTGAAGCAAAGACCACCACTTTCTAAACAACAGAAATAGTATAAAAGCACCAGTTCTGGGCCTGCATCTGTGAGCACGACCATCAGAACTTTTAATAGGTCAGACAGGCCCAGATTTAGGTTGCTCCACCTCTCTAGCAGGGTGGAGCTCTATACACGTTTGACCCCTGTGACAACTAGGGGCATTCAGGGGGGAGGTGGGACAAAGCCCGCCTATGCAGCCATCAACTAACGGGGACTTCAGCCTCTGCGTCCTTGTCCGAAATCTCGTCCTGGATCTCGTCTGTGTTCCCTGAGTCGCTGCTGGCCACAGAGCTGATAGAGGGAGAGTTCCTGCCACCTTTAATCATCCGTCGACAGGTCTCCATCTGCACGTCCAGGCCTCTCTTCATGCTGCACATCTCCATGTACTCGTGCAAGTGTCGATTCATGTCGCTCTTTGCGGTGGCCAATTCCATCTAAAAGAAGGGGACCGGATTAAACAGAGCGAAGAGACCGTGCGAACTTTGCCTTGTGGTTCACTTTTTAACAAAGCTAGGCCCTCCGAAGCTTTCATGCAGTTAAACTGGTGTACCATTTTAAACTTTATATGTTAACGGAACAATCATTTTCACAATATCCACCAAATTACACATTAGAAATGATAGTATTCAAGCCACTCTGTTTGTGAATAGCTATTAACAGAACGGTTATTACCACTGTCAGGGTCTAAATGAACTCGGCACAAAAGATGGAGTATTTCCTGGAGCTTTTTCCCAAATTCATACTATATACTAATTCTATACCATATGTACTACATAATAAACATCATTATTTACTAATCTGTTAGTATACAAAGATATTTGATATTAAACATACTTTACCATTTTGTGCAATCAGAAAATGATACAATTTTCCAGGACACTCAGATTTGGGACATGGCTCACATTGCTCATGCTTTAAACTTGCCTTATGATTGCAAGTCTTTTTTTCCCCACAGACAAAAATACACAGATTGTCTACCTCGATCTGGCCGATGGTCTCCTGGTACTCCTGCTCTCTGGTCTTAAATAGTGACTCTGTTTCGTCAATGAGGCTGCCAAGACTTCCATCCTGGGAGTCCTTAGAGAGCACAGACAGAGGCCTCATTCATCATGCATGAGAAAAAAGTCTGACACAGCACCCATATCAATGATCTACACACTGCCTCGCATGCCTTTAAAAAACATATACTGTGCAAAAGAAAATCAGCGCAGACAGAACTCACTGGTTCAGCGGCTTCACCGTTGCCATCAGAGGGGCAGGCGTTTGTGCAGGCGGCTGCAGCGGTGGTGCACGGCACGTTGTAGTTCGTGAAGTCCTCCCACAGCAACAGAGTCTCCTCGTTTTCCTCCCACGTCAGACTGTCGCAGTCGTCGTCAATTTCAAACGTTTCGCGCCTGGCAACAAAGGAGTTATCTGAACAATGTCTGTGTGAGGACAAGGAACGGAAAGAAGAGAGAGAGGGAGGAGAGGAACGACAAGTATAACGGCCACCAGACTGAGCAAAGGTCACATGCAAAGAGGAAGATGCGCTCATGAAGAAGACAAACAGAGGAGAGGGAAAGAGTTTATGGAAAACAAGAGCAGTCAAATAGCAAACCTCAGCAAACCTGTATGTGTACCTGTATATCTCATCCACCTCCGACATGTACTTTATAACGATAATAATTTTACTCACTCTGCTCATTGCACTATTGTCTCAATCTGTCTATACTGTTTTTGTTAATAGTGTGTATAGGGTACATATGTTCCCTATACTGTAGCCTGTGTGTGATTTTATTATTGTATTATTGTATTGTAAGTAAGCAGATGGTGAGCAATGTACAATCCTGAGTCGAATTCCTCTATACACATCCTATACACATACATGGCAAATAAAGCTGATTCTGATTCAAATATACTTTACAGCCACCGACTAAAAATATTAGGGGTTAGTGAATAGGCTTCTCAAAGAAAAGCCTCCAAAAATAACTACTGTGACTTTAACAAAGCAAACTGATGCCCACATTATTTATATCTGCTGAGTTTTGCTGAATCAGCACACTGTATATGACTCCATTTAAACACTAGAGGGATATGAAGGGATACACAGTGCAACGCCATCAAAACTACATTCCAGGAAAGTACTGTACTAGTGTAACTGCAGAGCATATGAATGGACCATATTTGGGTTCATTCAACCATATTTAGGTTTATTCAAAGCAAAGAGCACTTGATTTTGGTGTCTGTGTGTGTGTCTCAAGTGTCCCTTACAGCTGGTTGAGCATGCGTTTCATTTCGTCCGTGATGTTGAGCGAGCCGGGGACCTCCTCCTCTGAAGGGCTGGGCTCGGCATCCATCTCTGAACTGTCCTCATCAGACACCACTTTGCGCTCTTTTCTCCTGCAGCCAGCCGCGGCTCCCTGCGAAACACCAAGAACCATGACTTTTTTGTGTGGAACCTCCTTCATAACTACTGTAAATATAAGAAAATAGGGACATACTGTATAACAACATATAACATAGGAAAAGCCATCCACTTGATTCGCAGTGAGATTTATACTTGGGCTTTAGCCAGCACTGTCGGCGCAATGTGATAACCTTGTGTGCAGCGAAGAGTTACCATATCAGCATTTCACTTTTTCTGTGTGTGTGTGTGTGTATGCATATGTAAGAGTCACTACTGGAAGTATTCTCCATGTGTATGTTTATATGTTTGTGTGTGTGTGTGTGTTTCCGAACATGTAGGCATGCATTCCTGCATCTTCAGAAGGGTCACTCAGTCCACAGTCAGCCGGTGAAAAAGAAACTACACACAGTCAGCCACAGGCAGCTCGGATTTCATTTACAGAGTGCTGACTGTCTCCTTCACAAAAGAATTCATATTTTTTTTGCTCCGATTACTGTCCACTCTTCTGACAAACAGTGAAACAGCAGATGGATACCCACCCTCTCCGGGAGCGACCTGGCTGGACTGACGTTGAACATCTTTGACATGTCCTCTGAGTTGCGTTGCTGAGCCACATCGCACAGTTTAGCTGTGATGTCAATCCGCCTGCAGATGTCCATGTCCACCCGCCTGGCTTTCTCCTGAATCTTGGAGTCCAGGTCAGACATTTGCTGCACGGGTAAGGACAGTTGTTTTAGATGACATGTGCAACCCAAACCGTGTACACATACAGAGATGCATTTTTTATATGATTCAAATGTGCAATTTTATTTATAACTCTATAGCCTAATGGCCTTTTTGTTTAATTTTGATATTGTGACATATCTTGCCTATGTTGGCCAGGACACTCTTGACATTATTTTTAATCTTAATGAGAGTTTTCCTGGTTAACTTAAGGTTAAATTAAAAATAATAATAAAACATCAGTGTAATTAGAGTACTAAAACAAGTACTAGTAGTGCATCATTTTGTCAAATCAATAATTACCCATGATTTTCTGTTTTCATAAGACCTGGTAGAGCAGATATGAATCATGTAAATACATAACATATAGATTGGGTCTTCCTGCTAGAATGAAAGTTTTAACAATATGATTTTTTGGTGAGCAATGACTACAAGGCAACCACATCTAGAGCACATACCACAAAATACAGGATGTCTAACCATACATTAAACAATCCTCGGCTCTTAACAGATCCACTACTTCTACGTCACTTACCCGTCTCTGTGTTGATTCACACATCAGGGTTGAAGTCAAGCACAGAAAATAATATGAAAATTCTACAATGTCCAAATGCCAACAGTGAAGATAAGCAGGATAAACAACATAGCTTTCCAAAAACAAAAACAACATCCGACTATATTTATCCCTGAGCAAGCACAAGCTGTGACTGAGCCCACTGCAGTATTTTACAACTATATATCACACTAGAGCAGACGGGGAAACAATACAGAGCTGTACGGAACAGGAAGTGCTCTTGATCTACAGCTGCTATTTGAGCTTTTTTCAATGAATGCTTGTCTTGGAGGCTTTCTGGCATTCTATATTTTTCCTGAACCCACATGACGAAGGAAGGAAGGGTGTGTGTTTTATTATCTAGACCTATCAATGCATGTGTGAATGCAAGCCTTTATCAGAATAACATTGTTCAAACACTCCTGTTTAAATATGGGAGTTATCACAGCACTTCTTCTATGGTGCTTTGTCAGACTTGGGGAAGTCATGATGACATCACCCTCAGCGCTGAACAAATACTTACATCAGTCATCAGGCTCTTGAAGACCACAAGTTCAGCCTTCAGTCTGTCCACCTTCTCGCTCAGCTCATCGCGGACCTCAGTTGACTCCTGGGCGCTCTGAGTAGACGTCACAGTAAGGTATTTAAAATAAGGCACATAACATGTAAACTGTCAGGGTTAATAGAGTATGCTTAACCACAATTAACTCTGCTGCTTTCTAAGGTTTGTGAAATAAATCTTTAAAATACAGTGCAACAACCATTTTTATTAATCTTTACAACATTTTTATTGCACATTCAGCAAGATAACAAACTGGCCTATGTTACATTCAGATAAGGACCTTCTAATCAAATAAAGCTTCCATTCTGTTATGCATTTTCACACTGGTTATTGTTGAATTTTTTATGATCAGAAGCCAGAGGTCATAGTTTACTTTCGTTTTACATTTACATCACTTTTACATCACAGAGACGATGCAAACTTGAGCCTCCGCTGAAAGCATTTGGCAATACTCAGTGTGTTTAAAAACTGGAGCTGTAGCCATGTAAAGGAAGGTGTCAATGTAGAGTCTTTGCATGTGGGTGAAGGTAACGCACAGAGGTTTTTGGTGAATTAGGCCAGAGAGACTAAAACTGAATATGTATTTTTCAGATCTTTTCAGATGAGATAACTGATACAATTTTCATGCCTATATGGTAAATATGAAGCCACATTAAGCATAGCATAGCATAAAGACTTGAAACAGGAGGAAACAGCTAGCCCGGTTCTGACTGAAGCAGGAAATTAAATTAGCAACTGCCACCTGCCAAATACAGGGTAAATGTTGGCTGTGGCAGGTAAAAAGTTTAGGTCACCTGCCACCATGTGGTAATGGCAGAGAAAAAGTGTCTGATAGAAATGTTCAGTAACCTGCCCTAGTGGCAGGGGAAGAAAATTTCAGACCCTGGACTGATCCGCCTACCAGCAAAGCTCATCAACTAACATGTTATATCTTGTTTGTTCCATACAAAAACCCAAGTGGAAAATTCTCCAGTTGTGGTTTTACAGGTTGGTTTTATGTGACGTTATCTGTTAGCCAGGCACGGTGGTTCCTTGGAGTCTTATTACCACCGTGAGGATGCCAGGCAACCAGCAGAGTCACTAAAAGTCCAATGCTGGTAGGTGGAAAATATTTCCATTGGACAGAGCCAGGCTAGCTGTTTCCCTCCACTTCCAGTCTTTAAGCTAGGCTAAGCTAACCGGCTGCTGGCTGTAGCTTCATATTTACTTTTCAAACATGGGAAGGGAATCAATTTTCTGATATACACTTAACAAAATTATAAATGCAACAGTTTTGTTTTTGCCCCTAATCTTCATGAGCTGAATTCAACTCACTCATTTTCGAGTGGCCTTTTATTGTGGCCAGCCTAAGGCAAACCTGTGCAATGCCCATGCCGTCTAATCAGTATCTTGTTATGCCACACCTGTGAGGTGGATGGATTATCTCGGCAAAGGAGAAGTGCTCACTAACACAGATTTTGACAGATTTGTGAAAAATATTTGAGAGAAACAGGCCTTTTGTGTACATAGAGAAAGTCTTAGATCTTTGAGCTCATGATTCAGCTCATGATGAATGGGAGCAAAAACAAAAGTGTTGCGTTTGTAATTTTGGTCAGTGTAACTCTCAGTAAGAAAGTCAATAACTGCGTTTCCAGAGATGTTAACCTATTTCTTTAAGGCTCAACTTTTAATTCTGGACCATCATCTATACTACACTCACAAAACATTTAAGACTTAAGACACTCCACTGGTACATTCAGTCCTGCCTCACCTTTGGTCCAAGCAAAACCATAAACTTAATTATTAAGCCCTTTTCACTATCAAGAAAAGTAGCTTTTCTTAGGAGCTTGCGAAATAAACTATTCCCCAAATTTCCCACTAAGTGGATAGCTATCCTATTTAGCTTTAGTAAACAGCAGTGCTCAGCAGTTAAACTTTACAAAGACTAATAGGATGAAAATATAAAAGATATCACTAGAAAAGTACCAGTTTTTGCCCAGCACAGGGTAACAGCTCTTTGGCTCTGAGCCCTCAATAATAAATGGCTGTTTGCTCTGAATTTGCCATCTTTGAACAGGTTTATACACAGTGACATCTGCCTGTGTGCTCTAAAAGGTTAAAGCCCCCACGGGGACAGCACTCCACCTCTCTATCTGGGGTTTTGCTGACCCAGAATCCAAGGCAAACATGCCTGCTGTCACTGATCGATTTGTGCAAAAGCAGAGAGAGGAAGGATGCCGACTAGTTGAGGTACTCACGCCAGCTGGGATGGTGTACTATGAGTTGTGATACAGCCTCAAGGTGTGACACTTTAAATGGAGTTTTGCCCCTATATCTGTTTCCTTTGCCTGCTCTGAACAGAAGCATAATGGTAGGCTGCTGGTGATATTTGATGTTCATATCTATATCCAGGCTGACAGACTCCCCATGATGGGTTTGTAATATGGTTTTTCTAATCTGACACGCATCCTGCTGTATCCTCTAGCTGCTTCTATTCCAGCTCTGACTCCACACAATGTTTATGAATGTGCTGTAGTAGCATATAGTACAATGTACGTGTAGACATAATTTTCCCTCAGATGTTGTTTGTACTTCTTCTGTACGTCTGCTTGTGGTCAGACTTCAAATAGCTGAATATGTTTGTGGAATATATTTTATTGGTAATATTTTCCAACCTGCTGCATGGATTCCACCGTGGACTCCAGCTGCTCTCGTTTTGACAGCTCCTCCTCCCATCTGCAACACAGAGCACAAAGGTGGGTCAGTTACTGCTGGGCCTGGTCCCCAAGGGGCCACTAGACAGGTTAATGATACTTTTGTGGGAATAGTTCCATCTCTGATTACAAAATGCCCTTGACAGTGTGGGATTATATACCCTACCCCACTATTTTCAGTCTTTTGTCTCCTTCCTCCTTTGTACAGTTTCAACCCCACTGCCTCAATAAAAAACTATAGAGAGAATGTTTCCATCCTTTTTCAAACACACACTTTTTACAACAAACATTGTTCATGAATAGTTTTTGAACCTTTGAGTAATTGAAGAGGGACATTTGAGTTTTAATACACCCAAAAGGGTGGAGTATCTCTCCTGAAGTCTGAGTTCCTTCATGCTAACCGCTTCATTCCTCATGAAGTATCAGAAGTGGGAATCTGTTTATAAGATATCACTGCTGACAAAACAAAGCAAATACACTGCTCAAAAAAATTAAGGGAACACTTAATCATCAAAGTACAGCATCAAGTCAATTAAATGTCAGGGATTTCAATCTGTCTGGTTGGGAAGCATAAGCGACTGTGAATCAACGTCACCTGTTTTGGTGCAAATGAAAGTAACAACAGGTGCACTGGAGAGGCAACAGCAAGACAAACCCCCAAAAGGGAATGGTTTTCAGGTGATGGCCACAGACATCTGCTCTCTCTTATCCTTCCTGACTGATTGTTCTCTAGTTTTGCATTATGCTAGTGTCCTTGTCACAACTGGTGACTGGCCCTTACATTCCCCTGACCTGAATCCAATTGAGAACCTCTGGGACATTATGTATTGGTGTATCCAATGCAGCCAAGTAGTGCCACAGACTGTCCAGGAACTCACTATTGCTCTGATCCCTGATGCTCTGGGAGAAGATCCCCCAGGACACCATCCACCGTCTCATCAGGAGCATGCCCCGATGTTGGGAGTGCATACAGGCCCTTAAGGGCCATACAGCGTACTGAGTCACATTATGAGTTGCCGTGATGAAAGTCAAGTTGCATCAGCCTCTGATTTCAGTTTTTACTTTGCATGTTTTTCAGTGTGATTTTGAATCCAGCCCTCAGTCGGTAGTTGATTTTGGTTTCCATGACTGTTGTTATGTCATTTTGTTCTCAACAAATTGAACAATGTACAGTAAAGATTTTAAACTTTTGAACTATTTCATTCATTGAGATCTGATGTGTGATTTAAGTGTTCTCCTGATTTTATTGAGCAGTGTAAAAATGTTTACTCATGATCTGCTACAGATAAAACATACGAAGATACTTAACATAAACTAACGCTACCAACCCATGTGCAAAGCCATTCGCATTCATTCCAATATTTGTTGAAGCTATAGTTGACTGTTTATGTTATGGAGGTATAAAGTTCGCTATGTTCTCCATCTTAGTTTAGCATGTTAGCATGCTGTACCAGCAGTACAACTGAGGCTGATGGGAATGTTACAATTCATCCTGATGGGGACATGAATGTGTGTACCAGATTTCATGGCAATCAGTCCAATAGTTCTTGAGATATTTCAGTCTCAACCAGCCAACTGACGGACAAACTATGCCGCTAGCATGGCTAAAAATAAAGAGCCAGACCCCCCATTGGCCACAAGCCATGATTAACAACACATTTTGCTTTCCCTCTCCTGACAGGTCATATTACTCATCTGCACCATGGCAGCTATGTAAAAACAAAATTAGGAGCCTTTTTAATTGCCTTGCAGTATGTATTGCAAACAAAGCACAGAACGCTCCTCCTGTACTGCATCAGTCAGTTCAGCATGCTGCTAATACACACTCATCTTATTCCCTGGGATATGAGACAGCAGGCATGCTGAGTCACGGATGCTTCCAAAAAGAGAGTTTGAGGATCCGAATGAATAAAGAACTCATTCGGTAATATTAAGTCATGGCACAGTGTCAGACACTCATGTGACCATGAGCCACTGTGGGTGATGTGGTCAACGACAGTGGAGGATAATTTGAGAGGGGGGTTTCTGTGTGTGTGTGTGTGTGTGAGAGAGAGAGAGAGAGACAGACTGGGTGAGCCAGTGGGAAGATTTGAGTGTACTGGTATAAGTAGCGCATGCCTGACCATATATGTTTTCCGGAAGGGAGAAAGCTGAAATCTGATGACCACTGCTGAATTCTGGGACATTCATGTAGCACACCCAGAACCTTTACCATGGAGAAACACAAACATACTCTAAAGTCACTTTGGTATCACAACATGCGTCAGTAGAGATTCACTTTCTCCACAAAACTCATCCTTGTTTCCTTTCGGGACCCGCTGAATGTACACTGTCTAATTAGAGAGACAGTGGCAGGGCGTGCCAGCTCGCACTGTGATTGAAGCCTTGCTCTAAAAAAACGCTGGCAGCGCCGCTTTACTGTGTCCACAACACTCCGCCTGTCTGCCGCAGGACTCTGGCTAAGGTCTTTGGAGTTCACAACTGCATCGCATCATCTGCAGACACAACTCCCGTTTGTCTCAGCATCACTTGTGTTGTCACTTCCTGAGGAAACCACCACGTCCTTTTCTTTAATACCGCGGGTGATAACTTGACAACATGATTAAATCGACCTACTGATGGAGAGAAAGCCTCTCTGTGATGAAATGTCAAGGCTATTTATGTCATCTGTCAAAGGTAATGGAATCATTGACAGAACTAAGCAGCAGCTACTTCCACATAACTTGGAGCAGTAACAATTCAGCAATCCATAAAAGTCAAATGGAAAACCGCGGACTGTTTTCAAGCATCCAGATAAAAATGGCTAATCCAAACAAAGATGACACTACAGCTTAGCAAAGGTATTTCTAGCTGGCCTCTCTGCCATAGCTGTGGTTCTGGTTTTCCTGTACCTTTGGTGTGACTCAGTACGAATGAACACACCCGGAGTCTCCTTACAAGGACAAAGACAGGAGGGAGGGTTGGAGTCTGTGTCAACTCATGGACATCTGTTTAACCAGACAGAAACCTCCTCTGCAATTAAAAACTGTGGTGTTACAGATGTGTTACTTCAGCCAACAAAGCCGATTAAAATTGCTACAATAAACTTTATTTTTTGGGGGGAGGCAAAACTAAACTAAAATAAATGGCAAACAAACCCTGAATAGAATTATGGAGGTTTTTTAAGAGCCACATAAAGATAATGACGTAGTTTTCATTGAGAAAACTGAAAGCCCAGAATGAATTTAAATATTTTTTTCTTAAATCAGTATTGCATGAGTAACTTCAGCAGCACTTGAAGTAGAAATGTTCAAATGAAATGGAAAAAAAACCCAGACAAATTCCCATTTCAGTTGATGCAAACTACATATCCAGTGATTCATGAAAAACTGTGATTTAATGAAGAAAAATTAAACTGTCTCACATCAAAAAGATATTTTCTCATCTCATTTTTTGTCTGTTGAACAATAGCATTCCTGCAGCGCTAACACTCCCTGCCTTGTGTGGTATGTCTGGGAGTTACATTTGCACGCAAGCTGCCTGAATGTTTTCCCATCCCTGTGCCTGCGGACACAGCACGCACACATCCATATTTGATGTACTGATGTTCTTGTTCTTGATGCTTTGTAATGCCAAAGCTCATGATGATAGTTTTATGACACCCATAATGATTTAATCTCGAAGGTTGATTTATTGCTGCCAGATTCAAAATGATTAAAGACTATATCTTGGATGTGATTGTTCAATGATAAATTATTTTGTTAATGATCAAATATTTATCTGATGTTCAAAATCGAAAGATCCCACAGTGTGACCACTAGACTGTTCTGCAACAGGCGGTAAATACCAGAGGAGCACGGGGGAATCTTAGAGGTGTGGCTGCGTATCATTCCATAAAACCTCTGTTGCTCATAGCAAATAAAAACTTGAGTCAGACAACACCCTGTTTAAACTATACAATGTATTGGAAAGTGTTACTTACTTAGTGGAATTTCTTAGTAACCAGACATCAAATTATAAGCTCAGGAACTGATCCTGTATTTTAGAGCAGATTACCCCTTAAACACATACCTTTAGACCTTTACATATATTTGTCCTCATTTACATAATGTTGTTTAGCTTACTATTGTATATCCATACTGTTATGCTAGTTCATTATAGTAATGGCAAAGTTTGGATTTTTGGGGTTTATTATTGTTATTACAATGTGTATAGATTAATCTGTGTTGTATTAGTCTCTGAAGACCCAGGGTATATAGGAATGTTTTCCAAAAACCGGAGCATTTATGGGTTACTGGAGGTAAATGGAAACTAATCATTACCAGTTTAGCCAATATACCAATATTATTATGTAATAATATTACACAAGAATTAACACAATAATAATTAGTATTCCTTAATCTAATTCATGTTCAACCTACCTACACCTGATGTGTTAAATTGTAATAATAATGCTCTCTATGTCTTTGTCAGAAGAGCCTTCACTTGCTGTAAACGTTTGTGGGGACACATATCGTCATGTGCCTTTTTCTAAAACAAGGCTCTTAGTCTAAACACTATAAAGACATTTTTATAGGGCCATTACAATTCATTCTCATGAGGGCAGGCAACAGTAAAACAGGAAGTGTTACATGATAACAGATTCAAGGATCAATACATCTGGCTACATGCGGGACAAACACCCACTCAGCTCAACCGCTCATATGAAATGAGGCCACTGACAGCTATGACAAATCACGGTCGAGAGTCCAGAGCGCACGTGATTCCTCCCAAGGATCCCTATAGGTGTCTATATAATGGCTGTGTCTGAAATCACCACTCATTCACGACTCCCTACCCCCTATATAGTGAGTAGTGGGTGGTTACGGACACAGCCAATGTCTTGTCCAGGACAGCAAAATTCCCCAACCTCTATGTGCAACTGTACAGTGCACAAGCTGGGGTCATAATTTACTTTCAGAACACAACTTCCAATAATTTTGGCCGGATAGGAGGAGCGTGATGGGAAGAAGCATCTGTGGCACAGAGATGTGGAATAGTGAGCAATGTAAGGAGAGGAAAAAAGGGGGTCTATAGTAGGTCATTGATCGGATGTCATGATGCTCTGTAATCTGTAGCCTTCCCAGGCTCCAAAGAGACACACATGTGGCGTGTTAATGATGCGAAATGGATCAGGCTGGCAGGTACAGTGGCTCAGGAGCCCACCATCTGGCTGCTCGGGGGTCCCTGCTGACGAGACAATGCGCCAAGGTCAAAGCCCATTTCCTTTCTTTGCTCATCCAAACAACTCCACCTCCCTCCCAGACCTCCATCCATATCCATAACACTACCACACACAAACATTTGTCCTCTATCACCCCCATCTCCTCAAGCCATCTCGTGTCCATGGAAACCGTGGCAGTGGACCCTCAATCGGAAGTACATGCAGATTAATTCCTGGCTCACTCAATCATGTAAACTGTGCACAGAGATGTCGGGCAGGTTCATCGCTCACTGACGGATGTTCCACAAGCATGGCCAGACTTAAATATAGCCCTCCTAACCCAGACAGGACACAGACACCACCAGGCCGAGCACTGTTGCCAAGTGACCACACACATTTTCCCAAGCCACCATTATGATTGGCCCTTAGGGAGCAAGCTACTAGCATGTTTTGCTAGTAGCTAATATAGGTATTAAACATATTATTTGGCATTCTCAAAATCTTGTTTTCCATGAGGAGATATTTAAATTTTTTGTAATGTTTTTTTTTGTCATGGATTTAAAAAAAAAACAAGGGTGTAGAATTTAGTAGGGGCATGTCCCTACTAATATCCACCAACTTCTGAATTATCCTGAGCAATAATTATGATCCAAAGATTTAAATATAACCACTGTTGTGATGTTCTGATGTATTTGGTACACGAATGGTTGACAGCTCACATTCTCAGTTTTGAAAGATTATGTCCTCACAGACCTCACAGTGGTTTAGTCCACTGCCTACCTTTTTCAGACTCTCAGCAAATTTATTTCTGTAAAGCAACTAGCGTCTAATCTAGTGAGTTATTCAGACCACCAGGGGGAAAGTGAGAAATACAGTCTAATATATTGTAAGCTAATTTTTCCCCCTGCATGCTGCTCAAAGTAATCTCAGTCAGCGTCTCTCCCTCTGCTCTCGCACCATGCGCATGCAGGCAGGAGTGGGTTACTATGGTTAAGAGGACGCTTTGTGTCTCTGTCGCCCTGAAACTTCGCAACAACATGGGAGCAGACCAGGCAGACATGGAGAGCAAGGTGGGGTGGTAGATAATTAAGTAGAAGACTTTGTAGCAATGAGATCATTTCGTATTAGCATATTATCTATTCCTGAAAGAGGTAGATACACTATGGGTATGTCGGTTGTTATAGGTGCGAATATATATATATATATCTTACTTCTAAATAATGACTATCTATCATGATTACATTGAATTTTAGTTTAGCATGTTGGCATGCTTACATTTGGTAATTAGCACTAAATACAACAGTGGAGGCTGGTGTTATTGTCATTAGTTTAGCAGTATTTTGTCATCAAACAGTATTGGGCAAACACAAATTCTGACCTGATGGTGGCGCTAAAAGTCAGGGGCTCAAAGTTTTTACAAACTGTCCTCTGGGGACGATGAATGTGTGTACCAAATTTCATTTCAATCTATGCAACAGTTGTTCAGATGAATGTCTGTACAAAAGTTCATGGTAATCTATCTGATGGTTGTTGACCATTCTGGACCAAAGTGGTGGAGCGACCCACAGACCTGCATGTTATCCTTAGGGATAACATGCAGGTCTGATAAAAACTGCTTTGTGTTCACTGGAAGAGCCCTTACATCAAAGACATTGGTTACTTACTACTGGTTATTAAATGCAACACCATGCCTTCCTAAGAACCTACCGTCTTAAAAATTCCTCTTCTAATAAATCTGGTTTAAGCCGAAATTCAGACCTTCAGGTTGTGAAATATGACTACATTGACCAAAAAAGGTCAGCTTCGATATGAAATGTCAGGACTGCCTCCCAAATATTTGGTCATTCCCTCCTGTCTCTTTATTAGTCTACAAAGCTCGCCTTTATCTAAAGGCTTTGAAAGTTGTTAGAGATAGCTCTGACTGAACATTTTCCCTTCATGAGATCCTCCTTCAGGGAGTAAATACAGGCAGCTCTGATCAAAATCTGTGAGGTTCAAGAGAAAACTTTCCTTCAGGTTATCCAATGTGAATTGTAAACTGCTGTCATATATAAAGTTACATCTGTTTTTTATATATGTACTTTTGTCTTTCCTGCTCAGCATTTACTTATGGCATATTTGGAAATTGTTCAACATGTCTGTACCACCTTTAATAAATTGAATAGCACTTTTAGTGTGACTTTTTGTTTTGTATGATGTGCTGAATTTTACACTGTTTATCTTGTGTGCAGAGTGACCATACCAAACTAATTTCCTTTTTGCTTTAACAGCAATAAAATCAATTCATGGTCCTTATTTCTATCATTATTGCTGCCATATGTTTATTTAATGTTGTACTTTTATAACTGACATAATAATCTTGTTATTATAATATCTTGCAATTATTTGCATGAATACGTTTAATGATATTTGTAGGCCAACAAAGTGCAGCTTTTCATTAAATTTAGAAAAGCTGTAAAATTTTCTAGCAGCACAATGAGTTGGTACACACTTGTAAAAGCTCGGGATGTAGTGCATGTTTGGAACAGACTGGATAGAATAGCATTAACAGTGAGGATGAGAGGTTACCGTTAAATGTAATCTGTAGGTTTGATGAATGTTCTCTATCCTAAACCAGACGTCTGCCTCTTAATTAAAGTCTTGCTACAGTAGTATGTTTATACACACTCAAACAAGGATAAAGCTTCTATAAGCGTCATCTGTGTCAGCGGATCTTCATGAATCATTAGCAAACTAAAACTTCAGATCGTATATAATCTACTGTAAACCCTCACTCAATGGAAGGATTTTCACACTGAAGCAGCTCAGAGGAGCAAGTTCAGACAGAATAAAATCTTGTACGACATAGCTGCAACACAACGAGGCAACCTTAAGTAAATATAGCCTGGACATATATTATGTTCCCAATGTTCTTTGGAATAAGGTATATAACCGACTCATTTACACAGATGAAAGCATGTATTTGAATAGAGGGTTTGGTACAACAACAGTGGATCCTCCCTTCATACTGATGGGCTGGCAGATAATTGGGAGCCAATGTTGTAACATGTCTAATCCTCCGTCCTGACCCGGCCCCACAACATTGCCACACTGACTTTTCCTAACAATATGCGTGTGAGCTTGACTTGTTTGCACTGCGCACATGCATTATCTAATTGCTTAACTCCCAAAGCCTGTCCTAGCCCTCTTTTCTCTGGCCTGAGGGATGCTGGCTGTCAGGTTGGCGGTCACCCCTTCAGAAGGGAGACAAACCCAAAGGTGTTCACATGTAATTATCAACAGTTTTTAACTAATAGGTATGACCTAGGAACGACCTGAAGAAAAGGATAATTGCTTTCACTTATGTAAGTGTTTATGATGGCAATTTCTCAAACCGTTAGTGATCAGTCTTTGTAGGGACACGCAAAGGTGTTGCAGTTTGGTTTGATGATGTTTATAATGCTGAGAGGTAAATGTTTTTACTGGCAGAGCTGGCAGCAAGTAAAAAGAATTTCTGTCAACAAGAGTTTCTTACTAACTTCAGAATTAGTGATTAGCACCTGGAATGTCAGATTTTATCCCACAGGCTATTTTATTATAATCTTGTGTTGTTTTCCCTCTCAGGACTTGGCAAACACATAAAAAAGCAAAAAGGAAAAATTATATTACACACAGGAACACTGCTTATTAGTGCAGTCTGCAGCAGAGGGGCGTTGTGACAGAAAATCAGTTTTCCCTGCAGCCTTCGTCTTCAGTCCCTCACTGCAAACTGACCCCACCCCACATCCTGCAAAGCACACTACTGTGCTGTTGAGTTGTTATCATCCCACTGATTTCATTTACTGCAGTCCACATAATAGCTCTGGGCCCCCGGCTATTGACTTTACATACAGCACAAGTATAAGACAATAAACTGAACAAACACTGTAAGAACACAACTTGTAAAAACACTAGAGGGCCAGACTTCTTAACAATCCTATAATGAAGGGCTTTGAGTTGGATGATCTGGTTGACAAATGACATGGATTTGTGAAGATTCTTTGTAAGTGCACAGAATAAGAGCACAAACAATGGCCTGCAAGCCCGGCCATGTTAGGGTGGAGCTGCACTGGGAGTGCTATCCCATTAAAGAAAAAAGAAGATGAAGTTCACTTCTGGCACAAATCCTCACTGGCCAGGGTGTGTACAGTCAAATTATGTGAGACATAATAGAGCTATGAGACATCACCACTAGACAAATATCTTTTGTGCCCCTGGGCACACACACCTGTAGGATGAACCCCAGGAGTGAACATAAAACTTCTGTTCTATTCAGGAGAAATCTGTTTTTTTGACCACAATTATGTTTCATTTAATCACGTAGAGCGAACGGAAACTACCGGCCTTGATGACCAGATCCAGCCCACAAGACAGTTTCATGACATCCCCCCGCATGTTTAGAGTGTATTGTTTCCATTTTAAGTAAATGAGGAAATGGGCTGCTTTTATCCAAGGCGCTTTACAATGTGGCTCCCAATCATCCATTCACACTCACGCAACACAGATGGCAGCGAGCTACAATGCAAGACACTGACAAACTTTCAGGGATCTAACCACTAACTCAGCCTACAGAGTCACAGCCACTCCAGCCTTTTACTTTAGAGTAATTATTTCAGTTTCAATGATTAATCAATGACTGATTAATTGTTCATTGAGTCATTCTTTAAGATGTCTCATGTTCCACACACTTTATTCTTACTTTTCTTAGTCTTGAACTGAATTTGTTTTTTCCTGTTGGTTGGATGACACTTTGGGAAATTGTGTTTTGTTTTTTTACATTTTATAAACCAATCAATTCAATGACTTAATCAAGAAAATAATTAGTAATTAAAAAACAATGAGATTATTAGTAGAATTAGTCACTTTTGTAGCCTTAATAAATGTTGGCTTTCTGTTTCTGTTACACTCAGCAACTACACAACTTGTCAACACAAACACCTTATCGAGGACCAACAGCACTTTACCACCTTGCACCAAACAGTAAAATGTCTCTTCCCAAACCTAAAAGAAAGGGTGACCTGGAGCACAGACAGCTACAAGAGAGGTGCACAATTGATAATTTTGTCCCTGGGTGATTTCACTCTTTAAGTACATCCTTAAAGTAAAGTACAGCATTTCTTACCTTTTTTTTCTGCTTAAATGAAAGGAGAAAATCAAAACCAAGAAGTCCCTAGACTCAATAAAGATAATGCTGTATGTGTAATACAAATGTACACTGAAAATCCAAAGTATTAAAAACCCAATCTGTAAATCTTTAGCTATATCATTTACAGGTATTCTGTTCATTTTCTGTCTTCATAGGTATTTTGTTTGTTTACATCTTGTGTTGATTGTTGTGAAATATTTTTACAAACAGGTTATAAAAACTCTGGTAGTACATCTTTACAACAGCACAGTGTTACCTGGTATTTTTAAGAACATATTCAAGTTACAGAAATATTTAGTCAAACAACTGACTGAAATTCCCAGTAACTACATGAGTGAGTGGGAGGTAAAATGAATATAAGTTCTTAAATGACATGCCTATTCCTAAGAACCTGCTGTCTTAAAAAAGTGTATTTTCCAAAAACAAACAGGCTGGTTTAGCTGAAATTCAGAACTTCAAGTTGTGAAATATGACTACAGTGACCAAAAAAGGTCAGCTTCGCTATGAAATACGAGGACTGCGTCCCGAATTTCTGGTCACTGCCTTTCATATGACAAGATGTTTTGTGAGAGCCATAATGAAAATGCTGCCATAGGAGGTTTAAGCACTTTATCTCACAACCTTAAGATTTCCAAGGAGCTCTGACATCTGGTCTACTTTACGGTCAAACATGCAGGAGAAGAGAGATTAATACCCTGTCAAGACTCTTGCACACCATCTCTCTGTCTGGCACATATTCAACATCATACACAGCTCAAACATGTGTGTGTTTGTTTTTCAAGGTGCCTGGCAAACCAGCAATTCCTCTAGATTAACAAGCTTTTGAAATACAGTGGTTATTAAGTCAAGATGCTGTCTCAGCACATCCAGGCCTTTAGAAAAGGTGTGATAGCTTTTCAAACTGAGCAGGTCTGAACAGAAAGGCAAAGACTCCTAAATTAAAAGTGTAAATAAGCATTAGGTGTGATGATTATGGACTTAGTTGAAAGATTTACTTGACCTAACAAAATGTATGTTTCCTGCTTTGCTTGAGGCCACAAATGCTGCAAGGCGAAGCAGCGCTTTTCCAAAACAATCCACCTATCAGACCTACAGTACAGCTCTGCCTATGCAGTCAGTGCTCACGAAGGACAGGTGCATTCCTGCACTTTTTAAATATGGCAATGCGCCACTGCTCTCAGCTGTATCGATACCCATGAATAATCAACCACAGCTGCACAGCACAGCAGCTCCAGACACAAGCACAGAGAGAACAAAGGCGCAACGAAGCAGAGGGGGAAACACACTCCCATCATGGTATCACCCAGATTTTCCTTCCTCAGATCGATACAGAGATAGAGAGAGAAAGAAATGTATCTGCGTTTGTCTGTCTCAAAATCCTTTCCTGTCTTGACTGTGGTACTTCCAGTATGTCCACTGGTCCCTACTGAAGATGTAAATCCCTAAAATATTGTCCCAAATGTATCTATTCAGATTGAAAAAAAGTCTCAGCAATTTTCCAAAACAGCAGGGCACACTAGTTGTTAGCAAAGGTTTCTCAAGAAGAGGCGATTAGTGCATTTGTTGGGGACTATTTTCATCTGCGGATTCTTACACATTTGGTGTTCTAGTGCAGTGGTTCCCTATTTGGCTTTTGACACTTCATCACAAGCTGCATAGGTGTCTGAGAAGTGAGCAGTACAACCAGGGTGAGGTTGCCCTCTCAGATTGATACATTTACGAGTATAAAGCAGGCAAAGGAAAGGAGAAAAATGTAAAAGATTTTTGTTGCAGAAATGTGCTATAAAAATCATCTCAAGATCCCTCGGATTTATCTTACTACCCCTTGGGAGGTCCTGACCCCCCGGCTGGTAACCACTGCTCTTCTGTGTGTGCCATTTACTCAAAATAAACTACACTGCCCATGCTCATTATAATTAAGGAACATGACACCCAGTGCAACAGTGTGGCTCAGTGATGTGTTTCTGGAACACATGGAGGTCTATGGCACAGATCATGAACTATATGTTTAAACTTCTCCACTGAGGACAACCCAGGTTTTATAATGATGATGATGATGAGATCTACAAAATGAATACTTTGTTTTAAAACAAATACTAGAGGCTGCACATTCAAAAACATGTTCTGGGAAAGTGACGCACACCACGCAGACGGGAAGAGGGAGTAAGAGAGGAACAATATAGGCTCTAATCTGGGGCTCAGTGGTCTTAGTGAACTGAGCTCTCTCTCTTTCTCTCTCACTGTATCTCAGCAGCAGGGAGTCTTCCACTTCGAGAGGCCCCAGTTCAGTAGAGGCTGCGTGCCAGGATGCGGTGCAGGGCTGGCTGAAGGTTGGAGCCTCGGTGCTAGGTGACGGCTTAGAGAAAATCCCTCTAATGAATAGACGGCCTGGATTATACGCAGGGCAGGTCAGCACCAAAGACAGACAGAGAGAGGCTGAAGAGTTCATCGGCGTTGCTCTTCGTTGGATGCAGCTTCAATTCAATCACAGTATACCCTCACCCTGTAATTAGCATGTACTTTAGTACGACAACCCTCAATCCTACTTTCAAAATAGACACTCAACTCCGCCTTTCTCTCCTTTCTCTTAAGCGCAGGAAGAAATGATCAAAGCCTCAGAAAAGTGTCTTCAGTGAAATTCATTGCATTGATCCACACATAGCTAAATTCAGCTGTTAGTGAATTATTCATGCAGGAAGAACATCCCCAGGAGGCACAGAGACTGTTCTGGTTCACTATACATCCTGTATCGTCCACACTGTGATCCAGCAGGACAGTTGTTTGGCCTCTGTTCACTGATGGGATAAACAACCAATTAGGAGAGGCCACAGCAATGACCGGGGATCTCTCGTTCAAGTTCCAACCGGGTCCCAATCATCTCAACAGCTGCCTCCTACAGCACCTTTATTACACAGAAATGAATGTAATATCAATACTGTACTGTGCTCTCATCTTTGGAATAAGCAAAACACTACCCTTATCTTTGTTATTTGAAAATGTATTAGCATATTAGCACAAGTATAACTGCTGTTTTTTAGTCCCTATCTTTCTGTCTGTGCAGTAATGAATAAAGCAGTCTGCGATATCTCTGGACGGACAGTATAACATTTAAATTCTAAACAAATGTGCCCTTTGCCTTCTTGCTCACATAAAGGAAGCTGTCACAGACAGCTAGGCACATTCTTTATCCATAGCTAATATACAGTGTGTTGCCAACTGTCAAATATGTTCGTCAATGTCAGTCACTGTTTTCAATGCCTTTTAAGCACAACTGCATGCTGGTGGCAATTACTGGCAGAGACTCACTGACACCCAAGTGATAGATTTCTCAGTGATGCAAGATAGCGTGGTAAAAACAGTGTGGATGAGGGCACTGGCATTGACCTTAACCATCCTCCTTCGCACGGTCGTTTGTCAGTGTGAGAGGTATGTAACCCCACCGTCCAGACACTGTGGCACTAAGTGGTTGTTCGTATGAGCTTGCTGTCTGATTTATGAAGCCTGCCCTTGGACAACTGTATGCGTATGTGCCGTTTGTTTCTGTGTGAGAGACAGAGAAAGACGGCAGTGAATGAACTCCACAGTGTTCTTAAAGCCAGAAATCAGATAAATTAGTAAAGAATGTGGACTAAATCAGCTAAAGAGCTTTTCCAGACACACAAATACATCCAGACACTGTGAAAGAACAAGACTGTTCTCCACCAAAATTATGTTGTACAAAGGAGAGCAGCTGATTTGGAATTGAGATCAATAAAGGTTTTTTGAAGCTATTAGCTTTTCTGCTCAGAAAAACGGCTAATACCATATATAGCTGAGGAACTATCAGCGCATTAGAAACTTATTTCTCCTATTTTGTGACATTACAAATCTAAACCGCACTTTTCCCCTTTTAATACAAATCAAGAGGTTACAAATTTCAAATGAAACATTGAAGGAAAGAGAAAGAAAACTTGTCCAAAAAAGCTACTCAAATGTGATTTTGTAACTTTTGTCTGAAGAAAAAAGTTGGTACACATAATAGTTCTTAAGTATGTCATATGTTGCTGAGAATTACATTTACATACACATGAATTAAAAGCAAATGTGTCAAATTAAAGGTAAACTTCATCATTCCTCAATGATTAATTCAATTCTACAAGCAGGTGTGTGCTAGTTTACACTGCAGTTGTTGACAACAGTGCATTTTTTTTACTTTAAAGGAGAAATTTAAGCGGAAAATTTGGGTTTAAGTGTTTAAAAACGTCTTCAAATTTATTACATAATGTCGTGAGTTTCATCTTAGAAGCACATTTGCGATCCTGGAGCCTGTTCTTTCACATTTTAACCATCCATCTCCTTGTGTGTATCCACTCACGTAAAGCTTTAATAAATCACCAGGGCGCTGTGGAAGCACATGGGGGGGCCTCCGTTGGAACTGAGGATGCCTTACAAAGCGGTCTGCGTGACACAGAGAGGAGCAGAGGGGTGAAGGGGCTGTAGCGGGGTGGAGTGAAGGGCGAAGGAATGGCTGAACACAAAAAGCACTGAACAGAAAAGGCATGGCAGGACGGGGCTCGGGATTGGATGCTGAAACGTGACTGTAGTAAAGAGGATTTAGACTGGGAGACAGAAAGAAAACAACTGGGCAGTGAACTCAGCAGTGATGCAATTGTTGAGCTCAGAGCAGAGGAGGAATGTGAGAGGCAGGGAAAGAGATTGATTTCCCTGATAATTGGCCAATAAAAAGAGTTTAGAAATATGTCTTATTCCTCACTTCTTTAGATGTAGAAAGAATTTAAAGAACATGTTTGACACTTTTACCTGTGTCAGTAAAGAAAAATGTAAACAAACCTAAATAACACAAAATACCTGTTGGCCTACCTATGTAAAAAATAATGAATAAAATATATAGAAAACCAGTTTACCAACTACCCAACAGCCACTATTTGGAGGAAAATAGATGTTTCATGAGTGAATGTGTAAAGTGCAGTGGCTTTATATATGTTGCTAACTAAAACCCTAATTAAAAAGCCACTGAGATGGCTGTTTCAATGACTTATAAAGTCAAGAGCTCGCATTTTTGCCAAAGGAT
This sequence comes from Micropterus salmoides, assembly GCF_014851395.1. Lineage (NCBI taxonomy): Eukaryota > Metazoa > Chordata > Actinopteri > Centrarchiformes > Centrarchidae > Micropterus > Micropterus salmoides. Next base: position 18,035,313 of record NW_024043372.1, read on the forward strand.
ATTCAAAATTTTGGGCTTCCGGTGCAGCAGTTTTCAATTTGGCTGCCGTCCCGGTCACTGCCGTTCATCTTCTCAAGCAGAAATGCACAAAAAAGGATATGCTGGTGTTACAGAGAATGACTGGACAGCATTTGCAGTTTCCCCAAAGGAATGGGAAAGCACAAGCATTCTGTGTCACTGAGTCAGTGCACTCGCAGGGAAGTCAGCGTTCGTCAGAGCCGACCTCACCGAGAAAACAGGGGCCCGTTAAAATGCCTCTCTGCTTGAATCATGACTGAAAACAGAAGCAGGCGGTTGCTTGGCACCCCTCCCTCCAGTAGCCAGCAGTGACGTGGGTCAGCTGGGGACGCTGCAGCGGGTCCTCAAGGAAACGCAATGAATGTGACTAATGGGGGGAAACAATTGGTGGAGACTGAGCCGTGCAAAGGAATTTCCTCAGAAGCGTGTGATAAAAACAGGATCAGTTCAATTCACAAATGCTGAGCAGCGTCTCAGACATCCTTCATATGAAATAGCCACACTACCTCCTCAAGTGTAACTCTATCACTGCGATGTCCCTCCACAATAGGCTACTGTCAGCACACACACATGGGAAGCAAAAAAGTCAGACTGGTTAGATGGGAAGCAATCAAAACAGCTTCTAGATTACCACCACTCAGATCTCTCAACCAAGAGATCACAGCACAGCAACACTCTTTCAGGGCCCTGAATTCCTTGCTACTCCCTTGCAAATTATTACTATTATTGTGAGATTAGGATGTAAAATAGATTATGCTACTTTATTTAGCTATGCAAACATGCTCCAAATTGCCAGATTTTTGGAGGAACCATCAGCAGCACAGACATCAAAAGACACACTATAGTGCGGCACCATGTTGACCGGCCTTATACTCACTTTTTCCTGTACTCGTCCCTCTCCCGCTTGACTTTGGCCAGTACGTTATACAGAGCCCTCAATTCTGGGGTAATGGTGTCTATTTGGACCCCAACTCCGTCCGGGTGCGTCCACGTCACCCCTGGCCCGCGCAAGGTCTCAAAGCGCTCCCCTTGTCTCCGGACGTGGGTGAAACTCCAGATGGTGCCCGGCAGCCGCGACTCGGGACCGTCCGTCTGCACGGCCACTTCACGGGAGTAAAGGTGCCGGTAGTGAGGTCTCTGCAGAGCTTGCTGCAGCTGGCTCTCCAGCAGTTTGTTTCTCCTCTCCAGTTCATGGACTTTGGCAAGGAAGCAGCGGAATCGCAGGTTGAGGGTTTTCAGCACATGGATGTTGGAGCCCAGGTCATTACGCAGGGCCGACCCGGTGGAGACGTTGCAGACCTGACCGGGCGGAGACTCGGAAAAAAACAGCGAGTTCATGTTGGTTAACGACAACACCCGGTAATCCAACTGTGGCTCTGTCTGGTTTGGGATGCGGCGATATAAAACCCGTTCTTCTTATCGCTGCATATTCCTTCAAAAATCCCACTCCCCCAGGACGAGTCCCTCCTTACAATGCAGATGTGAGTGGCTGACCATCACTGTCCCTACTGGATGTGTACCCCGATATACTGACATGGACCCCTGCAGCATGGGTGTTCACGAGCAAATAACAACCCCCAAAAGTCCTTTAAAAGGCACCGGGGGGCATTATCTTCTGAAGGGGCGAGAGGTTTGACGCAGACCGCAACCAGCACTAGCAGTATTTCCCGTCACCCTCATCTCTGTGTTTGCCTCTGCTTTGTCAGGAGCTGCTGATGCTGTGCCGGTTCATATAGCCAGAGGAAGATGGTCCACCTTCTTTCTTTGTCATTCCCCGTTACTGTGTGGCTCTATCCAGTCTCCATGTGGTGCGGTGGGACGGCAGGATGGAGGACCGCAGAGCCCGGCCTCTCTCGCGGATCATGTTGCAAAGTGCTAAACTAGGCACTATCACCGACATCAGCCCCTCCCACGTTCCCTCCCCCTTTTCTCTCACACACTGACATCCTGGCTGACGGCATAAACATAAGCCTAATTAATAGGATAAAGTAGACCACAATGCATTCTCAATTAATTTAGATACATTTTTATTCAGTGTTTAACTTGTTCATTGTCATCATAAATTCTGCACGCGGTATGTAGGCTACTGTATAAAGATGTAATACATGCATAGGCTACTTTATAACCACCCAAGTCATAATCTATCACTTAATATTTATTCTCTTGCACTATTTATTTACAATTTACAGAAACACTTGACTACTAAATAGACACTTTATTGTTCATTGTTTCTTTGTATAGGTTACTGCATATACCAGTGTATTTAAATATATGTACACCTATTTTCTCACCTACTTGTACATAATCTAATTTAGGTTTTGCTTGAGGTTTCTACCTGCTAAAAGGGTGTTTTTCCTTGCCATTGTCGCTAAGTGCTTGCTGTTGGTGGTAAATGTTGGGTTTCTGTAAATAATATTACAAAGAGCTACAGCCTAGACCTAGCTGCTGTTTATGAAGATGCATTATGAAAACTTCTGTTATGAATTGGATACTATTTCTATGTTTATTTTTACTAATGTTTGTTCAGCTTTGTTGTTGGTGTTTTTAGATTTTTGTTTGTCTGTTTGCTGTAAATTGTCATCATGATTAATCTTAGTATATTCTACTCCAAACTATGACTGTATAATGTAGGGCATATTCAAATATATGTGTTGTTCACTATGTGTTCTCTTTACTGGTAAGCTCCTTCAATTATGAATTCCCATTGCTTTGTAATACAATAAAGCTTTTCTGATGTTGATATGTAGGCCTATATTTTTATACATTATAGCCTGTATTTTAGATACTTTTATATTTATAAGTACATATAGGCTACATTTTGTAGCCTAGGCTGTATATACTGTTCTACTTTTTGTAGGGACTTGGAGGCTACTTTATATCAAGCATAGATGCTAGATAAAAGGTGACCTTTGTGTATGTGCTGTATCTCTTTTTCCTAAGAAAGCATTATGATGCTCTTCATGCCATACTTACCTCAGGTCAAAAGGGGGGAATGCCTTACTCCTGAACATAAATAATGGCAATGTATCTAAGTGAGTCTACAGCATCTTTCTAATATCAACTGAAAATGTTTGGGTAGAATAAAGCCCACAATACACCAATAGGCTACATGGATCCTTAGGGAAGTTGTATTTTTGTGTGTTCTAGGTGTAGGGCTATCTGTACATCTACTTGCCTGCTGTAGTTTTGGCTCAGGGTCCCCCTAGCGGGTTAATCCGTCCATAACCTTCATTACTTCAGACAGATAATCCTCATTCGTCATTTTCGTCATGTTACAGAAGGGTGTAAAATAAATGTGTGACGGCTCGCAAGACAATGAAAAATGTTGCTCTTGATGAAAATGTTATTCACTAAAATAGGTGCCATATATGGCGCCATATGCAACTTAATCATGTCTCTAGTCCAATATTAATCAGTAGACCATCTTTATTACACCATCGTGCATTACACACATAGGTTAAGGAGTATGGAGTACTGATCCTGACAAATTCAGAAATAAATACAGAAATAAATAAATGCTCAATAAATAATAAATGTCTGTCAGAGCTTCCACAGGAAAAGGGAAGGAAGACATGGCTGGTAGTATTGTCTTCAAATAGAGTTGCTAAACACCTCAGCACATTGAAATATGCCATCTGACTGTGTGAAGAGCAAGCTTGTTGATGTGTGGAGGGAGAGTAGGCCTAGAGCGCTCCCGTCTGACTGGTCCACCAATAGGGGAGAAGTTCACCCCTTTAGACACAACCCCTCCTCATTTGCATAATGAGGCAGAAATGCAGAAATTAATACCATTGGGAAAATAAAAAGGGTAGAAAATGCAACGGAAGAATAAAACAAAAATATTAAAACACACACATAAATAAATAAATTTAAAAAGAAGTAATTAATAAATAAAGTTGAAGATTATAACCGACAATAAATAAATAAGGTATTTATTACAAAGGTGAATAATTAATTAATTAAATTTTTTAAATTTTGTGCATTTAATCGGATGCTTATTTATTTATTGAGCATTTATTTACGTTTTAAATGATTTTGCCCGATTAATGAGTAATATTAGTTTGAGATAACGCCAAAGTGAGTATGACTCTTGACTCAACATATGTATATATTTATTTAGAAGCAGCAGTAAATATCTGCATACCAGCAATACCGATGAGTCATAAATATTATAATTAAAAGTGTATTATTCCCCTTCTTTTGTTTTTGTAGTCAGGCACCGCATGGTCAGCTTCACCAAACAGAAACATTTGGGGTCCTTTTACTTCACGTGTGCGTCTGCTGCTCTGCCATCGTGAGACGAAACCATGCCGAAGTCAAAGAGGGACAAGAAAAGTAAGAAAAATCATGTTCATATTGTAAAATTTACAAACATATTGAACGATTAAACGTTTTACCCTGGTTGCTTGTATGTAGCATCTCTCAGCAACAAAAGAAAAGTAGCGTAAATTAGGTAACAGCTAACGGAAGCTTCTCCTTAACATACATGGGGAGCTTCAACAGTTAAGTTACAAGTGACTGACATCAGTTAAAACTCATAACTAACTGATTGACCTTTCACATGATCTTTCCATCAGTTTCGTTAACGAAAACAGCCAAGAAAGGACTGGAGTCAAAACAGAAATTAATAGAGGAGGTGAGTGGTGTCTTCTCAGCTATTAGCTGTAACGTTAATGCTAAGCAAGGTTAGCTGAAGCTGTTGACATATTTCACAGTAAATTCTCCACCTGTTTATCTTTTTAGTTACGGAAATGTGTGGACACCTACAGAAACTTGTTCATATTCTCTGTGGCCAATATGAGGAATAACAAACTGAAAGACATCAGGACAGCATGGAAACACAGCAGGTAAAGACGTCTTATTGTTGGGCCTTTTAATGAACTTATCGTCATGAGGAGTACTGACTGGTAACAGTTGTATAAAGTATGAGACATTTATACACATTTATATCAAGACAGCTTGTGTTAGTAACTGAGCATCAAGTTTGAAAGATGTGGCTATTTACTAGCCAGAGAGGGTCTAATAAAACATGCTATCAAATTGCTTTAAGGGAATAATAGTGTCCAAGTGTTTTTTGAAGTGACGCAAATTACGGACTTAATATCAAGATATCTCAGCCGCTACTGCTTTGATTTTGATACCCTAACTTTATCACAGTTCAACACTAAACACTGGAGTACTCCTTTAACAGATGTCACAGGAAACAATTTAACCAGACTCTTCTCTGTGCCACAGATTCTTCTTTGGCAAAAATAAAGTCATGGTGGTTGCCTTGGGTAAAGGAGAAACGGACGAATACAAAGATAACTTGCACAAGGTAGGTGAGACCTTGCGTTTGGTGTTAAACCATGTGTGTATACATGTAATCTATTGCAAAGACGTGACATTTTCTATTGCCTTTTGATAATGTGCAGGTTAGCAAATATTTGCGAGGAGAAGTGGGAGTACTATTCACAAATAAAACAAAGGATGAGGTACAAGAGTAAGTAAGGCTGCACTTAATGCACCATTGTTGCAATGATTCTCCAAATATTGTTAGTCAGTTGACAAAATGGTGTTTTTCTATCTACAGGTATTTCAATCATTTCAAAGAGATGGATTTTGCACGGGCAGGCAACCCGGCACAGATGGACGTAACTCTGGATGAGGGACCCCTGGAACAGTTTCCTCACTCAATGGAGCCCCAGTTGAGGCAATTAGGACTTCCCACTGCTCTCAAGAAAGGTAAGATTGCAGGATAAGGACATTATATATTATTATAATATTAAGTATATAATAATTGTCAACAAATCCCATGCAAAGACCAAATCAACAGAGCATTAGTCAATTTCTCAATTTGCATCATCAGATCGCAAATGTATGGTTTCATTTTTAAAAAAAGGCTCACTATTTTTTTTTTTGTTTAAAACAGCTAAGCAATGTAGGATTTTGCAAACAATACTCAAACAGTAGTAAATAATGCATTTGTTGGGGACAAATGTGTGTGGGATTGACTCAGCAACAAACTATGTAGCATTGCTGTCAGATAACAATGAAGGTCTATGGCACAGAGGAATAAGATTTATCAGGCACTGGCTAGCAAAATCAGCCTCATCATTCAGTCATTTTATATCATCTTGTTTTGAAAGGTGTGGTGACACTGCTGAAGGACCATGAAGTCTGTAAGGAGGGAGACGTGCTTACCCCTGAGCAGGCTCGTATTCTGGTGAGTTCTTAAATGTTGGAATACAAAAAATGTTAACCGGTGACACATTGTGCTGTGTTGCATTTGAGTGACTTTTCAAATTGGCTCTTATTTGTACTTTTTTTTTTTTTGTCCATAGAAACTCTTTGGCATCGAGATGGCAGAATTCAAGGTACAGATCAAATGTCTGTGGAACTCAGAAACAGGGGAGTTTGAGAACTGTGCTGGTGAGGAAGAGCCTATGCAGGATAATGAAGGAGATGATGACGACGATGCAGAGTGAAACCTCTGCAGGAGCTTCTACACATTGTTTAAGTCATTTTTGCCCACGTTTAACAGCAGAGGGACATTGATGTTCAAACCATTCATCCTGACTGCCCTGGAGTCTGTAATCTCTCTCTTTTTTCACCCCCAAAACAAAAATGTATGTCCCCTCACCTTCAATTTTAGCTTCAGACTGAATAGTTGTTCAGTGAACACTGGAGTCTGAAGACTTACTGATGTCTCACATGTAATCATGTTGATGCCACTTGTTTTGTCAACATAATGAGTTTTGTATTGCATGCACATATTTTGCAATTTAGCCAAAACAAATGAGCAGATTCCAGAGTTAAACCAACTCATTTGCATGCATTTTATGTGCAGAAAAACATGTTGACTTGGGAAAATTACTTTTCTTTTTAATGTAACAGTTTAATTAAGGCAGATTCCATAAAAAAGTTTTTTTCCCTGAAAAAAATCTTCATTTTTTATAAATTAATGAAGTGCTCTTACTGATTAATACATACTGGTCTTCAATTCATTCATAACAAAAAAAAAATCATTTCAAACATTTCAGGAAACAAGTAAGTAGCTAAGGAAAAGTGCTTTCTCATCTATTTTCTGTATAAACATGGATGATATTGGGTTGTTGGATTTTGGCTCTTTAGCGGAAGTATTTTGGACACTCGTGGGCTACGAGATTCCAGGCCTCATTGAAAGCGGCAACCACTCGCTCATCCAGAGGACCCTCCTCTGCAGCAGCCAAGTTTTGCTGAAGTTGCTCCATACTTGACATGCCAATGATGACTCCATCGCCAAGATCACCCTGGAAAAGCAGACAAGTAGTGGTCAAACCAAAACATGGTTTTAATAAGGAGTGGCTTTCATATAAAGTTGTTACGTGGTGATACATTTTCCAGCTACTTTAGGCACCAATACAGCCTTTATGTCGTTGAGGTTAAATATAACATCTGTCCAGGCACAACCAGACAGTAAAAGAGGTTTTTGATACCATTATAAAAGTTAGTTGCAGGCTTAGTTCTCAGTAAATGCTGTATCATATTCTATGTATTTAGTAATGTCATATAGTGAACCTCTGATTTGTTTTCACAATCCTGACAAAAATGTGTTTAAAATCTTGAAAGACTAAATTCTGCATGATGGATCCAATTAGTTGATAGCCCCTTTTAGCTCACATGACCTCAGGTTTTCTATTGCGGTTCATCAGTCTGAATAGGTTGCCAGGGTAGGACAAATATTTGTTCAGTAAATACAAGAAGTATAAAATATTGTGCAGAGTAAGATACCTACATTTTCCCCAAATTTTGATTTTTAATTTCACGTATATTGTATTCTCCCTACAATGACAAAACATAATCTCCTGTCACTACAGCGATCCATGCACAGTCGGTACCTTAAGTTGGGAGTGGTGGTACATCCATCGCATAGCAGCAGAAGTCAGGGTGGGTTTCTCCGAGCCGTGTGCGCCCTCCATGGCCTTCAGAACCACATTTATAGCCTGGAAATGACTCTGCTTCCAGTATCTGACAGATATGCAGGAGGAAAGTCACAGCTATGTTTTGATCAGTGTTAAACAGTTCAGACCTGCAGAATTACCTACCTAGCAGCAACATAAAACAAATGGAGTTGCTTTTTGTATTTAAATTTACAGAAGCAAATGGCTGGGCTTCACCTGTCCTGGTATGCTGCAGACCAGCTGTTGCCAAAGAATCTTCCTGCAGGCTGGGAGCCATCTTTGTCCTGGTAATGGTACTTTCCTGTCAGAAGGCCACCTGCAGAGGAGAAATGGCAGAATTCAAGATTATCTAAAAGGTTCTACTATTTATGTACTCAATACTGTCATTCACTCAAAATTATATTTTTCAACGCTACATTTTCAGAAAAAGTCGTAATTAACGTCAAAACAAGAGTCTACAGCCATGTTAACAGCTCTGTGAGGCTTTATGTAGGCACAGTGGTGCTTTGACCTACACTAAATGCTAATGTCAGTGTGCTAAGACGTGGATGCTAAGCAGGTATAATATTTACCATGTTCACCATTAGTCTGGCATGTTAGAATGCTAAACATTTGCTAATTAGCACTAAGACTAAAGTACAGTTGAGGCTGATGGGAATGCTTTTCAAGTATATAGCCCAAAAAAAAGTGATTTGACTTGATGATGACACTAGACAAAAAGTTAAAGGAAAACTAAAGAGATTACAGGTCATCCTGATGTGGACATGGATGTCCCAACTTATATTGCAATCCATCCAACAGTTGAGACATTTCAGTCAAAACCACAAATGTCAACCTCAAGGTTGCACTAGAGTCAAAGTCAGGGGATCACCAAATTCATTAGGATTCATCATCGCGGCACCATAAATGTTTAATTTTGTATTAAGCCATCTGGTAAGTATTGAGATATTTCACAAGATGAGTGAAAACTTTTACCTTCTGGGGGTGCTAAATAGAGGAAAGGTTGGTGGTTTCAAATAGTTATTAAAAATCATCCTATTCATAAATTTCATGGCCGTCAGTCCAATAATTATAGAGATACTGGAGAGAGATAAGTGGTAGACTGACGGACTGATGTCACAAGAGATGTCATAGCGTTCAGGTCACATGATTAACATTACTCCTCCACAGTATGTGACACAGCTATCACCAGGTGTGAGTATCTCCTGTTGAATGAAACAAATGCAAATGGCGTCTGCAAGTTGCACCACAAAAGGAAGATATACAGCACCTGCTAGAGGATTGTATGCGTAGAATCTCATTCCGTAGTTTCTCAGACATGGCAGCAACTCAGTCTCAACCTGTCTTGTAGTGGCATTGTACATTCCCTGTGAATGGTTGTAAGAGTCAAAATTAGGGTGTAAATAATAGTCAAGATGTCAAATTCAAGAAAAAGCAAGGTAAGCAAACAAACCCACATAACATGGGGGCCAAGAACACCTAAGCAAACATTACAGTGAGTTGGAAGAGGCACTGGGGCCACATTGAGTTTCTCTAGACTATGAAGGATGCTTAACCGTAGTTTCTTTTCTTAATGAAAACTACTGAGGTCCTGAATAAGCAGTTGCATAAAAGTGAGAAGTCAGCCCACTCTGAAAACAGGAAGTTCTAGCCAAGCTATGGGCATACCCACATGAAAAGAATGGGCTTTCTAACACATAGCCACTCATATGGGGGGGTCCATCATGGACATATACTGAGCGGCTGATTTACTCTAAAATGAGGCAACTGATTGGACTGAACTGTAAGATAATGTTTTAAAAAGTGCCAGGATACCTGATATACAGTGGGAATAATCCAGTTGTTGTGTCTGCAGATGCACACAATCTCAGCCACTTCCCACGATGCATAGTTTGACAGGCCAAACTCCTTGAACTTTCCCTGAAAGCAATATTTTAACATTAAATCAGTTTAATAAAATACTGTCCCGTAAGTAGATAGTATCTCAACTTGAAAGGTACAGTCTCATCAATTGTTTTGATAATTTATACATCGGGGACAAATATCTAGCCTAGTTATCTTTTGGTGTCTCTGGTTTCGTTACCTCTTTGTGGAGTTCATTGCAAGCCCTAAGGGTATCCTGGATGGGGTTTTCGTGGTCAGGGGCATGGAGGTAGAAGAGGTCCACACAATCGGTCCGCAACCTCTGAAGGGAGGTTTCCAACTGAGAGCGCACACTCTCTGGCTTCAACGTCTTCCCATCCCAGGGGTTGGCCTTGGTAGCTATGCTTACTGTCACACAGAAACAATGCATGTAGACAAATTTCCAGATTTATAATCATCATCATGTCCATCAATATCCCATCCAGTACATCACTTAATGTAACTACTGTATTGGCAGGCAGGGTATAACATTGGGCCAACAGCTGCCTATTGTCAGTGTCCACGTCAATATCTGAAAGTATCTCCCAAAGAACTGCACCGTTCTGGTTTGCTAGATCCCCTGATTTAAAACAGCTCTGAACTGCTGAAGACAGGTGCTATGGGTGTTTCCCAATGCCAGACACAGTGGACAGCAATCCTTTTTTAATCTATTTGTCAGCCACCCTGCAAAAACATTAATCTCAAAGAGAAGAAATACCTTGTACCAGATTTAGCTATTAGTTACAGTAGAGGCAACGAAAACACTTAACTTGACAAGCCACACAAACACTTACATATCAACCAACAGCTGTTGGTGCCCTATTGAACCTGGATACTGCATGACTGATGCATTGAGCCTAAACCATACTAGGAACTAAAGGCACGGATATACTGGCCTCTGCTGATGTGTTTTTCACCATGGACTACTTTATAGAAGTGCAATACTAAATTGCAAAGAGATTGCAAAAACTGGTTCCTCTGCTAGTCTCTCCTACCCAACTCCATAACCACCGAATCCACATTTTAATGGTTTTAATTTGTAAACAAATGTTCTTGCCTTTTTGTTGTGCTCTTTTCTGTGATTCTGTGTAACGTTATGTTTAATATTGACATGGCAATTGGGGACTGCAGATGAAAGCTTCCAAGCATACTCTGGTACATATCAAAGGGTAACATTTATGTTTATTATTGTATCAACAAATTAAATAAATAAATATGCAAAATAAATATTGCCCAAAACTAAAACGTTTTATGAGTGAAAAGGTAAACACGGTGCTGGTTAACGTTGGTTAGCCGTGGGGAAAAGTTAATTTTTTGAGTACCCATAATTCCAAGCTGGCGCTAACCAGCAGCTACGCTGTCTAACGAGGGACAACTTGGTTAACGTTAGTACATGTGATTCTGTTATACCTGTTTTGGGAAGATTCATGCCTCCTATGATCGTCTCTGACTTCCCGTCCATGTACATGAAGGCTGTGTCCACCTTACTGTGTCCCCTGCCCAGGAAAGTCTTCACCATCTCCAGGCTCTGGTCGGCGTCGGCTCGCCCACCGAACGCCATAGTTCCCAGTAAGGAAACCGGTCGTTTAGCTTGAGACGAAGACATACTTCGACGAGACACAAACCTCGGTAAATGTGTAAGCACGTCTTGGATAATGTGACTCTGTCGGAGTGGGCACAGTCTTCCTGTTATTATCCACTGCATGCTAGGGCAAAGGTCGTGTTGGAAGTGGTAAGGGAGCGTCGTAAACTTCCTTAGCCGGTTTAAAACGAAAATTATAATTTTACAGAAAAGATATTTGGCTTGAGACAGTACAAAGTTCGTTTGCTGTGACCACTTCCTGTTGTTTATAAATTTGGGGTTTGCTGTGTTTAATGGGTTTAATATTTATTCTAGTCTCATCGTTGCATCATTTGTAAAGCACTAGATGCAGCGTAGTTCATACATCTAACCACAAGGTGTCAGCAAATCACCAATTTACAGAAGATGTTCATGGGGTTTCTCCTGCATCCTGCAACGTGCATTCCAGATCAGTCTATAGATTAACTAAAAGCCAATCATATGAACTGTGGGCCCCTATTAAGCACCCCAGAGTTTAAGAAACCAACTAGTGTTTCTGCGCTTGAATAATATACTGTAAGTTAGTTTGATAAAACACACATTTGTTGAAGAATATACCATGTATTGACTGAAATATTAAATGTTTTAAAACTAGCCTCTGGGGCCTCAAGATTCCTCATGTGTGGAAACCTACTTGGCCTTAATAGGTAACTTTGAGACCCTGTCTTGTAGAAGGGCCATGTCTCAAAATCGAGTTTTATGACCTTAGTTTAAATTATTTCAGAATTGTGTTTAACATTATTTGGGAAGGGGATCATTTGCTCTAAAGCAAATTTTCGTAGCACTGGTTGGTCTCTGGGTACAAAATGAAGCTGCCATGTGTATTCTGCTATGTGCATGGTACATGATGGGTACTAGGAGACAGCAACACAATGCAAGATGGGCCTACAGCAGATTTTTGCCCCTGGGCTTCCAAACATGTTAATCCGGACATGTGTTTTTGTGCCGAGAAAGAAACACAAACCAACGTATTTGATTACCTCAAGAATCACTCCTGTTGTTGCAGTTTTTGAGAATGTCTTGTCTGCTGTCCCCACGCATATCTCCGATGGACTCCGATATGTCTGAAAGCCCCTGATCTAATTATAACATGCTTAATAGCTGGTACCCTCGGAGGTTGCGCGGACAGCGTTGACCCGGGACTCTGCAGGGTCGCGAACACACATGTATGCAATAAAGGCTTTGTTTGGAGAGCATGAGTAGTCAGTCCTGGCGGCTGACCCTTTGACCGCACATCAGCTGTTTGCCCTGCAGAGTGACCACTAGCCTCTTCACTCCCTACCAGTGATAGTATATCACTCAATTTCCCTAGATGTCCATGCCTAGGGCTGGACGATATGGCCAAAAATGTTATCACAATAAAAAGTTTCATATCTTTCGATATCGATAATTATCACAATAAGTATCAAATAGTTTTTTCTTTCAAATTTAAAGGCTGATTTTTGCTCCTGAGTGAAAGTTGAAGAAACTTGATGGTTAGTTATGGTTTAAACTTTTCTTTATGGTCAACGCTTGATGCCAAACAGTGGATCACATCACAAATCTGAGACAGAACATTCAAAATATTTATGATAAAATCTTTGTCAACAAATACCTTTTTCAGTCCTTTTTCCTCAACAGAATAAACGTCTTAATAAGAAAAATTAAGTCCTAATTCGTGTGTGATTGAGAAAAATTATATTGCGATAATTATTGTTATTGTTTTATTGTCCAGGCCTATCCATGCCTTCTATGAGGAGTTTGCATGTTCCCTCGTGCAGATGCTTCTGTGCTTTGCGTCACGGCCCCGTGCTCTTATTTCCCATCACCGCGCGCTTTGTTTTCACTCGCGCTCTTGGAACTAAATAAACGCCATGTCGCTGGAGATTGAATGTCGGCGAATACACTAATACACATGTTTTTATGTAAATATCAGCAAATAATACAATACCTTATGTAGCGCACATATGAGCACGCGTCTTTCATTGGAAACATTTTAGTAACCCGAGGAAACCTTTGTTTTCCGTTTGTGAGTGCACTTTGCCGACTGCATTGTGTCTTGTGTATATTTCTAAAGCTCTGAATAATAAATGACACCCTTTCCAGCCCCCCTCCCGAACCCAAACCTCATTACCAAGTCAATGGAGGGAGGCAGAAAGCGCGCAGCCTTCGAAAGTTTTTGCCCGTCAGTCCAACATCTGCAGCGAAGAAGCGCTGTCACACACCAGCAGAGAGAGAGAGAGACACACACACACGCACACACACACACAGAATACACCGCGTGTGATGGCTGGGAAGTTTTTTCACGCCGAAGGTCCTTTACGCTCCGTTTAAGTTTCTACTCGTTGGCCGCTTGGTTTTTTTATTTGCTTATTTATTAGGTTATTTGTTTGAATGTTTAACAGAGTCATACTCATGACTGAGTTTACGAGTAATTCACATTTTTTAAAACCCTAATCCAAAAAGAAGAAACATGGACAGTGTTGTTTTGTCATTTTTCCTAATATTTATTAAAGGGACTCATGCAGTGCCTTATGGCATCGCCAACAATCTCCAGCCCTATATGTGAGTAACAATTTAACTTATATTTTCCTAGTACATGGATCTTAAGGGGTTATTTACTTTTACTGTGCATCATCCATAAGATGTTTTCACAGCCTCAGATTTCCTTTTGACGTTTTTGAGCATGAGAAAACGTCCGGTTCACCTGCACATGCATAACATTGTGTCAAAGACTCAACCAGAGGCAGAAAAAAAGAGGCTTGTGAAGTTTTTTCTGCTCTTGATTCAGAGAACAGCAGCTGGATGGCAGATCTGTTTCTATGATGCTGCTGGAAGATTCATTTTACCATTGTGTGCTTTTATCATGGTCTTTATTGCCTTCCATGATTAGTATCACTGTAATTTACATGATTATATATTAGCTGCATGTGGACACTCTGTGCTGCATTCCTAACTCTGTCAGAGGCTGTTTGTTTAAACCCATCAAAGTGAAGCGACAGACAATTATGAGCCCCCCCCCCCAAAAGAAACAAAATGATAAGGAGCTTGAATTATGTGAGAGAAGATTCTCTGCTGTTACCTACCACTAACAATAAGGTATTTCATATGCAATTATGTGTACAGCTGGAGGTGATAGTGATTACTATTGTTTATGAGATGGGCAGCTGGATGTTGTACTAAGATTCCTGCTGATCTCCATATGCCGAGCCTTCCTGTCTGTCCTTGGAGAGTTACCAAAGGAGTAAATGTTTCAAAGATCATGTTGCACTTGTGAAGACCACGGTGGCAGGACTGTCTGTTAACCCAGACACACTTTGTGTAAGATGGACAAAACATTGCTGTTGAAGGCAGCTGTATTTTACCTGAGGGGTGAAAATGTATCTGTCTCCTGTTTCTGCTGACGTTCAGTCTCACGCGTACAAGTGAAAACATGTATGCATAAGCCCTATGTCCAGTGAAAGCACTACAGATGTTACATGAGAATTGACTGGAAAACCATGGAATGTTTTATTCATTTAATTTGAAAATGTTGTACAGTGAATGGTAACCCGTTACAGAGATTGTGCATCATATGCTTTTGTTTCCCAGCAAACTTGGCTCACATCTAAAACAGTTTGATCTTGTCTGGTAATGATTTTTGCCTTTTACATTTGGAGTGGAAGATATAAAATGAAACACAAAAATCCTCACCACTTTCATGTCCATCCCACCCTCAAAAAAGACTTTCAGGTAACAGACTAATTCTGAATTTCTTGAGCTATGGGTAGCTTCTTGTGGTTTGTAGCTCAGCATTCTGAAAGCTGATGTATGAGGAATTCCTCTTAAGTCTTTAAAAACACAATAATACAGACCTCATAAGCAGCCTTATCCCTCTGCACAGGTAATGCCCTCACAGGCATTATGTCATTGACAACTAGAAAAAGTCTTTTGCAAGCTTTGTCTATCTTTGCTGCAACATTTCTTAAAGCGCTCATAAATTGCCCCGCTGCCATGTGTAAAAGCGCTGCAGAACATTTTGACACCTTAAGTATTTTTACCACTGTTTTCATTCCAGGCCCAATGTGTGTGTGGAGAGGGAGGTGACGCTGGTCGCCCAGAGGCAGCCGTGTGTGCAGGCCTTCACACGCATGGTCAAAGTGTGGAAGCAAGGCTGTGTGGGACAGTCATGGTGCATGGGATACGAGAGGAGGTGAGTAATACACCTCATTTGTAGTCTGTCCCCTCTTCCCTCTCTGAAGTCAAACCCTCTGACTCTGTGCTTAGACAAACACTCCCACCTTCACCTGCAGGGATGTCATGCTTTGTTGATTAAGTGCTGGGTAGGGCAAAGCATTAATTAATGGTTTTATGTTGTCTCCCTGACTCATGCGACCAAAAGAATTTATCTGAGAGGACATGATCCTTCATTTAACTCCCCCTCCAAACAGTATCAAACAGGATGAGAGCTTGGTCCCTGATCTCCTCTTTCCTCTTCATCTCTCTCGCTCTCATTCTGTAATCACAGCTTTGAACCTCTCATGCAGTTAAGTGCAAGGTTGAGCCCCACTTCATCGGGGTTACCTGCTATTTAACACACAGGCGTCTCTGTAGCCAACATTCCTTTGAAGGCAAGTCCCAATGCTCACATTTTAGCTGGTCTCTAAGAGCCAGTGTCAGGAGTTTCTCACTGTGCTGCTCACACTCGCTTTCTCCGTCTTATATACCATGTTACAAAATCATAGGCTGCCTTGAATGTAGCCAAGGCCTTAATTACTCGCTGTAAACAAAACATGTTTCCACGCTGTGTAATGACTGTGGAGCAATGAGAGGGGTCCCAAAGTACAGGGACAGGCACCGTTCTCTGAAGTGGAGACTGCCGGTCTCACACTTTGAAACAGTGCCATCAAAGTCTGGGAAAATGTTTGCTGAACATTATATTGCATGTTCCTAAAAGGACTGGGAGTCGTTTGATCGGATTACATGTTTGTTTTTCCTTATCTAGTGGTATACAACCACATGAAACGTTAAAAGGTATATGTGCTAAATATCGTCAGATAATCCCGATGTGTATATATACCTTAAAACGTCAATTAATAGCCCAGGCTTTTATTTGCTTAAATTACTGAACTCACCCTGCCTTTATCTGGAACAGGTGTCTGTATGGGACGGACCTTTAATTCCTTTACCATGTTGATAAATCTGAACAAACAGTACTTTGGTGCTTGTTGTTTCCGTAAAATGAACTAAAGGATTGAATTGTGGAGAATCGAACCAAACGAACGATGATCCATCTCGACGAAAGTTTAAACATTTATATTGTGTGATCTATGCAGCTTAGAACTAGCTCAAGCAGGTGACCCGGTGGGCTGTAAGATGTTTTATACATCCAAAGAACTCTTATAAAAACCAAAGTAGGCTTCTAATTGAGACCTACCTTTATTTGTCAAATGCTGTAGCCACACCAGGCCAGTAAAAGGGACAGGTGACTAATTGTGACTAGGCTTTTTTATTGAAGTTTTACAGTATGCATGTACACACACACACACACACACACACTACTGTTTTACAATAGAATACTGCAAAAGCTTGTGTGTGTTGCCAGTTCTTGTACTCCTTTTATTGATTAGTTTAATCACTGCTACTTCAAAGTAAAGTTTTTAACTTATTGTATGTCTTGTTAACAGGACAGCGTACTACACTGCATACAGACAAGTGTACAGACAGGATTATAAGGCTGTGTACAAGTGTTGCCCTGGATGGTCTCAACTTAACCGAGAAGCGGGTTGTCTGTATCGTAAGTATCCTTTCTATCTCTTTAAAAAAAAATAATAATAATAATCTGTTTTTTTTATTTACTGTGACATTTTTTGTTTAAAATAGAATATGCATGTAGATATGTTTACTAAAAGGCAATATGTCTTTTCCTGACTCAGCGGGAGTAAGGGTGCTTTAAACATCACCTCACACTTGGCACAGAGCTTTGAATGAAAGGTTTTGAGGAAAAGGTCAGAAGGGTCAAGAGGTGCTTTGCCCATTCAGACTGCTCAGCAGATGTTATCAGTCAGTGCCATGTCTGCGGTACTTATGTTGTTACAACAGTCCCACAAGGTTTAGATGTGGACGGTGGGAAAACAAATCTCAAGTGTTGACATTCGCTCTCAAATGAGGTTTGCATTGTAGTATCTTTGTTCAACACTCAGCAAAAAATAATTACGATCAGGCCGGGGCTCTGCAGCACTCCTGCATTAACGATAGATAGCCTGTCTGGCAGTAAGTCGTTGCTTGGCTACTTTTAAAGTGTACATTAAAGCCCCAAATGTCCACATTCCTCATCTAACTGTGTTTTGATGTTTAAATCTTGGCTCTCCTCGATATAGTCATGCCACTCTTGTCATTTCGAGTTGTAACATGGCAGTGCAGGTCAGAGGATTGCATGGATATGAAAATTGACGAGTCCAACCAGCGTTTACCCCAGCCAATCTCAGTCAAGGCCCACAAGACAATACCCATCATGGCGGTGAGACCACCTGATGCAATGCACAAAAAGAATAACAAATATGAATCTCTCCTCTATAAGTCCAATCCACAGGTCCATGTATGGAAAACTAGTTGTGTTGGTCACACAGGGGCTCATCTCCTTGTGGATAAGCTTAGCTTCACACCACTGAGACCAAGAAGCCTCCTTTGATGGGATTTTACAGCCAGTGATCCAGATCGCATAACCTGCATACCATGAAGACCTTTCGGCAAAGCCTTCCTGTAAACAGTTTGTCCCCTGTCCGGTAGACTGACAAGAAAGTTCCCACTTCTTTACTCTCGTTGCTCTACCTGGAACTCATCTGTTTGCTTAATAGCCAGCCCTCTCAGCATCAGTACAGGCACAATACTCTCTGGGGATAGCCCTCTGATGAGAAGTGGCTGGGATGGGGAGCGGGAGAAGATCTCCTGGATGTGCCTGTCATCGGTGTCTTATTATGGCATCTATGCTCTCTTCAAAGAGCCCTTTGTTTCCAGGGAAAAGGTTACAGTATTAAATTATACAAGGAAGCATTACACTGTCTGCTCTTCCATAAGCCTGGTTTGTTTTAAAACTTATACTTATAAACACTTATAAAGAAATGTCTTAAAGAGACATTCCTCAGGACTGCCCAATGTCTCCCCTCACTTAAGTAGACAGGAGGTTTTGTTTCCCTTTTTGCGTGACAATGGCCACTCTCTTCGACGCGAGGCAGGGCTTTTATCTCTGTAACCAAAGACGTGGCAGCGCTTTGAGATGGGGCAAACTAATCACCCTTTTCTCTGAGCCATTGAAGCAGGATAAAAGGAAGCTCACACCACAATCCTCCCACTCCTGTGCACTTTGCTTTGCACTATCTGTACTGTACCTCAGTCAGCACAATGCAATCTGTGGGACTGTTTTCAACAGCACCTCCGACATCCAAAAGGAAAAAATCTGCTTTGCAAAATGTACAGCTTTAGCAAATCCTCTGAAATCCCCCAAAAGAAGGGAAGATTTGGGAGATGGGAATGCTTTGTGTTGAGATAGTGATTTAGTGTCTGGCACTTCTGAGGTCTCTCTCTCTCTCTCTTGTGTTTTCCCTCTCTCTCTCGCTGTGTGTTCCCTAATAAAATGTCAGTGAGGTAATTCTAATGATTTGTGGTTATTGTGAGGTAGTTTTTGTAGGAGTTGAGGGCCTAATTGTGTTGTAGATAAAACACACAGTGGCTGGGAATTGGCTGCAAGTTGAGTAGCTTCCTTTTGTTCACCTGTGTTATGCCTCTATATCCACCAATTGTACAGATGTTGACGTCCTCTCGCAGTCTTGCTGTGAATTGCCTCCGTTGTTGTGCTCTCCAGCATTCTTTGCCTAGCATAATTAGTCACATATTTGGAAAAAGAATATACCGCAGCACAGCAAACGTCTGGTTATTTTCACATTTTATTCTACAATTTTGACCCCCTCCCTCTTGTTTTCCATATCTTTGTGTTTCAGGCTATACTATCATCTAATTATGAAGGTTTTCCATTGACACAATAGCATGGATTTAGATTTCTTGAGCGGTTTGCAAATAAGAGATTTTTGTTTACAAGTGCTTAATGTTTTTTCCGGCATTCTGTACAAAGAATGCGCAAAGTGTAGAGTCAGGCTGAAGCAGTTTTCTTGCAGAATTGCAAATTTGTGCTGCAGCGTTAATTTTCATTTACTCTGCATTGCGTATCTGTGAAAGAGTGAGAAATGCCCTTCACAGTTTCCAAGGTGATGTTTTCAAATGTCTAGTTTTGTAGAAGATATTCTGTTTATAGTGATATAAATCACAGCATTGGAGAAACTGGAGAATTGTTGATTTAAATGATTAATCAATCATGAAAATAGTTTTTAAGAGCTTAGAGCCACATCTTTTCAATTGTGTTTCTTTATTTTACAATATATCTAATGACTTCTTGTCCACAAAAAGTCAGCCGGGGGACTTGTGGAAACAGAAAACAGATTTATGAAAACCCCAAGTGCAACTGAGGTGATTGTGCATTTTGTAAAGACTCCAATTGGCTCAGATTGGACTATCTGGTTCTCCTGGAGGAGAAGAGCTCTTGACATTGTGATGGCGACTTCCTCCACTTTAAAGTTTGCGGAGGGCCACTCAATCACCGAAGTTAAACCTTTTACCTCAACAAGTAGCCACGGGCCGGGTGAGGATGGAGGGGGTTAGTTGGGAGTGGAAACGAGCAGTTATGTTGATTGATGGCAACAATATGCTTTGTGACAGGGGCTGAGGAGCAGGCACAATGACTCCTCCAGTTTGTCGTCCTCGTTAACTGCTGAATAGGAACTGGCCCCCTTTTGTGGTGGGAGCAAGCTGGCGAAGGTAGCTACATGTGAAATAGGTCCAGTAGCCAGAAAAGAGGAAATGGTCCTCTGTCTATCCATGGGTGGTCTGTGTCTGTGTGTGTGTGTGTGAGTGAGAGACACAAAACAACAACAACTATGTCAGCATCATGGGGACCGCATCGTGCTTAGCTGAACACAGACACAGACCCAGACACATACATAGAAATAGACAGAACTCAACCAACTGAGACATAACATGGTGACTTGTACACCAAAGTAGTGGTGTAATTTAGATTGTTTGGTCCATCAAAATACTGCCTGTTTTTACACTGACATATTCCTTTTTATCTTATGAGTAACAAGCAGCAGAAGGCAGCAGAGAACACTCAGAACAAATTGAAGCTATACCACATCTATGTACAAATTTGTGGGACTGCTGTCCTATATTAGGATGGCTATGAGCAAATACCAGTTTACTCAACCTGAGGTCTGTTTGATGCTGTTGGTTCTAACTGGAAAAACTTGTAATGGGAGCAGATTTTTGAATTACACTTACTCTAGTAAGAGTCTGGTGAGCAAACTCGAGTCCACAGACAAGAGGTAGACGCAGACTTAAAGCAATCACATGCGATTGCTGTGCAGGTACAGATGTGGGTGTGTTGCAGGATGGTGAATGTGGCTGTGCGAAAATATTTCGAGCTAGCCAGCTTGGTCAAAGTATAAATGATGCTTGTTTTTCAAATGAGTGTTCTTTAAATTCTGTTTAAATACTTTGCTAGAAGCAAATGCCTCTTCCTGTTCCTTCAGTGGCGTTCATGCCAGATAGAGGCAATATTGTCAAGCTGCAGGCATGACGAACAAAAGCAGTTTTAGACAGACATCATCAGAATCAAAAGCCGTTTTAGACAGACATCATCAGAATCACATTTAGGTGTAAGGTTAGAAATAATAATAAAGTATTTACAGCAGGTATACATTTGAAAAGGTGATCAGTCTAATCTATGACACTTTTGGGTGGGTGGACAATGAAGGAGGCTGCGGAAAACACAATGTTCAACTGGCTTGTGCTGCTGTATGACACTACATATACACTCACCTAAAGGATTATTAGGAACACCATACTAATACTGTGTTTGACCCCCTTTCACCTTCAGAACTGCCTTAATTCTACGTGGCATTGATTCAACAAGGTGCTGAAAGCATTCTTTAGAAATGTTGGCCCATATTGATAGGGTAGCATCTTGCAGTTGATGGAGATTTGTGGGATGCACATCCAGGGCACGAAGCTCCCGTTCCACCACATCCCAAAGATGCTCTGTTGGGTTGAGATCTGGTGACTGTGGGGGCCATTTTAGTACAGTGAACTCATTGTCATGTTCAAGAAACCAATTTGAAATGATTCGAGCTTTGTGACATGGTGCATTATCCTGCTGGAAGTAGCCATCAGAGGATGGGTACATGGTGGCCATAAAGGGATGGACATGGTCAGAAACAATGCTCAGGTAGGCCGTGGCATTTAAATGATGCCCAATTGGCACTAAGGGGCCTAAAGTGTGCCAAGAAAACATCCCCCACAACATTACACCACCACCACCAGCCTGCACAGTGGTAACAAGGCATGATGGATCCATGTTCTCATTCTGTTTACGCCAAAATCTGACTCTACCACCATCTGAATCTGTCTCAACAGAAATCGAGACTCATCAGACCAGGCAACATTTTTCCAGTCTTCAACTGCCCAATTTTGGTGAGCTCTTGCAAATTGTAGCCTCTTTTTCCTATTTGTAGTGGAAATGAGTGGTACCCGGTGGGGTCTTCTGCTGTTGTAGCCCATCCGCCTCAAGGTTGTGCATGTTGTGGCTTCACAAATGCTTTGCTGCATACCTCGGTTGTAACGAGTGGTTATTTCAGTCAAAGTTGCTCTTCTATCAGCTTGAATCAGTCGGCCCATTCTCCTCTGACCTCTAGCATCAACAAGGCGTTTTCGCCCGCAGGACTGCTGCATACTGGATGTTTTTCCCTTTTCACACCATTCTTTGTAAACCCTAGAAATGGTTGTGCATGAAAATCCCAGTAACAGAGCAGATTGTGAAATACTCAGACTGTCCCGTCTGGCACCAACAACCATGCCACGCTCAAAATTGCTTAAATCACCTTTCTTTCCCATTCTGACATTCAGTTTGGAGTTCAGGAGATTGTCTTGACCAGGACCACACCCCTAAATGCATTGAAGCAACTGCCATGTGATTGGTTGATTAGATAATTGCATTAATGAGAAATTGAACAGGTGTTCCTAATAATCCTTTAGGTGAGTGTACTGTGTGGTTCCTGTTTGGTCTGAGTGGTGTGCATGCTATTATCATCTCAAATCCACATCTCTAAAGCCAGGAAAAGAGAGGAAATGTACAATGAAGCGGGCCAAATACTGGTGGTGCAGGTGTTGCTTTGATTTGTGATGTGATTTAAATGTCAATATTCTCATCCTGATATTTGGAAATGGGGCGGCACGGTGTTCCGGTGGTTAGCACTGTGGCCTCACAGCAAAAAGGTCGCGGGTTCAAACCTCGGTTGCCCCCGCCTTTCTGTGTGGAGTTTGCATGGTTTCCTGGCTTCCTCCCACTGTCCAAAGACCTACGGACTAGGTTAATTGGTGACCCTAAAATTGTCCTTAGGTGTGAGTGTGAGTGGTTGTTTGTCTGTGTGTGGCCCGATGGATTGGCGACCTGTCCAGGGTGTACCCCGCCTTTCGCCCGATGTCTGCTGGGATTGGCTCCAGCCCCCGCGACCCTGTACGCAGGATAAGCGGTTGACGATGGATGGATGGAAATAAGGATGAAAATATATTTCTCTCTTATGCATCTGTGTAATACAGACTTACAGTATGACAGTATATAGGGGGCAGCAAATTCTCCCAGATATTGTAATTGCTGGTCTTGCATACTGAGTAATTTTTTGCTAAGAATTATTGTACTTGCTTTGTCAAACCGAGATAGTGTCTACTTGGTATTTAAAGTCTTTCAAAGAAACCTGTCAGAGATCATTCTGACATAGCCTGCCCTGGTTTTCACACATTCCTCTGCATAGTGAAACATGTTTTGTTGCCTTAAAATACAGTGCTTGGCTCCACGCTTACCAATTATGGCACCAAACAGAGCCCTGAGCGCAGGCCTTTGTGTCTGTGACTTCCCCTAAATGTGGTCTCCCTCTGTGTCGCACTCTGGGGGTTAAATAGATCGTCGGAGCCTAAACAAACACAAGGCTGCCCCTGTGTCGATGTGGTCATCCCCTTCAGAAGCTATAAGGGTGACACCTGCTCATTGGTTTTCAGTTTCTCGGCGCGAGTCGCTGACCCCTGCTTTCGCTGTCTCTTCTTTTTGTTGTAGCTGCTAATCCTCTCAGAGAAGGTGTCTTTGTAATAGAGTGGAGGCCTTCACAGCGACAGATGAGAGTGAGTTTTATGCCACGCTGCATGCCACATTAAGGAATCATTTTGGGGAAGATTAAGCAGCGTATGGGGCTCAGGAAGGGGGCAGACCAAAAATGTCCTGGTTAGCTGCCAACAATCCTGTGTGTCTCACATCTCAGAAGAGGGAATGTACATTCCCCTTGTTGTCACTTAGCCATGTTACCCTGACTGGCTCCGAGAGACATCTGACCTTTTTCTTTGTTGCTGGTAATTTAGTCAATTTTAAAGCATTTTCACCACAATTTAGCAATGTCTCATTAATTTGATCTCTCCCAGCTGGTGGTGATTTAATTGTCCTGAAGAAATTTGCATGTATTTGGAGCCATGCAATTAAATCTGACCACTGAGTAATGCTTTTTTTCCTTCTTGTCTGTCATCAGCAGCTTTCACCACATCAAACTTCCCTCACATTAGATAATCACAGAAGTAGGGATAGCTATATAACTGTATGCTGAACAGTGTGTCATTCTGTAGCCACACTGTCTTGGGGAACTGGAAGTCATCATGGGCAGATAGGCTGTGGTGAGATGGTCTTTCGTTTGGAATAGGATTTTAGCGGCTTCACAAATGCGATTTTGGTCTGTTAGGTTTTGAGCACAAGAACGTAAATGTTTTTGACAATGAGTTCAGTGAAACTCTGATTGCTGGGGTGGGCTGTGAGAGACAACAAGAGAGAGATAGCAGTGTGTGTGTGTGTGTGTTGTGAACTCCCTGGATGGTCCAACTGTTGAGCAGGTGTCTGAGGACTGGGCCAGATGACAGGCGGATGTTTAGGCTGAGAGACATGGCTGAAATTACTCCGGCTCATCTGTGATTATTAAAGATCACTTCTTCGTGTCCTGCTTCTCCGTTGTCTGGAAATGTAATGTAATTCTCCATATCTGTCATGATACAGTTGAAGCCAGACTGTAGATAGTCTTAAGTTAGCGTATATTTTCACACCCTTCATATTTTGCTTTCCTCAGCTTGAATATTTGATTGTACCTATCTGTAGGGGATATTTGTACATAATTAGGGCTGCAGATAATGCTTTAAAAAATAATTATCAGTTTTTATAACAAATGGAAAGTAATTTAGATACAATATCTGGACTTTCTGGACACAGTATTCCAGAATCCAAGATATTAGATCAGATTTATTTTTTTGCCTTACCAACAGTCCATAAAGAAAATCAGTGAATCTTAACAGATGAGAAGATATAACCAACAAATGTTTAGCATTACTTTCTTGATGAATTACTTAAATGATCATCATCAACTCAATTATCAAAATTGTTCCTGATTAAATGTTTTGGTTGAATTTATTGATTAATCAACCAATTGCTTCAGCTGGTTAAGTTCAGACCTTAATTGTCCTGAAAGAGGAAATTCCTTTTGCAGCAAGGCCGCATAAAAACAAAGAAATACAGAAAACACAACATGACAATTAAAAACAGTGAAAGTGCTGGTACTATACACACATGACAGAACACAATAAAAGGTTCATAAAAGCAAGAAAAACTGCAATAGGAAGAACAGGGATCAGATAAAGTTTAAATCAGCAAATGAAGGCAAGCAGAAATCAGTCCAGGTCACGTTCATACTATCACTATGACCATATATGGCCAATAAATGGCATCAAAACCGGCAGCGCCTGGTGTGATGATAGGCCATGCCGCCTGTGGTTGGATTAGATGGGCAGAAAAAATTCATACCTGGCAGGAGATGCACACTTATACTGGTTTCCAGTTTCTTCACAATCATCTGAGGGAGGGATTGACATCTAAATTCCTGTTGTGATTAGCTGGACCATGTTTTTTTTCACTCCCAGTGTCCACATGTTGCCAGACGGGCAGAGCAATGGCAGACATAAATCTTCTGGACCTGTCATCACTAAGCACTGTACTGTGTTCAGGAGAGTGCTAACAACAGGCCTGGCTTAAACAGCTGTGTCTTACTTCACAGGGATATTAGCCTCGACACATCAGATACAGGCCGAGAGGCTTGAGCACACGTGTACTGTACGTGCGCGCACACACACACACACACACACACACACACACACAGTTTTGAGCGACGGACTGTCATGATTAATGTGAATGGATGGAATGTGATGCTGCACCTCTGTGACGGATTCACATGTTCTGAGTTACCTAGTGGCTCTCACTGTTTATGCGTCCTAGATTCTTTAAATTTTATGTCTTAACGAGCAATAACAGTTTGACTTAGAGGGATTTATGGACACAGGGTCACTGGCTCCAGAGATGGATGGACCTGTGGCTCTGTGATTTTATCCCATGACTCACCCATGCAACATCTGAATGATTGCTGTTTGACTGAACTTTGGTCATTGTAACAATCAATCAAGGTCATTCTCAGGTAATGTTCTAAAACTGTGCGGGAAAGAGGCCACTTTACCTAAAGTCAGACAAGGTGTTATTGCCACTCATCATAAACACTCTCATTCTGTGAAAATGGAGTTTAGAAATTTCTTTTACTTGGCCAAAAGCCTGCTTCTCTGCTCAAAGAGTACCAAGCGGATTCCTCTTACATTGGTTAGTGTTAAAGGAGGAGAATCAAGGTTCCTCTTCAGTACGTGAGTTAACAGACTGATGATGATAAGGCTTTGATGGAAAGAGGTCAGAGTTTGAAACTGCAGATATTGAAATCTCATGACAACAGGCAGGTGTCTCTGCTCCACTTACAATATTTTTTTCCTTTCACCCTGTCTGTCCACGTGTACTCGTGCAGCGGTGTGTAGCTACGGTGTGTGCTTCAATGGGGGCCAGTGTCGGGAGGGATCCACCCAGCTTTGTGACTGTCCTGCAGGGTTTAATGGACCCAGCTGCCAGTATGGTGAGTAAAATCCTGTCCGTGTTTCATCTTTATGATGTCTTGTCTTCTATTCTTTTTGTATTTTTTTCGTGTTGTACATTTCTTAACTTCTTTTTAGAAGTCACTGCACAGTTATATCAATCTATTCTCAGCATTTAACCCATGTCCATCTGTCATTGTTTCTGGATGTATATTGTATATGATTGTATGTAGAAAAATACTTACAGGAAAAGTAGGACTCATGAAAACTTTTCTTGGACTTATTGAAACCGAAAGCAGCTTGCCATCTGATCAAAAACACCCTTTTGGCTCTTTACTGGAGCCTACAATTCTGATCCTTTTTGGTCAACTCTCCAGGCCTCCCTGCTGAACTCTGTCTGAGTGATCGCCTTTCTCTACGAGTGAATGAGATTCTCTTCACATCAGCAGTTGGCTTCTTTTACCAGCAGCCCAAGTATTTTATCAGCAACTCCATTGTTGAATTTGAGCTGTTGAAGTAAAACAGTGGAGTATTCTGTTGTTTTTCTGATAACACCACACGACAGGAAATTCCTCTTAGCGTCAACTTTTTACAAGAGTCATCCATCTCTCCCTCAAATTATCCCTCCTAGACACTACAGGCTTTGTTGCATAAGTCAAGTTCAAACTGCGGGGACAGCTGAAAATCATGGTCTCCTTTTGTTACAATTGTCTGACTTGACTTTATGCTCTCTGGCCAGCATCCAGGATCTCCAAGTTCATCTCTAACGTACCAACTTCTTTATCCAAACATGATTGTCTCAGGAATTCTCTCGTGATACAGATGTAGCTTTGTGACACCTTTTTAGCACACTATAAATTAACTTCCTCATTGTCTATTAGACTGTAGGACTTATGATCAAGCCTTGGGAAATGCAGCACTGACAGGCCCTCTATATGATCAGAGCTCTCTGTGGTAGCTAAGCTGGCCTGGCTTACTTCTGGTTACTTCATGCTTGAATGAAAGACTTAATCATAAGCACAGAGGGTCCATGAACACACATGCCCATTGAGGGGCTGCTTACGCCCATTGGTTGTCTTTTTCATGCCTGTCCTGATGGACCTAGTGGAGGTTTTTGAGAAGATTGAAGCCATCTGTTGAATGTGTTATTTGCTGATCAGAAACATTTACACTATAGATTTACAGGAACTTTAACATATAAACACAGTTACTCTGTATAAACACACAGGAATACTCTCCTCTGGTTTTAATGCTCTGTATTCTAAGATGATACATGTATGTCTGGAATACATGTACAGTATGTATTTTATTTACAATAAGTCCCCTGTCCTCAATGATCTCTACAGTAGCAGCTCATAAGTCACTTTGATCACAGCTTTGATAACACAGAGCAGCACTGCTGTGGTGGCATATTTCCCTGACACATAAGAATGTATCGTGGTATAGAGTGGTGAAGCTTGGGCTAGTGCACACAGTGCGGGGTACAATGCCTGTCATTCTTTACTCCTCACCATGAAAAACAATGTAGTGCTAAACGTCCTAATACCTAACCTAAACCTAAGACATGAAAAGTAAGACTGATGTTGAACCCTAGCCCTAAAATCCTGACATAACCTGTACACCCTAACGAAAAATAATAAAAACATCGTTCTGACAACTCAGTAGGTGCAATACATTATTCTATTATGATCATAACGAGTCTTTCAAACTCCCCTGCCCATCAGCTGTAGATGGTGAAATAGAAAGACATGTGCGTAACATCTGTTAAGTGACACAAGACAGACAGGGCACAAGAGGAAATGTCGAAGCTGTTTAGCTGCTCGGTTTATCAGGAAACTGTCAAACTATTATCACATCAGTATGGGACAAAAAAAAAAGAAAAGAGGAAAGGATAAAATATCTGTGCTGTATGGTTTCATTCATTTAAATAGTTTCTATGTTCCTCAGATATGAATGATGAGTTCCTAAGATACCAGAACATTTAAACATTACACACATTATTTGGACAAAAACATATTAATCAGTTCCAAAATACAAAACTAAATGTGATCAAACACATCTCTTCTCTGCACTTTTTTGGTTTTAGAAAATATACAGTGCTGTTAAAAGGGTTCTACATTTTTCATTTTTATGCTTTTATTTATGTTCTCATTTTAAAATATCAAATAAAACATGGACTGGATGATAAAATCTTTGTCTGACACTTGAGTTTTCTGTGTTCCCGGTACCAGACGTACAGTAAGGGGTTCTGGCATAACTGTTCCTTGGTGCAAGGTGCATGAAGGGAAGCAGTCTTGATTGAAACACAACCAAATGCGTTACTTAGGGGTGTACTCACTTTTGTTGCCAGCGGTTTAGACATTAATGGCTGTGTGTTGTCTTATTTTGAGGGGATAGCAAATTTACACTGTTATAGAAGCTGTACCCTCACTACTTTACATTGTAGCAAAGTGACATTTCTTCAGTGTTGTTGCATGAAAAGATATAATCAATTATTTATAAAAATGTGAGGGGTGTACTCACTTTTGTGAGATACTGTATATATCTATTTTCCCCCACTTCTTCTTGTGGGTGTCTGTCTAAAGAAGACTACTTTCATCGCCTGTTTGAAGTATGTTTTTTTCAGTTGTCATTCAATTCTTGGCTACCTAATATTTCTTTTTGATGTTCACTTGACTATCTTTGTTTCCCATCACTATATAGGTTCCTTCTCTTTCAATTTGGCTTCCAGGCGGCCCCTTAGCTGCACTGTTATGATATCATTGCAGACATCAACTTTCCCCTATTCCCTTCCCACACATTGAGATCATTGAGTATTGTTCTGCATTGTGAATGATAGCTGTCATCAATGGGCACCTAGAGGCCCTTGCTTGTGTAGAGCTATGCAGCAAACCCCCACACCCTGATCCGCCCTCTATTGGAGGCCATTAGTCCGTAAACTCTCTGGCAGTTATATTGCCCTGTGTTTGGCATAGAATGGGCCGCTGGATGACGGGTGTGGGGCTGTTGGTGACTTCGCCTGACCCTGGGCAACATTTGGGATGATGGGAGTCAGACTTGGGCAGGAATACACTCACAGCTGTCCCATTTTTTGAGGTCCTGCATGTGCCAAATACTGGTCAGTTCAAAGTCAGTAGTCCAGAGGGCAAAGGCATAGGTGCAGGCTGAGAACTAAGTGGCTCATTGGAGGAAGAGTAATAACATCACTTCTAATGAATGACTCTGTTAACTGAGCGACGGCTCTGTTATATAGTTAAGCCATTAAGAAGTACGCTCTGTGGTGGTCAGGCACACATCATTTCGTTGTAACACTATCACATTGTTGAGCCCTGGATAAATAACCTTGTTGGGTAGACGAGAGCACGCCGCTCACACAAGCTGCTGTGATAATTCACTGCTGCGGTCCACATGCTTCACACAGCTGTCAGTCACTGCTTGTTTCTCTCTTGTCATGTTTACATAAAAGCTGAAGCCGCAGCGCAGGACGTGACGAATGCGTGGAGCTGCAGTTCACTCAAAGATTCACTCATTTAATCACTTTAGATGGTTCTCAGCAATGTAAAGAATTCCTCCACAGTCGCATGTGTTGAGATCCTGTTGAAGATCTTTTGATGTGGTTCGTCTGTGTTTGTGTATAGTGATTGGTGTGTGTGTGTATTTATGTCGTTGAAGGGGGCCAATTAGTGCCCTGCTCTCAATAGTTGTCTGAAGCTGTCATGTGTTTTGCCTTTTAGTAGCATTGTGTCTGAGTGATGTATAAGACAGTAATTACTGTTTTTTTGTATTTGTGGCTTAACTCTGTGGTAAAGCGAGGGCCGGTGCCTAGAGGCTCTTCTAGTCCTTTCAAGACAATAAATTCCATTTTATTGGAATGGGTCATTTGCCTCGTGCTCGTACTTTCCAAACCATATCGTACAGTAGGATTGATCCATTTCAAGTTTGTGTAATTTGAAATGACTGAGACTTCTATGGGATAAATTTTTATACTTTCCTGACTGCAGTTCTTTTAACAAAGAGTTTTAGCAAGTTGTAACATTTTGGTGGCATTACATTTTCAACATTAAGTATTTTAAATCTGTGAAACCCACCTTAGTCCCACATGAACACAACATTTTCTGTCAATGTCACAAACATTTAGATTATTTTACAGGAGATTTTCTATAGTTTGTGTTTTTATCTGTGTTTCTCACTGGTTTGAAGGTTAGAAGAGTTAGGTGCTTGGTTAGAAAAATCATGTCATGTGCTTCTGTGCACCAATCAAGGTTTAGCAACTTTTGAATCAAACCGTAATGACAGTCGTAGGGTTGTTGGTAGGCCACTGTCAGTCAAACTTAATCAAACCACACCCACACAGTGCTAGTTAAGCTCAGTGTTTAAACTATTAATAAATAACATCTAGGGATGTTTATTTCTGTACTTTAATTTTGATTGTTGCTTATTGAGTCATTAATATTTAATGTTGTAGAGAAATATTTAAGACTTGAAACCAAGTTTTCAAGGGCATTAAGGCTTTGCTGCTTCCTTCAGAAAGCTGCATCTTTAGCTTAACATTTATAAGTTACAATTTAATTAACAATAAATTTAATAAACCTATTACAGAGTTGCCAACCCTTTTCTGTAGCCATGTATCTTTTTGCATATGAAATTTTTTCTGCTTTCGCACTGAAGTCCTCTCCACCTTGTCTATATCCAGTGGAATTTAGTCACTCTGTGCCTGATGTACTTAGTATCCATCCTGTCATCAGTAGACAAGTGGTATCCTCTGGGATCAACAGCTTCCAAGGCTTTTAGACCTCTGGCAGGGCAGATGTCTTCATACCAGCTGACATCTGGGCTCAGCCGCAGACAGACAGATGAACAGAAAGGCAGTCAGGCACTTCATTCCTTTAACATGAAACTCTAAAATGTATATCTTTTAAAGCTACAGCTTGTGTACTTTTCTGAGGTGAAAAGTAAATGTCAGTAATCTCAAATACATAAAACTGATGGATTGTGTATTAACTTGATGAGAGTTATTTGAAACAAATATGAGGAATCTGATATGACAGTTAAATCCTTTTATAGCTGAGGAAAAAATGTTCCAAATAGAAATAATCTGATATCTGAAAATACTGTACTTGTTCATTTCCAACAGGTTTACCATATATTTATTAGGCTTTTGCTTGTTGATCCCAAACTGTGAAATGTTTTACTGAAAGAGCGCTTTCTCTGTTACAGTAATTGCGTCCCATTTATTTGTTCTCTGCAAATGATTTCTGAACCATAAGCTCATATCTTGGCTGGGTTTGGGGTCAATGCAATGCCATGAGGACCAGCTTGTTCTAGACATCACTCAAGAAAGACCCTCTACTGATGGCTGTCATCATTATCATTATTCCGTAACGCTTCAAAGTCGGCTCCCAGGCATGCTTTCTCAGCCACACAGCCATGTTGTCTTTGTAGCTTTTAGTCAAATGTTAGTGTGTCATACCATCTGTAAAGTTACTTACATTCATCCAGTATGATTATCAGTAACTGAGTTTATTCCTATTATCCAGAGAGATTAACACCAAACTAGTGAATATGAGTTTTAGTTTAGGCTTTTAAACAGTTGACTGAAGCGCTAAATAATGAGGTCAGTTATTTCTGTGGAGCCTGTCGGTGCATGACGTGAGTCCTCCACAGTCTAGTGGCTGAGGTGCTGAGAAATGGCACAGAGGGACCCCGAGATCCCTCTTTCATCAAAACCCTGTTATAGCTACAGAGATATGAACATGTCTGGGGGTATTTCTCATAACCTTCGATTAACATGTTCTCTGATGTCAGATCACATGAGTCACAATTACATAATAGTAGTGGTGGAAAGTAACTTTTTTGCTCAAGTACTGTACTTTTTGATTAAGTACCTGTTTTGTACCTGTTCATGCTATTAATACTACATAAAATGTAATACTTCTACGCTTGATTTCAGAGCAAAATATGTTACATAAATATATTTGACAACTCTAGTTACTGGTTATTTTTCCAGATGAAGTTTTCACTTACAAAACACTTCTATAATGCATTGTTACCCAACAGCACATAAAGTAGTTATCTCCACCTTGGCCAACTACAACACAAACCACAATGCTGCTTAAACTTTAAAGCTAAATTTTTCTGATAATATGTAGCACAACTACATTAATTTGTCATTTGTCAACAGTATTTGTATTTGTGCACTCTGGTATTTCTACAGTTATATGAACGATTTTAATAAGACCAAACGAATAAACTTTGGCCTTAATTTCCTATGGTGTAGATGTTTTTCAGTTTTCTGGTTCTATCTTGGAGCTGCACTGTGAAGGTGCATGCTTGTTAGCATGGTTGCAAAGTCAGGACAGCAACCCTGGAGCTATTGTGAGAATTCATTGTCTTGTTAAAGGACACTTGTTGAGTTGCACAGGACCTTTTGAAGTACACAGACTTGAACGAGGGTCGTCTGGTCAAGAATTCAGTGGATGAGAAAGATGGCTGTAGAAAAATACCATGAATCCTTTTATATTGAGTATGTGATGGTACCATGTCAGGTCAAAGATGTGAGGAGAGCAGTGTAATTTAGACGGTTAGTACTTGGACCTCTTGACCTAGTGGTTTATGTATTTTAACCACTAGGTACAGCTACTTGTCACACAAGACCTCTCACATCTGACACACATCGTCTTTCTTGCTGCTTCTGTCCATCTTTCACTGTCTTTTTTTTCTTTGAGTTGAACAAGGTACCAGAAAGTTTCATGTGTCTGGAAAATATGTGTTTCAGTTTTTATATAGTCAGTGAGGGTGACTTCAGATGTTGCTCTTTGCAGTGCCTCTGTTGCTTCTCTAATAGCTGCCCTACTCTGCAATTACTTAAGGTTCAATAGTGGTCTTTCCTCATATTAACAGTCTAGTGGCCTGTTGTGACCTGTCTTTTGACACCCCTCCTGGGGAGGAGTGCTCTAACTGCTCCATGTTTGTTGAATTGTGATAAATGTGCACATCTTCCTACTCACAAATGTGTTTTTTTTTTCATTTTACATGTCTGTTATGCGTTCTGGGTTTATTCCTTCTTAGTCATGGGAATCACTGTACCACATGAAGGCCAAATCAGCACAAAAATGTGGGTGTTTCATGCCTCCCAGATGTTAAATCCCAGTTAACACACACAGTGGCATGTTGGTCAGGAGTGTTGCTGGACTTGCCATCACTGACAGTGGTTTTATATTTGAATACAAGAGGGTAATCACGTGACATTTGCTCATCTTTTTTAGCCTTGCAAAGTGGAAGATCACCAGTATTAATAGTTTTATTAGTATAACTCTGTGCTTAGTTAAGCTGATTTATGTGACAATGGTGA
Source organism: Micropterus salmoides (assembly GCF_014851395.1). Classification (NCBI taxonomy): domain Eukaryota; kingdom Metazoa; phylum Chordata; class Actinopteri; order Centrarchiformes; family Centrarchidae; genus Micropterus; species Micropterus salmoides. The sequence goes on from NW_024043372.1 coordinate 18,069,175, forward strand.
CTTTTGTGCTCTCCCTCTGTGCTGAAGATTGCAGGGGAGCAGATAGGTTAAAGGTCAGGCCAGCATGTGGACTTATTCTGTACCATTTTAGAGCAGGCCCTTCCAGGGCTGCACCCACTAGTAATGAACAGGAGGAAGGCTACACGTACACGCCTGTAACCCCCTATTTGAAAATGCAGGGTAACTGCTATCATCGCTGCTGCTCATCAAGCCATTTAGAAACTGACCGTGACAGGAGGGAGCAGCAGTGACACTGATGGTATCAGTCATGTTTAGTGGATACAGGTCCGCATGGGGCTGGGTTGTAAAAGAGAGCATCTGTTGGCTGTATGGTGAAACCATTTCACACATGCTGCTCACCCTGGCAAGGGTACAAGTTTGACCCTCAGTTGACTTTTCTCTGGCTAAATATTTAGTGTGTCTGCTCCCTTCATGTCCAGGACCTCTGAGAAATGTAATGAGAGAGGTGCTTTCAATATCATGTCGGCCTTGAAACCCTCCCCATTTTAAAAATAAATCCTTGAACTACGAGTACCATTCAATGGTTTTTACTTGAGATCAAGAAAAACAATTGACAAACCTCCCTGCTGAGCTAGCTGAGCACTTTAGCGTGTAAGTGCACCAAAATGAAACACATGCATGCCGTGGTCCTGACAGTTTCCTTTCCTCAGCTTAAATTAGTATGTGATCCCATTGTGATGATTAGCCAGTGTGGCTGATAATTGTTTCTTCTTTCACTAAGGAAATACAAGTTGGTATCGTTTTTGGTATATTTGAAAGCAGTAAGTGGTCCACGAAGAAGAGGAGGTGCAAAAGATCCAAACATGAATATGCTCATGCCAGCCTTAAGAGAATGTGAAACTTGCTGTACAGCCCTTTTCCACTCTAGGAATTTAATAACCTGTTTTCTGAGCCTTTCCTAAATCTAAACGTTTGGGTACCTTGTATATACAGTCTATGCTTGTGAGGCTTTGGTACTAGCCTCTCCTTGCATTTCCACTGTATTTAACAAACTGATATTTTGGGTATACACTATTAAAAAGGCAAAAACAGGACAGGCATTAATTTAATCTGATGTTTGGTAGATGAGGGAAGTAAGCGCTTGTTGGACAGACAACAATGTAACATTTATGTGAAGATAAGATTCAAGTTTATGTGCTGATGGATAATCTTTGTTCAGACTGCAGGCAAATCAGATTTGACTGTCAACACTGTTATTTGCAAGTGATCAGATGGGCCTCTAGTGCCTTAAACTAGCTTTATTTTTCTATAGCCTACTGTTTTATCTTTTTAATATTTCCTCTGCATTGTCTGGCTGTGTTTGTCCCCATCTCTGCCAGACATTGAGAAATCTTCTGGTTTCTCTTTTTGTTTTCAACCATTGGCTCTTGCTTGCTCTGAATGGGGCCCCTGTTATGGGTGGTGTGGTGTGGGGACAGAGTGGACCCAAATGCAAAGTTCAGCTTTGACAGGTTTTATTGAGAAAAGGGGGTGAGGGACTGGAGTCGAGGGAGAGGTGGATGCCGGGGAAACACAGGTACGGGGAACCGAGGAGACTGGGACCAGAGGGCCGGGGAACACTGGGGCCGAGGAAACGAGGAGGCGACGGAGAACAGGGAGGACGTCGTGGGGAAAGTCCGAGGAGGAGAGGACCGGAGGATGAGCCCAGCCGACTGAACAGAGGACGAGAGTGAGTGAACCTGGGAGGAAAGCAGACAAAGAGACAGGGTTAGTGACAGAGGCGACAAAGCACAGGGAAATTGAGAGAAATCAAAAAACATGAGAGCCTAAATGCAGAGGTGGCACTGGGTACGGAGCAACGACGATCAAGCAAGAATGGTGTGGAGGACCGGGGTTGACTACTGGCAGGTGTGGCAGGCTGACAAGGTGGCTGATGAGGTACAGGTGCGGGTTGTAGGCTGGGCTCAGGAGCGGAGGGAGAGAGAGAGAGAGAGAGAGAGCACACACAGGGGAGGAGACACAGGGAGGCAGGCAGAGAACAGAGAAAACCCAGGAAAAAGCAGAATAACTGATGAAAAGGAGAAAAAAACAGGACACTCACCGTCAGCCGGGCTGCCACCACAACAGCCCCACCCATTTAGTAGCATGTCCTGAGCAGCGCCGGAATTTAATTCTAGGAACATAAATGGCTGTTTTCCATTGCAGTGGGAAAAGGACTATTAATGTGCCACTGATTGACAGGTATAGCACCGTATTTTATATGCTCTAATAACACAATTAGATTACAAAGTAGCTGTGACCATTTCAAATCCACTTTCACCTTTGGCAACTTCATCATAGAAAAGATTCCAGGAATATCACATATTAAATTTTTCCTGTTTTCTCAAACTACTGTACATAACAACTGGGAAATTTTGGCTGGGTTGAAAGACTTTAACGCTCACCCATAATTCACATGATTATCTTTTATTTTGCTCAGCTACCCAGAGCTAAAACAACACGAGTTTGTAAATCTGTGCGATCCCCAGCTGCAGCAGTTTATCACTCATGATTGGTGTGTACGTCCTTCATTGGGATGTCAAAAGGTGTTGGTCATTAGTTTATAGAGCTGTGATATGACCATCACCACATGTATCTGCTCAAAATCAGGCTGTTATGCTTCTAGAGCATTTTTTAAAGTAGGATATAAAAAGTTGTAAAAGTCAAATGGCTGATAATGGGATAGTAAATGTCAGAAAAATCACAAGCAGTCTAAATCATTGTCAGGGTTTCCCTTTTCCTCTCTGATGGGTTTAACAGGCTACAGCTGAAGTGGCTGTGAACAGGTTGAAGTCTGCTTTTTTACTTTACTCTGAGAGAATTACGTCTTTGGTTCTAACCTTAAAAACACAAACAGAATGTGAGGAATTTTGTAATGAGAGCTGTTTTAACAGTGAGCAAGGTCAGACGGTGACATAATCTTACTATTCATAACTTTTGATGTTTTTAACTTTATTTGTGTTACAATGCAATCTCTTCAGTCAGCCGTTAATAGCAATTTAAATGGACCATTCACAGAGCCACTGACGTGTTTTCTGTTTTTTTTGCCATTTGAAGGTTTAATCCCGTTCTTTGAGTATTGTTCACACTCAGCATAGCGTGACTTCCAGAGCAGCTGAAATGAAGGAGTCCGCGGAGATGTAGGCACTGCCCGGAGAACCAGAGGCTCCTAGCAAATCTTTTCTCACACATTCTGCACCGCTTTGTCCAGAACTCCTGTGATTCTTTGATTTATTACCTCTTTGGTTTGAGAGAGCAAAGCATGGGATAGGGAAAGGGAATAGAGAGGGATGTATAGAAATAAGCAGTTGAGACCTTATTGTGGAAAGTTTTCGATTAATTTTTTGATTAATTTGTCAATGCTTTTTGCGAATAATTAATCCCATCCATCCATCCATCTTCATCCGCTTATCTGGGGTCAGGTCGTGGGGGCAGCAGCTCCAGCAGGGGACCCCAAACTTCTCTTTCCCGGGCCACATTAACCAGCTCTGACTGGGGGATCCCGAGGCGTTCCCAGGCCAGTGTGGAGATATAATCTCTCCACCTAGTCCTAGGTCTTCCCCGAGGCCTCCTCCCAGCTGGACGTGCCTGGAACACCTCCCTAGGGAGGCGTCCAGGAGGCATCCTTACCAGATGCCCAAACCACCTCAACTGGCTCCTTTCAACGCAAAGGAGCAGCAGCTCTACTCTGAGCTCCTCGCGGATGGCCGAGCTTCTCACCCTATCTCTAAGGGAGACACCAGCCACATGCCCGAGGAAACCCATTTTGGCCGTTTGTACCCAAATAATTAATCATTTAGTCTAAAATTTCATAGTCGAACATGCCCATCACAATTCCATACATGCGATACACAGTCCTGCTACCTGTTTCACACTACTGATCGACAATTGGTAATGGTATCAAGTAAGGAAACATAGTAGTGCACGTGCAAAGGCAAGGAAAACATAATAATACACTACATGTTATATTACTCAAAAAGCTGGATTTGCAAATATTGTACGAGGAAGTCAACGAGTTTGTCAGGCTCATGGATACACACAATGCATTTTGGTGAGTAACATTGAACATAAACATAAAAAATCACACCTTTAAACGTTCATCGAATTTTTGGTTGTTTAATTTTACTGTTGGTCAACTAATCAGTTAATTTGATAATAATTTTAGCACTACTTCTGTCAGAAAAATGTTCTGAGGGTGAAGGAAAATTTAGACCCCCCCCTGTAGGGGTGCACAATATATTGATTCAATATCATTATCGCATTATCATGTTGTGCAATATCATATTGAAAATGTCCCGGAAAGTATACAGTATTCAGTTTATTTTGTGGAGAGATGCTTCAGTTGGCTGTGTTTGAATTAGAGCCCAATTGAAATCGCTGTGTAATGATGTTACATTGGCCAGTTGCCCTGTCACATGCAAGTGTCCACTACACAAACACATGCTACGGAGAGTACCACACAATGCGCGTGCATACTTCCACAGCGTGTGAGTGAAGAGCGAGATAGGGAAATAAATTTTTATTTATTTTTAAATAAAAAAGATGACTATGATGAAAACAGAGATCGAAGACGAAATGTATAGGACCTTTTGTGTTTTAACATATGTTTAAGAATATCGAAATTAATATAGTTCTCGCAATATCCATGGTCAATATTGTAATGTCACATTTTGTTACTATCGCACAACCCTATGAGCCTTCCCCACAAAAAATGTATTGATGATTAAATTAGCAATGACACTGACAAGGGTGAAGGGGTTATTTTTTCTTTGGCAGGAATTGTTTGATCCCTCGTAGACAAAAGCAATGGATCCTTAAATTCAGTCAGTATTCCCTCTTCTTTTGCTGCCCCATCCTAAACCACTGTGAGATATTTAGGCGAGAGAGAGACAGACAGAGAGAGAGAAGCCCTTTTCCAGTGAAGGCAGTAAAGCATCTCTAATGAGAGGGAGTGCGTTGCAGTCAGGGTGGGGTATGTACTTGCCCTCCTACCTGCCATTGCATCCTGCGTAGCACCCTAATCTCCCATAATTGTGCCGAGTCTGGGCTCCCACCCTGTCTCATTAGGCTCTTTACAGCATTCCTGATGAAAGGTCGCTTCTGGTCGCGCTGGGGGCGAGTGCATTAAGTTTGTGTAAATTGGCAGTGACAAGAGTTCGTAAAATACAATTAGAGGAATAATCAGCGTGCACTGATCCCTTTATCTGACAGTGGTGCCCTGGTTCTCCTTATCTACCGCTACCTTCTTACTTCACTGAAATCTTCCTCTGATTTTACTAAGTCTGCTCTCTGTTCCTCCTTATCAGCTCCTTGTGTATTCCAGTGAACCAAACTTCTAATTTCTGTTTTCCCTCCAGTGTCTTCCTGATGTTTCGTGAGGTGTGAAAAACAAATGCCAATCTGAAACAAATGTTATGAGGGGGTGTCAGTCGCTTTCCACATGTCAATGCAGTTTAAAAAAAATCAGACTGTAGTTTGAATCTCATAACTCTGTTTTACCTCATCTAAGTACAGACTGCTTTGCTGGCATTCTTGCTATGGTCATGTTATGTTAAACTTAAACTGTCAGAGACATTTGCAGAAGTAATCATTTATAGCTGTTAGATTGCACATATTTAAGGGAGCACTCAAAAAAATCCCAAAGCATAACAAACACATACATAAACATCAAATCCTAAATGTGACCTTTGACGATTACGCAGACTGGCCTGTAGGGAGCACACAAATCTGACAAACACATTTCTGTCCTCCTCATCAAGTCTCTCAAGGAATTGACCTTATCAGTGACAGCTGATAGGACACGCATCATATGTCATTTTAACTAGAAGGAGCTAGCAACACTTAGCAACAGTTTACTACTTCTTGACTGTGCTTATTGTAGCTGATACAGATTAATTAAAATATGCCATCATCGGTCCAGGTATCCTTGGGGTCAGCTTAGGACATCTTTAACTAATATGACTGGACGGGACGAGTCAGCTGGTAGCCAAGCAGCTGATGAATGAGCCACGGATGGTAAATCATGAATGAAGCATGCCAGTCGGCCAAATGCAAATGCGACTTCAACACTCTCCCTGAATGGGAGTCTTTATGTCTATCTAGAGAGTAAGTGTATGCTTTCTGGTGGAATCGCCTAATTAACAACTGAGAGGCTGCAAAGAAAAGAGACTTAGACTTAGGATATCTGGCTTCAGGCTGCCTCATCTATGTGGCGCTCCCATCTTGTTGCGGCTGTCCTGCTACCTTTGTGCCATGCTGGGTATGAAATCATCAAAGACAAAGCTTATTTCAAGGTCAGGAAAATACATCGATGTTATAGCTCTGCATGAGCTGGTTTTTGCACCACCATGAAAATAAAGCCTTGTGCCTTAGAATTAGATGTAGCCAGGGGACTGTGTATTTGACTGCTGTTCTTTTCAAGTTTGAACAACTGTGAAACCGCGTTGTGTCCCACTTCAGCTTGTGAAGAAATAATCAGTATCAGTATTGATTCTCCCTGTACACCCTGAGCATGAAAGTCTGTCATGTACCTGCCACCTTTTGCCCAGCAGGTAAATGTCTCTGAGCAGACACTGAGCTAAGACCCTGCACATACCACAGCAGCATTTCTCACACATGTGACAGAGAGGGAGACAGGCTGGAAACCACAACAAGTAATTTTTTGGATTCCTGCTGGCCTGCATGTGTTGTCCCACTCAAAACTCCTGGGTCAGAGTTGGAAAAAACCAGTCCCAGCAGGTAGAGCACTGAGAGAACACGCAAAGGGTCAGAGGGCAATCCCCTGAGATCCACAAGGTATTTGTTCCTCCTGTTTGTCTGTGTAGATCATAAAATATTATTCTGGAGACACGCATAGGTTCATGCAGCTGTGTTGCAGTCTGTAACTTTTACTGACGTTAAAAATGATTGACAGAAGTCATAAATGTCTGGTTATCCGCAGGTGAAGGGAAAAACAACTTCTCCCCAGACTCATTGCTCTGTCAGGCACCTTCCATCAAATGATTACAGTCAGAACAGTGATGTGAGAGAACTTTGCGATTGTCTCTATCAGCATAAAACATGATTTTCAGTTTGAGGTCTATGACTTCTTGTAGGACAGCCTGCGTCTGGGAATGAAGGAGTTATGATAGTTACCCTAAACTGCAGTGAAGAAGAGGGTAAAAAATTAATCTGAGAAGCAGCTGGCTTAAGCATGGACTATCCCATCACACATAAACATGCATGAGTACCTACACTCAAATGTGTGCACATGAAACGCATACTCTTGCCCGCTTACCTGGCGGTGCAGTGAATTGGATCATCAAAACGGGGTTTAGAGGAGTTTAGGGCTCATTGGAGCAGAATGTTCACTAAACAAACTTAAACACACAAATCCTTGTGGTCAAACATGCACAAATAATAAAAGTCCCTTGATTAATATTTTTACCAAGAGTCAGTCAGCCTCTCAGTGCTTCTCTCAGCACAGCAGTATGCTACTTGTCTGTGGTTGCAGCAAAGATTTTCATAACTTTACCAAAATCTGCACAAGACTAGTGCTGCAACTAATGATAATCCCCATTGTCGATTAATCTACTGATTAATTTCTCAATTAACTGATTATTCGTTTGGTCTATTAACATCAGAAGATGGTGAACAATGCCTATTAGAGTATTCTTGAACCCAATGTCACATCATCAACCAACCAAAAGTCCTAATATTCAGTTTATAGTAATTCCCACATTTCAGAACCTGGAAATTGATCCAAATGGTGTCGATCAGCTGTTAAATTACTAATCCTTTCATCAACTAATTGTTGCAGCTCTACATACGACGCTAAAAGCTTGTGATGATTTTATATTTCCAGAGAGAAAGTGTTTACATTGACAGTTAGGGTTTATTTAGCGTCATCCGAGGTACAGCACCTTAAAACGCTTTGGTTTCATCACTGAGACGAGTAGTTGCCACCTGGTTGCAATGCCTTTAAAAAAAAAATAAAATAAAAAAAACCAAACTACTGCACACTGATCTGACTTTGACTACTTTATTTGTGATATCAGATCAGTGTGCTGTAGTTTTTTATTTTTTTTGATAGACTTATCCTGCTATCTACCAGCACCTCATTGTTGTTGCTGTGCTCGGGGAATGTTTTGTTTTGTTGCGACGCGCTCAGTGCCTATACTGTAACACCCTTTACTCCACGGTGAGACTTTTTACTCCAAACTTGAGACAGACGAATGACTTCATGGAAACATTAGAGGTTTGTGAAAGGAGGTACAGGAGTCTTAAACATCAGTGGATACACATCACAGGGTTCTGTGTGTGGTTAGTCTGTCATCATTAAAGGGGACATTCTGCTTTCAGGAAAGCCACATCACGTCCGAATGATGCCACTTAACAGCTCAGCTGCCACGGTGGCCACAATTACAGGGCATCAGGAAGAAACTTGTTCCCATAACGAGCACTAAGAATGCGTCAACTAGGATTAGGGGTGGACATTATTGGAAGCTTAATACAGACTTTTCTGGTGTAAGTCAGTGCGGTGAACCAGAGTGTGCACTTGGACAAGTTAAGTGTGGTCTTCTTTGACGTTGAATTATTATATTGTGGCAGCTGTGTTTTAGTTACAGGTTAAATGAGAGAGAGGAAGCAGAATCACATAGTGTCAACTTGATAAACATCCAGCAGCACATCAGGGCTATTATAGATGTAGCATGAGATTGACAGCAGGGGGCAATGTTGTACTTGAGCTGATGCCGTGCAGAGAAGGAAAAGAAAGAAATACGTCCTGTTTTTTGTCTAATGTGTAAAATCATGGCCTCAATGTTTAATTTGTTGAAAGAGCTTACCAACCAATGTTATCAATTTCAGCCATCTCCTCTCATATTTACACGAAAGCTTTGCCTCCTGAAATACCGTGAAATATGCCAGAAATGTGCTACCAAACCTTCTGTTTGTTGTTCACTAATATATTTAGACCTTAAGCAGAAGACCAACCTGATTACACCTGGCATGTGAAGTGAACAGGCTTCTTGATCCCTGCCCTTTTTTGCCTGCAGTCTACCTGTAAATGTTCCATACCACAGAGACAGCAGTCTGATAGAAAAGCATTACAAGGAAACCTTAGAGCTTAAAGTACAGAATGACCCAAACCGCAGAGGTAATGCTTGGATAAAACATTTTGAATGTATCTTTGGGATTCTTGTGATATCTGACACCAGGAGAATATCCATGTAAAATCCATGACGGGTTATAGGGTCCGTTAAAATAACTTTTATAATAACTTTTGTGAGCTTGGGTGAGCACATTTCACCAGTTCATCTGTTTCATTTGAGCTTCTGCCAGGTAGCCTTGTGGCGCTGCAAAAGGCAAGTTTATTTATATTACACGTTTTAACAAGAAGGCATTCAAAGTGATGTATATAGGACATAAGAGGCATTAAGGCAATATATAAAAGAGTTAAGTAAAATAGAAAATAAAAATGATCGAAATGTAGTTTGATAAAAGGCAGTTGCAACAGAGCAGTGTAACTGATCTTTGAAAAGACCCTTGAAAAACTTTAAAGGGTCAGTAATACTGGGGGTCAAAGGTGCGGATGAGTTTCCTGCGAAAGAGTATGAAGTAAATTGTCAGTTCAAGTTCATAGATGATTGGTTTGCTAGTCAGACAAGATGTTGTCATGAACCGTCCTGCTGGCACATGTGGAGGTCAGTCACACAGAAATCCCCGTCTGAATGAAACCTCTGACTCTGATACGTCTCACGGAGCTTCTAGGTGATCCCCATCTTTATAGCACCTGGTAAATGAAAGCAGCTGGGAGGACAGCAGGGAATGCAACCAGGAATGAACACTAGCAGAGCACATTATTAACCAGCAGGATTTTAGATCAGGGCCTTAAAAGGAAAGGTTAGGCTATCCTTGGCGTCCCCCCTCCTGATCCTCGATGAATTCTTCAATTTTCCAGTCCATGACCCCCTGAGATAATATCAGAAGTCTGGTGTTTTTTGTAGGCCCTCTCGCGGTCTACCCAGACATTAGCCCCGCCCTCCTGGGAGCAGTGGCTGTTGTCCTTATCACAGGAAGTCACACAATACAGCAGAGGAATGTAAACCCTGAGCTTTGCAGCAGCTGAACTTTCAGAAACACAATCGAGAGTTTTAATTCTTTTGTTGTTTTTAATTCTTTACCTGATTGCTTTGGAATAGAGTTTTTACCCATTTTATGGATGTGTTTTTGTTTTGTATTTCACTCACAAGGAGACATAACAGCATTGAGCAATTTGGTATTGGCTCATAACTTACTCTGAGGTTTGTTATCCTCATTAAACAATAGAAAAGAAAATTAGAAACAGCCAGTAAATGCATGTCATTTGCTGTGTGAGTCTCTGCTCTTTTCCCAAAGGTTAACGTTTTATTTCATAAAAATGTTTTTTTGTTCTTAATGATGTGAGCAGTCTTGGTTTCAGGCAAGGTGGTCCACCTCTGTTATACAGCACTACGGGAAACCCTAAATACTCTGCAATAAAATACCAAACCACTAACTACAGGCTCCAAAATGAGTATACAGTTAAATCAACACCTCTTTGATAGATTTTTAGAGTACATTATAAGCTTTTTAGTGCGATTAGTTAAATGATAGGTTCATAGTGTTTTCATGCCTCTGCGTCACGTTGTCTTTGCATTCTGATCATTCATCTGTCTTTGTCTTCCCAACTAAATTGAATAATTGAAAGTACATCACTATTTGCAGATATTTCATAGACTAAAAGATTAACGAAATAGTTGAACATTTTTAACAATGAATAATCATGTGCAACTCTCCCTACATGGGTTTGACCCTGAGCTTTAGCCTTTGACCCTGACCTAGGGGCTGCAGACACTACTTTGGTTCAGGCATCTGAACTCCCCAGAGTCTCAGGTCAAGGAGAAGAAACCTTGGTGATCTGATGTTCACTGGACGTTGATCTTTAAACGCCCTCCTTGCCAACAGCTCTTGTTTTGATGGTTTTTTTTAGATGTGTCTCATCACTCTGCTGGAGGTTCAGCTCGGTGACGGATTGATGAGGGGTGAGGGTGATGAAATGCACCCTGGAGTCAGGTGAAGGTACAGCCTCTGCTCCAATCCCCAGACTCGCTCATTCAGAGTTCATTGAGTTTACCATTCAGAGAAAATGCTTTTTATGGCAGGGAATCTTTCTGTTTTGAAATGAGCTTATACTAGTACATAGATATATACTGATTAGAAAAGGTAATCTTTCCATGTTGCAGCCACATATAACAAAAATCTGGTTCATCTCTCTTTTTTGTTTTTTATGGCAGATTTTTGGAACTATTTATTGATTTCCAATGTGGTCCTCATTGTAAAAGTGCATCAGTATAATTGAAGACATTGTAATATAAGATATTAATACCATACAAACAAACTAAAAGTACATAACAAATGTTCATTGCCATTTTTAAGACATAAAGCCTGTGCGCATGGCTTTCCTCTAATGAGTTTCTTCTGTCCTCTAAACATGACTTTGGCTAAACTTAATACAACTGACCGGGGGGGGATCTTTTTCTAAACAAAATGCTTTATTTAACTTTATTGATCGTCTGTAGACAATATGTTGCGTTACGTATTCTGACCTGTAGCACTTCAACATTCCTGCTTGCTATCTGGGCAGAAAGACTTGGAGAATGATGAGTGTGACACTGACCTTGGGCAGACCCCTGCTCACGCTGCCACACAGGTGTGTGGCCTCAGGGGGGAAAGAGTGTGGGCTAGACGCCCTCACACTCAGCACAACACAAACGCACTCATGAGGCAGATGCTCACCACAGGATCCCTCAGGGTCTTTAATCCTGCCTTTGGCTTCAAGGCGCGTTCTGCTCAGTCACCATCACTTGTCTGCTTTAGTCTGGTTGTTTCTGCATAATTTTCTTCAAACCCACTGTCAGTACGTTGCTTATTTAGCAAGTGAAATGAACTGTACTAAAAGGCAGGCACTCTCTCACCCCCAGACTCATTAAATCAAGCTCTTATGATGTCATTCCCAAATAAAAATCAACGAGCATCCAAATTGGATCTTTAGCTGCAATTTATCCAGTCTTGCTAGGAAGGATTGGAGTAATAAATTGATTAGGAATTATGTTTCATAGTATAGTAAAATTAATTCTTGAAGGTAAAGGTAACATTTCATTACATGTTGTATGTGTTTAGGTTTTATGACAGTTTTGAAACACTTGTCAATAGAAATAGTGCAGTGTTTTTGCTGTGACCATTTCCAGATGTTGTAAACTGAGAGAGAAATAGTTTAATTGGCTGGTAATTTGCAGTGTACCAAAAGTTGCTAGAGGGGGGAAAATGTTAAAGCAATTTTCTTAGCGTTCGTACTCTTCCTCTGTACAGTAACTCTCCTGTTTTATGGACATGGAGAAAGTTTACAAGCTGATTAGTGCCAAGTGAATGCTCCCTCCTAATTTTCTCCATGGCTTTCAGTTTTCAGTCCAAGATTCCTTCGGCTGGCATGGCAAATGAAACAGCCCCATGTCATCAAGTCTAAAAGTACACTGTGAGTGTAATCTCTCATGACAAACCCCCATATGAATGAAATTTAACAGTAATGCAGGCAATGTGGAGATATGTCCTGAAACTGCAGAGTAAGAATCGAACAACCCTTAACACATTACTCCTTTCATTTTCAATTTTAATATCTCCTCATTACGGAGAAGCTCTGCAGCTCAAATTATGGTATATGATGAACTGTCAGCACCTGTATCTGATGCGAGTCATTATGTGTAGTTTGGGAACTGGAGGGTAAGATTTTTATCTAGTTTAGTTGATGACAGCTTTTGCAGGATATTTAGCTGATGGAAATGAAATGGAAAAACTGTGACTTCTTGTTGAAGTGTTTTGGAGGTTATGCATGATTGACAAATGCCTAGTCCTGGTTCATGTTGAAGGGAGTTTATAGTTTATGAGGACAATATGTTAGTTTTCTTTTGTCCCACTAACTTTATTACTTCATACATTTTGTTCCCGTTTTGGATATATTATGCATTGTTCCTTTTTTTTACATTTTCCATGATAGTTGTTGGTACCAAGAAGTCGAGTTTAGGGATGGAAACGGTGCACAATTTCCCACAGAAATTCTCATGAATTTCCAGGCACTTGAGCACTTTCCACACTTTTAAAAGCTACATCCAAATTTAATCACAGAAAACATTTAAAACTTAATCAGACTGACATGAAAGGGAAGACACATTTTTTTCTTAATATTTTCCACTCAAAAAAAAAGCTCAATGCTGTTTTCACCAAAACACCAAGCTTTTTAAACACATTTGACTGTTTTACCGCAACAGTTAGTTCTCTTTCATTTCTGCCTTTGGTCGTAATTTTAATGACTGCAGGATTAACTTTGTCCTTGTTTCCCTACATCAGATGTGAATGAATGTGAGGAGACCAACGGAGGATGTGAGGCTCTCTGCTGTAACACCATTGGAAGTTTCTACTGCAGGTGTCCTCCTGGACTGAAACTAAATGAAGATGGGAAAACTTGTCAAGGTGAGTCCTCTACAATATATGTTTTGTTGTGGAGCTGGGTTGTGTATCAGTTCAATTTCAGTAATAGGATACCAGATATTGGGGTTCTGGTTGTCATAATGTACAGACAAAATGTCATCTGATCTGAAAATCCACATCACTACACTGAAAATGTTGTTGAGTGTAAATTTCACACTCACTATATTTGAGATTTCTTTTACCCGGCTTTGTGACCTTACACCACTCAACACCCACTACACTGTTATACATATTTTTAGTCATGCATTGTAGCTCTAGGTATGGCAGCTCAACCGAAATATTTTAACAATTAGTGGAGATATTGCCTTGAAATTTGGTTCAGACATTCATGCTTTCCACAGGATGAATCCAAACGAATTTGGTGATCCTACTGAAAGTGCAGCTACCATTGCATGTATTCATTTGACGCTTTTATCCAAAGCGCCTTAAATTTGAGGAACAACATACAAGCATTAATAAAGCATTAATAAAGTAGGAGATCTACAAGTGACATTAGATAATAGTTAGCCTAGAGCAGCAATAAATACTAGTAAGAGCTGTAAGCGTGTACGGCACGTGTATGGGTAAATATCTAGGGAAATAGTTAATGAATAGTGCAATTAATACAAGAAAATTGTAAGGAGAAATGAGAAGACGACAGGAAGTGCATGTGAAGGGTTAGGGGTTAGAGGTGTTATAAGAGGAAGTGTGCTACTAGTCTATCATGAGGCTGAGCATCTGTAAACCACAGCTCACCAGAACTGCGCTTCTTCCCGATACTTTCCCATGAGATTTCTTTTTGCTCCATCATAGTTTGATGTTCCTGATTAGGAAATCTCTGCGAGTGGGTTGGTTTAATCAGAGTAATGATTCCTCTGTGCAGCAGCCAAGCCTAGAAGAGAGACGCTGGAGTGCTCTGCAGTGTGGCTGTCTGCTGGAGGAAACAGTGAGAGATCCGATCCAGGTCACGGTTATTAGGAGAGTTGATGGAAACGTTGTCACAGCTGGCTTTCATAGCTCTCTGCCCTCCACCACTGGTGGAAATTGAAGGAAAACAGCTACCTCCCCCCAGCATTAGTGTCGTAATTGTCTGTAATTGGCAGAAGTATTAATCGGGGTAAAATAAGCTGGATGAATGTTGAGGATGTTTAAGTTAGCATTGCATGTATAGCGCTGCGTCTGCAGAAAGTGATCAACTGTAGATGGGAGGGCTGCTGGGCAGATTCCGCATGAGAGAGAAGATCCATTCATTTAGCTGTTAAGAATAAATGGTTCGGGGGATCGTACACAACCACATTAATTCTTTTGGGGAATCCTGTCCTTGGCAACATGCTATATTTATTTTAATGAAAGACATCTGCTATGGGATGTTAATATGCTATTAGTGCTGGCATGGGCAAGAAACGAACAAACGCATCTTTTGTTAGTGGCAACCCCACCCTCACCCCCACCCCAAAAAAACATACTGAATTTACAATTTAGAGTTCCCTAGATCCAAGCTCCTGGTCAAATTCCATTTTATTCATTTATGAATTTTTACAATTTTGAATAAGCATCATTGATACAAATGGTACTGAAGAAACCAACAGTAACTGCTGTCACGCTGAGTGCAGTGTCAACATTTTAGCCGTCATGCCAAATGAACTTTACTGCTTGGACCAAGAAGAGCGTAACGGTCTGCCAGTGCTTGGCACCTGTCTTAATAGTGAGATGGAGGAGTGTGCAAGTAACATCTTCCAAAATCAACAGGTATTAGTTACTCTTGAGTCTTTTTTTTGGAAGACAAACATCTTGCTGTTGGTCTCTCCTGGATTTTTCTGGTATTTTATTTAGATTTTTTTACTTTGGCAAGGTATCTTACAGTTATGGCTCTGAGCCTATCATCTGTCTTCCATGCTTGAGCAGGCTACTTGCCTCTTCACCTGGCTGCCATCATTGTCCACATGATTCTGAGGTCTGCACAAATATTCATTTTATGTGTGGCGTGTGTGCAGAGTTGTGGTTAAGATGGCGTGTAGTGTCACAAAAAACGATCTGTATCAGTTTCTGCCGGTCTGTCTGAGCTTGAGTACTCCTCAGATGCTCGCGGCCTGATGTAATGACTGTGCAGGTGTTTGTTACAGAAGCTTTAAGGTGCATTATTGAGAAGAAAGGTCATTGTATCCCGCAGAGGTCTCCGAGGTCCATTTCTGTTCAAAACATGGAAGTGATGTTGACCATGGACATGCTTTGCTCTTTATGAGCTCTATAAAATGCTGCCGTGGTCCTGCTGCTGTAGTGCTGTTGTGTATATGTGTTGGCAACAGATGAGAGCGCACAATGCTTAGCCCATGAATAGACGGTTTCACGGCAAGGCTCATTCCTTTCTCAGATGTTTGGATTATAAATACTGAATTTGATTTCTGGCACTTATCAAATTTGGCTTTCCTTTGGTGGCAGTTTTTTTTTATGCATGTCAATATCAAAAGAAAAATATAGACAGCACATCCTTTAGTCTGTTCACATTCTTTACACTCAAAAAACGAGTGATGTGCACTCATAAATCTCACTTTTTTATCACATAACATTCTTTGAAGCAACCATTAAATACAGTGGCCCAGTAGTGAAATGTAGTAAATCATTGAGGGATTGAGGGTTGGCTGGTAAAATGCAGGATAAAAATTTGTAGTTCTTGCAGTGCTGGATACACCTTTTAGTGTTAGAGAGTTTAGGGGGGGGGGGAGGCGGGGGAGGATCTTTAATGTGACATTTAGTAGATGGGAGGGTGAAAGAGAGAGGGAGATGGAGGAGGGGAGAGAAAAATCAGTAGGCAGAACGAATAACAAGTAGTAACAGTGTTACATCAGACCAGGATTCAGCACCTGGAGAACTGCTCATTAATTCAACATTTTCATTGCAAATGTGCTTAACAAAAACAATGTTTACGTTGTTTAATTTTTTACAGTAAGCTTTTATTTATTTATTTTTTTTATTAAATCCTCTTCGTGAAGTTACGTTTCACTTTTGGGCCATGGCTTTCTCATCAGGATGGTGGATTTTCTTTTTGGTGTTAATTGAAGCGATGGCATGTCTGACATCTGCTGCAAACTATCCACAAAGTTACTATAGAAGGATTTGCTATAGGCCACACTGTTACCATGGATACCATGGATATAATAGCTACAACCGTGGCTACCTGGCGGCAGGTAAGTGATGATTTCACATCCGAAATGCACGATGAAGCTGTGATAGCAGTGATTCAATACTTCCACTCCAGGTCTGGCATTAAGAGGAACATATTTATTCTGTTTATACTGTTAAACAAGTGAGAATCGGTGACATTTTTATTTTACAATAAAAATGTGTCTTTTCAGAATTCACACTCATTTCTCAAAGCATTATAAATAGATTTTTGGTTGCACATGTCTTCACCATTTTTATATACAGTAGGACTTAGTGTATACATGGAGTTAATTACAGTAGTGAGAGTATTAATGCTTCTCCACAGCCAGACTGCCTAATCGGTCCCACTGATAATGTGTCTGCTGTACGCTCCATCTGGCACTGCCCGATAACTTTGTCTCTGATCAGAGCAGCAGGGGAGGTTTGCTTTTATCGACACAGATTACAGCGCATGAAAACATGAACTATGAATCATGAGAGGAGCTTTGTAATGCTAACGCAAACAGGGCTAGAAACCAGATACACTATTATGATTGAATATTTCTTTTCATGTTTGGCAGGACTGCAGCGCTCTGGGTTAAATGCACAAGATGAAACACGTTTTACATTTAACATTTCCATAATGCTGATAATCCCTCTGATCTGCTGTGTTACTTAGATGTCATTCTTGGAGATAAATCAAGACTGACAGAAATAATTTATCTTCTGCGCACAATAAACAAATCACCTTTCGGAAACGGACCAAAATAGTTTCCCATAAAGACGACACCGTGCTGTAGGTGGCTGCGGGCAGAGAATTAATGCTCCTACTGTAAAAGCCAATGGCTGCAGAGGCTTTGGCTCCAAGCTCGAGGAGGGGATCATGTTCTGGAAGTGGAAACCAGGCTGGAGGGGATTCACTGACTGCGCGCTGCAGTTGACAGAGGAGCATCATCTCCACAGCGCTGGATCCATTTCATGAAAAACCAAACCAAAAGACAGCATGCAGCGTGGATGGAAAAACGAAAGGACTGCTCCAGCCAGCTTTCCTGGACGCAGTGGAGCTGAAGTTTGGCAGCAGAGATTCAAAGAAGAGGAAAGTTTAAAAGCTAATTTCTGCCCCAAACACTATATTTGAAGATGCCGGGGGATATTATTGGGAGTAGATGGGTTCAGCTGAAGGATATTTCTATAATTTAGCTGTCTTGGCCAGGTTTTACTGGAACCATTAAGCAAGTGGATTTTAGTCCCTTTATGCTCGTACAATACATTTTTGTTCTTATCCTAATCCTATCCTTGTTATTATTAGTAGAATCAGTGTTTCATGCATCATATTAACCACTAAGGTTTTATAATTTATGACACTTCCCTCCTCCATGTTCCAAAATTCCCGGATGATGTATTTTGGGGCTTGTAAAGACCTGATTTATGAGTAAATCACAGGTCATATTCTGTTTGTGTGTACTGCGGGATCATGAAGACTGTGATGTGGTGGTATGTAATGTGCACGATGAGGCTCAGATTGTCCAGCTCCCTCCATCCCACACAGCATGACACGAGCACTATGGAGGCCAAATTCTTTTCCTATGTTACAGAGACTCTGAGATTCATATTCGTTTAACCACTGGCCACAAGAAGTACTACCTTAATGCGGCTGTAATCAATATTTTAAAATTAGCAATGGATCAAATCAGTATGCGTGATGTGAAAGGAGTCGCTTGTAATGATGAGCCCACAGAGAATTCAGCTCTGCAGTTCAACTGTACTCTAGGGAACATTTCAGCATCTTTTAGTGTACACTGGTAGCTTAACGGTTAAGCCGCATACCGTTGTCTGTATCTCTACTGCCACTAGGGTGGTGATGGTATGTGATTTATTTAGATATTCGTTAGCTTCAGCAACGTAGACGCTGGTCTTTCTGGGGTCCACGCAAAAACAACAGTGAAAACAAACAACCATTTAAAATCGCACATAAAACTACAAAAGGTAAAATCTGTCAAATATAAAGATCAGAGAAAACAAGTGAAATAATTCTACATTTATTTCACTTGTAGAATAGAAACTACAATGACAGCAATCTTGTTAAATAAAATACAACAAAAACGAAAAATAAAAACAAAAGTAAAAAGTGTTTAAAAACAGCAGTAATTAAAAGTAACTGTGCAATATCTTGACACAGTGTGGCCCAGTTATTGTTCTTCAGTTTGGCAGTTAAAAAGGAGATACACATTAGCAACATGAGACTATACCGGTTATTCTGTGCAGGCTAGCCGTCCCAGCTCACATTGGGTGAGAGGCACTCTGCAAGTTGCCGGTCCGTCACAGGGCTGACACATTTAGATAACATATCACACTTACATTCACATTCATCTCTTCGGACTGTGGTAAGAAACTGTGCTGAGGTGTAGCGTAGAAAGGCGACAGTGTGTATGTATATGCAAATTGTTTTTCCCAGTAAGGGCACAATGTCTATTTTTTTTTATTATTTATGGGGTTTATTAATATGAAATTGTTTAATGTATTCTTTACAACTGTGTCCGGAAACAATCTAACTGTGTGGTCTGTGGTGGGAAAGTCAGTGTTTCCAGAGTTTGTACTAAACAACACTAAAAGAAAAAAGTAAAATTCTCCTTAGTAAATTATAATACTCAACCAGTTTATAAAACCAACTCCTTTTTACAGGAATTTGTCTGAATTCTTGAAATAGTTTATTCCTGAAAATAGCTGTAGTCAGGGCTATACTGAACAACACATTTCTCAACCAGACATTTAACTTGGCGTTGGCTAATAGTGTTTTATGATGTGTTAGCTGTTTTTATAGACCTTATACAGCAGCCAAAAGACATTCATACTCACCTTTCTAATGCGTCACGTCACTTGTTTCAGTCAGCAACATTTACAATAACCCCACTGTGCTACTTTTAGTAATGTTGAAGCACTCAGGTAACTTGTCACTGGCCTGGAGGTTTGACTTCACGTCCTCATTTTCCTGAAGTCTGGTGGCAGATGAGCTGTTAGCGGAATTCCAAACAGAGAAGGGCTTCGTAAATCAGCTCAGATCTCACAGGGGGTCTACTGAGGGAAAACAATTTATTAGTCTTTGACCCCTGAAATGAGAAATGTTTAGGATCACGGCTTGTTTCATTTGAAATCCGGTCACACAGCGAGGCACTCCTGTTTTTGCTCACCACCACTTTCTCAGATGAAGAACCCCCTTCTTGTATTTGTTTATAATCTCAACGCTCGGCTGAGAGGAATGTGTATGTTTTGCATCCTCTGATTTAAGTTTCCATATGTTTGCTGCACCCAAGGGACTTTGACAAGAAGCAAAGGAATTTAAATTTGGCTTTAAATGTTCAGTAGTTGTTACCACATGGGGGAATTTGTTTGTTTGAGCTGCAGTGCACTTGTAGAATACTTTCCCTTCTCATCCAGCATCTCCTTTCTTCTTGGAGAGCGTCTTTATCCTAAATACGGCGTAAAATTCCTCACGCAGCTTGGAAGCTCATCTGGGCTTTATTCTTGTGACCATTTTTTTTTTCTCATAATGAGAGGATTTAGTCAAATTGCACTCATTTCTATCCCGTCTTTCTCCTCCTGCCTGCTTCTGTCTGTGTCTTTTCTCCCTCCTTCCCTACAGATATTGATGAGTGCCAGGTCCACAATGGAGGCTGCCAGCACAGATGTGTTAACACCAGGGGCTCCTACCACTGTGAATGCTACCCAGGCTCTCGCTTGCACGTGGACGGCCGCACCTGCCTCGGTAAGAAACATTACAGCTTTCTGGTAGTGCTTACTCTGCGCACTGAAATAATTCTGCTGACAGGAAATTTGTAATTATATAAAAAAAGTGTGAAAGTGATACACAAAGTTTAAAAACATAACATCAAGTAACACAGCTGACTACAACATGATTTGAGGTCCTATCCTTCCTATAATCTGATTAGAAATATAAATCAGTATAAATGCCTCCAAAGCTTCCTCTTTATAGTGTGGTCCCACTTGTTAAAAACTCACATAAACAATGAAACACTGTTCTGGAAGAACTAATCGGCTGGATGTTCTTTACTGTGAGTGTGTGGTCATTATTTCATTGAAGTTTAGCCACATATGCTTTTTGACATGGACAATTAATCACGTAAACCACATTCATGATGTTGCAGTCGATGACCACTTTGATTCGGACAGAAACCCTATTGTGAGATGATTCAAATAACATTTGCTGGTAAAGCCACACTGAGTCCAGTTTGTTATTCCATTATTATTCCATTACTTTTTTCTTTCCCTTCAGTAGATGTCTCGTAGAAAGCTGTTTTTTGAAGTAGTTTTCTGTGAGTGAATCAACCCCAGCATGACTTGGAGAACATTTGTACTAAGGCAGCAAACTAACTACAATTTTATTTATCCATTAATGTGCTGATTACTTTATTGATTATTGGTTGTCCTATGAAATGTCCTAGAATTCCTGTAGTCAAAAGTATCATTAAATTGCTTGTTTTTTTCACCAATAGTCCAAAACCCAAAGATATTCAGTTCAGACAAGACAAAGACAAAGTAAAGCAGCAAATCCTCACAAATGAGAAGCTGGAACTTGGGGATTTTTTGGCAATGTTGCTTCAAAAATGTCTTACACAGTTACTTGATTATCAAAATATTTGTAAATCGGATTACACTTGTCTCTCTGTCCCTGTTTCCTGTCATCTGTCCACTGTCTCCTCTTAGTGAAGGCACAATATGCACCTGATAACTGATGTTTTAGCTCTAGACTGCACAACACACTTTGTAATACAACATTACAATAAAGCAGTATATTTTGACTGTTTCTTTTCAATATATTAACAGGTGCAAATGCATTAAAAATATTAATATCTGTGGATCCTGTTCTCTGGGTTTAGAAACGGTTCCTTTTTTCTTTCTTTCTAATCTAAGTGGGCTTTGACTTGCACATCCAAGAACTTCAGCTGACATGGATGAGAAGTCCTTAAAGGTTCAGTGTGAAATATTTCTGGGGATCTAATGACAGAAATGCAATATAATATCCATAACTATGTTTTCAGTGGTGTATAAAGACCTTACATAATGAACCATTATGTTTTTATTACTTTAGAATGAGCAACTACATAACCGCGGGCACCCCCTTCTATGGAGGTCGCAGTATTTTGTCCTCATGTTTCTACCATAGACGACAAGGGATAAACGGCACGTTTTGTCATCACAGCGTTCTTCTTCTGCTGTATAATTCCGGCAGTGTAGACGCCCGTCACTACATTAAATGCGTCCATAGAAGAAGAAGAGGGAATAATGATGATGATGATGATAATGATGATGATGATGATAATAATAATAATAATAATAATAATAATATGCAGTCTCTGAAAAGTCTTCTGGTTTATTAGAAGTAAGAAGAGAAGTGACATTTGGACAAATGAAGGAGCACACGTGTTATTTAGCAGGAGAGCCGACAGCCTGTGTATCTTTATACCATGAAGCCAGACCGGGACAGATGCAGACCGCTGACGGCAGAAATGACGGATGTTGTGAATTTTCCCAGATGGAAGGCTATAATGTGGGAAAGATGTTTTCAAAGTGGTGCTGAAATTGTCTGTTTTCTGCTGGACAGGTAACGTTAATTAACTTAAGTTTGTCAGACTTTAGCGACGCAAATGAAAGCTGTTGTTTGATAGTTTTAGCTTGAAGCTGGCCATAATCACAGAGAGAGGTGAGGTGTTTCCCCTGTCAGTGGTATGAAATATGTAGTTGCATTAATTTCATGTCACCTACTTATTCTCCAGCCTGTGGGTTGGCTTTGCTGGTTACATTAGCGAGACAATCAGCTGATCAGTAACGTTACTTGGCAATAAAACCTGAACGTTGGCTTAGAGCACAGAAGCATCAGCCAGCTAAACTTTTACTGTTCTGGTAGAAAATTCATGTAAAGTTAGTTGGATTGGTTTATTCTCCAGCGCTGGCTTTGGCTTGTGGTGTAACATATGTAGTTGGATTAATTTCATGTAGTTACTCTCACTCCAGCGCTCTGTTTTGGCTTTGTCGTTTATGTTGTTGCTGTTATGAGACAGTCAGCTTATCACTAATTGGCAATAAAATGGTAGCTTACAGCTGGAAGCTCAGGTCAAACAGCTAAACCTTTACTACCCTGGTAGAAAAACTATGTTGTTGGATTAGTTTCATGTAGTTACTCTCTCTCCTGCGCTCTGAATATTATTGGTAATAACGGTAACAGCAGAGAAGCTCAGATCAGCAGCTTCACATTTTACTGCCTTGGTGGAAAACATGTATTTCTTATTACCACTAATGGTGATATATAACAAGACCGTGTGCCTATCAATTGACCAATAATGAATACTTTCCGAATTTGCATTTTAAAAAGGTGTTTTTTGGATAGTGTTTGGCCACTGTGCACACATGTGTAATTTGTACTATACACATGCTAAATGCCCATTAAAAACATTGCACAAGACATTTTGGTAAGATTTGCATGCAAAGTCAGAGGAGCCTTGACCGTCACCAGCCAATGCCTTTGTAAACTTCATGTATTATGTGGTATGGTTTTTCTGAATAATTAAGTAAATATAATTTCTTAATATAATGTAATAATAATAATATGTAATTTCCACTTGTGGTCATAGTGGCTTTTGTTCAGTAAAAGTTACATAGTCTTACTTTAAAGTGCTCAGAAAAATGGACATTTGAACGTCTACATTTCTATGACAACTGGGCAAACACCATCTGATGAAGAGGAAGCTTGCATGATTCAATAGAAAGCTCCAGAACAGGTACTAAATGGACCTTGTGCTGAGATTTTTTTTGTCTAGACCTAGAGAGTTGTAGCTCACAGTGAATGAAGAGTTCGCTCTATGACAAAGATAAAGTTGCGAAAATAATAAGTACTTAAAATTAAACAAAGTGACACAATTATTATTAGAGAATGTAGAAAAATGTGGGTTGATTTATCAGTTTAGCCGTAACGTTGAGCTACTTTTGTTTAGTTATGTTTCCAGCCTTTCCCACCATTAAATTCTGCTAGTGTGTTATTTGAACTCTCACGTAAGCTTCCCTCCTTGAATGTTATCCTGTCACTCTTGACCTCTGCAGAGTCGACACAGTAACCTGTATGTTGTTTCTGTCACACTAGATACTTTAGGTTTGGGTTTTTCAGAAATAGCTGATAGAGAAAGGAGTATAAACCTGGCCCTAGTTTCTGCAGTCAGGAATGTAAACAGTGCTGTGACATTTAGAGTGGAAATCGTGTGTTTCTTGGCTTCATAAAGCGAAAGTAGTTTCATTGTCTTATACTGTAGAGCAGAGCAGTACTATAGCTGGGACCCAACTGTCCCTGAGAGGCCCTTGTGTGACAGCTGTTGCATGAAGAAATGACTGATTGCGCTAGTAATCATAGTGCACATCTGGGCTGACTCTTAGGTGAAGTTTATCTGTGAGACTGCATATCCATCTGCTTACAGTTGAATTTTAAAACTGCGCAGAGACGAGCTGAAAAATGTGTTCATGTTCACAAATAGATCAAATACTGAAATCAACTCTGAAATTTTTCTTTCCATATAAGAAGTGAATACATGTTTTTCATGTTTGCACTATTCATAGCATAAGCACATACATAGTGGATAAAAGACAGTACAGAATCATAGGGAGAAAAAGACAAGCAGATGTCCTCAAATCAATTCAATCTCCGCTCTGTTGATCTTATCCAGTTCTCGATCTGCCAGCAGAGGTCAGATGTATCCCACACACTTAGCGTGTGGCTGAATAATATTTGAGCTGGAGAGCACTCTGCAGTTTGACGTGTACTTGTGATGGATGGATCTTGACTCCAGCCTTCAAGTATGAAAAACGCCGGGCTGTTGGAACCGTTGTTTTCTCTGAAGGGATCGAGTCGAGTCCAGGCCGATTTCATCTATGTGCTAGAAGAAAAAAAACAGACAAGGGAAGATGATTGAGCTGGCTCTTTCCTCAGTCTCATCAATGGACGAGGGTTGTCCACCGCAGAGGTCCTGCCAGTCAAATCTGTAGGAATGTCAGTACAGCAGTCATGACCTCGCTGAGAAATAATCCTGTAGATGTGACACTGCGGTCAAACTGAAAGTCAGAAAGACTAACAGGAATCTGCAGTTTGGATTTATTATCTCATGATCGCTCATTTATCACCCAGTCCCTGCCTGTCTTTCTGTCCCTTCATTTAAGTTTCTCTGGCCATCTGTCATGTCACTTACTTTTTTCTGGCCTTTTTAGCTGTCCATTCATGTGCCATCAGCAACGGAGGATGTGAACATTACTGTGTGCAGCAGTCTGCAGCCCATTTCCGCTGTCGCTGCAAGCCAAATTACGCGCTGGCAGAGGACGGCAAGCATTGTAAACGTG
The DNA here is from genome assembly GCF_014851395.1 of Micropterus salmoides. Classification (NCBI taxonomy): domain Eukaryota; kingdom Metazoa; phylum Chordata; class Actinopteri; order Centrarchiformes; family Centrarchidae; genus Micropterus; species Micropterus salmoides. The sequence goes on from NW_024043372.1 coordinate 18,094,231, forward strand.
AGTGGCCAAAATCTGGTGTAAGGCAACACTAAATACACATGAACACTCTGCACAAAGCAGAAAGGAGGAATAATAAATGGATGGGTGACTGAGGAAAGAGTGCCAATAAAACTGAGTGCTTTGGAAGATTATGAAGGTGTGATGCTGGAGATTTGATCGCAACTTTAAAAACACATTGCCTGCATCTGCTGCCAGTTGTAATTATCTGACAGGATGTCTGTTCTGGAGCAAAATTTACTGTCATCCATATGATGAGATATTCAATTAGAGTGAATCACAGCAGTCTCCTTTTATTGTGTTTTCTCAAATTAGTATTTTGATGTCTTCTCTCCAATCTCTGAGGCCGTGTAGTTGAGTACGGTTCTCTGGGGGTGGGAAATTATACATAAATGTATTTTGAATTACTGTCTTTTAGATGCTTTTACTTTGTAATTGTTGGCTGTGAACAGCTTCCTCTAATTTTTGCAAAGCTGAAGGTTCTCATTCCAGATGCTGGACAGGCTTACACAAGTTAAACACACAGACAGACAGACAGACAGACAACTATGTAGAGTGAACATTAAAGAGATGAGTTGGAGGTGCCGAGTGGCAGTGTAAATTTAAAGCTCTCGATATGCTCTGCTTTAAGATGTCAGTTTTTACAGTTTTCCCCACTCCTGAACCAGATGTGTTCCCCGCATGATTAACACCAGTGGATTTATGCTTATGTGTGTGTGCCTTTTGTGTTGCAGTGCTGAATCCCTGTGCAGATCAGAATGGAGGCTGTATGCACGAGTGTCGAGTTGATGGTGGCAAAGCTCACTGCAACTGTAAAGTTGGTTACATCCTCGCTGAAGACAAGAAAACCTGTGAAGGTAAATTCACCGTGTGACATTATAGTCATTACAAATGTAGTTAAGAGTGTTGAGTAGTAGTAGGCACTCTGCAACTCTCACGAATCCACCACAAAACAGCAATCACCTGTACTTTTTATCAAAACGCTATTTCTAACAATAAAAAAAGTTTATTTTAAAACTGCATTATGTCATGTTATCTTGGTGAGGTCAAACAATCTACACATAACAAATGTTAGGGATTATCTCTGTTTAATGTGTTTCTGAAAAGAAGAGTCCCATATCAGTTGGGCTCTAAAATAAATGAGCCTGTTTAAACCAGATATATTCCTCCATTTTATAATGTGTTTTTCATTTTATTTTGTCACAGATATCGATGAGTGTGAGACAGAAGAGGCTAACTGTGCTCACGGCTGCCACAACACACTGGGCTCTTACGCCTGTGTGTGTAACGCTGCCTATGAGCTGGGATCTGATGGAAAACAATGTTACAGTCAGTTTAAACCCGCTTAATATTATTACATCTTATATTCATTGGTACAAGATAATAAGACACATTGTCTCTCTGTGAACTTGAAGGAATTGAGATGGAGATCGTGAACAGCTGCGAGGACAACAATGGTGGCTGTTCGCACCACTGCCAACATTCAACCGGCGGGCCTGTTTGCTCCTGTAACCATGGTTACAGACTAGACAATGACCTTAAAACCTGTGTGGGTAAGAGACCGTGATGCTCTTGCACTGACTGAAAAACATGCTTATGGGGCGCTGGCTAGCTTAGCTGGTAGAGCAGTGGCCAGGGTTCAAGTCCGACCCGTGGCCTTTTGCTGCATGTCGGTCCTCTCTCTCTCTTTCCCTCACACATTTCCTGTCTTTCTCCAGCTGTATAACACACATTATTCAACATTTCTGTAAATGTGCCAGTGTTAGCCAGCTGGCTCAACTGCAGTCCTTAGGCAAGAAGTTTAAAAGCCTTTAACATTTCCTTAAAGGCAAAAACAAAGTAAAAACAAACCTGTAACAAATTATAAGGCATAAACCTACTCATGCATTACATCAGCACTCATTTACAGTAACTTTCCAGAAATGTCTTATTGAATTATTAGTGTTTTATGTATAAATGCGTTAATAAATTGGTGTTTATGGCTTTATAGTTTTGTCGATTGGCTTCCATTATGGATCTAGTTCTAAGTTGTGTTTAACAAATCTTTTTTACTCTGCTAATTTATGTTGCTGCATACTGAGAGGTGTTAATATTATATCCAACTTATTTATATCAGTGAATGTTGAAAATATAACAGTATAACACAATGCAATTCAACAGAACTACAAACAATCAGCGCTTCAATAAAACACTTTCAACAAAAACAATATAACCTTCATGAAGGGAGGATTGCAGGACTGTTGGCTTAGACTGCATTAGTTTAACCTAACTGTAATAAAGTGGCAACAGAGCGGATATTTGATGAGGGATTCAAAAGGATTTGGATTCAGTGAACACATTTGTTGCTGGATTAATGCTTAACAATCCTAATAATCCTATGAATGAGAGGTTGTCATATTGATTATGTCTGTGAAGATTCTCAGTCATCCAGGTCAAAGTTATCCAAGGAAGGTTAAAAAAAACAAAAAAAACCCTTTTAACCTTTCTTGGACACATTGGTAATATTGTGCTGTAAACTCCCTGTGAGTCCCCTGAAATGTACTGTAGCTATATAAACACAAAATACAAATGATTACCAAATAGCTCAGTCAGTGTAGATGGTCACCCAGTATACTAGAAAACAAGAGAAAACAAAACTCTACTGAGCCCCTGAACTACTCTTTTTTTTTTTTTTTTTTTTAAACAATAAAATCTTTTGGGACTTGTGGGGGATCTGTAGGACTCAAATCTAAAATGCTGTTTTGTTGTGGAGGTGGAAAATATCGAGTTCAGTTGCAGAGGAGTGAATGTTTACTGATATGAGCCAAGGATTGTAAAGGAAAAAAAAAAAAGTTCTATTCTCCTTTAGTTGTAACTTTAATCTTAATTGGCTGTTAAACCTGTACAATTTACATCTTCTCATAAAATGTTTGTGTCGCTTAGCAGGGAAGCATATCTCTCCCATCGGTTCATAATTTCTGTCTTCCTGCTTGTTGTGTTTGGCAGATGTCGATGAGTGTGGAGAGCAGAGCTCCTGCTGTGAGCAGGACTGCACCAACTACCCCGGAGGTTATGAATGCTACTGCTCAGCAGGATACAGACTCAACTCAGACGGATGTAGCTGTGATGGTATGCTTAACCCTCTGTCAAAATGTGGATGTCAACTCACACTTTTATGAGACGGAATATTTATTTTTTAGTTTAACATGTTAAGTGAGGACTGTTAAATTGCCTTGGTTTTTCTCAAGTTCTCCTCTTGATGTAGCAAAAGTGTTTTAGTCTGTGTTGTGTCTGTGTTGTTTAGATGTAGATGAGTGTCTTGCTGCTAATGGCGGTTGTGATCACACATGCCAGAACAGCGCAGGTTCCTTCCAGTGTTTCTGCCGCCGGGGCTTCCGTCTGGAAGAGGACCGGCAATCCTGCATCCGTGAGTATCGGCAATCACAGTAAAAAGAGCGAGTGGCAATCACTCCAGAAAAATGCCAAGAGAAAACCTGGCAAACTGTCCTATCCTGTGGTCAGAGCCATTCAGTCTTAATTGTGTTAAAGAGCAGAAATGGAAAATGGATATTGCAGTTTGAGATGTTTACATGTTAAAACATGAAACCACCACGATTTGAACAAAAAACTTCTAAACTGGCCCACAGTTGTGTCTCAGCTGGAGAAAGAATAAGATAAGGACCATGAACAGAAATATTGCCAGCCAATCACGATAGTAGTTTTTAAACAATAGGCATATTTCACAGCTGACATTTTGAGTGTAGCAAAAGCATACATGTTACTAATAAAAATAAAGATTAAAGTGGCTCTGATCTATTCAAGTTCTATTCAAGCCAGCATGCACAATACCAGGACCCTGAAACTTAAGTCGCTAAAAGGAATTCAGCCCTCATTCATTTTATTATTAACACTTGTGCTTTTCCTACTGTGACATGTCAAAATGTCTCAAATGAAAAATGACAATACCACTAACAGCCTGTTTGATTAGTGCTGGGTCTGGAGCAGTGGGGAAAAAATCAAGAAAATATCTCTAATGTACTTCATAGAAACTAAACAATTGTCATGAAATAATATAATTATCATCTGACAGATTAGTTTCAGTTCCTCCTACTTTAAAACCAGCTTTTCTTGGATCACATCAGTGTTTTTCTTCTGTCAACCAAAGTCAAGTTAAGCTCAGAAATGTTGCTTACTTTTAACTTTCTTATTTCATACTTGCTTAAAGCAACATTATGTAAAAAAAATTTGTGCGATTTGACGCTCCTACCCTTTCAGAGTGTAATTCACAGCTGTTGTAAATAAGGACAGATGAACGCGTGCATTTGTTGTGATTACATTACGATCAAAAACTAGCAAGTCGACTTTGCTAACACAGCTAAACATCAAGCAAGTGCCACAACCCAAGACATCACAATATTACTTACTAGTCCAAGAGAAAGGACACCAGCTCTGGCGTCTGTCTTGCAGCCTTTAATTTCACAAAGCTCTCACCAACGTCTGGGAGCCTCTTGCTCGCTCACTCTCTTCTTAGCTTCCTCCCTTGATGTCCTCTTCAGTCTCTTTGCCTTTGCCATTAGTTAACGTTATTTCTGTAGAGGCTGTTAAGTCTGGGTATGTTACTCGCTGGCCCGGCTCCGGCACGATACCGGCGCCGTTCTCCACCACCAGCAGCATAATGTTGTGTGAAACTTGATTGGCAAGGTAGCCAACAAAGCTAGACACAACCAACTCAACAGCACTTACACTAACATTACCAATGTCTGAGTTACTAGTAAGTGTGCTAACACCATCAGCAGGACCGCCAACTCAGCATCTATCTTGCATCCTTTCAGCTCTTTTAGCTCACACCAACGAGTGAAAGCCAGTCCGATACTGTTGTCCAGTCACTTGCTCGGTTGCTTTCTCTTTTCCTCTTCCTCACTTCCTCCAACATCTTCTTCGGCCTCTTTGCAGCCTCTATCATAATATCCACACTGAAAATACCGAGCTAGCTTCTTCCAAAGAACTCACATTGTACATTATATACTTTTTGCTGCTTCTTATAGCTTCCTAGCGGAAGAGTTTTGTTGGTTTGTCGTGGTGCCATAAAGCATTACGCTGTTATCGCAATAGAATTTCCGCCTGGGATTTCAGTCTTAGGTAGTGCCATAAAAAGTTTCCTTGGCCCGTAGCGGCAATGATAGAGATGCCATTCTCACTATTACAAGTGTGTCAGTGTTCCATCAAAAGGATTTTGAAGCTGTTATTTTAAGAAAAAATATTACATAATGTTGCTTTAACATACTATCATGTTTTTGGTAGCGTGTGTATTTTACTTTCTTCCTGTCTGCCTCCCCACAGCACTAGAAGATGCAGTTGAGGCCCTGTCAAGCGGAGGTACCATTGAGCTGCCTCTCATTCGCCCGCAACTCACCTTAATTCAGGACTACAGCCAACCCCTGGAGCGCTATGACGACTATGAAGACGACGAAGGGGAGCTCAGGGCAGAGAGTAACCTGGCAGAGAAATTCAGTGAGTTTTCCCTTAAACCATTAACCGCTCATTATCATTAACAGGAACCTGTATCTGATTACCTGAGTGTGACTCCCGGGAGGTGAAGCTGTTTGATAGGCTCATTTACTGCAGGAAGGAACAGACCACACAGTGGGGGTTAATTACTGTGCTTCATGCTCCCAGACTGTTGGTACTTACTGTAACACCACAGCTTCTCTGTCAGGAATGCTGAGGCTCATATGTCCTGGCAGCTAAACAGGAAGTCAAAGGCTCTGTTTTGTGTGGCCAAACTTGATGGACTCTTTTGAACAGCAGAAGTGGAACATTTGATGTTACTTCACTGAAAGGTGAAGTGCAAAACTAATTTTGATATTTTTTGACCTGACAAATATTCAGCTAGGATCGCAATGTTGTCCATTCAAATAAATTTATGGTTTGGAGGCTTTTTTCATCAATGCAGATTTCGAATAGCCTTGCACCCACATGTGATGTGTGTGTATAACAAGCTACATTCCTCTTAACTTCAGAAATATATTCATAACCTCTGACATCCAATGAGACAATCAGTGTCCTGCCCTAAAACGTCAGAGGCAGTTACTAAATGTTAAGTGTCATGATATGTTTGGACATGACAAAAATGAATCGATCAGTTCGAACTGTCCCTGTCGAATCACAATTGAACTGTCATGACTGCGAGCTTGATGTTGATGTTAAGAGCAGTGTGTCTCATTCATTGTTTCCAGTGTGTTTGGATGACACTTTTGGCCATGACTGCAGTTTGACGTGTGACGACTGTACGAATGGCGGAAAATGTAATCCGTGGAAAAATGGCTGTGATTGCCCCAATGGGTGGATAGGCATCGTCTGCAACCAGAGTGAGGATTGGCTCAACGCATACAGACACTCCTAACACACAAATACATACACATGTGCACACCTTCACCACTGGATCAAAGTGTAAAGTCTTGATAGTGCAGAAGTGAATAAACCTTTTCATTTTCGATCTCACAGCGTGCTCCGTGGGATATTTTGGTAAAAACTGCTCCATCCCCTGTAAGTGTAAAAATGGTGCCAGCTGTGATCCGGTCACCGGGAGCTGCCGCTGTCCTCCTGGAGTCAGTGGAGACTTGTGTCAAGATGGTGAGTTGTCTCCCTTTGTCCCAGAGAAAAAGTTTGTTGTGCCTTAATTTTCAATGAAAACACCCCCCCCCATGACATGATCTAAGTATCTTGAGTTGTTTCCTGTGTGCAGGCTGTCCTAAGGGTTTCTATGGAAAGCAGTGCAATAAGAAGTGTAATTGTGCTAATAATGGGCGCTGCCACCGGACCTACGGAGCCTGTCTGTGTGATTCTGGACTCTACGGACGCTTCTGCCACCTCCGTAAGTCCCACTCTCCTAACATTACCGGACTGTCACCCTTGAACTCTCATGAAGGGAACTCCAGATTTCAAAAGCTTTGAATGACGGACGTACTGTGAATTTTGCCATATGCAATAAAACAAACATTACATACTCTTATTGTGGCTGATATTTTAATGTTTTAATGTCATATCATATTTCTTTTCTGTGTGGGCCATCCTGTTGTGAAATTGCCCAACGTCAATCTTCTGTCTCTCTTCTCCTCGTTTTTCCTCCTTCAGCTTGTCCTAAGTGGACCTTCGGCCCAGGCTGCTCTGAGGAGTGTCCGTGTGTCCAGCAGAACACTTTCGAGTGTCACCGTCGACATGGCACCTGTGTCTGTAAACCTGGTTACCAGGGCAACACCTGCAATGAAGGTGAGCACATTGTCACAATGCTCTGCTCATCTTTTACTTAAATTAAAAGAGAAGAAAAATAAAAGTGCCAGCGTAGTGAATAAATGTACTTGCATGCCAAGAAATGCTGTATCACCACTGTTCAGAGACACCATAATGTTTAATAATCAGTTTATTATTTATAAAAAGTTAACATAAGCAGTTCAAATAAATTGTACATAGCTGTATGCTCTAAAGGGTCCATTTGAGTTGCAGCCAAGTGCATTTGCTTTCTGATATAATCAGCAGAGGGACTCAGGCAGTGGTGGGGTACCAAAACCTCCCTAAGAACAGAAAAATAAATTCATTGAGGGGAGGAGGGGGAGCATGATTTCCTTTTTCTCGTATCACTGTTGTCTTAACATGGTGAGTAAATACTCTGTCCTGTTCTGTCTCTAGAATGCAATCCAGGTACGTATGGAGCCGGCTGTGAGAATAAGTGTGCCTGTCTGCCAGGAGTGTCATGTGATCATGTGACTGGAGAGTGCCAACGAAAATGCCCTCCCGGTCGTCATGGAGAGAACTGTGATCAGGGTAGGTGGCCCTGCAGAGGACACGCTTTCCTCATGCAATTTAATTTAATTTGTCTTCAGACTTTTGTCCTTCCATGTTGAGACAAATCTATCCTGTGCAAACTGTGGCAGACTGTCCAGAGGGAAGGTTTGGAACAGGTTGCGTTCATCCTTGTAACTGCAGTGGCGCCCCGTGTGACAATGTGACGGGACAATGCAAGTGTCCAGCGGGGACGTCCGGAAAACACTGTGAGAGCTGTGAGTGCAGAAAGTTTGCCTTTTTTTAACAGCTGAGTACAAAATATGCACAAAAATTTTACATGATAATGATTAAAAAAAAGTGAATACGAACCTTTTTTCCCCAGTGTGTCCGGAGGGTTTCTGGGGTCCAGGCTGCGCCGAAACCTGCACAGTATGTGAGAATGAAGGCGTGTGTGATAAACACAACGGATTGTGCAACTGTGCTCCAGGGTTCATGGGCAGATTCTGCCAGAACTGTGAGTATCAGCAGTGTGCATTTTTGGTTTCCATTTCAACATTAAACAGTCAACCAGCTAAGGAGGATGGCAGCGCTGGGGAATAGTGAAATCACGCAGTGGTGCGGTTTGGATAAGAAATACAGGAACATGTTAGAAGACGGGGGAGTAGTTTTTCTCCGAGGTCACTAGCTAAAATCCTGCAAACCACCTCAGACATATTTTTTCTGGGAAGAAAAAAATATAATTCCATTTCAAACCTCCCCTGAATCTTAAAGCCTCACTTGACGGCTGGATCATAGAACTGAAACTGTCATGGGAACTCGCCACGCTTTCATGCAATCTGGTAGAGTTGGTTATGGTAGATTAGTAATGATGCCGAAGATATTTATTTCCTTTTGCAGCGTGCCCGAGTGGACGTTTCGGTCAAGGATGCCAAATGAAGTGTGTGTGCGAGAACAATGCTCGCTGTGACCCGGTGAGTGGGCGGTGTACCTGCGCTCCAGGCTGGACTGGACATAACTGCAGGAAAGGTAACGGTGCTGGAAAACATTCGTTATCAGCACAGAACTAACCAATCACCAGCTACTAACGCTGAATTATCTAAGACCATTGTCTCAAGTGTGATGTTTCTGTTGCAGCTTGTGATGCAGGGCACTGGGGGACAGACTGTGCAGAAGCGTGCAACTGTAGAAACGGGGACGGCAGCTGTGACGCTTTGACGGGCCAGTGCAACTGTGAGGCTGGTTATACAGGGACACACTGCCATCAGAGTATGTCATTTTTTTCTATCTTTAGTTTGTAGAAAAATTTAACAATCACAGGATAAAACGTGTTTCTTTTATTAAGTCGCGTGCAGTTTGTGTGCACAATGCTACCACCAGATGGTGCTAAAGTGAAATTTTCAAATGCTACATATAGTGGCTTTAATATTTTAGTTTTGTCTTTGTTTGCCTTTAGGATTTTTGCTGTGTTTAGCACTATGTGGAGCTCTTTTAAGTGTTAGGTACTTATTTTGTATTGTAGAATTGTCATTTTACAACCAATCTTTATAAAACATGCCATTGGACTTGGCATGTTCCACTTGTAGCTGTCTATCACAAGCCTGTAAGTCTTAAGTTGTGTGTGTGATGTTTCTTCAGAGTGCCCAGCAGGTATGTTTGGACTCGGCTGTCGCCATCGGTGTCAGTGTGACAACAAGGCGTTGTGCGACCATGTGAGCGGAGCTTGTACCTGCCAGGTGGGATGGACTGGAACCTTCTGTGAAAAGCGTAAGAGAAGCTCCTTAATCACTAAGCCAATATTCACCTATTTAATATGTAGACATGCTAGTAACAGGGAGTCTTAACATAATGTCTTTCAGCGTGCCCTCAGGGTTTCTACGGACTGGACTGCCAGAAGAAATGTTTGTGTTTGAACGGCGGGAGCTGTGACCACATAAATGGAGTTTGTTCCTGTCCTGCTGGCTGGATTGGTCCATTCTGCAGCCTGAGTGAGTGACAGGTGCACCACAGAAGGTTATAAAGTCGACAGGTGCTGGCGTCACTCCAGTGTTGTGAAAGAAGGGTGGAATTAGAGGCTCCGATGGTTCGTATCAGGACATTTGTGTAGCAGCATCGAAGCACAGAGAACATCTTTGTAACGCTGACTCACAGTGGAACAAAAACACGCTTGAGTTATTTGGGAAAATCCAGCGCAGTCACACATGAGAAAGCTCCGACTTGATGTTCCCCATGCTATGGCCTGTATCACTTACCAGACACTGGAATTTCCACTTTTGATCAGTGAAGTTCATGAAGAGGTAATGATATTGTTTGCCCCTCTCCTGGCAGTGTGCCCAACTGGTTCCTATGGCGAAGGATGTAACCAAACCTGTAGCTGCCGTAACGATGGCATCTGCCACCCGGCCAGTGGGCAGTGTGTTTGCACACCGGGCTGGATGGGAACCAACTGCACAGAAGGTGAGTGAACACAAAACGGCAAAAGGTGATTGTCTATACGACAGGTTAAATAAGAGGTCACAAGTGTATTTTTCTCCCAGAATGCCCCGCGGGGTTTTATGGGACAGACTGTCGGGGGCGCTGCTTGTGTCAGAACGGAGCCACCTGTAACAAGACCAGCGGAAAATGTACATGTGCCAGTGGATGGATGGGCAGAGCCTGTGAACTGGGTAAGACTCAGAGATGCTGTGAGTAAGAGTCTCCACCACCTTCAGATGGAGCATTGGAAAATTCTCATTTATTTCAACTTGGGTTTTATTTTTGTACTTTTGGCCGTCATTTAAAATAACATTCTCAGATCTGCAGCAAGTACTGTAGGTCAAAGTTGATCCAGAAAATTTGTCTTTAAACTTATGGGTGTTTAGAACAGATACTCATTTTCTCTTCCAAATATGTTAACGTGAACAATGGCACAGTGACACAACTACAAAACCAGAATTTCCTCTTTAGCCACTGCAACTGATGCTTCTTTTTACAATCTACATGTAGAACCTTTTGCATTTTTCCAGTTATCTCCAAAAATGTCTTTGCTTATCCTTTTCCTTTTTTCCTCGTCCAAATCAAGGGCCTAACAATAGAGGTTCTTCTAGGTTGTACAAATTGTAAAGCCCTCTCAGACACACTTCAGATTTTTGGCCAAACATGAAACAACATGAGTCAACTACACTGTTTAAATAAAATTTTCTCTCTGAACTCTCACATTCACTAAATTATATTTATCGTTATGGAGGTGAATCTGATGATTTACTTTGATATGTGTATGATAAATAAGCTCGCTCTTAGTAACGCTGAATTCAGCTTCATCTTACAAAGCCATAATGATGTTGGTTATTCTGGACAGAAAAGCAGAAGAATAACATTACCTGAGCCCTGAAGTAAACAGCCTGTGGTTGTTTTACTGTGCTTGGGAAATACACCTAGTCTGAGTTAAAGTTGCTGCCTTCCCTCATTTGCTTTTGTCTACAGTCTGGTTATTGGTTGGCAGAGTTTGTTTCTGCACCACAGACAAGTCTGCTCTGTAAAAGTCTCTGTCGACCCGGCGATGACATTCCAGCTCCTTCTCCCCCTGAGCTCCACATCACACACTACGCTCCCTCTGTGCCTGTTACAACCTTTCCATGTCGAGCCGTGCCAGACCCAGCCCCCTCTTCATGCTCAGGAAACCTCTAATCCTGTCCCTGGAATGTCTTTACCCTCTAAACTGCGAGGCTACTACCTCTGATTGTCAACTTCATACCGTTTCCAACTTTAAATGACTGGAAAAAACAAAGAACACGTTGCAGCCGTCAGCAGAAATACGACCCTGTTGTATGTGTTTCACATCATGATGTCTGTTTTCTTTCTCTTGTCTGGTCTCACATGCGTGTTTCTGCTCGTGCACGCTGCTGTATGTTTACACAGAGTGTGTAGTGGGTCGGTTCGGAGCAGACTGCCAGCAGCAGTGTGAATGCGAGAATGGCGGCCAGTGTGACCGGCAGACCGGGCGATGCAGCTGCAGCGCCGGCTGGATCGGAGAGCAGTGTGAGAAAGGTGAGCCAGTGTCTACTGCACAACTGTAGCAGAACTAACGAACCTAAAGGAACCTGTGACCTCATGGGAACTGCTGCGCTGTGGAAACTGCTGGATTGGCAATATTGCTTATTTTTGTTAATTATAACCTCTAATTTGCCTTTCTCTGCTCAGCATGTGAACCAGGCCTGTTTGGAGCCGGCTGTGAAGAAAGATGTCAGTGTGTGCACGGGGACTCGTGCCACCACGTCACTGGAGAGTGTCAGTGTCTGCCAGGGTGGAGAGGGAAACTCTGTGACAAAGGTACAAATCTGCAGTTAGAAGAGACTGTGGTGCGCTTGCAACACCTGGTGGACGGAGTTTGTCCTGTTACTTTAAAAATGAACCTGTTTCATTTTCCAACCACTACATGCATAGGGGAGGATTGGAGAAACTTTTACATTTTGAATCAAGGTTTTTGATGTATTACACTTAATGTTTACTTAATATTATATGTTATGTACTTATATATGCATTATATGCACTTATATTGTCTACTACTACTTACTTGTGTCTACCTTGTGTATATGAACACTATTGCATGTCTTTTTGGGAAGAGTGATTCCTTCTTTTTTTCTCTTTTATCCCATCAAAGTTTTGTCGTGTAGAGTTCTTCTTTATCGTAATTGAGGGTCTAAGGATAGAGGGTGTTGAGGATTTTAAAGCCCTTTGAGGCAAATATATCATTTTGGTCTGTATAAATACAGTTGACTTGATGATATACCAGACTTGTGCTTGTCAGGGTTCTTATACATTTTTGCATGAGGAAGGATTTTCATTTAAAATGACAGAGACTAGATTTATAAATCCTAGTTGATGTCAACCACTCTGTCTCTTCTCTGGGGCAAAAGTCGGGTGTATGTGCAGAATTAATTTACAGCTATAAACATCTCCCATTTGCTTTCACTTTGCTTCCATTCAGCGTGTTTGCCAGGTATGTATGGAAAGGGTTGCATGCAGCGCTGCAGCTGTGCTCAGGGCTTGTCCTGCCACCATGTCTCTGGAAACTGCGGATGTCTGCCTGGATTCACGGGAAACGGCTGCGAGCAGAGTGAGTGCTGCAGGACCAACTTCTGCCTCCACTGCTTTTCAGGCTATTTAGAAAACAAATCGGAAGCTTAGTTGGTGTTAGAAACTCAGTCTTGAATTAATAAAACACAATGAATGACACATTTATGATGCATCAGAAAGCAAGAACATCTCGAACAAGCTGCACATGTGAACTGTCTGCCTCCCTCCGCCAGCTTGTCTTCCAGGAACGTTCGGACAGAACTGTAACCAGGTCTGCCAGTGCTCTGAGACTAACCAGCTCTGCCACCCGGTGTCTGGATCATGTTACTGCGCTCCAGGTTTCCATGGCCCCAAATGTGATCAAAGTACGTAAAACTGCATATTTAAACCTGGTACACATATCACATTACACATTATTATTAGAAGTTAAGTAAAAAGTTTTAAAAGTACTAAATGTAGGGTGTTTCGATTTTATTTTTAGTTTGTGGAGAGGGTCGTTACGGTCCAGACTGTGAAAGAGAGTGCCAGTGTGAAAATGGAGGAAAGTGCGTTCCTTCCACTGGAGCCTGTGAATGTCCAGCAGGGTTTATAGGAGCACGCTGCAACACCAGTGAGTCCATCGATGGTGACGGTGAATAAATTACTAATAAATTATGGTATTTAGATGACCAGTAATGTGGTGTGTGTCTCCGTGGTGACAGAGTGTCCAGCTGGGCGTTACGGAGTCGACTGTGCTCGGGCGGCGCTGTGTGGAGACGGGGCCCAGAATGACCCGGTCACCGGACGCTGTGTGTGCGTCCCTGGACGTAGAGGAGAGGACTGTGGACACAGTGAGATTTCAGTTCTGTTCATACAACTTCAATAACCTACACCTGGATATTCTACATTACACATAAACCCACCTGCCTCACCAATTAAATGTGAGGCAAAAAGATTAGTGGTGAAAGCTTTTGCTTCCCGTACAGGAGATCACAGGCTCGATTCCTATATTGTGACCAGACCAGTGCTTGATTTTCTAATTTAAGTATAATAAATCTTGTTCAATAACTGGAATAGAAAGTAAACAAAAATTAAGGGCAAGTTAAGTCTGCATTTCATCCTTACATGTTCGTCTGTGTAAAACATTTCTGTCACTGATTTTTTCCTAGTCAGTTTTACAAACAGAATAGTATAAGAGTTGAGTTCATGTGATGTCAGGAGACGGTGAAAGTGCTTATGAAGACACTTAATATAATGTAACTGGACAGATGTAATAAATACATGTGTTACATTGGCTTTATCAGCAAACTGGGTTTATTACAGTAATTGTGCTTGTGCAATCATAGCCAGTGACACTACTACAATGTCAAACGATGTCTGACTTCAGAACTTCCTTCAGACATCATCAATTTTGTGGTTATTGCAGTTTTATAGAAAGCTCTGACACAGTGCTTCGAATGTCACTGCTTTTTAATAGTGAAACAAGCCTTGAAAACACCAGTATCAGATGTGACACGACTACCCGACAGCCGTCTCCGTTTCATCTGTGACCTCTTGACCTCTGTCAGTTTGTGAACAACCTCAGATCTCTGGAGGAGCCCTCTGTTCATTTAAAAGTTTAGACAGGTTTCCATTAGTGTCAACGAAACTTTGTGCTTACTGTGACTGATTATGTAGGTCGGGCAGTTTTCACGTCTGTATAAGTTCTTCAAAAACGAAGGGCGGCAAATAGCTTCTTCTAAAACAAGCCCTGACGTCTGCAAGTGGATGTTCAGTGTACAGACAACAGCAGGAATAATCTTTCAGAATAAAACCAACACTTTTGCTCTCTTGTATGTGTCTGGTTTGATAATAAAGCAGAATGTGTTTAATTTGAGCATGTGTTTTCTGCCTCAGGCTGCCCTCCAGGCTGGTTTGGGGCGGACTGTGTCCAGCGCTGTAACTGCAGTAATGGCGGCGTCTGTGACTCCGCTACCGGCAACTGTACATGCGGTCTGGGCTGGGCTGGTCCACACTGCGATAAAGGTGACAGCACTCAGACTTTTATCTTGTTTCTTAATGCAGTCCGGCCTCTTCTTTCCACCTGCTTCTGCTTAGTCTCGCATACATGATCCTGCTGCAGAGAGTTAAGTCATGAGGTTAGTTTAGCTTTTTTTGTTTGTTTTTTTTTGTGACTGCATCTTCTTATTTTATTCATCTGTCTCTCAGAATGTCCTGTGGGCAGATTTGGAGCCAACTGCCAGCTGAAATGTAACTGTCAAAATAACGGCACTTGTGACAGAGTGACAGGGACGTGTCAGTGTGGCCCCGGCTACTATGGACATCTGTGTGAGCACGGTGAGAACTGAACAGATAAACACACACAGAGAGAGACAGAAGGGTCCTAAAGAACACTATACTCTCAATTAGGATTAAAGGAGACGTCCATAATCTTGGTTTTGTCTGTGTAGCTGAAGCCTGAAACATTATATTCCTCTTAGTCATAGAGCTCCATTGTTGTCCAAAAATAAATAAAAAATGGGCACTGTACTTTATTTTGAGTCAATCCCATACGAGCATCCTGCAGCCATAAATACTCACCAAATGTATATTAATATGCGACACTGTCTTTTTGTCACAGGCCAGAAGGTTTAATCTTTCACAATGCATTTTTTAAAATTAGCATATGTTTTATGTCAAATCTTTATATGAAAAGTAACTAAAGCTTTCAAATAAATGTGGTAAAAAGTACAATACTCATCTGATATATAGTGGAGCAGTATGGAGGAGTAGCAAGTATAAATTAGCATAAAACAGAAGTGCATGTACTTCAAAATGACAGTAAAGTACGTCACTTGAGTAAATGTACCCACCACTCTTTGATGCCCAGCCTCATCTCAAAAGTGCATTTTGTATTTATCAAAAGAACAAACAGAAAATGACATTTTTAATAAGTCAGGATTGTTTATTAATTCAGTGAGACCACAAAGGTCAGATTTAAATCTTGTGGCATGAATCCCTCGTCCTTAGCCTGCCCTCCTGGTCTCCATGGCCCGCTGTGCCAGCTGCAGTGTGACTGTATGAACGGAGCCTCCTGTCACCCCGTGTCGGGCCACTGCATCTGTCCTCCAGGACACCATGGAGCTCGCTGTCACAGAGGTCAGTCGAATCACTGCTGATTACTCCAGTATAAAAACAGGATTACCACCACCTTTTGTGCCTAACTGATCCCCTCTCTCAGTGTGTCAACGGGGTACCTACGGTCATGGCTGCGCCAAGGTGTGTGACTGTGAGGACGACGCCCCGTGTGACCCTGTGACGGGAAGATGCCTCTGCTCCTCAGGGAAGACTGGACTCAGATGTGACATCGGTAATCTTCCATCCTTTTGCTAACTTTGAGAACACACACTTCAATGCAAGTCCATCAAAATGAAAACATGTTGCCCAACTCCTCTTCTGTGCAGCATTAAGAGAAGGGCAGATTTACAAGTTGCTCGTTCAGAGGGAGGCATTTATGTTTTCTAAATTTTGCACTATAAACCAGAGTGTTAAATGAGGAATTACTTTTACCTTTAATCTACTAGTTATTTATTTGTTGTCCAAGAAGTGGCATTTTTTTTAGAGGATAAAAGTGTTTAATTAAAAAATGGATGTGTTCAAGTGAAACTCAGGTTGACTTTAGAATTAATTAGTTATCCATTAATATAATAATAAAGATTGAAAGATTTTATTTGCCAAACAATATTTTGAAAAGTTTGTTATTATTTAAATATTTTAAGATTGTGTCCACTTGGAGTTCATATTCTATTGGATATAAACTACAACAAAAGGATGACTTGTTAATTTTAGTATGTATATGTGAGTAAACATGACTTTAAGGGATGGACTGTGTATAAATGAACCTGGAAATAACCTCAGACATGATTCTGATGAAGGCAACTTGGCCAAAAACATTTGGTGAAGCAGGTTGTACCGGAGAAGGGAGACGGATAATTTATCCTTCGGCATGAAGTTGTGTTGTTGAGCTGCCTACCATTTTAAAGGAACATCGATATTTTGGGAAATTCACTTTTCTAGCAAAGAGTCAGAGGTGAAGATCAATACCACTTTAAAGTTGATCTTTCTAGATCAAGTTACCCCACCAATAGCCGCTAAGTCTAGCATGGCATAAAGACTGGAAATGGGGGGGGGTTCTCCATTTCCAGCCTCTATGCTAAGTTAAGCTAACCAACTGCCTGTAACACCAAAATCTGTGACTTAAACCCATTTGACTAACCAAATTGCAACCGCTTCACAACGTACACAAAGCCTCTGACGCTTAACTTCCCATTTGTGTCACAGAATCTGATAGGTCACACATTTTGGTGTCACACCGGCTTAACTTGATATTTACAGTACAGATATGACAGTGGTCTTCTCATCTCATACAGTAAGCGTATTTCCCAAAATGTCAAACTATTCCTTTAAATTTACATCAATCTCTGTGTAGTTTTGTTAAACCTTGTTCATGTGTGTTTCATGCCAGACTGCAGAGCGAATCGTTACGGGCCAGACTGCGCAGAGACCTGCGAGTGTGAGAATGGGGCGCAGTGCGACCGACGCAACGGCCGCTGCACCTGCCTGTACAACTGGATCGGACTCTCCTGTCAAGAAGGTACAGTAATGAGGAGCCGGCATGACATGCACCCCCCGCTGTCTTAACAGTTATCTTGCTTCATCATTACATCCACACGGACAGCAGGTGCCGAGCTCTGCTGACTGTGGAGTCAGAACAGAAGAGGCATTTCAGCTGACTTGGTGAAATAAGAGTAAATAAGTAGTTTAAGTGCTGACAGCAGTCAGTCACTGGCTGCTTTGGGAGCTGCAGAGGCTGCACTTTCTCCTCCTGTCGTCGTCTTTGTTACAAAATCAAATATGAATGTTTGCAGAGCCTCACAGCTCTGTGTGTGCATTTCCTCAGGTGGACCTCCACGCCTCGCCTACAGCAGCAGGGGAGGCTCGCAGCACAACAAGTCATTATAGCACCGCCATCTAGCTGGACCAACTACAACTGGGACAGATCGGCTACATTTTACCGAGGTGACTCAAGTGAGTGAAAGATTGTGACAGGAACTTGAGGCAGGCTGCTGGAGGACCTTCGTGGAAATAGACTCTCTGATGAGAACTGCAGTTTCATGTTTGGACCTGAGCTGGATCATACTTTTTTTTGCGTGCCAAAGTGTCCTTTGAACTGTTGAAGCTCGTTTCAAATAGCCTGACCTCACTGGTACATTGTGATTTTGCCGCAAGTTGAAGTGAAACACCTTTTTAAGTCTTCAGGATTAAAATGTCTCCTCAAAAACTACATCCAAAGTGCAGCGTCACTGCACTTCTGGCATTTTGTGTTAAATATTTTGTCCTCTAAATACCTTTCTGCAGGTACTGTATATAAAATAATCAAATTTTTTTTATTGTTGGATATGATGCAACCTCTTAAACCTTTGAAACCATATTTCATTACTTGCCAGTAGTATAAAGTTGTTTTTCAATCTATACATTATGACGTACTACCCTCAGTCAAGTGGTGCTATGGTGCTTTACTGTACAATGCAACAAAGACTATAATGATCCTGAGACTTTTATAGTGTAATATGACAAAAAAGCATTCCTAACTGACTAAATATGCCTTAATGGACAGCTGGAATGTTATAGTTCACAGGATTACACAGCTAGCATTCATTTGCGCCTCCTCCAAGGTTAAGTGTCTAAAATTTTTCTTCTGAATTGATTTTGTGTATAGATTGCTTCATATTTATATTTCACACTGCTGTATACAATTGAATGTTTAAAATACATCCTTGTATTCTACTGGATGAAAAAGGGCTTTGCAACTCTGCCAAATCTACAGTCCAGAAAACAACCCAGAATGAGGTTTTACACATGAATGCCAATAAAGAGAGACACATAAGGGTTTAACCATTCTTAATTTATCATTATTTCATTGAAGCTGTACATCCTGTCTAAATTCAGATTCAAGCACAGTGCAGATAGCAATGCCTGCAAAAGAAAATTAAAAAAGAAAAGAGAAAAGGCAGAGGTGATCACAACTAGAAATATATACAAAGGTCAAACTATATACAGGAGATACCAGGCTCTCACTACGTCACTTCAGAGCATTCCTCATAATGCATACACAAGAAAATGTAGTTCTTTTTGTCAGTCTTCAAATTGATACAATACTAATAGGAAAAATGCAGCATGATGAAAAAAATAACAGTTCTTTTAACTCTCTCTAGTGCATTAAAGGCTAAAACATAAAAAATATATTCTCTGTATAACCTAGTACCTTCTGTAAAATAAGCTCTGTCCATGTGTGTGTGGCTCTGGTTTCATTTCTGAACTTTCAGTTAAACATTTAAATGTTAGAACAGCAAACATGATGAAACTAGGACCACTTAAAGCACG
Source organism: Micropterus salmoides (assembly GCF_014851395.1). Taxonomy (NCBI): domain Eukaryota; kingdom Metazoa; phylum Chordata; class Actinopteri; order Centrarchiformes; family Centrarchidae; genus Micropterus; species Micropterus salmoides. The sequence goes on from NW_024043372.1 coordinate 18,113,443, forward strand.
ACTTTCTCCTACACAGGCGAGGGCACCGGGTAACGACCCTTCAGCTTTAAAACATTTGAGTTATTTCAACAATGTGCAGAAACTGGCGGTCAAACAAAACGCAAAAGCGATAACATTTAAAGTTCGACATTTGGGGAAACACACTTGGTCGCTCTCTTGCAGAGAGTCTGCACACTTAAAGCAGCTGGCTAACTTAGCTTAGCATAACAACTGGACACAGCTAGCAGGGCTCTGTACAAAGGTCTGCCTACCAGCACCTTTAAAGCTCTCTAATTAAGATGTTACATCTTTGTTTAATGTGTGCAAAACACAAAGCGTAAAAACATTTTTTGGGGGGGTTATGAACAAGTATTGTGTCAAAGTCTGTCGCACCCCTTGGACAGTGTTTCCCGCACTGCTGCCCTCTGGGGTTGGAGTTACAGTGAACACCCACAGAACGTTGCATTTGCCAGCAAACTGTTATTTGTTTGCTGCCAGTGGGTCTCCTTTTTTAGGGCTTAGGTTAGGTAATGGTTAGCAGAGACAACTGGCTGGGTTGAGGTTAAGCATGGCAGGGTGTTAAGTTTGGGTTCAGTTAAGTACGGGGAAACCAACCTATTTCTTGGCCAGGACCAGTAACTTAAGTTTCTGTACGAATTAAACAAACAAGAGAACCTGTTAATTAGGGAGCTTTAGAGGAGCTGGTAGGTGCATTATATTACTACAATAAGACCAGCAGTTTCCAGTCTGTATGCTAGGTTTGTCGGCTTCTGGCGGTAATGTTAGCTTCATATTTATTTGAGTGTGGTATCAATCTTTTTAGCTCTTGGCAAGAAAGTAAATGCATTTTCCAAACTGTTGAATTTGTCCTTTAACTCCCTGCACATGTAAGTATTAAGACAAGGAACTCCACAGATTATATTAACTGATGTTAAGATCGGCTTGCAGCAGATTTATTCACTCAGACACAGCAAATCAAACGTGTACACTGGTCAACTTATACAACAGGCTAAAGCACAGGATTAGTTTTGTTGCCGCCCTCCCTCTCCTTATATAGATATATAGATATATAAACACACACTACCACACACACAAAAACAGGATCAACAGCTGAGACATTAAATCATTTAGCTGTTTTTAAAAAAATCACCTAGGAGTAACGAAGCAGACTGTTAAACCTCATCTGCACAAATCCCTCACAGTGACGTTCACTTTGACTATCCCCTCCGTCTCATTCCCGTCGCCATTCCCGTGGATGTGACAGTTTTCCTTAATCTGTACCTTTTCTGTTAAGAATCAATAGTTTATCAGCTGTTAATAAAGATTAGTTATCCACACGTGCTAGTAAGCGGCGTCGCGTCACCTTGCTTGTCACGCAGGTACTGTACACTGGGTGAAGAGGGCCCATGCTTTGAGGATGTGTCACACGCTATCCCACTTGTGCTTTAATCACAGTAAGAAAGCACCCAAAGGAGAAAGAATGATATAGGTTGGCGTCAAATTTTTTTGCAATAACACTTCTGACACGCCTCAGGTCGTACGTCGCCTGAAACAAACCTTACCGATCCTAAAGCAAGTAGCTTTGCTATGCATTCTGTATATGAAGGACGTATTTGTTAGCTAGTATAACAGCATTGTCAAGTAAAGATATTTATGAAGTAAAATCCGTACCATAGATAGATAACAAGCTAGACAGCACATGCGTCAAAATGAGTTCTATAATCTTGCAGGAAGTGAGAGTGAAACGCGCGGGGTGTGTGATCGAAGAGATGAAGAAGAAGATCTTTGGCTCAAGCCACACTAAAATGTCACTGGTCCTCTCCAGTGTCCACACATGAAAGAAAGACAGACGAGTAAATACAACCTCCTGACCATGTGCACGCCAACGCACAACTAAAACCACCTGCTCTGTTCCCTGAGCTGCTGCCACTCACTGATGAACTGGACACGCGCCACCTCTCCCTTCGCAAACAAACAGCACTCCCACCAGTCAGCTTTCCCGTAGATACTGGGGACATGAGACAAGTCGGGCCAGAGGGGCAGCTGTCGAGCTGCTCGTCTACGCCAGCGCCCGCAGCACAGTCTGGTGCAACTGTAAATAAGGCAAAATGCTTGAACAAAATTTGATCAAGGACAAGTATCCATGAGATGTGGAGCCAGCACTGACACGACCACTTCCTGTCCAGTAAATCCTCAGCCTGAAAAACAGAACAGAGGCCGGGTAACACAGTGAAGCAGGGACGGATGAACAGCTAACCTCGTCAGCGGCAGATGAGATGCCCTGACGCATGCGACCTGCGCTCCTGGCTGGTCGTCACGGACGGTTCACTGGTCAGGACGGTAGAGGGGGCGTTTGTTCCCCTCCCCTCCCCAATCCTCGGGCTTGCCACGCTTGTGTCGGAGCGTCAGGCTGGACAAACGTACTGCCAGTGAAAACGCAGAGGGAGGATGAGGAGAGGGAATTATCAGGAGGCGATGTGATTCTATAGTGCAATGGCTGAGATAAGACTATTGTAATACCCACCCTCTCCCCTCCAACATCTATACTGACAATACTAAAGTGCTATAAAGCCCCCCTCCCCGAGGAGGCTCGTACACCGATAATGTTGACAACACAAACAAACAGTTTTTCAGAGAAACCTTGATGGACTCGTACAGTACACTGGTGTTTGTAAACAGAAGGTCCAAAGAACAAATGCATGGCTATGGTACATGTGCAACAGAGTAGTTCTCGTATATTCATACAGTTAGAACTTCATCTTCTTTTTAGTTGCGTTCAGTTTTAGAAAGAACAAAAAAAAGAGCTAAAAAAAACAAACTCTGGCTGCCAAGCAAGCGTGTGCTTATTTTTTTTTTAAAGATTTTTTCTCTACGGTTTTAAAATACGTTGAGCTGAATTGAATGTATAACTGATTAAGTATGAGCGCATATCCCTAATGTCTCTTCCACTTATTGTCTTTCCTTGTCAAATCCCTTCCTTTCCTGTGGAGGTGACTATCCCCCCCCCCTTTTCTTAATCTTATACCCGTGACTCTAAATGAGTTGCCCTGGGTAGCCTTGGTGTGGCCAGACTCATGCGCCAGGGTCTCACTCAGTAAAAGCTCAAGCAAACAGAGGATCAGGCAAAGGTGGGGCGCTGCGGCTGCAGGCCTGCCGGGCGGGGGCCATGCTGCGCGTTAGGAGCGGTAGTCCTTTTTACTGTACGGCTTGTTCCCCAGGATGCTGTCCACCTCGTGTGTGATGGACGACGACAACTTTGGAAGAACCTGTGACAGGAGAGAGACACGAAGGGTGAATGTATGTTACCGCTTGTATCTACCGTCAGTGGGGTTTACCATTGTTTAACGGTTTCTTTTACATTGTCTGCAGGAGCACATCACAGCCTCTAGATCGTGCTGAAGGGTGACTTTTTGGGGTTGTTACCATCGTTGTGGCTTTAAGATTATGTAGTGAAGTGTAAAAGTAGGCAGTTTTAAAACTGATCTCCAGTTTATTTACAGCTTGTGGATGTTTTTTAAAATAACACAGTGGTTTGTTTTTATACTCACATTCAGCTGCTGTTGTTTATACAGTGGAGGACAAAGCATTCAGATGCTTTACTGAAGCAAAAGTTGCAATGAGCACAAGCCCTCCCTTCAAAGTTTTACTTAAGTAAAAAGCATTAGCTAAAAGTGTGAGCAAAATGCCCCTGTCAGTGTTATTATATATATTCTTTATTATTACAGATCCATGATAAGAAACATTTTTTTCTCCAGTTTCTTTTACAGAATCCAGAAAATTGTTTAAATTCATCATGATTAAATAAAAACCATAGAAAATATTTAAGATAAATTGTTCTATAATTTTCCACAGTGTAGATATTAAATACATACTAAATGAAAAAATATTTAAGTTTATGCTCACATGAGCGACTGTATGTCTATTTCAGGTTCTCACAGTAAAAGGAAGTGCTACGGGAGGGGAGACATATGGATATTATAGTATGTAGTGTACACACACACACACACACACACACACACACACACACACACACAGCATCGGAATAGAGAAGAGCAGGAATGCTCTTTCTTGCAGACCAGACATGATATGAGGAGAGGATGTAAACCCCCACCTTTCTGAAAACCCCATTAAAAGAGTGCATCTTATCAGGAGAGGAAGAAGTGGCCTTGAGCTCGTCTCCAATCCCCCTGGCAACTGATACTCTGCTGACCTTATTAACTCGGTACAGTAAAGCACCCAAGCGTGCAGCTGCAAACTGCCCGAGAGACCAAGCTGTACCCAGGAGAGGAGGACTGCTGTTACGACTGTAAGGCACGGATACCGAAGCTGATGAAACGGGTCACATTTTCACAAGTTAAGCCACTGATGTGCTCGGCAGAACAACAAGCACGTCTACACACACACACACAAACTGGTTTCCGTGTCCTCACCTGTATTGCTCCTATGTTCTCCATCAGCTGGTCGGTGTTGGACGCCCCTAAAAGGACAGAGCTCACCCCCTCGTTCCGTAGACACCACGCTGCAGGAGACCAGTAAACAGCAATGACACCCCTGACATGGACTATGGACATACACACACTCTGACAGTACTATTTATACACAAACACACCATTTCCACATAAGCGCCTTGCAGACACTTGTCAAATGACAATCTTTGATAAAACATGGAAGCTACTGCAACATGTCCTTCTTAGAAATGAAATATTCTCTGGTCACACATCACAATAACACTCTCCTAGATCCTTTACTCGCCACAATACAAAAATACTCAACTACAAGCTATACATTTAGGTAAACTTTTGAATGCAGAAGCACTATCAGCGTAGCAGAACATATATATTTTTTATTATGAATTAACATGTAAACAGCAGCATTTTAAGTTAGGTTGCTCATTTTAATTACTTTATACATTTAATCTATAATTGTATTTTATAATATACATTTTGTATATTAACTTATCTAAAGTTGAGTGGTAACTTTCTGTGAAATTGGGTACGCACCAATCCAGTTTCATTTTTGACTGATTCCAATACCTCAGCACAGGGTATCCTGCTGGCAGAGCACTGATCCGATACTCCTAAATTTAAAATCTGTATACCTCACTGCGTGGAATTCACTGAGACTTTCTGTTGCACTTAAAAACAGAGTAAGCAGCCCGCCATGACTGAATGACTGCAACTGATGGCAGAAACTCTGGATTTTAAAAAGACAAAAGAAACCGTGCCCGAATCCTGATCCACTTGATAAGTGTCAGTCTGCGTCGATACCAGTCCAGTGTAATGGATCAGTGCATCCCTTTATGAAATAAATGTAACTGAGCAATACTTCTCTCTGAATTGTAGTGGAAGTACCAAAAAACTGCCCTTGAGTATGGTACTTCAGTAAATGTACTGCTAGCTATAATATGCAATGAACACTTCGTGATCTCTGAACAAACAAAAAACTAATCTGTTTGGTGTGCTATTATGATGGTGAGCTGTATGATACAACTACATGCTTTTGCAATTGAGGAAAATACACCTTTAAGCGGATTACGGCATAAAGGGAGGGAGACTTCAACCATCTCATTCCTGAATTTACCACCAGCCCTCAGTCTCAAGCCAAAGGCAGGAAGGACTCTGTCATAGTGATATAGTTTTTATTCAATACTGGGAGTGCCACAGTGATCTACAGGAATGCCTCGGTGGACATTAATCTTCTGCGCTGCCTTCAGGAGCGCTGGAAGGATTTACGGTAAATGGGTGAGATGAGGGTGTCCGCTAATGGGCCGTGAAACCTAATCTATGACACCGCATTACTGCCAGGGTGAAAAATATGCCGTGATCTGCGCTGAGATAGAAAGAGGAGTCCCAGATTTACTCGCTGTGTCACCAACGCCTGCCGCTTTAACAGTCCTCAGAGGGGCGTATGTCGTCGGGGTTTGCACATTCTCACTTTCCTGACCGGCAGTCAATCGATTTCAGGTCACTCGGTGGATTTATGTCTGGGATGCTGTTTTAATGCTGACACTGGAAACTGTTAAATACATGTCAACACCAGGGAAAACCCACATATCTGCGTATACATACATACATTTATACTGTAAATGTGTTTGAATACATTTGGACAGTAAATTTCAACATAAGGAATGCAAAGGGACCGTGCCAGATCCTTGTTTAGGAGACACCGTATATAACGTTAATGCAATTCCTATTGGTCCCTGAGAGACAATGACATAAATGATAGATGAGTCATTTCCCTTTTAATAAACACTATTTACCTTTTTTCTTATTCTTGCTTTACTCCCTATTTTCTCATTAATATCTTTAAAAAAAACAACAACAAAAAAACCAGTTGTTACAGCACAGACACACACGTGACAACACAACACAGCAACAGTCATACCAGATGGCGCTGACCTCGGCCCGTCCGAGGCAGAGGGACGGACAGACAGACAGAAAGAGAGAGAGCGGCAGAGTGTATCTGCGTACCGATGGCGAGTTGGGGCAGAGTGCAGCCCAGCCGCTCCGCGATTGCCTGCAGCTCTTTCAACTTCGCCTGCTGACGCCGGCCCTCCTCGCTCAAGATCTTGTCCTTCAACCACTGGTAACCCTGTCGAAAACACAGCACACCTGCTCAAAAACACAGCCCTGCTCACACCGCTGCGCCGCAGCTCCTGTGTCACCAGGGCCTGTTTTTAAACAAGTGACACTGTCTCCTACCATCTACGCCTCAGCCAGGGAAACATAGCTACAGCTATGCTTACTGACATATTTTTAGTTCAGTTATTATTGCAAAGTTACAAACATTAGAAGAAGAAAAATTCTCTACTTAAGCTGACTATTACTGTACCTGTTGAAATCATATCCATTTGTTCTCAACTGAGTCAAAACAGTGATCTTTATACAGCATCAAGAATCAGGAATTATACCATTATGCCGTTAGTAACAAGTTAGACAACAGTGAGAATAGTCACTGAGTTAATGAGTCAAAATACCACAAACATCCACAGGCAACACTGAACCAAACAGGAAGCAGCACAACTGCACAACACCAACATGTAGAGCTGGTTTCATGAATCAGGAGGGGTCTAATCCACAGTCAGACACACAATCCACAGATAAACAACATGCCACTCCACTACAAGCACACATCATTGCACTGAGCCAGGTGTTAGCTTCTCTTGTCTTGTTTTGGACTCAAAACTTACTGGATGTCAAAATATAGATATATATATAAAAAGTGAAATCTGTGGTTGTGCATTAAAAATTGTGTTACTGCTCTCTTCCTGAGTTAATCTGTTACTTTAAAGTGAACTATTTTCAGTGAGTGCTCACTGAATTAAATCATTAAATGGGAGGAAAAGCATTTTTTAGTGTTCAGTTACTGTGGCTGTGCTGGTCCCTAAATCCTTTAAAAAAAATGATTCTAGGTCACGTATGAGTTGCCTGGCAGAACATTGCGTCATGATTCATCTACCAGTTTTATGAGTTTAAAAACTGTTGGTATCCATAGTGTCAATTTTAAATAAAATTGTACACATGCTGCACTACTAATGTTCTGTGCGTATGCATTTTTGTGCACATGTATTGTGCGCTAAAATGCGTTAAGCTGACACCAGCTGGCAAACGGTGTTGAACAGCACTGCTGGGGAAGAGGTACACACAGAGCATGGCGTCAACATGGCACTGACAGACACACAGATATGAGGTGTGCACAGTTACAGAACCTGAAAGACACAAACACACAGTAAACAAACAAACAACCTGCAGGTAAACACAGAACAGTGACACCAGCACAGATGATCGGAGTGGGATAGATACAGGAAACAGAGAGAGCGAGGTATGTCTACCTTCAGAGAGGCCCGAGAGTAGGGAGGCACCCTGCCGTCATATTTCCCTGAGATGATCCCGCAGGCCAGTGGTGACCACGTCATGGCCCCCACACCTGAGAACAAAAACATGTAATCATCACAATCAAGAAAAAAAGGTGTGCCTCTTTCTTTTAAAATGGATTTTAAGATGAGCCTTTTTTCACTGGCTTGACAGGACTTTGTGTGTCTTCTTGTTACTCAAGTCACAGACTGCTGATTGTATAATTTGTGTGACAACTTACACAAGACTTGAACCCATTTAAGTCTGGATGGGCCCGTGCACAATTACATAGACAGTGACGCACATCTCTGAGGCTGGAGTAGCCAATGACAGCTTCACAGCTTAAAAACAGGAACCGAGTGGATTTTTATCTATTCACACGGGATGAAATCTCAGGCTTTCACAAAGAGATTTTAGAACATGATATCTGTTGCTGTACTTTGATGTACACGATGCTCATCCTCTGACTTGTGTGTCCATATGCCACAAAGAACGGAAATCTTCCCTAGTCTGTCAGTTTTTGTCAAATTGTGCTCACCGATCTTATGGAAGAGCTCAGGCAACTGCACCTCCACCTTCTCTCTCTGGAACATGTGGTACTCAGCCTGCTCACAGATGGGGGGAATCTGGTTGAACTGTCGCGCCACAGAGTATGCCTCCTAAAGGAAAATTTGGAATAAACAAGATTAGGCACATATACAGTACTACATATATAGTATAAAGAACAGCAAGACAACTTATTTGTGATGGAAGGAAAAACTTAAGCCAAGTTGGAAGTAGGGCTGGGCGATAAAACAATAATTATCGCAATATAATTTATTTTGTTGAGGGAAAGGGACTGAAGAAAGATTGCGCTTAATTTTACTCATGCATTTTTGTTGAAAAAAGAATGAATCATAATTGTTTTGGATGTTCTACCTCAGATTTGTTAATTGACCCACTGTTGGGCATCAAGTGTTTCTCATGTTCTGACTATAAAGAATAGTTTAAAACCACAATTAACCATCTGGTTTCTTCAACTTTCACTTAAACTTGTAAGAAACAATGATTTGACATTCATTGTGATAATTATCGATATCAAATGATATGAAATTTTTTATCGTCATAACACTTCTGATCAAATCGGCCAGCCCCGGTTGGAAGTTAATATTTACCCTGAGTTCCCCTGTAACTTTTCGGACTGCGCACAATTACTCAAAGTCTCACCATTATCTCCATTGGGCTCCAGCGGGATGTTCCCCAGTACATTGCCATGCCTTGGTTTATCACATGGGTCATTGCTCGAACTGTTTCTGCAAGTAAAAATACACAAAAATGTTAAAAACACCATCAGTGCTGGAGTCACCCTGTTGTGTTTACAAATTAATATTATTTCAGTTTTTTCTTTTTTCTGTTTTTCCACTCTCTATGGCGCTCCGTAGAACCGACAATGTCCTGAGAACCTACCGTTACTGTATGCCTATCTGAGCTGCTTGTTCTTTATTATTTTGAAAATGTTTTTGTTATCATTTGCAATCCAAATGGCCAGGACATTCAGGGTAGAAGACCGAGAAGTGGAAAAGCTGATTATGTTAATCAGAATGCTGAGTGATTCATTCTGATGAGGATGACATCTATTCATAAAGGGGACACCAGAATCTGTTTGTTTGTTTATCTGCAACATGCTACAGGGGAACATAAAAAGAGCCCAGTGAAATAAATAAGAGGTGACAGGCATATTTGCACCAGTTCATATCTGTAAATCACAGACAAAACATCTTCGCAAGGTTGACAAGCTGACTACAGTTTGTATTTTAAAATTGATGTTCTATAAAACATAACAATATGGAGGGTTTATTTTATTTTTTTTTTCCACTAACGTGCTGCCTTGTAGGCTTGACTGAATGTTACACAGATTAATCTCATGCTATCCTGTCAACACGTCACTGTATTTTATCTGAAGCCATCGGATAGGAATTAAATTTTTCCAGCCATATCTGACCCTGTGAGACAGGCAGATAAAATCTCACATAACACCAACTTTAATTTCCGTTTTAGGGACAATTCCTTTTCATTCGACCGCCAACCAAAATACAAAGCATGTCCCAGACAAGATCAGGAGCACCGGAGTGTAATAAAACAGGGGTGTGTCCTCCATTCATCTATCCGCCTTGCTGATGTGCCATTTCTAAAAAGTGCCTCAGACAACCAAATATTCCTCCTATCATCTAGTGGGTGCTTGGCTTAAGAGGGTTCTCTCCGTAAACTAACAGAAGCTCACCTTCTCTTTACCCTGTACGCTGCCCTTTGGCTACTTCCAGAATAAAATATAACAGATGGTCCAACTACTGTGGATTTTAAGACAGACGCAAAGCTGTCCATGTGAACTGTGTGCAATCTTTAAAGGGCATATGGCCAAAAGAATTGCCTGGACTTTTATGTCAAACACCAGCTACTTCTGACTAACGAGAGACGAAAGTATTGTGAAACAGCCAGAGGCTGTGAAGCATCACACTGAAGGCAGGGAGATGCCCTCTGACCGAACTCTAATCCAAAGGGGAACTCTGACACGGGAGCAGATGCACACTGTGTAACCAGCTGAGTCCACACAGTTAGCTCTTTGCCATTTAAAAAAGGTCTCCAGCATCAGTATCTGTCCTCATTCTGTTTGTGGAGGTGGAAGCACCGCGACAACTTGCAGCATTTAAAATGGATATTTTAGAGGTTTGTATATTTGAGTCTTTGCAGTAGTAAAAGAGAATTTTTTTATGTGCAATACGACAAACCATAAGGCAAACGTGTGTGTGAGAGGGGAAGAGAAAAATAGGTGATATTTCAAAAGCAATAAAGAATACAGTAGAGACAATAGAAGAATTACCTTCCATAGGTGTGTTAGGGTCCGGTCTGTTCGCAAAAACCACATCCACATAGTCTAATTGCAGTCTTTCTAGAGAGGCCTTTAAACCTAGAAATAAGCATTACAGTTAGTAACAGTGAACCTCTGTTGTGCTACATTATTATGTTGTTCATAAAAACCCAATCCATATACTGCTAGATAATTCATGCAGAGGATTCTCCAACTATTTACTGTCCCGGGGTTATTTTACCCAATGCTTTTCTCCAGTATCACCAAGAGAATGCAGCTTTGATTCCCTTAAGCCAAAGCAACTACTTACTAAGTGTTTTTGTTGTTGCAGTGTCTGAAGCACTGCTACTTACCTTCTATAATATGTTTTCGGGATAAACCTCTTTCAGTTTCCGCTCTACAAAAAAAAAAAAGACATAACTTATAAACAATTACTTGAAATATGACTGGACCTGCCCCTCCACGGTGCTCTAGGAAATGTTCCAGCTTTATTGAAAGTGCCTGACAACAGATCAGTTTGGATGACACATGATCCCATTACCAGGAGCATCAAACAAGTCGAGAAAAAAACAACACAGGAGGATCGTTTCTCATTTGGACATGCATGCTGAGTCAAAGAAGCAACCAGATGGAACTTACTTTCCACCCCAGAAGATCTTTGTTGTTATCACCAGACTCGAACGTCTGAAAAATGGAAAATGAAAGCACATCTGTTACAACACCTGCCAAATACAGAGAATTATGGCATAAAAAGCCTCACATACATTGATGATTTCTAAAGTCTACACAAACCTTATATGGATTTACGGCAAGGATGAAAAGCTCCTATACATCCTTTGGCTAGTTGTGCATTTCTACCGTATTCTTTCAACGTCACACGCGCCCACATCCCACAAAAAGTGCAACTGTGCCAGAGCTCAGCCAGCACCATATAACCAGCCAGAGCTATACAAACGCCAATCTAGCACAGACAAAGTAGAAGGCAAGGCACTAGAAGTTCATCCATTATTCAGGACATTTGAGAAGGGACACAGAAGTTTGGGCATGGCAAGGCTGCCGGTATGAATCTTTCATCTCCCTACCTTACCTTTCCAGTTCACAACACACTGCCTCCCAATATGTGCGAGGAAGGTAGATGATACAAGATTAGGGAAAGCTGACTAGGACGGAAATTAAAAACCACCATAACCAAATTAAAGGCATGCCTCATACCTCCATCCTTTCTTCTTTATGATGTTTCCGAGCACCACCTCTGCCCTGTGAACGCAGACGGAGAGAGGGCATGATTAAATAAAGATCTCTTGAAATGATAAGAGCATTTACACCCGATAAGGGAGGATCTCAAGCCCTAAAGGAAAGAAAGCAGTCCAACTCTGCACACATACTGTATAATGCATAAGAGAGCTTTCAGTGGAAGGCGCGCCTGTTTATGACTGGTGAATTCGCTGCCAGGTCAGAGTCGGAGGGTCCTGAGCCCAGCTGTGCTGTGGAGCCACCACTATGTCACTCATTAGCAGCCACAGGGGTGCTAAGGAGTGACGCTACAATCAACTTGGGGCTTATTAGGGCTGGGCAGAAACTTGTCAGTATGTTTCTCCAGTCCTCGCACTCTGACAAGTAATGAGACACCTGCTCGTGACACGGTTTCACATAAAAATGTATTTGGAGAAGATTTGTTTTCATTTGTTTTAGTTGCACTGATAAATAAAGCTAGCTGCTGTAATCGATGCAGCTTTCAAATAAAGGGTGCTTTGTTGGAGAAAGTGTGTTGAAAACAACAATAATTTAATTTATCTCCTCATGACACAGCGCATTAGTGCTCCTTCCAGTGGCGATGTGTCTGTAGCAAGGCAGTCAGATACATATCTAATTACCACAATTACATTGACAGTCAGCTAAACTACAAATTGTGATGGGCATTTTCACTATTTTCTGACATTTTATAGACTGAATGATGAATTGAGAAAATGATCTGCAGATTAATCTATAATGAAACCAATGGTTAGTTGCCCTACTCTGGTTAGCGGTCAGTCACTGAGTGAGCGGGAAACACTGTAACATGACCTCAGTCACAAACAGTCCATCATCCTTCTCCCTTTTCTGTTTGATAGTTTATGCTAAACATTTGATCATTTGATTTCAGATCTTCATCCCCACCTTGTATTTTTTTTATCTTTCTTCTCCTTGAGAGGATAAGTTATTAGAGACTGACTCAATGATCTTCTCTGTGTGATTCTTGACAGTTTGCTGTGCCTTGCTCTATATTAATTGCCAACACCTTGCAGGTACTTGCAAAGGGTAAGCAAGGAAGTATGAAAATGCAAAGAACTAGAAAGATATTACTTGTTTATCCAGAGGACATGATATTGTTGTCAAGCTTAATATTAAACCCTTCATATGTGTATTCATTATTTTATTCCTCTTTTGCCATTTATTAAAGGAGGTCAGGTCATTAACAATTTAACCACCACCCCACCCCCACCCAGTGCCTGGTACAGTCTGCTGATCCAACAAGCAGTTTCAGACCCTGCCAGCTGGACCCACACCTTTTTTAAACAACGAGCACTCAAGCGTTCCCCTGAGAGCAATAACGTGCGTGTTTGTGTGCATAACGGTGTGTTTATGTGTCTCTGCCAAACACCCACACAGTGCTCTGTGTGTTGCCCTTCTGAAATGTGAGTAATTTGAGAGTCCAAACATAAGGTACAGTGTGCCTTGAGCAGGATGACTTTCTTCGTGCATCCATTAATTAGCTCTTTATTCCAGTGCAGAGTCGATGCTATGACTTCCGGCAGAAGCCATGACATAATGCTGCATTATTCATGGTTTTATAATATTTTATTACTTTCAGATTTCTCTGTAATGGTTTGTTCATATTGTCACTGGTTTCACGGAACATCATGCAGTTACTATGCATCTAGAGCAAAATGTGTAAGCCTGAAAGAAAATGAAGAAAACGAAGAAGGAAATTCTGGTCTGCCAATTACTCGCATACTTTGAAATGCTTTGACGCCATGTGTGTGTGTGCTGATAAGCACAACGTGTTTATTTTGTGCAATTACACATATTTATTTATATTTCTGAGAAACAGTAGCCTGCAATATTGGGATGGATATGCCAGTTGGGAATCACAATCAATGTATAAATACCTCTGTGTGTTGAATGTTTGTTTTGTGACTGGTTCTCGTCTCTGTAGGGCTAAGCCAGAACAAACATGCAAAACAAACTGCCAACAACTGCCAAGCACTGTGCGTGAGCAGGCAGGGCGAGGAGTGTGAGCGCAGCTTACAAACCTCGTTTATCTGTCCATGCTCGCAACACAGAACCAGTATTACATTGGCCTGACTGTGAAGCCACCAACACCACTTGGAGTCTGAGTGATTAAGGAATCACAGTGAGCCAGAACCAAGGACTTCACATGAAAGCTTTTTTCATTCTGATGTTCTGTATTCTGTGTGAAGTGTGTGATTTGTTCTACCCCTGTGTATGAGAGTAATATAAGCTCCTCGGAGCTGCCTTCCAGTGGAAGCTGTCAGGATTAACACCTGTGCGACACACACCGAGCTGGGTGACATGCTGTCAAAAAACATGTGCACGCGCTGAACAGTTTTAACAAGTGTTGGTAATACTTCTGTGTCAAAGATCAACTTTTTCTGGCTCCATCCTAAAACAACAAAGAAAACAGATTGCTGAAAGCGCCCCAGAAGAATGTAGCGATGACGTCTAGCAGACAACAGCTACTGAGGCATTAAATGAGAAAAACCACTGAGACCTACTGCATGTTTCTTATGTGTTTTGCTTTTGAGAGAGCGTGGCACTCTGCTACATCTCCCCAAACATAATGGCAATACAAGAATATTCTTGGGAGGCTTAAAAAAAAAAAAAGGATTTAGTGTGGTTAATCAGAGATACTGTTTGCACAGGATAATCCCTTAGATTATTTCAAAGCACCCAAGTTACAACAAAGCCAGATTAATCCATGGTAGAAGTTAAACCATCACTACTAACAGCAATAAGACAATCCAATGCTGCTTTCTGAGGTTAAAAATATCATCACTGACTGTCCTATAAAAGACTTTGAATATCTGAACCCTCATGAATGTTACTGCAACAAGAAGCCGATGAGTTTTTTTTGTTGTTGTAATTTTTAACAACTTTGTCTCCGAGTTACTCAAACAAAAATCCATTTACCTCCATTGTACTTGGGCAGCAGCGGTGGTTCTAACATAGGCTACACGCCTATAGTAGTGTAAAATATGTTTTGGTGATTTAGGTAAACTGACCCTTTAAATATCAAGGATTATCCTACTCTGAGTAGACTTCCTCAGAGCACAAGTCTGGATGTATCAGTCCACTGTTTACATCCTTTCTAATGCCTTGCCTTGTGCACCACTGTGGATCGGAGCTTGCACTCAACACTAAAGCAGGGCAACCTTAACTAGTATACAAGCTCACTTATAATATATGGTGTTCCAGCTCACTGCTAAGTGACCTGTGGCACAGGATGTACTCACTTCCCAGCAGCGTAGACCTCCGCTGTGTCAAACAGATTGATGCCATTTTCGTAGGCCAGAGTCATCAGCTGCTCTGCCATCTGTTGAGAGAGCAGGGGAGAAGGAGCAGAGAGGGGAAAGGATGAGGGGGGGGGTGAGGTGTTAGGCTGCAATGGCTTTGCCTTCCTATTACGTGTGTATTCTCTAGCTGTTGACTACCTCTGGCAGTATGTTTTCACTATATGTAAAAATAGGCTTCTTGAGTAATCCAAGATACGCCAGATCATATGGAGGGTTTCCATTCCCAAGCTTTGACTAATGGAAGATCCATCTGCTCTCACCTCATCCGTTATCTGTCCACCGAAGGTCACCCATGTTCCTGCAGAGGATGACAGAGTATAAGTACATGTGTGTTTAACACATGTGCACAGAGTTAACAGTGATACTATACTGCGCATAGTGTACAGGCAACAAGCTAATAAAGAGCCATTTTATAACTTCTGCAACTTTCCACTGAAGTTATATTTTCACACTTTGGGGGGAAAAAAAACACTCTTTACTCCCAATTTGAAGATAACAGACCATGAGGTTATGAGTTCCCCTCTCAAATCTGTTACACTTTTGGGTGCAGCAAACTTCTCAGTGTGTCTCATGATCCAAGAGACTTTTACCTAATCCGAGGCAGGACACCCGCAGTCCCGACTTCCCAAGGTTTCTGTCAAAACAGAGAGAATTACATTAACGTTAATGCAGCACTGGGGTGGCGGTGATTTATGATATTTTTGCACGCCGGTGGTGGCTGTGGCCATTAGAGTAGGACTTCAATCCAAGTTAAAAAATGAGGCTTAATTAATAAATAAATAAACAAACAACCCCATACATACATACATACATACATACATCATTCTGTAATGTGAGACATGTCTGCTCTTACTGCAGTGGGAGCTTACGGTCATGGAAACTCAGAACACAGCTTTGTATGGATTTGAAGCCAGCCTGCATCTCCTGCAGCACTGACACATGTATATTGGATGGGTAAGTAAGGACAGTAACACGTGTGCTGACAGCAAAATGTCAGGGAAAAGTCGAAAACAGGAAGTGGGTCTTAAGCAGGCCCACCATGACATCCACACAATTTTCTCACGGCACACCCGGATCCCTCAGCCGCCATCTGACTCAAATCCCCCACAGCAACGCGGAGGCTCGACTACTCACAACAACTTGCTGCTAAAGCCAGCGTCTCTGAGCCTGTCACAGCCCAGACTCTGCTGACAATAACAGCTTTGGTTGGGTCTTTTAATTCTTTTGTGCAAGTTTTTCAACTTTTCGAAGTCGATGGTTCCTAGATAAAAGACAACATCATATGAGATTTGTTATATGCACAGATATAACTGACTTGGATGAATTAGCATATCTTACGCATATATAGTGCATCTTCAGACCGTAATAGTTCGACTGCTTCAAATATCTCTGATCTAAGGAGTGATTAAACGTCCAAAATGAAGTGTGCTACTTCTGGTCAACCTCCTTCACGAGATAAGCTGGCAGTGTAAAAGACACAAAAGGAATGTGGCATCGGAGATGATGTAACATGTGCAGGAGTTAAAGTGAGCACGTGGGAGGATATCTAATTTATTTTTGTAAGACTGCTTGTGTAGAAATACAGTTGAAATGAAAAAGGTGTAGAGAGGGAGACAGGGGATAGGTGTGCTGCATGTGTGTGTGCAGATGTGTGTGTTATATGACGGTGCTTTTGACTGCATGTGTGAGTGGGACTGTGTGTGTCTGTGGGTGTTTTGTGAAGCCACGATAAGATTGCTGAATTGCTGCAGTGACTAACAAAAACACTTCTTTCAATGTGGCCTGAACAACAAGTCCAAAAACACTGACTAAACCGTTTAAAATAAATATGGAAATCTCAACGGTATCACGTCCCCTCTAAGTAGGCTAAGTGGGCTACATTTGTGTGAAACAAATAAAAAAGGCTCATTAAATGCTTTAAGTTTCTTTTTGATATATCTCCATTCACATTACTTCCTATTTTAGAAGAGTTAATCCAATTAAATGTTCACTCCATCATCCAACATCATTAGTTCCACTCTTACTTCACTGAACCACCACGGACGTTAGCAGAGCCCCTCTATTCATTTATATCCTTTTGTTTTCTCTCTCAAAAACCGCACACGGCAGAAAAAAAAAAAAAAAAAAAATCAACCTTTTTCTGAGCCATCAGATGTTTCAGTGAGATCGAGAGATATTGAAAAATAATGAAATCATATCCAATTTTGCAAGTAAAGCATTTGCGTCAAAGTCATTTTCTACAAAAGAGCCTCATTAAAAAGATCTTATTTTGGTCAGTGAGGTCCTGTAATCGTGTTACAGTTTGAATCCGAGAGCCTGACGACGTCACGTATAGGAGCCTGCTGACTTATGAGCAAACACGGTCAGTCATAAGGGAGAAGAGGGAGTGATAAGAGAAGTCTAGTGGGGCCATGTGTCCTTAAGGTGCAGTGAACAAGGTTAACACAAGTCCCCTCTGGAAACCCACTGGAGCTGATGTACAATTAACTGCCTCTTAATTGTATGAGTAAAATACCTCCTCAGGGGGCTGCTGCGCTGCGTCATGAACAGAGATAACCCAAACCAAAACCAGCTTACGGACCAAAACGGTTAGTGGAGCATGTCTGCTTGAGTGTTTCAATGATGGATGTTTGTCTCAAAATGTGAAAAATATCTTCTTCACTAAAAATCCTGCTCGACTGCATCATGCTTTAGTAGAGTTTTTCTGCTCAACACTGTTTTGTGGCCACTGTACATTCAGGACTCTAAAACCATGAACTGTTCCAGATTCAAACACCTAATGTGATTAAATGTGATTAACATGTTAATACATGGTGCGCATGCGCGTTCAGAAAACAGGATGGACAGTAAAACTGTCTAATTAGACAAACTAGGAGCAACCGTGTGCACGCTTCTAGAGTTGCACAATTCTCACGTGCGTGTGTTGGGGCTTATCACAAAGCAAAGATTACTGCACAGGTGTTGCATAAGCATACTTTAAACATAAATACTGCATATACAGTTCCCCAAACCTAAAAATAAGTAACAAGGATATCAGAATACACAGGTCTGTCCTTGCCATTGTTCTCATTGTGAGGATGTCCCTTTGTCAGCACATTGTTGTGTTCAATATTTTACTAGACTACTAGACTGGCCTTGAATACTGCATTGTGTGTTGCTGCAATGACCCTCTGCCAGGACCTGTAAGGAGGCAGGGGTCAAGTTCCTGCTGAGCCTCAGCAGACCAAAACCACAACAGTCAGGTCGTCTCTCTTCAATAATGAAGGAGACAGGTACAGCACAGGACAGCAAGACCACTGCAGCCGCAGGGACAAAGCCGGATGAGATTCAGTGAACAGGACACGTGTCGACAACAGCGCGTGTCCAGTTGATTGTTTACTTTGAAATACTAGTTAACCTTTCTCTGAGGTGTCTATTAACATCAGCCTTATGCTCAAGCGAACAAGGCAAAAGTTTCCATTTTGGTTTGCTGGTTTATTTGAATTAGCGTGGCTAGGTGGTCTTTTCTGGACTTGTTCACATACAGGTTGCATTACACTTGACATAATGAATGCTACATGTCCAAGTCAATCGTTCAGCTCTGCTGCTGACTCTTGGCAGCCATTGATGGAAGTTGACCTGTAGAGATGCTGATGTCTATCAAAGTAAACATAAAGACGGGGGAATATCAGAGGTTACCTCGGAGATTCTGTCTGTCATTTATTATTTATTCTGTTCTTATTCTATCCTTATGTCATGAAAAATGTGTCTGTTCACCAGAATCCCTCAGAATAGACTGGTAGAAATGAAACAGTTAGCCTGTTTAATTCAACAAGACAGAAAACACAAACTGTTAAAGACACTCAGCAAAAACAACAATTCTCCTTAAATAATCAGGATGTGAGTTGGTGAGTCTACTGTTGCACCCTTTATTATTATTATTTTGATATCAACCAGCACATGATGTTTTTGCAAAGAGCTTTTAATCTGGCAAGAACCGCTGTATATCTGCTCCTACGTTAAGTCTTGGTACGCTGAGAGCGGCGCATCAGGAAGGACTAGCGGCATGAAGTAGGCAGCCCGAGTGGGAGAGAGGTCTTAGAGTCAATGTAAAGTTAGTGGACAGGACAGGGTGATGAATGAAGAAACAAGGTCACAGAGCCGTAAAGAGGAACATGTTGAGAGATACAGTATGTTCACAGAGCAGAACTATTAATACTTCCTAACCAGTGGCTTCAACTTCAGAAAAACATACTCGGCGAATGCCACTAGCTCGTGTTGGCTGCAGGTGGTTTTCTCCTCCATTTAGGTTTATGTAACATCCACTCCACTTATAGGAAGAGAGTCGGGGGGGCTGGGGAGTGACAGCAGAGAACTTATATATTAGATTAGAAATATCCTGACTAGGCAATAAGAATCACACACACAGACTGTGATTAAAGGAACAGTTCACCCAAAAAAATGAAACCTTAACAAGTATACAGTATGCTAGCCCTATTTATCCAATTATCTTCAACCCACCTCACTGGTATGAAACATGAATGGTTGTGCAGACCCTACATCATTCTACCATGAGGCTCTGTTCACTTGCTGCCAGCTGGATGACCTTTTTTTTGTAACCCAGAATACAAAAAGACTCAACTCCTGTTTCAGATGAAGCCCAAGATGGATTTGCAGGGGTGAGTTGTGACTGGAGGTGAGTTTTAAAGGAATATTTGACATTTTGGGAAATACGCTAATCCGTTTTCTTGCCAAGAATTAGATGAGAAAATCGATAAAGAAGGTACAAAGCAAGAGTGAGGAAGCAATTAGCTTAGCCAAGCGTTAAAGACTGGAAGCAGGAGGAAACAGATCATTTAACTCTTTTCAAACTATATCAAATAATCTGTCTACCAGCACCTGTAAAAGTCAGTAATTAACATTTTATATCCTGTTTATTTAATCCATTCAAACAAAAATATGAAAATTACAAGTTGTGTTTTTTTCAGGGACTTATACTTGCTAACTATTCTTGCCAGGCGCAGTGACTTCCTGGAGTCCCACTGTTTCCAGTCCTTAAGCTAAGTTAGGCGGCTGCTGGCTTCACACTTAACAGCCAGATATGAGAGTGGTCGTCTCATCTAACTCTCAGCAAAAAAACCCCAAAAAAAACAAATAAACAAAAAACATACTTCCCCAACTGTTGAACTATTGCTTTAAGTTCACACCTCGACACAGAGCCTCCTCTAAATGGTAATGGTCAGTGCTTGAAGCTCGCACATGACATTTTTGGTATCGGCCCAATCAAATACATGATAAATCCAAATTGACCCATGACCCTCAGATCTCACTCAAATATGTATTATCTTGTAATGCACAGGGCTGCTAGTTTTAGGTTGTACATTTGTGCAGAGGTGAAGGTATGCACATATTCACACGATCTTTAAAAAGCATATTAAGGATTATTTTGTTTTGCTGTTGTTAAATGTCTCTGAGCGTCAGCCATGACACCGAGTGTGGTGAGGTTAAGCCGGCATTACACTCCTGTCCAAAGTGAAGTAAGTGTTCTCACATGCGAACAAACAGAAGCACTGAAGCTCCACTGTTACAATGAGTTCAGGTTGGCTGGTGCAATTTTACCACAGCTTTGTTAACTCGCAAGATCTGTTATCTCTCATGGAAGCCATTAACTGAACACACACTCAGTTATATTTATATACTATATACAGTTATACACTATAGGCTATTTGTTTGCAGCCTGAGAAAATGTCAAATGTGATTTAATTTAAAGCATGTGACCAACTTCATATATACAGCAGCCAGAAACATACTGGCACTTTACTGTCATCAATGGCAGTTTATTTATTTATTTTTTTAACTTGGGCATAAACAGATTGTCGGTTCAGAGGGTTTTCCTGAGGCTGAATTTGTTTTTCTTCTAACTCGTTTTTCTTCTCGCCGTTTTCAGGGGCTCTTGTCTGGGGATAAATCTTCCCGTGCCCACAGGGATGGAAACTCTTCTGCTATATGCTGGAGAGGAACGAGGCAGAAACTTATCATAACCTGTGGGGGAGGCCAAGTCTTATACTGTAATGTCACACTGAGCTGTGCTCTAATATCCTGACATGCTTTTAAATTCAATATTGTAGCCAAAGGACACGGAGAGTATATTCACTGACATTGCCAACAGATCGAATCCTAAATTCACTGGAAAGATTTACTGAATGTCTTTAAAAAAGGGTAACCAACAACCATAACTTCATCACAAAGAGAACTGTAAAAAATGTTGATTAATGGATTAGTGGATTGACATAAAATTTAACTATTTTGAAAATCAATTCATCATTATGAGTCAGTTTTTGAGTCAAAAGTTCTCTGGTTCCAGCTTCTTACCTTGACTTCCTTAGCCTTCTTTGACTGTAAACTAAATATCTTTGGGTTTAAACTGATGGACATTTTTCACTATTTTCTGGCATTTTAAAAACTACAAACAATCGAGGAATCGTTAATAAAAATCACTTGCTGCAGCCCTAATCACAAATAAGCTAATTAGGCCCAAAGTGTACTAACTAGCTTGTTCAGTAAGAGACCATATTGCTGATAAAAAGGAGACTGCATTGGGCACTGCATCAATTTAGAACAAACTGGTGCCATCTGCCTACTTCAAAAAAGGTTTGAGGTTAAATATACACAATACACATGACTAAGCATAATGTGGGGATTTTTCCCTACTGGCCTGTGCTCCATTACTTTCTGAAGTAAACTAAAGCTCAAGCCTCCAGTATAGCCTCACTAAATTTTTCCCTCAATCTCTGCCTTACACATTATGTAACATGCAGTTCAAAAGCTCCTCATGCAGAAAGAAAAGAGAAATGGAAATGTCATTATCAAAACAAGTCTGTTGCTTCAGTACTCTTTCATAAATCTAAACCCGTCTCCTTCCTGTATCCCGAATAACAGTCTTGTGTGACAGCTTTCAATAACCTCCCAAAGAGCATTTATACACATTATTGTGCACATATATACAGACCTTTGGACTAAATGTACATTTTTGGCATGCTACACTAAGCCCCAAAAATCATGTGTAACCCTTAAGGAAAACACAATGCAACGCAAACACTTAATGAAATTGCTGCACACGCACATTATGAAACAGTAAACTGACTACAATACAGGTACTGAGTGAATTAAGGACTTACTTGGCACTGTAAAACAGAATGAAAAAATCAGGGCTATTTCTAGAGCATTTAAGAAAATAAAATGCAGAGGGAAATGACTAAATGCTAAAGACACACACACACACACACACACACACACACTCTAATTAAACTCTATCAGTGAGGCAAAGAAAGAACAGCTGTCTTCATTTTCTGCTTCAGCATAACACAAGTGTGTGTCTCTCAAGCCGACACACTTATAGACACATAGGCAAAATATTCCACAACAAACCCTCAATCTCACTCGCTTTCTTATACACCAACACAGACAAAGCCTCAGTGCATACAGTGAAACACAAGCCCACATCAATAAATGAACAATCCCACCGTTTTGGCAGTTTCTCTCCACATGCCCAGAGCAAACAGATGGCGAATGTTCTCTTACATTTAAGATGGTACTAAGTGGCAACTTCGACCTGAAATCTGTGCTGTGGATGAGTCCTACTATTTACATCAGCGTGGCCAGAGTGTACTGCTGTACGTGTGTTATGTTCAACTACCACGGCCTATTTATGATTCATATTTCAAGGGGGAGTGCAGGCTGTGGAAAGCTGGCTCCCTGATGAAGAGCACTCAGAATGCAGGAAAACGTCCCAGCGTGCACCCACACTCACAACGCCCGAAATCGCACACCCACAGCTTTTTGTCACCCAAGCCGGAGCGGTGCGTGCTTTTGCATTTGTGTAACAAAAACATTTCCCAGTTTTGTCTTGCTTAAATTCCCTAACAAGGACAAAAACTAACTCCCACCAATTAAAATTTTCCTTTCTGTAGTTACAGTTAATAATGAGAAAACATTAAACTGTATACTTGTAATTGATGTTGCATGTTTCATTTGTAAATCCTTTGACATTCTCCTCCCATTTCTGTCAAGTGACTTGGAGATGCAGTAAACGGAGGCAACTCTGGAGGGGGGACTAGCTTTTTTAAGTAGAGTTATCTCTGTCAGTGATAATGATAGATCACAACTTCACACAACACAGTGGTGGGATTTAAATGCCATTCCGCTTACACAACACTGCCAGTAGCTATTTACTGTGGCTGTGATTCACTGTCAACTTTACAACCAAACGTGGACCTCCAGAGATGTGAGGAATCCTACTGACAGTCTGGGCTAAGGCGAGTTACTTGGAGATTTACAGCAGGGTGGAAGGTGAGTCAGCTCGGATTTACGTGGCCACTGCAGAAAACAACACTGAGTGCAACACAGCAGTGTTTTGGAGCTGATACAAACAAAAAGAACAATACCATGCTTTGACAAAAAACAAAAAGACAAATGTTATCACAGCAGTTAATGTGAGCTCTTATATTTAGTCTGCACAAAGCACAAAAATGGCAGTCAAACTGAAAAGTGATACATGCTGTATTCATACAAAATTCACCTCAGCATTACTAGGCAGCAGTTAATTTGCGACACCTAAGCAAATAAAACGGGCTCTTGTTAAAGGTGAGTCATCCTCTCAAGACCCTTCCCAGGTTTGACTGCATGAGAGAAGAGCTAATAACCGTACTGTGAAACGCAAACGGCCTTCCCAATCTCACAGATATTCTTCCGTTCCCTGAGCTACTTTACATAATCATAAGCTATTTTGTGTGCATCATTAATTCAGTCCTGACTGAAGCCATTTAATCATTCCTTGGAATAGGTGCGGGGTATCACAGTCAAGCTTGATGATTTTAACCAGTCATGTCATTTTAATGTCATGTCATGCAGGCCCAGTGTCAAATTACAGAACGGCTAAGTCTGCGGAGAGGCAGCCTGCTAAAGCTGCCGCAATCCCTCCACACCTTGAAAAGATGTTCACTTTGATGGTTTCCTCGGCCTCGTAGGGGAGGTCACTTCCAACCTAACCCACATCCTTACCCGTGGATGCAGACTGACAGTCTTGATTCAAGCTCAAGGCTGCCACTCAAGGAAACCGAGAGCACTGTATGCAAATGAGGCTGATCTGAATTTCACACGGCTATTCTGCAGTGTGGATAATCGAGGAAAGTTTTGTTGGGTGAATAAGCTCCGACTGCATTCTTTCGGGGAACAGTTATGAAACCGCTAACCTCTTCAGCTGTCAAAAATGAAACGCTGAATTTCACAAAAGAAAAAAGAAAAATCTTGTGCTCAAAGGATGAAAATGCACGGCCATATTAAAGGGCGTGCAAGCTTCAACTCCAAGAGGCACATCTGAAAGATACAAAGTGACATGAGCGCAGATCACTCCAGCCTACTGTACTTCCTCTTGGGCATAGTGCCTACACCAACATTAACCCCAGCACTCTCCCTTTCTCTCTTTCACTCCTTCCCTCCCTTTCATTCTCATCTCTTCAAAGCCACAAAACACTATGCTGTACCCTCGGTGCATGTTGTACCCTCAATGCATGCATCTCTGGGCCCTCCGCTGCAATTAGGCCTGCATTACCTTCAGTTTACAACAGACACACAAACACGGAGCCCGTTGTGTACTTTGAACTACACAGAGGAGAAGAAGAACACAAACAGCCGCTGGCTCCCAAGCTGAAAATTACTTTACTCATTCAATATTGTTAGCCTCAATAATGACAGTGTGCCAACATGGTGAGGCAGCCGCTAGCAAATCAGATGCAAA
The DNA here is from genome assembly GCF_014851395.1 of Micropterus salmoides. Classification (NCBI taxonomy): domain Eukaryota; kingdom Metazoa; phylum Chordata; class Actinopteri; order Centrarchiformes; family Centrarchidae; genus Micropterus; species Micropterus salmoides. The sequence continues at coordinate 18,138,469 of NW_024043372.1, forward strand.
GCATTGTGATGCGTCTTCAGACAACAGTACTCAGGATGGATAATGTGTTTCCCCAAATCAATGTCCAGTCTTAACTGCTTCTGCTTTAGAGACGCAACATCACTATTAACATTCAGAACATATCAGAAACTAATTTACCACTTGAATGACTATAAAGAACAATCCAAAACATAGCACAATTTAAAACAAGAAAAAAAGCACAGAGGCTCTTCATAGATGGAGGCTCTTTATTTGCCTCTATATTTCTGCTGCAGTTCTGATAAACAGCAGAAGCAAATATAATATCTATTATGGCTCTCCAAAAAGTGTTCAATTATTTTCATTTTCTTTCATAAAAACTAACAACACCTTTTCGCAAAATGACCTGTTAACACTTCACTACACAAACCAAGGTTAGAAACATGAAGACTGTTATATTTTTAATATATATTATTTAAGATTTCGATATATCACACAATATGAAGTTGCTAGTTAGAGTATGAATGAAAGCTTACTGAATGTGTCCATTGCAACAGTTGCAGCTGTGCTAGAACGCAGTACGTGCATGCAGGTTTTTAGCAAATGCTCATCATTTTAAATCCTGATTTCACATTAAACTATTGTCTTTGGTGAGCAGTTGAGTGACAGGTGGAAAAATATTACAAAAATACCTCCTGAGAGGCTGAATGAAGTGACACAAAGCAGATACACTGTATTAATGGCCATCTGCAGATCATAATGTACTGTACCTTACCACGCTGAAAGTAACGTGAACTCATTTTCTGCCTGCAGATTGTGTCCTCCTCTGCTGTTCAATTTGCCACTCACTCGTCTACCCTCGGTGCTTTAATATGCATTTGAAGATATTCCACTTTATAATCTGCTCCTTCTTTAGCTCTTGTGTGTAAAAGAGGGACTCATTTAAATAAGTCACCACCCAAATATAAGACATTTGCATTCTGTTTTGCTCTTTTCTGAAAGTAAACCTTTGCCTAAATGTTAAATATGGAGTATGGTAGATTATTTTCAGGTCCCTAAACACAAACAGGCTAAATATTTAAAATATTAAACCTTTAATCCACCATTTCAGAATGAAAGCACAATAGACCAGTAATCAGTTATCAACTGATGGAAGGGGTAAGATAAATATTCAATGTAGCCATCATGTCACTATAAAATTTTGTGGGCAAAAGCTCTGATTATGCAAAGTGTTTGTTTTCATGGCATGCCAGGGACACACTTCTAATTACTGACTTTATGTAGCTTTTGATTTAATAATGTTAATATAGGACTGGAATATTCCTGCTGTAACGAAAGGATCCGCAGTGATAATAATCAATATAAGATTTAAAGAAACTAAGATTATCTGTGTAAGGTAAACAAACACAAAAAATGTGTTTTATGATAATAGCATTCTTGCACTTCAGAGACTAATAAGGGAATATATTAAGTAGTTCCCCCTTTAAAGCTGAACAAATGCAGCTTGCTGTACTTTGTAACTTGTTTTGACACTCCTGTATAGAACAGATAAGGCACTATAATGGCCGCTAACTAAATCTAAACTACATGCCAACCACGTTTAACACTTATGTGCAAAGCTCAAATAAAATTAAAAACTTTTACTACCTGCTGTTTTTGAGGTCCCACTTGGTAAGTAAATAAAGGTTTGGGGAGGTTAATTAATTAGTGTCACGATGAAGCGCTTCTGTCATCAATCTTAAACAGGTGGGGTTTGTCAGGAGTGAGGACGACATTCAATAGACTGCCAATATATGTATTGTAGCCTGAGCCAGAGAATTGGATTTTTCATTATTAAAAATCTGCTTTAGCAAGGGGAATACAAATCCTGCAGTTTAAGATCCTTTCAAATATTTTATATGGGTGTGAACGTTTCAGGAGCAACTTTACAGCTACCAGACATGCCCTACCTATACTTCATGCCAGTCCTCATGCTTTGCTCGCTGGAGGAAGGCACACTCTGAACAGAGAGTTGTCCAAGACTGCGAGCCACCATCGCCACCGCTCTGAACTTGCTGCGGGTGCCTGTGCTGGGGCTGTTGGCATTCTGTCGATTTAGCCGGTCCTCCGTGGTGCGGCTCACCCCCCCACGGTGGTCCGTGCACACTAATGACACCTGCATCCTGGCTTTTGGCCGGCTGTCCCAAGCGCAGATCCTCTAATTAAACTCTCCTCTGGCTAAATCAGGTACTGCAAACTCACAGAGGTAGAAAGTCTGAGGACCCTCTAAAGAGCGTGACAGAATGAAGTCTGTAGGACGCAACTACTCCAAATCCAGCCTCGCACTCTGTCTCTCCGTTTGAAATCACTGCTCAGTGACTGAGCAGCTTACAATGTTCAGTAAAAAAAAAAGAAAAAAGAAAAAAAAAAAAGAGGGGCAGAAGGGTGGGAGGGCAGATCAGAATGTATTCAAACAGTGAAGGACCGCTGATCAGGTGAAAACAAAATCCTCTCTAAGGAAGTCTAAATCCAAGCACACCATTACAGCATCTCTGCCTCAGCTGGTGTGAGAAACAAATGTACAATCGTTGCAGACTTCAGATACATAAGACGCTAGTCCAGTACAAATCTATAAATAAAAGAAAAGGCTAAATCTTTTAAAAATCTGAGTCCAAAAAAGCAGCGCTTGTCTGAGTTTCCCTCTGCAAGTTTCTCCTTTATTCATCTGGTTGTCCTCCCGCTCAATCTATTAATCAGAAGCTCATCCGAGGCTGACAGGCAGATTTCCAATTTCCTTTTAAAGCAGAGCTCAGTGCTAGAGATAACACCTCTTTCCACCAAGCCTTAAGAGTGGAAAGGCATAGATCCACACAAAGAGATGGAGGGAATTAAACACACAGTTCCAGGAGGTTTTCATCGCCCCTTGAGTCCGCCTTGACAGTCACCCCGGCTGCTGAATATTTTACTGAATACTACTGCATGTTAGGAATAGGGCAACCTCATATTCACTCGTAAGCTCAGCCCGTTGCCTGGATTAAACTTACATCTGTATGTCTTGTGCTCAGCATAAAGCGGCACAGTGCACACCAAGAGAAGGGAGGAGAGAGGGAGAGGGAGGGAATGTGGTGGGAGGGATTTTCAGAGAGCTACAGCAGCGTGAGAGAGCAAGGCATTGAAATCTGTTGTGTTCACAGCAGCTCTCTTAAGAAAAGGGTAGTGCATTTTTGCCTTGCAGTGTGTTTTAATATAGTTTATTCAGTCAGAAGAAAAGGGGGGGCGGGGGGAGCTGAGCGCTCACTGGTCAAGACTTTGCAATAGCCTATGGCCCCAGAAAAGGGGGCTCTCACGTGGGTCTATTCAACTGCCCATGAAATATTCATTATGTAACTTTATCTGTAACAATATATATCAAAGGCAGGGCTGTCAAAGACATAACCGAGATGCTGTGTTTTTGTCTATACTGCTTTATTATTTGACCTCTGATGAAAATATTGTAACGGATTGAAAGAAACTGAGCAAAGAAATACTTGCATGATACAGCTGCTGTTTATTAATATTTAAACATCTGGTATTACTGGTTATTATAAACTGATCTGATGAACAATTAAAGCATTAGGTGAGGTTAGTAGGCGTGGAAAGAGTGAATAGTAAAAATATGATAATGGCTGGGGGTTGAAAATAAACACCACAGTAATAGGACGCAACGCAACAGTGGCTGCAGATTGAAGAGACAGTAAATGAGACACAAGCTCGCAGTAATATAATACTGAAGCTTATCTGTGTGGACCAGCTAGTGCGCCAAGGAGATAATTAAAAGAGATGCCATCAGCAGCAGACATGTGTAGTAAAGCAGTCGAAGAAGCAAACCTCCTTCAAAGGAATCCAGCAAACAGGCTGTTGCTAACTGACAGCCCTATTCTTGGAGCCATGACCTTTTGGTCTCCTGGACTTAAATAGACGCTTGAGGGGGAAAGGTGGTTTAATTCAACTGAAATCTGATTTGAATTTCACACCGTGTGCAGAGAAGCCAAGCTCAAGTTGGCCTTTCGAATGCTCTTTCCTGTAACAAAGACAGAGTGAGGAGTTTAAAGGGTGGCCGTTGAAACAACATCGCATCGAATGTGCGACTGCATATCAATCTCAGCAGCGGCAGCAGAAGCAACATATAGGCAAGATCAATGGGCTCTTGTCAGCTTTGCAGGGTTATGTCCCGCACTTTGGGATAGGGTGGTAGGATACACATGTGCCATTCCCTCCACCAAGGCTCTCTGCTTATTTTGATAAAGCCGTTGAGCATGAGAGCAGGACCTGGCATCCCTTTACCACAGGGTACACTCACTGCCAGTGCTGTGGAAACGTGATGCCACAATCGACGCCCCCGGGAGTCGTGACATAGGGACGGTACTGAACAGAGGTAGGCCAGGGACAGGCGCTCAGGCTGCACAGATACAGTGTCAGCCTTGTGATCTACGCTAAGCCCACATAATAAGCCTGACAAAAATCCCACATATAAACATGTTCTCAACATCCAGCCTACGGCCCGGCTAACAATATTCAAGCAATGAGGTACAACCTTTGTCCTACAGTATATTTTTGGGCCTTTTACCACTCAGCCATGGCTTTTCATGGCTACTGAAACCATGTGATGACTGATTTCCTGTCATTACTCCACCATATAAGTCCTTTGTTAACCCTTGATTTATCTTCATCTGAAAATCTACACTTTTTTTGAATGTTGTGTAATGTAAGATACAGTAATCAATATGAGCATGCATCATCTTAGAGACAACTGATCCATCACCTAAATGATTCAATAGAACAATTTTTCATGTATAGCTTATCCTGGCGTTTTGTCCAGCTGACAGACTCGCACCACCAGATGCAAACCACATCACAACAGTCTGTATTTATCATCTTTATTCACTTTGACAGTCCTGTAAAATATCTAAAACAAAAATTACACAACACCACACACAGTGCCTTGTTATTACTAAATACACCAGCAGCTATAAACTACTACAAAAAAATATGCCAACAGAGTGAGCAACAAATATGCTCAATCCAATAAACCATGCTTGTCACACTTAGTATGATTTAATAATTCACAACAGGCACATCTGCCAACTTTCTTTAGATTGACAGCATGCGTTTCATTCCCTTTGACTATATCTGGAAAACAGAAAAAGGACCAAAACACCAGATCACCAGGAGAGACTAGCATTAAAGATGACTAACACCTTATCCCTGAACGGTGATGTGTATGGTTCAAAATGTTAGAAGGTGTTACTGTGAGCATGCCTGACTACTTCTACTGCTGTCAAGTGAAGAAGTTATTAGTGAAACCTTTCATATCTCTTTTGTTAGAAACCTGCGACCATGCCCACTTAACATGCAACACTCCTGCAGACATGATATTGCCGAAAGGGAGATCTTTCGACCTGCGTGACACTCCCGCTCCATAAACCACCTCTGTATTTATTTCATTACTGAAGTTTTAACTTGCACGACACATCAAAAATTGCACTACAGAGGGCACACTGCCTGCTCCTGAACCCAAAGTCAAAGTCAGTCTGAACAAATGCTTACACGTGTATTATCTCATTTTTCACGCACACTTTAAATCAGGATTTCTTTTCTCAACACTGTTATTGAGCAAATACTGGCCTGACCTATGAGCAGCTTTGTGTTCATTCAGTCTGTTGGAGGAAATTGGGAATGAACCTCTATTAATTCTATTCAAGTCACAAAATAAATCTGTCATAAAGGATGCTGAACTATAAGTGCCGCAAGATAAATCGCTAATTAATGACATTGTGTTTAGGGTGGGCACAGCAGGGTGAATTTGCTCAACCCAATGCACGGCTGTTTTTTTACGATAAAAAGTGATTTTATCAATGCAGAGGGAAAGAAGTGAACAATACCTGAAAACCAAATCCTATCAGTTCCCATTGTTAGTTCTGGTTAGTTCATTGTAGCTGGCAAATCTCAGAGGAAAGAAATCCATCTCCTCCCACTCCACGTTATCACAATGGCCACCCTTGTGTCGTGGCCTTCCTCTCCTTGCTTTGATTAAGTGTCTGATTTGTGGTTATCCCCCCCCCCCAAAAAAATCTACCAAGCTGCTAAAATCCTTTTCAGACCCTTAATCACTGTGAGCCCTGATGGGGCTCCTGCACTTTGCGGGGGAGGAAGAGGAGAGAAAAGATGAAGATATATAGCAGAACATTCGTGTTTCACGACTATAGCGGAGTAAAATTCACCAGTACCAACAGCAGCACTCTTTTTCAGGAGTGTGCGGACAGAGAAGGAAAACAAAAGGAGCAGGAAAACAAAACACCTAAAGATAACAGTATTCAGATTCAAATTCACCATGTAGCCCAAAAAAATAAATAAATAAAAAAAATAAAAATAAAGCTGCAGAAACATATCCCACTTACTGACAATCCTACATCCTTACCAATACTAGAAAGGAAATCTGCAGAACACCTACACAGTTAAAATTATTGGTTGCGTTCTGTTCATCCTTGCAGCCCTGATCGGGAAGAAGCTTTGGCAATCAATGACGCCATACTATAATGAAGCCTCAGTGGTCTGTTCGGGCTGTGCAGGAGTTTTTACTCAGACAACAGGCCTCTCCCAAACTACAGCCCACATTACTGCAGCCAAGGCGCACATTGGCAGAGAGGGGAAGACAGATACTTTAATCAACAGAGCGTTAGAAAACTACTCTGACCACAGAGGTACTGTGTGTTACGGCCGTGTGAGCTCTAAAAATAGACACGAGCTCTTCTGAATCAATGCTACACAATGATCCTAGATAAAATACACCCTTAGCTACTGAGAGGGGAAAAGGACACCCAAATATGACATATGTCACCACAGAGAGTGTCTCATGTGGTCTTTCACTAGTTTGCTCTCCGGGGCGGTCTGCGTACCTCCATCGAGCTGGGTTTAGCACATGGAACTGGCATCGAGAGTTGCTGCAGGGTGCTAGGCCTCATCTGTCCAAGCTAGTTTAGCAAACACTGGCTTTCTGCAGCCTTCTGTAGGGAATACCGCAGAGATCCTCTGAAAAAGATACCTTTGAAATCTGCAATTAAACTGGGGTAATACATCTTAAAGAAATGAGTCATTCAAGCTGGGTAAACAGAATAACCTATAATCGTGAATATTAAGTCACAGATGGTTCAGCTGCTTCATCTCGCTCTGGCTCAGCCTTCTTTCTCTCTACTTCTCTTACTGTTAACTTAAGAAAGCGTATCCCGGCCAGGACAATGTCATTTGTGGTAGGCGGTGTTCATTTGTGCAGTGTATACCACGCTGTAGAGAATGGCCACAGTTGTATCATGTGCAACTGTTGGCCAGCTGTCCAATGGAGGTTTAAGTTCCCCTTACTGAGGGTTTAACTGAACAGCATTAGCAAGGTGAAAAGGATAGCGTCCCTGAGATGGGGGTGCCAATACTGCAGTATATGGGTTTCAAACATTTTGTTTAGTTTCTGTACTTTAATAAAAACTCTACTATTTTCTGATCTGAATGAACTCAACTGTAACAAAGAGGTACTGATGGTTTTACGTAGTCATACAAATACAAACAATGTAGAAAATTGTGTTTAGCTGAGGCTAAATACTATGTGACTGATTCTGGGAATTCCTGAGGAAACCAAAGAGTGAAGAGAGACACACAGGTCACATCTGTGAGTAGCGAGTGCTGCAATTCTTAACTCTCCAGTGAACATGACAGATTCCCCACAGACAGCAGGGCTCAGGAGGAGTTGTCGTTTCAGCTGTCCCTGCTGACACATCTAACAGAGCAGGAGAGCTGAGACAATCAAAAATAGATGACAGGGAACCCCTGTACTTATGTAATATAAAGTCATTACTATGCCCCTTTGGCTTTAGCTAAAGAGGCTCTGTAAAAAAAAAAAAATACATTAAATACAGGAAAATAGTATCTATGAATAACATATCTGGCATATTCATTTGTTTATTGTATTTTTAATGGATTACTGCAATGGAGTAAATATAGCAAATATGTTAAGCATTACAAAACAGCAGTGATCTCACAGCCATGTAGGGATGTCAGTATCACCGCTTGTGTAACAAAGTGTGCTTCAAACAAACAGGGCTGTTACACAGTCCCAGTAGCACGCTCACTCATCTGAAGGAAGGGAGAGTGAGTGGAGGAAGCAGAATAATGTGTCCAGTTCAATGGAAGATCCTCCCTGTGTGTGTTTGTCCTACCTAAGGCAATGTTCACATAGAGAAGCGTTGCTAGGCTGAAATGCTTTTTTTATTGCACACATTTCACTGGAAAGATGTGGTCGCTTGTTTTTGGAGCCCTGGGATCTTGCGTCTAGACTGTTTTAAGAAACCTGGGTTCAACTACTGGTGAAGGGATCTGGTTTAAAACCCACAGCCCTTAAAACAAAGAAGATGAAGAAAACAAAAAACACAAAACAAGACTTACAAGGCTGGTATTTCTGCCCTGGACTGTCACTTTTTCAATTGGAATTGGATTTTATTTAGTCAGCTTCTGAAATCAAATGTGTTATATCATAGGGATAAATTCTGGGACTACTTCTGTTCTGATTACCTACACGCGTGTTAGCACAATATCTGCTAACATAGCACCTCTCTCTTTCTTTGTCTACAAATAAGAGAAACACTTTCAGTCAGACCTAATCTAATTTTAGCAACCTGCTATACAGCTTACTATAGCTCCTTATAGCTTACTGTAGCTCCTTATATGATCTGTAAAATCCCTCACTGTTTTAAAGTTTAACAGAATCACCAGAAACACCTCTTTACACAAATACAGCAACTTGTTGGCCCAAATACCTCCCATATTACATCTCCCTCTAAAATGTGGGTGTTATTTTTCATGAATGTGTATTTTTTGACATAACAACTTACAGGTTTATTCACATAACTGAAGTTTGACTTTTTATTACGTATGCCAATGACACATTTTATTAGCCAAGTTGGCTAAAATGGTTTACAGAAGTAATTTATTTAGTAGAAAAAGCTAGTGGACTGTGTATTTTTGTGGTTTAAAAAGACCAACAGAGTGTTTTTTTGGGAATGCGGTTGTGGTATGTTATTTTCATGCAATTGGCTACTTAGTTACTAGCTAGATACAGTAAAGCTCAAGTCAAATGAAAGGCTTTTGGACTCTTCTAGTTGTTCTTTCATGCGGATTGTCAACACTGAAACTCTCCACTTGTCAGAAGCACAAAGATATTATTATTATAATACTATTCGATTCTTGTTTATATAAATGTGTATTTTCATATTTTTTATTAATGTAATAATTCTCATCCTATCTTTAAGGTAGAGTGAGAAAACCCTGAAAGTGGTTCATTTACAATGATGAGATAATCTCAATACTGGTTTGTGTGGGCTCACCTGACCTGTTTGATAATACTAGAGTAATAAATTGAATAATATTTGCATTCATGTGATTTAACTGAAAAATGAACCGAGATATTTACTATATATAACAGATCAGTAGTGAACAATTGATTGAAAAGAACATATTGGAAATTCTACTGGTATTGGGTTAGGGTGATGACCTCGGGTATGTACTGACGAGGAGGCTAAAACTCATAGTCACTAGCGTCAGTCGCAAGTGTGTCTCTTAAGGTGTTGGGGAGTGAGGTTTACTCACTGCACAGGATCGTTGGCTTCCGTTACACAAACACAGATCTATTACAGTATTTTGTGTTTTATAGCAAATTCCATTTGAACATAAGCTTTTGATGATCTTGTCACACAAGTGTTGAATAACAGGGATTAATCCAAGCTTATGAAACAGATGGTTCCTACTGAGTCAGTGTCCCTTGATGGCGTCTACGAGTGTAACATATAGAAACAAGGCAGATCTATAATGCTGACAGATTGGGGTTAGTAAATCCCTTAGCTTGACATTCAGAGAGGTCAAACCAGCTCAAACCTGTTGCCTGGTGGTCCTACCTGATGTCTCACAAACTCTATGACCAGACACCTTAAAATAACAAAGGAACAATCTGAGAGGAAATTTCAGGCAGAACAGAGTATGCATAAATGTTACATCTTAAACCCAAGAAGGGAAATAATGAAATAAAACATGAAATTAGGGCAAAACTGTAGTAGTTTCAGAGAAGTGGATTCATTCAAATTGGATATAGTGTATTCTCATGTTAAAACCAATAAAAATAGAATCAGAAGGATCAAAAGAGCAAAACAGATCAATGTGCCATCAGCTGATACTAAGATGCTATGAGAAATGTGGGTAAGAAGGGAGGGAGTTTCCCATCAAATGCAGAACAAAGCAACAAAAGGAAATATGAGTAAGATGACCAAAAACTAAATTTTCAAACATTAATTGTGTTTTATACTGTACAGTACACCTACACGGGCATCAAACAAAGTTAGGATCTGGTTTGACATATCGGTCAAGCGTGAAACAGAAAATGTTCCTCTACATTAAATTTGAAAGGGTGACCACAAAACCACAGAAATGTACTAAAGCTTCGTTCTTCACAGGGATAGACTTAGACTTATGAATGAGAAAAACATTGGCCATGTATTCATAGCACAGGACAAGTGCAGCACTTTACTGCAGGTTATTTCTTGTTGCCTAAGACCCGACTCTTTTGTGTTATGGATTTCCGACAAATTTAACACTGATGCAGCGCTTTCTAGTGTTCAATGAGAAGTTCAAGAAAGAAAGAAAGTAACAGACTTGGCCCTGGGAGGACTTTTAAACAAACAAAACTTCACATTTTATTCAGAGATTAAACTTGACAGTTCAGGAAATATGTGCTCAATGTTGTTAAATAACACATTTTATGGGATTCAAAACGACAACAGCACAATTCTAAAGCCTGAGTGTCTAAAAGGGTGAGGACAGGGGAGGGCTTCCTACCCCCTGTCACTACTGGGTATTCAGAAAGTGCAGAGCTATCCTCCCCGCAGCCTCCAGTGACTCACACACACACGCACTTTATGACACAAAGAAAAACACAAGGTTAATGCAGAAACACATGAAAGAGTAAAGGTAAGAGAATTTGAGGAAGAGCAATGATAATACAGATGTAAAAGCATGATCAGCGAAAGCTATTTAAAACATGTCCCAAAATTATGCTTCTGGCTAAAAGTAAGCAGTATGATGAAGTAGACAACTGGTATAATGCTCCTACTTTTTAAATTTAAGGAACAACAACAAAAACAACAGGGCCTGTGTTATACATGGGGAACAAACACTTGCTAAATTGAAAAATAAATCAGTACAAACAATCCTGATTATCCTGCAGGTAATTACCATTTGAACCCCCATCTAACAATTGGTGTTCTCAGTTAAAACTACAGAAATTGAAACACCGGAAGCAAGCTAATACAAAGGCTTACCAATCAGAAAGTAATCAGTAGTAACCAATGATGACAATGACCAATGACACTATTCATGTTACAATAATCACAAAAAGGTGAGACTATCCACATGGCCAATTAAGGAAGCTATAAATGATGCACTAACCTATAAACTGTGATCATGAGGACATTTTGTGCAGCCTGCATAAATAAGAGGCTTAAATTGAAATACAACTACAACCAAAACAAAATAGAATTGTGTAATCCTTGGCATTCCCACCTCTTGTGCCCACGCAACATTTCTGACTAGAACACTTTGACAAGCTGTCAGACTAGGCCAGCCCGAGGTATCTCAAAGAGGAACTGGAGATGTCACCAGTGGAAACCAAATCTATATCACTCCAAATACCTAAACATGACCTTCCACTCTGGTGACAAAGATAAAGCACGGCCACTTCTGCATCTCTCACCAGCGCAGCAGCTCTGCGAGGCAGTGGGCTTGAGGTAAAGTAGTGGATGAATGGGTTAGGCTGCAGCCCGTTCAGCTGTTTCCAGCTGCAGCTGTGGATACGAGTAGAGTTGCTAAATTTAGCTTCGGAGTAGGGGATCGCCTGAAGGAAAACGTCACAGTTGCCCGTGCTGACACACATGATGTAGCACTGCTGAGATTGAGGGGGGAAAAAATTCAGTTTAGAGTGGTTCAGTGCAGATGTATGTTCTCACCAAAAGGATCACACACACACACAGACACACACAGAAAAAGGTAAAAGAGAGGGAGATTGGTAAAGTGTGTGACTGTAAGAAAGAAAGAGATAAATGAGTTAGGATATTAAGTTTGAATGATGCTTTCAAGCAGAAGCAATGAACCCTAAAGAAATATGAAACATTCCTCCATGCTGCCCCCTACTGACAAAGCTGCTATTTTACATTGTTTTGGTCTTCTTTTTCTCTAGCGTCACTTCTCTAAACTCGAGAGAAACTTATAAATATCAAAAGTAGTTAGTCAGGAGGATGTTCAACAGTGTAGGAGTGCAAAGAGTGATACACTCGCTGTCTGCAGTAAATGCATTATGGTACTGAGTGCAGTTGGAGGTTTTTGGAATATGTTTCAACTTGATAACGTAGTAACTGCACCATCTAGTGGAGACCAGCTGTTATTACAGATCTACTCTGCTACATTATGGCTCAGTGGATTTAACATCTAGATCCTGTTTTCTATTTGGTGAGGAAAAAAATTAAAGACCAATGTAGAGGTTTTTTTAGAATTTCTGTCCATGTTTGCTTAAACTTGCATTAGATCTGACATGATTAGTCAACTGACAAAAAAATGAACTGGCAACTATTTTGATAATTGATAAATCAGCATTTTTCCAGCCAAAACGTCAGTCAGTTGCAGCTTCTCGTATGTGAGAGTTTTCTGTTTCTATGTTTTATCTCATTGATTCTATTTTGGGTTTTGGACAGTTGATCGGGCAAAACAAAACACTTGAAAACGCGTCAACAAACCTTCTCAAAGACCCCCATAAAACACTTTGCGGTCCAGGGCAGAGCGCCTTAGGTTTCAGAAGCAGCTGTGACAATGTCTAACAGTATGATGAGAGGCTAGTACACCACTGTCCCCACTCAAGAGTTATTCCCCACGGTTTGTCATCATGCCTCTTTGCCACCCGTCACCATTGGCACTGAACATAATGAGCCCAAAGCTCTGCATGGAGCTTTCATTGCGGGTTGGTTGTTTCTCTATTGTGTATAACATATAGAAACAAGGCAAAAGGAAAGGAAAATAAATTATGCATTACACAGCTATTTTGTATAAATGAGGCTTAAGAAGTAAGATGAAACCAGGAACAGACTCTGCGAGCCTGATCTCCTCTGGTAGACTGTTTCAGTGTAGGGGACGCTGATAATAAAGGCCCTGTCTCCTTTGGTTTTTGAATATTAAGCAATGCCCTACCAGAGGATCTCTGTCTGCGTCCTGGCTCATAAGGGGATAAAATCTCAGAGTTATAAAAAGGTGCTAGCCCATGCCTGGCCTTAAAAGAAATTAGAAGAAATTAAAGGATGCAAGGATGCTAAATCTGATGATATGGTCATATTTTGTTTTGCAGAGAGTTAAAAGTGGTGCTGCAGCATTGGACTAATTTGCGATGAACTGAGAAGGTAAACGCGTGGATGAGTTTTTTCAGATCTGTGGCTTGGCTATATTTCTTAAATGATAAAAAGCAAGCGGTCAAAAACTACCCCAAGATTTCTGGCCGAGGGCTTAGCATAAGTTGCTAGTTCATCTAGGTTTTCTATGATTTGAGTCCTATAAGCCGGGAGACCAAGTACGCCGACATCTGCTTTTGTAAGATTTAATTGTAGGAAGTTGTGTGACAATTTATTTCAGCAAAGCATTTGTGAAGGGTTGCAGCGTTAGCCTGATCACCAGGTCTGAGCTGTGTGTCACTGGCAAAACAGTGAAATTGTCCTATGTATTTAAAGATCCCGAGGGACACCATAGAGCATATGCTTGTGGCCGATGAAAATGAGCCGGCCATTGTCACAGAGAAACATCTGTTAGATAGCTAGGACCTGAACCATGAGTTACTGTCTGACAGTGTGTGCCACTTTTTCTAGTTCTTTAGATCAAAATGACAATTTAGAAATTATTCTAATTGAGAAATTATTCAAGATGGAGGGATCTATATATATATATATTTTTTTGTTTGTTTGTTTTTGTTTTGTTTTTAAAGGAGAGGTTCAACCAGAGCAGTTTTAAAACAAGAGGGACATGAGAAAGGGCCAACTGTGGGCATAATCTTCTTCAGTAGTCTGGTAGGGATAACATCCAGTAGGCACGTAGGCAAGACGACTTCATGTGGTTAACCATTTCACTGAGGACAGAAAAAGAGATAATGATTTAAAGGATATAAAATCACATGATCTGTGGGTTAAAGGCTCTGGGACAGATCGGTTTTGGGCCCAGCTGTTAACTTCAATTTTTTTTAAAGTTTATTAGTAAAAAATACCTTAAACCGCTCACAAAGTTTGGATAATGTAAGCAAGTTAGTGTTAGGAGGGGCACCAACAATCCGGTCTAGTGTTTTAAATAATACTTTTGGGTTTAACGCATTCTGAGTGATCAAGATGGAAAAGAAAAGTTGAAGTTTGCAGGCCTCTTTGTGTACCTCTCTTCTCTTTAGGGAGCAAGTGGGATTAATGTCATCTTCGCTAGAACTATTAAACACAGTACTAAAAACCTGTCTAACCAAGGGTCAAAAACATTCAAACTTTTAGGTGTATTTCATTACATACATGTGAAAATTTTTTTTAAAGACATAGTGTGTCCACCTGCCCATCAAAGCTTTTCACAATGAGTGTACTGTACAACGCTTAAGTGGAGGTCATTATCGTGTCGATTAGTGTTAAGTCACTCCAGAAATCTACACTCCCACACTCAACCTCCATGAAGCTTAAACAGGAGACGCAAGGCTTCCTGTCTCGCCTCACTGAACTCCAGCTGGCTGCTTTACCTGCTGCCTGGCTCTTTCAGTCAGGGGACATAGACACTAGGGAAAGTTTTCTGGTGTCCAAATGGGCCTGCTGAGTGGTAGTATTTTGTTTCAAGAGCAACATAATGGAAATAGAGTAATCCTTCTCCTTAATTTGGATAGCACAATATTTACAACCTTAAAACCACACAATCAGGAATATTTGATGAAGGACAGCTTAGTACCACTAATAAACACACTAATATATGACTAGACTATTAATTATGTCTTCCTGAAGAAAATGATTATATTCATTTAGAGCAGGGAACATTAATCTCAGGCCTCTCTAGTAGTGTAAAATAATATCCCACGTTAACAGATCTGCCAAAGTGTGCAAGTATGTGTAGAGAGTGGTAAGCAAGCCAGAGAGACTTTAATGTAATGTTTTTGCCCGTGTTTGTTGGAAAAAGGTGATGGCAGTGCTAAGAATGGTTAAATGTGGTTTGGTAGCAATGCTAGCCTGATCACACACCTGAAATAATCATGAGTTTGAGTCAGAGGTTGCATGTACCCAATGACTCAATTGCAACACTAATTACAGAATTGCAGGGATCACGATACAAGAAACAGCGGATCCTGGCAGGATTTCCTCTGTTAGATGACCCAATACTGTTGTGGTAAACCAATACCAAAATGCAACACCGCAAAGAAATAACATAAATCAAACGTTACTAGATCCATTAGATTGAACAGAAGAAAACAAAAATATTCTGATCAAAAGACAAACAGCTTTAGTGTTAATGATATGTAAACAGTATTGATGGTTCCTGTATGAGGCTCCCTGAGGTTTATAAATAAAAGAACCACACATGCACTTTGCAATATTAAGCTCCCTTACTACATGCATGCTCGCAAAGCTGCACTCAAGCCCGTCAGGGGCCAGTGACTGAGCTTTACACAACAGGGAGGTAACCATGGGCAATGTAACATGTCGGTGGTGGTGTCATACAACACTGCCTGTAGACGACGGTAAAACTTGCTCTCCCCAGACATGGCAACAGCAGCCAATCATAATTGCGTTCCAGTCAGTGGTCTCAGTCAAAAACAACAGCAGCCATGCCTGTGTGTGATGAAAGCTATCCATGTCCACAACAAAAACAACGTCAGCTTCGCAGACCGCATTAACCAGCACAACAGCCGCTAAGCCTGCTGCACTGGCTCAATTCTTTGAACAGCAACAGTCCATAAAATAGCCTGTCTACTTTCCTGTCATTGGGTTGATGGCACAGAGAAAATGAGCAAATGTTTCAAGTTTGATCTCTTGTTCTGCACTGGAGGGCACATTTAGTACTTATTAGTAGTGCACCTATGTGTACTGTGCATACATTAAAAGATAAGCTCCTGTCTTGGCCAACTTTTGAAGTAAAGAATTTGTTGTAATGACAAATTCAGATTCAAAGCCATGTATCTGCAAAATATCAACTTTTTATGAACTTTTTTTCAGATGAGCCAAATGAGATTTTAAATTCTTTATTTAGCTTAGGAAGTGGAAGAATTCTTTAACACAGAAAAAACAGTTTGCAACAATTTGGAAATCCATTGTTTTCACCGACTAAGAAGGCAGACAGTGTTATTCATCACTGAGTTCCAAATATGACTTTAAAATAAGCTCAGACAAACATGACTCAAAGACAATATTACAATATATATTATGACCAAGATCATCCACAAAGTCTAATCTAATATTATTATTATTTGTATATTAGCCACATCTCCCAGTTCTACTTTGACCCCACAGACCCCACTTTTTTTTCTGTTCATCTTTGTTCTCTGTACAGAAAACAGGAAAGCATAGCCACAGAAGAAGGGAGACCATCTATGTGATCAAGGGGAAAAGGAAAAGAAAGACTGAGTGAGGTTTTAAGGGGCCAGGTAACTCCTTACGGAGCAGTCTGTCCTTCCCATGTAGTTGGGCAACTATGCCACCGACCTAGATGATTAAAATAAAACCTGAGCCCCAGTACCTTTGCATGAGTGCAGTCTGACCAGAGAACAGAGCAAGACTGTACTGACATTAACAAAGCAAAGACAGATATACACGTTCCTGTCAGCGTATCTGTTTCTAATGGCAGCGTTTGTCTTTAAAGAAAATCAACAGCACAAAATGGTGATTTTTGAGGCCAACCTCAACAAAAACACCGATACGATGGCACACACCTGTTCAGCAGACCCTCAAGTATCCGACCTCCCTCGACCACAAAGCTCCTCTCACCTGCTGGTTCTCAGACCCTCAGTCCAGGTCTCGGGAGTATCCGAGTCACGTTCAAGCTCTGCCCCTCTCTTACCTGTACTTCATGCCTGTCTGATAGGACACACACTCCTCCAGGGCCAGGCCATTCATCTTCAGGAAGTCTTCCATGTTCTTAATCTGAGCGGCGACTCTCTGTTCCCGGAGTCTCTGCAGCTCAGCGTGATCGGGGGGCCTGGCCTGTGGCTGATTCAGACCCTGGTCCGAATGGTAGCGGTTGATCCCGCTCCGGATGCTCTCGCTGTATGTCATAGACAGCATCTTGCCGCTGCCGCTGCTGCTGCTCTTCCGAACACCGCTGCCTGCCGCTGCCGGTTTGGGGATCTGCAGGTTTTCAGGAGGACAGTGACTGGACTTGCGCCTGCCGGGAACCCCCGGGGGGCCAGTGGCGTACCCTCCCGCAAACATGCCCCCCCTCCCCATGTTCTCCTCCTCCTCCTTGTGATGCTGAGACAACCCGTGCAGTGAAGAATAAAGTCGGGACACAGACGGTGCAAAGAGCCGGCACGGCACAGCCACCTCCTTAAATAGCACCTGCTTGCATAAAAAAAAAAACAGCTCTCCTGCTTGGGGCAGCACACGGCCATGCATCCTGTAATCAGAGTCACACAACATAACCACGCACCACCCTCCCCTGACAGGTAACACAAAGGCAGGGTTACACTGATACGGGAGCTTTCAGGTGACTTGTTGGTGATTAAGGAACAGGACCAAAGAAGGTGCATGCTGTCTGCAAATGGGGAGGCATTCAAACATGCACCAAGCAAGAGGAAGGAACACATTCCTGGTCTAACTGGACTAAGAGGGAGAGCCAAGAGACAAACCTTCTGAGAGTAGACCAAAATATAATTTGAGTGCCCCACAAAAAGGCATGAGATGCCCATCTGGACTGGGAAAAAAAAAAATCCATGGGCACAAGCGCTAAAAGAATCCCCAAACAACTGCACAATATGCACTTGCATGACTTTTAAAGGGCTGGACTTTCTTTCAGGTTCAGGGAGCTTAATGCAACTGTGTCTTCCATTTCAAAAAGTATTTGTTTTAACCATCAAGCCATTCTTTCTGTTAAATACACACTTATTTTTGCTTGAGTCATTCGATTCCTCAAAGGTCCAGATTTACAAATACTGTGCTGAATTTAATCAACAGAGGGCAGCACTGTATCAGTTCCACCATCACTACAAGAAGGTCACTTAATGCTGAATGAACTGCTGAGCACTAACAACAAAGCCACTTTCAATGCACTGTATGAAACTGAGACTGCAATTTCATATAAATACATTATTAATATATAATATGATAACCTGCACACCAATGTTATTTAGATAATACATATACTCTTAATATGACTTCTACGGGAAAAAAAGAAAATAAAGTAAGTTTAATAAAAAAAAAAAAGGTAAATTAATGGTTGCAGCTGTTTATAAAAACATCTGTCAAACGAGCAAATAGATGAAAAAAAAAATTTAAAAACTAATTAAAGGATAATCTCTTTGTTAATAACACAAGCATTTTAATAAAGGTCATTTAAATTACTGAAATGAAAATGTAACCCCACAATCTTTTTTGTAATCTTTCCCCACAACAAGAATTACTTTCAGTGTGGTCACTGTCCAATCCATCCCTTCTATGATATATACTGTAAGTTTAAGACACTACTGATCCTTTAAAAGGCTATTGACAAATTAAACACGAACAACACTTTCTTTGCCTCTGTACAAAACAGCACACACAGCTACCCTAACACTGACTCACATTTAAAACTAAGATTTTAAGAGGAAATAAACCAATATCAAATCTAACACTCTTATATTTATTAAAAAATACAGACTGTCAATAGCTCCAACAGTATCGGTTTGACATTCTAACAAGAATTAGTCAAACCGCTGACGCCATCATGACATGACTTGGATCTCTCCCACAAATTCACTATTAATTTTAAATCTCCCAAATGGCTGGTTTCCTCGCGTAGAGACAGAAGACATAAATAAAAGGAAGAAACTTGGAGCTAGGCAGCATGCATCTGCACAACCACCCACCCACCCACACACACACACACACACACTCCTCGTCACTCTGCCAACCCCTTACACGCAAAACATACACAGCAAACAAACACACTCCTGATGCGGTCATGAGTGCAAGTCTTTCCTTAAACTCACCCGGTTTCTTTGGGGTCGGCTCATGAGCGAAGTTGTGGGGTGCCAGTCTGCTTTTATAAACACACACTGCAGACGGTGATGAAGCGGGTCCACCCAAACTGGGAGTGTCTTACTAGGAAACGTCTAAACCAATTAGTGAATAATAGAGTGCATTCCGTCCCTCCCCTCACCACTTGGACCATACTCTATCACTACAACCAACACCTCTCCTCCTCCCCTCCCTGTGAGATCTCGTGGAAGAAATCCATTTATGTCATTTAGTGGCCCGTCTTGTTTCTGCCAACCGCAGCAAATAATATCATCCCTGAATTATTCACCAAAGCTTTTGCACTAAAAGCCTCTGATTGTTGTTCCACAGGAAAGAATACTAAGAGCTGGACAATAATGAGGGCCTGAGTGTTGTGCGCACATATAACACACACAAACACACAGTGTCAAGCAAACACATACTGTTCATATACACACACGCACACACAGAGAGAAAAAGACAAACCACCAAGCATGATCAAGTACTCAGAGGCATTATAAAAACCACACCGGGTTAAGCACGCCTTGCAGCATCTCAGTGGCCTTGTTTTCAGGTCAAGATCAAAATCAGAGTGTCACATAAAATTAATGAGAGCTCAAAACACAAAGGTGTCAAGCACCTGAATAGGTCAGTGTAGCTGCTCTGTATTGGCCTTAATAGTTACAAAGAGGAAAGCGTCACATGTACTTTACTTTTAAAGACCTTTTTAATACTTCAATTTAACACCCATTACACTGTCATGCTGGCCAAAGTATGATGGAAAACCATTATAGACGATATGGCCTCAAGTTATTTATTATTACAATATATCACATTTTTTTCAGTACTGCCCAGCAGTATACAACAATAACCCCTAACGATCTAATTAATTTAATTAATGAAATTAAGATTGTCTGGACCCAGATATGTGGAATAAAATGGATGGATGGATTAACCAGTGTATAATGATTAATTCATTCAAGTTTCTGCTAAAATGGACACTTGCAAGTCGATGAGCTATCTATATGTAAATGCATGTAAACAGAGTTTGTTACAGGTCTGATGGTGCAGACTGGGAAAAAAAAGACTCAGACACTCCTGTAGTACAATCCACTGTCAAAATCTTTCCACTTTTAGTTTTTGTTTATATTTACGTATGTAACATCTCCCAACAGTCTGCAATCCAATGACTTACATTACTGCCTACAGGAAGCAAGACAGCATTTTTAAGACTCTTTAATACCTCCAGATCTGTACCACCCAGACAACAGGGAGAGTTTTCTACTTGAAGAAGCCAATCTGTATCCTCACCTCTATCTGGTGGGCATTTTATTTTGGCACAGCTGTTTAAAACCTATTGATTAATCACCCTCCTGTTAATATTACACTCCACCCATGTATATTAATGAAAATAGCCATTCTATTTAGATACACTGCCATCGCCCAAGTGTACAAGACATACCTCTTTGAGTTGGTCATCATGATTGCAGCATTAACAGGAATCTTACAATTTAAGTTCTAACCTACCTGGGCACTACACGTTTCCCAGTAACAGAGTTGACCCTAATATTGCCTTTATGAGCTAAAACTGTTTTAACTGCACGGTTACATTTAACTGTCATTTTTGGTGTAATGTAAAGAAAAACTCAGGTGCATGCCTGCCATTTAACAATGGCAATGAATGAATGTACATATGCCTGAGACATGTAATGCATTAAATGGAGCACTTGCTTTAGGAGTTTCTTATACATTAGCTATGTTTCCTTAATCTCTACATGAGACGTACAGTACAGTGGTCAGAGGTCAACAATCTTTATTATCGGAAAGCACTTAGTCCCTTGATAATTGCAAAATGGTTTAACGACAGCCGGAAATGCTTTACTAAAAGCATTCTTTGTACAGAATCATAAAAGCTAACATTAAACGGCTCTGAAGACATCATGTCATAAACACACAGAATAGTATGGATCTACAACTTGTACTGGAGAATAAAGCAAAATAGAACAAAAGAAAATAAAAACCAAATGCTCACAGCTAATGATCATCATAAAGACAAGATGGGGTTGAGACAAGCTGTACAAACTAAATATTGTCGACATGATTGTAGACTTCCATCGTGCTTTCATTCGCATCCTAGTACATAGTAGAAAGTGTTTCAGCCATCATGATTCCAGTATTACAATGTAATGAGCTAAAAGAATAAAACTTCCCTTTCAAGCATCAGCCCATCAGAGAGATAGACAGACAGGGATAGGGGGCTTAATTGAGCCAGGGGAGCAGCTAGTGGGACGGTTTGTATTTTGAAAAAAGGACAGAAATGTGTGGCGCCAAGATAAAAATCCGATAGTGAGCTCATTACCAGCACATCCACATAGTCAGGGGTTTTTATAACTGGATCAGCAGAATAAGGCCTGATATAAGACTATAAAACATGATCCTACTCTAAAGCAGCAGCAAGACAAAAGGCACACGACTGGAGAACGACGTCATCCCCAACACTCAAAATGGTCTCTCTGGCTTTGAGAACAAGACAGATTAGATTGAACCCCCATGAGGTCAAATAAAAGGTTACAGTTTAATATAGACATGATGAATAAAGAAAATTTCTATCTGCTTAATCACGGCAAAGGAGAAAAAAAAGTGTCTAGAAATCAGTAAAAAGCTTCTTAGTCACACGTTCAAGTTTGACAAGAACAACAGCGGGTGTATCATGTGTCACTGCTGGGGGGAAAAAGAAAAAAAAACATTCAAACTCTAACATTTATTGTTGATTCAAAGATATTGTGAGCAACCTTGCAACAAAATCCATCATCACCCCATATCAGGTTTAAGCTGGATAGTGCATTGCCAGCTAAATAGTAGATGATGAAGTGTTATCTATGCTGCAGAGGTTTACTAATGGATGTATGGTTTTAAATGACAACAGCAAGTCTTTATAGCAAGGTTATTACAGTGAAATGAAAAATAAAATGGTATCAATACATACATACAAAAACACATACTGTACACACATAAATACATACATACAAAAAAAAAAAAAATTAAAACACAAAAGGAAAACGCTCCACTTAAAAACCCTGCTTGACAGTGATTGGCGGATACAATGACAAACAGGTACCTGTAGAACTGCAGCTGTCGTTTGGGGCTCCCATAACGAGCGCTGAAGACATCAGGGGAAAGGAGGAAAAAGGAAAGCTTAGGTTAATATAAGCAGGACAGGGAAGAAGTTAGTAGCGGGGAAAATCTGATACAGACACTAGCGACGGACGTTGACTGTTAGCCAAATATGGAAGAGTAAAGGTTAAGTAGGAGGAAATAGAAAATACTGCGTTAGAAATGACAAACACAGATTTAGTGTATTGTCTGAAATGTCTGAGCAATGTGACACGTCAGGCCACAACACACAACCACAACAAAGGCTTCACAAATATATCTATCAAACTACATGAGTGCAGTTATTTGTGCATGTTTAAAGACAAAACAAAAATCTTTTTAAGTGTTTGCACCTTTTTATATACAGTCTAGGGTTTGCACTAATCCTAAACTTTTCAAGATCTGAAAATAATAGAATTTTTTTTACCGTGAATTCACTAACTTCCAAAACCAATGTACAAACCTGTCTCTTAATTACATCAAGCTACCAGAACTCACAGTGTCTACTCTGGGTAAATGTTAGCAAACTATGTGGGAATAATATGGACAAAAAACATTTCTGAATATTTAAGATATCGTTACAATTAGCAGGTGCCTGTAGACAAGTATAAGCCAAAGTGCTCCACTCACATTCTTGAAATTAAGTTATGATCTTTGAAATTAGCCTGATTAGCAATGATAAAAAAAATAATAATAAAATTTGTGTATTTAATAAACTCAAACACACACAGTACAGTTCCTAGTTCTAATATAAAGATTCCTGAGTTTAGACTGTAAATTTCTCATCTTGGCAAAGTGGCAGTTACATCTCATATTCTTGTTTTGTTTCATTTGGAGTGCTGCAACAAAGATCTTGAAAAGTAGTGTAAAATGATGTGCATTATATCTATTATATCTATATATTAATTTATTATTTAAACATAAGCTAATGCAAATTCAAAGAGTTAACTTACTATTTATTAAACCGAATAGTTGACAATAGAATATAACATTACATAACTTCCATGCCCTTAGTGTAAGCCAGTCATTATAGGGTTGCTCAGGTGTTTTTAATAACTCCACACCACTGATGTTAAAAATGTTTCCTTTGATAAAGGTAGTGAAACAGTTAATCGTTTAGTTTAATAGGAAAGTTACAGTGACTGCATGAAAATGTGTGGAAAACAAGTATAGTGAACATCATGAATGATGTTCTGGTAACAGAATCTTATCCACTATTATTGTTACGTTACTCAATACTATAGAATATGGAGTCCAGTAGCTTTTGAAAAGCTTCACCAAACGTACAGCGGACAGCCACCGCACTCTATTGAGCCACAATGGAGGCAATGTGAAACAGCCATAAAGCTGCTTGACATGAAGAGTGGAACAGATGCTTTTCAAGATGAGTCTCTGGCGCCACAAGCTGGTGAAATATCAGAGTGCACGATAATACAGTGACACGCCTGTATGTGAGTGTATCTGCCCTATGTCACAATTAAGGGAACCCATTTCAGACAGGGACAGCAAGTACATTTGTTGTCCTCAATTTATTTACACTGTCAGATGTATTCACCATAAGACAAAATGGCTTGTGTCTTCATTAGGGTTGGGTAATGGTTATATAAGGGTTAGGGTGAGGGTGAGGCAGGTAATGGTTAAACCTCTAGGGAATAAATGTCATGGTGATTTAACTATTACAAGTGTGCATGTGTATGTGTGACAGTCTGTGTACTTATTCTTGGTTGCACTTCCATAATTCTTTTGCTGTCTGTGTTTGACTTGTTTTGCTGAGATCATAACACACCTCATAGTTAATGTAGTACATTGCTGCAAGATTTAAGTGATAATTAGAGTAGAGTAACTATAACACACTGAAGACACCTTCGTTTTAGTTTACTCATTTCTTTTATTCTATCTAAACAGTGGACTGTACACCAGACAACAACACAGATTACAGGCATTTAGCAAGCGAGCGGCTTGGCACAGTGTTGTAGCACTAGCATGATAATGTAATGTATTGATTATTAATTATGAACTCCTGTAAATTATTCAGTGATACTTTGTTTGGATTAAATTCAGTCTGTTAAGTGACATTTCCTCAGTAACTGGAATATAGGCATACATGCAAATGTTCAGAAATGTGTTGTGTCTGTGTATACGGTATACACCCATCAACTCACCTGTAGATCATGCCAGGTGAGCCAGTCTGTCGGAGGGAAAGGCGAGCGGGGGAGTCTGTGGTAGATTCAGGATACATGGAGGCAGGAGGGGGGGTGTGTGGCCAGCCTGCCGGGGTGGTGTTCTTTCACCGGAACCACAGGGTACAGTTTATCACCAATCAGGGCTCCTGGAAGGACAGAGGGCACACATGTCAGTCAGATGTGGGGTTTTTGTTTCAGCAATTATATAACCTCAGTGTTTTTCCTACACTTAGCAGCAGCTAGTAAGCCCTTTCAATTACGTATATTTGGCCCGTCAAAGTACTGTATTTTTCATGTTTTATTTATCATTTATCTATTTGTTTATCAATTATCATTACAATAAAATACTATTTCAGTTTTCCACTACCTCTAATGCTGAGTGGTTGTGTCTAGGGCTGAAAAGATTAATCGAGAAACTGCAAATTCTGTGCATCGATGCTTCGTTTAATCCATATGCTGCATGCAGCATACTGTTTCGCGTGGACAATTATTCCTCTTGCACAATGCTGTGGGCAAGTAAAGACGAGGTGATCTGATGGCGCTGTTTGCAAACTGGAGGAAGAGAGAGAAAATAGCGAGGGACGAAGAAGGGACAGGCCAGAGAAAAAGACAGTAAGTCCAAAGTATGGGATCATTTCAAAGCACACAGCAGCTCTGGACAGTGTGTCTGCTGTAAAACAAAACTAGCCTACCGCAATGGCACGACGGCAACGCTTCAGCATCTGAGCAGAAAGCACCCGGTCTACGCATTGAGTCCACGGAGTGGACCTGAAACAAGGAAACGGTAACGTTAGCATTTACTGTAAATCATGATTGCTAGTTGAGATGAAGGCTAGCAAAGGTAAGACACAATTCTTAGCTGTAAATGTAGAAATGTGCGATATAGTTCTCCAACTGGTTAGTCCGGGAGTTTGGGTTGTAGCATTACAGTGTTATGAGTTACACAGCTGATCCTGGTACCGCCCGGGGCGCCAAGCAAAGTGTATTTCTTATCTGATTACTCCATGAAATAATCAATAGAATACTAGATCTGTCTGCCACTCAGATCATTGGCAAGAATTCAGGTCATAATTTTAACCCATTTATTCTACTTAGTAAGAGATTATATTAATCACAGTGACTGGATAAGACACACAAGCAAAAAGTAAGGGTGCACGTTATACCGCAATTTCCATTTTACGGTTGGCTACAGGAGGCATGTTCAATGACTCACAAAAAAAGACTGCAAATGAAAACATCAAGCATATTTGATAATGATCAATGCGCCCTACACAAGGTCAGGAGTATGAGAGGGTAATTAAACAATGGGGCTTTTTCCATAGTAACCCTGTCTGGAATGACCCCATCGGCCGCCAGCTGACCAGTGGCCACTTTGTCTGAAGCAAGTTGGATCTCAAGCCTCCTCCAAGCAATAGGTGGTGCAGGATTTAGGGGTTGGTAAATTGCAGCAAAGACTACAATAAAAGTCCATTAGCTATTATTTTGGCCTTGGTTTACTTATAATTTGGAACTGAACTTATAGATAGAAAACTGTATTAAGTAAAATGTGAACTTGAAAATTATAGTCAGGAAGAGAGGGGGTAACTGAAGTTATCATGGGATGCATTTGCTTGTGTGTCTGTCGGACAGCAGCTAATCTTGCATACTATTGTATCATCAATATTTTTTTGTTCACATTTAAGACTGTATGATTAAGGATCTCTCATGGTTGTGATGAAACAGTTAAAAAAAAAACCTACTATACTGACTTTGACTGTTTTATTGATCGTAAAGCTTAGACTTTTGTCTTTTCAGCAGTATTAGTAGTCAGCTTGACCTGCACTACCTGCCCCCCCACGCCTCCAGAGACCTGACACACCTGGTGGTGTGCATCCTACTGAGATCACTCTTCCTGTCGACATTGTATCACTGTTTTCAAAAAGGACTGCTACATGCCTTGGCCACTAGATGGAGTCATGTCCTAACTCTGTTGACATGAGCTGAATGAATAACGTAGCCTCTGTAGTTTCCCCACAGCTCTGAGTTAAAGATGTTAACATCTCACAGTAAAAAGGCTTTGTGTACCAGTCTGGAATAATCACAGCAACTACCCATTTAGACAGAAGGATAAAACATGGTGCGGAAAAATGCAGTAAAAAGCCCAGCAGAGACGACATGTAGCCCACATTAACAACATGTGAAGATCTTGTTCAGCTGTGTACTGTACATGTGGGTGCACGACAGCAAACTGTAGCCAATCCACTGCTTAGAGCAACTTGATTCTATGAATAATTCAGAGTGTCTGTCCAAGAAACAGGCCACTGCTGTAGAGAGGGCTATAGCAAGACAGCTGGGCATCAGAGAGGGGTGGGTGGGTGGTTATACACAGACACCATAACACACATTTTAAAATACCTCATCAGAACATTTCAAGTCAACACGATGGCTTGGAAGGTGGGGAAGTGGCACTGCTTATGTTTTAGCCCAGTTTACTGTAAGTGGATAAAATCAAATGAGGAGAACCACCGAGAGAGTGGCATCTATGTCACCCTGACAAAGCCGTGCGCTGAGCTGCCCGTGCTACCCCATTTCACCAGTGGCTGCACTCGCGTGAGTCATGGCTCATAATGGACATCGTAATGATAACATGAAGGTGCCTTTCCCCTCTCATCAATTTCCCATGTTCCCAAGGACTCATTTAACGGTCCCTGCCCATTCATTTCAATCATGCCACAATGGGACACTGGTCATACTTGCTATTGGCTGATGATGATGCCATGACCCTGGTGGGTAAAAGGCATGATGGTAAATCTACTACTACTCAGCACACAACGGACACGTTGGGTTGGGTGGGAGTGGGGGCTAAGGAAGCATGCTTTCTTGCAGGAAGAACTTCAAACAATAATTTGTTCTTATAGTAATAATAATTGGTATTAGCCTTTATCTGCTTTTCTGTCTCACGTGGTAATAAAATTAATATATTTTGCTTTTGGATTGTTGGCTGGGAAAAACAAGCAATATGACAAGCATTGATCAAGTCAATATCACTACAGTTTTGCTTTTGTCATCAAGCTCTCTCTATATATTTATCTATATATCTACATAAAATTTTGCATTTGATCCTGATGTACAATGTAAACATGAGCAATGACGTATTGAATGAATGAAGTATTAAGTGCCCTCAACTACATTTAAGTTCAGTTAAGTGAGGCCAGAAGCTTGGCCCAAACTTTTCAGCTAAGTTAGTCACACACACACACACTCATTGGCTTATAACAATTACTGGCCAACTTCTCACTAAAGATGCACCGAAATAAAAATTCTTGACCGAAGCTAAATTGAAAAGCGGACGTTGTGACGGCCACAGACACATGTGTATCCTCGTGCTAAATTCATCAAGTTCAACCCAATTTGATAAATAATGTTGTATGTGGTTCTCGTATCGCGTAACATGAAGACTTCACAACCTCTCTTCAGGTAGGACTCTCATATTGCAACACTTGTCTTTGTAAACAGAGAAAATGACTTAAGATTTGACTTGGATTAAGTCGCTAACCTGCCTATCAGCTCACACTGGTCCGTTTCAGTTACCATAAAGGCTTGAATACGTGTGCACTCCAAATTTAGGTGCGGCTAGCTTTATCGCCTTGTCAGAAGTGACAGAAACACTCAAAGTGGGTCAGACCGTTTGTTGCCTTATCTAAGAAGTCAGCCACGGATAGTGTGGGTGTGCTAGTAGACAATTCAGCAGAACAGTGTCTGCAAACGGTGTCTTTCTTGGACACTTTAAAATGCTTCCACACTGCCGACATGTCAACGTAACTTTTGACGTATTAGGCCGAATACCGAAAGTGCTTTTTTGCTATTTTCGGCCGATTAATTTTGGTGGTTGAACATTCGGTGCATTCCTACTTCTCTCAATAAAAAAAGAAAACACTGCAGGGGAATTATACAACCAAATAGAAGACAATAATGATTTTAACAAGACAGACACAATAAAATTCATCAAAACAATAAGAACATACTAAACACAAAAGAAAAATACTTCATTTCAGGTGAACAATAGTGATTGGTCAAAACCCAACATTTTAAAATAAGGCTTTTGATGCGTAGTAGAACCTGACCTGTCCAATTAGTGCATGGTTGTAGAAGTTCGGAAAACTACCACACGGGGCCCACATTAGCCCCTTCTGCAGTTTAATGTAGTAGATCATCAGCTGTTTAATCCTATTTAGATACTGCACAAAACATTCTGTGTTTACATTGATCACTGACTGTAACACATTGTGGAGCAATGCACCAGTCTCACACAGATGCCTGTAGTGAGCTGCAGTTGGAGAGGATGCTGCTGCTGACTGCAGCAATGCGGTACACTACAGACTCGTCCTGGCTCAAGTTAGAGGGCTCAGATTTACTGCACTAATGGCCCATGGTGCACTTTGCAGATTAAAACTGCAGACAGAGCGCACAAAGAAAAGAGGAGAGAAAGGAGTTGATATTAGAGTACAACCGTCCTTTAACCATTTGGATCTTAATGAAAAAACAGACATGAGTAAATGAAAAGGAAAACAAATGTTTTGGACAGACATTGTATATATTGTTTATACATTCACCATT
Organism: Micropterus salmoides; assembly: GCF_014851395.1. NCBI lineage: Eukaryota > Metazoa > Chordata > Actinopteri > Centrarchiformes > Centrarchidae > Micropterus > Micropterus salmoides. The sequence continues at coordinate 18,167,639 of NW_024043372.1, forward strand.
AAAGTATCTCTATGCTGGCTGTTCAGCAGTCTTCTACCTTCCAAAGGACATTTTTCTACTTTATAACGTGAAGAAAAGTACAATCTTCTAAGCCCACATTTGCTCCTTGTTCGGTACAGAGTAATCAATCAGTGTGCAGGCATTTGATGAGCCTTCAAAATTGACATCCTAGTTTGTATTTTATCTTCTCACTGGTACCCTGTAGCAAGTAGCAACACGCCCACTCCAACGCAGCCCCTTGCGTTTTTGATGCCGTGTTATTGTTGATCTGCCTGAAGCTTCAAGAGTTTTGTGTTGCTTACATGTGTATGCTTACATGTCATATCAAATTGTCCTACTGCAACACAGCACACAGGAATGATCAATATTTATTTTATTTGGCTAAATAAAAGAAGAAAGAAAACTAAAATCTGCACTTTGTTTGCCCTTATTTCTACAAACGATGCACATAATCACATCTCATTCCTATGAAGATCACCTATAGCTTTAAGGCTGCAGGTTAATAGCAAAATTCTAATCAGGATTACTTTACTTAACGCTAATCAGGATCATTATGTCATCATTAGTGAACAACGTCTGTGAACAAATTTATTACGCTTTTCTACAGACTTATTTCATTACAGCTGGTGAGAGGTGGCAGTCACATAAGGACTGGATGGAACGGTGGAGGTGGGGCCATGTCGTACTAGACAAGCTAAAGTCATTAAAAAACAGTCTCCATTAAACGTCTCATACATCTCAGTCCCTTCCAAAAAAAATGCAAAATTGAGTCACAAAAGGCAGCTCTTCATGCTTTCCATCCATAAATCCACCTACACCCGGCCTGAGTGAATTCCCTCTTGAGACAGGGCTTACGTGAGCAAGGCAAGCAGGCAGGCAGTGCTGGCCTGGAAAGCACAGCACGGTGTTGTGTAGTATGTTGGCAGCTGCGGAAAACAAACACGGACCCGAGCAGATGGCTATGGAATAGGGAGACGGGCTAACAGACGAGAACTGCCGGGGATATCCTACATGGGAGTTCAGTCAGGCAGAGTGAGAGAGAGAACCTAACCTAGCCTCGTTCCCCGTCAGGCTACAAAGAGGATTCAAATGGAATCTCCCCTTCTTCTTCACTGACATTCATCAAAGCATGAAAGCCAAAAAACGTGTAAAGACGTGAATCCATGTCAGCGGATCATCTTGACTCTCATCATCAGACTGTTTGAGGTTTTAGAAATGGTCTCCTCTCTGTTAAGCTGTGGAGGGCCCTTGATTACAGAAACAGCGCAGGTCACTGGCTGCCAACAGAGAAAAAAGCTAACAGCAATTTGCATAAATAGCCTATTTATACTGCAAACTTCTGATACAAATCCTCCTCCCCCCAGTTAAAAGAAGTTAAAAGCGCAACTGAGAGCTCTGCTGTCAGGATTCATTAAATCCTAGGACAGCTGCAGCTGTTTTACACACAGAGGGTTACCACATATTATGGTCAAACTTTAAGCCTTGCCCATCATCAGCTGCTGTGACTGGGCATACATAGATTAGAGTTTAGCTGCAAAGGTCTAATGTAGGGCATTATACATTGAAGTAATAATCCTTAAGTCTTTAATTATAATTCATACTAATTGTGGTTGGTGTTTTTTCATTTTCAGCAATACCCATTTAATGTAGTTGTAATCTATAATGGAACGATCAGATGCAGCCTGTTGGACAGTTTGAGCAGTTTCTTTATTGTTTTTATTTTCAGTATGTTTGGAAACCAGGTACATTTTGAACTTTTGGTCAGATTTGTTCATTTTGATGCCCATAGCTTTTTCAAACTGAAAAATAGAAATTCCAGACCTACCTCAAGAAATAAGACAAAAACAAGATGGAGCCTTTTGTTTTGCTCAGAGCCTCTGTGCATAAGTAAGCCACAAGTTTCCCCATTAAGTCTAGTGCATATCTCCCACTACCTGCTTATTATACAGTATGAGATGTACAGTCCCAGGTTGCCTGTATCACTGACAACATGAAGATGAATCAGCACTCGCTATGTCCTCAGCCTTTTCTTTATGCTCTTGTGCCGACATATACTCCTCCCATTAAAACATGAAGAACACAGAAGCTCAAACAGAAACACTATCACACAAGTCAGGTTTATGGACCATCTGGAAATATAAAAAGAATGAGAAGTAAAAGCAAGTTGGCAAAGGACCGTACAGCTAACTTGGGCCTGTGAAGCTGAAATGAAGCCTTTGCTAGCACTGCAGGGAGAGAACATGCTGCAGTGAACCAGGAGCACCGAGCCGCACACTGCAGTAGAAATATGAAACCATCTTTCCCTTGTTCTGGGTCTATCCCAGCTCTCCCTCTGCACACCAAAGACAAATAAAAGACAATGGAAATTTGGGCTGGATAGACAAATGTCATGGGGTTATATTGTGGTTATGTCTCGTGCTTGGTCACACCCCTGCACTTGTCACGTGGTATTTGAACTGAACGTGTCCACAGAGACTGGACTAAGGAGCTGAGGTTGGATGATGTTAGACTTACCTTTTTACAATGTGCTCAAATGTGTTAACCTAGATAGGTGGTGCAGATCACTCCCCACACACTTTAAAAAAACAGTATGTTCTGGCAGGTTTTCGTGCCTGTTAAAATTATGAACTGCAAACAGCCATTCAGAAATGTAGGATGAGCAATACTTCCAGTACACACACGACTTTCTCTATGCTTTACATCCCAGATTCCATAAGGTTCCTAACATCCTTTCACTATGCATAGCTAGCTTATCCAGTATTTTTTTTCCCCCAACTACAGTGTACTACATTCAGTGCTTTACGCATCACTGTGCATGTAATGACACATGGAGTTTAATATTAGTCGTGCATAGGTAAGCAGTAAGCATTAAGTTCATACAAAAACGGAGCTGGGCAGAATGACACAGAGTGGCAAACGCAATCAATACATCTAAATCCAGATGGTTATTTGGGAGGATCAGTATGACAGCAGCAAATCAGTAAAACAATATTAATACCAGTAGTTTAATTCTGTACAGCACATACAGGAACTTTATGCACTATATCTTCATGTGCAGTCAACTGCAGTATTCTTGTGCACATCAGAATCTCACCAACAAACCTAATGGCCTCTCACATTCTGCTGCTGTAGCCAAATTAAGCATTTATAATATTTCTACTAAATACTGCATCAGTACTGTCCACACAGAGTAGAGGTTTTAATGTTTCTATAACTGATGGCTAGAATTGTGGGTTCTGGCTATGTCTGTAGTGGCTCCAGACTGGAAACCAGGACTTTGGAAAAAAAAAACAAAAAAAAAACTAAATACCCGGTGACTTGAGCTACAACGATAAATCAAAGAGTCAGCCTACCCGTTTCCTGTCTAAAAAAAATAATGTTTATAAGGGAGGTTGCTGGGTTCATGCAACAATAACCATAAACACAGACGTTATAGCCAGTGGGGGTATTTAAGTTATCTGCTTATTTGCTTATGTGTCGTCAGCTAAGGGTTCTTGGGAGTTTGTGCAGATGGCAGGGAGCCATTGCAGCAGATAAGAGTCGTTCAATACTCAGCTTCTGCTGCTGGTTTTCTATTTAGGCAATTAAACTGATCATTTAAATATACTGTTCAATAATTCACAAGGTGTTTTATGCATCTTGTATATGTCCACACATATACAAGCCATTGATACCTCCAGTATTGTATTTTCCAGCCATTCAGGATTCAGTCTTATTCCTCGGGGTGCTACCATGCCACAGACGGATGCAGTTTCTAACGGACAGGGAAATCATGGAGAGTATGGTCCAGAGTTCCTAATGAAATCTGGTGAAAATGCAGTAAGTGGCTGGAAGCTCTTTGAGTGGCCCCAGGAGAAGCAGCCTGTGGTGACTAGCAACCAACACAACATTTTGAGGAGTAAGGGAAGATAAGGAATGGGAAAAAGAGGAGAGTAGAAGAGAAAACTGCATACATACACTGTGTGGGAAAAGCTGAATAGGCATCAGAGAGCAGGCTGGTTCAGGGAGGCCCTGTGCTGCAAAACAGCTCCTCCCACTGTGGTCTCTCTCCATCTCAGACCTTCACTTCCCTCCTGTCATGTCATGTTGCAATGCTTGTCACTTGGTCACAAGCACCCATTCATTTCACAAGCCTTTCACAAAGTAAGCTACTTGAATACTAAATGCTTATGAACATGGTAAAACATATATAGATCATACAGCAGCTAAGAGCCAGTTCAAATCTGCAATGTCTATGATTTAAACAATATAACCCCATGACTAGATGCACTAATAATAGATCTGCTTAGCTTGCCGGTTAGGCCACTCTAAACATAAAATATTAAACAAGTTTCTTTCTGCACACTTTACAATAGGTCTGTGTTTAGACTAGTGTTGTAGTCAAGACCGCCCAAACAGAGACCAAATCAAGACCAAGACCAGAGTTTATCGAGACCGAGACAAGACCGAGACTTTTAGGGGCTGAGAGCAGTTGAGAGCAAGACCGAGGGAGGGCGAGAACGAGTCAAGACCAAGACCAGTTCCCTGCATTGCATGGCACGCAATAAAATGTGGAACGAGATCATAGGTAGTTCTCAAATTGATCTGAAAGATCCATATTCCCATTAAAAAACACCCACATACAAACACTAAGAGCTGAAATCAACATAAGCACCGCAGGGAGGGGTGACAGTCATTAATTAGGGTTATTGGTTGCATTTGAAGCAATATGTTTTACTTCCAATCGAAGTTGGGATGTTAACAATCAGACAATGCAAAAGCAATTTATTGATAAATCTCAAAGTTATGGTCTTGACTGGTCTTGAAATAAAATCCCGAGTCCTCAATGTCCGAGACTGAGACAAGACCGAGTACAAATGCGGTTGAGACCGAGACAAGACCATCAAAAAGTGGTCTTAAGACCGGTCTTAAGACCAAGACTGGTCTCGAGTACTACAACACTAGTTTAGACATGGTGCTGTTTCACTACAAGACAAAGAGGTAGAGACAATGCTCTTGCACTTATTTTTAAAAAAACATATCTATTTTCTTTAACAGTGTACTAACAAGATAACTAGCAATGGGTTAATAAACAGGGCTCCTGTGTGTGTCTTGCTGAAGAAAACTCAGGCAAAGATCAGCTCTCCTGTGACCTTTAATAATGGGATGGTCTCAGTCCAACATCCTGCTGCAGCTTTACTGGAACAAGACAGGCCTATTCCTCTGTGTGACATTCTAACCAGTTCAAGGTCAACAAGGACCTGAGAAAGTGTAAGTAGGAGGTGATGGTTATGTGGCCTTATCTTGCACTTCCTTTTACTTTTCTGCTGCAAATGTGTTTTCACACATTTCATTTCAGGTCCTGCTATGGTGTTGGTTTGGTTGAGCATTGCACAGGAAAGAAAGACACCCGCTCCTTGTAGGTGTGATGCAGGCTAGCTTCTGTTCGAGTACAGAGCAGTGACACCATTGCAGTTCTCATTTTTGCAGCTGTTTTAGATTTAGTCTTAGTCTTTAGACAAACTTATTAGGCTGAGTCACATTTTAGTCTAGTTTTAGCAGACGACAACTCAAAACGTTTTAGTCCAATTTTGGGCAACAATAAGTCATTACATTTTAGTCCACTTTTAGTCAAAATGTTTTTTCTCTTTAAACTAATTAAATTAGGCTAATGTGGGTATCAGAAATTGGAATCAAGGTGACAGTATTAAGTGTTGCAACATTTCACTTTTACTTGTGTAATATCAGGATTTCTTTCCTTTGTTTCATACTGTATCTCTAGTTAGCAGGGAGTCTCTCCATCTCCTGTTACTACAGTGCAGTTTGTTTTCCTTTCTGCTGAATTGTAAATAAAGTGTGTCCATAAATCTATTCTTTATTTCCTACCTTTTTGCATTGAAGCCAAGTCTTGCTGTTATCATTAACTCGCTCTTGGTTTGAAACAGCATCATGTGGAATTCTAGGGAATCTGCACACATCAATTAATGACAGGGATGCATTGTTTATATTTTGAAAGACTATTGAATATTTGGAATCAATATATTCACCAAAAATCTAATTTAAGAGTGTGTTCCTACTTTTAGAGATGACATTTAGGAAAACAGCAAACCTCCAACATACATAATAATGAAAATTAGTGCTGTTCATTTTCAATCTAAGAATCTAGGGCTGGGCAATAAAACAATAATGGTAATTATCGCAATATAATTTTTCTCAATAACAATATAACAAATGTTCAATGTATCATCAATAAATGTTTGATTTAATTCATTTGAATTACAATCAATCACAAAACAATAAGCACTTGTTGTTGAAAAAGATTTTGTCAGAATCGTTTTGAATATTGTACCTTAGATTTGTGAAGTGACCCACTTGTTTGGCATCAAGTGTTTGTCATGTTCTGACCATAAAGAAACCACAATTAATAATGTGGTTTCTTCAACTTTCACTCAGGAACAAAAAAATCAGACTTTAAACTTGAAAGAAATAATGATTTATCGTAATAATTATCGATAACGAATGATATGTAATGGTTTTATCGTGATAACATTTTTGGCCATATCACCCAGCCACCAAATGTTTTAACTCGCGTATTCTCATTTTTGGTAACAATGTTTATAGCGTATCCCAGCATGGGAAGCAGGGAGCAGCGTTTGGTAGTATAAGGAGAAGAGACCCCTCCAGTCGTTCTTCGTTTTATTAGCAAGACTAACATTTGATCTGACTGAAATTCCTCATCAGAGGAAAAGACTATATTCCTCTAAGTCAGCCCACAATGAATAATGGAAATTTGTGGATTTATCGAGGAAACAACTAAACAGGTTTTTCATTCACTTCTTAATATTAGAGGGGAAAAGCCTGTCAGATGACAGTAAAATGGGCAAACTGCAAATGTCTGCAAATCACAGCTCTCACCTGAGGTAATGTGCTTAAGTAAGTTCCCCTCTGAAAATCCCTAACTTCTTCTGTCCACTGTACTAAAGCATCCACTACATAGGCTGTCAGTTTATCACAGTATTAAACTGAAGCAATGTGACAAACTGGCAAATTACACATTATAACCACCCACTCAGCCACAGTCCTCACTCACACACAGTCCATGCTACTTTGCCCACTCAATGTGGTTGTGTTGACAAGGATAACCAATGCACTCAGTTGCACACAGAACATACTGTACATGTGACAAAGAGCAGCACATTCATAACAAGCAGAGTTTCTTGTATATTGATTAGTTTTGTGTAGGGCTGGACCCGAATATTCAACCGTTGGTACACATTCTATTTTCAGTTTTGATTATTGAGAGTTTTTTCCACGCGTCTGACCTCAGCTGTGTGAGAACACTTTAAACTGAGTGATGACAGCAGTAGTGTGGAAGTTATGGTGTTAATTAATTTTACAATTGCTTAATTTTGTTACAGATCAGAACAGTAACATTTCCTACATTTTAAAATGAATCAGTAAACTGTAGGCTGGAAAAAAACAGACAACATAATAAACGCAAATAGATAATTATATTAAGCCGACTGTAGAAGAAGAGCATTTTGTCGCTATAATTAAAAGTAAATTTTGCATAATAACATGTTAGATTTAGTTCCGCTACCGAAAACACCACTCATCCCGTGCACTCTCTCTGGATCCCGCCCGGCTAAACTATTCCCGGATTCTGCTCTGGACCTGCTTGGATCAGACTCTCTCACTCTGGACCCACAGCTACGGTTCCCCCTGCTCTGTACAGCAGCCACCAACCCGGTTTGGCACGCATCTATTTTCACTCTGCCTCGCTCTTCACCTGCTCAATATATGATCCCTTTACCCTGCAATAAATATTCCTCTTTTATCCAACTTCTCCATTTTCTTAGTCCTGCACAAAACAAAGCTTCGATTATTTGCTTTTAATTACTATGGAAGCGTCGAAGCTCAAAAAATGATATGATATTCGGGCCAGCCCTTGTTTTGTGTGCAGGTAAATTCTCTCAGATCGCAGATGAAATGCCAGCACCACAAGGGCATGTTTCTAAAGTTATGTTCATACAGACTAAGGAGAATTATTGTCAGCAACTACAGTCATAGTTAAACCATTCATAATGAAGAAAACATCTGAAAAATGCCAATTAGAAATGTCCTGAGACGACCTGCAGATCACACTCAGAGAAAGATCAGAGGCAGGCCAAATCCAGAATCAGTACTGGCTACATTAAAGGGTAACTTCATATTTTTCAGCCTGATCCCTATTATCCCATGTTTTTGTCTATGTGACTAATTGGGACAGCATTTTAAAAATTGGTCTAGTATTGAGTGAGTAGGCTGCAGTCAGCAGCAGGGAGACAGGGCTGCACCTAGGGGAAAAAAGGTGAAAAAAGCCTGATTTACATTTATTCATTTAGCTGACGCTTTTATATTTTTACAATTACAAAAATTAAAACAGGTTGCACACCTCTGGAGCAACTAGGATTTAAGTGTCTTGCTCAAAGACACAATGGTGAATGTCTCACAGTGGGAATCGAACCCTGCGCTCCCACACCAAAGGCAAGAATCTTATCTATGCGCCATCACCACCCCACCCCTGCACTTCATTAAACACATACCAAAATAAATAAACACACAAGCTAGCACTTACAATTAATGATATAACAAGTGTGCATTAGCAAGCAACACCAGCAGAGCTGTTTCGGGTCAACATATATAGCTTTGTGTTTATTTTATCAACATTTTGCAGGTGAACATAGGGCCGTCGCAATAACCGCAAAATTGAAATACCGCACTATTGGCCAAGCCTACCGTGGAGAATGGCAAGCACTGCAACAACCGCAATGTTCATACTTTACACTTCAGTGCGTGTGAAATTAATAAATTAGTGCCTCAAAAATTCCACAAACGTAACAAGCTCTGTAACGGTTCAAGTACGGATCGCCATTTGCATGACCTGACTTGGAAGCTGTAAATCCGTGGTCGGCAATAGGTGGCCCGCCAGCAATAATATCTGGCCTGTGGCCAGATTAGTTTGATAGCGGCAAAACAATACTAGCGGCTGCTTCTGAAAGAGTTCTCAGTCATGACAGCAAAAGTTACTCACATAATCACTTCCTCTTAAGTATTTGTGCCTATAAAATAAAAGCGCGAGAACATCTTTGCAGCAGTATTTTATGTTGTGTTTAATTGAAAGATTTTACTTTGAAAAGTTCTGAAGGAAATTCAAGAGTCTCTGGCTTTCTTGACAGACCTCTGAAAAAGCCGTCAGAAAATGTGAGATCGCGGATTCCCCTGAATGAAAAGAGAAGGAATTTCCTCTGCCTGGAGATCCTGAGGACACGAAAATAAGCATCCACAGGTTGATCTGGACCAATCGCCGGGATGTACACACTCATGCACATGCTAAGTTGTGATATGTAATACGATCTCTTCACAATCTTGTTGAAAAAGGAAGAAAAAAAATACTTGCATCAAGTGAACACGCAAACCTCCAAACGGGAGTCCTTAAAATTTTTGTACCATCTCAATGTTAAAAGGATGTGGATTGGTGTTTAGCTCAAACCTAATGACAAGAAATGGATTTTAAAAAAGTAAACAGAATGATGTCGTCGCAGATGCATGCAAAAAAACTGCATGCATCTGTGCCTTTCAAATGGCAGTGAAGATTTGTTGAGCACAGACAATCTGCCTGTCTGACATAGTATGCATGATTCACACAGGCTTTAAATGCCAGCTGAGGGAGATTGCAGCCTTTACTGTGGTCATCAGCTGTGAGACAGTGACGGTCTGCAGTGTTACGTCCTTTAGCCATCACTGTAACCCCAGTATCAGATGCAGATATACATGCATTTATAAGGAGAAAGTGCACAGGCTTTCATCCTTCTGATCATTTACACGTGTGCAGATCTGACTCCATCATGGATGACCTGGCAGACACACACACACCACCTCAGGACACTTATGCAGCTGCTCTTTTATAACAAAGCACTGCTCCTTATAGTAGCTGCAGAATGGAAACATCATTCACTTCTTTGTGACGTTAGCATTTGTACTCCAGAAGGAATTGCAACTAATTGCTTAATAAAGTTACTCTACATGTAGTATGACTCAATAGGTCTATTGTAAACACAAATCTCCTGTACCTCAAGCAGCTGGTTACTGGCTTGTTCTTCTGTGCGTTATGAAAGCAGAGAATTGCCTTCAAAGAGAATCGGAGTACTGACACAGGAGCTGCAGTGCAGCAACAACATAAAATACACTCAGCCTTCCATCCAAAGTAGGACAAACTTAATGGCTACATGCAAGCGCCCACACATAGACTGTATGGTAGTGCATGGATCCATCTAAGCATGATTTAACATAGCTATTTTATTTTCTATAGGAAGACCGGAGAATGACCATCTCTCTCTTTCTTCTTCTGCACAAACGCAAAACAAACTCACGTAACATCAGACTACCTACACAAGCCTGTGTTGCTTGCGAGGTCGAGAACGAGACCAGCAGCGGGTTTCCTGAGGCATGAAGGGTTAAAGTCATGCTGTTTATTCATGTCCACATATATGCCGTTGGCCTGCCCATAGTCTGTGTCACAGACAATCATTGTTGAAGTTCAAGTGTTTGTTTACGAACTGATTCTGTGTCCCTGAGGCAACAGCAGCTAGGCTGTAAGAAGAGAGGGCTTCTATGTGCATTAAGGTAACAGCACTTGTTTTGATCCTGTGCGTCAGTGCAATGTGTCCAGGTGTTACGCTGAATCAACGTGCCATCTGTACTGTTACATTAACCTTCATAAACCATGAGGCTAACAGCAGGCAACGTGTAGGACTGTGAAGATGTGAAATACTGCTAGCAGCAGTGCTGTAACATTAAATGTGTGCATTTGCCTGGGGTCAATTGTTACTATTCTGTTATTGTTTATCATCTCAAGGATCCAAAATGTGACCAATTTAAGCCAGAGTTTTAACTGAGAATCTGCTATGCGAGTCTATGTCTTTTTTGTGTGTGTGAAAAAAAGGTTTTTGGAGCTGATACCATTAGCCAGTTTGGCTAGTAATTATTCAATTGGTCAATCAACAGAAAATTAACCAATGACCAACCAATTTTTCACGGTTTAACTGGTTCCAGTTCCCAACGTGTGGGTTCTTTGTATCACTGTATGTTCACTATCTCTCCCCCACCACACTTTTATTTCTTTCAGTTTGAAAATAAACCTGAAAGTGCTGTCTTGTGTGAACTTTTTCCATCTTAACCTATGTCAAGATCTGTATCTCTGTTTCTGTGTCTCTAGAAGACCATCCCTCTGCCTCCTACAGTGTTGTCCATCTGGCTCTCAACCTGTTTTAAGTAGCCCTTCCTTGAACATATCCCTTTACCACTGCTACATCACTTTCTATATACTGAATAATGGACCTTTTTGTATACCGATTATGTACAATTACTCTCAAAATATATCCACTTCAACTTCAATTAGTGAATATTCATATTTATTACAAATTTTCCCCTGCTTGATCTAGAAAATTAAGTTTGATGTACTGTTAATGTTGTGTAAATGCAGCCTTTGTGACCACATCATTACAAGGCACACATTACTATCTATGTAAACAGCATTGTTTATATCCATCCATCCATCATCAACCGCTTATCCTGCGTACAGGGTCGCGGGGCCAATCCCAGATGACATCGGGCGAAAGGCGGTGTACATCCTGGACAGTCCATCGCAGGGCCACACATAGACACCAATTACCTAGCCTGCATGTCTTTGGATTGTGGGAGGAAGCAGGAGCAACCGGAGAGACATATAAACCCGCATTGTTTATATGTTGCATATAAATAAAAGTGATAAATGGAACGTTTGTGCAACACATTCTTTAAATGTAATATCTGACTGGCAGTCCTCATAGTGCTGAAAGAAATATTTGCAATTCCAGCTGCACTCTGATGTCCAAAAAACATTCTGAACAATGGTTTTCTGCATTTTTGAACACTTACAAGTGAAGGGTAGCTAATTATAGACAGGTTATGTGATGAACCCAGATTAACTTTCAGTTAAAATAAATATGCTATGTCAGGTTTTAAATCTGCTGTACACCAGCGTTTTATATTTTTATTTACAGAGGGAAAAAGAACAACTGACAAGGCAAAGACTATCTGTTCAAATATAAAAACATCTTGCCTCAACACTGGCAACAGTTTCCATACATCTCAGTGAAAAACTCCATCCGCCTCCTGCTAACAAGTTGCTTCCAAAAGGCTGAAAATATTGACAAAATCTTTCACAGCCTACATATGAGAGACTCACCACAACATTGTTGTTTCCACAGCAATTTATCTAATATAATGTTAAAAAAAAAAGAGGCCATACAATGAGACGGTAATTGAGTTCATGGTTTGTTGATTTTAAGTAAGAGAATACTAAAATGTGTTCGAGCTAAAAAGCAATTCATACAGTGACATGCAAAAGTGATTTCTGCAGATGCATCTCTTCAAACACTGATGAGGGTGGGCTTCAGTGGCAGATTACCATTGTGGGCTCCCCACCTGTTGGCTAACAAGGAGACGGTCTTACAAAAGGACACATCACCACCAAAGCCTGGGCAACCAATGAGTGGAAAAACTCCAACTTGTCCAACACTTTCCAGGTTGTGGTGTGACAAGCTGATGACGGGGACACAATTTGGCATCAACAGCATGTATCCATTCTGTCTGGTGTCATCAGTCCAGGCTGCCTTGGGGAGGGGGGGGGGTTCTTGGCAAGCATTAGGCCTGGCCCTTAGTATCAAATGAGCCACAGCTGACATAAACAGTATTGCTAAATGGGTACATCTCTTACTACCTTCTCCAGGACAATCTTTCATAAACAATGACAGTATCTTCAGTTAAGTTAAATGCCCCCACATCACACCTTTGGGTGAGGATTTTTGCTATGTCAATGCACAGCTATGAAAGCTGTGTGAAAACAGTGATACATTCAAGTCAGACAGGAACTTAATAGTTTTTCCAGAACCCTAATGAATCCATGCCTCAATGAATACAGATGGCTGTGAAGGCCAAAGTGGATCTTTTCTGTATTAAAAGCAAGATGTACCAAATGCACCGTTTATCATTTTTGTTAATACACACTGTACAAATTACCATCTTTTTCAGTACTATTATTTATCATTACATTTCTGCTGATGCTTTAAAATACTCCATACTCCTTTATATTTAGATTTTTATATTTTCTACTTACCTACTTTCTATCATAATTTCCATTCCTTCATATATTGACATGCAAAGTCAGCAAGTGTAAAAACTTCTGATTCTGATATAGATATTATATACTACAGTAATTATTTTAAGGCTGAAAGGAAGTGAAAGTGAAAATCTCTGATTCAAATCCTGTGTCTAAAAGTTCTGTCATTGTGAAACTATTACGCCACGATCAGACTTAAATTAGTCACACAAAGAGCTGATTTTCATGGGAGCACGTCAGTTTGAAAGTGGACAAGCTGTTGCCCTAAAGAGGTAGTGCTATGTAGCTATAGCTATACCTACTAGTTTGATTATTACAAATATGACCTACATGACTTCTAGCTATGAGAATAGGTGTCTGCCAAGTTTTAAATGGGACCTACCAGTGGAATTGGTCCAGTGAATCATTGAAATGCCAGAGATTATATTTTTATGCTGGTGTGTTTGTTACTTTGACTAGTATTTATACCATTAGAAACCAAAGGTTAATATGAATGAATATTATGTTTCTGCTAGTTTAAAAATTAAACAAGTTAAAAATATTTAAAGCAAATACTTCTTATCTGTATACTTGATTAATATCCACAGTATTCAGTACAAAACATATTAGTGTGATAAAATGTATATCTTACACCTTATCACACACAGGCAGTCTTATTAGAAATACAGTAAATACCAATGATCCAAAACAGATAAAATCAAAGAGGCAGAGTTTCAAAGTGAACAGTTTCCAAACCAGGCCATCATAGGGGTAACTTGGGGGCACTGAAATCCAACCTGCTGTCCACACCAGTTATTCAGAAAGGCAGGCAGGCCCCTTACTGGATAAAGCCAGTGTTTCAAGTCAGGTTTGGACGGAAACAAGTCGATGCAGACAAGCTACAGGTTTACTCGGCCTCCCTCTTTCTCATACCACACTTTCACAGCACTTGCGTTGCTGTGTTGTTTACCCAATCCCTGGTGAGCTGTTATAGTTCATAAGACTTTCCAAAAGGTAGAATTTTGTCACCATAAATAATATCCCCTAAGACACTGAAATAAAAAGTACATAATCCACCCTGATCTTGCTGGCAATCATCTAATGGGCATATTCAACACGACCAAGAAATAAGAAGTAAATATGCCTATTGGAAGTTTTGTCTTCCCTACTAGTACTCTTCTTCTCTGCAATTCTCTTTCCATCAATCTATTTCACCCTCTCCCACTTCTTTGTTTGAGAGCTGTGTGCCAGTTCAGCCAGCCCTCTGCTCACACTGCAGCACAGACACACTAGGACTGACAAACCTCCAACAGAGGGATGCGATTTCATTTATTTGATGTCAAGATCTGTTTATATTAACAGTGCAAGGTTTGTTAATATGTGCCCAATCTTATTGCATAAGATTTGCACTCACTCATGTCATCACTGTCATGTGTGAGCATAAGTAAGAAGCCTTAGATTCCTCTCAACCCATTTTCCTGAACCATATACTTCGGCCAACGGGAGGACGCTGGAGTAGAAAAGACAGACTGGGTCTGTGCGAGGGACGTACATATAGAAAAATGAACACGAAATGACACCATCTAAGGCATATGTTATTTTAACACTTCACCTGATGTCCCAAAGACTGGAACGCAGAGCACACAAACACACACTCACACACACACACCCACCACTAATTTATGCACATAACACTGAACAAAACCAAAGTGAGTGAGCCTAAGGTGCATCATGTTAGTCTAAAATAAAAAGCACATTTTGGGTGCAAGTCAGTGATTAGGCAATGCTGGAGCTTTACTAATGCAGCAGTAGGGCTGAACGATTAATTGCATTTGTGATATTATCGCAATATGATAAAACAAGATTTCCTAATTGCAAAGGCTGGGATAATGCTCTGGTCACATGACACGCGAGAGTAAACCAGTCTGCAGAGGAAGAATCAACTTCGTATGTTACGCTGTACCTTGACTTGATGTTGAACAATGGCCTTATGCTTTACAGAAGCTGACACTACAGAAACTTAAGTGTCACACAGGGAATGAAAGTAGCACCCGCCACCGCAGGTAACATGGTGGTGGTTGAAATCGTCAGGCCATCCCCCGCTTTCACAGACAGGAAAAATGCACAACAGAAAGACACGTGTATTAAGGTAAGCGTATTGTGGCGATCAGCACCTGTGTCTCACACACAGCCACCAGTCAGCTCAGAAAATATCTGTGAAACGGCATTTCAAACTAAAAGCACAAGTCCGAAAGAGGCCCACTCTGTCCTGAGTTACAGCCTGGTTACAGCCAGTGCACTGCTTACCAGCATCGGAGGCTGCGGGAAGGGGAACTCCGGTGTAGTCGGAGAATTACTAAGCTTGTTTATTAAACAACAGAGGCATCACTTGGTTTTATTTTCGTTGGCCAACTTTTGAACTGAACCTCAAACTGAGTATTTTTTGTTTGCTTACTGGGATATAGAAAGATGGACACCTAGGAGATTAGAACTGAGATAAGGACTCATTAATTGGTGGTTAAACTGTGGGTTTTGTATTGAGCGCTTACTGTATAATACAGTTCACACTGGTGAACTTAGTTTTTCTTGTGGTCTGTAGGTACGCCTACCCGATGATGTTATATTATTTAATGTCATGACTTGACTCTCAAATTATCTTCCTAACATTATTATAATTTGATATTTCTTCCCCACCATTGCTCATAATAATAATTCATGCAATTTATGCATCACCTAATTTCATCATCACACAGGCCTGGGTTACAAGAAAGAACAGTGTATGTTTTATCTATCAACTATTGTGTTGGTCATACCATACAACCATTTAACGCTTGTCCGTTTTGAATAATACAGAAGGTAAAGAGCTTAAAAATTAAATCTCATATTAAATCGCAATATTGGTTTAAAAAAAAAATTGCAATTACATTATTTTCCAACATCGTTCAGCCCTATGCAGCAGTCAAGGATCAGAACTGAAAAAACCCACAATGTGCTCAGGCTTGAGACGGAAGCTTTCTAATCAATCTCAAGTATTTGCAGCAAATACAGACATGACCCCAATAACTCAGCCATCACAACCAGCACGATGTCTCATAAGTCACAGACACATGTCAACCACAACGTTCAGAGCTACATCATTATTCACACGTCCAATATTGTTGCTGTAATTCAGATGGGCTGTCCATACAGCGTTGCACTGTATCATGATTAAGGCGGTTTGGCCAATCGCATCTAGACTCACAAATCACCACTGACACACACACACACACACACACACACGTTACTTAAACAGAAGCCCTGAAAAAAAATGAACATGGCACCATAAATCATGATGATGATCTACTGAATCTGTGTAAGATCAGGGATCATCAGAGAAACATCTAGGGGTGGGGGGGGAACAGCCCCACTGTACATCAACACTGACCTGTATGATCTAAAAGTAGCTTGGATGTGTGAAAAATGTGTGCTGTGTTATTTAGGACCATCTGTCTCTGATGTTTGTGGTCAGTTTTGAGAAGGAGGCTACATACATACAGACAGCAGCTCCCTCTACCTTACTTATATGTGAAAGATGTGCTTGCTTTATAGCAGTCAGCCGTCCTCATCCAAAATCTGAATACAATGAACCTTTAAAGAAATAAAACCTTCAGAGCAAAAAGAGCAGAGGCACTATTTAACATAACTATTTTTAGACTGTTGTCTAGTGGCAAAATTGATCACTAAAGACAAAATACATGACAGCAGTTCTAATACATTGAATGATGTTGCAATGTTGGGTAAACAGAAAACATTTTCTGTTGGGAAATTTTTCATTGGGCGTGAGGTCTGGCGAGGGGTAGCAGAGCAAAACTGACCTTTTTTTTTTTAAAGCAACATCATGTAAGACTTTTTTTTGTGCGATCTGACGCTCCTACCATTTCAGAGTGTAATTCATCGCTATCGTAAATAAGAATACTGTACGTGCATTTGTTAAGGTTACATTAAGATCAAAAACTACCAAGTAGCCAATTTTGCTAACACAGCTAAACATCAAGCAAGTTCGACAAGACCTAGCCATATTAGCGAGCCTTTTGTTTGGTCACTCCTTTTTTCTCCATCAACATCCTCTTCGCCACTGCCGTTATGTCCATAGAGGCAGCTGAGCCCGGTTATGTTGCCCGCTCGTCCAGCTCCGGCTCGACACAGCCCCACTATCCCACAGCAGCATTATGTTGCTTGAAACTTGGTTTGCAAGCCAGCCAACAGAGTTAGACAGCAACCGACGTCTGAGCACTTACAGAAACGTAACTGATGTCCAAATGTGTTATCTAGTAAGTGTGCTTACAATTCGAGATTTATAGCTAGTCTGTCTGTACCCTATTAAACAGGTTGTTACTTTATTAGTGATAATTTCTTCCCACAAATCTTCTGCAGGAAGCCTCCATATGATGCTTGATGTAGTTTTTTTTTTTTACCTGACTGGAATATCTGGAATATACCCACACAGCCATGAAGTCTTCAATGAGCTTGGGTCTTCTGCCGATGTGGTTACACTTTTGAGAGTTTGCTGAAGTGATGAGCTCTATCAACGTTTCTGGTTCTGGCTAATGTGCTGACTTAGATATGACAACGTGTGTGTGTGTGTGTGTGTGTGTGTGTGTGTGTGTGTGTGTGTGTGTGTGTGTGTGTCCTCGGTGAACCACAGACAGAGAGCAGAGGAGAGACCTTGAGTGCTGTGAAAAAGATACTTATAATGCTATGGAAAATGCCAATGTTTACAAATCGCAGCCACATTTTGGCAGATTCCGCGATTTTCCGCGTGTAATAGCCGATTCCATTTTTATTATCAAATTCCGCGTCATAGGGCCCTAATAGGGCTGGACGATATGGCCAAAAATGTTATCACTATAAAAAGTTTCATATCTTTCGATATCGATAATTATCACAATAAGTATCAAATAGTTTTTACTTTCAAGTTTAAAGGCTGATTTTTGCTCCTGAGTGAAAGTTGAAGAAACCTGATGGTTAATTGTGGTTTAAACTTTTCTTTATGGTCAACACTTGATGCCAAACAATTACAAATCTGAGATAGAACATTCAAAATATTTATGATAAAATCTTTGTCAACAAATATCTTTAAAATTAAGTAAAACCTTTTTCAGTCCTTTTTCCTCAACAGAATAAACATCTTAAGAAAAATTAAGTTCTAATTCGTGTATGATTCAAGTGAATAAAATCAAACATTTATTGAATATTTATTGAACATTTGTTATAGAAAAAAATTATATTGTGATAATTGTTTTATTGTCCAGCCCTAGGCCCTAATTACAGCAATAGCTGACAAATTATATGACCTACTCAGGGTTCTCATTTTCTAATCAGTCAGGTGACAAACTTTTATCCGCTAATGCATTTTTCCAAACTGTGGGGTCATGTCTGACTGAACTAAAAACATTCAGGTGAAATTTCAAAGCAAATAGGTATTTTAATAACACTTAAGGCTGTACTTTAAGGTCTTTGTTAGCCAATAAACACATTATCCAGCACCGTGCAGGAATAATTTGTTTTTTTTTTTCCTCCATTACAGTGATTTATTAAGTTCCAAGGACATACAATAGGCTACCTACCACAGAGCAAGGGCATGGTATATACAGTAATCAGGACTGGCCACTAATGATTCATGGATCCAACATCACTACACATTCAGAACATCTTTAGATATAGAGATTAGAGATTACGATTAAATAAGCATCCGTTAGGCAGAGTATCTGTGGCATTTGTTGTTTCATAGTTTTGAAACGACAGTTAACTTGAAATACTCAGTGTACAGACGAAGGCCTTCAGTCTCCTCTGGTGAAACATCCATCTCATGGGAATGACCAACTGACAGGCCAGAGAGTCAGTCTTTCTCAGTAATCACATAATGGTGATCCACCACAACTGGAACTAAGCTACAGCTGTCTGTCTTATCTAAGACACTAAGAGCAAGACTGTTAATGACAACACTGTCACAGCTGCAGCATTCAAACTGATAAATATACAGTAAATGTGAATGTTACTAGAGATTTAAGGTCTCCACAGATTTCCTTTGTTATAATTGTGCTGTTTATTTAAAAGGTTTATATATTTTTATATATACTTTTAATATATTTACATTTCTATTTATGTTCATGTGTACTGTAAGCACCAATTTATACCAAGGCAAATTCCTCGCATGTGAAAATGTACCTGGCAATAAAACTGATTCTGAGGTTATAACAAACAAAAATTTAAGTAATAAGCTTAAAACTATGATGTATCTGAAGCTTAAGAGATTAATAACTGTTAGCTATGTGCCATGTTTTCATCATTCATTCACTACCTGGCTAGCTGCTAATTACCTGCCAAACAAACAAGGCAATGTAACCAGTAGGGGTGGGGTAAAAAAAACTGATTCTTAGATGCATTGTGTATTATTAAAGTATTACGTCTCAATGGAGAAAAATCAATTATCGGAAATTTACTCCCACTGCAGATTCGAATTAAAATATGTTATAGTTTTTATCTCCGCATAATATGCCACAACACTGCATTTACTGTATGTCGTAGAGAATACCAAAGTAACGCACCCCCTACAATTAAATAAACTCCCCTATATTCTTTCAGGTGTGGCACACCAACACTGCTGAAATATGTGCGCCACTACAACGTGCATATGAATGTGTGCGGAGCAGAGGAAAACGTAAGCTGTAAGTTGTTAGTCTGGCAGTAAATGTACAGAGGTTAAAGAGTGTCAGTTAATAAATGCTACAGCTTCCCAAAAAAAGTCTTGCCTGTTTCCCCAACTGCTGGTGAAGGTGGTTAGCAATCAAACGTCTCCCAGGGCCTCAGATTCCGGTCTGGAGCTGAAAAGGAAAGACTAACATTAAGTTTTGTTTTTGCTGCTATGTGACGTTAGCTAAATTTATAAGTAATGTTAATTAGCTGCATCTCATTACTACTTACTTGTCGAGTATTAGGAACATCAGGTACAAGCTTAAACAAATTGGTGCACAACTCTGTCCTGTACACATACTGTACATCTTGATAGCAAAGATTATTTCAATTTTCAGATGAGTCTGAAAAACTGGTTACTTAGAAAAAGAAAGGACAATGGTGACCATGGAGGAGTTTAGCTAAGTAAAGCAAATTAGGGATACAAACTAATCACCTTTTAAGCTAATGACGTTTTTTTGGATGTTAATGTCCAAATGAAATGCTTGGTAATTATATAGAAGGGGGTGAATAAATATGGTGGTTCTTACAGGTTGCCTAATTTTTTATATCAATTTCTATAGATGAATGTGCTTTTGGGGTGTTGTTTATTTATTATATGCTCTAACTTTTTGCACAAAGATTATGTGAAATATCAGATTTTTTTATTGGAAACTTTTTTACTCAATGAAACCACTCGCGGCAATCACGGCTCCTACAGTTAGAAAACTGCAGTCTTTCAAATCAGGATTTTGATTTGAAAACGTTTAGACCATCTCAGCCCATATCTAATAACAAAATCTGTAATTTCAAAAGCAAAGAAATGCTGAACATTTTGGGAACTAAGGAGAAGAACAACAAACCTGCTGAATAAATGTGTGATAAATTAAGTGAGTTCCTGTGTTTGTGCGTGAATGTGTGTGTTTTTGTGCAAGTGATGCCCCTTGGGAGCTGCAGAATGATTACTGAGCTCAGTTTAGGAAACACCCCCACTGGAGCATCCAGCAGACCAAGCTGTAAAAACTGCAGAGAGTCAGGACCTACATTAGTGAGAGGGCTGAGTGAAATGTCAAAAGCGCAACTGATACAGATCCAACACAGCTGTCTATCCTGGCTGCATAATGACTTGCACTTCACTACGTGTGACGTAAATAACTCAATGAAGTGACTTTTTATGCTTAACCAACAACAAGTCAATTAATCAAGCGGTCGATTGACAGAAAATGAATCAGCATCAAAAATGTCAAAATTTCAGAACATAATTGCTACGTGGATCAATGAAGAAGACACTGATTCGCTGTGTGGCTGGTGTAGACAAGGCGTTTGTCAAGCTCTGTCCAAAGCGCCTTCAAAACAACTCTGAAGCTACCTTTTAAAAAAAATTGTCTTGTGTATTTAGCATATATTAATACAAGTAAGACATTGTAGGTGAAAAAACAGTGTTGCCAATATTGTTAGTAGCAACACAACAGAGCTACCTCCTAACCAAAGACAACTGAGCCAGAAAAGCACAATAAGGTATAAAATGCAGACAAAATAATCATTAATATATCACACAGAATGCTGGATGAGAAAGCTGTTTGTGTCATGTATTATGTTACATAATATGAATAATATGCTGCCCTCTTCATTAATGCTATAAACTACAGCTGCACTTTGTTGCAACTAGTTTGCATACTGAAGATGGCCATTTCCCAGAAGCATACAAACCTCACGGGAATTAACAGTCTTCTAAAATGTGTCTACGGTTCACCTTAGAAAAACGCAGATCCATCATCAACAGAAGTTGTGTCTCCTTTGTTTCTAGCTTAACAAGTATGAGACATGACACTTAACCAAAGCACTTGTGCAAATTGCAGATGAATCTGCCTTTCCTGTTGCCATAGGATGTCACAAGAACGTCTTTGAAGACATGTTTAAAGTATAGTTAATAGTGTTGTTTGTTGGGCCCTGTCAGTGCCTTTCCTTAAAATACAACAACAAGTACAGAACAATGAAAAACCTTGTTACTGCTCTTGCATCCACACAAACACCTGTCTCATCAGTTATATGTTAGTATTAACAACAACAATGAACTTTGTTAAGAGTTTGGCTACTCAAGGACACATTCATTCCAGACAATTCAGAAAAAGCAGTGCTTTCTGCAATATTGATGTACCAGCCGAGTGAAAGGACACACCAGCCCATGAATCTGCCTTTGCCTGCTTGTTACAGAGCATTCAACAGCTTACTGCACCAAACTGAACCCCTGCAGCCTGCCTCTCCTGTGCTTTCTTCTTGGACCAGAGCCCATGTGCAGGCAAGCACACATACTGTATACAAGAGAGCTCTCTCACACACACACACACACACACACACACACACACACACGTGTGCAAACACGCACAGGCATGCAGAGAGACTGGCCCACAACAATCAGCCTCAGCATGAACACCTACACACATTTAAATGACACAGTAACACATTCGGCCAGGCACAGATGACTGTCACAACCTCTCAGCAACACACATCACAACACTGGGAGAACAGATAAAGCCTGGCTTCAGGGTGTTGCTGGCTGTGGCAACTGCAACAGATGGAGCTGCAGCAGCAGTGAGGCGGGCAAGGTGAAAAGAAACTGGACCTCCCGTCTGAATGCGCCTGTGTGTGCATGTGGATTTTGTCTTTCACTTCTGGTTATTTTCAGGTAGTTCTTTATAAATCTTACAGCATGGCCAAGTATCTGGCATGTATTCAAAAGGACAGAGCATGCATAAAACATGAAAGACAGAGGAGAGTAATGGAGCAGAGACAGAAGGGGGGGGGGGGGGGGGCGCAAAATACATGCCAGTATAATAACGTATGCAAAGACGGCTTTCAATGCAGCAGTGGCACTATCAACCGTACTCACAGCTCTGAGACAGTCAGATCTGGACAGGTAGATATGCTACCTCACTAGCATAGTGTGTGACAATGTTAAATGCAGCTGCATACAGGGAGTATGGCATTTTCTTCCCTTGTAGGAACAGACAAGCACAATCATCCCACTGACAGAGCAAAGTGAGAAGAAGAGAGGGGTGAGAGAGGAAGAGAGAGAGCACGAGAGTGAGCGGGAGAGAGAGAAAGAGAGAGATGCGAAAGACATGGAACCTCAGACCTAGCAATGATGCTCTTTAAAAACACCCACCTCAGTCTGCTGCTGAATCCTGACGCAGTGAGAAGAACCAGGGAGTAAATGCAGAATACTGTACTGTGATGGAGGAGCCGCGGCCAAAATCCAAGAGATTGAGCAGGAAAACGGAGAGGGAGGAGGGATGATACAAGACTGGTGAATGTGAGATCCTGTGAGACCAAAATTATGTGTCTGAGTGAGAGAAGCATGTATGTCTGACATGAGAAAGGCAGAAAAAAATAAATAAAGTGACACCAGACAGACAGAACAGGGATGGGGAACAGAGGGGGGAGAAAGAGACGGAGAGAAGGGACAGAATAAATGTGTGAGCTTGGAGAGTCACTGAGCAGAGCAGTTGCATTAAAGAAAATGCCCCTCCCTCGTTCCTCTATACACACACACCCCCACCTGCCTTTGCACTGTCAGCATTTGAGTAAGCATGCATTCAGTGAATCAGAGTGAGCTGTAAACGGTGAAAGAGAAGAAGGGTGGGCCGGAGGGAAAGCAAGCGAGAAGCATGTGCGTTCATTTTAAATCCAATGACAAGGCACTCCTTCATGGAGATTTCGTGGTTTCCATTGAAACTGGTTCAAAGTTTATTGGCTGCATAGCAAGTCAACACAGTATTTTATGTCAAAGATATATGCAAGCACATAAGAACATCCATACACCCTGTGCCCTATTATGCAAACTGGTAAAATGAACTACGCAATATAATTCTCTCTCTCTCACACACGAGAAAAAGTGTTTGTCAACCACAAGAAATCTGGCAGCACCTGGTTCAAGCTCCGATAAGTTGCCTCCTATATGCTGTAAGCATGCCTTAAAATCCCTATCAGGTCCAGGTCTAATTGTTGGCAGTGCACCCCCATGTCCATGCAGAGGGTGGTTAAGTGAGAGGATTACTCCCTAAAAGAATCAATAACTTGTTATAATAAATACTACTGTATATCAAATATTTAAAAAAAAGTGTATGCATAAGCAGCCTATTTTACTGTCCTCAATATAGTTGAGCAGTAGTTTAAAAAAGGGAATATTCAAGATTCAAAATACCATATCATATTGGCTGTTAACCAATTGTTGTCTTCAGCAATCTAACAAAGTGCTACAGTTCATGTGAAACTGACCCCCACCTTGCAGATAGTATTTGCAAGTAATGCTAGCACAAATCAATGACTTGCGAATTTTTGCTAGGCTCTGTATCAAACAAGCATTTTCTCTTACGTCTGCAGAATATGATTTGCAGGCCCGAGCATCTCTTTACCACAACAATGCTACATTTATAATGGTATGCTGTAACACATTTTACGTCCAAAACATAAGCACCTCCTCCACTTGGTAATTTGGCAGTTTTGATAATATCTTATTGAAATTGTTTTTTTGGGTACAGATTACTCGGGCATCAGGTAACTGAACAGGTGGCCGAGCAGGTAGTTGGGCTCAGAGATGACGCCATCGAGTGGAACACAGCCCACATCCCATCATGTGTTTCTGACTATTCTGGGCCAAGGAAATATTTAGCAGTATTTTTATCAGTGTATAGATGAGTTAGTGTTTAGAAAGAGAACTGAAAGGTGTATCACAGGTATTCTCTCACGCACGCACACACACACGAGAAAAAGTGTTTGTCACATTGAAATGTTTCACATCAAACAAATTGAAATATTAGACAAAGATTTTTAGCTGTTTTTAAATGAAGGTATAAAGCGAAAAAAATCCAAACTTACATGGCCCTGTGTGAAAAAGTGAGTGTCCCCTAAACCTAATAACTGGTTGGGCCACTCTTAGCAGCCTTAACTAGGACCGGGTTTCGAGTTCAATGCTTTTTAGGCACCGACCGAATTGCCTCAATACCATCAAGTATCAAAAAATGTCTTGTCTTTCGGTGCACAACAGCATGTGAAATTGATTGTCAATCAGTGTTGCTTCCTAAATGGACAGTTTGATTTCACAGGAGTGTGATTGACTTGGAGTTACACTGTGTTGTTCAAGTGTTCCCTTTATTTTTTTGAGCAGTGTATGTCTTGCTTTTTGATAAAAGAATTTTTCAAAGGAACAATTATTAAAATAACAAACAATATTAATGATAATAATGTGATAATTAAGTTACTTTATACAAACAACAATGGTTCTTAGTTTGTTGAGAATAAAATTCGTATCGAAAAAAGTATCGTGCAGGAACCGGTATCGAAGTCGAGGTATCGATATCGAAAATCTTTGAACGATACCCAGCCCTAGCAGCAACTGCAATCAAGCGTTTGCGATAACTGGCAATGAGTCTTTACAGTACTGTGGAGGTATTGTTGTAATTCAGCCACATTGGAGAGTTTTTGAGCCTTAACCGCTTTTTTAGACATCTCAATTGGATTTAGGTCAGGACTTTGACCTAAATCCGATTGAGATGTTGTGGCATGACCCTAAAAAAGCGGTTAAGCCATTCAGAGGTGGACTTGCTGGTGTGTTTTGGATCATTGTCCTGCTGCAGAACCCAAGTGCGCTTCAGCTTGAGGTCACAAACAGATGGCCGGACATTCTCCTAGGATTTTTTGTAGGGCTGCACGATTTGGAGAAAAAGTCATATTGCGATTATTGTGGACAATATTGCGATTTGATTATAATGGAACAAATGGTACTATGAGTCTACTTGCTTGATTATCAAGGAAATGAACAAAATACTGACAATTTGAAATGTGTTTTTGAACAAAGTTAAGCAATATTTATAACAATAACTAGTAAAACAGAACTAAGGGAGCGTGTTGCTCTACAGAGGAGGCAGCTAGAAGGAGCAAATGTTGGCACACTGGCATCCTGGCACAAGTTAAATCTACATCTGTCCACTGCAGAGACACTATCTACAACCTGGAGGAGTAACTAGTATACATGAGTCTATTAGAATAATATTATAACATTAAATTAATGTTATAATGTAAATTAAACAGTATAATTTTCAGTTAATAGTATGCTGTTAGTATAAAAATAATAGCCTTTATTAATTACTATATTCATTATAATGTCATATAGTACAGCCTACTGTTTTACCACTAGTTGAATATTAAAGTCAGTTACAGCTGTTTAATTTCTGTGGGTTATTTATTTATTTATTCCTTGTGCAAGAAAACTCTACATTGGTCACTAATTGGTTAATGCTAAGAATTAACTTGTCAATAATCATATAGTTCAACATTTAATGATTTGATGTAGTAAGCCAACATATTTTAGCTGAATCATAAGGAATGGCACTTATACTTAATGTAATATCATTAACGACTCTAAACGTTCATAAAATATATACTTTGAATCATTTATCAGCATTGATGTACCCCAAAAAAGGATTTTATAGCGTTTAAAAGCAGTTTTTTGAGGTGCATGCAATTCTCAGCAGGCATGCAAAACTCGGCATAACAACGGAGCATTTCTCTCGGTGCTCCGGTAGCGCATCCGACTAGGTTTTGAACAATTAGCAGCGGGGCGTGGCAGGGGTTACAGTAGGTTGTTGTAACAGTTACTCACACACTGCTCATGAATCATTTTTCTGATTGCACATATGTTTGTAGAGCCACATGCGAGAGCCCGTTGTGGAAGGAGATAATGAGCAGACTGCAGCGCAGACACAGAACGCCACACACACCTGTTGTATTAAATCGCACACATTTTGCGGTTATGTCATCGCACATGACGACATTGCAGCCCTAATTTGGTAGACAGCAGAATTCATAGTTCCATTTACCACAGCAAGTCCTCCACGTCCTGAAGAAGCAAAACAGCCCCAGACCATCACACTGCCACCACCATATTTTACTGTTGGTATGATGTTCCTTTTCTGAAATGCTGTTACTTTTACATCAGATATAATGGGACACACACCTTCCAAAAAGGTCATCGTCAGTCCACAGAGCATTTTCCCAAAAGTCTTGGGGATCATCGAGATGTTTTCTGGCAAAACTGAGCCTTTGTGTTCTTTTTGCTCAGCAGTGGTTTTCGTCTTGGAAATCTGCCATGCAGGTCATTTTTGCCCAGTCTCTTTCTTATGGTGGAGTCATGAACACTGACCTTAACTGAGGCAAGTGAAGCCTGCAGTTCTTTGGATGTTGTTGTGGGGTTTTTTGTGACCTCTTGGATGAGTCTTTGGGTAATTTTGGTCTTCCGGCCACTCCTGGGTAGGACTGAACAATTTTGGAAAATAATCTAATTGCGTTTTTTTTTTAACCAATATTGCGATTTAATACCAAGTGACGCCTCTCGTGTGTAATAGACAAGCTTAGTAATTCACCAACAACACCGGAGTTCCCCACCCCCGCAGCCTCTGATGCTGGTGAGCAGTGCACTGGCTGTAAATCAGGACAGACTGGGGCTCTTTCGGGACTTGTGCGTTTAGTTTTAAACTTAAATGATATTTCCTGAGCTGACTGATGGTGTGTGTGTGACGCTGGTGCCGATCGCCACAATGCACTTACCTTACTACACGTGTCTTTCTGTTATCACATCGCGATAATATCGCAAATGCAATTAATCGTTCAGCCCTACTCCTGGGAAAGTTCACCACTGTTCCATGTTTTCGCCATTTGTGGATAATGGCCCTCACTGTGGTTCACTGGAGTCCCAAAGCTTTAGGAATGGCTTCATATCCTTTTCCAGACTGATAAATCTCAATTTATCCGTTTCTCATTTGTTCCTGAATTTCTTTGGATCGCTGCATGATATCTATCTTATGAGGATCTTTTGGTCTACTTCACATTGTCAGGTAGATCCTATTTAACTGATTTCTTGATTGAGAACAGGTGTGGCACTAATCAGGCCTGGGTGTGGCTAGAGAAATTGAACTACACTTTCCAGAGATGTGATTAACCACAGCTGATTTATGTTTTAGGACAGGGGCAATCCCCCTTTTCCCCCTTAATAATAAAAACCTTCATTTAAAAACTGCATTTTGTGCTTTACTTGTGTTATCTTTGTCTAATATTTTGTTTGTTGATCTGAAACATTTCAGTGTGACAAACCTGCAAAAAAAATAAGACAGGGTGTGTGTGTTTTTGTGTGCGTGTGTGTGTGTATTAGGGATTAAACAGTATGAAAATTTCATATCACAATTATTGTGACACACAGGGGGGGTGGGGGGGACAGTCGACTGTCACGACTGCCGAAAATTGTATGAAAATACATTAAAGTTCTGCTTTTAAACGCTATACTATTCTTTGTGGTGTTCATCAATAGTTATAAATGACCACACACATTATTTTATATATATATATATATATATATATATATATATATATATATATATATATATATATATATATATATATATATATATATATATATATATATATATAAAAATAAGTTTAAGGATGCTGTGTGGTGTTCAGATCAGTCCCCTTTAGATTTGTATTTATGGATTTGCCTCATTCTATGTGTGTATTTGCATGTTGCCCAGAGCTTGGGGGGACAGCTACAGCTTCACTGTTGCGCACCACTGTCCCTGGCCTTTCTCTCTGAACTGAAGCCCACTCACGGCATTTTCCAACTTCTGCTTCCAGCCAGACTACAGCTCCACAGCTCACTCCTCTCCAATCATAACACCAAGCTTGGTGGGGTATCTGCCAGATAGTCTGATAGGGCCACAGCAAGAGATCTTCACCACACCCACAATTATAACTATAGGTTCCTATACAAGTTTCAAAGTTCATTCAGTCCTCCCAAACAATAATACTTCTAAAGCATTTCATGTGCCTTTTATGAAATGGTTAAAATGATGCTGGCTGACCATCTGAAACTGGGGCCAAACACAGAAAAATTACCATAAACACTCCTAAAAAGTCCACGGTTTTCCTAGTTCCACACACCTCTGTAAACACACTCCCAAACATGGACTTCCAAGAAACTATGACTATATTTTCATACTGAATATTGTGAGGGCTGCGCTACGTATGCTTAATGCGGCAGACTGTAGTCTGCATGCAACACTCTGGTGCTTTGCCAGACAGCTGCATAAGAGAAGGGTAATGCTCCTGTAATCATACCAGGTGCTTGAGTGTTTGCCCTCCTCAATACCAGCTGGGAAGATACAAGAAGAAACAATTAGGCCATTCAATTTAACCTATAGCTTTCTGCTGTCCTTTGGGTATGCATTGAGGCCCCAAAAACAAACACAACTAAAATGTAATTTCAAAATGATGTACAACACCACCAGTCGTTCCGTTATCTACACTCAACTATGCCTGTTCAAGGTCATGGTGTATGAACAATAAACACCAATTTAAATGGCCCACTGTGCTCCAGGTACACCTGCTAGACAGCATTTCAATCATTGATATACACACATATCTTTAAAACAAATGGTGGCTTTGCCTCTACTCTTTAACTTTTCTTTAATGTTTCTGAAGGGGAATTTTAAGCATTGTGTTAACTGTTCCTGCTGCAGATACCAGATCAAGGTTGGACTCAGGGAAGCACAGGGAAAACTTTGTTTTCCTCCAGGGCTGAAGTTGATGCTGACTTCGGGACTAACCCCCTTCACTTTTACCCAGCAGCTGGGAAGCATGACACAGGAACTTCTTAGGTATTGAGGAGCTTCAACCCTAACCTTGATACTACTTTCTTCATTAAAAAAACAAACAAAAAAAACTATGTAACACTACAGTCCATAAAACACATCCAGTAAAGGTGAATTGTGCGGTAGGTTATACTTTCTTAATCCAAAGCCATTATGTCAAAAAAGACATTATCTTAACAGGTTTGGATTAACATACACACCTAACACAACAGTTTACATGCAGTTTCAGCCCCATATTGAGTTGACTGTCCTCTGGGTATTGCTGAGTAGAAAGCCATTAGGTTTTTAGTACTACAGTCTATGCTCGGTCTCATTGGGATTACCGCACGGAGAATGGAGCAAGTGACAGGCATTAAGTAAACAAAATTACAGGCTCTGAGGAATTAGTCTGTACTACTTGTACAACACAAAAAGCCACACAATCCTCCTTCAGCTCCTGACCTGGTAGATGATAGTGTAAAGATACAGTATTGACTGATGTCTCAGAGTGACAACAGAAGAGGGTGATGATCAGGTGTGGAAATTAACTTTTTTGCTCACCTGCCAAGGGGACTGGTAGATGAAAGAAATCATCCAGCCAAGCATATTTTTTAATAATGGCCAAAATAATAAATTGCTTTTTTGTGTCACATTTACATTTGTTTCAGCATTTTTAACTAAGATCATAAGGTACTATATCAAATACAAACTTAAAGAAGAGGCCAGAGTGAAATTTAAACCAGAATTACATTATTGCTATTAAACGTACTTAACAGTAAATTTTTTTGTAAACTTACAAGATGCTCATTAATCATTCATCTTAAATCTTATCATTGCAATGACAAATGAGTTGTTTCTGTTTTTGTCTTTGGCATACTGCCGACACAAAAAACGCTCATTAAAAAACAGACTCAGCATCGTACTGTAGCCAGCCTCTCTGAAATCCCTAATTCTCCATTTTTCGCAAAACTTCCTTGTTTTATGTTCTGCTTCAGCCTCCTTTTTGTCTGTGTTTTTACCGTTTTGATAGTTCTGTTATTAAACCTGGTAAATGTCACCACATTACAGTTGTAGCTGGCCAGCCAAACGCTAAAAAAAAAACAAGTACTCCAAGTACAACTTTTGTAGCTCCTAGCGCACGCACACACACACACACACACACTCTCCCCTCTTTCCCTCCCAACTCCTATCCCCTAACGCTCATCCCCTACAAGTCTACACCAAACAACCACAAGTAACATGAAATGAACATAAAGAACAACCGAGCAATATGGCAAAAATATATCATGATTTATTTCAGGCAGGATCACGATTCACGATTTATCAAGATTCATTTTCCTGTTGGTTTTTAAGACTATTTAGCAAGTTACTGGTTAAAAAGAGAAAAATAACACTACTTTATTAATTATATACAATATAGCCTGGTTCATTTAAACAACAAAGAACTGATTCATTTTGTTCTTATAACATTTTAAAGATTTTAATATACATTATTTTGATTAATTTTCCAATGAAAGAATGAGCTGTTTGCTTCTGCATATTTAAAAACACAAAGACAGGAAGGGACTTGTTGCAGATATTGACTGGCGTTTACAGTAGCTGTTGGAAGCAGTATGTATATAAGTTATCTCATATTTACTCTCGCCAATGCAATCTGAAACTAATATATATATATCTCTCTCTCTCTCTATCTCAAGACGTGTACTAATGCAAGTGTGTAAGTCTGTCTGCAGAAATGTACTGACAGGAAGTCTACAGCGGATGGTGTGACTGAAGGAAATGACACACGGAGCAGACAACAATAACAAAATAACAGGAACCGAGTCCTGGCCCTGAGAGGCGACTGAGCTTAATGTACGTAGTTCCTGGAACAGTACTGTACAATAATGTATGTCACGTTGATCACGTTTCATGTTGCTGCTGCACCCCCTTTCCCTTTAGAGCAGCAACATGCATGTAACTAGGGAACGCCCTGAATATAATAAAAAGAGAGGAAACGGAAGAGATACCTCAGAGCAGGAGCCAGCCGAACCTTCTGAAACAAATGATAAGGAAGCCATGATAAACTACCAAGATCTTTTAGCAATGGACAGTGTAAAACCCGAAGTGACATTGTCAGTAAATGGAAAGCTTATGACTTTCCTGTGCGATTCTGGAGCATGCAGAACTACCTGCAAAGAACCGATACCAAACTCCAGGCATGATGGTCAGCAAATTGTGGTACGATCAGCGAGCGGTCGGAGTTTGTAACTGAGTGCATCTCTGTCCGTTCTCCTCGCGAGTAAAAAGCCATTAACTCGCTTGTCTTTCTTCCTTGTCTGATATTATAGGTGAGCTGAACCTGACACCTATAATATTCAGCTAGCGCTGAATGTGCGTTACGCCCCCCCACCCTGTCATGTAGACTGTGCGAACTGGTTCAGCTCTCAGTGAGTAAACACTGCGTCCGAACCGGCACCGAACACAGCCTCCAAAACCGCCAATTGTGATGACAGGGAATACGGGACCGAGGTGGTTTTCTTTCCAGGTTTGGCTCTTTTCACCCCGGGGCTGACTCAGCGAATAAAGGACAGCTAGTAGTACAGCTAACTAGCTACAGATACAGACAGATACAGTTAGTGGTACAGCAAAAAGTAAATATATCTGTCCATCAACAAACTCTGTAAATCACCTCCGTACTATATTCCCTGTTGGTCTCTGCGTTTAGTCCCGTTCATGCCGTGTTCACTGGGAGGCTGCTGAGCGCAGTTTTGTTGACCACTCGCTCGGCCCCGGGGCGCTGTTCTCTGACGTTATCTTGGCCTGAAAACCATCATTGAGTAGGAGTGTAACATTAAACAATATACTCCCCTGGTGCTCCGAGCTCCCAGTCCAGGCTGATTCTGATGACCACTAGGCTAACTGAGCTAATATATATATATATATATATATATATATATATATATATATATATATATATATATATATATATATATATATATATATATAAGCAGCTAGTTAGCCGCGGTCAACAGTTACTTTAGCAACAAGTAACATTTTCTATTAATCAGCAACCTTTGTAAATCCCAGAGAGTTGAGGCAAAGCAGCTGGGGGACATGGGGAACTTTATAGAGCTGGCCCGAAAGTCATTTTTTGAGCTTCAACTCTTCGATTGTAATCAAGAGCGAATAATCGATTTTTTAAACGTGTGTTGATAAGCATGCTGTAATTTCAGGAGCTACAGCTATGTATTTAATAGATAGAAGCAGAACATCAGAAGAACGCCCAATAAGTTCTGCTGAGCGAGCGGGGATCGGATGGGCAAGAGATAACGGCGGCATGGGTGCGCAAGTCTGTGTGCATGTGTGCGAGAGAGAAAGAAAGAGAGAGCGCGCTCCGTTTATTTATTCTCATAGCTAGGCTAACTAAGTGATTATTACCAAATCTTTGTTTTTAACTTTTTTATGGCAAGGCTTGCAGACCCAAGTGCAGCACTAAGAAAGGGAGAAATAAAAGGAATTAAAGGGATTGGATATTGAGCAGCGGAAGAGCGAGGCAGAGTGAAAATAGATGCGTGCCGTACCGGGTTGGTGGCTGCTGCACAGAGCAGGGGGAACCGTAGCTGAGAGTCCAGAGTGAGAGAGTCTGATCCAAGCAGGTCCAGAGCAGAATCCGGGAATAGTTTAGCCGGGCGGGATCCAGAGAGAGCGCACGGGATGAGCGGTGTTTTCGGTAGCGGAACTAAATCTAACATGTTATTATGCAAAATTCACTTTTAATTATAGCGACAAAATGCTCTTCTTCTACAATCGTCGTAATATAATTCAATTCAATTCAATTTTATTTATATAGCGCCAAATCACAACAACAGTTATCTCACAGCGCTTTTCATAAAAGAGCAGGTCTAGACCGTACTCTGTGATGTTATTTACAGAAGCCCAACAGTTCCCACCAAGAGCAAGCACTAGGCGACAGAGGCAAGGAAAAACTTCCTAATTAGGCTCATTTAAATGCGTTCATTGTGTTGCTGTTTGTTTCCAGCCTACAGTTTACTGATTAATTTTAAAATGTAGGAAATTTGACTGTTTTGATATGTAATGAAGTTAAGCAATTGTAAAAATTAATTAACACCATAACTTCCACACTACTGCAGTCATCACTCAGTTTTACCCACACAGCTGAGGGTTTCATTTAGTTTTCCCTTTAATGTGAACTGGAGCATTGCGTTCACTGCTGTCAGCGAGGGCAAGCGTGCGAAAAAAAACCTCAATAATCGAATCTCATAATTGAAATCGAATGTGTACCCAATGGACGAATATTCGGGTCCAGCCTTAGAACTTTAATGTTAATTTTATGACGCCCAACAGTTACAATGTTGCCTTTGTAGACCGCAGAGGAGCAGGCAGCTGACTTAAACTGAGCCATAGAACTAAAACTGATATGGATTGTGCACTGTAGCACGATAGTAACGATCTCTCTGAAAAGACAGATCGTGGAGACATTTTAATCGTTCACGATCAAATATCGCCCACCCCTACGTCAGAGGTGACAGATCACTGACCAATTGTAACTGCAAGCTGAGTCAATGGGCTGAATTCACACTTAAATTTGATTTTTGCAGGATTCCTGGAAAACTGTGTTCAATGACTCATGATAAAAGGTGGTCCCAAGAACACAATACCTTCAGTAACTATTATGCTTAAATAGCCATGTTACCACTGACTAAACACATCACTTACACATCTACCTTTACATGCACACACTCGCACTCCCCCTCACACACTCTATACATTTGCTGATTGTTGTATGCTTAGAGTTTAATAGTTGTTTATTTACTGAAGTTAATAACCAAACCTGCCCCTACGTTGATCCCTATGATGGACATGTTGTATTAGTAAAACTTTGTATACTTAGGAAAATGTACTTAAAAGTATTAAAAGTACTCGATGCTGAAAAATATTGGCTTCAGCTTCAAAAAAACAATATGTGGACCCTAGGGTTGACCCCGAATAGTCAAAGATTCGATTCTTCGATTCGATTGTCAATCTCACAGTCGAAGCTTCACAGCAAAACATTTTGGCGATTTGGGGGTGATCAACGTCTGATTTTACATAGAACTACTAGTTTTCTCCCATAAGTTAATGTGCAGGCTATTATAATATACAATTAATTTTTTAATGTTGTAAATAACCATTTAAAAAGAAAAAATGTTTTTAAAGTGCGTGAATAAATCCAAAATTGTAACCCTAACCCTGGGTCGTCGGTGTGCATGTGTAAGCGTAGCGTGTATGTGTGTAGTGGCAGAAGAGGAACACTTGCTGAAGAGATGGAGCACAGCCCCAGCTTAGCCGCTGTTGTGCCGAGTTGTCCGCACCTCACGGGACTTTTGGATAATTTATCACCATTGATGAACCACACAAATATTATATTATATTGTTTTTAAATAGCCGGCTACTTGAAATAGACCGTCGAGGAACCGCAATGTGTACGCAGTTGTCGGCAAGCACGCAAAACTCTGCACAAGACCGGTGAATGGCAGGCGAGAGAGAAAGAGAGAAAAGGGTAACAATAAGCATCAGTTTAGCTGGAAATTTACAGTGTAAGTTGAATGAAGAGAGACTACAGCTTCTCAAGATTAAAGCGGAGCCACCATGTGTAACCCCCTCCCCGGCTCGCAATGGCCGAACTCACTGTTACACATGATTATGATTACTGATGAGTGAGCAGTTAGCATTAACGAATTAGAGATTAACCACAATGTAGAGCATTATTCTTGCACAAGGATTTAATGAATGAAACCCCCCCACAAAAAATACTGCTGTACTGTTCAACTGGAAATAATACACCACTGGTAAGATACATAGATTATTATTACATGTAATTATAATGAATATGGTAACATCATATAATATGAATATTATACTAACATGATAGTATTAAATTAACATTATACTTAACGTTATATTACACTAATACACTCATTTATTCTAGTTACTCTGCCAGGATGCCATTGTGCCAATATGTGCTTCTTCTAGCCAGCCGCCTGAGAGCAACGCTGTCCCCTTTTTCTATTTTAAATCTGTTTTACTAAAGTTACTGTTATAAATATTGTTCAGTAATCTTGTTTACATAAAGTGTGGCGTGGGTTGTGCTGGTGTATTGTTTATCCATATAAGTCCCACATTCCACAAGCAGCAATGCACCAATCACAGCAGAGTTTCCTGTGAGGAGTGTTTTCACTTATTGTGCTGAGTGATGATCCAGGTTTTAAAAACCTTTGACAATGTTTTAAAGCAGAGTGTCCAGATATTAGGGGTCTTCACTTCCATAGTCCTAGTTTATGGTGCTCCCAAATAGGGCTGGGCAATAAAACAATAATGATAATTATCGCAGTATAATTTTCCTCAATATCAACATAATGGGGGTCACCGATCGATTGTAATTGGCCAATAATGGCTTTAACTAGTTTGATCGGTGGTTGCTAAAAAGGCTGATATGAAAAGCCGATCAGATGATGCAATACCCGCCAGACAAATTTTCAATGGCCGCTAAAATGTTTCACTACGCGGTCTGAGCGGTTTTCAAAGCTAGCTAGCACCATAGTCCTTTTCAGACAGGAAGGGATTGATTCGTCCAGGTAATCATTTACAATGAGAGTTGAGCAGCAAACAGACAAGCGGAGCAACAAGCAGGAGCAATCATGTGAAACTGTCGCAGCTGTGCTCATCTCACACACGCCACCCGCAACCGAAGTTTAAATTACCCTTCGCTAAGCCCCGCCCCCCTTAGTTACTGTTGCTAAGTCCGACAAACTGTCGACGCTGCCTCTGTCTATCACTGCACTCCCCGGAGAAATATTGTCAAATTAGTTGGAAAAAGCGTTCTCAGAAAGAAGCAGACAGCTTTGCAATTATACATTTGAAGGTTGTATTCAGACTGTCAAACTGACTCAAACGGACGTGAAAAAAATGAAAGATAGAAGCTAACTTACCGATCACACAGTACAAGGTGAACCACCGCATCCCCCGATGATTGAGACAAAAGATAACGATATGAACGATCAACACTGTTCCTGTAAAGCTAGGTAGGCCTCTATTCATTATTACAGTCATTAAAAAGCAGAACAGTCGGGCTTTATTACGTTACATTCAGTAGGAAGTTAGCTAGCGTTAGCTAACTAACATTACATTAGGAACGATCCACAGCCAACATTTTTCTGGATTTATTTTAGGTTTTGGAAAGAGAATAAATCGTACATCTCCTATCAACCTCTCTGGGTAGCAACTGTAACTATCACAAGTGCCTCAGGAACAGCGTTTGACCATATCTTAGAAAAATATAGCCAAAAAAAAGCTAGAAAATGACTCTTTTTACATTAGAGTCAATGGAGCGCAGCCATGAAAAGTGTCGGACTTCAGTTAGAGTGCTATACTGCGCTGTGATTGGCCAGCTGTGTATTCGGGGCGGGGCTTAGCGAAGGGTCAATTGTCTCGACACTCAGCTCATCAGGCAGAGAGAGAATGATTCTTCAGTGTGAGTTTACTGATGCAAAGAGAGGCGCCACTCAATCAGCTGACTGCCTCTCTCGCTGTTTTCATTACAAAACGGAGACCTTTTGCTACATTTCCGCCTCCTGTCCAGATTAAAGCAGTGAATCAGAAGATATTTGTTTGAAAACACTGTTGACCCGGTGGGCAAAACAGAGGACTTTATTCAATGACACACACTCACATTTGGCTTTGTGAGTCGGTCTTATCAGTCATGCAAAGCAAAAACACGATGCTACTGACAGAGTTTTAGTTTTGGTATTTTTATTAAAATATATCTACTGTGTAAATAACACTTAATGGTTAACTTTGCAACAACTCCCAGTCTGTTTTCCACTGCCGCTGTGACACCAAAATGTGTGACCTATCAGTTTCTGTGACCCAAATGGGAAGTTAAGCGCCAGAGGCTTTGTTGACGATGGGAAGCGGTTGCAGTTTGGTTTGGGCACCAAAAGTACTTGGTTATGGTTAGGAAATCATCGTCGTTTGGGTGTAGTCACAGAATCTGATAATTCACAGATTTTGGTGTTACACTGCCGTCTCTCTGTACTCCTGTGTTACTTTCAGTAACAGATCCACTTCGTTGTCGGTCAAAGCAAAAATAAAAATGCCCGGTGTAGTCTTTCGCTAAATCGTCTGCAACTGTGGAGTAGACCATCTGCTTCATGTTTACATTGGCACGCACATGCCCAGTGAAGGCTGCCTGAACGGCCGCTAGATGTGTGTTTTCAGTCGTTTTAATATAGACTCAACTCTGATACGCAGCTAATACGCTGCTGTGTACGGAGAAGATCGTATTTGTTATAAAACTGTTTTAAAAAAACGTAGTAGTGTGGATGTAGCCTCATATTACCCTACTCCTCTCTCTACTAAGAGGTAACACTCTTAAGATCCTCTTTTCTATCATTAATCAGACCTGCTTACTTTGTTAATTGTACTTGGCCTAAGGACAAACAGAATAAAATGAAGAAAGCAGTGACAGTTTGTGTATCAGTCACGTCTGAAAGAT
This sequence comes from Micropterus salmoides, assembly GCF_014851395.1. Lineage (NCBI taxonomy): Eukaryota > Metazoa > Chordata > Actinopteri > Centrarchiformes > Centrarchidae > Micropterus > Micropterus salmoides. The sequence goes on from NW_024043372.1 coordinate 18,205,725, forward strand.
ACTCAAATTATAATTAAATCAGTGCAAATACCAAACCAGTTACAGCCATCACTTATACATAAATACCTACATAGATTTATTAGGATTTAAAGCTTGTATGCTTGCCCCCACATAACCTTGATATGAAGCCCTGTGTTGTTTGTGGAAGCACTGATAATTACAACAGCAGTGCAGACAACCTAATAAAAGAGTTATAAGTATAACTCTGGACAGCAGGGTTCACCATGTCTCATTAACCTTTGCATTTGAAATGTTCTAGATAAAAGTTTAATGTATCTATGTAATTACTTTGTCAAATTATCTTCTAAAAATAAACTAACAAAAATTAAGTACTTTTTTTTTTTTTTCAAACCACATCTCTGGGGTAAAATGTTTCCTGAAAACAAACACACTTACACTGATCACTTCAAAGCATACAATCTAACGTCGTCTCCTCAAATACCTGAGGCAGCAATACCAAAAATAGTGCAGCAACATTATCAACAAAGTTACTTTTTAAAATATCTTTGGAACAGAGTTTCATGTTGATGTGATGGTATACACAATGGTACAAGTGAATATATTAGTGATTCAAAATTTCAAACCCAAGTTGTCATACTAGGTCTGTCCAATTCCAAAATGAAGTATAGGAATGACTGCTTTATAGTGGTTTCACATATCACCAAGAGCTATAAATCAGACTCTACATTGGTTGAAGTCCAAATCAACAAATCTATCCATTCATTGCTGATGACACAAAAAATGTTGATGAAATCCCAATTGCTTGTATTGTCCATTACTTTTTGAAATGTATCTGCCAAAGCAACTCAGGCAAGCAAACTCATTCTTCATTGTCTGCATGCCAATGCAAGTAGGGGTCCTAATCAGGAGATGCAAAGTGCAGCACTCTAATTGCATCATTAGCTAAACCAATGACTCAGTCACAGTGACTTCAGCCTCCCCCTCCCCCCACCAACTCCCTCCTCTGCCCCATCCAGAAATAGGGAGTCAAGCCTCAAGCTCTTTACTGTACAGCTGCTCAAGCAGAATAATTCTAACATGTTATGTGCAACAGCGCAAAAATGTTAACGTTCCAGAAATATCCAACTCAAAAGCATAGCATTAATGAGACTGTGCCATACAGCCGTCATAATAACACTATTTAAGCACTGATGTTTGTCTTCCATAAAGTGGCAAAGATTAGTTCTCAATTTTGAACCACAGAAATGAAACACATTAGCTCTGGCACACAATGTAGTGATGTTGCCTCAACATGACAGACATGGCCCGATCTAAATTGTTCAGGACTGTCATAGGGCAAACAATTCGCCTGAACTGTACCCACAGGTAACAGTCGTACACAGGCTCAAGCTCCTGATTTGGATGGTTTGGATGTTAATGGGATGTGATTTTAACAGTAAACAGTGCTCTCCTCATGCACTGTAATGGGAGTAGAGCCTTGCAGTCTTTTTTTGGCTCACTTATGTTTGGTTGTACAATGGTGGATGAAAAAAACACTCGAGTTAAGCCCTCCTATTTGGATGACCCCTGACTTGCTGTGGTTCTGCATGCTTCGCTAAGAATGACTAAGAGGCGGCTTACCAGCAATTGAAAATGCAGACAACCAGAAAATATCTTGCTTCGTACTTCCTGTCTCTATAAAGTGGAATAAGTGAAGGTAACACATCTGGGTTCTTCCTGTTTTAAGTGCTCAAACGAAAATGAGAGTATGATCTTCGTTGACATGGGCCTTGTGTCAACGAAGAGATCTCTCAATGCACAAGTACTTTCTTAGATGAATGAGAAACACGACTGTCCATGATAATAAGTCATTCAAATAATAAAACAGCTATACCAACGCGTCCTTACCTCTAGTACCGTGAGATTTCCAGGGGTCGTGTTTATTTAGAGTTTACCGTAGTCACGTTGATGCCTCTGACTGATGGAGGAACTAACCTGGCCTCTGCCGCACTGTATTAGCTACAGTCTTTGCTGCACAGTCTGACTGCGGCTGCTGCTGAGGATGGAGAGCTTCTGGGACCGACGTCTGCACGTCGGGTCACATCTGCAGAGCGGTGTCTCGCTGATTTCACCAGCGTTTTGTGTGTCTGAACGCGGCTCTGAATGGTGAACATGTCACGTTAATGAACGTACCCGCAGGCTAACGTTGATCTATCGTTTCTCTGCTCGGCCAATTTGAGACGCTAATGTCAATCCATTGTGCCATGGATTGCACACGAACTTGAGGCTCAGCACTCAGTCCTCTAACGTTAAGCAAGCTAATCACGGCTAACAAAAAATGATTCCTAGTTGCACACACACACCCACTCATTCTTTTTAATGATGTGACACTTGACCGTGTCGCTGTCGTGTTCATTGACAAACGTTAACGTTACAGTGTCATGTTAATGTCGATGCCGTTAGTGGCTGGTTAACGTTAACTTATCGTGATTACCGTTGCGTAAACTAACATATAATAGCTGGCATGAACATATCTGAACGCTATTCAACCCATTTCGGCAGAACATTACCGTTGATACAAGTGTACATAACCCACGCAATACCTACAGTAACAGGACAAACACCAGTTGTTCTTACCTTTCTCAAAATCCTTCTCTTCCTTTTTGACTGTGTGAAGACCTTCTGGATTTTTGTTGCTCTGACACACAACTACCACGCGCTACATCAGAGGCCCGCCCTGCTAGCTGTGTGCGAGCTGCCATTAGTCAGTCACTATACAACTGCAGCCGAACCGAGGCTTCTCATTGGCCAGACCACCTGCCAATCTATTTGGATTCTGCTTCCCGCGTTCTAAGCAGTACTGCTCACAAAACGTTACATTATGCTGCTTAGGTGGAGGCTTCCACGACAGGTGTGTGGAAACAAGCTCAATGACCTCCAGTATGGGCACACCCACAGAGTAAGACAAACAGTATTTTGTCGCATTCATTTTTTAATGACAGATGAAACAAAAAAGCTGTCAAAATAATGAGCAATTTGTGATTGATGACAATGAAACAAAATCAATTTCATGTCATTTGGAAAGCCTGTACAGTTATTATCTATATTGTATTTCGATGTTAAATAACAAAAAAGGTGCCTTTCATTGCCAAACTAAGAAAGGAAGGAGGTCAGAAGAGAAACATCCTTATGTCACCTAGTGAGAAAGGTTTTATCACTGGTTACTCCTTGTATCAGCTACATTGGATTAGCTGTCTTAGCAGTGTCAGACTTATATAGCAGTCAGCGCTGCTTGCAGGATGAAAGTGAACACAGTCAGTCTTTCATAATAAGAGGAGCCTTGACTTGAGCTGCAACCTCAGCCCCCATAAGTTCTTCTACAATCGTCAGGGCAAACTCGAAACTGGTTCCTGGCCCACGGCTGGTGATGTAATGTCCATCCTTTTGTACTCGAGCCTCTGAATATTTATAGTGGTCTAAAAAAAGACAAAGAGCCATACCATGAGGATTATCACAATATGAGAGCTTCAAGCTACAGACTAAAAGCCACACATGTCTGTATTATAAGCACTTTTACACAGATAATCTATCACCATTTCAACTGACCCCTGTCTAATATGTTTTGTCAAATTGCTGCATCGGCTTTCACCTGAGTGTTGTGCTCTCCTCTACTGCATAATGACATGACTTTCTATAGGCAAGAAAGAGCTAGTACAGCACCATCTGCTGCCCTTTACAAATAATTACATCCGAGTTAGAGCTGCAAACGTTAAAGCCACTAGCTGTTCATTTTAACACGTTTTCCACCCTTTTGTTTGCATAAAGTGTTTTTTTTACCTCCAGCCATCATCTTCTCCTTCATGGCAGGGTGTGTAGTGACTGTGCTACCGTAACCGACACCATGTGCCAGAAGTGCAGTAGGACCTGCAGAGAGCAAAGCGGTTTATGGTTCATGTAACAGCTTCTTGTTATAAAGTGACACTTGTGTCGGTCCAGGTTTTCATCTTTATGCATTTAAAATGGTTACAAAATATGAATCATACAGCCAAAGACAAAAAAATGCAAAAAATGCTGCATTTAGCATTTGGAATTACAGGTAGAACTATGAATGAATTACATAAGCACAAAATGTTTGATGACAACACTATGTCCTAAAGATGCCCTAAAATGTTCCATTGTTTCTAAGAATGAACATATACAGTATACTGTTTCAGCCTCTCTCCAAAGACTCTGCACCACATTGAAAAGAGAAAAGGAAAAAAAGACAGGCTGAAGACATTGAGTGCTGCTGCATTAACTTTGGCAATGTCGTAGCACTGCAGTGAGCTCATCCAAAAACTGTTAATAAATAGAAAGTTATTGATTATTCTACTTGGATGCCTTCCCATGTGGTCTAAAGATTACACTTTCCCCTGGCAGAACAGCAGACTGCCAGTTAAAGCCAAGCTACTCCTGTTACAGCCAGTCCCCATCCAGAGGACGCCAGTCTGGGAGAGAGAGACCTTCTGAGAACCACATTCAGACAACAAGGCAGACGTGGTTAGAAGGGTGATGATAACCATCTTTCTATCATCTAATGAATCTGTTTTGTGGACATAACCTTGCATTCGTATAACCAATATTAGCCCTTATTGGTCACTGGTTTTTGAATGGACCTTTTCCTATAATAACAGTTTTCATGTTAGGACAGCATAATAAGTCTTGCAACTGGCCCTCGTGCTGGCAGGTTCATTAAACGGTATATTCCTGTGAGGATTTTAGTCATTTTCTAGGACACCCTTCAATCCACTTTGCTGCATTGGTCCCTGTCCCTATTCGGAATGTCCTTCCAGTGTCCTTTCTCTGCATACGGAGGCTGTCAAATAAAATGTCAGTGCTTGTGGGTTCACTCAGGGACAGTTATTAATCAAACCCTCACACTTTCATTCCAAAATGCCAAAAAGGGGGTCACTCATGACCATAAATTAATGAAGCATGTCGTTTGTTAAGAGTGTATATTTTTTAAAATGTGGTTGTGGTGTGTGATAAACTCATTTAAGGGTACATCCCGTTACTAAAATACCAGAAAATTCACTGCATCCACTGCCATGCGCATATATAAAAACTGCACCTTTTTTTTCCTGTCCAAGGTCTTTAATTCTAGTTGCGAGCAAATCCAAATCCCATTTACCGGCACAACATTAGCTTGGTATGTTTAAAACCACAATATAATATCTTTAATGTTGTTTTTAGTTAAAAATGTTTATGGGTCACACGGAAGCATAGTTCACGGTATATTAATTTATATCACTGGTTTGATTTGATATGGAAAATGACTGTGCGTACATTTATTGCTCAATTACTTATGTAGATGCTATTTTAGAAAGCAAGCTCAAGAAAAACTGTACTGTGTAGGTTGGGTAAGTTTCATCTATTTGACTAAAAGCAACAACATGATGGTCATATTTGAGGTCATGTCATTTTTAAACTTTAACCCATAGATTTAACCATAGAGGTTGGCCCTGTATAATTCTGACTTTGCTTTGTTTTCACAAAACGTACCTGCACAGATGGCTGCAATCAGTCCTTTTCTGCCATCCTGATCCTTAAGCACCTCCTTCACGGCAGGAGACTGCAAGACAGCATGGAAACCAGGTGCACAGTGAGTCATTTGCAGGCTATATGATTGCACAGTGTATATACTGACTATGGTTAAATCACTGAAACAAACTGGCAATATTTTAAACACATCAAGAGTAACCCATCAGTGTTTCAATACACACAGATTTACTAAACAAACAGTAACAATAATATTTCAACTAAACATGGTTTTTAAAAATTTAAAATATTGACTTTCATGTTAAATGTTTTACTAGTGTTTGAGAACACTAAAAGGGTGAGCAATTATTCCTCTATACCACCCAGAGGGATTTTTTACATAAAAGTCTCTGTGCTCTTTTCACTGGTTTTAAGTAGGTGGGGAGATTGATGTCACACACTTGAATGCACCAATCACAATTTAGCTAAATTTGCATCAGAATTAGATGACAGTTGGTGAACTGTTGCCATAAGACTGTATAAAAGAAGTGAATGTAGCCACCGTGACATCACCCATTGGTTTGTGTACCGTCAAGTTGAAGCCTCAAGTTTGGCATTTTGGCCGTCGCCATCTTGTTTTTTTGGAACCAGAAGTGACCATATTTGCATGCGACGGTGGAGCTGGGGAGGAATACCCAGTGCAATACCAGACAGGTTGCTGTGGTAGCGACGTGTGAATCACAAGGTAGTCACACCCTAAAGCATACTCTGCTTTATTGTCTATTTTACTCTAAATAGGGCCATAACTTACAAAATGAACATCATGCTGCAAGACCAGAAACTCATAAGAAAAGTGTTTACTGAGGTAATGAATCAAGTGAGGAGTGGGGTAATTTTCTCATAATCTTACATACAATCAGACCTTTTTTTGCAACCGGGGAGCCGCCCCCTGCTGGCCATTTGAAAGAATGCAGATTTAAGGCATTTCCACATTGGCTTCACTTTTCAGACCCAGAGGTTCCCATTTGGTTGTTGCTTACTATGCTGGGCAACTGTCAATCAAACCTGATGAAACCACACCCACATGGTCCTGAAGAGGTAGGTGAGTTGAGTTTTTGACTGGTAAACTCTTAACAAATTACACACAAGAATGTTATTGAGAGAGGGTACAGAGAGAGGGTGAGAGAGGACGCTGGCGTGGCTTGTTCGCCGCTTCTCTAACCAAAAATCCTTTACAGTGCAACATTTGTTTAACATTATAGCCTATAGTACAACGTGTATCGACCAGTATTACGTCTAGTAAGTTATACTAGTGTCGTTCCTCACTAGTAAACACTGGATTTGTATGTATAGGATATGTATTTCTGTACGGATTCTGCCGACTCTAGCGGATGTCTGCTTACCAGTTTTCCATCGCTCGAAGATTCCCGTAATCTGTCCATCACTGCCTGTTTTCCATGAGACTTTCACCCAAAGTCACCGCTGATGATCGTGAGATCTCCAACCAAAGTTACAATTTGCTTACTGTGTCTGATGGCTCTCTTCTGTGCATCACGGGCACTGCTAACGGCTAACAGACCACTCTCCACTGGCATGATATTGAACTACTCCGTCACTCAGCTGAAGGAATTCAACAACTACGCCACTCCATCGTGCATATCGGTCATTAAACAACTTGGACTCCTTCACCGGCTCCATTACATTCACAGAAGTAGCAGTCGAAAGTTTGTTTTCTCCCGGTCTCCCTGGTCTGGCGCACGCCCCGTCGCACCTCCAACACGTCATCAAAGTGCTGCCACTCGTAGGACTAGTAACGCTGGAGTTTCCATGACAATGCTACGCGCTGACCGGGATGGAAAACGTGGAGTGGATTTCAGTCTACTCCGGCCAATACAGAGACACAATGCTCCATCGACTATCAAGATTGAACTGTTTAATGCACAATCCATCACAAACAAATCTTGCCTCATACATGACCATATTCTGGATAAGTGTTTGGATTTGATATGCCTTACAGAAACCTGGCACCAACTAGATGTTTTTTCTGTATTAAATGAGACCTGTCCTCCTGGTTACTGCTACCTATAGAAAGCCCGCAGCACAGGGCACAGTGGTGGTCTGGCTGTCATCCACCGAAGTGATCTGGGCTTCTTCCCTAAATTCCCTGCCTGAGCTGTCTTCTTTTGAATGCCTTGCATTTAAATGTAAGCCTCCTCTCTCTACAACGATACTTCTCATCTACCGACCACCCAAACCAAACGCATCTTTCATCCCAGAGATGTCCAACCTTTTCTCAACATTCTGTACAATGTCTGCTAATATTATAGCCCTTGGAGATATGAATATTCATGTCAACTCCCCCACCTGCCGTTTTGCAGCAGAATTCCTCCAATTACTCGACTGTTTTAATCTGGCACTACTTGTTGATGTCCCCACTCACACCAGGGGATACACTCTCGACCTAGTCATTACAAACTCATCTCAGCAATTTTCTGGTCTATGATCTGGGTGTTTCCAACCACAAGGCTATCTCCATGAAGATGTCTTCTCCGTCCACCCTCATCAGAACAGTCACTTTCTCCCAATCAGCCCCCGGTACACAGATGAGCTACGGAAAATGAAGGCAGCTGGGCGTGCCATCGAGCGGAGATACAAAGCCACAGGTCTCACTGTGCACAAGCAAGCTTTTCGGGAACACCAAAAGGACTACTCAAAGTCACTTACAGAGGCACGGTCACAATTCTACTCAAACATCAGTTTTCAGAAACAGTCCCGGAAACTCCAAGCAGCTGTTCTGTACTGTAAATCATCTCCTCAAACCACAAATCCCCTCACTCACAGAAACTACAGAAGAGCACTGTAATAATTTCCTGGCCTTTTTCAAATCAAAAGTAGACTCAATCCACTCTTCCTTTCCTGGATCCTCAACACTACCCGCCCCAACTGTCCACTCACAGCCTGCAATCTCTCAGACCCTACAGTGCTTTCCAGAAATCACAGGAAGAGTTTGAAAAGATAATCAAAAAGATGAAACCCACCACCTGTGCCCTCGACCCATTTCCAACAGCTCTAGTGAAAGCAAACACTTCTGCCCTAAGCCATCTGATTGCCACTCCCTCCAGTCTGGCAACGTTCCACCTGCCCTTAAAACTGCCATAATCAGACCAATTCTCAAAAAACCCACCCTTGATCCAGATGCATTTGCAAATTACAGGCCCATTTCCAATCTCCCATTTCTCTCCAAAGTACTGGAAAAAGTTGTTGCCGCCCATCTCCAGGACCACCTCAAACATAACCTTTTTAAAAAATTCCAGTCTGGTTTCCGCTCTGTTCACAGCCCTGGTTAGAGTCACAAATGACCTACGAATTGCAGCTGATGTTGGTTCACCTTCCCTCCTCATACTCTTCAGTCTGTCTGCTGCTTTTGACACTGTGGATCATGACATACTTCTCAACCGGCTACACCAAACCACTGGACTCGCTGACACTGCTCTTAACTGGTTTAAATCATACCTCACTAACAGAACAGAGTACATTTCACTTGGAAATGCAAGGTCCCGGCAACACACAGTTACCTGCGGAGTCCCCCAGGGGTCAGTCCTTGGCCCCATCCTCTTCACTATTTACATCCTTCCCCTCGGTCACATCATCAGTCGCCTTGAAGTCTACTTTCACTGCTATGCTGATGACACACAACTGTAAATGAAATCGGACACACACACACACACACACACACACACACACACACACACACACACACACACACACACACACACACACACACACACACACACACACACACACACACACACCACTGCAGCTTCATCACCATAATCATCTTCTTCAACACTCACCGCCTGTCTGGAGGAGATAAAGGCATGGATGAAACAACTTCCTCCAGCTTAACAGCTCCAAAACTGAGGCAATTTTTGTTGGTACCTCACATCAAGTCCAGTCATCCTCCAACAACTCACCATTGAATCCCATATCGAAAACCTCTGAAAGACTTCTTTCTACCATCTCAGAAATTTAGCAAAACTTCATTCCACACTCACCTTAGCTGACGCTGAAAAACTGGCCCATGCCTTTGTCTCCTCCAGATTGGATTACTGTAATGCACTTCTCATTGGGATCCCTAACAAGAGTCTGCAGAGACTGCAGTATATTCAGAACAGTGCTGCAAGGATCCTGATGAGAGTGCATAAGTACGACCACATCACACCCATTCTCCATTCACTCCACTGGCTTCCCGTTTCTGCTAGGATTGAATACAAGTTCTCCCTTCTCACCCACCAGTGCATCTATGGAAATGCCCCCCCTACCTGAAAGAACTACTCACCCCTCTATCTACAACACGATCCCTCCGCTCAACAAACTCAAACCGCCTCCTTCTCCCCAGGACTAAGCTCAGCACCATGGTTGATCTGGCTTTCTGTTCTGCCACTCCTCAGATCTGGAATGCCCTCCCCGACCATCTGAGGGCACCTCAGACTACTGAGATCAACATTTTTTAGCAGAACGTGTGAGTTTTAATTAACCTTGCAAGCTGTTGCATTACCTATTTGTATTTTATATTGATATTTTTTACCTTGCTTTTATAATAATAATAATCTTTATTTGTAGAGCACTTTCAAAAACAAGTTACAAAGTGCTTTAACAAGTGTAAAGACAATAATACCCAAAAGACAATAATACAAGATAAAAGCATGAAAAAATTGAAAAGACTAAAATACACGTTTAAGATAAATATAAAATTAGTAAAATAGAATAAAATAAAAGGGATAAAATAAAGTCAAATAAGATCGGGAAAGGCTCTCCTATAAAAGTATGTTTTAAGAAGGGACTTAAGAGTTCACTGACTCAGCTGACCTGATTTCCTCAGGCAGGCTGTTCCAGAGCCTCGGGGCCCTGACAGCAAACGCTCTGTCCCCTTTAGTTTTCAGTCGAGACTCTGGAACAGACAACAGACCTCTGCCTGAGGATCTCAAGGTGCGTGCTGGTGTGTATGGGACTAAAAGGTCAGAAATATAACAAGGCGAGAGGCCGTGAAGAGCTTTAAAAGTTATCAATAGAATTTTAAAGTCAATTCTAAAACATACTGGGAGCCAGTGTAATGATGCTAAAATAAGAGTAATGTGGTCATATTTCTTTGTTCTGGTTAAAAGCCTGGCAGCTGAGTTCTGGATAGTCTGGAGTCGATCAATAGATTTTTGGGTTAAACAGGTGAAAAGGCTGTTGCAATAATCCAGGCGTGATGAGATGAAGGTGTGTAAAATGGTCTCGGTGTTCTTAAAAGTTAACATAGAAATACAGCAAAAATTCGATCTAAGTTGATAAAAACATGATTGAACAAGCTTTGTGGTGTGCTGCTCGAAATTTAAATTACTATCAAACCAAACACCAAGGTTCTTTGCCACAGGCTTAATGTGATTTACTAGGGAACCAGCAGATGGCAGTATCTGCCATCTGCTGGGACCTGATGACCAGGATTTCTGTTTTGTCTGAGTTCAGCTGGAGGAAATTATTTGACATCCATTTTTTAACTTCACAAAAGGCAGTTGTTAAGTGAACTCAGCATTCCAGGGTCTGTGGATCTGACGGGCAAGCATATTTGTGTGTCATCAACATAAATATGAAAAGAAATGCCATGTTTATGGATAATGTGTCCAAGGGGAAGCAGATATAAGGAAAACAAAATGGGTCCTAAGACCGACCCCTGAGGCACACCATATTTAACTGGACAGAACAAAGAGACATAGTTGTTTACAGACACGCAAAACTTCCTATTTGACAGGTTGGATGAAAACCATTCTAGGGCAGTACCAGAGATCCCACCCAGTGCCTCAGTCTGTCTAACATGATGTTGTGATCAATGGTGTCAAAAGCAGCGCTAAGGTCCAGGAGTACCAGGACTGAGCACATACCTTCATCAGCAGACATTAAAAGGTCATTGGTGACTTTAAGCAGGGCAGTCTCAGTGCTGTGGTACTTCCTGAAACCAGATTGAAACTTTTCAAATATTTTGTTATTTTCCAGTACAGTGAGCAGCTGTTTGGACACAATTCTTTCTAGAATCTTTGCAATAAAAGGCAGTTTTGAAATTGGTCTAAAATTATGTGGGAGGGAGGGATGTAAACCAGGTTTCTTTAAAAGTTGGTTCACGCAAGCCGTTTTAAAATAATCAGGGACACAACCAGTAGATAGGGAGCTGTTGAAAACAGAGATCAAATGGGGCCCAACAGAATCTATTAGTTTCAGTAAAAACTTTGTAGGTATTACATCAAGTTGGCTGGAGGACACTCATTTGTGATACTGTTTTTAAAAGCTCAAACAAGTCGATGGGATAAAACTGGTTAAAACTCTCTTGTTGCTGGTGAGGAACCTCTGAGTAAGAGGCCGCGAGGGTAATAGAGGCTCTGATTGACACCACCTTATTGGTAAAATAACATAAAAACAATTCACAGTCATCATTACTTCCAGCTGAGGCACAAGGAGGGGGGTTGGGTTTACCAGCTGATCCACAGTCTTAAACAGAAATCTGGGATTGTGTTTATGTGTAGTAATGAGTTCAGAAAAATAATGTGTTCTCGCATCCTTAACCAAGTTATTGTAGTTAATTAATAAATCCTTCAGACTGAGGTAATGGACTTGGAGACTGGATTTTTTCCATCTGCGCTCTGCTTTCCTGCATTTTAGGCTGCGAATGCTGTCATTTATCCAGGGTTGCTTACTAGCTTTAGACGTAGGCCTAACCTTTAGAGGAGCAGTAATATTTAGTGACGACAAGCAGATATGATTGAAGTGATCGACCAGATTGTTGGTGTTGGAATCAGACAGGTGTTGGCTTTGGCTCTGAAAGAATGCGCAAAACTTTGAAATACTTTGTTCATTAAAGATGCGAGAACACACGGAGCCTGGTGAGGCGGCATGGTGAGTAACAGGCGAATCGCAGCTAAAAACAATACATCTGTGGTCAGATATGGTCATGTCCACTAATTCCACAGAGGAAATGCTGACACACAGGGTAAAAACCAAGTCCAGTGTATGACCACGGTTATGGGTTTGCCCTTTGACATGTTGTTTGAAGTTAAAAGAAGTGGCCATATTTAAAAAGTCAGCTGCATTAACATTGGTGGGGTCATCAACACGAATATTAAAATCGCCACAAAGAACAATTCTGTCATAATTTAAAACCAGAGTAGATAAAATTTCAGGAAGTTCTGATAAAAATCCTCCAGGCGGTTTTGGGGGGCGATAAATTATAACAAATATGATAGGTTGCAGCCCTCCAAGTTTAAGAGTGAGAACTTCAAAGGAGTTAAATTCATCACAGTGTACTTGATGACATTTGAAATTTTTCCTATACACGCTCACTAGCCCACCACCACGACCACTGACCCTCGGTTGACTAAAACAATCATATTGAGGCGGACACAGTTCAGCTAGCTGGCTATAGTCATTCATTTGCAGCCATGATTCAGTTAAAAACATAAAATCTAGATTTGCAGACAAGATAAAATCATTTAAGATAAAAGTCTTACTTGACAGAGATCTCACACTGAAGAGAGCCATTTTAAATGAGTTTGTTCTAGGTGCTGGAGTTGGTGCAGTTGTCCTAATCCTTAAGAGATTACTATTATTTCTGTGTGGGATGTGCACATTTCGGTTTACTGGTCTATGCGTGATGATGACAGGAATAGAAGTCTTTGGAACAACGCTGGGAGCAGACATGCCAGCAGTTGGAGACAGTTGTTTGTGGCAGTGAGGCAGAGATCTGTTCAGTGACCGGTGGTGTGTCCAGGTGTGCTGCATGAATGATTAGTCATTCACGTAAGTCATGTGTGGACCGCACCACATGCTGTATGTGAGCAACTAACATTTCTGAGCCGTTTGTTTGGGTGAAGTCTGTCTTAAAAAGAGGCATTCTTTGCCAGAAAATATTAAAATTATCCACATAACACACACAATGAGCCCTGCAGGCGGACTGGAGCCAGTCATGGAGCCCAAGGAGTCTATTGAAGCGGCCAGCACCGCGACCAACTGTGGGAATGGGACCAGAGATAAAAACGGACTTTCCACACTCCTTTAAAAAGTTAAAAAGACGGTTAAAATCAGATTTTTGTCAGCTCAGACTGCTGAAGAGCTTTGTCATTTGTTCCGACATGGAATATCACTCTTGTGATGAAGGACGGGATCGATGGCATCAGGTCCTGGAGTTTTTTTAAAATGTCAGCTGTGGTGGCACCGGGGAAGCAGTGAGTGGTAGCGTTAAAGAAACGGATGTTTTTGGTTATGGAGTCACCAATTATTAGCGTGGATGGGGAGAAAAGAGGACGAGGAGATGCCGGTTGTGGGGTTCCAGAGCAGGACTGAGCAGAATCTGCTTCAACACTGCGTGCGGACTGAGGATGGAGTGCATGAGCTGCCGAGTGTTGTGTTGGATTAGCAGTAACATACCTGAGAGAAGGGCTACCCGACGGTGCAGGGTAGAGACGGCCTCCGGAGCGTCTGAGCACAGCCTCCTTCAGGATCCTATGTCGGGAAGCGGAGGTTTTTTACCGGGATGACGGCCACCGATCAGGCCCAGCGGCAGACCGGCGGCCCAGTGCAGGAGATGTAGCCGGTGGAGGAGATGCAATAGTGTCGGCAGGCACTGTCCGCCGAAAGAGATCCGCATCAGGGAGACTCGAAGCCGCAGGTGCATCCAGCACTTTGTAACTTGTTTTTGAAAAGTGCTCTACAAATAAAGATTATTATTATCATCATCCGCTGGACGGACCCGGAGTGTTGTCAGACAGGGCTGCATAGCGGTTGGAGAGGCCGATGTGCGTAGGAGAGGTAGCCCCATCCGAGCCTCTCTTGCAGCCACGGACCACCACTTCAGCCCAGGTTGACTGATGCTTCGGAGTCGAGCAGGAGGAAATCCTGGGAAGGATAGAGGGGTCCCATAACACGGTGTCCTGGATGTTGGCGGTTGCTCTAAGAGAAACTGTTTGGCTTGTACTGAAGCCACATCCATAAAGCCAGTCAGCAGGGAATCTTTCTCTTTGAGTTCCTCTGAAAGTCGTTGGATGTCTTCCATAAGGTCAGCAATCTTCTTGTTTGCTTTCTTAAGGAGTGAGCAATCCTCATGGGGCAGAGTTATCTCGGCTAGCATAACGTTAGTCGCCGGAGCTTTGTTGTGATCAGTAGCTTTGATAGCGTTTTTACGGTCATCTAGATTAAAATCCATGTCGGATGACTAAAATCCTTGACCCACGTAAAACTTAAGTTAAATAAAAAGGATATAAAAATGTAACGAAAAAGTGTGATCTTAACTGTAGCACTTTGAGATTTGTTTCAAATGTAAAGTGCATTACAAATAAAATTTATTATTGTTATTATATTATTTTAAACTGTGATCGTGGCTTATTTGGTATGATACAAGGGGCAACTTTTTGAGCAATGTTGCTGGGCAATCTTGCTGGTGGCAAGTCCGACTATGTTTTGAACGGATAGCGGTGGTGCGGGGAGGGTGGTGGAGTGATGGGGGAAGGGGATTACGGTAGTAATCTTTACTCACTACCATTGACGGCAACATTGTCCAGCACCATTGCTCTAAAAGTTGCTCCGTGTATCATCAGCTTTAAGCTGTAGTCATCAACAATTGCACATACAATGCAAAACCTTCTCTCTCTGCTGCTCATGTGACTCCACTAAGCCCCACCCCACCAAACCCACAAGAAAGAGTTTGCCATGCAAAACCTCATCCTCCATATGGCTCGCTCTCCACAGGGAAAGTCTTGCCAGGACCCCAACCATTCTCGCTTCAACTCATCTTCTCATTTGTTGTAATTTCCACAATGTTATCAATTGTTGCAAGAATATATTATTTTAAATGGGGTTGCGGGCATGACATTTTCTCTGCTTCCAAAAAGGGGACATTGTGATGGACAAAGTTTGAGAATCACTGGGCTACTCTCTGTCCCTGCTACTAAGCAGGACCATAACAGAGCAGCAAGGCTGTAATGTAAACACATGACTGACCCAGGCCCATGGAAATACATGGTTGAACCCTAGCAGATCAAAACATGAAGAAATTGAGCCATTTATGTGTAGTTTCTCTAATTATATCTCACCTCAGCCAGATTCTGGGCCCCTGGCATTCCTCCAGGCAGAAGCACTACATCATATGGGCCCTGGGATGCAAACCATGACAGATCAAGAATCAATCAAGGAATCCAGATAATTTATTTGTCATTTTACAGCAGGGGGTTGAACAAACTAATTGTAAGTTGAAGCCATGGATATAGCTATTAATTCCATATGGTTGTAGCCACTTAATGCTACAGTACACACACATTGCACATATATGCAAATATTTTAATTTCAATTAAAAAAAAGAATAAATACAGATTAAAGGAGACTGCAAGGTTTTAAATTGCAGAATACCTAAATGCCAAAATAGTTTGATTAATAGAGCTAATAAAAAAATACAAAATACGGCTTTGACTGCTTTATGCTACCGTTTTAACATGTAATAATTACAGTGTTAGTAGATGGATACTTAGCCCAACCTGTTTGCTGGCATCCTCTAGGCTAGCATCAGGACAAATGACGACGTTTCTGCTGCACTGGACTGGCTCTTTGCCCGTTAGTCCTGCGACCGTCACTGCAATCTACAGGTTTGGGCAGGTAATATGAAAAGTACAGCATTAGCATAATGACACGGCACGGCATCCTGTCTGTATATGGCTGAAGGGAACTTTTATTTTGAAAGCTATCAAATGGCGGAGAGGTGCGTCTACGGTGGACTTTGACATTTAACTTAGACCCTGTTTGCGCTTGCTTTAAAGGTTGAGAGAGCGTCAATAGTTAACAGCTTATTAGCTATAGCTTAACGTAATAGTTTATTATTATTACATTCACACAACGAACGTTAAAGCAGTGTTTGTGACTCTAATGCTCCTAGTTGGGCAAAGTTAGCAGGTTCATTTATGTTCATGTTAGCTAACTTAATGTTAACGCTGCCCTTTACAAATGTCGCCTAATGTTACGCTGTAATTTCCATCATTACCACAGTGGCAGTATTTCTTGACAAATCCTAATATTGTTGTGGACTCACTGAAAGGGTGACAAACGTCTTAAAAATTCAGGCTAGCTGGCTAACTTTAATGATGTTGGTCAGTGGCTTTTTTTAGCTAGCTAACATACAAGCCTGCAGACGTGTTACAAACCCCAGCTCTACGCATGATGTCCACAGGAATAACCGTTTCCATCTCCTCTGCGCCTTTAGACAGGATTACTAACGCCCTCTTGCCTGCCATGGTTAGCTTGCAGTTATGCTACTGCCAAGTGCAAAGACGCTAACTTCAATGTGCAACTGGCAAGCTCCGCAGTGAGGTTTTGACAGGAGAAATGTTGCCAGGCTGGGTCCCTCTATCCCCCTTTCTAAAAGGGTGCTTCAAGTACCAATACCACATTGTGAAATACTCCACTACACGTGAAAGTCCTGCATTTAAAGCCTTACTTAATTATGTATGTAAGTATTATCAGCAAATTGTACTTAAAGTATCAAAAGTAAAATAACTCATTCTGCAGAAAAATGGGTCTTGTCATTGTTTTATTATGTTTTTGGATTAAAATTACTGGTGTATTAATGTGCATGCTGCATTTTACTCCTGTATAGGTAAAGGGATCATGTGTAGAGCTGGTTTGACACTCAGTCCTTCAGTTTATTAGGATTTAAATTCAAAATCACCAAATTTGGAGATACATGGTTTTTCGCTGGACAGGAATGATATGAAAAATGAAATCTGAAAAGTGACTAGTAATTAAAGCTGTCAGACAAATATAGTAAAGTGAAAAGTACAATATTTAACTATAAAGTTGCATAGAATGGAAATACTCAAGTAAAGCACAAGTACCTCAAATTTGTTCTTAAGTATTGTACTTGAGTAAATACATTTCATCACTGTGTACATCAATAACAACAAACACGTCAAGTATGATCCCTTGCCTAAATAGTGTCAAAGCTTAAACCAGTTTATGAACCGAAGAGACATGAATTGCAAAACAAATACAACAAATTTACACCTGCACTTACCAGAACAGAAAACAAATCAAATGTGCTTCTGCCCTCTGCAGGGAGATAATAAAGTTCAGCCATCCAGCTGAAATGGTCTGTTTGAGATCGTTAGGTTGAATATGCACTGTGATCTAGTGATGTTTTGCAAATAAATGCCTTTTAACCAAAATAATATTTTTTGAGTGAACTTCATAAATCCTGGACAAACACCAACTAAATTAAACATGGCTAATATATGCTTTCCAGGGGACTATGATTATTTGAATGATTATTAACTCATTGATACAAATAAGAATGATAATACATTATATAAGGAAAACATACCATGTCAATTTTAGTGTTTTAATTTCAGTGCATTTTAATAAACCATAAACAAGGGATATCAGCATAATCAGCATCTCTACAAGCTACCACTAGACAGCTTGCAGTCTAAAAATGGTGCCATTAAGATCACCCAGATAAGATAAAAAGATTTTTATTATCACTTTGTGGTATATCACTTGAAACAGAAGGTTTTCCAGCCAGTCAGTGATAGTTAAGCTACAAGCAGGCATCAGGGCAAGGTGGCATGTGGCATGTTTAATAACAGACAGTACATCCTTTCTTCCAGTAGGTGGAGCCATTAACTAAATATTCTGGATGGGATGTCAAAGGAAGTTTGAGAAAGAAGTTTATACCTTATCCAGTGATGTCCACCACTGTCTTGAATACAAAGGACAAATGTTACTTGGGCATTTTGGAGACACCAAAAATCCATTGTACCCTGCCAGTTAATCATAGGCTTATCGTCAGATGTAAGGTGCAATTCAAAGAGCTAATTCAGGAATGTGATGAATATGGTTTTGCACGAGGCGACAGGTCACCAAGTTCGCCAAGTTCTTCAAGATCTCTCTGAGAACTTCTGCACCAAAACTCTTAAGACATTTAGGGAATCATATTCCAGTGTAAATCCTAGACTTAACGTCTGGGGCTTTAGTGTGCAGGCACCCATCCTAGTTAATGTGCCTCTGTGCATTCAGCTGCTGAGATTCACTTTCATATTTGTGCGACAAACCAGAGCCCAGTGAAACGGCAGATTAGACAAAAGCGTAGGGGGTGCTGGCAGCAGGTTGTTTATTGCGTGCCTGTGAGTGAATCCAAGAGGCAGCGGTGATTACCAACATATGCAGCTGGGGATCAACTGAACCAGACCCACGGTGGCACTCGAGCTAATTTCCATACATTAATTCACTTATGTACATTTGCTAATTCCTTTCAGTAAGTAATCATAAGGTACATGATCACACTGAGGAAATGTTTCAAAGTGACAGTGTAGCGACTTATTAGTGGGTCTGACTTAGAACTGACAAATATAATGATATAACTGTTTGCACAGGGCTTCAACTTCTCATCTCAAGGAAGGTTAAAATCTTTACACTTAGATTGTTTATTCAGTACAGAAGAGATTTTAAAAAATGCCTGGAAAATTGATGAAAACGCAATAGACAATAAGACTGGCAATTGTCTATATTTTTATTATGGTCAACAAATCCAATGAAAAGACAAAACTCATCAATAAATGGATCCTATTACAAGGACTGTCTTTGTAGTTAACCTGATATAGGTTATTCCTTTGTGCCATAGATGACCGTTGTTTCCCCCCCCCAAAAAACATACTGTATGTGAGCCACACCCTTGTACTAAATTAAATGTTCCTTTATCACAATGAAGTAATTTATTTAGTCAGCCACACACACGGTCCTGCTGCAGTAATACTCACTAGCACATATTAATCCACAGCTGAAAATAGTCCACAATAAATGCCCTGTTTTCTCCTGTTTCAGTAACATTAGCTAAAAACAAACAAGTGTCCAGCTCTTTTAGAAAATTACTTATTGTTTTTTAAATGAAACTATATATATTTGTGGCCTGTTTTAATAGTTTTACGTCTTCAGTAGGGAACAATGGGCTTGGGCCCTGAGAGCCACAGACAGGAAAGAGTGAAAGTATTGAGAACACATTTGGTTTCGGTCTTTTTACAATATTCATTAACAAACCAAAAAATATAAAATAACGCCAAATGGATCCTTTTAAAAGTCTTAAACCACAGACTGTATATAAAAAGGGTCTTAAACACTGCAGCATGATTAGGAAAATGGCTGTAAAAGCATGCATAGTTTGTATATGAACAATATAAACAAACTGGTAGAAATGATAATTCAGTGCATGCTGTACAGTATGTATGTTCTTCGGATATGTGAGATTTGCCTGTGAAGTAAAAAGGGTGTGCGTCAGTAGCGCGTATTATTATTTCTCCTGTGCTCCCTCATGCCTGCACCACTAGGCCTTGCTCTGCTTTATCTGGCCCTTCACAGAGGTCTGCTTGAAAACCTGAAGGGCTTCTGGAATGAAACCTCTGGGGAGACGAGAATACAGAAACTTTTTTTTTATAAGACAGGGGACAGAGGGGGGAAAAAAATCCTCAAACAGAAATGAGGGAATTCCACAAATTACCATTTGTCACAAAGTAATCCTGTTACTATTGCAAAGAATATGGAGCGGTGTAAACATGGAAATAGACTGCTAATATGGATGTAGCTTACAAGCAAAAGCTCTGTTCAGTTGAGATATACAGCTCCAAACCCTGTTTCAGATCCCCACTAAGGAAGAGTGCCACAAAATTTAAAGTGGTTACAGAAATGTTTTTTTTTTTCTACGGGGAGAGATTAAAAATTTCAGATGTTTTTCTTTATTTATTCTTTGCATTGCTACACAGTAACTCATTTTGGTCTAACCCTTGTGCTAACCGGTTTCTCTCGCGGTGATCTAATGGCAGCATTCAGGGCTTACATTGCTGCAGTCAGAAAACTGATGAATATTTAGAAGCATTTTATCTTCCCATCTGTGCACAGGCTTTATCTTGTGTCTGTTTCACACATTGTAAGCCACTGAGTGCATGTAGTGACTGACAAGCATATAATCTTGATTGCATCTTGATGCTATTACCTTATGCTGCCAAGCGCTCAGGTGACAGCTGGGGGACAGTGAGGAGATCTGGGGAGAAAAGGTGACATTGAATTTTATGCACCTGTGTCGGCAGATGGCAGCTCCATACAGACACAAGATGGCGCCAGTTGAGTGAGTTCAACTGTGAGTAGGACATTTCACAAGGAAGAACAACTGTGTGAGAATATTTTCAACAATAATCTCTGTAAATAACAAAAAGAAAATAAAACAAAACAAAAGTTGGCTTTGTAAGGCTACAACAAAGGCAATCCCCTTTGTCAAATCATCAAATATTTTCAGATATAGTATAGATATTGCTAACTAAACAGATAAACTGAACAAATATACTTTTGGATGTATGTCTCAACATCCATTAAACAATTTGCGTTAAATGCTTTGGAATTATCCAAAATGAGATTCCTACAAAATCAACGCATGACAAATTGTTTTCAACTACAGAGGCAGTATTACAAATTAAGGCAGCACATTAATGTGTTGTTTAGATTATTGAGTGTGTAACAACATGAACCAGAATTGCCTCACAGTCATTTCTGCTTGCAATAATCTGCCTATCCTCAAATTATGCCCCCACCCGTACTATTTTAAGGGGTGGGGGGGGAGTGGGGGGATGGGCAAAAGTGACTCTCCTTTTTCTTTATTCTCACTCTCTTTCTCAGTGAGTATCGGTCTGTTTTGCTCTCAGTTTGCCTCTATTAGATGCCTTAATGCTGTACAGCGTGGCCTATCTTCAAACAAGAATGCTGGTGATACTGGCCCTGCAGCGGTGTCCCCCCCCTCACTGCCGCCCCCAGCCCCGGCCTGCTCCTCTACACAGAGGGCAATAAAGACACAAGGAGGATTAGTGTTGTGTGCCTAACAAAGTGGTTGCCAGAGAGTGAGAGGGCCATGCCCATGGGCTCAACCACAACCCTGCTCAGCTCCACACGGCTCTATCGTGGTCCCCCCCTGCTTGGGCTTCCCTAAGGTCCGCTCTCTCTCAGGGAGCTCTGTGAATGTGTGATAGACTCTGAGTGGGTGAATTCATGTTGATGCTAAAGAGGCAGAGGACGCAGACAGATAATCCATGGCTTAAGCAGTGCTGTAGTAACTTTCCCCCTTAAACAAGGGAACATGTGTGCAAACAGTTAAATTTAATTCAATCACATACTCTCACTGTGCATATTTATGCGCTGAAGACTTTCCCACAGTGAACCACAGTGAAGCTTAGAACTCCGGTTCTCTGACTGGGAGGTGCTTGAAAATTACCATCAAAAAACCCACAATCATGTAGTTTAGCCTACACAGCAACCTGATGCCGCAATACAAGTGTAGTACAGTGTCTTTCTGTGTTGATTTATCCCACTCACCGTCCAGTGGAAAAAATATGGTTTGACACAGAGTACAGGCAGGCTAAAGGCCTTACAGTATGTTTATGGATATCTCTCCCACTATAACCAGTGTGCTTACACAAATGGAACACCATATAATTGTACAAGTCTGATAAACAGAGGGGCCGTGGTCTTGTAAATGTTGTCACATTAGATAGGAGTGTTACATCTGAGATTACTGTGGAGGAACACGTCTGTGGGTGCAGGCCTGTGAGGACAGTAGCCTCCGGTTTGATGGAGAGCCGTGTACAGGACAGGACAGGTGAACCAAACAGCTGCTACTCCAGTTTTTCCTTAAAAACCCCAGCGTGACAGATCAGGCCATGCCTCTCACACATAACGGCCCGCTTTTCACACGGTAGCTGTCTCAGGCCACGTTACACACGTCTTTTAGATGGTCCATTTTGTGCATTGGGTAATGAAATTTACGCTGGAGACCCTAGAATATGCAGACATATGGTGGCTATTAATGCTCCTTTCTCCCTTTTCAGCTGAAACTCCCTGCCAAACAGTATGGTCTGTTCCCGCCTGTCTGTTTTGGGTCCTCTTCACTCCTCAAGCTGTTTGCCTTTTACCTCTGTCACGCCAACTAGGATTCACACAGCAGCAGCATGAACTGCTGTGTGCAGAGGAAAGGCCAAGTTCTGTTAATACTTGGCTAAGTTTACATGTTCATTCACACTTGATTATGGGGGAAGCCCTGAGTTCTGAATGGTTTCAGTATGTTAGAGAGGCACAATAAGCAAAGGGCCATCCCTTTTACAGTAGATACAAAAATGGGAATCCAATACTTAATACAATTTTTAAAAAATATTTTGTAATATTATTTCCAAAATGTAAACTGCCGTTGCTCAAGAAAAGAACAAAACAGAACAACACAGTTTACATGATTTTTTAGAAAGAAAAAAACTTCTCAAAATAAAATTAAGTGTATGCTGCTGATTGGCTGAATGCTGAGACTAGTGTATAAACTTGTCATACCTTGATAAGAACAGTTTTATTCCTATGTGGTATGGTTTATACCAATATTTACACCTTAGCATAATTCATGGTGCATCAAATTTAGCAAAACATTCTCCTTCTGTTCAGTTTTTTCCCACTCCGGCCTCTGAATTGATGGCAGCAGTATGCTTCATTCTTTGAACAATGTACCGAAGCCACTCCAAAAACTGATGGTAAAATATCCTTTTTCTGTTCCTTGGTAATGGAAATGGATGCTCAATAGTCTCCCTCTGCAAAGTATTATGGAGGTAAAAAGGCATGCAGGTGTAGACTATTTTTACCTGCATAAGCCTTTATAGATTAACACAGTTTACCAGTCCCCGCTCAGCTTCATGTACACTATCCTAACTCTGAAATTAACCGGATTCTACTCACTTAATCTCCTACTTTTTATATAAATGCATACTGCATTATCTGACTCAATGTCTGAGACGTTTCCAAACAATTTTCCTTTAAAACTTCTTCAAATTGGTATGAAAACATTCCCACGAAAATGATGGCTTCTTTATTGTTGTCGAAGAGGGTGTTTGCAGCTTGGAGTATAATTTTTCAGGGTTTTGGAGGAGACAAACTACCTATAAATAAATCCTATGCGATCTCAATTATTCCTGGGGTTTTTTCTCCTCACCATTCCCACACTTTTGATTTCCACTTTAAAAGCAGAGTGATATATCCCTATGATTGGAAATGTTCAATGCACCTCTGGAAGTGGGTGCACTGTCCTGTGCAGATAAGGTTGCGAATGCAAGATTTGTCTCTCTGAAATAGAAGCCTGACAAACAGTGCTGTCTCTCCCAGACACAGTGGGAGAGGAGTGTGCTCGGATGGAAGCCTTTGAGACCAGCCTTTTTAATATTGGCGCCGCTGTAACATCAGTAAGGTGACATTTCGGCAGCACCATCAAGATCCAACAGTGGCCATGCTGCTTCGACAATCAATTATCCATGCATAACATCCCACCAGTATGTGCGACATGAATCAGTCCTGGACCAGGCTTCTCCTCTGCCTTGATTCTCAAGAAAAGAGAGACCTTTCATTCGACCCTTAAGAAAGAGAGAAATGCTCTGTGTGCTGATAAGGGAGTGAAGAGAGGAAAGTAATAAAAAAATGGGTAAATCAGGGCTGATATTTATTTGCATTATCTTGAAAGGAGCTCAAATTGGTTTCATTCCAGTGACTGTGAATTGTGATCCAGAGAGCACAATGACCATCTCCAAGCAGTAGCCTACATTATGACTGAACAGGCAGAATGCATTCTTTGTATTGCTTGCTGGA
Source organism: Micropterus salmoides (assembly GCF_014851395.1). Taxonomy (NCBI): domain Eukaryota; kingdom Metazoa; phylum Chordata; class Actinopteri; order Centrarchiformes; family Centrarchidae; genus Micropterus; species Micropterus salmoides. The sequence continues at coordinate 18,229,899 of NW_024043372.1, forward strand.
CTACAGGGATGAATACATATTATCTGTCTGCCCAAGGAGGAGGAAACACATTTCACAGCACATATTGCTCATATCAGTTTTTGAGACCAGTTTAGTTGTTATATGATTGTTATCAACGTAGTGGCTGTAGGTAATTTACTTTTCACATATAACTGACATGAATGACATCTCCTCAGCACACTGTGAGACCCTCGTGTACTTGTCTTCTTCTTTGGCTCGGACTATGTTGTTCATAATAGAGCGAATGGAGGGCGTCCGAGGGAGAAAATAAATTCTTGTGCATACATCTTCAGGCCCTTTAGGTCGAATACAACTTGTGCTGTAACATAATGCTTTATCATTGGTGCATATAAATAAATTTAATTCATAGCTTATAGTGAAGTGTTTCACATCTGTATGTGTAGGAAATGGAAGTGTAAGGTTGTGGAGCTGTCTTGCAACAAGCTTGTGGTAAAAAGTGAGGTTTCTTTTTGTCACTTTGATGGCTCTACAACATAAATATCTTGTAGCAATCAGATCATATTGCGGTCTAAGTTCAGCTTGCATATAACATGTATGATAAGTGTGGTAAGTATAAGATTTCGGGTGCTGAAACCTCACAGTAAGTGAAATCAGAGTCAGAAGACCCAGTTTGGGCAGCAGCAGTCTATTCCCTGAACCCAGAAGCTTCCTCCAGTGTTTGACAAACAGCACCATTCCCCCGCTTGCCTTCATTTCCATCTGTATGCTATCACTTGGCTGTCAGCGGCCGGATTGGCCTGTAGTTCGCAGGATGAAAAGGAGAGAGATCCTGTTGAGTGAATAATCTTGCCAGTTTACAGAAGAGAGTGGATGTCAACTTGACAGACTGTGAGTAGCACACAGATTTGGGATTCATGGGCAATCCCATAGTCCCTTTAAGTCCGGACGTGTGAATGTGAAATCAATACTACATCCATACAACAGTTTGTTTGCTGGACCTTGGAACACTTTGTTATGAAAATAAGAGTCACGGATCTTCACCTTACGGATTGAGCGCACAGAATAGGGGACTATAAACATGGGCTTTCAGCATGAAAATCTTCTTCTTTTTTTTTTTTTTTTTACTGTAAATGAAAGCATGCGCTATTCAAATACATCTATTTATCAACACAATGCAATATAAAAACATGAAACAAGTACGAATGATCGACTACAGTGTTAGTGTTAATATGAAATCCCTCTTGTGTAAAATTTCTAATTATATTCTCTGTAAGTGGGTTAATTTTAATTACCATGTTCACCTGTGATGCTTCAAATCAGAAGTGTCACATCCTGAAGGTAAAGCTCATCATTTGAAACATCGTCTCAGGACTCTATACACACTACACACACAAACCACTTCAACCTCAGACACTATGTCATCATGATCTGTATCACTGGAGATATTCAATAGACTCCAATGGCACCTTTATAGACATAAGCATGTGCATCACTGTTTACATATAACATAGCTGTCTGGGTTGGCACCGCCATCATGCCCTGCTGTTTATTTGATATGCAAAGGAGTGCTGTGGAGCAGCTCCACGGTCTCTGCTAAAGTACTTTACTCCTCACATAACCCAAAGTGGCAGCAGCAGCATCAGGATGAGCTCCAAGAGCGAGGTGGCTCCCTCTCAGTAATTTATAATGCACTTAACTCCTCTACCCTGTTGATTGTCTGCATTACCAAGAATCAAACACGAGGCAAAACAAATAAAAAATGCCACTTTTTATTCTGGTTTAACACCGTCGAAAGCACAAGTCTTTCATTACGTTCCTGCTCATTCACATCAGGGTCTGTGTGGAACAGAAACAGGGATTATGATGGCAAAGCAAAACCACTTCAAACTGCTTCCATATACCCAGTCAAAGAATGGCGTCTTGAAAAGCTTTGGTGAAAAAGAGCGAAGAGGGGAAAAATATACATGAATGTGCCAGTTTAAGTGTGGTTAAATTCAGTAGTTTGAAAAAATGCCAGACCATAATATCATTATTGAAAACACTAAAGCACTGTTATGTTTGTGAAACAGACAGGGACTAACTAACCACACCCTTCATGCTCATACAACAACCCTCAGCCTTCCCAGAATACCACGCTGCCGCTTCAAGCCTAAAGTCGTATGGACTGCCCATCGCTCGGGGAGGAGACCATTATTAAATGTGCTCTGTGGAGGGCCGGCAGGTAGCTCCCAGGATCAGACAGAGGGAGAGCGAGAGGGGGCTGTTTGGCTTAAGTGTTTTTTATTAGGATAGATGGAGACCTAAGCTCCATAACAGAGCTTCAGCCCTTTCTCCCAGACAGGGGCCCACTTTCCCTTCCCACTCCACACAGGCACATATCAAAACACCGGCCCCTCACAGACATGCCGCTCAAAAAGGGTGTGTTATCTTTTTTCACTTGGCTCAGCTTTCTCCCTGTCAAAATACAAATGCTCTATGATGGAATTCTGCAATTTCCTTTATCATCTGCAGCAAGCCAATTTCTCGACTGTTAAACCCATAATTATTGTCACTGAAAACAAAACTGCATGGGGAGGATTGACAGGGAGACCATGCAGGTCCTTGCATGTGTATGTGTAAAATTAATGATGTACTTATGGGAACTTGTGAAACTCTGCTGAAGATCTTATTGTGCGTCCAAGCTAAAATTTTGGTTTTGGCTCCACCCCTGCTCTATCTTTTTCACACAATGCTGCTGCACATATTAGAGCCAGCTGTGCCGATGACATAACTTCCTTCTCCAGTTGTAACGATATGGCAACATGTGTAAGCATGCTTTTACACTGCCCATCACTGACACTGGAGCACCCTGAACATCTGCTCTGAACAAGGACAGTAAGTCGGTGAAGAAGACTGCCCGCAAAAACCTACAACCCTTAATTTGAAGACCAGGAACAGTTGTTAAAAATCTCTTTGATGGAAGTTTATGTGAACTTTACAATGTCTTACAGACAACCCACATAGCTATGTTACAGCAGTTTTATATGTATTAACCATCTTTGTGTTATGAGAAACAACATTTCTTTAAAGTGTAATCAAAATCTTTTACAGAAGGGTTTACCTTGTCTTGACCCTGCTGTTGTCATCAGGGGAATGCTGCCAGAGAAAAAAACATTCCCATCTGGCTTGCCATCACTCCAAATGTTTCTGTTATATGTGTGGGAACTACAATGGTTTTGCGCTGGGCACAGAGGAGGAAGAAAAGAAGGACGAATGGTAGGAGAGAGAAATGGATTCACTTGAAAGATCCAGCTGTTAGGCCATCCGAACCCTGGGAAAGTCTGATTCTGTTTTTAATGTATGGGCGATCGCTTCGACAGCGCATCACCCTGACTTACAAAGCCTCCTAAAAATTGTAGGGAACAGGTGGATGGGGAAGTTTGGCAAAGGGTGAAAGAGGCTGAATGCCAGGTCAGTTCTTTCTGCCAATATTATGTGCTGCTTTGAACCCTCTTTTTCTTTTACCCCCTGCAATGCCATAAATCACTTTTATATTGTTAATTTCTCCACATTCCTTTTTTAAAACATCTATTAAACCACACCCCTTCGCACATTTACTTCTCCACCTTTAATGCATAGATTTCTCCACATTTTAAGACATGCTCTGTATGTTGTATACAGCAGTTTGTGTCAGTGTAGGCAGCTAGATATGAAAAACTCATTCCAAAGCTTTAACGTGGTGCAATGCGGGTGAGGACTGTACAGCAGTGTGTATATTGACTTCTCTGTTTCTGTAATGTTTCATTGAATAAAACAAACAGCCAGCCCCTCAATCCAGTTTTATCCATAACCTCTGAAATGAGACTTTATGTTTCATACAAACGGCATCTCGGTTACATCAATAATCCTGCAAATGAAATCGATTTCCCCTCCCGCTCTTCCAATTCTGATCACAGCTGGGTTCCCCATATGGAGTATTAATGGGGTGGAGCACCCCGAGCCTGATCTAAAGCTGGAGAATTCTGGGCACACCACAACATCAAATCCCACTGTAATTACCTTCATGCAAACACAGGGGCCCTCTCCAACACAATGTGGGTTGGAGATTGGGATTTGTGTGCATTGTTTTTGACGCTGGAATTGATCTTGAAAATTGTTCGGTACAATTTACCAAGATGCTTAAGAAAATTGAAGAGCACTGACTGTGCGTCATACAAATGTCTTGTTGTGATGAGAACAATATACAAGCTCTGGGTGGCTCATCTACATTTTTGACAGCAATGACTTTCTGGCACAACACAACAATAGCTAAGCATTGTGCTTTTCATCAATTCAAATTACAGAGATCATGGATCTTGACAATCGTCACTCATCTTTTTACTTAACAAGAAATTCTCCAATTCGAAGATTAAACCAATTTTACCCTTGCAGATGGCTAAGGAGCTGGTTCTTCTCAATTAGCTTACACATGTATTTGAGGCCAATTTTGGCATAGCAAATAAAATGCCATTTTGTCACTAGATTATGCTATCTGACATAAGGCTATTGTCTTAATTCCCTTAGGCTGTGGTAGAGAAAAAAATCACTAAACATACAGAGGGCCAGACTATATCCTGTCTTACAGACGTCTCCCTATCCCATCATGCACACCCCAGCCTTCTCTCTCCAGCAGGTGGGGGTGGTCATGCACCACGCAACACGGTTATGGGTTTAAGTCTGAAATCTACATACTGAAATGACTTCAGCTCTCTCGCACAATGCCAAACTTGCTGGAAGTCTGATGAGTTTATTTCATCAATTCCAGAAATGCTGCAGAGAGAGAGAGAAGGGAGAGAGGGACAGACAGACAGAGAAAGAGCGATGGACGTAGTGAGAGGAGAGAGTCAATTTCTACATACAATAGCCTGTGTCCATCATCCTCTGAGTACGTGTGTGTATGTGCATGTGTAAATGTGCACATATCCCCTCTGCATACATAGATGTGTGGAAGTAAGTTTGATGTGGAGCCTCTCTGCCCTCTGAGTAGCACAGTGACTGCTGTCCATCTGCTCCAGGGTCTCAGGTGTGTGTTATCTCTTCCCGTGCCCCTGGGAACTTTCAACAGATATGCCAGTCAGCCTGGGCTGAACTGCTCTTGTAAATTACTCACTAAACAGCCCTGCCCTGGATTCTGCATTCGGGGGAAAATCAATTATTTGACCCCCCCTTACATTTCACAGTCCATTTTCAGCATGCTGGGGCCAATTACACCCAGCAGAAAGACTACTCTTTATGTCATTCCCACGATGACCTCCATCTTGCAGCTCCACACGGAGCACTGTTAATGCACCAACTACAAGCACTTGTGCCACGAAGGAGCGTGCTAATGCACTGGTTACCCACACTTTAGCCACACCAAGCACACAAATACAGCAGCTGAGAGGCAGTGCCACAGCCTCACACAACCAGCTCTAGTGTTTCTCAACTGGGAGGTGATCATCCCGTGTCCAGTGCACTGAGCGAACGCCACTGACGGTTTGACAGCCCTAATGAAAGCTGATTACCAGGAGGCATCTATTAATTTGTCCTTAATCATGACAAAGAGAGTCTGTGGCTAACAGCTGTGAAATGGCAGCCGCCGCGCGGAAATGAGGCTCAGGGAAAGGCCGGGGACAAGGGGTTAGGCCCTGCGCTGTCATTAACTGCCTGCCATTGTGTGTGCTCGCTCAGAGCTTAGCTACAGGTAACTCAATAAGATAACATGGACAGCGCTCTGCCCTGGTCTTTGTGAAAAGCTATTGCTGGGAATCCTGGGCGGCTGAGCAAATAATAGAAGGATATTGGTTTGCATGCTCCGAGCAGGAGTTCTTATGATCCAGGTGAGAAGCTGACAGTAACAGGTTTAAGCGCTGCTCCTTCATCTGCTGGAGGCGTGCTGAGGGAAAAGTCAATCACGGACCAAACAGGTTGCTGAATAAGGAACTGAGCTGGCTTTTCAAAGAGACACAGTGTCACAAATGTGTGCTCAATCAAGCCCTAATTTTGGATTTTTAGAATATCGTGAGGCATAAATGACAAATCTGTCTTGTTTTTGAACTTGACCCAACATAAAGCAAAAACAAATAATGACTCCGATAAACACAGATTTCATATAGGGAGGGCACATTGTAATGAACTCATCATATTTGAATTTTTACAGCTGTGTCAAATCATGGATGTACAGTAGGTGCTTTGGCAAATTGGTGGAGTGATGTTCAGAGGAGAAGCCCCCCCCATGCAAGTCTAAAGGATCTGCCTGGCTAAGAGTGGTTAATGTGGTTTATAGAACCATGAGCAAGCATTGAGAGGGCACATAATTATAGTGGCTGATATTACAACACCACAGAGTATTTAACCCACACAATAATTTATCATATCATAATTAAATTGAATTTCTGTTTGGTTTGTAAGCACAAAAACAAAAACACATGCGTTTGAGTGTAAAACAACACGACATCCCAAACACACACACATACAAACACATGCAACCAACAATATCTGATACTACAAGAGTGTTTTACTTGTTACACCTCATCTCCAGAAGACCACTGGAAGGCCTCCTGCTAACTGTTCAATCCAGAGAAGGTCCAAAAGAAACACATTGTTCATGTCTGATCCAAAGACCCACTTCGATTCCTCTTGGATCAGATTCACCACCAGTAGGATTTTAGTTTTTTTAGTCTCAGTTGCGGCAAAAACACAGTTCAGTCACGGTTTGTGGGCCTTATTTAAAAACATTCAATGGAAATGGGCTGGGTCTGATTTGTTGTTTTCATTTCCCGCTGCAGTTAGCTGATGTCTTTATCCACTGGACACTTAGCTTGACCAAATGTCCATGCATCACTAATGTTAAATAATCTGAATAATCTTTTAATTAGTGTACTACAACACAGGCAGATTTGTGCAGTGATGTTAAATCTGTTATGCTTTGGAAGACGTTTGGTCTTGGTCATTGTTCCTGTTCTTGATTATTGTTGCCTTTTTTGCGTCATGTCTAATCACAACTAGCCAGATAAGTTTTGACAAATTGGATGCAGCCAAGGACACTACTCCTTTTCTACATGAATGGCAGTGAGTGGTGCTTGGTTAAGAAAAAAAAAAACACAAGAGGTGAACAATTTCACTTTTTGAGATTAACTCATTTGGAACACAATTTTATGGTGGGGATTGTGTGAAATTATGATTTTTGATTATGTAAACCTTTGTGTTGTCTCACTGCCAACCAGCAAACCTTGTTAAATCTCTTATTCTGTCAGGGTTTGATATTTAGGTGTAGACATGTAGACACAATGTAGACACTATATAATAACATTGTGCTTGCAAATCATTAGTGCATAATTAAAAAATGAATGAACGTATCACTCTTTAAATCTGATTCCATTCCGACTATAATTCTTGAATGTTATTATTACACATATGAATTCTCTGCTCTATATTTCAGTGGTTTTACTGCGGTCTAAAACGTTCATTCTGATAGGGCAAAGACCGCTCGGCTTGGATGTAACATGACAAACAAGGCATAACATTTCGTTTGGCTTCGTGGGAATTAATCAGTGGAAATGGGCAGACATGTCGAGCAAACAGTCATTTAAGACTCTGCTGAGATACTGATGGAACTCATGATTCAATTAGATACTGAGCTCTTTAAGATGCAACAAGTCTTTTAGCTCAGGAGGGAGGACAACAACCACAGCTGGCTTCAACAGAAACCCACAACTGACTGAGACTCACACTTCTGTAAGGCTCGTGAGGGTGGGTTAAATTATTTGATAGATGAGAAATGAGCAGCAACAGCAACAACAACAACAACAAAAAATATTGGGTATTCAGGTCATACTTTATTTTTTATGCAAATAAACTGTGTTGGAAATATTATTTATTAGATTATATTTCACGTCTGTTAAGCACATTTGGTAGCTCCTTTGCATTGCATCAGAAACTGGCATGAAACCTGCATGACCATATAAAGTTATCTCTGTTTCATTCATTTTCAAACAACACAGTCAACATTCATCCAGCTACAATATTATGAGTTTGCACCAGATCAGCTGTTGGTTGGCTAGCAGAATGGCTAGTTTATTGGGCATAGAGTACTAAAAAATGATTCAAAATTGATTAACAAATCACAGTCAATTTTGCTGATATAGTTAATAAATATATTTAAGTTAAATGTAATCTCAATTCAATATTTGATATTGTACATGTTTTATACATATGATAAGTAAAATAATTGTTGATTTTGGTGATACTATGCATGCCCATTAACCTTCTTATATATCATACTTCTCCTATAGTGTATAAAAAAAACATGTACAATTTTAAATATTAAAGCCAAATTAAAGCTTAAATTCAACAGTGTCTGTTTTTAGTAATTTTACTTACATGAAAAGGCTGCAAAATAACAGCAGGATATGCCTTATTCACAAATACTTGTATGCGTAAATCCGTAGAACACTAATCCATTACAAAATGAAATAATATATTAGATTTTATGAGCTACAAAACTATTATAATTGTGATAAAATACAATTGTGTAAGAATAATCAAACAAGCATGTTTTACCATTTTTGAGAACCACAAAGTATTTGCATCTAATTTAAGTAGAATAACATCTTCATGAAACATTCGGGATTTCAGAGAAATTGTTGGCATTGCTTTAAACAGCTGTAGTCTTGAATCAAAGACATTAAGTTCTGTTACTGTGGGGGCTATACTGTCATCATCCACCCCCTCTCCAAAACTTTGAGCCTGCATTTGGCTATATTAACCAAATAATTGCAAAAGCATACTTACTGCCTGCCTAAGTGCTTATTTACATAACTTATAAGCCAGTAGCTGAATGTACGTGGTCAAGTGACACATTTTAGCGGTAAAAGAGAGCTCAAATCTCAAGTGAAAAAACACAAAGTAGACTTTTAGTGTTGTCATGATTAAAATTCAGATGTCTTTCTAAGAGTCAGTTAATGTTTCATTTGCATTTGATTATTACACACTTTGAATTTAGAGTGTGAATGATGCATGTGCTGCATGGCGAAGCTTTCTATCTTTTTGTTTGGCATTTGGTGGAGTGTTGTCACTTTCGGGTTGGGGCAGCAGGCAGCTGAGAGGCACCGTGAGCCTCATGCTGAGTCCCCTGGTGCTGCCCCCCTCTCATCTATGAGAAGAGTCTCTTCTCCCCTGCTAAGTTTGCAAAGTCCAATTTTCAGCTAATATGGAGGTCGCAACAGCAGGCGCAGAGGGCGTAGTAGGACATAATGGCTATGGGATTGTAAATATTGGTTTTAGAGAGATACAATTGGAGGGCAAGCGGAGAGAAATTTCCATAGAGTCTGTGCTAGCACCATTGGAGGCCTTGGTGCGGCAGAATAGATTTTCCATTCTAGTGTGTCACATTAGATTTTCGGAGGTGCTCAGTGGCAGGTACATGTCATTAGTAACACTTTAGCACAGTAATGAACCTTTTTATTTATCCGGTGCTTCTCTCATGAATGAATAAGGAGCTTCTCCCCAACTGTGCCCAGCCGTGAGGAGCAGACAGAGAAGGCAGGGAGAGAGAGAGAGAGAGAGAGAGCCCGGAGCATTATGAAGTCGAAAGGGGAATGCAGAGCCCTTGGGAATGCTGAGGAGGGTTAAATGATCATTATTGTGACACTCACATGCACACACGTATGCATCAGTGAACAAAAGAGCATACACACATACACACAAGCACACACATGCACACTCCCCACCTCCGCTCCCTGGGGTCCTGATCTGACACTCTATTTACACACACATTTACACAGTCTACTCCCTCCTTTATAAAGCTGACAGGTACTTAAGCGGTACATTACTCTGAGGAGCTCAAGCCTCACGGCGGTGTAACCAAAATGTCCATTCACTGCTAGCCTTGTCTCAGTGTTCATTCAATAATGGCCTAGGAGAAATGCACCATTAACGAGGGGTTGTAACTGGGTAGGGAGGCCGGGAGTCTGACGTCAAGCATCAGGAGACTTTTAAGATGGCCCAGGCTCATTGAGTGGAAAAGAAATCTGTCAGGGTTCAGTAGCTTGTAGAGACACTGTGGGCCTCGGTGGAGTTTCAGCCACATGGGAGCTCAGCTCTCCAGACCTACTGATACAAGTAGAGTAGCTTGACACGTGTCTGCTTCTGTCAGTTTCTCCTTATCCTGCGCTGCATCAGAAATCAGTATTACAAGTAGGAGTCATGACATCACCCAAAACCAATCAGTGCATGTCTGTCTTAGGTCAGTGGCTTTAAACATCGTTATACAGGTGGCAAACCTCAATCTTAGCGCCTCCTCCTTGGCTCCTCTCAGCTCCAAGCCTGGTGCAGTGAAGCGGTTAGAGTGGCAATAGCTGGTGTGGTCAGGGCCCCATGTCACCCCCAGCATCCTCAGTGTTCATTTCCCTTTCATCTTGAGTGTGAAATCGCTGCCGGTGCAGCACTGACCTCAGCATTAAGAGGTCAACTATTGAAATCTGATGTGCGCCTCTCTGGCTGAGGGACTTCAACAGATGGAGGGAAAGAGAGGGAAGGTAAGAAGTGGAAGTAGAAAGGAGACTCCTTCAGAGAATCATCTGAACAAGTCGTCCATTACAGCACAGAGTCTTTAAAAGTTATTTTGCTCAAAATATCTGTTAGAGGGGTGAGAAATAGTTTCAGATGTTTGGATCAAGAATCATTTTCATTTTGTTTCAATTCTGGAAGAATTCTTTGAAAGGAGTTTTTAAGAATTAACACTAGAGTAGGTGATGTTAAGATTGCAAAACCATCACTGTCTGAGCCTTTATTAGACTGAAGTGGACATAAGACAAGTGAAGCAAAGATGTGATTATGAGTTTGTATATATGTATATGTAATATTAGAATGAAATATTATGTTGCTGCTCATACATAAGTAGTTTGTAGTAGGCCACATGTTACATGGCCATTTCTTTGCTAGAAATGTTGTAGTTTACTTTCATATTTTTCCTTATGGTCTAGGGCATTGATTTCTCTGAGTAGAGAAACTCAAAAAACTCCAAACTTTGCAGCTTTTGGCAGCTTTCTGCAAAATACATGCCAAAACTTCCTGTCTCCATGTGTTTCAAACATAAGGTTCTGCATTTAAAGTCAATTCGACACCTCAGCTCAGTATGAATCCCCTCCGAAAGCATATGTGATATGAAGCGTCAGAGAAGTTTGAGGTCTTGTCTCATATTTCCCATCGGCTACACTTTCATCCCTCTCTCTGCAGCAGACCACCCCTAGCAACCCTGCCCAAATAAGGTGTTCTGCCTTCAATACTCTCCTCTCTGAAGAATCTGAAGAGTTCAGAATCTGCCGAAACTTTGGATCTCAAACACAAACATCTTTTATTCAAAGGGTGTCTGTAATCACAAATAAATAGCATTTCTAGCGATGAGCACAAGGCACAAGAGAGAGAGAGAGAGGAGCCTATCTCAGGAGCAGATAACTAGTAGATATGATTCCTTAGATAAGGAGCAGTAATTTGGCTTTTAGAGATAGCTCCGGGGGCCGCTGTGCTGAGCTGCGCTGATTTACTGTGTGTATGGGAGGTTGTTTTTTTCTACATTTTTATCTCTCCTGTTGAAGAGCTTTTCATCTCTGATGATTTTCTCTCTTTTATATGTATTTCCCCCAGAAGGTGAGATCACAAACCCACAGAAGGGAGAGTGGCATGTTTTAAAGCGATGGACAAAATACAAATATTTGAAAATGTATTTCATGGTAATTATGTCAGGTTTCATGGCCTTGGCACAGTACTGAGGCACAGCCTGGATGCCTTAATTTGTATAGAAACTGTAATCATTTGTTCATTTCAAGGTGAAAATTGCATTTTTTAATTTAAATTGTATCCTGCGTGATAGGCTATTATCTAGAAAAATTGTCGCTGTGTATGGCGGTCTATGCCCTGCCGTCACGCCTGTTTAGAGCCCACCTCTCCTGAGAAAGGGCTTATATGTGAATCTCCTGACTGAATGCACCCAGCTTGTTCGTCACTTAGGGCCGCCACTGCACTCATTTCCATTTTTGTTATTAATATTAATTAGTTTGAGAGCACAGCTCAGATTTTAAATGTAAATCAAGCTTGGCTTCACAGTGATTTTTATCTCGCTCCGATTTCTTAGATTTACAACTTTACTTGGACTTTTTTTTTCTCCTTTTGTTTAAAAAAAACTGCTTTAAGGGAGGTGTGCATTGGTGCGTGTATATATATGTGCATGCATGTGCACACTCGTATTTGCGATATTGGACAAATAAGTCAAGTTGTATCTCACAAACTCAATGTAAACTGATAAAAATGCAATAAAGGAAAAATACTTTATAATTGGGACAGTTTGGTATAAATCTAATGATGTTAAGCTATGACAATAACCCATTTGAGCTCTTGCTTTTTACTAATACATGACAGATTGTCTATCTATAATACCTGAGAGGTGTAACCATGAAATTCAAAATACATAAAATGTTCTGAAAATAAGATTTTCTCCCTATGCAAAACACACAGTTGGGTAGGAAATATATGCACACCAAGCTGTGCGTCTGTGTCTGTGTCAGTGGGATCCTTGAGGTGACGAGCACAAAGCTGAGGCTCAGGTACACGGCGTATGCTGGCATAATTACAGGATTTGGAGGATTATTATACTGTAAGTGCTTTCATGGCGACAGCTGGGAGCTTTTTACTCCCCCTGACACATAATCTCAAAGAATATAACCAAGACCCCCAGAGCATCTCTTAATCATTTCTTAGCATACCTGCACACGGCTCTGAACTCTCTTTCTGAAGACAGATTTGTAAAATTAGAATATAATTATCATATCTGGTATAAATCATTCTAAAGTCATGTTTTCAAACATATTTTCTTTAAAACAGAGATATTTTTGGCCTGTTTTTCGTCACTGAGGGCCCTCCCTGGTCGTTTGTGTTCTTCTTCTTCATGGATCCCTGCAGGTTATTTATCACAGCATGGTCAGGTTCAGGAGCCTGGTCCTAAATTAGATCTGAATCAGAGCCTCTATTCCATGGCTCAGTCTGAAAGTGAATATGACCAGGCTGTGACTTCTCCATCGCTGCCTCCTGAGCGATAGGGCCTCCTGGTCTCTACAGCGAGGCTCAGGAGTTTCATTTCCATCCCTGTGATCTAAACAAACCCATTACTGCCAGCCATTTATGCACAGGGGCAGTACGCAAGCCCCGGGCCTGAGGACACAGCCCACGGCTAAGCTACCGTGGCACAGAGCCACCTTCAATGACCGTGTGTCCATATTGAGATGGGTGAGGAGGAACACAGAGCTCGGGCCTCTGCACTTTATCTAAACCACTCCAGAGAGGCGAGTGGAATTGGCTCTTGTGGGCTCTGTTTATCCTCTGCTCCTGTAGTCAATCAATTAGGGGATCAAAGGAGGGGATGAGGAAAGTGTCACAAAGCTCTCCCACACACCACTGCCTGAGCTGCCACCTCGTCCAGTCTGAGTGACAGCAGACCGGAGAGAGACAAAACTCTCGGGCCGGCACCTCAGGAGACAAGCTGGAGCAAAGGGGACAACCATAGCACATGCCAAGGTCTAATCTGGACAACCAGAACACAAACTTTTAGGGGAATATATGAGGGATGACACACAGCAGGCAAAAAGCCACCTATCAGTGCATATTAAATATGTTTAGAGGATCCACTGAAGTCTCCTCAGAGTAAACTCATATACAAATTTTGCTTTGGAATCGATTTCGTAATTGATTATATTTCTGCCTTTTTGACATGTTGTCTCCAGATTGCAATAACACAGTTTATTTTTTAAAAAGTGTGTTTTGTAATTAGACACTGAAGAGAATTTCCATTTCCATCAAATTTAACTGAGCCCCAATGATATAATGTGGTGATAACGCTGCAGTTTGCAGCTGATTTGAATCTCTAAATCTAAAAGGAATACTAAATATTCTGCGTCTATTTACACTCACTGAGCTGTTCAAAGCTCTCAAATATTTAACAAAGTATGCAATATGAATGATAGTTACCTCATGATAACACAGTCTAAATAGAAGTTTATTAAGATCAGTACTTGCTTTATTTAGCATCAAATTTATCTCCTAATACAACTTGGTGTTAATGGTGTTAATACTTGATTAGTGATGCATTTAATTAGTTTCATTTAATTGCAAATGAACAGCAAAGTAAAGTTATTATTTTGTGATATATAAAATGTAAATACATCTCTCACAGCACAACTTAGCATGGTTTGCTGTCTTTACTCATTACACAAGATTGTGTGGAGACATTTTATAGCATCCAACATGTTTGAGATGTGTTTAAAATGAGGCAGGACTGAATGAACATACCTAAGGCGTGTTTGACATACCTCCAGCAGTGCTGATGGCAAAAACTGAATGAGTTCAACTGTTCTGACGTGTAACATAAAGCACAGTAGATGCTTCCATACCACAACGGTTAGTTCCCCTGCATTCACACCATACCGCAGAGATTTGCAGACAACATTCCCCGGCCAGCAGCGGGACAGAGGAGAGCGCTGCTGGTCAGTGGGCAGAATGAATGACTTCCTACAGCTGCAACCAGACACGCTCTCCGTCTGTGTCTCTGAGTCTGGGACGTATGAACTCTCATCACTCCCTAATCATATCACGAACACTGGAACAGTCACTGGTGGCCCGCTGGCTCCACTGTTGTGCTTGAACACACACGGAGGACACACACATACAGGTAATGTGCATGTATTTATGCATATATACAGCATATGCACAGGTGCACTCATAAACTTCACACTTGGGCTGCAACCAGCAATTATTAATTATTTTCATTATAGATTAATTAATCTGCTGACCTTTTTTAATCAATATATTTTATTGTGTCAGGAAATATTAAATACTAATCACAGTTTCCCAGAGTCCAAGGTAATGTTGTCACATTGCGTTTTTTGTCCAACCCGGCTAAAATATTCATTTCACAATAATAAACCACAGAGAAAATCAACAAATTCTCACGCATGAGAAGCTAAAACCAGAGAATTTATGTAATTTTTTCGTTTAAAAAAAAACATTCTTTTAGTTATAATAATTCCTGTTGATTAATTTTCACTAATCGATTAATTGACACACAAAAGAACACACAAAACACACATGCACAGTAAAAAAGAGACAAATGGCTGAATCAGTTTTGGATCTTTAATTGATAACAGTTACGCCAGTGTTACAGTAAACACACCAACAGGCTGAAGGTAGTAAATACCAGTACAAGTTTCCCACTACTCTAATACTTCATACAGCAGAATAAATTATACCATGATAATATACACACATGCGGAACAGAAAGAGTAAAGCAAAGCACAGATGTCAGAAAGCAACTAAACAGGTTAAGGGTAAAACAGACGGGAGGGGGATAAAGAGCTGTATGCTTTAAATATCCAAATGTTTATTGACGCAAGTGTTAGAAATGGGTTTGATACACTAAAGACGATTCTAAAATTCTTCCTTTTTAAAATATACACGAGTGAGGCGTCTAAGCGGAGCAGTTGGAACTGCTGCGATTCAGTGCGGAGTCAGCGTTAGTTTGACTTTTTCCCCTGAAGTCTTATTGGTCCACAAATCAAATGTGACTGGATTCAGTTTCCCAGAGCAGAGAGGCCGTCTTCCCCAGCTACGACAGCAACATCAATGTGCAGAACCGGTGGTAGACTCCCACATCGAGAGACTTGGGGTTTCAGGTGTGTTCAGGTCCATGGTCCAGTCAAGTCTGGTCTCCATTAATAATCAGTCTGTAAGATCAGGTGGTCGAAAACACCCTGAAAATGCTCTGACACATGACGATGTTTCATCCAGCCACTTTTCAAATATACAGTTGTCCTGTGGTCCGGGGGAGTCTATCTGTGTCACCTTTCATTTTCCACTGAGCTCAGTTTGATCCTCTTTTATACAATTTTAATTGGAACATTTTTAATGGAATTTATATTTTACTAATTTATACAAATTTATTTCTACCTGGGCCCAAAACAGAAACTGAACTTTTGGTTAAACAAGTAAACCAATTAAATACAATTAAAACAAAACCAACAAAAAACAAGCCAGTTAAGGAAACGCAAATTAAACATATACTTTCACAGATCCCTCGCTTACCTACCACTCGACATAGTTTTGTTTTAGTATAAAACATACTCTTTATAAACAAACAATACACAATCTGCTCCAGCTACTGTACAGTTTTCCGTTTTTAAAGGCGACTAAGGACCAAATCCTGTCTTGAGATATAAGTGAACAATTCTGCGTACATCACCAACACACTGATGCCAATGAAAAAAATCCCACACATCTCAAGGAAACAGCTGGTCCTGGATCATGTCAAAAGTCAACTATGAGTGCTACACAAATGTCTCATATCCACTATTCTTTAAATTTTTTCTTCTTTTTGTACATTTCAGTCAGTACGTCAATGCGTGAGGATTAGAGGGGGCTCCGGTCCAAACCAGAGAGGGGGGCCAATCAGTGGTGTTACCTGTGCCCTTTCACAACTGACTGGATTATATGATTTTCCAGAGTGCATGTGAATGGCACAGCTTGTGTACTTTTTAATCTCATAACAGAAAGAGCTGGAATGCTTATACTATAGTCGTAGAGCCTGTGGAATGTTTTGAGGAATGCTTATTTAGTTTGAGAGTGGAAACCAACTGAAGGTGCATTTACAAAATGTGCTAATTACTCAAAAACAGAAACACTGGCTAGAAATGGAAAGGGTCACTGTGAATTAGCTTTGACATTATTTTTGTGTGATTTAATCTGCTTTACACTGTTAAAGTCACACAGGGTTCCCTGGCAGATGGGATTTGGGAGGAGTAGAGGGGGGAATTGAGTTAGCCCTCCTTGGCAAGGTCCATATTTCTAAACAAAATACATTAATTTCCCCAATCCTGTTTTTGCAAACAATGCCCCCGTCCCCATGGACTGCGGCTAAGGATGGGATGGAGGTTAGAAGGGGAAAGCTATTGGCCGCCAAAACGCTGCTTTAATTCCCTGCAGAATCCAGCCAGCCAGACTTCCCACAGAGTGGCCAAGTTCTTTAGGAATGTCAAGATGAATATGAAAGTGGGAAGGTCAAATCGCTCACGAACATTAGAGCTCAGGGAACAGGCAGAGGAACAGCAGCTTGGAAAACAATCATCCTCCCTTGTGTGACTGTGCCGACACGCAAAACATGCACACGCAACAGACACTCACTCACAAATTCAGTCATCCACACTGTGTTTTACATCTAACAGAGAAAAGAGATACGAATGGAATCAAGGAACAACATAAATCACATTAACCATAATCATATAACAGCAACAATAAGCTTAACAATATCAAAAAGGAACAAGAATAAGAGTCATTCAAATGATATTGGCTTTGTTAACTACTATGAACAGCAAGGTCAAAGTACATGTTGTTGATGGCTCTAAATGTGTGCTGGACTGCAGCCATGACAAAGATAAACCTGGGCCAAGGCGGCCGACCATCTTCAGGTGTTCTGGGGTCCTGTCTGGCCTTCTGAGCAAAACAAAACAGGGTTTGGAGGTGATTTAGGAGTACAAGGAGCAGGCAGAGACGCCCAAAATTTGAGAAAGAGAGGTTGCAGAGCCGCCTGGTGGTTGACAATGGCGTGAAAAGTTTAGTTCCATTCCCCGAAGTGCCTTGTCGCACCTGCAAGCGTCACTCTCTATAGTACACAGCGAAGCTGCGTGTCTGTGTGCGCTGATGTCATGGCCGGGCTGCAGAGCGAGCAGCAGAGAGGCGAGCTGGAGTTGGAGTCCAGACTTGATGGAGCATGGAAGAGGGTGGCAGAGGGCAGAGGAGAGTGGTGCAGGGTGGTGTCCCGAGATGCTTTAGTAGGCCTGTCCCGTCTCCACCTGCAGCAGTCCCAGCACGGCCGAGTGGTCTCCAAGTTTCATCCTCCTCTGGGTGGACAAGCTCACGTTCTTAGCCAGGTAGTCAACGGCAGCTACAAAGACAGGGGAAAAAAACACATGTCAGACAGGTGGTAGATTCCTGAGACATATGTCCTATTCACTCTCATTTCATTCCTCTGATTAAGGCTGAAATAAGTTGTGGCAGAAGCGAGTGAGTCAAATGAAAAACAATTCACACAGAGAGAGTGAAAGATAAAAACCCCTCCCCTGTCCCTTGTCTAAGGTTGGCATGCCGCTGGCACAGAGCATGTGCATCCTGGTAAAGTCTCCATGCTGTCACTCAGACGGGTCGCTGCGTGTGTTCTTTGTGCCAGTCTTCATTACACTTGGCATCTCTGATTTCATGCCCTCCACACTCCACATGGCCGATCATTTTCCTCCTCAGACAGCAGCTCTCTCCTCTCTCCTCCATTCATTACCCATCTACTGTGCTCAATCACCATCTTAATTAACCTCACATCAGCTCACATCCTCACTGCCATCAGTTTCTTGCTGCTGACAAAACACTGGTACGCACACACAAAACGTGACAGATTGGCATGCGCTCACGTGCATTCACGCACCACAACACAAACACATTTAAAAAAAGAAAAAGAAAAAAGAAAACCAGCAGATGCACAACACGCCAGATCACTACCAGAAGCTGCAAATAAATACAAACAAAGGTTGCCCAGTTGGCGCTGGCTAGCTTGTTGGGGAAGTGTGCTTCATTTTACCTCTTATGAATGGCTGTGACAGCATCAGTCAATTATGCTAATCTAATAAAGCAAACTCTTTCCTGCCCTGAGGGTGTGTGTGTGTATATGTGTGTTATGGAGAACAGAGAAAGAGGGAGAGAGAGTGAGGTGGGCAAGAGGACACTGTGGCCCCTGAGGGTGTGCCGTTCTTTGAAGTGGCCCTCTCCTCTTTCCCATCCAAGTGGAGTGGGGTGTGACTAAGGCAGCTCTCCACGAGGATAGTGGTGGTGGTGGTGGGACGAGGGGGGTCTTTATCAAGAGCACGTGTCTGCCTCCACCAACCAGGGTGCAAAGGTCAGGAGGCTCTCTTGCCTGGGAGTTCAGCATCACCTCATATGCTTTTTAAACCTAATCAACTTAAGAGGAGGATATAAAACAATGATCTGCTCTTGTTTGGACACAGAAAAGACGTACAGCAACTCAAGCTAAACACAAACATACAGTAAATACATTTACAAATATTACAAATGGTTTACTCACTCTGACCGTACTGGCTATATTGGTAGCCTGCAGTGACGGGGTCCACGCTGTAGCTGGTAGCACTGTAGGTGGGGGGGCAGTATGACTGGGAGGAAGCCAGGCTGTCCACACTCTTGATGGTGTCAGAGCGCTGGCTGCAGCTGGCTGAGATGGGGTTGGAGCTCTCCAGGCTGCTGTGCAGGGGGGAAATGGAAAAGTCGTGCTGGGGCTGGGAGGGTACAGCGCTGGGGTTGCTCAGGATACTCATCACCTGGGGGGCAAGGGGAAACGGAGGATGTTAGAAATTTGGAAAATTGAGGATCAAAGCACTGACAGAGTTGAGGGAAAGTACTTTTTTTCCTGCAAATATAGAGCCATCCCAGCACTTCACGGTAAAGATACCAATAGAAATGCACCATTTCAACTTTGAAATAGGGAAAGGGAAAAACTTCCCCATCTTTTTTTTTTAAGGAGCAGGGGGAAGGATACAAGGAGAGTGATGAGGTTAAGAAAAAGAGAAAGGGAAAAAGAGAGACTGTTTCCATTAGCTGGTGCTGCCAGTAAGTGTTCTTCTGTGGGACAGAAGGGTCCCAGGGTGATAATAGACCCACCATCAGTGCCAGACAGCCCCTGTACCGGAGCCTGAGGCCTGAGGCCTGAGCCCGAGCCTACAGCACAACAAGCACCAAGGGAGTCCCTAATCCCTCGCCCCTAGCCTACCCATCTCATGAATAGTAATGGAGTTGGAACTGGTAAATGATCCCCTCAGATCCCCACACAAAGTAGGCTCCACAAACCTTACTGAGGGGCCCGCTGATACTGCAGGTTGAAGCTCTTCTGCATATCACAGTGTGTATATTATTCATAGTGCACAAAAGCTTCCAATTCAGTATTCTAGATTAATGTAATAGCATGTGACATTCGTCAGAAGAAGGTCTCAAAATATATTAAAATGGAAGAGATTACCTCTAGTGCTACTACAGTCTGACGCACAGCAGCCTAGATCTCTGTGAAGAATTTTGTTTTCTTGTGCTTTGAGTGAAAAAGAAAAGTGGAGTGTGTGTGTGTGTGTGTGTGTGTATGAGGGGGTGGTTAAAAGGGAATTGTCCCACACATGCTTCCCTCCTATAGCATGGAAGACTTTACTTCAACATCAGGTTCATGTTGAGTTTTGCTATGCTGCACTGGCCTTTGGCCCCTTGGCTGCTAAACCAATTAGCCCATCATGGAGGTGGTTACACAGGAGTGATGCACACGCAGACATGTTTGCATGTGCATGCACACATAAATGGATACGCACACACACATACCCTGTAAACACAGAGGCAATGCTCGGGCAAGCCAAACAGTCCACAAATGATGCACTAAGCCAGGAATATCCCACAGAGGGAAAATCAACCATATTCTGCCAATTAATCATATCTTTAGAAATGGCCTCCCAGGAAATATAAAGCACTTGGAGCACACCAGAAACATAAAGGCTGGTTAGTCATTTCCACATGTTAATCCTATCAGTATGGAAACCCCCACCCTATCCCCTCCACATCTGCGGACAAAGCATGTGACATGTATCTATAAGAGGGAGATTCATGGCCCTCTTCATGCTGGACACATGTGATGCTCCCTCCCATATGGAGCCGAGCTGCAGACCATGAGGAGGATGAGAGGAAGATACATCCTGATGGTTTGTGGTGGCTGAAAGTGAAGGGGGAGAGCTTGTTAAGTGTCCTGAGAGAGACAGCTGGAGGGCATGAGTCCATTTTAGTCATTGGTTAATTGAAGCTTGATTACATCGCTCCCTTATGAAATAGAATACCCAACAATTGGGTTGAATATTATTCATGCTCATAAAAGTTCTTCAAAAGAAAATTACTTCTTATCATTGACATTGTAGCAGTTGTGCTATTTTAGCGAATTAGGATGGGTCCGCCACTTTAGAGTCTAACAAGTGTTGTCATCTGTGATGGTGTCGCTATCTTTCAGATGTCCTTCCCAAAAAAGGGATTCTGTCTTAATGATATGAGTTTTGCTAGATGGGAGAAGGTAAGTTCTTCTCATTAGCTGTGTATCAGTTAGATTTGTGTTTGCAACACCGTAAAAAAGATCTATGCTGTTTCACCATTGTCCTCCCAAGATGATGAAAGCACAGATAGAGGTGTCAGGCTGGACTATGTCGGAGTCAACAACCACATCTACAGTATTTTATGTTATTCACGGATCAGTTTTAATTGCTTGGCTGTGTAACTTTGATTTCTCCATAAAGTTCTCTCTTCATATTCAAGGGGTTAAGTGATACTTCTCGTAAAAACCATTTGCAGCTGGATACCTTCACATATTTCTGTCGCTGCATGCTATGTAAAACAAAACTTTATAGACATTCAATTCTGGCACAAAGTGTAGTATTCCTGCTGGCAGCACTATTCTCCTCAAACTCTTTGCCAGTGAATTTATTCTTAGAGACGAGAGATTTTTGTTAGATTTGTATGTATATATAATATAACATGCACACAGCTTGATAGACATAACTGGAACGCAGTATTGGATTGACAAGCTTATTGTCGATGAAATATTTGATGGAGTTTCACTGGATGGGGTCTGGTGCAGCATGATGTTACTCAAGTTTTAAATTACACATCTCAGTATACACACAGGTGCAAGAAGTATGGAGTTGGAATTAGTGTAAAATTTAAGAGCTGAGAAAAAGATCTTAACAACCACATTATTTTCTCAAACGTACACTCTTGCAGAGAAGATTTCCTCCCTGCTTCTCTCCATCCCTTCCTTCCTCCCTCCCTCTCCTCTCCCCCCACGTTCTTCTCTTTCCTTGCATACAAGCGTCCTCAGCAGCCCAGAGTTCGTTTGTTGTTTGACGTTGTGTGAGTGCTGGTTTGAGAGATAATGTGAGCCAGGACCTAGTTTAAAGGACAATGCTCCAGGGCGTTCCCTGCCTCTCTCACCCCCCTCCCCTCACCCGCTCCTTCTCCTTTTTCAGCTCCCTCTCTACAGATAGATTACTTTATAAATAATAATAAAAAAGTAATTAATTCTCTCAACTTCTGAGCCCTCAAGCCTGTGGCGAAGTGAATGGGGGAGTGTAAATTGATACAATGTGCATCCTTTCAGATAAATAAATAGCGCACTTGTGACACAAAAAGAGGCCCTTTCATACCTCCCTAATTTCTTCAACAGCCAAATTACATTTTTTTTTGTTTGACTGAGTGTTTGACGAGAGGTTCTTTGTTGGATTTGTTTCCAGAATAAAGCAATGTGACAGACACAGAGCTGAGAGAAAACACTGTGAGTGAGGGAAAAAATAAATAAAAATAAAACGAAGGGGGGAAAAGTCAAATGCAACTGCAAATGTACTGCAATACTACTTTTTTTATATAAACTTGTTGGTGTTATAGCACTTTTATAATCTATTTTTGTGTGTACTATTGAAATATGCAGCATTTTTATAATTAGCAATATGGCCTTAATGTGCCTCAAACACGTGGCAAATCTCACAAAAACGATATTGCATCTGTTAAGTACCTGATAGTAATAAGTGGCCACATGAACTCTTGCATTGGAGTAAAACAACACAAATTCACAAATGTAAAGAGAGGAAACGGAGCAGTGAAAATATGATAGCCTTTAGAAAGAAGGCGAGGGGGGCACAAGAGAGAAGAGAAAGTGATATAGAGTGAGTGAGAGGAAAGTGGAGGCTTTGGGAAGTACAAAGACTCCTGTAGGACTGCGCTGGCCTGAGGGCTAGCCTGCCTGGAGAGCTGATAGGAGCCCCTTCTGTTCCATTCCCGGCGCCAGCGCCAACACACCCCACTCCACAAATACTCTTAATCTGCGCAAGACTGGATTAGTTCCTCTGTCACCGATAGCTCCCTGTTCTGCCCAAATCAAAATGCCCCCAAGATGTACCTTTAAGTTAGGCAGAGGTCACTGGGGCAGACAGGGAAAAATGAGCACTCCAAATGTCTGTAAGTTATCTGAGTGGTGCAGAATAGCATCTTGCACCTTAGCAGATCTGCCTGGCTGATACTCGCTTCAGCAGAGAATGATTAAAGATCCACAGTGACGACACTGAATTTCAGATCAATATTTGAAGGCCAGTCCTGAGGGTGTGATTACAGGAAGAGAATAGTGGGGGAATAAGTCTGTGACCCAGGAGTCACACAGCTCCAGTTTCTGGAAAGTGTCTGACTTTGAGAAAAGCCAAAATATTAAATATAAACACTAAACACTTTGCTAAATTAAACCTTAATTTTTATTGCCTCAAATCCTCATTTAAAAAATCTGAATCAAATACCTAATAACCTGAAACTAAAAAAAAACACGAAGGGAGTAAATAACAAATGAAAATATCAGGGGACCCCCCCCCCCCCAAGTGAGTTGACTCCTGCTCCCACAATGTTACACCCTTCCCCCATCCCTCACATGAGAGGGCCGGCCCAGCGGGCAGTAAGGCCCCTCATCTGAGCAGACAAAATGACTATTTAAAAATAACAGTGATTGCATAAATTGAATTAAAGCGTTTTGGTCACGGTGGAGGTGGCGCGCGGGGTGGCGTGGGGCCGCAGCAGACAGCAGGGATGGTGGCAGGCAGCAGATGACGGGCCCTGGCCTGCATGCCACTGCGTTAATTGGCCGCGGCACATTAATAAAAACTGAAAAGTGTCTTCCACCAGTGCCTTGGGATGAAGAGACAGGAGTGGAATGAGAGGTAGAATGGGAGGAGGGGAGGTTGGAGGGAGAGAAATGGGCCTTTGAAGAATTTGCTGCATATGGGGGGCTGGGATGGGGTGCTAATTGTGTTCAATTAATTGGCTGATTGGCACTGACAGAATCTGGGCATTGACAAGGCAGGCACAGATGAGGACGATTAGCGGCCACTGGAACAAGCTGTCACTCCTCACAACATGTTAGCCACCCTGTGCCTATGTCTCTTCTCCTTGCGCTCCATGAAGCTGGTCATGCATACAAAGGAGGCTAAAACAAACGCAAATGGAATAGAATATGAATAGAATTCATATTTATTTTTTGGTTGTCCATACCTCTTCTCCTGCAAATTCACATTAAACCAAAGCCTCTCTAGCCCACTTTACCTCATGCTAGCTTTAATGTTCAAGAAAGCACAGCTGCTAAAGCTGGAGGAAGGTCCCCCTCCCTCCTTAACATCCCACAGTATAAGCTATAAACTTGGCCCCGCACTAACCAGAGGTTAATATGCCGGCTATTGGACTGCAATTGGAGAACGTGTGGGGAGCAATCCTCCATTCTCTGCTAGTGATATGCTTGAGTAACTATGGGATGGATTCAGCCACTGGGAACAAGAGAGGCCCCTTCAAAGCACACACACACACACACACACACACACACACACACACACACAGACTTCAACTCTCCGCACCTTGCTCCAACGCTTCTTCTAAATTAAACGGCAGATTTTCTGATTTCAGGAGAGTGGTTTCAGCGAGGCAGGGTCCGCGTGTGTGTGAGGGAGCTTTCCCAGAAGGAAAGCGGCGCGGATGGAGGGAGTGAAGGAGAAAAAGAGGGGGAGAAAGAAGAAGAAGAAGAGGAGGAGGAGGAGGAGGAGGAGGAGGAGGAGGAGGAGGAGGAGGAGGAGGGGAGGCGAGGGGTTGTTTGCTAAAAACAGCAGGGGCCAGGTCTAGTGAAAAATGTCAGGTCAAATTGTTCTTGACAGTGTTAATATCTGCACCTCATAGCCATAATTACATGTAAATAAATAGTGAAATAGCTCTCAGCTGGAGACTGAGAGGGGAGAGCTGCTGCATGAGACAACCAGCTGAGGACCCGACCACCTCCCATATTCTCATCTTACTGTCAGGAGGAAGACAGGAGGAGAGAGAAAGAGACACGTGCAATGAAGCATGCTGGCAAAAGATACTCATATTTCTAACCTTCTTTTTTTATTTTAACAAAGGCTAAGAAAACTGGGACTGTTAGATCAACTTTGGAAAGGGGCCACAAGCACGAGTCCACAGTGATGCAGGGACCAAGAAACCAATGCAGAAAGAGACAGGGGGAAAGTGGGAAAGAGGGAGAAAACGTGGGTAAGAGAAAAAGTCAGAGAGAGTATTAATCACAGCTATGCACCTGTCAGAGTGGCATCTGGAACTAAAAGGAACCACATGCAGCCAGACAACATCCCGAGACCTCCGGCTAGCAGGACAGGTTCACAGCAAAAGGCCCTCCTTCTTCCTCCAGCCGTCCCATAACCCCCTGCACCCTGACCCTTGACCCCAAAGACCAGCTTATGCCCCACAGACACTTCACCTGCCCTGCACCCTGCAATTATAGACTGTATTAAATCATTATAATAATTATTATTATTATTATTATTATTAATAGTAGTAGTAGTATTTATTATTACTTCAATACAGGTCACCTTCAAATTGTGTGTGTATGAGGCTGGAAATCTCCTCAGATGAGCATGTGACACAGTGTGTGTCTGTGTGTAATAGGTATTTTAGATAGGATCGATGTCTATGCCTACACTTTAATAAAGGCAGTAGCACTCTCCACCTTATAGGCATTTCAACTGCGTGGGACACACAGCATGTGAATCAGTCTCAGTCATTTTCCTCCTTAAATCCCCATCTTCTAGGATTTACTGAAATTCATATTGGCTGCCTCTGCAAGATAAATGTAAATCACATTCCCTTATATTTACTATTTATCAGGATGCAGCAGCTCACTTTCAGCAGGAAATATCTCTCACCCGCACACAAACACCCTTGCATTTAAATAGCATTTTTATTGTCCGCCATAGCCTTTCATCTGGGCGTAGGGAGAAGAGCTGCCTCTCCAGGGGAGAGAGTTGGAGCAAGAGAGGAAGGTGGGGAGAGAGCGAGAGAGCGAGAGAGAGCAAAGAACTATTGGCAAGGCATCATGGGATGACAAAAAGCCAAATGGAGGGAAGGAAGGTTGGTAGGTTAAAAAATAGATTATGAATACATAAAGCTCTGACCAAAAATATTTTGGAATGAAAAAGAAAATGGCTTCACTTGGGTGCTCGGGAGCCCTAAAAGATGGAGTGAGCAACAAATGGCTCAGCTAGTCGGCTGTTTCAGCTGTTTCAATGAGGTCCACATGAACAGCTGCAGCCATGACTGTGATGTGCTGTTTCAGTGGCACTCTTTGGTTCTGTTCAGTGTCATAAAACTAGTAGTTATGTCATACTTCATTAAAGCTACAGCCCATGCCGATATGAATCTGCAAGCTGCAGAAACAAAGCAAGATACATCGTCTGACAGAACACGAAGGTTAACTCGACACGAGGGCGACGACCGCGGGGTGTGCAGAGGTGCATTTCTTGTGTCACGGACACACAATCTTTCCTCAGAGTTCGAAAGTGTTGTAAAATAACAGCAAACACTAATAATCTGTGCAGAAACAGTATAGCCAGTGGATATGATTTACAGTCCTAGGATATTCTTGGCAGCTGCCAACAGCAGGTTTCTTTTTTCTGAAAGCCTCTTACATCTTTTTTTATACTTGCCAAATTGAAACAGTATTTGTTTTAATGGGAGTTCTAATTAACCAGTATGTATTCCCCCTCTTGCGCTGCGAGTGGCTGAGCTATGAATGCAGGCTATGTGCTCATCCCCTTTGATTTGTTGTCAGTGGAGCCTGCCAGCTGACACAGTGCCCGGTGAGAGGCTTAATGCCCAAGTTTTAATAATGTGGGGGACTACATGAGTCTCCCCCTCTCATTGGTATTCAGGTGCAGAATGTCTTGTTAGAAGTCAGGGAGGGAGGCGGAATGAAGCCAGAGCTCCAGATTGTTCCGAACATTTTCCCCTCTCTATTTTTTTTTTTTTTGGCAACGGCAGAGCTTGCTTCTTAAAAATAATTCATCCCGTTTTTAAAAGAAGCGTCTGCGCTAGCTAATGGAAGAGCAGCAGCACAGTTTGGAGTCTCCCCTGGCTTATCTCTCTCAGACAGTTGTGGGGAGTCGCTGGTGAGCATGGTGTCAGCGTGCGTGGTACGGTGCAGCGCCGCGCGGGCAGGCAGGCCTGGGGACACAGATCAAAGGGAGGCAGGGGTGAGAGCCGCTCTGCCTCTGATCCCGTGTACGTGTGTGTGTTAGTGTATGTGTGTGTGTGTGGAGGCCCGGCCCACTCACACAGCCCAAAGGCCCTCCTCAGATACACACACACACATACACACATCCTTGTCATTCCAAAACACACAACACTTTTATAAAACTGCAATACAGAAAAAAAGTTCCTAACAAAACTTTGCGAACTTCCCTCATCAAAACAGAAATAAAATCTCTGTCCACCATACCTTTGACTTCCCACTCTCCCTATCATGCTGAATAACCTGTGAACACCATACAACATCACAGCAAAGCATTTGACAGTGCATTTCGCACTTTTACTCTGCAAGAGAAATGACCCCCCCCACTAATTCCCTGATGTCATTATTTCTAGATATTTCTCAGAGGAGTGTAACACTAGCTCTGCCACTGAGCTCCTCTTGCGTGGATTCAGCTCTCCAGTCAGTTCACTTGTTTTCTTTCCTCTCCCAGCAGGTGTCCCTGTCATGCAATAATGAGGAATTCAGCCCAAATGTCTCCTCACAAATGCAATGTCCATGAACAACGTTTCAAAGAATCATTTGAAAAGCATCTCAAAGGCTCTTTAGAGTTTCCTATTACCAGGTTTATACAATATTCTTGAGAGATCGTGTGTTGGTTGTGAAAGCATAGCCAAATATTGCTTTTTTGTTTTCTATTAAGAGAACGCAAAATTCTAAATTGAAGCATTGTTTCAGTTTCAAGTCAAGAGCCTATTTCAAATGAAAATTTAAAAATGAAAAATGTCATAATGAAAAAGCAGACATACACTTAAATCTTCAGGAAAAGATAGAAAAAGACTGGAATGCCTGTCCTCTGTGCCCTTTTTTCCAACACCTGCTGTGCCCCTAAATGAAACAAGACCAACAACAAAACACACTTCTGGTTTCATACCTTTGCCCATCCATGCACAGCTTCACTCTCACCACCCCTAATATTACTGCCTCCCTCAACCAGCCAAACACGTTGTATATCCCACAATGACAGCAACCAGTTTGAGTCTGGATGGCTTTTCCACCGCCTGTAATGGGAAAATGTGTGCTGTCGGGATAGGTTATGGGATTGGGATGGACCAGAGCTCCTGTCGGGACTGCTGAACGCTGCAGGATTCCATTACAGACTTGGCACCTCGCCACCGCAGCCCATTTACTGGGAATCAGAGAATTTTTGTCAATCTTTACAGCAACAGCTAGGCCATCATGCCAGACACTTGAAGAAATAGCTTGCACATACCAATGCACAAGCATATCTCCTGCAAACAGATGCTGTCTGTAACTTACAATATCAAATTCTCATTTCCATCTCGATAGAGAGTCTCTTTGTGTTGGCTTTTTTTCCATTACAGGGAATGGAAAACAGGAGAGCAAAAACATGCTGTAAATCATGAAAAATAAACTGCGAGTTGTCGAATGTGTGGAAATAAATTTCCAAATCTGAAACTCAGTGAAATTTGTCTAAATGCAAAGACAAAACAAGGTCTGACTTTGACAAGGTAAACTTAGTTTTTGTTGTGTGAGTTTTCTGTGTTGTAGGTTTAATGTGGATAGCAGCATGTTTGTGCAGAGAGAGAGAGAGAGAGAGAGAGATGGGGGCTGCCCAGCCCAGCAGGACGCTGCACCGCAGAGTGAACTCTGATTCTGCTGTCAGTGGGAACATTCATCTCCATGCTGAGAAACTGATAGGAATGCCACACAGCATTCTGCATGCATTCAACACATTTCAATTCTGTGCAGTGCAAACATGGTGTGACACATCAAAACATCCACATGCTTATGTCCCTCTAAAAAAATGAAAACACTAAAATTCACAGTTTAAGTTAAAAAAATGTATTAATGAAAGAACAAACAAAATTAATTTCAGGTCGGTTTTGTAAAAAAAAAAAAATCTTTAATCAAACCCACTTGATAGAGTAATTGAATAGTGAAAATCCATGCTGTATAGTTGCCCAAAGGCTCCTGTCCTAATCCTCACTATGACAGGAAATGTTTAATATCCCAACACATTCTTGAATGCCTGTGAAGAGAGGCAGAGAAAGCGACAGTGTACCCCATGCCAGTATTAGAGAGAGCCATTAATGAAAAAAAAAAAACGACTCCATGTTCCTGGTGTTTTTCTGCAGGTTTGCAGTGAGAGCATTAGCAGTTAAAGCCCCTGTGCCACGATTAACAATCAAACACGCTGTGAGCCTCCATGTTATCCTCCGTCGCTCCAGCAGGAGAGAAAATCTCTTTTTTGTCACAAAATCCTTAATTCTTTCTTCTCTGAAGAAAGAGGGTAATACCAAGAATGTTTCCAATCTGCTTTGAGAAATATTTGAAGAAAAAAAAAAAAAAACTCCCAATAAAACACGTGTGAACGACGGGGTAATTGTGGACAAATGCAGCATTGAAATTCATTTTCAACTCTTTACACACCATTTCAATCTTATTTTCTGCCTGTTAACCACATCTTGTTGGTGAGGGTGGGCAAGACTGGCCAGTATTGATGGGTAATTGTGTATAATTCACTCCGTACACACGATTTGCATCAATACAAATCATTTTTCATTCTGTGCTACTTAAAGCTCAACCCTTACCATAGAGTCGCATTTAAACGCTCATTAATGGAGGTGTCCAAAGAGGTTAACATGTGAAATCCAGCGCTTGCCAGAAGAGAAAGCAAAGAAACCCCCACATATAGTATCAAACATTAAGATGGCAAAGAGGAGAATGGTTAGAGAAGATATTTTAGGGCTTCTATAGATTTAAACTGCATTTCGGAAACCCTTAATCCTATGTAGCCTGGGTAATATTGTCCTTTATCATGACAGGAGTGCACAAGAGCATGTGAAGTAGCCAGCAGGATAAACCGACTAGAAAACCTCACATATAGACAGCACATCGCCTCTGTCACTCTGTACATTGAGCTGCCTGGAAATCATGCAGTAAAGAGATGAGCAAAATCATACATAGTGCTGGAGTCTTCCAGCTGCAGACAATTATGTGAAGGAGATTATGGGTCTACATTTATAAGCTTTAGCTAATTATTTCATCTGCATGTGTTCTCACTGCGCTGCACAGGATTTAGATGTCCCAGGAAAGTCGAAACCGCTGTTTGGAGCAGCTTGAGCACTTGCGGTACTATCAAGATGAATTTTAATTTGTTGATGTTAATCCAATTGTTTTACGAATGTAGCAATTTAGAGTAACTAAAATAAATCCAGGGCTTTGGAAGGCGAATATAAAAGCCCACACTGGCAGTTATTTTGCTGAACATGCTGTTTCTGAATTTTAATTTCAGTCAAATACAATTACATGTTCTGAGCAGTGAGAGGAGGAGGAGGGGAGGTGGTAGCCAGAAGAGTGTGAAAACTACCTATATGTGGGAACATCATATACATTTGCAGATGTATTGAGGTTAAACCTGCTGGACTGACCTGTGGGGACAGCCCGTTGCCGACAGAGTTCATGTGGTTGCTGGATGCTGAGGGGCTCATGAAAGTATCGGAGTAGCTAGAGAAGCTGTGGCGATTGGATGAGAGACCATAAGCAGAACTGCTGTCAGCACTCAGCCCTCCCTGGTGCATGGAGGATGGAGGCAGAGGTTGGGGTCTGTGCAATGTGCTGCCCTCTGACACAAAGAACAACACAAACAGTGCACAGGTAAGAGAGAATCGAGGGGGGAAAAATACTTAAAATTCTGTAATGGAGCTTAACAAGAATCCTCAAACAGCCTAAGTGTGTCATAAGTCATATATTAAGTGGGCTTCTTGCTAATTCTTTACCACAGAAAAATGAAACACAAAAAAAGAAGTGAAAGCTTGTTTCTGTTCCACTGTGACAAAGATGTGATTGTAAACATAACTACTTGCTGCATGGTTCTTATATGCTGCACATGGGTCGTATATCATTTATTAAAAAGAACATAAAAAATGTGTGCATACCACAAATAAATAGGACTAATGTAATCTTTACCAAAATTAGATTAAACTCTAGAATACAGAGCATACAGTACATTTCGGATGGAAATGTTTTGTGAGAGCTTGTGCAGAAGTGTCGGCCTTACCCTGCGATAGCGTGGTGCTGGGATAGCTGGAATCTGGTAGCTGGTATGTGGGTAAAGTTGGCATCCCTGTGGGTGGGAATCCTCCAGGAAGCAGGTGGTTGAAGGCTGCTAGCTGATTGGCCCCAGCCTGTTTACGCCACCTAGCTCGCCTGTTGCTAAACCACACCTGAAAAGAGGAATACACACAAATGTTTTTACTCATTGTCACCTTTAAATGTTGCACTCCCACAGGTTACAAATTGGTTTATTTTTCACTCATATAAACTCTATTTATGTTTGTGCTGTAAGCATTTGACAGCAGTAGACTCTCAGCAGAGTCTGCCGGCTCCTAGCACCTGTGATTAATCTGCCAGTTAGTGTGAGTGGTGGTGCTGGTGGTGGCTGAGAGTTGGCTGTCCCTGTGGGAGCTGCCATAGAGGCTCAGTGGTTGTCCCTGTTGTTCTTAAGGGTCTGAAGCTGTGATCTGTGTAAACAGGCTGCCCTAAGCCCCCTTCAGAGGGAAGAAGTCATTTAAAGGTCAGACGTAGGCCGCTAGCCTCCACATCACACGCCTCAAGTATGTCTGAGAAGCTATTAGATGCTTTGAAAGAGGCTATCAATTTTGCAGAGACATATTAACTGGTATATTACTACTGTGTTGTTTTAATGTGGTTGTTTTTAAAGGTTACATCATCAAACATCAGTTTGAAGAGAAAGAAAGTGTTTTGACTTTGGCGTCAAGACACAGAGTTCTAAGGATGAAAAGTTGCAAAATGCTCACAAAATGAGCAGCACCAAATTCCCTGAATGAAAGGGGAAAAAATAGGACTCTTTTGAACCGCAAAGATTTACACATTTTAAAAAGGCTTCTGCTTCAACAAAACATGAATATAATCAGGCCCTTCTGAAAAGAGCCAGCAACCTGTTCCATTTAACCAAGACAAGGCCCGGGCTTCACTGTGTGCTAAGGGTTGAAGGACATTGATCTATGCCTCGCACAGGCAATTCATCAGAGTTTAATACACTGTCAGTGCAGTTCATCTACTGTTGTGTTTCAAACGGCCCGGGCTATTGTGAGGGCACATGAAAGAGGGGGACAAAAGCCCCTCCATACGCCATGGAGAACTGTGGACACAAAGAGGGGGCGTCCCTTTTAAACAGGTCTTAAAGAGGGACACTTTCAAGGGGACTTACACAGCGACATACTCACTGCTTTTCGGGGGCTGCCTCCTTTTTGTACACACAAACATACATATAAACTCGTATAGGCCTACAAGGGATCTCAGCCCAACGGAGATCTTAATTTGAATTTGGTTCTTTTCTCACACAGTCCCTGCCTCTGCAAAGAACAGGTGATTTCTTTGCCTTTCGCTTAGTTTAGTCTTAGCTCTTTCTAGAAAGAAAACTGGTGCAACAGGCGATAAATGTGTCAGGCAAACCTTAATTATGCAACTGGAAAACCAACACGAAATCTTTATCTTAAGCCCGATCACTTCTAAAGACCCAGTTTGAATCCCTCAATCAGCTATTCGAAAACAAATGTGGTGAGTGGCTCCAGTGAAATTTCTGCTATTGGGATGTAGTGGAGCGTGGTCCAAGGTCTGAACTAAGCTCCTACTGGGCCAGACAAACAGCTGCCTGGGCCAGGGGAGGGGGCACGAGGGGCACACCCCCTTCTTCCACACACTCCCCATCACCCCACCCCGCAGTGCCACTTCACCTCCGACCTCATCCACTCACCCCACCCCTCTTTTATGTTCACTTTAACTTCCTTCCCCCGTTGTCATCAATGCTTAGGAAGGAGGTGTTCCATCATGGCAGACACAAAACCCCTAAACGTCGAAGTCCGTTTTGTGCATTGAAGATTTTTCTTTTTTTCATCATTGCATTTTCACTTCCTCTTCTCTGCAATCTCGCACTCCTAACTTTTCCTAATGTTTCCTATGCATGTATAGATTTATTTACAGCTGCTGCCTCACAATATTAGACATTGACTTCGCAAAAATAATTTCTCAAACAAATATGATCCCATGGTACTTTTAGATTAATTTCACCAGTTTGCTTATAAAATTCACCATAAATACAGAGTTTGTTCTGTGTTTACACCTTTATGAAATTGAAATTTGATTTTAAAATGACTTGTATGGGTCACTTCTTTTACCCTGTCTCATTGATATTACATTTATATACCACTATATAGTTTTTCTACTACACAAAAATTGTAGTTTTTGTTAATAAAGCAAACATGGAACACCCTGACTAAGACCTGTGACTGGCTAAATGTAACCATTTAACTGTATAACCATGCTTTAGTTGCTACAAGAAGATACTCTAGGGAAGATACATGAAACAAGTTGTCAGTAAACATTTGACTGATTAACAGCGTTTCCTTATTATATTCATAAATATGTAATCCAGCCTGTAATGTATTTGCTGTTGCAAATTCATAGCATTTAAACATAATTTCTAGGGGACAGGGTTGTCTGTTTACAACCCCTTCAGCTGCCAGAAAAACTCACATGAAGCCTATACTCATAATCTATTGGAAGATCACAGCGTTCTCAGGCTTTGACACAGGCTTGCTTCAGTTTTATAACACAAATGTACCTAAATTGCCAAGCACGCTGCAGCTCTATTGAGTTAGTGCGCACAAAAGCCAGGTGGAGTGCATCCACTTCAGTGTATGGGACAATAGAGGAGCATGCGCCACTGACTTTCTCCAACAATCGTCAGGCTCTCTCAGCACAGACTGGGATAAACATGTACACAAGTGGCGATGCACATGCGCAAAAGTGCCCATACACTATCACACGCATGCATACATTACAAAAACACTCTCATATGTACACACATTCGCTCTCACACAGGCTAACACACAGCCTGAAGCTGAGGATTTGAGGCTGCGCTCTGGAACCTGATCACAAAGTCACCTTGGACCACAGATTCTCCTCTGCTCTCCCCAATCCGGTTTAATTCTCTGCAGCACAGAGAGCTGCAGCGCTCCTCCATGTCTCCCCTATCTACCTACAAGTGTGCCGCCGAATTCATGTGGCTCACTTCTGTTTCGTTTTCACGGACTAAAAGGTTTCTATGGATCCAGTGCACTTGGATATGTTTGCACTGCATCTCTGAATGGTTATGGAAAAAGTTTCGGGAGGCAGGGAGGATGGAAGAGCAGTAACCCAACTTATAGAAGTCAAACTTAGCCCTGCTTGTGAAACAAAAGAGGAAGGCTTGGAAGAGGACACAGGAGGGTAAAGGTTGTTGTAGAGCACAAACAAAAGGGTGTCTAGTAGCAAACCTCAAACTTGCGATCGGATAACAAACATACAATAGGGAGCAGCCACGACATTCACAGTTTTATTCATGTTTGGTGGCTTGCATCGCTTCATTGCCTTTAATCTTCCATTCACTCTAAGCCAACAAAATTGATTCCTAGCGATCAAGTGGCATTTTGCATTTTCTTATCGCTGATCAGTGATAATACA
Organism: Micropterus salmoides; assembly: GCF_014851395.1. Taxonomy (NCBI): domain Eukaryota; kingdom Metazoa; phylum Chordata; class Actinopteri; order Centrarchiformes; family Centrarchidae; genus Micropterus; species Micropterus salmoides. The sequence goes on from NW_024043372.1 coordinate 18,264,616, forward strand.
CACTCCAAACATTGTGAACGTGTGACACTGCACTGCAGTAAAAACCTCTCTCTGTTGTCTCTTTTAAATAGGATCGCTCATATTTCAGAATTCCCCCGTTCAGACAATCCTCCATGAATTATTTTGTCAAAGACGAGCACTGAATATGTGACGCCTTTCAGGAGCCAATTTGCAACATTCGGAAGATGAATACCAAGAGCCGAGATAATGACAAAACAAAATGTGCTGCTGACTTCATATCCACAAAAACACAGAGGGGTGATGCAACCAGCCTCAACATACAAATCCTCTTCAGTCTCATACCACGCAATGCCCCCCTCCCTCACACCTCCTCCTCCTCTCTCCTTCCCCTTTTCTTTCCCCCCACTCTCTCTGATTCCCTCCCTGCTTGCCTTCCAGACTGGCACTATGCTAATTAAAGTAGCTAGGAGTGTGAATTTGAGAGGAGAGTGGGATTAGCTTGATAAGTATCAGGAGTACAGAAGCACTGTACCAAAGTCATTTAAATTCTAATAATAAGAAACTGTTAGAACATTCACACTGATGCATTGCAACAATTTCTCCCCTACAATCTACACAAATCCTATTTATTCCTTTATGAAACATAAACCCATACTGGCGGGAATACAGTTGCCTGTTGGGTTTGGTTGTCACCACTCAGCTCCATTGTGATTTTCTCTCTTGCCGCTGGTACTCGACTGATATTATAACAATCAGGAAACTGTGTAGTACCTCTTGATACCTCCCTATGGATTATATTTTCACTTGCTATGTTGAAAACTCGTTTAAAAGCAACAGCATTTGAATTTGTCTGCATTGGCCAGCCACATAAAGCTGTGAAGATCAGTGCACAGTGTCTGTACACATCTTTTTCCTGTGCTCATTCCATGCATCAACAGGCGGGCACAAGCCACAGATAAAGAGAGAAACTTTTCACCAAATTGATTATCACGCTTCGTAAAAAGCAATGCTTATACCTTATTAGATTCCACTAAGTATAATAGCTACATGCAGAATGTTTATTGGTAATGAAAGAGGATCTATGTGACAGATTTGGTAAAGTGAGCCGGAGGCGGCATGCTGAGATGATGAGCCTCAGCCGAGACTCAGGAGTCACTCTCTTAAAAACTTCAGACCAAATAGAGGAGAATGTAATTTGCTTCATCTGTGAGCGCTGATTTACAGCGGCCTGCAGCCTATTGCCTGCACCCCCTCCCCTAAGTGCTACCCCCACCTGGTCCTCCGGACACAAATGATGCTCTCTTCTCTAATAGCTCATGGAACGGCTTTGCTGCCTGCTCCTGTTAAAACTGAGGGGTTATCAGATGGAAAGTGGCAGTGCACACTGCATCAGCAGAGTACACACTGAAGGTACTCTTGGCAGTATCCCCTCCCACTGAGACAGCCTGGAACTAATTGCTGAGAGATACGGATCATATCCCACAATTTGTCAGTTGGGGTGATAAAACCATTGCAGGGCTCATGGTTGTGAAGGAGCGCTGGTAGCTCTGCTGAAAGGGGCAGCAGAGCTGATAAAGATGGATGGTGAAAGGGTCTTAAAATGGCAGGCGAGAGCAGACACAAGGGAATTCAGCTCTGTTTATGAGTTTAGGTTGTGAGTCAGTGCTAAGCCAAACACTCATCGCTTCCACAAGAATCTAGCAGTTTAATTTACAACACAGCTTTGGGCTGTGGCGGTTGGGTGCCAGTGCAGCCATGTTTGTACAGTTTACCTCTGCATCCAACCGGAAAAGCCTGCTCTCCACATTATCGCCATGTTTAATGACAAATGGATAACAATGAACCATGACCGCGGACACAAATTCAAGTTAAAATATGAGTCTGTGGGAGCACCAACAGCCCCTGCCTATAGTTTCTTTCTCAGCCTTAAACACCGGCTAGTCTGTGAATGACATCTGGAAGATACGTCACACCAGCTGTGTTGGAGAAGCTTTGCTCTAAGGCCAAAGGGTCTCCTCTCTCCTGCCCTGTGATGGGCCTTTTGGGCACCTATGTGAAAGCCCAGCTGGTGGACATTTTCAGAGAGCTATGATACAAACAACACCCATATGCATACACACCATCATATTCACATTTAAATAAATTTCTTCCAGATTTAGTTCATCTTTATTATCTAATTCTTCACTATAATTATGTGAAATGTTGATATTTGTGTGGTATTTCCAGTAGCCACTGTGATTTGCCATTGACAGTAACCTGTTAAAGAACTTGAAAAACAATGATTCCTTTGAGATGCATTCTAGGAAATGCTATGACAAACCTATCACACTCAGAAAGAAGTTATGGCTATAGAAAATATATCTTTACACGCTCACTAAACTACAACGCAACTTTAGGCACTATTTATTTTGGCTAGAAGAGCCCCTTTCTTCATAACCTTCTCAGAAAATTAAGTTTTACTTGACCTTTTGAGACTTTAAAAGCATTTCAGAATTAGATTACGAGGAAAACAGCATTAACAAATTATAGCCATGACTCAAATTCCTCAGGTTTTCACATGACATCATTTAGGTTTATTATCTAACAGCAAAGACAAGGCAGGCACTCCGTTTCTTTCTACTCTCGCTTTCATATTTAAATTTTTTTAATCAGAATCCAAAAATAAACAGGTTCTATTAAAATAATGGATTTTCTTCTCAAACCTGACATGTTACTGTACTCCACGATGACTTTGAATTGCACTAGACTGATGCATTTGTCCAGATTGTACATTTACTATGAGCTTTAAAAATTAAGCAAAAAATATGGTTTGCACAATTATGTGGCTATATTAAATCATATTAGGATTGTTTGAACTCAATCTGCAAAATGCAAAATTGAACTTACTTTATAGATATTTATTATCAAAATGTTATAGAGTAGATTTTCAAGAAAAGTTGTTGGTGAAACTTTCAGTTATTCCACCTCTTGTCCACATTTACCTTTTATACTCTGAAAAAAACTCTTCATCTATAGCTTTATAATAGCCATGAGATAAATTTCTCCTCCTTTGAGTGAGGCATTCAACATTCAGACATACAGGACATCTTTGCGTGTTGGGGGGGGTTTCAAGATGGACAAAGACATGTGTGGAATTAGTTACCCCAACTGTTTGTAGTGTGATGAACAGTTAGCATGCGGTGAGGAGTTTGGGGGGTTCAGAGGGAGTGTGAACGACTGTGGTAAGAAGAGAGGGGTGCCCCAGACCTCCTTTTTTTTTTTTTACTAGCGGCTGATTGATTAATGTTGTTGTCGGGGCATAGGGTCCCTAGAGAGGATGAGGAACCCTGTGTGATATGTGGAGGGTTTTACAAGCAGCGGTGAGCATGAAAGTGATGGGATGAGATCCTGGCCAAAGGCCGAAATGAGAAATCCATCAGGAATGCATTCCCTTTCTCTCCTCTCCTCTTTTTTTCTCCCTCTCTCCGTCTTTGGAAGAACAGCTGCTGCTATAACTCTAGTGTACATATCTTCCTTCAATCTAACATAGAAGCACGGGGCACACAGGCTGTCAGACATGTTCTTGGGTTTGAGGATGGGGAGCGTCTCTGTCAAACAGCTCAAACATGAAGGCAATGGTAAGTAGCAAACTCCTTTACATGCACAGCGCATGTACGGTAAAAAAGGTGACATCCTTCTGACAGATGAGTAAATAATTGCTGGAGGTAAAATAAGGGCAATATTATTAGGGCTTCAGAGGGAGAGGCTTCAAGAGTGAGCGCAGTCAAGTGTGACGGGGGTTTTTTGTGTGTGTGTAGTGAATAACGGTATTTGCTGTTCAGGCAGCACAGATCCCTGTGAGGCCTGCACAAGGTGAAACACAGTGGGAGTCTAATGATTCTCAGCACTGAGCTACTTCAGCACGTTGATGTTGGCAGGTGGAGTTTTTACAGTTAACATGGCTTAAGTTGATTTACACATGTTTAAAACTTCCTAAGTAGCACCATGTATATGTTTGAATAATTTGGGTGAACCGACATGACGGCATACTACAGCACAATGCTTGATCTCACAGGTACTGTCACTGGTATGTCTAACCTGTACTCTCGCCTCTGTGAGTTTTGTCCTCTGAGCCAGCTCCTCTCTGGTGTAGATGTCTGGGTAATGTGTCCTTTCAAAAGCCTTCTCCAGCTCCTCCAGCTGCTCAGCGGTGAAGGTGGTGCGACTGCGTCTCTGCTTCCTCTTTAGGGGCAAGTCAGGCTCCGAATCTACATCTGAACCATCATCCGTGCGGTTACCTGAGGTGAAAAGAAAAAGACAGAGGGCCATCTGTGTGATCATGGAATGAAAGCAAGTTAAGGAGCCTTTGGTGTGAAGGAACAGAGGGATGTTTGTGGAAAATACCATCAAATGTGAGCTGAAACTGATCAAGATGATGCACTAACAGCATTATCTGCATTTTGGAGCCTCTTTTGTTGCTCAAGAGAGCGGGACTGGCAACACAGAGGATTCAAATCACAGCCTCTCCTCTCTTAACATACAACTGGGAGAATATTATCTTAATCTGTGGATATTTATTTAATATAGAAGAGGCCCTGATACACAATCCCGCCTCTGTGAGGGGCCCCAGAGGCTGTGAAGGCAAAGGGCTGAGGGGGAGTGGGGGTGTTGGTGGGTAGAGGGGTTAATCTGCACAGGCCACCTTGCTGCTCCTCACCCTGCTTTTCTCTCTCATTGGCCCAGGGCACACTGCTCATACACAGCACAGCCAAAGTGTATAAAATAGAACACAATATCACACCAAAACCATTCAGTCCCATGTGTTTCCATCTGCTGTCATTAAATGAATTAGAACATATTTTACATTACTTTTTAGGCATTCAACTAAGCTGAATTTTTGCTCGAGGAATATAGATACAGCACAAAGCTGTACAATCCAGGCCGACAGGGAAATTTTTGACAGCAAATACGCATTACCATTGCACATTACCATTATAACTGAATTTAGAAAATTGCATCATTTTCACCTCCTCTGCATGTCTATTCAAACTACATGGCCCTTTTCATTTCATGTCATAAAATTCATATTTTCATAATTTCCTCATTGAGACATTGACAAGGCGGCGTGATGTGCCAGTATTGCTCCAGGCCTAGTTGGATTGCATCATGCTCAGTCCAGAAAGTGTGGGAGAGGAAAAATAAAGGGAGATATTGTAGAAGAGGGTGTATGAAGAGATTTCTGCTTCTGACAGTGGCCCTTCACTATTCAGCTCAAATGAAAACTATAATGCTCACCTGAACGTCGCGCCTGAGTGAGTTCCTACCGTCTAATTCATTGTATTACAGCCGCGATCTCTGTTTATAGCTCACTCCAGACAAATCTTTCAACATAAGTGGACAAGAGAATACTCAAATGTAGCCTCCAAATAACAACTGTGAGAACAAAAGAGCAACAGAGCTGGCGGAGTCTCAAGGCCAGCTCCAGAGTTTAATTAAACAAGGAATTATGGGATTATATGGAGACTATCATTACAGGCCACTCTATGAGTCTTCTACGAACATTTTTTGTCCCCCTGAGCTCATGCTCAATGATTCTCTGTGGATTACATGTGGCCACAGGACATGAGGCCGCATTCATTAAATCAATTCTTCAGTCTTATCCTTTTTAATAAAGATTGATTCTTGAAGCACAGGCTCACTCCGCCGCAGAACACCCTTGAACATACAAAGTTGAATATGTACATACACCACATATCCCTTTGTTGGTTTTCATGAGGATGCGTATATCCATTTGCCCGGTAACTTGCCATGACGACACTTGAGACCAGCCCAGCAGTCTGCAAGATCACTTTCCAAAGTCACCCCTGTGTCCTACAGGGAGACATGGAGGCCAGGGTAGACATATACTCAAGGGGCTGTGAGAAAGAAACTAAAGTCTTCCTCAAATTATTTTTCTTTTCCTCCCCTTTGTTTGTGGTTCTTTCACAGACTTTATTTTGCAAGTAAACCGATGTGGCAATCTGTGTCACATTTAGCATGCTATCAGGCTAATGAGTGATAAACCTCAGCAGACAATAGCTTGTACTGCTGCTCTTCATTAAGCCCTGCAGAGCCAACACATCTGCTCTTGTACATGAACCAGAAGCACAAGGTCAACAGCCCAGCCTGTAATGAGTAAGGGAAAATGGAAAATGGCACACGCTGCATGGGGCCAACTGAGATTGGGGTTGGACATAAACCTCATCTATATGCCGACTACATTTGGCGTGTAGAAAGTAAATTAACACATGGCTGCTCACCATATTGATGTCAGACTGATTTCTTGTTAACATATAGTAGTTTTACAAGTCCAAAGAGCAGGTGACTTAGAAACTGGCCTGAATCCATAGTACCCAAAAGCAGGTATGAAGATAAAAAATTAACAACTTTTAGTCTGTTTTCTAGATAAAAGCACTTTTAAAATCAAAATGTTGTGTCTCTTTTCCTCTCACATGTGTTCCATTGTAAACAATCATAGTCTCAGCGAACAAAATCCCTGCAGGGCTATCGAAGTCAATTCCTTAATGGTCTGCTCGGCACTAAAAGGTACATTCTGATTAGACCTGTGAATAATACCACTGCCGTAATTCCATTCACAGGTCCATGGGATATTGATAAACCACTCATGCCTTGTCTCATTACTTATCGTCCAATTAGAATCTAATTATGTGCCATCCAGTGGGCATGATTACTGCAGTGCACTCTCCTCCAGGGGCCCTCTGAGGTTTTTCCCCCGATATTGATTTAAAACTGTGCCCATTATAAATAGGAATTAATCAGGTTTACACATTGCTTTGTCAGGGTAAGTGCTTGATTAGGATTAAGAATAGCAGTGCGTATTCTCTGAGTCAAAGCTGCCTTAACCTAAATTGTAATGAATGTCACGACTTATGAAATAGAGGGTTCAATACAGGAAATTGTTTAAAGATTTAAATGAAGGAGATCAGTCACTCACCTACATTATAACTGTTTTACATATAATTGATAACAAATACAAAATGTGACCCTTTGGGAGGGCAAATGCTGATGTTAATGTGTTGTTCATGTCATATGATAGAGATGGGGAAGTTTCCCATGTTAACTTGCATTAATGTCATCAGACAACTCATGACAGTTGTATGATTACAGAGTTGGTTATGTGAGGGTAAAAAATTCTGTGCATTGACAACATAACCCTATATTTATTTAATATGAGTTTAAGTGAGATGTCAATTTTTGTTTGGTATTCAGGCACTTATGTATTATTTAGCCCCAATATATTGGAGATTTCTGAAAAATATTAGTTTCCCCTGTTGTAATTACGACTTAGAAGTTGCAATTGGTTCATCTCTGCCAACAAAGATAATAGTTGTCCCAAATCCATATTATGTAGTAATTGTATACAGTATAAACTATGTACTAATCATTCTAGTATATTGTTTTGTAGTTGGTACAGCAAGCTAAATAAGTTTTTAACCTACTTTATTGTTTTGTGCTAACAGGAATAACTTCATTCATAATAAGTTTCAAATGTTTTCCAGTCATGAGCAGCTCCTCTGTACTGACTGTTTTCAGTATGTTGTAGTTTGGTTCGTGCTGGAAAACTCTGCTCTTACTGAACTATGGTTTCAACTAAACTAACCCTACTGAACTATGGTTGCACAGTGGGTAACCTCTAACAATTAGTACATTTACAGTGATTGGTTAACCCTGTTTTAATGAATGTGTTTAATTCCACACCAAAAATAATCCCTAACGATGTGGAGAACCACCAAATTCTTTCCCCCTGGTGTGACTTTGCTTTAATGATACTTTAATTCTGACCAGACCTTTTAAATAAAACAGAGTTCTTGCTCTTGGAGGGCTTGTGCTGCAAGTTAATAGTTTTAAGGAGGTCACAATGAGGTTTAAAGCCTGCTCTCTCCCCTGATGGTCCTCTGCTGACCCTGCAGACAGACTCAGACTGCAGGCAGATGGGATTCTCATCATCACCCTGTTTCCTCAAAACCCCTCCCATCCTTATATTGAACCCCCCCTCCCAACACTCCTCCGGCCCTCCTTCTCTTCTTCTCCCTCCAACCTCTCGGACTCCTCCAGTCCTCCACCTTTACCCCCGAGACGCTGAGGTAATGCTGATTAAACAGACAGCTGTCCACTCAATACTGGCAATTAACCGGGTGATCTGTAAGGTTACAGATTTATGATACATAACAACGGCAATAAACTTCATGTCAACCAGGTTGTTGAAAAATGTTGGTTAAATACGAGCATCTCATATTTGAAGGCAGTTCTGAATGAAAAAACAGCAATGATGGCCTTAAGCGGGGTTAATCTATCTTTAAGATCAAATCTTTTAAATATCTGTACATTGACCCAGAGGTGTACCAATAACAGAAGTTAAAAACTGCAAAATCCACCATGAAAACAAAATAATAAAATTAAACACGGCAGCAATAGTGACTTTTTTTTGGGCAAAAGTAAACAGTGAAATAAAAAGAAATTACTCTTTCTTTGTGAAAATAAAATATATATATCATAACTATGTTCGGGAACATTCCTTTGCAGTGGTGTGGGTGTCAGGTGTTTTTATCCCTCATCACTAACTCACCTGTGAGGAGTATTAGCCTGAAGTTAAGTAGCGCTCATCCTAGTCAGCCTGTCTCTGATATCATAACCCATGGCCTCAATATCAGCCATACCTTTGCAAACTATTCAAGACAGAGGGACAAAAACAGACAGGGCTTTGGCAGTGCAGCATTAGCTCATAATGGCTCATTTTGAAAAGCATATTAGTTCCAGCATAATTACAATCAGGCCTCACGCTCTGTGTTTTGCAGGCATTCACAGGACCAGCCTCTGAGCACCGAGTCACACCAGTTGACTGTGACTGACAGCAGATTTAGTTTAAAATGGTGTTTTTTCCTCCCTCTTTTTTTCCCACAGGACAAAAATAACACCGCATCTTTTCTCCCTATTTATGTTGACTTGTTTATTTTGTGCCTACCTTTTGTCGTAGTTGATACTGCAATTATACTTTTTGTCAGTCAGAGGGGGTGAATATCAAAAGGCCTAATTATGCAAACAGGCCTGTGATAAGAGGCATCTGCCTGAGATGGGATCTGCTATCTCTGACATGCATCTGTCTCTGTGCTGTCTTTGCGGCTCCAGGCCTGCATATAAACAGCCCTGCCTGTCCCCAGGACTGCATATGATTCAACCACCAACACTGGAGTGGAGGGATGTTTCGGGGGCGGGGGGTTGGGGGGGAATCGTGCAGCAACATCAAATAACTAACAACTTCCCAATTTGCATTTCTCTGAGAATGGTGCAGCATCTCTGTTTAATGCACTTGCCTGTTCATCCCAAAGGGGTTGCCAAGTTAAAGGAAGCATGTTATTCAAGGCATTTACTGAAGGATGTATCTGAGATAGGAACCTTATGTGAATACAAGATAGACGACAGAGATAACCAGAGTGGTTTAAAGACAAATTCTCTTTTATTTATATATACTAGATTTAAATATTAAGATAAACATACCAAACAATTTTTAAAATGACTGCATATGTGGCAAAATCAAGTTAACTGTTTACTTGGTTTGGTAACATGTCAAACATCAATTTCCTCTGGTTTTCAGTGACCTTCTCTGGGCCGTAATTTGACATTTAGCTGAAATTGAATCTGGATGAGATGTGTAACTATACATAAGGATATTAAAACTCCGCCGCCTATCTAAAATAAAATCATTCTCAGCTCACCTTTATGGACAGATGTCATTGGATTCAGCTTTGTCTCATGCCTATCATGTCAATTACCAGTTTATAGCAGGTGGCTGAGGGTCAAGGGCAAATGTCCCAAAATCTTTTTCAAGTGGTAAGACTGGATAAGTGAGAAAGGTAGTAGTGAATGGGAGCTCTAAAATGTGCAGACAACTTTTGCAGCATTACACATGTTTTGGGTTTACCTTTTAAGTAGTTGTTAAAAAAGGCTAAACAACTACCTGATGAAAATAGAAAAAGATGCCTATCTTCTGCTTACACAACCGCTTTACATCAACATTCCTCAGGGAAATTCCAATACTTTTCTTCCCTTGTCTCTCGGACAGAATCACATTCTTTAGAAAAGGAGTAGGGGGCTTGAAAATGAGGAGAAAAAGGAAAGGGAGGAAGAAAGATGGGAGGCTCTATAATCTTTGGCTCTCACAACAAACAATTAGCCCCCTTTCTCTGTTTGAGGTGGGGAGAAAGTGGGGGAAGGGGGGGGGGGGGTTGGAGAGAAAGCAGAGGAGACAGAGAGGGAGAAGCAGCGAGAGCGATGCTCTTTTATGGCTCTTGTCATATGGATGAAGGCGCGGCGCGTCCATGAGAGCGCACGCTCACCTTCAACAACAGGGCGTCCACTGGGCCTCCCGGCCTTTTCAGCCGGGAGAGACGAGCTCCTCAGGGGGCCATTAGAGCATGAATAGGGGCCTGACAGCCCTGTGCAGCTCCGCAGGGCATCCATAAACGCTGACATATTGACTCCCCATGCCTCTGCGCCGCCTGAGTGTGAAAGCGTGAAGGGCTTGAAGGGTGGGATTCTTTTTCTTTACTACTGACTAAAACTAGCATATTATCGACAACATGATTGTTTGTTTTTAACTCTAAGAAATACTTTTATACTGTTGTTCTCCAGAGTACTGTCTAGGCTTGTTTTGTTTTAATATCTAAATTATGGTTTTGACATACTTCTTTTGGTGTGGATATTAGGGGAATTGCACTTGTTACGGTGCAATTACAACGCAAAATCCTACATTTAATGAGCATATATGAATTTTTGCTAAATTAAATGTCCTTCTTTTTTTTAGAAGAAAAAAACACAGATTAGAAAAGGTCCAACAGAGCCACATGGACCTATAAAGACTTCAGAGGATACAAAATGTGAACCTTGTTAGGACGACCATCGCCACCTCTCGCTTCCCCACTAACACTGAGCTTTGCACTGGGTTTTCTCTTCTGTCGAGCAGAAAGTCACCGCCTGAGCTCGAGTCTTTGCTAATTGAGGTCACAGCGAAAGTAATGAAATTAACAGAGAGCACAAGAAAGTAGAAGGGAGCCCATGGGGGTCTCAGCCAAATGGCACTGGAGCCAGAGCCTCGGTCCCCCAGCAAAAAGCTCTAAAAACCTACGCAGGAAATCAAACAGTAACGTCTCAGGGCTATGAGCCGAGGTCTCCTGGAGGAACAAATCATTTTCTCAACAAAGCCAAAGAGAGATTACTGGGCACAGTATAGGAATGCACAGCGGACATTTTTATGTGCCCAAGGGAAGTTTCCTAATTTTCTGGACAAAGCTGGGCAGTAAATATTGTGGCAAAGTTTGTGCGATATAAAGGGCACTAGGAAGGAAAGACGAGTTGTGAAGTATGATAGAAACTTTATTAAAAACTCAGGATTGATGTCAAAAAAGTTGTTGTTTTTTGTTTTGTTTTTTTACAGAAAACACTACATTTACTTGACTGTTTTGAGTTATAATGGCCTTTTAATTTATATGTTCTTATAATTTTATTCCTGTACATCCTGACATTGAGTTGTCTCTGTAATTAAATAAAAAACAATTGTTTGTTTGTTGAGACCTCCAAAAAAGACTTCGTAATGTTTCAAAAGTACTATTATACTCCACTATTATATTATATATAATAGTGCACTGACATTCAGTGGATTGCAAATAAACAACCCTTTATATTCAATAATTTAATGAATATTTCCTGTAAAGACTTTTTTTTCTGGGCACAGTGAAGCATTACAGTTGTTGGCATTAATTTCCGAGATCCTTTCATATTGAGGGGTTGTAATGTGGTACAGTAGCAAAGCTTTTTATACTGAGACTACATATTCCCCAAGGAGAGAATGACTGGCGATGCAGAAATAAGCCCATTAGTTGAAAATAGGGGACAACATTAGAAGTTGTTATTTTGTCGGCAAGGACAGGAGCTCCACCCCACTGTTTGGACAACCACTTAGACATTTTAACTTGGTGGGAAAAAAACACATTTCTGATTTGCAACACTTAGGGAACATGTTTATTGTCTTTGTGGTTGTGAAAAAACATGCACAATTAAAACAAATGAATATTTCAGTGGTGAAGCAGATCAAGAGCATAAAATGTGAAATGTTCTGGCCCTAAGTAGCATAGGCTAATGGCGATTTTTAAACTAGCAGACCATGGTCAATGTTTCTCATTCATCACTGAGGGAGAGCACGGGCACACTGTGCTAAACGTAATTACTGTTGCACATTATGTGGGCTATTCCTGTATTGTAATAAAATTAGCCAGAAATGCTTTTTGTCTTTTCTAATGCAGCTCCATGGTAACCAGTGGACGGTCATAATGCAACACACTGTCCCGATCTGTGCCAGCTGTCAGAGTTTGACAACCTTAGGTGGCAAGGCAAATTGGAGGAAACTACATTTCTTTCAATAAATTATGTGGCTCTGACCTGCTCATCCATTGCGCAATTTAACATGGACATTATAATGTCCTGATGCACTGTATACTAATTTTTGTGATCCTTCAGCTTTATTGTTTGGCAGGATAAAAATGGTTTAATTACCAAGACAAAAGTCCCAGTTGTTATTACTCTCTCCATCTTCAAATTTCTCTAAGATTACAGACAGGCAATAAATTCAATTGCACTATATTGTTTATTCTATATTCTGCAAGCTGCGGAGAACAATCTTTGGGGTGGACTTCAACATAATATTTAAATATAAAAAGATGACATTCAGCCAAAACAGATTGTTGTAATGACAAGATAAAATTCAAACCATTTTTCCTGAATCAATTATAATCATCATAATTAATATTATTTAAATGGGAACAAATGCAAAACCATGTTTCATGTTAGCCTGTATATTGTATAATTTGTGGAATACCTGCAAAAGCAGTTTGTAAAAGCTTTCACAGGGTTTAAAAAGAACACTATCAAATTCATCACAGAAAAAAAGATAGTGTTTTGTTCAACTGAGCCACAAGTACAAGATGGCACTGACTTCTCTGCTGGAAGATTTGGCAGAAATCGAAGAGGTAAATGCATGCCAATACTTGTCTCCTGACTGATAAGGCATAAAAAAATGTAAGTTAGTGGTGGACCTTTCACAAATGAACTGGCTTTTGTCATTATTTGACATTATCTGTCAGCAACAACATTTATGTTGTTTGGTAGATAACTTATTAGGCAAAATGGCTATGATTTGTGGAATTACATGGTCAATTGAATACTGTTTACAGCTGAAATTACTGAAATAAACTTTTCCCTTTGGCAATTCACCTAGTCGAGACAAAAACAAAAAGACTGAAAATTAGATTTTACTAGAAACACACAGTCTGTTCAGTCTATGTTTGGGGCTTGTTCTCCTTGTCCTTAATGCCATGAATGCTCAGAATCATTTTATTGCTCGTTGACATTGTTATTGGTGCTTTCTGACAACAGGCAACATCGTCTGTAGAAGTCATGAGGTCAGTTAATTACACTTGTTTATTGTGGCAAAATGATGGCAACTTCTTTAATGCTCTGAACAACTGCACCAGGAGGTTTGTTTTAGCGGATGTTACCTGAATCTATCTGTTTTTTCTTTTATCTGGAGGCCCGGAGAAAAGATGCCAAGAGGACATCTCAAAGCAATTAAATGAGATTTCTGTCCGGTAAGTGTAGGTTTTTCCATTAAAACCTTTGAAACTAATCTCCCCTGCTGAGAACACTTGTCTCTCCTCGTGGCATGGCCAGGAATCAGCAGTGAGAGATAAATAAATGGCTTTTAAAAAACATTGGCCCACTTGTCAAGACACATATCCACTTGAGAGCAGCAGCAGTCCACATGTCAACTCATTCTCTTCCCATTTCCTCTCCTCTCTTTGCTAAGATACTCCTGTCTAATGCAGTAGAGGGGCGCAATCCCACAGGGCTAAGCAGAGCTCTGTCATCCCTGAGTGCTGTTTTTCCTCTGGACAGCCCGGTCCACTACTGAAGGTAATACTTACCGATCAGGATTCATTACAACACCAAATCTATGAATGAACTGCCCACCGCAAGCGAAACCCACGACTAAGACACAACTGCCGAAAGAAGAAATAGACCTCCTGGGGACCCCCCTCCAAACTAATTGGATTGCCAATACGGCCCACAAACGTTTGAGAAGTCGAGAAAAACAATGGAGCAGAAAATAAATACCCTAAAGCCACAATGATGACTCCACTTGGTAAACTAACACAGTATTGATCGTCTTCTTTTTTTTGTTTGTTTGTTTAGAAAAGCCTCATCCCTGCTAATAGCTGTCTCAGAGTGTAATCTCTCCCTTGTCCTCCCCCTCCTCTCCTCCCCCTCCACATTCCCTATTATGTGGCTCCTTTCAGTGCGCCTCAAATAGTTTAGGTTCAGTGTTGCACTGGGGTACGGGGCATGGGACTGGGGACCAATTGTTTGCTAATGTTGACACCTGCCAGAGCAGGCTTGGCCTATTTGGGGCCCGCCAAGCTGCAAACTGGATGCTCCCCCTCTTTAGCGAGATTAAGTGTGGGTTGCTGGGGTCACAAATCACTGGACTCCCTCTGATGTTGTGAGGCACAGAGCCAGAGACTGAGAGGACTGAAAGAAAACGCTGGAGAGGGAGGGACAGAGGAGGGAAGAGGGATAAAGAGTGACAGTCTATTGTTTACTGAAAAGGAGGGGAATAATGTATCTTCTTGAGTGCGCGTAAACCAGTGTGCCCCATTCAAAAAATATATCAACAGTGAATCCACGTTGCCAAAGCACACAACAGTTTTCTCCCTTGCTTTCTGTCTCCTTTTGGGGCGCATAAATGATCAGGAGAACATTTGAAAGCTTTTTTTTGTTTGAAATTCAGCATTAACAGGAAAGACCAATTGTCACACTCGGCTCTTGGTCTTCACATAACAGCTTGTGCAATTTCCACACAATTTAGGAGAAACTGGGATGCGAGGTATCTGCTTTTATGATGCTTCACAGGACAGATTTTCTGGGCATGATTTTCACCATATGCGACGCATATAAAACGACTTCTGTTCTTCGAGAATAAATAAACATTTAGATATCGCATACTGCATTTCCATAAACTATAATTTCTTCAGAGAAAAGTCTAAGAAAAGGCTTGTTTACCCAGACATATATATCTTTTTCTTCTTTTAAGTTTTTTAAGCACATATATAGTACAAAGCCCAAGGGAAAACCAGCGTGGCCATGACAGACAGTGGCCAGCTCCTCCTCCCCCTTCCTTTGCAGATGTACATTAATGCAAAAAAAGGCAGAGATCTGAGCTGCAGCAGAAGCACCCTCTCTCCCTTTAAAACTACTGCTGTCCAGCCTGATCGTGTCAGTTTGAAGGCCCCTATTCAAAAGTATTCATGCATCTGCCTTTGAGGCACAATAGCAGCTAGTTTATAAACTGTCTGCCCAGGCACCCAAAGGCTTTAGTTCGTATTGTTTTCAGCCCCTTAATAAACTTTTTGGAGGAGTTCATCAACTTGCCTGAATAGCCTATGCAGCAAGTCTCAAGACAGAAAATAACAGAAGGGCCTTTTCTCCTCCCTCTTCTTTCTCTCGTCCTTTTCTAGTGGCTGTTCACCTAACAATGCTGAGAGTAGGCTGTCAGACATCACAGAGCTTTTTTGTAGCCATACAAGAAAAAAAAAGTATTCAATAAAAAGAGAATGCGGCCTCTTAAAATGGGAATCGAAGACGATTGTATTTTCACATTTGCACAGAAGGCTAACTCAAGCAGCACAACAAGTTCAAAAGTTGTTTATAAAATTAAAGTGCATATGCATATAAATTTATATAAAGAGTATTTATAAAGCATTGGAGTCCTTATTGCAGCAAAAATAACAAATACTTTACAAAAGTTGTAGATACAGTTGTGTGGATTTAAATTTCAAATGCTCATGTTTGAATTTCTAGAAAAAAAAACACAAATGTGAAGATATTAGTTTTCTTTTCTATTCTATAAATTCAAAGATTGCCTGACACCTGTTAGACAGGCAGCACAGAGATGACGGGATGCAATAAAATGTAATTTTGGCTGTAAGCCATTAATCCACTGTTATACCTTTAAACTCTGTGGAAAAAAAATAGCCAAACTTAAAAGTCTTTACTAGATGTCTGCTGTAATTAATTTCATACCTAATTAAAACAAGGCTATCCAGTCCATGCAGGCTGGCCTGTTTAGCCCACTGGATGGCCATAATTGAAGTAATAGCGGAAAAAAAGCCTGCTTAGAAAATAAAAGCCCGCAGCGGTCCGATTCAACAACTTTACCATCCAACCATGCCCCCCCCACCCCACCCCACCCCCACCATCTGACCCAAAAAGGCCTTATTGGCTGCCCCGGACCAACCACCTACTGTTTCCCACCAATGCACTCGGTGTGTTTTAACACCCTAATTAGATGTGACAAGTTCAACGAGCTGGTTTCAGAGGAGGAAAAGCTGGTCAGGTTATGATTTCCGAGTCAGACTCACAGGGGAATCTCTGGACAGCTGATTCCTGTCAGCCTCATTCATCTTCTTCCAGCCAATTAAACATCACTGCTCACAAAGCGGTAGCAATTTGGGAGAATACATTAAAAGCCTGAAGTGGAAATGTAAATGTTTGAGGCGATGTCAGTTGGCTGGTAACACTAATATAGGCTAATAATAATGATAATAACAATAATGGCAAAAATCAGCATAAATTGAAAAATTTACATAGTATAAGACTGGATGGTGTGTACGTACACTATGTACTAAAATAACAGGTTCATAAATAAAAAAAATTTCCAGAATTTAACTGTCAACACCAAAAAAACCCTTAAAATTACCTTATATAACAAGGAATTAATTTACCTCTACAAACATTAAAAATCTGAATATACTGACATTGTTAAGCCACATTAGCTTTTAACGATACCTATATATTTTGATATGTATTACACCAATAGGAAATCATGTGGGAAATAAAACAAAAGTATAAGTCAGACATAATTCTGTGACCTAAAAGTACAACGTTTTGTCACTAATACCCTCACCTGTTGACATGAATGTGTGATGCACATCAGAAGGCTTTGTGTCTGTGTGTGTCTGTATGTGTGTGAAAGAGAGGGGAAGGGAGTCAAATTTAAGCAAAGAAAGAAAAAAAAAGATGAAAAAGTGAGATTTTCTATTTATTTTGGACTACTGCCCTGCAGGCACAGTGCAGGATTCCAGAGCCCCATAGTGAAAATTGGCAGAATAAAACACAGACAGAAATGAGAGACGTGCTGAAGCAACCTACTGTTGTGACAGGATACCTGGAGGGCAACGCTTCCTCTTTAATTTGTCTCGTATGGTTTGAGACCCCCAACCAGACATTCAATCCTCAGAGTCTCTGTAAGCCTACAGAATTTAATTCTCGATGGTGAAATTATATGCTATAATTAAATATCATATCATTTAAAAATGCTCTGTGGTGTAGAGGCATCTTATCAACTTGGTCTTCCTCTGCTTCATCGTTGTTATCACATTAATAGCAACAACATCTAAAATGGGCCTATCAGCATTTGTGGGGGAAATTGCAGGCTAAACAAAGGACACCTATGGGTTTACAGCTTATATTCTGATATTTCCGAGCAGGAAATGTTAACCTTGAAATGCTACTATCTGCGCCTAACAATGTGTGATCATAACCCCATAAATGAGGGGAGAAATTGAATCCTTTTAAGTTATTAAGCAGGAAAGGATTATAAACTCGTCTTTATAAATGAGCTAGAAATCCCCATGTCTTCCTCTGTACACTTTTAAATTTCCCACAAGAAGCTGGGGAGGAAAGATTGCCCCTTTTCAAGAGCCCCACAAGAGATGGAAAAACCATTTTTGTGCCCAGATAGGGAGTCGTCCCACATGGTAAGCGCCACTTTAATTAATAGACAGCCTTGAGAGGTATCACTGTCAGCCTGGATAATGGTGGTAGAGCCAGTGTTTGTGCTTCCATGAATATTTCTGATGTGATCAAAGTCAAATGCCAGCACGGAATGAATTTAAGCCTACTCCATTTTTTTTCCCCGCCTAATGCTGCCGACACTTAAAGCTCCTGACACTGAAACGTCTCTCCAGTATGGTAGGCCTACAAGCTTAAACTACACTCCTTAAAATTGATGCATTACTCATTACACATAAGCAATGGGTTTCATGTTATTATGTGGCAAGGTTTGCTCATGTTACCTTGCTGGAACCAATGGGCTAATTTGTTACACTGGTAGTAGCTCTTTGCCATAAAATATCGCAAATGTCATTAACAACAAATTTTTAAATTTTAAAAAAGCTGAATAAAAAATTTAACCTTTTCTATCTGGTGGAAATGCTTACACACATAATTTTCATCTTAAGCCTGGTCAGTGTTGTAGTAGCCTTAAATAAATTAATGGATGGAGAGGAAAAAAAAGAGAGGTCTATAATTTAGCTTGTGTCCAGAGGTAAGAGTGTCAACAAAAACTAGGATTTTAGCCCACCACTGAAGCTAAATTTAAAACTCCTTACATCAACTTAGGCCTACTGACTAACTAGCATTACTGAGCAGGTATTAAAGGCTGCAAGACACTCATGAGTCTGAGAAACATGTCATCCTGCCACTGCTTATTATATTAATCATAAGAGAAAGATGACAGGTAGGTAGCTATCACCTGTGCCAACTAAACATAATCAAAAAACAAGAAAAATGTCCTTTAAATTCAGAGATCAGAAGTCTTGAAAACTACTAAATAAGTCACATCTCTCCTATACATAGATACACACACAAACACACCCACCCACACACACACACATATATATATATATATATATATATATATATGTTAGGTTTTAATTGTTAGGTTTAAGCAAAAATTGTTTAGTTAATGAAAATTTAAATTTCGTGTAAATTTCATATTCAATAAGCCCCATATTTTGCCACCTTACAATTATTTGTATTAACATACACACAGCCCTATATTGCAATAATAATAATAATAATAATAATAATAATAATAATAATAATAACAACAACAACAACAATAATGTCTGTCTTTCTGTTCCTGCCCCCTCTATAAGAAATGTAGGCCTACCGATGTAAATTCCAGTGAAATGTGGCTTGAGTGGCTGCGGGGACAGGGGAGGTTAATCCGAGTTTAATGCAGTGAAGCACAGCGCAGGGTCTGGGCTATGATGGGTATGTTATCTCTGCCCAACATTTGGGTCTCCCTCAATTTCCACCCAGCCAAATAGCTGCGAGAAAGTGCAGATGGAGTCACTCTCAATGCCTGAGGAAAAAACGTTATTAATAGCTAAATAACTTCCCCATACTTTCACTGAATCTCTCTCACACACTGTTCCAGATGGATTTGTTTGAAGTGGTCTCTCGCTTCATTCCCCTGTCCTTCTCATTCAGCACGGCTTTAGACCCGAAATATAGCTACATTATATTACCATACACTTAGAGACCGGGGGTGCTGCACGAAAGTGTGTGTGTTGGTGAGTGCGCGCGCGCATTGTGCGTTTGTGACGTGGAAAAGCATTGAGGGGGCAGCTTTTCACACTTCTCATCACTACCCGAGTTTATCGTTAATAATAGCAGAGATTATTCATTGTGTTTTTCTTTATTTCTGTAGGAAAACAGTGGAGGATAAACCTGAAAAAAACAACAACTAATGTTTTCGCAATTGGTTAATGTGTGACGTGAAAGAACAAACCATTACAGGTCATTTAGACCATACTGAAACAGACTTGAAAAAGGAACAATCTTGAGACAATTATTTCCTCCAAATATGTTTGAAAGAAAGTGTAGGTCACAAGATACGCGTCATATTCTTTGCATTACATTTTTAGCGAATTAGAAGAAGCCTCTCCTAAACAGGATATTTGGTTTGTCTGACTTCCTCTCACCTCTCCGCTGCTCTGTCACTTTCCCTCCCTGACGCGCGGAAATAATCCCACCTGGCATCTGTTTAATTAGTTTGACGGCTTCAGGTAATCCTGCGATTTGCTGAAGTGTCCATCGCCTGTCTCCACCTCATCTGACGGACAGGGTGGTTGCATTGGTGTGGCAAATGGACGTCGGACAGCTGATTCACCTTCTCTTTCTGAGCGGTGTGGCGCAAAACAAAAGGATGCCCAAGTCTGCACAGATGAAGCGCAAACTTTCCCCTCGTTTCCTGCGCGTAATTAATCTTTGGCACAGAATTTTACAGCCGTACATGACCATTAAAGTGCGCGCAGTGGACGGGAATCTTATTTCTGCAGAAACAAAACGGAGGGTGGACCAACATCTCTGCTCGGTGATCAACAAACGATTAACAATTATGAGACTAGAAAGGGTCCAATACAGCAGCGTGAAAAGGTGGAACTATTTTCGGTGCATCCACTGAGTTTTGGTTGGTTTAGCTTCCGCTACATCCCCCTGAGAATTAAATCCACGTAACAAAATAAAATGCACAATATTGTAATATGGTTAGCAGTTTAAATACACGTTTAATAAAGCTAGATTAGCGCTGGGATAAATCCGTGATGTAACCTCTGAGAAAATCAAATACACAGGCCTAATAAACAAATAGATAAATAAATAAAGTCTTAAAATCTGGATAAGTAAACGAAAAAAAATCTCATGAATTTTGTGCCCTGGGCGAGCCACTGTGAGCTCCGCTCTGAGATGAAAGTGAAAAGAAATAAAAGGCTCTATTTAATCTGCTTTAAAACCCCTCTCCACATAAGGGCTGTGCTTCAAACTCGGAGAGTGAGGGGCTGATTGGGGATAAATACATTTCTTACCATGCCTGCGAGCTATTACACCCGGCACGAACACAGCCACCTATTCAGCAACCATCGTTTCCAGTGCTTACTCTAATAAGTATTAACATTATTAGATGCCATCCGGATGCCGGTAGTCTAAACTGCATTACGCAGAGGATGCGTCTCTTTTTATAGCAACGTAATTGAGTCCCAATTTTAAACACAAGCAGCGCAAAGAAAAAAAAAAATAAAAGCAGGGACATTATGTGGATATTTTTGAACCAACAGTAGAAAGTCAATAATAATGTGACGATAATGTCGTTAACGCTTTACAAGTCAAACTATCACATTACTCAGAAAACGTATAGTCAGTTTTACGCGGCTGAGCTGTGCGTAACGAGCAGACTCCCCAAAAAAACGTTATAGTTGGTTAGTTATTTATAGCCAGCAGGGTTAACAGACCATCTACATGGACACTGGAGATATTTGCAACAAAATTGTGACATTTTTCTCCTAACATTAATGCGTGGTGTGACAGAAAAAAGAGACCGTTTTCACGCTATCAACTGATTCTTCTCCAACGGGCCATTATATAAAATTACAAAACTATCTACCAGCGGGGCGTACTGAATAATTCATCTCCTTTTATGTCTCTCTTTGCCCTTTGTCCAAACTTTTCTCTCTCGTTTACACGATTTTTGAATGAGAATGGACGGGCCTATACTCTCCTTTGCGCTGCCCTGCTTTCCAGGATTTGCTTTTGTACCTCGGACTCTTCACTTTAGAAAAGCGTCAATGGAGGGGAGGTTTTGCTAGTGAAGTTCATCTTCAAGTTTGAAAAAAAATTGGCAGTGTCTTTTTTGGGTAAAAAGGGAGGCTTTTGTGAACTCTTATCTAAACCCCATTCACTCATGTTTGATCATCAAAAGGGGCCAACCTTTATATCGTTTGGTAGCTGTGCGTCTTTTCACTCCAAGGGCAAGAAAAACAGTGCAGCACTTAACATAATGTGGCAACAAAATATGACAATAAAATCACAAGTCTGTCTTGTAAAATGCCAAACAACTCCATTAGACAAATTATTATTAAATAAAAATACTGTCACATTTTCTGCTTAAAAGTATTATTGCTTCTAATGTCCCCCGTGTGTTGATATTTTATTACAATATATAATATATCATTTTAAATACGAAGAATAAATGCTACAAAATTATTATATACCAAATGGAGATGCCAATACATTTTAATGTTATTATAAGATTGTGAGACACTATTGACAAGCGTTGACAGCGAATACCTGCATCAAAGCCTTATTTTAACCTCCTCGCAGCATTACTAATAGAGCAAATAATGATATGAGCATTGATTTCCACTTTAACTGACAAGTGGTAAATGTCAGTGAACTGACATCGATTGTGAAACGGGTCAACTGTCAGCTGTCGTTTAGAGGTCGTTAAATGAAGTGAATGAATGAGGAGGAATTCGCTACACAAATTAATTTTCTGCAGTTAAATACCTTCTGCCAAGGCTCTCATAAATAATTGAGTGAATGAACAACTGCTGGCTCGGAGTTAAAAGCAGGAATAAATTCTCTGCGTTTAGCTGCAGCTCGGATGTGGGACAATTTCCCAAGAGGATGTAAAGTAGGAAGTCTATTTAAAACAATTGCTTCCTGCTTACAAGGCTGTCATTTACTCTACATAATAATAATAGTAATAATAATAATTAGTTATTTCAGACATATACAAAAGGGCCATATACTTTCTGCTGTTAACTTACATTTATCACCGAGGATGCCATCGATGCTATGCTTTGTTTTCTTTTCTCCATCTTCATCCTTCTTATCACAGTCATCCTCGTCATCTTTTTTGCCAAATCGGGCCCTCAAAACGCGGCTGATGGAGCTCACTAATGGCAACAAAAAGGTAAATGGGTGATTAGCCCTAAAACCCATAAAAGAACCATAGTAATCCTATCATACATTTTTTAGAAGGATACCATACAAAAAATAGCACATGAAAAGTTTTACATGAAGCAGCTTCGTTGAGAAAATGTTTTTAAAAAATCTATATTGAGCAAAATTATATTATATATAAATATAAATTATAAATGCGAAATAAAAATGAACTATTGAGCACTAAATGCATATTTTCCCCCAAAAAAGGTGATTTTTTTCTCCATCAAACAGCTGCAGGTGTGCTTCCTGCTACACTGAAACATTTTATTATCAGTAACTGGGGCTTAAAACATGTTGGACTCAAAGTGATGTTCAGAAGTGTTGCTGCAGTGTTCGCTCGTAATAAAGAAAAAAAAGTGCAGCTTACCAGATGAAGCCTCACCTGAAGGAACTGTGCTTCTGTCGCACACCCCGTCCTTCAGCAGCTTATCCCGGATCTCCCAGCTGAACATACCCGGGTTTTCTCTCTTGTACTCCTCGATCCGCTTCTCCACGTCAGGAGTTGCCACCTGCTTTAAGTTTGAAAGTGGTGAAAAGGCAGGAAAAAAAGACAAAAGCAGGGGAAAGAAGAAATTTTAGACAGTTTTAATTGAGAGGAATGTTAAAGATGAACAAGAAAGGTGATGCTATAAAACATAGGCTACAACGTATGAATTGAAAACAAAAGACAAAACT
Source organism: Micropterus salmoides (assembly GCF_014851395.1). Taxonomy (NCBI): domain Eukaryota; kingdom Metazoa; phylum Chordata; class Actinopteri; order Centrarchiformes; family Centrarchidae; genus Micropterus; species Micropterus salmoides. The sequence goes on from NW_024043372.1 coordinate 18,287,968, forward strand.
ATTAATTATTTAGATTTAGAGTTAATGGAAATATTATAGGCCAGTGAGCGGCACTACAGCATAAACTAAATATTTAACATAAATGAAAAACGATATGTGCCCATAGAGGCTACAAAAATAAGCTACTGTAATGAAAAAATATCAAATATGCCCATTATTTAATATTAAATATTCATATTACTGTATAATAAATTGCTAATGAGAACCACAGAGAAATTATATGAATTGACTTCTCAGTGTTTTTATTTTAAATTTAATTTTTTAGGGTAAATGTTTTCATACATTTTTATTTGGTCGGTTATGTAAAAAAAAGTCTATTTATTGAAATATTTAGGAGGAACAAAATATCAGATGTAAAGTTTGTTATGACCTTGCAAGTGGGTTGTAATGTAGGCTAAATGTAATTAAAAATGTAGGAGACACTTACTAGTTAGACATCATCATTATTATTGTTGTTATTCATTTTTATTATTATTTCTAACACCAAAATACTTTCAAACAGAGGAGGTCTAACATCATGCTATGTCTTGATCGTTGCACTCCATCAGGCTACTATGATAACACAACCTCAGTTTTGAGCTCACTCAGGTGTCATGAACCTCGTGACGCCCATCCTCGCGCTACAGTGACCCACACACCGGTTCATGGATCCCACTCACCCTGGGCTTGCTGCCTCCTATGGCCCCCGGACGGATCGAGCCGGTCTCCTGGTATCGGCAGAGGATCTTGGAGACACAACCGTGAGAAACTCGCAGTTGTCGCGAGATTACGCAGGGTCGGATGCCGTGGTGGGCCATCTCCACTATCTTGTGTCGGATGTGATTTGGCAGTGGCCTCCCGTTGATGAACACACCGCCAAGCTGGTTCACCCTACCCTGGCCCAGAGGGGTGGATACTGTGCCACAATAAACAATAAAAGTCTCAAAAACAAGAGAAAACAACAACACATCCGGTCCTCTAAAGCTTTAAATGTTCACTGTTATGGTTGGCTATGTATGAAGTTAATGTGTTATAATCAAATAGTGGCATGTTTACTATGTTGCTGACTTTAAAGAGGACGCAGTTTACGCACATTATTATTGTATATATTATACATTTTCAAGATAACGTCGTGCCAAATTCATCCAGCGTCAGTCTGGCTGACAGGATGTATCCGAGGCCACTTCACGATCCAATTTCACATTCAAGAGACACTAAAGAGGGTGACACTTCCCACCTTGATTATTCCTAGTCATGCTGTACAAATATTGATGTGATCCTTTGAGTCATCTCTCTGCTTTGTGTATTATTGCCATTTCCAGCAGCAGGCCACTTGAACATATCCAGGAGCTCGAGTAACTTGCGAGCTACGTGTTTTTTGTACATTTCAGTCCAGGGCACTTGAGCACGAACTGGGTGTAATGGGAAAACTGTTTCCATAAATGCATGCAAATACAAAGTGATCCTTTTTCCCCGCCCATATGTTCAGACGACTTGAGTGTGGACATCGAAGTTTAAAATTACCAATTAGATTGCTTTTGTGTGTTGGTGTGTATATGTGTGCGTATAGCCTATGTGTAACAATGGAAGTTAGACGAGTAAGAAATGTTCCATAAATGTACCAAAAAAGCACCTGCCTATTTATGTTACGAAGTTATGAAGGTAAATTAGGCCTTCTGTTAGCTCGGCCTCAATTATTGCACAAATAATTATTCAAAATAGAAATCTTTTTAGGCCTAGTGTTAGTAATATAATTTATCTATTATTTGACAGTCAAAGCATCAAAACTTAAAGCAAATAGGCCTACATAAATCAGAAAATTAAAATGAACAGAAAGAAATCAGGTAGATTCTGTATAATAAGCAAGAATTACTGAGATAAGATATGTCTAAACTCAAATAAACGGAAATCAGTTACAAATAAATACAGGCTGAACATATGCATAACAGACAATAACAAGATATTAGGCTGAATCAAAACACAACTGTGGGTTGATTTTCAAAGCGCCAACTCGTGCTTTTCTGCAACTATAATTCACTTTTGATTCAGGCTGTAACTTTAATCATCACTGACTGGAGGTCGTATTTGTTCACCCACCTTTATATTTCCCAGCATGTCGCCGCTAACAAACTGTGCTCTGTGTGACTTTCACGCTACAAGCTGACAGAGTGGAGCACTGAGGAGTTTTGTCACAGCACACGTTCAAACATCAAACACATGTTGTCGTTTTTCTTACCTTCCAGGGGGAAGCCGGTTCGCGGGTAGTTCTGGCCTGGCGCAGGGCGCATCATCCGAGGCACTGTTCCTGGTAAAGTAGCCATCCTGTAGCTACTCAGACAAACAACAAAACGGACTCGAACCTGCTACTCACACAAAGTCCAAGTCAAAAACGGGATGTCTTCGAAATGCTCAAAAAAAGACGCTCAATCGTGCTGTCAAATCCCAATCCCAGGCAGAGAAATTGGACAAGCCCTTCTTCCACCGGGGAAAATAAAAAGCGATGCTCTCCTCTGCTGCGATTAACGTGCCAAAATAAAAAAAAATAAATAAAAAAAATAACGGCGGCTACGAGCGAGATACAAATGTGCAAAATATAGCAGCTGCACTTTAAGTTGCGTATCTGGGATGGAAAAATTGTTCTGTTATTCTTTTCCCTTGGTGTAGTTTGGATTCAGTATAATGTCTGCTGGCTGGTTGGAAGTAGTTTAAGTGGCCAACTTTCGTGTATGTCGTAGGAGGAGACACCCGAGCGCTCCCATAGGCTCTCTGGCCTTTCTTTTATGGATGAAAGAGAGTGGGTTTAGCCACAAGCCGACCGACCAATCAGAGCGACACATTCCACTTTTAATTCACTGCTACCTCCCTCATACAGACTCCATACACCAAAAACCAGTTCAAAATGTTATTATATCTAAATGTTATCCTAATTCCTTCTCAAAACGTGTCTGCTTCCATGACATTCAGCTGTTCATGTGCAATATCAATGCTTTTAAAATTATAATTTTCTTTCTTTGAATGATCGGGAGAAACTCAATAAATTGAAAAATATACACTGCATCTATTACAACAGCCTACCAGAGCTGGTAAATAAAACGGAACTAATTTCGTTTAAAAAAAAACATAATTTGAAGTTGATAAAATAGTTTATTATTCATATCGTCTGCAGGTAAAGGATTCAATTCCGATATAAAAAAATGATATTTGGAAAAATATTAGAACTAACTGAACAAAACCAACCTGTTCTCGATAAAACTTCGGAAGTCTATGTAGCCTAAATAAATATCATAGATGTATCGGTGCACACGCAGAGCTTCGTGTATAAAAATCACGACCCTAAATAACTGAGTCAGGAAATGATGAAGTGGTGTCTTAATGGACAAATGCTGCGCAAAAGAATCCCTGCTTGGCAAAGGTTAGACTATAAGATGCTTTTGCCTTGTTAACCTTTCAATTAAGTAAATGTGCGCAGCATGAACATCTAAATCGCTCCTATAGCTTTTGTGGTAATTACATTAGGATTGACCCATTATTGATGACAACAGGTTGACTTGCCCTCGAGTACTTGCTTAAAGGTAATTGTTAAAAAAAATAATGCGCTACTATCAAACTCGAATAAAAAGAGCACATATGGCCGAAAAGAAGAGGTGCATGTGTCAACTCTGTGGGCCCACCGTGCATCTAAAATTGTGTGACAATTGCCGTGGAAAACACTCCTGGTGGAAGGCAATTTCACAAATAATTTTAGCAACAATTAGGGAGTGTGGAGGGGTGAAATGGCGATTTCACATGCAGATGTGCCGGTGGGAAGGATCTGGTACCCTGCCGAATAGCTATGACCCTCACTCTCCCGCTTTGGTTTGCTTCACATGGGACAGAAAAGCACAAAGAGACCGCCGCACCCTCCTGGGAAGGCGCAAAGAGCACTGGATTAAGTCAAGCATCAATCATGTAAAATCCAGACAATAGCAAATTCTATCTTATGGAAAGCGTCTTCTTTTACAAATATTTCACCTCTCTCTCTCGCTCTTTCTCTCTCTCGCTCTCTCTCTCCCTACAACAGGTAGGCCTATGTTCTTGAAACCAAACAGACACGCAAATAAAGCTAATCATTCCCTAAGTATCCCTGCAAATATCATTGGTTCACCCCCGTCAGGTCTTGCCTCTTTTATCCTTGTCATTATTAGCCTAGTATCCATTTGTTATGCAACTGTTGATAATTACTCCAAAAAAGAAAATAGTTTGTAGTGTGTAGATAAATTCATTAACATTATTATACATGCATTTAAATGTGATGTTGTTTAGTTTGTAAAATCATAAAGACACAGGTGTTTTCAGGACTGCAGTAGGCTATATTCTGATGTTTTTGTTTGTTTTTAGGTATTTCAAGAATATTGAGGTAGTACTGTGCTATTACAGTTTCCATCCAAATATAAAAGTTAGTGGGGTGTACTATAGCCCGATTTTCATATTGTTCTTTGATCGCACTACATTGTACAGTTGTTTGTTTGTGTTAAACGTTTTCTTGATATAACACCATGTTCAAGAACATTTTCAAAATCCTAATTTTTAAAATAATAAAACCTGCTTAAAAGCATGGTTTGCAGTGAGCTTAATCCAGAAGTGTTGAATAGAAAAACTTGTCAAATGTTTTGGTAGCCCATAAGCCAGTTTTAATTTTGTAAGACCATTTGAAACAAAAAAGTAAGAGCTCAGCAGCAAAAATAGATTTTAATCTTACAGTGCCTGTAGATGGTCTGTATTTTATTCTGTATTGTAGTTTAGGAGTATATTTTCACATTGTTGTGGCACCATGTCCACTAGTGGGCGACTGGTACTCAAATATTATTCTAAAAAACAAAAGCCACATAGGGCTACCTTTATGTGATTGTATGCTGCTCCAGTGAACAGCTTTGTATTCCTAATGTGTGTTTGAATGCATTATATTTCTGTATTATCTGACCACAAGCAGCATCTGAATCACACTCGTCCTCGTCACACCCTAAACTCCATTTAGCCTGGTTGTTTCTGCAGGGTTCGGCTCAGCGTCTGGCTCATATAAGCAACTCTGTCACTTAAGTTTCCTTTCAGCTGCAGCAGACAGAAAAACACTTCCTCTCTCTTATGATACAGTCTCCAATCTTATCTTGATCAGGACCGCTCTTCAAACACTTCCCTACATAGCCTCTCATTATTTGTGTTATGGCAATTACCAAAGTTTCTTTTTTGCTTGTAGGTGAACACTTTGCTATCTCCATGTATTTTCTCTATAAACAATGTTTAGCTATTCACATTGAGGAGCGCAAAGAGGAAACATTGATGAGAGGCATCGCCAATTTAGGCTTTATCTTTGTCTGAGCTGAACAAAGGCGAGAAGTACAGGCATTAAGTGTATATAAACTTTTTATTTTTTTATTTTATTTTATAACAGTGCTTTTATCTTCCGGTAAGTGATGGTGGAGGGCTGAACGCAACCAAACAACACTTTCTGTCTTTAGTGAATGGTCTGCAGAATATATTTATACATACTGTATATTACAACAGCCAATTGACTTTCTGAAAGATTTCTGTAAGAGCTGATAAACCTTTCTACTGTGCTGGTGCATGCTATAAAAAACTCCATAAAACCAGAAGGAAAATCCTTTTTTTTTAAATTTTTTTAAAAAAATTGGGCCCTAAAGTGCAGATCATAGACAGTGAAATATATAAAACACACACGTTTAAAAAACAGGCTGTTAATAAATAATTTACCCAAACAAACATAAACACAGTAAACATTCAGACAAATACTTTGTATCCTGCAGTGTTATGATCCGTGTTGGCCCGAACTATAAAATAATTCCATAGTTTCCTGAAGATTTTTTCCATTTCGTGGGCATATTAATGCTGAAGGCAAGTTCTGTTCTTTGTTGACAATATGGCAGATGTTTTCAAAAATAATCTTACATCTGCACTAGTACTCAATACATGAATCATAAGCTGCCTTTTCTCCTCCACGATGGCTGGCCTCAACTCTGTACTGCATGCTAAATCTGCCTCTGTGAAAACAAAACAGTGGTCACTATGATACACTGCCACCCAAAGATTTCAAGGAAGAAGTTGAGTTGCACAAAGCACAAAAAATAGTGAAAATTTATCAGGTTTTATCATAATCTTCCATCCATTCACAGTTTCTCTACTGCCAGGTTAAAGGCAATGGAGACACTTTCTTGAAGGTCTGCACTTCCACCACAGCCTTGTTAACTTGTTGAGACATTTTCACATCTGCTCAGAATTATCCTAATGTGTAATCACATCCTTATGGGAATAATTTTATCACGATATAGGGAGAGCGTATAAAATGCGCTCTTAGGAGAAGACTGGTGAAAAGCTTATTCTGAGTTGTAACTTTAATTAAAGAAAGCTGATTTGAGATACTCATCTCATTATGTATGGCGCAGGGAGGAGCTCTGAACAGGCATGTAGGGTCCGACATGGTGATGTTTGGTTAATAAGGAGAGCAAGGATGCAGGAATTCCTCAGACTCATTTGGAACAAGTTAGCCATACTTGTGAACCCCGCTTGAACTCCCACTGCCCAGTCTCCTGGCTCTATACAGTACTTATATAAGGGGGAAAAAAGGAAGTATAATAAAATAAAGCCACCACAGGTGATGCAGCTAGTTAGGAAAATGCAATACGTTTTCAAAAGAACAACAGAGAACACCAGTTCATACAACCATAAAGACTCTACAGTGTGTAGAACAAGTTCAGCATTACTGACCCTTTTTGAAATGGTCCTTAGAAAAGCTGTGACTCCCAACCCTGAATCTGAGGGATCAAGAAGACGGAAAGAATAAGAACTGAGTAAAATATCTGTTACACACATTTTATTCAGTCATCTAATTGTTTTTTTGTTAAAAACAGAAAACTTTTTTACCTCGGACCTTGAAAATCCTTCAAAAGAAACAATCAGAGGAGAGAAAATCACTCTTTGGTTGATCTTCTCCCAACTCATCTCCAGAGTCACAAGATATTGTTTCATTTTGGATTATCCAAAACCAAAAAGCTCTGAAACCATCAAATTAAAGCACAAGACATGCCACAACAACCTTAGTTTTTTCCTACATCACCATATATTCTATTCACACACAATGTGTGGTATGGGAGCGGGAAAACAACATATGTTTTGTTGATGTCTGAGTCTGGCGTCTGAGTTATGAGTCATGGAGACATCTATAACTCAACTGGTGATCAAACACAGCCAAAGGCCACTTAGAGAGGGCAGCTCTCTCTTGGATTCCAAGGAGATCAGAGGTATCAGAGGGAGGACAAACCAGACATGGAAAAAACCAAACGATGGTGCAACTGTGGTGAAAATGAGAGGATAACTCTGCCATGTCAGGCCGAGCTGGGAACAAGGGAGAGAGTAAATATTGTTCATCAACAGGCCGATCTGCTCTGCAGAGAGAACAACTCTGTGAGGTGTGCGGGTGACATCACACAAACAGGCAGACTCAGCTGGATGGGTGCAGGGGTGGCAGCAGCGGGCTGGGGGTTGATCTGTGGCAGAGTGGGTGACATCCTGTCACTGTTCATTATAGTGTGAATTCTGTGCATCCTCGATAACACCTTCGATTGGCACTAGCAGCACAGGCATGGCAATGAAGCTAGTGACACTGGAGATAGAGGTCTGGAGGAAAGAAAGAGAGTGCAAGTGCAGTTTGATCACTAAGAAACAGGTGGAAGACAATAGAGATGGTGGACAATGCACTGCACAAAGACAGAAAATCTGAAGTCTTAAAATGAGAGGGATCTCACACTTAGAAGCCAGGAAGTAGCCTAACGGGGAACAAATAAGGAGAAAATACGAGGCACATGACAAAGAAACGATGATGACTGTTGTCTCCTCAGCGTCTCAGGACGTGCAACAGTGCTCCTTTATCCTCGTCACACAATACGTTAAGAAAGACTGAGGCTCTTATCATCCCACAGCAGAGCTCACCTGTCCCCTTCTGTTTAATGCAACAGAAAACCAATAAAGCACCTCTTTCTGTTTCACTGTCACATGGAATCACACTTTCACTTCAGCACCAGTTTGTTTAGCGTTTGTTTATGTAAAGATGGCGTTGGCCGTGAGAGTTTAACACGATGCCTGCTACTCCGAGTTGTGCATAAACAAGGCACCATGTCATAGCCAACCGCTGATCTCGTGTCTTTGATGATTCGCCTCAGACCGGCACAAACGCATTGAGATAATGCAACATTTTAAATGGTGTATAACTTGTCATGGCCGCCTACTATGTCCCTAAGATAAGGCAGCTTTTGGTTTAGTGTCAGTTTCCTAAGAGAGGGGCATCATTGCAGTTGCACAAGGAGTAGTCTCTGCGTTGCTACTGGGTGTTCAATAAACAGGTTTTACTAACACCTAAATGTGAAAGATCACAGATGAACAGATTTCCCCGAAGCCTGCATGAACATGACTGAGACTAAATCAGTGAAGGAACATTTTGTAAGAATTTGTCCTTGATGATATTTGTCGCTCGGCTCAAAATCCCTTCAAAGATTTGACTAGAAATTAACCAGAAGGCCTTTTCTATTAATTGGAACTTTTTTTATTGATCAAACTAAACTGAAATCTACTTTTAAGTTTGTGAAATTTAAACCTGTTTGTGCTCTGTCCATTAAACCGAATGTAAGGAAAATCAAATATGGCTACCCAATCGTTCTCTTGTCTGCAGACAGAACTTGTTATATATTTACAATGTTAAAACACACAGTTGTTTAAACTCTTATTATGCTGTAACAACACTGGACACTGGCCTACACTGAAACCTTTAGTGATCTTGGCTGGAAAGGAATACTGTGGGTTGTTGGCATCATTTCATTACAGTGGCCAGTGTTACAATCCATTTTACACGACCAAGAATGCTCTCTGTGTGTGAGAGAGAGAGTGAGTGAGTGAGTGTGTGTTTGTGTGTGTATGTGTGTGTGTGTGTGTGTGTGGCATGTGATAGGACCAAAATGCTTGGGTATCACGCTCTGATGTGCATGCCAAATCCACTTGTCCTCTCACACAACCTACCAGTGTGGCTCTGCCGTTTCAGCTCTGCCAGCAGAGGTCTGGGGAGAGCAGCAACACAGGAAGCAGGTCACGACCTGTTAAAGCAGAAATCACAATGTGATGTGCTGACTGAATGTTTATAACCTTTAACCAGCTGTACCCTCTGTGCTCTCACTGGTTGTTAATTGTTTCAGAAAAAAATATTTGCATTCTTCAATAGAGCTTCACAGTTTTGAGGGCTATAGCTAAATGACTATTGCACATGACGAAGGATAGGCTATAGCGTTTTACCTGCCTATGCTGGGCATAGAGAATGAATATAAGTAAAAAGTAATGAAAAGACCATTCAGATAGTATTGGGTATGTGAACTCCTTTTGTACTTGTTGGACTTTGACAGTTGTGGAAGAAGAATTCAGATCCTTTACATAGATAAAATCAGTAATGCCACAATGTAAAAATACTTACAAGTACAAGAAAACAATTAAGGTCCTACATTCAACATGTTGTCCAGAAGTATTATCAGCCCAAAATGCTATAATACTGCTTTTAATACTATACATAGTATTAAAAGAAAAAGTACCAATGTGAGACGTATTAAATTATTGAATAATTATCACTGTTGCAAAGTGCTGTAAGAAGCATTTTTTCCCATTCGAGATGGCACCTCATATACTGTTGGGTAGTTTAATATACTTAATAAATAATAAAATATATTAATAAAAAATATATATTTTAAATATTGATCATACGTAGCTCCAGCTGTCAAATAAATGTAGTGATGTAAAAAGTACAATCTTTCCCTCTGAAATGTAGTGCAGATGAAGGTTAAAGTAGTGGAACAAGGGAATACTCATGTAAAGTACAAGTACCTCAAAACTTGAGTTAAAGTACACATTCCACCATTGGAATGTGACATTTGTTACATGTCACACCAGCTCTCTTTTACTCTTTATTTGTCTTTCATTAAGTGCAGTGTTTTATCTTTAACCCGTTTACTATCAAAATGTTGTTTCTCATCATTAATGATCCTGCTTATTGAAGATGTACATAATATCCCATAACACTGTTTAAGCCCTCCAAGAATTGGTTTGCTTCTTAAAGCTGAAGCTGTTGAATAGGTTGTGTTGTGCAAGATGTAAATGATACAAAACAACATTTTAGTGTGGTGGTCCAGGTTGAAATGATTGCTGATGTTTGAAAAGGGATCCAGAGTACCATTTTGGCAGCACAACAGTTTGCTTTGGTAAATTAACACTGTTGGTACATAATTAGTGATACATAAAAGCTTAGTTGTTGTTGTCAAATCAGTGAATAAGGACTGCTATATGTATGTAGTTGGTTTTGTCTATCACCCACAAAATTTGTTGACTGATGCAAGCAACCTCATGCCTCTCAATTCCAAAGAACACAGAACATTTTGGCTTTACTGAGAGACTGCAAGAGTAGACAAATCTTAGGAAAGAATTATCAGAAAAGAAAAGGTCTCTTTGTTAATTAAGATAAAAGTAATGCCTCCATTTTGCATGCTATAACAATTAGTCTCACCACAACCATCTGAAACATCCTTCCAGAGAAGAGAGATCACTTGACCCCCCATCTGTGACCAAATCCTGTCTTTCCATTAGGTGCTCTCTGCAACCATAACGTCTATTTCTGCTCAAGCTGGATACAGATACTTAAAAAACCAGAGGGCATCACAAAGAGCTCACAGACCAGAAGTCACACGGTGTCTCTGATTGAAAGGATCCCTTATTCTGACTAATCTTATGAATCTTATGCATATGGTGTTCCTTTCAAAAAACAAACTTAAAACATTTCCCATTCTGAACATTTCCCTGTACCATTTTGAATACTGGCACATGTTAGTGTTTGCATCCCCTCCCAGTGTTAATGTGGGTTTCCTAGGGGGCACTCTAATGGCTTCATTACACATTTCAAAGGCGAGCAAGTGAATTGCATAGTCAACATGGCCAAAAATGTCTGAACAGTATTTCTGTGTTTGGAGGTCCTGCCCAATGTGTATACATTTGTGCTTTAAAACCTGTCATACACAACACACAAGAAGGTGCACTACAAAGAGATGTTTTCAAAGTTAGACAAAGAAAATTCAAAATCATATCAAAATCAATTTTTTATTGTCACATACACAATCATACACAGTGCAACACTTAATGAAATCCTAAGCATTAGGAGCAGTGGGCAGCCAATGTGCTGCACATTCTTATAACAGTTACCACCCATAGGCATATGGGTATCATGTCAATCTCTAAGAAGGTATTGTACCCCTTTCTAGACTGTGATATTTTCAAGGGGGGTGCAGTTGTTTTCTGAAACTTATCCAGTAGCAAGAGGGGAGTCCGACTTCCAAATGATTGCTTCACATATTTAAAATAATTTTAGATATGCACTAATATTTCTAAAATGTATAAATAAACAAAGGTCTAGATCCAATGGAAGATTGAAATAATACTCACTATAATAGACATTTAGGGAAAAACGCATATTTTCAGAGAGAAGATCGATGCCACTCTCATATTTGTCTGTTAAAGAGGGCTACAGCAAGCAGTCAGTTAGCTAAGCTTAGCACAGAGACTGGAAACAGAGAAACAGCTAGCCTGGTTCTGTGGAAGAGTAACAAAAACTGTCTACCAGAACCTCTTAAGCTCACTAATTAACATTTGTAGCAGTTGCCAGAAAACCATGTGAGTTACTCCTCTAACCCAAGAAACAGTCCAGCAAATAACGGCCATAAAATGAAATATTGTTGTTTTTACCCTTTGTGTACATTACTGTTTGTGTATAGATTAAATGAATGAGATTAAATGGTCATTAGTGAGCTTTAAAGGTGTTGGTAGGCGGATTCTGTTACCTTATGACTGAGCCAGAGAATCCATTGACGCCTGTTTACAGTCTTTATTTTTAGCTGAGCTAATGGATGGATGTAAGAGTGGTCTCTCCACCAATATGTGAACAAATGTATTTCTGAACATGTCAAAGTGATTTGTTTTGTCAGTGTGTCACACCATAGTCTACTAATCATGAAAGAAAGTGTAATCAGGTAAGTGTGTAAAACAGAGCTCTCTTCAATTCCACATCTGAAGCACAATTCAGGCTTGGATTTATGCAACTTCTGGGGTGTGTGGCAGCGTTAACAGAAGCTCTAATGTAAAATCCTGTTCCTAGCTCTGATGTTAGCGGACACACTATTGTGAGACACACCTGACCAAAGTTCTGCATCAGTCAATGGTGCCTCTTCTTTCTAATTATTTGAATGACTATATCAAGCAGACCATATAACTGTCTGCAGTTTTAGAGATATGTGCCAAGAATTGATTCAAAACAAAGCAATTACGTGATTCTAAACTTGAGTTGCTTAATAAAGAAAGATCTATTATGTTTATATTGCATGCAGAGAAAAAAGGGCTATCAATGTACCTGAAATCCTAAATCAACATTACAAACTATGAAAATGAAGTGAAACCCATGACCTCAATGATTTTACAGAGGTACTGAGAGGTGTTTGTAAGAGCATGTAAGAGAAAGGTCAGTGCTTAGAAGATAGGCCCATTAGTAGCATCTTCCACATAATCAAATTAAATTCAGACATCTTTGTCTACAAAGTCCGGAGCCGCCTTCTTCGTTTAAAGCAAACCACTCATCCTTTTTCCAAGTAAAATATCTGATCATCTGAGCGTCTCTAACTGAACTGTCACAGATGATTAGAAAAGGAACAACTCGTCTTGGTATCCCAAAGAGCATGGGGTCCTCACAAGAGAGTGAGCCACAACTAGAATCAATGTCACTGTTCAGATAATCACGCATTGCCGATTTACCATGTAAGATGCATTTTGTTTGCTGCCTAACTGAGTAAAGCTTCTATTCATTTTTAGATTTTTCCAGAGAAAAAACGTGGTCAACTCAATAACGACGCTTTCCTCTTGAATATTCCATCCCTGGTCGTTGAGAAGCAAATGTTTTGTGTTATGTTGTTTGTCTGGTTGCTAAAATGATTTCTGTTCAAATGTTTTTAAACTAATATCCTTGTAATCTTGTTTTTCTTTTCAGTTAAGATGTGTGAGTGTTTGGATAGTGTGATAGAATAACTCAATTAGATTTGTTTTAAACAGTAGTTCTCATTTTGGTAATTAAAGCATTTTATGTTCAGCAGTTGGCATGTGTTCCATGAAATAATTTACAGTAACATCAGTGCTGTATTAATAGTTCATAATTTAGACAAGTTAGTTAAACATTACAGAAGAAATTCTGCATAAAGTGGGAACCTGGTATGTGTCTTTTTCAATAAAATTTGTTCTAAAGAGGATTAATCAATTAAATGAGAAATAAGTATTTTACAAATATTCTTAGGGAATGTCTCTTTATCTGTTTGTAATCAGGTATACGCAATTCCTTTACGTATGAAGAGTCACGCAGGGACAGTAAGATATTTTCAAAATCACAAACAAGGACCTCTCGTCAGTGACCTCTCCTCTCAGAAAACCATGTGTTTGTCACACACACATAGACACACACACACACACACACACACAGGAGTGTGAAATCACCATGTTCCAAGACTGAGTTGGGGGGAGGGTAGTCCCAGTGGGCAGATATCTATGTGCACTTGGACGACATCAGGCAAAGCTATGACCCCTGAATTCATGAATGCTCTCAGGAAATCAGTGTTTCATATCTGCTGGGGTCAACAGTGGAAACTGATTTAAAACCTCAGTGTGTTGCTAATGTGAGACACACAACACATGTAGAAAAGAAATTACGGAAAGGAAGATGTGAAAGACGACATGACTGACAGCACAGCCTTTAACTTGTAGTGGCAGGTCATTATATTTATCAGAATCAGAATCAATCAGAAAGAGCTAGTAGACATACATATATGTAAAAATATATAATATAGAATAAACAGATAAAAAATAATAGAACTAGCCTATGTGTAGAGAAAGAACAATGTGGCAGATATTTACATGTGCATTACTCCAGGTTTGTGTTGTGAATATAATATATAAAAGTTATATATATAAGTCATAATTAAATGTAACTGCTGTTTTTTTGTCATGCTTATGATATTATCTTTGTTCCTGCTCAATTACCTTTACTGAAAATAAAGACTGGATTATTCATGTGCTTAAACTGTAGGTACATTTATATTCACATATTTCAGTAATTTAGCTGCATTCACCACTGAGACATACAATGAGCGCAATTGTAGAATAAATGTAGCTGCTGCATACTGTACAACAAGGCACTGAAATTTATCACCAAAAGCAGTGGTACAATTTTAATTTTAAGTGCATTTACTGAAAAACTGAACTGAAGTGAGGACATTTTATATTACTCAAGTGTTTCCATTGTTTGCTACTTGATACACCTTCTGACTATTCCACACATCCAGTATTTAGCGTAATATTATAATATTATTGTATGAATGTTGTGCTTTTACTCCACTACATTTATCTGACAGCAGTATCTGAAGATCTTTTCATAAAATATGATGTTAACGAACTAGCCAGTAGTACATAAAGTAGTTTAAATTGGCTCCACCTCAGCGAGCTACAATATTAAAATGCTGCTTACATGTTAATGTATCTGTATTAATAATACAATAGTATCCTATTGTACATATTACAGTATATACAATATAACAGTATACATTATTAGTCTATAACATTCAAAGGGGAACAATCTGTGTAATAAGTAGGACTTTTACTTTACTACTTTACTTTACTTTACATTTTGTAATATTTCTGTACTTTTACAATTTTGAATGAGGGACTTTTACTTATAACATATTATTTCAGTGTAATAATATGAATTGTAATCACTACTTTTACTTAAGAATCAGAGTACTTCTATCACCTCTGACCAAAAGTGACTATAAATAAAAATAAAAAAAACACATTATAAAACTTGAATGCCATGTCTACGTCTTCTCTAATTTGAGGGACATTTTCAAGGCTGACATGAATTCTTGAAAATAGTTTTAATGTGTCAGAGAATATTTCACACTGAAACATAAACGAATTACGAAGTTTAACATTCTTGTGCAGTGCAAAGTAGTGCACGTCTTCAGTTTCATGCAATGCATAGTAGTGTAGGTCCTCAGCTTCATGTAGTGCAGCAGCGCCATCTAACGTCACGGGGCTGCAATGACGTTGAGGCAGCTACGTAACTTCCTGTTTAAACATGGCGGCGCACTGACGAAAGTCACATTATTTCTGCTGCTGCTGAAATCTACAGTTATTGCTGTTAATTACATCGCATGAACGGTGAATAAAAAGGGCGACATCTAGGAAGATTTTGCTTTACAACGTTAAACATCCGCAGAGGTATTTAGCAAATTTTTACTCTTTTCCAAACCGCACGTAGACTTCAAACAGGAGATTCTCTGTACTGTTAAAGTTAGCCTTTAGCTCTTGACATTTAATGACATTTTCAGGGTTATCTGATATGTAGCAAATGTGTAACAGTATGACACTCACTGCTGGCGTTGTTTAGAAAGATATTTAACGTGCTTATATACACTTCGGTATAAAGATGTCTTTTTGTCTGTTGCAGGATAATCCAGCCAACACCATGGTTCATTTATGTGAGTAACGTTATGCAGCCTGAACAGACAAGACAGCTTTCTCAAATAGTAAACAAAATTTGCTGGGCATTTACTGGAGCCATAACGTTACTGTAAAGTTTATTACAATGACTGTGGGGCTAAACTAACATTTTTCATTTTCTTTACTGGTATTGTAAAGCATAGTGTGGTAAAAAATAATGAAAAATTAAGAGACCATCTTAAAATGTCTTTACAAATAAATAACACAAAGATATGCAATATGAAATAATGTGAAACTCTTTAGAGCAGCAAATATTTACATTTGAGAAGCAAGAATTAGATAATATTTGTCATTGTTGCTTGATTAAGTGTATTGGTTAATTGATCATCAAAATTATTGTTGCTTAATTTTCTGTCAGTCAATTTATCCACTAATTGATTTGACACAGTATGAATATACAATACAAATATGCCATCAGTTGCCCTTTTATTAAGGACACCTTGTGAAAACAGTTTGGCAATTAATCCTGCCTTCATGAAGGTTATAATGTTTTAGAGAAATTGATTTAACTCATATGATCATTTTAGAAGAGGTAGTTTCAGGTGCTTTTCTTTTATATTGCCATACACTGAGAGATGTTTCTTATATTTTGTCCACTCCATCCATATCAGTAATTGTAGACATTTTAGAACCTCTCTAAATCATTGTTAACAAAAAACACTCAACATTATAAAGGTAGGATTTAGACTGCATTAGTCTTAGCTAGGTGTATGTAGTAATAAACTGAGTATATGTATTACACCTTTTGTAGAGCAGATGTCTTAAAGTGCTTCACAATATAAGAGAAAAGCAACAGACACACTATATGATCAATACATGAAGTAAGATGTCAGTCTGATAAAACATATGCTTTTCAGGAAATGAGTTGCACAAAGTGGTTAAGGCCTCTGACAGTATATCTACTGTCTACAGAATGTTGGTTATTCATCTCTCACTGATGCAGTGAGGTGTATAACAGTTACAAGAAACTCATTTTATTGCTCTTTTTGACAATGCTCATTTCCTTCTGCAGCATCACTCCTGCTAAAAAAGTACCACGGGGGTTATGTGGTCATCCGATTGGCTCTTGCGGGCCACAAACAAGCTAACAGACCTTTTTATCGCATTGTGGCTGCTTACAACAAAAGGGCAAGAGATGGTAAATATATAGAGCAGCTGGGTACCTACGACCCCCTCCCAAACCTCTACAACGAGAAACTTGTCAGCTGCAACTTCGACCGGATCAAGTACTGGATCGGCTGTGGTGCACACCCTACAAAGCCTGTGGCCAAACTTCTAGGTGTGTATTCACTGCATGAGCATGTTACTTTAAGGTGGATCAACATTGCTCAATTTTATTGCTGGCTTGCTCAGAATTGTGCTACTCAGAGGTTTGTTTAATCAAGGAGGGCAATCCATGCCTTTTACGAGCACACAAGACTCATCTAGATATATACTTCCGTGTGTTTCCTATTCTTTAGAATCCTTGAACTGTTTTATATATTTATGCCACCATAGATTATGACTACAGTCTAGTACTATTATGTGTTCACTGTACCCTGACGTACCTAGCCCATGTCCTCTGGTTTAAAGGATTGTACAAATACACATAAAATATGTATTTTATAGTCATAACAAGTATTCTTGGGCGGTGCCTATTTTTCCATACCTTTATACCTTCCTTTCACCGTGGTATATGATGGTATTTCTGTAAAAACAAAACAACAACAACAAAAATAATGTAAAAGCTGAGCTGCTGGTGATTGAAGTCCTTGTTGTTGCGAGGTGTGGTGTGGGGACAGAGAGGACCCAAATGCAACGTTTGGAGAGAAGGAGGTTTATTGAGGGAGAAAGGGGTAGAGGGACTGGAGTGGAGGAAGAGGTGGATGTCGGGGAAGCACAGGCACGAAGAACCACGGAGGGGCCAGAGAGCCGGGGAACACTGGGGCTGAGGAAGCGAGGAGCGGTGGGAGAACTGGGAGGACGCCGTGAGGGAAGTCTGAGGCGGAGAGGGCCGGTGGATGAGCCCAGCTGACTGAAGGGAGGACGAGGGTGAGTGTACCTGGGAGGGAAACAGACAGAGAGACAGGGTTAGGGATGGCAGCGACAAGGCACAGGGAAAATGTGGAAAAACAAGAAACATGGAAGCCTGAACACGGAAGTGGCACCGGGTATGGAGCAACAACGATCAAGCGAGGATGGTGTGGAGAACCGGGGTTGAAATACAGGCAGTCATGAGGTGATTATTGGCAGGTGTGGCAGGCTGACGAGGTGGCTGATGAGATGCAGGTGCAGGTAGTTGGCTGGGCTCAGGAGCAGAGGGAGAGAGAGCACACAGGGGAGAAAACACAGGGAGGCAGGTAGGGAACAGAAAACCAAGGAAAAAAGCAGAAAAATTGATAAAAAGGAGAAAAAACCAGGACACTCACCCTCAGCCGGGCTGCCACCACAACACTTGTAGCATTTATGCCATTGTATAGCCTACAATGCTGTGTGTGTAATATGCAATTAGCCTGCAAGTCTTGCTTGGTTTAAAAACTTCTGGCCTATAGAATAATGATGAATGGATAGGAAATAAGCTCCTTTCTTCCATTGATTATTGCTGGAGGACTCAATGACACTTGTTGCTGCAACGGAGGCCCGTCAGTAGGCTGAACAGAGATGATGTGCATACAGCTTTGACCATGTTGGCTGGCTCACTTTTTTTAGGGGGTGGGCAACCTTATTATTTTAGATTGAGATTGTGATCTAAGGCATCCACAATAGACTTCTCATGCAAATCATATAGATTGCGGTATTTAATGTCCATTTACTTATACCTGCAAACTTCAAATAACCTTATTGACTACCTAATCCACTGTACAAACCAATAGATGGATGTAGCCAACTAGATGGCTATGCTTATTGGATGAATTATTTAATGTGGATCTTCCGTAGGTGAAGTAATATGTAATATCTTTAACGTAATGTTGTTTTTAATGGTGAAATGGAGATATTCATAGGCTATTTAAGACTGGCTATAGTCTACAGGAAAATTTCAAAATTGAGAAAAAAGATCACAATTTAGAATGTGGATCATGATTGCGATTAAATAAATTCTTTTTTTTATTTTTTTTTTAGCCTGATCGCTGACCCCTGCCTTTATCATTGGGGCTAAACCCAAAATGCTCCCAAACAGGTGCAGATGCATTTTTCTTTTTTACTAGTCCTGTAATATTATCTCCACTACTTGCAGTTGCCATCAAGTAGCTCCTTTTTGGGTGTGTGTGTGGTTGAGAAGTAGAGAGAAGGAGCAGAGAGTGACGGTGAATGCAGCAGAGCAGAGGAAAATGTGAGCTGTGAAGTTCAGTTGTAAATGTACAGTGTAGGTTACAGTTTATCAATGAATAAAGGTTGCAGCTAAAGCTGCGGTCACGCTTGTGTTGTTTCCCAACTGCTGGAAAAGTGCAGTGGGTTATTGTGTTGTTGTGTTAAAGATGATGTCAAGCAGTCTGACGCAGCGTCGCCCCCCTACAAAACACCACCTCAATACAGCATGTCCACATCAGTTTAATGGAGAGAGGATGTCTGGATTTTTAATGGGATTGAAAGTCATACTGGTATACTTTGATACTGCCCAAGCCTAATAACAAGCATCTAAAATGTTACTCGGTTGGTTCTCCAGAAATTGCGTACAAGGAATTTAAATTATTTTAAAATGATGATGTATCAGCATTGTCAATTCCGAAAGATTGTGGCATCTCCAGGCAATGTCTGTGGTCTTACTCTCTCCCCTCTCTCTTTCCGCAGGGTTGGCTGGATTTTTCCCTCTGCACCCCATGACGATAACAGAGGCAGAGCGTCAAAGGGCCCAAATGGAGATGACAGAAGCACCTACAAGAACAGGGGATGGTCTGGAGTAGGGACAGAAGGAGGCTGAAGTGTGAGAATAAAAGCTGGGGACTGTGTGTGACTGTCCAGTTCAAGAGGATGAGAGAGAACTGGTCGTTTTGTTGAGTGGACTGCTCGTAGCAACGTCAGATATGGAATATTGGAAGTGTTTGTTGCTTTAGCAGCAACAATTCATATTAAAATCATCATATTATTCATATTATTATTCATGATAAAATGACATATCTTCATGTTATGTTTTTTGAGAGTTGAGAGCGATAAAAGGCAATTATTTGACTTAAATAAAGTATTTCAATATTATAGCTTTTGTTTGCAGGAAAAGTTGCAGATTTTTTCTATTGTCCTCTCCTTTACAGATGATCCGCACCAAGAATATCAAAAGATCAGTCGTTTTGTTTTGTTTTCTTTCAACCTGAATTGTGAACCTTGAAATCATCCCTCCTCCTTTTGTCTATCATCTTTGTCTTTTTTTGGGGGGGGGGGTCATGAGTGTATGTGAATGTGCACACATGAATTAATAGTAAACATCAGTAATGTAAAAGAAAGAAAGAGAAAGAAATCAGAAAAGAAAAGTGGGTGGGTTTGTCGATTTACAGCACTTCGTTCTTCTTTGGCTCAATAGCAAATTCTCCACCCTTACTCACTTTGTACTGTGTGTTAAGGAAACCATTGTAAACTGGAAAATGACTCTTCACTGAAAGGAGTCATGTAAGTGCAAATATTTATGTAATCATGATACAGTAAATCATGTGAAATAGCCAAGTGGCATTTTTTCCCCCATCAGTCATTGGGGTCATCCTGTAAGTTTTAACTTGTATTGGCCACCAAAATGCACAAAGAATCATATACAGTAAATAAGTAGTTTCAGGCTAGATTTGACTTGATTAAGATGGAAAAAGCAACAATAATATAATATTTATCATGCCACACACTTAATTCTGTGATTAACAACCTAAAGCTTATTTGGGCTCTGTTCACAAAAGGCACAACGATGAGCTCTGGGGGATCATTAGCAGTGATGACCAAAGAGACAGTTCCACAAGTACTAATTGAACTGAAATATAAGTCATATTTTGATGATGAATTTTCTCCAGTATATATAAACTGCTGTCTGGTGTGCCTGTCACATGAGTAATCCTTGCGTGCTTGCGCTATCTTGAAAAGGTCAGAAGTGCGGTTTGATAAAGGTAGTGATAAAAAGACTAATTTGAGCCAAGACACACTTAGCTACACCCAGGTAACAAGTACAGCAGAAACAAATACAAAACTTAAAATAGTTCTGCTGTTGGTATTGCTAAATTTCCTTTAGGGTTGTGGCATAAAAGTCAGGTTGATTCTTGAACATGTTGCCGTACTGAGCATTTCAAAATTCAACTGTAATTAGCAACAGGGCGTTGCTGAAAAATTATTGTCAGCAATTCCACTCTGGGTCGGTATCAATAAATATGATCTGATTTACTTATTTCATCAACATAATAGATAAAATTGTAAAAATAAAAATAAAAAATGCCCCAAATAACTTCCATTATTACGAAATTATAGCTTTCCATTATGAAATATTCAGGGTTTTTTTGTTCCGTGGTATTTCAGAACATATCTTCTAATAAGCAAACACAGGTGTGGAGAACTTTACCCAAACCTCTTGTGGTTTCAAGATCAAGAAAAATATTTGTGTTTTACCACAGCCCATGGATTCCTGGTGCTATTGAGAAGGTTTAGTAACTTTGCTGGGATCATGT
The DNA here is from genome assembly GCF_014851395.1 of Micropterus salmoides. Classification (NCBI taxonomy): domain Eukaryota; kingdom Metazoa; phylum Chordata; class Actinopteri; order Centrarchiformes; family Centrarchidae; genus Micropterus; species Micropterus salmoides. The sequence continues at coordinate 18,309,219 of NW_024043372.1, forward strand.
TTACCAGTGTATTTATAGCATGGCTATTCAATTCTAATGAATTGAATTAACTATATTGTAAATATGTTGCTCAATGTAAAATTTCTTAAGAGTCACGTGACCTTCATTATGGCATGGCCACAGCATATAAATATCGGATTGAAATAAATTTCAACAACAAAGCAAATAAAATACTATTTGCCAGAGTTAATGAAATATAACAACTGAATAGGTGTGTATGAAGAACAAAACATGTATTGATAAATAAAAAATGTAACAACATTTAAACATTCATTTATAACTTTTTGTAGTAAGAATTACAGGATTGATTTTACACAATATCTGTAACAAAATTACAGAATACCACTCTACTGATGAAAAAAATGCAGTTACAGTTTCAGTATAAACAAAAGTTACCTCAATGGTGTAACACACTGCATATATCAATAATGCTATGCATAACTCAGTAAACACAAAACAAATGGCTTGTCAGAGCAAGTACATCAAGGCATAATGTATTTATTTGTGCCAAAGAATACATTTAATAACACAAAATTAACACACGTATTTGACTGTATTATAAACATATTCACTCAGTGAGCCTTTTGGTTCATACACTTGTTCATACATTGTTTATTAAATCACTGGTGTCTGATTTTCCTACTAAAATCACACCTACCTAAACTCCACCTCACCCACTCATACCTTAGTTCTTGTCCACTTCAACGTCACCATTATCTGGACCTGTAAACGCTGCAGCGTCATGCCACAATACACAAAACGTTTTCCTAGGGAGGGGACTACATCTGTAACAATCTCAGTTTACCAGTTGATCATTGATGACACACAGTAGATCTGATACTGACAAATGTTTATATAGCCTAAAACTGCCACAGGATCAAACTTAACTGCCAATTCACCGACGATCATTAGGGGAGTTTATTGGAAATTTACTGCAAGACTGAAAATTACAGGACCTCAACTTTATTCTACTTCATTGCACTGCATACAAGTTCATGGCGTGAAAGACAGTGCAGTAGTTGAAGTATTTCATACAGGAAAATGAATAAGTGGATTAATTTGAGATCCTATAGTTGGAGGAGGCTTTCTACCCTTCTTATCATCCTTACTTTTGTGGTCATCGTGCTCATTGTATTCTGTGTGTTGTTTACACAAAAAGGCGGTAAGTCTGTGATTTTTGTAATTATTTTGAATTTAACACTCTTAATACTAAAATCATTAAACAATATATACATTGCAATTACATTTTCCCATGATTAATTTTAGTTTTCCTGCAAATCATTGAAGAATAACTGCAATTAAAACAGAAAGTACACATAGAATTACTCTGCTCCTCTCTGTTAAAATGTACACTAATTCTCACACAATGCTTTAAGGTTATTTGTACTCAGTACAAAGTACAAAGAGTTATTTTTGGAACAATAATGTTCATAAAAATGTGAATGTTATTCATCATTTATTTGTTATTTTACCTTATACGTCACCTGTAGTAGTTTATTGAATACATTTTCGGGAAGCTTCTTCAAAAATCTGGGTCCAATTAAAATTGTTATGGAAGCCCTGAGATTCATTTATACATTTAATTTACTCTGTTTTCCCGTGATACTGGATTAAATTGTTTTTCTCATGATCTCAAGTTATTTATGTCATTATCTTGAAATAACAAATGTTGTTTTCCCGAGATAACAAAACTTTGTTTTCTCAAGATTATGACATAATTAATTTGAGATCTCAAGGAAACAATAATGAATTAAATGTGATAGGCTGCTGATAAAGCTGTAGCCTTGCTAACTGTCTTCTTAGATGACGCACACTAATACGTATATTATCTGAAACAGCAAGAAATAAAACTATTTTTAATTAAACGGAGATGTGATGCGGTGATCTAGGGCTGTCCCCGACTAGGGATTTACATACATCGTCAAGTCCTGCCTGCCTGTCGTGGGGGTGGGGGGGGAACTCATGGTGGCTCCACTTTAATCTTGAGAAGGTGCAGAGCTGTAGTCTCTATTCATTCAATTTACACAGTAAATTTCCAGCTAAACTGACGCTTATAGTTGACCCTTTTCTTTCTTTCTCTGTCCCCTTCCATTCACTGGTCTTGTGCAGAGTTTTGCGTGCATGCCGTGCTGCCGACAACTGCATACATGTCTTGGTTCCTCGCGGTATAACGATATTATATTCTTTGTGTGGTTAATCAACGGTGAGAAATTATCCGTCATGCGAGGTGCAGACAACATGGCACAACACCAGTGAAGCTGGGGCTCCGTCTCTTCTTCCACTACACACATACACGCTACGCCTACACATTGACGACACTGATGACCCAGGGTTAGGATTACAATTTTGGATTTATTCACGCATTAAATAAAAACATTTATTGAAAGTTTTTTTCTTTTTACATGTTTATTTACAGCATTAAACATTGAAATGTTTATTGTAATAGGCTGTATATTAACTTATTGTAAGAAAACTGGTAGTTCTATGTAAAATCAGACATTGAGCACCACCATATCGCATGGTGTGGCATGATCCTTGTTTCGCTGCGAAGCTTCGACTGTGAGATTGACAGTCGAATCAGGCTCCGCCCATCAAAGCATTGAATCTTCGACTATTCGGGGTCAGTCCTACGGTGATCAATGTTCTCCTGCTCCTCTGACATTGCTACACTGAATGATGTTTCCTGCATACGTTTAATATACTCGACTATCCTTTTGTTTTCTCGAGGTCTCAAATTAATTATGTTGTTATCTCAGGAAAACAAAGTTTTGTTATCTCAAGATGTTGAGCAAATTGTCCGGTTATCTCTGTAAAACAAAATTTGTTATGTCGACACAATTACATAAATTTTCAATCTCATAAATAAAATGTATAAGCTTCTTAGGGTTTCCGTAAAGCATTACTTATCTGTTGCATAACTTTCTCAGGACATTTTCATACCTATTTGTTCATGCAGTTTTCAGACTGTAGATTGTAATATTCAGTTAATAATTGAAGAAACGGAATGGATTACACAGATATTAAATATGTGTCAGAGGGAAATAAAATACAGCCAATTCACCATTGAAGGGATTTTTATTTTATGTTAAAAAACTGAGTCTAGAAGCCAGCCTCTGCAATACTGAAGATGAACAAATATAAATAAAATAAAATTAAACTAAATAAAAACTAAATTCAATTAAAGCTGCAAGCAGCGTTGGGCGGGCCCTCGCACTTGTAAGCGCGTCCGCGCGTGAACCGGCCGATTTGCATATTCTCGAGCTCTGCCGGTGCGGCTGTGAATTTGCTACGCGGTTATGACGCCGCATGAAGGTGTTATATGTCACTTCCTGTGTCCCCTGTGTGGAGCTACATAGCACTTGCCGCTATGAATATAAATCGGTATTGGTGTGTAGATGTCTGCGGGGTGGGACAGTTATCAAGCACGTAAAGTTTGTTTCAGATGTGAGCATGTACACTGAACAATAATGTACCCAAACAATAAAATAAATTCCTTTTATATTTCCCTGCCTTGTTGCTTATGTGTACATAGAAAAGAAGAATGTGAGAACAGCACACATTTCATCGTTACTGTGTGTTAGAGCATGGGAGAACAGTGGATACTTTTAATACAGCCCACACCCCTAATACTGTGTAACTATAACAAGTAGAGAACAGAAGAAAAAGATGTTCTTTCTTTACAACTGTCTGCATAGCTTATTCATATTGTGTAATGAATGAAAATAAATAGGCCTACTAGGCTCCTCTCTACTTTGACATTTAAGATTAGCTTGTTTGATCCACCTTCATACACATGTGACATTACTGTACAACTTGAGAAAGGTGAGTTGTTTTCTGCTCCAGCCTGCCTAAAAGAAAAGCGTTTTGGGGATTAAATGGACTTTATTAGCTGCTGCAGTGCAGGATGAACTCAGAATAGACCCATTTCTCACCTTATTATTCTAAATCATGCAACGAAGAAGAAGAAATGCATAAGAAATCCTGGGACAAAATCTGTCCACAAATACTGTACAGCATGTAGTCTGATGATCAAGACTTGTGTTATAGCTGACTTGGGCAGTGAAATGTTTTTTTAATTCATGTGGTCATAGTTGTCCACAACTCAAATCAGAATATAAGAAGAAATGTTTTATACCACCTCAAGAAGGCTTCCTATCAGAAAGGTAGGAAGGTATTTCAAATGTACAACTGCAGTACTTAAATCTAAGTAAAGTAATTTCCCTGACATTTTTGTGTTACTTTACTTTTAATAGACCCATGTAAGAGGTTTTATACTTCCTGTGAGTATAATCCAATCAATCTTATTTTCATACTGTATATCCGTTGTGTAATTTGATAAATTGTGTTGTATGTCGTGCTCGCATCTCAGAGAAGACTCTGACTGCAACATGCGTCTTTGTAAAGAGAGAAACAGACAGAAAAAGTCTCTAACTCTGCCTGTCAGCTCGCTCTGCTCCGTTAAAACTGAATTTACCATACAGAATTGAATACGAGTGCACTCCAGATTTAGCTGCAGCCAGCTGACCGTGTGCTTCTCCCTATACCGCAGTTCTGTGTCCATGCATGCAGCAAACTGAAAGCACTGTCTGTCGGAGCGTCTACGTGAAAAGAGAAGGAAGACATTGCTGGTAGTATTGTCTTCAGAGTTGTTAAACACCTCAGCGCACTGAAGGAAGCCATCTGACTGTGTGAGGGGCAAGATCGTTGATGTCTGCAGGCAGAGTAGGAGCTCTCCTGTCTGACTGGTCCACCAATAGCAGAGAAGATGACCCCTTGAGACACAGCCCCTCCTCATTTGCATAATGAGGCAGAAATGCATACAAAAATTTAAAAAAGACAGGCAGAAATAAATACCATGGGTGAAAATAAATAAGGTAAATAAATACAAAGGAAGAATAAAACAGACAAAAATATTAAAACACACATAAATAAATACATTAAAAAAATTAGTAATAAATAAAGTTGAATAAACAAATAAGGTAATTATAACAAAGGTGAATAAGTAAAGGCACTAATTAAAATATACATTTATGTCTCCTTGTATAATTTAATTACTACCTACATTTATTTATTTACTTATTTTTTTGTGTATTTAATTGGATGCTTATTTATTTATTGAGCATTTATTTATTTCTGTATTTATTTCTGACTGTGTCAGGATCGGTCCTCCATAGCGGGGTGGGAGAGTTATCAAGCACGTAAAGTTTGGTTCAGATGTGAGCATGTACACTGAAGTTACAACAACTTCCTGTGTCATGGCGAAGACTTGATCTCTGACGCCACGCCACGGACACACCCATTGACGAAAACTCGCAAATAGCACAACTTTTCATCTTCAATGCCTTTAGAAGGCACAGCACAAATTTGAAGTCGGTCGGACTAAATCCCTAGGAGGAGTTCGTTAAAGTACGAAGTGTGTAAATCATCCAAAATTTGACGTAAAATTCAAAATGGCCGACTTCCTGTTGATTTTAGGGCATCGCTCCAAGAGGCTTTTTTGTGCGTCTGGACAAGATACACGTACCACAGAAAATTCGTGCACGTAGGTAAAACGTGCGGCGGGGGCTGCTTCGTTAAAAGTCACTTCCTGTTGCCAGCAGGTGGCGCTATGACTGTCTGTGAATGTCAGCATGTACATGTGTTCAGGGCGGGACTCTCATCCTACATGTACAGTTTGGTCCAGATGTGAGCATGTACACTGAAGTTACGACAACTTCCGTGTCATGGCGAAGAGTTGATCTTTGACGCCACGCCACGGACACGCCCATTGACGAAAACTTGCAAATAGCACAACTTTTCATCTTCAATGCCTTTAGAAGGCACAGCAAAATTTGAGGTCGGTCGGACTAAATCCCTAGGAGGAGTTCGTTAAAGTACGAAGTGTGTAAATCATCCAAAATTTGACGTAAAATTCAAAATGGCCGACTTCCTGTTGATTTTAGGGCATCGCTCCAAGAGGCTTTTTTGTGCGTCTGGACAAGATACACGTACCACAGAAAATTCGTGCACGTAGGTAAAACGTGCGGCGGGGGCTGCTTCGTTAAAAGTCACTTCCTGTTGCCAGCAGGTGGCGCTATGACTGTGGGTGAATGTCAGCATGTACATGTGTTCAGGGCGGGACTCTCATCCTACATGTACAGTTTGGTCCAGATGTGAGCATGTACACTGAAGTTACGACAACTTCCGTGTCATGGCGAAGAGTTGATCTTTGACGCCACGCCACGGACACGCCCATTGACGAAAACTTGCAAATAGCACAACTTTTCATCTTCAATGCCTTTAGAAGGCACAGCAGAAATTTGAGGTCGGTCGGACTAAATCCCTAGGAGGAGTTCGTTAAAGTACGAAGTGTGTAAATCATCCAAAATTTGACGTAAAATTCAAAATGGCCGACTTCCTGTTGGGTTTAGGCTATGGCTCCAAGAGACTTTTTTGTGCGTCTGGACAAGATACACGTACCACAGAAAATTCGTGCACGTAGGTGAAACGTGCGGCGGGGGCTGCTTCGTTAAAGGTCACTTTCTGTTGCCAGCAGGTGGCGCTATGACTGTGGGTGAATGTCGGCATGTACATGTGTTCAGGGCGGGACTCTCATCCTACATGTACAGTTTGGTCCAGATGTGAGCATGTACACTGAAGTTACAACAACTTCCTGTTTCATAGCGAATCATCGACGCCACGGACACGCCCATTGACGAAAACTCGCAAATAGCACAACTTTTCATCGTCAATGCCTTTAGAAGGCACAGCAGAAATTTGACGTCGATCCGACTAAATCCCTAGGAGGAGTTCGTTAAAGTACGAAGTGTGTAAATCATCCAAAAATGGCCATAAAATTCAAAATGGCCGACTTCCTGTTGACTTTAGGCTATGGGTTCTTGAGGCTTTTTTGTGCGTCTTGATATGATACATGTCCCCAGAAAATTTCGTACATGTAGGTTGAACGTGAACGAGGGGCTAATTTTTCCAATTTTCTAGGTGGCGCTAGCGAGTCATTTTGCAACGCCCATGTGCGAAACTTGTAGAATACGAAATTTTTCACCGGTTCTGACATGTTTGCAAATTTTGGTGAGTTTTCGAGTATGTTTAGGCCATGTCATTTGGGCCTACTTTGCAGAAAAAAAAAAAAAAAAAAAATTAAAGCTGCAAGCAGCGTTGGGCGGGCCCTCGCACTTGTAAGCGCGTCCGCGCGTGAGCCGGCCGAGTTGCACATTCTGGAGCTCTGCCGGTGCGGCTGTGAATTTCCTACGCGTTTCCGACGCCGCATGAATGTATATGTCACTTCCTGTGTCCCCTATGTGGAGCTACATAGCACTTGCCGCTATGAATATAAATCGGTATTGACGTGTAGATGTCTGCGGGGTGGGAGAGTTATCAAGCACGTAAAGTTTGTTTCAGATGTGAATGTACACTGAACAATAATGTACCCAAACAATAAAATAAATTCCTTTTATATTTCCCTGCCTTGTTGTTTATGTGTACATACAGAGGAAGAATGTGAGAACAGCACACATTTCATCGTTACTGTGTGTTAGAGCATGGGAGAACAGTGGATACTTTTAATACAGCCCACACCCCTAATACTGTGTAACTATAACAAGTAGAGAACAGAAGAAAAAGATGTTCTTTCTTTACAACTGTCTGCATAGCTTATTCATATTGTGTAATGAATGAAAATAAATAGGCCTACTAGGCTCCTCTCTACTTTGACATTTAAGATTAGCTTTTTGATCCACCTTCATACACATGTGACATTACTGTACAACTTGAGAAAGGTGAGTTGTTTTCTGCTCCAGCCTGCCTAAAAGAAAAGCGTTTTGGGATTAAATGGACTTTATTAGCTGCTGCAGTGCAGGATGAACTCAGAACAGACCCATTTCTCACCTTATTATTCTAAATCATGCAACGAAGAAGAAGAAATGCATAATAAATCCTGGGACAAAATCTGTCCACAAATACTGTACAGCATGTAGTCTGATGAACAAGACTTGTGTTATAGCTGACTTGGGCAGTGAAATGTTTAATTTTTTAATTCATGTGGTCATAGTTGTCCACAACTCAAATCAGAATATAGAAGAAATGTTTTATACCACCTCAAGAAGGCTTCCTATCAGAAAGGTAGGAAGGTATTTCAAATGTACAACTGCAGTACTTAAATCTAAGTAAAGTAATTTCCCTGACATTTTTGTGTTACTTTACTTTTAATAGACGCATGTAACAGGTTTTATACTTCCTGTGAGTATAATCCAATCAATCTTATTTTCATACTGTATATCCGTTGTGTAATTTGATAAATTGTGTTGTATGTCAGAGAAGACTCTGACTGCAACATGCGTCTTTGTAAAGAGAGAAACGGACAGAAAAAGTCTCTAACTCTGCCTGTCAGCTCGCTCTGCTCCGTTAAAACTGAATTTACCATACAGAATTGAATACGAGTGCACTCCAGATTTAGCTGCAGCCAGCTGACCGTGTGCTTCTCCCTATACCGCAGTTCTGTGTCCATGCATGCAGCAAACTGAAAGCACTGTCTGTCGGAGCGTCTACGTGAAAAGAGAAGGAAGACATTGCTGGTAGTATTGTCTTCAGAGTTGTTAAACACCTCAGCGCACTGAAGGAAGCCATCTGACTGTGTGAGGGGCAAGATCGTTGATGTCTGCAGGCAGAGTAGGAGCTCTCCTGTCTGACTGGTCCACCAATAGCAGAGAAGATGACCCCTTGAGACACAGCCCCTCCTCATTTGCATAATGAGACAGAAATTTAAAAAGACAGGCAGAAATAAATACCATGGGTGAAAATAAATAAGGTAAAAAATACAAAGGAAGAATAAAACAGACAAAAATATTAAAACACACACATAAATAAATACATTAAAAAAATTAGTAATAAATAAAGTTGAATAAACAAATAATAATAATTATTATAACAAAGGTGAATAAGTAAAGGCACTAATTAAAATATACATTTATGTCTCCTTGTATAATTTAATTACTACCTACATTTATTTATTTACTTTATTTTTTTGTGTATTTAATTGGATGCTTATTTTTTATTGAGCATTTATTTATTTCTGTATTTATTTCTGACTGTGTCAGGATCGGTCCTCCATAGGGGGTGGGAGAGTTATCAAGCACGTAAAGTTTGGTTCAGATGTGAGCATGTACACTGAAGTTACAACAACTTCCTGTGTCATGGCGAAGACTTGATCTCTGACGCCACGCCACGGACACACCCATTGACGAAAACTCGCAAATAGCACAACTTTTCATCTTCAATGCCTTTAGAAGGCACAGCACAAATTTGAAGTCGGTCGGACTAAATCCCTAGGAGGAGTTCGTTAAAGTACGAAGTGTGTAAATCATCCAAAATTTGACGTAAAATTCAAAATGGCCGACTTCCTGTTGTTTAGGCATCGCTCCAAGAGGCTTTTTTGTGCGTCTGGACAAGATACACGTACCACAGAAAATTCGTGCACGTAGGTGAAACGTGCGGCGGGGGCTGCTTCGTTAAAAGTCACTTCCTGTTGCCAGCAGGTGGCGCTATGACTGTGTGAATGTCAGCATGTACATGTGTTCAGGGCGGGACTCTCATCCTACATGTACAGTTTGGTCCAGATGTGAGCATGTACACTGAAGTTACGACAACTTCCGTGTCATGGCGAAGAGTTGATCTTTGACGCCACGCCACGGACACGCCCATTGACGAAAACTTGCAAATAGCACAACTTTTCATCTTCAATGCCTTTAGAAGGCACAGCAAATTTGAGGTCGGTCGGACTAAATCCCTAGGAGGAGTTCGTTAAAGTACGAAGTGTGTAAATCATCCAAAATTTGACGTAAAATTCAAAATGGCCGACTTCCTGTTGGTTTAGGCTATGGCTCCAAGAGCTTTTTTGTGCGTCTGGACAAGATACACGTACCACAGAAAATTCGTGCACGTAGGTGAAACGTGCGGCGGGGGCTGCTTCGTTAAAAGTCACTTCCTGTTGCCAGCAGGTGGCGCTATGACTGTGGTGAATGTCAGCATGTACATGTGTTCAGGGCGGGACTCTCATCCTACATGTACAGTTTGGTCCAGATGTGAGCATGTACACTGAAGTTACGACAACTTCCGTGTCATGGCGAAGACTGATCTTTGACGCCACGCCACGGACACACCCATTGACGAAAACTTGCAAATAGCACAACTTTTCATCTTCAATGCCTTTAGAAGGCACAGCACAAATTTGAGGTCGGTCGGACTAAATCCCTAGGAGGAGTTCGTTAAAGTACGAAGTGTGTAAATCATCCAAAATTTGACGTAAAATTCAAAATGGCCGACTTCCTGTTGATTTTAGGCATCGCTCCAAGAGGCTTTTTTGTGCGTCTGGACAAGATACACGTACCACAGAAAATTCGTGCACGTAGGTAAAACGTGCGGCGGGGGCTGCTTCGTTAAAATCACTTCCTGTTGCCAGCAGGTGGCGCTATGACTGTGTGAATGTCAGCATGTACATGTGTTCAGGGCGGGACTCTCATCCTACATGTACAGTTTGGTCCAGATGTGAGCATGTACACTGAAGTTACGACAACTTCCGTGTCATGGCGAAGAGCTGATCTTTGACGCCACGCCACGGACACGCCCATTGACGAAAACTTGCAAATAGCACAACTTTTCATCTTCAATGCCTTTAGAAGGCACAGCACAAATTTGAGGTCGGTCGGACTAAATCCCTAGGAGGAGTTCGTTAAAGTACGAAGTGTGTAAATCATCCAAAATTTGACGTAAAATTCAAAATGGCCGACTTCCTGTTGTTTTAGGCTATGGCTCCAAGAGGCTTTTTTGTGCGTCTGGACAAGATACACGTACCACAGAAAATTCGTGCACGTAGGTGAAACGTGCGGCGGGGGCTGCTTCGTTAAAGGTCACTTTCTGTTGCCAGCAGGTGGCGCTATGACTGTGGGTGAATGTCGGCATGTACATGTGTTCAGGGCGGGACTCTCATCCTACATGTACAGTTTGGTCCAGATGTGAGCATGTACACTGAAGTTACAACAACTTCCTGTTTCATTGCGAATCATCGACGCCACGGACACGCCCATTGACGAAAACTCGCAAATAGCACAACTTTTCATCGTCAATGCCTTTAGAAGGCACAGCAGAAATTTGACGTCGATCCGACTAAATCCCTAGGAGGAGTTCGTTAAAGTACGAAGTGTGTAAATCATCCAAAAATGGCCATAAAATTCAAAATGGCCGACTTCCTGTTGACTTTAGGCTATGGGTTCTTGAGGCTTTTTTGTGCGTCTTGATACGATACATGTCCCCAGAAAATTTCGTACATGTAGGTTGAACGTGAACGAGGGGCTAATCATTTCCAATTTTCAAGGTGGCGCTAGCGAGTCATTTTGCCACGCCCATGTGCGAAACTTGTAGAATACGAAATTTTTCACCGGTTCTGACATGTTTGCAAATTTTGGTGAGTTTTCGAGTATGTTTAGGCCATGTCATTTGGGCCTACTTTGCAGAAAAAAAAAAAAAAAAAAAAAAAAAATATATAATCCGAGCAATTCAATAGGGACCTCGCACGGTCGTGCTCGGGCCCTATTAAAGCTGCAAGCAGCGTTGGGCGGGCCCTCGCACTTGTAAGCGCGTCCGCGTGTGAGCCGGCGAGTTGCATATTCTGGAGCTCTGCCGGTGCGGCTGTGAATTTCCTACGCGGTTATGTCGCCGCATGAAGGTGCTATATGTCACTTCCTGTGTCCCCTATGTGGAGCTACATAGCACTTGCCGCTATGAATATAAATCGGTATTGACGTGTAGATGTCTGGGGTCGAGAGTTATCAAGCACGTAAAGTTTGTTCAGATGTGAGCATGTACACTGAACAATAATGTACCCAAACAATAAAATAAATTCCTTTTATATTTCCCTGCCTTGTTGTTTATGTGTACATACAGAGGAAGAATGTGATAACAGCACACATTTCATCGTTACTGTGTGCTGTACCGCAGTTCTGTGTCCATGCATGCAGCAAACTGAAAGCACTGTCTGTCGGAGCGTCTACGTGAAAAGAGAAGGAAGACATGGCTGGTAGTGTCTTCAGAGTTGTTAAACACCTCAGCGCACTGAAGGAAGCCATCTGACTGTGTGAGGGGCAAGATCGTTGATGTCTGCAGGCAGAGTAGGAGCTCTCCTGTCTGACTGGTCCACCAATAGCAGAGAAGATGACCCCTTGAGACACAGCCCCTCCTCATTTGCATAATGAGGCAGAAATGCATACAAAATTTAAAAAGACAGGCAGAAATAAATACCATGGGTGAAAATAAATAAGGTAAAAAATACAAAGGAAGAATAAAACAGACAAAAATATTAAAACACACATAAATAAATATATTAAAAAAATTAGTAATAAATAAAGTTGAATAAACAAATAAGGTAATTATAACAAAGGTGAATAAGTAAAGGCACTAATTAAAATATATACATTTATGTCCTTGTATAATTTAATTATACCTACATTTATTTATTTACTTTATTTTTTGTGTATTTAATTGGATGCTTATTTATTTATTGAGCATTTATTTATTTCTGTATTTATTTCTGACTGTGTCAGGATCGGTCCTCCATAGCGGGGTGGGAGAGTTATCAAGCACGTAAAGTTTGGTTCAGATGTGAGCATGTACACTGAAGTTACAACAACTTCCTGTGTCATGGCGAAGACTTGATCTTGACGCCACGCCACGGACACACCCATTGACGAAAACTCGCAAATAGCACAACTTTTCATCTTCAATGCCTTTAGAAGGCACAGCACAAATTTGAAGTCGGTCGGACTAAATCCCTAGGAGGAGTTCGTTAAAGTACGAAGTGTGTAAATCATCCAAAATTTGACGTAAAATTCAAAATGGCCGACTTCCTGTTGATTTTAGGGCATCGCTCCAAGAGGCTTTTTTGTGCGTCTGGACAAGATACACGTACCACAGAAAATTCGTGCACGTAGGTAAAACGTGCGGCGGGGGCTGCTTCGTTAAAAGTCACTTCCTGTTGCCAGCAGGTGGCGCTATGACTGTCTGTGAATGTCAGCATGTACATGTGTTCAGGGCGGGACTCTCATCCTACATGTACAGTTTGGTCCAGATGTGAGCATGTACACTGAAGTTACGACAACTTCCGTGTCATGGCGAAGAGTTGATCTTTGACGCCACGCCACGGACACGCCCATTGACGAAAACTTGCAAATAGCACAACTTTTCATCTTCAATGCCTTTAGAAGGCACAGCACAAATTTGAGGTCGGTCGGACTAAATCCCTAGGAGGAGTTCGTTAAAGTACGAAGTGTGTAAATCATCCAAAATTTGACGTAAAATTCAAAATGGCCGACTTCCTGTTGTTTAGGCTATGGCTCCAAGAGACTTTTTTGTGCGTCTGGACAAGATACACGTACCACAGAAAATTCGTGCACGTAGGTAAAACGTGCGGCGGGGGCTGCTTCGTTAAAAGTCACTTCCTGTTGCCAGCAGGTGGCGCTATGACTGTGGGTGAATGTCAGCATGTACATGTGTTCAGGGCGGGACTCTCATCCTACATGTACAGTTTGGTCCAGATGTGAGCATGTACACTGAAGTTACGACAACTTCCGTGTCATGGCGAAGAGCTGATCTTTGACGCCACGGACACGCCCATTGACGAAAACTTGCAAATAGCACAACTTTTCATCTTCAATGCCTTTAGAAGGCACAGCACAAATTTGAGGTCGGTCGGACTAAATCCCTAGGAGGAGTTCGTTAAAGTACGAAGTGTGTAAATCATCCAAAATTTGACGTAAAATTCAAAATGGCCGACTTCCTGTTGGGTTTAGGCTATGGCTCCAAGAGACTTTTTTGTGCGTCTGGACAAGATACACGTACCACAGAAAATTCGTGCACGTAGGTGAAACGTGCGGCGGGGGCTGCTTCGTTAAAGGTCACTTTCTGTTGCCAGCAGGTGGCGCTATGACTGTGGGTGAATGTCGGCATGTACATGTGTTCAGGGCGGGACTCTCATCTACATGTACAGTTTGGTGCAGATGTGAGCATGTACACTGAAGTTACAACAACTTCCTGTTTCATTGCGAATCATCGACGCCACGGACACGCCCATTGACGAAAACGCGCAAATAGCACAACTTTTCATCGTCAATGCCTTTAGAAGGCACAGCAGAAATTTGACGTCGATCCGACTAAATCCCTAGGAGGAGTTCGTTAAAGTACGAAGTGTGTAAATCATCCAAAAATGGCCATAAAATTCAAAATGGCCGACTTCCTGTTGACTTTAGGCTATGGGTTCTTGAGGCTTTTTTGTGCGTCTTGATACGATACATGTCCCCAGAAAATTTCGTACATGTAGGTTGAACGTGAACGAGGGGCTAATCATTTCCAATTTTCTAGGTGGCGCTAGCGAGTCATTTTGCCACGCCCATGTGCGAAACTTGTAGAATACGAAATTTTTCACCGGTTCTGACTGTTTGCAAATTTTGGTGAGTTTTCGAGTATGTTTAGGCCATGTCATTTGGGCCTACTTTGCAGAAAAAAAAAAAAAAAAAAAAAATTAAAGCTGCAAGCAGCGTTGGGCGGGCCCTCGCACTTGTAGCGCGTCCGCGGTGAGCCGGCCGAGTTGCACATTCTGGAGCTCTGCCGGTGCGGCTGTGAATTTCCTACGCGGTTCCGACGCCGCATGAAGGTTATATGTCACTTCCTGTGTCCCCTATGTGGAGCTACATAGCACTTGCCGCTATGAATATAAATCGGTATTGGTGTAGATGTCTGCGGGGTGGGAGAGTTATCAAGCACGTAAAGTTTGTTTCAGATGTGAGCATGTACACTGAACAATAATGTACCCAAACAATAAAATAAATTCCTTTTATATTTCCCTGCCTTGTTGTTTATGTGTACATACAGAGGAAGAATGTGAGAACAGCACACATTTCATCGTTACTGTGTGTTAGAGCATGGGAGAACAGTGGATACTTTTAATACAGCCCACACCCCTAATACTGTGTAACTATAACAAGTAGAGAACAGAAGAAAAAGATGTTCTTTCTTTACAACTGTCTGCATAGCTTATTCATATTGTGTAATGAATGAAAATAAATAGGCCTACTAGGCTCCTCTCTACTTTGACATTTAAGATTAGGTTTGATCCACCTTCACACATGTGACATTACTGTACAACTTGAGAAAGGTGAGTTGTTTTCTGCTCCAGCCTGCCTAAAAGAAAAGCGTTTTTGGGATTAAATGGACTTTATTAGCTGCTGCAGTGCAGGATGAACTCAGAAAGACCCATTTCTCACCTTATTCTAAATCATGCAACGAAGAAGAAGAAATGCATAATAAATCCTGGGACAAAATCTGTCCACAGCATGTAGTCTGATGAACAAGACTTGTGTTATAGCTGACTTGGGCAGTGAAATGTTTAATTTTTTAATTCATGTGGTCATAGTTGTCCACAACTCAAATCAGAATATAAGAAGAAATGTTTTATACCACCTCAAGAAGGCTTCCTATCAGAAAGGTAGGAAGGTATTTCAAATGTACAACTGCAGTACTTAAATCTAAGTAAAGTAATTTCCCTGACATTACTGTGTACGCATGTAACAGGTTTTATACTTCCTGTGAGTATAATCCAATCAATCTTATTTTCATACTGTATATCCGTTGTGTAATTTGATAAATTGTGTTGTATGTGTGCTCGTCGTGCTCATGCTCTCAGAGAAGACTCTGACTGCAACATGCGTCTTTGTAAAGAGAGAAACGGACAGAAAAAGTCTCTAACTCTGCCTGTCAGCTCGCTCTGCTCCGTTAAAACTGAATTTACCATACAGAATTGAATACGAGTGCACTCCAGATTTAGCTGCAGCCAGCTGACCGTGTGCTTCTCCCTATACCGCAGTTCTGTGTCCATGCATGCAGCAAACTGAAAGCACTGTCTGTCGGAGCGTCTACGTGAAAAGAGAAGGAAGACATTGCTGGTAGTATTGTCTTCAGAGTTGTTAAACACCTCAGCGCACTGAAGGAAGCCATCTGACTGTGTGAGGGGCAAGATCGTTGATGTCTGCAGGCAGAGTAGGAGCTCTCCTGTCTGACTGGTCCACCAATAGCAGAGAAGATGACCCCTTGAGACACAGCCCTCCTCATTTGCATAATGAGGCAGAAATGCATACAAAATTTAAAAAAGACAGGCAGAAATAAATACCATGGGTGAAAATAAATAAGGTAAATAAATACAAAGGAAGAATAAAACAGACAAAAATATTAAAAACACACATAAATAAATACATTAAAAAATTAATAAATAAGTTGAATAAACAAATAAGGTAATATAACAAAGGTGAATAAGTAAAGGCACTAATTAAAATATACATTTATGTCTCCTTGTATAATTTAATTACTACCTACATTTATTTATTTACTTTATTTTTTTGTGTATTTAATTGGATGCTTTTTATTTATTGAGCATTTATTTATTTCTGTATTTATTTCTGACTGTGTCAGGATCGGTCCTCCAACGGGGTGGGAGAGTTATCAAGCACGTAAAGTTTGGTTCAGATGTGAGCATGTACACTGAAGTTACAACAACTTCCTGTGTCATGGCGAAGACTTGATCTCTGACGCCACGCCACGGACACACCCATTGACGAAAACTCGCAAATAGCACAACTTTTCATCTCAATGCCTTTAGAAGGCACAGCACAAATTTGAAGTCGGTCGGACTAAATCCCTAGGAGGAGTTCGTTAAAGTACGAAGTGTGTAAATCATCCAAAATTTGACGTAAAATTCAAAATGGCCGACTTCCTGTTGTTTAGGGCATCGCTCCAAGAGGCTTTTTTGTGCGTCTGGACAAGATACACGTACCACAGAAAATTCGTGCACGTAGGTAAAACGTGCGGCGGGGGCTGCTTCGTTAAAAGTCACTTCCTGTTGCCAGCAGGTGGCGCTATGACTGTGTGAATGTCAGCATGTACATGTGTTCAGGGCGGGACTCATCCTACATGTACAGTTTGGTCCAGATGTGAGCATGTACACTGAAGTTACGACAACTTCCGTGTCATGGCGAAGAGTTGATCTTTGACGCCACGCCACGGACACGCCCATTGACGAAAACTTGCAAATAGCACAACTTTTCATCTTCAATGCCTTTAGAAGGCACAGCAAATTTGAGGTCGGTCGGACTAAATCCCTAGGAGGAGTTTTAAAGTACGAAGTGTGTAAATCATCCAAA